>NC_044244.1:128395700-131156950 GCF_003957555.1 Calypte anna
AAGCTTATATGATAAGATTTCTGAACATGACAAATGTCTTATCTAAAAGTGCATTGTCACATTGACTCTTGTTCAAAATTTTGGTTTTGTGGTCTATTAAGGAAATATAAATACTTTTAATATATAATACATGTACATTGTGTAGAGATTTCATAGGTAATGCTATGAAAGATGTTTTTATAAAATGTAAAGGACTTTTTTCTGATTCTTAGAATCAAAAGTGTTGGATCACAACATTGAATCTGCATTCCCTGTTTTTGTCCGTTGATATTATGAATTCCTAATCTCATTATTGGTAATCTAAAATCTGTATATTAATCAGTGACCTATTGGCACTAAATGTTAAGATGCTACGAGGTAGTTCTAGTTCACTTAGCTTACATATCTTAGCATTTCATACAAGTGGAAACATGGAAGTCATCACTCCAACATTTCTGGCAACATCAAGGTAAGTGTGGCTCTGTGTAGATTAATATGAAACAGTATTATTGATTGAAATGTTTCTATGAATATGTTACACTTTTTTCATAGTATATAGTAATTTAGCTATTAATCCTGCAATTTCTTTTTGTTGTCCCTCTGCATTAACATTGATAAGTAAGAATTTACTGCAGTGTGATCTGATCATGCCTGTAGATGATTTATCTAATTTTTTTTCTGGGAATTCCCAATTGTTCCCTTGAAGCTGAGTAATTTGTACTTATTTGGACAGTACTTACCCCATATCTGTAATATACCTCTTTAAAATGATTTAAAGAAAAATAAAGAGGAAATATTTCAGAATTTTCAGGCAGGCAATAGCGAAAATTTAAAAGTAGCACATCTTGACCGTCTTAGTTTTTTGGGTTGTTTGGGGTGGTTTGTTTAGGTTTTTTTTTCAGTTGGTTTGGTTCAGGTTTTGTTTTTTGGTTGTTTTTTTTTTTTACTGGAACTTTATTGAAAGGTAGTTTCAATATGTCAGTAATGAGTGGAACTTCTGACTGACAGTTTGCAGGAAAATATCAAAGTTAAGGTCAAATTTCTTCTTCAAATTACTGAATTAATAGATATTAATAGATACTGAATTAATAGATATATGTGCAATTGAATTGAAACCTGGCATATAGCTTGGAAATTATTAATTTTATTTTTAATTATTAATTTTATTAATTTTTTGCATTTAGTTCATGGATTTTCTGTTACTATTACAAACTTCTGAAAACTCAATGACAGTGAAAACCAAGTATAAACCTCAAAGTATTGCCTTAATGTCATTAATTGGTGATAAAAGAAGTCTAATAACGTATTGAAATAATGTTAGTTTAAGCAACTGTCACTATAAAATGATAGTTCATTAAAAAAAGTAAATTATTTTTAAGCTCAAGTGAAGTTAAAATTTCCTTCAGCAACTCATGCATTATGTACTTACTAAAGAAAAAAAAAAGCTATTACACCTTCCATTTCTTCTTTGCTATTGGCAAATCTATTTAAATTTGTAGTTACAGATTTCCTCACAGCTCTAGAATTTCAGTATTAATTCTCAGGGGAGAAAATAGAAGTTATTGTTTGTTCATGCTTCCAAGGATGTGCACTGTAAGTTCTCTCAAAAACGTAATCTTGCAGAAATTAATGACAATAAATTATCCAGTTGATTCTTCATTATCTAAGCCTGCAGGACAATTTGTGGCAGGGACTTGCCACACTTTTTCATTTTCTTACCTATGTAACTGAGATTCCTTTTTGCAGGAGTTCATCTAATTAAAGTTTTTGGTTTGGGGAAAACTAAAAAAGCTTGGAAGCCACATGACATCACAGACTGGAGTGCATAACATAAGGCATCCGAGCTTGCATTTGAGAGTGACAAGTTGCTCTTAGCAACTTGCATGAAAACCCATTTCCAGCTACCTTAGCTAAAGGCTTACTGACAGCTGTCAAGTTTGTCATTAAGACTTATTGAAATCAGATGCCGCTTAGACTTTTTTTGTATTTTCATTTGCTTGTATCTTGCGAACAGGGACAGAAGCTCTAAGAAAAGCATAAATGACATTCATTTTATAACAGCCACGGAACTATAATGTCCACAAGAGAAATGAAAAAATGGTGGAACAAGACTGTGGTAAATCTGAAAAACTCTTCAATCTGTGCAAAAAAACCTTCGAGTGGAAATGGAGAAAACTTCACCGTTTTCATTTCCTTATACTGCACAATCAAGTCAGTCAGTGGATTTCCTTTCTAACACTCTTAATACCTGTGGGCTAGATTCTTTGGTGGGATAAATCATAAGGACTCCACTAGGTTCATAGTGTCCATTTCTTACTTTTTTTTTTTTTTTTAAATTTTTAGGGATTTTATATGCAGTATATGTAAGTCCTTCTGTCATCTTGGATAAGAAGGATTTTATTCACTAAAATCTGACACTTTGTACACCATGTAAGTCAAAAGAATGTGAAAGTTTTGGAATACTTCTGTATTATCGAACAAGCACAGGAGAAGTCGATCTGTGATTTAAAACATTGTTTTGTGTGGATAACTCCAGAAGCTTGTATGTGAGTGTCTGAGAATATAGAATGTAAAGAGCTTTTGCTGGTGAATGATGCTAAGTCCATTCTTCAATAGATATCTGCAGGTAATGGTTTGCAGCTGAGACAGGCCATCAATTTTCAACTTTTCACTTCTGCTTTCTAATTGAAAATTATTACTTCTATATAGGGAATCAAAAGAATGTGTTCTTTTGTCATTCATTAGTATCAGGTCTCCTGTGATAGCACTGGTTCATTTAGAGCTTACATCAATTAGCACAATGTATAGCAATGTGAGACAGTAAAATTAATGATGGAAAAGTAGGAAGTCTCATAAAAGGCAAAAAAAAAAAAAAAAAAGGTTTCAGATTTCTTTTATTTCCCCATTTCCCACACCACCTGAGAATGGTTTATGTATTCTGCCTAAAACGGTATATATCTATATATTTTTTTTTCGGTTGGGGGAGTCTAAGTAGAATAGCTTATGGTCTTTAGAAGAATTTAAGACAACAAAATAAAACTAGAAAGAACATAGATTTCTTTATTGATAAAATGTTGATTTGCATAAATGAGATCTCAGATGTGTACCAGGAAATTAAAACCAGTCTCTGTAAGTATGTTGTATAAGTTCGTGTTTTTCTTTCTGCCAGAAATGTTAAACCAATATTTAACATTTATTCATATATTTCTCTGATTTTGAAATTATGTTTTTTACATTTCATTTGTGTTCTATGTATAACAAATAATTCTGATTTGTGCTCTGTGAAAATATTTTCGTGTTTGAATAACAAGTAACTACCTAAATCCCTCCTGTTTCTATAGTAAACTTATCCATATAACTGGATTTCAATCTAAATTTATGCCAGACCAGTAGAAAAGTATCAAATAATACATTTGATTTGTTCAGAAGATTTTCTAGCCTACAACTAATAACAGATTCTGACTAATTAATCTTGACAAAAATTTATTGGTCATATACTTTCAATGGGATTGGGTTTTTGCTGCTAAGGCATAATCAATTAAACTTCTTTTCTGTTGATAATCTTTTAGGGAGAAATATCACCATTAAAGCTTTATGGCTTTGGTACTTGCAACTTAGTTACTGTAAACATTTAGGTGATTTTACTCTGAAGTTCATTTTCCTTTTATCAAAAAAAAAAAAAAAAGAAAAAGAGAATTTCTGTTTCTTGAACAAATTGGGGGAAAACAAAACACAAAAATTAGCTAACATAAAAAAACAAACCCTCACACTCTACCTGTTGGGGGATTTTTTAACTGTTGAAAATAGAAAGAATCAAACACACATCCTTCTGTAGGTTCTCACATGTTTTCACCAAGGACTTAGATTAGTCCTTGATAAAAATGCAAAGAATTCAATTCTGAATATCCTTGAATAAAGGGTAGTTTACAGATGTTATGCTCCCAAAATAGAAAAGAGAAGAACTGATGACTCATAAAGTCCTATTTTCATCTCTACTTTTCCCTTGCTGTTGGGAGCAGTTACACTGCTCCATTTGATGCCTTCTCAAAGAGGCAAAAGATTTCTCTTCTAAGCTGGGATGCAGGTCGATAAATGGGACAAACCTGTTTGCTTTTAGTAGAAGAGTGAAAGAAAGATAATTGCTTACATCCATTCAACTATAACCATGATCTCTGAGCATGATTATCCAATTTATATCCAAAAGTCTCTGGAGGAAGGAATCATTTTTTGATGTCTTTTTCTCTAGTGCAACAGCTGCCCTTGTCTGCCACCGAACCTCCTATTTGTTCATGGTGCAGAAATTATTAAAGAATGAATTAAAAGGAGCTTGCTTTCTGTTGTGCATGAGACTAAGAGCTGTCGGAGTATCATCAGTCACACCAGTACAAACAGATCCAAGGCTTTGCTCTCACACCTTGCTATAAAGGCACAAAACAGCTCTCATCATCTCAATTGCCTGCTCAGAGCTCATGACTGTTTGCATCTGCTTCCCCTCCATGATGTCAGGCTCACCATATTTTCTCTCAAAAATAATCTCATTTTCACTTACATATGCAAAATACCTGTTTAAAAGAAAAGATATTTGAATCATTTACCTGGGGGATGGAATTTTCTGCTGCTTGTGCAGAGCTTAAAGAGCTTGGTTATTTTATCAGGAAGGAAAAACTGGGCTTCATAAAAACCTATGGACTTACTTGATTTTCCCTGTGATTGTAGTAAAAATTCAGGGAAAACACAAGTTAATTTTACTGACATCTTTATATTGCCACTGAAGCCAGGTAGTCATGGCTGTGACTGATAAGAGAGAATCACGCCAGGTAGCATCCTACTTTTCTATGTGTTGCTGATTATTTTATCTCTTAGGCCTATTTATGTAGTTATTTAGTATCTTCAAAAGGGACATATTTATTAAAACTCAATAGTTTACCTTCTGCCCCTTATGACCTTCATGGAGGATGCATACATGGATGACATTTACGAGAAAATATTCTAGAGATTTACTCTAAATACAGTCTTCTGAAAAAATTTATGGAGAAGAAAAAATTCCATTCACCATGCCTGCTAAATAATACAGAGTTTGAATTATTGTTTCTTCTTCATAACTGCATTCAATATATTCAATATCCTGTGGGACAATTTTTTCTGATTAAATCCTCCTTCTGCTTTAATCAATAGGACTTTTACCTTTCAGTTTCAAGTATCCAGTTTTCACCTTCACACAGCTTTCCTTAAAAGGCATTATCTTCTAACTGAAGAGAAGGTCTTCCTTTCATTTTAATAACTTGACCCCATCATTTATAAAGATAACAACAGGAAGCAAATCACTCAGACAAAGAAGTATCTCAGCATGGTAATCAGCTATCTGTATAGCTGACTCGTCAAGGACAAATAGCCTGCATCTTGGAAGCTGTCAAGAATGGTACCTAAAAGAAGAAGAAATTAAAATTCCCTTATCCAAAAACATCTAAATAATCTCAACAAGGAAAATTTACATTTAGAAACATAAAAAGACAAGTTACCTCAGAAGTTATAAACTGGTGACTTTTTACCCTCTCCATTTTTTTTTAAATTTTTTTTTTCTCAAGGCAATAGTCAGTGTGAGTGTGTGTGACTTTCATATACCCTTTGGTACTGTTCTGGAAATTCTAATGAATCATCTCTGCAATTTTCTTTTTATAAGAAGAAGTAAATAGGAGAGGCTCAGAAAAATAAGAAATAGCAATGTTGCTAACGTAGTAACACAGTTAATAAGTATACAATACAATATATTTTTCACTAAGGAAATAACTGAGCATCTCTCTATTGGTAAAATGAGATATGCTAAGTGTTGTTAATGAGAAAAGTAAGACTGCATAAAAAGCTGTCCTTGATTATTTTTGTTCACTGCCACATGTCATTGCTTAAAAATATGACTGAAGCAGACTGGTTCATCAGAACTTGTACTCAAAAGCAGGATAATAAAAGTTAGATTCTACTCAAAATGCTAGTAAGAAAGCTGAGTTTTGCTGACTTTATAAAGTGTAAGGACAACTACTGGTTCAGATTGAACTGTGCTAATATTCAAAGAACTACATCCAACTCAGTGTGCTGTAAATTTGTATTCTAAATAATTGTTTTCCATGTTTCCTGTTTTACTTTTCCTTGCTACTTCCCAGAAACAGAAAAATTAATCAAAAACAGTTGACAATAACAATATACTACAAGTATTAATGCTGATTTGCAGATTTTAAGCAAATATGGTTAGGTTCCCTCTGTGAAACTACTTTCACTTTAGAAATTTGGGAAATTTTACAAAATTTTACAAAAATATTTAAAAATATTTTGGTTTAATATAGAGTTTTTGTCAATGTAACATGAATCCTGAATACACAGACCTTTTAAAGTCTAGAAATGGGAAATTTTAATTGCCATTTTTAAATGGGAAATAACACAGTTCCTTTCAGGACTAAATATGCATGATAGTCACGGAATCACAGAATCAGCCAGGTTGGAAAGTACCTCTGAGATCATCAAGTCCAACCCTTGATCCACTACCCCCGTGGTTCCCAGACCATGGCACTGAGTGCCACATCCAGTCTCTTCTTAAAAACCTCCAGGGATGGAGAATCCACCACCTCCCTGGGCAGCCCATTCCAATGCCTGATCACCCTCTCTGTAAAGAATTTTTCCTAACATCTAACCTAAACCTCCCCTGGCAGAGCTTAAGTCCATGCCCTCTATTCTGGAATATTTACAAAATATAAGGGAGGCGTACTGGAAGGGCTATCAGAACTTCAACTTCAACTTAAAAAAAAAATAAAAAATCATCAGAGAAGTGGTATGACAGATAAAAATCACTTTTTAGTTTTCTTGAATGCCTTGTGACGTACAGTTTAGGGGGTAGCCCAGGATTCTGACCATTAGGCACCATAAAGTTATCACACATTCACTTCTATTGCTTTATAGTGAGTGTGAGGTGAAATATTGTTAAATAGCTTCAAAGAAAATCTAATCTTCAAGAAAAAAAAAAAAAGAAAAAAAAAGAAGCTTATTCAAGGCAAACTGTGTGAAATTTGTACTTCACTCATCAGATTAGGGATCAGAGTCTATCATGTTAGATGAAATCATAAACTTACTGAGTTTCCTCTCAGAAAAATATATAAAATCATGTTGAAAGTAAGCAGAAGTAGTGAGAACATAGCAAAAGGCAATAACTTCATAAAGACACATAGAAGATTAATGGTAATTTAAATAATATGACCCATTCTTTGAATCCTAGGCTACTACGATCTGTAGTAGGCAGCGACTATTTAAAAACAGCTGCTATAGAAGCCTTCAACATGATCAACACATCAGGTATGGACAGAATCAATTCCACTAGAAAAAATTAATAATATTTCAAGATGTTTATTTTGCTTTTAATAAAGTATCCCTGGGTGACCTTTTCTGCCATATGGGAGTATTACATTGAAAAGAAAAATAGTTCAAGAGGCTTCTGATTTTGTCAAGATAAGAAAAAATACTCCTTTATTTAAATGTAAATACAACTTATTTTAATCTTTTCTTGCTTTTCCCCCTTCCTGTTTTGTCACTGAATAGAAAATTAAGTGTTTAGTTGAACCTACCCTGGTTTTTTTTTATTTTATTTATTTTTCAAAGTGTTATGGATCATACTGAATAAAAAAAAAATTGTTTACAAAATTAATAAAATTCATGTAAACATTGCCGTGCTTTTAAATGACAAGCCTAAGTTACTTTAAGAATCATACATATTTTAATTTAGAAAATCCATAATTTTTGAAAAGTTGCAGATTTGACCATTATATAATTTCTTAGTAAATATGAGCACATTGCTTCTGGAAAATAAAGTCTAGTTAAAAAAATAGATAAATAAATATTTTTTTATATATATCTTGGCCTAAGTCGTAACTTCTTCTATATTTTTATCTTTCAGAATAAGATAATGTTACCAAGCAGAGTGTATGGTTTGCAGATACAGTGATTACTAAAGTAGTAGCCATTTAAAAATGTGGTGATCTTTATAGCCAAAATAACAGCAAAGTAGTAAAGAATGTATTTATCAGAATATTAGTTTCTTTTTTTTTCTTTTCAGTTTTTGCACAGTTCCCTAATTTTGGCTATGCTCAAAATAAGGTCAAATATTTATAATAGCAGCTGTTACAAGTAATTTCTTCTTATATGGACATTTCCCTAGGGCACTGACTCTATCCGGTGTCCTATAAAATAGGAGATTTCCTGATTAAAGTAACACTTTAAATATTAAAGCATCTGGCACTAGTGCTGAAGATAATTTGTTCTATTGGAAGGCCAAAAATTACAGAATGCCAAAAAATTTCCTTATTTGCAATCAACCAAAAATATGCATACTCAAAGAGCATTTTAAACACTATTTGCTGTTTAACTTAAGAACAACAACAAAAAAAATCTGGTTCCCTCATCCTGAAGTAACTTCTGATTCTTGATTCTTCCAACATACAGTAATTGTTATGTTGTTCCGTATTTTATTTTTTTATCATACACAGCTTTAATTAAAAGTTGTAGCTTGGTCATAATTTTGTCTGGAAATTTAAGACCATATGAAGTGCTTGATGACTTTGAAATCCCTGTAACAGTCTTTGAACACTGCTTTTTTCCTGCTTCAATTTCCCTTTTCATGATAGATTAGGACAACAAAAGAGGATCTGGAAGGTCTTGCTTTGAACTGTATAATGGGTAAATCAGAGGTAAAATTCCTTTCTTTAACCTGTTATAGCAAACATGCTGTGGGATGAGAGAAGGCATTTATGGTCTGATTGAAAACAGTTTCTGCAAGTGATGGTTATAGATTTCACCAAACTCACTCATTTTACTTATGGCCACTGTCATGGACAGAAGAGAGGCTGGGCTGAGCCAATGAGACAATTTCTCATTGCATGAAATTCAATAAGGCCATAGGTCAGGTCCTGCATTTTGGTTACCACAACCCCAGGTGATACTACAGGCTTGGAGAAGAGTGGCTGGACAGCTGCCTGGCAGAAAAAGGCCTTGGTGTGTTGATTATTGACTGGCAGTCGGCTGAATATGAGCCAGCAACGTGCCCAGAGGGCCAAGAAGTCCAATGGCATTTGGTACCAGAAATTGTGTGACTGGCAGGACTAGGGCAGTGATCCTGCTTCTGTACTCAGCACTGGTGAGGCCCCAAGTACTGTGTTCATTTTTGGGCACCTCAATGCAAAAAGGACACTGAGGTGTTGGAGCGAGTCCAAAGAAGGGCAACAAAGCTAGGGAAGGGTTTGGAAAACATCCCCTATGAGGAGTGACTGAGGGTGTTGAGGCTGTTTCCATCTGGGGAAAAGGAGACTGAGGGGAGACCTTATCATTCTTTACAAATAGCTGAAAGGAGGTTATAGTGAGAGTGGGATTGGTCTCTTCTCACTGGTGACAGGTGACAGGACAGGGGGAAATGACTTCAAGTTGCATCAGGGGAGGTTTAGGTTGGATATCAGGAGAAACTTCTTTACAGAAAGGGTTGGTAAGCACTGGAACAGGCTCCCCAGGGAGGTGGTTGAGTCTCCATCCCTGGATGTGTTTAAAAATCATCTGGATGTGGTGCTTGGGGACATGGTTTCGTGGTCATCAGGAATAGGGTAATAGGGTTAGGACCAGGTTGGACTTGATGATCTTGAAGGTCTTTTCCCGTCTGAGCAATTCCATGATTCTGTGATTCTAAGAATGGAAATGTTAAGTGGTATACTGTAACTTGAAGTTTGAAACAGTCATGAAAGTACTAGATCCACATTCCATTCTCAGATGGTTTCAATATAATAAATAAAAATTTGCAGTATGTGTAAAAATAATGATGACTACATCAGAAAGTGTGCGGCCCAGGTTCGTTAAATGGTAGCCCTTCAGTACAGAACTGGGCTTAAATGCATTCATCAGAATCTTTTATTAAATAGTTCTCTATTTTGTCTGAAAGATGTGGCTTAAACTTTGTCATGTTCCTTAAAATGCACCCTGTCTTCTTATGGTGTCAAGTAGTCTGTATATAGATAGCATCACTGAAAATACAATTACTCAAATACAATCAAAGCAATCACAAATGTAAAGCTTGTAGGATATGAAAAGACACCATTAAAGCAGTGTAGGGTTTCTTTGTTGTTTTGGTTTTTTTTTTAATTATTTTTCCTGCAGACTTTGCTCTCCTTTTGTCTGGCACATTAGGTTTTTTTGTATATAGTAGTTTTTGGTTAGGACATGTAAAATGATGGTTATACCAGTTGCAATGCAAAAAAAGAAAACAAACTTTCCTGTTTCAAGCCACTGATATTTTTATACTTTAACTCTACTGCATGTATTCTATCACCCAAGCCACATGACCTACTGATGCAGGGACATAAAATGTCATATGTCTTTAAGTTGATTGCTTTCTTGTACTCCTCCTATTGAGACTGTCTGTCTTTGTTCCTCCTGATAACCTAGGAATCACATTCAAATCCTCTTAGAGCTGGCTGGGTTTTGTATGTATGAGCATCAGGCATTTCTTGAATACTCCTTCAGGATGATAGGGATGAAGGTTACCTTTGACATGGTTTCAAGTCTGATTGCACATTGTGTCATAATAATTTTCTGAAGCATGCTGTGTATTTCATACATGGACTGCCTGGACAGTTCAAGAGGATGATTGGCTACTAAAAAAAGAAAAAAAAATCAAAAGAGAAAGAGCAAAAATTGAATGCCAGGAGCAGAAAAAATATTCAGAAAAAATGCCAAGTGAAAGAAAAGGCATATGCATCCAAAGCAGAACTAGATAATTTCCCTGTTGAATTTAGGCTGGAATTGGTGATGAGTTTTAAGGCAAAAGGACAGCCAATTGTTAGAGTAGTTATTAAGTATTTACATACTTTTAAGTGCATTGTTTTAATATCATGCCCTTTTAGTTACTATGCAGATTGCATCCTACTGCAGTTTTTGTTACTGGTTGTCTAAAACTTTGTTTCTTTTATATGACAGAAGAAAAGTGTCAGGAATAAGTGAATGATGCTGTAAGTGTACACTGGCTTACCACCTGTAAAATAAATATTGTGTTCTGTGGCTATCACTGAGCTAGATATGAACTTACCTAATGAAAGCCCTACTGGTATGCTTGATAGGCTTATGTATTTAGAAAACAGTGTGATCAGGAAAATCTAGCTTGAGCCAAGAACAAAGAAGCAATTAAAAACACATAAAAATACTATTTTCTTTGAAAACAGTTTTCTTAAAGGAAAGCATAAGTAAATAGCTTAATTCAAATGTATTAAAGTCATGCCTGTACTAGTGCTCAATGACATATGAGAGCTTTGCTTATTTTTCATATTCTAGTTAAACTATTATAGTGGCTAACTTTTTCTTTAATGAACTGTGTTTGAAATCCTCTAAAAATCAGACTTAATTTATTGTAGAGGAAATCTAAATTTGTTTTGAGAAAGTTCTAGACTTTGTATGGATGCGGAAAATAAAACAGGTATAGTATTGCTATTTGTACATCATATTACAGCAGTAAAATTTTGTTTTCCTAAATTACTTTAATCCTCAACTGCCCGATTTGTTGGGCTCAAATTTCATTTTTTATCTCTCTGCCTGTCTTCCATACACAGATAGGCATGCAACTTTTTACAAATACCATGGTCATTACTGTGGAATAAGTTGAAATAACTTACATTTGTTTCCTCCTGGAGGGGACAAAAATCTTATGAAAAACCTTGATAGAACTAGAAGATAAGCAATAATGTGTTTCTGAAGAGATGTGTCAGATGCACTGGGAATCATGACATTCCTCACTGGTATTAAGTAGCCTTTTTGATGAAAAACAGCTAAATGTATTGGTCCTTGTGTGGTGTCCAAAAGATCAATGCACTAACACTTCATAATAATTCTAAAATTAATTCTAAACACATTCTGAATTTATTTATATATTTTGTCATAAACTTTCTTTTCTGATTTTTGGGTTGTTTGGTTTTTTTGGTTTGGTTGGTTGGATGTTTTTTTTCCCCACTTTAATGTTAACACGGAGTTGAAGGATCAAATTTTGCAATTAAGTTTTCCAGTGTAAGATTTTCAGTGAAGAAGTAGGGATTTCAGTGGTCACTTTGGAAGACAGAACTTTTTTATGGTCATGAAACAGACAAGCAAGAACTATTGCAGCCATATCAATACCACACTCTGGCTATTTGATGTATCGCTTTTTAAAAGAATTAATAAGAACTTAATTACATGTTTGTTCATTAATATCTTTGTGATCAAATTAAAGTCAACTTCATTTGAGTACCTTGAAGACATATCCTTTTCACAGTCAATATATATCTAATTTATGTGTTAAATTGCCTTTAAAAATTCTTGTCTAATGTTTATTGATTGTTACTTAATAGAGATTATGTCCTAAAACCTAATTCCATCTTTCAAATAGGGCAGAAAAGGCTACACTAAATAGTTACCAATGACAACACATGCTGTATTAACACAGAGTGAAAAGGGGTTAAGTCCTCTTCAATGCTATGAATATTGACTGTGTTTTTTAGCATGTTATAGTTTAATAACAAACACTGATATGACACCTTTCTTATAATTTCCATTTGTTTAATTGGAAAATATAATTTGCCCTTTTATCTTTCCCTGCAGAATGTACTCAGTTGTGCATATGTGATGATGTGTTCACATAGATAGCCAGATGAGCTACTGTCTGCACAGTAGCCAAGAAGAGGGAAGCATTGGTCATATGCTGGTTGGGACTAACTGCAAAAGAGTGATCTGACTGAATTCAAAGACAATTGCCATGCTACAGATGCTTATTGGCACCATGTACTTTAAAATAATGGTCTTAATAAAAGAGACCCTGGGTGTGAATGGGGTGTGCCTGAGGTCTTACATCTCAGTTATGGAACAAGACTACATGGAAGGGCTTCTGCATAAAGGGGAGAACTCACTGCCAGGACAAAAAAAATGCCAATAATAGGTGGGCCCTGGGCCCTCAACTGGATGCTGAGTACATAGAAAAGCTCTGAAACATACAATTTAATTTTTTAATTTCTGTAGTGAAGTGAGGCAACCAGGTGCCACTAATTGCCAGGGAGTGAGCATGAGCTTGTGTCAAGCCCACCTGTGCCCAATTAGGGTGGGCCCCACTGCGCATGAGTAGGACCAGGGGGCCAATAAAAGGAGCTCATGCTCACTCCCTGGCAATTAGTGGCACCTGGTTGCCTCATTGCACTACAAATTTCTCTGTGGACATACCCGAGGTTCCTTTGGAAAGTCTTTGTATAATGTATGTGTAAGCCTAAACAGAGAGGTCTTGATCTTTCCATGGACGCATTTATGCTTCCATCATGACTGCTGACACATCATGATTAATATTGAAATATACCCCTTTTATAGCCTTCAGCAACCTTATATTCAGTGGCTGACTGGGAAACACTGAGGGTGTGAAGCAGAAGCTATGTCTCTGCAGTTGCTCTGCACACTCAGCAAGAGAAAAAGGCTCCTTCAGGGCAAGGTCCAGAACAGGAAACTGATTCATTTGAAACACCAACTAGGAGAGCCCTCAAATCTCACCGACTGTGCTAGGAAAGCAGGAAAGACTATATTCCTTATATAAGTACTTATATTGTTATTTCACTTTAGAGAAATCGTAACATCTCCTTCTGAAAAACAATCAAACAGAATTTTTTTTCCTATCTCCTGGTTTTAATAATTACTGTGGAAGAAATCTTCATTTGTGACTTTGTAAGAGCTAAGAACTCTTAAAAGAGAGAAGGGTAGGTATATAAGTGTACATAGTTCCCTTGCACAAAGCACAAAAAAAGAGAATGGAGAACACAGGGAGGCTATAGTAAGAAAATTGCAGAAAAATATTTTAAGTTAATAACTTAAAACTCTTGTCCAAAAAATAATGGCATGGTCTCAAATACACTGAGCTTTTAAGGTTGAATTCCTATTTTTATTTACTTATTTTAAATTCTGAAAAATGTCAAAAACTCTGTAATAAATTCATCAAATGGGGAAAAATCAAAAAAATAAATTTAAAATTGATGCCATATAGAAATGGGAAGTGGCTTTCAGGCTTGATGGGACTCAAGAAGTGCTGGGTATTGTAGATACAAAAACATACTCAAGGAAAACACAAAGAAAATACTGTCTGGATGGGGTCTACAAGTTCCAGGAGCATTGGAGGCTTCACTTAATAAATCGGTGTTATCAGGAAAAGGCCTAGTCTGACCTATTATTTTTGAAAGAGGTATTAAAAGGAGACACAGCATAAAATCTTTAATGAAGTATTCTCTGATTTAAAATATTGGGCTGGTTCTATCTAGTCTATCTAGTCTCAATGTAAGAAAGGGTTAGAAAAGTACAGACTAAGTCTCTAAAGAGTGTCAGGTAGCAGTAAATAGAATAGTATTTGTATATTTCCAGTGCTTGGGAGCATGAGAGATTATAGGAAAAACAGAAGCTGAAAAATAAACCGAACAAAACATCAAATAAAAAGTAATCACCACCACCCCTGGGCAAGCTTGGACTCACAGCAGTTGGTCTTTTGTTTTGTTTTGTTTTTTTGACAGTAAACAAGACAGACTGCTTTTTAGAAAGAAAGAACCACCACAAAAGCTAAGATTAGTTGTGAATTCAGGAGGTGGGGGGCATGTCACCTCCTTACCGACCTGCTGCACTGATATCCAGTACAGAGAGGTTTTGGATGAGGATCTGAGGATTTAAATCTCTTGGGGAAACCTTAGAAGCTAGACCATGTCAGGACTATAACTAGCTTCTTTTGACCTGGTGGTTGTGGATAATAGTCTAGTAGTTACAGTACAGACTTCAGAAGAGTGAAACTGTGGTCCTAACCTGTAGTAAACACTGTGGAAAATGTAACCAATAATTCTGTGGTCAGATAGATTTGAATCTGACTTCTGCCCTTTTCTACCCGTTTCTTTTCTACCTTGTTCTTTTTCTCTGCTATTCCTGAAATTTTGCATTCTCAGGAATGCAGGGAGATTGCTGAGAATCTCCTCTCAATGCACTTTCTCAGTTTGTTGAACAGGAACAGTGGCAAGTACTTTGCAAGAATTCAACATGTCCTGGTGGATAGGACAGCTCTGGAAATAATGTGTCTTCTTTGCCTTGTCTGAAGTCACCATTTTGTTTTACTGAATTCACTTCTTGTCTTCAGAAATGAATACCTTAGCCTGAAGTTCCAGTAAACAACATTGTATGGCATTTCCCATACTCAGTGGCTAGGGATTACATCTGACATAGGTAGACTAAACCACCTTTCTGTATCTATGAAAAAGACATAAGTTAGATATTAATTTGAAGAAAACAGTTTACACTTCTTGTCTTTGAAACTGAATTTTAACCAGAATTAATAGAAATTGTTCGATTAATAATTTGGCTATGGAGATAACAGACTACATGCACACTTTTTTTATACTAAAGCATGAGAATAAAATGGAAAATAAATTCTCACAATCTTCTAACAAAACATTTGGTCATTTGCACTGCCCTACATTATTCTCAAAGTGGCAAATTATCAACTTTTTAAAAATGTTCCTACTTGGAAATATTTTTTTTTAATTGAATGTTAAGATGCTAACAGTATCTACAAGTTTGGATTTATGTAGTTGGAATGCTTTCTACATGAGGCAACAATATCACCTATCGAGGATTTGCGAGGTGAAGTCTCAGCTCATTAAGTAGACTGGGAACATCTGTAAGTTGGATGTCTGTCTGTATGTGATATATCCTCTCCACAAATTAGAGGCAGGCAAAATTAATCAGATAAATTCTAGGCAGTCAGTTAGGAAGTAAATAAAGTCTTAGGAGTCTTTGAGCTTAATGCAAAGAATGTCTTGGCAGCTCAGAAAAATATAAAAATATATATTTTTAAGTGAATCCTGATTTATATTTGCAGATATTATTGCACTGACATATTGTGACATTCTTCTGAATCACATTTTTTCACTTCTCTTTTGGCTATAAAACAACCATTTCAAGGTGTAGTATCATGAAAAGTTAGAGAATTCTTTTGATGGTGGCAACTGTTCAGAAAAAGTTCTGCTGAGTCTAATCTTGTGTATAGTTACAACAGTTGTGTTGTTTTGAAGTTACTTTCACATTTTTCTGCACACTTTTTAGTAACTGAAACTTTAGTATTAATAGTGTAGCATAACTCTGTTCATTCCTTTTCAGTCCTGTCATTCCTACATGCATTAATGTAAACACTTATTTACTGAGTGGAAGTGTTTGGAGACTCACTTGAATAAGAAACTTAGAAATGGAGTCTTTCATAGCTTCTGGAGCAGTGCAAAGAAGGACTTGTCTTTACCTTGTTAATCAGGTAACTGTTTAACAGTAAATATAGAATAAAAACTTAAACTTACTTCTCATGGATTTGAGGCAGTCTCTGCAATGAGTTCATTATCAAAAAGTAATTTTTCGTCTGGGGAAATAATTCATCATTTTCCATTAGAAACATACCACAATAATAAAATATATAAACATAATTAACAAGTTTTGTAAGCTATTTTAGAGCAAGTTTGGATTTATTAGAGCTGTGCTTGGACTTATATGCACTAATTAAGTGGTATCCTCAAGAACATGGAATCTTATTATATGACAGCTGTCCAATATCCTTATCCTGCCTTCTCAGCTACATGTTCTTCCCTGAGTTGGTTGAAGCAACAGTCTTAAAAATGTCTGAAACACCAAATAGAATTGTCTGAATGACACAAAGACTGGTGTTTACAGCTCAAGACACACTGAATGAAAGGAATCCTGACACAATTCCCAAGGGGGGGACAATGTACACAGTATATAATGGGAACACTGCACCTCAGTTAAGTGACATGGAGAAGACCTGACAGCAATACCCACTTGGACAGCAGAAGATGTAGCTCCAGTTTATGGCATCTGACCTTTAAGAAAAAAATCTGTCTCCCAGGTTATTAAAAGCAAAGAATAGAAAGGATTTGTTGAAGTGGGGTGACTAAGTCACCTCTTTCTTCAGCATGACTGTCTCCAGAAAAGGACACAGATATGTGTCCCATTGCATGGGTTTTCATTACCATATTACATAAAAAACCAACGTTATACCAGAAGAACAGAATATTGAAAAAAAAAATGTAAAATTTCATGTATTTTGATAACAACAAGTTGAAACTAGTGTATTTTTACATGGCCCTGCTAGCAGCTATTCCTACTAATGTAATGGTCTTATAGACTGCTGGATTCATGGCAATTAAAAATGAATGAAACAGCTCTTTGTATGTCAGAGGATAATCATTGTAACTGAAAGGTCCTGAAAATATATCTAAGGGCAATAAAAAAAATTAATAAAATTATGTATGTACGACATAATTTTCCTATTTTGTGATGAACATGTAGCAATTTTCAGCTTGTAATTGAGATGATACATGCATGACTTTTAGAATACACTGTGTATTGCAGTCTAAGGCATGTCAGAAACATTTTTAGGTAAACTATTAAGTTAATGCATAAGATATTGGGGCAGCTCAAGAATGGAGAAGGAACAGAGAATCAAAGTGGAAAATGAAACATAGATTTAAAAAGGCATCAGAATACTCTTTTCTCTATCTGCTGGCTTGTTCAACAACCTGCATTGTGTATCCAGCAGGCTGTACTTGCTGCTTTGTTTCTTTCATATAGTGAATAAACATCTTCCCTAAAAAAACAGTCTTAGCTTGTCACTTGCTTTATAATAAACATGTGAAGTTATTTTGACATCCTAAGTCAAGTTTTTAATTACTGGAGTTACTAAAAGTGATTTATCTTCTAACAGCCCAGTTGCAAAAATTATGACACTACTGGTAAAAATAACAAATTACAGTCATGAAAAGGAGACATCATTTTGCTGTCCCTTTTGCTCTTCAGATTCAAGGCAGTATTTCAAATAATTAAAAATAGACTCTTTGTTATATCAAAATGACCTCAAATTTCTCTAACAGACCTAATTTTAGTTTTCACTGCAGTTCTTTATTGTTTCACTTATCAAATATCTAGGTACATGTAATAGTTTCTTCCAGAAAAGCTACTATATTACTGTCATGAGACAATATTCTTGAGTTGGGATCCTATTTTCCTCAGTTTGTCTTATAGACTGCACCTACTAGAGACTGAACTCAGACTATACCCATGCTCTGTCTCCATTCTGCAAGTGGGATATTATTTTGAATTTTAGTATATATGGAGACCAATATAGCTGGCCTTTAGAAGGGCATGAAACTATGGACCACAATCCCAACAATTTGCATTAAAACAAAACAAAACAAAACAAACAAAAAACCCCCATCAAACTAACACAAAAAATCCCAGAAAAACCTCATATTTGTAGTTTTGGATAGAATTAGCAATCAAAAATAAATTCTCTGTGGTCTTTTTGTATGAAGATGGATAATTATCTAGATTTATTAAAATCTTCACACAATTACAAGACTGCTATTTTTTTGTACCCATGAGATTCCTGGGGGAAAATGATGTAAGTGCATAATACTGATGGAGAAAAGGGGTGACAGTCTGCATCTCCAAAACAATAAGATTTACAGCTTCATCAACACTTGTTTTGCTCAAACTAGAAAAAGCATTTCTGTGCAAAGCATGTAATGCACTCAGAGACTGGAGACAGTCAACAAACAGGAAAGAAATCGTAAAAAAGCATCAGTGTAGTCTTCAGCTACCTATGTAAAGGGCATATTAATGAGGTTTTTAACTTTCCTGATTTAGAAGATATCCTACTCATTGTCTAGAAGTATAGTACATCTGCACTATCAGTCCTTATCTGCAGGAATAACTTTTATCAACACTGTAAGTAGCCAACATGTTTTGCAGGAGCTCAACAACTGCTCATACAGGATAAAAGTGTGCTGAATGTGATGTCTCTGTAGTTGAATCTTTAAAGGGTGAATTCAAGCTCTACTCTGCATCATTACAATGTTTCTTTATATCTTTTACATGACTATGCATGTGTCCTGACAAATTCATAGCAGTCCTCTGACAATGCACCTCAGCTCCTTTGTTTTCACACCACAACACAAGTAGACTTTCTTACTGTCCTTCTTACAGGTTTTCATTCAATACCTGTACAAGAAATGTTGTATTCTGGTATTAGCTCAGATAAGGGAAAAGAATGTATACTATTTGCAACTACTCATACTCTTATCTCTCTCTGCAATCTTCTTCTCCCATTGTTTTTTCTATGTACAGTTGGCATATGCACCTGGCTTTCAGGTAAGATAAGCAAGATCAGGAGATAATCCAGCTCTGGGCTCAAGCCCATTATAAATTGTACAGGGATATGAATACAAGCCTAACAGTAATTCTGGAGGGTCAGAGCATGACAACTGGAAATTTTTTAGAGTACACCTTTAATTGTGGGGACAAGCCATTTTAAGGTGCTTTGGGAATTCTGATTGTGGGTTAAATTGTTTCTATACATGTAGCCACTGTTAATGTGTAGCACAATACTCAAAGAAATGCACACGTTTAAAACCATGTTTTTTGTATGCAAATATTGTAGGATGAGGGTACTTTTATAATATATTGGGAGTGGTTTTGCTATGTAATATTTTAATGTAGTTTGGTCAAACAGTTTTTGAAAATTTGACCGGTGTTTACAATTAAAGGTAAAAGGTTGTAAGGTGAACAAGTATATTCTGGGTTGCATAAAACTCCATAGTAATGTAGTAAGGAAAGAGGAGCATGTGTTGATATGTATTTCTGATACAAGTTAGCCTGTTGATTTAAATGGGTGTAAACTTTGCTCTGGATCTTTTACATTACATATCATAGATAGAAATTGCCTAATGTTTCAAATTTCCATTAGAAATTTATATTGAATTAGAAATGAATGAAGAACCCCAAAAGTAAAGAGAACAAAATATGATATAGCTTCAGTTTTGACTGAGCTTTTATTTTAGGCAATGTCATATATAAGTTGAGTTATTTGACCACCTTTGAATCAGTTCTTCACACACATTGAAGTTTCTTTTACCTGAATAAATTGCATACAAAGAAATTAAAAGATTTAGTAGTCTTTAATTGGAGAAGAGCTTAAAATGATTATAGCAGAATGTTACCATCCCAGCGTTACTAGGCGAAGGGTAAATTCAGACTTAGATTCAAATAGTGAAGATTTCTTCAGTGTGGGTTTTTTAATGCAGGTTAGGTCCAATCATGAAGTCAAGGGAGTCATTCAGCTCTTGTTAATGTAGATGCCTACGTTTGACTGACCAACTGATATGTGCAGTTCCACTGGCTACATTGTTTGGATCTTTATTACTTTCAACGAGGTGTAGAAACCAATCTTGGTTGCTAATTTTGACCCTGCAGACGTCTAAATATATGACATGTATAAAGTACTGACCATATAAATACTCTATAATATTAATGGAGTGAACAGATTAATGTGATTGTTATAAATATCCAGGGATAAGATACTGGCCATTCTAAAGGTAGCATTAACTTACGGGCAGATTTGGCTCTTTCAGTAGGAGTAAAATAAATGGAGAAGAAATTCAGTCAGTACTGAGCCATTTTATCACTCTCTGACTGGAATAATTTTCCCACCAAAATGCAAAGATGAAGTCTAGACAGCAAGAGGTTTCAGATACAATAAGGATTCAGGTAGCCTTCATAAACAGTATAGATTGGCAGGATCTTAAATAATATTTTATTCCAAAGTCATGTAGCAGTATCTTTCAGAAAATAGCAAAATTGTCCTCTGTTGATAGCATTAGGGGTGAGGTTCTTTTTTTTTTTTTTCCTTTTTTGAACCTATTTGATTAGATTTTAGGAGCAATTTTGAAACCTTTGTTGTGTGATCTACTTGGAGTCCAAATCTTATTTATGAGAAAATGTACCAGCCATAGTTACATGAAAAAAATCTGTCTCACAGCTTAAAATATTAATCAATGGGTTTTAAATACTTCAATTCCTAGAGAAGAATACAGTCAAATGGATTAGACAACCAAGCTTCTTAAAACATTTTCTGGTTTGGCTCTAGTGAATCTCCTTTGATGCTTCATGCCTCCTCAACTCCTCAGCTCCTGTTGAGCTTGATATCGGTAGGAAAACAAATTTTGTAAGAAGGATTTTGTCTAAAATTTTATTTGGACTAATGTTTGGAACACTCTTCTGGAGGGTAAGAAATGTTGTTCTAGTTCCTATGTGGTTGATAAGAACTGAGAATCAGAATTTTATTCTCTTAAGTTTCTGCTATCCATCTTCTATTGATACCCTAAGATCACTAAAGAGGTTCATCCAGTGGTTTATATAGAATGGATTAGATGGATGGAATTCAGTCTATTTGGTAGAGGTACTGGGTCTGTTAAATTTTCCCTGGCATGTCCCAGAAAGGCAATCTAGTTAAATGATTGGCATTTTCTTGGAAATAACAGAAAAATACATTCTCTTGGTATGCTAGAGACATCCTTCTCTATTCTCTAGCTCCCTGGCTTTTGTTGTTTAGGTTCTTTTTTTTTCTTTTCTTTTGTTGTAAAAGATTATATTTAGATCCACTTTATGTGACTATAGAGACACCATTATGTTAGTTCACAATCCATATATTATTAATTTTGCTTTGAAAAGATCTCTGACTCAACTATTGCCACTGGGCTCTACCTCAGTTGACCCCTCCACACCATCTTTATTTTCTGCATTAGTACCGCATTATGTTGGCACTGGTGTACAAGGCTCATCATTGGATTTTGCTGCAGCATTCTTGGCCAGTCCAAAAGAAAAAAAGTAACTGATGGAGCTGAAGTATTACCCTTTTACATCAGCAGACAATTTGGCTGAATTTTTAGCAATTTGTATCGAAAGATCAATTAAGGGATGCAAGGTTCCGGCCTGTTTTACTTTATCAGAATACTGATATCCCAACATATGTAATAATTACATTAGTCACTAATTGAGATGCACAGTGTTGATCTGATCCCTGGAATCCATGAAGAGTACCTGCTGGCAATATGCAGCAAAATATTATTTCCTAATAGAGGAGTTTTCCACCAGAGCAGTTACTTGGTGCTTCCCTTCATCAATAGGTACAGTCAGCTACTCTATTGGGACCATTTTCACACAAAAAGAAATGTTGCATTTTTCTCCCCCTCATAGATAACACTGCACATCAACAAATTCTTTACACCTTCTATAAGTTCTTAATGAACATATAAACAATGGCTAAGGACTTCCATTTTATTAAAAAATTACTTGGAATTTTCTCGTATAAAATCACATGAAATGTACCCATTGACTTAAGCCAACATTTAAACTTTCATCGTCATCCTCATCATCTTAAAATGGTTTCAGTTGGAAAGGACCTTGAAGCTCACCTAGTTCCAACCCCTCTGTGTGGGCATGGATACCCTTCATTAGACCAGGTTGCTCAAAGCCCCATTCAACCTGGCCTTCAACGCTTCTAGAGAGGGAACATCCACAGCCTCCCTGGCCAGCCTGTTCCAGTATCTCACCAGCTTTCCCTTAAACTCCTCTTAAAGTGGATGCATATTGAGTTGTAGAGAAAATGTTTCTTCTTCTTCCTTAAAACATTAAATACCATGAAGAAGAAATGTTCGACTTGCGTGTCACTTTTGTACTTATATTTCATTTTTTATTGCACAAAATTGTTGAACTTCCAAATGTGGCTTTGGATTTTGAATCATGAGTATTTATTATTCTGCTCTGTTTTGGACAAGGTACTTAGTCACAACAGTTTTGAATATTTTGCATTAGTGACTAATTGAGAAGAAATTACACAACACATTAAGATGAAAAATAATCCATTTGGAAACTGAAAATTCACTCTTTCAATCTAAACTCTTTCAATCTAAAGGACTTCCTGTGCTGCGACAGGATAAGAGTAACATCTATTCCCCTAATAATCACGAGAGATTAATCCTTTATATAATTTATTTTCCAAAGACTGAAACAACTATTTTCTTTTTCTTCTTTGTGTTTGTATCCTTTTATATAAGCCCTTGACCCCAGATATTGTTATGGATGAATGCCAATCTCATGTTTCATAGTTACTACAGAACTGATTTGGGAATCTTTTGAAAAAATGGACAGAGACTGATTTTTCCCTATTCAGTTTCACAAAGAAGAGATTGTTGTTGGCTTTGGGCTTTGAATTTTACTGGGGTTTTGGGGTTTTTTGTTTGGTTTTGGTTTTTTCGTTTTTGTTTTTTTGGGGGCAGAGGAGGTGGTGATCTTAGTATGCAGGCTGAATACATGCTATGAAATACGATTAAACTTTAGTGGTGTCACAGGAGATATTCCTGTTTTAGACAACACCTGCCCTTAGGATTAATCATATTTTCTTTCTGTGGGACTTCTAAGATTTATATCTGTCCCTGTCAGAGGAAGTGCAGACACAAAGCAGTAAGCAGTCATTTTAGATAGTCAGTCACAGGCTAATGAAAGGAAGATGACATGGGCACATAGAGTATATGCTGGTGGGGGAAATAATGGATGATAATTTATTTGAAGAGAAGGTAATCTTTGGAGGATGATCAAGTGGAATGAAATAGGAAAAAGGCAGAGACAAAGGATGATATACTGAGGTGAATATGCTAAAGAATGGACAGTTAAGAAAAATGAAAATTATTAGAAGGTTTAGAAAAATATAGAGAAAGAAATCTCACTCAAAAACTGCAGATTATTTACATGTCCAGATCTACAAATCTCTGCTTCTACAAATGTCTCTGCCTCTTGTACCAAGCATAGGACTGAGGACAAATGGGCTGTTTAATTCCTTTACATCTAGGGAGAGCTTCCTTCAGTAGTTTGCAAAAAGAGAATGTCAAAAAGGAGAGTCTCTAGGCAGTGCAGCCTTTGGTTTGGTTGCTCATCCTCTTAACTATTAGTTTTAGTTAGTTCTTCTCTGCAGACTTTTTCTGTATCTGCTTTGCCTTATTTGTTGACCTACCCAACAATTATAGTCCTAGATAGCATATGAATGTAAAGGAATATAACATGGAAAAGTAAGACAGCTACTATATCTTACCAAAACAAATGGAAAAATTATATTCTGTTTTGATTCAAATGGTTTATCAGTTTATTTTTAGTGTTATAATAAATGCTTGCTATTCAGTTGTTTTCCAGTAAAACTGACTCAGTGGTGCTTGCATGTATTGATACTTGATAAAGAACAAGGATACATTATTTTGAAAACACACTATAAAAAAAAAAATAAAATCAAGAGGTAAAGAAATAAAAATCAGATTACAAAGAAGACAAAGATAGCCTTTGTACTTATAGCAGTAAGAACTACATTTTTTTCTCTTATGAATGATTTAATCCCATTGATGTTTTTCCCATTTTGTAATTTTTCTTCTCTGTTGAAAAGATACTATTAATTTCCTTGCAGGATGACAAGTAATTATTTTTTTACAAAAAAGTCAAATTTACAGTAAAATTGTCTGAAAGACTTTTCTGCTTCTTTCATTTGCCTGTGTTTATTCAGACAAGCATTAGTCAGAACTAAAACTGAAAGGAAAGCCATAAAGTAAATCAAGTTTGCTTTATGCAATAAAACATGGGAAAATTGGAACTGAAAAACTGATTTTCTGACCAAAATCTCTCTCCCTAGCAAGTTTGATGGTATTGTATGAAGGTTAGGTCCTTGTAAAGAATACAAATAAAGCAAGTAAGTTACACTGAACTGGTCCCATATTCCTCTGTCTAACCTTTTCTTCTCATTAAAAAAATTGTTTCGTTCTGTCATTTTCTGTCTTCCATAACTTACTACCAAACAGCATAATTACTTATATTCTTGAAAATATTCATCCTTTTCTATCAAAACACTGTATTAAGGGAACTCATTTGATCTCTTACTCATCTCTGTTGAAAAAAAAAAAAAAATTACAGTCATGTTTCATTCTATGGAAATAATAAAAGAGGAAATTATGTTTCCATTTGAATTCCACAGTGAATATTTTATTATAAGTTTGAATTTTCCTTCAGTGTCTGGATATCCAGCCGCTTCACATCCAATGATAATACTTAGCTGCAGAAGGACTGATTTACCTAAGCAGGTTTTGGTGATGCTTCTCAGAATGACAGGAGACAAAGCTCATAGTTTCTAGGAAGCTATTAAATGTCTCCTGTGGAAAAGATATTTTAGAAAGATACTGTAAGAATAAAGCTTTTTTTTTTTTTAAAGTCATGCCTAATTTGAATATATTTAATCATTGAAATAATCAAGGTTTGCATAACAGCTTCACTGTGGGAGCCACAACATTAAAATCTATCACCTGGCATAGGTATTGCTTTCTTTTCTCTTGAACAGTAAATGGAATATAGAAATAAACTGATCACAAGCCTTTATGAGGGATTGGAAAGCAAATAGAGTGGAAATAAAAATAAGCATTTTTAACAAAGAAAATAAATTGAGTGAAAGCAAAATGAGTTCTGACTTTAAAGACCACTAATAGTGGAAATGGAATAGACAACTAGATATATCCTTGCTGATAAGTGTATATATTATTCTTCTGTAGTGTCAGTTTAGACTTGAACTAGAAATGTGGCTGATAAAGATCTGTGTACGTAGTATAAATGTCTGTCTAGCCTTGATTGGCAATATTACAAAATCATCTTTTTGTTGCATTAAAATTTATATCCAGATTTAAAGGCTTAAACAATTTTTTTTTTTTACGAGTTCATATGCCCATCTTCATAACTGACACAGATGGCATTGATTTGAGAAGAGGAAATCTCAAGTGAACCAAAAAAAACCTCACAACTGTAAGGAAGTAGCACCACTCCCATCTCAGGGTAAATGTGTCTGCAGAGGGAGCTATTCTGAAATACTGAAGAATATTTTAGCATCCAGTTGATCTTTGTGCAGGGAGGCTTGGCTTCTTCCTTCTTAGTTATTTAGATGATATGAAGAACCTCAAGTGTCCTCAAATGTTTATTGTCTTTTATTTAGTTGGTTGGGTTTTTTTGTTGGGTTTTTTTGGCTTGGGCTTTCCTTTGTTCTTTCTCCCTTTTTCCAGACATAATAGGAACACTCTAGAATTCCTGGATACACAGTCTTGGTGAAAAGAAAAATATACCTTTTTATAACACCAGTTATACTGCATGCTGCTGAATTTGTTTGAGTAATAGGTTGAGAATATGAAATGGTACATAATTCAAAACCCATTGATGTGAATTACAAATCCCAATCATCTGCTGTGCTGTCCAGTGCAGGATTATGTGAGATTCTGCCAATCCTGTATAAAATCTATGTTAGCAATTTTACATTTATAACTGTGTAGATGTGCACACAGCATTCATAAGTGTGTAGCTGCTGTAGAATTTGGCATATAATAGGTAACTATATTTTACTTACCCATCTGTTTCTGATATTCTGAGATTCTGGTAGGAATCTTACTACTAGTGGCAGAACAGAAGGACTGAAACAAAGGCTTTTAACTATAAGCCAGGGTAACAAATGGTCAGAGTTGCTATTAGGCAGTTTCCATTGACTGACTAAATGAGGAATCTAGGTTATAAAATTTAGCACGGTCCTTAACACTGGTAAATTTAGATGAAGAGGAATCCTACTTTTAAAAGTTTCCCTGAAGTCTCTAGGTTTGCTTGAGCTACTTTGATACCTTAATACTTTCAGTTGAGCTTAGGCAGACATTGTTTTCATCACCACATAAGTGAGCATTTTAAGGCCCACAGCAGAGAGGATTCAGCTCTGTATCCATTTGGCTCTCTGCTGGGTAGGTATTCAGATTGTGTGCATAAGAAAAATCTCATAAGCAAAGTAGAATGATAAAAATCTGAAAAGAAGGCAACAATCTTACGACATTTCCAACTTGATTTTTACTTTCTATATTAAAAAATGTTTGAATTTAAACTAAAAATGACAGAGGACGCATCAAAATATATTGAAAGTCTGAACTGACTCATGTTTCCCGTTATTCAAGGCAAAAAATTACTTTTCTAATGCTAATGGATTTTCAAATTCACATTCACATTTTAATGTATAAAGTTAAGCTTTTCATACTCCTGTGTCTTATGTTGATGGCTAAACAGACTTTTAATATATTTAAAGCTCTACTTAACACAACAGAACAATCTGTCAAAGCCTTAATTTCATGTTTTAAATGATTACTGTTGAGCTAATTGTATGGTAACTCTTTACAGATAAATAACTCCTGTAGTGCCTGTGCATAGCGCCATTTACTCGTATTTCTGGTGCATTTTTTTTTTTAATTCAGTTAAAAATAAACTCTCATTGATCACAAGTCAGTTTATCCTGAATGAAAATTGCTGCATCTGTTGTTATGTTTTTTAAATCCAAATTTTCTTGACTTATAGAATCATAGAATGGTAGGGGTTAGGAGGGGCCTCTGGAGTTCCTCTAGCTCAATCTCCTTGATAAAGCAGGTTCACCTAGAGCAGGATGGGCAGGATGCTGTCCACACAGGTTTTCAATATCTCCAGAGAAGGAGACTCCACCTCTCTGGGCAGTTTGTTCCAGTGCTCTGTTATTCTCAAGGTAAATAAGTTTTTCCTCATGTTCAGATGGAACTTCCTTTTTTCCAGTATGTGCCCAATGCCTCATGCCCCTTGTCCCATTACTGGGAACTACTGAAAAGAGCCTGGCCCCACCTTCTTCACACCCACCCTTTAGATATTTATAAACTCTAATAAGATCCTCTCAGTCTTCCCTAGGCTAACCACCCAGGTCTCTCAGCCTTTTCTCATAAGAGAGATGCTCCAGTACCCTAACCATCTCTTGTAGCCCTCTGTTTGGCTTTTCCTCATAGTTCCTTGTCTTTCTTTCTTTTGGGGAGCCCAGAACTGGACACAGTAGTCCAGATGTGGCCTCACTGGGGCAGAGCAGAGGTGGAGGAGAACTTTCCTCAACCTTCTGGCCATACTTCTTAATGCACCCCAGGTGCCACAGGGGCACATTGCTGGCTCATTGTTAACTTGTAGTCTGTCATGACTGCCATCTCCTCCACAGAGCTGCATTCCAGCAGGTCGACCTCTAACCCTACTCTAAATGGATTTGTATGGATTTGGGATTTATGCTGTTGAAAAGAAAGGTGCCATTCAGTTTACCTTGTGACAAGAGTTCTCACTTCCAAATATTTGCAGGCTTCATGCCTGATCTTAGATTTATTCTCAAATGAATTAATGTGAAAACCCAACATGCAGTTTTGTTACATGTTACACAATTCTGTCTCACTGCTTTTAAGTAATGGAGGGATGATAACACTTTTCATCAGTGTTTCTAATTACCTGTCTGAAGTCTAGGAACACAATTTAAGGCAGGTAAATACTGATGTTGATACCAACTGGTATTTTTTAAATCCTTTTTAGATGTTGCCTCTATCCCAATTCAGATATTGCCTAATCTTCTAAGAAGCAGGATCTCATTAGGTTCTCAATATAGATTTATTCACAGAAGCAATTTCTTAGATCTTCTTAGTAATATTCAGAAACTTTTTCTCCATTTTTTCCCCTTCCATTCCTGTTGTCAACTCTTTCTTTAAGTAACTTTAAAATACAGTTAGGATAGACAATAGACAATGTATTTCATTGAAAGAAACATAATTTCTTAGATGCTATCAAAAAGAATATGAAGACAATCAAAAAATGCAAAATACAAATGAAGTGAATAGGTGAGGAAATCAAAAGCAGAATTCAGGATACCATAAATGTTTCTTTTTAACTTGTTGCCTGTTTTGAAAATGGCCAGTTTTGTCTTGTTTTAAAATTACTGATTTGGTCTGTCAAAAGAATATGTTTTCATTAAAATCCATTTATTTTTAATACAGTTCACTATCAAATCAAGGATAGCATGACTGTTTCAGAGAAGTGGGAAGATTACATAAGGGAGACAGTTTGAAATCCCTACTCAGTCTAATTTGGAGAAGAGAGGAAAACTTGGCACTACCTTTTCCCAAATAAGTATCCCTAGCTGTCAGTCCTAAAATAAAATCGTATGAAAGAAATCCTGTGTTCATGGACTAAATTGTATTCAAAAGTGTCTAGGGAAAAACCTGGAGCAGCAATGGCCATTTTAGCTTGAGTTAAAACCTGTTTCCTGTTTACTTTATGTCTTCCTTAACAGAAGTAGGCAGCAGAAGTTACATTGAAGTCTATAAGGACAGAAGGAAACGGTCTCCTTAATATTTTTTCTTCCTTTGTCACTGCTGATAGTTGGGAAAGTACCTATTTTGCAATTGCTATTGGGTTCTTACTAATTGCCAGCCTTTCAAAGAAATAACTAGGAGCAGAGATATGAAAACTAGGAGAGAGATATGTGGAAAAGGACACTTGACAGGCCTTAAAACTGCCCAATGACAGTACATGCTGCTTCAAAGTTCTGTATGTAGTATGACACCTATGCTTTCCATCTATATTGTTTTGAGAGCAACAACAAGGACTAAAGTGAAATCATAATAGTTAAAATTACAAAATGTGCATAACGAGGTGATGTTTTACTACAGCTATGGTTGAGAGGAAGTTCTTACAGATTCTCTCCTCTGTCTGTAAATCTTAGATATGAAATGTTAATAATTTATAGCTGATTTGCATCCATACGTAGTAGTTTTATAAGTATTTGTCCTTTGAATTTTGAGAGATATATATTCCCTTTCTGTATTGGGATCTGTATATATCCCATATCCCATGTGTACAGTATTTCTACATGATTTTTATACTATTATATCTCTGTCGCATTGTTATCTTCCAAATGCTTGGTTTCCTATTGACTCTTCTCTATGTAGAGCTGATCGTGGCTTTTTTCTTTATGCTACTGCAACTTAATAATATCACAAATATCTTTATATCAAATATAAAATATATCTTATATAAAAGATAAACTGTATATATCTTACTGTTATCTGTGTCATTGTATCATGATTCCATATGCCTTTGAAATTTTCACCTAATAAGAAGTTACTCTTTTTTATAAAGTCTCAAGTTTCAGTCATTTTCTTAGCAATATTTTTCATTCTCAAACTCCTTACTAAGAAACTTTTTATACTGTCAAAATATACCGTCGGTGACATGTTATGCTGTGGTGCTCCTGCTGAGGTCTGATCATTTGGCTACTGCTGGAGGAGCCATGCTTCTTAACTTCCCCTTTTGGATGTATAAAAAGGATTCTGTCTGGGGGAGAAGTTCCTGCTGTAATATAGAAATGATTGCAACTGGAGAAGACAGTTTTATACCATTTAGCTTTATATTAATCAGGGAAATAAGTAATAGAAAAGCCTCTTCTCTAGTGGAAAATGCATAATTCTGGTATTTTTAGGTAAAGCCTAGTTTACTGGTAAATGGTAAACATTAAATTTACAGCTACTGGCTATGGATTTGGGAAATGGTTAGGTTAGGATTAGAGTAAGGCTAGGGTTCTTCTCATAAGAATATGAGTGGATCCATTGATTTCAGAAGACCTAATCATATGTGTAAAGATATCCTTGTCCACAAATATTTGTAAGAGTGGGTTTTCTGCCTTAAAACAAACAAAGCAAAACCATGTTGTATCTGTGTTAGGTTAGAAGGTTTAGGGTAATTCTGCATTTAAGCATTTTGTTTTGCTTCACACAGAAGGCTTATTAAGTCACCAGTGGATCTGGTGTTTTTTCTGGGGCTCTGTTTTAATTTAATATTTAATATCTTTGCTTTCTCTTGGCACTGTCTTTGCAAACTTTTTGAGGCGTTTCATGTAAATACATGTAAATTCCACTATGAACAGCTCAGCTTAAAAGATACAATAGATTACTCTGTCCTTTTGTCTTTCAATTCAACAACCAGGTTCTGAAAATGATGGTTACAAGTTCTCTTTTTTTCTTTGTTGTTCATTCCATCACATTTCTTCTCTGCAACCGTGGGTTCCTAGTAGCAGGTTAGTTAAAATCCAGTATAAGATGCAGAGTTGTACCATATTTTTTCAGTTATTTACAATTGTGGTCCAGTCAGTTACTGTCTTTAGAATTCTGTCTTATATTTAATTGTGGGTTTTTTAAAAAAAAATTTTTAGTTCTCTTTCTCAAATAATCTTTTCTGTGTAGAATCTTTGTATCTTTTTTGTTTACTTCAGTGACAGGAAGGACATACAGATGTGAACATTTGTGGCATAGGAACAATATAGTTATAGTGTCTTATATTCATGGCTCAGTATTACATTGTTTATATTATTTAAAGTTATTTATTTTAAAGGAATAAGGGCTTCTTTACCAAGCTTCAATTTATTTTCTGCATACCTCTCCCTATTCTGATACATGTTGCATAATTAGCCAGTGAATTCTTCTGCGTTTCTCAGAACACTGACTCATCATTAGAGGAAGGGTTGGACTTGATGATCTCAGAGATCCTTTCCAACCTGGCTGATTCTGTGATTCTGTGAAAATAATCTTCCAGATACACTTGTAATAAGTAACATGGGATCCGTATAGTAGACACCAGGAAAACTGGGTTAGCTTTAGCATATATTCAGAGGAAATCATAGGCAAAATCCACTTTGTTATGCGACTTAACACTTTTTATTTTAAATGGAATTACCATTACCATTACCATTCCATTCCAATGGAATGGAATTTTTGTTTCTGTAATTAAAAGGGAATGTCTCTCTAGATTCTGAAAGAAGCAGGAGCTCTTATATAACTGTGGCTTTAATGCCATGGTGGAAAGCAGATGAACTGCCAACCTAAACAAACTCTGCAGGACAAGATGAAGGGACAGGTTGGCTCTGCATAGGATCTGCAATTCAGGAAGTTGAACTGAATACATCCCTGTGCCCAGACTCTGTTACAATTAATAATATAAGAGCAAGAAAATACGGTCAGGAAAAACATAGCTACAAAATAATGGCATACTAATAGAAAAATTGGATGGAAATAAGAATTGATTTTATCCATGTAAGAAAAGGACCTTCCACCAATCTACAAAATTGGAACACTTGATCAAGGAGTGAAATTTGTTGAGTTTTTCCATATGCTAATACTTTGCTTAGCAATTCCAGTTTAATTTTTGCTCTGCAAGGATGTTATGTTCCCCAGTAATTACTATGGCTGTGTTTGTTTTCAGCTGCATTATTCACTTATTTTACATAGGATCTTATATATCCTTTTGAATGGATATGCAGAAATTTAAAATTAGTCATTTCTTGCTTCTAGTCTAGAACATAATCTTTAGTCCTCTCTTTATTCACAGGCAGAAGTATCCTCTGTGTCCATTGAAATTGTAATGATATAGCACACAAACTTCAGAGTTGTCTTTTAGTAGGCAAAGGTGTGTTTTGTGAGGGAATATAATTCATCATTTAAATTTTAAGGTACTAAATCTACTTCTTAGTGGTGTTATATCAACATCATGAACTAGATTAAAGTGTTACCATTACTTGCTCTTTTTAAATAAACCTGCATGGTTTATATTTCATTTGAATTTGTCTCCCTTTAGCTTATAGCCCTTTTGTTGTTCTTCTTTATGGCTTTCTAGATAAGTGAATTTTTGTGATCAGAAAGGTATTTTTATACTGCAAGTCATGTCTCAATCTTCTTTTTACAAAACCTCAGCAGATTTGAGTTCCAAAGCATAAGGAATTCACTTTCATTAAATGTGTACACCTGAAATGTGGTAGATAATTGACTTTAAAGGGAGACCTAGAGAGCTAAGTCAGCTGTCCTCAGAACATATGAAAATAGGCAAAATGAATTCTATTGATTTTTCTCTGTCATTTTCCTGTCATCTTTTTGCTTATCCCTCATTCACACTGATAATCTTTTAAAAGTGTTCTTAGTAGTGATGAAGTCATCCTTTTCTTACAAACTGCTTCCTCCTTTTATACCCAAAGATAGCATCAGTGTGTCAGACTAGTCTTCAGTCGGTCTTAAAAAAAAAAACAAAACAAACCACTACAGCTTTTTTAGTCATTGATTTGTAGGCTACTCCCCATTGTCCTTCTCACATTCACATACTTTCTGTAGCTATGTCTTTCACTCCTTGTCCCTGTATAAATCTGTGCTTTGCTTTGGATAAAACATTTTTGTTTGAAGCAAAAAAGAACAGAATACTAAGAGGATTTGTATCATGCCAACTGGGTCTTTTAGCCTCAATGGATCAGACATCTGTAAGATTTATTATCAGTGATTTTCTATTTACTTTCAGATCGTTGATGAAAAGCATTCACTTTATAGCATGCTGAGCTTAGCTATGGGAGCCATGTATTTCCTTATTATATTATTAATTCTAAAAGTGGTTTTGTTTAGGTTTTTCCCTGTGTCTTGTGTTTTCAGTTCCTCTGCTCGAGTTTCTTCATTTGTAAACAAAGGATAATTCTACTTTCTAACACTCAAAGGCATGGTATGACCTGGCATACACACACACACACACACAAACATAAAAAAAAAACAAACCCAAAACAAACAAAACAAACAAAAAACCAACAAAAAAAACCAGAAATAAAGAGGGAAGGAGGGAGTAAGATAAAAGTAATTCTATCATAGAAGTTATTGTGGGCTGACACTCAATAGAGGGTAGCTATGGTGTGGCTGGAGAGCTTTTATACACATTTATGTATAGCCACTTTTTCCATCTGTCCCTTTGCCAGAGCAGCAAAGCAGGAGGAACTCGTGCACTTTTGTACTAATTACCTGGGTGATACTGTATGAAACACTGCCACAGACTTGTAGTAATTTCAGATATTTGGTATAGTTAAAACTTGGTATAGTTTAATACTATAGAATCTGTGTGTTTTTTCTGACCCAAAGTCACAGTATTTGTTTCACTTGATTGGAAAAGAGTATTAGATTCTTCAAAATTCTGCATAAATAGGATTTTTATAAAATCCAAATTGTGAAGTGAGGAGGTTGGAAACCTGGAACTGGAAGAGAACTTGGTATCTGACATTTTCAGATTTTCATTTCTCTGTGTAGCTAAAAATTTCTGCCAAATGGCATGGATATACCCTAAAGTTTAAGACCTTTAAGCAATAGGATATGGTGCACTAACAATGAACTAAGAATACTCAAATCAGCATATACGAAGTTAAATCTGTCTATCTGTCTTCTCACTGGAAAGGAAATAACACATATTTAGATTCATGCTTAATTTTTAATATTTTCATATGCGTGTTACTAAAAATACACTGAACTTCTGTCTAAGAGACTATTTCTTATTTTATTTTCATTCTCAGACACTATGCTGTGGTATTAGACAACACAAATAAATATACCCATGCACTGATGATATGTTTCAGGAGCTCTTTCTCATGAGGGTAGTAGTGGCAGGAAAAATCTTGGACAAAAACAGGAAGAAACAAAAAGAAAAATTGTGAATGGGCTCAATGACCCATTTATAAAAATGTCTGGTGGCCTGCCATAAAATAGAGAATGAAAAAAGCACCATAAAATTCCGCATCCTGTTGAGAGCTCTGATATATTCAGTAAGAATATTCATATGAAGACTTGTTGGAAACAGACAAAATAGTGCTTGTGAGTCATTGCTTTGATCCCAAAGTAGAATGGAAGCAAAATTGTCTCTTTAGGTAATACAACAAATTCAGCAAATTATGACAAGCAACTCACCAACTCACATAAAAGAACACTCACAATATCCAGGCTGCTTTAAAAGTTCCACTCTTAGGGAAATACCAATTAGCACTAGCAGTTTTACCACTACTTGTGTTCTGTATACATTTGCAATGCAAAACCAAAGCCCTCTCTCTTACAGATGTGAGGATTTAAAATTAAGAGCTTTCTGAAAGTACTCTGTAAGTTCTTTTGGTTTTGTGGTTTGTTGTTTTTTTATAATATACTACAGCAATCTGCAAAATTAGTGCTGCAAAATATTTATGGAGAGATTATTTTATATTTGTAGAGATGATTATTTGGCAGCCCTGCCTTTGGATTACTTGCACTTGATTAGATGCTCAACTCTGACACTATCTCCATGGACTTTCAAATGCCTGACTCCACAGTTAAGGTCTATTCCACTGAAGTAAAATGTTTAAGTTAGTGATGCAGTCAATGGAGAAAGTTGGGCAACTTTGAAGACCTTAGGAAAGACTATGGCATGAGGCCATAAGATGAAGAGGCAAAAAGACACTGGGTGTATAAATGATAAAAATATTTAGACAAGGAAAGATAGATGTAAATTTTTTTTTTTTAAGATTACATTTATATAACTGTTTAAATTCTCATGGGAATGAGAATTTCTCAAAAGAAACAACAAACAGACAAGCCATGCAAACACAGTCCAGAAAATAGGTTCTGTAACCTTCTCTGAGTTTAGAAATTTGGTTTTTTAACACTTCCTTCTCTAGTAATAAGTAGCACTCTAAGGGTTGAAGTGTTTGATAAAAGTCAATTTTTGAAGTTATTACTAAACAGAAAATACACACACCCCCTTATATATAAGTATTTAAAAAGTCTTCCGTAGGCAAGTATGTACAGAAAGCATATGCTGGACAATAAAATTACAACTCAAATTAAAAACAGAAAGTAAGTTACACAGTTCTTCTTACACAGCAAGAAGTTCTGAAAATATAAATCTGAAATAATGTATTATTCTATTATTTTTCTTTTTGGTGACTATTTTGAATTAGACTTGTAGAAACTGTATTCTTTTACAACTGTCCCATAATATAAGGTGGAAAACAAAATATAATCTTGTGGGTTTTTCAGGGAAGAATCTTTACATTGTATTGACATCCAAATAAAAATAGAGTAGTAAGTAAAGCTAGAAATGCTGAATGCCATAGCTCTTCATGTCAGCAATCTAGTGAATGAGCAGAATAATCTATTTATAAAATTAAATGGTGAATTGCTTTGAATGTAACTGAAAGACCATAAAACGCTCCTACAGTCATAGGTATCTTCAATAAGAATGTTGTTACTGTTACAACTTGTGAAGCGATTGTAACAATAAAGGACAAAGAAGAGAAAATAAAATAGTGGAATAAAGAATAAGTAATTTTCATCTGTGATTGCTTTGTTTGTTCATATTAGTTAGATAAAATGGCCTTCTGTGTCTAGGCAACACAAAATTGCTCCATTTTAATAGTAAAATATGAGAGTAAATAATCATTTTAATAGGCACATACTGCAAAGGAAATAAATGGTAAATTTACACTTATGCTAAGCATAAAGAAAAGCAGAAGTCATATTTTTTTAATAAAAGGTCAACAACAGTAAGATTTAAAAAAATCTTTAAAGTACGAGCATAAATATGAAAACGTCCTTTAATTTTGTCTCTAGCACTATGACATGAAGAGACTTGAAAAAAAGTTACTCTCACTTTTGCTTCCCTTCATTGGGAATAATAATTTCATTCCTATCAATGCTGTTTGCAGACATATCAGAAAGAGTTATTTCTGGTAATCTAGATATGAAAACAGATGCATAACTTCTTTTTTTTTTCCCCCAGATAATTTACTGCAGGATACTTTATTGTCAATATTCTTTACAAACAGGGTAGACTGGAGGAAAAAAATAATATTCTGACTAATCATTTCTAGATATTCTTCCTTCTGCTACACAATAATCTAGGGACAGAAAACATGCAGTAAAAGACTTTCAATGTGGTTAATGGCAACATTTTTTGTTATTTTCTGAGTACTGAGAGTTTTAATTTTTGGATTATGTTCTTGAATATATGATTGTAGGGATAAATATGAAATAAATACTTTTAATTTAGTACAAGCACTTTTCTTCTCTTTTTTTCAAGTTTATGAATTTCTGGAATCAAATAATAGGATCTACCCATCATCTTGGTCTTTCTGTAGAAACCAGCATAAAGAGCTTAATTAAAGCTGCCGAAAGTAAACTCCTAGTCTTCAGAACTTGTTCCTAAAGAAACGATTATTTCTGTAAAAGTCTTTGGTTGAAAATAAATAAAAAATTATCATTTTTATGATACTATTTTAAAGTATTCAAAATATGAATACTGAACAGTTTCTAACCCATTTTGCCCTCTCCAAAATAACATCTCTCTGGGTTTAGGCCCAGCTGGTATCAACCAGGCCTCCACTCACTCACCTCGCAACCCCATCGTGTGTGGGGTTAGTGAGCCCAAAGGCTCAGTAGCAGAGACAAGGACTGGGAGGTTTCCAGTCCTTAGCTATGGCGGCAGGCAAAAAAACAGGCAGACTCAGCTTGAAAAGAACAAAACAACAAAACAAAAACAAAACAAAAAACACAAAAACCCAAAAAGAACAACAAAATTTAATCTGTCAAGAGAAAGAGAAAACAGGTACGAATACCTTTCACCTTCCCCTTCCTTCTCCCCGTTCCCGGATCCCTTCCCTGCTGCCTCCCCCTCAGGGCACAGGGGAGGGGCAGGGGGGGTTTAGGGTCAGTTCCCCAAACGCTGTTTCTGATGCTCCTTCCTCCTCAGGGGGAGGACTCCTCACAGCCTTCCCCTGCTCCAATGTGGGGTCCCTCTCCCAGGCGAGTCTTTCAGGAACTCCTGGGATGTGAGTCCCTCCCACAGGTGCAGTCTCTCAGGCACAGACTGCAGGAATAAGATTCATGTGGGAAATTTGGATGACATGTTTCATTTTTATGTAGAAGACGTGGCAGTACAAATTAGGATGCGAAATGCCATGTTAACTGGTGTCACAACCTTGTCTTGTCCTGACAGGTAGCAGCACTCTTTCCAGCCATCCCTCTAACCTACACTGTTTTCCTCTAAATTTTATCTTTGTCCTAGTTTCTCCAGAGAAGTAAGTGAGAGAGCAATAAGTGATCATCCCCTTCCCATCTCTTTCAGCAACACTTTACTGGACCTGAAGATGAGTACCATCACATACATTTCTCTGGGTGCTTCCCATGTTTGCCCCTGATAGCACGTACCAGGAGGTGCAGCGGTGGCACTTGCTGTGCCCTTAGAGATTAGTCCCATTAGAATCAAAGAATGGTTTGAGCTGGAAGTCACCTTAAAGATCATCCAGTTCCAACCCCCCCACATGGGTAAGGACCACCTCCCACTAGATCAGGTTGCTCAAAGCCCCATCCAGCCTGGTCTTTAACTCTTCCAGGAAGGGAGAATCCACAACTTCCCTGAGTAACCTGTTCCGGTGTCTTACCACCCTCAAAGTAAATAATTTCCTCCTCATATCTAACGCAAAACTTCCCTCTTCTTGTTTAAAGCTCTTGCCCCTTGTCGTAATGCTACATGCCCTTCCAAAAAGGCCCTTCACAACTTTTTTGTAGGATCCCCTCAGCTGATGAAAGGCTGCTCTAAGGTCTCCCCAGAGCCTTCTCTTCTCCAGGCTGGGTAACCCAACTCTCTCAGCCTGTCTTCAAAGGAGAGGTGCTCCATCCCTCTGATCATCCTCATCACCCTCCTCTGGACTCACTCCAAGAGCTCTGTGTCTTTCTTATGTTGGGGGCTTCCAGAACTGGACCTGAGACTCCAGCTGGGGTCTTCCAAGAGCAGAGCAGAGTAGAGGGGGAGGGTATTAAAGTCCTTTTGACAGTGTGAAGAGTGACTCCTTTGGTGGCAGTTCAGAGAAAAAGTGCAGTTCATTGTTTCATTTGCTTTCTAGGAAAGGTGGTGTGGGGGTTTTTTGTCTGTTTTCGGTTGCTTTTTTGTTTTGTTTCATTTTTCTCTCTCTGCTCCCAATAAATACAGAGGATTTTATGAAGATTAATCTTCCTTTGCAAAAATTTGCCCCTGTAAGTAGGATCTCCCTACTATATCTATCTGTTTGAGAAGACAAATTGCCAATACTCTTGTGAATATTTTCTAGTAACAGAGCAAGGATTTGTGGTATTTTGGTTTTGAAATGTGTTGGATTTTTTAGTTTACCAGTAATGTGCACTGGGGAAGGACATCCCCAGATATCCCCTCTGAGATTAGGGCACTGTCACTGCACTATTTCCAATGCTTTCTCAGAAATCAGAACAACTGAATCCATCCTGAAGAAAAAATTCAGAATTAAACTGGGGATATTTAGAAACCTCAGAATGTGTTCTAAAGCAAGTATATTCCAAAAATCCTAAACTGTCCTAAAGCTAGTACAGTTTATTCCAATATTTCTAACTTTCTCACATTGTATTAAAAGCACTACATGGACACGTCAACATGAACAGTGTAATAAATAAAACATCAGGCTGTTTATCTTGAGATTCATAAAAAATACTTTTTAAAACTAGAGAATAATAATAATAATAATAATAATAATAATAATAATAATAATAATAATAATTTAGTGCTATGAAACACGTATTATTAATTAGAGAAGCACAGCAAAAACACCAAAACCTAATACCAAGTAAAAAAGTACTAATGGGGAAAATCCCACATTACCTGGAAGATTAGGTTAAACAAATCTAATTGTCATTTCCTTTTGTATGTTATGAATGTAATAATTTAAAATCTAATTCTTCCCTAAGGTCCAGAGTAATTCTGTTAGGAAGCCATTATGCACTAAGAGAAGGTAGTTTATGTGATACCCATGAAATAATGGCTATTGTAGCACGAACTGAGCTACAATGAACTCAGTTTTCTATTATTATATCGAAAATTTATAGTGTTTTTTGGGTTTTTTCATCTTATTTTAAATTTTAAGCTTTACATCTCCTATTGCAACAACTTTATTAAGTACAAAAAATCAAAGAAGAGCAGCAAATGCATGAATAATTAGATAAAAAGACAAAGATACTGGCAGATAAGTAAAAAGTGAACAATGTGTAGGATAATCTCCCATCAGGGCCATGTGTCATGGAGTAGTTGCCTTAGCTAGTCTGTTTCCCCCTCTTAAATTGCTTTTACATTTACATTTATATTGGTTTTTAAATATTATAATTTATTTGTGATTTATGCTTATATATAGTACAATTGAAAATCAGGCTAGTTGAATGCCATGTAACATGTTCAAAGTGATACTAAGTTTAAAACAAATAATTGCAAATTGAATGAGGAGTATATATATCTTCTAAATCATCAGACATTGGTCAAGACTGATAAAATAGAAAAGATATTTCACTTGTTATGAAAATGGGGCAGGGCAAGACTGATCATGACCTAAATTTGTTCAGAGGTTTATAAAAAATGTAGGAAATGTGTTAAAATAGAAATCAAACTCTCTATTTGCATTGATTAGAGCATAACACATTATTATCTTCAACTATCTTTTTTTTTTTAATTGAAGAAATGCTTCAGATTACCCAAAAAAGCATAGCAAATTTATAACTCCACTTTATGCAAGTTCCAGGCTATGGAAGTGCTAAGAAGGGGGTTGTACTTGTTGGTTTTTTCTTTTTAAATATTGTAATTGTAACTCATAATAGTACTACTGTCATGGTAAACTCCTCTTTAGAAACACTAATTCAGAATATTCCATGTGTTTGAATGTGCAGCAGAATTGATTTAGTTCACTTTGTTAGAACTGTGAATGCTGAGGCACATTTTTTAAATCCATTTATTTCTCACAGGGGATTCATAATGTGCAAAACCAATCTGAGACAATCTATTTTAATATATTCTGTGAACTTCAATATCAAAGAATTAGAAAAGATAGTTCTGTTTAAAAGTTTTTTTAAAAGATAGTAAATTTGCATGTAGAACTTCTATCAATAGAACTGAAAAAAAAAAAAAAAAAAAAGTGTGTTACTAGGAGCTCTAGAAATTTGTTCGGGTAACTCTTGAAGTATTACTTTATCTTATTCCAGTCTTTCAAAGCTTCATTCTGAATAGTAGATGGAGACAAAAGTGCATGAACACTTTTATCTCTCTGAAAATTTTATTTTAGCCATTTCTGAAGTATACCACTCAGCAAAGGCAACATGTACAAGATGTGAAGGTTGGGAGATGCATTGGAAAGGTGGCGTCAAGGTGGTTTTTCATCTGCGGCTTCTGGCATTGGGATGGTTCCTGTGGACTCTGCAAATCAGACAAAATATAAAGTTTAACCTTTATCACCTAATTAGCCCACCTACAGCTGCAGGATTGTAAGGCTTAACTTTGAGATACAGGTATAAGGCATCCCGTACATGCTTACTGGACTTGTGAGAAAGTAAAGTGCACCCACGTGTCGTTCTCCAGAGCACTTCCATTTTGGTTAATTCAGCAACAGGACACAACCTTTGCAGTCCTGCTTACCAATTAGCCTTATTTAAACCCAAAAGTAAGTTTAACCATGTGTCCAGCATGTTAAGAAGGAATAAAAACTAAAACTCCAGAAGCTATTTTATTTTTCTTCAAAACTGTTTCCAGTTTTGGAAGTTTTCTTAAAAACTGTTTCCAAAGGAAATCTGGTCCATATGCCAATATCCTCACCTGTAAAAAAATGACATATTCTATGTAATCTGCTGCTTCATGTATCAGAGGGTTTTTTTTAAGTATGATACTTTCCCATGGATGCATCCAGTGACAGGGTTCTTCAGCAGACTTTTTAGATGATGCACTGGAAATTTTATTTTAAGGGAACACTTAATTAAAAAAAAAAGATCAAGATAAAGAATTATGGATCAGTTACTCTGCCTATACCACTTGTGCTATGACTTTCTCAAAGGGATCTGTACAGTAGAATTATTAGTCATTTTTAGAAGAGTATGTAGTATAAAAATACTTTTAATTCTAGTTTCACTTTGCAGCTTTAGTTTTGACTCCCAAGAATTTTAGTAAAGGTTTTGGCCATCATTAGTTACTGTCAGAATAGAGAGTGGTAAGGTTAATTTCTCACCAGTCCCTTTCATTAGTGCTTTGTCAAGGTGTTGAGCGTTTTTCAGATTATTAAGGATATTACAAATCCTGCTCAGATATTACCAGAGCTGATTTGTCTAATTTCTCAGAAAATCCTACTGTATGTTACATGAGCTTTCAAAACAGCATGTTACTGCATTTAATGGTTATTGAAAAGATGTTTTATAATGGTATGCTCCTCAACTGAATAAGGCAAGGGCATTATCGTCTTTTTCCAATAAAGAAGTCAGGAATATTATTAGAGTCTCAGAGCAACTACTTGTTAAGTTCAAGACATTGTAAGAGTCCTACTCATTTTTAACATTTCACTATTAAATTAAAAATATATACTCATGCACTCCACATCATGAAAAGCTCAACTCTTAAATGTACATAAAGATAGGAGTATTTCTGATGCAAAATAAATGTTTATTGATTTTTTTTCTCTTTCTAGAAGAATTTTTTTTTTTAATTAAAATCACAGTGGAAGATGAATAGTGCAAGTGCTTTATTTGTGCAGTCACAAATAAAATTTGTGCAGAGTTTAGCCTTCTCTTAGTACCATATGTGCTTATTTGCTGTGCTTATTGACAAACTTGTTCCATCACCAGTGTTCAAAGTCTGTTTTTAGAGGCAATGTCTAGAATTGTTCCATAGCCAAATAATGGCTCCTACACAGGGCACTGCTGAGTATTCAGGATACAAGGCACCCAGTATCACCAATAAAAATCTCTTTCCTGAAAGAAGAAGAGTTAACTTGGATATCTTTTCTTTAAAATCATAAAACTAACTGGCATTGATGCAGTAGCTTCTGCCTTTCAAATGCTGCTGAGTAAATAAGAGCTGGTGCATCGGGCCAGGTAAAGCTGTTCTATCCCAGTTCTGTGCTTGTGAACATGCTTTTCTTCAGTAGGCATAACAAAGGAAGCAGCAGCAGCCACAAATAACTGAACTGAAATTTGTGGACATAAAATGAGGTGATCTGTTTGTAACCAAGGTTTTTCTCTCAAGTTTATGGCAAAAAAGAACGCGCTCTTTAGCTCTTTATATTTGGTATTGTTTTAGGTGGCAATACAGTTTTTCTCCTTTACAGCCCTAAGATGAAATAAATATAGCAAAAGAAAAAATTCAGACTGGAAAATGAGGAGTTAGTTCTTTTCATCTGCTCAGGTACATTGTTAGTTCCATTCTAATTAAAAATGGGTAAGAACTCTGAAGGTAGTATTCTGTATTCTAGATGTACAATATTTTGCTGACTTTTAATATTTCTGGTTTAAAAAGCAATTAAAAGCACAGTTCATTTTAAGTTTTATAGTCTAAGCTTTCTAAGTGTTATGCATTGTTTGCCAGTTCAGGGGAATGGAGTTTATACCTGAGAACCAGAAGCAACACAACACAATGAAACAAATCATTATATCTGCCTTTTACAACTCAGAAAGGTGACTGAGAGGATAAAATGGTTGTCCATGTCCATGGAGCAGAAGACAAGTGGGATCATCACTTATGAGCATTTGTTAACTGTCACCCTCTTCCAAGTGTTTGGTCCTCATAAGGACACCTACCTGAAACATATTTTTTATTAGGTGCAACATTCTCTTCCTGCCATTGTCCTGCTTTTTATATTTAAAAGTGAGTACCTCTGCAAGTAGTTCACTTGAACAAAAATATATTTTTTCTTTATTCTTTTTTTTTAAATTATTTTTTAATTTATGTGTCTTGAGGGGGATACTAGTTGTTCAGTATGTATTTTTCTTCTGCTTTCTGATAGTTTACTGCTTTCATTCTTCCAACTATGCATGCAGTCTTCAGCTCAAAATGAGGCCCACTCAAAAAATAGCAACAGAGGCAGAAAAATTCATCTTCCTCTGAGGGACATGCATTACAGCCTGGGGATATGATCATAACTGACTTTGATTTCCTGTGGATAGTGGGGCAACTCTTGTATCAGATCAGCTCACTGAAAGTCACAGTTTTTTCCAGCTACCTCCATGTCACTGACAACATTTTTGAGGCATTTTTGTTCACTGAAGATTTTTCTGCATATTCTAAGGAGAACGAGTGATACTGTTCTGTAAATGTCTAGGGCAGTGTTAAGGGTGGTACAGGCACAGCTGCAAGTGGCCATAATTAATCCATAACTGGAGTAACACTCCAGTTTCTTTTTGTTTTGCAGGACTCTTTTCCCACTATAGGGCTAATGCAGAGAATGAGCATTATCCTTCTTCTATTTCTTTGCCATCCATTGAATCCTTACACTCAGCTCATCTCCCTGTAAGACACTGGATGTGCTGTGTTACCTGTAGGGTATCTGTTGCATCACTACTGCATCTGCCTCTATGGGACTGAATTCACAGAATCAAAGTTGCTCTGTTGTGTTTATTAGATAACATAACAGTGTTGGTTTGGTTAGCTAGTTTATTTACAGAAACAATTCCAGTTGGTTTTCCATTGGACATAATAAGCATGTATCCGATTAATGTTACAGGTCAAAGAAATAGAGTGAAAAAGCAATGGCAATAATGTACTCAAATTGGCCTGAGAAGAGCCCTCATCGAATATGTACAAAATAGCAGTTCTGTGCAAAACCTAATTTTTTAATAATTTCATTCACTTAAGACAAAGTGATTAGTTTTGGTGCTTCCAGTTGCCATCCAGTTCTTACATAAAACAGCAAAGAGCATTATTCTTAGCAGACAATAGGTGGCTATGATAAGAAAATAACACTGGAAGTCAGAAGTATGTCAGTGCTGGTGGCTAATACCTAAACTGCCAACAAGATTCACTGGAGCAGCACTTTGGGTGATTTAATTTGGTTGAATACTACACCACATATTTGGATTAGGAGGACACCTGCCTTTTTGCAGAAGTAATATTACCATTATACTAACAGCCTCGTGACCAACAGAGAATTTTATGTTTTGGTGAACTTGTTCACAGTTCTGTGGAAGTTCATGGGTTTACAATGCCATTTTCTCTTAAAAGTAGAATTATATAAAAACAACAAAAGCTGTCAGGTAGCTTTCTTTTAAATACTAAACAAAAAATAACCCAATTAAGCTGTTAACATGATGAGCTCTTATTTCTCATTTTCACAGTGACTTAAAGGAATTTTGGTTTTGACAACAGTATATTAATTCAGTACTGTAGGAGGGCCACAAAGATGATCAAAGGGCTGGAGCACCTGTCCTCTGAAGACAGGCTGAGAGAGTTGACATTGTTCATCCTGGAGAAGTGAGGACTCTGGGGAGACATTATAACAACCTTCCAGTACCTGCAAGGGCCTACAGAAAGCTGTAAAGACAGCAAAGTAATTATCAGCTTCAAAAGACTGGAATCTTTAAAAAAAAAAAAAAAAAGGAAAAAAAAAAAAACAAAGAAAAAAAAAGTTTATGGGTGGAGATAAGGACAGTGTAATAGGTAAAAAAAGAAAAAACAAACAATGAAAAAAAACCAAAAAATCCTGAAAGAACATCACTCACCACCTCCCACAGGCAGATAGATGCCTACCCAGTATCTTTTCTTGTGTCTGTTCTTCTCATTTTCTTTTAGTGTCTTTCTGGTGTGTTTGGGAGGGGGGGGGGGGAGTTAAGACTGCATTGGAGCTTTGTGGGTGTTTGGCTGCTGGCCAGGGTCAACTCACCACAAATAGTAGTGGCTCCTTCAGTTCTTTTTCTGTACTCATAGTGCATTTCTTTTGTTAAATGCCTTTAAATTTGACCATCTAGATGAGTCATTAGAGAGAATTTTCAACGCATAGGCTGACTGAGTGCACCAGGTATTTGTCAGTCTCTTTGTCATCACACACAACATTCCTAGAGTAATTGATTGATTTTAGTTTGGCTTGGTATGGCTTTAATCAGGCTGTTTTTGATGCATTCGACAGCAATATTTTTATCAGATGTACTGTTTTATTGATTGTATCTTGTGTAGTGGCAGGATTAACTTGTGAGTATTTGGATAAATACTCAGAAAGAAGACAACAGATCAATGAATGTGTTCTGCAGTGTTTTTTTTCCGACATCTTTATTTACTGTTTTTTAAAAAATCTACATTCATAACAACTGGCAAAAGCTTGGTGACAGTTCAGAGGTATGCACTACGCAATCTTTAATGCTTTAGATAACATTCCTTGGCCTAACCTCATAGCTTTTTACAATGAAAAAAGCACATTTAAAAGCAGTTAAGGTGTCATGTACAAATTTCAATTGTATTAATTAAAACTATTTTGTTGTAGAAATATGATAATAGCTTAACTGAGGGAAGCTTGTTGACCTCCCTAGTGCTCTGAGAAATTTATGGTCTATAAGAAGCTTTTCACTCTTCAGAAATGTGTATATAAGAAGGTTTTAAACATTCTTAAAATGCATCATATTCTCTTCTCCGTAAGTATTCTTACAAACAGGCTTCACAGGACGTTTTCAAAAGCCTTTTATGTATTTAAGACTATGTATTCTCCTGAACTGTGAAGAATGCACTTTACATTCCATAACTGAATCGATACAGAAACCTATAATAATCTCACTTTACCTTCTTTATGAACCATTCTTTTGTACTACATGTGGTAATGAGATGTTCTTTCTAAATAGGCAGATTTAGGTTTTAACTTCACAATGTAATCTTACAAAGTAATATGTACCTACCACCAAGGTAGAATCATAAGAAATTGTTTTCTTACTCAAGCCAAAGTTACAAAATTGGATTAAAGACATCACCATTCTTCATATTTTAACATAATCTACTAACTCAGATGGAAATTGTAAGATGAGTTGTGTTCACTACTCTTTCCACTTATCATACTTTGAATTAAAATTAAAGCAGTTTCTTTTTGAGACCACTACTTTAGAATAGCAGGCCATATCACTGCTTGAGTTACAAGTTTGCTTTGACAGTAGCATAAGGGAAGCATAGGACAAACTTATATGTTAATTCCTTCTGATACTCCTCTATCCTCCAACTGTTTATATCTTGGGGACTTCCTGAACCAACTGTGGGCTCTGTGCACTCAGTAATACCCAATGGATTTCAGTTCACAACACCTGAACACTTCAACATTTCTGTTCATCAGGTATGCTTTTACAGTGGTAAATGTGGTAGGTACAGACAAGAGCTACAAGAAAATAAGAAGACTTTGCTGTACGCTTGTCATTTGCTCTTTGCTTTAAAATGGTCCTACTCTGGCATTTCACAAGTCAAAACAAAAAATATAATTGATTATGCTTCAAAGAATAGTCTCTTGTATCTTATTTATATAGCTTATGTCATATTTCTGATCAGATGCTGAACAAATCAATCTTACATGTAAGAATTTTACCTAGGAAACAAATCGCATCATTCTAACAGGTCTGGAGAACAGTCATGAGGTGACATAAAGATAAAAGAAACATGAAGCCAGACAATAGAAAAAAATCTTAAAAAGGAGACAAATAGATCAAAATACACTATCTTGCTGATTTTGTACAGATTTCCTGATTAATTTCTCCTTGTCATGTCTTGATATCAATGTGCCTTACTGTTGGGCATGACTTTTTTTTTGAAGTACCTCATTTGAAGAAGCATTTTAAAATTGATTGCAGTAGCTAAAAAAATGCATAACAGAATGACATTTAATCTTTCATTATTTAAATTTTTCCCCTTATATGTGAAAATAATATAAAATATAACTGTTTAAACTTGTGTTTTGTAGTGCTATTTAAATATTCAGTAAGTGAAATTTAGCAGTACCAAACTGTACTTATAAATTTTCATACTGTTTTGAACCAGTAAGAAAATACTGGCTTTCACACAGCATATCAATCTTGTGTATTTCCACTAGACTATCTACTGCAGAATAAATTTAAACAGAAACAAACAAATTATCCTGAAAGTTAGTAGATTAGTGCAAAATATTAATTCTTGATAAAAGGAAGTATTTTTTCTTTTCTTTGTTATTATTTTTAAAAAGTTACAGAAATACCCCACTTGTGAAAAAAAACACAACAGGGGAATCTTTTGCATTTGTGGTTTTTGTAGCTTAGCCTTAATTTTCTAGTAACTTGCAATCACAGTCTGGCAGCTTGCAGTACAGGGAAGGGTATGTGAGCCCATGTAACCATGCATATCAAATGGAAAATGCTAAGATTAGAATGAAATTAGCACACATTAGCCCATATTTAAGCTGGTTTTGATCACTGTTACCATTGTTCTTTGTGTGGAGCAGACAACTTCCTTCCATCACAGATACTTTTATTATATAAGCTTTTCTTTACACGTGGTGTTGATACAGGAATTCAGATGTCTTTGCTGACCAACGTGGAAGGGATAAGCAAGGAAACTGTGGAAAAAAGGAAATGAAGGCAGAAAGGATGGAAGGGGTAAGAAAGGGGAGATGGGAAGGGAAGAAGAGAAGAGAAACTAAAAGAAAGAGAAGATAGAAGAAAAAGGAAAAGCGAGGAGAGGAGAGGAGAGGAGAGGAGAGGAGAGGAGAGGAGAGGAGAGAGAGGAGAGGAGAGGAGAGGAGAGGAGAGGAGAGGAGAGGAGAGGAGAGGAGAGAGGGAGAGGAGAGGAGAGGAGAGGAGAGGAGAGGAGAGGAGAGGAGAGGAGAGGAGAGGAGAGGAGAGGAGAGGAGGGAAGATTGTCACAGTATTTTTTTTTTTTTATATTTTCAAAAGAATGATAAATCAGTACATAGAAATAAAATCCTTACAAATTGCGACAAGATTGCAGTTATCCTGGTGAATGCTTTTATCTCTAAGGCTGAAGCCATAGTTCTCAGGTCATAATTTACTGTATTTAACTTAAAGGTGTTGGTCTGTTGTTTTATTTTCTTTGTCTTTATTCTTCTTAAAGAGAATTTACTACTCATGCCCATGGCTTGGTTAATAATTCCTGAAGGATACAACTTCATTTTTTTTTCCTGCATAGCTACTGCAGAGCAAAAAGGAGCAATGAAACATGTCCTCAAATTTAAATAAATTCCACTTCTCTACTGGTTCAATCCATGAAATCTGGGATAAAGTTAGGAGAGTCATCCAGTATTTCCATCTCAGTAGCAGACAGAACAGATTCTGCCCTTTTGTCGATGTATGTGTCCTGAGCGATGGGAGACACCTGTAGTAGAGATTACTCTATTATCTAGGAAGGGACTGGTTTTACCTAAAGTTGCTTAAAGTGTCAGATCCAAGATAGTCATCTACACTGGTCTATTCTCTGCAGAGAAAGAAAATAACTTGATGGGAACTCAATTAATCCAAATTTAGATACCTAGAAAGCTTAAGCTACTTCTGAGGTTTTTTTTTCTCCACAGTAATTGTCATGTTATTAAAAAAAAAAAAAGAAAATCAGATTAGACTCAGATTTTTTAGCAGGCTATGTTAACAGTCCATCCTCCATCCTCTGATATGGAGCTCTATGTGACACAAAAATGTCAGATGTGATTGATATTTCTTCTTGATATATTCATGCTCTTACACTATTTATTCAAAACCCAGAAAAAAACCAAACCACCAACCTGTTAGTGTTATGTGTATCTGGACAAATACGAAGTCCTTGCCTGAATTTCTTGAAATGGCTTTGAAAAAATATTTTTATCCAATATTCATAGCATTAAAGAAAATATATCCACATCAGTAAAAGATAGATTTATTAATTCAGTTCGTGTCATGGGGGGCTGACAATTTGTCATGATGATTAGTTTTTAAATTAAGAAAATTTTTTCTTACAGTTAATGAGAAACAGCAAAGAACTGTAGAAACAAAAGATCATCCTTTGTCTAATATCAGATCTTCATTGACTGCAGCTTTACTCAGTCACCTTTTAGCATATTTGGAAAGAATTCAAAATCAGAAAGATCAAGCAGCTTTAGCTTGATGCTTCTAGAAGAGCTAAAGCATGTTTAGGCTCTGAATATTAATTACCATGTTGCTTTAAAGGTTACAACAGTCAGTTTCTCCCAGGGAGGTCACAGTTCTGATTGAATAAAGGCTTAATTATAGAATAGTATAGAATATTGCAGTGAGCTGCAGCAACAAAGTCAGCAAATGGGTTATTCTTTCTTTGATAGTCTTAAAAAGACAATAAGAAAGAGAAAGGTAAAAAAGAGAAAAACATATCTATTAAAAAATTGGAGGCAATTATGGATTATTAGTTTGTTTGGTTTTTCTCCATTGTTAGAGAATAGAAAAAGATGTTACTGCTATTCTAACTACTATGCTTGTCATTATTATAGGCTTTTAAATGAGAAAGACGTATACAATGCTATTTAGCAATAAGGGTATGGTTTGTATTATTGTAATTTAAGCAACTGTTTTGTGACAAACACAAGGACTCATCAGACCCTTACTGATATTAAATACTTTTAAAAGTAATTTAAATTAGTAATTCCTAATTAAAAGTTAAAAAGATTTTTTGGGGTGCAAGGTAATAGAGTTCATTCAATCATGGTTAACCTTGATGAAGAAGTTTATGCCACCATAATGTAAGACACACAGCATTTCATATTTAGAGTTTAGTCCTTACATGATCTGGCTTTTAAACTTGGAGGTTTTATTTTGCATCTCATTGTAGGGATTTAACTCTAGAAAATGTTACTTTCAAAGTCCAACAGGTGTGAATATCTGACAGATCAAGAAATTTCTCTTTTTCTCTTTCCTTCTCTTCCACTTCCTTCATATTGTGAATCCGTGCCAACTTGTGCATTTTCTTTCTTCTCATCACTGAAAAAATAGCTGCAGCCAGTGCAGAGATCTGTTTCCCTTTGCTGAAGCTGGTGAAATCTACTTTTTTTCCCTAAGGACCTCAGGCTTCCCTTACAGTCCTTAGTAGTATGAAGATTTGTCACAGCAGGCTGGGGTGGCTCAAGATTACAGACTTTTATCTCAAACTTCTGCAGGACTGCAGATCTCCTGAGTCCTGGGGCCCTCATCTGGCAAATTTATCTGAACTGTGAATTAGCTGGAATTTCCTTGTTTTGTATTGATAAGCAGCTGTCAGTGATGCTTAAATCATCAATGTCCACCTGAAAACATCTATATCTTGTAAGGTATTTCAAATAGACTTCTGAGTTTCAGTTTTCTGACAGGAAAAGTCTGTGGGAGTAAAAAAGTGCATGGCTCAATGTGGCAATTTGGATTTAGGACAAGGTCTTAACTGTGAATGATAGGCAGTGTGGATAACTACAGTGTTTCATCTTAGCTGGTTTCAGAAAAATAAAATTAATCTCAGTCTTAGTCTTTCAGTTATTTTGTACTCAGTTGCAAGACAAGCAGCAAATGTGTCATGCTTTGTTTCTAAAATCTGATAACCACAGTACAGGAAAATATAGCAGTGCAGCTTTACCTGCAATTTCCAAGGAAAGAGACAAAAGCTGATTTGTTGAGATAAAAATCTCCCAACCACAGGCTGAATGCCTGAGGATTTACCTGTTATCTGCCTAATAAATACTCTCTGTGAAATTGGAGTGTAATTTTTTCTTAGGCCTTTTCCCAGTTCCTTTTACTGTTTTCTTGATCCTTGTTTTTCTGTTTCTGAGTAAGCCTATCCATATCACGAATACAGTAATTTTTGTCCATGGTAAGGTGCATTTAAATTAATGTATTAGCCTTGTTCTTGGTGGAAGACTGGATATCTTACGTCTTTCCAGAAAAATTATTTCCTAAGTTTTGTGATTTATCAAATATTTCAAATTTTCAGGCTGTATTTTTGTGTTGATACAGTATTATTTCAAAAAAACAATAATGTTTTTTTACAAATGTGACCTCTGCAGTGAGGAAGAACAAAGCAAACCTGAACAGCATACAGAAAGAGGTCTACTGCCTGCACTGGAGACATTTAACTAGGACCATGACCTTTAATAAAAGAAAAAAAAAAAAGCCCAGAGATGAAAAGATGGGAAGATGTGTTGTGAATATGTGGATAGCCTGTAGCTAACTCTGTGTCTGGTGAACTAAAATTATCTTTTTTTTTTTGCCTTACAGGTTTTTTAAGTACCGGGGACCAAGCTGCAAAAGGCAATTATGGATTGCTTGACCAAATCCAAGCTTTACGTTGGATTGAAGAAAATATTGGATCTTTTGGAGGAGACCCAAAAAGAGTTACTATTTTTGGATCTGGGGCAGGAGCTTCCTGTGTCAGTCTCCTGACACTCTCTCACTATTCAGAAGGTAACAAATCTGAGCAGAGCACATTTAAAAAACAAAACAAAACAAAACCAAACAAACAAAAAACCAAAACCCAAAATTTTAACCAAAAAATAGCCTTATTGGGTAGGTTGAATTAGAATTACATTAAATCTGTAATTTTTGTAACATACCTACTAGCTATTATTTTGGATTTATAGGAGTCAGCATAAAGATTTTCATATGAAAAATTAAATGCTGTTATAGCAGAATTTTCATTCAAGAAGTGCCACATACAATTTACTTTTTGTAGCTTTATCAACAGTCTCCACTGCCTCTACTATGAAAGAACTCACCCTAATTAAAAAGGAAAAGGACAGTGACCTTTTTTAATTTTTATACACTCTTTTCTGCACTTCCAACATCTATTTAGATACTTTTCTAATAATAGCATTACTTAACCTTATTAAAAATTAATTTAACTCCTCACAAGTACAGTGTGATCCCACACAGAGTAGCTAAGATTTGGCAAGTATTTGAGCTGTGGGATTTCTACTATCAACACCTCACCCCTCAAGAGAAAAAAAACCAACAAAGCACAGCAAAGATATAGCATCAGTAGTGAACCATGAATAATCCTGGTGACAAGATCACATCTACAAAAAATTTATAAAAGAAGACAGGATCAAAATATCGATCGTATTTATAAGTCCATGTTACTCCTATCACATTATGAGACAGAAATCTTATGTCAGAAGGCTAAGCCCTAGCAAGCAATTGTACTTGGAATGCTGGCAAACAAACCCTATTTGGAAATACATAGAATTATGTATGTAAATTTAGTCTATTGATACAAATAGGGTACAGTGAATCACTGTTGAGTATGCCCTGCCAGAACCAAGCAGATGGATCAATGAAAAACATAACTAGTCACATTATTGGCATTTTGTAATATCAGTAATCATCACAAAGGTATATTGACCAAAGCCATTTTTTCTCAGAAATGCTGCAAGGTCTATAAATGTTTTCATAGCTGTTGCTGTCTTTGCTGAAGAGACCCAGGCATAGGCCATTTTAGTGATCTTCCCAGGAAAAAACAGATGGGGCAGTTTAACCAGGTAGCTCCAGTTGCTTTTCAGTGCTCTGGTGATACAAAGAAGCTCTTCAGATGGGGTCCATCATCTCTTTTTATATTAGAGCATATGAAACAACTAGAAAGAACTATTGAATCTCGCTTTACACTCTTCCAAAAAATGTAAATATGTTTCAATTCAACATATAGGCAGTGGTAACACATATGCACCAAATTAGAACAGTAAACAAGAAGTAAGATAGTAAAGAAAAAAAATATAACATAGTAGAAAACTCAGGCCTATTAAATTGATTTTAGCAGGGCAGAATTTTTAAAATTACAGCTTCTGTGAAGGAAATGAGAGTGTAATTTTCATCTGATCTTTAAACTACTGAAGAGTGCATTTATGAGTGTCATTTACATGGGAAAGAGGATATGATTGCTTGTACCTGCCACTCCTCTAAAGAAATTTTTACATGACTACCACTGCGCTAAAGCCAGGGGGCTCCCATTAAAGGTGCAAGAAAACTGCAGTACAAGCATGAATATCGTTCCTGAAACAGTAACCTGAAACCTTCCTGTTTAATGTGTGCAGTATCAAGAACAAGAGAGATTTTAATTAACAGCCTATTAGAGGTACTACAAAAGGGTGCATTGTGTAGAATATATGAACATTGAAGTTTTGGTATACACTTATTTTATATTTAGTTATTATATAATCAAAGCTTTATTTGTTTTATTTGGTTTATTTAGTTTATTTAGTTAAAGCTGCTTTAAGTTTATCTATCTATCTATCAAACTATATATAATTCTATTTGCATTTAAAAATTTGCACCTGCAGGTTTGTTCCAAAAGGCAATCATACAGAGTGGAACAGCTCTTTCCAGCTGGGCAGTAAACTACCAGCCTGCCAAGTACACTCGGATACTGGCAGATAAAGTGGGCTGTGACATGCTGGATACTACTGATTTGGTTGAATGTCTACGGAATAAGAATTACAAAGAACTCATTCAACAGACCATCACTCCAGCCACTTACCACATTGCCTTTGGGCCTGTGATAGATGGAGACGTGATTCCAGACGACCCTCAGATTCTCATGGAGCAAGGGGAATTCCTTAACTATGATATAATGCTGGGTGTGAATCAAGGGGAAGGCTTAAAATTTGTGGATGGCATTGTAGACAATGAAGATGGTGTTTCCCCCAATGATTTTGACTTTTCTGTCTCCAATTTTGTGGACAATCTCTATGGTTATCCAGAAGGGAAAGATACACTGCGAGAGACCATTAAATTCATGTACACTGACTGGGCAGACAAAGAAAACCCTGAAACAAGACGGAAGACTCTGGTTGCTCTTTTTACAGACCACCAGTGGGTTGCTCCAGCTGTTGCTACTGCTGATCTGCATGCCCAGTATGGATCTCCAACATATTTCTATGCATTTTATCACCATTGCCAAAGTGAAATGAAACCCAACTGGGCCGATTCAGCTCATGGTGATGAAGTCCCTTACGTGTTTGGGATTCCTATGATTGGCCCCACAGAACTGTTCAATTGCAACTTTTCCAAGAATGATGTCATGCTCAGTGCAGTTGTTATGACATACTGGACTAACTTTGCCAAAACCGGGTAAGTTTGACCCCCAGCATTCCCTTTTATTGATAGCATACTTCTGAAATAGTCAGTATTACAATGCAATGGTTTCAAACCCTGATCTTGCAGTCGTAAAGCATTATTTCTGTAAAACAGAAGTTAACTGGGGCTTATTCATATTTAATAGATTTTTAATTAGCGTATTCCCTCAAACTGTTTTCTTTCAGTAGCTCAGTGAGAATAATAATGCACTGTACTTTTGATCCAAAAAATAGGACAATTACTGAGACAAAACATGTCTCAGAAAGGCGGCTCACTGATACTGAAAAATCAGAGGCAACATGTCTGCTACTTGAAGAAGGAACTGTCAGGCAGATAGCGTTTATCTGTCACAAAAGAAAGGAAGTTCTTTTTTTAGTGACCTTCACAGGGATGGGGACTCAGGGAGGAATTGGACAAGAAAGGCAGACACTGGAAAGATCTTTCCCTCTGAGGGCTATAATGGCAATAATAAGTACTTGACTTGAATGAAGAAGAGACTGCAATAAATTTTTGCTTTGACAAGAGTAGAAATTTAAATTAATTCTGCTTACAAAAAAAAAAAAAAAAGACATCAATGTTTTGTTGCAAAGGAGTTGGAAACATCAAGGAAAGAAACCTCAAAGCAGCTTAATTTAAAAGTACTATAAATAATTTCTGTTTTCTTCCTATAGCATTCTTTTAAAGAGCATTGCAGTGTTTTACTTGAGCAGCAAGGGCTTTTTTGTTAACCTTGAGTCTTGGTACTGAATTAAAACAAAGATACTTGTGGCACAAAGAGGTTGTAAATCTTTTCAATGGATGTTTAATAGCAGGATTGGGCTCAGCTTTACTGCACTGCAGTGAATGGTGTGCAGCTATATAAGAAAAACTGAGAGATGCCTAGTGTGAAACAGAGGCTTCAGCAGCTCATGTAGCCTTTAATGAATCCAAATGATGTTCAAGGGAAAGCGATTTTGCAGCCTTAACAAAAACCTCGAGCATTAATTGAGTAAAAATCAAATGCTTCAAACCAATTTACAAGGCAAAAATAAAGCTTTTGTTTCACTGCATTTCAGACAGAATGCATGCAGGAATCCCACAGCACTGCAACAATAGTAAACAAACTGGAATAGTTAGATGTTTTTCACAGCAAGAAGTTATCAGTACTGGGTTGGAAAAACGTCAGGATTAAAGCTTGGTTTATGGACAGGGAATGCCACATGCTGGCTGTATTGCACACTCAAAAAAGATGGCAATGCCATCAGTCTGCCTTTGTTTTTGTAGATGAAGTGCAACATATACATAGAGGACTTCAGACCCTCAAATATACATCATTGGAATTCTTATGAGATGCAAGATCTCCACAGTCTCATTGTTTACAATTACTTTATAACTATTCCCTGTAGAATAAAAAGTCATCTTTAAGAAATTCTGGGAAGCTGATGGTTGCTTCTCACATTCCCAGCTGCCGTAATTTCTCTTGTAACTGGAAGCACTTTCCAGCTGCTGCTACTTGAAAACTAATTTCATCAGGCTATACATGCTATCACCCCGTTCTCTGGGTATGAACCTTTTGTCATACTACACCTAAAGGCACAGTAGGTACTTTGGGAGATCCATTAATTATTTCTGAAACTTCACCATTGCTGATGAGACAGGAATGGGGTATATCTTCTATTACAGTCTTGCTCCTATGTAGACAGTCTGAAATATGGGAATTTTAAAATGAATCTTGGATCCATGTGCCCACTAAGGTTCTCCAACAATCAAGAAGATTGATACGGGTTAAGACTGCTTTGCTGAGAGTTTTGTTTTGAGGTGTTTTTCCACCTTTTTTAAATTGATTTTTTCCCATCCTTATTCTGACAGAAGTTGTCTTGCTTTTGTGTTTGTACCCATGGCAACACATTTGAAAAATCTTTTAACGGAAAGATTTTTTATTTTAATTCTACATTTCACTGTAGGCGAGCCCTTAGCATTAACACTGCAAATTGATTTATTTAATTTTAATGTCTCTGAGAATTTTCCAGTCTTGATGACTTTTCCCCAGCTGTTGCATGCAGGTACTTATTATATAATTACAACTCAGGTGGTGCATCGTTCTGATGAACTGTGCTGGGCTTTTAACTGGTGTGCCGTCCGCTGCTAAAAAGCTCACATTGCTTAATGGCCCTTCTGCCAAGGCTGGGTTTCAAGAGCAGGTCAGTCCTGTAAAATCACTGAGTGTCAACAACACCACACAAGGCCAGTGCTTTTGTTGTGTTTTACTTTGATGTCAGTTACTGTAGATAGCAAATAGGAGGTAACAATTAAAGTGTTTATTGGCAAATGGATCATGCCTGAAATAAATAACTCAAAGCTGCATTTTGCTAATCCTCCATTTTCTACCTTGCAATGACTTTTTAGAGTTTCTTTTTTGTCATTAACAGTAATTTTGGCCCTTTTGAAACTATGTTTCTAACGTTAGATATCAGAAAGCGATATTTTACAGAAGAGGTGTGAGAAGCTACAATTAGCACACAAAAATTACATGAAAATGCAGCTTTTGATTGTCAGGATGAGCACTATTATATGTGAGACTTTCATTAAGAGGTGCACTTAAAGCTTCAGTCTGCTGCCAGTAGTTCTATCCTAAATGTAATGGTAATTTTGGATGTTCAAACATCCTGTTAGTTAGGGTCCTGTTACCTCCTTCACAGACACATAAGCAGGGGGAGAGTGAATGATATATTGGGATGTGTGCCATGTGTGCAGATACTCTGCCAGCTACGCTCTTACGAAGAAGGATTTGAAGTTTCACAGAGTAGATGGAAGCCATGCTTTCATTAGAGGCATCTACTCAGTTTCTAAAAATTACTGCCTTCTGAGGAGTTACAATTCTCTTCTTTTGCTCCCATTCATCCAGCTCTACTTAAGCTGGTGATAGGAAAGATAAAGGACTAAAGAATGGATCCCTGTTTTCTTTCTAGTTCAGGTAAATACTCCTGAATTAGTTTACTACCATTGATTTTGAAGCAAAACCCTCAGTTTGGCTTTTTAATGAAAGACACAAGCTTACAATTAAAACATATTTTGAAATCAATTTTTTGTGAACTCCTTTATGAGGCCGTTGCATTTCTTTTTGATGTTTTTGTCTGAATAAATAATTATCTCCAGTGGCCAATCTCTCTGTTAGTCAAACAAAACAGTATTCTTCCAGTTCACTTCCTGTAGAGGTTATAATAGCTGACTGGGAGCAAGCCAACAGTGGGAACCAATGATAATGACTGTACTCAGCACTGGTGAGGCCACACCTTGAGTACTGTGTCCAGTTCTGGGCCCCTCAGTTTAGGAAGGATATTGAGGTCCTGGAGCGGGTCCAAAGGAGGGCAGTCAGGCTGGTGAAGGGACTCGAGCACAGACCCTATGAGGAGAGGCTGAGGGAGCTGGGGCTGTTCAGCCTGGAGAAGAGGAGGCTCCGAGGAGACCTTATCACTCTCTACAACTCCCTGAAAGGAGGCTGGAGCCAGGTGGGGGTTGGTCTCTTTTCCCAGGCAACTCTAAGCAAGACAAGAGGGCATGGTCTCAAGTTGTGCAAGGGGAGGCTTAGGTTGGACATTAGAAAGAATTTCTTTACGGAAAGGGTGATCAGGCACTGGAATGGGCTGCCATTTCCAAGGGAAGTAGTGGATTCTCCATCCCTGGAGATATTTAAAAAGAGACTGGATGTGGCACTCAGTGCCATGGGCTGGTAACCGCAGAGGTAGTGGATCAAGGGTTGGACTTGATGATCTCTGAGGTCCCTTCCAACCCAGCCAATTCTATGATTCTATGATTCTATGATAAGAAAGGGTCACATACAATACTTCAGGCATGAATGGCTGTACCATTATTAATATTGTGACAACATGAGAAATCAGTGGAAGCATAAAGAAATGCCAGATAGTTTTTTCCTCTTTCTCTTTCCCTATATGGATAAAAGGGGACTGCTGAAAATAAATTAAGGGGCCTGTCAGTGCCTTGGAGACAGACCCAGGATGTGACTGTTAAGATATTTTGCTCTCCAATTAAGTTAGAGGATGACACAAAAGAATAAAACACCTTAAGTGCAATAACATAACTGTTAATTGTCCTGAGTGATGGCTAATGCTGTTACAGAATTACTTTAAAGATGAGTGGCATTGTGATGCATGTTATGAAATTCAGGATTAGAGAAAAGATTCTCCATCATAAGATTCCCCATCATTTTTCTGCCATTATCACCAGCTATGAAATTCTCAGTTCCTTCTGACAATTGCCTTCACAATTAGCTACTTATTCACCTTGTGAACAGGAATGAATGTTGCTCTTCAGTCAGCATCCATTGCAGACACATTTACTTTATGACACCTTAGAGCAAATCAATGCTTTGAATGTACATTTGTAGCCCCTGAGTTGTGAATTGGATTACAATAAACAACAGTATGTTAAACTCATCAAAGTCCATGCAGTCTGAAATCCCAACCTCCATGGGGAGACAACTGACAGGTGAAATGAAATTATTCTGCACATTAAAAAAAAATACTTAGATAGGACACTAAAGACCATGGTATATCTTCTATCATGTGAGAGATGGGTTCGGACCATTCATGGCAGAGGCATTTTTTGATGAAGAAACTGTTTAAATAGAATTCTAAAAGTGGTGAAAATGAATAATTAGAGTTTAAAATGAACAAGAATAGCCATCAATTTTGATCTGTCAGTAGGATGAAGAGAAAAAAAAAACCTTTCTGCCAAATACCTGGACTGGGAAACAAGTTGTTATGTAGTCCTCATAAGAACCATTAGTAGAAGAAATAGATAATTGAAAATATATTATTAATATGATATCTTTTAAGACCATGATTGCAGCAGGTTTTTTAAAGGAAGTTTTCTTAGCAGCCTTTAAACAATTGAGTCTCATGATGTCCCAAAACACAGGGTAATGTGAGAAGGAAAAAAAAGGAAAAGCAAATTTGACATTAAACTAACATAAAACTGACATAACATAAACTGACATTAAACTAATAAAAAATTCTGTTAAACAGCTGATGCAATAGGAGAAATTATCGTATGTAGATTTTTATTTTATGCCTATCCTACAATACTAAAAAAAGCATTCATAATAGGATAAACTGACCAACTAGCTACACAAGAAAAAGACTTAAGATGTCATAAGTTGTAACACATGATTGTCTCCAGTGCACACAGGAGAAAGGTAAAAATTGTTTTATTTATACCCACTAAATATATTTGATACACTATTGTTCATCTGAACAACTAAGATCCATGCATTAATAGATACTATTTTTAGGACTGGACTTAGTTATTCCGTTTTCTTGTGAGGAAAAATTGTTTAGATACTTATCCTCTAAACTCAGAGAGAAATTTGGACCATTTATCCAGTTGTTAAATGATCAGCCCTGGAATTGATGCCACTGGTAGAGTTCTGATACCCACACACAGAAAAAATTACTTGTCTCTAGGGCTGCATGATTGTTTGGGTTTTTTTCTGTTCTTTGTTTCAGTGGACAGCTTCATGCCCACTTTGTATAAATAACTCCTCAAATACAAGACTAGCATCATGTAGTATAATTTTCTTTCTTGTGACTAGAAGAGGCAACAGCATAATTAGCTATTCCTAATAGATACAGTTAAAAAGGAGACCTGGAGGTAAAGAACAGTAGAGAGGGAAAGGAAAAAGGGAGGTTGGTATTAACTTGTTTTGTAGGGGATGGGAAATCTAATTTAAAGAATGTTTAGTAGCTAAAGGAATCATCTGCTGCAAAAAAAAAAAAAAAAAAAAAAAAGTGTATGTCCAGCTTGGTTCATTATTGAGTACTCAGCTTCTTCCTCTCCAGTGCAACTCAGTGTACATAAGGTTCCTTAATTTATGTATTTCCTTCCTGAATGATCTGTCCTAGTCTTTTGTGCTGTGAGTCAGAACAGCAAGAGGGAAGACACAAGACAGATTTTGTGCTGTAATTCTTGCAGGATTTTGAGTTTCTGACAAGAAAAATGCTTTGTATTTTGATAGTCTTGCTGATTTGTATTTTGCTTTAGAATTTATGTTTTAAGTCCTGAACTACTGTAGTAATAGATATATTGAACTGGGCTGATACCTTCTCTGGATTTGCCAGATATTTCACTCTGTTCTTGAAGAGCAAACTAATTACTTCTTTTTTTTTTTTTTTTTTTTCCTTCTTGAATACACATTACAATCCCTCAAAGTAGCAAGATACGTCTGTTGCTGTACTGCTTTGAAGTGGCTATTACTGCTCTAGTTTCAACTAGGATAAACAGTTACTAAGCAATTAATTCTTGATCAGAATTAACACAGTCTGGCTAACTATTATTACATAAAATGGAAAATAAATGGATGGATGAAGTATCCACAGTTCTGGAACCTCTAGTTTATATATGACTGAGATTGGAAAGATTTTATATAGTACAGTATTAAAAATAAACTGAACTACACACACACACACACACACAAAAATCCCAAACAGCTAAAATCACAAAAATAATTAAACCAAAGTACCAAAATCATACAGAAAAAATATTCTTCTTTTCACTCAAAAAAAGGCAAAAATAAATTCTTCCATGCAAACAAATAAGTATGGGAATGATAACATTATTACAGTTAAATTACCTGTCTGGTTTAAAAATGAAGGAAAAGCTCCATATGAACAGCAATGGAATGCTGAAATAAGCAATGAAGTTCATGAGCTTTTAAGAATGGGAAAAGAGAAAAAACATTAGATACTTTAAATCTGTAGCAGTGGGTTTTAGTATTCCCGTAACATACATAACAGTATATTGGAAGAAAAAGAAAATATTAGAATCACTTTCACAGAAAATAAACTAATGCATAGGGGAATGGAAGAGGGAATGTAAAGTTCTCAGAGTAATTCACAGAAAATGAATCATGTACTCTGAGAATAATTTATCAAAAAGTCCCAGAAAGTTCTTTTTTCTGAAAAAGAAGATTCAAACTCATGCACAACAGAATATTAAACTCAGTAGCACCAATTTTAAATTCCTGTATTTTTTCATGCCAAGAGAAAGTTATATTTATGTCAAGTTTACTGCAATTATGTGGATACATAGATATTAACCATATTTTTGCCGTTGGTTGGTCTTTATTCTGAACCTATAAGAAGAAATGAAAAAAAAAAGAAAAGATGGGAAAAGGATGATTCAGTTAAATATTATGGTTACCAATTTTGAAGTCCTGAGTATTGTATTACTCTTACCCTACTATTACTAAACTACTGTAAAACTCTCTGATTTAAGCTAATATATTTCTCATCCCTACAAACTGGGACAGAATTAAGGCTCACTGCCCTACCACCAGTAAAATGAATTATTTAGTAGCAATGATCACATGGAACTTCTGAGTAGTAACTTAGTTAACGCCAATGATAGAAAGATTTACAACACACAAACACTTAAACATTTCCCGTAAGTAGATTCTTGAATAAAGATGAACTAATAGCTCAGTAAAGGAATACAAAGAGAAATAGTTCCCAGTTACATGTATTAGTCTTGCTACTTCATGCTTTGAAGTTTTTTATTTAATATTCACCACTGGTGTAAATTCTTATGGCCACAGGGAATAGATGCTTTTATTTACTACTTAGAGAAGTGGAAGTAATGGTATCTAAAATGAGAAATTTGATGTAAAACCTTGAGAAGAGCTGAATCTCCACCTCTACTATGGGGAAAAGTAGTTAGTATCTCTCTAAGACATCTTTGTACTATGATGTTGAATCACAGAACTTCACATGAGGTTTTGGCAGCTGAAACACAATCCCTCCTCTGTTTTCATGTAAAAAGGTATTAAATAATCTGAGATACACTGTACAGTAAGTAATGTTTCTTTCATTTATTTATTAATAGGTGCTGTTAAATTAGGGAGGGTTTTCTAATTTCTGTATTTAGGTTATGTCCATTATTGTATAAACCAGTAACTGAAGAATGGAAGGGTTTCATTTTGGTTTTTTTTTTATTATTAATTTTTTTGGTTTGATTTTCAGTTTTTGGGGGGGGGGGGGTTGTGGGTTTTTTTGTTTGTTTGTTTGTTTTTCTATTCAGCAGTTTGGTTTTGGTTTTTGTCTTTTTAAAATTACTATAATATTTCCTGGTTTTTTTATTTTTTTAGAGATCCAAACCAGCCTGTCCCACAGGACACAAAGTTCATCCACACAAAACCAAACCGTTTTGAAGAGGTGGCCTGGTCCAAATACAATCCTAAAGACCAGCTTTACCTGCATATTGGCCTGAAGCCCCGAGTTCGTGATCACTACCGAGCAACAAAAGTCGCTTTCTGGTTGGAACTCGTACCGCACCTTCACAACCTGAACGAGATATTTCAGTATGTTTCCACAACAACTAAAGTCCCCCCTCCTGACATGACATCATTTCCTTACGTGACCCGACGTTCACCTGGCAAATTGTGGCCAGCCACCAAACGTCCTGCCATGACACCCGCCAACAACCCCAAACATTCAAAAGACACCCACAAAACAGCTCCAGAGGACACGACGGTTCTGATAGAGAATAAGCGCGATTACTCCACAGAGCTGAGCGTTACTATTGCTGTGGGAGCATCCTTACTGTTCCTCAATATTTTAGCTTTTGCTGCACTGTACTACAAGAAGGACAAGCGGCGTCACGAGACCCACAGGCGCCCCAGCCCCCAGAGGAACACAACCAATGACATCGCACACATACAAAATGAAGAGATTATGTCACTGCAGATGAAACAGCTGGAACATGATCATGAGTGTGAATCCCTGCAGGCCCATGACACACTGAGACTCACCTGCCCACCTGACTACACCCTTACTTTGAGAAGGTCCCCAGACGACATCCCGCTAATGACACCCAACACCATAACCATGATCCCAAATACATTAACAGGAATGCAGCCTTTGCATACTTTCAACACCTTCAGTGGAGGACAAAACAGTACAAATTTGCCCCATGGACATTCGACCACTAGGGTATAGCTCAGTCCTTCCCCTTCTACCCTCAGAAGCCACTTGGAAGAAAGGAAAAAAATAAAGAAAGGAAAAACAAACAAACAAAAAAACCACAGAAAAAAAGAAGAGGAAAAATTACAGTACCATCGAGTGAACACCTTGTCAAAATCTAAAGTAAAATCACGGAAAAGAGAAGGACAGTCTCATTTTCTTACTGATCCTTCCCATAGAAACTCTCTGATGTTAAAGATCAACTACAAACCCTGTGAAATGTGAAAAGTGTACATTGCTGTTACGATAACTGCTTTAAGATCTCAGCCACTTTGATTGAAAGTTGGGGCCAGAAGAAGTCACTTGAAACGGTGTTTTGAGTGTAGCAAGCAAAGCAGAGTCTTCTGGAACACAGAGCCAGTGACTGTACAGGTGTTTTGGTTTGGGTTTTGGATTTTTTGGGGGTTTTTTTTTGGTTTTGTTTTTTTTTTAAATAAAAATAATAATTAAAAAAATTCTCTATGTGCCATACCATGAATGGCCCTTGTTAAAACAAAGACATCACCATGGGCTTTTACCCAGCATATGAAGCTGTAATCCAGATGGGGGAGATAGAATTTTATTATTAAAAACAAAAATGAAAAAAAAGAGGAGGACTGACTATGCAGTAAAGTACGTATAGTTCTGTGCAAAGAGATGACTTGCCAGCCTGAACTATATTTAAAGATACTTTGTAAAAATGTACATAGCTGTGAGTTTAAAAAAGAGACAAAAGAAAAATGAAGAAGCTTTTATTGATGTTTTCAGTTTGAAAAGAGCTTTTAGGAAGACTGTGCATTCTGTTGTGACCTATGTGTATATACATTAGTCATATCACCTCTGTTTCCTCCAAGCCCAAAGGAGGAATTTCTTCTTAATTACTAGTGGTAAACAAAAAATGAGTTTTTTCTAACATGTTTCATTTATATGAGGCCATGGTGTCATGCAGAGGATACAGTTGTTCGTGTAACCTGCAAATTTTCTCTTACAGGTTACACTAGTGCATGTTAAAGTATTCATAGGAGATTGTTGTTCTTTTCTCAAACTTTTTGTTTTTTCTATAATTTAATTTTCCTATTAGCCTGTGTTAAATTGGAACACAGCAATGGATTGGAAAATGGAGAAAGAAAAAAAAACACAAAAGAAAATAATTGCAATTTTATTCTTGTTAAACTGAGTCAAGAAACATCCAATAATATATATTCAGAGTCCAGTTCGTAGTTCTTGGTTATTGTGTTAACATTAGGAAGAGTTTTGTGCCCTGACAAAAGCAAAAAAAGCCTGTGTTTTGGTCAGCCTTTTCTGAGGAAAACTAGCTCTATATTCACCAGCAGTTGCAGTGCAATCTCAATGGAGAAAGAACCTTCTTAGCTTTGATAAATGAAATAAAAGCCCAATTTGAAAGTGGGTAAACGGGGGGTTGGTTGTCCGGCAATTTTTAAATGTTTGGAAATTATCACTGTATGAAGAACTTCCCTGCCCAATTTCCTGTTTTGTACTTGATAGTGTACCTATCAGTAAATACTTTTTTTTTTTTTTTGCTAAATTACTACACAGCAATCCCATAGTCAGTGAACATTATGGAGAGAGGAACAGAGATGTTGTCAGCTGTTCTACATTTGCATAAAAAAAGAAAATACCAGAGAGCAGCGCACTCAGGAAGGGCAAAATCCTTAGCTGATTATTTCCTTCTTCCCTTCCTTCACAAGGAAACCAGGGGCCAAGCAGAGGTATCAAACAAAGGAACTTGGCAGCAGTTAGATTCAAACAACTGATTTGAGTGGGGAAAGCCAGAAATAAGTTCTCGCAGATGAAGATTACTTTTATTTTGTCTTTGAAAGTTACTCCATCATCGAGAGATAGGAACCAAAGATATTTGAACAAATTGGTCTGCACTTGAACATTATTATCCCAAATGTATTTTCTATTAATTCAAGCTAAGCCGGATCAGTATCATTTTGTCCCATAATTATCTAACACAAGATGCCTTGTACCTCTTCTTATTTTCTATGCTTTTTGTTTTATAATAAAATGTCTCGGAATAGTCACCCCTACAAATAAAATCAAAGACAAGGTGATTCAGTGAGGTCTATTAATCTGCAAAATTTCTTGTTGTAGCAGGAATTAAAAATGATTCAGAAGGAAAGACATTAAAAGTAAGCTAATGACATGATAAAAATGCAACATGTGGCTGATATAAACCTTTATCTTTAATAATTGTGTTATAAACCTGACCTGGATGCTCAGGTTGAAATATGATGGAGCAACAACCCCCAAAGTACAACTAGTAGCAAATGAACAACTTTTTTTTTCACTGATCCATCACATGATGTTGATTAATGCTGACTCTATACCAGGCCATTTCACCAACAATATAATGCCTCAGCTGAGATGCAGCAGTTCATAACTCTTTAATAAAAGGTTAAAAAAAAGAAAAAAAAAAAGAAAAAAAGAGAAAAAAGAAAAAAAAAAAAGAAAAAAGGTAATGATGCTTGGCATCATAATCAGTTGGGTATGTTTGTAATGTGAATTACAGTATTTGTTTAGTACTTCCAATTGTCTTCTGCTAGCAATATGTACAGTACTGTGTCAGGCTTGTGACATTTGGGTAAAAAAAAAAAGCTCCTGTAAGTGAATGACTTAGCTTTTAAAAGTAATTACAATCAAGTTGATTTAATAATTTAATACATCTGGACTGATGTATGATTTATAGAGGGAAAAGATTTATAGGGTCTTCATAGAATTCTATAGTCCTGATATGGAAATATACTTTGCAAACTGTAAAAGAAAAACAAAAGTACTTTCCCAGGCTTACATTCTTGACCGTAAGAGGCACGCAGGGTTTAATGGTTTCTTCTGTTATTGTTTTGCAATTTTTTGGGTTTTTTTGCCTTAAAGTAATGATAGAAGATATATATGGCTGGACACATATGTATAAACTTTTCAGCAGCATTTTTAATAATAAAATATCACAGTATTTTCTAATGCTTTGTGCAAAGAACTACGTGTTCATCCTTTTGTGTAGAAAGTCTTTCAGAGGTGTGCTTTCTGCCCCATTTCCATTTCATTATCTAATGTAAACAATGCCTTGATACACAGTACAAAAATATTAAAGTAACAGAGGTTGCACTTTTAAGTTAGCAATGACTTTTCATGGCTTTTGCAGTTCTATAAGCCTGCCAGTAAAAGGAAAGAAACTCAGACAATGAGGACATTTATATGTATTTATTACCTGTATGCACTGAAACTCTCATTGAATCAATGGTTTAATTGTTCTGTTAGTATTTTCTGCAGCACTGGAAAAAGTCTAGGTGAGCAGCTTCCCATATTAGTGTATAGCTTAGCAGCTGAAAAATGCATCTTCCAACTTAGGGATCAAAATAATACAGAGAAATCTAATACATCCAGCCTCCACGAGTAAATAAAATTTCATTTTATATTTAAAAGTTAGACAAAGAATGAGTTTTTTAAGGAAAAAATATGTAGGAGTAGCAATATAAGTTGCTCATATATTTAAGGGATTTACTTATATTGCAGATATGTTAATATCATTCTTCCTTCAAAAGCTGAGTAAATAAATATAGTTTGTTCTTTTATGCTGTTAAATTCCATTTATCAACCAGGTTTCCTTTCACTCGAAAGGTACATAGACATTTTAGTAATTTGGGCTGGGTATTGTTTGCTTTCTGTAACTATTCTGCTGAATAGAGGTACTAACAATAATGTTTGATTAATTTTGAGCATATTATTGAAGAGTATTTGCAAAAAGCAAATTCTGAATGATTCATATTAGATTTTTGATATAAAGAATCAAGCTTCTGAGATAGAAACATATTATGTGCCTACTGACCTATCAAGCAGCTTGAATTTTGAATATTGAATTTGTATATAAAGCTTTGGCAAATAAACTGCAGATTTAGAATTGTTCTGCAAATATGTTTAATTACAGGTACACTGAAATTCCACAGCTTGCTCTGAAATAATTCATCCACAACAAAAGGGTTTACAATTGTGTCATTTTTGTGAACTATTCACCTTACATTGCTGGGTGAACTCAATAAATCACCTCCTTTTCAATTACCAATTTCACATTAAAAAGAAAAGAGAAGCTTCAGAACTTTGTTCATGCTAACTAAATATTGTGTTGTTTTATTTCTTTACTGTCTGAAATATAAATCTGCAGATGAGTATGTTCCTATTTGACTTTGCTAAGAGTATGAAAATTTAATGGTATTTAATATCACATAAAATTCATATGAAATAATACCATGACAATTATTTGCTTGTCTCAGATTTGTAGTTTTACATTTGTATTCTTTAATTCTTGTCAACTGTTTCTCGTATTTTCATCTACAGCTGTTTGACATCACAAACCTCATCAGCCTGAATCTCGCCAGAGGCCATTAGCAGCTGGTAAACCTGGGATTTTCATCCCACTAAAAATTATGGTATTATGTATTTAATATCATAATATGTTAACATGCTTCTCAGCACCTCAAACTAGACTGAAAAACAAGATATTAGGCTTTTCTTAATGCAAATGAAAAATAAGGGAGGGGTTTGGAAATGTCTAAACATCTTGTTTGAGCTGTAGCATAATAAATAACATTTCACTTTGGGATAAAGTTTTGATTGAAACCATTTTGTTTGGTGTTCCACTGTGGCCACCAGGATCTTCACTGTGTCTTCTAAAAGTTATGTTTTGAACTGCCTTCTCAGTTTTTCTTACCACCCAGACTACCTTACTCAAATTTTTCTATGGTCACTCAGGGATGCAATCTACACAAAATGTTGCAAATCCTACATTTTGCCAAGTTTATTTTCCACCCCTTTTCCACAAAGAATAGTGAACATTTTCATCCAGTTCTAATAATTTCTGGAATATTGACTTACATAAATGAGATATTAAATAGGTGACATCTTTTTATTTTCCCTCCTAGATGAAGACCCTCAAATACTGAAAACATAAGAAATTATTCCTCTACTGCCTTTTATCAGGGGTTATAAAATATCCAGATGCTTCAGAGTAGTCCCATTCCCAAGAGTCCAGGCTTAAATGAAAATGTAAAGCCACAGGACTGGCATATATTGACTTTGACTTAAACTAGACAGCAGTTATGTTTCTCTCCAGCAGTCATGATATGCCTCAAAAATATAATGAACTTTGTCTGTTTTATTTTACAAGTACTGTATTTTTAGAGACCATTTTGTCTTTTCTCAGCTTTTGATGTCTGATGTCATGGTTTTTGCTGTAACTCACATCCATCACTTCATATCCTCTCATATCTTTTATCACTCTTTCATCAGATACTTCCTCAAGAGGTACAGATACTTCTCCATGCGGGTTTTATTGCTGTCACAACAGTTAATTTTTCCTCAGATTTGTTCTGTTCTGTGCTGTATGACTGTGAGAAAGACTTTTTTATCTGACATTCTCCTTGGTGCTTTTCTTGTTAAAAAGTTCCACGGAAGGACTATATACATTACAATATTCATAATAATATTCATAATATTCTTGAAATTAATCAGTCTCTGGCTGTCTGCACTATTTGCCAGCCCAACAGCTTAGGTCAAGCATAGTGTTTGTCTTAGGGGAAACTTTCAGCCTGGTACTGTTCTGTTAGTTGGTAGTTTATATTATTGTTACTATTAACTTTTGTCATTCACTTTTTTCCATATTGATCTTTAATTAAGGATAATTTAAATTGGTCTGTCATTCTATTCCACAGGAAGATTTCTCAAATCCTAAAAGGTCATTATTCTAATTCTTCTTTAGATACAGCTAGTTACACTGTACCATCAGAGCATGACAACCTTCTAAGCCATTCCTACCTCCTGACTCTCCCATCAGAGCAAACTAGTAAAGGGCCAGCACAGTTAGCCTTGTGTGACAAGAATTCATGGTATACTGCCTTCCACTTGTTTCACCTACCTGGGGAAATAAATACTATTACCATTTTCATGCATTAAAATTTCACTACATCATGTCAAAAATAAACATGACCTAAGGTAAAAGTCACAGAAGCTGCAGGTACTGAGGATCACTCTCTAGTAGACTTCACTGGTGGTTATTTTGTAAAGGCAAGAATGTTCAGGTAGAAAAAGCAGCTTCATGAGTGCTAAGTGTACACTTCAGTCACTGGATATCTCACTTCAGAAGCTAGAGTGGAATTTGTGGATGAAAGATGTATCACAAAGATGATACTGCAAAAGTATTTTTAATTAAATTTGTGCTTTCAAGATTGCCTGTAAGCAGCAGTAAAGAAATTGCAGGAAGAACCGTTTAAAAGAAATAGGAATCAAATGCAAATTGTTTCAGAATGAATTTGACAGGAAAAAATGTGAAACAATGTGATGTGATATGACCTTAAAAAAAATGTGACGGATTGCTTCTGTGTGAAGAGCCAACAGCAAAAAGAACAAGTATCTCAGGAGATACTTTTTTAAAAGGGACTAGTCAAATGAAATCACTACAGATAATGAGATTATAATGGGACTTTGAGCAGAGACTTTGTGTCATAGTGCTGCACCATATGGATTTAGATATGTTGAACATAATCTACAGTGCTCATCTGAGTATTGAGAAGTATAAAATTAGATCCCAAGATGCCCTACTTTAGCCAGATAACTGTGCTGCCACGGTACATACAGATAATACAGAAAAGTAAAATATGCACTTATGTCAGTGAATGACAAAAGAAACATTCATCTCATTTTATTCCAAGAAAGAAAAGTGCCAGACTCAATAAATGAGGAATAGCAACAGTATGAGACAGACAGCTGACCTTCTTGGAGAAACATCTTGCAGGTAGGGGCCAACAGAGGCATTATACATCAAATTTGGCTTATTCCTCACCTCCCTGGTGGGGGTGGGTTAAGGAGAGGGAAGGTCCCTGGAATAAGTAGTGTTCCAGTAACCACTGGTCATTACACCTCAGAGGTCACTGACAACTAATATATGCCAGAGGCCCCTCCAAACTGGAACTGCATCCAAGAAACAAAGAATAGGAACTGCTTGCTTATTGCTAACATTTACATTTCTTTTCACAGTGAAGGATAGTCAGGGAGAACTAAGGGAAGAAGAGCAATGTGCTGATAGCTTTCCCTGCTCTTCAGGGAGAGCCATCCAAACTCCTTACTTAGTTTTCAGTAGGGATATGCATAAAAAAGGCAATGGAGGCACTTGGGGAGCAGTTGTCAGTGAGGGAGTTGCTCAAAATGGAACAAGAGTCATTTGCTGAGCTGATTTGTGAGGCTTTCATGCCATACTCTCCCCAATTATAATGCACTTATTAAAAAATTTCTGTGCTGGTCCCCAGACTGTAGATTCTGCGCCATTAATTTAGCAGAAAGTCAGTAAGAATGTGATTAAAAATTAATCAAATAAAAATTTCATTACTAAAAATTAAAGCTCCAAAATGTGTAAGGGAAGTACTACTCAGTGTTCCTTGAATCTTGTGATCTAAATGCAGATGTGTCTTCATATTTTCAAATCAGACACTTACTTAAAATAAAAGGTGCTATGATATATCATCAGGTTTATATGCACTTAGCTAGGATGTGGTGGTTTGTTTGCAACAGCTCCATAAAAATTGCTGCTTCAATAAATAATAAGTATCAAGTTACTTACTTTTTCTTACTGAGTCTGTGGGATGTGACACAACATATGTCAAGAATACAGGGAACAATGGCCAGCAGCTCTCAGACCTGCAGCACACAACTAAAGAAAAATCAAGACTTCAACTGTATGAACTTTGGACAGCTGATACCTTTATTAGGACGCTGGTCTTCGGCTCCTGCTATGAACACACCACCCAGATTTTAGGTGTAATGAGCTTTCCAGTGGAGAACTGTTCCTACCTCCAGAAGGCTGCCATGAAGCTGAGCACTAATATGAACTGAAAACAAAAAAAATCTCTTTTCACTGTGGTGATAAATATCTCAGTTGACTGCACTCACTGTGGTAGAGCACAAACTTCCTTGGCACTCAGCATTTTACTAACAGATGAACAATAGTAAAACAGAAATATAAATGCAGTAAGTATCGTGAGGGACAATGCCAACCACAAAAAAGAAATGGGGGTAATTTCTGTTAATAAGATCACTGTGGTTTAGAAGCACTTCGGCAATTACCAAATAACCCTTAAAATCTGACAAATCATACTTAATAACCTGGTGACTGACAGTGTAGGTAAACACTAAAAAGCACACAAATGTGAGCATTTGTACTAAATTGTCCATAATTCTCCATTTTGAACTTAAGATCTTTATTTGTCACCTGAAATTATTTGGTTTTATGTCTTTATACATAGTTGGGATATTTACATATTCTGAACTTCTAGAGTTCTACTGTCATCTCTGCTTTCCTTAAAAATAGAGGAATGAGTCATAGGAAAATAAACACTTTTTAGTCATCCTCATGATTGCTTGAAGAAGACAGTGAAATTGCCAGAGAGACAACATTTTAACATACAGATTTTACACCTGTAGATTTCCTACTCATCTTTGTCACTGTAAGTCAATTCTTTCATGTTTCCCAAATGACACACTAGCCAAGGTGGCACTATCCCTTCTAATTTCACAGGAACAGTTGCTTTAGGACTGAAGCAGATGACTATTAGTTTCTGTATCGTTCTTTGACAGCTGTTAAGAAAACAAGGTTAAGGTATTACAACATTTTTCTCCTGGATGGGATGGTGTACCCTCCAACTTGAAATTTCTTAAGATTGTAATTTTTCTTCCTCAAGAATAATTTTGAAATTTGTAAAGCAAATGCAAATGGATTCAAAGAGGTAAATAAGAACAAATTTAAATATATATGTATAAAGTAGAAAATTAATTATAATTTATTTTAAAAAAAACAAACAAAACCCGTATTGCTTTTGCTTCTGGGATTATTATTTACCTTCAAAATTTTAGCAGTTGGTTTCATAGCAGTTTCTGCATTGCAAGCTTGGAAATGTGAAAATATGAAATCAATATAATTTTGTAGAATATATAATTTAGACAAAAAGGTTTCTGGCAGACACACCATTTCAATTATTTTAATAGGCAATATTTTGATTTATTTGCAAATACAGATTCTTTGTGAAAAGTCTTGCTAACTGAGAGGCGTTTTATCTAGAAAGCTACTTATTTAGATAACTGGAACATATTTCTATATTTGTCTATATCTAAAGATTTAATTATGACACATATATATACATAGAGACAGAGTTATTACCTGCTTCCTCTCTGCCAGTTTTCAGCTTCATAACATAAAAAATATTTTCAATTGCTTATGAGTCACAGAGTCTGAAAAATACCAATGCATTTTACCAATATTTTGGAACTGATCCTTTTAAACACATTTTATTCCAGAGACATATACACAAGCTTTTCCTCAGAAGATGAACATGCAAAAGTAACTGAGGGAAAGGTGAAATATAACTTGCCTATTTTCAGTCACTTGGTGAAAATAATTCCTCAGCTGCAATAGCTCTGTTGCAGAATCTATTCCAAAGTTGTTCCTTAGAGAAAAAGAATGAATCCCATTCATCTGTGAAAAATGAGTTTACAGAAATGTGGGTGAAAGCAAGTGGTTCAGAATGGACAAAGCCAAGTCAAGGGGATGGCAGGAGCTGCAGAAGAAATGTGGCTGGTAACCAAGGAGAGATCAGGATGAAATGGGAAGTGATCTGAGCCTGGACTGACTGAACTCAGAGGGAGTTGAGAAGAAAATTATTAACCAAAAACCAGGAAAAGAACCAGAAGGCACATAATACTGAGAATAAAAGTTCAGATAATAGGGCAAAGGACAAAGAACTAATACAGGACTACCAAGGATTGCCTGCATTACCATTTTTGTTTGGATCAGAAATTTTAAAAGAAATCTCCCAATCCCAAATATCAAACTTTCTTCACAACCTAAATTTTAGGTTGTGCATTACAAGTATTCTTGGAGCAGGTGAGCTGGATTCCTTCTGCATGAAGTTATACCCTTGAAAGATATGATCAAGGTGTGCACCCCATGCCTCCAAGCACACCACTAAGATTTGTGGCTGCAAACCTTTCTTTGACACTTCCCTATGGCCCTGGCACCAGTCTGTCCTTGTATTTAACAGTCTAGCAATTTAGCAATATGGCCTGTGGTTATAAAATGATTGAGTTTCCCCACTGCATCAAGGCTAATTCATCCTGCTATTTGAGTTCAGTTCATGGTGCAGTGCCTTTTATTTCAGTCCCAAAATGCATCCTAAACTGCCAAGTCCTATAAATATTTACAGAACACTTATTCATTTCTAAATTCTGCTCAGCGATGAGAAGCAGAAAAGGCAGGTCCCACTGTTGACTTTACATAGCAGATTATGCTGACAAAAGGGTATTTCTTTTTTCCTTTAAATAAAGGTATATATTTAACACTGAACCCAGTTCTGATCCTGGTGTCTTAAGGATTCAGCAGTGCTCTGAAATGTATTTGATTTCCACTTTAGAACCCGGAATTTTTTATTAAATATTTTAGTGGGAAAATATGCAACCTTTGTATTAAATGTTTCTAACACTAACCTAAAATGCCAGCCACCTGTGGATGTTCGGAGTGGATGTGTGCAACATTTTTTTTTTTTTTAAAGCTTCACAACTTCGAGGGCTTTTACTTTTTCAATGCCTCATTTTATTTCAATCCTTATGCATTATCAAATCAAGGAACTACCTATAATACTTTCTTATAAATGTTAATTTACACACTTCGATAATTATTTTCAGTACAAGATCTGGGGGAATTTATTTGGGACTTCAGTGTTAGATTGCATGATCCTTCCTGGCTTATATCTGCTAAGTAAATACTGCAGCCATGAACAACAGATTTATCATTCCACTCTCCAAACGGAAGAGATAGTTTGTTTTCTGGTTTATATTCTATACCAGACATAGTGAGGATCTTCATGTGAAACCCGAGCTTTTTATTATTTTAGTCTTGAATATGACAGCTACAAAGCCCTGCATTGACTAAGGAAGGCACACAGAACAGCACAAGTTTTCTGTACTTCAATGACAATACTGATACCTGATCAAATAAGAAAACTCGTGCATTGAAAAGCCTAGATGTTGAGATTTTCTCAATTTAAAGGCACGTAGAAACAAACTTATTTGGATCCAGAAGTTAACTTTCAGCCTCTTTTTTGAAAAAAACAAACAAAAAACAAACAAACAAAAAAAAACCAAAAAGCCAACAAAACCAAAATGGCCCTATAAATTTACATTTTGTTTTACAAAGAAAACTATAGAAGGCATCCTACTTTTGTAGAATACTCATCTTGCATCTATAGCTGTATCTGATCCATGTTACATGTGGTAGCCACTAATCTAAAAGGAGGTATTCTACGTTCTACAGATGTACAAATTACTAGAACAATTTAAAAAGTAGATTATCCACATTGAGTAAAATAGAGATTAAGCTTGATGAAATTTAGAGTTTTTAGAGATCTCACTTAATGTCTCTTTCCTCTTATTTTCTATTGAATAGTAATTAACTTTTGAAAGCTCTCAGGACTTTCTATGCATATGAAATCTTTGGAAGAAAGAATTTATATAAGACCACCCATGATTTAAAAAATCAAAGTAAAACCACTGTTTTTATAAAGTAATCACACTTAATACTCTCGATGATACTGTATGAATTAAAAAAATCCACAAGAAAACAGAAAACTACCAAAAAATCCATCAACATTTTGAAGGAAAAAGAACTTTAATGTAAGGTAATGTAGCCGCATTGAGTTTTCAATGCAGTTATGAATGAAGTCAGTACAACACATTATCTTGATTAAGCAAAATAACCTGTATTACTTTTTAGCAAATCAATTTTCTGCTTGTAAAGTTTTAGGATTAGAGGGGGTCCAAAAGTGCAATTTGCATAAAGTAATATCAATTCAAGCAACAAAATTAAACAGGAGTATCCTCAAACCTGAGGAATATATTTTATTTTCTTCATGGAACAGTTGAAGTTTGTGATGTTGATCAAAATTTCATTCTGATTCTCTGAATTTTCCATGCATGCATAAGAAATATTTCTTGCAATGCTTAAATTAGATTAATTTTCATAAAAATGACTTGGAGATATATTGAATGAAATAGCTAGAAGTGTTAATCAAAAAGAAATAAAATAAGAACCTATAAAGGTGGTTAGTAGAAGTAAGAAAGGGTTTATGGCTTTAATCGTGGGTACATGTGAAGAGTGAATGCTTCACAGAAAAGGTGATCATGAAAATTACTTTGTATTGGCAAAAAAGAATTTACTCTCAAAAGGCAAAGTTTTTGCTGTGGAGATATTTTATTTTCTGAAGGTTTTTAAACACTGTGAGATATCTTATTTGTAGACCCTGTGAATGCATTAGCCACAGTGAAATAAAGTATTTATATTACACTCATATGTATTAAAAAGCCCTTCTAATAAAAAGTTAATATCTACTTCCATGAAAAGTGAACCTATTTAGCTATTATAGGACATTCCGAGAAAAGGAGACTTCTGTATATGAATGTCAATATAGTTTTTAGGTCTACTTTTCATAACCCAATGCACTATTACAGTAGATAATGTTAAATTATTAAAGCTCCTTAACTTTTAATTATTATGAATGGGAAGCAGGTTTTTTTGAAGGGGGCAGTGAAATTAGTCCTTCTAAACTGGAAGTGGAGTTTGCAAACATGAAATGAAAAAGCATTCTCAACAAATGTGCAGAAATATATGTTCTCATAAAGAAAATGTTTTTATTGCTGTTGAAGCCTTCGGAAAACATATATTCTATAACTGTCTCTATTATTACCTTTTCCATGGCATGTAGTATCAATAAATAAGATTACCATGCTCAAATACTTAAAAACACAGAAATTCAGGACACAGAAATTTGCAGATTCAGGAAATGCAGATATTTGCATTACAGTCTTAGTGGGTTAGGAAATTTCCTCTGACTGCTTCCTTCTTTATAAATGAACAAGATTATTGCAGCAAGCAAGTAGGGGTCCTTTTTGCTGTTCATCTGCTCAGGCTGGGAATAAGAAGGAAGACTGTAAAGCATTCAGCACATCAGGAGTGCTCAATCCTGGTTCAGCTGTGACCATCCTTCAAAATATCTACACCTGAGAATAAAAAGAGCAGTTTTTCAGACTTCTCCTCTATGTACCCTACTAATACGAAGCCTAAAAGGAAAAAGTAATGGGAAAGAGAATGTAGAATGACACTCCAGTTCTGTCACTCTGCAGTCATTCTGCTATGAAGAAGGAAAGGAAGATTGGAAAAATGTAAAAGGAGATTGAATTCCAGGGAGAAGAGGCACCCATGAAGGAGGTAGGAGCAGAACAGATACAGCACTGTGCTTGGGGAAAGAGATGCTGGAGCAAGAAAGATGTAGGACTGTGGTTTAGGGTTTGTAAAGCAAGAAGTAAAACTGATGTAGAAATTGAGAGGGCAACACTGACTCGGTGTTTAGGTAAAAAATTGATGTTCAATACTGAAAACTGAATTGCTAATGTCCAGTATTTTTTTCAGACTACTGTAGGCATAAGATTTTATGTACTTGCAAAAGTGTTTTTTTAAAAAAAAAAAACAAACCTCACAGCATATTTATACCCAGATTTTGAAACAGTGAGTTGAATCATTTAAGCCTGGAGGCTTTAAGACGCAAGTGTATTCAGCATAAAACAAGAACCTCACCAACATCTGGATCATGTCATGTCATTACAGCTGTAGTTTTTTCCCTGGCATCAGGCAAAAAGGGTAATCCAGGAATGCACTGACTTCATCTATCAGCCAAATCTGAGCGTGCATGGTCTTCAGCAGACCAGAGCAGACTGGGTTGGCCAGTAGCCTGTATGATTTTTGTACTGAGTGAACCAGTTTTCTAGTGGTCCTTTTCACAAACAGCAATTGAATTGGCAACAAGGACTTTGGGGAGAGGAACTGAAAATGAAAGCTACAAGTCATGAACTGTCTGTATCAAGTCAGTATCTCTGTCAAGTATCTCTGAAGCAATGTTCTGTGAGCTCTGTGACACAATTTGTGCTGAGTTTTCAGAATGGTAAGAAACTGCCTTTGGGACAGGGGGTGAAGACACAAAAGAGCTACAACATAACATCTCATAACAGATGAAAACGGAGTTTATGTTTGCAGAGGTGCCAGAATGGCCATGCATAAAAAAGCAGAGGAATGAAATACAGATGATGAATGAATGAATGACATGACTGAATGACAGAGATCATGAAGCAGATAATTATTAGAAAATATTATACACGAAGATATAGAACAGAAGACTAGAAATACATAGAATAGCTACAGATAAACAATGGGGCTGGAAAAGGTTCTTGCATTCTTACATTAAGGTAGCTGTTGGAGAAATATTATGCATAAGTGTGTAATTTCTTCATCATAAATCTGTGTACTGTTCAATAATGGGCAAGAGGCCAGAGAAATGCAGGTATTGTAGGAAGGTGCAGATAAAATAATATTGTGCAAAATACATGAAGTCTCACATTCTAAAGTATACAGTTGTGTCAATTCTGGCATATTCTAAAACATAGATGCTGTTTTGATTCTTTCTTCTTACCTCTTCTGGCAATATGCAGGCTATAGTGTCATATAGGCAACTCATATAGTGTCATATGGGCAAGTTAGTAAGTCCACAATTTCACCATCTAGGTTTTCCATGGAAAAGGTGAGTGAGTGCAACCAGAAGATGAAAAATTACTTTTTGTTCACACTAGAAAATAAGGTATTGTGTTCTGTTCATTGTGTTCATCATCATATTTTATTATTTTCTCAAGCTGTAGAACATCATAATGTCTTCTACATTATCCACCACTGAAAGCCGTCTCTTCCATCACACACTTTGTGGATAATAAAATCACCATTCCCATTTCAAATATATATTTTTTCCTTTTTAATACTTAATTGTGTAATATTTTGGTGGATGAGGAAATACTTAGTTCTTGCTTCCCATACTGTACTTCATTTTGCCAGTCCTCTGAGAATATAAAAAAACCCAAGATACAAGATCCCTATCTTGCAAAGTGCTTCATTCAATAAGCTGTAATATGTAACTCATATTTAACTGTCCTGCACTTCTTTCTCATTCTTCACACACTCATGGGCCCCACATTTTATACTGAGTCTGGGGGTGGAAGCCAGGTAGAGCATATGTCCAGAGGCTGTTTGGACATGATGTATGTGACTTGGTTTGTCCTGGCTTGATCACTGTCTTCCCAGGACTATCTCAAGGGGCCTACTTGATGGGTCCTCAGGTGCTCCTTAGCTCAGTGCCAGGCCTTGACCTCTAAGGAGCAAAAGCAACTTTCTCAACCATTTCTGGGTGAAGAATTCATTTACTTGTACACCTGCAATCACAGCTCTCATTTCAGTTACCTGAACAAGAATTCCCAAAAAGTAGAATATCTAACAGATGGTGGAATAGGAAAACACTGCATCAGAGAGAAAGGTCTGAATAAAAAATAACAGCCTTAAGTATGAAGAGGCATCTTATCAGGCATTGGAATGGGCTGCCCAGGGAAGTAGTGGATTCTCTGTCCCTGGAGATATTTAAAAAGAGACTGGATGTGGCACTCAGTGCCATAGTCTAGCAACCACAACAGTGGTTCAAGGGTTGGACTTGATGATCTCTGAGGTCCCTTCCAACCCAGCCAGTTCTATGATTCTATGCTCTGAAGATACGTCAATAACCCTGTGGTGGCTTGTGAAGGATTCTCTTGGCCACAGCCTGTAGCTTAAAGAATTCCATCCTAACAGGATGAAAGCCATAATTCCTTAAATTAGACTACTTTGAAAATACCTTATTTCCTCCCTCCCTTTCTTTTTGTATTATATTTAACTTTGTCATTCAGAATTAGAGTTAATTAACTGAAAAGACTGCAAGCATCCATGTTAAAATTCACTCTTGAAGACAAGTGTGTACTCAGCTATCATAACAAGTTTTCTCATATAAGGTCAAATGAGCAAATAACAATTAGACACAAAGTCTGAAAATGGCAGGTGCCCATTTGTGACTCCAGAAAGCACAATGTATTCTTCTGCAAAGTTTTGATTCCATTAGTTCTTTAATCACAGACGTGCACATTCATCTAAATCTCTTCCCTCTAGAAGCAATAGCAAAACTTCCACTGAATTCAACACTGCTGAACCAAAACCAATACTAATGCTGTCTTAGAAATAAGGCAAAGAAATAGTACTTGGTTTGTAATTTGTAAACTGAAGTACTTTCTCTGCATTTTTCTTCTCTGTTAGAAGGTGAAAAAAGAATGTCGGTGTTGTATTCATAATACATTTGTGTTTTGGCTTATCACTAGCAAGAAAGTTACAGTTAAGATAGTATTTATCATATGCTTGCAGGATTTAGTTTCATCTGTTTAAAAAGTCTCCAGTTTTAAATCAAGTTTGAGCTATAATCTGTCACTGAAACAACTGATTATTACAATACAACATGCACTCTTACAAGCACCTTGCTGGATAAAATAAAGTCTTCAGAAAAGAAAATGGAGCCTCAGAAAAAAAAAAGCTATTCAGATTACCTCACGGACCTCAAAGAATAGTTTATTCCAGTGTTAACAAAACTTTAATTTTATGTAAATTCATGAAAGATTTCCTATTTATATGGGAAAGATTTCCTGTACAAACAGGAAATCACTTAGTTGAATACATACTGCTGATTCTGACTTTCTTTCTATTTCATAGTAAAATGGGGTGACTCACATATGAGGGAAATAAGAAATATCACAAGATTAGACAAAATACAAATTAAATTTCACTTAAGATTTTAATATATGTCTGCTTCTGTCAGTGTGTACGTTTCTTGATTTGTATTGAATTCACATATAAATAATATATAATTGTCTGTAAAAAATCACTATTTAAAAAAAATGAAGGGAAGAGGGAATGATAAAATGATCAAATTTTTATTACACTAGAAATTTTTCACTGAACTGTACTCATATTGAAATTTGCACTATATTTTTACAGAAATAAAACAATAAAACTTGATTATCTTCAAAAAATAAGAAATCAGAGTGACTTTGATTTTTTCTACTTTGTAAAATCAGCTTTCTATTTTCTAAACAGCATAAGACATAAAGAATCCAAGACAAATGAACTGGCAATTTACTCATTTTACCCTGTGGACTGTATGCAATTGGTAAACAATTCTTTTTTGGGAAAAAAAATTAAGCAACACAAATAAAGAGCAAAATGTTGCACCAAAAAACCACAATCAAACTCATAACATGATATTAACAAATCCACATTGTACTATGACTTACATGCATTAAGACAGGCAGTAGTTGGTCTATCTCATCAAATGAAAAATAAATAACTTAATTAAATTAACTTAAGCCTCGAAATGGAAAAAAAAGAAATATCAAAAATAACATTATATTAATCTGAGAACTGTCTGACTTCTTCAAAATAAGATGATTTTTTTTAATTCTACAAATCTGCAATAGATCTGCAATAAATGATTATCATTCAATCGAGAATTTAAGTTTTTCCTGTGTGACACAAGTGTCATGCCTAGAAAAATATTTCAGATCATTAGCTAGAGCACTATTCTCTGTATGCTGCTTATTCCACAGAAGAGAGCTGAAAATTGGGCATGATTTTATATAGATGTTTGTGCCACAATAGCATTTAGTACAGAAGTAGAACAAAGCACAAGGAATTTGTGCAAACAAGAGCAGCAGTCCCTTCTCTGAAAGTGACATTGAAACAGAAAAAATAACTCCATTGAATTAAATGGAGTTTTGTCTATTTATGGCAGATGAAGGTTCGTCACAGCAAGTCTTCTTTGAATATATTTACTAGATATCTTTTTTTGTTGTTGTTCTTGTTATCTATTTATTGTTAATGAAGATACCAGAATTTTTACTACTCCACTCTGCTTTGAAAGCACTGTAAATAAAGGAGTGAAAAAGAAAGTCCCATAGTGCAAATCTCAATTGAGTTTCTTACCCTGTGTCATCACTGCCACCATAATTGTCTTAATTTAAAAATAATTTGGAATAGCTGAGTAAATTTTAGCTAGGATACTTTCCAAGAAATGTACTGTTCATTCATGCATATTAATCTATAAAAGTAAAATGAAACTCAATCAAAACTTTTCATAGCTTTTAACAAGGTTCTGTGGGCTTTCTTCTTTTTTTTTTCATGGTCAGCTTGACCAGACATTTAAGGGCTTTGTTTGTCACATATTTTCCCCTTCAATTTAGCATCTCTGCTAGTATTTTGTATCTGTTTTGGTTTTTTTTTTTTTTACCTTTTCACTATCACAGGGCTATTCATCTATATTATAATTGACACCATATTGTCCTGTGGGGGGGTCTTGTTAATTAGTTTGTTGTTTGGGTTTCATTGAGCTTTGTGATTTGTTTGGGGATATTTTTTTTAGTGTTTTGTATTTTTTTCTTCTTCTTTTTGTTTTTTTGGTTTTTTTTTTGTTTGCTTGTTTTTTGTTTGTTTGTTTTTATTATTATTTTCCTTTGTTTTGTTTTTCCTTAAGGGGAGATATCTTATTCCCTGTTCTGTTATTTTAGTGATATTTAAGTAAGTTTTCAGTGAAATTTCTTTCTTAAAGTTCAGCTTCTGTCAGGACTAACATCATCTCTTCCCTGGCCCCTTCAGATGCCTTGGTTTTTTACCTTTCAAATTAACTTACCAGAAAAATATAAAATCACAGCAGGAAAAAAAAAATTATCATGATTTTTACCTTATCATGCTGCAGGAAATGGAAAGCACTGTTAAATAGCCATCTATTTCCCAAGCAACCTGTTTTGAGAGTGGGAAGAGATGAAATATTTGTATCTGGATGGAAGCAATTGTTCTGCTTGTTCTCTAGTCCTTCTCCGCATCTACATTTTAGGTCTTGGACCGGCTCTTACTAACAATCCTCAAAGCAAAAGACTGTTCCTTAATAATATACTCTGCTTTTCAGTGAAGAATATACTCTACTCTTTGCTACAGGCTGTTGCCATGGACTACAGAGAATCACAGGACCATAGAACAGTTGAGGTTAACTTGACTTGGTCAAGTTAACTCATTTTCCATAGCATGGCAAAGACCAAACTACTTTGATTCCTACTGCTAAATAGATGCATTTCTACGCTGTCGCTTGCCACAGACACTAGCCTGGGACTAAACAAAAAGAATAGCAAAGACTGTGAAAAAAAACAGAAGGAAGAATATGAATTCCCATGAACCCTACTTGATTTAAATCCACTATCTTTCTCAGGAAGGAAATACAGGATTTTTCAGGATTCAGTCCATTACTTATAAAGATCTATCCTTTTCCTCTCCAGAGCTTGTTTTGCAGCCTCTGAAGAAAACTGGTGATCTGCCTTTCTCTCAGGGTTTTCCAGAACCCAAAGAGATAAAGTCTGTACTGTGTTACACTGCTGCTTATTTTCATTAGGATTCACTGGCAGATTTAATCTGGGCAAGCAATGCCTTAATCTGTAGTTCTCAAATTTTGTTTTGTGCTTTTTCCTCAAAAAATTTCAGTGACTCTTTTTTATGTTACTACTAGAGTAGTAGTCTAGTCTAGTGTCTAGTCAGAGATATATTAGCTCTACTCCCTAACAGAGAATTAAGTTTTCTTTGTCCCATAAAATTTGAAATTTAAGAAAAGGCCATGCAATCTAACCTGAGCATCATGATATTAAAGTGTATAATTTTGCTTATCTTAGTTGGCCTTACTAAAGGACAAAAATAAAGTTACGATAGTGGGGAAAGAAGCAAATAAAAGGATTAATGTATCTACTACACTCTTTAAAGATTGTTTTGTTTCCTTTAAAGTAATTCAAAATAACATCACCATCTTCTATATTAATGAAATCTGCTAAACTGTTGCCCTGCACTAAGAAGAACAGCTTGGCAGCTCAATTGCAATATTAATAATAACAGCAACAACAGCTTCCTGCCTTTAGCTGGGCAATGCTATTAATCCTGTAACTCATCAGTCCTCATATTGAAAGAGGAAAAAACATCTTCACCACCTTAATGCCATTATTCACGTATAGATGAAAAAGAATAATTTAGACAATGTTTTGTGGGCTTTTTTCCCCATTAGCATGTCTCTCAGCTCCTTAACATTCAGTAAAGATCTTAAATCAACATTTTTATATAAGACACCTATATATCATGGGTGTGTCTGCCCATGCGGGGGAGTTAGAACTGGATGATCTTTAAGGTCCCTTCCAACCCTAGCCATCATATACAGATTGTGCAATCAAGCAAAGGATTTTCCTCTCTTATTATTTTTCTTAATAGTCTTCAAATCAAAAGAAAAGAAACAAGAAATCCCAATGTTTCATCTGGTGTTTTCTGTTTTAAAGATCTGTTAGGAAAATAGGAATATTATTAATGATATTGCCAAATTTCTCATTTAGGTTACTGTCTTTTGTGTGAAGAAGAACCATTTTAAAAAGAGAAGAACCTTCAGAGATGGTAAGGACAAAATGCCTTCCCATTATTCACAGAATCACAGATGTCAAGGATTGGACAGGACCTCTGAAGATCATCAAGTCCAACTCCACTGCCAAGACTAGGGCAGGTCACTCAGAAATGCACATAGATGGGTCTTGAAAGTTTGCAGAGAAGGAGACTCCACAACCTCTCTTGGGACCCTATTCCAGGGCTCTGTAAACCTTATAGTTAAGAAATTCTTCCTCAAGTTGAAGTGGAATTTCCTGTGCTCTATCTTGAACCCCTTACCTCTCATCCTATCACAGGGCACAAGTGAGAAGAGGTTGTCCCTTCCTTCTTGACACCCAACCCTCATATATTAATGCACATTAATTAGATCCCCTCTCAGTCTTCTCCTCTCCAGAGACTTTCTGCCAACAAAGATTTATAATGAATGTCCATTATGCAAAACATCAAAGTGTTCAACAGGAAATAAAACCAAAAATAATATTACTAGATCATCTAAGGAATCCATCCTGCATTATTTCTTATGTAGTATTTTCTAGCATAATGTCAAATTGAACATCATGTGGTTAGATCAATGGTACTTTAGTCATTTCTCTTGGGAATTCAAAGCTTAGCAATAGATCTTATCAGTAGGATGCCTTTCTTTATCATTTCCCCTGCACATAAATACATTTCATGATTTCACTTGTCACTGCAGTTTCTCATAATTTGTCCTTATTCAGTGATGAATATCTCTCTGTAGATGTCGGTAAAGTGTTTAATATGCTGCAAAACTAGCCTAAAACTGTTGGGTTTTTACTCCTGAATCAGGCTTACACTGCAAACTACTACCATTACATAATACTTCACTACTGTTGCTCAGAGTAAAGCAATCAGAAAAAAACTTTTTGAAACAAATAAACCAGATGTCTCCTACAAATTAAATATACAATTCACTGCATATATTGCTTTCTATAAAAAGTTATCTTTGGGACTGAGTTTGTAATAATTAAAAAATTTAAGTGTTCTAAATTAAATGGCTAAATATCTTTCCCATCATCTCCCCCCTCATCTCATTCTGTACTGACTGACTAAAACTGAAAGAAAATATAGAAAAAAAAATTTTAAATACAGGATTTCTTTTGTGTTTGTTTTGTTATTTTGAAATCAACATGTAGCAACTGTTAATGTATTGCTGATCAAAAAAGAAGTATCTTTCAAATAAAAGATAGTATATTGTAACTTAAAGTATTTCTGCTCTGATGCATTCAGTAGAGCTTTAGTACAATTCCTGGTTAAATTGAAAGTATGTAACATATTTTTTTTCAGCAAAAGAACAAGCAAAAATTAACTGCTCATGCAGCATTGATTCAGCATACATATATATAGCACCCCAGCATTGTATTTTTTAATTGCTTTATTTTTTTTCTACCTTATTAAATATGTACTTCCATAGCAAATTTTCTGGCACAGCAAGTTGTTTTTGTTTAATTATTAATCATGCTATGTATCATCCTTGTTACTAATCTTTGTATAAGAAAAATATTAGTAGGGTGTCAACTGCATGTTGAAAATATGCAAGTTCTCTTAATGAAATACAACTCTTAAATTGTATTTACCTGACATTCATTTTCCTTATTTTATCTTTCAAAGTGTCATATTTGTTAGGGATCAGTCTGTCAGTTATTACCCAAATATGACCAAAATTGGGTGTCCGATTTTGTCGTGACTCATCCTTGCTGTTTTTTCATGATGTAAATGTGATCAGGCATTGAATGAGCAAGACAAGTACTGCCAATCTTTCCAACCTGTTTCCACTCCAACAAACCCTTCCTATTACATTTGGCTAGTCATGCTTGCAGGAACATTAATTTCTATCCCACAGCAGAGAGTAAGATGAAGTCATCACCTGAGAGTCAATATCAACATGACTATTAACCTTGAGGGAGAGCACAGAGAAACTGGCGTTTTTAATAAAACTTCTGAACAATATGCAGAAAACTGATGAGGTGAGCATTCGGATGTACTGTTGGCAAGGATGATAACAAACTATTTTAAAGCACTTATTTTTATAAATTTGGGGAATAGAGCCTGGGAATGGAGCTCTGACTTTTTCAAGGTATGAAAAGAAAACTTGATACTATTTGAAAATAGACATTTTCCTAGCATTGTTTTTCTTGTGCTCGTTTTACACTATTTATGCTCCTTCACCTTCCTGTTCCCACAAAAAGGTCCCTCTTTAAATTAAATTTTAAGCTATTCACACAGAAAACAGTCAGAGTTTCCATATTGCCTTGACACTTGTGGTCATGCACCTACAGTTGGAACAGGAACAAAAAGCAAAAAGAAAAAAAAAGTCTTTATAGTCTGTATGAGATAAGAAAAACAGGTGTTACCATGGTTTGGAGAAGAAAACAGAAACCAAATTAGCTGGACTGGTTAAGCATGGAAGGGACAGCTAGCAGCCAAACATGGGAAAAATCATGGTCAAGCCACAGCAGAATGTGTTACATCCAGATACCAGTGAAGAAAGCTGAGTTATGTACTCTTCTGGAGTCAGCAAAAAGCTACACCTCCTTTTCTGTCCCTGTCTCCATTTAAGGAGACAAAATTAAGCAGGAATGTTCAAGAAGTAGAATCCATTCATATTTCTGTGATCTGCTATGTTAAGACTACTGTTAAAAGTATTGCTTGTTCCTGCACACATGTACTGACAGTAGGTAGTAAATGGGAGATAAAATTCTCATTTTGATCCAGATGCTTAAATGTAGGTGCTTGTAACATCAAGGTCTACAGTATATTTTAGATTGTGTGTCCATGCTATTGTCTAGTCCTAGCTAAATTTACATAACTGTAATATTTATCCTAAAGTAGAGGCTTAGTAGTCATCTGAGGAGCTTTTTAGCCTTCTCTGATAGTATCAACTAGACCTTTGATTATAATGACACTTTACAGAGACAATTTAAGTTCCAGCAGCCTGACTCTGAGTCTCATCCCTGTTGTCCATAATGATGTGGAGTCACACTCCTGGAATCTCAGTACATCCCAAGTATTTCCAACATTCATATTAAATAGGAAGCCATAGTGCTTTCTCAGCAATATACATTAACATACGTGAGACATTATATATTATTGTATCATGGGGACAATCAATTTATATATTTTTTTGTCTCTATTTAATTTTTCTTTTTTAATTCACAGATGAAATATTTATTTATTCTTGTTTAATCCCTATTTAACATTGCTTCTCCTTTTAGTTCTGTTTCTTCATCTAATTAACATTTCACACATCTTAATTTCTTTCCTGGATTTGAGCAATTTAGTCTTATTAGCACTTCAAAATCAGAGTGAGAACTTTGAGCAGATTGCTTAATTATGTGAATAGTTAATTTGCCATTATGTATAAATTCATACGTAGTAAGCGGTCTTTAACTTTTGAAAATTTCATGAGGATTACAGTATGAAAGAATTTCCTCCTGATACCTAATCTAAATCTCTCCTCTTCAAGTTTTAAAACATTGCCCCTTGTCCTCTTACTACTCATCTATGCAAAAAGTCTTACCCAGATTTCTTGTAGGCCCCTATCTGGTATTGGAAAGCCACTATAAAGTCACCTCAGAGGCTCCGCTTCTTCAGGCTGAACAACCCCAACTTAGCCTGGCTTCGCAGGGGAGGCGCTCCAGCCCTCTGATCATTTTAGTAGCCCTTCTCTGGGCACACTCAAGGAGCAACCAGCTGTCTGTGCTTCTTTTGAGGCATACCAGGACATGGTTGGCTTTCTCAGCTGCAAGAACACACTGATGGCTCATGTTAAGCTTCTGGTCCATCACCCCCAAGTCCTTCTCCTCAGGTCTGCCCTCAATCCTCAATTCCTCCCAACCTGTATTTGTGTGTGTGGTTACCTCAGCCCAAGTACAGAACCTCGAACGTTGTTGACCATGTTGACCTTCATTCAGTTTGCACAACCCCACTTTTTGAGCCTGCCAAGGCTGTCAAAGTCACTGAGTATTTTTTAAATGCCAATCCAATGTCTCTGACTTGCACAAAAGTGCGCTTCAAAATCCAGCTGGAGTACTAGTCACAGTGTCTCCAGTTCATCCTCTTTTTTCCTTCATTCTTCCACTTTTTGTTTTATGTATAGCCTGTTCAATTTTCTCTGAGAGAGATCTTGAATGGGCACAGTTTACAGCCTGATGTGTTAAATAGGACAACATTTGTACATATTTCTTTTTTAAAAGGCAGGATGATTCAGTAGTACCTTCAGAAGTCAGCTATGTCATAAAGATAGGAATCTCTAAGGGAAGGGAGAACACTGGAAGAAAGACAAACCCCTTCATCAGAGCAAGTCATCTCCACTAAGGAAACCTAGCTGTACATCCCTACTTGTTAACGCAAACTAGTGTGAGGAGTTTGAGCAATGCACTCTTCCATATATTATTTCTTAGAAAAGATGAAATCTGGAGAGACTGAAACTCTTTGTCAACATATTCATTAAAAAATAATTTTATTTTAATTGAAGTTTTCATATCAACATTTACAAAGTGAAATATATATATTGGATATTAGGGTTTTTTAAAAATTTTTTTTCTATTTTGAAACTTTTAAAGTATCAAAATAGTAATGTTTTCCTTTCCCCCTATGCAAGTAGAATTTTATTTAGGGCAAACGCAATTCTTAGTTTGACTTCTCTTAGTTCTGCAGTTCTCTCTAGTTCTGCAGAAATTAACATAGATTTTTTTCCAGACACCTTTTTTTCTCTTAAACCTAGTTGAAGAACTCAGCTACAATGAAAGAATCAGTTTCTTGTACAGCTCTGCTTAGGATTCTAAGTCCCCTTGAGTTTCAATGAATCTTTGTGTTTGATACTGTCCCACTGAAGTCAATGGGTGCAGGATGAATCCCCTTATCCCTCACACACTTTGTAAATGCATGAGTCACACACCATGCAGCCAGGGAAGTGAGGCTACACGCCAGAATTGTCAGGACTGGAGCCAACACTGCTTCGTTGATCTGCTCCTAGGAAGAGTCATAGAAGAATGCAAATCAGTACTTGCCCTTTGCTGAAACGAAAAGCACCACTTAATCTTTCTAGATGTCTGAGTTCCAGACAAACATCCCCAAAATGCTACCACATTCTGATTTCCCAGAATACGTTTTATAATGACTTCAGTGAGAGTTCTATTTTATTGTTACTAGATTTTTAGCAGCTGAAAAAAATTCTCCTTCATGATATATATGGCAGTTGTGATATACATGTGTTGCCTTCATTGGTTCTCTCTCCCCTAGTTTAGAGAGAACATTGAATAATTCTTAATAAATGAAATACACACACATACAAATCACCTATCAATATATTAGGCTTGAAATTTATGGTAGTGCTTGGCAGAACCTAATTATACTGACAGGTGCTATTACAGTGCTTTTAAAAGTATTACTGAAAACAAGCAGAATCACATTGCAGCTGCTCATCTATTTCAAGATTATATTCATCCTCTCCTTGTGCAGACAGAATATGTAGAGAGCCTCAAAAACAAAAAACTCGACTAAAAATTATTGTGCTTCAGTTAGTGTTATTGTAGACGTATTTATCAATTAAAAAAAACCCCACCACAATCAAAAAACCAAAAACCAAAGCCCAACCAAACAAAAAAAACCCAGCAATAACAAATAGGAGAGCAAACCTTTGTAATCAACAGGAATAATTTAACAAGAACACGGCTTGTTCGTACAAGGTTCATTCTCTGTGTACCACATTTCAGCAAACCGACAACGGAGGAACAATTCCCTATAATGAGCATGTCCATTGCCATGGAGCATTTTCCTTGACTCTATTGGATCAAAAATGACCCTTATAGTGACAGAGGAGTATTATGTTCAGTGTTTAGAATTAATCCAACTATGAGCTGGATTAACTGGTCTACAGATTCTTTGGGCAGACCACCAGAGCAGAGAGGACAATGTATATAATGGAACTTTCTGAAATTATTTCCGGTCCAGATGTATTCTCTTGTCTCTTAACACTTATGAACTACAAAAGGGAGGGCTTGAAGCCTGCTGGCAAGTTATCAAGCATTTTGCAACAACTCATGAGTGCCAAATAATGACAAAGTTACATGGGCATCTTGCTTTTGCATTCAGAATTACCTGCTTCTCAAAGATAATTATTTATCCCATCCAACTCTATAATAAACTGCCAGACCACAAACTCCTTCATTAATCCCTTTAAGCCAATTAAAGACAGAAAATCAAATCAGAAGTAAATAAAGAAGTTGGAGGAAATTCCTTTTTTCCTGCATTTTTAGCCCAATTTTACACTTCCAACAGTGACACATACTAGAACACATGATGAGCATTTTACAGGTAGACAAGGGGTGATCACATCAGCACCATACCTTCTAAGTGCTAGCCTTCTGCTCTGCCTTCACAGAATAAAGAAAGTAGAATTAAATGGATTGCTGACTGTAAATTGACAAAGACAGTACTTCATTCTTCGCCATCCTAGTGTAGTTTCAACCCCATTTTGTCATGAAACCCTGTGCTAGGGTCAGTCCTAGCATGGGGACATTTTGATACCTGGTTTAGTGCTAAAATTACAGGCTCTGCATATTGGTGTAGAAACCAGCTGGAAAAAACAGTGCAACACTGATCTGTTACTGAATAGAAAACCACACCAGTGCTAGGTGGTAGTTTTTTGCACAGAGGTCTAACTTTCTAGTAGCTTGGCTTCAGTGGATGATAGGAATAAAGGATAAATTTCTTCTCTTATTCACTCTTCTAGGCTTTATAAAAGTGCGATTAAGACCTGTAAAATAACATGCAACAAAAGGGGAAAAGGGTTCAAAATTAGTTAATGGAGGAAAAGCAACACATACTAATTGTAACACCTTTTTATGTACACTGGTTGTTGGAGAAGTTTCTATACATCTAATAGAAGATGTCTAATAGAAAGAGTAAAAATAATGGAAAGCATCCCAGACAGTCTTGATTGTAGTAGATGTTTCGGTTTAAATAAGAGGGGAGTTGTACTCATTGTCTTGTTTGCACTCTAAATTCACATGCACAGATTTTTTTTTTATTCCTTTCTCATTAGGGTTTCCTGACAACAGAGAAACAAAAATCTTGAACTAGAAGCTGAGTTAGCATCTACATTGTTTGCTTGCAGCAACACAACATGTAAGGTGTATATTATTTATTCTAACCACTTATGTTGCTTGGCCACTTTAGTCCAGTGTAATTCCATAACTGTAAGTAAAACCATCTCAGTCAGGCTTATTTAAAAAAATTCTGAATCTTCCACTGAAATGTTTAGGGTTTTTTTTTTTTTAAGACATCTTCTTTATGTCTGAATAATAAGTTCAGATATAGAATATTCCTGCTATAAATAACAGGTCTACCTAATTTTTCAATGAAATAGCTAATTTAAAACCAAAATAAAAGTTTTATACCCAAACTACAGCTTATGAATAAAACTGGGCATAGTTCTGATCATTAAATACTCTGCAGAAGGAAGCTGTTTTCATAACACCTTGATGGAACTTCCTGCTTTTTAGAAACAGATTAAATTATGACCTCCAATAAACAAATCCAAGCAAAAGTTTATTAAAAGGGCATGTACAAACAGGTCTAACTTGAAAACATGCTACAGTATGTTCTAGAGTTCTAATTGTTCTGATTTCCTAGATTTAGGTCCTGGTTGATGGGCACCTCATAATCTCCCTAGCTGCATAACCAATTGCATACCAATTCAGTAAACATTCTAATGCTTATGTTCCTAAATCTGCACGGGAATAAATATATTAGAGAAAAACATAAGCCTAAGAAAAGCAAAGGAGTATAGTCCTTTTCCCTCAGTATGGAAGAAAGACATATACAATGTATTTTTTTATCTGATTTTTTTTCTGTTTTAAGAGACACAAAAAACAAAAATAAGCAATACAAAACTACATTTTCAGGCAGTCCATAAATCTGTGTAGGTTTTCACATTTGAATTTTTACCAATGGAGCACTGATAGTACACAGCGAGCCAAATGGCATAAAAAACCCACCACTCTCTCACTTAATCAAAAATCTGTAGACAAAGCAAATTCTCATATATTGTTTTGCATATCTAAAAAGGGAATGCTTGATCTTCTGTTCTTTGTAAAAAATTTCACTCACTTTCTCTTCTCCATGTGGCATCACACATTAAATACATCTTTAAAAATTCCTTCCTTCCTTCCTTTCTTCCTTCCTTCCTTCTGGGACCTAAGGTTTGAGTTTGAGTTTTATATTTAGCTGCACACATATTCCTACTGTATTGCTAGTTAGAGGGATGCGCACCACTTGAGGGATGCCTCAGGACACCTTTGAGCATATAACTAAAGCACAATACTTCACATTGGTGAACAAATTGATCCCTATGGATAAAATACTACTGATATCATGAAAAGTGACTTTTATTAGTTGAAAGGGCAACACAGTCTTTAACGATGAGAAAGCACTCTTCTAAGGAGAAAGCTATTATTTAAAAGAAGCAATTGGCATAAGGCTGTGTAATTATGAGTGCACAATATGCTGCTTTAATCTATTTTGTGTGGCTATGAACCAAAAATTGAACAGCAGTACAGAAAGTCACTTTATTTTATTATTACCCATGTGCTTGCAAGTAAATTACAGTACCTCTTCATACATTCATTATTTACATTTAGTAATATAATGGAACAAAAATTGCCATAAATATTTAAGAATTTATCTGATATACTAATAAATCTATGATATTTTAAATAGATTAAAAGGGCATCCTCTTTTCTAAAAGTACTTAAGCAATTTGTGGCAGTAGGCAATTGTGCTTCCTCTCAGTGTTGTAGCTCTGATGAACTGAATTGGTGAATTAGTGCTCCAAGGGGAAAAGCACATAATAAGCCCCTTTGAAACAACTTGAGAAGAACTGAATAAATTCTAGTTTTAGTTATGTTAATGAGACTTTGAGAGGACAGTGCAGCTTGGAATCACAAAGATCCTACAACAATGCTGTTTTGCACTAGCTAGTTGGAAATTCCCTTCATAACTCTCAAAGGCATGGCATCATTTTCTTATGATCAACAGACTGCCAGGATCCATCACTTTGTTTCAAAGGCAGAGTACTGTTCGCCTCACAGCAACAAGGGACTTGCTTTTATCTGGAACAAAAGAAAAAAAAAGAAAGAAAAAAAAGAAAAAAGAAAAAAAAGAAAAAACCCAAAAGCCACACAAAACACAGCAACACACACAAAAAAATCAAATAGTTAATAATTCTCTAACAGTTATCTTGAATATGAGCTATTTATTCTGGCCATGTGGCAAAGTTAAGTATCCTGCCATGAAACCTTATTATCTGTCTGTTAGCTTGTCTGTGTAAGTTAAATTCATAAGATGTTTCTCCTTTGAAAGACATTTCATTTGCCACTTTTTTCCAGTAACTTTGTGCTTATTCCATTTTGAGGTCTATTTCCTGTAATACATCTGTTTAGAGCTGTGCACAGAATGGTATTAACAGGAAAAGTTCTGACAGCAGCAGTTACACATAAATCCCCAATTCACTATTCCATGGTACATAGCTAAAAAAAGCTAAATTTGGCAGACAAGATCATGAAATTGGGATCTCACTAACAAGTTCAAATTCAGATTTAATTATGTGGAGCAGTATAAAAACAGCAAATGTATAAAATCAAGAAGTACAAAAATGTAAACAAAAAGCTGAAGACCTTACAAAGTTTGACATACTGCCTTGGGTTAGTGATGTGGTGTTTTGGAAGTGGGGGGGCCACAAGGGTGGCTGCCTGCTGGAAGCTTCCCCAGTTCCAATCCCTGTCCTGCCTCTGCCCAAGGTCGAGCAGATACGGGAAGCTGGATGTGCTTCTGGGAGTAACATGTTCAAGACTTGACGATCAGAGGAGAGGAGGTGAGAGCAATGACAGAGCAGAGGCACCAAGATCAGTGAGGAAGGATGGGGAGAAGTCGCCGGAGCAGAGGTTTCCCCACATCCTGTGGTGACATAACAGGCTGTCCCCCTGCAACCCATGGGGGAGCACAGTGAAGTCCCTGAAGGGCCATGGTGGGGCAGTCATGGATTTGTTTGCTCTGCAGGATCATGGTGGGTAGAAGTGGAACTGCAGCCGAGGAGTGTCTCAGACTTAGCCTGTGCAGGATCAGGAAAGGGTCAGATGTGGCTCTGCAGCCGTGTAGGACCCCGTGGCAGGGGAGGTGGCTGCTCCCTCAGCAGCTGTGACTCTGTGTGCAGCCCAAGCGGGAGCAGTCTGTGCCTGAGGGACTGCACCTGTGGGAGGGACGCATGTCCCAGGGGTTCCTGAAGGACTCTCCCAGGAGAGGGACCCCGCATTGGAGCGGGGGAAGAAAGAATGTGAGGAGTCCTCCCCCTGAGGAGGAAGGAGCGGCAGAAACTGCGTGTGGGGAACTGACCCTAAATTGCCCCTCCCATGTGCCCTGAGGGGGAGGCAGCAGGGAAGGGATCCGGGACCGGGGAGAAGGGAGGGGTATGGGGGGGAAGGTATTAGGATCTAGGCATGTTTTCTTGGTAGATTAAATTATGGGGTTTGCTCTTCCCAAATTGAGTCTGTCTGTTTTTTGCCCATTACCCTAATTGGGAAATGAAAACCTCCCAGTCCTTGTCTTGGTTAATGAGACTTCGGGTGGATTTTCTTCTCCTGTCCTGCAGGGGAGGACTGGGGGATGAGTGTGCAGGGGCTCACTACACTGAGTCTAAATTGGGACACACGACATCCACTTTGTGAAGACATAATGGAAAAAAAAAAAAAATTTGATTAATAATAATAAAAAAAAGCCAATGCCAAAGAACACTGGACCTGATTTTGGATGAGGAGAAATTTCCCCAGCATTTTAACTGATATCCAAACATAAAGATACCTCTAAGATTTCTCTGTAGTGTTTCTATGGCCTCACTCTCCTCTTCGATTACGTGGCTTTTCAGTCCTATTTGTCAGACCTGACCTGATTTGCTAACCCTGTTCTAAATTAAATATGTAGTGCCCCTTTTTTTGCCTCACATTCCTAGTCTTACTTTCTATATTAGTGCTCTGGCTCCTGAAGCAAACTTCATCTCTTAATGATTAATACAAAAAGGGTTCATGTAGTCCTAGAATAGATTATGTTCAATGAGACAGAGCCTTAGGGCATTTTTGTTTCAGTTCAGTGAATCTCTGCTGAGACATTTTTGGAAGCATATCATCTAGCCAGATCTTTCTATTTTCATTCTCAACAGACCTTTCATACATCTTTTCTGAATTTCATGCCACTAGGTTGAGGGAATAGAAAAACATCATAACATAATGCCCCTTATCTGTAGTGGTTCTGCAAATCAAGATGTGGAATCAGTCAGCACCATACATTCTGATTAGTATAGAGTGTAAGAGAAGATGTAGCTCCTCCCTGAGTTCAGCAAGTAAAAGCTTCCCCCAACATGCTAACTATTATCTTCCAGAAGTTCTCTTCTGGAAGGCAACTTTTGCTTTGTGAGATATTTTGTACAAGTTGAACTGAAAGATGTCAAAGAAATGCAGGCCCCTCAGAAGTGTAAATGGTGCCATAGCAAGAGCCAAATACATTTACTTAAGTCATCTTTAAGTCAAGGGCTTTTGATTGCTCTTAAGATAAAGAATGGATGGCAGAGAAGGTGCAAATGAGGACTCTCAGAATATATGAAAAGGGTTATCATAAGGATGAAACAGAACAAGGAATGGCACTAGGTTAAGCAAGGGAGAAGTTGCTTCTTACAAATACTTCAAATAAAGCAGTCTCATTTCTTTGCCTCTTTTAAAAAATGAGGTCATGTCATGTAGATGCTACTTGTTTCAGTCCTTGGACATGACCCCTTGGATTTATGACCAGAATGTGCAACTACTTTAGTATGTCTTTAATATGTCTTTGTAAGTTCTTCATGCTCCATGCTTAAAAGCTGTGCTTGAACTACGGTATATATTCTTAAAAAAAAAAAAAATTAAAAATATTGACATGTATTAGTAATACTTAGTTTAGTTACAGAGAAGCCAGCACATGATCTGTTCCAATATTTAGCAGCATTTTTAGCTACAAATCTACATGAATTTGTACAGTTAATGAATTTCATTCTAGCCAATGGCTGTGATTAAATTGTTATGTGATAGACTGGGAAAACATTTTGTTCTTGTTAAAAGCTGTGACCAAATTACACTGTTCCTGTTGCTGTATATTAATAAACTGAATAGTACAAATTGGATTATCGGGTGGATAAGGAATTTGCTGGATGGTCATACACAAAGAGCAGTGGCTTTGAAAATCCATAAGTCCACTTCCTTGGGCTGAAGATCAGTCAAATGTCACTGTGGAAGATGTCTTCTAAAATAAAAGAGGAATACTGTGACCAAAACCAGGTGATGAGTGTAACAATTTGTGTTGCCTATTATTGACTGCATCTCAAGAAGGGATTTAAGCAGGAGGCTGATCTGCAGAGGCTAAAAGAATGTTGAGGTGGTTGCAAACAGAGGAAAACCGATCTGCTGCTGGGAGAGCTGCCACAAGGCATGCTCAGAAGGCCCCAGGTTTAGTGGAGGTGTCAGCACTGGTGGCTCCAGAAAAGGCTGAGAACACTGATACGTGAAAGGACAGATGGAGATAGGACTGGGAAGCCTTAATGCCAGCCCTGAGTGAGGAATGCTATTGGGAAACAGGGGGTGAGGCACCTGAGGCTCAAATGGAAAGAATGAACTGAATTCAAGTCTGTTTAGACTTTTGTGCCTCATGGCAGGTGAGCATATTATCAGGGTATGACATCGGAAAGTTGTTCTTGATTTAATTCTGTTTTTTCTGCAGTATTCCAGTGAGTTGGTATAAGATGGTAGTGCTTTAATAGTCAATAAAGTGGATAGGATACTATGAGATTGTCTTAGGAATAGTTTTGTATCCTCAGGTTTTCATATAAGGTTTTCTTTTTTTTCCCCCCATCCGAAGCCCTTTTTTCATCTACACTATGATTTTGGAATTTCAGTTATATTTTTTTTTTTCATGGTACAGTCTTGTTATTTATTGAGTGGGTGCTTAGAAAATAGATGTTCCATGTGACTTCTTCCATCTGTACACGCTTTTTCTAAAAAACAACAGATTGCATTGATGATGATATTCAGGGGAAAAAATCATCTGCTTATGACATTGTTTCTCTTTCCACGTTCTCCGGTATGATTTTCTTCTATCTGTTCATACTTAATCAACACCACTACAATGCACAATGATTTATACTTTTCCACTCATAAAAATGGAATCTGATTTCATAAAAAAAAAAAAAAAAAAAAAAAGGAAGCTTTACAGCAACCCTAACATTTTTTCTTCAAGCGATTAAACAATGCCACAGGCCTATTTAATGATGATAACTAAGTATTTAGATATTTTTATTGAGAGAATTATTAGAAAAATCATAATTGGAGAAGTGCAAAGTATTCCAAAATAATCTGAATAATCAACTGATTAGTTCTACACAGTCCATGAAACAGATGAATTATTCAGTGTTCATAGCAAGTCTAAACTCTTCAAATTTAGATAAGATAAATGCTCTCCAAAGATAGAGGATCAGACCTTCTATATTTAGAAGTACATTCTACGTCAAATGAGTGGGGATGATCGAATGTATCTTGAATTTTCATTGCACAGTAACATGTGTCAGGAATGCAAATGTTGAAAAATAGTAGGAAAAAAGCATCGTTTCCCCTTTTCTTCTTTTAGATCCAGAAGCTGATAGCTGAGTTGTTGAAAAATATGAAAAGCAGCTTTGTAAAAATGCTATGAATACTTGCACATCTGCATTACCAAAGACAAAGCTTTCTTTCACAGAATCTTAGTGAATAAAGTGAAAATATTTTTATTTTACCATTTAGTTATTTAGTTCAAAATAGCGTGTTAGCAAAAAGAAAATGGCCACATGTATGGCCACATTTATTCCACTGCATTATGATAATGTAGTATTCAAATCTAAACATGTGGTTCCAGCAAGGCTGAAACCTTAAACTGAATATAGGTACTTCCTATCTAGTAAAGAGATCAGTTTTTCTGAAGAGATATACAGATGGCTTAAACAAGGAACCTAAAATTTCTTTAGGAAGCCTCTTGATCTAATGGGGTGTCCACAGCTTGTACACACATAATGAGACATCATAATAATAATAATAATAATAATAATAATAATAATAATAATAAATTAAAATAAGTCAGTATAATCCTACAGAATACCAGTCACAGCTTTATGTCTGAGGAAATGCCTGTCTTCCGTGTGGAGTTCCCTTCTGAAAGTAAAAACCTAATGAATTCATGGGAGAAATTGGGCTCTAATCACCAGTCAGGACACAGGACAGGACTCTGCTCCATCTATCTGTCCATTTAGGAAGACTAAAGCAAATGGAAACCTGACTTGGTCATATGATGACAAGGAAAACTCCATGTCAGTTTGTTCTTTCACTCTATTGTAGATCAGATTAGATCCAGTCACCCTTAAAGTAAAACCACAAGAACTATACTTATAGGAAAAGTAATGGAGGATGCAACATTTATCAATGACTGTTAATTTTCTTATACGTATTTTCACATATAAATGTCTCACAAAACTTTCTATAGCCATATTTAGAGGATTTCATTTAAAATTCACATTCATACCCCTAAAGTGAATCTGTGTGAGTGGTTTTAGACTCTCTGAAGGAAGAGATGTATCTTAGATGTTCACATTGCAATAGACCAATCTTTGGGATTCACTCCAAAAGAAATATTACTACATCTAAGCATGCATCTCAAGGAAAACACTAACACAAGGTATGGTTACATTTGGTCCTAAAAATTCAAAATATTCCCACTGAAGTTGGTGCTTCACTTTCCTTGTTCTTGTATATTTTATTGCATTTTTTGGATGCTATATGTTGATCAGTGTCTTGGAGAACACTGTTCTTAAAAATAAGAAAAAATTGATCTGTTAGCGCTTCTCTGTCACACTCAAAATTGTATCCTACTTGACTTGACACTTTCAACCTGCTGTATGTTTAAAAATCTCAAATAATTAAACCACTACCTTCAGAGAGAGGTTCAGTTCCTTGTATATTTGCTTTGTTCATTTTGTCATCTGCATTTAGTTCTAAAACTTCTCTTTATAATAAAAAAATAAAATCTTTCATACTGGGATATTTGTGTTCTTTAAATAACTGCAGTTTCAGTATCTAGATAATATTTTTCATAAAATCTTTGCTCATCCATACTGCCATTTAGTATTATTGCTATTAAAATAGGGACATTTTCCAACTTAAGAAGCAAAATTCACGTATGGTCATTTTGAGGGAAAATTTCTTAAATATATATGACAAAGTCATTCCTAGGTCCATTAAAAAATAATAGTCATGTTCCAGACTTGTCATAATGGCTAACATGTCAAGTCTGTTAACATAGATTGACACTGCAGAACTAAAATCTGGATACTTTTGCACTTTGCTTTCTCTGACCAAGTGTCTCACAGACAGTAGCAAATGTTAATGAAGAATCTGTGAAATTGTCATTATTATTCCAAAGAAGATACATCTAGCTTGAAACAAAATCAGAAGTGCATTCACAATCCTCATCACTGTTCACACTTTGACATTCAACAGGTTAAAATAACCATATTTAAGATCTTATTCTGTGCTATACGCACTCTCTCTCCTCTTAGTAGAAACCGCCAGGCTAAAAGCACAAACCAAACTGTCAATTCACAGCACAGATGTTGTCATTCTGAAGACTGTGATGAAACTAGAACAATCTCTACATATATTTTGGGGATTCTGTAAAAACTGGGACAAAACTGTGTCTTAAAAGTTACAATAAGGGCTGGGTTCTATTGTGTTGAATTTGTGGAACTTACTATCATTTTTTGCATCTAGGAATGACTTAAGATGCTGAAGCATGATTATTCAGATGAAGCAAGCCTTAACTTGCTTGCAGGTATTTCAGTAGATCCTCTGTTGATGGCAAACACATTTTGAGCACAATCAAGGGGAATGTGATATGAGTATTTTAATATGCAGGAAAAGTTATCATTGCTTTTGGACTTAGAATTTGAGTCACTGAAAGAATAAAATCAAAATATAACATGGATTTAAGGATTTGTTTCTGATTATCAAAGGAAAGTAAGTTGTGAAGGCTGTGTTAGGACAATATTAGTTCTTTCCAGCAAGGGAATGGAAGGAGTCATTGCAAGACATTTTGTCTGTATTTCACATGATGATGTAGTTGGGAAAAGGTAAAGATTTAAGGCTGCTAGGCATAGTAGATTTCTACTGTAGAATAAAGACTACATCAGATCCTTCAACAATCAAGATTTTAAAGATACAGAGTTTCTTTAACAAAATACTATAAATTCCTAAATAAGAATATTGGCATGATTGCTTTCTGCTGTATACCTAAACTAAACATAGATTAAAACTAATCCATTTAATTTCTCCATTTCACTTATAATTTTTGTCTACATGTGGTTCTCTATATTCCCAGAACTACTAAAAAGTTTGTGGCTAGCTCTATGTTTCAAATGCTACATAATTTTTGTGGGGTTTACTACTTAGTCAAAGCAATCATACTGTTTCATTTCCTTTCACTTCAGATATGTACTTTTGTTAAAATACTATAAATATTTAATTGAATAGATTCATGGTATTTAGTAAAGAATAGTCTCCCAGGTAGATTATTTTTCTATTTTTTTGATTATTTTATTATTCTTTTAACTGACATTTGAAGAAAAAAGATGTTTATTTATGATCTATTCTCAAAAGCCTTCTTTAATAACTCATGCTTTCCTATTATTGTTGATTGCAGCTGAATTGAATGCACTTCCATATGTTTGAAGTAGGTCTTGAAAAAAAAGACAGAAAATGGTTAGAAAGTCTTAGACTTCTTAATATGCTGGCAAAAAAATCAAGAAGGTTTTAATCATTCTTCAATGTTTATTTTCAAAATATAGATCAGCTTTTTGCAATCTAGAGAGATTACAAAAAAAGTTTATTTTTCATCAGTGCTTAGGAAAGGCATTCAAACCAGACTTACATCTTTTGGGGCAGTGCCTTGATCAATGGGCTGCTTCTATCTTGTATAGGTATACATTATGTAGAATTATGTGGATCTATTATGCATTCATACTCACAAAAATATTAAGAAGATGTGCCCTCTTACATGTAATTTTATGGGCTTTTGTGTAATTTTACTTGCTCAGCAATCATCTGGTTCAATGCTGCTCCTTAGGTCTGGTGAGAAAATTGAGTTATAGCAGAATTGCAATTACATGTCTAGACTAGGCTTCTACCTAAAAAGAATCCAAATATCAGCTAATTAGAATTGTTAAAGTTTTGCAATTTTAAATTGAAGTTTTAGAACAGCTAGGCATGGATATTTTATTTTTTTGGTGCTTACAGCCACTGTTGAAAAAACATGTAAAGATAGCATGAAAAATACTCTACAGATAAATTCATTGCTTCAAACAGGGAAAGGGCACTTACAATAATATAAACCAGTAGACTATGCATGTTGGCACTAAAAATTAAATCGTTCAGATATAATGATGGGATTGTACCCTTCCTAGAGAAAATGGAGGTACCACAATAGTCCATTCAAAAACCTTATTCAGTGAACAAGCATGAAGATTGAAAGCATGAGCAGGATGTTGACGCTGCTAACAAAGACACAAACGTCACACAGTAATATGGAAAATCTTACAGTTCCATTATTATGTGAGTAGTTCAAGCAGATATTAACTGCTGCATCTAGCATTGTAAAGTGGTATTCTAGAACTAGAGCAAATCCAGATAATTAATCAAATTTTCACTGGTGAGGAAAATGGGGTAAAGTGCTTTATTGAGTGAAATTATGGGAAAGCTTCGATTATTTGATTTGGAGAAGGAAAGTTGGAGAGTAAATGTGACAGTATAACATTAACAGACCTATAGGAACAATTGTGTCAAATCTCTTTGTCTAATGCTAAACATAATAATGCTTTATTTTATTTCAGTTATGGTGCATATAATATTTATAGCACCGAATGACTTAAAGAAAATAAAATTTGGATGTGATATTCAGTAGAAGGAAAGGATTGTACAAATTGTAAGGAAGGATTGTATGAATAACAGGGAATAAGGATGAACATGGATCTTACTTGGATTCTTGACAGTACAGATAGCTACACTGAAAAAATTGGTGATGGATGTAATTACTATTTATACCATTTTGTAAGACATATATGCTAATAAAATGTTCCAATCAAGAAACCTCATGATAAATTCCATTGAATAATGGATATCTGATAATGTAAAGCCATTTAAAGACTATATGAAAAAACTTGCCTCTTAAATTAAAGATAACCAAACTGCTAACTTGGCTATTGCCTTCCCTAATTGTGAAGCCATTTCTATAAGAAAAGAAGCACTTTAAATTTTTGTATTGCGAGAAATAAAAACAGTGAATATTTTTCTACTCCTGATCTTTACTAAAGGAAGTACATTTTTTTCAGCTTCATGAAATGTGGCATCTATTAGATTTACTTCCCTAAGGCCAGCTTTATTAAATCTCTCTGTTTGATGATGAATCCAGAAGTGAACTCCAGATTATATAATTTGTAACACCTCAGGGATGTGGGCAAGCCAGCAGCTATATTCTGTTTTAATATATGCCTTGTGTAATTTTTTCACATATTGAAATAATACAAGTCCTTGTTTAATATAATTCCATCCTAGAATAATGTAATGAAAGTGACTGCATTTCTTAAATCAAGAGAGTTATACAATAGAATAAAATTGATAGTTCAGTGCCTTCTCTCTATTGAGTCTCTGAGCGTAATGTCTACTATACAGTAAAATGTGCACACCCAGGTAATTAGACATAAATTCACACTTCAGAGCTTTGTATAAGAACTTCTGTATGGATGCTGTAAGGGTACATGGAAGGAGGGTATTTTCAAGGGTCAAGGGTCTCTTCTATACGAAAAGGCTTCTCAAGAAACAGTGGAAGCTGCAAACAATACCATACAGAAGCACTGGGTCCCTGGGCACCGGGCTGGGCTCCACCACTTGGGCTGGAGAGGTACTGGGCTGATGGAGGACATGCCATATTGTTGCACCACTTAGCACATAGCATAGAGGAAACTGTTCAGAAAAATAGTATTTCTTATGTTTTATCAAAATAATGTTGCTTTCTTTGCAACTTCATTTTTACTGTGCAGTTATGAAGTAGCTTTCTCTTTTATAATCATGAAAACACTGACGTCTTTAATTTGCTTGCATTTACTTTCATCTGGGTGAAACGGAATCTGAAGAATAGATGGCTAGAGAGATGTTTTCTATTTGCTCTCATTTCCTATACTCTTTGCTAGGTTTTGTAGTTCTTTTCACTTATTCTCACCAGGTGATTGACAAAGTAAAAGGATTGGCTCTACATTTCATCATGACATTTTGGGGACCAAATTTATTTCTAAAACTGCCCCTGCAAAGCTTTTCTAATTGGGTCCTACTGAGGACATTATATTCTTTCTACAGTTGGGTGGTTTTGTTTTGTTTTGTTTTGTTTTAGTTTAGCTTTGTTTGGTTTGTTTGTTTTAAAAAGCAACAGTAGGCTATAGGTTTCATATGAAGGAAAAGGGATCAGAAGTCATGGAGTTATTTGTCAAGGACTGGAGGCATGATGACAAACTTTTGACAAACTCCATCCAGATAAGCATCTGGTTTCTTTGTATCAGCCTAGGTGTCTGAACAGGCCAGACAAGTAACTCCAAGTGGCAGCAGGGTACTACAGTTCAACCCCATGCTTTAAGACTGCTTTTAGGACTGTTTTGGGAGATAATTTGCTGTGAGGAATATAAATTCTTAATATTTTTTTCTTTTTTCTAGAGCTCCAGGCTAGATCACCTATTCCCATGATCAGACAAAAATAATCACTAAACAAATCTGTTCTAAACTCCTGTACTTTCCTTTAAATAGAAAGGGATTTTCATCAATCTCTTACCTTTGCTTTGTAGTAATATTAATTTCTCCTGCTGGAATTGTATTGCACACCGTTACCCAAACTCTGTGTCCTGCTATCATCCACAAAGCAATGAAGTGATATTTTTTGTGGCTCTCACAGGCAGATCTTCCTCATAAAGAGGAAAGAGAATCACACAAGTTGTCATTAGTCAGCAATCCAGTCAATCTAATATTCAAGTTATTATGATTTTTTTTTTATTTCATTTTGACTTCAAACATCTTTAGAAACTGTGGATTCACCACTAGTTTAATTTTTAAAATAAACTAAAAGAAGAGTGGGTAGAGTTTCTGCCCAATTTCTACTCACAAGGGAAACATAAATGTCTGTTTTCCTTAAAAATATTCATAAACAATTCTTACATATATTGAAGCTGTTCTGTCAAAAGAAACTCTCTGTAAAAGCAACCCTAGACATTAATTACAAGTATGGATAGATCTTTAATTATTATTCCCTGAGCAAAATAGTTTACTGAGAAATTTCCAATTTACTGTCTAAAGCAAGAAATTAAAAGAAGCTCTTAATTTTATTTTTTTTTTTAATGGGAAAAAAACCCAAACCAAACGAAAAAAACAGACTGTATGCATGCGTCACCACTAAAAACCTGACTGAAATTAGTCCTGAAATTATCCAGAGCTACATTCTGACATTCTGGGAAATACAGCTCTGAATTTTTAATTTGTTCTTTTTTTTGGTGCCTTGCAAATTATGTAAGAAAAAAAAAAAATGTGTGCATATTTTTATTTTTTAAGAAAAGGATTGATATAATCTGCCATTTAAGGTTTCCATCCTTTTAGAAGGTGAGTGGGTAATTAAAACTGGTCATCTTTGTTATTTTATGCCATATCATAAAATTCAGCAATTCATTCCAGTATGGGGATTTTTTCCATTCTGCACAGATAGAAGGGTCTTTGAAGAAGATAACAGCAAAGATTCCCTGAAGGAAGTTTATTAATCACTCAGTATCTTTTAGAGACACAGCATAAGCTCTATAATATAGGTCAACTACAAAAGACATGTAAATCCCAAGCTTGTCTGAAAAAAATTCTATGGCCCTCTGTGTCAAGATTTATACTCAGGTTGGTCTTCAATACAATTTAAGAAGGAAGGAATTTCTCCTAATTTAGAAAGACAACTCAAGTACTGTCCCCTGCTGGTGTACCATATTAGCCCAAATGTGAAGTCTTAATATGAAGTCAATCTCCTTAACTGATTCTATGCATAAAACAAGACTTTCTTGAGGGAAAAAAAATACAATATTTTCTTTTATCAATCTCTTGGAGGAAAAAAAAATTCCAGAAAAACCTCAACAGATTACCCCATTCCAAAAAGGATAAAGTTGTATATTCTTTATATTTTAAGGTCTTGAGAACAGATAAAAAGCTACCAAAGTATTCAGAGTTTCTGGGGTTTTGCCTGTTCAGTGTTGTTGTGTTCCCTTTAGAACACATTGCATGAGACATTCGAGCATTCTGTAGGAGATGACCAATTAATTTTTGTAAGCAAGTGCACTTAACCTTACAAAATCAGGATTGCATGCTACCTTGTCTGTGTTGTGTTGGTTTTAGCTATGAAATAATGCTCATCAGCACTGAGAAAGGTTTCAGAAATAGAAAAATCAAAAACTGATCCAACCCAGATCAAAAACTGATCCAACCCAGATCACAAAGACAGTGTAAAAGTGTTAGAGGTTTGTAAAGGTCTTCAGCTTCCTGCAAGGACTGATATTATAAAAGAATATACTTTTCCTTTGAGTTCTGTGCCACATGTGAGATAGACTGAACAGTAAAGAGCAAGGAAAAAATTAGTTGTATTCAATGTCCTTAACATAATGGTCATTTATCAAGGTAAAAAATTTTTGCAAAAAATCAGTTGAAAAATTATATATGAATATGGATTCTAATTACAAGAATATGTGAGGGGATTGATTTTGCTACTGCTAACTTGAAATAAGTATTATTTTGTTTCTTCTGAGTGGCCATGGTATTCAGCAATGCCAAATTTTTTTGTTATTCATAAACTTAGTTATATTCATCTCCTTCTTATTTGTTCAGGTCACTATGCTGTAACTGTCTTCACTGTGAATTAAAGTGTATAGGTACTCCAGTGAAGCATTCTTCTGAGATTCTCTTTTTATTTTATTTCAAAGAGTCTATGTATTTTTCACATGGCATCTCTAAAGGGCATAACCTATCAACATGCCAAATGCTTCTGGGCAGGAAGTGTTTGGAAGTCAGAATTTGGTAGGAAGTGCTCTGTTGCATCGAGAGCACTGGATTTCCATGGATCTGATGGGGAATCCAGTGTAACTTCTGTTTGTTCATGGCACAAAACTACTTTTCATGCCTCTCAAGCAGAATCACTCCTTCCTACTGGAAGTGCTTTCAGCACTTGATGTTAACAAATCCTCTGCTTCCTGCTGCAATGACCCTAGGAATGTAATGAGCTTCTGGCATTGTATGGTGCCACCACGCACTCCATTAAGGGAGTTACAGCTAGTTGCTCAAGAAGACAACATTATTATGCCTGAGATATTGTTTGACTGTTAAATAATCTAATTAGGTTCATAAAGGAAGCAAGTCTGCTTTTCAATGGAACGCTTGCTAAATGAATGTCTGAACAAAGATATATCCTTCATAAATACTATTAAGCATTATTAAATAAGCCCTTGACCAATCTGCTCTGAGAGAACATCTTACTTTCAAGGAATGTATGTGCAGAAACCATGCATACATTGCACATTTATAATACACATATGAAATTAAAAATTGCTCAAAATGAAACATTAGTTCCTCTTCTGTTCTTATATTAGAAAAGTAAAAGACAATTTCATAGAAATCGTTGCTCACTGTTGCAAGCATTTTGATAAATGATCGATTTTCTTTAAATGCAGATGAATTTTACAAAAGCACATGCATAAATTTAAGATTTACAAGATGGTTTTAAAGTAACTCCTCACAGAAAATGAGTCCCAGACAGTTTTGATTTGTGGAATTAAAATGATTAAACCATGAAAGCACTAATCAGCATAATAGCCTAGGTATTTCTGAGAAAATGCATGAAAATGTGAGTTTTGTACAGTGCTGGAGACACATGAAGAAAATGCAGAATGAAGAAGTAGTTTGATGTTTTCAATATTCCCCTTGCCATCATCCTACTCTAAACTTGTCTCTTTTTTCACATTTGCTACAACTCTCTTTCAGATACCTGAATTTTTTGGCTCCTAACAATTTCACAGAAATCTTCCTTGAAGCCCTTGAAGCACTGCTTAAGTTTGTCTTCTTATATTTGATATGTAGGGTGAAAGAAATACTGCTACATCTTTTGAAGCTCAGGTCTGAAGTAAATAGGTATGAAGTAGACATTCTTTCTCAGCAGAGTTATGAAAAAAAAAAAACTAAAACATTTAAAATGTTAGGAAAGTTGATTCAATCTCTAACATCAGAATATGCATCTTATTATAACCTTGCTGGGTTTCTCATTGGGGAAATCTTATATCATGTCAATATATACATGAATCAGCACAATGCTAAACATGTTGATTGGCTTCACAATAAGATCCCCACATATTTCTCTGAAGTATAGAGGGATAGGAAAATGGATTAAAAATATCATCAGAGAATTCACCTGTGGTATGCTGAAGCCGTCCACCCACTGTTTAGGAAATGGTTTAGGAAAATACCTAAGTTTTGGGGCTTAGGGGGGTGGGAAAAAAGCAAGCTGTAGCTAAGAATATTCCAACACTGGTAAAGTAGCATTTATATGCTGATTCCACTGGGTTTCACTGGAGAAGCACAAAGGCAATCTGGTCTTCCCTGTTGTTTGGTAAGAAAGGAACCACCATCGGCAGGACTATTTTGTTTTAGGAATATTTTTGTTTTATGTGCTACTTTTCTGTAGTTACTGGCAGCAACTTTAACAAATTTTTTTTATCATATTGAAAAGAGGGGAAAACTAAGATTTCCATATATATTTTAAATGTTAAGTAGAACTTTAGATTTTAACAATAATAGTAAAGACTGAGAAAAATAAATGAGAAAGTTACACTTGTCACTGTGATCATGTTTGGGCCTAAACTGACCTATAGGTTTTTTGGAGTCTTTCCTGATAAGATAGTGCTTGATTTGGGGGTAATTACAATGTCTTCATTAAAGTTTTCTTAGGAAATTAGTAATGCATGCTCATCATTGAAGAAGGCTTTCGTTAGGCATTATTACTATGATGCTGTTTCAAATCTGCTGTCACATTTATCTTTATGTCTTATATCTGCTCAGGAGATTAATATGCATTCTCCTTTCATTTTTGTCTTTCATTCACCTTTCAGCTTTCCTCTTAGTTTTAAAAAATTCTTATATTAAGTTCTTATTTAAGAATTAATTTACTGAGCAGTGAGGTGTGACAAAATTTAGAGTTGCTATTTGTAAAATGAACAGTTATTCTGTAGGCTGAAACCTGAGAGTCACAGAATAGCTATTTAGCATGGTGCTATAATAGTAGGTCTCCTCCACAGCATGAGAGAGTAGCTTGCAGCATGAAGCCCAAGTATTGCTTTAGACATAGCTTTCTGATACGGGATTTTTTTTTTTTTATTGCTTCTGCCTAGTAGTTAAATTAAAGGTGATGAACGTTTCTATAACTTTGAAATAGTAAATCTTTGTCTCCTATAGATGAAAAGCAATGCCAGACTGCTGAGCCAAATATAAAATTATCAAATTTTTGTATATAGTCTATGAAGTATTTACAAGATCTGAAAAGACTACCAAGACCAGCAGCTCAAGAAATTAAAGTTCCTGCTTCATTCCTGCATCTGCTTTTGTGCTTGCTTTCTTTATCTGTTGAAAATATTGTATCTAGCCACCTGTGTTTGCTCTTTGCTAAGGTCATTTGGAACTTCCTTTAAGTCCTTTTAAGTGCAGGAAAGCACTTCTCTTTCAGTTTTTACCTTCTCAGAGCTGTCTCTTCTGTCAATTTATGCCAAGAAGAGCTTAAATATTTTCAGGGTGTGTACTTCAGGTAGAATTTTGTTCCTACCCATCATGCTTACTTGCTGTCAGCCTTGGATAAATAACTTCTTACCTTACTCCTTCTGCTGGTTATGCTGCTCTATTTCATGCCTTCACTTTTTAGGCATAGAGATGAAATAACTGCTTCAAAGCATTTATTCTTTCTCTGAGCATTTTGATTAAAAAGAAAAAAAGAAAATTAGTGGTGAGAATCGAGTATTAGGAGCTGAATTTGGGCTGAATTTCCCAATCCAATCCTTGCTACATCAGAATGAAGGTTAAGGTGTTTCTCTTTTCCTGATCTATTTATGTTATTTTAGGAGATCCAAATATAACATCATAGATGTTTTCCATATTTTATTCAAAATACATTTTCTTTTCAAATGCTTGGAGTATTTTTTATTCCCTGAATTTTTTTGGATTTTCTTTTGAATATCTTTTAATCTCATAGTTCATATCTTACACAGAAACATATTGATCTATTTTCAATGGCAATTTAGGACAACAGCACTGCTCAGAGACAAAAATGAGTTTCTAAGGAGGTCTTTAATGATATGTATGATTATAACGTACATATATCAAATGCACATGTATGTAGAATACCCATGCATATGTTTAAGTGAATCTGTGTATACCACTATAAATATTTACAGGGGCATACATATGTGCATTAAGTTATATGGTTTATTTTTAAAACATATTTTAAAATAATAGTGAATTATTTTTTATGGATTTCTTGTACGCTCTTAGAGACAGGCCCAAGCATGCGTTCATGAATATTTATTAATAGTAAACTTGGGTTGAAAACACTGCAACTTATCTGAAATACATGAACATCTTCTCATGTATTTTATTGCTTCACCTGAGATTTAGACAACTGTTTTTGAAAGTATAACTATTTTTCTTCTATTTCATAGAAAAATACAACTGATTAACCCAACACCCTGTTGAAACTTACTTCAACTCTGAAGTTAAATCTGTTGATGGAATCTGAAATACAATTTTAACAGTCTACATAGCTCAGAAATGATATTTGGGTGACTGCAGAACCATTGAAGAAGTTATTTAAAAGAAAATATAGTGTCACAGGGTATAAATTCACAAGCTAACAGGATATATCATTGGCACCTGATATTTGAGATAAGATATGTGCATAGGTAATCCAAAAGATAATCCATTCTAGTACCAGTGGAAGTCTTCATTCATTAAACATAAGTAAATAGAAAAAAGGTCATATGCAGCTTGGAGGAAAACTTCATATGTATCCAGCTTCACATTCTTCTCTTTAATCTTCTTGATTAAAACTCCTTTTCCAAATCACAAATAATATTCTCCTATGAAAAAAAAAATAAATATCAATCTATATTATTCTTCAGTACAAGAAAGTTCCTGCTGCTCCCCCAAGAAATAAAACTTAACAAAATCCAAGGAAAAGAATGAATAATTTTCTGAATGTAGTCTGCAAAGTACTTCCAAACACAAAACAGATTAGAAAGGTGGAGTCACAGACTGAAAAATAATTAACTCCCTTGGACAGAAATAGTAAAAATATACTGATAACAGACCTACTGGAGATCAGGTGGTGAGGACTTACACTATCCTTAGTCATTACTGACACTTGTGAAAATCTTTTTAAGTTTGCAATGTTTTATAAAATACTTCAGTATTTTGAAGTATTGTATTTGTTGAACCACAGCTTTTACTGAACACCAACCAGAGAATCACTCTCTCTTTTCTCATCACTTCTCACTCTTTCTCATTCTGGACAAGTGAGTGGTTGAGCACATATTATAAACTAGTGTGACTGAGCAGCAAGTATCAAGTGATATATCCTCACTGCTCACCATTAGATCAATGGCCAGAACATTACCCTTTGAAAGAACAAATACCTCAGAAACTCAAGTCCTTGTTTTTAATAATTTAAAGAAGAATTTTACCCATATCTTCCACTTTCCTATGGAAGAAGGTTCAGCATTAAGATTTGAAGAAATTGAGCATCTATTCTACAGTCCTGGAAGATATTTTCTTTTACCTAGGAGACCGTGGAAATTCTTTGACTTTTAGCAAGTCTTTTAAAGCTAGAATTTGGCATTGATGGCAGTTCAGAAATCCCTTCAGCTTTCCATCCAACAGTAATGTGAAGCAAATGTTCCCTTTAGTAATAACAAGCAGAATACACAGAATATTCAAAAGCAAAAAGAAAGTCACGAGGCAAAAATTCCTATGTGCTCAGATTGAAGATTTGAATACAAAGAAAGGTCATTCAATTTTGTATCTCAACATTGTATCATAGTACATTAGAAATCAACATTGTATTACGGTACATTAGAAATGTCAAAGAGAAAGAAATAATTCCTTTCCTTGCAGCACTGCCATCAGAATAGAACAGATTAATGTTTGTGTGTGGTAAACGTGCTAAATGTAGCATTTGATCTTTGAACTTTGTCGGATTAAGTAAAAAATTTCAATAATGAAAAACCCACAAGAAGTCTTCTAGAAGATATCCATTGGTCTGATACAAAGAGAAGAGTTCCACAGTCTTTTACCTCAGGGACTTAAAGGGCTTAAAACAGAGATAAATACTGTTAGATTCCTATTATGTGCTAGCTATATAATGATTATATACAGTGAAGATAAAGTGCTTCTGTAGATCAGTGCTCTTCAGATATGGTTTAAAGACTTACATTGTGTAATATGACTAGAGGCCTTCAAATGCTCATCATGGAATCCATTATCTTTTACAGTACACACTCACCTGAATTCAAAGTCAGAATCTGTTGTAACATTTTTAATGACAACTGTACTACTACACAGAATGAGCAAAGGGGCTAGGTATTAAAAACTGTATCTAAGATGTCCTGATGAACTGGAAGAAATTAACGAAGAGGCAATGTCTGCATTTTAAAAGGTCATGTTCAGTGATTCATCAATGATACAGAACTACACACACACACTGAACTCAGCTCTCTGCTGATCTAATTGCTAGGTCCCAGTTGTTGCTGTGTGTGGACTGTGTGCTGGCTACCTCTTCTTCACCAAGACATTGTGCAAAATATAGATTAAGTTTCTTAAATATTTTACAGCTAAATTAAGATGTGATTGTTATATCATTATTTACTCAAGAAATCTAATATTGAGCTCAATTCTTACTGTCATTTGTGTGTATGTGTCTAAATACATCTGTAAAAATATATGCACATGGGTATAAAGAAATAGATATTTTTTCTGTTTGATTTTGCCTGTTTTTTCCATTTTCAGACTGTTGTATGTCAGATATTGCAAGATAAACAGGTTTTATTTGCCAGGATTTTATCAACTGTGTATTATTTTATGAACATTTTTCCCTCTGTAGAGCACCAAAAGTAACTACAGTTAAATTACATCAGGATGTGTGAAAACTGAAAACATTTCCTATATTTAGTAGTTCAAATTCATGTTTCACTGAAAAATATTGGGATAGTATCTGTAATGTCACACTGCTAAGCCTTGCTATCCCTGTTATCTTTCTCTGTGTAGCAGGAATAATTAAAGAGGTGAAAAACTGATGCTAATGATCAGCATCTGATTAATTATGTGGGGGGAAAAAAGTACCTTTTGACATTTTATCATTATAGAATCAGGGCTATATTTGAAGAGTTTGTAATTCATAAATACATACAGTTTTTATTACTACTACATGGAAAAAAGTAAGAACAGTTTCCCACTACAGAAGGAGGTTTGGATGAAACACTAAGGATGGTATGAATATAGCAGCACAAGCTGAATCCAAGAGACTCTTGGATTGCCTCAGTTATAATCAACCCAGGTGATAGACAGCTGAACAAGAAGAGACTCATTACTAGAACTGTTGCTTACCAACACAGGGGAACTAATTAGAAAAATAAAGTCTGGTGTCAGCCTGGGCTTCAATAATCATACCCTGGTGGAAATCACAATCTTGAAGGTTGTGGGCCAGGTGAAGTGTAGGATCAGGATGCTGAATTTTGAGAAAAGGAGCTTTCAGATTTATAAGGAATTGGTGACCTGAACCCTTTGGGAAACTGCCCTCAGAGATACAGGAACAGAACAAAGCTGGCAACTCCTTATGGACATCTTTTCTGAAGCCTGGGAACTATTGATTCCCATGAGTAAGAGATCAGGCAGGGAAGACAGAAGATCAGCATGGTTAAGTAAAAACTTTCTAGTCAAAATGTAAAAAGGAAATGCACAAGAGGTGGAACCAGAGACATGTATCCTGGGAAGATACAAGATGCTGCCCAAGTGTGTAGGGATGGGATCAGGAAACTAAGACACATTTGGAGGTAAATTTGGCAAGGCATGTAAAGAATGTTAAGATGGGCTTCTACAAATTGCTTAGACAAGGTAGGTGTACCTCCCCAGTAAAAAAGTTTTCATTTGCAATTTCTTATTACCACATCTCTCCTGTGCTGGAACCCCAAGCAGGGACTAGGGGAACAAAAACCCTCCAACTGTAGGAAAAAAATTAAAAATCTGAGACAGCCTGAGGAACCTGAACATGCACAAGTCCATGGGACCCAACAAGATATGCCCCAAGGTCCTGAGGGACTTGTCAGCTGTAGCCACTAAGCCACTTTCCATCACATTTGAAAAATCATAGCAGTCAGGAGAAATGTCCAGTGACAGATGAAATCAGAATATCACACTCATTTAAAAAAAATGTAATAAGGAGGACTTTGGGAACTGTTGACCAGTTAGCCTCACCTCTGTGCCTGGTAAGATCATGGGACAGATCCTTCTGGAAGACATGCAAGATACATGGAAGACAATGAGGCAATGTCAACATGGCTTCACCAAGGCCAAGTAATGCCTGTTTAATAAAGTGGCCTCCTATATTGGAGTCGTTGAATCAGTGGATAAGAAGAGAACAACTGATGCCATCTACCTGGACTTCTGTATGGTCTTTGGTATGACAAACACAACATCCTTGCTGCAAAATTGGACAGATAGAGGTTTGATGGATGGTCTGCTGGATGACTGAGGAACTGGCTGCACGGCTGCATCCAAGAAAGTACTGCCAACAGTTTAATGTATAAGTGGAAACCAGTAAAGAGTGGTGTCCCTTCAGAGTCTGTACTGGGACCAAAACTATTTAATATCTTCATCAGTGACACAGATAGTGGGATTAAGTGAACCCTCAGCCACCAAGGTGAGCGGTGCAGCCGTTTCTCTAAAGGGAAGGGATGCCATCCACAAAGACCTTGAAAGGCTTGAGGAGTGGGCCTTTGGAAACCTTATGAAATTCAAAACGGCCAAGTGTAAGCTCCTGCATCTGAGTCAGGGCAATACTCTGTATTAATAAAGACTGTCAGATAAATTTATTGAGAGCAGCCCTGAATAAATAGATTTAGGAATACTAGTGGGTGAAGACTTGGACATGTAATATGCACTTGCAGTCCAGAAAACCAGCCATACCCTGGGCTGCATCGAGACACATGGCCACCAGGTTGAAGTATGTAATTTTCCCTCTCCACTCCACTCTGGTGAGAACCCAGTTGCATCCATCTCTGGGGCCCCAAGTAAGAGAAAGACCTATTAGAACAAGTTCAGAGCATTGCCACAAAAATGATCAGAGGGCTGGAATACCCCTCCTCTGAAGAAAGACTGAAAGGACTTGCCTTGTTCACACTGGGGAAAAGAACACTTCAGGTAAATCTTATTGGTACTTTTTGATATAGAAAGGGGGCTGTCCCACTTTTTTCTGGGATAAAGCTGATTTTTTCTTAATAGCTGGAATTGCATTATGGTTTTAACTTAGCATAAGATTTGGTATGAGAATGTTCACAACATACTCATGCTTTTAATTGTTGATAAGAAATCAAGGCTTTTCTACTTACCATGCTTTGCTAGTGCGCAGGAGCAAAACAAGCTGGGAGGGAGCACAGCCAAAGGAATGGATCCCAACTGGGCAATGCAATATTACGTATCATGCATTATCATTCTTAGTATATAGATAAAAGTTGAAGTTGGAAGTTTTCTGTCTCTTCTGGGAGTGTGGTTTCAGGATTTCTCTCCTTTAGGATCACTAGCCAGGGACAGGCTGGGTGTTGGTCAGCAGGTGGTGAGCAGTGATACTGTGCATTGATTGTTTGCATATTCAATTATTATTTTTATAGATTTTTTCCCCAATTATTACTTTTTTCTTTTTTACTCTTTTTTTTTTTCCCTTTCTTTTAATCTCCCCACAAGACTCTACCCTTCTTATTTCCTCCCTTATCCCTCAGGGGGTGAGGTACATTGAGTGAGCAGCTCTGTGACATTTAGCTGTCTGCTGGGCTGAAACAATGACAGGGGCTTGTAAGAGGTTATTTATCAGAACCTGTAGTGACAGGAAAAGGGGCAAAGTTTTTAAACTGAAAATGTAGGATTAGATTTGACACATGGAAGACATCTTTTATGATGTGAGTGGTGACACTGGAACAGGTTCCCCAGAGAAGGTGTGGATGCTCCATCATTGGAAGTATTTGAGGTCAGGTTGCAAGGGTCTTGAGCAACCTGTTCTTTTGAAAGATGTCCTTTCCCATGGCAGGTGTGTTGGACTAGATGGTCTCTGAATGCCCCTTCCAACCCGAGCCATTGGATGGTTCTCTGAATATTGCATTTGGCCATGCCTATTTTGGGACCATAATCTACCAGTGCAGAAACTGAGAATGGGAGTAGTAATCAGATAGTAAGAAAAGCAGAGAACTGTGTTGTGCATTTTTTTTAGTGACATAAAAGATTATAAACAATGAAATATTATGGAACAAAAGTATAGAAATATATATAAATATTTTTACAGTGAAGCAATAGTAAGCATTTCAGCTGATGTTAACAAATGGTGTTCATTTCTCAACTAAGTGTAGTCATACGGGTAGCTTTTTAAGGTAGATTTTTAACCTTAGTCTATTTTTTCTGTGTAGTCAACAAGGAACATTCATCTCTTCAAAAATAGGTTTTAGTGTAAGCTGGATGAATAACTCTTTCCATGAACTGAAGAGAAAGCTTAGGAGATAATAGTAGTCACTTTATCAGAAGTTAAAGTATGGCTGAATTAATCTGACACAACAGGCAATAATATTTTGCTGGGATGGGGATCTAGATAAAGGAGTATTTATTAGTATCCCTTAAGGTTATTAAACTACAGGTTTTTCATTCATTCAGAGTATGATTAGGCAAAGCAAATTAAGGTAAATAATAGAAAAGTGAACATTTGTAGGACCAACTTTATTATTTCAAAACACTGTGAAGAGAAACAGAAAGGAATGCACTGCATGCATTTAATTCCTCTAGATAGTAAAAACAAAAGCTTTTATAGTTCATGCTCTTCTTAGGCTCCAGAAAAGATTTTATAAGCATCTACAGTTTAATATAATTTTGATCTCTTCAGAAGCTAACCTTATATTATAGATCACATAACCGGCCTTTGAATTAAGAGTTTCTATTTGAGAACTTACTACTGTATTTTCAAGTCAGACTATCCTAATTTGAGAATCAGTGCTTGAATCCTTTGGTGTAGTTGAGAAAAGTGAAACAAGTGAGGCAAAACATGTTGCTTGTATGGTCTTATCTGTCATTTGTTTCTGAGGCCTTCTCTCTGTGACTTCAGCTTTCAGTGTTTGCTGAAGTGACTTGACTAATTGCATATTTCATTCTAGCTTTCCTAGGGCGCCTGCTGATCCCTCTTCATTAACTGGGTCTTTGATATCTATTTAAAATTATTAAGATTTGCTTATAGAAAACAAATCATGTTCTTGACAGCTGCTTACTCTTTCCTTCCTTAATACAGTACTGTCTGTATTTATACATGTATTCTAGAGCAGTTATTATTTTCAAGTATAGAAAAGGCACAATATATTTCTATTTGCAGATTAACTGGATTATTTTCTGTTGCTATTTCTTTTCTGTGCAGGATGATACAATACAGAACAGACAACACAAGGATACAGATACTTTTCTGTTAAAAAGTGTCCTTCCTTTCAGTTGTGCCTTTCAATATTTAGATCTGTTTCTTTATGTTATTCAAATATTTTTGAACCTATAACCGAGTTAATACAAATAATAAAGTACATGTACAATGTAAAATTTGGTATTTTGTAAAACTTAAATTATAGTAAAATGCACTCATTTTCAAATTAACTCACTTTAGATATAATCTCTAAAGTATATCCTTTCATTTCCATGAATGTTTGATCAACCTTCTCAATATATGCAGAAAACTAAAGGACTTGTTCTTTTGCAAGTTTTTGCTTGCTGGATTTTTCTAAGGTCATCAGTTAACCATAATTTATTTTTTTAAAAAGATGACAGCACACATTTTAAAAGCCCACTGTAGTTTATAACACATCATACTTACATCTGTGATTTTAAAAATAGCCTGTACCGTAGGATTTTAAAGACACAGAAATGAGTAGTAGAAAGTAGACTATTCACACTCTTCTAACCATATGATCAGCGGGTGTCATAAATCATGAACAAAATGTGATTCTGTTATTTGCAAGAATAATTTTTAATTTTTTTTAATTATTTTTTTTTTTTGTGAACAGAGAGAGATTTTTTGAAAACAAATACAGAAAGGATAGTATAGAAAATTAAGTTCCAAAGGAATTCCTGTCGAACATTGACCCTCTGTAATGAAATGAGGCAACCAGGTGCCACTAATTGCCATGTAGTGGGCATGAGCTTGTGTTAAACCCACCTATGCCTGATTAGGGCGGGCCCCCACTGCGCATGAGCAGGATTAGGGGGCCAATAAAAGGTGAGGTTTCTGAGTCTCAAACCCCCAGCCTCAGACAGGCCCCTCAGACAGGCGCCATGACACAAGTAGTTGGGCCAGCGCTTTACACCAGCTCCCCGCTCCAGCCACAAGGGGAAGCCTGGGCATTGATGTGCCCTCAGCAATAGACGTCATGCTCACGACAACACAGGTGAGCTTAACACAAGCTCATGCCCACTACCTGGCAATTAGTGGCACCTGGTTGCCTCATTTCACTACAGCCCTCTTCTTAAATATTTATTAGTATAAAAATGAAAAAATTCAAGCTAAAAATGCTTTTAAAAAAGAATTTTTATTAGGTGACACAAATAGAATAGCAATTCCTCTTCTTAAATGTTATTGGAAGAGTGGAGAAAAGAAAATATTATTAAAAAGATGCTGGGCAAATTTTATGTCTGAAAACAACAGCAAAAGACCTGAATTTATATACTTTTTTTTTTTTAATATAATTTTTTTAATAGAATGCCATAATATTATGTCTGTAGACATAATGTCCATTCATAATGTCACAGAGTGAAGCTTATTTGAAAGCACTTGCATAACGAAGGAGATCTGACCAGCTTTAACTGAATATTTAATCTAGATGGTCTGGAAAACAAAGACAAGTCGGAGAAATTGTGCCATGCTTAAACCCACACATTTACAGAAAATTTGACAAAGAAACCAGAGGATGTCACAAAACCTGGTGACAACTGCTCTTTGGCTTTAGATACAGAAAAAGAGATTGGCCCAGGACTACATGATCAGAAATTCCTTTGGAGGATTAGGCTATCAGCCTAATATAGGGAAATAGTTCTAAAAACTAGTCCCTTGGTGTGAGGTAGAAACATGTTCCAGTATGACTGAAACAGTGCAGGAGGGTAAATCTGCAGTGGAATCATTGCACAAAGGTTCTGGACTCTCAACTGGGCTTGGTGCATCAAGTGGTGGGAGCAAGCGCCCAGTTCCCCAGAATCCATGGAGTGGCCGAGGTGCAGGGGCCATCACTGTTGCAAGTGGGAGTGAGCACGTGTGTGTTCCAGAGGAGATATCCTGGTAAGTGGGTATAAATACCTGTAGAAAAGAAATAACTTAATGAAGAAAGGCAAGATCAGTGAATAATGAAAGAAATTACTAGGAAATCTGGATGAAAATATTATTTCAAATATTACTTGACATCCACCATTTTTCCATACAAACACCTACAACTGAAAATTTGTTTCTTTTATTCCTAGAGTGTCTTCTCCCTCCACTATACCATTTCATCTGAACCATTAACATCTGAACTATAATTATTGGGTTCCTAGTTTTACTCCAAAAATTCCATTAACTACATGCAGTTTGTTCGGCTATATATTAGGATGAGGAAGATGAAATTCAAACCGTTTGTTTTCCATTGTAACAGAATGAGCAAAACTATGTTATAGTCTTTTGACATAATCTATTCTGTTATAGCTTCAGGAAATGAATGCTGTAAAAAAAAACCCTCTCTTTTACATTTTTTAACATCTGGTTTAACCTTTCCAGCCACATTAACCTTTGTATTACTATTCAATTATTCATAAACTTCTTATTCCTGAAATGTTTGATATTAGGCATATTTTATGACTTCCATGACTCGAAACTTCATATTAATTTACTTTTCCAAATTCTTGACCCTAATAGAAATGGTGAATTCCATTAGTGGAACTGTGGCTATGTCACTCAGTTTTGATGTACAAAAATGCATTTTATCTACTTCTTGGCCAGAATTCATTAGCTAATTAACTGATTTGAAGCTGTCAATACAAGTGATAGTTTCCACTATATACCACTGAATATACTGCATGATGGGGTGATTCTGATAGTGTGGTGGCTGGCTTCCTTGTTCCTATTGGACAGTTAATAAACCTTAGTTAATCTGTGGTCAGTGAATAATATCTCAACAATTTAAAAAATGTATCTTTTTCTAGTAAGAGAGGAATAAAATACAAATAAACCAACAAAAGTGAAAAACAATGTATAGTGTTGACTATATTATAAATCAATTGCACAACTAAATGTTTTGCAGATCTGCATGATCCATAAATACTTTTGTCTGGATAACATTTTTCCAGTGATTACATGCAGTGGAACAGAGATATGGGCACTGGAGCCAGCCAGTGTATGTACAAGTGTTACAATCCACATGTTCTCATACTGCCAGCCACTCCAAATGCTATAGTTTGAAGTAACTTAAAATTTTTGGATCTGCTAGAAAAAAATTCCAGCCACCAAGGGTTAGGTGCAAGCATTAAGTTTTATTTGATAATTAACACAAGTGATAAAAACCCCCTTAAGGTATGGCAAATATATTGTGACGCAAAAGAGAGCGAGACGAAAGGAGAATTTAAAAGGAAAAGAGAGACAGAGAGAGAGAAGAAGAGATGGGAGAGAAAAGTGTAAGAAAGCAAGAGAGAAAGGAATGAGGGAGATTGAGAAAGTCACCACCATGGGTCCAGAGGTGTTAGACAAGATGGTTGGTGAAGGACGATAACCAAATGGGGACTTCAGTATAGCTTATATTCCCCCAAATTCTCTCCATTCCAGACAAAAAGATTCTCTGCTCCTTTGTTCACAGAACTCATTTTTCCAGTTTTCCTCCCCAGGAGGAGAGCTGTCACTAGCATGAGTCAGACTGGCCCTCAGGATTGTTGCCTCCCAGGGAGTCTGACTGCCACATCCAGAGGGCCATTAAAGACAGTCCCACATGAATCTCCACCCAGCTTGTCAGTCCTCATTACCTTAGAGGTGTCATTCCTTATTGCTGTTAGCTAGCTCCACTCCAGCCAACTTTATTCACTTTAAAATTGTCTTTTGAGGCAAAGAAAATTCCACTGATTGGAACCTCACAACCAGGCACAATGTACCACTATTATTTTTACATCTTTCTGGTGTGCATGGGAGAAAAAGCAACTAGAGTTGAGTGAGAACTGAAGAAGAAACTTTCTCCTTAGATGTCTTGGCCTATCACAGTACTCTTGGAGGAATGGGATGTAGGACAGCTTTTTTCTCTGTCACTTCTTCTGCTGGCCTTATTATGGTAATTTCAAACACTGTCAATGGAGGACTATTTGAGTCAGTCTGACTGCGAACAGTAATTTTCTGGCCACTGATACCTTGGGTCGAGTGATTAAGAGGAAGGAGAGGCTGTTGGATATGAAGGGACAAATTCTGCCTCCTACATTTCTGTGCAATTCTGTTCTGTATCCAATGAGATGGGTAGATGAGAAAGCACTTTATGAGTGACTGAAATGTCAGGGCAGATGGAATCAAGCTGTTTGCCACAAGCATTTCTCACATGCAAAATATGTTATGGTTGAGTGAAAGCCTAAAATCTTACTGATGATTCCTTTGAGTAACAGCTTGTAATTGGCTTGTTGCTACTCTCCTTTCCACATTCTTCTCTTTTGAATTCAATGTCTTCCTATTTATTGATATTTCATTCTAGAAAGACTGAAAAATAGTTTCTGAAATTGTTTGCACTGAACAGAATACATAGGAGTTGGAAAAAGGGACTTTTTACAAGGGCAGGTAGTGATTGGACAAAGGTTACTGGTTTTAAGCTGAAAAAAAAATGGATTTATATTGGATATTAGGAAGAAATTCTTCACTGTGAGAGTGGTGAGATACAGAAACAGGTTGCCCAGGTAAGGTGTGGCTGCCCCATCCCTGGAAGGGCCAGGTTGGAGGAGGCTTTGGGCAACCTGGTGTAGTGAGAGGTTTCCCTGACCATGGCAGGGGAGGCTGATCTATAAGGTCTGTTCCAACCAAAAAAAACATTCTATGATTCTATGATAATAATAAATATATAATAGTGAATAGATATTAAAACCTTTTTATCCCATACACAGTGGTAAAAGATGCTTCAATATAAGAAAAATAAATATCACAAGAAATAAATTCATATTTCATTACTCTAATTACACGGCTAAACTCAGTACCACAGGAATTTAACATGACTGAGAATTTAATGAAATTTTAAAGGTATTATATAAATGTCAAAGAAATCCGCAGATGTTATAATGAATTAAAACAATATCATATGCAAGTGTTACAAAATTCATGTCTCAAATCTTTGGCTAACATCTCTATTCAAGGCTGAAGTAGAGACAAGAAGAAGACAATCATACAATAACATCTATGTCTTCCTTTAAAGCAATTAAATACATCCAGTATCAGAAGCCAAACTGGACCAGGCCGTTGATTCAGGGGAGCAGATCTTGTGTACTAATACCATGAATAACTGAAATATCTCATAAACTGTATTACTAAGCTGAGCTGACTGAGCACTGACACATGTTGGGATCTCCATCCCTGCAGGCAACCAAACTCCAACTGGGGACAGTTCTGAGCAATCTTCTCCATCTGTCTCTGTGTGAGTGGTGAGTTGGCCTAGAGGAGCTCAAGAGTTTCCTCCCAGCCTCAGCCATCCTGTGATTCTGTGAAATATCTCCTGGCATGAGAACAATGGCTAAAGGCCAGGAATTATCCCTCCCCCTCAATAAGGAATGCTGATGGTCTGAGTATCCAAAGCAGTAATTCCTGGGAGATAGCACTTTGTTAATACTAGGGCAAGTATAAATCATTTTATGAGATTCAGTCATGTGATCTGTGTTTACTTTTAGCTATAGTTGATTTAATTAGTGAGAACTACATCAGATTTTAAAACATATATCTTTTTTTGAAGAAATTTCTACAGAAATACTCAGAAAAGATTTAGTACAGTTTATAATGCATAGGGTTTTTGAGGTGCACTCTTAAAAATTATGTTGATGACATAAAATTTCTCTAACATTGTACATTTGCTGACAATTACTTTTAAATCATTCAATCACATCTTTTAAAACATTTAATAATGAGTGTTTTTCTCTATTGAGTCAAACTATTGATAGCTAATAAACAATAAAACAAATTTTTACACTGTTCCCCTCCCTCTCCCATCCTCCTCAAAAAAAAAAAAAAATCCCAACATGTTCAATTTTTGTACATAAGGATAAAGATGATCTTAGAACATCTTAGTTGTACTAGATTTACATAGTTCTATAGAGAGTAAATGCTGCTAATATGTCTGAGATGTTAACATAATCTTTCTCATAACTGAAGGATACTCATTGGGATTGTAATAAATATTGATATGAATAAAGCTTAAATTTAAATTTTCATTAACTAAACTTTTTTCTTTTGACTATTAATATATTTCCTAGAAAGGTTTCCTTAACTTTTGCTTACAAAATATAAATAATGAAGATATATCTAATTGTCACAACACTACTAGATAAAAAAAAAAGTTTGTTTTATTAACTAAAAGATACACTTAGAAGAAAAATGTTATGCAGTGTCTTTTCATTCTGGTGAGGAAGTATCAAAGTTAGTTTATAGCTTTGGCCCTTAAAATATGAAATTTTTGCTGTAGCATTTACACAACTCTCAGTTTCTACTACATATAGAGTGAACTGTGTTAATAACTTCGCATGCTAGATGCATTTTGGTAATGTAAGTTGTGGCATGAGTCCAGAAAGTTTCATACACTTGGAAAGAATAATAAAAACTACTGAAATAATTTATCTGGTGAAAGTCTATAATTTCTGCTTCCAGTGTGAAGGAAATTCTTGAAAAATCCCAGATTTAATGCCTATTTTTCCTAAATGTAGTTTTCATGTCTCATTAAATTAATATGTCTAGCAATATTTTTAATATTCTTTAAAATCATGTGGCCTTTTTTTTTGTTCTGTCCTATTTATTATGAGGACTGGTGCAATTTAAAATTGGCAATACTGCTGCTAATTACTTTGGGAGGTGGAGATATGTAGGTTATAAATATGTTCAATGAACACAGGAAGACATGCATACATATGAGGGAATGTGTTCCTTCTGTGGTTCAGTAATGACCATGTTATAGAAGAGCACTGCATATTGAAGCTTTTATTTTTAATAATCAACAGAGTAAAAGAAACGGAAAAGAGATGAAAAAAAGGATCCTGAAGCATTTCACAGGTTTCCTCTGGAAAGCTTGCATGAGTGATCATGGACTTTGGAGCTTGTCAGAAGTGTTGAAGTTCCCTAAATCTGTTCTTTTGTCAGGTATTTTGTGGATCATAAGATGTGTTTTCTATGGATAGAGCACCAGACACCAGCAGAATTAAGATACTAGCAGTACCGTTGATTCAATGATGTAAAAAATTGTTATAATCATTATAATTAAGGTTATTAAATTTACACTTGTTTACACTTTGCATCTTTACATCTTTAGAAGGTTTCTGACTGACAGAACACAATGGAAGTAACCTTCGTGCAGGTACAGCTCAGGATTCACATTACAAGGCAATGTGAAGAAGAGAGTGGATCAGGCCAAACTGTTTATGTGAATTACTTAATGAAAAATTAAGACTTGTAATATATGCTAATGAATTTGTGTTCATAACTACTAATAATTCAGGGTTAAACTGAGAAAGAAGCTAACAAAGCAGCCGAGACATTTCACTTTCCCATACAAAGCAGCTGAGACATGTCATTTTTCTACTAGAACAATGTAACCAATACAAGGTCCTAACGGGATTAATTTCTAGCTAGCAAATAATTAAAGTGTAAGTCTTTTCTTCTGTAGCTCTTTTCTTAAAACAAGTCTTGTTCTAAAAGCAAGGTACTGCCAAGGCCAGCTGGACACTAAAGGATGTGAACATCCGCACAAGAAGACTATAAAGATATCATCACCAACAGATAAGAAGAAATTATGGCTGGGGTCTTGTAACAATATTGCTTTGTAACAACCTAATGAAGTCAGCAAGAACTAAGAATGTAGTAATGTTGTAACCTCCCCCTTTTACTCTATAAATACCCTAACCCCTTTTCCCTTAACCCTTTGGAACTCTTTGTCTGGCTCAAGCTGGGGGTTCCCCGGATCCGAAAATAAATACCTTTGCTGTTTAAAGACTCAAACTCTGTCTCTAAACAGTTTTGTTTGGCCTTTTTCGGCTTCAAATGCAAGGAGTGGAAAGGAGACAGAGTTCAAGAAAATACACTTGCAACATGTAAATGCACATTAGGCAGAGAAGAAAATAATATCTCCTCCAAATGATGGTTTGTTGTGTAGGGTTTTTTTTTTCACACTTCAAGGGATGAATAATTAAGATTGATATCTAGGAAATATTAACCAGCTTCAGTCACCAAACACGCAAAGAGTAGTTTGAGTAAGGTTTCCTGCTAGTGATCTCTATGAAAGGAAAGAAGTGGTTAAAATCTTAAAGATGGAGAGAGGAAACAAAAAAAATAAAGCAATTACTGATGGACATAAAAAAACCCAAACATTAATGAAGCAACTGGAGAGAGTACATAGTACTTGGTAACATCAATTTTTCTTCTGACACACAACATGAGTCTTGAAGGTGAGAATTTTGCTAGCGTTAACAATATAAAAATATAAACAGGTGTAGATGTTTTTTTTAATTGGATTTTTTTTGCAGAGTTTAAAAATTTCCAAGCCAAATAGTGTTATGGGAAGAATTTAGTATATCAAATATTTCATAAGCAGGCATACAAAATATGGTATTAGTTTCTGAAAGTTCTGCAAAGCCAGCCTGAGTCTACAGTATGCTAGTTGAGTCTACTGACACCCCTTTATACTGATGATCATTTACTTTTGTCCACTTTTCTCTCTGTTTTCCAACACTTGTTCCTGCCTGATCCAATTTGATCCTACCTTTTCCCTCCTTTTGGCTTTTTCTCTAAGAACTTGTGGTGGTAGACAATCCCTCTCACTGAGCTGTGCTTTGATGTCAACACCAACCAACATGGTTTTTGTTCTAGTTAGAGGTGTAGTGGGTACAAGATGGTTTTTATTTCAGTAACAAGTGCAGTGGTCTGAGACAATCTGTCACTTTCTTATCTTACCTGCTGGAGCACTGAGTTCAAACAGGGGTGATTAGGCCCTCCCTGACCATACCAGGAACTCCTGTTTCCTGAGAAATATTCCTGACACCCCTTCTGCTCAGATCACAAGCCCACTCTGAAAGTTGCCAAAGATCACATAGTGGGAGTTGTGGTCATCATGGCAAAATACTGTCCACCATGGAAAAATACTGGCCAAAATCAGTCATCTTGACACCCTACTCTGCACAATTCAAGTTAAACTCTAATTCATCTAAATAAGAGTGCAAGTGAGGGAAAGAGAATACAACGCTTATGGTAGTTTTAAGCTTTGTCTTTACTTCAAATATTACAAAGAAGTTGGAAGTGTCATGGTCAAGATTGCAAATGAAACTAAATTATGATACTTATACTGTCAAATCTTGATGTTAAACAGCAAAATCAATTAATCCCTGTTGCTTTCTGGTATTTATTTCCCTGTATACCAGGGAAAGGGGAGAGCAGAAGGTACTGCTTTTTAAATTCAGTTAAGAGGATTATTTTTCACTCTATTTCTTTTAAATACAAGAATGACTAGATATTGACCCACATCAGCAGTATATGGACTATATACTTAGTCAAGTACGAATGAAAAAAATCTCATAGCCTAACTGAAATCAAGGGAATTTATTAATATATTTCTTTTTTTACTGTATTACAGATGACACTGGAAAACTCTTGGGAATCCTTGTTGCATGTACTTCCGTCTAATATTTTTGTTCTAAGTTTTCTCAGGCTTTTAAATTTCCTAATCAACTGTCACTCTAGGAATCTCTTTTCCTATGGTCTTTCTTTACTAAATCACTGCATCTGAAAATGTTATCAGTCAGGAAATTACATAGATTCAACTTTGACTCAATTTTTTTAAATGCTTGTCTGATGCATTATTTGTATGGGGAAATCTTAAATTATTTAGTTTTGCCTAGTTTTAGTAGCTGTGACATTCAATATACGAAATTCAGGTAAAAGTCTGCAGTAACTTGAGTTATTTGAGAACTGGGTTTGTAGAAGTGAAGAAAAAAAAATTTATCCAAGATATTTAAAATATTATTTTCCAGATTGATGGGACTTGAAAAGTTTTAATAAATATTTAGAGAGTATTTAATAAAAATATTTTATTGTAATTGAAAAAAGGGCATTATTTCATAGAGAGTTAAGAAGGGATGAATATAAAAATAATAAAATATGGATTTTGATAATGTCACCGCATTTGACTTCTCTTGCATGAAAAGGTCAGAGTCAGAGTATTTTGTACAATTCAAATGAAGTCTCAAGACATATAAGGCAGAAAATTCAGTAGTTACTTGGTTATGTTAAAAGGTTACTGGTTCACAGGCAGAAAATATGTCTTTGCCTTTCACATGCCTAGTGCACTATTACAAGAAGTGTTTGCATCTGAATATGAATATATTTAATTTGTATTTTTTGTGGACACCTCAGGATAGCTTAGTGTTATCAAGGATATTAGAAATATATGTATACAAACAGTTTTATAAACAAAGAAACTGGATGTTTTTTCATGCCTGATATTTTAAAATCATATTTCTGAAAGGTACTGTATCTCTTCTTGTATCTCTGATACTAATAAAGTGTACAAGAACTGGAAAGTAAGTGGAACTATTTGTTTTTAAATATCTGCATTTTGAAATGCAAAATGTGAAATAGCAATTATTCATTTAAATACTAACTTTATAAGCATAATTGGTAAATAGATTAAGATATTGGCCTTAGAGGAGTATAGTTAAATTAACAGAAAAAAAAATTTTTGAAATGAAGCATGCTGATTTATTATTATTAAAATATTGAATTTATATATTTGTAAAAACATACAAAAAGGCAAGCCTCATTTTGTTTCTTCTTTTGCTTTGAAAGAATAATTGTTTTTATTTAAGAAATAAACTTTCTACATCTATCTTGGGGATTTCTTCTGGAGCCCACAAATTGCTAGAATAAGCTAGTATTCTGATATGGAATTAATACAACATCAAGTAACAAATCCCAAAGGAAACAAAATCTTATCTCTCATGACTAAAAGAATAGCAAAGAAATAAGTTGTCAGCCAATAGTTTCTGAAATCAAGTTCAAAATACTTATATTTTAAAAATAGTTCTTAAGAATGCAATAAGGATGAGTTTAAAGCAAAAAAGCATACAAGATGAGTAAATAAATTTGAATCCTGGCTATTTAAATATTTATTTTTATTTCTTCTTACATTTCTTGAGACTAGAATCTCTTTCAAAGAAAGCTTCTTAAAATCCTGGAGAACTTGAAACTGTTAGGAACATTATTTTCTATAGAATAAACAGGTTATTCTGAATTTCTCCAATAAAAAAAAAACCAAACAAAACAATAAAAAAAACCCCACCAAAATAAATGAAATATATGACTAAAAAATATTTCATGAAACATAAAGTTAAGAGTCGGTGGATTTTGCCATGTAAAAATTTGGGAACTAATTCCTAAAAAAAATAAATCAAAAGATTTAATTCATGCAGTTGGATAGTCAATTGGATAAGCATTTTGGGGCCTTTCAGCTTCACTCTGATAAGAAGGCAGAAGCAGTACTTAAAGGCAACTGTGAAAACTGACAACAATGACTCATAAAATGTAAGATTTTGTTATTTCTGAATTCATTCACCTGTTGCTGCAATTAGGAGAAATTTTGCCCTAAATCAATTAATTATGTGAATTAAGACTAGGCAGTATTTTTTGGTTTGCTTCCTATCCCCCCTGCATACATATGTTGTGGTTACTTTAAGCTTCATTAGGTTTGAAATTTTCATTGCACTTTTTACTTCTTAGAGGTATAACAGCAGACACCATGATAAACTTTTATTTGCACTGAGTTACTCAAAGTCAAGGTCAAAGGTATTTGGAATTATATATAATGACACAGAGAGGCCTATACTTCAGAAAATGGTAAAGCCCGCTGAACATAAGTTTCCTTTAGTTTTTTCTCTCCTTTCTGACTAAGAATATGGTCTCTGTGTTTATTTCTATGCTTTCAGCAATATTTCTGGCAATCCCATGTGGTTTGAAAGTCCTAATAAACTTCATGCAAATATCGACGTGGGCAGTTCTTGAAAGCCAAACTACTTAACAAAGTGAGCTTTTATCAAAGCATTAAGCTGTTTATAAATGAAGAATGTTTATCCTCAGAAGAGCTTCAAAGAGTGTTTTGATGAAGATGAGCTTTCTTTCTCCCTTGCAGCTGTCCTTGCTTGTGGAGGGGAGCTGGCAGGCCAAATCGGGCTTGCTGCCAGAGAAGAATAAGTAGGAGGAGGTGGGCAAGATTTCAGTGCAGGTGTTCCTTTAGAGCTTGCTGTTTGATTACATCCTAAACTGTATCTGTGAAAGTGAGGCTGCTTTGTTCTTTTATGTGTGCCCTGTGCTATTTTTAAACATGATAAAGCCCCCCAGAAAATGTTTGCACTTTTTCAGATCACTGATTAGAAAACAAAAATCAAAGTGAACGAAGACATTGACCAGCAATAACCTATAACAGAATCATATTCATCTGCTGTTTCTCAGTCATGCTGCTGAGCTCTTTCTCTTCTATAATTCATAAATAACACTGAATGAGGAGATTTATCTCTGACCATCACTAAATAAAGTGATAGAAAGACATTGAGTTTAAAAAAAAAAGGTATCATAAGCTTAATAGTTATAAGTTGGTAGAAGCTTTTTGACACTTGGGTATTTCCACCTTCAAGTAGAAGTGGAGTTTCTATGCAGCTGTCCATGTCTGCTCTTTCAGATTTTGTTATGAACATAGATCCTGAATTGAAACAGAACCTCATATGTGTTATTATTTTCTTTGCTGGTGAATAATGTTTTTGCCCTTTGTACTGCCTACTGTATACATCTATCTCAATCTGTCTGAAATTCCAAGGCAAGCACTAGGGAAAATATCTTTTGAACTTGAATACAGATGATTCCCTTCATTATTCAACAGATTTGATAGATACTAGACAAAGACAGCATGGCCTCTGTATACCACACATAAGGACTTAATTTTACAATAAATCCAATTTTTAAAAAAAAAAAGTCTTCATGTTCAATCAACTAGATACACTAGAGATCCACATAAAATATTGATTTAATATTCAGTATTTCATATCTGAATGTTTAGAAGTATTACACATCCTCACAAAAAGTACAAAATGCAATAAAAAATATAGTGGTGAGTGGTTTACAACCATTTCAGTATTCATCGGGAAGTGCAATTTTCTAGTTCTCTTTTCTTAGAGCAGTGCCAAACCAGTCAAAAGGAAGCAAAACCTGATCATGGCCCTTTAGCTGCATATTCCTCTGCTATGATGAGATATTCAGGAGGCATAAAATAGGTATTGGCCTCTCCACCAGCTTTTTTGTCTTCTGAGCAGTGGCAGAAAAAACATGCTGGTAATAGAGAAAAAGGATGCTACTATAAAGTAATTTGTTTTTCAGTTTACTGCAATATCATAAGGAGAAAATCATGTAGGATGATTATTTACGTCTATTTTATTTCTTAAAAATATTTTGTCTAACATGGTTCATTTCATTATTCCTGGCCACAATGTTGAAATAAAAATTCTTGGAATAAAATTAAAGGGCATGAAAAATTAGATCCACAAACTTGAAAGCAAAAGCTCTCCTTTTTCATGCTGTGGACAGACACAAGGGGAACAAGTTTGGTATCTAAGTTAGCATCAGGAGACTTAATAATGTATTTCCCAGTATCTAAGAGCATATCCTAACTTCAGGCTGTTTGAAAGTTAGTTTTTTTACTTTGCTACTTTGTATAGATGAGCAAGGGGTCTTTTAGTAGGTACTGAAAGCCAGCTGTCACAACAGCAGGGCAACATCCTCACAACTAAGACTAATTCCATACTCTGAAAGCAATGTACATGTTTCAGTACCTTGTAAGTTTATCCACATTTTATGAGTAGACACCAGAGAACAAAGGAACCCTCTTGCAGTGCCTCTTATAACCAACACATTATGCTGAATAACAATTGTGTTTCTTAGCTACTACTCAATTACTCCAAAAAAGGTAAAGCTGTCATGACAGAAGATACTAAAGGGATTGGCCTTAAATTACTTTATGTTCTCCTAGAAAGGACAAACAGTGGGACTTTGTGGTCTTTCACCACTGACTCTTTCACTGCAAGAAACAGTCAATAGCAGTGATTTTATAAATTCATCTTGTTCCAATCATGCCTGTTTGACTACTTGCAAAGGTCCTCTTTTCCATTTGCCTTCACTATAACAGGCAATCCTTTTATACCTGAGTTCCTTTCCCACACTGCTTTGCACTCTGTCTGTTAATTCAGTTTCCTTTTAAGAGCAGATTTAATTTTTTTCATCTTTTACTAACAAAACTGATTCCCTCATTAGATTATTATAGTAAACAAAATTAAAAAAAATAAAAATTAGACTAAATCTATTGTTTCTAGCAGATGCAAGGAAACCCAGTAAAGGTACTTTGATATTTCTACACCATTCTTCTATGTTTTTACAGGAAAACATGATCCCTTAGTTAGCAGGTCAAAAAGATGGCTCCCCTTAAAAGGTAATGATAGGTTCTCTGCCTCTTGGAGAAAAAAGCAATAATGAAAATAAATGGAAGGGCACTGCAATAAAAATTATTTTCTGCCTATTTCAGCAGAACAATTAAGCACAGATTTTTATTGCTTGTTTTTAAGGAAGAATATTGTTAAAATATATTTTGCTGTTCTCTAAATCTTTTGCTTCTAACTCGTTTTGAAAGCTGACAAAAGGCAGCAGACCAATATTGTGTGTTGCCATGGTCATAGATTAAAACTGTTTCTGAGAACAGAATTAAAGCAATAGAATGATCTTCAATGCAGCAAGCAAATTCTTCTGGCCCCAGACTAGGTAATTTCACACAGGAACTGAGCCCATATTACTTAACAAGCAAGAAAATTGTTCAACAAACCTATTCTTCTCTTGCAGTGAATACTCCAGTATATTTAAATTTTAAATTATGACCTGATAAAATAGAGGCACTCTCTTTCTGTAATCAGCATTGTGTGGATAATGATGTTTTCAGAGTGATAAAAATCCACTTGATCTAAAAATCCTCCATTTAGTTACCTAATGAGAAAGATAAACAAGTGCTTTTCCTTTTGTTTCTATTTTCAATAAAAGCACAGCAAAAGGTGAAAGAAATTGCTCGATTTAACTACTTGACATGAATTTGACAAAGAATCTTTGTTTAAACTAGAAGTCCAGGAATTACATGCATTGTCTTGAAACAAGAAGACCCAATCATGTAGGAAATGGCTGAGAAACTGGGTCCTCTCTCAGAGCTGTACTTGAGTATTCTCATGTGACCCCTGCATTGTCAAATTTCATTGGCTAACAGATAGAAAAAGCTCACTTGAAACAAGGTAAGAGTAAATGTTAGTCCATCCTTACACAGAATTAGTAGGCTGGCAGACAGAAGAAAAAGAAATAGGGAATGGAGTAGAGACCTCTGTTCAAACCCCTTTAAAATCCAAGGGCTTGCCTACATTTGATGAGGAAGAGAGAAGTTCATTAAAAAATACTAGTCATCCAAGAATACATGATTCCCAAGGCCCCTTTCACTCATGAAATGTAAAAAATACCATTTATATTTTATCAACTGTGAGATGTGCAATGTACATATTTATTATCCTTTTTTTTAAGTACCACAACAGCCTTGTGAAGGAGATGGATGAAGTTAGTTACACTTTGCAGTTTCTTTGCTTTGACTCTTCACCTAAAACCTGGCCAGTTTAAGAGGCCAGGTTTAAAGGCAGCTTTTTAGGAAGCATGAAAATTGTAAGTTTTAGGTTAGAGTCAGCAGAAGGTGGGTAGGTTTCAGGAGCAAGGAAGCAGAATTGCAGTAATAGTGGGATGGTTGGTGGCTCCTTTAATGATAGGCCTTATCTGAAGCATGAAATTGTGACATTATGTGTTGAAGAAGTCATGGTTGATCCCTAGCTTTTTTTGACAGGATAGCTATCCAGGTATTTTTTTCAAAACTGGAGGGATTAAAGAGAAGAAGCTTGAAAATAAATAATTCCACATCCATGCTGTATAATCACAGCAGGGCCACAAAGTTATTTCTTATCTCCTCATCTCACCTCTCTCAATGCCTTTCAACATATAGTTCTTAAAGGTCTTTAAAAATTTTACGTATAGATAAAAGGAAAGATTTCTATATGGCCATTAGTGGCCTGAGGAAGAAGATATTTCTTCCTCTGCTCTGTCTCCTACAGCCTAGTTGACAATTATCTGTCCATTTTGGTTTTGAGTGCACCACGATATACTTGGTGGTTCTGCAGTGTCCAGAATAATGCAGTGCAGAGATAGCTGTAAGGCACCCATGTACTGAAATAAAGTACTTTACTTGCAGGAGGTTCAAAAAGGTTTATACCCAAGAAATATCTCTAGATCTTTGCTTTTTTATTCATATACTGAACAACTGGCATCATAGATATAAATGTTAAAAATTTACAGAACTCAGTCCTAACAGATTTTAATTACAGTTAATAAACCAATCTAAAAACCCACAAGGTTCTTAAACAAGATTATTTGTATGTTCATGTTTTGTGAACATTCCCATCAATCTCTTGTCCATTGAGTAATTTTCTGTTTCCCATAGAAAATTTTGGAGTACAACAGAAGTATATGTAGGATCTACATAAGGTATACACACTGTAGGAAATGAATTTCTACACTTCAAATGGTTATTTAACACTATTTATTCAAATGCCATAGGAGCAAGCTGCACAGCTGGTTCATTACTGGCCAGTAGCAAAAGTCTGATGCTCTTCAAATAATTATTTAGCAGGGTAAGACTGAATAAAACTGTCCCCCCTTTCCTCTCTCTTTGCAGAGGGACTGCCTAAGAGCTGAAAATCACTCAGTGTGATTTAGACCCTAATTTAACTGTTTAGATAATATCTCAGTAGTGCTGGGAGCTGTGATGGCTTACTTTATACAAGTAAAGAAGATAAAAACGTTAGCTTTTTTTTATTTATTTTTTTTCATTTTTCATTTTTTATTTTTGGTAGAAAAAACATAACACAGACTAAAAAAATCCAAAAATTATTCCGTAATTCTAGTGTATTTTCAATGAAGCTTTTCTTTCACCATATGCAATACAGGAAAACAACATCTAAACTTCAGTTAGCAGAAGTGATTTTCAACTGTAGTATAATAATACATTTATACATTTCTTTTTTCATCTTTAAGCCATGAAAAGAATTATACAATCCATTGTAAACAAACAACATGTCCAGTGAGCTTTTTTTTCCTTGATTGCTAACTATCCATGGACAAATCCATTTTTTACTAACATAAACTAAAACCAAGACTTTATTTTATATTAATTTCATTTTTTATTATTTCCATATGTGAGAGTCCTTCTGACTTTTTATTAGTAGTCTGTATCATTACTGAAAATGTGAGTTGGGTTGTCTACAGAAGACAATAGGAAATCAAGACATAAATACATATTCTGTTCTCTTTGGTAAGAGAAATAAAGTAAAATCTGAACAGTTATTGCCATTTGAATGCAAACCTCAGCAATGCAGTCTGCTGAGAAAATAAGAGTGACATATATCATTAATTAATTCAGGATGCTAACCTATATTTTATGTGGACATAATGGATGTACTTCCCCATAAAAAGACCACAAAATACCTCCCAAACCTGTATGTTTTAGTACATATTTCTAAGTGCATTAACTTTAGGAAAACAGTATGAACAAGCTTATGTGGCTTATTTCTCTCTTCCCTAATGAAAAGAAGGAACTGACCTTTCCATTATTATACTAAGATCATCAGCTGTCATGGTTTAATCTCAACTGGCAATTCAACCCCACACAGCCACTCATTCTGTCACCCCAGTGATACTGGAAGGAGAACAAGAAGGGTAAAGATGAGATTCATAACTTGTGTTGCACTCAGACATACAGAGAAAACCTGTACAGGTTGGTTGTATGCATCATATTATTGTGAGAAATGCTTCTGCATAAATAGCAGAAATAAATAGACTGCCTCTACACAGCCTCCAGTACCATTTGGGAGACTCTGAATATCTGAATTGCCCATATGGGATGAGAAGAAAAGACATAGTATCTGTGGGAGATCCAAATTAATCTGAAATGAAAATGGTTGCCTATGTGTATGGTACCTGAATCTTGCCTTGTATTCTGAAGCAAAAACTATCCACAAGCCAAACCAGAAGTCAAATCACTTCCCAAGATATATTTGGAATTAGATTTACTGAGCAACAGTTAAGGAGTGGGGTTTGTTGTTTTTGGGTTTTGGTGGTTTGTTTCTTTGATTCTGTAAACAGCTTCCAAAACCGAAGAGAATACATTTCTGGTGCTGAACTATGCATACTTTTTTTAGGCTGTGCCTATGTTCTCAGTCACCAAAGCCCCTTTCTGTGGCAGGTGAAAGCACAACCTGCATGTCCTTTGGACTGGCCTCATCCTCTCAGAGAGCAGAGAAGTTTATCTACATTGCCAAGGATGACGAATCTCTGGGATGTGCTGTCCCTCTCCCTGCATTGTGTGGGAGAGCTGCTGAGGACAATCAGAGAGACACCAACAAGCTTTCTGACAATTAAGCAGCAGGGCTAATTGGGTGTCAGTGCCTGAGGCTGTACCCCAGCCTTCTTAATTCTGCAAGTCTCAAAGTAAAATGCTGGAGTGTTAGCTCTGGGTTTCTCCACTCCCACTTCTGTTGGTTTTAGTCATGCAGCATTCTGCCCTAAAATCTACTCTTGAGTTAAAGTAGGTTTGTGAAGTTATGCATGCATCTCTCCTTTTTTGTACTTTCAGAGAGGAGCTTAACTTTTCTGATGCAATTTTTACTCATCTAAATTCAGCAGCCTATAAAATGCAGGCTAAGTTAGGTCACTTTCTTACATATCAAAACATGAAGTTAGTACCAACATAAATAAACCGACCTCACCTTCCCAAGCAGGTTGTCAGATATCACAACTGAAGTATATATACTGTCTGTGCATTTTCAAGTAAGACACATGTCTGACCTTACCAGCTCAGGTTCCTAAGAACTGACAAATTCCCTATTTCCATGGGGAGGCAGACATGGCACAAATGCGGCTCAAATGGTGAATGTTGATGTTGTTCCCAAGCTACTTGACTGAACCCTCCATGCTTATAAGCAGTAGGAACTCCATACCTAATTAGTATAAAATTTACCTTAAAGATGCAGGGACACAACTGCTCATATGCGGAAAATCTCTCTGAATACTTGATTTTCACTGTCACTAACAGACTGATTGATCAGCCCAGTTTTGTCCTCCTAGGCATCCCTCAGAACCAGCTAAGGCATAGACATGAAAATTGCTACTGGCTGTAATTTTTTGGGGGGATTCTCAGTCTTCTTTTACACTTTAGGGGATGCTATATGCAAGAGAACTGGAAGTAGGATACTTGATATCATCTACATTGGCCCTGGAACAATTATTATTTTGTCAGTCTTCTGACATCCTATGCATTAGTGGTTCAGTATGTCTGCACTCAATATTAAAGGGTCAAATCTGGATGTTTTAGTACCCCAGTATCTTTTCAGTTCTACGTAGTTGCTTAAGTTTATACAGTAAATTTCTTACAGGGCATGACTTCTAATCTGTCTCCATCTTTATATCCTAGACACTGTGTCCTATCTGTATTGCTTGCCTCTACTCAGAAATAGTGACATGTATTCTAGAAAATGAATTACAGGGTTAAACTGACAACCAAAAACAATACATCCAACACAAAATATGCCTATAAAGATTTATATATATGGTCTTGGCATGTTTTCTGGCCTATTTTATTAGTATTCCTTATTCCAAACAGATACTTCAAGACATTCTCACTTAGCCATTAAACTACATGAAATGCAGAAAGCTCTGAGTGTAGTGCTAAACAGTTACATTATTTCTTGACTGGAATTTTCCAACATGCAAATCTCCCCTTGAAAAGTGATTGGACTAAAAATTAAAAAATGAAACAAGAAACCTGCAGAATTATGGATATGTCCTGGCTTTGTCCTATACAAAAAGAATTGGGAATTTCATACTAATTTTTTTTGACCTTTCAAGACCCAACCACTTGCTATTTCTGATTAGCGATGTCGCTATTTCAAAACAACCCACATAATGTGGCCCCAATTATGTAGAATTTACAGGTGCACAATTGTGCTATGGTCGTGTATCAGCAGAGTGTGTTTCCACTTACCTCTGAAAGAGCAGCTAAATGTCACAGTCTGGTTTTATATAGATTTTCCTGACAGATTAGTCAATTACTTCCACTTTCAAGATAGAGTACATTCATGCAAAGTTTAAGTAATGAATCCATCTCGATCAGCCACTGTCCCAATATTTTGCAGTAAGGATTAAATGCAAAAATGCTGGTTATGTTTGATTACAAATTTCAGGTGGCATCTGCATAGCGTGCTCTTGATGTGCCATTTCTAGTAAAAATCATTAATACTTGTTTCTTCAAGTCTCCTGCACTCACAATTATTTAATATCTTTACTTCCACTTAGGTTGAAGCTTCTTCACAATCATTAAGGTTTAATTTAGGTTGTTTTTTTTTTTTTAACATTTTCCAAATCAAATTATTTTTTTCATGCCTGTGGATTTTTGTTGGCTGCTTAGACTGTCTTTCTTATAATGCAGTATGACTTCTTCAGTGAAGATACACAAATAGAATAATCAAATTCAGACTCTTACAAAATGTGGATGTATACTAAAATTACTATTATTTTTTTTTTAAGTGCCTAGAAACTAAGGCTAAATTTCCATTAAAAATATTGTTATTTTCTTACTAAAGCATCCCAGGACACAGATCTGGAGATACCTGCAGCTATGCAATGTTAATGTTTCAGCATGTATATATAATACACCTCTTTACAGAAAGCTTTTGAGAATGTAAGGTAATTGATACTAAGCTTGCATAGAAAAAGGAAAATAGTTTTGTTTAGAAGCAGATTTGCCTTCTCCATATTGCTCTTTTATATTTTACTTCTTGGAGGAGGGTAAACAAGGTGAAGTCCTCTTCTGTATTTTTTTTCCCACTGTTTGTTCTGACCTGAAGAAGCACATCACCAGCAAAATGAGCAAAATGTGCTCATTTTCTCTGAGTACAATGAAGGGCTACTTGATTATGTAAGAGACACATAAATCATCAGCCATGCTTCTCAGATTTTCAAAATCTGACTTCTGAAGTTAAACTCCTCAACAAACACACAGACAGACATCTCTTTTATAGCATTGATAATAATTTGATATTAAATTATAGTAATGTAAGAAGAGAAGCTATCAAGAAAAAAAAATGTAACATGCACACAGACTGTATTTCAAAGGAATTAAAAGGACACACAGCAATCTTAGTGGCCTGTTAAAAGTTGTGTTTCTTAATGTTTATGTGTTTATTTTATTTCCTATACAGTCATGGATTTGGAGAATAAGTCAATGAATCCCACATCTTCATGGCCATGGGTTTGTGAAAATATAATATTTTTTTCTGAAATTTTCTGTTTTTCTGAAATAATATATTTTCCATATATATTGTTCTAATATCACAAAAAGGGGATTTTTGCAGAAGGAATTGTCAATAGTAACAACCACTTCTGTTTTCCTATAAAAAATTGCAGGCAAGAAATACCACAAAGCAAAAAAAAAAAATCAGGTTATTTCAGTTTTGATTTTTTTTTCACTTTTTCCAACACCCAAACCCAACTAATTTTAGTTGGGTAAGAGATGTTCTGTGGAGAATCATCTGCAAAGCTGACTAAACTCATTGCTATTAGCAATGTGAATCTATGTCAGAGAATAAAACCATTTACAATCATGCTGATGTTGATAAGTGACTGATTTGGTTGCACTAGGTTTTGCATGATGAATGTTTAACTGTCTGAAGACAAAATAAATGCTGTCATAGAGCAGTGAAGAAAAGTTGCCTTTACTGACCCAAATATATTTAGGGATTCATGTTTATTTTAAAATAAAACCTATTTTTTTGTTAAATGAAAGGGGGTGTGTATCAGAACACTCTCAATAGTGGTTTTAAACTTACATAGTCTCATAAAGAAATGAGTTACAGTCTTACTCTATTTTCAGTGGGTTTTTTTGTTTGTTTTGTTTTATTTTTTTTATTTGTTTCTAACATAGTAAGGTAAACTAAAATCTTTTAATCAGAAAGGCATTCTTCCAAGAAAGAATTAAATTTTCCTTCTCAGTTTCAATGAGTTTTGAACTAAGGCAATATGCAACAACATTAAATGTTGAACTATGTGTATTTTTAAAAATCTATTCTTTCCTTACAGAGATATCAGCAGTAGTTATAGTACATTGCTGCCTGCTATAGACAAAATAGAGGATTTATTGTTTCATGGACATGTTCACAGAAGTTTAATACTAAGTAGATATTGAACATAATTAATATTTAAACCTAAGACTACACTACATGTTTCAGGGTAAGTCCCTGATACAAACCTAAATACAAGATCCATTTGCTAGAACTAATTATTATTATTAACCATTTTTGTCATGTGCTGATAAGTTCTTAGAGTAATTCAGAATAGAGAGCTGCAGTGTGGTAGTTGTAACACTACATGAAGTTCTATGAATTTAAGGAACATGAGAAGAAAGCATCAGGCAAACTCAATCTTCTCTCACAACTACAATAGGTATCACTGAGCATATTATCCTGAGAAGAAAAAGAAGAGCCTATGTCTTTGCTGGGCACCTGTAGCCCTTTGTTCCACAAACTACCACAGATTGCTGTTCCATGCACCTGCTGCTGTTGAGGGCATTTGTGACTGCAGAACCATATGGGATCCACACCAATTATGAAAATATTAAAGATTGAATATTGAAAATTAAAATCTTGAAATGGCAGTCTTCTATTTATTAATGGCTGAGGACCAAGACATTTCTACCTTATACATAGATGGATGAAGAGATGTTACAAGGAATGGAATATGGCAGTCTGTCATATGGGGATATAAGGCCACTTTTGGTCACTTCAGCTTGATTACAAGCAGTAAAGAGGTGGCACGTCATGCCTAAGCTTTCCATGCATTTTTAAACATGTTTTGTAAAATACTTTACCATTTGAAACTGCTAGTTTATCTTGGCATGGCTGGTGGCTATCTTGTCACATTGCATTACTCCTAAATAAAAGAGAGTTCATGAAGATGTAGAAAATGGAAAGGAAAATACTGTTCAGTTAAAAAACAAAGCAATTCTTGTTTTCTCTCATTATATATTATTTTAATGATTTTCAGGCAAATATTTAAAGATAAACTTGAAAATATACTACTTGTTTCTCCCTTTTTGCTTTGAGCATATAGTTCTGGTGAGATACAGATAAAGTAAGGCATAACATCATTTAAAATACAATCATTTTTTTCAGCAAGAAAATCCATGTCAGCTCCAATAAATCTCTAATCTTGTCTGTGGTAAAGAGAAAGAAGCTCAAATCCTAGGCAACAGAAAATGTTATAAGTGTAAGTTGGTCTGAGTGCCCCCTTTTCTCTCTCTGCTTGGAAAGAAAATTAAATGTTTCCATCTTTGGATAAAACCTTTTTCCATCTTTGGATAAAGAAAGAAAAATGCTAATAGAAGCTGCCTTTGAAGAACCCTAATATTAAAGAAGTCCCAATGACTCTCACTCCTTTTGATTTGGAGCAGCTTTTGATTCTGTTGTACTTAATCTCCATCTGAGCTATGTTATAGCAGCAAACTTATCTTGGGTCCTATTGATCCTAATTCCAATCCATGGACATGACTTCTTGCCTGAACCTTGACACTGGTCTTGCCAAGAAGTCCTTGGATTCTGAACTGGCCCTGGTCAGCACCCCAGCCCAGTCCATCCCTGTTCTCATGTTGGGTCCTGTGGGACAGCACTGTGCAGAGGGAGGACCTACCATGGCTGCCCTTAAATTACTGACCTTGAGGGCCACAGGCTCTCACAGTGCCCTGACATCAGTATCCCCACATGTGGCTACCTGAGATGGTCGCCTCCATTCCCAGCTGAAGGAGATGGCAGTCTCTGTTCCCAGCCTGTGGAATTCAGAGATCTGTTCAGTTCACATGGTTTTGGGTTGTTAGGGTTTTTTTGATCCTCTGATTAGCCCTTCTAACTTCTCCAACTACTCTGCAGAGACTGTAATATGAGTTTAGACACTATCTTGTAGACACCCACATTTATGTCTGAGCTGAACCACAATTTTCCATTGTACTCAATTGAAATTGTCTGAATCTGAAACTGATTTAACCTCTGAAAGCAGTGGCAGGAGGTAGGATTTAAAGCTCTTCTTCTTTCTGAGGAAGATGAGGGATCAAAGGGTTTCCTAATTTTTTTTTTTCTGTTGCAAATTCTCCTTGAGAGCCTTATAAGTACAGTACTGATCAAATTCTATAGAATGTCAACCTTGTTTTTAGAGCACTACCTCGTGGTTTTCAAATGGCCTTGATTCTGTTGCTTGTAAGCAGATATCTAGGGTCACTTCAGAGCTCCAGAGCAGTGTGCACGTGTCTGGTGACAGTTCAACATGGATATCTAAAGTAACTTCTAACATACCAACAGGGACAGGTATTTAGGTGCACAAAACTGTTCCTCTGCAAACAGGTAACACACCATCAGCAGCAAATGCTCCCTATGAAGAGCCAAGAAGACAATTATCAGTTCACTCAGTTCCTATATTATCCCAAGTTACAGTTTCCACGATTCAAAAATACTATGAGAATAAATTTCTTGCTAGATTCTAATCAATGGAAAGAATGTGCTTTGTAGCTTGAGAAAAAAAAATATTTCTAACATCAAATTTCAATTGTGATAATTAACTACATACTTTTTCTGAATGAGGTGAACATCTTTTGTAGAAAACCAAAATACTGTAAGCTGAAGTCAGAAATGTGCTACAGAACTACTAACAAAATATGTAACAGTCCTTAGCACATTTTTCAAACTATAAAGAAATTTCCAACCATAAAAATAATTTTAAAAATCATATGTTTAGTCTGATATCACTAAACCCTTGTTCACTGTGTATTTAGGTAATTTCTACTAGATTACAATAGCATGCTTGTTGCTTGATCCTGTTTTAGATGCTACCACAACTACAACAGGCTTTAGGCTTTCCTGTCCTATAGTCATTCATATTATCTGTCTGGAGTATTTTCTTTTAACTTGCTTGATCTCTTTGAGGGCATTTGTATGACTTCTTTTAGAGCCTTTGAAACAATGTCCACTTTTTAAATGCCTTTTAACGAGACTGAAAGAGGAGTTTAAGAAATGTGCATCAGCAAGATCTTCATCTAAGAAGGTCTTCAATAATTTGAAGTTATCTGGATTACTTTTTAGTTTTACTTTTCTTGTGCTTAAAAATGGCTAGTTGCTTCCAAAGAAAATTATACAAAGCAAGAGAGGCACAGGACTGCAACATCAATTTATTATAAAAAAGTTTTGAGGTATATACTTTGATAAGGAGAAAGACAAGGACTATAAAATGAATCATTGAACATTTCCAGACCTGCCTGCTTTGCAATGGATTTAGCTTTGAGGATGCCTGAAGGTCTCTTACCTTTCACAGCATATACTTCTTCCATGGTTATACATGGAAATTAAATTAATTTACTGAAGTGAAAAAATGGCAGGAAAGTGTGTCAAACCACCCTTGCTTAAAATGTATAAATGCTGAAGTTCTGACACACTTCTTTTCATCTGAAGGACAGGTTATCCATAACTTAAGACATAAGAATAACTTTTAGACTGTTTAATCAAATACGTTATAGAGTTATAATCTAATAAATGAAATGTCTTCTAAACAGTTTAGATACATCTTCTAAAAATAATTGTAACTAAATAATTCATTGAACTCAATGTATTTACGTGGAAGAATATTAAATTCACACGAAGATTAATATTTGAAATACATAAAAAGACCTTTATTTCATGTATATGTGCATATAAAGACATACACACAAATTGTATGTAAAGTTGAGTGGAGTGTAAAATATGTGAATTATGTGTGACCTGCAGTCTAATAAAAGCAACAGAAAGTTACAGAGAGGTTAATTTACTGTCTTCATAGGTTTTCTAGTCAATGATCACTTGCTGAAGGTAGATTTCCACTAGAATCAGAAATAGGCTGTTCAGTGTTAGCCAGAGCTTAGTTTACTTTGTGTTTACTACTACAGCCTTTATTCTTTGACATTTTATTTTTCAGTTCTCTTTTCCACTTTTGAAGTACAATTGTTCAGAATTTTTCAAAAGCCCCTGGAGTGAGTGCTCTAAACTTGCATGGAACTATTATAGGCAATGAAAGTAGATTGATCAGCACTTTGTGAGACCCTGTCTTTATGGGTAGAATCTGAAACATGAGTAGAGTCTACAAATAGATTAAAATAGGTATTTTCAAAAATTATCTTCCTTTTTTTTTGGTAGCATCAATGCTGGGCTTTTTTTCTCTGTGGTGGGTTAGCCTTGGCCAAGAGCCAAACCCCTACTCAGCTGCTCAATCCCACTTCTCAGTGGAAGGAGAAAATAAGTTGAGAAAACTCATTGGGTTGAGATAAAGACAGGGAGATTGCTTACAAAGTCTTATTGTGGGCAAAAAAAATGATACTTTTGCAGGATTTGGATGAAATAAATGTAATTTATTACTGACTGACATAAATTCGGGTAGGGAGAAACAATACAAACATTAATACAACAGCTTTTCTTCCCTGCCTACCTGTCTCGACTTCACACTTTTAATGCAGACTCCACTGCCCCTCCCCAAAGATGCAGGAGACACTGGATGGGTTAGGTTAAGCACACAGCAGTTTCTGCTGCTTCTTCCTTCACTCTTTTCTCCTTCTCTGGCATGGGTTTTCCATGGGCTGCAGTTTCTTCAGAACTATGCACCTGCTGTGCTGTAGCATCCCCCATGGGCTGCAGTGTAGGTCAGTGTAGTGCTTCACCATGGTCCTCCATGGGATGCAGATAGACAGTATTTTCCACTGCAATCTTCTCCATGGGTTACAGGGAATATCTTCTCCACTTCCCAGAGAATGTTCTCCTCCTGTGACTTTGGTGTTTCCTCTGTTGTTCTTCACTCTTTTTGTTCTTTATTTCTTTACCTACCTACCCACACAAAATTGTTTAAAACATTTTTCCAGGAGTGCCATCAGCTTGGCTGAACAGCTCAGCTGTGCCTTGCAGTGGGTGTTGGAGCCATCTGGAAGTCTGTGTCCAGCAAGGGTCAGCCCCAGCCTCTTCACACAGAGGCCATGCTGTAGTCTCCCACTGCTGGAACATGGGCACATAAACCAAATAGATTTCCTTAAGATAATGTAATCTGATGAACACCAGTCAATTCCAATTTTAAAAAACTTTTCTTAAGAAATTAAAAATAAAAAAAAAACAACTTAAAGAAAAAAGTTTAAAAACTTATCTTTCAAATAAAATTTTTAATAGTTTTTAGCTTTTCAGTTCATGTAAATTTTAAATTTCTGGAACACTGTCAAAAAGAATGTAAACCAGTAATTTATTTGATAAAAGAAAAAAAATACTGCTAGTGTGTTTAACCACCTAAGCATAAATTACCACAATTCTCAGTTGTAGTTTGTATTTTACCCTCTACAGAATCCTCGCAGCTCAGGAACAAGACAAAAAAGTTCACCTGTGTGTTTTCCCTAGTGCCCTTGTTACTGATCTTATCATCTGCTTATGGGGAAGATTCAGTGCCTTTTGGATTTGCCATGAAGCAATATGATATGTAAAAAACCTAATTCTGAAGAACTCTGATCCAGACAAACTGCTGAAATTTTTGCAAAATCCATTAGAAACCTGCCACTATGTTGCCATACCCTCACAAAATTTTCAGATAATTGAAAAGGGAATGGAAACAGTTTAAAAGAAATGCTTGTTAAGTGTTTTGAAACAGAGCATAAAATAGTTTGGAAAAGCACAGCTATTGAACACAATAATAAATGGAAATAATGGAGGATGTGACCCATAACTTAGAAACCTGATTGTGTGAATAACACTGATTAGCTACCAGCAAATCAATACCTCCCTAGGAAGTGTATTTGCAAAAGCAACAGTTCTGGGGTAACATGGAGCTCCAGGTTTGTTTTGTGCTACATACGATGTCTGATAATGATTTATGAAATGTCGCCACATGGGGATTCAGGTAACATGTTCAAGTGCTGTTGCTGTTTGGATACCTATTTCTGATATGTACTTTTAGAAAGAGACTCACACACAGGCTTGGTTGCATATTGCAGTTGCAATTACGTTGTTGTCTTGCATTGGATTTTGTGTGAGTGAAAGAGTATTCCCATAAATTGCCATAAATTTCTATATTTTAGACATTGAGTGCACCAAAGGTGAGGAGATGGGACCACATCCTCCTGACTAGCTGGGTGCTGAGTGACATCTGGAGAGAAGATGGCACCTGAAAAGTAATAAATAAATAAGTCTACAATTTTATTTCCATTTCTCTGTCCTATACTTCATGGAAGAGTCTTTAATAGTGTTATGCTGTATTTTCCTCTGATTTATACACAAATCATTCTCTTGGGCATGTATGTTATCTTATTTCAAACTCCATTCCCCCATTCATGGCCAGCTAAAAGCCTTCACGTTGAAAACAACCTGTGTTACCAACTCCCTTTTGTTTATATGCATGCAGTTATTGACTAAAACTATATTCATCTTTTATCTTATTCTAAACTATCAGGGGCCTTATTAACTGTGACTTCGGGAGCTGGAAAAACAGGAAAGAAGCCAGCAGCTGAAAGCCAGTGCATTTGCTTGAATCACTGCTTTGCTACTGGTTCCGGCTTCTCCTTCTGTTTCCTTGGAAACAGATACTGGGCAAGTGAAAACAAGGTAAGGGATTTAAAATATTGACTTTAAAAATGGCTGCTTACTTTGTTTTTGCTGGATCCTGTCCTAAGGAACAAGAATGAAAATACTTAGCAAACTACCACTATAAGTTACACCTATTGCTATTGCAGCATGGGTACCAGAGAGAGATTTAGTGCCTCCTTTTATCTTCTTTGCTTATAGCTTTCCAAAATACAACTGTTTGATGAAAAAAAAAAAAAAAAAAGCAGATGGGAAAGCAGCCAAAACTAATAGCAGAGAGCAAGACCTCTCTATCACATTCAGCTGCTGTATGAGTGATAGTTATCTCTTTAGAAGGATTGCCCACAGTCACCTGGAAATGATAATTTCTCATACACTGAATTAAACAACATTTTAATTGTATCTTTTTCAGAAAAACCATCAAAATGCAAAAATCCCTCCACCCTTTTTTTTTTTTCTAATATAAGAAATTAGATCCTTAGAATATAGTAATTGAAAAATCCGATACATTTCTAACACCTGTTTTTTTTTGTTTTAGTCCCTTTCAGAAGTACCAGGACAGGATCTTTTTGACAACACGCTTAGTCTTGGTTAGGACTAACAACACAACCTGCAAAAAACAAGGGTACATCTAATTTAAATGACAAGGGCCTACAAGAAATCTGGGGTAGGGCTTTTTACATGGGTGTGTAGTGATAGGACAAGGGAAAATGATTTAAAACTTGAAGAGGGGAGATTTGGATTAGAAAGAAATCCATTAATTTGAGGGTAGTGAGTCAATGGAATAGGTTGCCCAAGAAAGCTGTGGCTGCCCCCTCCCTGCAAGTGTTGAAGTCCAGATTGGATGGGGCCTTGAGCAACCTGGTGTAGTGGGAGGTGTCTCTGCCCATGCAGGGGGCTGCTTCCAACCCCAAACCATTCTATGATTCTAAATATTAATGTTTAGAATACATTTCTGCAATAAAACATAATTAAGTTGAAGACTACTACTTAGAGAAAATTATTTTTTTTTTGGTAGTGTAGACTTGCTTGTGCCAATTGTAAGTTGAGAGATATCCAAATTATTGACATTGAATTTAATTACAATTTTGTTAGAAGGATGTAAAAGAGAATCACACAGTGCTCAGTAGCAAGGATGGTTGAAATCTCTAGGGCAATGCTTGGCAGTGCAGGACAGAATTTTTCATTTAAGGTGTCTTAGTGGCAAGTGCAAACTCTGGTAAGTACTGTTGTTTCCAAACAGTACAAGTTGCTGCTACATAAGTATTGTGATGACTGCACAACCCAAACAAAATCCATCGTGTATTCAAGATTTATAAGTGACAGACAGCTAGCTATTAATTGCAAGCTGTAATTCAGTAATGTCTGGTTTTCCTTTCTATTTTTTTGATCCCTGGCAGAATAACCTGTTTGGTTTTAGATAATACTGGAGATCTAGTCTAAAGAAACAACAGCAGGTTAATTCAAAAGATATGAATGAAAATGGAAATATGAACACCAGATATTTGCACACCAAAAGAATATCTCAGCCTGACAGTAATAAGAAATTGAAGATCTCTTTTGCTCTGACTTTTGCTCTTATGTTTCAGCTGTTACTAAATTACTCTTATCATGCTGAATCCAGTCAGAATTTTTTAAAAGATGTATTTATCAGAACTAATTTTTTCAAATTTTTTTAGTTTAGTTTATTTTTATCTAGCTTTAAAATGAGTTCACGGTGCTAAAAACCACTAGGTACTTAGTGAGTCAGTTCAATGTATTCATTTCAATGTTCCTTAGGAAATGAGGCAGGACTTCAGTCTTTCAGAGGGGCTGCTGGATAGAACAGGCAACACAGTAGAAGGTCCTGCATTAAAAGAAATTATAGTGTAATAGCTTTATGAGACTCTGAAACAAAAATGCATTCATGACATGCAAGTCTAAAAGCTTATCTGGCTTAGAGCCTTTCCTATCTCACTGTGATACTTAACACTAGTGCTCAAGCAAATTCAGCCCCCAAAGTGTGGTTGAACATCATTCTTTGAAGAAAGTGTGCAAATAATTAGCAAAGTGCACTACATTCCTCATCTTTGTGTGGTTTTTTGGTATCTTTTTATACATGCAATACAGCAAAGTACAATCTTGAAAGATAAGTATGTTTCATTTTTATTTTATCTCTGCCCCTTCTGCCTGCCTCCAGTTATTTGTGTTACAAAGAAACAGGGGAGTCTGAGTTTTCTCCTCCCAAACTGGTAATTTGATCATGACCCTGCAGAGAAGGAAATGCTATCAGAAAAATTCTAGGAAATACCTCTGACAGTATCATTATTAGTAAACATTCAAAAAACTCCTTTTAGGGGCAAAATTCCAAATCACTTAGAACTCTTCTGACAAAGATTAGATTAAGACATTACCCCCTGTATTCTCCCTGCCTTCTGTTTCACAAATAATGCTACATTTTTGAGGTCAATTCACATTTTAACCTCCATCCTGTTCTTCGAGACTGCAATGTTCTGGAGGTTAATGTTGCCTTGTGCATAATTTCAGCTGTTTTCCTAAACGCATGTGCTCATTTCCAGTGTTCAATTTCTCTGTTCTGCTTCTAAACTAAAGATTCTATATTCTTTAGGTCAAAAGTTAAATGACCTGGGATCACCTTCCCTATTCTCCTTCGCTGATTCTTTGTATTTCAATCTGCAGACCCAGATAAACATATAGTCAGTACTTTTAAAACAGAACTTGCTATATAGTAAAATAGGATTTTATCTCCTTTTTGTTTTGTTTTGTTTTTCTCCAAAAGTAGGCTACTAAGGTAGAAACCATATCTGTATAATGAGAAAAAAACATGTTTTGCACTTCATTCCAGAGTTTACTAGCACCTAAGACCATAAAGGTCAAATGGGAAATGACAGCATGCAGCAGTAATGGAGAGAGCTACAACAGCCAAATAGAAGGGCAATGATATAATTCTCCTCAAATTAGAGAGTTTATAGCATGAAGAGAAAATTTTCCATTATATTATTTCCGTGGATATAAAAGCATTAATCAAGTGTGCGATAGCTTCAGGCACAACCACTGCAATAATGTTCTGCCTAAGACCTAAAACATCTATTGATAACACACAAGCTGAAGATCTGGTCATGTTTATCTGAACTAGAATTAACTTCAAAAGTAAAGGATGATTGATTAAATAACACTGAGGCATAATAGCTTAAAGCACACTTGTCATATTCAATGCAAATTCTGGAAACAACAAATAGATACTTGTCAAAACTTGTCATTTGTATGCTGTTGCATAGTGATAAAACGCATGGTGTTTTAGGTGTCTCTTGTCAACAGGATGTAATTAACTGTGGCTACATTTAGGTAGTGTTTTTGCTGAGAAGATCAACAGCTCCGATTCCCTCTACAGGGAGTGTGTTTGTTTAGAAAGGTTCTTAAGCTTTTCTGAAACTGTCATCTGGTTCTCTCCAGGGGTTTCAAAGCAATCATCCCCCCACTCCAAGGAGCTGGTAACAAAATCAAAACTTAACATACTAAAAATTAACACCTGCACAAACTCTGTGAAATATATTTGGAGTTTTTAGCTTGTAAGAAAATCTTCTGTTAAGAGCAGTTTAATACCAGGCTTTATTTATGAATTACCACTCTCTAGTTTATGCTGCAGCAAAATGAATAGTTTTGTGGAAGTATATATAATGCTTAAGTGAAATCTAACCAATCTAGAGCAAAAGCTGCTGGTTTTTTTACTTTGCTCTGTTTATACTGATAATATGTCTATTGAATTATAAAGTCTCCATTTGCCTCCTTACAGTCTTATTCAGTATCTTCATCAATGATCTAGGTGAGATGACTGAGTGCTTCCTCAGCAAGTGTTCAGACAATTCCACGTTGGATGGGAATGTTGATCAGCCTGAGGGTAGGAAGGCTCTGCAGAGGGACCTGGAAAGGCTGGATCAATGGGCCAAGGCCAATTGTATGAGGTTCAATAAGGCCAAGTGCCAGGTCCTGCATTTTTGTCACAACAACCTCACACAATGCTAGAGGGAGAAGAATGGCTGGAAGGCTACCAGGCAGAAAAAAGACCTAGTAGTTCTGGTTGACACATGGATGAATATGAGCCAACAGTGTGCCCAGGTGGCTGAGAAGGTCAGTAGCATTTCTGGCTTGTATCAGGAGTAAGTGTTGCCAGCATTTTTTATCTTACAACTATCTTAATACAATATAATAACACACTTTATTCTTAAAATGCTATACTTAAAGTAAGAAAAAATACTTGAGACTTCTGTACTTTTCAATTTCAATGAAAATTGTTAAAATTTTTGTCTTTATTTGTTTGATTTCTTAATTCACCATTACAATGATACAAAATGGCAGAACTAAACTATGTTATATTTCCATCAAGACCTCAAGCATCCGTTTTTAACAACAAAGTTCTTACCTCTTTGAGCATATTACACTAACCTGCCTATATTGTCTCTAAAAATGATAAAAAAAAAAGAAACAAAAGGGACATTGATCTTTAACAAGAGGAGGTCAAACTAAATGTCCTAAATAAGTCAGTGTTGCCCTCAATTTATTTGTGCAAGGCCATGAATTTTGGCCAAAAAAGGATTGCTTTGATCACCATACTTAAAACACCAACCTTCTCTGTGTGATCTTGGGTTGCTATTTTTATACTTTGAAAAACTGCTTTTGTGGATTTTTTTGTTGAAGCTTATTGTTATGAAACTATGAATTCTGCTTCTTTCTGTTGTGTCAGAACAAAAGAATGACTCATCAAAGCAATACATTATTGCAGCAGAAATTAATAGACAAAGTGCTCACCTAAAAAAAATCATGTATTTACTAAATGTAGTTATATAACATTTCCATATATATCTGTAGATCCATTTAATTTATCAGTCTGCATATTGATAGAACCCGTGCCTCTTTTTCTGTGTATCTCAGCCTGGAATATTTATTAAAAATGGATTTGACTGCAGTGCTAATGAACTCTGGATGACAAAAACTGAAAGGAAGAAATGATGGCATTTTCTTTTTTTTGTGGCTCAGAGAATTCTCTTCAGTGAGTGGGGCTGATAAAAAGAAGGAACAATCTTCCCTAGCTTCCCAGCAATCTAGAATCTCTTTCAATATTAATTTACTATCAGTGGTGTTTGTGCAGGAAGGTTTTAATTTTAAAAAAAGAAAAAAATTAAACTCTGATCATTACTGGTAGTTTCAGAATTGTTCAACTTACATTATATATATATAACAAATCAACTGAAATGCAGTTATCATGAATAAACATTCCAATATTCTTAAGCATTTTCAAGAGAGCACACGGTTCTCTGTTTAGTATAATAAACAGCATCATCCTTGATGGACAACAAAAATTACATTGCAAATGCAGTTTCAGTGTAGTTACAATTAGTTTCATGTGTACTTTCACACTATATAGTGGATTACTGCTTAGATTCCAAGAATTAATTTCCTCTCATATATCTATTCTATCTCCAGAAATCAGCATCAACATTAAGCATTAACAATGTAAAAAACATTTAATATATTTAATTAATAGAATAACTAAACAGATGGTGACATGACAGATTTTTGAGATAATTTAATTTTTGTAAAGTATTAACATACAAAATGTTAATAATTGTTCATCATTTTGTTTGGTTTGGTGAAGTACTTGTTCTCTTTCATGTTGAAATAAGTTTAGAGCTGTCACAAGAACATAAAGAAGAAGAAATGAAAATAATGTTCTGTTTTCAAGCTTGATAGACAGAAACAGATAATGTAAGCTTACTACTATACTGCAACTCCAATGTGAGCTCAGCTTTTAAATTTTCCATCAGTAACTCTTTGTGACATTTTTCACAGAGTACTCCTGCCACAACCATGCTCATTACCTGTCAAGCACCTGCAGATCAGAAATGAACATGAAAGACAGCAATCCACCAGAGGAGTTTTTCACCTTGAAATAGACTTTTCTGAGTGTCATATTACTGAAAGATTACAATTTCCTGTGTTTGCTGGAAACTGAACCAATGACACCGATCACAGAAACAAATCAGACATGGGCTTAAGCCCATGATTTTATTTTAATTTAATTTATTTTACTTGCTTTTTTTTTCTTTTTCCCCCCTAGAAATCAGGTCATTTCACTAACTAGAGAAGGCATCAGTTGTCTTAATATGGCTACTTCTTGTTCAAGGCATGACAGACAGAAAACTATTGTTATAGCTACACATTTAGGTTGAAGTTTATCACTTAGATTTATCAGTAGGTCTACTAATGCAATTGCTTTAATATTAATTTCAGTTATAATCAGCTAGGGTAGCTACTGTCTAAATTGTTTAAGCCAGTCCATTTCTTTTTGACTGAAATAGATTATCTGAGTGCCATTGCATACACACACCATATAATATTTTAAGGTTATGGGCAATAACTTTTTCATTTAGAAAAGCTAGAACTACACAGAATTTGGGTGCACACAGGCTCCAGATATGACCAAAAAAACCCCACAGCATTGTATTTTTCATCTCAATAGTCTTCCTTCGTGAGATGGTAGTTAAACAGTAAAGGGAAAGGTAAGGAAGAGCTCTAAAGTAATTTTTTTTAAAGATAGGTAAAACTGAATGAAGATTGTATAATAATTCAATTTGCCAATGCATATTTCACAATTTAGAAAATATTTATGTATTTCTGATAAGTAAACTAAGCATTTTCATATTTAATATTATCTGCATGTATTTTACATGGAAACTGACTCCTCAGATACCTGAACAAAAATGTATGTAGATAAAAAAAAAAAAAAGTAAAAGAGAAAAAGAGGCAGGACCCAGGGGTTAGCAGAGCTGCTCTAGACTAAAACAAAACCAAAAAAAACCAACCAGCCAACCAAACCTACAACAAAAAACAAACAACAAACAACCAAACAACAACCAACCAAACAAAACCATCAAATACCAAAACCAAACAAAAAGCTACATAGCACCAAACCCACTAAACAGAGCTGCAATTGTACAGCCCTCCAAATCAAATGAAAACACAAGCTGAACTCAGAAACTTCACCACTGTAAACTTTCTCATTTCTTTTGCATTTAAATATGATATATAACTTCTTAGTGTTTCCATTAAAATTAAAGCATACTTTCATTCAGTAAAATAGAAAAGATGGTATTTTGACATTGTTCTTAGGAATTCTGGATTCCAAATGAATAGAAAGCAATTGCTAAGCTACACTGAGATATCAGAAGAAACTCTACAACTAAGATATTTTCAATGAAATACACCTGACTTAACCTCTTCCTGTTTTCCAGTTTTTTAACCAGCTTAGAATTTTATAGATAGAAAAGCAAAACAACTGCATGTAAAGAATTGCATTTTGCCTCTATGGAGGTATCAAGGGGTATGCTGCAAACTAGAAACAAGAAGTATGAGTTTTAGTTGTGGCCCACTTCATAGAACTAATTTGCCAACATACTAACTTAACTGCTTACAAGAACTTGTTTCTCTGAAAAGAGCATGGCAAGCCTTTCCAAATAATTTCTACTTAAAATTCTGCCTTGGCAGGATTCCAGTCCATAGATCATTGCACGTGACTGGAGATGCAGAAATCCTTCCTCTTCCTCTCTGGAACTCTTAGCGAGGAACTCAACATTATAAAAAGTTAGGATCAAGTAAATCAGGAATGAAACAGGAATTAAGAATTATTTCAAGTGGGGAAATGTACTAATGGGTAATTTATGGCACTTGGTCTTGTGTCAGCATTGTCTCCTACCTCAAACAGATTTTTTCTTGTGTGATATTTATTCCAAATATCGACTTTATTTATAATGAACGTATCCTCTCTGAGTGTCACAGTTTCAGCCATAAGAAGTGAAGAAGGCAAACTGAGCCATGTGTTACTGAAGACACAGGAAAGATAAGAGCATAGGAAAGAGCGAGCTCTGATGAAAATGAGAGACTGAATAATTTTCAAAAGAATCTGGAAGAAGATCTGTCCGCAAAAGCCTGATCAGTGAGCCCATTGAAAGCATCTTCCTTTATCAAAAAAAGAACAAATCAGAACAAGAGGGAACCCCTCAATCTTTTTCTCTGAAGGACTTGCAGAACGAAAGGACTTCAGCTGGCAAAAAGGTGAGACACTTATCACCTGGTTGCTGTGGTGGTGAGATAGTGGAGCTGACACAATTGATTTGAGCACTAGAGAAGCCAGGCAGCTGGGAAGCCTGACTGGAGATGAAGGAATAGTCAAGGCAATTAGGAGGAAATTTAACACTCTCATTCTCTGGAGAAAGTTTCTGGCAGCTGTGAAGGGCAGATATGCCCTTACAGATGATACCTAACATTACCTGAGCAAGTGGACTCCCATGGAAAAATATATCAAATATGGGAGAGGGCTAGGTGTGAGAGAGTTGATCTATGGTAACTGGTGAGTGGATGTTCATAGTGGTGAGATGCCTTGCCACTGATCCTTGTTAAAGAAGTTCATGCGGAGTGCACTGTCACCTTACTCCCACATGCTTTCAACAATGATCTGGTGAAGCCCCAATGCCACCACACCAATGATAAATAAAGTAGCTGGCAAGGTATGAGGACAGCCTCTCCCTCCATTGCTGCTGGACCTCCCTCCCATCATTGTTGCTGGGCAAAAAAAGCCCAAAAAGATGATGGATAGACTGGACAGGATGACAGAAAAATTGAACTCTGACCCTGCCTGGACCTGTCTCTTCAGTGTCAGGAGAAGATGTTCTCCTAGCAGAGCAGTCCAAATAAAATGGAACATGTCACAAGCTGAGATGTGACACTACCACGGAACAGAGTGACCATGGAGAAGATATCAGAAGGTGGGATAAACGACCTATTGCTACCTTAAGAGCTCAAGTGCATGAACTACAAGGTGAAACCACCAGACCACCAGAAGAGTTCTCCCAGAAGATGGTCTCTAGCAAAAAGTGCTGCAATCCCAGTACTAAGTCACTCATTGATGCAACTACAACTACATAACAATACCTGTCAATAATGGAAGATACTTGAGAGATTAGAGGGGCCCTGCCTTCAGCCAGGTGTAGGAAATGGATAACAAAGTTTATTATACGAAGTTGATTAGACTTGATGGCCTGGCACATCAGAACCCCAAAATTATCAAACAATGGTAGATATCAGTGCACAGTACACCCTCATACTATTGAATAGTGTAAGGATATAATCCACTACCATATGCAGAGTTATGGGAGGGTCATAAAACCTGTCTGTAGTGTAAACTGAAATGAGCTTGACTGGCCACAACTGGGAAAAAACACTTGATTGTGACTGGCCTAGATGCTCCATACATCCTCAGCAGAGATATCCTCCTGGCCTGGTTTGAGAGGACCAGGATAGAAAAAGCCTGCCTGGACATCACCAGCAACTGCCAGGCTGATGCTGTGGCAGTGATAATGAAGAGCAGCTGAGCCTATGGGAGGAGAGGATGGGTCAGGTAACCCAAATGGACAAATCACAGTATTTTTTCCATGGTGCTCAGTATAAAATGACTCCTAATAGCTTCTCTGGCTGGCATGCTAGCTGGTTTAAGGCCTTTCTGCAGCTGCTCTTTCTTGTTTCCTCACTGGAGAAGAACATTGTGCACTAAGACAGGCTGAGACCCTTGACATGGGCATCCTCATCTACTGCCCAGTCCAGTGTGGGACTTCTCTGGTTGGGAAGTAATCACCAACTGAGGAGGGTAAGTTCCGTATTTTTATATACATTTGTAATGTGATATTAATACCTCATTAAACCTACCCATGATTTTTCTTCCAGCCCTAAAGTCTCTCTCCCTTACTCCCTTCTTCATCTTTCTCTGAAAGGGTAGTGGGGAATAACAGAGAGATTCTGTCAATGTCTAGTTACTGTCTAAAGCCATGGTACCTCCAAAAAGAGTATTTTAAGAATCTGAAAGAGTGTGTCTTTGGTATAACAGCTGCGTAGATAGACAGCACTAAGCAGATGATTATCTCACACCCTTACTTCTAATTGTGCTTTTGTTGTACATTAAAAATACATTTTTCTCTCCACATAAATACACACAAAAAAGAAATCTTTTACATATCTTCTCTCTAAAATTTGCTTTCTTCACTATCAGAGACAAGATATTTTTAAAAATAGAAACACAGACATTGTACTGATTAGTCCTAGAGCAGAGAATTGTGCAGTAATGTTCAGTTCTCACCCCTTCAGGCTTCATTTCAGTTGCTATTTACTTAAACCTTAAAACCTGGTGTTTAATTTCAAGCATAATATTGAGCCATTAACTTTAACACTGGAACTTGCTATCTTTTTTTTTTTTTTTCACTGTTACTCAAAGAGCAAGCAGTTGAAAAATGAATGCTTTAAATCTGTTCTCTAGTCTATCCTGGCTATGACACTGGACCAACTTCCAGTATTGCTAAGATCTTGTTGACTATTTGCAGCTTAAGCTTTATTTTCTGTACTCAGTGAAAAGAGTAGTCCCCGGAGTTGGAGGGATTCCAAAAACAGTAAGTTGAAAGGGATATAACTTTTTTTATAGCTTTATCCAGAAGAACTGAGAAGCAATCTGCATTCCTGCTGTAGCTGTAAGTAGGCCACAAAGCCAGCTGAGATTGTGTTATTTCTGCTTCATCAGTTAGCACCTTTGGATGAGAAGGGAGATATGATTTATGGTGGAACAGAGGCTGACAGAGCCCAGCTGGAAACATTCATACTGCAAGAGCTGAAATGCAAAAAAACTGGGTTAATGTTGAAATGCAAAATGTAATCTAGGTCATATAAATGGAGATAAGTAAAATATTCTCATAAAATTGCTTGATAAGGGCCTTAAAATAACAATGCTTGTAACTTCTGTCTTTAACTGGAAATACCAGTAATACGTTTTCACTGTAAGGGTATTCTTCTTTCCTTCTCCTATAATATAGTCTTAACTCAATTGCAAACAAAAGGCTATTTCTTCTGGAAGGTGATTTGATGACCTCTGATAAACAAGCTAGCAGTCTATCCCAGGTGAGGGTAGACAGGTGTCTGCACGCATAACCTTCACAGTTGGTATTTATTGTCAAGCTTGTTGGCTAGATCAGCAAAAATCCCACTTGTATAATTCTAATATTTATTGCATAATGTTTCTACAAAAACAATATAATTTTTATTTAATGTTAGAAAAAACACCTGAATAAAATCCTACCATTTCTCCATAGACATTAACAGTTTTTATGGTGATTGTATGGATTCCTGTATGATTTTCTCTAAGTAGTTAATTTCTACACTTTCTTCATGTCTGTCAGCTTCTTTTAAGGTGTAAAGTGAAACTAGCGAACTTCTGGCTGAAGTAGTAAAATGTCCCATCCAGTACAAAAATTGAAATTTAAGCACTGGATGTATTTGCAGTACATCCTTAGATGAGCCCTAATCTACTGTTTACCCTGTTGCAGTCTGCCATGTATACTCTGATATCTTCTACCATGTCTGACTACCTGCTTGTGAATGTCCTGGGGATACAGAAGATGTGGTATGGTAACCTCTGTCTCACTGCTGAGAATACAGGAAGCTTCTCCCCTCCTCCGTTCTGTTTTAATACTGCCAGAAAAGACAGAGGAAGAAAAGCAGCTACTGAGATTACTGGTGTAGTGACTCTTTAAAACTAAGTCTTTGGTCATGGTATTGGATCAAGTAATTTAAATTATGCAGGAATTAGATCCAGTAGGATCTATCAGCTACAAAGGTGTCATGGCAGCCACTACAGCACTTGTTACCCTTGCCTGACAGATTTTTGCAATCCTGAATAAGCAGTTCAAGAAGAGTCAGTGGTGTCTTTCCATAGCATCTCACCCAGGCTTCAAAGGTGATTAGGAGAACATTCATACTAAGAGTCCTCTCTTGGGTAGTGTTTCTGGATCTATCTCAGAAGACTGGATTTGTGAGTTCTCATATTTTTCCAGATGAGGAAAAGGGAGATTTTTGCCTTGCAAGTGTCTTACTAATTGCAGTCCTGATTTATTTTATTTTTTTTTTCAATTTTTTTTTCCCCCAAGAAAGAATTGTAAAATCATATTGGGGAAAAATTATAACCCTGAAAATCTCAAGATTTTTTCAGCAAAAATATTACTGACTTACTAATAAAAAAGGTGATTAAAGAGGGAGAGGAGAGTGAGATGTAGTTTAAAACAATGTAATTCTGTTTTATAAACCATATGCTACTTTAATTTTATACTTTTCTTTGAAGACACATGAGATCTACATGCTTCCAGTTTCAAAAACTGTAATTTCAGATTTAAAACTGAATTTTAAATGTGCATTCCAAAGTATCCTATAGATTTTGGGGAATGACATTTCTTACTTCTTGATTTCCTGCAGGACAGAAAGCGATCACAGCCTTTGCATAACATCACCTCACCACAGCCCTGCTTCTCTCCCTTTTTGCTTCTTCCTGATCTACTGATATTCTATTCTATTTCTGTTTTATTTTTCTAAACTTTATGATTCTTATAACCTCTACTTACAAATGCTTTTTTTTCATTTTTTCATAAATTAATCTACTCTTAATGTTTCATGTGTAATTTTATTAATCCCCTTTTCTGAATCTCATGTCTTTTTCTTGCACCTGATTTCCACCCTTACCTTAGTTTCTTCCTTACTGTTCCTCTGTACCCTCCAGCAAACTTTTTTGCTGCTAATCGTGTCCTTATGAACCAGTTTGCTATCTGAAATGTGCTCATTATTTTTCTTACATTATTATAGCTGCCACTGTCCTTCTAATCTCATAGTTAGAGAAAGGTATGATGAGGATATTTTAATATGGACAACTTTGTTATTTAAATAAGAAAGGAAGTGATTAAAGCTTTTTTCTATATGCAAAATTTATAAATCCCATCTTGTAAAAGTTATCATATTGCAAAAGAATCTTCTTTTAAAGAATTGAAAATACGCGATACTTCACATAAAATTGAAATATAGTCCAGATTTTAATTTTTTAAGGAATACATGTTTAAAATTTTATGTTTTCTATTGAACCTGTAATATATCTGAAACTTAAGGTTTACCATCAGTTGTATTTGCTGTGCTTATACTACATAATAATTACATTTAAAATACTCTGTTTAAAAATACACCTTAGAAGTGGTAGGGTTAAGTTATTTTATGCTAATAGTTGTTTAGGATGACATATGTATTACTTCATAAATTTATTATTTATTATTTTAATTAATAATTTGAATGTAGCAATATCACGTGTTAGTCAACTTATTTTGGTTTTATTTGCATTTTTTAAATTGAGATTTTTTCCTAGTCTTTGTAGGGATTTTAAACTTTTTTAAAAAACTAAGATCCAGTATAAAAAGATTTAAGAAGTTCCTCTTAAAACATTACTTTTGGACATTGTCTCAAAAGCAGTTACAGTGCAAATACACTACTGAAATCAGTGTAAGACTTCCTATTGATAGAACGCATTCAGGATCTCCTTATGCAGCTTCCAAGTAGAGGTTAGCAGCCAAGTCTTCAGAATCACCAGTACTTTGAAAAGCCCCTAATAGTATTTGAAACCTTTAGCTTCCTCACTGATAATAGTCCTTAGGATTCTTATTTGCTCTTTTTTTTTTTTTTTTTGAGGAAAGAACAGTGAAGGATGTAAAACTTAGCACTTGTAAAGCATAGCAGTAGTAACCATGCCCCATGTCACTTCTAATCTGTGAAGAGAAGACATGCTGTGCTTATTTTCGAAGATCTGTGAAAATGGGAATTACAATTGGAAATAGAAAAGAGAAATGGGAAACACATACTTCAACAAGTACTTACCTTAGGCTGTCATTCCTTTATAGAGATAACCAGCAGTAGGTCAAGATTTAATCTGAAAGTTTACAGTGATGTTTCATAAAATGGACCTTTCCCTTCTCAAAATGCACTTCAGTATATTTCTCACTTTATTTCTGTGAAATCTGTGAAGTAATAGGCAGATCAGATGCATAGATAACTAATAGGATTTAATTCTCATGGCATTATTTTCATGAAACTTTACCATAATGCTGGTTGCCTGCCTTTGGGGTTGTGTTATTTACTTCTAAATCCTGCCAGCATCAAGGCTTCAAAACCTTTTCCTCACAACCTTAAACTAAGAATTGTTCAAATATCAGTATAAAATGAAGAGTTAAGAAAAAGAAGAAGCTGATGTAGCTTGTGTAATGCCAAACTCTATTTCAAAGCAAAATCTGAGAAAATGTAAGAACTCGAGTAGGAGTGATGCATGACACATAACCATAAGGGACAGACAGATGCTACTTTGGCAGTAGAAGGATTATCATCATAGCAGCAATTGATTTGAGATGACATTTGTGTTTCAAAGCTCTGCTCTTCTTCCCTGACCCCCCTCTCAATCCTGCCATAGTGTACATGGTGCAATAAATATAAAAATTAGCAAACTAAGTAATACTTTTTGTCATTCACAGTTCTCTACATATTTTGGCTTTAACTCTGAATATCTTTATTTTATCAAGTAACTATTTTGTTATAAAGATTTTTTATGCCAGTGATTTTCTGTTAGTATTTTGTGTGTGTGACTTTGCATGTTCCTTATTAGTTAAAAAAAAAGTATCTAATAGACCTGAAGTCTGACACTTTTGTGAAGATGCTACCGTAATAAAAACAAAAAAATTTAAATAATAATTACATGACAGTGTCAATATTATTGGAAAAAAATTATTAAACCGTCTACAATACAGCAAGCATTTTCAGGCAATAATTTTTGCACTTGGGTTCCCAAAATAATTAAAGCAGTTGCAACTCTGCAAATTTTTGGAAAATGTAATTTTCATTTTTATTTTTAACAAAAGCTCAGGTGCATTCTGCATAGATTGCTCCTAAAAAGCCACCTTTTCAGACAACTGTCTTGATCACTCATTCGTCTTCACTGACATCTTTATTTGTGCCAAATCACAAACTTTCATGTTCACATAGATACTCATTTGCAATAAAATATTGTGGATAGACAGTATTGCTTCTCACATTATATCCCAACATCAGACATGCTTGAACTATTTCAAAATTTAATAATTCTGATAATAAAAAGCCTCAACTACTTTCTGTTATAGTCCTATGGAAAATTTTGATCCAGTAGTCTAATAAAAACCCGCTTGCTCTGGGATTTGAAAGCTTGGGTTTTATGTTCCAATTGGACACAACACCTTCACCAGCAGAGTTCCTTGGTAACTAAGATATTAATTCTAGGTGATGTCATACTCTTATCTGTCTGTGATGAAGTCATAAAAGCAGGCATTATATTATGTGCTTCCCTGTCTCATCTGTGATAAACCCAGTATTGCAGTTTGAAGGTAGAGAGTAAGTAACTCTCATATCCATGTGAACTGTTTCCTAGGAAAAGTGAGTTCTATTGGCTTGGGCAAATCTTTCTGCAGTTCAGCTTTAACTGAACTGAATTATTCCCAGCCAGGCCAATTGGTATATAATGTGTACTGCAGTTCAGGAAGAGGCTGCTTTGGGTTTGGAATAGTTCTATTGTTCGATCTTATTTTACTGATAGGCCCAGAAGATAAACCTATTTTAATAATAATTTACAGTTAAAAATCTTTTCATTGTGAAACTAAATTTGGTTGGCTTGCAGTCCACTTGTTTCCGAGATATTTCATATCAAACCATAGAATCATAGAATTGTCTGGTTGGAAGGGACCTCAGAGATCATCAAGTCCAACCTTTGATCCACTACTGCTGCAGTTACTAGACCATGGCACTGAGTGCCACATCCAGTCTCTTTTTAAATATCTCCAGGGATGGAGAATCCACTACTTCCCGGGGCAGCCCATTCCAATGCTTGATCACCCTCTCGGTAAAGAAATTCTTTCTAATGTCCAACCTAAACCTCCCGCGGCACAACTTAAGACCATGCCCTCTTGTCTTGATGAGAGTTGCCTGGGAAAAGAGACCAAACCCCACCTGGCTACCCCCTCCTGTCAGGGAGTTGTAGAGGGTGATGAAGTCTCCTCTGAGCCTCCTCTTCTCCAGGCTGAACAGCCCCAGCTCCCTCAGCCTCTCCTCAAAGGATCTGTGCTTGAGTCCTTTCACCAGCCTGGTTGCCCTCCTTTGGACCCGCACCAGGGCCTCGATTTCCTTCCTAAACTGAGGGGCCCAGAACTGGACACAGTACTCGAGGTGTGGCCTCACCAGGGCTGAGTACAGGGGCAGAATCACTTCTTGGACCTGCTGGCCACACTGTTCCTGATCCAGGCCAGGATGCCATTGGCCTTCTTGGCCTCCTGGGCACACTGCTGGCTCGTGTTCAGCTTCCTGTCAATCCAAACTCCAAGGTCCCTTTCTGTTTGGCTGGTCTCCAACCACTCTGTCCCCAGCCTGTAGCGCTGCATGGGGTTGTTTTTCATCAGTGTTTTTCTTCTCATAAGCATAATTTAATTTTAAAAGTAATAACTTATTTCACATATCTTTCATTATTTTATATCAGAATTCACATATATTCACATTTGTCTATTTAAACAAATAAATAAAGGAGTCCAGGCACTAAAGTTTCTTATATTCACTATTTTCTTCTTTCATGATGAAATTGTCCACCTTTGAATGATTGTCTTGGGGCTATGTTTATAAAAAATGAAAGAGTATACTAGGATATCATACATGTCAGTGCACAAACTTTCCAGAAAGTCACCATCAGTTTTCTAACAAAGTTCTTTAACTTAAATCTTCACTTTCCTCATACAAGTTTTGGTTACTCAACAGAAAGTATCTACAAACTGTTGCTGAGAGGTCCACCTACATAAGGTTTATTCTCAGGAACCACAAATGGGACCAAAGGTTTGATCCAGTTTTGAATGTTGATGAACTTATGTAATATGTGATTATTTTAAATCCATAGGAATATTTGTCAGTAAGTTTAAGCATGTCTTTTTAAATATATATTGGATATGTTTACAATAGCCAGTTATTTAAAAAAATCTAGTTCTTGCACCCGCCTTTTGAGTCTGCCTAGATCTACTTTTGTAGACCACACTGTCTGATCTGAGGTCCAAACAAGCCACAACAATTCTGACCACTTAATACTAAAATTTATTGGACCATTTGACTTAGCATATGTCTGCTAGAAAGATACCCTAGCATTTAAGATGCAGCATCATGTTTCTTTTAACTGTTTTTGTCTTTTGCCTGAAGTATGACTAGGTGCTGAATAAATTCACTAACCTACAGCTCAATGAACAGGAGGAACAAATGGGTTTGACCATAAGCTTCAAAGTTAACTGAATTGAGTGCCCCTACTGACCTAGTGTCAAAAAAGTGGGACACAAAACCACTTTATCTGCCCTTATCTTACAAAATTAAAGCACCCACAAATATTTTGTCTCCAGAACTCAGTCCTGTCAGTGTATTCAGAATGTGTCTTGAAGCAGAAGGATACTTGTGGTCAGGTTATTTGGTTTCATGCTAGAAATCAGGAACTTTTTGCCTATACTCAAGCTTTTCATCTTCATCTTTTTGGTAGTTAGTGAATAAAACAGATATTTTGTGAAGTTCATCAGAATTATTTAAATATCTACCTGAGGATAAGTGACTCATACCTCAGATGTACCTATTAACTTCAGTTAATGAGTAGGAAGTTTAAGAAGCCAATCTAAATTTGTATGAGGAATCATGCACAATGTCTCCCAGTCTTCATATACTGTGGAAGACAACAGCTAATCTATCTCAAAAAAGGACAATTGGGTTTTTGAACCTCAGTTCTTGAAGCCTACAGTAATTTTAAGAGAAAAAAATATGATTCAAATTCAGAAGAGAACTGGATGAAATGATTTAGTACTGGTAGTAGTAGTATTCTTTACACTGGATTTTTGAACAGAAGTGTGGAAAGGCTTTAGATTGTCTAATATAGTACTATTTTATACTGTAGTGTGAGAGACATCTTTTTCATCTTATTTGTTGTGACCATGGCAATGCATGTATCATAATCTCTAATGCATAAAAACCAAACATTCATACCTGCAGAACAGAGGTCATCAAAAGTGCCAGAATTAAGGTACAATAAAGGATGGTACACAGTTAATTAAGTAATTTTCATCTTTATGCTGATTACACCTCTTGCAATTTTCCTTCAGTATGTACAGATTGCTATTTCAAAATACTTAAAAACTTTCCTTTATCAACTGTGATTTTTGATAATATGTATTTTCCAGTGACAAATACGAATAAAACTAAGATTTACATTTTTATCATGGTCAGCTTTTTGAAGTTTCCCTTATGTTCTGACTCTCTCTACACAGAATTTAGGAAGTTGTTTCAAATGTGATTACTTCATTTCTCTGTGAAGATTCTCCTGTATTCACATGGATTTATAATATGTGATTATTTTTTGTGTTGCAAGCTAAAGTCTCACATATAGTGTTCCTTCTGATTACTACACTGGAAAATAAGGCAAATACGATATAGCTACTGGTAACTACTGATGTTTTGGAGAAACCTCTTTAATTTGCATGAGGTAGGCCCCAAGTGCTTTTCCCTGTATGCTGAGTCTGGATTCACAAATAAACAGTGGCAGAGCTCAGGTTTCCATCACCATTGGTATTAAGTCCAAAGGGTGTCTCGGTCCTGCTGGTTCTCTCTCCAGACCACCCAGATTTCTGGTACAAAAGTTTTTGTGAGCAGTAAAAATTACTTCCCTATGCATGGTCAGAAATAAATCCATTATGCAAGTGCAAGAAATATGTTGTTTTATATACATCATCTCTTGAATTTCTCCCATCAGCTCAGCAAAACACTTATTTGCTGGGTGTTCTGTGGTGCCTCCTGCATCACAAATTCACTGCAGAAAGAAAAAATTCCACCAGCTTTCTAAAATCACCTGTTCAGCCTCAGCTCTCAATCACAAAACAGGGTCACTAAAGAACTGAGATTGGTTCTTCTTACTGGCATATGAGATCCATATGTATGGTTAAGTGACTTCGAAAGAGTAAAGGCTTGCATAAAACCACAGAAAAAATACATGCTCAGCTGATGAGATGCCTCTTTGTGTGCTAGTTATCAGCCTATGTCACAGCTCTTTCTAGATTTAATTTTAATACTTAAGCTATGCAGAACTTACAGGTTGATACCTATTTCTATTGCTTTAGTAAAACCTGAAGTTTGTCTCTAGTTAGCAGTCAGTTGGAGTGGACAGAATCAAAAATTCAGTGTTTAAAAAGCAGATTGATGCTTTGGTGTTAAAGAATGGGAGTATGTTTATTGTTAATGAGTTAAAGTAGGGTAAGCATTGACCTTAAAAAGTGGCTGAAATGCTAAAAATCTGTGGGAGAAGAGAATAGATATATAGCATTGATGTTGTAGAATCATTTTTCTTTATTTCCTTACAGAGTAGTTTCGTCCTGAAATTCTAATACTGTTATAATGTTAGATCTTTATTTTCAGTGATACAGTGACTCATGTATGTGTCCATAAAAACTGTGTGTAAATCTTTATATTTAATTTTTCTTTCAAAGATATTAAAATAGTAAAATGGTGCTTTGTTATTCAGTCATTTGGTTCCTTACAAGTATTATCTAAATATAAAATCGAAAACCTCTAATTCTAGTATAAAGAAATTTTTAAATATTGGCGGTTATCTTTTTCTAAATTTTTTCAATTTTTTTTCAAAGAAAGCTTTATTACTTATAAGCCTAACACTTCCTTTTTTTTTCAGTTTTCTTTGTATCTTTGTTTATTTTTAATATGCCATCCAAAGTGATTCTTTCATTTGAATACAAAGACTGAATTTGAATACAAATTTTTTATTGTATCTTCACTTTACACTCTTTCAAACATACTTTTGTCAAGCAATGTTATTGAAGTTATTGTTATTCAAGTTATTATTCCTACTTCTGCAGTTAAATATACAGTAACTAAAAAGTTTATTAGTGATGGAATTTTTCCATTTTTAAAATGTAAAAATCACTTCCATGAGCAAAGTTAAATATTTTCAACACACCATTGCACCAAACCTGTCTCTTCCAAAGTGGTAAAACCCCACTAAAATAGCTTTCCAGCTTAATTACTGGGAACAAAAGCATATATATTTGGTACATCTAGATCAAGCTGAACCACTGCTGTAATATGGGGACAACTGATAAGAAGCAGCCTAATAGCCTCCACCTCCAGAATAAATCCATCCTGGCTCTAACAGATTTGGCAATCAATTGCCCTGGAAATCACACCCCTTTTCTGTTCACATGCTTTTTTTCTGATAGAACTTTTTATCTGAAGGCCACCCCTTCTGGTCTACCTGGAGGTACATTGGGTCTGGATAGTCCTTCCCCTACATACACAAAGATCACCATTTTGTTTCCACTATCATTTTAGCAAAGGCCACGGCCATTTTAAGGCAGGGAGCTGCCATTTTGTTAAATGTCACCGTACTCTGTGGGATTGGCTGACAGACTTTATTGACATAATCATAACCATATGTTCTCAGATCACTCGGTGACTGGCTGGCAGGATTCTACCCATTGTACCCAGAAGCATGTCAGAAAAGGAATCCAAATATAATTACTTTTGACAGTGTTGTTTTCATAGTGCATTGTGATTGGCTGACAGCCATTCCTTGGCAGGGCCATCCAAAAGCCCTGTGATTAGCTATTTGCTCCTTTGGACCAAGGAATGCTCAGAAGAAAAAAAACCAACCAACCAACTAACCAAAACCAAACCACATATGTAGAAATATGTATGTGTAAAATACCAAAAAATACAAATATTTTTATTTATTTATAGATATGTTTTTTCATGTACTCCTACATATATATGTGTGGATATATTTATATACATGTAGACATAGACTGCCTCTATTGCAAGAATTCAAAATTCTCTCATTGCTTCAGCACAGTCTTTTTATGCTAATTTCACAGTGGCATGTCTGTGCAATTTGAGATTTCCTTTATAATGGTGCACCAATGGACACAAATTGCTAATTATGCAGTTTAAGAAACAACAATGGTGTTCAGCATTTCTTTAAAAGTGCTTACATTACTTTCCACAGTATCAGGAAATAATGCTGCTGAGCAGCATAAACTATTGCTAAGTCTCCTACACTTGGTTTTGCCTAAGTTTTCTAGAGTGAATGAATAAACTCCACTCATCCATACAAAAATGGAAATTGAACAAAAGTGTTAGTCTTTTGGTTAGTTGGTTGGTTTTTGTGGTTGTTTTGGTTTGGTGTGGGTTGTTTGTTTGGTTTTTTTTTGGTTGGTTGTTTTTTGTTTGTTTATTTTGTTTGGTTGGTTGGGATTGTTTTGTTTTTTTGATGCTTTTGTTTTGTTTTGTTGTTTTTTTTTAATGGATTCACAAAGACATAGAATAGTATTGATTCTCTGGGAATAAGTTTTTTCCATGTATGTCTACTCTAGATTTTCACTGTTGTCTTCTACTACTATCCCACCTAGAAGCCTAGAAGTGGACATAGTCTGGTCATGAGGACAGGTTGGCTTTGTGCCCTGTACTATTTGTGCTGCTGAGGTCTTTGGGATGTGGCTGTGAGTGCCAGAGCTGAAAGAGTAAATATCTCACAGGCACTCGCCCTTGGATTCAATATGTACTGAAGTGACAAGGAAAAACACAGACACAGAGGGTGAAATGAGCTTCAGTAAATTCATCACTGAGTTAGCCTAGAAAAAAACACGTCGACTGCCCTGGTAACTCCTCTCTTCTTAGAGCAGCAGAAGAAAAAGAAGAGTGGGAACACCATGTGAGAAAAAGGACTCCCTATGGAATAAAAGGGTACAGGAATGAGCAGACTGGACAGAAAAGGGCAAGTTGCAGAGTAGCTTAGGATCCTAATCAGGCAGAAAAGCAGTGGCATGTAGCATCTAATTTAAGATTGAGCACAAACGCTAGGATGACATTTATGTATTCCTGTGACTGGCTTGTGTTTATTCTATCACATATTATGATCCATATCATGTTCTCTGACACAATAATCTTGGCTAAGTCTGGAAAAAGAAATTGATATGAAGATCTTCTGAATTCTACTAGATGATATAATAAAAAGCATTCAAAATATCCCAAATGAAAAAAACAACAAAAATCCCAACAAATGAAAAGAATCTTCTCTCCACTCTCTCAATAAAATTAAAATTACTAAAATGGCAGGCAGTTTACAAAATTACAGTGCTCAACAGTGGCCGTTAAAATGTGGAAAAATCAATCTTGTAGTGTAGATATTAGAATGAAAACTATACATTTTGAAGAAAGGAAAAAGAAGGAAAGTTTTTTTTCCTTTGAAGAAAGAAAAAAAACCTAACTCATCTGATACCACAGGTTTTTATTAACTTTTTACCAACATTAAGTAAATTTCTAGAGTTATGAATATGTTCTAAGTCAATTGTGAACTGTATTGGGAAAGTAGATTTTAGAATTGAACGCATTTTATATCTTGATTTCACTCATAAAAATGTCTTGTAACTATAAATGTTATATTGATTTTTAATTACTGCACATCTTGTAATTTTTTATCATGAAGTTAACTTTAATTGTGGATTTTATGTTTTCAGGTTGAAAGCCTAATCAGGATTAAAATGGGATGGAACTGAATGTAGAACAGGACTGAATGCATCTGTTCTGCTTGAAAGCTTTTTAAATGGAAATTTATGTATCTAAGACCATCAGGTATTCTGCAATTATCCTGACTTACTCAATGGTCAGAAAGACTCACAGACTTTCGGAGGGACATGCAATTCATTTCAGTTAGATGGATCCTATTAAAAGAATAAATGCTTTTATGAAGGTTTTATTTAAAGATCATCTTGTTCCTCAGAAGGGCGCCATTTTAACAGGTGAAAAATTGGTATAAAATTTTACTACAGCACATGTTACTGATGTCACATATAAATGTGTTTCACTACTCAATGTCTAGTACTAGGCTTTTAAGGACACAAAAAGAAAAAAGAAAAAAAAAGCACAATTCATAGAGCAGTAATTGAGAGCTTCAGAAAAACAAAGAGAAGGAACTAATGCAGTTGTGAAATGTGAGAACTTCTGTCTTAGATCGTATCAGATACCTTGGCAACCGCAGCTTTTTTAGTCTGGATCTGATTGGCAACCACAGCTACAAACTGTCAATACTTTTTAAACAAGGATACACTTACAGATTATGAACTTTTTGTTTGGTTTATTTCATTTTTACTTGTATAGGCCAATATTAACATGCAGAAAGATGTGATTACCTGACTTGTTTTTGAGAGATGAAATGAATTTGTGCAAAGTCAAGTTTTATAGATCACAGAATCACAGAATTATCATGGTTGGAAAAGATCTCTAAGATCACCACATCTAACCATCAACACCCTCCCACTCCCCTAATAAAATAAATAAAATATTCTTATCTTTATCTGTATCACCATGCCCCCTAGAGCATGATCTGAAGTGCCTCATCTACATGCTTTTTAAATACTTCCAGGGATGGTGATTCAGCCACCTCCTTGAGCACCCATTTCAGCACCTAACCACTCTCTCAAGAAAGGAATTCTTCCTAATATCTAGACAATAGAAGTTTCTAGGTTCTAAAAATGTACCTCTGTAAGGAATTCAACAACATATAGATTTGTTCCTTAATCTCTTAAAAATGTATATATCAGATGTGTCCATATTCTTAAGGCTAAACCCTCTAAATTTAGTAGAACAGTTGGTATGGAAAGGAACTACTGCAGCCTGTTGGGAATGTAAGGTGCTCAGAGGCTGAAATGTGTCAATACAGTTCTGTCTGTGAATGAAATCAACGTCTATTTTTTTTTTCTTTCTTTTAAATTGTTTTGGCAAGGTGTTGATTAAAATATGATGAGGACTGCTGTTGCAATTAACACTAAATGAGATTTGCTAATTGGCTTCTTTTGAAGCAAACTAGCATTTTTCTTCTGCTATCCTCTGTGCTCTTTGTGAATTGATGTATGGAGTAAGAATAGTGAAAATTGACTGTGAGGGGAGTGTCACTTCAAAATTCAATCTAATTACTACAGCTACAGATGGCATTAGAGTTTAGATAAATGAAAATTAAAAGATATTATAGATGGTAGTTAAGCAAATGATTACCCAACATATAATTTGTGTGATATTTTCATGTGTTTATTATTTGCGTTTATTAAAATTAATATATGTCTTAAAGAAATACAAATAAACAAGGAAACAACCCCCCTTCTGAAATGCACACACTAATAATAAAACACCAACCTAAGAACTCAGTCAAAAGACACTTTATTTCCCCAGACAATGAATGTAGAAGAACAGGTTCTTTCTGGTTTTATGTTTGGTATTTTGATAGCATGCTGAAAATTAGAGAATTGCATAAATTGTTGGAAGTAAGGAAAAATTAGACTTTTTTTGTTTTTAAATTTTGTAGAAAAATAACTCACTTTGACATGGAACAAGTAACGATTGTGATCTCAGAATGTGTTATCTGCAGAACTTTTGGTACCCTGTCTTACAACAAATTTGTTAGAATTTGCATAAAGCAGTCTTCTCTTTGAGAGACAATGGACTCAAAGGTTAAATATTGTATAAAGCATAAGCTCTATGAAGCATAAAGCTTTGGCACCTGTGAACTTGAATCTGGAACCCCATGTAAAGTTCTATGCTTTTTATTTTTGTATTGAGTATGTAAAGAGCACTAGATCACTGATAAAAAATCACTCTCAAAGGAAAAAAAAAGACATGATAACTCGGGAGCAGTTTATTTAGAACAACTGAATGTAAAATGGTATGCACAAGAGGTCTATATAGATATTTTTTTCAAATTAAAATATGAGTCAGAATAGGTCATGGAATAATATAAGTGTTCTTGCTATTATAAGGAACCATGGAATCACAGAATCACCATCGTTGGAAAGCCTTCAAGACCATGAAGTCCAGCTAGTGTACTACAACACCTTAACCATTAAAGGATCCCCTGAAGTGCCACAATTACCCATTTTTTTTAATACCTCCAGGGATGGCAACTCCACCAACTCCTCCACCTTAAATGCTTCACCACATTTAAGTGAAGAAGTTTTTCCTCTACCACATCATAAGAAGGATATTGAGGTGCTGAGTAGGGTAAAGAGAAGGGCGATCAAGATGATTAGGGGTCTGGAGAACAGATCTTATGAGAAGAGGCTGAAGAAGCTGGGGCTGTTCAGCCTGGAGAGGAGGAGGTTGAGGGGAGAGGAATTATTGCTCTCTACAACTCCATGAAAGGAGGTTTTAGTGAGGTGTGTGTCAGCCTCTTTTTCCGAATGACTAGAGATAGGAGAAGAGGTAATGGGCTCAGATTAGATATTAGGAAAAATTGTTTAGTGTCATCTGCAAGCATACTGAGGGTGCAGTCTATTTCTTCATCTAAATCATCAATAAAGGTTTAAACAGGAGCAGCCCCAGCACTGAGCCCTGAGGGACGTTGATCATGACTGGCAGCCAGCTGGATTTAACTCCATAGACCACAACTCCTTGGACTTTGCCAGTTTTTTATCTTATACACTTACACAGTTTTTTATCCACTCAAGGGTGTGCACATCCAAGCCATGAGCAGTCAGATTCTCCATGAGAATGTTGTGGGAAACTGTGTCAAAGGCCATACTAAAGTCCAAGTAGACAATATCCACATTCCTTCCCTCATCCAATAAGTGTGTCACCCAGGAGAACAGGTTGGTCAAATAGGATCTGCCCTCCATGAACCCATGCTGACTGGGCATCATTACCTGGTTGTTCTGCATGTACCCCATAATGGTATTCAGGATGATCTACTTCATCAGCTCCCCCAATACTGAAGTCAAACTCGCAGGTCTGTCATTTCCTAGATCGTCCTTCCATTCCTTTTTATATATTGAGGTTACGTTGGCTGATTTCCAATCTGCTGGTAACTCTGCAGTCAGCCAAGACTGCTGGTAAATGATGTCAAGTGGCCTGGTGAGCACCCCTGCCAGTTTTTTCAGCACTCTCAGGTGCATCCCATCGGTCCCATAGATTTGTGAAAGTCTATATAGTGTAGCAGGTCACTGGATTTCCTCCTGGATTTGCGGGGAGTTAATTCTGCTCCTAGTCCTTGTTTCCTAACTTAGGGGGTTGGGTTTCTTCTTTATAAACTCTCTTATTGTTAAAGACTGAAGCAGAGAATTCATTAAGTACCTCAGCTTTTTCCTCATCCTTTGTCACTGTTACCTACTGTAGTGGAACAAAGCAATCAGACGCCTCTGATTACCGAGAAGTGGGTGTGAGCCGGTATCAAATCCACCTGTGCCCAGTTAGGGCAGGCCCCCTATTGAGCATGTGCAAGACCAGGGGGCCAATAAAAGGTGAGGCTCACACCCACCAAGCAGCTCACTCTTGAGCTAGCCAAGGGAGAGGCTGGTTGCTCTCAGAGCAGCAGACCAATCTTGCTGGTTCCATGTTTGTGAGCAGTAGACTCAGAACACCTCTTGCGAGTCTATACCACTGTATTAACCCAGACCTTCAGTTCCGGCTACAACCTACTTCATCCAATAAGGGTTAAGTTTGCAAAAGCATTATATGCTGTGGCTGACAATATCCTTACCAGATATGTACAGGCAAAATAATGGGAGATTAATATAGCAATGTTATTACATAAGAGTTGGGGGGCCAAGGTTAAGACTTCAACACTGAGCTGTGTAAAATCATAACAACTAGCAATAATCCCTCTGAATATACAGCCTTCATGAGTGGAATTCAATAAAACAGATATTTTCATTATTCAGTTAATCATTAAGAACTGTAGTTCATCTTAATAAGAGAAATCTTCTTTAACTGTAACCTTTAAGATCTGGAAGACAATTGTTAGTGAGATGAATCTCACAGAACATATTTCCTCTAAATATATTTGGAGGACTAATATGGGCAAATAAGAATAAAAAGTACAAAATACTTGATCAGTGTTTATTTTTAGTAGAGGAAGCAATTAAAATGGGATCACAACCAACCTTTTTGACAAAAATAATTACCTAGTATGAATGAAGTTGTATAAAAAAAGAGATTTTAGAAATTAATGAATTGTAGTCTGCTGTAAGCTGAACCTTTTAAAGAGACAATTGAAATAACGGAGTTATTGTTAGTGCATGTTGGTACATATTCCTGATTTCCTTCTTAAAATTTAAAATGTATATGGACACAAAAAAGCTCATAATCATTACTTGTATTATATGCCTTAATAAAAACCTAAAAACTAAAAAAAAAACCCCACAATAAAAGTATACAAATACTCTAAACAACAGAAAAAAATCAGTCCGCTTTTTACTGAACTGTGTCCAATTGGTTTCTGAAAGAAAAGTCAGCTGTAATTTCTAAAGTACAACTAAAGAATAAGGTAAAAAAACCTGTTAAATTATCAAAGATATTTTGTAAGTAAAGCATTCCACAGTTAAATGATCTAAAATATATACTGAGGTTCAGCCAAAGAACTAATTTTCATGAAATGAGTTTGAGTAAGTTTCCTCGTTCCAAAGACGGCAAAGGGAACTGACTTTTAAAAATTGTTTTGAAAACTCATTGTTTTTTTAACTGATTTTCAAATAGCATGAAACTAAGCAAGCAAACAGGAAAGTCTTCTCAATGATGATTTTGAGAATTGTGGTTTAGGTCACTTCAAATCCTACAATTAATTATGTTTCATGGTTTCCTGTGGGAAAAAGTGTAATAGGAGCTTCCAGGTTCTGTCCAGAAGCTCCACCTGTTCCCTGGGCAGAACAGCCTTGCTCTACCTTTTATTTCTGAGTCAGACAGTGGGATCCAGGCCCAGAAACCAGATATTGCTCTCCTACTTCATCTCAAAGTATGTGATATGATAGTCTTCTTTCATTTTGTTAACATGGACTGAGAAAGAGAAGGAAGATTCTGCTTTAGTGATCTGTAAACTCCTTAAGTTTAATTTTTCTCTGAATCTGCATGGACCACTAAGAGAGTTGAGGTAGGATAGTTTTCTATTCCTACCCCATTGTTCCCAGGGATAAGGGGAAAGATGGGAGAGAGAACTGAAAACACAACTCCAATCTGTTCCAACTGTCTGGAACAGTAGTTTAAAACAATATAATAATAATTGATTCTGGTTTCAGTTTCAGGACTTTAATGTAGCTGCTGTGTGTTACAACATGCAATGAAGTCAATGATAATCTGCAAAAAAGAGCCAAGGTATCATTGTTTTACATTTTTTTCTAGACCAGTCTATTTTACCTTGAAAAAGTAGGTCAGGAACAAAGCAGGACTGTGAAACTGCCATGATATCTACTTCTTCCCAAAAGGTTAACTCAGTATGAAGTGCGACAATAATGCTACGTGGACTGCAGTAGCAGCAGAAATAGCTGAGCAGCAATGATTTTAAATTAGTATTTAAGAACTCTCTTTTTAAACAAAAGTTGGTATGAAATAGACCATCCTTGAAAAACTAAAAAAATAAATTTACTGCAAAATTGTTTTGCTGGAAAATTCTTCCACACCCATCTTAGAATGTTTTTCAGAGTCTTCAATTTGTTTTGAGTGGAAGAAAGCAAAAGAAAATACTCTTAACCTAAGAGGGGATAATTTGCTTTATATATCAGATTTTGTTATCCTTTTTTCAGGCTGACAAAGTAAGACTGGAGGGAAAAAGAGGAATAAACAATAGCAATGTACATGTATAGTACTGGGAGGTAGAACATGCATTCAGTGGGTAGCTGAAGAAAATGCAGGAGATAAACTGAAAGCTCTATCTCATCTTTCTCACATCTGACACTGTTATTTATCCTATATGAGAGCCACAGTAAATCAAAATATATAAATTTAACATTAAAAATTACCCTACCACCTAAAATTTAGATATTCTGTTGGTGTACATACTTAAAAGAAGGTCTTCTACTTGCTATAGGTTTTTTTAAAGTTTATAGGCAGTATTGTTTCTATATAAACTTCTTGATTTGCATGTCTACAGTATTTTGCATATTCTTTATGCGTTATTACAGAAGTGGCTGCTGTGTGAGCTGACTACTTATTCTAATTTAGGGAGATCAGAAGAGACTGGAAGGTGAACAGGACAAGAGTAGTAGGAAAAAATTTGACTGATTTAAATAGGAAGATCTTCCTACCAGCTACATTCTCAACTGAGAGCAGTGTATGCTACTGTCAGTGATTAGGAACCTAAATACTCTTCTTATTTTAATGAATCTGGTTTTTTTACATTTATCCCTGATGAGGTTTTGTCCTATTATGTTTGGGGGATTTAGCATCTAGTTCCTCATATTCCCATCAATAACATCTTATTTTCCGTAATCTTTTCTCCTAACTGTTATTTGTATCTCTTACCTTCCGCTTTATCTCATTTTTCCCTCTATTTCTTGGTATGTAATCACTGAATAGCCTTTGTCCTGTTTCTCTCAGATTACTACTGTTTTGCTGGGGGGTTTTTTACCACTATGGTATTATTTATACTTTTTGTTACATCTGTGATTCCTGAGATTACTCATGATGGAATCCTCAAAAGAGAAAGATTTCATAGACCTTTTTATACCTAGTAAGTGAAGTAGCTATGTAGGAAACAGCAAGCAGTTTTTAAGGCAAGTTACATATACTTGTATTAATTATGCACCATTTAAAAGGGCTACATAGTATCAAGTTAGCAAGTTAGCATATTCCAAGTTTCTCTTGGAATTCTGACAACCAGATCTCAGAAAGAAACTTACTGTTTCATAACAGATTTTTGTTTCATACTTATACCATATCTCTTTTCTCAAAGAAATTTTTAAAATGAGACTTAGAGGTCTCTGCAGTCTTGACAAATGAGAGCAGAATATATATGCTTGTAACACCTCCCTCAAATGCTCTCCCTCTAATGCCTTGATAGACCTCCTTTTCTGTCCTTTCAGTAGCTTTCAGTTATGATCCAATCAGGATGGGGGTTGAAAAAGATTTCTCCAACATTTTAACTTTATGACTTTGGGAATACACTGAAACAACTCCTTTAAATGTCAACAAAATGCCCTATGATCTATTGCAAGTCTAAAATACTATTCAGTCTCTGCATTAGATTGCCAGAAGTCCCATTAGGCACAAAGTAGATATTCACTACCTTATAGATGCATTGGAAATACATAAAGAACATTTTTTAAAAATACTTGAAGACACAATGAAACACATCTATGTAGTTTTCATAAACCTGCACTGAAACATTTATTTAAAAATACAGGTTAATATGAAGTTTGCTTAAGCTTTTTCCAATTTTATTCGTTATCTATTGTTTCTTATGCACTGACAGAAACATACTTAAAAGTAACTGGTTTGTTTCTTGAAGCCTAATATATTACACAGTCTATGATTTATGAAAGCTGACTGTACTTATATAAAACAGCTATTTGTAAAAAAAGAGAGCATCTAATACTGTAATCTCTTTGAGACAGACTGAACTAGAATATTGCACTTTTGCTGTGACCTAAGCTCCATCATATTTTATAATATTTTGTCCCTGTACTCAGCACTGGTGAGACCTCACCTCAAGTACTGTGTTCAGTTCTGTGCCCCTTGCTACAAGACAGACATTGAGCAAGTTCATAGAAGGGCAACCAGGCTGGTGAAGGGTCTGGAGAACAAGACCTATGAGTAGAGGCTGAAGGAATTAGGAATGTTTATTTTGGAGGAAAGGAAGCTGAGATTAGACCGTATTGCTCTCCACAACTACCTGAAAGAGGTTGTATCAAGGTGCGTGCTGGCCTCTTCTCTCAAATGAGTGATGATAAGGCTAAAGAAAATGGCCTGAAGTTGAAGCAGGGGAGGCTTAGACTGGATATGAGGAAGAATTTCTTTACCAAGAATGTAGTTAGACATTACAATGAGCTGCCCAAGGTTGTGGTAGAGTCTGTATCCCTGGAAGTATTTAAAAACTTGTAGATGAAGCACTTCAGAGAGTGTTCTAGTGGGTGGTACAGATATTGATACACATATTTTATTTGGGTGGTGGTGGTGTTGAGGGTTGGATATGATGGTCTTAGAGGTCTTTTTCATATGTGACAACTCGCTGAATCTGTGATCTGTACAATTTATGCATGTGTGGATAAAAGCAAAATGTTTGTGGCAAGAAATATGATTCAGCTTTACAAAATATCACATAGAATTTACAATATGAAAAAGAAGTGAGAAAAAGTAAGTGTAATCTTGATAAAGGGCACAGCTGTCAGGTGCAACTGAGACGGTGGGCCGGGATAGAAACTTCTGGGAGGTAGTACAGTATATGCATGAAATGAAGAGATTTAAACTTGATGAAAAGCAATGAATGGAATAATATTCTGTTCAAATGACTGCTACTAAGACATTATAGATGACATCAGTGATGCTCTTGTCCCTGAAAAAAAAAAATTATGCAGTGTCATATTATTTACTCTCCTGCATCATGACTGAAACTGAGAATTACTGGAATTAGCCAGACTACCAGAGAAGCTATGTTTTAGATACCTTTATTTGATGTAGAATATTAATCACCAAGTTTCCATTTGAATTCGTACCATTGGTGTCTCAATTCTTTCTTTTGCAAATTCATAGCAGGTATCCTTAACTATTGGCATTTTTAATAAGGAATTATATCTTGAAATCATGACTGATTCTCTGAGAAATTAGGCTAATAATGAAATATTTATGCTATAATGAATTGTCTCTCTGTCTTCTACACTGGAACCTGGTTTATGTGAATGTATGTGTGGGTAAATATGTATAGGGTATATAAACATACGTGGGTAAATGTGTATATTTAATTACGTAACAAATGTAGTAAAGAAAGGAATTATTTTTTCCTAAAGAATGGACCTGTCACTGTCTTAATCTTTTTAATGAGTAATTAAAAATGTATTATTAATGACTTGTGGTTGTTTTATATTATATTGGGATAGGTCACAGAATTATAGTCTAAATATCTGTGCTCATAAGTTGTCATTTTTGTTTTTTACCTTTCCTTTCCTTTCCTTTCCTTTCCTTTCCTTTCCTTTCCTTTCCTTTCCTTTCCTTTCCTTTCCTTTCCTGTCCTGTCCTGTCCTGTCCTTTCTATTATATATATTTATTTCTTTATATATATTATTCCTATATATATCTGTTCTACAGCTGTTTGAAATCATGTGTCTATCACAAGTTTTATATTTATTTATGGCACAAGATCTGTTACAAAAGATCTTTTAGTTCCAACTTCAGCAGATGTGAAAAAGTAAAGTTTTGCCTAGTTACAAATTTCTGCTTTCATGTGTTGCAAAGATTGACATCAACAACATTATGAACCTTAATTCTCAAACCAAAACTCCATTGTATCATAGGCCTATGTATTAATGTGACATAAAAGTAGAAAAGACAAGGCTAGCACTGTGCAAATTTTTGAAATAAGTTATTCTGCATTTTAACCTACACATACTTCTATAGTTTGACAGTAAAAACATTAATGAGTATTTAATTTCATTTTGTATTCTTGTATTTTAAGAATTATCTGTCACAAATTAATTTAATTTTAATAGATGCAGATGTCCTTTTTAATGTTGCTTTGTTACTACCTTAAGTTACAAGACAGGCATTTTTAAGCTGAATATCATTCTAATTATATCTTTGTAACAAATTGTTCCCATTTTAACAAAAGGAAAGGTAGTCTCATGTAATTTTAGAAAATTTATATTTCTAATTGTTGCAGACAAGTATTTAATATGCAAATGTTTCCTTCAGCCAAGCATAAGTATAGTTGTGGCTTTAATATATCCTCATTCTAGCATCAAAATGATTACTATATACTTGCTTAATATACCTTTTTTCTGTGAATTATTTTTTCTGTACTATTAAGACATGTTAACTTTTTACTTAAGGATTATCTGCTAATCTACATAAAATCTTTACTAGATTCCAAGCACGTACATTGGTTAAGCAAGGTATTTTGTACCCATTTCTGAAATCTTCCTGTAATTTGAAAGAGATGAGGAAACTTTCAGGAAATATTTCCTCACCTTGTAACTTGAACCTGTAATTCCATTCTAACTGAGTTACCTCCTTAGTAAAACAAAGAGTTTGTGGAATAACCAAGTAGGATTTACTCTACTACTCTACTACTACTGTTAGCACTGTGGCTACAGGACTGATCCTGAGGCATAACACAATCCCACAACATCATCATCATGGAACAACTCTGATAGAGAGTCAGAGTGCTGTCAGGGAACAGGGTGATGGAAACATCATAGCTTTATGGTTGGCAAAATATCAGAAGTGCTAACCTGAAAATAAAAAGAGGGGACACATCCACTGTTCCTTGGCTGACTGGGGTCCACCTGCAGCACTGGGTGTGAGAGTAAGGTCAGGCTGGGGATGCTGACTGGGGCCAACTCAAAGGCCAGCAATGACTTGGCAAGGCTGCAGAGGTGGAGAAGACTGAGGTCTGGCTGGGGGCAAGAACTAGGACTTGTTGAGACTTCAGGGAAATTCAGAGAAATGATGTGTGGGACATGGTTCATGGTGTGGGACAGACAGATGAATTCAGGGCACTTGTTCTGGGAACCCTTATTCATGGATGTAGCAACAGCTTTTTTTTGTTGATTAACACCCTTTAATGTGTTTCCCCCCATCCCCCACCCCCCTCTTTTTTTCTAATATAGTGAGTTGATAATTACCTTTTTTAATACGTAGTAGTAGAACTCCGTTTTGGTGGGGGGTTTTTTTGTTTGGTTTTTTTTTTTTTTTTTTTGTGGTGAAAAAAGCATTATTAACATATTTATCTGCTTTTGGAAAGAAGAAGGTCCTACGTGAAGAGAAAACAAAACATAAAAATGAAGCATAGTAATTAATGTCTGCAGTGATTATATTGCTACAAATGAGAGATTTTGGTGAAGAAGTTAAAAATAATGCATTAATCCAAAATATTTCTGGTAATAATAATGAGTAATTCCATGTGAGATTGCAGTCCTAAACTCTATATTATGATACACAAAATATGTGTTCAAAAGAATCAACTAAAACAATTATACAGCCACTCCATTGTAACTTCCCTGCTGGTCAGTTGATGTTATCTGATGAATGTTTTCAATATTCTATTTATGCTAATGGCATTAAAATGACTAGAATATAAGGCTGATTAAATAGTTATAATAAAGCCCCATAAAACTGCATTTTAGCACATTTACTAACACATAATTTCTTTTAACTTTATGCTGTAGCCCTAATAATTGTTTCTTCTAGCAAATGCTTAACAAGCATTCTGAGTTGTATATAGAACATTAAAAAAAATAGATTTAGCTCAGGTCCCAAAGAAATAAAATGCAATTTACTATAGTTTTAAGTTTTAACTTTGAGTAATCTAAACAGTTTGGAAAAAGTGGAAATATGAAATGTGAAATAAGTTTAACAAACATTTAATATAATATTTATTTAAATTCAAATAAACTGATATGAAGTTATATTTAAGTACTGAGTAAAGACAAAGACTTCTACTTCAAAAACTCCAAAACTTGTATTTCAAAATTAATCATTGCTGAAAATGTTTTAAGCAATGAAATATTTTCTGCCTGGACCAAAATATTATGAATACTCTAATTTTAAAAAGATAAAGTAAATTTATTTCATGGAATCATAGAATGGTTTGGGTTGGAAGAGACCCTAAAGATCAGGTAGGTCCAACCCTCCTGCCTGGGCAGGGACAGCTTCCACTAGATCAGGTTGCTCAAGCCCCATCCAACCTGGCCTTGAACACTTCCAAGGAGGAGACACCACAACTTTCCTGGGCAACCTGTGCCAGTGTCTCACATAATAAAGAACCCTTATAATAAAGAACTTCCTCCTAATGCCTAATCTACAATACCCACTCTTCAAGTTTTAAAACATTACCCCTTGTCCTCTTTTCATACACCTGTGAAAAAGTCCTTCCCTAGCTTTCTTGTGGACCCCCTTCAGGCACTGGAAAGCTGCCATAAAGTCACCTCAGAGACTCCTTCAGGCTGAACACCCCCAACTTCCTCAGCCGACATTCATGGGGGAGGTGCTCCAGCCCTCTGATCATTTTTGTGGGTCTCCTCTGGACATGCTCAAGGAAATCCTTCCTTCTTATGTTGAGGACTTCAGAACTGGATGCACTACTCCAGGTGGGGTCTCACAAGAGAAGAGCAGAGGGGGAGAACCACTTCCCATGACTGGATGGCTATGTTTCTTTTGATGCAGCCCAGGACATGTTTGGTTTTCTGAAGTGCAAGAGCATGTTGACAGCTCATGTTTCTGGTCCACCATCACCCAAGTCCTTCTCCTCAGGACCACCCTCAGTTATTTTTCTTCCAGCCTGCATTCATGCATTATTGACTACTACTTCCTATACTCTAAAATGAACAAAATATTAATTTATAGCAATTATCTCCAGGAAAATAAAAATAATATCATCTTCATATTAATTATTACAAATTTAAATGTGACCACTCCAATTTATCCATGAAGAATAATTTGGTTGGAATATAAAGTAATTTGAAATATTTCATTTAAAAATGGTTTAAGAAAGAATTCATAATTTAGAGAGTATTCCAAATATTTTCTCCTTTTCCCCTACCACCCACAGAATGTTTTCTAATTTGAAATGTCCAAAGATGTCCTATTGTGTATTGTTACTTCTGTTATATCTATAGGATAGATAGAGAGAGCAATATGAAGATTTAGTATCTAAAGTCAATTTTATATGATGGTTGCCATATTTGCAACAATAAAGCTTTGAGTATTTATGAGAAGGATCTGAAAGATGAGAAATATTAATTAATTTTGAAATATTTTAAACCTCCTTATTTCTTTCAAAGTCGAAGAAGCTGATACTTCAACAAAAGATTCCCTGTTGTTAGATCTGTGATTTCAGACTACTGTGGTAGACTTTACTAAGTCTACCACATTGAGGTTGTCTATGTTCTGCCAACAGAACAAACAAGAAGATCAGGTTATCCTCCATCCTGTTGCCTTTTGTAGTGATTCTAGGCATAGAAGGGGGATACACCTAATTTGAAAATGAAACAATGATACCCTCAATGTCTCTCTAGCTAAGGATTCTACTTATATTTAGAGTGAATGTTCTCAAGTATTATTCAGAGAAGTAGATAGAACTTTTCCATTCAAGTTCTAGAAAATGCGTCTGGAATGAAATGATTCAACCCTGTCCCTTTCATGTATTTGCTTTAGTACTGAAAATGCAAATAGTTTTGCTAATACTTGTGTGACCTGCATTTAATAAGTAATGTGTTGTATGAGTTTCCCCATTTGGTTTTTGACATAATATTTGGTGTCCTATTGTTACGTAGACTGGAAAACATATTAGTCTGAAATGTGTTTTTACACATTGCTATAGCACAGAAGTGTTTCTTCCTTCCCTATTACATTTGGTTTTGTTCAAGTCCATCAAATTGTCAGTTTGAAAACAGGTATAGCAAGGACAGGAGATGAAGGTCGAAGAAATAGTTTACTGAGATTTCTTGAAGTTAGATAATGTCTCAAATAACTGGTAAATGTCCACCATGATTGACTTTTCAGTAGCATGGATGACAAAATATATCATACAGGAATCAAAACTGCAATCAAATTTAGGTACGATTCTGTGGAGATTTACAAACAAGATTGAAAAGAAGCTTCCTCAGGGAATCCTCAAGAGTCACAGTTAAGGTATCTGCCAGAGGAATACCTAAAGGCACATGAAATTGGGTATTATATTTAACAAAATAAATATACGTTATATTCTTTGGGAGAAAAGCAAATCAGTTTTCTAAAGAGATACAAGGTCTTGATAGCTCATGGGTCATTCATTTCTATAGTTATCTTTTGAACTATCTGCAATTACTGCAGGCAGATATCATGGATGTGTTATCAAAAAATTGAGGAAAAAAAACGGTAACATCAGAAGACATGGAAGACATTTTAGTTTGTTGACTGTGATTTGTGGTCTCCTTAAGGTCTCATAATTTCCAGTAGAAAAGAGAACATTTAGCTGCTAATTGATCCTAAAAAGAAGGAAAGGAACTAAACAGTTTTATTCAGTGTTAGAGCAGATTTTCTGATGTGTGTTAGAATGTCCAAGTTTCAGATAATATTTTTTGTTTAAAATGTACATTTTCCAGTCTAAACAATAAATTCTATATACATTATGCCCATTTTTCCTTATAATATAACAATTTATCAAATGAAATTAAAATATTTACAATATTTTCTATACAAAGTCTGGCATTACTTGTGGAGAGAAATTTCTCTTGGAAAAACAACATCAGTACACCCACTAGAAGTTTAATTTGTCTTCAATTAATAAGATTGGATTAGAGTTAGAAGTAGAGTTACAGAAGTTAAATTAAGGTATGTGTAAGATGTAATCTTAATTTAAAAGTATTAGATTTTGTTTTATTAATACTCTGCTAAATCACTTTGTGAAGAAATAGAGTACAATTTTGCCATAAGAAAAGATTCAGCTCTTTAAATCCAAAATTTTTATAACAATTTAATGCAGAGTAGGTATTTATAGCCAGAACATATAATAAATGTCAAAGAATATCAGTGTATTAAACAATATAATTTCCTTTACAGTTAAATTTCATTATAAGTTCTAGTGTGTACCTTTTCTACACTGATGTGAAAAATTATCCACTGGTTTACAAACTTAAGTTGTGAAGCCCTATTTGATATTCAGATTGAGACTACACAGATGATTTTCAGCTATAAATGTAAGAACATGTTTATATTCTGAGCTTTATGCTTTTTTTTTATTTATTTTTTAATTAGGTGATGCATTTTACACTACAGCTTTGAGCTTTCTGAGGTCTTCACAAACCTTACAGGCATGTATTTCAATATTCAGGGTAGTTTTAAAATTGTTTATTAGGGAGAGCTTTCTGGTAAGTGACTTTTACCATGTAAATCTATGCATTCACCTCTTTCCATGACTCCTGTTGATATCAACACATGAAGATCAATGAACTTCTGTCAGTCTGAAATGGACAGATGCTGCCAAATTTGGCAGATGCCAACAATTCTTTGATGTGGGGAGTTTTTCCCCTTTCCCCATGTCATATTGTTTCAGTTGTTTTTACATGAAAATACAACACAAATAGTTCACCACATAAAATAAATCCCCAGGAAAATATGGTAACAGACAAGTATTTAGACATTATAAAAATATCCCTGAAGGGAGAAGAATTCATTTGATCTATTAGTAATGAGAAACTGCTCTTTGATCCTTTTCTATTCCTGTTACATCAGAGAAAACCAAGAGATACAACATCTACTTGTGAAATGTGTCAGGTGTTGCCAAAACAGCAAGCAAAGCAGTTATAAACAGAACCTTGAAAACAAAAATATTAAGCAAGATCTAAAATATACTCAGTATCAAAATTCCCAGGTTAAAATGAGAATTCTTAGTGACTTCTCTCTCCCATTCTTTAAATCACAATGATGAAATGGCCATGAAACATAAAAATAAAACATTAAAAAAAACAAACAGCAAAACAAACCAACCTTTCAAAGCATGATAGGTCTTTCATATTCATACTAAAAATTGTATTTTGTTTATTAAGGAAGGAAAGTCAGGATCTAGCAAGCAATATGTTATTTTATGATCTCTAGGCAGATTGTCATTTGTGTGGCAGAACTGATAAAAAATTTTCATAAACATTTCTTAGAATAGCTAGTGAAAACATCACAATTGTTTGCATGTTTTGATTTTTTTAATAAGACTGTCCAGGTGGACACATCTGCCCTCTGGACTACTGCAAACTGACCAGTACATTGAGCCAATAGACCTGACATGCAGGCCCAAGATCATTTCTAGAAAAGAAGCACAGCTAAAGCAACAGAGGTGGAGTTCCAGATAGGGTTGTGTGACATATTGATTGGATACTGTTAAGAAATAACATAATTATTTAAGTGAAAGTTTTGCTTAAGAGTGCTCAAGCATAAAAATTTCATATAGAGTGTTATAATTACACCTTTATTGGGTTTTATTAGTTCTAAGATGCAAGTTGATTAAAAAAAAAATAAATATATTTTCATTATTTTTGTGTTATTGTGAAATGAAAGCAAAATGCCAAGGTCCTGTATTATTTTCCTGGGTGTAAAGTCTGTTCAATGACCATTTTTCTCATATGGTAACACCTCTGTCACTAATAAGACACATAAGAAAATTATTTTGATTAATCTATATTGTCCCAGTGACAAAGTTATTGTTACATGAAACATTTTAATGTGTTCTTCACTGGTCTTAAACTCCCTTAGGATATGGCTATGTTTGGTACAATGGAGAATAGCTTAATGAGCAAAGCTGACTGAAATACTTCATGCAAGAAACATGCACGTTTATGAGCTATCTTCTTTTTTCCCAGAGAATGTCACCAAGATCTGTTGCATTTATTACATTAAAGCTAAGGCTTTAAAATGCCCAGTGGGTATTAAGATTAGTGTAACACAATTTCTTCCTGCAACACCAATGTGTCTGTTTTCATGCTCCAATTGTCTGTCAGATTTCCCTTAAGACTGGTAGAAAAATGTCTGTCAAAACTTGAACATTCCTCAAAGCAAGTTATTCACATAAAAAATTGAATAATATTCAAGAGAATAGATTCTGTGAATAACAACACTAACAACTGAAAGCAAAATGTGAGTCAATGAATGAAGCCAAAAGAAAACTGTAAGGGGGAAAAATATATTGCAAAAGAATTAGTTCCTTTGAAACTGCTGCACAATTCCGCAAATCCTATGAGATATTGAGAAGATATAAATACAGTATTGGAATTTTTCCTGTTAGAAATTAATGAATAGCAATATATGTTTTCTTTAATACATCTTTCAAGTAATATCTAAAAATAGTTTCACTCCTTTCATTCCATGCAACCTGTAAACAAACATCTATATGTTATAGATGGATAAATTAAGGCCAATAAGAGCTCAAGGCTTAAGATGCATTATGCATAAGAACATAATTCAACTATTTTATTTTTCTTTTATCTTTAGGAAAGATTTCTTTATCTTAAAAGAAGGGTTCATATTCTTTACATTTAATGTCTACAGAAAATCAGTGGCAGAAAGACAAAGATCATTGACATTTTTTTGATACCGCACACGGCTGAAGAAACACACCTTAATTCTGCATTATCTGGAGTTTCTTCCTCATAGAGATTAACTTGCTGTAGTGGGCTAGGAGCTTTTAGATATTATGTGAAATCAGAAATAGCAAGCCATAGAAGTCTCTAAGAACTTTGGTTCATGACTGGAAGTTTGCCCTCATATGGTAATAAATCTGTAATCAACACATTTGGGGTGGCTACAGTTTTGAAATGATAGCTAGTATCAGTTTTGATTCTTTCTTCAGGTTGGTCAAGGATGAATCCTTTCACTTCTTGGTAATGATAGTAAGTACTGATACTAAGAAGTAGAAATTTTGGGTTTGTTTTTTTCCTGTTTGTTTTTAAGGAAATTTTAATAATTCTGCCATAGAAAGGAAAAAAACTTTTGCCAGCAAGGAGCAAATAATAATTGTTCAATTAGAAATGATGCACTGTTTGAACTGATTATTAGCAACCAAAATGCTAAAAAGTTATCTGCTATTGTAGAAGCCCATCTAGACTGAATGAAAAATGTTACTTGCCAGAATTTTGTTTATATTTTGTTTAAGTATGGTGTTAAACTCAGGCTTCGGGTATGATTCAGGAATTAGACTTTGGCAACAACAGACTCTAAGAGTAAGATTTACAGCTGAAAGCTTTTGAGCAAGGGTGCAACATTCTGTGCGGGAAATGCAGAAGCTATTTGACAGTGTGGGCAATTTATTTTATGGGCAACAAATTGCTACTAATCCTGTAGTTTAGAAGAGAGGAAGGAATTGGAACACAACACTTCAAGAACTTCATTATTTTCTAAAATTTAGATTAGCACTCATGCAAGCAAAGAAAATAACTTCTGTTTCATTCTCAATTAAATACATGGTTCTATAATAAGATTAGACACATCTGGTGTAACCTGAGACTAAAAGCCTGAGTCTGTAGAATTTTCAGGCTGCATGTCTTACTGCACTGCTGGGATTTTGGTTTTAGTGTAAAATCAATCTACATGGCCGCATATATCCGCAGCCTCTTCTGAACTGAAGAAATATGTCTGACAGCTGAAGTAAGTTCTGTGGACCAGAGCCATTAATAGTCATTGCCAGCTCACTTCAAGCCCATCACACTTATACTAGGCAGATCAGGCACCAGATTTCTTCTAGTTACAGGTTTTTAAAGAGAATGGGTTGCCAGTGAGAAAATATTTATATAGAAGTGTGAATTCAACAGGTAAAATCAGAATCTTTTCTGTTCTTTCTGTCAAGTAGCTACACTGAAAAAAGAACATTTAAAAATGTTGATTTCTACACATACATGACTAAAATGTTCTATTTCTAAGACAAATGAATAAAGTACTGGATAGAGTAAAACACTTCAATACCAACAAGTTTGTAGTTGTACAGGAAGGGGGGGGAAGACATTCTAAGCAGGTAAAGTAACTGTCTTAATGTTTCAGAAGAGTTAGCATGGGAGCTGTACACCAGAGACCTGAAGAGGAGTATAGATAGTGGAGTGCTGAGCAAAACCCTTACCTGTTATACTCAGCTTGTCTACATGCATACTTTTAAATAAAACATTCCATGATTTTTCTCTGATCTTAAGTCCAACGGCTATAATATGAATCATGTCTGCAAAGCTAAGCGTGCTTCCTCCATAATAGCATGTTGTCATCTATACCACTGACTGAGAAAAGCTGATTACCTGTGCTGCCCTTCAAATGATTCCTGGATATTGTTTGGAGAAGAACAATTTAATTTGACCACAGGAACTCTAAGGAACATATTAAGTGTGCAAGAGGAAGCCCTATTTTGTTTAGTTTAAGAAGTCAGCTAATGTAGACTTTTTTTCAGCTTATATGTGTAAACTAAATCAGGTTCTCCTTCAGAAGCAGGTGGTGGGATTCAAAACACAGGTAAAAAGGTTTTAATGTGTGCCTGCAATGAGAATTTGAAATATCATGGCTTCACCATTTTTCCATGAATCATCTAAATTGTCTGCCTGTTCAGCTCAGTTCAGTATGATGAGCTACATCAAATGGAGCAGCAATTCTGTCCCAAGAAAACAGCCACTTGTTGCACATTGTGTGACACATTTGCAAATGTGCGTAGCAAGCTCTGGGAATTCATACTGGATGGGTGCAGGAGGGGTTCAAAAAACAGGAATCTGTGGAAGAAAAGTTTGAAACTGAAACATGTTACTGAATGAAGGCAACCAGCCCTAAATTACTTGGAGGTGGCTGTTCGGCTTTCGTAACAATTATGGATTTTGTCTTCCCACCATTATCCTCACTTTTCAAACTGCAGCCTTTAAAAGATTTGTGTTCCTCTCTTCTTAGACAGTGTCTGAATAGTATCACAGCTTTGCATTTACATGTGATTTAAGCAAATAGGTTTTCAGGGAGCTGGTGAAGCATTCCTAAATTGGTCTCCAGGAAGCTATGCAATGACTGCACAGGAAAACTAAAATTTATTCCCTTACCCTTGTAGATGGTTCTCTTAAATGTCTTAGAATAAGCAACTGAATATTGTTTATTTTTTATATTGTTGTTCATATTTTACTAGTCCTACTGAGAATTATGAAGTCTTAACTAATGTAAAACATGGTTTTTACATTGTTTACTAACAATGCATACTCAAGGAAAATAAATTAGAGGACTAGCTTTTCAACAGCTAAGCAAATAATTTGCTATACATAATGAACGGTTAATTATCTGCCCAATCTTCTAGTCAAGCCAAAACCTGTGGCTGGCTAGAATTAAGGGCATAGCTTGCCACTCTGTAACCACTCTTCACTTACACATATGAGCCACTGATGTATGATTTAAGATACAGAAACAACATTGACTATCTAATGGCAGTGAGGTACCACAACATGAACCCAAAACTTTGGAGTCTTTCTATAGCTGATATTATTACTCTATAGAGGCTTACTTAAATCAATATTTAATGAAACGGTTTCAGAAGGTATGGCAAATAAAATCATTAGGTACACATAGACACATCTAAAACTGTTAATTTTTCAATTAAAAAAAAAACCTGCCAGAAACCCAAAAGGTCTCTTCTTTTTCAAGAGTAAAATTACAATATAAAAATAATCTGAAAATGTCTTCAAAGACACTTTAAAATCTTCTGGCAATTTTTACTGTTATACTTTAATAAAGACTTGCCTCTTATCTGCCATCTCTTCTTTTGTTTTTGCCTTGATATGTCCAATCTGTTGTATTTTTACTTACTTTGTGACTGTGCATACCATTACATCTAAATCCTTTCTATCATAAAATCTGATGAATCAGTTTTTAGATTATTACCAGAGTATATTCAATATTAGAAGTAGGCTGTAGGCTAATAGATTTTTTCTAGAATTTCCATTAGAACTGAGGAATGAAGAGTAAATAGATCTCTGATAGCAATTAGGCTATATCCTAAAATTAATCAATTTCTTTCTAATAACTTAGCAAAAATTCATCTTGAAATAAACTTTTGCTGCCATAGTATACTTCAACTAAAAGTATAAAGATCTTGTCATCCCAAGTACTAAACATAAAACATGCATATGCATGTGAAATCCACATTTACTAGACATATGCATTATTGACACGCATTCCACAGTTTTCTTCATGCATTTTTTTGATACCACATGCTGACCTATCTAAGTATCTAAAGTATAAACAGTGTGAGAAAATATATCTGTTGATTTTAAAATACATTGGAAATAGTAACACTGTACAGCCTCTGTACCAAATTTACCTGTAACCTAAGACCTGATGAGAATCACATAGTGTTACAGCATATGGAGTTCCACTTTTCAGACAGATTGGTATTTGGTGCTGAAAAGTTTCTGCAGCAGTCTGCCAGACCTCCTAATGGCATCCAATGTGCTAACTACACATCTCTTAACAGAAAGACCATCCAAATTACAGACACAGAAGTGACCTTAGGCTGGCCTAATCACAGAATGTAGGTGTCTAATATTAGAAAACAAGGGGGGTTACAACCACCAGAAGTCAAAAAAAAGTTAAAAAAGAAACAGCAACACAAAACCAGCCTAAAGAACACTGTATTCCTGAAAGGTATATGAAATGTCAAATGAGTGTTGCAAGGCCATATGTTTAATAAAGTGGATCCTATGGTGACTCAGAATCGACTACATGTGGCCAAATTCTCCTTCCATATCAACTTGTTATAAAGTATATTAACTGCTTGGGTATATATTGGTAAACCCCAGTCAGGAATTTCACATGAAAATTTCATACACTAAGTCACCTCAAAAGTGTTTGATGCCATCTGGTGCATTTATTAAACCATTGACAGTGATTTTTGATTTTCATAAAATAGAGGAATACTCACACAGTTTCCACAATCAGTATGTTATACTGAGGAGTTCTGAATAAAAGTTCAGTTTTTCATTGACTAATACAAATTTTTTGCTCTAGCTGTTCTTCATTACTTGTTATATCTGAATCACATTTCAAGATCATCGGAAGACTGATGATCAAAAAATTATAGCTGGCAAGATCTAGCTGGAAAGATGAAAAAATGAAACAAAACCTTTATACAAGCAAAAGCATGTAACTAATATGCCAAGCAGAACTGAAAAAAAAACCCCTAACTTGACACTGAAAAGCATTCAAGTGTTCTGAGACAAAGTACCATGCTCTGGCATATTTGCAAAATGGTCATTCCATTAAAATATAAACCTAGCATCAGCTGTCTCCCTGACTGTTTTTACATATCAGGTAGAAAACAGAATTCTGGAAACCTGTGAAATAACAGATAAAATTCTGTGTACACTTTCTATCTAACATTTCTCTGTGGGGAACTGAGAAGAAAATATTAAGTTTTGCACAGTGTGATACCCCATACACCCTTCACATCGAACAGTGAAACCTCATGACTGATGATAACAAAAGTTTCCAATGCATCTGAAAAATTACCAAAACCCCCAAAGGACCACTATATCACTAAATCATTAACCATTAAAGTCAGTTTCATCTATAAGTTCCATACAGACTGTAAAGCTAATATGGAACAGAAAAAATAAGAGTACAAGACAATTAAAAAAAAAACAACTTAATACTTATTTATCAATAACGAGGAAGGAGTTGAGGCAGAAAAGAGGTGGGAGAGAGAGAGAGGAATAAGAATAAAAAATTTCAGAGCAGTGGAAGAACTTAATATTGAGACATTTTCAAATGCAAAAGCTTGACAGTTCAATAATGTCTTTGTGAGAAGTTGAGATCTCCAGTCCATCAGTTAGGAAGACATCAGTGATCAACTTTCAGGGTTAATTGTCCCCTTTTGGTTTTAGTTGTCATATTGGATTTACTTTTAAAAGGACATCTAAGAAGTAACAGGCTGAAAAGATGATCTCAGCTCATCACTCACAATTTAGCTTACAGTACAGCCTATCCAGAGACTAATAAGTGGATCAACACTCCTTAGTATAAAGCACATAGCTGTCAAAGGGTAGACTTCAAGATTAGTAGATTTAAGCACTTTAAAAGAATGAGAAGATGACACACCAAAATTTATTTGTCTTTTTAAGGCATAATTGTTTGAATTGACCATCTATTTTTTGTCACATTTCCTCTGTGTGAAACCTCATTAAAGAAGTATTTAAAACCATTACTTGAAAAAAGGCTAATTATTTTTAACAAGGTTAAGAAATGTCAAATAAATAAAATGCAGTTGACATGACATGAGCATCAAAACCTTTTGCTCAGTAGTAACTTGTATCTTTTAGTAATTGGGATGAGTTTATCCAGCGAATAGTTCAACAAAGCAGAATGTTAGAGGAGAGAGTCTGGGAATCCTGGGACTGATAAGCCAAGAGAAGAAAAGGCTCAGGGGGACCTTATCCATTTGTATAAATACCTGATGGGGAGTTATGAAAAGGGAGCTAGTTATGCCCAGTGACTGGTTGAGAGGCAATTGAGATAAACTGAAATTCAGTAATTTATTTTTTTTTAATGCAAGGATGGTCAAGCACTGGAACATGCTGCCTATGGAGGTTGTGGAGTCTCCATCCTTGGGCCTAACCAAAATCTGACTGGACAAGACCATGGGCAGTGTTACAATCTGATGTAACTTATAATTTTTGGATCCACAGTCCAACCACCGAAGGTCAGGTGTAAGCCTAAAGTTTTATTTGACAACTAACACAAGCTAAGTGATATAACCCAGTGAAGATCTGGCAATTATGTTAGAAGGCAAAAGAGAGAAAGTGAGAGAGAAGAGGGGAAAAGACTGAGGCAGACTGAGAGCAGGGCTGGGGGAAGATGGAAAGAAAAAGAATGAGAGAGAGAGAGAATGAGAGAGAGAGAGAGAGAGAGGGAGAGGGACATCACCACATATGGATCTCACTGCATCCAGCAATCTTTCTTCTTCAGGGTGGTGATCCAATTCCAGATGAGGCAGAGGTCTGATGTGAGGTGTCAGGTCAGTGGAAGGCAACTGTGAAGGGATGAAATGATGTTCCTTATATACACTGGGTTTCCCACCACTCTTGAGGCTGTTTCAGGCCCCTGGAATCTCACCTCTTAAGGGGGTATTGTCACCCCACTGCAAAGGCCATTGCTTGACAGACCCTCTGCCATTAGCTGTTGTTAGGCAGTTTGCTGGGGGTGTCAGCTCACTGCCAACTTCACCTGGGGGAGAACCTTCATCCTGCCTTTTCTATCAGTGTAAGTCTAACTCCTAACATTCCATTTACAGAATTCTCATTTGAGACAAATCAAATTCAAAATTCCACTGAATTCCTCACAGGCAGCTGGATCTTGATGGTGCAGCAAACCTGCTCTGGGTAGCCCTGGTAAAGGAGTTGAACTCACCCATCTCAGAAGTGCTTTCTAGCCTCAATCATCTGTGTGATTTTTTGAAAGCTGTGCATCTACCAGACAGTCCAGTGACAAAGCCAAATACTGGCATAGAAGCCACATGGTGGTATTACTGAAAAAATAGGGTAATTTTATATTGTGAGTGAAAATACTATTTCCAAGCTATTTCTGCTACTGCATTTAATAATAATGAACAACAGGAATACTCCAGTATACATATAATGTTTCATTCCATTAATTAAGAGCAATTATAATTTCCAATAGCAAAGCAAATACCACAAATAAATCGAAGGCTACCAGCAGATCTTGCATTGTTGTATAGTAGAAATAACATACTAATATTAAATGCATTTACACACAGAGATAATTTTTTATTCATTCTCTAGAGAAGAACTAAGAAAACACTTCACTAATGTTTCCTTGAGATTTCAAAAAATATCTTATCCTTTCCTCTTTTTTTTTTTTTTTTTTTTTAATTTTCACATTAGTGATACTTTTTGCTTCTTTTTTCTAGACTTAGTTTCATGTTCCAGAAGTGGTAGTGAGATCAGAGACCCCTGAGTTCAAAACCACGAGATCCTAAATTCTGCTTCTTTTATTTTGCTAAAATGTCTATGAATCATGAAAAGAAAAACAATCAAATTCATAAACACACACAAGCCCTTAACTCCAAAAGCAAAATGGAGTGTCCAGTTCTGGCATTCCCAGCATAAGAAGGACATAGAGCTCTTTGAGTATGTCCATAAGAGAGCCACAAAAATCAGAGCAGTGGAGCACCTCCTCTATGAGAGTAGGCTGAGGAAATTGGGGGTGTTCAGCCTGGAGAAGAAGAGAAGGTGACCATGTAGCAGCTTTCCAGTACCTGAAGGGGGTCTACAAGAAAGCTGGGGAAGGACTTTTGCACAGGTGTATAGCAAGAGGACAAGGGGCAATGTTTTAAATCTTGAAGAGGAGAGATGTAGGTTAGGTATTACGTGGAAGTTCTTTACTATGAGAGTGATAAGACACTGGACAGGGGAAGTTTTGGTGCCCCCTCCTTGGAAGCGTTCAAGGCCAGGTTGGATGGGGCCTTGAGCAACCTGGTCTGGTGGAAAGTGTCCCTGCCCATGCAGGGGGGTTGGAACTAGATGATCTTTGAAGTCCCTGCAAACCCAAACCATTCTATGATATGGAGCAGATCACCCTGGGGGCAATCACACAGCACCCACAGGATGGACAGGGGATCAGACCCAGCCAACATGGGGTTAGGAAGGGCAGGTCCTGTCTGACCAGCCTGATCTCCTTTTATCATCAGGTGGATGAGGGGAAGGAGTCTACCTGGACTTCAGCAAGGCCTTTGACACTGTCTCCCATAACATTCTCCTGGAAAAGCTGTCAGCCCAGGGCTTAGACAGGAGCACTCTGTGCTGGGTTAGGAACTGCTGGAGGCCCCCAGAGAGTGGTGCTGAACAGTGCTGATCCACTTGGCGGCCGCTCAACAGTGGTGTCCCCCAGGGATCAGTGCTGGGCTCAGTTCATTTTCTTATCTTCATTGATGATTTAGATAAGGGGATTGAGTCCACAATTAGCAAATTCGCAGATGACACTAAGTTGAGGGGGAGTGTGGATCAGCCAGGCAGAAAGGGACCTGGGAGTCTGGATTGACAGGAAGCTGAACATGAGCCAGCAGTGTGCCCAGGTGGCCAAGAAGAGCCATGGCATCCTGGCCTGTATCAGGAACAGTGTGGCCAGCAGGTCCAGGGAAGTGATCAGGCATTGGAATGGGCTGCCCAGAGAGATGGTGGTTTCTCCATCCCTGGGGGTTTTTAAGAAGAGACTGATGTGGCACTTGTGGTCTGGTAACCACAGCAGTAGTGGCTCAAGGGTTGGATTTGATGATCTCAGAGGTCCTTTCCAACACAGCTGATTCTGTGATTCTGTGATTCTATGAAGGAGGCATGTAAAGACAGGATACATCAATTACTCCATTCCAGGATGACGTAGAATGTTCTCTAGCAGAGACACTTGCTTCAGTTTTCAGTTGCAGCTGCAGTAAATGATACCACCGAAACAGTTCAGAACATGAAACTAACATATTCCATCAGTTTCTGTGAGAGTATCAAAGCCAGAAAAGCAATGTTTCTCTACTAAATGCTCCAAACACTAAGCACAGCAGCAGCTGGGAGACGAGCATAAGAACAGTCATAAGGGTATTTTCACAGGCTTACGAAACCCCAAATCTTAACTCCAGGAAGGTCATAAAAAGATGCCTAGGGAGAAATATAAGTCTAGGACAAGTGTATACTAATTCCACTTATGTTGTTAGGTTACAAATATTTTGGTTCTGGAGATTTGCTGAGCTGACTTCTTAGTCAATGTCTTGTTCATTAGTTTTTCCAGTCTTTAAAACCATGCAATCTTTCAACATCCATAACTACAACAATAATGATCTAAAACTCTGGAAATGTTTACATCTGGAAATAATTACACAGGCATTGGCCTGTGTTTGAGGTTTGAAGCAGTGAATGGAAGAGTTGCACCAAAGAGAAATTCCACTGTGTTGTACTAATTATTGACCACATGATTAATAGTCAAATGATGTATATTACACAGTAAAGATGCTTCTTTGTTCACATAAATGTCTTGTATTGGGGACACCAAGGGACCAAATCTGGGAATTTCTCAAAAAAGACAGTACCATACAAGCCTTTCTGACTCTTGAGGCTCTTCAAAGACTGTCTCAACACAGTTTAATGAACAAGATAAGGACAGAAGATTAACCACAGGATACTATCCTGCTCTTTCTATGTGTGACTAAATCTTGGTCAGAGGATGTACCTGTTGTCAGGCTGATCTCCTTACCTTAGGGAAATTATGATCTATTTGTGTTCTCTGCTTTCAATGTTTTATATTTTATGATGTTTAAAGACAGAAAAATCTCCTAACAGCATTTGCCAGTAGATTCCTTGATTAAGCTGAAACTCTCAAAATCTGTTTGACCTGCAATTTACCTTTATACTTGGTTTCAAGGCATATTAATATTATATACCATTTAAACCACTTAATTTTAGAGTCTCATAGACCTGTAATTTGGTTACAGAATACTTCAGTACAGTGATATTAACTAGAATAAATAGACAAAAAATGGTAAATAGATTTACAGCTCTGGATACGAGACACAAAAGAGATGCTGCTGAAGGATTACAGACAGTTTCAATAACTGCTCCCCCTCTGGGCTTGCAAAATGCCATATCTTCTGAATGAAAAACCTCCTTTTACAGACAAAAAAGCAGATGAAAAACGGTGAAGAAAATGTGGCTGTAAGTCATCCGAGAAGATACAAATCATTATAAGAAATCACTGCCATTTAGCTTAAAGAGACAATCACACTGCTACCTGTACCTGTGTTAAACAGATGATTTTTTTGTTTTCTCAGAACTCAGAGTCTGACGGATTTTATTCATGTTGGATTTCCAGAGATATTTTTGCAATAATTGTATTTAATCTGTGTGTCATTGTTAATGACTAATGGACACTTGCAAGGAAAGAAAATCCCAAATTCGGCAATGCAGGAAAGGAATGGAACAAAATCCTAAAGAAAACAAGCCTTCAGGTAGCTAATGGTAAGAAATGGGATTAAGGAGAACAGACTTCATGAACAAATGAGAAACCCTGGCAGTAAAATCCGAGCAATGCAGCATCCTAAATTCACAATTAAAGTTCACTTAGAGAGAGAAGAAATAAATTTCAAGGAAATTCAAATAAGGAAAAAAAACAGATAAATGGGTTATATTGGAATATAATACTTTTTAATGTAAATTTGAGAGGATGTTAGGAATTTCCTTGCAATTTCCAGTGCAGTGCAATATTCCAGTAATGTGAGATAAAATCAAAAGAGAATTCATATTACATATTCTTTTTTCACTTGTGGAACAGGATTTCATCACTTATTCTCTGTTTATACTGCAATTATAAACATCATAGCATTCATGATGAATAAAATTTATGAACACTGCTGGAACATTATTTGGATTTTATGCCATGAATGCTTTCATTTCAGTAATTAAAGTGATTTTCAATGCTTATTGGCAACATATTTTAAAAGTAGTATTAATAATTGGGTTAAAAGTAGAGGAGACCTACATTTGATTTCTAGGCTTTGACTGAATATAAGGATTTAAATTATATATGATAATGTTTTTTATATGATGAAACAGTCTTATGTTATAATGATTTTCATCCTAATTGTCTCTGAGTCTGACATCATATAGAAACAATTTTTTTAAATCAGAAAGAATTCTTTTCCTGAGATAGAAAGATTAATTTATCTGCAATAAAAAATAATGAATTAATACTGCAAACATGATAATGACTGAAGTCCAATCTCTACTTTTTTCTGCAGTAAACAAGGTGTCATCAAACTTACAGAGATTAAAGTGATCTATGCAAGATGTGGTCTCAGTCTTAAACTAAGTGATCAAGATGTCCCTTGAAGTATGTGAGAGAACTAGAGGTCTAAGAAGATCTCAAAAAGAGTTCAGAAAGGCAGTGCTTTTGCAAGGTTTTGCACAGACATTGAGACAGGCTTATGTGCACAAATACTTCTTCACTAGGTCTAGAGATGATGACACTCATTGACAACAATGGTAATTATGACTTTGGGGAAAAAAAATAAAAATACATAGGGAAAGGGAAAAGGGAGATAAGGGAGAGAAAAAAACAGCAATTAGACAAAATTCAAGGGGAGGAGAGCTCTCCCCAGCAGCCAGAAAAGAAGAGATACAACAGAGTTCCTGGGCAAGTTTTCATTGTTGGACCACTGTCCTCTCTAGAAATTGGGTTGCCAATAAAGCATCTTCTCTCATAAATATAAGGCTTTCATCAGGACCTGCCTAAACTCCCTGCTGGCTGATCCTGCTTATTAGTGCTGGTGGGAGCCCGCTATTACAGAGGCAGGGAAGGTAAGGCTTTTACATGCTAACTGGTCAGTAAGTTTTGTCAATGCATATTATTGGAAAAACCTGCCAAAAACAAACAAACAAAAAACCACACCCCAAAAGAAAACACCAAAACCGAAAACAGATTCTCAAGGCAGTGGCAATCACTTCAACCAGTGGCAACTTAACATAACACTATCTGGATTTGGAGGTGCAGAGTGCAAACAGCACAAAACCAACAGCATGAGAAAATGGGAAAACTACAGAGATTTTGGAAAGCCACAAAAAATTGCTTGAAAAGTTATAAAGCTTGAAAGAAAGACAGACTACAGCTTTGCATATGGAAAGCCCTGAGAATTACACAGGTCAAGGCATGTAAGAATCTCTGGGAAGATAAAAAACCAAAATAAAATAAAGGACCATAGCTGCCTGAACTTGGAAACCTGACCAAGGAAATACACTCACATCTGATGACTGAGATTCCTCACTCTTCTTTCATCCTAGGATGAGATGCTTAGGTTTTCATAAATTCAGTTTCATGGGCTGAAGTTCAACTGAGATTTTCCTTATTCTGTAGCAAAGGTAGACCTTTTCTTCTCTTTGATTTGGAGCAAAGAGAAAGATGAAAAACATCCAATGAATAATAATGATAATTTCTGGGACTTTTCTATTTTTTTTGGAAGTGTACTACAGGGAACTTAGAAACATAAAAAAATTTATTTGCTAAAGGGGTAGGCAGCAGTTGGTCAGCACTTGTCAGTAGCTCAGTGATATCTAAAACATTGATTAAGTTTCCCATAATATGTTTATATATTGTTATACATACAGCATATGTATTGCTATAGACTCCAAAGGGTTTGGTATTTTTTCATGCGCTATGGTTTTAAAGGGTCAGGCTAATTATATGGCATCAATACAAGGACCTAGAGAGAGGGTCTCTAAGACCCTGGGGGATACATGTGGGGAAGAACAGAGACAGGTCAGTATTCCCTCCCATTTCTTGCCAAACTCTCAAATCCAGTAGGTCCAGAAGCCACATCCACTTCTTGTTTCCTTCTTCCTTGCTGCTTTGTTGCACTTGGAGGTCTTGGGGAGATGCTTCTGCTTTTCCATCAGCTTGCCTCTTGGTCTGCCAAATCCAGATCCATGGGGTGCTTGGAAAAACAATGGCTTCCTGTTCTGAGTAAGCTCTGCCTCAAGGGACCCTCAGACACCTATCTCTGAGATCACTTCTTGTATACTTGGGTTTTTATGTACTTGTTCCTCACCCCGTGTGCTGCTGTCCTTCCTCAGTTCCAGTAAGCTTCTTCCAGTTTTACTTTACAACCTTTACATATTTCTTCCTCATTGGAATAGGTTGCCTAGGCAGAGTGTTGATTCTCCATCCCTAGAAGTGTTTAATGCTAGGTTGGATGAACCCTTGCCCAACCTGATCTACTGGGAGGTATCCGTGTCCATGCAGGGGGTTGCACCTTGATAATTTTTACCATCCCTTCCAACCCTAACCATTCTATGATTCTCTGATCTTCTTTCTCCTTTACCTTCACTTGGGAGGGTGGAGGGGGTTAATAAAGAGCAGTTCTGTCCTCTGGTTTTTGGATCACCCTGATGACTAAACTGAGAAATCAGGAAAATTCTAACATTCCAAAATGAAACCATCATTCAGAAAATTAAAATACTATCTTAAAACACAGATTTTTTTTATTTTTTTTTTTTTTTTTTTTTTTTTTGTAATGTGTGTATGGGGCATGGGTATTCTTATAATTTGAAACAAATTTTCATTACACAGACAACTTAGAGAACACCTTGAGCATTCTTTTGCTACATCACCAATTTGGGAGTCATTCATACCATGGTTTCCATGAGACAGATTCATTTCACTATTGAGAATCCCCTACAAAGCAATTAGAAAGTTAAAAAGCGAGGAAAAAAAGGTGTTTGTATGTCAGTGAAGACATAAAGTTACTTTTAGAAGTATCGAAACTGCAGGGAAATATAAGTCCTTATTTCACAAAGGTTAAAAATATATGGGTTTCTTTGTCTCTGGTCAGATTACAAGGGTCATTCTCTTGGAAGGAAAGGAGAACTAAAAATATTTCATGCTGGCTGTGTCTTCTATTTATTAACAGTGTGCTGTTTCTGTCCATAACATCTCAAACAGAACTGTATTGTTTATCAGCAGCTATATTCTGCTCCTTCCTGAAAGCATAAATACGTTGAAGTTTGAATTATAGGACAAAATTGGATGAACTCAGCTGCATAAATCACTGTATTTTTAAAATCGGCTCAGGTGTACTGATTTACACCTCAAAATTCGACCTGCCATTGAAACAGAGGTGACACAAATTACAACTTCTGAAGCAGATTTTCTGATAAAATAATCTCATAACATTTAGGCTGAAAAAGAAATATATATTTAGCTCTGTCTCTGTTGCAAAGTCAAGTCACTTAATCTTCTTGGTTGAGATTCACATCCAATCAGCAGTAGATTTATGCATCTTCTGACACTGAGCTTGAGGAAGTTAGTTATGTAGACCTGAGGGAATTTAATCTCTTAGTTTCTTGTGTGAAAATCCATAATAATAGCTTCTCTATCTGCAAAAAGTAGATGTATTTTAATATCACTGATCCTTTACACATTTTAGATGTGGAGATTGTATTCATGACATTCTTTCTCTAAGGTTTGTAGCAGATCTGCTCCAAATACATGTGAACAATTGCATACAACTGACCTATTTATTTCAATGAAAATTATAGCATAAAGTACCTCTTTGATTACAGCTGCTGTTTCTTGAGCCTGAACCTCTCTCAGCTTTGGTTATGCATGAGTCTCAGAGCTTTTTTTTCAGTACTGTATCTTAATATAGGAAATCTTAATTGTGCAGCTAACAGAACGCAATAGGTCTCATGCATACTTTTCAGGCTGAAGTGATACAATTCAGTGTGTTTCTCTGCTCGTGCTGAAGCATTGCTTGAACTATTGTGATTCACTGAACTTTAAATATTTCTTGTCTTCTATGAGAACAATTCAAGGCCATCAGATAATGTGGCAAGCCATTCATTTTACAGCAAAGCGTGTGGCTCAGTAGCAGATATGGAAGATTTAACACAAGAAACCCTTCTAATATTCTTTAGAAGTACCAGCAACCCACTGCTGATATTTCCCTGAAATGAAAGCGCTGTCTTTATTTATTCATTATTCACTCCTTTTCCTTTAAACTGAAATCAGTTTGGGGTGGGGTATGTGGGGGGAATAATAAAAAGAAAAGACAGTCTTCCCTTAGTAAATTTTATTTCAACACTGACAGTCTTTGACCCAATACTTTGTGTTACAAAGTCTGATATTTTCCATTCACTATTAACAGAATTTTAACTGTTTCTTATTAAGAATCTTTCTATTCTAAGTTTTCTATTTAACATTTCCCATGGAAATAAATACTGCAATCTGATTTTTTAACATGACAAATATATATTTCTTCTGTATTTACTAATTTTCAATGCATTGCTATTCCTTTGCTTTCAAATTAGATAAAAATTCTCAGTCTTCTAAAACTAGAATCTCCTATATCCAGTCTTTATTTTATTACTTCATTGAATAATGGTGTCAGTGCAAAATTTTAGGTCCACTGTTGTCCTGTCTGGAAAATCTGTTTGTGTGCTTACCTTCTCCTACTTTGAAGAATGTTTTTATGTCCAATCAAAATTTCCCTTTTTGCCAAGCTGTCTACATTGCTCTCTATCTTATTGCTGTGCACCTTTGAGTAGAGTCTGTCACTCTATTTTTTAGAACTAACCATTAAGTAAATGAAGAATACCTTTAAATTCTTCTCTTCCCCACACTAAACAAAGTATTTTCCTTCATTCTCTCATAGTACTACTGTATCCTGAACAGAATCAAAATAATTTATACAAATAATCTTGATCTCATAACAGTAGCACTCTTGTGTATAGACGTATATGGATATATGTGCACACACAAACACTTTTAGTGAAACATTGCTCTGTAGAATGAATTTTCAATGACCATAAACAAGAATGTTTGCATGATCAGGCCACTGAAGAAGAATACACTGAGTCTACCAGAAAGTCACAGCTGAAAAAACCCACTACAATAAAATATCCCAAAAAAATTGTTCAGAAACATCTGAGAAATGTGAGTTGTGCTATTAAGGAATTATATCTTGATGGATGCTAGATTCATGGAATCACATAAGGAAATAACATGAGAAAATTGTACCTTGAAGGGTGCAGAATAAAGAAAGGAAACTAGTATGGGAAAATCTCTTAGTCCTTGTATTGAGGTTGCTTAACCTGGTCAAGTCTATAATACTTTGAAGTTACCCACAATAGACAGCATACATCAAATTGTCTTTAGGTAGTTTATATGAAAATGCAGCATAAACCAGTAGCTGTCTGGGTTCTGCTGCACAAAGATGAGATATGTGGAACCGATCATTATGGTTTCCAGAAATTCCACCGGTGTCAAAATTGTATAGAAGGGAATACATCTCTATTGCTTTTATTCTACTGTCTCATCAGCACTTGGTTGTAGTTTCTGTGCAACTGCTAGGTATTCTAGTTTCCTTTACTCCATGTCTACTCTCTCCAGTGTCTCCATTTTGTCAACCTCTCTTATAATGTAGGGCCCAAATATAAAATCAGTATTCACGAAGTTATCCAGCAAGTGCTAAGTACATAAATAATCACTTCCCTTGACCTTCTGGATACACATCTATTAATGCAGCCCAATACAGTTACCCTTCAACTTAGAAAGAATGGAATGTTGACTCATGTTGAACCACAAGTTCACCTGAACCCTGAATTTCTCTTCAGAAAAGTTTCAGCTTGTGAAGTCATTTCCCAGCCTGTGCTGGTGGATGGTGGTCTTCCACCCCCAGTGCCAAACCTGGCATTTGCTTTTGTTGGGCTTGAGGGACTCATACTTATTCATTCCTCCAGCTTGTAGAGGTGCTGCTGAATGACAGTCTGCCCAGTTTAAGTCATCTTTATGCTATTAAATTCAAGGGGTTAACATATAATATTATAACCATTGCTTTGTAGACTGCAGGACAATTTGAAATATTAGCTAAACCCTCACTTTAGTTTAATCATACCTAAGAGTCAGGACCAGTTTTAGCTAGTTCATGGTATTTTATTTTCCTAATAAAATTTTTGAGATATAAAATCATGTAAAAATATTGTGTGAATACTGATAGATACAAAGGAGAGTAACATAAATAATAGCAGAACAAGACATGAAACATTAGCTTACAAGAAAAAAAAAGCAGAAATAACACAGCAAACTTAAAAGCCAGATGCTAAGAAAACCTGACTGAAATGGTATTAAGTAACGGCTGAGTAAAAGTACTCTCACATGGGGTTTGCTATGACATACATAAAAAATAAATTATTAATTTCAGGAAAGTAGTCATATTTTACATTACAAATTGAGCTGAAGTAAAATTATAGGTGTGTCTGATGTTTGGTTTTACTTTGCTTTTGTTTTGTTTTGTTAGGTTTTTTTGTTTTTCTTAAAAGTGAAAACAAAGAAAATTTTTTGACTGAAAACCTCAAGCCTAGGGTCTAAGGAATGACTCATATCCACTCATTTATTTTTTCTCATAAAATCTTGATAATATTTTTTCTCATAAAATCTTGATAACCTGCTGTCATTCAAAAAAGTTAAAATAATCTGCTTTTTAAAATAAAAATAAAAAATGTCATATGCAAACCTTCCTTTCTTAAACGAGAGTTTTCCCAACAATAAAAAGCCTTGTATTCAAAAGCAGTGCTATGTTCAATTCTCCTCTATATGATAAAGAATTTAAGACTCAAGAATTAGAACTCAAGGGAAATTAAAATGTGTTTACCCAAGAGTCAATTTTTTTTTTTTTTTCAAGTGCAGCTCTGTGGATGGGAAGAAATCTTAAAAAAGATTGAACATCTGGGCAACCACCAGCATTCTAGAAAATAACTAGCTCATTTACTGTTTACCATGCAGGTTCCTGCTGAAGCCTGTAGCTTCAGAACAGAGTGCAGAAACTGTCCCTGTATAGTCAGGTATCTATATGATTTGTTTAGCAACTCAAAGAGGTATGATTTACAAGTTTTCCAAGTGTTGTTCCACAAATGTAAGTATGTCCTTTTACAGTTAAGGTACTAGTCATTTTTTCACAAGAATTTTTTTTCAGGGTAATGTTATACATGGGAATAAGCAGTCAAACTTTACATAATCTGTACACCTTCAAGAGCAAGTGCAAGCAAATACTCATAATCAGTAATAAAGCGTTACATAAATTTCCTATACTTCATCTTTTCTTGCCTGTCAAAAGGGATCAATTTACATTTCAAATAGCAGACTTTTCTTGCTTCCTGCAGCTTCTGGCAGAGACAGCAGCTTTTCATCTGAATTAATGAAAGTGACAAAGAAACAAATGCCATTTTGTCACTTTCTAATTCAGTGCTTTAAGGATCATCCCTACCATGTGAAACTTCACAGATATCCTGATTGCTAAGGCATGTTCTTCTGTACAACAATTCACTCTGAAAGGAAGCAGCTAATTTTGGCTACCAGATTTTGGAGTCTTCACTGATTCCTGCAGGTTTTGTGCTATGGTTTCAATGCAGAAGACAAGCAACAGCGAATGGATGTAGCTCTATATTCTAAATGGAGGTGGAACCTTATTTAAGATACACACAGAGAGTTCAGAGTGTCACACCAGGCTTAGGAGTTGGACAGACCAGTTGCCCAAATTACCTTCCTTCCTGATGTTCTTTCAGCTTTATTGACATCAGTTACCTCAGATGGATTCTTAATTAGGCCTTACGTAGATCTTCTTTGAGCAGAATAAAACAATGTTATATTAAAATCATAAACAACAGCCTCCCTGTGCTAAGGCCCCAACCACTGGCAACATCATCTAAGGGGAAGAGATGTCAAGAGTAGAAAAATCCATGGATAAACAAAACAAAACAAAACAAAACAAAACAAAACCCACCACCACCACAACAAAAACAAAAAGCAAAATAACAAACCAAACAAAAAATCCATGCAGTCAAATTGGGCCACAGGTTTTTTATATTCTTAAACTGTCACAGTAATGTTGTCTTTCTAAAAAAAGATTTTTCAGACACTGTGGACCAGCTGTTCACTTTCTTCTGACCCTAATGTACCTTAAGAGTTTCACTATGGTGCTGCTTACTGCAGCTGGGTTACTAGGAGAGGATACAACTGGGAGGTGATACAACACAGTCTTGAGAGCAACTTTTCTTCAGCAGCACTGAGTTCAAGATCGCTCAACTTCTTTTTCATGGTGCCACAAGCCAGACACAAATGGGGTCCATGTGATAATACTGCTTTACTTTATGATTTTACATGGCTGCTGCAACTATTAGTGCAAAAGCAAAGAGGGGATATGATGGTTTGTATTCATTTTATGCAGTTGGAATAATGTCTTCTGCCAATGTACTTTATGAATCCAGATGAATGACAGAAATATATGTAAAAACTACATTTCACAGTACAAAACATTATGTAACATATCTAATGAAACATAACTAAAAATATAATATATAATATTCAATATGCCATATAATTTTAATGTGACATATACGATGTCATTTGTGATATTGTAAATAATAATATTGTAAATGTTTTCTTTTTTTTCAGAAAACGCCCATTTTGTCTGTGCTAATATTACTTTCAATGAAGAAGAAATGAAATCTTTAACATTTCAAAGTACCACTCAGTGTCATTGCTGAGTTAACTGTATTGTGCAGTTCATTGAAAAAAAGTATTTATTAAATCTCATCCTTTTACAAACTTCATTCCCACTTATTCCTCTCTCACACAAGCAGAGTATATTCCGTCCACAGATGGCAAGGGGGAAGTTACCATAACACTGTAAACAACCGACAACCAAAAGTAAAATAATAAGACAAAAGCCACAGAATCCTCAATCACTCTGGACTGTATGTCTGGACTTACACAAATATACCTGCCTATAACAAGAGCTAGCTAGCCAAGGTAAGACCTTGCTAAGTCCATAGCAAAACTGACATTGGAAGAACATGTATCCCCCACTCCTCCTCAAGTCATCTTTAGTAATTGAGGGCTTCATAACTTGAGGACTTCTGAAGTGTATTGAATCCAGTTATCTACTGTGACTTGCCTTTTCATAAAAAACAAAGGCAGAACTATCCCTTTGTACAATTTAATTTCTCTTCACGGTTGTAATTTTAAAAGCTTGAGCTAGAATTTAATTGGAATCACTGGAACTTTAGTAATGCCACTGGTATCTGAAACGGAAGTATTTTACAGCATAAAAGGATGGTATATTTTATTACAAAATCCTTTTAATTTAAATATGTCTTTCATTCAGTCTCGACTGATTTGGACTTTAAATGAATTTTCTGCAAGGCATTTCCTCAGAACCTAGGAAATGTCATGTTATTTGAGTAGATGTCTGTCTAAAGCCATATTTGAAAAGCAGAGTGTACTCTTTCAATAGTAATCACTATAATATGAAACATATCAAGGTTAGAAAGTGCCTTTACAGGCACCTAGGAAATAATTTACCCTCTTAAGGAATTTCCTCTTCCACCAGCTGAATGGCTGGCTTGTGATTTAAACAAGTTTCGTATTTCTTAAAAACCTATATAAAATATAGAATAGGGTTTAATTATCCTTAAATCCTTCTATTCTTTGCCTCAGTGGTACCTCCTGGCAATAGGAACTGCTGATTAATTATACATTTAGAAAAAGAAACACTTCTTTTATCTATTTCTGAACAAGGATGTCCTCAAGTAAATTGCACTGTGGGAGTCACGATCTGAGTTTGCTTTCTGCTCTAGCTTCTTCATATTGTAGATTGCATTTTAAACTCAACAAAAAAGATGTAACGCTGTGGGAAAGTAAGACCCAGTCCAACAATGACAAAAAAACCATAAATTACAACCTGAGCGAGAAATGGAAACAAAGATTAAAGAAGTCTTTGCAAGGTGAAATCTGAAGACAGCAGCACCATTTATTATCTCTAACAAACTAAATGCAGCAGGGAATACTTTGGGTGTGATCTTACTTAAAAGAATCCCCTTTGATACCAACCCTGTTTTCTCATGTGTTTCCCAAAGACATGCCCTAACAATATTATCATAACCTTGTGTGAAAGTGATATCACTGACCTCATTTCTAAGTGAAAATGATGGACAATATCTACCCTTCCAACTCTCTTTCAATGTAAATGAGCAATGACAGGCAGTAGCCTTATGTTGTAGCCGTACTATATAGCTCCTGAGTTGCAGAGGATGCAGAACAGCAATCTCTAATTTACCTTCTAGGTTTCTCCATGCAGTGGAAAAAAAAAACAAAAAAAACCCCACAAACAAACAAACAAACAAACAAAAACCCACCAAAAAAAACACTTCACCCTCACATAGTAATCTTCCAGTTAATTTTCTGATTGGATTAATTAAATGGTCCAGAAATAAAACTGAGATAATTATCAAAAGTATAAAAAGTGTAATCAATTGGGGCGATACATCTATTAATTTTGAATATCAAAAAGGATAAAGAGGGAAGAAATGTGAAAACATGAAATGGGCTGAAAAAGCCTTTCAGGCCATCAAGGTATATATGTTTATATGACTTCTGTTTTCTCCAAGCCAGAAGCATTTAATTAATGTCCTCTCTGAAAGACATCGTCTTAAGTCATAGCGCTAAAAACAATCAATGCCAGAGCTGTCAGCAACTTTATGAGAGATAGGGTTTTACTAGTGGCTTCTCTAGAAGTTGTTCTGAATTAGATTTTTCTTCACTTTGATATTATTATTACTATTACTACTATTATTATTGTTATTGTTATGGTTGCTATTACTAAATAATAATTTTCCTGACCAAGACTTTAAAAACTATCTTTTAATTTTCATTAGGCATGAAAGAAGCCTAGTAGGCAAACCATAAACATATGTGGAAGGTGAGCACATCTGCTTCACAGAGATGAGCCCATCAAGGACCTTTTCTGTTCATAGTAGGTAATAGGAAAACATGCAGGCAAAAAAACAGTAGGCACAGGACAGTGGAGACAAAACCAAGGCCAAGGACAAAACATATTCAGTCACTAGCTGATGGGTTATAAAGAAACTCTGGGTACAGCTTTGAAGAGAAACAGCCTGGCCTTTGTCACTCATAAAGGGAAACCAAAACCTTAATATTGTGGATATTTGCGGTGAGTGTCAGTGGGCCTATGCAAACCTTAGGAGATCCTAACCTCTGCACCTATGTTCTTAAATCCTGTGGCGGGTGTCCCCATGCCAGCTGATTTGTTATCTCGTGCAAGTGTGAGAGAAGTAGGTGCCTGTTTCTGGGAGTGTCAGTGGATTTGGCACCAGATCACAGGCAGGTGGAGATGCAAGTGCACTGGCATGGTGGTGTCAGCAGCTGGAGCCAGTGGAATCTCAGGATCACCATCTGGAATAGGAGGGAAAGCAAGCCTCAGCTTCTGGGTGGAAATGGTACATGTACTGAAAAATCAGCTATGGTGAACCAAGTAAGGCAAATGAGGGGCTGAGTACCGGGTGAATGATTGGAAAATGTTAGTAGAATTCAAGAGCAAAGTCACTTGAACTATGCTTTCCTCTATCTAAACTAAACATCCTCAGCTCAAGGCTGTTTGTAGGCAGTTGAAAAATCATTGTGTTCTGTTAGTTTCCGCAACAACTAGGAAAATTTAAAATACATAGTAGAAATGTGACTCATCCGAGATATAAGCAAGAGACAGTACATGCAGATCATGGTACAAAATATACCCCTTACAATTTTCTCTAGGTGATGCTTGAAAAAGCTAGATATTCACTGTCATGTCCTTGTTTCAATTGAATAACAGGAAAAAAACCCAGATATCTTGCACTATGAGTACTTCAATCAAGATTTATGACAACTTTGACATTTAAAATGTGAGTGATAATACCGTCACAACAAGATACACCTTACAAGTACATCAGTGGATTTATGCTTGTGCAAGAAGTCTGAATTATATCTTCAGGAGCAGGTGGTGTTTTCAGTGTGAAACTCTTCCAACATTATCACTCACACAACAAAAAAAGATATCCCTTCATAGCTGATAAGTTTTATATGAAGTATTGCTTGAAAGCAAAGATCTGATAACACATTATGCAACAGTTCATACCTAGGTAAACATGCCTCCTGAAATTTACCATTTTAAGTTGGTAAGACTGTTCTATCAGTAGACAAAGTGAATTTTTTCTGTTGCTGTTATTTTTATGTCATCAGTATGCTTTTTATTGAAGAAAACAAGAAACAAAGTATCACTGACTTGTGTTTCAGGAGGACTTTTTATTTGTCAGCAATGATATAAATATTCTGTGTCCTTGTAAAATTTTGTCATGACCAATGAGTAACGAGTTATAGAATGAGAGTTTTGGTAATGCATAGAAACACCTAAAGTAGAACTTATACATAAATTAAAAATCTAAATACAAAATTTTCATCCAAATCCATGTTCAGCCATTGACTAAATCCAGAAGTACTTACACACTGTATGGACTCTACTGCTGAGGACATGTTGAAGTTACTTTATCCTATTGCCAGCTTTGTATATAACTACTCTTCTAAGGACTTCTCAAATGCAGACTAACTGAAAGGTCATGTATTTATAATCTCTCTTGTGTGTGCTCTCGTTGTAAAACTGAGTGAATCACAGAACTTGAGGACTAAAGCAGAAGAGGTTAGAATTTATTACAATTAAGATTCTATTAAAAACTATCTAAAAATACAGAGAAGAAATGGAAGAAGGGAATGAAAATCTAACCACATTAATAATTATATTAAGAAGGATATTTCTACAAATAATGGGAAAATATTGATTAAGGAATATTAATTAAATAGTTTAGAAAGATATAGGGGAAATTTGAAATCTTTAAGGCCTAGCAAAATGTTTTAATTGAACAAGAAAAGACTGTCAAGGTAAATTGAAGATACTTATGGAAGCTGCATGGAAGTATAATGGCATGAAAAGAGAGAGCATAGTTCTGTTGTGGAAGAAATGATCAGATAGTATCTCTTCTGAAAGAAGTGCCACATAGCATAAAAGGTCCTTAACATTTAATTGTATTGTCTGTCTAGCTGAAGATGACACTATGACAAGAAGACATAATTGGAGAATAATAAAAAATGTGATATCTAAAAGCTGACATAGGTCTTGAAAAAGGTATGAGAAGATAAGTATCAGTGCATTTTGAAAGGAGTCACATAAGTGCAGTTTATTTTCTAGTTCAGTTTATTTTCTATCTAAGAATAAAGTAATATTAGTCAAACATATAATTTGGTTCTGAATGGGAAAATATAAATGAAGGCTGTGAATATGGGGATTGGCAAATGAACATGAAATGCATAGAATGCTCTCAAAGTTAAGGAACTGGAAATGACTTTGATTTGTGTTTGGAACAATATCAGATCAGAATTATCTACTGGAAGTTTTTAAGTATCTATTTTTGGACACATCTTTCCTGGTATTTTTGTGCTACTGACTTGAGATTGACAGTAAGATGCTAATTTTCTTGATGGCATAGATGTAGGAGATATTATCAAAACAGAAGATGACTAAAATGCTAAGCAGCAATGCCAAACTGAATGTACAAACAGAAACATTATGTACACTAAACTGCTAATCAAAAACATGCAGCAGTGGATTTAAAGCAGTTACTCTGAGACTATTATACTCTATTAGTAATTTTTAGTGCAAAATCTCTCGAACTACAAAGAAAGGATAAATGACTGGTTTACATTTAAATCTAACCTCAGGAAGATTTTCATACTCAAGGCATCTCTTGACTGATTGGTACTCTGAAGGGTAAAATGGCATGTACCTGATGCATACATGCATGCAAATATCAAGACCTTTTAATTTCCTTGACCCCACCCAAGAGTACTTTTTTTGCTAGGAAATATTATTATTTTTTTAAACATTAAAGAAAGAAGGTCTATCAGTTCCTGTCTTCTATCTTTATTCTGTCCTTTGGGAGTGACCAAATACATAACATTTAACATCCAACCAACTGATGTAAAATACTAAAAAGATTCAGTGTACGCCACTGAGGACAAGTAGCATTCCAGGTCTACCTACCATGTTGACGTAAGCTAAGCTGAAAGTATAGTGTATGTTTCGTGGTTATTTACTTTAACATGTCTGAGTGTGTATGTGTATGAATGGATAAGATAAGAGCAAAGAGAATTTGTGATCTGAAAATATGTTACTAATTGGGAATTTTCATCAGTACAGATGAAATAACATCATATATAAAATGCATCTTTTTTTCCCCACAATCCAGTGTTTCGTATTGTCTAAAAATGAATAAAAATAACAACAACAATAATAATAATAGTAATTTACATTATAATATTTTTCTTCCTTTCCTAATAATTTTGGGACACACATGATGGCTAACCCTTTCTACGGATGCATAGTTTTTCCTAGAAACTAGTAATAAAACTACTATATGGCTCCAGCACTCAAAAGACATACTTTTTAATGACTGACTTCTTCACTGATGCTGATAGAGGTCTGTGGGTCATAAGAAAATCACTGTGATAGAAAACCGCATAATCTAATTTAATGAAGAAATTCCCCCAAAAAAAGGTTTTGTAACTTCTCAAAATAACATATTTTTCCCCATATGAGGTATCCAATGCTTTCAGTAAAAAAAATGGAGTTCAGTAGATACTGTGTGCAAAATAATCTAAAGCTACATTATTGTGTTGCTGTCATCAACACCATCTACTTTCATCCTAGATGTTCATTAATCTGGCAGCAGACCAGTTAACCTGTTATAGCTGCTGTGAAGAGAATATAGCGCCCAATATAATTAATTACTTCTCTCCCCTTTTCTTTCATCCTTGCAGCAAAAAGACTAATGATGTCTTGCTTTCTCAGAGTTACCATCTACAGTTTTGTCAATGATAGATTGCATATAAGTGCTATTGTCAAATAGCACAGCAATGAATAACAAGTTAATTGCAGAGATATCATATCCAAAAGCTACACATTTGTTAAAAAAATGGGGGTAGATATGCCTTTTGAGACCTGGCTCATTAATTAAAATAAGACCCTAATAAACAAAGGCACTAAGTCTGCATTAGTTATTCTGACAGGAATGAAAGTTTGGGAACACAGCAAGCAGAGACTGTTTCTCCTTACCAAGGAGCTAATGTGAGGATCAAAATCTTTTTTAATGGGAAGATTTTCATTGTGGAAGTGTTAATTTTTTTAATAGAGCAACTTCTTTCTAAGAGATGTACAAATTGCCTGTTTAAAATATTAAGCTAAAATATGTTTTTAAGGGTCTCATCTGAACCTGATTGCTTACTTGGTATATAAACAATATTAAAATAAATCCCTTCTTTTTACAGTTTTTTACTATTCTTGTTCGAGGTTCCTGATGTTTCAGTTTTCCAGAGGTTCATCTTGAATATACGTCTCAAGCAGAGTTCTGTGGTTTTGTGAGACAGAAATAAACAATTCTTGCCCTTCTCTTCTAGTAAAACAATTACTGGTTTCAAGCCAGAAACTAGGACATGAGTGAAAGATTACTCCTTTGCCTTTTATTAGTTTGCCAATACAGTATTAGATAGTGAATGCCTGTGTTAGCATGTTTTAAAATACTGCTTTTAGAAGTTTTTCTGGACTTTTAAATATCAATCTTCCCAATTTTTAAGTGTTGCCTACAGTTTTTGTGATATTGCTGTGGAGTATTGTGATGCAGCTCTGATATGATTGTGAGGAGCTCCCAAGGAATTATTAATTGCTAAATCACAGTTCTTAGCCAAATGTTACAAAATCATTAATAATGTTACCATAACAAGCAGGCAAGATTATGGAATCTGACACTCAGAATTGACTTAATTTAATGTCAGATTATTCAATGAAATTAATTTCACTTATTTATTCTAAATGCATTTTTAGATTGAAAACATTGAATATTCTTATGAAAAGAATAGAATTGTATCCCAGTTTTTGTGTATAGTTTAAACTGGAACAGAATCAGCTACGAACAAGGGAAAAGAGCCTATTTTGTTGCTACTAGTTTAAGAATTAAAGGATGGAAAATATATGGAATGTCAAAAAACCCCAAAACGTGGAACACTTGTAAATCTATATTACTTAAAGTTCACTTAGTTCTAATCTAATTAAAGTTAGTGACTACTTAATTATGGAAAATCATTTAAATGGCTCAGTGGATTTTGGCCTGAGTTTTTCAATTCACAACAGTTGAATGCTAAACCAGAAATACTGTGGTTTGCTTAAGTATTTACTGGGCCTTAAAAAACATCCATTTCTTACTTGATGATGAGGTAAGATTCAAGAAAGCCTCCATTGCTCTTCCTACTGCATGTCCTCTTCTTCTCTTTAAAGGAAAGGCTATAGTGTACTATAAAGCTCCAGGTAACACCCAAATAGACCATTAAGACCCTGGGACAATTTTTTCATCTCTCAGTGATAGATGACACTGTCTTCATTGAAAATTTAAAACCACTTCTTTACAGCAGTACTTCCTCCTCATTGCCCTGATTTCCATGGGATGAGGTCAGTCATAGAGAAAATAAGGATCAGCCATTGCCAGAATAAAGGGTTTGGTATTGGAGAAAATATCCTTCAACATTTTAGAGTCAAAAGACTGTGATTCCCAGCACTTCAGAGCCTCTGAATATTCTCTCTAGATAGGTACAGAACTCTTCAGGTAAGAGATAGAAATTTTCCCAAAGAGCTCTGAAGGACACTTCAGACATCTCCTCAGATATCTTTGACCATCTCAGGCCCATCTCAGTACTCGAAATGTCCTTTTTTTTTTTAGAGGTTATATTCTCATGTATCTCACAGCTGGATCAATACACAGTTAATAATGTTTCACTCGTTTTTTATGTTAAAAAGTATCATTTGCATCATTTTAAAAATCAAACAAACAAAATCTGTGGAATATGTCTAGTATTTAAATTCTTTGGAAAATTCCATATGATAAGGAGAGAAAAATTTAGAATTTAAGTTATTTGCAGGTCTAATTTGTGTTTTTTTTTTTAACCTACCCTTTCTTAGATACTAAGATCATCATAGCAAGTAAAGTATTATTAAAAAATACATTCAGAAAACTTTCAAACAGGAAGCAAAATTTTCAGATTTATTAAGAAATTGAGTCAATTTCTTCTGTGCTTATAAACAGAATGAAAATATTATCACACTTTGCTAAACCTCATTTTAGTTTGTACTCTGGTTTTGCAGAACAATGGTTTGAGAAACTTCATAGCCAAACTTCTGTCCATATTCATGGTGATCTGTTCAGAACAGATGGTAGGTCCTGAAAAAATCAAATTTAGATGATACGGCTCTAAAGAACATGTAGAACTGGTTATTATCTCTCACCTGTTGCAATTCACTGCACTAGCAATTATACTAAGTCACTGAGAAATCAGTTAATTATCAGATGGGTACTTCTTTTGCTTTGTGTCATAAATACATTTTACAATAAAATTAACCTAGTTTTTGAACCAATTTTCCTTAATCGAGTAATGCAGTAGTTTCTGTGTTTTTTGTTTGTTGGGGTTTTTCTTTTGTTTTTTTAATACAAGCAAGGTGATTTTTTTTGTAGATTATTTTTTTTAGAGTTTGTTAAATACTGTCTTTATTTTTTAAACAAAATTTATAACTATTCTTTTCTAAATAAATAAATTATTAAAGAATTTTTAAAAAATGCTTTCTTCTTTTTCAGTAAGAAAAGGAAAATATTTTTGCTATATTTTAACTAGACACAAATTAATTCTGTTAATTTTTTATAAGTCTTTAAAGAAGAAAAAAAATATATTACCAGAATCTTGCCATTAAAATAGTTCTTTTTCCCAGTAGTTCCTGAGTTACTTCGTGATTTTACAACTTCAATATAGTTACCAAAGTTCAGAGTGTGTTTGCTAAACAAGACAAGCTACTTAAGTGAACTCTGCAAAAGGCAACACAAAATACTATAGCACAAACAGGTAAATCAACATCTAGATATTTTGACAATAACTGTTCAATAATTGAATAATAAAGTGATGTTAATCTCCAGAGTCTGACACTTGTTTTAGAGTAGCTATTCAGTAAGTCTTTCTATCGTTGCACCACATGAACTTAACAACATGCCCAGTTTTTCTGCTATAGCAGTCAAGGTTCTTATTTTTAACCAAGGTAAAAGATGAACACGTTTACTGTGTCTGTATCCTACTGTATGCATTGTATATAGATCAATGTTTCACATTAATATTAAATCTAGAACTCACAATTATGCCATTTTCTCTTATAAGTCTGTCTTTCACCATTTCTACGGTCCTCACATGGTCTCCTTCCAATTTCAGATTCTTTGTGGTGATGATTATGTACTATTTCTCTGTGGACCGAAGAGAAAATTATGAATAACCACAGATCTTCTTTACATTGTTAAGAAAATCTTACATCTTATTCTAGCACTTAGGAAATGGTGCAGTTACCTGGTAGTTCAAACTGAGAAATCATTGTCAGCATTTGGAGTACGTGCAGTGGCTAAATTCACCTAGGAAATACCTTATCAAACTTATGTTCTTGTAGTTGATGAAATAAGTTACAGCCTGCTGAAAGCATGACAGAAAGGACATAAAGTTGGCAGCACAAATTATCATCTCTCTGCATTCTTCTGTGTGCTAACCAAACCATATATAGTTGCCTCATTAGTATGCTCAATTAATTTCAGATATGTTGAAGTGTCATGACAACACTTAAATGTCTTTAAGATGTTTCTCCAGCTTCTTCTACTTCCAGTCATGTACTCTTATTCAGTGTTCCAGTGGCAATATCTTACTCTACACCCATTTGCCTTTCTCACTAGTTGAGCATCAACAGAATCATATTGAGAATAAGACAGAAAGCATATCTTGCATTTCAGGTCTGGTAACCATCCTGGTGAACTTTGGCTGACAGATAAACATCATGCCAAGTCTCATTTACTCTCTATACTTGAACAGTGCTGATGTAGTTTGGTTTTACATAAGAAATCTTCAAAAATTTAATGAGTTTTCTCAAGCAGATTTGAAAATTAAGATTTTATTTAGAGTTTAATATCTTGCTTAATGAGGGAAGACTTCCTGAGGAATAGTAAAGCTACATAATGCTAGCTACACAGCATGATGACTATCTGTCATTAAACCATAAATTTTGCTCTTGTTGAACTTTGCAGTAAAAAAAAAATCAAGGATTTTTTTTCAAAAGTACGAACTCTTTATTTTCCCTGATGTCAGGATGTATTATTAAAATAAAATAAAATAAAATAAAATAAAATAAAATAAAATAAAATAAAATAAAATAAAATACACCAGTGAGGATAAAATACAAAATACATATACATAAAATAAAATACAACCAGGACAGTTGACCTAAAATTTATCAAAGGGATATTAATATCACATGATGCCATGCTCTCCACATAAGGTGGGAGAAGAAAGGGGGAAGATCTGATGTTTGTCTTTCTAGGTAAACATTATTCTTGATGGAGCCAAATTTAAAATGGGCTAAAACATAACACTAATCCTGTCAGGTCAAAAGACCTAATGCTGAAATAAATAAACCTCAGGGTCTGACTGAAAATCAAAAGCAAGATGAACAAAAGATGAAATATTCTAACTATTTGGATATAATTACCATGCAGTAATCATCCGATTTGTTGGCTGTATTTGTCTCTGAGGACAGTTCCGTTTCCCTACTATTCACCTAGATTGTGCCACAGGCATGAAATTCTTACCTCTGGGCATTTATTTGGTGAGTTTACCTTTCTTTGATATGTATGATGCTTTCAGGTCCTCTGAAGCCAATATCCTAGCTTGCTACTAGCTTGGATGTCATGTACTGGTAAAATACTACAATGTGCAGTGTTAATTTTATATTTTTCTCCAGAGATCTCAGTAAAACAGACAGACCTTCATATGCCAACAAGAATATTCAATCAGTAACACAAATAATATGATGGCATTAAAACTTTAGTTTCTTGTTTGGCTTTTTTAATCCTAAAAGGGGTAATACTTGGGTTGCACTAGGCAGCATTACCTCAGAACTTGTACAGAAACATTACAGATAATTTTAAGAGTATTCTTTCAAAAAATGTCAGCAGGCTCATACAATATGAGATGTAAGAATGTTCTTATTTTGGTGTAATTAACACTGAATTAATGAAACTTCCTTCTCTGCTGTAGTGTAGAACCCAACTGTTCCTACAGTGCAAACCTAGAAGGGGAGGAGGAGACATATGTCTAATGCAAAGGCCTCTACATTTACATCTTTGCTTATATTTCTTCCTTTAAAGGAAAAATCTAGATTTCAATAATCTTAGTATTAGTTTATGAGACAGGAGAAAGCCAAAGAACAGGGCGTTTTACAACCCCAACATTCTTTCTGTTAAACTATATTCCTGTCTACTAAAGGTTCAACACGAGTACTTGAGACTGAGGCAGGGTTAATCAAATGCAAAGGCATCTAACATATGCTAGTTTTTTAAGGCAAACTGCAGAAGAGAAATGGGTTTCTTCGGTGTAATTTGACTTCCACCCTATCTGCAAGGAATCCAAAGAATATTGTGTAGCATGCATCCCAGTGGAACATCTGTATCAATGTTTTACATCTCTCTATTTCTTGGATTTATTAACTCACCATCTAAAACATCATCTATCCTTTTACATCTAGAAGATTAAAATAATTTTTGAAAAATCATATTTAAGAAACAGTTAGATTAGACAATTAGACAAAACGTATTTTTTAGGATGAAAAGAAGTAAGTTAGGCTTCCTCTAGATACATAAAGTACTTTTCTGAACTTCTATATTGTTCTCTTTTTAAAAATTATTGTTAGAGGAGAGAAAGAAGTTATTGTTGGTCAAAAAGCAAGGAGAGACAAGGTCCACAACAACTACCTGAATTAGCTATTTTCTACAAGAAAAAGAAACAAATTCATTTCTGCCATGTTTCAAACATCATTTATTTATGTATAATATGAATTTGTTTTTTTTTATAAGAAGCAAAATATAAAATAATAGTAAAAATAAATGCTCTGAAATACTCTGAAAAGAAACATGCTTTATTTTTTTGTGAAGTGAAACATAAAAAAATGCTGTCTGATTTAAATCTTAATAACGGTTACTTCACAACCCTGAAAGACATCATTATCAAAAGCACAAGGTAAAAACCTGGACATAATCTCTCAAAATGTAATAGCCATGTCTCTAAGCTATTAATTAATAAGTTTTTCCATGCTCTCTGTATAGTCTTACATGATGATACACTTACACTTGATTTTTGAGCAATTTTTTTCCTAAATAAAAAAATAAACCATGTTTCTGACTAGCGTAAACAGTCCTGAAGTTTGTTTAACTATAATTTAACTATTAACTATTTAACTTTAATTTAACTATAATATTTTAAGGTGTTTTGATTTCATGGTAGTTCCTTCTTCCTTCTTAATGATGTAGCCATCATGCAATATTTTTACTTTCTTTTTTAAATAGATACATTGATACATTTTTAGTTTCAGTTATAAATCCTATAATATAAGTGAGTATGGGTGCTTTACTGTTATTTTATCTGCTATGCTTCCATTTGGTTTCATGTTGAACTTTTGGCCTCTGCACATGATGAAGTAAATACATTTTCCTTATTTATTCACTAACTCTCTGAATTACAGAGCTTATCTGAAACAGATTTCTTCATTGTTGTAAACAAATTGTCAACAGTCCAAGCACACTGAAAATTTTTACTGAAAATTATTTTTAAATATATATGAGTATAAAAGAACTTCAAAATTCAGTAAGTGAAAGTCTTATCTACATTTCTTTGCTTACTGCATCTTCAAAAACAGACATTGGAGGCCTTTCTATTAATTTATTTTGAAATCAAAGTTTCTCAGTGTTTTGAGGTAGACTAGCGTAATTTCTTCACAGTATTGGAATTCTCCTTTAGAACACGTTAGTGCTTTCAGGATCCATTTAATTCAGCTTTCATATTCTGAATGGCAGCAAATTCCTCACACTCATCTACTAGGGAGTTCTGAGGAAGGGAATTCATACCACAGTATCCAAAGGCACAGATGCCCAGCTTTCATCATTTTCTTAATCTATCAGCATGAATTTTCATCACTTTACTGTGACTTTGCCTCTTCTTTTCTACCTGCAGCCCTTCGAATCTTTCTTGTGAACACAATCCTTTGATGTTCGAGGAATTACAGTCTCTCCCCCTATCCTTCAGAGGGAAACCAAACTGGTCTTCTTTAAGGACTGGCCCTCAAAACCAAAGGCTTATTAGACATACAGATGACCACTGGAACATAAATTCACCAGTCAATTGAAACTGGTAAATGTATTGGTCTGAAGCCCAGAAATCTCCGTTCTCAGGATTTTTATTTCCCAATGTACGCTTTGCAACTTGGACAATAAATCATGTTTTACTTAGCCTTTAGACACACTCATAATAATATATTTTCAGGGTATCAATAGCTACAACCCTATAATGACTTATAATAAATAAATGTATTGTCTCCTCTCTTCACGTTTCTATAATTTGTATACAGCCCCAGGGCTATATACAACATGCTGATTGACCAAAATGATATCACATAAACCTTAAACTTGTTATCCTGCCTGAACTGGAGGTCTTAGATTGGCTATGGTGTAAGAGAAGAAACTTCTAAAGTCTTGCTTATGTCCTATGTTTTTTCTAATTAAATCTTTTCATTATATGCAAAGTGAGAGACTCTTACTAGCATGAGGTGTGAGTCTCTTCGAGTCAAAACCCCCCAAACACCTTTTTTTTTGTTTTTGTTGGTTCTTTTAGTCATATTCTTCTTTTTAACTGTATGGAATAAGAGGTACATAGCTCTCGAGATTATATTTAGTGTAAGAAAAACAAAATATTTATTTATTTCCCATCCTGTGTGTTTTCCTTGGCCTGAAGTTCCAACAGTGGAAAATTTCACTATAATTTAGAAAATAATCTCTTTTTACTTACTCCATATGATTTTTTATTATTTCTGGTGTATGATTTAACTGGGATTGTCCTGGATCAGAACTTCATGAAAAAGATTGCCCTATAGTGTATAAAATATCCCTTTTATGACTCCATCATTTAAGAACTACACTACTCAAGTTGTAGAAAGCTCTGTATGGTACACGTGAGATTTAAGAACAAAATCCCTGACTATGGGATTTCAAAGAGCATAAATTTTTATTAGAACAGGGTGTAAGTATCCTTTGCAATACTGTAATTAAAAGTTAAAGCACAGCAATCAACAGTTAAACATGACTTTCCTTGTTCAAATATGTAAAAAAGATTCTTGAACTAGAAAATAGGGATTCATTAGCCAAAATGGGTATTTCTATTGCGACTACAGATAAAGCCTGTGGCAATCTCCAGAGCATCCTATAACTATATTTCAGAAGTTGACAGGAAAATGCTGATGTGTTTTAAGAAGGTCAAATCTATAATGACATTGCATAAACATACAAGATTTAGCACATACCTTATCTAGTGTATTTATCTTAGAAAAACTTTGGATGTGCTAAGACAGATTTTATCATTTTGCCACTGTTGTCAACAGTAAAATGAAGTGGCAAATAGGTGACAAAGAAGACTAAGTTACACTAGTTACCAAAAAATATATATACCATGGAAGTCCATGAAGGGCATTATAGATCACTGTGGCTGAAATAAAATGCAATAGGGCTACTGCTTACAGGTAGTCATACCACAGTCTTCCAGGCTACAGTAACAGGAAGTCATTTTTTAATGTGGGTTTACACCCAATAGCTTTGGGTTGTGACAGGAACCTGAGGTGGCCAGAGCTTTCAGGTGGGTGTGCCAGGGTGTCTCCCCACAGGTTTTACTGGGGTAAGAATGAGACACAAGACTCTTTACATAGAAAAATATCCAAGCAATTAGATCAAGCAAGAAAAGATATAATAGTAATAATGAAAAATATTCAATGTACAGATGTTGCTGTCTCCATTGAGGGCAGGTTATTTCTCTCACTTCGATGCTCACAGCCCCAGTAGCACAGCTTTTCTTGGGTCCCAGGGAGTTCCCTGAGGCCCCCAGCCTTGCTGCCCTGAGGGATGCCCCCTGTCCACTGCCACCCCTGCCTGTGCCATCACGTCTCCCTGCATCCATGGAAATCATTGTTTTACTCCACAGCATCCACTTGAGCTGTCTCATCCAGTCAATGAGCATGGGGAAGAAAGAAGCAGATAGGATCCATCACTAGGTCTGTTACCCTTTCCATGTGGGACTGTTAATGCACGATGAAAGAACAACAGTGACTTACAATTTCAAGACAAATCATGAAAATTATGGAATTTATGTAACCTGTCATCTCTTTAAAAATACCAGACTAATCTTTTCTGTTTCTGTTCTATACTGAGCTTATACATTTGACTGCATGTTGTTCAGGATAGATAACAGAAAAGAATTCTAAAACAAAGCATAGACTTTTTAAATTATTGTATATAAATTAGTGACTGAAAAAAAATTTAAAAAAACCCACAAGAATATCGACCCCCAGGTGACTATTCCTCCTTTCACTTGAACAGAAATTTGATTAGCTCTAATTTTTAGAGATTGAAAAACATTAAATCTGTTGTGTTTTTTTTTAATTAAAGAATTTATTGAATCTCTAACACCACTTATACTAATAGAGATTAGATAATATCAGAAGCCTCAAAGTTGTTCTATCAAATATTTCATTTTTTGTCAAAAATAAATGTGTTAGGTGCAGATTTGTACTGTAAGCAAACTTGTAAACATGTTTTATACATTAACAAAAAAGAGGGAGAAAATTATAAAACTGAACTGCACCTACTGCCTGTAATCTGTAAGATCTCTAGGTCTGACTGTCTTTCCATTTATAATTCCAATTTAAAATCAAAATAATTCAGCTTAAGTCAGAGACACTGTGGAAGCTTAAGGTATCTCCATATTTGTCCATTTTATATTTGACTAAACCTTCTAGGGACAAATTTGATTTGAAAAACAAATAAAAATAAACTTCTCTGTGCTATTTTATTTCCCATCATACTAGCAATATGATCTGAAAGCTGAAAGCAAGTCAAAATGAAGGAAGAAAATGAAAAAAATAAATACAGGCTTAAATATTTTCCATTTACTCACCAGGGTTTAAGCAGTTTTGTTAATGCGAAGCTTCCTCTAGATTAAAAAAATATTGCATGTCCTTTTAATATGAATCAAGAGGGTACCTATAGTAGGTTTTTTTAATCAAACCGGAAAGTTATTCCTAGTGACACTATGTGGCCTAAAGTAATTTTTTAGGCCATTTCTTTTTAACTGACTTTTAGTATGATAATATTTCTCTGGGCAATAGTAGCAATGTAGCAGATCCATTAAGGCTGTCATGATTCAGGCATACTCCTTGATATCTCACTGCATGCTGAAACATATCCTTAATTGCACACCATCACAAGACTATTGATATGCTGTGCCACCCCTAATCACTTCTGGTGTCAGCTCTCTTCTTGACTCAAATAGATAAAATGGGCAATCACTGTCTTAAAAGTTTGTGAGGTCAAGAAAAGTATGCTGGGAGTGACGTACCTGGTAAGGTGTCGTAACTCGTGGAATTACCACACTTTTTGATATTATTCATCTGTTTCTTTGAAAAAAAAAATTTGATTTATCAACAGTTTCCTTCATTTATTTTGAAAGCAATATTTTGTGTGTGACCTGTCATAACAAACCTACAATGGAAGAAGGACCAGAAACATTAGACACAGGCAATGTGCTTGTGATGCTCAGGGAAGAAGAGTACAGGGATTCACTACAGCTGTTTAAAGAAAGATGAACTTACCACAGAAGAAACCAGAGGGTGGCCTGTGTTTTAGACAAACAATTGAGACAATCAAGTGACTGTAAATGGCTTTCCCTGCAAAAAGATCCGAGTGTCTTTCTGAGCCAGACAGACCAGCATGGGGGAACTGTATTTGTGACAGTCCAATATAGAGTAGATAAACTAAGCAACCTATAGCCTAAACTTTGAAAACATCAACAGGGATGAGCTGGCCTCAACACATGTTCTCCTTCCTGATGACTGAATGTGCCCGGCATCATGACTGTGAGTGAACAGGAACTGATGGGAATCATGTTTGTAATGTGATCCAACTGCAGATTGCAATTGCTGTGTTGACCTTGCATTGTGACTAAAGTACACTGGTGCATGCTCAGCTAAATCAATATCCCATGTAATGCCCAATGTCTTCAGATGGGTAAATTTAGTATTAAAGCATCAAGCCCTTCTTTTGTAGACTATCTGAAGGACTCTGTCCAGTGAGTATTGGACTCTGACACAGGCGTGAATGAGTTGACAGATTTCTTAGCTTCAGTGTGGGACCTCTGATTTACAGCACTGATCTTCTTATGCTGCCTAGAACTAGTTTGCTTTGAAAAGATCATGAGATGAGTTTGGCTGGCAATAAGTAGTATATTTTCAAGGATCCCCTGCTAAAAATCCCTGTATGTGTATCTTGTTTTTAAAGTTCTGGATTTTGCTGTCCTATCAGACAGGATTCAAGTATATTTCAGTTTCTCAATTTCATAGTTTTTAAAAAAGCTTCCGGCCTGATCCTACCCATCTTCTTTTATCTGGCATACACACCCACATGTCTGTATTTATTTTTGATAATTTTTTAAACTCTGTTAATTAATTTTTTTTAAAAGATTGTACATATAATTTGTTTTTACATTCTCTGAAAAATTCTCCTGACTGAGACTCACTTTTTGAATGGACAAAAGTAATGACGATTTCATTGACTTTGATGTTGAAGAATCTGGCTCAATTTCCTATTCACAGGGAGTCTTGGCAGCCATGACTAGTCCAGCTCTGCAAATCAGAGCCAATACATTAATACTCAGAGTGATAATCACATTGAGCCAGAATGTCTGCCTTGCCAGTTAGAAAATGCAGTGCAGGAGCCAAGCCCAGGTGGACACTTCCCAAAAATGCCACCTGTTGGCTTCACTAATTTTTTGGCTGTTCTACAAGCTCCTAACACAAGCTGGAACACACTGGATGATCTCTCCATTGTCTTTGTTCTATCTTGACATATTCCCACTTTAGGGAAGAGGACAAGAGTCTAGGTATGTCTCCCTGAGTCTTGTTCAGTCTTTTGATGAGGCAAAATCTGTGGAAAGTTGCCTTGCAGAAAAAGGAAAGGACCACCTTATGCATATTACATTATTAAGTTACATAATATCAACATTTTTTTGAACTTTTCAAGATGCTGAAGAGTTTATTGCCAGCCCCCCCTCTGAAAAATCCCAACATACTTGAAGCTTGTTATTTATAAGAAAAAGACTATTTATTATATCCTGATTAGTTAATTTTATTTAAATGTTTGAATTTATTCCTGAGAAAATTATTTATAGCAGTAACTATAAACATCGAGTGTTGCCAGTCCTAGAAGCAAACACTGACTGAGAAACTTGCTGTTAATTTTAGCAAGTGCAGCTACTTACTTAGTTGAAAACAAAATTACAAGACAGAAAATCACCTTTATCCTGGCACAAACAAAGACACTTTGAAAAGAACTTATATTTTCTATAGGTGCTTTTGTGAAGCAAGTAACCTGTATGATTTAGCTGTCCGTGAAGATGCAGGTTTGGGGGCATCTGAACACATGCAAATAGATTAATTATAGGCAGACAGACTTCCTGTTTTCCAGGATACACATGTGTAACAAGACGGTTTAATTGCATAACAGGTCTTTTCCATACATCTGGAGTTTGAGAACTATACTATTTTGGCCGGAACTAGACAATGATGATACAGAGAAAACCAGACAATTTTAAAGCCTTTTTTCCCCGAGTAATACTAGATTGTTTTGCATGCAACTTAAGTTCCATCCTCTTCATTCTGCTAGTTTGAATCAGATTTTCTATTAGCTGGGAGCTGAAGAGGTGATTAGTTGACTCTGACCCTAAAGCTGTTGCTGGCAATTGGTATTTTCAGCGTACAATCTCTGCTTGTTCTATGCAGCATATATGATACACATGCAGTCTCAATGTCACAATGTCCAGTCCTACAGGAGATTGACTGTGAAAGAGGAATTTACACAGTCATAGATTCATTACAATGTGACACTTTTTAAGTACAAATTGTTGAAACAATAAATAATTAAACCAATCATCTTGATACTCCACTAAATCCTGAATATACATATATATATATATACTCAAGAAAATGTAAAAAATACATGACATTGCCTGAAAGCACTTTCCAAAAAAAGGCAAGTTCTTGTCTGTGCTTCAAAAAAAAAAAAAAAAAAAAAAGAAGTGAAAAATGGGGGGAAGAATATTACTTACACATAAAGTACTTCACTTCAACCAATTATATATGCACTTGTTCTCTCTCTATGCCAGTATGAAAACTAAACCCTTTGAATAAATGTCTTTGAAGTCAATGTCAGTGTTTGAAGTTAATGAGCAAAACCAGCTGATTGATTGCAATTGCGGGTATAGGAAGGACGGTGTCCTTCTTGTAAAAGGGTACACATTCACAGCTGATTAGTAAAACTCCTGTTTTTGAAGTAACAGAGGTCAGAGTCAGAGAAAAGAACTCAGAGAAATAGGAGTGGAGGAATGTAGATTGTGTTTTGCAGTTTACAGTCTAAAATGAATCAAATATATCAGATAAATAAGAAGTAAATAATGACTAAAACAATACAAAACTTTCCATCCTAACGAGGATTTAAGGTTGAAACAGAAATGGAATCATTCATTCATAAAGAAGATAAAAAATCATTTTAATTTCTACTAAGTTTTTTGAAACAAGAGATAAGGAATCCTGAGGGCTACACCTAAGAAACACTTTAAGCCTGAAGCCTATAAAGTGTTGGCAAAAAAAAAAAAATTTAATTGCTTGAAAGAATCTGGTCAATGAAAGGATGCCACAAAAATGATATGTAGAAATCTGTACATCTTGCAGTTGAAATTACAATTAATGTTTGCTTTCTCTCTAGAAGAAGTTCTTGATTTAATAGAGATGCACTGTATTAACAGTAAATCTTATCATTTGAAATAGATGTGTTTGGATTGTACTTGGAATAATAACTGTGATTTACTTGTAGAGTAAATCTGAATACAAAGTATGCATTCAGTAATTCTAATGAAAATGGTAGTCTTTTGGTTTAGGTACTGTACAAAAACACACTTAGTAATCTATCCAGAGGGTAGAATCTATGTCAATTAAATTGGATTCCATTGTTTCCTTTTGTTTTAGGATAAAGATTATCATGCTGTGTAGAATTTCTTTCAGTTTCAAAGCTATTATTACATAAAGAGACAATCAGAACAAGAACAGTAACAGATAACCTTTGTATAGTGTTAGGTCTTGTGCAAAAAACCTTTGGTTAAGGTTGTTACAAAAACAATTGTAAACAATTGTATGGGACCTTAAAGCATAATTTGTGCTCAATATTAAAAATTACGACTTTCCTTCATGTATTAAAAATATCTGCAGTAATCATAAGAGCTACATGCTTAGGTTCTTCATCTCAGTTAATGATTTCCATATCCAGACTCATGCAACTTTTCCTGAATCCCAGTTTGCATAATAGACTAGAAGCTTTTCTCTTGTAATTCTATATTCAAACTATTGTTATGGGTAAAAAGTCCCATGTCTTATACAGATAGGCAAATATATATTCTCTCTATATATATTCATGTAAACTGAACGGAGTTTTTTCCATGTCTCAGGTCTGAATTTCTTTAACTACTTGTGAGCTATTTATACTCCCAAGGTTGCCATAGTCAACCTGTGTCCTAGTTGTTTTTTTATCATGCCATTTTATAGCTCTCTTCAGTACGTGGAGAAACATATCTGTCTGGATATGTATTGAAGGCTAAGATACTTTCTTTACAATGAGATCACTTGAAGGAACACTTAATAAAAGAAAATATAGCAATATATTTTGCAGTCTCTCAAGACATTATGGAAAGTTTCATTGCAGCTTAAATACTGTCATAGAAAATCTGGTCTAACCTTTAGAGTGACCTTTCTCTGTTGTTTAATAAAAATCAACTATAACTTGATAGAAAACAACATTAGCATGCACATAATAATAAGCAGCATAATGACTCTTCAGCTACATAAGTTACATTAATATCTTGCAAGAAAATACAATTTATATTAAAATTTCACCACTGCTCTTAGAAACAATATAGTGACCACAAAAACCAGAGACAAGGAAACAGGAGCATATTGGGCTTTATCTTTACAGTATTGCATACTCACATACAGGAACATAAATTTTTTATAAAATCTGATGAAAGGTGACAGAAGAGTGTATAAGAAAATTCTACCTATTGTTAGATGAATTTAAGATATTTGTTCTCATATACAATGTGTTTTGCACATTGATTTGTAAATTTAGACTCAATGCATTTGAAACTAAGATAGATCTTTAATAAAGCAAGGTTTTGCAGGCACGTCACAACATTAGCTAATATTTAACCCACTTACAGAGACTGAATTTTTGTGACCTCTCTTTCGGTTCTTCATCCCAGTCTTCTCTATTCAAACTGTATGCTACAGAACTGATGGGAAAAAAAACCAAAACAAAACACCTTAATTTTTTCGCTGACTGCTGGAAAAGTAAGCCCTGTGGCTTAAATCCTCCTAATTCTGGCTCAATATAAATCTTAGATTAAATTACTTCAAATTCTGTAGCCTTGTAATGGTCCTCAGGTATTAAATACACAGTAACAATATGGTTAAGAGCACTGTAGACTGTAACTATCTGCACAGAATTTATTCTATAGATCCTTTGGCCTGCATTTGAGAATTAGTAAGAAAAAAGAATAATAAAATTACTCTCTCTATGACAAAAGTGCCTATTTCACTGGTATATGACATCTGGTTTCAGGATTAAATGAAGATGACGAGTTGAGCAGTTTCTCATTTTAAGTGGAAAAACTGCAACAGACTTACAGGGTTTCTGTCATTTTTTTTGTTAATGTTTTGGACAAAAGACCAACAACACTAATATTTGTCATAATAAGCTATAATAATACTTGTAATCAGTATTATAATAAAGGAAAATATTTCCATATTGTTCTCCATTTCTGAACATATGTTATTATTTGAAAAGACAGAGCACCTTAATCATGAGAAGTTTATTGCTTTTAACAGGGTTTGCAGTTGCTAATCAACAGCCTATGTTATCTAAATTCTAGCAGGACAGTCAGTAGCAAGATAGAAACTAGATTTTTAAAAATTTCATTAGAGATAACCTGAACCCCTCCCACTCCTTGGGTTTACTTCCTCCTGCCTTTTTTCTGCCACTTACCCCTGTCACACTTTTGGGGGAAGAAATCACCTCTTCATTTCCTCAAGGTGAAGATTTCTCTGAGCAGATGGAAATTCAACCCTTCTGACAGAGGTCACAGAAATCGATTATTCAAGATGATGGTCTTAAAAAAGCTGCCAGAAATTGGACAAAGGAAGTTAAAAAATTAAAATAAAGAGGTCATTATCCTGGAATCCATGTTTCTGTAGATCAGAAGAAAGTGATGGAGTTTTAGAGAAAAGTAATGAACAGAAAAAGAAAGGACAGCAGAAAAAAAAAAAAAAGTTTAGAAAGAAGATGTAATGTACATACACAAGGCAAATTTTTGTAGACACACTGGTGTCAGTTGTTTTGAGATTGTAAATGGAATCATCTTTCATCAGAAACAAACCAGGTATAATGGCATTGGTTGTAATTTTCCCACAGATGGCTTCCATTAATTTCATATTAATAGTTCATCTTATTTGGTACAGGGACAAAATCTACTCCTACGTATGAACCATTATCTGCAATAAAGTGGCAGAGCTGTACTTTAATACATCTCTTCTGGATTAATATACACATTTCTTACTTCTAAATATTTATTCATCATTATTTTCCTCATAAAAATCTGTCTATTCTTGTGTGGTTAAATATGAAAATTTCCCCTTCCTTTATTTAACTGAGTTGTTCTTTAGCAGTGTTTGCTTAGCTACTTTTCTAACACACTGTATTGTTATACCTGTTTACTTTCATGCTGGAATGAAAGTATAGTTTGATCTCATAGTATGGTTTGATATTATTTTTCATTGGCAAGTCTTATTAAATAATCTAATTATCACTTGTATCTGATTTTAAAATGCTCATTCAATTGGTTTGACTTGATAATTTGTATGGTGGACTCGATAATAGAAAAATGGAAGAGAAAAGAGAGGAGAGGAGAGGAGAGGAGAGGAGAGGAGAGGAGAGGAGAGGAGAGGAGAGGAGAGGAGAGGAGAGGAGAGGAGAGGAGAGGAGAGGAGAGGAGAGGAGAGGAGAGGAGAGGAGAGGAGAGGAGAGGAGAGGAGAGGAGAGGAGAGGAGAGGAGAGGAGAGGAGAGGAGAGGAGAGGAGAGGAGAGGAGAGGAGAGGAGAGGAGAGGAGAGGAGAGGAGAGAGGAGAGGAGAGGAGAGGAGAGGAGAGGAGAGGAGAGGAGAGGAGAGGAGAGTATTTTTCAATTACAAGGGACTTACACTATTCATCTAGTCCAACTGCCTGACCAATTCAGGGCTGAACAAAAGTTGTAACATTGCCCAAATGTCTTTTAAGCACTGACAGGCTTGGAGCATCAACAACGTCTCTAATAAGTGCATATCTCTAAATAAGTGCTTTATAATGTCCAGTCTGAAGCTCCCCTGGTACAGCTTTGAACCGTTTTCACTTGGCCTATCACTGCATATCAGAGAGAAGCATTTTCCTCTTCTCCTTGACATGAAGCTGTAGATGGTAATGATGAATCTAAAAATACATTTCCTTATGAAGTAGTTCTACAGCTGGAAACATATTTATGCCAATCTATGTGCTGAAAAGTATTTCTGAGGTATGAAAGACTGATACATGTAGTTCTTGAGAGATCCTGACTTGTGGTTAAGTGCAGTGGCAAGCAACTTTTTTGAGTAATAATGGATTCAAAGATAGAGATGAGAGAAGCTTCTTTTGATGGTTATACTGTTATTTTTGCAATTTGAGCATAATTTCATCATAGAGTAGCTAACAAAAGATTGCTGTAGAGAATCATCACTGTCCCAGCTGTGTGGCAGAACAGCATGCCATGTCAGCTTGACACCACCTTATACAGGAATCTCATCTATAACCTAAAATTGTCCTTGTTGCCTGTCACAGATTGCATGAGCTTTCATGAACCAGTACTTATATAACTGGAGGTAGAAAATGAATCTCGCAGATACATAATTGCAAAAGCAATTGTTCAAAATCTCATACAATATTCACTACCTTTGTAGGTTTAATACGTGGGGTAGAAATGATCATATAACATTATATGCATTGGTTTAAACACAGTTTTTATTTCTCCACATCTTTATTTTCCCTCTTGCCTCCCCTCTGAAAAAAAAGAAAAAAAAATCTCAGCAAATGGTGTTAGTTATAGGCCTATACTGTTAACTGTAAGCTTATTGACAGTACAAGATATTTTACACTGTCTAAAGAGAAAAGTCACACATGTATTTATTTCGTTACTTGTGAGTCACTTTTCTTGATTCAGTCAACAACAGCATTGTGCTTTCCAGAAATCATATCAGAATTATTTTGAATACAGTGTTACAATGGTCCAGATGCCTAGAATCAAATTCAAGATGAAGTGGAGAGGAGAAAATTTGCATGACAGAAGTTGAGTTTATTTTTTGGCAAAAAAAATGAGGGTGGCAAGGTATAGTCAAAAAGAAAAGAGAGTTAATAATAATTATGTCAGTTATCTCAGTTTAAACAGAATTCTTATATCTTTTAAAACATTTTTCTTTTCTTATGAAAAAAAGCCATATTATGAATGTATATTGTCTGAAACCTGAAAGAAAAAGCCCTCTGTCATACCAAAGAATCATAAAATCATAGAATAATCTGGGTTGGAAGGGACCTCTAATGCTCATCTAACCCAACCCCCCTGCAGTAAGCAGGGACACCCTCAACTAAATCAAGTTACTCAGAGCCTCATCAATTTCGACTTGAATATCTCCAGGTATGAGACCTCAGCTACCTCCCTAGGGCAACCTGTTCCATTTTTCTACTACCCTCATGGTGAAGAATATTTTCCTTATTTTTAATTTTTTCTTTCATGAAAGCCCCAGCCTGGTTGTCTGCAACACAATATGACCCTATCCCAGATACTTCATCTGTAACAACCCTCTGCACAGGTACAAATGAGGGAGATTAGGAATGTTAGGGGAACATCAGTGCATTAAGGCCAGAGGAAATATGAGACCAAATTCTTGGCATTTTAGAAATGACCAGGTAAAGAGGATATTTAAGGACCTTCTGGACTGAGCAACACTTCCAAGGCTGAGGCTAGGCTGAAATTTATCCTTGATATTGCTCTCTGTATGCAAAGGATGTTTCTGCCTCCCTCTCTGCTATTCCTGAATGAGTGGAAAGACATTTTGTAAGGCACAAACTATAAAGACAGAAGTACAATCAAGAGGTTTCATCTTTTTTGACACCATACAGTATAGGTTACCTTATTACCAGGATAATTTCTGGCTAAGCCACCCAACACCAGTTGATGTGCAGTAACTTCCAGTATCTGGTGTGCAGCTCTTCCTCCCTTTACTGGACTCCTGAGACTATGGAAGCTAAAGCATTTTACCTCCCTTTTGTTAAGTCCTTATTTTTCACCTGGTTTTCAGCTGTAGTTACTAGTAGATCTGCACCCTATCCTACTGAGGCATGATGTAATCACAGAATAACTAAAATTCCTGAAAAAATGCTGCAAGGACATGGAAAATAATAGTCCTTACATATTAGTAATTTCTGCCTTTTGGTCACTGAATGTGTACTTACTACAGTGCTAAAGTACTCAAAGGAAACAAGCTTGCAAAAATATCTGTGGAATAATAAGACTGCTGAGCTTCTTTTTATCACTGTTGAAATTCTGCTGTTCTTGAAGTGGCAACTGAAGCAGATTAACCACCATAAAAGAGTAAATTTTTAAGAGCTATTTTCATGCGTGGCTTCAGAAGTGATGAAGACATAAACAGCTTTTTTATTCCAAAAATAAAATATGCACTACATGGAATTGTTTTATATAAAAACCATGGGTGAAAAACTAGCTTGGGGTTATTATGAAATGGAAATAGTGAATAAATTGTTTGTGAAAGTATGGATGTTTACATGACACAGAGAAACTGTTTTTCAAAGCTTTGGGGCCTTTGTAACTCAAAAACAATGACTAAACTAAAAGCCTTGTTATGACCTTGTGTGGATTTTAGAATCCATTTTGTAAAATGCTTTAAATAAGTATGTAATTAACTTAATGAATCAAATTTACTGTTCCTTCTCAGAGGGATGTTGAAAATTCACCTCTGAGTAAGTGAAGGGCTTTAAATGCCGTTCTGTTTATAGTTTCTTTGTAGATTTAAGGCCAATGAATGAGGCACCATAACACAAAATAGCCATTTGACTAACTGCCAATATTTGAGGCTGGAAATGTACAATAATTATATTAGGGAAAAAAATGCAATCAAAAGATAAGTAGCAGCCTTAAAATGGAATATATTTAAACACAGAAAATATTATTTTTTATAATCTAATGTAAACTAGTGCTTCCTGTTCTTGAAAATTTAATCTGTGTATTTCAGGTGTGTTTATATCTCCATAATGAATTAACATCTCAATAACAGTGGTTAGCCATAACCTAGAAATTATCCTGAAGAATATAATTTTTCTGTTGCTGTATCGACCCATGACAGTCTGAAGACGTGACACAGGTATGGGGATACTGCACACAAAGGTAACCTACTTTAGGGTTCTAAATGTCCTTTCACAATGTATTACTTGTTGTAAATTTTGACAACTTGCTAGACAAAATCAGAAGAGAAGAAATATGGAACTTCAAAGGAAATAATTAGGGGTTTCAAATGTGTATAATCAACATAAACAGATTTTATTTGAGAAGTTTTGCAAGTTTTCAGTAAAGAGAGCTTTTGTCCAGCATATCAGAGAAAAACCTATGTTAAATATAAATAGTCAGAACCTTAATTTAAAAAAAAAAAAGAAAGCTCATTGGAGCTAAGCCTTTTTTGAAAGCAAAGACTGACTTGAATGACATTTAATGGAATATTAACAATCTTGGAATTTAGCATAGTTTAACATAGTCTTGATTTTAATAACAAGTCAGCTTAACATAGTCTTGATTGTAATAACAACTCAGCTAGCTATAAGATGTATAAGATAAGCAATCTCATGGTCACTTTGGTTTCACCATCTTATCTTATAAGTGTGATCCACTAAGCTTTGATTTGTTTTTCCTGTTATGTTTTGTTTTAGATAAAACTTTAGGCTTATTTTCACTGCATTTCAGATATATATATATATATCCCAGACTTACTCTTAATTAGAATTCTTGGATTTCTACTTGTTGTCTACTACATATACTTAGCTGCAAAATTCCTCCATTAAGATGTTTTAAAATATTCTTCAATAGATTCTCTCTGCCGTGAGAATACATATAGAATGTGACATATATGTACTGAATAGACATACATATGTATACTGCAACATGACTTAATGGCCCTGTATCCCCTGTAGAATCAGATCTCTAGCAGTAAAGACAATAGAGGCCTATAGGCCTTGGGTTTTTTCATAGAATCATAGAATCATAGAATTGGCTGGGTTGGAAGGGACCTCAGAGATCATCGAGTCCAACCCTTTTACCACCGTTACGGTTGCTAGACCATGGCACTGAGTGCCACATCCAGTCTCTTTTTAAATATCTCCAGGGATGGAGAATCCACTACTTCCCTGGGCAGCCCATTCCAATGCTGGATCACTCTTTCCGTAAAGAAATTCTTTCTAATATCTAACCTAAATTTCCCCTGGCACAACTTAAGAACGTGCCCTCTTGTCTTGTTGAAAGTCGTCTGGCAAAAGAGACCAACGTCCACCCGGTTACAACCTCCTTTCAGGGAGTTGTAGAGAGTGATGAGGTCTCCCCTGAGCCTCCTCTTCTCCGGGCTGAACAGCCCCAGCTCTCTCAGCCTCTCCTCATAGGATCTGTGCTCGAGTCCCTTCACCAGCCTGGTTGCCCTCCTTTGGACCTGCTCCAGGACCTCGATATCCTTCCTGAACTGGGGGGCCCAGAACTGGACACAGTACTCGAGGTGTGGCCTTACCAGGGCTGAGTACAGGGGCAGTTTTGGGTTTTTTTGTTTGGTTGGTTTTCTTCCATTCAGTGTCAACATTGGTCGCATCTTGTATTTATCCAATAGTAAAGAAAACAACATAACAAGGATGGAATTTTGTAAACCTAAAAATCACTTAAAAATTCTTTTTTTTTTTCCCATTCACAGGTCTTGAAAGTAGCACTAGTTTACAGAACTACTGATTTTTTCTATTTACCCCAGTCTTAGCATTTTTGCATTTTTACAGTTTTATGCAATGTGAGCATGTAAGTGCAGTACTGAGCACTTTCAAAAATCCTATTACTTGGTTTTTTGTTTTGGTTGGTTGTTTTGTTTCTTTTTTTTTTTTTTTTTTTTTTACTTCTATACAGTATATACAGTAATAGCATTTAAGAGCAATTAATTATAAATGAAATTCAAAGTGTCCAGGTTTAAAATTAATCTGTAGAATACAAATGAGTAACTTTTTGATTCCTGCTTTAAACAAAAGGTCAGTTGTTCTGTTCTCATTCCCCTCACAAAGCTGGAGACATGCATGTAGCAGCAGGCAACTTTACAGCACATTGTGAGTTATAACTTAGGTTGCTGCAGGTCTTTCATTTCAGCAAGAGCCAGCTGTTTGATTATTCATATATTTAAAATTCAGCATTATATACTGAGGATTTAGCACTACCAGGAGAATACTTACAGAAAGCTGGATATTTACTGAGAATAATACCACAGTTAGTATAGTCCTGCTTTGATTAAGCATAAATGGAAGGAGTTATTAGCAAAATTTAAAGCCTACTATGTGAAGCAGCAAATGGAATTTGGAGATACTATGAAAGTGGAAATGAACTCAAATTTAGGTCATCTAAGGAAGCCAATACTAAAAATTGATGTGAATTTATAAACACTTCATTTTATTCATGATATTCAAAGTTTTGGCTTATGAGATGTTGAAGGACAAGTCTATTATTTATCACCTCCATAATCTTAATATTTTTCACCTATGTGGGATATTTAATTAACTCTCAAGTGCTTCATTATCTAATTCAGTCTCATGGCATATGCATGATTTGGACAGAAAAAATATCTTATATTGAAGAAGATGAATGATCTAAGGAAGAATATAACTTGAGGTAAGAAAATAAAGGAGAGATAAGAAAAAGAAATGTGAGAGGATCACAGAAATAATAATTATATTTTATAATAAGGTTAGTAGATAAACTATGCTTTTTAATATTATCTTCATTACATTAAAAGATTACACACCATCTTATGGTGAGAAGTCGCATAGACAGTGTAAATAAATAGAAATAAAGGAGGGGGAAATAAAATAATTATGCTTACCCTAATTATCTATTATATTCTGAAGTATTCATACTTATATAGATGCATAGTATGTATGTCTAACCACAAACATACGCAACCAAAATAGAAAATTTGCAAAAGATAAAAATATGATTAAAATCAGAATTAAATAGAAAAGTAGAACATTACTAATTCTGAACTGAAAAGAAATAACACTACTTTCCAAAAGAAATGAGTATGTAAGAAAATCTGATCTATATGTGTAAATGGATGTGCACTAGAGCACAACCAGCTCTCTAATATCTTCATAAAAAGGCTTAATAAATCTCAATATCAGTAAAACAAGATTTAACAATACTACTCTGCTTTGTGGGGCATCTTGGTGTCTACCTGTTAAAGAATATTATTGAACTACAAGGTTTTATTGGGTCCCAGTTAATACTAGCTACTTAATACCATGGATCCACGTTGTCCTTCTCCAAATTAGTGTGTGAATCATAGTTGGTATGGAAGTTGGAAAATGTTTATTTCTGTTAATGTTATAGTAAGTTGCCTCACAACTCAAAAAGAACTGGTATGTTATGCATTTACACACGTGCAATATCTATTGAAATTTTGTAAATTAGTAAAATTAGTAAAATATTCTGTAGAGATCTGGGTTAGAAATGAAAGTGGATATGACATATGACAAACTACAGGAACAGAACCTAGTGACTATATTCAAAGACTGAAGTCACACTGTGATTTTCATAGGAAGAAATACATTTCCAAATAGCTAGTTGTACTAACTATGGTTTGTAACAGGTAGCAAAGCTTAATGGGTAGGTTTTGCAAGAAAACACATAAAGGTTTTTAATATATGGGACATTTATTGAGAATACATTTAGACTAATTTCTAAGGCAAAAATGTATATGCTGCCTAAAAGAAGTCAAGATTTTTATTTTTTTTAAATTTCATATGCATATTTAATAGGCATACAGAGATTCCAATAAAAAATACAGAATCTGAAGTGCAAAACAGCTTGTTGTAACGGAAGAAGGAGGAAAGAAGTTACTGAGTTCATCAATCCTTATGTATACGGCAAAGTATCTTGTATTGTCTCTGAAATTAGGGTTTAGTTTTCTGCTACATCAAAATTGAAATATTATGTTTGTCCCACATAATTTACACTCTGATTAAACATTATTGATACTGAATGGTGCTGGAAGAGGAATGAAATCTATCCACTGGAGCATAGCCTCCACTAAACCTATACACGATAGATTTTTCTTTTTCTTAGGGGAAGAATCCTCAGTTTCATCTGAACATATGTATTTGTGTTTGGTCCACTGCACATGGATGCATATGAAAATATGCTTAGTAATGCCAAGAGATAAACATAAAAGTGTTAAAATAAATCTTATCTACAATACCTTTGAAACTGTATAATAATAATACTTGAAAACCAGATTCAAACCAGTGAACCTATTACATTTTTGTTCAGGCCCAAAGTTGCCCATGGCTCTATGGGAGAGAAGTAGTATGGGCAGGTCCTAGGCCAATGGTGCATTGGGATTCAGTGGTGTGCTCTCTGAAGGCTTAGGGAAGTCATTGTAGTTTAAAACTAGAAGCTCAGGGGTGCTAATTGGGCCCAGAGTTCATGGTCATAATATTTAATCCACAAAATACTTTCTCTCTCTGGACATTAATTACAGCAAAGTAGGGTTAAAAATTGTATATGCTTTCTCTTTTTCTTTTGGTCACAGTTCTGTATTCACAGTCATTTGGGATGCATTAGTATCTGCTTGTAGGACTGAAGGAGACTGATAAAATGAAGATAGTGCATAGGAAAGACTCATTCTCCCTTTCTCCTAGTTTATAATGATTTGCAAAAAAGATTTTTGCATCAGGGAAATGAAGGGAGCAAGAAAGGCAAACAATACACATTTCTTCCTATCCACTTGGAACTTGCAGTGATAATAGGGGATCTCAGTACATTCTCTCTTGTCAATCTTTATGAAAAAGGAAAAATATTTGCCTATGCACTGAAGAAATAAATGTTCTTGTTTACCTGGGTTGTGTTTTCAAGCAAAAAACCAGCAGCAAATAATGTACTTTGAGACAGAAAAGAACTTCTTCCAACACAATAGTTTGACATTGTCTTGCCTCTTTACAGTGTTAATAAGTACCTTAGGCCATTAGAGAGTGTAATAAAATTCACATCTGAGTGTTTTTTATTAGGGACTGGTTGTCAAACTTTATTTTAAAAGCCTTTTATGGTAAACAGTTTTCCTCAATAAGTTTGAAGAATACACTAAGTTTAATGGAAATGTTGATCTCCTTGAGGATAGGAAGGCTCTGCATAGAGACCTGGACAGGCAGGATCAGTGGTCAATCATACGAGATTTAATAAGGTCAAGTGCCAGGTCCTGCATTTTGGTCACAAAAACCTATACAATGCTACCGGTTTGGGGAAGAGTGCCTGGAAAACTGCCAGGAAGAAAAGGACCTGGGGTGCTGGTTGATACCTGACTGAGTATGAGCCAGCAGTGTTCCCAGGTGGCCAAGAAGGCCAACAACAGCCTGGCCTGTGTCAAGAATAGTGTGGTCATCAGGAGTAGGGGAGTGGTCATGACCTTGTACTTGGCACTGATGAGGACACACCTTGAGTGCTGTGTTCAATTTTGGTCCCCTCACCAGAAGAAAGTAATTGAGTTGCTGGAGTTAGTTCAGAGAAGGGCAACAAAGCTGGTGAAGGATCTGGAGAACAAGACCTATGAGGAGAGGTTGAGGGAACTGGGAATGTTTGGAGAAAAGTAGGCTTACGGGAGACCTTATTGCTCTCTACAAATACCTGAAAGGAGGTTGTAGGAAGGTGGATGTTGGCCTCTCCTCTCAAGTAAATAATGATAGGACTAGAAGTAATGGCCTGAAATTCTGCCAGGGGAAGTTTAGACTAGAGGAAGATGTTCTTTACTAAGAGTAGTCAGGATGTCCAGGGAAGTGATGAAGGCCGTATCCAGAAGGTACTTAAAAAACATGTAGATGAGGCATTAAAGGCCAGGGTCTAGTAGGCATGGTGTTTTTTATATATATGTATATGTATATATTTATATATATTTGGTTTGTTTTTTTTGGTTTTCTTTTTGTTTTGTTTTGTTTTTTGGGGGGTGGGGGGAGGATGTTGATGATTGAATGCAGAAATCTTAGAAGTCTTTTCCAATCAGGACAATTGTGTGATTAGAAACCTGAAGCTTCAGACCACTCAATAGATATAGATATTTCTTTCCATTTTGAACTCTATTTACAGCCCAGAGACACAAAGGGAAAACCCAGAGCTTTCAAAGAAGCAGACAATTTCATTTTGAATGTAACATCACTAACCTTATTTTGATTTTAGAGTGCAAACCCAAATCTGAAGACTCATCTTTGCACTTAGCATCACCCTTTTGTAAATTTTTACCTGTGTCACTGGTATTGTCCACAAAATACAGTATTAATCAATTCTTTATAAGAAACAGGAGCTTTTTTGAGGTCTCAGATTTGCAGTAACCTTATACTATGTTAGTCAGAGTTGAATGCACACCAGCCTTCCCTGCCTCCCATTTTCTGTGAATAGACACAACTCACATAGGCAAAGAGAGCCCTGGGACACTCCAGAGTGTCTTTCATCCAGCATTACTGGGGCACCATGTTCTTGAGGTTCACCATGATGCACTGTGACACAATTTAGTCCAGACAAAGGCAGTGAAACTATGTGCTTCAGTTTGCCTCTAAGGAAATCAATATTGTTTAAAAATATCTCTGTGTTTTATGAACAGGGTTGTTCTACTTTTGTCTGATGTGTGATGTTTATTATGACTTTTAAAATAAGAATAGTCTTGTCCTTGTGAAAATAGTTCCAGTGATAAGAAAAAGAAATATATAAATATATATAAATATATAAATCTGGACTGTACAGTGCATTTTTAATTTAAAGGCTTATTGAAAAATACAAAAACGGAACAGTATTAAGACTAATATCCCATTTGATTTTTCATTGTCTTCATTTACATGAACATCTTATTTAACCTGCTTAATTTAGTAGCAATATGTTCAGATGGATTTCTGCATCTGAAGGTCATACGACCAGGCAATACCAACCTCAACAGTAAACATCTTTTGGAAAATAAGATTTCATCAGTGCAGTCAATAAACAAGCTGCCATCAATAAAACCAAAACACACTCTAATCAAGGAGAAACACATGGCTTTATGATCAAGTTTCCAAAAACTGTGGGTCATGGGTGGGTAAAGCATAAAAACTACCAGATGGTCAGGGGCGGCAGACAAAGTAGTGGGTTTATTGCTTCTACTCATAATATGAAAATTTTGATAATTATGCTAAGCAAAATGGATGTGTAAGTTTTGAAATTCACTTGATAGTAGACAAAAGGAGGCACGCAACATGGTTTGCGAAATTCTTCTTTAAGGACCTGTGATTAAATTAATATTTTTTTTGTTGGTTGGGGTTTTTTTGTTTGGTTTTTGTTTGGAGTTTTTTTCCTGCCTTCTTGGATACTTGTAAGTCTCTCCAGAAACAGAATATTCACACTCTGAGCATTATGCCATGTACATTTTTCTTGAGGCTTTTATTTTCTTGTATGAAAGTGAAATTAAAATTCTATACCACAACAAAGAAACAAGTTAAACAAGGCAGCATGTGAAAGCAACAATGAAACAAAGAAAACTAAAATTCAAACAATACTCTCTGTTTTCTTTGCTGACAATTGAGAAGAAACTCTGGTCTCTATCTGAGGCATTCCTATAGAAGGAACAGTAAGTATAACTCCAACATTTATACTTAATGACTACATATAGATGGGAAACTTGGGCCTGTTTTTCTTGGTTGCAGTCAGATATGTGGGCCCATCTGGATGATCCCAGGAATCCTGTCTGCTCTCCATTTTGTCCTATGTCTTACATTGCAGTTGACATTAAATGCTTGTTTATGGCCAGTTGAACAGAAGCCTGTCATGAAGATCCGCTGTGTTGACAGCAGATTTTTTTTTCCTCCATAAGTATCTAGAGTATATTTATTTACTAGACCCCTTTTGAGTATTATGGGAGTTTACATCTCACACGTAAATACCTATGTTTACAGATCTTAACTGAGGTGTTCTAATGAATCTCATCACTATAATTATGTCTGATTAATTCATCCCAAAAATATGATCTTTATGCAGCAAGAGTGCACAGTATGCACTTCTTGCACCCCAAGAAACTGTTGCTGCTGAGCACTTAAGCACCCTGAACTGCTACTACTTTGGTCAGCTCTGCCTAGTACAAAAGCTGGTTGGGATGTCCCACTCAGGCTTTGCCTCAAAAGACTACTGGCAACTGGAAGCACTACATAAGATTCCACCCATCTCTGCATGCACACTGTCTCCTGGTGGTTGTGCGTGAGGGTGACTGGGAGGAAGGCTCAAAGTCTTCTTCATGGTGTACTTTTAAACCTGGGACTTGAATTTTTGCAATTAGGCAAGAAATGCTGATGCAGCAAACCAAAAGCACCCAGTCTGGCTTTTCTCTAAGCTTATCAGCATCACCTCTTATTTTCACTTTCAACAAATCAGAGGTATCCTGCCTAACAATACCCTGCCTAGCCACCTTTTTCCTGGAAACATCCTGCCTGGCCCTCATTATTCCTCTGTTAGAAAATTTTATGGGAAATGTGGGGACTTTATAAAATTTTATGGGAAATGTAGGGACTTTATAGAAAATGTAGGGACTTTGTATCCCTGCATAGCTCCTTGTGTTCTTTTTTTTCCTGTTGTTTTCTGCTTTGCTATGTTCCTTCATTTTTTTTTCTTTTTTCTCCTTCATTTTTCTAAGATACAGACTGAACTTATTAAGATACAACCCAATTCTTGTGAAATCCATATGAACCATAAGCTGAAGCTTATGTGAGGTATAGAAATCAGAAACATATACAATTATCTTTAAATTTTTATTTCTTCATACTGAACTGAAGTTTCTCATATTTCTTCTGGTGTTAATTGTTATTAGAGACTTGAAACTGAACTTATTTCATTAAGACTCTACTTCGGTTTTATTGTTAAAAGGAAAAAAAAATATTTTGTAGCTTCATTCCTCCTAGACAGAACACTGGGGAAAACCATGACCTGCAATTCAGTTAAATTTTTTAAAAAGAGATGTTCAGGTGTGTTGTTTTTAAATAACATTAAATTTAAAAGTATGCTTCTGAGAAAATTTGAACAAACTACAAAATCCGCAAAGCCAATAAAAGATCAGATTTTTAATACTTTAACTTTGGAAATTGTTTTATTTAACATTATGTATTTCAATTTTTCTTAATAATATATCAATGAAGAGTAAGACTAGAGCAAGATTTGACCAAAGAAGATTTTGGCATCAAAGAAGAATACAATTTTCACATACCATTGCAAGAATCATGTCTTAAATTAAGCTCCCCCCACTCCCTCCTCCCCCACCAAAAGATATAGTTATAATATGCTTATATGCATTATAAAAACTTATAGATTATTTTTTATGGCAACATTCTTCACAGTTTTCATCACCCAGATGAAGAACATTAAAAAAAAAAAATGGAATAAGCAGTTTCAATAAACAGGGGCTGGGGCTCTTGATTGTGTGAATGGCTTGTTTTTGTTTGTTTTATAATATGAATTGTCTACGTCTGTAGGAGATTGTTTTGGGCTAATTCCTTGCAGCTGTTACTAAATTACAGGCTTGGCTTTCCAAACCCACTTAGGGAAAGGAAAACGAGCAGTATTTAACCACTAATCTGACTATGTAATGATGTGAATGAAAACAGGAAAAACATTTGCTATTTCTGGTTTCACAACACAATCTTTGCCAACAACTCATGTGACTGAGTGGCTGCCATTTATTTACTGATAAAAGTAAAGGGTAAACTTTTTATTTCTTATAAAATAATATGGCTAGGAAGATAAATGCATTTTTTTAATTAACCGAGGTGTCTTTAACCAAATGTTATTTAATAGTAGCCAGAAGAATCTGAAATTTAATAACTTAAGTTATTCTTAAGTATCTCAAGAATCTCAAGATGTAAAGGTCTGACTTTAGTTACTGGATTCAGTGCAGACACTAATATACCCAAATGCATAAAATTTACCTGAGTATTTTCAGATTATTTCAGCCTCATTATCCATGTCTTTTCCAATATCCAATTTTTAGCACTAATGGATGTTTTTTATAAGTCTCTAGAATACCAGGAGCTATCAGTTAAATCTTCTAAAGAGTGGTATTTAGCTATATGAGCTGATAATGCAATCTAAGGAAATATGATGGAATTTTTTTTTCCTTGTACCAAATGATTTTACATTCACAAGGTCTTTTCCTCATGTTATCTACCAGTAATACCAATGATCATCATATCATCTAATTTGACGTTTATTTCTTTTCTGCTAAGAAAGATTTAATAAATGACCTATGTGTACTATTTTTAAAAATGTCTTTCAGTGTTCAGTGCTCATGGAAGTGATAATTATAATGCTGGCCTATTTTTCTCTTAACATGATGATGCTGCTGAATATACCACTACAATGACAATGTTACCTTTTTTGTTTTTGCAAATAGGGGGTTTGGAGTCAGAAATCTGAAAGGTTTTAAATAGGATTTGAATACTTAATTCTGGATGATTTTGATCACAGGAAAATATGAACACATGTTTTTAAAAAACTGTAATGTGTCTAAGTTATTTTGATTTTCAAAGGAGAGCAGTTTTCCAAAACTTAGTTTTTTATCACTTTTCTTGCCTTTCCTCTTTTAATCTGTAAATCCCAAATGAACATGGAAATACTTTCTTTTTGTAAAGATAAATGTGAGGGGGAAAAAAGGCAGAGAATAAAAAACATAAGGAAAGATGGCAAATGATGGTTGTTCATCCCTTTTCCACCATCAAAAATGGTGAAAGGAAATCAGAACTAGCTAACCTCACCCACTTTCTTACAAAATACTTTGTAGATTGTAGAATTCTCATAGCAGTAAAGTTACCAACTACAAGTCTAATTCCTTTGTTTCACTGTATTTTTTCCCAGACCATTGGTGGTTTTGAGGACTGAAATTATTTTTGGCTCTACAATACTATTTACAGGAGAACCACTTCATTTAGATATTACCTTCTTGATAGCATTCTGTAGGCTGAAATTTAGGTTTTGGGATAACTATAGATAGACTAGATTTAATTAGTAAAGGAAATCATATTGCTGTGGCTTGTGACTAGGACTCAATGAGAGTCGAAGTCTTACAGGCAGTAGCACACAGGAGGCCCATAATAGGATGGTCAACCATGAATACTGTTTAATATGAGGCTCAGCTAACATCTTGCAGATGGCACCTTAATTTGAGGACTTCACTCAAGTATTTCTGATAAATTATGTTCATTATAATTTAAAATTAATAAAACTACATTCTGTATCTTTACAGACCATTGCTTCCTCTGTTTCAACTGTTACATGTGTCAGAATAAATAATTAGGGAGCAAATATGAAATAGGGACAACACAGAAAAGACATTAAAGTGAAAATTATTGTGCATCTGTAGGCAAGATTAGAACTGCTTCACCCACAAACTCCTCTGCTGATGCATTATACATCAGGTTTTTCTTCCTTTCTCTACCCATAAAATGCCTTTCAAGTCTATGTACAAAAATTTCCTTGAAAACACTTTCAACAATCCTTTTTCACCTCTCTCTAATCAGATCCATTTTGCACTAGTTGTCCTTAAAGAAGTCTAATTCAAAGGCAATTCAACAATAATAAAATTTGTGTTAAAAACTCAGTCCTGAGTCTAACGCAAAGAGCAATAAACATATTTTGCCCACATAATGCAGAGAATCATGTTATTATAGTAGTGTTATATTGGATACATTTTGATATGAGGATTGGTTTGTTTTCTTGGCATGATTCATGACAAAATATGTAGAATTAAAGCCAGTGTAAATGTTTGAAAGAATTTTTGAGCTAGAAGCATCAATTTGCCTATGTGTCATCCATTTAGTTCATTGGAAAGTGTTTGTACTAGAATATGCTCATCCAGTTCATTTTTCCATAGCTAAATATTACATAAAAATCACTGAACTTCTTGTAAACCTCAGGATCTAGATCCTGAGCTGGATATTACACTCAAGAGAGTGAAAAAAATACATTTCAAATATACGTTGAATTGGATACATTCATTTTTCTAGTAAAGAAACTGAAACACGCTCAGTGGGAGCAATTTTAAATTATCCAACATTCTTCCTAATTACTTTTCTTAAAATAGTAAAAGGACTGAAGAAAGGAAGAGATTTATACACTTATATTTCCTTGTCATGAGGACTGCACTGTTGTTTGCTTGTTCATTTTTCCTGGAACTTTAAGACCACCTGATCACATTTCTAGTCCTACAATGAAAATAAACCAAGTTATATGAATCTTAAGAAGGACAAGAAAGTATGACAAGTATTTCAGAAAGCTATCAATAATAATAATAATAAAAAATATAACTGATCATCATAAGCAGAATTCCTTTACCGTAAAAATATGAGAGATAGCTGTAAAACAAATATGGTTGAAATCTCATGGATGTCATTCTCATCATTCTGGTGCAGGTTCATGGGTAGGGAATAAACTGAGAAAAGTCTTAAGATAAAAGTCTTGGAGGTATTGGTTGATGAGAAGCTCAACATGAGCCTGTAATGTGCACTTGCAACCCAGAATGCAAACCATATCCTGGTCTGTGTCAAAAGAATTGCCAGCAAGTCAAGGGAGGTGATTCTCCCCCTTTTACTTGTTCTTGTCAGACTCCAATTGGAGTACTGTTTCCAGTTCTGGAGTCACAAGAATGGCATGGAGGTGTTGGAGGTCCAGAGAAAGGGCACAAAGAGGATCAGAGGGCTGGAGCACCTCTCCTAGGAGCCTCTCGGCCTGAGACAACTGGGGGTTGGGCAACCTGGAGAAAACTCCAGAGAGATCTGGTAGCTGTCTTCCAATACCTGAAAGTCCTATAGGAAATCTTTACTCGTAAATCTTACTTTTTATAAGGAAATATAGTAATAGGACAAGGTCATGGTTACCCCTTCCCTGGAAGTGTTCAAGGCCACGTTGCCATGTTGGATGGGACTTTGACCAATCAGGTCTAGTGGGAGGTTTTCCTGCCCATGGCAGAGGGATTTGAACTAGATGACATTTAAGGTCTCTTCCAACCCAAATCATTCTATGATTCTATGATTCTGTGATCATACTCTGGGGACAAAAATTGATCTCTATAAAATACAGATAGTTCATTTCAGTATGTTTCATTGAGAGAAATGATTTAAGGACAAAATAAACTACAGTAAAAAAAGCTCTAAATTCTAAAGTGCTGAATTAGCTGACAGGTAATGGAGTGTTGCCAGATTACTAATGTGTTCCAACACAGTTGACAGATTCCCTTAAATCACAGAACATCTTTTCTCTGCTGGTTCCTATATTGAAAATACATACCCACTCCCCACCATCAACAAATTCAGCTTTTCATAAAAAATATTTAGGTGACATAAAGGGGGTCATCTTCAAACATCTAACTCAAGTGCTGACTTTTCCCTTTTAACCATATGCTTGTGCAGATTTGTTCTGAAATTAAACATGGAATTTCAAATTCTGTTTTTATGGGATACTAGATTCCTTCTCTTTTTTTCTTTTTTTCCTTTTTCCTTTATTCTTTTTTTCTTTTTCTTTTTCTTTTTTTTTTTTTTTTTTTTTGTTTTTATGCACAAAATTGCTCTTGCATTATTTATATTCTAGATACGCTTCTGCATAAAGGTTAATCTTCTGCAAAATGTCAGCTGAAAATTAGGCTATATGGTTTTTGATTCATACTATTTTCCCAAGAATCCATTCCTATTAATTCTTATACAAATTTTTACTGGTTTTCTTGACCACATAAACGTTTTTAAGGATTCTTCATTTTCAAAAAAAGTGGAAAAATATGTTCCTTTTTTTACCCTCAGAAAGGTTGGTGCAAGTCCTTCAAGGAATAAAAAAACTTATCATTTGATGAAAATTGTGTCCATTTAAAAACCATTTTGATTTTGGACACTGTAATGTGGAAAAATGTTTTACAGTGACTTGCTTTAATATATTCATTGTTAAACACCTCAATCGCGTCCCCATTTTTACCTTGTGCATTTATTTAAACTGTAATCTTTCATCTCATCTTTTCTGATTTAAGGTGCTGTCTTCCATAAAACTTGTTCTTTGTTTTCCTGAATACATTAAGATCCATTTCTAGCTTCAATAACGCTTGGAGACTGTTAAAAAAAAAGTAGAATGAAAAATATAATAGAACTTTTGTCACTAACAAACAAGATTTCCACTAGATATCTTTAATGCAAACAATCTGCAAATGTAATTTATCTTCTTTTTTCAAGTTTATTTAAAAATTCATTGTTGAAATATCTTTACTTTCTCAGCAGGACTAGATTTGCAAGCTCTTAGGCAGTTCATTTGTTGTTTATTTTAGATGCTTTGGATTGCAGCCTCTCTGCACTCATGCATGACCTTTCTGTGTAGCTGCTGGTTTTTTACCAGAATTGATTTAATTGCAGAGATGAACTTTAACTTCTGAAGTGTTGTAATACACTCATTTGATGTATATGCAGTTACCTTTCTTGTACTACCAGAAAAATGTCCTATTACAGTTCAAAACTGTATGGTCCTATTTCTGACCTAAATGAGTGTAAAATGTTGCTTCTTCCTAGTTGTCTCATTTTTTATTCTTAAGAAAGCATTCAGTGACACTATTATGGATGTCATCCAGCTCTCTCCTATACAAGCACATACATAACAGAAAATTTAAATATATGAGAGATGCCTCAGTATGTGATAACATCACTTTTCCAATATCTTCCATTGTGTTGAGTAAACACAAATATCTTAAAATTCAATAAAGTGTCCTTCACCAGGGTGAGGGAAGAGAGAGATGGTGCATGGTTCCTTTTGGATCTCAGTAAGAAAAAGTCTGACAACAAACAGCATAATAAAATAGCTGTTTAAACAAGACAGAAGAAAAAGAATATAGAGAGTGAGTAAATTTTACATTCCTTTAGATGCTGGATATCTCACTTTCATGCAGTGTCAGCTGGACACCAGACAGTTTTTCACACATCACTCCTGGTGGAGAGCACAGGATTACCTCTTTTAAGTGAGTACAGAAGTTTTAAAATACTCAACAACTGAAACACATTGCACATCAATAAATGGAGCAGTAAAACAAAAAAATATCTGTTCTATATTTGACAATGTGCACATAATGTTAGCTCCAGCCAATAAGTATAGTCAATGTCTATAGAGGACTTTTAATCATACATAGTGGAAGCTTTTTAATTGAATTGACTGGCCTGAAGTACAAAATCATAAGTTGCTGAGTATTAGGAGTTTGATCCAATACATTGATACAGCGCTAAGAATTTGATCAATAAAAAGATTCAATTATTTTAATAGGAAGGAGTACCACTTTAAATAATTGTGTGATTATTTTTGACTCACATCCAGTCCATCACTACTTCTCATCCAAATGTTGCTATATTTAATTTAAAATATGATAAAGTGTAAGCAACTTTGGAAAACAAAAAAAGGGGACACTTTCTTGTCTCTATATGGCTTCTAGGAAACCAGATAGTTGTGAATTCTATACCCACCTAAACATTATTATCTTTTGCTAATAAAGGTATAGAGAAATCTGCATGGGTCTGACTGATACAGCACATGACCTATAGGCAGCCTCTGGAGGGGGTAGTTTCTGGACTTCTAGGCTACTCCACTAAAACTCAAGTATAATTATGTGTTGATGATTAGAACAATTTTTAGTTTTGGACTCAAATTTAAACCTGCTTAAGTTAAAGGCAGCCTTTCCTCTTGCATCAATTATGTTTTGAAGAACACTTAGTCAAAGAAACAAGTAATACAACTCAGTCCTTAACAAAGTATTCTCAGGGACACTGCCTGGAACCTAAACAATTTTTAAAGGCATTCTGACTACATAATGTGGGCTTTATTTATGTATTGTGATTATCAATCTTTATTTATTTTGCATATAAAATATGATGGCTAAAGCTGACACAATAAATGGGAATGCTTGACTGAGAGCATTCAGGCATGTATAGCTATTTCAAAAACACTGTTTATTGCTTTTTTTCCTAAAACTTCCTGATTCATATCATAGGTGAAGGCATTATGAAATGTCTATCCATCTGTGGAAAGGACATTACTATTATTCTCTTCAGGATAATACTAGCTATCTGCTCACTTTGTGTAACATGCAAGTTAAATGCAAAATAACAGTATGTGCTAATCCAGTTGGATTATGCATAAATTAGTGCTATGAGCCCCCCCCAAATTATATGCAAAGCCAAATATCTGACTTTTAGTATCGTGTAAATTTTAAGGATCTGATCCATAAATCTTTCTTTTTCCAGATTTCCATATTGTAAGAAAAAAAAAGTAAAATTAAGAATTATATATTATTATACAAGTACAAAAACGTTAATGAAAATTGTACTGATAACACAATGATCACCTCTTTCAATACCCCTTTCTACTATGACATTGACAGCATTAATCTTCTTCAAGCAAGCAAGGACCTTGGGCGGCTCAGGTCTCAGTATAGATAATAGTGACAGCAGGACACCTGTACTCCAGGTTCTCCATTTTCTGCAAATACAGCAAATACAGCAATGTTGATACATTTCCTCTTGAGTGTATTTTTTTTCTCTCTGTTCCTTTCTCCTTTTTTTTGGATTTGCTGTGGTCTGTTTTCTGAAAAAGTCCTACATTACTCTCTCCTCATTGGTCTGCAACTTCACTGTATGCACAAACAAAATACCTATGATGCATTTTATACTTTGTTCTTTGTGTCTTTGTGTTACAGATGGGAGTGGAGCTCTTATGGTCTTTCCTAAGATATCAGGAAAAAGTGATTTAATATAGATTTATACAGGCATGGCTTAACAGAATTTCAATATATTACTACATGGAAGAATCATGTAGGGGGTGGAACAGGATTGAAGTGACTTACACAGGGTTTAGAAGAAATTGTTTATACAGGAATAGGAGAGAATGTATCAGGATTGGGCTAGAGTGATTTGGATAAGGATTGAACTGCACTAAAGAAGTTGCAATGAAATATACTACTGATTCATCCAAAATGTCAGATTAAAGTAAATTAATATAATTTGATCTATTCTCCACATGTATGAGAAGTAGGACACGACTTTCTCTTTTCCACCAAGTAGACCAACTTCCTCCATGAGACATTGGGTAGCAATTTGCTGCAATCTAGGAGAGTTCCAAAGAGCCTCATTTCAGAATCAATATTTATAGGGTCATAAATTGCTTGACTTTGCTCAGTATATTTCCATGATGGCCACACTTTGAATATGGTCATCTTTGGGAACTTTCAGAGTGGGCTTGTGATTCAAACAGAAGGGTTTTGGATATGTTTTCCATACAACAGAGTTCCAGGTGCCTGATTTCCCTGAATTGCTCTATTTATACTAGACCTAGAAGGTACCCAACTGTCTGAACTCAGTGCTACATTAGAAAAGGTGAGAAAGCTCCAGACTGTCTCAGTCCACTGCACTTGCTATTGAAACAAAACCAACCTTGTCTTGTGACTAAAGCAATAGCAATCATGGCTGGTGGTGGCATTGCAATGTGGCTCTGTGAGTGGTGGGGTCTGCACCAACACACCTGGTTACTTTCAGACTTTTTTGTCCAGCTTCTACATTTGCATGTCTTTAATCAACCACCTCCAGTGTCCCTTATTGACCTTACTGACCTTTGCCCCTGTTGACCTTTTCTATGCTTCATTCTGTTTCTCTGCTTATCGAATTCTCTTCTATCAAGCTACACCTGTTTCCCTCTGCACAGTGTCTTAACAGTAATAAATAGCTTATTTGCACAGAACAACTACTTGTTGCTGCTCTCTGTATAAAAATTATACTTTTTCTATAAAAATATAAAAAAAAGTAAACCAAATCATAGCCATAGCTGTCTAGTCATTAAGAGAAGAAAAAACAAAAAATCTGTTGCAGGTAAACCAAATGAAATAAAACTACATGAGCATCAAGAAATTTCAAGTGGAACAAGCCTGACAAACTATTCCTGAGTTCCTGAAAATTGTGTTACTAGCCTGATATTAGAAATGGCAGTACAACATTACTTGCCTAAAATACCACAGCTGGTCTCCTTCAAACTTGACTTTGCTGATCACTGCAACCTACTCCACATAAGAAAATCTTATTTGCTATTTTATATAAGTGAGCAGGGAACTCTCCTAGACTTTTGCTGAATACTTTGATCTGCAGATTATGAACAATTTTATAATGTATTTTTCCTTTATTTCTGTTTAAAACATGGTGTTAGTTTCTAGGACTACCTATGTGAATATATCTGTATTTGTGCGTATGTATGCTTCAGTTAAAGAAACTGTTTGATTTTTGTGTAGAGACTTTGCCTTGGAACATACTGCCCTCTGAAGTGAGAGTCACAGTTTATTTTCTGCCACAGACAAATGTGAATGTGTAAAACAAAGTAGAAGTATGGCTTGACATTTTACTTCATGGAGTTAGGCTTAAACTACTTTTAACATTGTGTATAAACATGCTCCCTTTCAAGCTTACAATATATATCTTTTCCCCTTCCCACACGGGCAGTTGTCATTTTACATCATTAAACTCTTGTTGTGAACAAAGTAAACATCAGATGTCCTTGAAAGAAGAATATTTCTCTTAAACTTTGGACCTGTGAGACAAGCCAGCCATAACAGGAACAATGAAACAGAAATGTGAGGAAAGGACTCAGTGTATCAACTTTAATATGTGTGAAAGCTGTCCTTAAGAAGTGCTTTTCTATAAAACAAAACTATAAAACAAAAGGAAAGGGGAAGAGGAAGGAAAAGGGGAAATGGCAGGGAAAAAGAGAGGGAAAAGGAAGGGAAAGGGGAAGGAGAAGGGGGATTTTTTTTCACCATTGACCTCTCTTGTTTCTCCACCTCTGCGTCTTCCCAGAAAATACCCCCCTGGCTTCTTGCTTCTTTTCCTAATATTCCCAGTTTTGCCAAGTCTGTCCCCATATTTGGCAATTCTTATACCATTAGCTAAATTGTCTCAGCCATGTATTGTATTACTGATATATTTACGAAGGCACTGCTCTCTCTGCAAGACACTGTTCTCCAAGATCCTTAATCCTCTTCTCCAAATGTCTGTGAAGTCTGGCTGTCTTTCATGTAATTTCCCTTAACCATCTGTGAAACTCATTCATTCTTCACAACTCTATCTACAATTTTGTTATCTACCCACTCTATTAGTATTCGTGCCCAGAAATTCTGCATGTTCTGCCCAAACACTCCTGGCTGTACAGGTAGCCAAGCCTAAGGCCAGAGCCCAGGTGTCCACCTGCAGACCTTTGCAGAGCAAGCAGTGAGGTCCCAGTATTAGGCAGCTCTTGGAAAATATGCTTCCACAGTGCCCCTATTTCTTATATTCTTGCCTAATGATAGAGCATAAAAAAATTGAAATAGGCAGGTACCAAGTATTTTAACAGTTCTATAGTCCTGTTATTTTCCATATTTCCAGAGATTTTCTTGTAGCTTCTTTTCTTTTTCCAACCACCTTCTCTTCTGACTTCTGATGATTTTTCCATTACAACAGTATCTTCTTTTATTATAGATATGCCTTCCAGATCAAGGCTCAAAGCAGCTCATAGTGGGAAGGAAAGTAAGCAACAGACTATAGCAGCAAACTACAGTGTAGACAGCCAATGACTGCTTGCTAGCTACAACTTTATTTTCCTCCAGACCACCCCTATCTACTCTTCCTAGATTATTGCATCCTTACCTTTCTTAACTCTCTCACTTTGATCTCTATAATGTGAACCTATCCTGAACTTGCCAGAAAATTAAATTTTGTCAATGTAGACAAACAGCCTTGAACTGCTTCTAAAGCCAGGGATTAAAAAACATGTTTGTCCACTGTATTAACCTAGAGAGAGTTTGCTGATACTGAAAATCTATTCTCTTGGTTGTGTCAATGAAATACCCCTTATTCAATGAATTTCATTAGCCTTTCATGATATGAGAGCTCTCTTTTTGTAGCAAAGTTGCTACATCAGGATATAACGTGTTGCCATTCAAAGATTAGCCAAATAATTTTGGTGTTTGTGCAAAGAAGTTTTATGTATTCATTCAGTGTTATTCCTTTCGACATTAATGATTAAGTATAAAAATGAACAGATAGATAGATGAGACTTCTTAGAGTTTATAAGGCTTTATATGTGACTGTCTGCAACAGTTTGTTATCTATATGGGATGTAATACAGAAAAACAGTAATCCATGCTGTTGGTGTCTTGCCTTTGAAGTTTTCTGACAGATTGAAAAGAGGGTAATACTACTGCTGGCCACTTTGCAGTGACAGCTGGGTGAAGTCATTGCAAACACTGAAGATAACTTCCATATGGCAAGAGTTCCAAGAGTTTATTTGGTAATCACCAGTGTCTGTTCATTAGGAACTAGAGTTGCATAACCTTATTGAATATTCTTATCTGATGAGAAATTTTGTTGTGCTGAATTTACTTGCAACATTACACAAAAAAGGTCAAAATCGTAGTTCTTGGATTGACAAAGATTTTGATGATCAAATGTAGATATTTATGTATCTAGGTCCTTTTCCCACTACCCCTTCTCCTGATCCCCTATTGTCTTTCAGAGATGGAATGAAAAAAATTATACAGATTGAAATTAAAATTATTTTTCAGTCAAGTTTATCTGCAATCAATTGTCAAATACCCTTTCCACCATTTCTTTTGCTTTCTGCTTCACTGAAGCTGTCCAGCACAGTACTGCTATTGGCAAATTTACCAGCATTTCCCAATTCTTGTCTTTCCCTGGATGATATTCAATACCTATATTTAGATAGACGGAATCAAGTCCTATTTTCTACTTATTAATATTTGATAGGAAGTAGTGATTGAAGGGATCAGAATATCTATGCTTTAAAGAGATGATAATACTTCATCAGGATGAAAAGCCTCTCATCACTGCAATGCAATTTACTGCTGTCTTAAGCTAGTTTAAAATGTTAAGCAACACTATCCATTAAAAAAATTGTAACACTTTCTGTAAAAAAATATGAAAAAAAAATCAGAAACAAGGTGTCAAAATTTTGTAAATACAAATGAAAATTATTTATTTTATGGTTTAAATTATTTATAATCTCTTTCAAAATAAAAATAATTTTATATTATGATTGGCATCTTAATATTTCAGAAATAAGAGAGAACATTAAATATTCATTGGAAACTTTTCCAAAGATTAAGAAAAAACCCACTTTATTATATAATATTTAGAAATTTTAATACTACATTATCAAAAAGGAAATTTCACCAATCCTGCTATCTTCGACCAAGTCCTTCCCCTTCTGCCATTAAAAAAAGAAAAAAACAACCAAACAACCCAAAAAACCCAAAACAAAACATAAAAATCTTCACTTTTTTTCCATGAGGGATTGCAGAAAATAACAAAGATGAGACTTTTGCATTTCAAATTACAATCAACACACTGGAGAAAGCTCTTAAACATAACTAGCTTAATTAACATATATATAATTTCATTCTGTGCCACATTCCGTATTTAAAATCACAGTTATATCAGTTTCGGGTGTTCAGGAGACTCAAGAAAAGCTACATAAATATTCTACTTTATGAAACATAATTATGCAGCAAAAGTCGTATCCTCTATTTCGGCCTTTTTGCTTTATTAATCCAACACCCCTGAGAGAGTTTTACTAGAGCTGATGTTAATGTTCTTTGAACCACAGAAAGGCTTTGGTTGGAGGGATCTTTGAAGGTCACTGACTCCAATCTCCTGCTCAAACCAGGGCTGATTTCAAAGCTCAGCTCAAGCTACTGAAGGTTTTATGTGTCTGGGTTCTTAAAATCTCCAGGGCCAGACCACATATTCTAACTCAGAAACAAAACCAAGTCAAAATTAATTTCAGGAATTTTCTTATTTGTGTATTCAAAACCTGCAAGATAACAGATAATACTTGTTCTAGTTAGTGAAAATATTAGAAAATGGTGGGAATTTAAAAGTATAAAGGCTGACAGGACATTTAAGTATCAAATTAATCAGATTTTAAGCATGACAATCATTTGATATCTGTAATGTTAGAGGAAAGAAGAAGACATTTCTAGAATTCAGCTGGTCTCATCTTAAAGTGCCAATCTCAAATCAGCCACCTTGCGACAGTGCCTATTTATTATCTTTTATTATGAAAAAAAGGATGAAAATTACTTAGAGATTTGGATGCACTACAGTGTCCACTGTTAGACAGAACAAATCCTAATCTCGGTCCTTCAGAGTATTTCGTAGAGTGCTTCTGTACACCAAGTTTTACCAAATGCTCAGAATCAGTCAGCCAACTTAGTTTCATTTTGAACAATAAAGCATGCTTAGCACTTAGATATTGCCTTCCTCTTTGATCAAATCCTCCTTGATCAAAGTTTTAAACTTTGTCATAATTCACAGATGTTTAAATCCCCAAACCAGTTTCTATTTAAATCCTTCAAATGTGTTTGAATTGAACTACATCCGGTATGTATAAACATCACTGAATGCAATACAAGAAAAAGGATCAGGTTAATTTTGGTTAGACTTATGGAGGAAATAGATACAATTATATTCAGTGAAATTATATAGAGCATTGATTAAAAATCAGACTATATTTTTTCTTTCAGTTAGAGTGGGGTTTTTGTACATCTCAGTGAAGTTTATAGAAGATTTAGACTATATCCAAACTTTTAAAACTGTGCTGTTGATCATGAATCATTAAATGAAAAAAAAAAAAAAAAGAAAATGCCTGGGATAAAACAGTGGAAGAGAGGTCACAATATCTCACCAATAAATGCACCTTCTACAAGGACTAATGGAGAAGTGCAATGAATCTTGGTCTCTGCTCTGAAAATCTGAAAATTGTTTTAATATTCTGCATTAAATGGTCACACAGGAATCCTTGAGTATGCAATTGTGAAGTTCAACTTAGTGGAATTTTGAATTTTCCTTGCCTCAAATGACAATGTAGCAAATGAAATATTAGGACATAAGTTCACACTGACTGAAAAGGTTGGTGGAGGTTCTTGCCCAGGTGGAGTTGGCAGGCCAAGGAGCCAAGGAGCTCTAAAAATCAAGGGATGGCCAACAACAGCCTGAGAGGCCCCTCCTGAAATTCCTGGATCCTGAATCACCCTCAAGAGTGGTGGGAAACCCAGTGTGTATAAAGAATACCAAAGTGTTCATTTGCTGTTGCCTACCACTGACCTGCCACCCTGCATCAGACCTTTACCCTGTCTGAAATTGTATGGCCATCCAGAAGAAGAAAGATTGCCAGATGCCGCTGGTTCCATGGGTGGTGATGTCCTTCTCTTCCTATCTCATTCTTTTTAATTCCCTCAACCACACTCCCCTCCCTTTTCTCACTCTTTTGCCTCACGATGTATTTACCATATCTTCATGGGGTTATATCACTTTCCGTCTGTTATTTGTCCAATAAAACCTTGTGCTTGCACCTGACCCTTGGTGGATGGACTTTGAAACTATGTTTCTTCCAACAGGAACGGCAATGAAATATACACATGTGGAAATTATCAAAATCATATACAATCGTAGTTATTGTTCAATAAATATTAAGAGCTGTTAAAAAGAAAAGGTGGGAGAACACGGGCATCACCAAGGCAAACATTCAACCTGTACCATGTCTGGTGCCTAATATGGATACTGGAAAGCTCCAGAAACCAGGGCAGTAATGTGATGAATTCTACAGAAAATATTAACATGAAACCCAGAGCCATTTAATTTATTATACTTAACAACATCTTGACTTCAGTTGAACTGTCTCAGTTTCAACTTTCTATCCACTAGGCCTTATACAACCTAGCAGCAAAACGCAACTCTTCAAATCATTGCAGTTTACCAATTCCAAGCTGGATGATGCAGGCATTGAACAGAACATGGTAACACATTTTTCACAGTTAATTTTTCTATTAGCGTTTTCATCAGGGTTAACTCTGCTGCCAGTTCAGAATGTGTTGCTTAACCAACCAGTCAGCTGCTTATTCTCTGGTCTGTTATGGATTTCTGTTAGAAATCTAGCATCAGTGCTGAGAGCAAGACTTAGGAATAGACACATAAAATGACCAAAATGCAACAATGGAAAACAAAATTGAAAAGAAGGACTATTACTTTTTCTCTTCTCATTTAGAGATATTGCTTCAAGATGATTTAGCTTGGAAGCCTCTTTCTCTGTTTTCTTTCTGTAATGTCATTATTTACTAGCACAGCTTTTGGTTCTTTGCAGAGGACATCGGTGCTTTGGCAGGAGTCAAAGTAGGTAAACAGGGAGAGAATCTTTACTTCATGTTTCATGAACTGATCACTTGAAATGACAAGTCCATTGAAAAATCAATACACAGAAAGCAAGAAACTTCGAAGATTGTCATGTGAGCTCAGGGAAACAGACCTTTCCACAGTCAGAGGCTTAACTGAAAAAAGCCACTGTACAATAGATTTCAGTTATGTCTTAAAGAGCATTTATCCACACATCCAGTTCTCTGTGTTCCTCATTTTATATGTCCCCGTTAATCAGTTAATCAACATGGATAATCACAAGCAAAAGTAGAAGCAAGTTACTCTTTTACTACTCTTGTAAGTTTCCTCTCTTTGTTCTTCTGAACTGTGCAATTATGGAGACTATAAAAAACATTCATAATGCATACAATATGTACCACTGCTGGGTGGTTTTAGAGCTACAGTGTATATCCAATGTGCATGCAAAGAAAATTTAATAAATGTGGAATATGGTTAAAAAGCAAATAAAAAATGTTTGCTGCAGCTTATAATAGAGAAATTCATGGAGCCAGTCATGGATAACTTGCTATTTCAGGAAACTTGGTATAATTGCAAGTTCTCAACATAAGAATATATTACTGTAGTGTGATTACAGCAGTAGGATTTGAGTATAAATAATTTTAAAACATGTAGGTATGAACTGCACTCAAAACCATATGCAATGCCTTAAGGATCCGCCATCTTCACAAGAATGTTGACTTCAATCCAGATAAAAGAGAAATCTCATCTAATCTAATTTCTCTTTACCATGTTCCAGATATTACATTTTCTATACTTATATATTCTTTGTAAGTATTTAGGTATGGCACTTAAATTAAATTAAAAAAAAAATAAAAATAAAAATCAAAAAACAAAAACCAAAACACAAACATAACCAAACCAAAAACCAATCCAACCAACCAAAAAGCCCTGAACAGTATAAACCTTTCACTTGATGTTAAGCTTTTTAAGTACTCTAGCTTTGTATAATACATTGCTATTGTAAATTCATAGTCATGAAAACACAGATTTTCTATTCAAAACCCTATTTCCAATACAAATATTTTTGTTCAGAAGATTCCTATCACAATGCATTACACCAACAGAAATATTGTTAATAATTACTAATGAAAAAAAATAGAGAAAGGTAATACTAAATATTTAAAAAATCACTAATTTAAAAGAATTCTTGAAAATAACAAGAGAATGGTATGTGTTTCCAGGGCTTTTTCTATCTTTGCTTTGTAGTTCTGTCTTTGTACTTTGTACTCACAGTAGATTTTACTGTGTATGATTATAATGACTTTAAATATATGAATATATTTCTTACCACTGTATTTCTTTGTAACAGGAATGTCTTACCTCTCCTATATCTGATTTTTAATGTCAGTATATTTTTTAAAAATATTGTCTTTTTATTCAATTTCATCATAATTACAGAAGTACTCCTATTGCTTTATGAAAGGCTGGTCTTTCCTTCATGTGTTTTTCACTGGTTTCGGTACTGCTCTGCCTTCTTATAGCATATTCATAGCTAATGTTCTGTATCCCCATTTATATCATCTTCATAACAGACTGTGATCTGAAATCAGTTCTGAATAGTAAAATAATTGTGTAATTTGTAGACTGGATTATCTAAGCAAAACATGGACAGATGTTCAAATTTGAATTATATATACTACATATACATCTATTTAAAGAATTAATATAAATAATGTAGACTTCATGCCAAGAATCTCCTTTACAAGAAGGTTTATAATGAAGACATAATTCTACTGTAATTTAATAACTACCATTCTAACTATGTATAATGACATTTTTTCCTCTACTGGATATGTGCAAACACAGAAGGAAAATGGTAACATAACTCTATTAAAAATACTGAATCTATATCAGTTTTTTTTCAAAATTTTGTGATTAATGCCTTCTTATGATAATTTCTGCTATATTATGCATTATTTTTATTTAAAACTTCTAAAAAATATCTATCATTAAATTCAGTTAAACTGTGTTAGAAGAATATGCTAATGTTTTTCTTGCAGCTAACAATATAATTTATTTGTGAATATATATATATCTTAATTTGATTTTTTTTTCTTATAAATAATTAAAATATAGCATGTAGTGTAAGCACAGGTTTATGGGTTTTTTCATCATAAATATTTTAATGAATTTGGCATAACATAATAAAAGCCACATTTTATGCCAATGCAGTAAATAGCAAATTTTTATGATATTGTCCAAATCTAAAAAACATATGAATGTTATATTTTAAGGCAACTTTAACTTGATCTAAAATTTACTTTAGAACAAGATATTCTTTTATTAAACAGCCATATAAAGAAAAAATACCAGGACTCAAATCTTTTTTTCATATAACAGTAATAAAAAACTTCTACATAATTTTTATGTTCTGCTTATGAACCTATTTAATACATCCTGCTATCACTGACCAAAGGCATCTTTTGCATGTCTTTTCCATTAGACCATGTAAAGATCAGAGATTTCTTCTTCATATTAAGAAAGTAGCATTTGTCTCATGAGACCTGCTGGATGCTGGGAGGTGAAGACATTCTGGTAGGACACCATATATTGGTTAAACATAAGAATACTGAATATTATACCTCATATTAATGGGCAAAATCTATAAACAATTGAAATCTATATTCAGAAGGGAAGGGATGTGGTGTCACTGGGGTAGGGGCTGATGGCCCTGGGGGATGACATGGGGCCAAGAGAAGGGTTCGGGAGCCCCAGGAACCAGAACAAGAACATTCAGGGCTGTTGGTGCCCTTAGAGGGCACCAGGGCTTGCATAGCCTTTAGTAATGGATGAAATAGGACATTCATCATAGAGATGCTCAAGTGTTTTGAGGTGGGAAACAGACACTGAACTCTACAAAACATTTGTTATTGCAGGTTGTCTAACCTTTGCTAAAACACAGATTTATTTATTAGCTGAGGTAGGCTTCAGTTCTATTGTAGGATTTCAAAATTTAGTTGTCTACAAGTAAAGGCTCTAGTCAATTGAGTCAGTGGGTTTAGAGAGCTATCCAGTCTATTACCAAGTAGACACCTCTACTTTGTCATGTGAATATTTTTGAACTTTTGTAATTTTACCACCAGCTGAAGGTTATGGGCGATAAGAGATCTCTTCTACATGTAGATCTTATTAAGGAGTCTTAAAACTAGGTTTCTCCTTTTCAGCAAGTTCTTACCTGTCTTCCGCTGCCAAAAAATGCAAATGCCTGTAGCCTGCTATCTTTTATGCAGTTTGGCAGAGATTTTTCAGGGCACTTCATATATCTCATCCTACATATGCCATATCCCACTTTAGTTCCGACATCTTGTGTCCTCTACCAATATGATGGCTAATTCTACTTTTTTACATGTATTACTAATCTAAATAAGAGGTGGTGTCACCCTTTAAACATGAGGAACTAAAGAAGGAGGGCTTTTGGGTTTTATTTTTTTGCACAAATATGTGCATATATACATAAACATATATATTTGCATATATTTGTATTTTTTGTTACTTTACCCTTTATGTCATTACCTCTCCCTTGTGTTAGTAAAATCTGTATGCAAATGTTTTCAGTTTCCAGCTTAAAATCTCGCATCTTTACTCCCCTTTTATCTTCCATTTGTGGGGGGGCAGGGAATATAAAGGAATTCTGTCCTAGGTTTGTAGTCTGCCCAAACTGCTAAACTGTGACAGAATAATTGGCGCCCAACTAATCTAAATAAGTGGTGTTCAAAATATTTGCTGTATATTTGCAAAATTTATTAGTTTTCCTTAAAATAAATAATAATAATGAAAAAAAAATGCATTTTAATAGAGATTGGTAGATACTGTGCTTTTAAAAAATACTAAATTTGCATAGCCAGTTGGCAAGTCTGATTCCTATCTTGTTCAAGCCACATCGGAAGATGTAACTGTATTTTGGTTCAGTTGAATTCCCCACTTGTGCTTTGCTTCAATCACAGGTGAAAAATAATTTGTCTCATTTTTTGTGTGTGTTGCACACAGTAACCAGGTTTGTACAGAAAACGAATTCAAATGTATAGGCTGGACAAGACCAGTGAAAAATCTTAAAACCAATCTGTCTGTATGTAACTTTTTTATTTTCTTTTTTTTGTTCTTCTTTTTCAAATACAGCATTGATTTTATTTTTCCAGTCACATCATAATTAATTATGAGTGGACAGTTATTTAGTGAACAATTTCTTTAGAGATTTTTAATTCTGTAAGGTAGTTTCTCTCTAATATGAACACTTTTATTTGAATATTTTCTGTTTTGCTGATGACTCACAGTCAATTCTCCTCATAGTTTCATGACTATAACATCACTGAAGGGGACACAGCCTGTTGAAATGTTGGGAGGGTTATCGCTGATTGTTTAAATAGGTTTGAAAGCAGTCCTGGAAGGTATTTATCTGCTTCCATAGTGTATTGGACATTTTTTATGGACGTATTTTGTACCTTTACTTCTTGAATCTGCTTTTCATCTTCAGTATGCTGCTATATGACTTCATGTTTATATCACACTAATACAGTAAAATCTCAGTAAAATTCACAGTATATATTCATCTGTGCATTGAACTAAAATATTGTTACAAAACACATTTAGATGTAAAGTGACATGAAACTCTTGCTAGTAACAATAACAAGACCCCTGTGAAAATAAAGTTGAATAAAGGATACAAACAAAAGTATAACAAAGACTGAGTCTTTTCAGTCTTGTAATAAATGATAAAACCCTAAAATGAACTAAAGTGTACTTGTGACTAAAAGCCTAAAGTCTGAGTATTCACAGGTACTTTCCTAGGTAAAATATTATATATGTATCTATAGAAACATAAATAAATTATATCATATATGATTCTTTAATTTCTCTTAGAAAAGACATGAAGAAAAATGATACTGCAATTTATCAAAAAAAGAAGAAAAGTATGTGGCTAATGGGATACACAACTAATGAGTGCAAAATCCATTGGGACAAATGCTAGGTAGCCCTTAATGAAAATTAACACTCGTTGAAAAATATGACTATTTTTCCTCATAAAGTGCCAGCTTTCTATGGAAAAGGCTTGAATTGTGTCACAAACCATTATTTCAGCAAAATAAGTCAGTTATCTGTTTTCAGTCCGGTTACTTTAAGTAAACAAGGTGTTAGTCAGCATTCTGCTTGGTACTATTTAATTGAATAGTGTGCTGAATGTTGCAATTTCACCTTCAGAGTAAAGGAACACAAGGTGAAATATAATAAAATAAAACAACAAAAAAACAAAACCACAAAAAAAAAACAACAAACCAACAAACACCAACCCCCCTAAAAAACAAACAGAAAAAAATAAAAGAAAAAGGCATCATACTAGTGGAAAAAAATTATTTTTTGCAGTACTCAAAATTAACTAGGTGTCTTACTTGGTCACTAATCTAGTTCCATAATGAATGGTGACAGCACATTTAACAGAAGCATACTATATGTACTAAGTTATATTATACATGAAATCTCTTACAGTAAGTGAATTCAGTTGAATTAGTATTAGCACCAGGAGTGAAAGCATATTAAAGATCTACCCCTTCACTACTTTTCACCACATCACATCTGAATAGCTTTACTAGACTTGACAGACTACTACCTTCTCACCGTGTTTTAGGAGGAAAGAGATGTCCATCTCTGGAGTGATGAGCTAGGTACAGAAAAGCAGGTGGAAAGCTTGAACAGTGAAGATAGTTTTTTTAATCACTAACTAACTCAGTCCCTCTGGTGGCAGCTACATCCGGTTTGCTAAGGAGACAAAGAAAGTGAAGAATCCTGTAGCAGATAGGGATATTGTCAGTAATATCCTACTGCAAAAGGACCCTTTCCCCCCCCCTAAATTAATTTAATTTAAAATAAGTTCTAAACTGGACTTGGTCTTTGTGGATAAACTGTGGCTGATATTAAAGCAAGATTAAAATTAAGGGATGATCCTGGTTTGGGCCAGGATAAAGGTGATTTTCTGTCATGTACTTTTGCTTTTAGCTGAGTCTCTTTAACTAGTTGCACTTGCTGAAATTAACAGCAAGTTTCTCAGACAGTGTGTGCTTCTAGTATTGATAACACTCGATGTTTATAGTTACTGCTAGAGACTGGTATGCAGAGCCAAGGACAGCTCTGAGCTCTGAGCAAAACATTTTACCGTCCAGGAGGATAAAGAGGTCCCACCTTTGGGGAGGAACAGACAAGATAGATGCCAGAATTGACCAAACAGAGTATTCCATCCCATATACATCACATTCAGTATAAATTTGAGGGATCACGAGGGCCAAGCCAGATTTCTGGATTTCCTGCCTTTCCTGCTTCCCTTCCTTCACCCGGCATCCTGGAAGGATTCCGTCCGTTCATCTGCCTGTGGTCCTGATCCGTGCCAGCCCATATCTGTGTGTTCCTGCCTCCAGTTCCCGACTGCTGCCGACTCCAGGAGTCCAGCCTGGACTTTCCCAGGGCTGCCCTGCAGCCTCGGTGGTGATGTGAGAGTTACTGGGGGAGAGGGGGGACAAATGTGGTATCCATTTTCCTGTATATTTGTATATATTTAGTAATTTTTCCTATTTATTATTACTGTTTCATTAAAGTTGTGTTATTTAGTTTCCAACCCATAAGTCTCTCTCCCTTATTCTCTCTCCCTTCTTTATCAAGGAGGAGAGAGACATTAATAGAGAGCGCCTGTTATTCGGTTTAATTGCTGGGCCAGTGTTAAACTGTGACAATCTCTTACTATATCTGCATCTTCTCCAGTAACTAGGTCAGAATTGCATTCTGAGAATAAAGATATACAAGGTAAGTACTAATTTTTGATCACATGAACAGTTCCTGTGTCCTGGTGCAAATGCTAGAAAGTAAGCTTCATTGCCTTCCTTGATAAAGTGGTTATATAGTACAAACATTTCATAATGTACTAAGCTTCCATAAATCAATTTGAAATTAGTTTACTGTCAAGTTGATAAATCTCATTTTATCATTATACCTTGAAGGTGAATTAACAGGCATTTCACAGTGTATAATTTATACCATATTAGGGAGGCATAAGAGAACATTTGTTCAAATGAATAATTATTGTCATTTTCATTTATAAATTCTGCTATGTTAAATCTTTGGACACAGTTTGGAATAAAGCTTTTATATATAGCTTATGCACTGGCATATTTTTCGTGATTAAACTCTGAAATTTCTTCAGGTAAGTATAACTCAAAGGTACTGAAAGATTTTTTGGTTTTTATATTCAGTTTTTCCTAAGACTGGAGGAGGGCTACTGGTCAAGATTCAGTGTGAGTATGAATAGTACCTGAACTTAAAAGAAAGGTAACATATTTTTGTTTCTCTTGCCTTTTACTGTCTGCAATAATCTTGAGCTGTACTGTCTAAAATAATCATTTGCAAGAAGACATTCAGATGAATTTTTGGGATCATCCACAGATGATAATTTTCTCCAGTTACCCACTTTCTTGTCTCCTTTAATTACAAAGGAAATTTAACGTTATATTGTGGAGTAACATGTACATGATTATTACTAGCCTCATGAAATTTATGAAACACAGGGTATACTCATTCACAGTAGATATATGTGTAAGTAGAGAGGCATGATGTTATATGAACTCATTACTTTTCTGGCTTCCAAAAATGAGCTCGACCACAGCAGAGAGTGTGGTAATTGTACTTCAGACCTACCTTCAGGAACTGCAAGTTTCATTTTTTCACTGAAGAAAAATCATAGTTCTGTCACACTATTACAAGACAGAGTTGTTTGATGCCATGCAGGCAATTACCTGGGAATCTGTAAATGGACATATGATATTATTTTCACATTACTACACATATACCTTTACTACAAAAGAAAATGCTCTGCAGGGGCTTCTGGCCTCAGCCACCTTAAAGACCTAAGAAACCATTAGTCCTGTGCTAAACCAAGAATGACCCTACTGGTATTCATATAGCATTTTTGTGTATTTCTTCATTGAGTGGGAAGATGGTCACCTAGTATCTACTGGTACATTTTGGTGACCCCAAAAGAACAGTATTGCCATTGCCAGTTACAGGTCGCAGAATAAAATTCTGAAACTTTTACTTATGCTAGATATGTGATGCTCTAACCTCAGTGAGTCAGCTTGTTAGAAAATTGGCCACAGTGGTTGTGGAAGCATTGCAGGATGGTAGAAGACAAGTGTGTGCCCTTGGTCTGCCTGCCAGCTCTTCAGTCCAGCTCCTCCTCCCTCCCACCCACCCCTTGCCTGGGCCCAAGGACCCCTTGAGGGACCCAGGACCTGCTTAGTTGTTGTCCCAGACTATGATGCTGCAAGGGTACACATGAATGTCTGAAACAATATTTTTCCTCATAAATTCTGCATAGTTTGTTTTCTAAGTCTCCACCCCCTCAATAAAGCCCTATTTCCTGTAAAGTCAAGTTGGGCAGTAATGATTTTGGGCAGCAGTGTTGTAATGCAATGTACAGGAGAAAATCTCCAACACAGTCTGTAATGTAGAGAGATGAATTTTTTTTAATTGATATCTTTTTTTCTTTTAGAAGACAAGAATATTTTCACTAATATTGGAAAAAAAATTAACCAGGACACAAGAGAAGAATTTATGAAATATTCCTCTTCATAAAAAAAAAGCTCCAAATGTGAAAGCAGTAGAAATATGACACTGGGATAAAAAAAGTGTCTACCCTGATTTCAGCCAATTGGCAAGATGAAAGGTATCACAGCTATATCTGGTTTACAAGGATGATAAGAAAATTAGTCTACGCATTGCTCATTAAGCAGCAAATAATATGCGACTATTTTTTCTCAGTTATTCTCATTTTAGACACTACAGGACCTAGATTATTCCTGAGTATGTAAGTATACTTCTGTATTTCTAATGTGAAAAAGAAGCCTGTCCAGACCTACATCAAATTTAATGTTCAATACATATCGTAATATATATAGTTAATATATAAAGGGTTCTTTTGTAATAAGGTTGACTGACTTTTCTCTCTTTCTTTAAAATGAATTCTGGCAGGACAAAAAAAGCATTAAATGTCCTCTAATTTCTTACTAGTAAATGCATTTTATAGTGGCACAGGATCTTGAGACTGGTTTCTCCTCCCATTATTGCCTAAACATTTAGAAGAATATGAACCCAGTTTTTCAACATAAAAGGTCATAAATTAAATTGAATGCACCAATGCTGAAAAAAAACCATGTTGCAAATGTATCTGAGGCCATTTAAGGGCTATTTGCTATTGATGATGCTTTTAAATCTGAAAGAGGCTGCAAGCTGAATAAACACCATCTAGAAGGGTTGGTATCCTTATCACCATATGATATAAAGGACAGGAATGTTCTAGGTAGATTGACACCGTGTTATTACATCTAAATCATACTGAAAGGATTAGAGGCACTGAGGTAAATGGCTTTAACAGAAATGGCAACTATCAGCATTTTTTTACAAAAAAAAAAATAAAAAGATGATTGCCTCTGTTGTTCTTGCAAATAAAAATAGAAACCTACAGTATTCTAGAGAGGTGACAAAAGACAATATGTGATATATATATAGTCCAAGAAAGTCACTGGGTGAATCTGTAGGCATATGACTGTAGAAGACTTGTTTATACCATTCTCCCAAGTCATTTCAGTAGAATATGATTCAAAGGATTTTGTGTCATACAGAATTTTTAAAGCCATATCCCCCTGCTATATTCAGGGGGCAAAATAAAATCTAGAAAGAAGACAGGATGAAGAAATGGGTTTGGAAATTGATACTAATTAAATATATTTTTATAATATTGATAAAGTAAGAATATTGAAAAGTGACATGTTTTTAACTGATCTGAATGTCTGGGAATTGCAACCTGTAGTATGTTTGCATTGGTTGCATATGCCAGTATCACAGTTCTAAATTAGGCCAAAGTTCTTGTTTCTCTTTGAGGAAACAATATACACATCAATCTAATGCAACCATAAATGTACTTTTTTAAGAAGAACAAAATCCAATGCATGATTACAAGTAACTTGAGTCAATACACTGTGAGTGTTTTCTAGGTAAGAACTTTCTTCAGAAGAAAGTTCTGGCACATAATTATTGATAGCATTTATTAATTCTCATTCTGCTGATTTATTGGCAGTGAAATGAGAGTCATTCTTCTGCTATAGCAGACCTTCAAATCCTTTCCAGAGCATTATACTATAAGAAGGAATTTGTGCATAAGTACTAGCCTATTACTGCTGCTTTGCTCAGTGCTATAAATAATACAGGATATGCAATGATAAATATTTGAACTGATCTATAGTTTTTTATATAGTCTTAACCTGAGCGTCTAAGAAGCTTTTGAAATAGTAAGGGGAAAAGTACCTGGCTGATAAAATCAGCAAGAAATAAGATTCTTTGTAATATAACAGCTTCTTGAAGGCAAGTGTATGATTAATTAACCTTCAGAACAAGATCAATGGTGCCAGGTTATTATCCATTTACAATGGGCTTTGTTTGCTTTCTTTATCAACAGGCTATGCTCAATGGGAAAATTAATGGTAAATAGAAAAGTTATTTTCCCTCACTTTGTGCCAAGAGGTTTTAAAATTAGATAATTGTGATAGATTAGACAGCTGGCATCAAATCTGACCTATTTTGTTGTTCGACTTGAATGCATTATAGTGTATAACATCAGTGCCCCCTACAAGGATAGGTTTAAAGTGCAAGGCAATAGTAACATAATGTTCATACATTATGATAGAAATTCTTACATGTAACCTAAGAACTTCTATTAGCTGACACTTCAAGCAGTATTGTGGAAACGTTTGATGAGTTTCACTGGATTTGTGTCCATTTCCTTTTACTAGATTAAAACCAGGAGATTATAGCTTATGAAGGATTTTCTCCTGAATTCTGTTCCTAAATATTTTAATCTTTTCATCACTATCAGATTGCAGTGTCACAGAAAACCAGAATGCCTGGTTATGAGTTTATTTTTTCTTTACCCATGACTTATGTATTTAATTTTCAAAATTCATTTTACCTTTCATTTCTATCTCAATTTCCAGGTTCATATGTAAAAATTTGGGATCATCTTCTGAATATATTTGCATATCTATTTATTTACTGAGAATGGTTGGATGATTACTTATTTCTTCCAGTGATGTCAGAATTACTAATCTTTACTTCATCTTTGCCATTGATAATGCTTTGGGCTACAGTTTAGCTTTGTGTTGAGTGTATTAACATGCATGCTGGTTTTTGTCACCTCGTTTATTTCAGTACTTTCAAGATAACAGCCTACACTTCCCAGAGAAATGGATAACTCCTTTGTTCAGTATGAGATGGTATTTTGGTATGCAGAAGTTCAATTTGTTTAATATATTTTAATACAGTTCTTGAGTACAGTTTTTCTTTAAGTTTGTGTAACTTAGATTTTTCACATGTGATGTCCCCTATTTTAGTATCTACTTCCACCTTTGCAAACATGTATTTAGTGATACCCTTATCTGTCAGTAGGGATGCAGTTGTTATTTTCATATACAAACATGCCTACACTTCCTAAATATATCCATTGCTCTATTTTGTGCCCAGTTGTGTTTGTAGGAGATTACATTCTAGATTCATTTTAAATTCAAACTTTATATTACCCCCAAAATTTGGTTATTTCATACCTTAGTGTAAAGGGTAATTCCATTGTAATCCTGTACAGTGTCTTAAGCATATCCCCTGCAGGTGAAAATTGGCAATTCAGTAATTAAAGCCAGATCAGATTTAATTAAATGTAATCTAAACATTTGTGTGACATTATTTTTTTCACCAAACTCTGTGACAGCAGTTAAGAATTTTCTCTCTTGATCTCCAATTTAGACTTCTAAAGACAAAAGATATTTTCTCGGATGGTCTGAGAGTTCTTCTGAAATTCAGCCTTTCATATATGATCAAAACCCACTCAGTTTGAATGGACTGTAGATTTGAATCAATTATATTGAAGGCTTGAATATCTTCCAGAATATATACTGAGGAAAACTAAGTATTTGTTAGATATTGCAAAATGTCCTTGCACATTCATTTTGCAGCCTCCTGTGCAAATCAAGCATGTCTTTTCTCCCTGTTTTAACATAGAAAAATAAAAAACTATACAAAGTTGATAGCTTTGTAGGATGTATGTGTCATTTGAGATATGGAGGAAAAACATCTCTTCAGAAATTTGTAAAATGCTTGCAACAAAAACCATCTAGTTCATCATATACTTGCTGAAATACATCAAGATGGGTTCTTTTCTCTGCTTATTTTACAAGATCAGCTCATATTCTGAATATTTTGAAAAACAGATGACAGAGATGCCCTAAATGTATTCAAACAAAAGGAGCAATCCCTTTTTTTTAGGTCACCTCCCCTTCCCCCCTTCCCTCCAGCATTTTAAAAGGAAAAGCAGTCATATAAAATTCAGATATTGCATACATGCATCTGTAAGTTTTATCCTCTGGGAATAAATTATCTTCTGAGGATTTATGTACACATAAAGACTCTTGAATTTCTCCAGTCACAAAAAAATGAAGTGTTCTTATTTATTGATCTTGTCCTAGGCCTTTTTCACTTCTCTAATTAGAACCATGCCTTCTCCAAAAAGCAGCTAACTTTTGCTATACTTCTTCATCTATATAGTTAAATACCTTCATTTTTTTCTGCATTTATGAACTGAATTATTATGATCACTGAAAAATCAGAAGATTAAAAATAATAGCAATAATATTTACTTTGAATGAAAGCTTTGTAGAGTAACTCATCTCAGTAAACTATGTGCTTGTTTCTATTCTAATAGAAAAAAGAAATAAATGAGAATGTTTTGACCATTATTTCATTGCACCTGATACAAGATGACATTGTAACACATCCCTTACTGTAACATAACAATAATTTATGGAGATTTTCTGTTCTAAAGATTAATCACAACACAATAAAACAATGTAAATATCAGGTTACAGGAAAAAGCCATATTCCATGTAATTGAAACTTGTATTCAAATGAGGGAAATAATCTATTTATAGATCACTTCCTTTTAATAGCTCCTGTGAATTAACACCTGGACAGGCCTTCAAAGAGAAAAATCAATTCAATTACATAATTTTTTCTTCCTGAGGGGCTGTGCATGGGGAGAATAGGTAACAGTGAGAACTCAGTGAACACAAGATGACAGCTTGGTGGCTTCAGCCTTAGACACACTAAGAAAGTAGAAGGGACTGAGAAACATATAACAAACTTGCTTAAACAGCATTTATGATGTCAGAATAATCAGTTCACAAAAAGAGGTAGAATTGTGAGTATATTATGCTCATTATCTGTTTCTCAGTAGGCTCTCAGGTGACATGACTATTTTCATGATTCAAAGTTACAAGATTCTTTTTCTTCTTCCTTCTGTAAAGATTCAAACCTTATGATCAGGAAAAAAATCAGGGAAAAAAATTATGATGATTTAATGGCTGATGTTTCTGCAGGGTTGTTTTCTTAATAGGATGAAAGTACACTGTTTTTAATATTATTTTTCAAAGAAATACAACACGAGTTTTCTTTCTCTCTTCATCTCTCAGGTTTTTTCTCCTCCTGAATAGAGTAGTTCCTACAGACTGTAGATTAAACTCCTGTGTTCTCAAGTTAGAAGCTTGTTATCTACAAGAGAGTCATTACTTTGTGAAGGGTTTTATTTATTTATTAGTTTTTGCTAAATAATATGTAAAAGGACTATTTTTATATATAATTCACACTTCAATAAAATCCATGCTAATAATTTTAAGAGTGCTATATTATAAACATATAGTAAGTTGTTAGTACCTGTTCAAAATGGGTGCAATTTTATGGAACAGTTATTAAAATTAACATTGCTAAAGAAAAACATTACATGTGGAGTTTAATATGATAATGTACTAAAATATGTGTATACATTGTATTTATGCACTCTCAAAAACTTACTCTCTATTGAAATATGGATTTTTTTTCTTTTCCTTCATAAAGTGAAAACCGGTGTAAAATCAGAGACAGAAGAAACAGAAATAAGATCTGATATGCAGAAGGTGGCAAGAGATTTTTAGGTGCTGCATCAGAAAAACATGAAAAAATCTCAAGAAAGAAGCTAAAAAAACCTACTTCTCTTATGTTAAGAAGTCAGTCTAGGTAAAAAGTGAATAGGAAGCACGAAGTATTACACTTGTTATCCTTTAGATTTGTCTTTAAGCTGCTCACTCTTGATTTTGTCCTTCATTCCTAGAATTCAGATGTAACTGAGAACTTCACCCTCAAATCACTCAAAAAATTTAAAATAATGAGAGGAATGATCCACATATGTTTTTGCAGCTAAAATATGACTTATACTAGCAATATGTTGTTTAAATCTTCTTTGCCACTGCATACATAGACGAGCTGCACAAAAGATCTTTAAGATTCTTTTTACCAACATAACTTTTTCCCCCTCATAGTTTTTCCTACCTTAAGGAGATTAAAAGTCAAAACAATGTTGTAATATGTAGTAAAGAAATCAAAAATTAGGAAATATTTAAAGCATTCTGTATCATATTTTTGCTGCTCTGAGGATTTGTACACATGGATTGCATTCTGATTGTCAAATTGGTTTGGCAGTAAGTTAGATTTGTAACAGAAATGGAAACCACCTAAGCCAGCATTTCTCAAACTCTGATGCCAGATTCTACATCCTAGCATACTGTGTATACATTTGTATGATTCATTCACCTACATAATATTGCACACACATATAATCTGTCTTTCTCTAATACCATGCCATAGTCAGTTCTGACTTTTTAAACTCAAACATTCCCTATCAGGTTTTATTTATTATTTTATTTATTCACCACCCAGTGAAGCCCTTTGCAACATATTCCTCATCTCTGTTGGCTAACTCTGCAGGTGTTTTACCACATGTTCAACACACGGTCTCCTTTCTATCATCATACCCTCTTCCACATTCAAATCAAAGTGCAGAAATAGGGTTATATAGGACATAGAGGATAATTTTTTTAAACATCCTTCTTTGAGTGGGCAATTTTTGTAAGAAACAATCTACCTTGTTAGGAAATTACTGCCAGAAAAATATGATTTATTTTGCTGTAGCTAAAGTTGTAAATTTATGATGTATTCTATGATTTTCAGAAGCTTTAAGAATCCAGATTTTCCTGGAGTTCAAAGGAGTTTAGGGTCTTCAACATATTTTGAAAAACAGCTAACATATATATTACATAATTACAGAAGTATTTTCATTGGAAAAGACCTTCAAGATCACCAGTTCCATAACTTAACACTGACAAGACTGTAACAAAGCTGTATCCCTATAGAACTGTATCTGTATGACTCTTCAGTACCTCCAGGGTTGGTTACTACCCTGGGCAGCCCGTTCCAATGTCTGCTAAACCTTTCAGTGAAGAAATTCTTCCTAATATCCAATTTAAACTTCCCCTGGAACAACTTGTGCCCATTACCTGTTGTTCTATTACTTATAACTTCATTGAACAGACCAGTCTCCACCTCTTTACAACCTCTTTTAAGGTAGTTGTAGAGAGCAATAAGTTCTGCCCTCGGTGTCCTCTTCTCCAGGCTGAGCAGCCCCAGCTCCCTCAGCAACTCCTCATAAGAGTTGTGCTCCAAACCCTTCAGCAGCTTAGTAGCCCTTCTTTTGATACATTCTAGTAGCTCAATGTCCTTTCTGTAGTGAGGAGCCCAAAACTGAACTCAGCACTCAGGATGAGCTCTCATCAGTGCGAGTACAGAGTTAAGATCACTTCCTTGGTCCTCCTGGCCACACTGTTCCTGATACAGGCCAGGATGTCATTGGCCCTCCTGGCCATCTGGGCACCTTGCTCTCTCATATTCAGCTGGTTGTCAATCAACATGCCCAGGTTCCTCTCTGATGTTATGCAGGAATATTGTTTTGAAAGAACACCATATTTTTAAATGGAAAACTATGTGGAAGAACAAGTCAATTCCACCATTTTCATGTTGAGAACTTCTTGGAAAATGTGAGTCCATAAACACAGCTGATGTTAAAAGAAAGGAAAAATAGCAATGCCTCTGCCCCATCCTGTCTCTCAAGAGAGATTGCTTGAAAAACAAGTGAAAATGTGAACTGATAAGAGAAATCCAATTGTTTACTAGAGCTGTTTACAATCTCAGTACTCATTCAGATTAAATGCTGAATAAATTGTTATGGCTAGACCACAGTTAAAGAAAATGATCAAAAGAAATGTGAAGAAAATACCAGAAGCAACATTCTTTTTCTCAAAAGGTCCTATAAGTATCTGTAGTAGTACAATAATTTGGTGAGAAATACTCATCCAGGAATAGAGCTACTCAGTCATGCCGTGGGATAGCTCTGTTGATTTCAAGCCCAGTAGCTCATTTTTCTTCCTAAATCGCCCCTATATCTTTGGCATGAAGTACTCAGTCTTGATGATAACAACATTATGGGCACTTTTTTATCTACTTAGCTTATGCTATTTAACACATGCAGTTGCTTAGTTGAAGTCTCCAGTTCTATGATTTTAGACAACTGAATGAAAAAAACGGTAGTAAACATACCTCCTCCTTCATGAGAGAAAACATCATATCAACCAATAAAGTATTAGCATGGTTACTTGGACTGAGTCTCGAACTCATTTGGACAGTAGCAGTTTGGCTCCAATTTTTTGCCCCCCCCTCCATTCCTGATGGTCCTGGTATTCATGTTGTTGCTGTATCATCACCCTTCTTGGTGAGCGTTTTCTCACTCTTTCCATTTCAGCTTCTGTTACTTTGAAAATAATTTTAGACCCTGACAGAATAACACGTATGAATATTTATACATACATTATGTAATTATAAAAAGAATGAAACAGTGTTTATTCATATCCTGCTTAATATTTTATTTATAAACCACATTGTTAGGAATATGAAGTAGGGTCCGTCCTATTAGCACATCATTTTGTCTTAATCTAATTATAAAGACACTAGTCTTCCCTGTTTCTGGACTGGATTCTGTTTAATACTATATTCTATTAGGAGGCAAGACCTTCCCTGGTAGCTAGATGAATTTTGTGGATTAAACAGGCAGTCATTTTTTGTATTGTAGGTCAGCATCCTTGCTTGGCTGAAGGGACTCATAGACCTGCAAATGCACTTGTCTGTGAGAAACATAAATGCTTGCCTAATTGAAAGTAATTGGCATTTTGAGAAAGGAGTATGATGATATAGTTCATTTCCCTTTATATTTAGTTTTAAATTGTGTCTAGCATCATCTGATAGTTTAGTAGTCTAAAAGATTCACATACAGACGCAAAATTCACGAAATAATAGTTAGCAGTTGTCTTCAGCGTTATCTTACCAGTAGGTACCATGAAGTGAACTGATGAGGCATTTTTCATTCATATAATTTCATTTCAGTGGTCTGAAAGTCATGGAAAAAGCTTTTAAAGCTATGATTGAACTTTCAACTTTAACACATTTTTAATGTGCATAAGCAATAGACAAAATTTACAGTGACCTTAAAATTTAAATAACCGTAGTTGAAAAAACTGAATTATCCTATGAGGCCAGCATTTCAACTTCTCATCCTAACAAAGTTAAAGATTATGTGAAATGAAGTTTATCCTACCATGAAAGGTTGTTTTTTTATGGATATTCTCAATTTTTTCTGTATACACCTTGGTCATACAGAGTCAAGTTTAATTTTACAATGTTGTTGCTTCACTGAGAATATGTTTTATTATGGGTGCTTTTATTTGTGCTCTGCATGTGACAATATTTTTATATGCATTACAGTTCTTTAATATATTTTCTATAATAGTGAAACTATTTTATTGATCACTACTTCTTTCACTAGAGCTTAAAGCTTATCTGTTATTACACTATATATGACATTATATGATGCTGAAGAATTATGTCGGATAGGTTTTCTTGTTTGCATGTGTGCATTAGTGTATATAACACAGAAGGAAAAGCAAAAATCTCTAGTGAAATGCTATGTAGATCTGCATTATAAAGTAGGCCTTTTTTCACCTCAGGTGTTTTAACTGAAAGCAGATGTTGCAGAAGATGAAAAGAAGAAGCCACTATTTTAGTATGGTACTTTTTACAAAGAAAGTGTTATACTTAGTGATATATTGTATATACTTCTTCAGTACTTCAGTACTGTGTTTCCTTTCTTTGTGCGTCATATGTGTAAAACAATAAACAGTGCCATACTGTATAAATGATTTAGTGCGTTCAGTCTTTAAAAAATCACATAAACTGCCCCAGAGTAATGGAAAAAAAAGAGAAATATTTATTGACAACTCTAACCATGTTAGAGTTTGGTACTGCATTGACTAGACAAGGTCTCATTGGAAGATGTAAAGTTAAAATAAAGCAAAAACAAAAAAATGTGGAGTAATTTTCTTTGAATGGTCTGATTAGTCCAGTGAATATTATGATAGATTTAGTTCTCTTTGAGGGATGATACAGTAATAAAATATCTCCTCCTTACTGAGCATACTTAGTACTAGACTGATGTTCTGCATTTTCAGCATCTGGACCATGGGAAACCTTTGTAACTCAGAATTTATCTTACACCTGTGGTCAATCAGCCTGAAGGCAAAGCAGAATTAAACAGAAAAATGTCTTCAACACTGAAATGAAATGTAATTACAGATTTTTTTTCTGGAGGTTAGACTACACTGCTCTCTGAAATCAAATGTATGTGTTATGGAAAATTTAGCCTTAAAAAAGGGAATCCAGTAATAGCTTTTGCTACTGAGGATAAATGTTAGAATTCAACATTGAAAGACTAAGATTTAAAAAAAAACAGAAACCCCAAACATTAAAAAATACCTAAATTAAACGAAAAAGGATTCTGAATTTAAAGGACAAATAATTTTGGTTTATTTATTAATAAATAAAAGAAGGTATTGCTATAGTAGTAGTATGAGGAGATGTCTGTATGTCTGAACAAACTGAGTTATAAAATAGGAAGCAGGCAGAAGACATTGTGCAATTCAGGTGTGCCCAACAGATACCAGTCAGAAATAGTATTTATTAGAGTGTTAATAAATCTGTATGTACTATAAATAAACTGCAAAAGAAAGCAACTAATGAAACATGATCCATGCTTCAGAGAAACACTCGATGTTTTAAGATGTAATTTAATTAAAGTGATTTGAGAAACTGAACTTGACTTTGTTATTTTAATCATCATAATATAAAGCATGGCACAACTACTCACATTCAGTGTGTTTTTACATTTATGTTGTCAGTTTTGGTCCTTTGGACCTGTCAACTAAAGTCTTATCTGGCATGCTTTGATTTAAAAAAACTGTGTAGACAGAATCTTCAAACTAAAATACACAAACAAGGGACTCTTGCCTTTCTGTGTAATCTTTCTGTTCCTTCTGAGGATAAGAAATCACATGGAGAAGTTAATTCTCTCCTTAGACAGGGCTTTTGATAGTGCATCCCCATTGTGACTATGGATGTACACAGTGGTTTTCTTCAAGGAAATGGAAGGTGAAAATGTCTTAGCAGATTGTTTAATATTTACTATGAGAGCCTTCCCAGCTCTTTCTCTCAGTGTTGTAGAATATTCAGTGAATGTTCTTTTTTTATGTGATATACATTTCAAGTTTAGAGGGGAGTATATTTGTATGTATATGTATATATTTATACATATATAATTTATATACAATAATTTATAATATTATATAAATTATATAAATATATAAAAATTATATGAATTTATATAAATTATATAAATAAATTATATAACAATTTATATATATTTATACATATAATCATATACATATACATATATATATACTCCTCTCTAAACTTGAAATGTATACATATTTTTACTGTCAATAACATGTGTATACTAGTTGTATTTAATAAAATAATTATACACATTGTAAGAAGGAAGCATTTTCTGCAGTTTTTTATTATTCCAAAAATATACTCTGAAAATAAGGAGGCTATAAAACCAATAGTAATAAAAACCTTTGTAATGGAGAGAATAACTTGATAAAGTTGAATTAATAAGAAAATTCTCTGAATTTAGTGGAGGCTTGGGAAGGTTGGTATTGGAGGTTTGGGGGGGAGGGGTTTTTGATCATTCTGTGAAGTAATTCACACACTACCTGGATTAGGCCAAAGAGATCTCATGCTATCAAACACATATCTTTCATTAGATTATTCTGAATTTCTCTAAATTACATGCTCAAAGTAAACCTTGGGAGTGGAGAAAGAGTAAGAATGTCATCAGAGAGAAAAAAGAATGGTAATTTCTGTTTTTTTCTCCCAGTAGGAATGTTCCTCAATGAGGCTGAAAAATCTGTTACATACACAGTTTGATTTCAGTCTGAACTAATGTTTTATCGTTTTCATTCTCAGACTTTATGCAGAAACTAAATTTGATAATAAGACAGAGATAACACTATAAAGGAAATTAAAATGGTTCATGAGAATGTCAGGGAAATTCTACAGAATACAAGCCATGTCCTTGTTTCTGTTTGATTTCAACTCTTTATCAAGTTAGGTTAAATGGCTCTCCAATTATTTCTAGAGGCTTAAAAAAATTTCTATTTTAGTATGCAAAGTTTTGGGGTTTTTTTGTTTTGTTTTGTTTTTTTAATTATTATTATTATTATTGCTAAAAGAGACACAAACAAGCCTAGAATAGTCACACACCTCCTCAACAGAATGACATCAGAGACACATTCCCCTGCAAAGTGTCTTCTCTAATTAAACAAATTGCATCCCTGGTCTCCACATGCAGAAAGGAAATACAGAAGATTAAACTCATTAAGCTTGTTCTGACTCATTAATGGGTCCTGAAATTTATCATGTCATCTGTCTATCATCTATTAAAGATTATATAATTTATTTTTAAAGAAGATGCAAATGGAGGTAGACGAATGTTACCATACTTTATGCTAAGATGAAACCTCTCCAGGAGTTACTGTATGGAATTAGAAAAACATTTTAATGTCTTTTCAAACATAATTTATTTCCTTAACATGGAAATGTCATATTTACCTATTCTTACGAATAATTTCTGTACTTCAAAAGCTATTTAGACATTTAAGAGAGCAACCAAGAAAGAAATTATGTAATTTCTTGTCAAAGCATAGTTGGAGATGGAACAACTGAATCCCAGCTTTTATGTGACTGTGACAGAGTGGTAGTTTCTTATAAATACCAGAACGATTTTTTTCTGCCCTACATTCCTTTCCCTATGGGGACTTTTAGCTATTTCAGAATAAAACAGAGATAACCTTCATCCATTTTGTAGAAACTGGGTTAGTTTTCCAGAAATAGACTAAAGACAGATTAAGTGTAAGAGGTAGCAGAGACAATGAACAGAATGATAACCCAGTCCTCACAATGTCTGATTACATAAGGTACACACACCTGATTTTATTTTCAATTTCAGTGTTAAAAAATTGTTCTTAAAGCAATTAAGACTGTTTACCCTTTTTGAGAGTAGTGTGCTCAATCCTCATACTTAAAAATCTCTCCCTAGAACAGACCATATTTTATTAGTTTCTACAAAACCAGATTTTTTTCACAATAAGTGCAGATTTCAACAACAAAGTGTGGAGATCTGAGTTTAGATATCTAAATGAGAGCGGTATCCAGTACATTATGTTGTAGCCAACAAAAAGCAAGACGTAGCATAGCAGAACTCTTAACCTCATCTTGAAGAAAGTGCCTACGTTTGAATAAATTAATAGCTGTTGAGACAGGATTGACTATAATATTACTGTTCTACTGTGTACAACAGGAATTGTTAGTTAGACACTTGGATTTACATGTCTACAGCCTGTAGCTTTGAATATCATTGTGGAGAAATGTGATGGGATGGATAAAATGGGCTCAGATGTTCTTGACAGATATGGTTTTGAAGCCTCTTGGACAGAAAAGGGAACTTGCCTTTTATCTTCCTTACTTGAGGAGCAGAAAACCTGAAATCCCATTCAGGATTTAGTTTAAAAGTAGAGTGAAGACTTTTAATTAGCCCCTGAATTTGATTGGTTAGGCTAGGTTAGGTCTTTCTGGTTTTGATAAAACAAACTTTAAAGAAACTAATTCTGTTGTTTAAATTCAGATTATGAATTGTTACATTCTGCAGCTAAGTACTTTATAGCCAAAGATAAACCTTGATCTCAGAGTCAACAGATGGTTCCGTGATTTTCTTCCAGAGAAACTAAAACAGAAACTCTATCCTAAATTTTCTTTTATACTACTAGGAACAGTAGAACAGCTCTCTGATTATTTTTTTCGCTCTCACTGTTAATCTCTTTCACACCTCTTGAATTTCATTCCCAAAGCCTACATACTTTCTGCCAGCCTGGTCTTCCCATAATACAGAGATTAATTCATTACAGGGAAATAAACTACTCTTTTGCACCACAGTGTTGTGGCTAGCATTAGGGTTCTTTGCACACACCTGATGATCGCTCCTGTCTGTAGGTCCCCCAGGTTTTAAATAAGAACATTCAAATCAGAGACAGGGTTAATATCAGAATCAGGATTGTGAAGAGGATGGCGTTTGGGAAGAGTGCCATGCATTGTGAATTCTACTAACCTGTAGGACATTCTTCTCTGCTGTCATCCAAAAATTCTCCCATTTCTCCAATAACGAGGAAACTATCATGTCTTATTACCATTTGTAAAACAAAAAGTTAATGATGAGATAAAGTGAATTTAATCAATGATGAGATATTTTGTAAAAGTCATATTAAAAAAATGCAACAAAAAAACAGTTTTTGAAAGTGATGTTAAACAAATGCAAACATAAAACATCCAAAACCATTGTCTAAAAGTACTGTTAAACAAACACACTTTCAAAACAGTTTTAAAAAGTGATGTTCAGTACTGCAATTTGAAATATGTGTGATTGAGAACACTTTATGTTATCATTAATTTTTTGTGTCTCATGTTTGAATGATGCCTCTATCTCTTCATCTTACTGTCTGGTAGACAGTCATGTTTATCAATTGCATGAATCAGGTTACTATTGTAGTCTCTAAAAAGGCTTGTACTTAAGTTGAGTTTGCCTTTGCTCTACCAGACCAGACAGTGTTAGATCCAAATAAATTCTGTTCATTCCAGGCCTCTCATATGGTCCTATTGATGACAGATAATTGACAGATATGACAATATTTTAAAACAGCAATGAGAGTAATAAATTCTTAAAGAACAATTAAATATTTCAACTGTAATTATTTTCTGATAGATAGAGATTAATAGGAAGAAACAAGATCTGACTTTTTCTGACTCTCTCCATTCTGCCATTCTCTCAACAACCTGACTCATCTTCCTTTGTTTGCTCAGCTGGTTCTGGCTCTGTGCTGCCTTTACATTGGAGCACCACTCTGCAGAGCTCTGTTTGTGAAAAAAGGTTGCAGAAACTTTTGAGATACTGCTATTTCTTTATGCTTTATTATGCTTCTTTATGTATTATTTACCCTGTGTTTTGTAAGCATCCATGCCAGACTATTCTTCATTGCCTGAAGTGCAGTATTAGGTTATGGTGCTAACCTCCAGTCATAAATCCAGGAGAACTGCAACTGAGAGTTCTGAGCTGAACTTAGACTAAAATTGTCAGCGATCTCCTGGACTGAGTTACAAAATCACATGAACCTTAAGAAGTTATTCATGGTGGAGGAAAATTAATTAAGATAAAACAGTGGAACTGATTTAACTGTGGGATTTCGCAGGCAATTTAATTCTTTATTGATGGATTGTCTGGTTTACCCCAGTCAACATATAACAAATGAAAAAAAAGCAAAGAAATTTGCTATAAATTAGAGGGGAAAAAGTTCCGATTGTAAAAATCTGTACAGGCTTGAAATATTAAAAGAAAACCCAAGTTTTTATAGTTTGTCTGTTATATACTGCATCTAGCCAAAATGTTTGCTTTTATTACTAGATGTTTTGTATAGGGTCTTTTTACAAGGATGAATAACCAGGTTCCAGATATCCTGTATATTTCAATTAAATCATAAAATTTTCTGATGACCTAAACCAGACAATATTTAATAAAATTCATAATGTATTCATAATAAAGTTCTGTTCATTTATTTAAAAATTGATCATTAAATTAAATACAATTTTAGCATGCCATTTTAAAAGTCTGAACATGCCACTTGAGTGGCAATGCAGACAGGCCATGTCTACCTAGGTTTTCAGAAATCAATATGTAACTAAACATGAAACTTAAAATGCCTTTGGAAAAGGTAAATTGTAGCAAGGACTGGAATATAGTGGTCCTCACTGGAAGCCTGTTGCATGTTTAGGTGCTACTGCCCCACATCATAACTAACCTGAGATGGCATAAACTCCCTGCTGCACATCCAGAGTGGCCTTCAATTCTGTGCTGTGATAAGCTCAGCCAGCTCACTGTACCAGAGGAGCCTGCAGAAAGCTTCCACTTGGCACCAGCAATTACCCCACCTGCATGCCCTTGCCTTTGTCTAACGGTGCCTTAACACTTTCCCATGAGATCATCCTTTAGGAATAGAGTTTTCTTTAGAGTAAAATAGAGAGTTGCTCAAAGGATCAAAAAGGAAATCTCTCCATGGTCAAGATCTGCTCTGCTCTGCACATGAATGGAGGAAAATCCAACCAGGATCTGTCTGATGGTGCACAAACACAGATGCCCGGTATCCAGATGATATATAAGATTTACTCACTTTCTTATTCTGACTTCTTATAGTAGTTGTCTTATTAAGCTGTTTGGTTTTAGGCCTTTCTTACTGACATCCAGAAAAAGCCCCGCACTGGCTCACTCCCACCTCACCCATCCCCAGTGCAAAACACCATTCCAAATATTTCTACTTCAATTTCAGAACAAGCGTCTTGGTACACAGTGCTAAATTAAAGCAAGTTCTAGAAACAATAAACTTCATTTAGAAACTAAATTTCTTTCATTATTACTCCTACCTTCAGACTTGACGATGTTTCAAGATGATTTTTCACCCATTCCCAAAGGAAACTAATGTAATTACTTGGAGACTGAGGTTGCTAAGGCTTTTTAGGTATGTAAAGTGATTTTTTCTTATTTTCTTATTTCCCCAAAGTGTGTATAATGCCCCATGAAATTCTGACTGTACAATTTCAGTTATTAGGAGTCTGACCTGCCAAGGTGGTAGTGTTAATGTACCTGGTTAAAAAATAGTGCAGCTGAAATTAATTTGTTGGGATATGTCTCCTGTTTACAAGTCTATAATCATCCTTACTTTTGTCATTTAGCTATGACACAACAGGGTTACATCATAAGAGCACTAAGTAAAAAAAAATGTGATCCTCACACCAATTGCTAGTACATGATTTATTGGAACACAGTACACACTTACATGAATAGTTTCAACAAAACATGTCTCAGGCAGCATGAGTGACAATTTTGTAGTTAAGACCTCATTTTCATTCATATTGAGCTATATCCTAAAAGAAAATTATAAAATGAGTAATGGCTCAGCACTGCTTGATACATAGCAGTTTTCAGTTTTTCATTGGTATGTAATGCTCAGAGAGTCCTGAAGTTTTTTGTGCCATGTACGCATACTTGGAAATTGTTTGCCTGGTTTATGATGGAAATGAATGAAAACCAGTGTCTTGCTACTGATGTGACTTACATACTGGATGTGTGGAACACAAGATTTCTGCTGCATAATACCTGTAATTAGAGAACCCGACAGTGCTTTCAGGATCTTACAATCCCATATATACCCCAACTGAGTTTCAGTATACCATCAGGAGGTGGCTATTCCTAAATGACAGCTATTCACTACACTTTCAGTTACTCTTTTCAGAAGCTAAGCAGTTAGACAGGGATAAGAAAGCGGGTACTCCATCTTCACTTCTTAGAAAATAGATCTGTGAGCACTCTATGCCACATGAGGATTAATTCTTCTTTGGATACTGTTCCCTTCTTGTCAGCATGATGTGATGTGTTGCTGTGCTATGATGAGCAGCACAAAAGAGACAGCAGTTGCCTTAGGCCACTTATTTAGAAACATAGACAGTGAAGAAGGGACCTGCTCAATTGTAGAGCACAATATTTACTGTAGGACCAGGTAAGTGTACAATCTTTTTTTTTTTTTTTTTTTTAAAGTTTGGATTGATTCTATCATTTAGTGTTTCATTACTGTATATTAACTATATAATTCAGTGTACAATTCAGCCATCTCAAAAAAAAAAAGTAAAGGGCCAACTTATTATCTTCCTAAACTGCTTTTAGTTGTTGGGCTTTTTTGTGCTTTTTGGCTTTTATTTTGGTTTTTTTGTTTGTTTGTTTTTAGGGGGTTTATTTTTGGTTTTGGGGTTTTGTTTGTTGTTTGTTGTTGTTTTGGTTTTGTTTTTTTTTTCCCCAGTGGAGCTTATGGTATTATAAAGTGAATGTGAGTCATAAACTTTGCTTGGTTTGAAGTATACAAACGAGAAGAAAAAAGAAGATGCAGGAATTTAAATAGTACTTTGCAACCACCACTGCTTTGAAAAAGATCAGCCCTATCTGATATTGCAAGTTCAATATCAGTATGCCTTTTTGATAAGAACAGGTGTTTTTCTAGTTCAGGTCTTTATCTTTAATCAGGACCTACAGCATGTTTGTGGGAAAATGGTAATTAAGAGCACAAGAAATATATGGTGAAACCACCTACTCTCTCAGTCATCTATGGTTTAAGACATTTCCTTCTAGAGTCTGCATCTTTACACTTTAGAACTCTCAGTGTCCTGTTCCCCTATGAATTTGCCTAAAAGCTTTTAAAACCAATTTAAATTATTGGCTTCCCTAACATCTCATAGTGATGTATGCCATAATGAAATTATACATTGAGTCACAGAGTACTCCATGATGTCAATAAAGCACTGGTTAGAGACTGCAGCATTACAGGAGAGGGACCACAAAGGCAGATGAGATAGAGTGGGCTGATCCCTGCCATTAAAGCAGAGTAAAGTGCTGAGACCAGGTTGAAGAACCAGCAGCAATACTGAAGTAGCCTTCCTTCTGAGAGGGCAAGAGCATCTGTCAGATATGCACTCAGAACTCAGTAGGGGAAGGCCTGTGAGGGCAGAACTGGTGCAGGCATGCATGCCTTTGAGCACAGGAGCTAAAATTCTCCAGTGAAAGTATGGTGAACTCATCTCTAACAGGCTTGTACATTTGTATTAAGGATTATCCAAAAATAAAGAAAAAACATTGGGATATTTCTGGTTATTTATCAAATCCTACATCGCTAATCAGTAGAGCTGATTTTTTAATTCTGATTTTTAGCTATTTTTTAAGTCTAAAATAAAAACTCTAAACAAAAACTTCTCGGTTATTATCGAACATAATTAGTCACAGGTTAAAAAAAAAACAAAAAAAACATTAAATTGCAACAGGTAAATCTTGATTACTATTAGTAATAGAATTAGTATGTCTTGTGCTTTAGTTTTTGTAGTGTCCTAAATATTTGTTTCTCCAGTCTAATTGTATCTGGATGTATGAAAACTGAGTAGATGGTTCTTTAACCTATTTTGTGATTCTTGGTTAACCATCCATAACTACTGATATCAAGCAATAGCTCCTGTTATGCTGTATGAAGAATGGTAAGTAAACCAAAATAACTGAAATTCAGATTAACCGAATTAAAATTTAAAAAAATTGAAAAAGAATAACCAAATTACTGTTCTGGGAGGAGGAGGTTAATCTAGAAAAATAACTTAAAAATGCAGCATTCTGGCATTCAGAGAGTACATAAACTGAATGGTTTAGGTAAAGCTCAAGTACCAAAATCAGTGAAGCAAGATTTTTCATACTTCTCTTCAATTTCATTACCTCAGTTCTATGTTACTTGAAGTCTTTGGGCATAAATGCTATTTTGTATGTGTTGCTAAGTACTTAGATGAATGTTATCTGCATTTGTTGGGAGTTTAGATTTGCATTTGTATTTTCTAATGTTCTTTGCTTGTAATTTAAGTAATACTACATTTCATTAAATGTAAATGTCATGTGAAACACTTTAGACATTCAACTGGAACAAAACAAGTGTTTCACTGCTTTGAGCAGCAAGGCAATAATGCAAGAACATAAGGATTTTAAAAGGTGCTCAGATCATTAGAAGAATGAATTGATATCATATGCATTACAAGACATGAAGTCAGAAAGTCAGTCATTGGTCATGAAGCAGAGAGGGAGAAGTGCTCTACAATAATCCAGTAAAATTAGGACAATTGCAGAAAATCTGTTACCTTACTGAAACCATTTTTTATGAATACTTTAAATTGATTCCCTCATAAATTATTTAGTCTGAATAAATAGACAATATTCTGATTTTGTTGAATAAGATCAACTCTGAATATTACTGATCTCTGCAAAGCATTACACACATGTAAAACTCATCTTCTCTGGTACTTTCTACAATGAATCAATTGAATATACTAAACTTGGCGTTCTGGAAGAAATCATAAAACAACAAAAAGAAAAAAGGTATCTACATTTCAAAGCTAGATAAATTAATTGTATTTTTTAGAGTGTAAAAAACCCTACACATAAAAGATCTTTTCTAAACCGTAGAATAATAATTAGATGACCTGAGAATAAGGAAAGTACTTCCTCAAAATTTAGACATTTATGATTTCATGAGACTGGAAAAATGGATAGCACCCTTAATTCAATTGCATGAAGATTTTGATATATAAACCCTAACCCTAGATTTTTTCATTTATTTACTACTTCTATTTCATGAAGATGAGTTCAAGAGGAATTTGACCAGCACCACTAATTGGGAAGCTTGCAGTTTATAGAAATAAAACTTTCAATAGCAGTCTCTGGTAGAAGAAGGCTTTTGAAAAGAGCAATGATGGAAAAGAAATTCCGATATGAAGTATCAGAGGACTATGTTTTATAGATAAGTATTAAGCAGACTGTGCTCCTTAGCTGCTGAAGAAAATGGGGAACTGATATTGACACAAACTTTTTATAAAGTCATATTTCCTGCATATACATACCTACAAACAAACCACACATTCACAGCTTAGAATAAACTTTAGGGCCACATCCTTAGAAGTGTGACCTGCGGGTCAAGGGAGGTAATTCTCCCCTTCTACTCCATTCTCATGAAACCTAGCTGGAAGTACTGTGTCCAGTTTTTAACACTGTATTTTTATGAAACTTTTTTCTACAGACAAATTTAACACTTTTTCTTTTTTTATTACTTTTATTCTGTCTATTGCTTCCACAGAATCATGGAATGGTTTGTATTGGAAGGGACCTTAAAGATCACCTAGTTCCATTCCTCTTGCATGGGTGGGGGGTACCTCACACTAGAACAGGTTGTTCAAAGCCCCATCCAACCAGGTCTTGAATATTTCTGGGCAACAGGATACCATATCTTACCACACTCACAGTGAAGATTGTCTTCCTAATTTCCAACCTAAACCCAAACTTCCACTGTGAAACTGTTTCTTGTCCTATCAGTACATGCCCTTGTAAAAAGTCCCTCTGCAGCTTTATTATAGGCCCCCTTCAGATTTAAGAAGGCTGCTAAAATGTCTCCCTGGAGTCTTCTCCATAATAACTCCAAATTTTTTCAGCATAGAAAAGGTGTTTTAGCCCTCTGATTATCTTCATGTCCCTCCCCTGGACTTGATCCAAAAGCTCCATGTCCTTCTTATGTTGTGGGATCTAGAACTGGACAAAGGACTCTGGGTGGGGTCTCATTGTTTCATATTATGCTCACCTACTTCTCACTTTCCATACGTCTTAACCGCAGTGAAACACATTTGAATCGAATCCTTAGATAATGCATTTTGCTATTTATATTTCATCATTTTTTCTAACAACAGCAATGTATAAATGGTATCTAAAATACTTTTAATGACTTAACTCATAGAATCATAGAATCATGGCTAGGGTTGGAAGGGACCTTAAAGATCACGTAGTTCTAACCCTCCTGCTATGGACAGAGACACCTCCTATTAGATCAGGATGTTCCAAGATGCATCCAACCTGGCCTTGAACACTTTCAGGGAGGGGGCAGCCACAACTTCCCTGGGCAACCTGTGCCAGTGTCTCATCACCTTCACAGAAAGATTTTTTTCCCTAATGTCTATCCTGACTCTCCTCTCTTCAAGTTTGAAACCATTGCCCTTTGTCCTCTCGCAACACACCTGAGCAAAAAGATGTCTGATCACCCTCTCCGTAAAGAAATTCTTTCTAATGTCCAACCTAAACCTCCCCCGGTACAGTTTAAGACCGTGCCCTCTTGTTTTGCTGAGAGTTGCCTGGGAAAAGAGACCAACCCCCACCTGGCTACAACCTCCTTTTAGGTAGTTGTAGAGAGTGATGAGGTCTCCCCTGAGCCTCCTCTTCTCCAGGCTGAACAGCTCCAGCTCCCTCAGCCCCTCCTCATAGGATCTGTGCTCGAGTCCCTTCACCAGCCTAGTTGCCCTCCTTTGGACCTGCTCCAGGACCTCGATATCCTTCCTAAACTGAGGGGCCCAGAACTGGACACAGGACTCAAGCTGTGGCCTCACCAGCACTTAGTACAGGGGCAGAATCACTTCCTTGGACCTGATGGCCACGCTGTTCCTGATACAGGCCAGGATGCCATTGGCCTTCTTGGTTACCTGGGTACACTGTTGACTCATGTTCAATCCAAACTCCAAGGTCCCTCTCTGTCTGGCTGCTTGACAACCACTCTGTCCCCAGCCTGGAGCTCCCCATGGGGTTGTTGTGGCCAAAGTGCAGGACCCAGCAATTGGCCTTGTTGAACCTCATCCCGTTGGAATCATCCCAACTCTCCAGTCTGTCCAGGTCCCTCTGCAGAGCCCTCCTGCCTTCCAGCTGATCGACACTTCCCCCCATCTTAGTGTCATCTGCAAATTTGCTGATGATGGACTCAATCCCCTCATCAATAAAGATATTGAACAGAACTGGGCCCAACACTGATCCCTGGGGGACACCGCTAGTGACCGGCCACCAACTGGATGCAGCACTGTTCAGCACCACTCTCTGGGCCCGGCCCTCCAGCCAGTTCCTAACCCAGCGCAGAGTGCCCCTATCCAAGCTCTGGGCTGACAGCTTCTTCAGGAGTATGCTGTGGGAGATGGTGTCAAAGGCCTTGCTCTCCTCTGGACATTCTCAAGGAGATCAATGCCCTTCTTATGTTGAGGCCTTCCAGAATTGTACACAGTACTCCAGGTGGGATATCACAAGAGCAGAGTAGAGTGGGAGCATAACCTCTCTTGACCAGCTGTCTATGTTTCTTTTGATGCAGTCCAGGACATGGTTGGGTTTCTGGGCTGCAAGATGACACTGACATCTCATGTTAAGCTTCTGGTCCACCACTACCCCCAAGTCCTTCTCTTATGCAATCCTTTCTCCTTCCAACCTGTATTCATGGATGGGATTGCCTTGACCCAGGAGCAGTAACTTGCACTTGGCCTTGTTGAACTTCATACAGTTTACATGAGTTCACTTCTTGAGACTATCAAGGTCCCTCCAGCTGGCATCCCTTCCACTCTAGCATGTTGACTTCACCACACAGTTTGGTGTATCAGCAAATTTGCTTAGGGTGCGCTCAGTTCTACTTTGTTCATCAACAAAGATGTTAAACAGCACTGGTCCAAGTACTGACCCTTGAGGTACACCACTCATCACACGTCTCCATTTGGACACGGAGACATTGATCACAACTCTTCGGATGAGACCATCCAGCCAGTTCCTTATTCTACAAGTGGCCCATCAATAAAATCCATATTGTTCTAGTTTAGAGATCAGGATGCCATGTGGGACAGTGTTGAATGCTTTGGACTTCAGGTAGACGATATCAGTTGCTCTATTTTGTCTGCTGTAACCCCATCGTAAAAGCCCACCAAATTACTCAGGCAGGACTTGCCCTTCATGAAGTTATGCTGCCTGTCACCCATCAGCCCTTTGTTACACACATGCCTCAGCAGAGCCTTCAGGAGGATCTGCTTCATAATCTTGCCAGGCACAGAGGTGAGACTGACTGGTTTACAGTTCCCTGGGTCTTCTTTCTTCCCAATTTTGAAAATCAGAGTTATGTTTTCCCTTTTCCCATCAGTGGGAACTTCACCAGACTGCTATGGCTTTTCAGGTATGATGGACAGTGGCTTTGCAACTTCATCTGACAATTTTCCAGAATTTTCCACCATGTCCCATGTACTTGTTCATCTTCATGTTCTTCAGGTGGTCTCGAACCTGCTCTTCATCTACAGTGATAAGATTTTCACAGAATCACAGAAAGTGATTTTTCCTGGGATGGAGGTAAGGCTGACTGGTCTGTAATTGCCAGGATCTTCCTTCTTGTACTTTTTGAAGACTGGGGTGACATTGGCTTTCCTCCAGTCCTCAGGCACCTCTTCTGTTAGCCATGATCTTTCAAAAATGATGGAAAGTGGTAGGGCAATAGCATCAGCCACCTCTCTTGACACTCCTGGGTGCAACCTATCAGGGCCCATGACATTTTATCCGAACCCAGGTAAGAACTTTTCCCAGTTCCTAGCTTTGGCTTCTGTAACATGGAGGGTGTGACTAACATCGTTACTGAAACAAGGTAGTCATTGAGTACCTCAGCATTCTCTATATCTTGGATGACCAGCTCTCCCATTTCTTCCTGGAGTGGGCACACATTGCATATTATCTATTCTCATGGAAATACAAAGGTATTCTGAAGCAACAGTTTAAATCCAAAATATCTGAATATTATTACAGTTTAGAGGTAGTCAGAACCCTTGTATATATTTCTGAATAAAGGCCACAATTTAGGACTTTATGCTGCAGTCCTTTAAATTCAGAAATAGATGATGCTTCTGATAACATTGTTATGTCAGAGTTTATTAGCACCTGCAAGTGATGCAAATCTTAAGGGAGTCTTAAATCTTTCATTCATTAGTAGTGAAGGAGAGAGAGGGAGCTAAAAGGGCTCTTCAACTTCCTCCTCTTCTCAGTACATCACCAGGTCTTGGCTGCTACCTAGAACATTTGAGGATTTCTGCCAGTAAAGCTCAGTATGTACAAACTAAAATTAACACAGAGAGAATCATCTTTCTATGATATTTAATCTGATAAGGTATTCAAAATTAATTTATTTGGTTCGAGTATATTTTTATGAATAAAGAGGATATTTAGTATGGTTTGGGATTTTAAATGTCTTATTTTAGTGATTTGGGGAGTTATGCAAAAAGTTAACATTTAATCATAGAGAATGAAGAGTAATAGTCCTGTTCATTATTAAAGATAAAGTGACAACTTAGAATGGTTTCATTTTCAAGAATATATTCAAATTTTAGAATACTTAATGCTATAACACCTTTTAAAATGAGAAATATATTAAATTGCGATCCGGATCATTTTTAATTGGATCAGTCAAGCCAAAAGAATTCAGACAAATTTAATTCATCAACTTTTAATATCAGTTATATCACTGCTTAAAAGATACTGCTAGCAAAAGAAAGATGCCTCAAAAAATTAAATGAGGTCAGAGGAAAATAACTGTGATGCTAGAAACTGGAAAAATAAATCAGGAAGCTAGAGCAGCTACTGCAGAATGGTAAACTACATATTCCTAGAAGAGAAAAAATAAAATAGAATATCTGTAACAGAATACAAACTGTGAAGTTTTGTGCTGGAATGGTAAAAACAGAAGTTGACATCATTCTGGGGAGGTTTCAAGTAAAGGGGAATAGTTATATGCTAGAGAACCAAAATACAATAAAAATGAAACAGAACTTCCTTGGCTGAAATACTAAGGAAAGGTAAGATGTTAAAAAATATTTTTTGCAAGTAGGGCTGAAAATCCGTTTTATTCCCAAATGAGAGAATTTAGAAATTGCTGCTTACACAGAGAAATAAAAATATTTTTTTTCAAAAAGTAATAGAGGACTTTTCGAATTTTAAAATACATTCTACATAACAATACTATTGATAATGAAAGGCTTAATATTTTTTCTGTGTATGGTAATTAACAGATAAATTCATCAGATTGTCATGGGATTATTGAGATGTGATGCATTTTCTGTTTGTTTACTTTCATTTTGATGAATGGAAGACCTCAGAAAAAATGGAAATGTTAACAAGTTGGGTTTTTTTTAAAATCACAAGCATAAACGAGGGTTCCCTCCAAAATTACATAATTACAAAATTCCATAATTAGAAAATTACATTCCCTCCAAAAAAACATAAATAAGAGAAAAATTTCTGTCACTTTCATAGATTGATGTAATAAAAGTTGGAATAATAGTTTGAATCTCAGAAATAATTAAGTAGATGCTCTGTGAGCAATGATAATAGCTAATGAAGCTATTTTAACATTCAAGAATGAGATCTTGGTAAAAGTTGCTAATAGTCATACATAGACATTATCAAAGAGGAAGAGTAAGCAACACAAAACAAAATAAGAAAGGAGAATAATAAGATTTAAAATAGCCTAAATACAGACTGAAACCTAAGTGACTTTTACCTCTGTTTTCAAAGGACAATAATACCAAGCACAAGAGCAGGGTAAGAAAGACTAAAGGGAATGAATGTCTATTGTCCCATTGGATCAGAGGCAAAAAATTCCAATTTGGAAATTCTTGCTATAAATCTGCAATAACTGTTACATGAAAATGTAGTTCTGTTAATCATACCCTCCCATTTCTTTATTTTGTTATATTCATATAAAAAATACATAGAGAATTAGTGGGAAAAAAAACTTCATTCTGGCAGCCAAATTCTCAAGAAATAACCTTGGAAGGTAAGATTCTCTTCTAAACTGAGGGTGAAACTGAAATGGTGGAGGATATAGAGCTAACAGAACATCTTAGCTACACTGCCAACAGGATGAAGAGGGGAAAAAAGCCAAATACTACTCTAGATATTATGAGAAAGACTATATTCTCCGAAAATAGAAAAATAATAACACAACATTCAAAGCATTAATAAAATCTCAGATTGCAGTTCTGATAAAATGATTAACATTTCATATTATGCAAAAGTTAATATACAAACAAATTCAGTGGAACTAACGATATTTTAATATGCAGGATGTAACTCCTGCAAACAATTTTTCAGTGAAATGAAACAGAAATCTCATTGACTGGTAGTTCTTATTTTCTTTCAATTTCTCTAATAATAATTCAATCACAATACTCTAGATCAAAGTGGTATTTTTACATTTTAAAAATCTAATCTGAATTAAAAAAAAAAAAAAAAAGCCATAAAAACACATCTGGTATTGTGTTTTGTACCATAAAAGTGATAACTCTAAGCATAATGTCACTATTTTGCTAATGATCAAGGACTCTAGCCTTTATTATACCATAAACATTATAGCATTATTTAACTGACACCAGTGGGATAATTCTCACATCGTTATATAGGCAAGGTAGGAATCTTTTTAAGATGAGTGAACTGCAGAATGCAATTTTTTGAACATTTGTATCTGTGGATTAATTCACTTATCATCTCTCAGGTCTTCACATGACAGCTTTCCCTAGGTAAGTAGAGAACTGCTTTACTGCAGTATCTCCATGCACATATAACCTTGACCTTTGAAATGATCAAGTGACCTTTAGTCCTTTTTGATCTTAAATTTTACTACTATCAAAAATAATAGCTTGGAGACATGGACAATAGAATGAAAAAAAAAAACAACCTGACCTTGAGCGGAACAGTATTGACAGAAAAGTCTGTTATTTCCATGTGAATACTAAAATAAATTTCTTTCTCTTCATTCTCTTCATCATCCCATTACTCAAAGCTCAATGAATCTGCTTGGTAAAATTATTTCAGCAAGTGTTATTGCTGAAGATGTGTTTAATGGCACACACATTAGGGTATCCAATGTTGTGTAACTATGACACATAACATACTGCATATTTTTTATAAATTTTTTTAATTATCACAATCCTTTTATTTTTTACATAGGTACTCTGATACAATGATATCAATGGAGAAGAGAAGAACTTCTTGTTAACACGAAGACTAGTATGAGCTCTGTAACTTAGGGACAATTCATTCCATAAGACGTTTGATTGCATACATTTTTATGGAAACACTTCTCAGTCTAGCAGTGGCAAAATGGCAGGATTATACACTGCCTAGTGTACTTGCAGTGTATAGATGTCAGAGGCCTCTGGTTTGCTTATATTCTAGTTGGATGGCCTGTAACAGACTGCCACGACAGAATCCTTATGGCCCTGACCTTGGTCCACAAGACTTCAGCCAGTCTCTCACATACTCTACAAAGTAGACACAAACATCTTTGCAGGTTTAGATGCAAGAAGAAATTCCACCTTCTCCTTTGTAGAAAATTGTGGATTCTTCCATCTGTGTATGAAGCTCTGTCAGCTAGTGGATTGTGTACAAGACTTTTGTTTCAGGTTTTACGATCACATGCATGTTTTATGACTTTTATTTCCATCACACTGCCCCAAGGACTTACCACCTGTTCCCTAACTTATCTGCAATCTGTTATCACCATCCCCTGACATACATAGTTTGAAACTTTCTTCACAAGGTTAGCAACTTGCTGGGAAAGGTGCTCTTGCCCTTCTTTGTTAACCAAGCCCTGTATCTTTTTAGCAGTTCTTTTTCCTCATACAGAGGAGCATGGTGAAATAGTCAAAAGTTCTGCCTGTAGCATCAGCCACAGCCAGTTGGTAACTTCTAGGATTCACTGTCTTTCAATCAAGCCTTTCTTGTTCACTCATAGGATCAAGATCTCCTGGGATGTCCCACTCATCACTTTTGCTGCCAGGACTGTGAAGACACTTTTGACTTCTTCCAGGTCTTCCTGTTTATGTGGATGAACAGCAAGGTTGGCTCCAAAGGCCAGATAAGTTTCAGCAAGCTGCATCCTGAATTTACCCCTCTGCAAGAAGAAAAAAATTTTCTGCCTAGGTGAAGCACTGGTGCCCCCATCACTTGCATAAAGTCATTATCACCCATGGCTTTATTTCAGTGCTAATGGTCAGCCTGTGCCAAGCTACCCTTCCTTAATTGGGCTGGTTTCCCTCCTTGGTAATCAGATCATTGCACAGATGTTGAGGGTGGTGGAGAATTTTTTATTTGTCGTTGCAAGCATCCAGTTCCCTATGTTTTTAGTCTTGGTCTAACATTAAGCATAGCTTTTAGCTGTTCCTCCTTCTTTGCATCATGTGACTCAAAGCTTTTGCCTCTTCAAGATGCCTGCAAAAATACTGTCAGTCTCCTATTCTGTGTCCTGGTGCTACATAGGCTTCTCACTTCTTCCTCCTGTACATCTTACTGTCACCCCAGAGCAGGTGCAGGCAGCACCCCTGCAGCCCCAGTCCTGGGTGGCAGTGCCCACCCTCTGCATCTCCTTCTGAGTCAAGGACTCCAATTTGCAATAAATAGTTTCTCCAGCTGGTAAAAGATGGAGAAATAGCCACAACACATCACAACCTTGGTTGGAGTTCCAAGCCATCTGGAGAACAACTTTTAGGCCACCTTCACATCTCCTGCCCTTGTGTCAGCTGATGTCTATGTTAGATGCACTCCTGAGTATCAGCTAAACAGCTGCTCCACAAAGCAGATGAGCAGAAGCATGATATTCCCTGCTCATTTGTCTGTTCCACATCTCTGCATACATCTCTTTTTAATCAGGATATCTATTCATGAAATAACTAGCAGTAACTATTGGCTGCAGAAGTCCTAGGAATCTCCAGAAACTACAAATAGAACCCAGATTTAAGAAAAACATAGACCAAATAAAAGAGAAAGGAAACAAAAGCAAAAGAGAAAAAGCGAAAAAGAGAAAAAGATAAAAAGATAAAAAGAAAAAAGAAAAAGAGAAAAAAAGGAGTAAAGAAAAAAAGAAAAGAAGAAAAAAAAAGAAAAAATATAACCCCACAAAAAATGAGGAAAAAAATATTCTACAATCCTATATTTTGTCTATCTTCCTTAGATAGTCTGTGAAAGTGCTCATGGCTGTGTCTATGTGTAAACCAGAAATATTAAATTTTTTATATTATTATCTTTTACTTATTTTTTTTACTTCATTTTGCCACTTCTAGTGGAGGTAGAATGAGAAAGACAGGTGAATTGGAAGAGAAATGGATTTCTAGTGTCCTTTGGCAGGAACAGTGTCAGTATCAGGAGACCATGAAACTTTGACTTCTGTCTTTCACTCTTTGCAATATACTGTGGCAGGTAGTTTCAAAATAACAAATATATTGGTCCTTATGCAAAAAGAGCTTCTGATAACTATGGAAAAAAAAAGCAAGACCAGAAAAAAAATTGAGATGTTAAAACCTTTAGCACTTCTATGTCATTACAGGGTCAGAAAAGTGAAAAGCTAAGTGAGACCGAAGACCTCGCATATATATCATAGTAGCAAGAGTTGGCAGACAAAGCAGGTTAATAGTTTATTGTGATACTTGAATTAATTCAGTTAGTTTTTTCCGACCCCTGACATTTGATCTACACTGCTTCAAGCCTTGAGTAACCAGACATTTAAGCTGCCATTCGTAGCTCATTATGCATTAAAAAAAACCCCAAACAAACCCAAACAAAAAACCAAAACCTACATTCTGATTTGAGAAACACCCAGTCTCCCAAATAAGGAAGAGTGCTCTGGTAATTTTAAATCATTTTATACTGTATGAGTCCAGAATTCTTCTCACTTTTAAATTCAAATATTTATAAAAATTTCTGAAGTATCCCAATAACCTTGTACACCTCCAAATCATGTGTATCCTGAGCCTTCTGGAGTAAAGTTTATTTTCAATGTTGAAACATCTATCTTTATTTTTCCAAGCACAGAACTCAGGTGTAGAGAAGGAGGACAGAAACATGAAATCTGGATTGTTTTCAGGTCAACTAGAAATGTATGATATGACAGCAAACTCTGGATTTGTATCAGGTAGAGAGATAGTTAGTGAGGTAAATGTGTGGTAAAATGGACTCTTCCCCCCCACATACATTAAATTTATTGACTTTTGAGCCAGGAAAGAACTTGGACATGTAGTGGGAAAGCTGGGGGAGGGCATGGCCCAATGGAACTCTCTGCACCTTCAGGCGGATAACATTGCAAGAAAGGGGAAGGTAACCAGTTACTCTCTTAGTGGAAACGTCAGAGATGGAACCAACCTTCCAAAAAAAGGACAGAGTCCGAAAAGCGCAACACAACGCAAAATATAAAATAACCACACAAATGGATGCTGACTCAAGAGCCACGGGGTGAAATGTAATATTGTGGAGACAGTAATACATTGAAAATTTAGAAAATTGTCTCTAGAATCAGCAAAACTGTGGCACCACTGTTCTCTGTTTACACTATTTAAGATGTATCAAACTTATTCCTATCAGCAACCCCCTCCCTTCACACCAGCAATGCCTTTCCCCTGTTCACAATCTTTAAAATGTATCAAGACTAATCTTATCAAGGAAACCCCCTCCTCAGACAGAAAGAAAAAGACAAAATGCTAATCAGAATGGCTCCTAGTAGAGAGCTGCCAGACATGTAGTGCAACTTGGTATTAAATAGAAGAAGTAAAGACTTCTGGGAACACTAGAATACAAAGGGAAGACCCGCAGTTACCAATTTGCAACCTCTGACAATTGATGAGAAGAAGGAATTTTTTACTATAAAAATTCAGAGGAAAAAGGAAATGAGCCAGCAGTGAACAGCTGTGGCGGAAGCAAAAAGAAGCAAAAAGAGAAGCAAAGCAGTGAGATCAGCGAGAAGGAACAGTGACCTCCAGTGGGGAGGCACCAACGGAGGCTGGAAAGAATGCTAATCTCTTCCCTTTCTTTTTAAGAAAAGTTTTCTCCCAGGGTGATTCATTAGTTTAAAGACCAGTTTTCCTGCATTTTTCTCCACTATTAACTCCTTCCTAAGTCTCCTTTCAGCGCAGTGTCATTTTCCCTGAAATAAACCATTGTAATTCATTCAACCCATAAAGCTGGTTAAATGAAAAGGAGTGATCCCATTGGAAGCACTGTAAAGTAAGGCTCTCAAACTGGTTGCATTATATATATATGGTGAGGCTTATAATGTAAACCATGTCCAGGATTCCTTTACAAAGAATATAGACAAGGAATTAAGATCAAAATTACAAGAAAATACAATTTTATCTGGCGTAAAGACTGTGTGTTCAGTATGTTTTGATATACATTGTGAAACATCCCAGGGGGCATGAACTGAGCTCCTTTTAATAATCTGGAAGGTGCAATTCAGGAATACTTCAGCTTCAAACGGTTGCTCAGTGCATACACAAGATTGGACCATGTCTAAAATGAAAAACATAATATCCTTTAATGTATATAGTACAAACATTAGGTCTTCACCAACAACTACTTTACTGTATATAACAACTTCTATTTTTCCAGACCCTTTGCCAGACATTGCCAAAGATGTTGCTTGATTTAGATAACATCAACACTTGCCCATTCATCCTTTCCCTTTCTGTATATTATTAATAATAGTAAATTAATGGGTAACATTTATATTTAATGTGTAAATATATTTTCATTTAATGTGTGAATAATTTTTAAGTACTAGCACTATACTTGAATGAAAGTACTAATGCCATACTGCAGTGAATGAGAAGTTATGCTAAGAGCTGTGCAACCCTATCAAAAGAACAGTTCACAAGAAGTGGGAGTGAATGTATTCTCTGCCTGTGCATTAAGCTGGCTTGCTACAAATCAGATCTGATTGTTCAATCCATAAGCTGTATAAATGAATTAGCATGATAATTAGTATGATTACTGATCTGAAAAACTTCTGAGTCCTATATAAAACCATAAAACATAAGTGTCTAAAAAGTTAAAGCATTTTATTAAGTGTATTACCAAGTGTCTCTTGAACACTGACAGGCACAGAGTATTAAACACCTCCTTTGGGAGCCAATTCCAGTATTTGTTCAGCCTCTTAATAAAGAAATGCTTTTTAACGTTGAGACCAAGTCTCCTCTGATGCCTCTTTGAGCCATTCCCACAAGTCATATTCCTGGATCCCAGGGAGAAGAGCTCAGAACTTCCCTCTTCACTTCCCCTCCTCAGGAAGCTGTAGAGAGCAATGAGGTGGCTCCTCAGACTCCTTTTGCCCAAACTAGACAAGCCTAAATTCTTTAGGTATTCCTCATCGGACATTCTTTCTGACTTTTACCAGCTTTGTTGCCATCCTCAAGGAACTTAAATGCCCAGAACTACACACAGTGCTCGAGGTGAAGCTCCACCAACACTGAATACAGAGGGATATTCTCCTTTTTTTGGCTAGCTGGTTATGCTGTGTGTGATGCCCCCAGCAATGGGCTTTGCCCTCAGCTGCCCGAGCACACAGCTGGCTCACACTGAGCTTGCTGCCCACCAGCTCCCTCAGGTTGCTTTCTGCAGGGCTGATCTCCAGGCCACTCTTTTCTCCGTTTATACTTATGTCTGGCATCACTGTATCCTAGGTACAGAATCTGGCATTTGAAGTTGTTAAATTTCACCCCATTAATCGTATGCCAATGCTCCAGTCTGTCTTGATCTCCCTTCAAATCCTATTCCTTGAGTGTCAATAGCACATCCTAGTTTGGTATCATCAGGGAATGTGCTAATGATGCATTCAACTCCTGAATATACTGACAGATATATTGAATAGAACTGCCCCTAGAATTCAGGTCAATTTGGTCATTATGTCTGCATAGCCATCTCTTCTGTAAAAGGCTCGTCATAATGAGCTTGGTTTAAGTATCACCTGGCTTATTTTTTGTGATGACCAAAACTGATGGTATAGGAAAAGAATACAAGAGTAAAAAAAACAAAAAAATATGTATTGTTAATAAAAGAAAGGTGTTAGATCTCATGTCAATTTTTATTTTTATGTAACTGTCAAGTTTGTTGTAGCATTTCTCTTTTTGTTTTTTATTTGAGAGCTTCTGGTGGGTTTTTTGTTTGTTGTTTTTTTTTTCCTCTAAACTCCTATCATTCTTGGTGCTGACAAATGAACTTTCTCCATTTTTCATAGTGTCTAAAATCAGACATAACTTTCAGCATAATTCTGTCTAGTTTATTGTCTACTGCATATCGCATATAGGATTTTATTTCAGAGATCCTGGATTATTATTTTCTTTTTTTGTATGAACATTGTACACTTAATCAGATTTAGTTAGTTACTGATAGTACTCTGAGATTATTGTTACCTGTATGGATATTTTTCACCCTATATTTCTCCATATTAATTTTACATTTTGATTGTATTTAAGAACAAATATTCTTTTTGAAACCTTCCTACTGTCTAAGCTTATAATATTAAACTATTAATGGCAAGTAATAGCATGACAATACTGCCCAGTGGTATTTAATATTCATGTTATACAGATACTTTTTTTTTTTTTAAAAAAAAGAGATAATAGCTCTTGTTTGACAAGATACATTTGCAAAAAATCCATACTAGAAACTGACCATTAATAGCAAGTGAAAGCTCTGAGCAATTGTGTTGCAGTTTTGTGTATGAAATTAATTCCTTGTTGAAGGGACAAGAATGTAATCTGTGAGGAAACAAATAGACAATCAATTTTTGTTTTGCTTTGTTTTGTTTTCACTTCAGGGAAGCACATATAAATAAGAGCCATTCCCTTTGCTTCATGTGATACCTAGACTTACTTCTTGTTTCAAAGCAATGGAATGGCGACTCAGGAAACAAGTGTTATTGCTGCATTCATTTGAAGACTGAGGAGGATTGGAAAAGCAACTGATGCTTGTGATGGACACAGTACAGTATCTTCAGCCATAGAAAGTTTCTCTACAACAGTATTAAATCAAATACTGCAGGCCTGACTGCAATGCAACACAATATGTAAAGCTGTTTTTCTGGTTCTGTTTTTTTTGGGTTTTTTTTTTTGACATACAGAGATCAGTACTTAAGAGGCTTTTTTCCTGCTTTTGCATTATAGAAACTCATCTGTAATTAAAATTCTGTACAAATCTTTCCTTCTCAGGTGTAGCTTCCTTAAAAAATGAATATGCTTCAGATTTGTTTTCTTATTATGATTGATTATGGTCCAAGATTAGTCTAATGTCTCTCCATTTCCAGTCTCAAGCACCTCTGAATTCTCTAAATCCTCTTTGATATCACATGGTTGGTGTTTACTGCAGCCCACTTAATGAAGGCGACAAAACCTTCTTACTCCAGCTTACCCCAGCTACATCACACTCACAAACTCTTGTCCTTCTGGGGGACTTCAACTGCTGGAAAAATAACAAGATATTTCTCTGTGTCATGTCAGTCAGATGAAGTCCCTGGTGACTGGAAAAAGGGAAACATTGCACCCATTTTTAAAAAGATTAAATTGAAGGACTATGGAAATTACTGGCCCATCAGCCTCAAGACTGCCTGTGAAGATAATGGAACACACCCTCCTACATGCTATGCTAAAGCACATAGAGGACAAGGATGTGATTTGGGACAGCCAGTGTGGTTTCACCAAGGGCAAGTCCTGCCTGTCAATGCCATGACCTTAAAGGATAGAGTGGGTATATGAGTGGATAAGGGAAGAGCTACAGATGTCATCTATCTGGATTCCTGTAAGGCCTTTGACATTCACCCCCCACAACATCCTTCTCTCTAAATTGGGGAAATACAGATTTGTCAGGTTGACAGTTTGGTGGATGAGGAATTGTTTGGATGATCACATCCAAAGGATAGGTGTTGACAGCAAAATATCCAGATGTAGATCAGTGATGATTGGTGTCCCTCAAGGGTCTGTACTAGAACCAATGGTATTTCATATCTTCATGAGGGACATACATGGTGGGATCGAGTGCACCCACAACAAGTTGAGTGAAGTGGCTGACATGCTTGAGGGATGAGATGATAGCCAGAGGGACCTGGACAAGTTTGAGAAATGTTCTTGTGTGAAAATTATGACGTTTAACAAGTCCAAGTACAAGAACATGCACCTAGGTTGTTGCCAATCCCTGGTATCAATACAGGCTGAGAAATGAAGAACTTGGGCATGCTGGTGCCTGAAAAGCCAGACATGAATTGGCCATGTGTGGTCACAGCCCAGAAAGCCAGACATATAGTGGGCTGCATGGAAAGAAGTTTTGCCTAAAGGTTGAGAAAGGTGAATTTGCCCCTGTACTCTTGGGTGAGACAGCACCTGAAGTATTGTTTCTAATTGTACAGCCTTCAACACAGGAAAGATATGAACCAGTTCAAGTGAGTCCAGAAGATGGCCACAAAAATGATGAGAGGGATGGAGCACCTCTCTTATGAAGATTCTTATTGCTTTCTTATTATACTATTAGCCTAGTTAACATGTGTTTGTAGTTTAACATATCACATCAAAGAACTCTTATTTTGGAAGCAATATTGAGCTTAGAAACTAGTCTTATGACCAACACTGATAAGATTTCTGCACCGAAAGACTGATGGTTAATTAAAATATAAGTCTTCTCTTTGTCCTTCTTTGTAATTCCTTTACTCATTTTTTGTCACATTTTACTTCCTTCTCTTCACTGTATGACAGTGATATATGACCAGCCTGCAGATGAGCTAATGCTCTGTGCAACCTGAATCACCTAGTAGGTAATTTCTCCAGGCAGTGAACACCTGACCTACATATGCAAGGAACCAGACAGGTCAACTTATTATCCTATTATTCTCTGCATATTTGCATAGAGGCTAAGTAGCTTCTTTATGGAATCTAACTCTAGACATGTAACCAATGATTTTTCTATTTTATACTGACCATCATTTCTTAATATTGTCTTTCAGCTTTAAGTAATCCTGGCAACTGGTGGGTTACTCTTTATGAGATGATTCATGTGATTCTATTTTCTACATGTTGGAGTAACCGATGTTCAGTTTTCTTACTGAACATTTAAACAATGCGGCTAGAGAACTATGAAATAGGATTAGTATTTCCTTTCCAGAAAATGTTTAAAGAAAATTAATCTCATATTGGCTTTATAATCCCTTCTGAACAGCAATATTTTTCAGAACGTTCACACACATTTTACTAAGAGCATCTTGTTAACAAAGACATACCTGTAATGAAGTTCTGAAGCCAGGAGTCTGCTGTAAACCTGAAACCATCCTAGATTCTCTGTGTGGTGTCCAGGTTTTTCTAAATTTTATTTATTATAGCAATGACTCATACTATGAATTTGAATATTATTGAAGTCCTATGTAAATATAATATTGTTTTAAATAATAAAATGTTTCTGTACAGAAATCTAATGAATGCTATGTGCTTGTTTTTTTTACCGACTCATTTGGTAAAGATCGCAAAAAAAAAAAATTACTTTCAAAACTTTATGTTCTTTAGGACTTTCTAGACTAACGATGACAATTACTCAATTTTTTTGCTTCAGCTGCATATTTAATATTTGTCTTAAGACATCTTTACAGCATTTCTTTACAGGAACCTCTTTATTATAGTAGAGCGTGAAAATTTTTGATACTTATTTCATGGTGAGAAATATTAGGTATATATAGAAATTAGTAGTGCTACCACAAAAGCAGTATTTTTACTGATGTGATGTGTTAGTTATAGGAAAAAAAAACAGGAATAAAAAAAAATTCTGCTGTTTAAGAGTTTCTTCCACAGTCTTAGCTCTCCACTCTGTTTCCCATGTGAGTATACATGTAGGTAATAATTCACTTACACATGTTTCTGGAAACGTGTCTCCTAAGAAATGGGAAAATTATAATTTAGGATGTGTCTGTTGCAGGTGCAAGTTATCTGAAGGGCAAACATTGATTCAGAGGTCCCAGAATATAAACTTTTTCATGAAATTGAACTGAATTTTACTTAAAAATATTTAAGCCCAGCAAAATATGCATATGGCTGTAACGTACAAAAGTCCTTCCAGAGCAAGTTCTTGACAGCCAATAACAGGAGATACTGATAAATGTTTTAACTCATTTTGATACGTGGGTTGATGTTGCTTTTTTTTTTTTTTTTTTTTTTTGGTTGAAAAAGTGCTCAGAACCAATACAATATTGATCCAAGTATCCCATCCACAGAGGTATACACCTAAAATCAGTATCACTGGCATCTGAGCTAACACTAAGACAAATCAGTACAGCTATTTCCAGCACAGAGCCTTTCCCCTTCTGAATTGCTGTAAACACTGTATTTATTTAATTTACAGAAATATGTTTTATTCAATAAATAATATATGAACTGTGATTGAAACATTTTTCAATAAGAAGCCATATCCATCTCAACAGTATTTAAAAGCCTTTTCTAAACAGAGTGCTATATATTTTTAAGTTCCAGGAGTAACCTGGCCTCCATTGACCAATCATTTGCAATGCCAATTTTGGCAAAGCTTGTTTGAAGAATTTGTATACAGATGTCAAAAATGAGTAACAAAATATAGGGGTTAATAGTAAAAATCTCCAAAATTGTCTAAAAGATATACTTAATCTGTACTGCTGTATATCAAGACATGATTTTTAGTGATTAAGGAAAATACAGTTTCTTGTGCTAGAAACTGAGAAAGAGATAAATGCATTGCAAGACGCTAAATTAATGGTGGTTACTAGTGGTGATGAAAAATTCAACTGATGAACAGGGTTTTCACTAAGAAAAAATTATGGTTTATGCTTATTGATTTAGGGTAGATTTTGTTGCTGTGCTTTTTCAGCAATATTACAGTTTAATGCTGGTCTGGAAATTAAACAAATGACAGGTGCTCTCTATTAACTCCTCTCCCTTCTCAGAAAGGGAAAGTGAAGAGAATAAGGGAGAGAAGCTTATGTGCTGTAATCTAAACTGCACAGCTTTAATTAAACACTAGTGATGCAAAAAAAAACCAAAACAAAAACAAACAAATCCAAAACTATATGTATATATATACATCTTATATGTATATATATACATATATATACAAAACCACTGTCATGCTCCCCCTACCAACACTTAGGTCACCATTAAGGCTGCAGGGCAGCCCTAGAGAAGTCCCCAGTTGGGCTCCTGGAGTCAGTGTCACACAAGAGCTGGATGCCAGAACATATGCATTCAGGAACACACAGATCAGGATCAAAGGCAGAAGAATTGATGGAGTCCTCCCTGGATGGTGGCTGTGGATGAAGACATCTTGACCCGCATGGTGCCAAAAATTTATACCATATATGATGCATATAGGATGGAATACTTTGGTCAGTTTTGGTCACCTGTGTGCTGTGTTTCTCCCTAAAAGAAGGAAGCATGTGTGCCCTCTTTTACTGTCTTTTGTTTCCAGAGAACGTGATGACCAAGTAGTGGCCTTGATTCTACATAGCATTCTCCAGCAGTAAGTATAAACATCCAGCATTATGAGTCCTTGAAGCTGACACTGACTAAAAAACATGCTGTTAATTTCAGCAAGTACAGTTACTTAGAAGAGACTCAACTGAAAAGTAAAATTGCTAGAAAGATGATTGTTTCCATCGTCACTTAAACTAGAACAATCAGAAAGAGTGAGAAATGTAAGAAAGAAAGGGAAGAAAGATAGTTTCTGTCGTGTTTGTTTCTGTGAAATCTTTTACGGAAGATATTTACTACTGCCTGCCCATCTCAAGTGTCTTCAATAACTGAAGGAATAATGGGATCTCATTGTCTTTCACATTTCCATTAAAAGACTCAGGCAGATCCCCTGTTTTCTTGCTGTCTTTATAAGAGGTAAAAATGTTAGAAAAATTCATGTGCCACAGGGGTACTTGAAGACCTTTCTCTCCACTTCATTATGAACACATTCTTCTGTCTCAAGTGTCCTGACTTTCCATGGAACAGAGATGCTCAAAATCCTTCTTGCAAACTTTATCAAACACAAAAAAAAAAAAAAAAAAGCAAAATCTAACTTTGCTTGATTATATGATATTCAAAACTGAAGAAGTAGACTGCAGATGGTTATTACTATAAAACTAATAAATCATAAAAAAGCTACAGTTACCTCTACTGTCCCAGGTGACATTATAATTTTACCTTGGGCTTCCCACTAAGAATAAGGGCATAGCTAATATGAATAAATACAAAATTTCACAGCAAATAATTGCTTGAGGGAGGATATCTGTACAGTGATTGATAGATAAGGATAAAATATTTAAATAGAGCTATGTAATTTTAATAAAAAACAGCTGATATGGGATGTTTATTCTGTGATGTGATTAATGGAGACACACAACAGTAAACTTCCCAAGTGGTGAACAGGGACTTGAGCTGTATGATTCTTATTAATGTTGGTGGCAGTTGAACAGCTAGATCACTGTGCCACTTTGAATCTAATTTTGCTTCAGTAATAGTTTACATGCTATTTGAAATTATTTTAAGAATCAAGAATTTGAAATATTTTATGCACATTTGATGTTTCAAGCTTGCATATCAATAATTATTTTCCTAAATTCCTCTTCTAGTTCTAAAAAGCAAAAGAGCAGGTTTGCTGAGCAAACATCTTTGTATGAAGTCAGTATGAAATACATTCTCAACAGAGCTGATATAAATATAGTATGCCCCTTCCACAAAACTTCTGTTTCTACAGGAAAAAAAAATTGATCTAAATGAAAATGTGGGAAATCAAAATATAAAGAAGGAATACCCCATCTCTCATTGATTTTTGTGTTATAGTTTGAAAGATCTCCATTTTGAATAGACTATTTAATGAGCATCCAAGTGGAAAAAGATAGTTGAATGGTGAGAATTTTTTTTTTAGTTTCATTCAACGTGCATGGATGTAGTAATACTGACTGGCTGACAGGTGTCCATGGAGGAGATAGTGGTCCACCTAACAGGTAATCTGAGCAGGCTCAGGCCTGTGCTCTGCTGGTCACACCCTTTAGCTCCAGAACACACTCAGCCATCTCCTTGATAAGCCTGCAGGTAGGTTATTGGCTGCTAAGCCACCTGTGTGTCCCTATCATTCATTTAACAGTGCAGCAACAATTTCTCAGGTAAACATCCTTTCTACTTGGCAATCAAAATGATAAGTAAGAAATATCAAAGAAATATCAACTCAAAAAAAAATCAAAATGTCAGGTACCTTTCCACAAGTGCACTACACCTTTACTGTCAACCTTTCAATACTGTGAAGTTTGGGTTCTCAGTATTTGAAAGGATGTAATATATCAATACTATCCTCTTTCTTTATAATTTTAACTCCATTAAGATTCAATCATAGAATCATAGAATTGTTTGGCTTGGAAGGGACCTTCAAAGGTCAGTCAGTCTAACTCCCCCTGTAACAAGCAGGAAAGTCTTCAAGGAGATAAGGTTGCTAAGAGCCCTGTCCAGCCTGATCTTGAATGTTTCCAGGGATGAGGCATTACCACATCCTTGGGCAACCTCTTCCAGCGTCTCACCAACCCCATTATAAAAAAAAAATTCTCCCTTATATCTAGTCTGAATCTACACTTTTTTGGTTTAAACCATTGGCCTTCTACTGTTGCTACACGTGTTATTAAAAGTCTGACCCTGACTTTCTTGTAAGCCACCATTAAGCACTGAAAGGCTACAGTAAGGTCTCCCTAGACCCTTCTTTTCTGCAGGCTGAAAAGCCAAAACTCCCTCAATCTGTCCTGATAATAGAGATGTTCCATCCCTCTGATCATTTTTGTGGCCTTCCTCTGGATCTGCTTCCAATTGGTCTGTGTCTTGTGCTGAGATACAGAATCTGAATTTGTTTCTTCTTAAGACCATAGAAAACCAGAACTTCCACAAAATAGTGAATGGATATGTTTACTTCACAAATGAATTTGTTAACAGAAGAAAAAGTTATTCTACTGATAGCATTCTGTTTTGGGAAAGGTCTGGCACTCAGGCTAGATTTTTTGCTACTAGAACTTCTCAAACAATGAACCTTTAGTTCATACAGGATGCACATAAAGAGGTGCACTGGTTCTTTGTCAAGACAGTATAAAACTGGATACATCTCCAGTCAGGCCACAGAATATTTTATGCACAGTTTCATTGTTGTGGGTCACTAGCATTTTGGTCTTTGAAGGGTTTTAAAGATTTTCTTAAAAACATTGTGGCGTAGAAGTTAATCATGTTACCTCACTTTAAGATAAAGCTGAGGACATAACAGTGGTGTCACTGCAGATGGCAGCAAATTGCTGCATCCAAGATCTTTTGATATGATTGTCCAGATAAGTTCATTCCACATAAAGTAATGAGTACAGCATTCTTGAAGACCAAGTGGAACATGCAGTATGAAACAACATAGAACATCTCTGCACTCAGGACAGCTTGCTGTATGGAATACTAACTCCTCCATGTGCAACAGTCTCCTAGATGGGACTGTTGCAAAACAGAGAACAATATTTTTGTAAGAAAAAATTATGAGGATATATAAATTGGAGCCTACTTGAATAATCAGGTTAATTTATAAATTGCCATCTCTAAATACATGGTAAAAAAGAAGGTTATCAGGAGTAACCAGCATGCATTCAGCAAGGTGAAATCATGTTTGACTAATCTGAGAACCTTCTAGGATGGTGTGACTGAATGGGTAGATGCAGAGAGAGCAGTGGATGTTGGCTACCCTGACTTCAGCAAGGCTCTTGACACTGTCTCCCATCACATCTTTGAGGGTTAGTATCATAAGCCACAAGGCAGGTGCATCACTGTCACATCTCACAAAGTGAGCATGGCTGCCTAGACCTGGGGGCCAAACCAAAGACATGACAGCTCCAGTGGGAACACAATGGTCACAGCAAGTGGAGGAGCAGGTCTCAGGTTTGGGACAACCAATGAGACAGGCAGGAAGAAAATTCTTTTCTCAGGAAGTGAATTATGATAGAATACCCCAAACACCTCCCTCCACAAATTTCCCAATTTATAGTGAGGGTGACATTTCTGGTACAGAATGCTTTGGTTAACTTCTCCCCTCCTAGGTCACTACAGCTGCATTGTTTAAAACTAGCCATGACCCTGGTCACCATGGAAAACTGCAAACCAGAGCCTCTTGTCTCTTTTCACAAAATTGGACTCTCTCAAAACTAAAGTTTATATAAACAAAAAATTGATTTTAGAATTCTGTCCCAGGAAAACCAGGACAGATACATGATAAGCAGTATCAGTAAAGCATTTTCATACTGATAATTTGATGTATCTTTGTATTGCTGATTAAAAAGTATACAAGGATGAAACAAGTATTCCGTAATAGTTATGGAAGTAGCTGCTTTGAAAAAGATACAACAAGTTATTAGCAAACATATAGAAAGATCTTCCAAGGTAGTGTGATTAGTGTTATTGCAAACACTAACTATATTTTTCATGAATGACAAGGTGTATGCTTCATTGGGAAAATGTAAAATATTTTGTCACAGATCAAGGACTTCAAAATAATATTTCTTGTACTCATTAAGCATAAAAGTAAGCTCATTGTCTAATTCATGGACCAGTGAAGACAGTACTGTCTTATTTCAACAACTTCCAATTTAAAGCAAAAAAGTATACACTAGCATTTTTACATTATATTGATCAGTAACTTTGTGAAACAAAAATTCAAAGGCTTTTGTAAACATGAAAGATTTGTATGTATTCCATGATGTGGAAGAGTAGAAAAAATATTCATTTTTTTTTCTTTGTGTGTGTGGTGGGTTCTTAATAATTTACATTTGTTTTTCACTTCCCTGTTTTCTAAGTAGAAAGGTTATGTATTCCATATAATATAAATATTAGACCAATAGGAGTACTTTAAAAATAATTTCTTTTGCATAATTTCAGAAACTTATTGGTGCAACCAATCATACACATGACATTTGAACAATGCAATTTACCAAAACTTATTTTGGGATGTACACTGGTTCCCTTTTGGACCAACATTACCTCCTCTGTTAAGTGTAGGGTAGATGTTAATTATGCTTATGCTAAGATAGAGGTAGATTCTAAAAAATTATTTGAACATGGAATCTGATCTTCCATAGCATTCCATAGCTTTATTTCTATATAGCCCTGTGTAAAGCACAAGGGTATGTAGTAGTTCTACTGAACAATGGAGGGAGAGGAGAGAAGAAGAAATCCTTCAGTTCAACACTTAGAAATATCCTGTAAACAACATTTATTTCACATGATAGAATGTATGATAGATCAAGTCATATGATGGATAACGCAATGAGAAAATATGACAGTACTTGATTTTTCTTTATTTTCTTCAAATAGTTTTTTTAATTGTTCATAGAGATTAAAAACATAAACTCCACATGAAATAGTCAAGGATGGAAATAAAGCTTAAAGAAGATAAATCATTGTATGTAGTATTTTGCAGATTAATATTAATTTCCAATATTGACAGTTTTCAATTCCCCTTACAGGTGAGAAAAATCTAACGAACATCCATGTTTTGACTTCTGAAATAAATGAGGAAAAAAATGCATGGATATAATGTCAAAAGTGAATTGGTAATAAGTAGTCTGGAATTAGTTCCATTTGTAGATTCTCTGAAAGCATTCTAAATATTAAGGAGATTGAAATGAATAATAATTTTAGATTTTGTTGAATGACCATTGTATAATACATCATGTTTTGAATGACAGGAAAATTAACAAATAGTAATGGAGGCCCTAGCATATTTACTGGATTACTGAGTTTTTATTGAATCTAATGCACAGTGTTATATAAATGAGGTATATAAAAATATTACTGAGAAGCCATTAAACTGATTCTACTCTCCTATCAGAAGTTCCATATTGTCTTCAGATTAAAAATTTTTAAATATACATGTTTCAAAGTTAGTTCAGACTTGTCTTAAGTATTTAGAAAAAAAAATCTGAGCAAGTATTAAATTTTCAAGATATAAATTTTTGTTATGAAAAAATTGTTATGTAAACAATTTTTATTATAAAAATAAAAATATATAATACATTTCAATTATTGAAACACTTTTGTAGAAGTAACCCTGAATCACAACTAAAAGGTGAGCAACTACAATTTCTATACACTTGTTTCATCAAAAGTTAATTCTCTCTGTATTGCAGTATCCTTCCTACCACAATAGACTGTAGTCGCCACTGCAGTTTGCTAAAGTTTCACAATGAGAGTGAAGCAATTTTAGGATCCTTATTGGTTCTTATCACTATAAAATATTGAAGCAAAACACAAATGTAATGGGCTGAAATTGAAGACAAACACATTTCTTGATAACAGAAGAGAGGCACTAGGCAGGTATTCAATTTATACATGTTTTTAAAGATAATGTCCCCTGGAATGCCATTGCTTGCAAAGTTTGTGCAAGGACATCTACAGTTCATGTAGCAGGGAGTGCAAATAGCTCCTGGGAATCTGTACAGTCAGGCAGAGTACGCTTTCTGCTTCAATGTTTAGTTCCTTTAGGTACTTCTTGTTGCAGTGAGTTTAATGTTAGCATGTGTGCTGTGTGACTAAACAAGAGAAATCTTGGGAAGATTGTAATGGTGTTTATAATGTTCTGGTTTGTGGATGAACCACCCCATCTGTGGGATCAGTATCAGGCTTATCATTATAAACAAGATATGTTCCCAAACATAGACATACTTGTAACACAGCTCAGCAAGGCATGAGGTAGGAGTCTGAGCTTAAGGACAGCTCACAAAGAAAAGTGAGGGGCCCTCAGCAAGGCTCCTTTAAAAGCTCTTTGTCACAGATTATCATTTTCCAACAGCTGCCTCATCCAAAGCTATGCAGTCGCACAACATCAGAGCTGTCTGTGAACCCAGACAGCTGAATCTGTAGACTGGGAGGTCTAGGGATGTGTTCTCAGGGTCCTTACAGCTATCACTATGTTCTATATACTGATTTAAAATTGCTCAAGTATATAATGTGATTAAGTTCTCATTAAAATTAGGAAATACAGGTTTTACCTGACACCTGTAATCTATTTAGTAAATTCAAGGGAGAGAATAAAACATAATAATCTGTACAACTGGTCAGTTTGTTGCGCTTTCCCTCTTTAGACAGCAGAGGCAATATATGCTTAAAAAAATCCCTCTTGATCTGAAATAGTGCACTCTCATAGACATTTACAGCTATTTTGCTTCTGAGACATCTTTTGGAGAAAACCAAATATCTGTATTTGATACCACTATAAATAATATCTGAAGATAATCTGCTATGGCAATTTTCTAAAAGACGTAAGAGTGAGAAACAGGGACCTTTTGTCTGTCCTGCCAAACCCTTGAAATTTATCTTATAAGCCTTTTAACATTCTGTACTTCCTTACTTTCTTATGCAGTGCCTCAGAGCAGGAAACGCATAATCTTTAATGACATGCTACCTACCAAAAAGACTCCAAATTTCTTTGGTGAGCTGGCATATGATCAAAACAGTATTTCAGGATTTTGGTACTGATACCCCTCTCTTTGAAAAGAAATTTGATTTTAACAAATCACCTTTTAGTGTGAGAACTTAGGTACCATTAAATTCTAACTGAAGGTCAGTAATATCTGTTGGGGATATATTTAACTGCTCCAGCAAGGTCACAAGTATAGATCTGGCTGTACATATGCACACTTTCCTCAGTTGTTCTGAACTCTCCTTTTAACTGACAAGCAGGTAACATGTCTCATCTCGCTACTTGGTGACACTTAATATTCTAACACCAACAGCAGCATGTATAAATTATCACAATGTAAACACTTACCAAAAAGAAAACACACAAATCAGGCAGATTTTTCGTGCAGATCAAAGATACTTATCCACTTTGTAATATGTGTGATTTGTTTCCTCTGAAAGCCTGGGAGGTAGCACTTAAAAGCCAAAGTAAAACATGATGGTACAAAATGTGCTGGACTAGATATCATGACATGTTGCTGCAGGAAGATGTGGAAGCTAAGAATGCAATGAGTTTCTAAAAGGAACTCAATGTTTATTTAGATAAATGTAAATGCATGTAGCATTGGGAATAAACAAGAGGAGTTAGAGATGTGCACACCTGTAGGGCTACTATGCTATTGAATCATAGAATCATAGAATCATAGAATCAGCTGGGTTGGAAGGGACCTCTGAGATCAAGTCCAACCCTTGATTCACTACCACTGCGGTTCCCAGACCATGGCACTGAGTGCCATATCCAGTCTCTTTTTAAATATCTCCAGGGACGGAAAATCCACTACTTCCCTGGGCAGCCCGTTCCAATGTCTCATCACCTTCTCCGTAAAGAAATTCTTTCTAATATCAACCTAAACCTCCCCTGGCAGAGCTTAAGTCCATGCCTTCTTGTCTTATTGATGGGTGCCTGGGAGAAGAGACCTACTCCCCCCTGGCAACCCCCTCCTTTCAGAGAGTCGTAGAGAGTGATGAGGTCTCCCCTGAGCCTCCTCTTCTCCAGACTGAACACCCCCAGCTTCCTCAGCCCTTCCTCACAGGACTTGTGCTGAATCCCTTCACAGCCTCCTTGCTCTTCTCTGGACCTGCTCCAGCACCTCAATCTCCTTCCTGAACTGAGGGGCCCAGACGTGGACACAGAACTCAAGCTATGGCCTCACCAGTGCTGAGTACAGGGGCAGAATCCCTTCCCTGGACCTGCTGGTCACGCTGTTCCTGATACAGGCCAGGATGCCATTGGCCTTCTTGGCCACCTGGGCACACTGCTGGCTCATGTTCAGCTTCCTGTCAATCCAGACTCCCAGGTCTCTTTCTGTCTGGAATCCACAGTTTCTGTTTGGAATCAATGAGAAGTGGTGGTATGACTCGTATGACTACAGTGTGGGAATGGATGGTTTTAAGTACTTTAGGAAAGGCAGCTGAGGTAGAAGAGCAGGGGATGTTGCTCCCTCTGCCAATAACCATCTGGAAGTTCTACCTGGGGATGAATGAGGAGACCTTTGGGTTCTGGTCTGAGACCTAATGGGTCAGGGTTAAAGGGAAGCCAGATATCATAGATATCATAGATATCATAGTGGGGTCCTGCTATAGGCCACATGTCCTGGAAGACTGAACAGATGAGGCTCTCTACAGGCAAAGAAGAGCAGCTCTGTGGTCACTGAACCTGGTCCTCATGAGGGATTTCAACCACCCCATAGCTATTGGAGGGACAGCACAGCAAGGATTCAGCAATGCAGGAAGTTTCTGTAGTATCCTGAAAATTTACTTCTCCAAATGGTAGAGGAACCAATAAGAAAAGGTGCTATGCTGGACCTTGTTCTCACCAACAAGAATGGGATGGTGGACAGCATGAAGTTCAATGCCCTGGGTGTAATGACCACAAAATGATGTAATTTAGGATCCTTAGGGCAACAAAGAGGGTGCATAGCAAGCTGGAATTCAGGAGAGAAAACTTTGACCTCTTCAGGGATCTGCTTGGTATGGCTTGATGCTGTTTAATATCTTTGTTGGAGACATGGGTAGTGGAACTGAGTGTACCCTCAGCAAATTTGCTGGCAAGACCAAGTGGTGTGGTGCTGTTGTCATGCTGGATAGAAGGTGTGCCATATAGAAGGACCTTGACAGGCTCAAGAGGTGGACACAAGCCAACCTGATGAAGTTCAGTAGGGTCAAGAGCAAGGTCCTGCACCGGGGTTGGGGCAATCCCAAATATCTGGGATGCAGCATGGTTTCATTAAAACTCTGAAGACAAGGACTACATCCTGATTACTTATTAAAAAAAACAAAAAACACAACCCAAAAAAGGGGTCACATGACTACTATCACTGCTTCCATGTGGTATACTAATGTGAGCAAGACATCTCACTCAAAAATAGCATCTCATGTTATGCAGATATACTGTGACCTGGAATAGAAGTTATTATAGAAATAATATTAAAGAGTCCACTCTCTGGTATTGCCACCCATGCTACAATTAGTCAAGATTAAAGCAATGGTGGTGAGGAAAACAGTAATTTAAAGACTCTGCTTCTTTAGAGTTCTGCTCATAGACACATTTTATCCCCCTTTTTAGGAGTGCAGCCCCTTCCAATAAAGTTGCTAAAGTACTTTCAAGGATCTGCAGAGAGATGACTGTTCAGTTTGGTTCCATCATCAGTAAAATTCTCTTCACAATGAACATTGCAGTATTCGTTGCCAGTGGCAATACAAAGTCTATTTTTGTTATAGCCTGCCTTCTCATGGCAGATCAGCATTCATTATTTTCTTCTCTGTAATTGTTCTGTCCTACTGTTTCATTAATTTCTGTGACAAATTCATCTCTTGATGTGACTGATGGAACTGGGTTTGACTTTTCACATTACTCACTGTAATACTGGACTAAGAGAGTTCAGACTGACATATAGAATTTCAAGCAAACAGACATAAATTTAAGAAGAAAAAGGTATTTTCCCCATTTAAAAGCTATTTAAAATACTTTCTGGTCAGTGCCTATTGGCAGCAATATTTTAAATCAGAAGAGTGTTCAGAGGTAGTCAGGAAGGTTCTCATACTAGCTCATTGATTAGCCTAACAAAGAGAGTGTTAGATGAGGTATCTTTATATGTATGTTATGCTAAAAAGGTAAGTTTTAGGGGATAGCCTACCCTTTTTGAAAATGAAATAAATTAATGCAGAGCAGTTGCTTATATTGAAGGTCAGTTCTCAGAGGGATTTTGAAGTGTTAGCAATACAAAACCGAATACAAGTTGCAAAAAAATTTTCTTTAGTAGCTCATTTTTTCACACAGCATTGGTATAGCTATGAGCCTAATGAAACTGTGAGGTTAAAGACAACAAAAGTATCTGCACTGGAAAAGGTTGCCCAGAGAGGCAGTAGATGCCCCATCCCTGGAAATATTCAAGATCAGGCTGGACAGGATTCTGATCAACCTGATCCAGTTGAAGATGTCCCTAATCACTGCAGGGGGCTTAGACCAGATGACCTTTAAAGATCCTTTATTTATAGCATTATTTGTGGAAAGTTATATGATGTGAAGCTTACTGTCCCATAAGATGAAAATGTAAAAAAAATTATGGAAAAATATCATCTTGCACGTTTGTGCAAGCATAAACAAACCCTCAATTTTATTCATCATGTTTAGTTCTATGTGTATGCAGAGCAACATGCATATCTTAGCCAGACATTTCAAGATAAGAGACAACATGGGCTGGCTGAACAGGGAGAGAAACCTGCTATATAGAGTGTGGAAATGTTTTTCTAAGGGAGGCACAGAGTATCCTGGTAAACATAGTCTGTGTAAACTCCTAAAAATCTGCGCAGTGCAAATTAAATTCAGTCAGTGTACTGTAACGCAGATTTGGATTATGAAATGATACACTGCACACAGCATTATAACCTTGACCACTTCATACGAAGGAGCATGCCTGCTTGCTGCATATTGAAAGAGGGATAATTCATTCAAATTACCTGCATTGCAGCTGAGCAACTGTTCAGTTTCTCTGAAATCCTACAGCATTTAATGCTACCTTCCAGCCATGTAGAAAGCCAATTGTCACAAGATCATATAATTCATTTTTCATGCTGTACACTAGAGACAGACAATTACTGTCAATGCTCAGTATTGCATTTTTTATCATCTTCTAAAACAAAAGATAAGATTAACGTTTGGGTTTGGTTTTATTCCATTTGCTTTTTTGTTTCTTTGTTATTTTCCCCTTTCTTATTTTTTCACCCCCTCCTCTACAGGAAGGAAACAGTGAGAGAGCTTTGTCAGCCTTTTTGGCCATGAACCTTAAACTCACTCAGTTTCATAGCCTTAATATCTTTGCAGAGCTATAAATAAGGATCTCTTTTCCCAAGGTAGGTGGCATTTCAGGCGCAGATACAGAAGAGGGAAGAAAAAAGAGAGATAAAGAAAATGATTGTTCAAATCAGGCAAACACCAACCTAACCCTTTTGACATTGAGGCTGGCAGCTTGCTATAAATTATCATTCAGTTGAAGAGGAGAATAGTATCTGATATGCACAAAGGTAATTTAGACTGAGAAATTGCATCGCATCTTTTCTAGCAACACAGGTGACCTTATTTTGCCGGGTTAATGTAACTCAAAGGGGCCAATCTTAGAGCGCCAACTGCTGGCAGCTGTTCCTCTGCATTAATTGATGCTTCTAAACGAAATTCACAGAGCAGGTGGCTGGCTAAGTTTTTTTGTATTTTGTTTCCCATCACAAAATGCTACCCACTTATTTTTATGCAAGCTGAAACCCCTTGTATTTTCTTTACAAGAAAAATAAATGTCCCTCACAAGCACTTCCATCTCTGTACTGCTTTACATCCCTGTGCAACATAAGGACTGATGTGTTACACCAGCTCATTTTCATGTCCATGTTTCAACCTTGCTCCCATTGGGTCCCTTGCTTGCTTTCCAGTAGTGATGTCCCTTAGAGCATCAGGGCTTCAGTATTGCTGCAGGCTTCCTAACATTTCAGCCCTGCAAATGTCAAATGATGTTCCAGTGAAGCCTGCTGGCTCAGTAGCATTCATTTGCTTAGATCTTCCCCCTCCAGGCTTTTTCTACCTTTCTCTTCTTCTTCCCTCCTGCCTCAAGAGCCTGATGCTTGGCATATTTCCCAGATGCATTAGTCATGCCAGAAACAGAACCATGTCTCCTCAGTTGAGCTGGTTCCACAAGCTGCCCAAAAGCCCTTATGTGGCCAACAGACCATACAGCTTTGATAATTTTCCTAGAAATACACTGTTTATGGATGAGAAAGCAGTAATTGTGTATTTCAAGTGCTTTTTCTGGCCTTGTAATAGTGTTACATACAAAGTTTGTTCAGTGTAAACAGGAAGCTCAAGGTTATTGTTTAAATGTGTTTAATGCTCTGGACTTCAAAAAAAGCTTTGATTTGTACTTAGCTGTTAACATACTTGTTATTCCTCAGGAGACACTCTTTAGCTTTCATGCTATATCTATCTGTATTAAAGCTAGTGATAAATCTGGGGAAAAAAAGTAAAAAAAAGAAAACCAAAACCAACCTCCCAATAATTTTTGACTTGTCATGTCTTCAGCAGGATAAAAAACAACCCAAAAAAAACCACACAAAAAAAAAAACCCAAACCAAACCACAAAACCTCCATAAAAAGCCCTCACATAAAAACCCTTCAGGTGTTTGATGTCCATAAATAAAAAAATCAAACAATTTTGTCTATAAAACCTTGGGGTATATTTCCCTATGTTACTCCCTCTGAATGTGTCTGCTTGTAAACATCATGGTGATGGCAGAGATGGCTAGATATATCCATATGTCTGATTTACAGCCTTGCATAAAGCTCTACTGAGCTTCCATAACATTTTCTTTGTAACTTTCCATATAACTTTATTAATAAAGAAGAAATATTCCACAATCTTAAAATCCATCTTTACAAAATGGTGATGATCAGGGTGGGAAAGTGAACTGGAGAAAGAGAAGTACGCCAGAGGAATATTTTGTCTGCTTTTGAGGGATAGGTATCCATTTCTGAAAACTGTATAAAAGGTATTAACACCATTTTTTAACGTCTACATCTGAAAAAGAAGAAAGAAATTTTTTTTTTTATGTGCTTGTGAACTTTCAGATAGCGGAAGAAGGATATGGGATGGATAAAGCATACTGGGTTGTAGGGAGCTGTCAGAGTGCACCGAAGATGCTATTAGAGCACTATACCCATGAACAAAGCTGCTTGGGTGAAATAACTACACTAGTGACAGCCTTCGGGCTCGTGCTGTAGAAGACCTAGAAATGTCAGGACTGATATTCATTTTGATTCTAAAAATATCTTCTAGCTTTTTTCCTAGTGAAGAAAAAATATCCTTTGAAACATAAGCAAATATAAAGCAATTTTTAAGATTTTATTTAAGTCAGTTCAGGAATCAGAATCTCATCTACGCAGTGTTCTGTGCCTTGTATCCTCATGATATTTATGCATGCCACATGATGTACCTGGCACCTGTGATCTGATATTTCATCTTTATGCCTCTCCCAAGAGAGAAACTTTCACTAGATTAAAAAAAAAAAAAAAAAAAAAAATTTGGGAAGCAATTGCTACATATTAGGATAAATTCTGAAAAAGCTCTAACTCCTCCAGACATAAAGAAGAATGGCTATAAAATCAGAAGTCTCTGAGTCGCTGACTGGAATGAGGCACAGTCCCATGTTGTGAGATGGAGCAAAATTTCTGTTAGTGCATAAAGCATCAGGAGAGAGAGATAATGATAATTAAGGCTCATAGACTAGGAGCAAAGAATATTTATTTAATCTCTTTAGAGGCTGTTGGTGCATCATTGTTTTGGCAATTAATTGAAATTAGTAAAAGTGTTAGTCTCTATCCATATTTAAGCCATAAAAAAAAATGCAAGAAGAGTCACACAAATAAATACCAACTTAGATTTTGAGTAAAGTTACTCCAAGCACCAATAACCACTCTCAAGTTACAGAGGTAGCTTTCTGAGAAACTACTACCACTGATCAAGGATATTCATGCTAGAACTGGATGGAACATTTTCATCAAAATATACATTTCACCAAGACCTGGAACATTGCAAAGGTGTATTGATTTTGCTGACTTCTTCAAAAGACATTATTTCAGATATAGGGAGAAAGTTTTTATCACTTTCTGAAAAAGAGAAAAGAAACACACACAAACACAGAGGAAAACATTGCTCTTTCTAGTCTGAAAGCAGGTTTTCTGGAAGACTTTTTTTTGGTAGAAAAAAGAAAAGAAATTAAAAAAACAAACAAGAAATGGTAATCTTACATTCCCAATAGAGAGCAACAGTAATAACAAGAAAACCTCCAAAGGACATTTTTCATCAATCTTTCTGAACTCTATTTGTTTTCATATTTTAACCAAAATCTTTACCATCTTTCTCAATTACTGATCAGCTTTAGAGCCTTATGAAAATCACTCATAAATTGATGCTTTTTTACTTTCTAATTGATGCTTCTTTTTTCCTACTTTTTATGATATGAATATTAATAAATGTTGAGATAGGGACAGGAAACATGGACACTCATTGAGACACTCTTTCTCCACAAAGATGGATTATTTGTTTTCATTCTGACTACATTTTGAAATGTTTCTCTGGCCACATCAAAACTATTAGCATATAAAAGAAATCAATTACTTAAATTTTTAAAGGTTCCTGAGTGTTTGAATTCAGATTCTCAACTTAATTTGGCAAAACCTAAAACTCTAAAGAACACACTGCTAACAACTAATCGTGTTTTGGATTTTGCTTGGAGCACAAGAAAATTAAAAAATATATTTCCTACAAAAAATACAGTACATAAAAAACACCATTTCTTGTATAGAGTATTTCAGAATCTCTTTTCTTAAATAGCTGTTCTACTGCATGTCAAAAATCAAACTCTGAAACAAAAATAATACAGAGTTTGTTGGAGAGGAAGTCTTAGGAAAAATAGTCTTCAAAATCCAGTTCCTCATGATTTTAGAGGGAATCACTACTTAGCTAATTGTTGAAGACAATTCACAGGAGCATTACCTCTGCAAGGGTAATTGTTGACAGTAGAAAGTGCTTCAATTGATGACTTCTTTGGCTTTCCACCTCTGCTTTAATAGGGTGATAACTTTTAGAGAGAATATGTATATGCTATGCAGCTGACAAGTTGCTACTTACTAACTATCCCCTGATATATTTTTTAAGTGAGATGTAGTTTCAGGTTTTTTTTCATTTTTATATTCTACTGAAACAAAACCTCTGAAGCAAGGGACAAGATTGCCCAGGATTTTGTGCAGAATCCTCAGCAAGCCTGAAACTAGAATAGGGGATCACAAAACTATGCACTATTTTGTCCACCAATTCCGCCTTCCAGAAAAGAATAATGCAGTCACCAAAGTCAAATCAGTCATTCTTATGCAAAACTCAGACTTGAAATTAAAATTAAATTAAATTTCACCTTGAATTGGAATTGTACAAAAGGCCTAAAAAAGAAAATCAATTCAAATTAATAGTAAGTTTCAGGAAGCAAGGTTTTGACAACAAAAAGTTTAAGTTTAATCCAAATGGAATAGAGCCGTCAAATGTTTCTTTTTTTTTTTTCCTTTTTATATGTGTGTACAATTTGTGTTTCTTAGCAGAAATGAGATTATAGTAGTTTTCTTAATAGCAAGTATTGTATAAAGATATGCATTTATGAAAATTAGAAAATAATTTTAGTTACAGTATTTCTTCTAGACCTAGGAGGTAAGAAATAAAGAACTTAAGAAATAAAATACTTCCTTATAAGATGAACCCTTCTTACTCTAAACCCTCTAAGACCAAACGAAAATTTTTAATACAATATAGTTTGCTGTTATATGAAGGGTAGAAGAGGTTCTGATATAACTTAATTGTTTAAATTCTTCTAAATTTAGAAATTATTTAGAAAAAAAATCTGAATTGTATTACCAGGATGCAACTTTTTTTTCCTTTCTTCCTGTTAATTATCAAATTTTAATGATTTTTATTTCTACAGATTTTAAAAATCGCAACTGGTAAACAAATGTGTGTCAAAGGGGAATACTTTTTTTTTTTTTGCAGTAATAGTTTTCTAGGCTGCTGTTCCTGGAACAGAATAATAAAACAAATGTGTTATAGGTGCTAGTGTATCACTGTTGTTATTTTTACTGTCTAATGTTTCCAGTCATGAACAGGAGGTGTTGGAAAGGCAGTTCAAGGGTCAAAACTGACCCAAAATGATCAATTTGTTGCCCCTACTGAAAATGAGAAGTAACTAGATAGACACACACACATTCACCCTTTGCAACTACTATACACTCAAATAATTTGAAAAGTTACTACATTTATATTACATGATGAAGGACAGAAAATTAATAAAGGACTAAGGAGAAAGTAAGATGGAAAGAGTAGCCATAAGTAGGATTCACAAACTAAAAAGCTGTCTTCTGCCAATATTTTATTAAGATGACAACTTCACATATCTTTACTGATTGATATATAGAGATACTAACAATATGTCTAAAATGTAAATATATTGAAGAAAAACTAAAATATATAGTGTCATTTAAATACAGTTTAACCAGTGCTTTCTAAGCAACAATCTTCACAATCATCATTCAGTTTTAAAGTTTTAGAAACCTATTTCTGATGTAAGGTTTTTATATTTTATTAGATGATATTTATTTCAGGAGCCCAAGTTCTTCTTCTATTGATACTCAGTCCTTCACAAATGAAACATTTGCATGGTCTCCTCATGGAGTTTTGATTTAATCAATGATATACACTGCAATGATGAAATCAGAATGGATACAGTACAGTACAGTAATAGCGCTGTCATGGTAATTACACAAGTGTGCAACTGTGATCTGTGTATTTATGCCAGTCTCAAGAGAGATAAGTGATGTACCTTCCTTAGTCTAAGACATTTTTCCATGGTCTCCACAGGTGATCTGAGCATCAGAGCAAAAATAAGGTACAACTGAAAAGAGGTCATGTCACGATCTGACGGAAATTTAGCTTTACAAGGTCTCTCATTTGTTGGAAGAATATTCTAATCAGAAGATTATAAACTTCAATCTCTCCCTCTATCTTATTTCAAAATAAAAGGCCATCGCTTGAACTCCAAGGGAAGATTAGTATGTGTATGTGGTTTAAACAATGAATTTCAGTCTCAGGTTTCCATATACTGAGGGACATATTTACTGTTGCTGAGAAGTTAATGTTTCTCTCCTTTCTTGTTTATCAGCTCCCAGTAAACATCAAAGAAGGAATTTATCTGATACCCACCATCTAAGCCACATGAAATTCCAACAACAAAACTCCAGAAAGTTAATTTGGGATTTCATTTTTTAGTTATTAGTAGTCAATAGTGATGTTCATTGTCCTGTATTTAAATCCCCAAAAAAAAAAAAAAAAAAAATATCCAACAAACAAACCCACAGAAGACCCCATTAAACAAACAAACAAACAAAAGAAACCCAAAAAGCCTTGTGGAACAACAAGCTTATTAGTTTAGGAATTATTATGCCAAACCATCCAACATATATTTTCTCTTTATTAAATTATCTATCTGACCAGATTTATAACATCAATACTGATTTACTCAGTTTATTTTACTAATGTGCCTAGATATGACCAGTATTTTCTTCATTTTATTTTATTTATTTTTGTTTTAAACTTCTAGTTACATGTTGAAACTTTTTTTGTAACCTTCAAGAAATAAAAACTGCATTGTAAAAAATGCCTTCACAGGATGCAACTGAGATAACTTGAAAAATACTTTTTTTCAGCTCTGACAATAATGCAATAACATGCAGTCATCTGAAGTACTATATTTAAGCTGATTTAAAGAAACTGTTGGGTACAGACACTCAATTTGGTACTGTTGTTTCTATAGAAACACCATTAATATATTCTATGGATATAGTTTCCATTATGTCAATGATTAGAATCAATAAAGGATAACAACATAATTTTCTGTTTATTCTAAATAGGATTTACAAGCAGAAATGCAGCACCTTTATTGAAATATAATTGCTAAAACCAGGAAATTAATCTATAGGCTTGATTTTTGTATGTTTGACAGAGCAGTCTCATTAGTAATACAGAATGCATATCTCACTTTTTAAAAAAATTCCTATATTGATCATCTTCACCTAATTTTTAGGTCTCTCATAAATTGTAGTACTTGTTCTTCTGTCCATTAATATCCCATTTTCTAATATTCACTGGTTTCTTTTTTTTTTTCCCAAAGAATTTCTAAAAAATGGTGAGAAACTTTTGTGTAAGCTTCTATTCTTATCTCCACCAACTCTCTTTAGAAGTCAATATATCCCTTGTATTGTGTAGTCTCAGAGATATTCTTCAGTAGAATCACCAGTACATGGATCTCTCCAGATATGTAAAACTATTTCAAATTTTAATCTGAGAGAAATTTAAGGATATGTGCACATTTGACTAGTATTGCATACATATGACATCACAACAATCCCAAAACCAGGAACAGCACAAGCTTGTATCAACTCTAAAGCCAACATGGAATGGGTCTGCTCCTTTTGTTAAGCATTTGAGTAAAGGTGTAAGAACTGTAGAGCACACTTACAGCACTTTTACAGTTGGTTTGTGCAATAGATAAGTAGCCTGAAAATGATGAATTTCCTGAGTATGCATGCAACATCTGTTCAATGTATGTTAATCCAAACAGGAATCTAGACATTGATAGAGTACAAGCATTATCATGAAAGAAGATTTTAACACCATATATTTTTTATTAAGAGTATGAGTTTAGGTTTTCCAGTCATTCATGGAACCAGAGAAGTATTGAGATTCGAAGGGACTTCTGGAGATCATCTTGTTCAACCTCTTTGCTCTAGCACAGCTACCACAAATCACTTTTCCAGGGCCATTTCCACAAGGCTTGTGAATATATCCAAGGATGGAGATTTCACTTCTCAGGGAAACTTAGTGCTCAGTCACCCTCAGAGTTCTGATGTTGAGAGGGAACCTCCTGTGTTTAAGAGACTTCACAATAAGTAAATAATAACAGAAATAGAAAGAAGGAAGCAGATCTAGTTTAAGATCTACACATAATCCAGTCCTGATGTAAACCTAAAAATAACAGAAGTTCATCTTTCAGAATCATATATATCTTGCTTTATATGAAAGGGGAAGTTTTACAAAAAGCAACAAGTTAGTACGTATGAATGATAGAGAAGAGCACCATTAATCCAAGAAGCTGTACATCTCACACATATCTAAAAATAATACAGAGAACAGAAAAAGTTTCAAATATTGAAAAAACAGCAGTCCCATCCAGGGTTGACAACTGCAGAAATGACTTTCAAGTACAGAGCTACTGCCATGTTAAGCAACAAATTTAAAGTGCTCAGAGACTGCTTTATTTGCAGAGAAGTTACTAGGGATCTGGCAATCACTACCAGTGCAGCTGTGCAGTCTGATGAGGGAGAACTCCACTGTGCCCTTGCTTGTCTGGAAGTCAAGGCACATCAGTGCTCTCTGAATATGAAATGTTCACCAAAAGTGAAGGACTTAGAATGTAGCATAAGTAAGATAAGTCCATGTCCAAGTAATACTCTAAGAAATTTAGTGAATGCTTATAAATCTATAAACAAAGTAACAAAGGGAAAGAGATTCTTTAAAAACTGCTGATCTTCCTACTCAAATAACTACTGCATGCACAGAGGAGTTAATCTTTTGGCCAACAGTTCCAAATATATTTTTAAAAATGTGCAAAGAACACCACCACCCCAACACCCAATATTACACAGGAAAAAAAAAAAAAAACCAAACAAAAACCAGACAACCCAGCTTGGAAGTCAAAGGTAATTTGTTGTGTTTTCATTCATACTACTAACTTTGGCTTTCACCTAAAAGCTGTATCTGCATGGCTGCTAAAAAATAGCAGAGTCCTCAGTTTAGGATCAGCATTGATCTTGGTGATTAATAGCACTGGCCACTATCTACAGAAATTGTTACAACTGTTCCTGACATGCTAAAATGTTGTTTGTTTGTTTGTTTGTTTTTTAACAATTGATACTGAGTTCAGATGATGAGTACATGATGAGCACATGATGAGCTGTCAATACTGACAAAATCAGAAATAGTATTCTATCATGGTATTATACCAGAGTCTTGACTTACTTGGCTTGCTTAAATTATTTTCCCATTACATGCTCAGTATATCACAAAAAGAGGACTCCAGATGAACAGTGATTATTCTCCAAAAATTCTATATAGCCAGAAAGGCTGTTGATCTTCACTCAAAAAAGTAAGATGAAGCACCACTAAAACCTTTAGTTATTTCTGAAATAGGTAGAACTGGCAGAACTGAGTGAGCGTCGGCAAATTGAAAGTGAGCGTCAGCAAGGACACCCTGTCTCAGTCTGAAGAAAAAATCAGTCTGTTTCTTTCCTGATTTTCTTACTTTCTGAATTGCCTCACACTCTTCAGTACTTGCTCTTTTGTTTCACAGCATGAATTTCGTACAAATTTTGTTGAATATACTGCAGAGGAAGACAAAATGAAAAAAAAAAAACAAGACAAAACAAAACCAAAGACTCCAGACAAAGAACCCAAACTAAATGAAAAGCCAAACAATCAACAATATGTTATTTTATTTTTAGCTAAAGTAGAGGAAAACCTAGGAAGTAAAATTCACATTATTTGATCGTAGAGAATTAAATGTGGTCAGTCACATGGAAGTTGCGAAATAACAGACCAGCAGCTATATGTCTGTGCACAGAATGAAGAGGGAAAAACAGAGAACTGGGAATTTCCCTGGGGAAAGATCATGGCAGTATCTTAAGTTTGGCTTTAGTAATGTTTCTTTCCAGAATGACCTGGCGGAGGGGTGTTTGGCAAAGGATATCAGGCACTGTGTGGAGAAAGCACCTCATGGTGTACCAGCCTTCTGATTTGTCAAAGGAATTGACTTACAGCAGTCTTCTTCCTGACCAGTAACTCAGATGGCAGGCCTAGCATGTATACACCCATCAATTATACCTCCAGTGAGCACAGCCAGGGACCATCAAGATTATAAAAGAAGTCTAAGCGTATAATGATATAAATTATCCACTAATTTAAAATCTACATTATTCTGATAATTTCACAGTGCGGAAAATTGCTTAGGAAATGTTTGTTTTTATTAAACCTGATGAGCTTTGTGAATTCTCAAATTGTGTAAGAATAATAAAATCTTGATCTCAAAGCTGTGCTTTCCTTGAAAGTGTCACTGTATATGACCCTTATGAAAATAATTTACCAGATCATCCAGATATATCCTGTTACATTTCTTTTTGTACTTTCTCTTGTAGATTCTTAGCTGGTATCAGCTGTTGTATATTTATTTATGAAGTTAAAGAAAGAACGAACTGATAATCAGAGAGATAAATTACTTTTGAGATATTTGAAATCACTCCATCATAAAGCTAACATGCATCAGTGCTCAGTTGAGATAAATTTAGATTAATTCTAATCAAATAGGATGAAATTGAAAGGTGATTAAGGATAGGTACTAGACAAACAAGAGACCTGGAAATGTCCTAAGCTTGCTATATTATTAGTGAAAAGAAACTGATATACTTTATTGTGGGTTTAAATTCACTATGCTTCAGTTCCTCTCCAATATAAGTATGTGAAGGTAAATATTTTATATCCTGCAAACTGTTCAAGTATTCCAGTAATAGAAGGAATGGCATCTTAAAAATACCCAATACAATCAGTGATTATTGAGAGATAATCAGCATCGTGAGATAGGCAGCAGCAGTGAGTAGTATGGACTATAATGTGTGTGAATAAAGACAGAACTTCAACATCCCTACTATCTGCTGGAGGGAAAATGCAGCAGGACATAAGCAATCCAGGAGTTTTCTGTACTGCATTGATGATCACTTCTGGCAAATCAATATGGATACACTTGACAGCTGAGCACAATGAAACCATGAGATTTATCAGCTAGCACATTTTACAAACTGTGTGACTCATACATTTAATTCTCTTGCATACACACAGTTTCCTTGCAAAAAATCAGAGCTCTATAAGCAGAGCCTCCTGCTGACGTTCTGGTCAATGGCAATCAACAAGGTTCTATTCACAGTGCTGAAGAATCACTCACTACCTGTAGATCCACATGGAGTTGCCCTAGTGGAGACTGAGCGCTGTAGAAGTGCCTGTTGGACAGTCAGTGATGTAGAGTTGCCCCTTTCTGTAGTCTGATGATAAAACAGAAGCCCTTCTTGTCTCTGACATACCTGACCAGATCCAGTTCCCTCTGGGCTTTAGCTTTCCTATCTTTGTCCCTGGATTCCTGGACAAGGCTTCTGTATTCCTTGCAGGAAACTGGTACTTGCTCGCACTCTCTCAGTATGGGACAATGCACAGCACTCATAAAGCCCTATAATAAATGTCCTATGCAAATATTTTGCACAATTTAATTATTTAAAGACTTTTGTAAACAATTAAATTAGGTGCTATGAGATTTTGTTGCTAAGCTTCACTTTAAAGTGACAGCAGTAGAAATCAGAAAAGCCAAGAGCTTTTTGTGATGACTGGCAGTGCCCTATCAGCAGCACATATCTTTTCTGACCAATGCAATATCATCAGTAACATACAGGTCTAATTGTTTCTATATATAACTTGCAGGGATATAATAAAGAATAAACATTCAAAATATATTTCTAAGAAAAAATTCCTGATGATTCACTTCTCCAGTCAAGCAATGTGTTTCAGAAAGTCATTATCTTCATGTGTTGTCTTTAAAATAAAATTATTTAAAAAAAAAAAAGAAAAAGAATAGAACAAACTCCTTTACAGTCAGAGTAAATATGCTGCTTCTCCTCATACCTTTTTTATTATTATCAATGTTAGACATTCTCTTTCCTGGGTAATTTACACTGAAATATAACTCTTCACATTGTCTCTTTGTGGGTATATCTGCATTAATGCAGTACCTCCAAAGGTATCTAATCATGGCAGTGTAGAAAATTATGCTTGATATTTGAGAACTGTTTTCATTCAGATTAATTTATCCCTTCAGTTCTCTCGAGAAAACAATCACAGTGAAAACTAACCCCTGAATGATTATTTCAGTTTAAACCACAGGTGCACTAAATCTTTTTATTCTGCCTGCAGAGAAATCTTTGAACAACCCCATATGCATTTCAGTAGCAGTAATTGGTGTATAATAGTAGCTTTGGACAAAATATAAACAAATACTTGAAAGCAATCAAAAATATTCTACTATTTATTTTATGGTGTTGTTTCAAAATAATTCACTGAATGGCAAGCTTACATGATTAGAGATACAAGGCAATTTTGCTGTTTTTCTATAGCATTATGTCAGCTCTGCTGCACAGTTCTGGAAAAACAATATACTGTCCTCTTTCTTTCCCTCTTTCATTTTCCATCTTGAAAAGGTTTTGTCTTTAGAATAATTTTAGGTAATACTTTGGCTTTGGTTTTAGCCTGTCTACTGCAGAATAGACATGCATAGTTGATTTATCCATAAACTATTTCTGTTATGATATTAAGATTCAAAACAGAGTCAGATTTTTATCACAGTTTCTATACACTATGAAAAGACCTTTAGAAAGCATGGAAGGAAAAAAAAAAAAAAAAAGAAAACAGAAAAACAACCAAACCTGTCAAAAATTTAGAAACACACTATGAATTTTTAGCCTATTACTGCAACAGATTTATGTAATTTCTTTCTAGTTTACAGGAACAAAAAAACAAAACAAAACAAAACAAACAAAAAAAACCCCAACAATTTTGTCTTTCTTCCCCCCATCTCCCCAGCTTGAAACCTTCAGTTAAAAATATATTTTACTCTTTGCATCCTTCCTGAGCTTTAAAAAAATTACCCAGTTTTTTCCTCCAGGTCTGTAAAGTTAGTTTCCTTTTCTGTCAGCTTGCGACTGAAATAATGCTTTGCTTCAAGCAGTAAGCAACATGAATAGCCAGCTACCTTAGTCCAAATAATTATGATTGTATTTCCAGAGAATAAATATTTTTGTTCCTAGGAAATGAACTGCATTGTCATGGGAAATGTTTCTTAAAATTTACTGTAAATTTAATAGTCAGCTTCTTCTTGCTAAGTGTTTAAGCCTGCTAATGTCTGGTATAGTTTTCAAGAAAATCAGAAAAAATCTGAAAATCTTGGTAGAAAATTCCATACGTCAACAGCCTATCAAGTGGATAGAAGGTGTTTAAAGTGAAAGAGTTTGTATAGAGAGTTGTTCTCTCTGTTCTATCAAAAAAGATTAAACACACATTATTGTTGTAAAATAATGAGGGTTCTAAAAGTTATATTGTACAAACACTAATTTTGAAGTTAACAATAAAGATTTCAACATACTTTCTTTCCTTAATTCATAGCCATGCTGAAGCTCTGGAAAGAAAAAAGCACATTTAAGGTTTTAGATTAAACTGATTTGAATTTTTCAGATATCGCAGCAGGAAACAGCCCTCAAAGTAATGCAAATTCTTATCTAATTTGACATTGTATATCAGTGCCTTGCAGTTTAAAATAGTAGTGATTTAATTACTTCTGAAACAATAAACACTCTGAGCACAGAGCAGAACATTCTGCTTAAGTTCTGAGTGAAAAAACAAAGTAAGGAAAAATTCTGTTTTGTTACCATATTTAATAACCCTAATTTAAAGCTATGTATATGTTTATATATACATACATATGTAAAAACAACATATATTAGAATGCATAACATATAACATATATAGCTGACATTTAAAAATGGGTTAAATCTAATTTGAGACTAATGTGAAACTACAGACACTGAAGATGAGCTTTGTTTGGCTTAGTTGAAGCCATCTTCATTGTTAATGTAAGTCACTTCAGGGTCCTACTTTTCTAAACACAGAGAAACAGGAATTTTCATAATCTTAGTCTACTAAATATCTATTCAGGTTGAGGTTTAAAGAAAAAATGGATTATCATCTCAAATGCAATTTACACATATGCAGTAAATTAAGGTCAGTGATTTCGATAGGCCTTTAATAATAATCTTATCCATGTTGTCGGACAAGGTTGATTTTTTTTAACATAGGTACATGCTTAAAATATACAGATAACTAGTGGTCCTAGTGGTTGCTCAGAAAAAGTGCTAGTAGCAAACACAATTTCAGCTTCCCATGGCCTTTGTTTCTTTCCTATATAATTCATATTTATTCTTCTGCATATCAAAACTTTTGGAAATGATCTACCAATATTGTCATCACAATGTTGTCTTATGTATATGTATAGAAGAAAAGTCTATGCTAAAATTACTAGAAGCATAGAAAGTTAAATGAGTGGAACCTTGTTAAATGAATTGACCTTGTGGGACTTCAGAGAAAGATTAAGTCCCCTTCAACTGCAAAAGCCCATGATCATGCAGAGCAGTCAGACTACTGTTTATTTTTGCCACAAGATTGAGTCCAAGACTTAGTTTCAGGATTCCACTGGACATGACCACATGCTGGAGAAATTTGGGTTGGTGTTTTTTCTGATCTTCTCTTCAGTTTCTAGCACAGTGAAAGTCATTACAAAATGGAGAAAGACAAATAAAATTGTAAGGTAAAAGCAGAAAATACCTGTTGTCCTGATCTGTAATCTAAATTTCTCTGCATTCCTACATTCACACATATGTAAATACTTCCACATCCAAATGAAGATCTCCTCCTTGTCTCCACATTGATATATTTCTTTCCCATCATTTGTTTATTTTTTTATTCTCACAGGCCAAGAATTTCTTTATTGCAACAACATAAGGCTGACCTTGAACTTCAGATCTTTACAAAAGCTTTTTCCTAAAACTGCAGCTATCATGTGAACTCATAGTTTTTTGAGAGAGCTTGTCTACATAGAAACAATAGTCTATACTAAATAAGCAGAATGTACTTCCCAGACAAATAGGTAGTCCAAGTAACATGACCACTAAGACAGATAATTGAAAGAAGATGAAATTGCATTTTGATACAATTATTCAAATAACATAGTGCCAAAATATTTACGTGAACACCTTATAATAAAAATAATACACTAAACACCTTAAATAAAAATTCAGAGTTAAAAATTTTCAACATTCAGGATAAGCTGGCACAAGTATTATTTTATTTATATATTAGAGACAATTTTCTTTTACTTCACAAATATGACAAGTGGAATTAAAAATATTAATTTTTCAAATTTCTATCCTGTAACAGATAATTGTGTTATTTATTAATTTACATATGAAAAATATATGTTAATTTTTCCTTCAGATGAATGTACATGTGCACATGTATACAAATACGTGTATAATTTTTTTTTCTCCAACCTATTCTAAATATTAATTGAATAAAAACTTATGTTAGCCTTGAGGTAAGTATTGCTACGTTTCAAGTGTTCTCTCTTACCAAAAAAAAACCCAAAAGCCAATCTCCAAACCCATCGGTCTTAATTCTGGCCATATGCTATCCTACAGAGGCAGTACTAGTGTGCAACCACATTGTTTAGGAAGAAACAAGTTCAATTCTAATGCTTTGTGTGAATGTATATTTACTTTTATCCAATTGTCTAGTCTTGTGATCTAGTAAAAAAAACCCAAACCACTGTTTACACCACCTACTCATAGCAGCTGCTTTAGGTATTCATCTCAAAATTGTATGATGTACCTTTTCTCAGAGATATTTTCATTTCACAGACCTAAAAGGGAACTTAATGAGTAGACTTATTTATGTTTGGCAAAGACCAGGAATCCAAAGTGACCAATCTAATAAGGGGTATTGCCTTCTGACATAAATAAAAGTTACATTATAGTTTAAACCCACATCCTCAGTGTATGCTGTGCATTTTCACTCTGTGTATTCTAATAGGGCAGAGTACAGACTGACTGCCCAAAGACACCAGCATATTCTAAAATATGAGAAAAGACTTCACATGTGTCAAGTCTGCTTACATTTGAAATCATGGATGCACATACACATTTCAGTACATGTTAAGACCCTGCCTTCCTACAGTGCACAACTATAACCTCAGGGCACTTTAAAGTTTGATTAATCAGGAGTTCAGATTTAAATAGACAGTAGCCCTCTCTCAAAATTTATGTTACTATTGCTGGAACAGAGATTTTAAAAGCCTGTCATTCAAAAAAAAAAAAAAAAAAGAAAGAAAGAAAAACACCAACAACAAACAAACAAACAAACCCCTGAAGCCCCACCACACACAGTAATCAATTATCTGTGATACAAGTAGTGTTACTAAGGCATTTTTTTCCTGTACTCTCTCTCTGAGATATCTAAGTTTAGAAAAGAAACAGAAATGTCACTTCTAATCACAGCAAATTAAGTGGACAATTCTTTTCCATTTTGCTTGTGAAATGAATTCCTTGTCTATGCCCAGTTCCAATTTCAAGCTACGTTGAATAGTCTTCAGTTTCAGTGTGGCCCCTAGTTTAATAAATCTGTTAGGAAGCCACAGGCTGAAGGGGCAGGTGCCACCTGATGCTGGTGACAGGAGGGCTTTTGAATAACTGTATAATAACAGTGGTCTTAGACTCAGCGCTTAATTCTCTAAAGAAAATAAAGGAAGTTATAGATTATAGACAGACAAAAGCCAAACGTGTAGAAGAACAACATATGGAAGTGCTACTACAAGAACATACTAAATGTGAAAATATTATGACATAGAAAATATTAATTATATTTTATGACACTATGTATGAATATATCACAAGAAATCATGCCTTTGCTTAAGGTCACCAGGTTAGGAAGCACCTTTGGAAACTGAAATGACATAAAAATAATATTCCATTATTATGCATTACCCAGGAGATATGATATTCCAAAATTTGCAACTTAATCATAACAGGTTCATAACATGCATAGCTTTTGAGGAACCAAAAAAAAAGAAGCTGTTTCTTTATTTTGAATTCACAATAACATTTTATGTTACAAGTAATTATTTTTTTTGTGAAATTTCTGTGATCTTATTTTAATAAAAATGCAGTCCTTAAGCTAAAAAGCACTAAAGCACTAAAGAGTTACCCAACCATGTTGGTTATTCTTTACAAATGTGGCACTCAAGACTGATATCATAGTTATATCACTGGGTCATGAAACAATTAATGTTGAGGAAAAATTCTTTAAGACATCAGTTCTTATGGACAGAATAATTCCCATCAGTTGGAGGTAAAAGTTCAAATTTAATTGTCCAATTAGCTATTTTTTTCCAGGAAGTGTCTGCACAGTAGCCAGGGCTTAGTTCATTAATTTCACAGCCTAATACACCTTTTAACAATACTGGGGGCTAGTTATAGTGCTTACTCAAAAAAAAAAAAAAAAAAAAATCACCTACCTCTTATTCTAACACAGAAGAAGAGTTTTCAGAATAAGTTTTTTTCATGTAAATAGTTTTCTACAATTAAGTGAAAATATATTTCAATGTTGTTTTTTTCTTGTTCTCAACAAATATTTGCCTTTAGATTGTGTGGGTGCAGCAACATTCCCTAGTGACATTTGGGAAAATGATACTATTGCTTAATGGAATGCTACCTCTTTGTAAAGTAGCAATCTATCTGAACATATTCAGAAGTGTCATTAAATACTATTATACTAACAAGTCTGAGCCACAGGACTCAGTTGCACAATGTAATTATGTCTAATCATGCTGTTTAACTGTGTTTATATAAAATTTCTACCCATTAGCTCTTGGTACCTTATCTTGAATACTGTGAAGTGCCATATACCATGGGCAAATGACAAGAATGTTCAGTATAAAAAAAGCTATTGTCCTGAAAATAAATGCTCCTTCATAAACACTGTTTCACTATCAGCTCTAATACCTCACAGTCTTTCACTTCTAAGAAAATATAAAGTAAATATGCAATGAATATGATCAAATTTTTATGGCTAACAGAGTCACTAAGAAATTTCAAGCTCAGTTTAAAGATGAGAAAAATATTCTATTATGATACCACACTGATGCCTCACATCATGTATCATAATGTTTGGCAAACACAAAGACCATCCTGCACCTCAAGTTTCTTACAGTAGAGGGCAACCTGTTTTAGAAATATAGCAAATATTTCCATCTGCCATAGAATAAAGTATTATTCAGAGGCCACATTAAACTCATACTCATAAAAATAGTTTAAGAACATTTCTGAAGTTTCTTTCTCAAGGTCTTAAAAAGAGCTACATTTATTTATTTAGTTAAATACGTGTTATTCTTGACTCTATTTAGGTCATTTTACTATCATCATCTACTATTGAGAAAAATAAATAAATAATATAGACAGCTGTGCAGACATAAGATCAGTTAATTCATCATTATTCTCAGGCTATTTAACCAGACAAGACAAATCTGTTAAACTTTAGGTTCACCAGTTACCTTTAAATGAATTTTCCACTTGCTTATTTACATTTAAACAGACTACGGAACCAGGAGGAGATGTTTGGCAAGTTTCAGTTTTTATATTGATTACCATGTTGAGTGTAGAGATTGTGACGTTGAGCCTGTTGGCTGTTTTTGTCCTTTGCCTGTTTCCTGTGGGGTTTTTTCACTCTGAGAGGTGCACATGTGATGGTGACCTGATTAAGGGTTTGTTAATGCTACAAAGAACCTTCATGAACACCAGCTCTGGTTGTCTGTCTGCAATACATCTTGATGTTAATTAAAACATGTAATTTACTTTCTGATTTACTGTATCTCCTTAAAAAAAATTAAAAAAGCATTAGTTAGACTTCTTCTTCCTCTTTTAGTCCAGTTATAATCCAAATGGTAGCGAGGAGTTTTGAAAAATTCTGAAGTGAACAGGTTTACTAACAAATTTCATCAAACACATTGATGAAAACTACCTATTTTAACAGCTTTTATCAAGTGTCACAACAAAACTGATTCTTATTACATCAGAATATAGAGACTCCTTTTGTGTAATGCTAAGCCCTCAGTGAGATTTCTTTATCTGGGATAAAGAGCTCTAAAACACCAAAGGACAATAACAAAATAGATTTTACTTCAAGTGTGTGTTAGGTGGTCTGAAAGTTCATGATGACTCACCTTTAATTTGACTGCCAGAAAATAGCCATCTGAATTCAGCTTTCTTATGTCAGTGTTTGGTCATGAGAAGCCTTATATATATATGATCACCCCTAAGGTAAAATCTACTCCTGCACTGCAAGATAAACACCAGTAACATCAACAACATAGCTGAAATGTAAGTTCTGTTAAAACGGTACATCTTTTTGTAGGAGAAAAAAACAAATTAAATAGCACAAGACTGCCACTTTTCTGCTCCTTTAGGAAAAAAAAAAAAAAAGGTTTTTCTAATCAAATTGTCCAGGCTAGACAAAACACTATTTCATTACTTTTTCCACTAAATGCTACTTTTCTCCTCCTCCCTCATATTTAAAAGGTCTGCAGATTAAAGTAGAGAAAAAATTAAAACAACAACAAACAAACAATACACACATTTTAAAAAGTGCAGCAAAATAATTCCAAAACACATTTAATTAAAATTAATTTTTTTCTGTGGATGACACTAGTGGCTTCCAGAAATATGCAGACGTGAATTAAAACCATTCATAATGGGGAAAAAGTGGAAAAAAACATAACACTGGAACAAATTATTCTTTTGCAAATGCAGTATAGGTGATCTGCATAAGAATTTGTTGGTATAATCACATCTAAAGGAACTGGTTTCTCTCTTAAATTAAAACTAATATAGGTGAGAGACATTCAGTTTGCCCCTGGATTCTTTCTAAATTGGGCACAGAGTTATCATGGACCTCCAAGATGCTATCTATGGGATTATAAAGCTATTTTATTCAAAATGTGGTTAATCAGTTTCGGAGGCTATGTATCCATCTCCAAAATGGGAAGTTCTGACTCTGTTGAGTACACCAATTTTCTCTAGATGTATATGGTTTTGTTTTGGTTTTTATTTCAGTGAGAACCACAGAGGCAAGTGTCTTGTCTACAGTAAGTAGGGTTGGACTGTATGATTTTGGAGGTCCTTTCCAATCCCTTAAATTCTATGATTTTATCAGTCTCTGATTCAATGATTTCATTTTCATTTATCATAAAGGAAAATGTTCTGGACAACTCTACATGAGAACTGCAGCAAGTCAAAGATCAATTTTAGTTTAAATTTTATTCTGTACTTAGTCACACAGACACACAAAGATTTCTTTACAAATAAATGTCTTAAGTGATCCTGAAAAATGCAACATGAACCTGCCTTTGAAAAAAACAGTGTGTGAATGCTGATGTGCAAATGCCCCTCCAGGTTTGTCTCACTCTGCTATTAAGATGACTGTTAGATGTGACAATTTCCTTTTTTTGCCTATTTTTCAAGACTCCAATCTGATCACCATTTAAAAATGTGTACTACAGTATTTCACAATAAATATTGTTCTCTATTTTCCCTTTACAGTAGATAAGAACCCAAAGTGCAGCATTTGAGCCCACAAGCTTGCTCTACTGATAGTGTTAAGTGAAATGAGAACACAGCAGTGCTGCCAACACAGCAACAAGTTCAGTTTTGTTAGTTTCTGATTCCATTTTGATTGCTATGAAATTGCTTCAAAATGGCACCTATTTATATCATAACAGAAGAAAAAGTGTTTAGTATTTACTAAAGGAAATTCTATCCATCGAGAACTCTTTTTTTTTTCTTTTTTTTCTTCATTTTATTTGTTTCTACCTTTTTAACACGTTCATTACCAAAACACAACATGTGAACAGACATTACCCCATTATTTCTTTCAATTCTTTCTCCAAGCTTCTGCTATTTGCTTATGACTCATTGCGTGAAAAAAAATTGTTTGTTACTTTTTCCAGTTTCCATCTTTTGCACAGCTGGCTCTTCTCATCTCAAATATTGCACACTTTAAGGTTTCACAGCAATTCCAATGATCATTTAAGAAATGTGTTCTTTGAAGTTGCATGTCTGGGCTAGTTTTAAACCTTGCACTTCAATGGGAAACCTGCATCAAATGACACACAGATTCTGGCAGATTTATCTTTTAAATAGTTACAAATCCATCACTTAAGAAAATGACACAAGATTCTTGGGGTTTCAGCAATTTAATACTTCAATTTTGATCCCCAACTTCAGGTGCTCATGCAGTGTTGCAAGCTTTATTGCTTGATTGTGTCTGAACTTTTAGACAGGAATTTTCTCTACTGCTTTTTCTTTATTATCTTCCAAGCCTTGTTTTTCAGCCTTATTTCAAATGACTACACCTGTTGACAATTCCTTGTATACTTATTTCTCTTTATGCATATAAAAGGCTTCCTATGTATATGTAATACTAAAAATGAACGCAGATTTTAATTTTCTTTCTAAAATAAATTTGGTTCACAAAGTGTCTATTTGACTATAACATGGACTTTAAGTGTACTATTAATTATTATTAAATATTATTAAGCAGTTAAATATAGCAAGCAACAGAATAATTCCACCTGAGATTCAACTAACAGAACATGTAAAATTATTTATCACTTGTAAAAGCAAATGGGTCAACAGAATAATCTCCACTTAATGTCATTAGTTGGCAATATTCATCTCTGATGTACAGAAAACCAAGGATCCCATTCTCCAAAAAAACATCTGCATCTTTTGCACTTGATCTGAATGAAATTCCACCTAATCAGCTACTTGTTTGTTTTCAGCCCGACTCCTAAGCTAATGTACAAATCATACAGTTATTTGATCTAGCTATTTGTTCAACATAAGAAAACAGGACATAAAAAATAAACAAGAGAGTGAGCTTTGTCCATTATGACAAATATGGGAACAAGGAACTAATAGTATGTTGCAGTAAAGCTTATAAATTTAGATTCTTTAGGAAAAAAAAAGAAAAAAAAGAAAAAAAAGAAAAAATTTAAAAAAAAGAAAAAAGAGAGAGAAAAAGGGTTTTAATACTGACTAGAAGATAGCTATTATAATTCTTAATTAACGTTATTCAATTTTTAAATGCTAAATTTTTTTGCTGATTTGAGGACAAACAGTGTCACGGTTTAACACTGGCCCGGCAATTAAACCGAATAACAGACGCTCTCTTTAATCTCTCTCTCCCCTCGATGAAGAAAGGAGAGAGAATAAGGGAGATGGTAATTCAAGGTAATTGATGGTAATTTCAAGGAAGTTACTGGATGCCAGCCGATGAACCTAGTTCTGGCTTCATCACCACAAAATCATCCTGAAAAACACTCATAGAACACTGTTAGTTTATGCAACAGTTCACATAACAGTAGTTATGGTGGGATACAAGTTCATGACTCCCAAAGAGTCCATGCATTACTGATTAAACTAGACAAGCAGAAATTAGGAATTCTCACCTAGTGTTAGATTCCCTTGTGGTACACATTGTACTTCTCCATCTTTCATCATCACCCACCAAGTGTGTCCAGGCCCTTGAGCGAAAACAACCCCACAAATGGGTTTACCTTTGCCCGAGGCAGGATAAATCCAAACTGTTTTCCCTAGCAGATTCTTCTCATGCACCACAGGCACTTTGTCCCCATCTACTGTGTGTAGAAGATCTGACTGAGCAGGACCAGCTCGATTGATGGAACCCCTGGTATTAACTAACCAGGTGGCTTTTGCCAAGTGCTTGTCCCAATTTTTGAAAGTTCCACCACCCATTGCTTTTAAGGTAGTTTTTAACAGACCATTGTACCTTTCAATTTTACCTGAGGCTGGTGCATGATAGGGAATATGGTATATCCACTCAATACCATGTTCTTTGGCCCAGTTATTTATGAGACTATTTTTGAAATGAGTTCCATTATCTGACTCAATTCTTTCTGGTGTACCATGTCTCCACAAGACTTGTTTCTCTAGGCCCAGAATGGTGTTCCGGGCTGTGGCATGAGGCACAGGATATGTTTCCAGCCATCCTGTACTTGCCTCCACCATTGTAAGCACATAGCGCTTACCCTGGCGAGTTCGAGGCAATGTGATGTAGTCGACTTGCCAGGCCTCCCCATACCTATATTTTGACCATCTCCCTTCATACCATAGAGGTTTCAACCTTTTAGCTTGCTTAATTGCAGCACATATGTCACAATCGTGGATAACCTGCGAAATAGAGTCCAAAGATAAATCCACCCCTCGGTCACGAGCACATCGATATGTTCCATCCCTGCCTTGATGACCTGAAGCATTGTGGGCCCATTTGGCCAAAAACAGTTCACCTTTATGGTCCCAGTCCAGATCTATTTGGAACACTTGAGCAGCCTCATCTGCTCGTTGGTTGTTTCGATGTTCCTCAGTAGCTCGATATGAAGGTACGTGGGCATCTACGTGACGCACTTTTACATCAAGTTTCTCTAACCTAGTAGCAATGTCTTTCCAAAGTTCAGCAGCCCAGATAGGTTTATCTCTACGTTGCCAGTTGTTTTGCTTCCACTGCTTTAACCAACCCCATAAGGCATTTGCTACCATCCATGAGTCAGTATAGAGATAAAGTCTTGGCCACTTTTCTTGTTCAGCAATGTCCAAAGCCAATTGGATGGCTTTTACTTCTGCAAATTGACTTGATTCACCATCTCCTTCATCTGTTTTTGCAACTAGTCGTGTAGGATTCCATACGGCAGCTTTCCACCTTCGATGGCCTCCTACCAGACGACAGGATCCATCAGTGAAAAGAGCATATTGTTTCTCACTCTCTGGTAGTTGGTCATATGGTGGGGCTTCTTCAGCCCGTTTTACCACTTTTCCTGGTGGCATTCCAAAGTGTTTGCCTTCTGGCCAATGTGTTATTGCTTCTACAATTCCTGGACGATTAAGTCTTCCTATCCTAGCTCTCTGTGAAAGTAAAGCAATCCATTTACTCCAGGTAGCATCGGTAGCATGATGGGAAGATTCTCTACCTGTGTACATAAAACCCAGTACAGGTAATCGTGGCACTAGGAGGAGCTGTGCTTCAGTACCAATCACTTCTGAAGCAGCTCTAACTCCTTCGTATGCAGCCAATATCTCTTTTTTCAGCAGCTGTGTAGTTGGCTTCGGAGCCTTTGTAGTTTCGACCCCAAAATCCTAGAGGTCGGCCTCGAGTCTCTCCTGGAGCTTTCTGCCAGAGGCTCCACGTAGGACCATCACCTCCATCTCCGGTGTAAAGCACATTTTTGATGTCTGGCCCTGTTCGAATTGGTCCAAGGGCCATTGCCTGTACAATCTCCTGTTTAATATTCTCAAAAGCAGCTTGTTGTTCTGAGCCCCATTTAAAGTCTTTCTTCTTCCGGGTAACCTCGTAGAGAGGTTTCACAACCTGATTATAAAAAGGAATATGCATTCTCCAGAAACCAATCGTTCCTAAGAAGGACTGAGTTTCCTTTTTGGTAGTTGGTGGGGCCATAGCAGTTATTTTGTTAATCACGTCCATTGGGATGTGGCGACGTCCATCTTGCCACTTAACTCCCAGAAACTGTATCTCTTGTGCAGGTCCCTTAACCTTGCTCCTTTTAATAGCAAAACCAGCCTCTAGGAGGATTTCAATTATCTTCTTACCTTTCTCGTAGACTTCCTTTGCTGAGTCACCCCATACAATGATGTCATCGATGTATTGTAGATGTTCTGGAGCTCCACCCTTTTCCAAGGTATCATGGATCAGTCCATGGCAGATGGTAGGACTGTGTTTCCACCCCTGGGGCAGTCGATTCCAAGTGTACTGGACACCTCTCCAGGTGAAGGCAAACTGTGCTCTGCATTCTGGTGCTATAGGAATAGCAAAAAATGCATTAGCAATATCAATAGTAGCATACCACCTGGCTGCCTTTGACTCCAGCTCGTACTGAAGTTCTAGTATGTCCGGCACAGCAGCACTTAGTGGTGGTGTAACCTCATTCAGGGCACGATAGTCCACTGTCAGCCTCCACTCTCCATTTGGCTTTTTCACTGGCCATACAGGACTGTTGAAGGGTGAATGAGTCTTGCTGATCACCCCTTGGCTCTCTAATTGCCGGATCAGCTTGTGAATGGGGACCACAGCATCTCTGTTGACATGATATTGTCTACGATGCACTACTGAAGTAGCAGTTGGCAGACGCTGGTTTGTAGTCCTCAGCAATCCCACTACAAAGGATTTATCTGAAAGGCCAAACAAAGTATGCAGCCATTCTGCATTCTCAGTCTTAATAGCTGCAGTACCAAAGGACCAGCGGTACCCTTTCGGGTCCTCAAAATCACCTCCCTTGAGGTAGTCTATGCCAAGGATGCACGGAGCATCTGGACCAGTCACTATTGGGTGTTTATGCCACTTTATTCCAGTGAGGCTCACATCAGCCTTCACAATAGTCAGTTCTTTAGATCCCCCCGTCACTCCAGAAATAGTGACGGAGTCTGTGCCTTTCTGATTCGATGGCATTAGGGTGCACTGTGCACCAGTGTCCACCAAGGCTTTATACTTTTGTGGCTCTAATGTGCCAGGCCATCGAATCCACACAATCCAATAGATTCGGTTGTCCCTCTCCTCCACCTGGCTGGAGGCAGGGCACCTCTAAGCTTGAGCACATACAGCATTGTCAGTATGTGCATTACTGGAGCTTGCATCCCCAGTACTCACACCTGATGTGCATGGATCTTGAGTCACCAGCATTTTTGGGTTGGGTAATTCCACACTGGACACTTGAGCAGCCATCTTTTTAGAAGGACCTCCTTTTGCCTTCGGCTTACTCATCAATTTAATCACTCGGTCCTGTAGGTCAGCAGTAGGTTTCTTGTCCCACTTTTTCATGTCCTCTCCACACTCACACAGGAGTGCCCATAGAATTCCTCTTGCGAAATTCTGTTTCCCTTGATTCTGTCTCATAGGAGGGCGTCTCCTCTTAATAGTGGCAATGGGGCGTCCTCCGTCTGTCTGAGGAAAAAGGGGTGAATGCAGTTTCTCAGATGCTCTCTTGATAGCTGAGACCCAGGCCCGATGAGGGGCTGTGACAGCCTCTTCACACTCTCGTGCAGTTTTAATCACATCACCCACAGCTGTATCCACTTCTACAGGAACCCATAGCAGTACTGATAGAGTATGGTTAAAAGGTGATGGTGCAGCATGCACAAACCTTTGCAACATAGGTTTAGGACATGGTACGTGATAAGGGTCTTCAATGCCATCATCATTATAGATCACTTCTCGTACAGCCAATTCTTCCAGATACCTGATAGCTTTCCCAAGTGTGGCTGCTTTGACCTGTGGGCAATCTATTGACTCTTTATAGGGATATCTCTCCCTGACAGCTGACAAGAGTCGTTTCCACAGGCTAGTAGTTCCAGCCTTTTCCCCAAATGCCCGATCAATAGCTGCATCTTTGGCTACAGGGCCCAACTGCCTAGCTTCCTTCTGAGTTAATGTTATGGTAGCAGCCCCATCATTCCAGCATCGGAATAACCAAGAGAGGAGTGGTTCACCTGTAAAACGGCTGTAGTCTTTTCTCAGAGTACGCAAGTCTCTCATGGAATAGGGCTGAGCAGATTCTGAGTCTGAGTCCTCATCTGACTCTGCTCTAGGGAATGCTGTACGAGGAGAGGCAGTATCCCCTGTTTCCTCTGTTTCCTCTATCACCTGGTCATCTCGTTCAGACTTGGAAGGGTTAAGGCTCGCTTCTGATTTCCATTGTTTTCCTTTTCTCTTAGTTACAGGGTTAACAAGTAACTGTGTGTGCTGAGGGGGAGAGGCTGAGGCATCTGCAGCAGTAGCAGCAGCAGGGCTTGCTTTCTGAGCAGCAGCACTGTCTGTGGGAGTAGAGACAGCAACTGGAGCTGTAGCCGATAAGCTGGCAATGCTGGCCGGCTTTATCTGAGTTGTGCCCTTGCGTGAGGGGGGGCGAGAAGCGGCTGCAGAGGCAGGAGTGGGGGTGCTCTCTTTACGAGGTGTGCTCGTTCCCCTAGTTGTAATTGTCTTATTCCTTACCAACATATGATAGCACATGAAAATATTCACAGACACCTGAACAACAATGCCTACAAGAATCAGGAGACACAAAACTATAACAATCATAATGCCATTTGGACAAGAATCCACTGAACTCAGCCCAAGGGTGGTGTATTTCCTCAAAAGCAGGCTGAAAATGTAATTACCAACAAAGTTCTTAATCCTTCTATGAAACACCACTACACCATGCACGATGATATACATCAGTATTGAGAACAATATTGCAATGATGGTTCTTAAGCAACTCTTACGAAAGAAAACCCACATAGTAGCAGCAACTCCAGCTGCGAAAATACACATCACATACCCTAAATACCAAAGATATGGCACGATTGGTTTAATCTCCAACCCTGTGAAATTTTCAAAGAACAAGGTCTGATTCCAGCTCAGGAAAGCCATTCTTTCACTGGAGTTGGAATTCAAACTGTTCAGGCAATTTAGTCAAAATTTAAACTGGACTCGAGCCAATTAGCTCGAGCCCCACGTTGGGCGCCAATAAATCTGTCACGGTTTAACACTGGCCCGGCAATTAAACCGAATAACAGACGCTCTCTTTAATCTCTCTCTCCCCTCGATGAAGAAAGGAGAGAGAATAAGGGAGAGAGACTTATGAGTTGGAAACTAAACTACACAACTTTAATGAAACAGTAATGGTAAATAGGGAAAAATTACTAAATATATACAAATATACAGGAAAATGGAAACCACATTCCTCCCCCCTTTCCCCCAATAACTCTCACGTCACCACCGAGGCTGTAGGGCAGCCCTGGGAAAATCCAGGCTGGACTCCTGGAGTCGGCAGCAGTCGGGAACCGGAGGCAGGAACACACAGATATGGGCTGGCACGGACCAGGACCACAGGCAGATGAACGGACAGGATCCTTCCAGGATGCCGGGTGAAGGAAGGGAAGCAGGAAAAGATCTGGCTCGGCCCACGTGATGCCTCAAATTTATACTGAGTGTGACGTATATGGGATGGAATACTCTGTTTGGTCAATTCTGGCATCTATCTTGTCCGTTCCTCCCTAAAGGAGGGTTCAGGTGGGACCTCTTTATCCTCCTGGACAGTAAAACGTTTTCCTCAGAGCTGAGGAAAGCAGTGTCCTTGGCTCTGCATACCAGTCTCTGGCTGGAACTATAAACATCAAGTGTTATCAATCATAGAAGCACACACTATCTGAGAAACTTGCTGTTAATTTCAGAGAGACTACTTACAAGGGACTTAGCTAAAAGCAAAAGTACAGAAACAGAAAACCACCTTTATCCTGGCCCAAACCAGGACAAACAGAAACCCATATATACCTTTTCTCGCCTTATCCTTGTTGCTTGGAAAGTCAATCTGTGGATAAATAAAGTGAATCCTGAGAGTAGCAAAGCAGACATAACTATAGATGTTGCCAAAATATGCTTATTTTTTTACAGAATTCTCTAATTCTCTTTTTACAGAATGTTCAGGTTGGAAGAGACCTCCAAGATCATCCAGTCCAAACTCTGACCAATGCCATAATCTAACTACTAAACCATGTACCTAAGGACCAGGTCCAAACACCTTTTAAATGCCTCCAGGGATGGTAACTCCACCACTGTCCTCGGCAGGCCATTGCAATGCCTGACAGCCCTCTCAGTGAAAAAATGTTTCCTAACATCTAGCCTAAACCTCCCCTGGTGTGGCTAATATCCATTTCCCCTGGTAACTTATGGTTTAAAAAAAAAAATAAATAAAATTTACAACATCGAGTCTCAAAAAAAAGAAAAAAATCATGCATCTGGTGTAAAGTTAGCTCAATCCAGGCAAAACTTCAAAGACTAAAGAAGTAAAGGGAACAGCTAGAACAGAAACAATCAAATTTGTAAAAAAACATGCATCAGGATAAAAATGTACAGGGATGGCCATTTGTACTTCAGTAATTTCACACACATACATTTTTTAGACATGAAAACCTTGATATCATTTGATGAATAGGGGGATGGTCACTTCTGGCTCCAACTATGCTGAATTCTAGGCAGAATATTTATTTTTTTTTAAATAGGTCTTCTCTCTCCTGACTATAATATTCTTAATGAAAATACAGGTAACTTCTCGCATAGTTTCTCTATCATTAAATCTCTCCATTCATTCCATCACTCTAAAGATTTATTTATTTTTTATTACTCTTAACCCATTTTCAGGTCTGGCAGAAAATAATTTGCTTGATTGTCTATATCCTGATAGCTATTGTCTACCAATTTAAGAACTATTTTTCAGTGGTTCCAGTGGAGATGACCATAAGGAAGTTCATCCAATGACAATAATGTCATTATGGAAAAGTCTCTCCCATTTGGTGTTATGGAGGAAAAAAGGATACATACATTCCTCTTTCCCATCCTCATAAACAATCACATATGAGGATGACGTGAGAAATTAGGACAGGAAATTCTATATCTCAAATAATATTTGGGGTTCTTGTCCTTCCCATCTTCTCCACAGAATTCTGAGACCCTGAAAAAAAACCCCTTTGTTTCAATGGTGGCCTTTTTATAGCCTGAGCATTTTAATGAGTTATTGAATGTTCTCTCAAAACCTTCTTCTTCAATAGTCATGTGAAGGCACAGATTCACTCCCTGTTCATCTACATTCTCCCCACCTTCCTAATACAGGCATGTCTTTTTTTTGTATCTCTTAGTAATTTGTACTCCCTTTGAAGTTTTTTAGAACATAAGCCTTTAATCTTAAAAGACATCTTCTTGGATTTGTTTTTTAATCATCTGTATCTTTATACTTCATATTCTTAACTACTTTGCTGTAGAAAAACAAGATAAACCAGGTGCCTTGAGTTGCCAAAGAGTGGATGTGAGTCCACCTGTGCCTGGTTAGGACAGGCCCCCTATTACCAGGGGGCCAATAAAGGTGGGACACACCCACAGAGAGAAAGCTCACTCCTGCGTGAGGCAATGGAGAGGCCAGCAGCTCGTCGAGCCTCAGGAGCAAGAAAGGCTCTTCCCGCTACACTTTGCCATCTTAGTTCTATGGTGTTAATAAAGGGTTCTATTCAAAACAAGAAAGTCATGGAACTCCTCTTAAAATTGATCTTTCTTTCCTTTGTTTCTCTCCAGCTATCTTTTTCACCTTTTCCTCAGAGTTTCTTTTCTTACTAAGACTTTAAACTATCTTTGAAAAGATCTTGACATGACTAATAATATAGGCATATATACACAAACACACACACACACACACATATACATATATATATATACAAAAAATAATGTAAAACCCAAAAATTTGACTGGAAATTTGTTTCCCTACACAAACAAATACCTATCTGAAGGGTGCGATGAACTGGGTGGAAAACAACAGGAAGTGGGACCAATGATCTAATTTTTTTGATACTGGAAGAACTCTAAACTTGGTCTTTTAAGTTTTTTCTTTTTCGGTGTATAAGGTGCTTCTCTTTTTTTTACTTCCTTTAATGTTGGGTTGTTTGGGCTTTTTTTTTTTTTTGGTTGGTTGATTTTTTTTTTGATCTTTGACACATGCTTCTGTGAAGTTCCTCTTGAATTATCTTTTTGGCCTATTCAGGCTAGGCCCTTGAACTGGTAACTAAAGTTACTCGAACCATTCATTGGCACTGCATCTTTTTTTCAAAGCTTAGACCACTACCATGTTTTAGAACAGTGAAGTATGACTTAATGTAAATTTCTTACTACAAGCATCTTCAGGCCTTTCTTCCAAATTCTGCAAAAAGATTATTGGAGAAAGTAATGCTAATGGAATAACACTGTACTAGTAGCAGCAGTTTAAATATAGAGATAGTCAAATCTAGCGACAAGAATATTACATAACATTTAAAACTTAGCCAAAGGAAGATTCTTAGTATTTCAAAAATATTGTTGAATGCAAAGTTATAAAACCTCTCAAACCCTGAGTACCATATGAACATAAAGAACTAAGATAAAAAGAAAATTCCAGGCTTCAAATTTCATTCTCTTATTAATCTGGGAATACATGACAGGTTGAAAATTTTTCTGTCAAAACAAAATAAGATCCTTGGACTAGATGCTAATGGGAAGCTATTTGCACCTCTTTTCACTCCCTCAAGTGCTGCATGTGTTGTCAAGAGGTTGAAAAGTCACCTGGCACAGTCCTGTCACTAGTGCAGCCTCCTTTTCCTGGAATGAGCCCACACTCTGAGTAGGTCTGCAGCTAAAACCATAGAATTATCAAATGTTAGGTTGGAAGGGACCTCAAGGGTCATCTGGTCCAACCATTCCTGGTAATATTATTTTTTATACAAGATCTCTCAGCACCTTGTTGAGCTAAGACTTAAAAATTTCCAAACTACCACTTCACCTGGGAAATCATTCCAATGTTTGACTGTTCATTGTGAAAAATTTACCTCTTGTGTCCAACAGGAATCTCTCCAGGAGCAACTTGTGTTATCTATGTGACTCCTTAGAAATAAATAGGGAGTCCCCATATTCTTTGTACCCATCTTTTAAGTACCGGAACATGGTAATAAGGTCTCCTCTAAGCCTTCTCTTCTCAAGGCTGAACAAACACAGTTTTCTCAGCCTCTGCTTATATGGCATGTTCTCCAGCCTCCTGATCATCCTTGCAGCCCTTCTCTAGACAACCCTCAAGGCTGGACTAGATGATCTTGAAGGTCTCTTCCAACCAAAGACATTCTGTGGTTCTGTGACCCTCTTCTGCCTCTACACATACTTTTTGAAGAGTAGGGACCAAACTGAACACTATACTCCAGTGTGGTCTGACAAGTGCTGAGTAGAGTGGAATGATGACTTCTTTATGGATGGTGATGCCCTTGTTGATGCAGCCCAGGATCCTGATGGCTTTCTTTGTTGCTGCAGCACACTGTTTGCTCATGTTGAGCCTGTTGTCCACCAAGACCCCCATGTGCCTTTCCACCAGGCTGCTCTCTAGCCAAGTGGATCCCAGTCTGAACTGTACTCATGGATTATATGTTCCCAGGTGTAAGACTGTACACTTCTCCACATTGAACTTCATAAGGTTCCTGTTATCTCACTCCTTCAGTCTGTCTAGCTCATCATGGAGTATGGCTTCTAGAGTGTCAACCTCTCCACTAATCTTGGCTTTGTCAGTGAACTTCATCAGGATGCACCTGATCCCAACATCCAGGTTACTTGTGGAGACACTAAACAGCATCAGGCCCAATATCAATACCATGGGGCCTCTGCTTGTAGCCAGTTGCTGGCTTGAGGAGGAACTATTTACTGCCACCCTCTAGTCAAACAGTTCACCATCGATCATATAAACCACTTGTCAAGGCAATAGCAACTCAGTATGTCCAGGAAGAAGCTGTTGGGAATTGTATCAAAAGCTTTAAAAAAGTCCAGGTAGATAATGTCCACCACTTGCCCTGCATCAGCTGTGCAGGTTATGTTGTCATAGAAGGCGATTACGTTTGTTAAGCAAAAGTTGCCCCTGATAAATCTATATTGACTTCTCCCAATCACTTGTTTCAATTGTTTTGTGATAGTCCCCAGGAGGATTCAATCTATGAAATTCTCAAGGACTGAGGAATGGGATCTATAATTGCCTGGGTCCTCCTTGGAACATTTCTTAAAGATGGGGATGATGTTAGCCTTCCTCCAGTCTTCAGGGACATCTCCCAGTCTAAATCACTTCTCAGATATTATGGACAGTGGCTTTGCAATGACATGGGTCAGTTCTTTCAGCATCCTAGGGAGGATGGCATTCGGACTCATTGATTTGTACAGGTCAAGCACCTATAACTGTTGATACACCAGCTCTGCCTTCACTGACACTGGGCTGGTGTCTTCAACAACCTGGACTTTTGTTGCTATGGCCTGAGGCCTGGCCAAATTTAGGTCAAGCCGAGCCTTTACTCTCCTAACTCTTTCTCTGCATACCCTGGTAATATTCTTACAACTTTCAACTGGTCATGTTCCACTTTTTGACTTCTGGTAATTTTTCCTTTTAGTTCTGAGCAGACTGATAAACTCAGTTAAGCCATGGGTGTCACTTGTTCTGTCTACTTCCCTTGCCTTTAGAGGAGACAAACCAATTTTGCTTATCTAGGAGAGTTTCTTGAAAAACTCTCAGCACTCCTTTACCCTCCATGGAAGCTTTCCCTGAAATCCCTTCCAACCAAGCAATAGGGAAACGGTGATATAAGAAGAATTGCCAGGCTATATGTAAGGTGAAAAACCTGAGGCTCTTACCTGTCCTAAGTCTGTCATGGAACTCCTGTTTCTTTCTCTCCAATAAATACCTAAAGGACCTGCTGTCCCTTCAAAGCTTTTGTTCAAAATATTTTAGTCTGCTCATACCCTGGAAGCAGCCAAGATCAGTCTCAGACAATTCTACTCCATAGTAAAAACAAGGGAGTCATGGAATTCCAGAATCAATATAATAAATCATAATTCCTAAACTAGATGAGCTATAATCAAGAAAATTTATTTAAGAGGAGCAAAATAATTTTGTTCAGTGATTATAACTATATTATGAAGTTAAAGTTTTATTTTGAAGCATTTCAGCATATAGAATGTCTTTTCTAAAATTAATTAATACTAAAATCTATTATTACAACACACATATTAAGTATGTGTTTTAATCTCACTCACTTTGATGGAATTTATGTCTGACCATAGTTGAGATGTTGCCTGATAGTTTGCTCTGAAAACATGTATGCTTATCTGCTAAGTTTTGGAACCTGGCTCTGCCCAGATTCCAAATATATTGAGATATTTATAGCCTGTTCAAGGGCCAGCCTGAGTCTTCATTTTTTTCTAAATTAGTTTTGGATGACTATTTTAAAGAAATTACTTAGAAACCAATGGGAATTAATGTTGCTCAAAGCAAAACTTTTCAAATTTGTCATACTTAAATTTTGTAACTAAAGCATTATTTCAAAGTGAGAAAATAATTATATACATTTATCTTAAACTTAGCAGGATTATAGTTTAGATGAATTTGTGAAGACTTTTTTGTGTGACAAATGTAGCTTTGAATTAGTATAATACAATTATACACTTTTATTCAATTTTAAATTTTTTGTTTAAGCTATCATTTACTTTTGAATTGATTTCTTTTTAGGATTGTCAGACTAGCCTTAGGGAGTAAGTACTATCCAAGGGCTGCCTAACTGCAAAATTGAAATGTAGCACAGGAATAGGATCCTAAATCATGTATGTTATAATTATTTCTGTTTTCACTTGTACTGCTGTTTTGTTTTGATGTTACATTGAGCTCTCTTTCCACTGACAATAAATCTATTAAATCATCCGTTGTGACCTTCAATTCCATTAAAAGTTTCCTCTGAACTCAGTCTCTAAATATAGGTGTTTTTCATGATCCTACAAGCAAATAGACATTGAATGAAAAAAAAAATTGTGGATTTGGTAGTTTTGTACACTTTTCTTTTTTCAAGGAAATGATACATGTTAGAAGAACTCTTTTTTGTTGTTGTTAGTTTGGTTTGGTTTGGGGGTTTTTTTTGTTTTTTTTTTTTTAGAGATGTCTAAATAGCTCTTTTTTTTAAGGTAAGCTCTTTTAAGCTGTTTGTGTATCTGTCTTTAAAACAATGTCTTCTTTATGAAGCTTACTAACTAAATATATTTTTATATTAAATGTAACTATTTTTAACTGAGTTTTGCAGCTTTGTCAGATTAGACAAATACTGACAGCTGGTCAGGTATAACTACAATTAGTGGTCTTCTGTAACATTAAAAATTTTGTTGATAGAACTTACAATTATAACTTTGATTCTCTCTTTTCATCATTCAGTAGTCTGAAATCAACCTGAAAATGAAGGTATCAAGAATCAATTTTTTGTTGAGTTCCAAGGGTTTAAGAGTAAGTTCATTTAATGATAATTTTGCAGTAGTATAACAATCCATACTGCTTTGAAGAAATGTGTAACTGACTGAATTATTATAATATTTTTGTAAGTTAAATATATAAGAAGAAAATAACATTTCTGCAACACACAAATATCTTAAATCCAGCAATACCCTTGAAAACAAACAAATGAAACCCAACCAAAGCAATGTAACAGCATCTCCAGGAAGTAGAATTCACAGTTCAAATAAGACCTACATATAGCTTCTTGCTAGCACTTCTGCAGCTCCCATCATGAATTGTTTTAGAAGTTGGAGAACAAAGAATACAAGAAAGTTCTATATAGAGAGTTCCATATATTTCTTGAGAAGTAAACTGTCTCACACATCAAAATCTTACTGTGTAAAGGAGTGGACTCCTATCTGTGTGGATGTCAATAGCAGAACACCTGCTGATTAAGAGGCAAGTAACTCACCTTGAAGTCTGCATGAGCTGCTGTATTGTTCATGTGTCTTTTTTTAATTTTTGTTGTTGTTGTTGTTGAGGCACCCTTTGTCTTAGATTACACTCTTTTCAGTTCCTGGGGAAAAAAATGAAACTATTCATTTCCTCTATAGAAAAAAAAGAAAATCAACTGAAAAGTCCCCTAAAACAAACACCTCACTAGGCATTCTCTGTGATCTACTGTAATCTTCTGTGACATTTTATCTTATTACATTCTTATTAGCAAAATAATTCACATATCAGAGCTTTAAAAAATCAACTGAATCCCTGTAATTGGTTTTCAATAACACACAGAACAGTAGAAATATTCTACAGTTAGAAGAGATCTATCATTGAAGTACGTGAAAGCCCTCAGAGACAAATTAATTATAACTTCATGAGAATATTGATCTTGGACAAAATAAGAAACATTCTATAGTTCATGAAAAAAACACCATCCTTTAGAACTATTTTGGTAACATTTTTGACACACTTTTTTTTTACATAACTTTTGCTTGCTTTTAATATTAAAATAAAATATTATGGTGGTCAGTAAATAATAATAACAACAACAATTAGAAGAAAAATGAATTTTTTCTTGTTATTTGACTGTGCTTTATATTGTGCATTGATCTAAAGAGGGAGTCTTTGATTTCATAAGAAGCATATAGAAAAACATTTACAAGACTTCACAGACATTTTCACCGCTGGAATACCATAATCATACATATTCCTCTGACAAAACCTCGGCAATTTTTTTTTTTTAGTGCAAGAAATTAATTTTCTTTCGTTTGTGAGGCTTGTTGGTTTGTTTTTTTTTAAATATTGATTTGTAAAATATGCTTGGATATTGCATCTCTAGAAACATATCAAATTAAGCTTATTAAAAACATAACCTCTATGAGTAACATAATATTGTATTTCAGAATTATTTCAAGTTTTAAAATGAACTCTGGGAACTTAATTATGTCTAAGTAGTTTTTATAATGTAATTTTATTTTGCTAAAAGTCATAGCTGGAAGATGTTGCTTTTTTATGAAGTGTAACTAATATTGGAAATATTTATTCTTCTTCATTAGAAACTTGTAGTTCTTTATTTCCTTCCATGTTGGGCAGTATGGTAAAATCACACTGTTTACAAAAGCAAAGTTAATAATATACAAACCTGTTACCTCACACCCTAGCTCCTGAAAGCTTTAAAGCTGTCACACAAAGTATTGTAACTGACCGTAAAATGAAACAAGTGCTTAGCTTGTCAAGAACTAATTTTCAAAAATGTATAAACGTATACTACTAAATTTTAAGAGTACCATAAGAAATATGTCAAACTTGTCAATGCTGAGAATGTGTTATTTTCATGTGGTTAACTTGATAGCAAGTAAGATGAGAACACCACGATATAAACATAACTCTTATTTCAATCCACTTACCACAATTACTCTTGCCATAACAAAATTATATTATGGTTCTGTGATTATATTATTTGATATACTTTAACAGTGAAATATATCATTAACAAATGAAGAAAAAACTCTTCAAAGGAAACAGATGGTGTCGTATGAGATTTTATGTGTGCTTCATACAGGTGTCTTGTGTCCGCAAATCAGATTTTAAAATACATCAAGACTTAGTTGAATTAATATTGTTAATCTGCTTTTTATTCATGGGATACATCTACCATCTTCATCTACTGTGTTCACAGCGTGTATCCAATTACTGTCAACCATGTTAATTTTTTAACTTTCAAAGGCTGCCCAAAGTGGGCTTGTAAATTATTCTCTTCATGTAGAAGTACAACCTTCACAGTGCTTTCAGGACTCAAAACATTTTGGTGCAATATACTATAATCAACCCACTTCTCATATTTAACAAAATACTATTGTATGGGTTGTTTCAGCAGCTGTGTATTGATTCTATATATATTTGATTCTGATAGCAATATTTTCACTTTATTCATCCACAGTGAGTTTATCTGAAGGGAATCAGATCTGTAGTCAACCATTATTTAGTCAATTGTCCCTAAACATTTTATTTTTTTTAAGAAAAAGGAAATAAGACAATAAAAAGAAAACTAGAAAATCCGTATTATTTTCCTCACAGCAGAAACTACTCTGCATTCCAATTACTGATCACTGTTTCAGTACTATGAATCTGACAGAAAACGTCTTCTTACATTTATACCATTCTTTTTGTGCTCATTAAAAAAAGAAAAAAAATTAAGTAGAAAAAAAATTAGACTGCATTAATATCAGGTAAAAAGGACCAATACAAAATAATAGTTTAAATTTTATTTCTTGGTAGTATGTTGGAAGACTAGTCATATACTTTTCAACTGCTAACGAGAAAGCCCAGAATAATACTCTGGATTCACTCGATCTGGAAAAGCAGGCTAAGAATAATAATTTGTTTTGTTTACAATAGAAAATAATAAAACGGGAAAGAAAATCTTAATATCAAAATTCAATTTAACTGAAGGACTTTGAAGATAAGAATAAGAAGCTACCTATGGAAGTGAGAGACAAGTAAGAGATTCCAGGAAATGAAGGTAAAATTAAAATTAGTCATCTTCATTTTGGAATGCCTGAACATGTCTAAAAGAGTATACTGAGCATTAGAAAATGTCAACATATAGAAAAATATTTTGATTTTTCTCTTGAGATTTTTTTTTCATACTTAAATTAAGCAGTTGCTATGTTTGACCTAATGCAAGGAAGCTAGAATAGAAAGAGATTCTATTATTTCCAGGAATAAGATAAATAGAAAAAAGACAGATTAGGTAATAGGCACTTCTGTCCCTAGCATATTCACACTGAGATGACAGTGAACCATCCAGAAAGCAATGTCAGACAAGCTGAGATGGATGACAGCCCGAAAAGGGATATCAGATGAGAAAGCATATGAAAGAGTTTCAGTACAGAGAAATTAGGGTAAAGATATAAGTGGTTCTGAAGATGAAAGGGAGAAAGGATGTAAAACTGGCAGAGAATGGATGGTCAGTATATTTTTGGATATGTTTTTGTTTAAAGCTTATATTGGAAATTGAGAACATGTTGCAGCAGCAAAAGAAAAATCTGAGATAAGTCTTAGAAAGTAACAAGGTCAGAGGAATAATTTTATTATTATTATTTAAAGGAGTCCTAAGAGTTAGAGAGAAGAGAGAATGTCCAGCTTCTGTTATAATTAATCACTACATGCAAATTTAATATTTTTCCATTTTTATATTTTTAGAAAATCACAGAAACATGTTCCCATAAGGAAAGAATCTTTAAGACAGATATCTCAGCTCTTCATCTTATAATTAGACTGTTGTGTATTTATTTTTATGTAGTTAAAATTACACGTCTTAACTAACTTTGACTATTAAACAAGATTAACATTGCTGGTAGAAATCAATCCGTGTGACTATTTATTTAAATTTTGAGAAAAAGAGACAGATTGTAAACTAAATATTATGGAGACAAGAATCAGGAGATGATCAGATCATTTAATTCAGATGCTTATTAGAAAATGGAGGTTAATGATTAGGTGGGGTTATATTAATACGTTGTTGGTAATCAGCCAGTTTGATCCCAGAGATTTTTTTAAACTACTATTTATTGTGATTCTCTATTTCAGATAACCTGCTATTATCAAATAGAAGATGGAAAATAAGCAAACTAAGCAAAGACAACACACACACACAACTCCAGCCCACTAGAATGGAAGTAATGGAAATCGAGTGTTTTCATTAAATCTTCCTTAAAAGCTGTCTTTAAATTCTAACAACTCTTATTTAGCAGTGTCACACCCCACAAGGTGGGTGCGGCACTGTCATGTCTCACAAAGTCCAAACCGAATGTCATGTCTCACAAAGTCCAAACCGAATATCATGTCCCACAGGAGATGGGCGTGGGTAGGATTCCCCAGAGTGAGCGTCAACCCAGAGAGATTCAGTCTGGACCCCCTTGCTTTCTAAGGGTAAAACCTTGCCCTTGCTTGCAGCTGGGTCCAATCCTTCTCCTCCTCTAATTAATCTCTTTTAACAACCCATTTGGTGAGATTAAGTTCAGGAATTCTCTGCATGGTATTCAGGAATAAGATTATTACCCAGCAGGTTTGTATAAAGACATAACTTTCCTTAAAAGTGAGTAAGATCATAAAGCATGTCAGATTACAACTATCAGAATTAAAAATGATGGTATTTTCAAAGCAATTAATTACAAATCTTAAGGAAGCTGTCAAAAGAACAGGTTACAACTAACAAAACTTAAAGCAACGGGGAGTAAAATGTAAAAAAGTTAGAAACTATGTGACCCTCATGTGCCGAGATAAGGTCAGAAATACAGAGGTTAGAGACACAGAGAGAGAGAGAGAGAGAAAGATATAGAAGAGAGAGAGAAGATATCACCACCCTTGGATCCAGTAACGATCTTGGTAGGAAGCTCAGGTCCTTGGATGGCGTGAACACATCTAACATTTTGAGCAAGCCTCTTTTATGCTGCCTGACCTCACCTTTTCAGGGGTGGCTTTGGCATATCTCGCACAGCCAGGTGTTCACTTGGGCCCCTGCAGATGGGATGACACAGCAATAACCCTTATTTCTGTGCATGTGCCCTCTCCAGTGTCTTTACCTGGGGCACACACAAGATGTCACTCTGCTTCCGCAGGGTGCAGGTTGCCTGCCCCTGTCCCTTATCGAGTAGGGACAGTGTCCTGCCTGTCAGGGGGGGCATCAAACAGGGCTCACCTTGCAAGGACAGTGTTCAGCTTATTGAGATACTCACTAAAGGAAGGGCTGCTACTGCAAGAATAGGGCCCCATTTATCAGGGTTACCCAAATGGGGGTCTCTCCTTATGAGAAGAGAGTCCAGATGGCTGTCGAATGAGGCTTCCAACCTAGCACAGTGTCCATTTTGCCAGGGTGCCTGTTTTGAGATAAATATTCTTTTGGGGATTCTAAAAGCAGCAACCTTTCTTAGTGCCATGTCACAGGGAAAACTAATAATTTAACAGAAGTTTAAAGTTCCAAATGAACATAGATGGTATTTGAAAAGCAAAGTAATGATGACCAGTGTCTGTAAGATCTGCAGCACCTTCACTATTATGTCAATCAGCTTCTAGCTTTCTGGAAAATTATAGGATGGTTTCTTCACAATCGTAGATTTGAATTTATGTATGTCTTCCATTACTGATGCAGATTGGTTTTGTCTGATTACCTTCTTTGTAGTTCATAAGAATCCCCCATAACTCCTTTTATTTTTGCTGTAGGTTATAAACTGAAATTACTTTTTGCTGCTATGGTAATATTATTTTATAAAAGTGTTCATTTTCAGTTCTTATACTAAATTTATTCACAATGTAGGATGAAAAAGAAAAGAAAAAAACTGCCATAAGAACATGAAAAACAAAGATCGTTTAAAAATGCATTAAAATATTAGAAATTTTTTTTCAAGTGTTCATGTAGGAGGAAACAAAAAACATGTAAACTTCAATAGTAAGAATTTCATTAGATCATATCTATAATATAAAGGAAAACTGGTTAGACAGAAAGGTTATTCAGCAATCTAGCTATTAAAATGAAACACAAGTAGAGATAAAACCAGCCAAGATTTAAAAGAATAAGAAAAAGAATACAAAATAAGTACACATATTTGAAAGGTGGCATTGAAAATAAGTTGCAAAAAATATGGGTTTTTTTCCTACATATTATGTTTTTTGTTTTGATATTATGGGTTTTTTTTATTTCCTACATATTATACTGTTTTAGTTACAAGTTGAAAATGGTAATTCCTAGGCCTTTTTCCATCTACTTTAAAGGTATTTAATATGATTCATGGCGATGTATTTTAGTTCACAAAGATGTGGATATATATCAATCTTGAATTAGTGAAGTGGTGTTTTGGAAGTGGGGAGGGATACAGGTGTGGCTCCTGCTAGAAGTTCCAGGAAGCTCCCTCAGCTCCAGTTCTGGCCCCTTCTCTGGCCAGTGCTAAGCACATATGGGAAGCTGGATGTGTCTCTGCAAAGAATATATTCAAGAAAGGAAAAATAAAAATGAAAAAAACACACATTAAAATATGACCTGCAGAGCAGAGAAGAGGAGGAGGTGAGAGAGCAGTGCCAGAGAAAAGACATCAAGATCTGTGAAGCAGTGAAGGAGGGGGAAAGGTGCCTGAGCAAAGATTTCTCCACAGCCTGAGGTGAGGTGGCAGCTGTGCCCCTGGAGCCTATGGGGGAGCATGGTGAAGCAGTCCCTGAATAAGCATGGTGGAGCAGTCCTTGAAGGACCATGGTAGTGTAAACATGGATTTGTAGCCCCTGAAGTATCACAGGTGGGTAGACATGAAGCAGCAGCCTGTGCAGGATTGCAGGGGAGGGGCAGATGCGGATCTGCAGCCATGAAGGACCTCATTCCAGAGGAGATGACTCTTTTCCCAAAACAGACCATAGCCGGTGCTGGAACAGTCTGTTCCTGAGGGACTGTGCTTGGTGGGAGGAATGGAGGGGTCCCCTGGTCAGAGGGGGCTGTGAAAGACTCCCATGAGAAGGACCCTGCACTGGAGCATGGGAAGTCTGTCTTTTCTCTGAGGAAGAAGGAGCAGCAGAACCAACATGTGGTGAACTGACCCTAAAGCCCTACTCTGCATCCTCCTGTGCTGATAAAAGGGAGGCAGGAGTAAAGTGATCCGGACCCAGGAAGAAGGGAGAGGAGGAAGGTGTTAAGATCTAGGCATGCTTTATCTTTTTCCTTGTAGATTAAATTAGTTTTTCTCTTTCCAAGTTGAACCTGTCTGGTTTTGCTTGTAAGTTTAACTGGGGAATGAAAACCTCCCTATCCTTCTTTCAATTAATGAGCCTTAAGGTGGATTTTCTGCTCCCTGTCCCACAGTGAGGGTAGGGGATGAGTTAATGGAGGCCTGCTTGATACCAGTTGGGTCTAAACTGTGACATGTTGGGCACTAATAAATCTGTCACCATTTTAGATGGTAGCTGGACAGTGACAGATGTTTTCTGGTATTCCCCACTACCCTCCCAGGGGAAGATCCCAGGGCAAGATGAAGAAAGGAATAATGGAGAGAGACTGTAAGGATGGAAAAAAAAAAAAAAAACCAAACCAAAATAAACTTGAGTAAGCTTAATAAGGTAGTAATAATAAATTAAATATATATATACAAATATGTAAATATGGAGTTTGCCCTCCTCAGTTGGCAATTAATTCCCAATCAGAAAAGTCCCACACTGGGCAGCAGATATAGGTGCCCAAGTCCAGGGTCTCGGTGACAGTTCGCAAGAGCTTCAGACCAACCAAGCTGGTCCTACTTGGGAAGGCAGAAGGCAACCTCTCCTGGTGAATGATGTTTCCCTCCAGTGAGGAAACAAGGAGCAGCAGGAAGAGCAGTGGGAGACAGGCCTTAATCCTACTAGCACACCAGCCAGAGAAGCCATCAGAGGGCTCTCTTGGGAGTCATTTTATACTGAGCACCATGGTCCATCATTTGGTCACCAAGCAAGCTGTTTAAACAATAACTGAGAAGTAAAAGGAGGCTGTGTTTGTGTTCTGGGATTTCTTTCCCCCATGCATCCCCAGAGAAATAGCTGTGAAATAGTAAAGCCATCTCTGGGAAAAAAAAAACAACTTAAACATTCCATTTGAGAGATAAATATATAATTATTTATTATATTAAAGAAGTTTCTATTTCTTTCTTGAAGACATAAAATATATGAAACTTTATCCCTGACTGACAAATGCATTACTGTTCAGTAACACGCATTGTGACAGAAGTTTCTTTTTCTGATATCCCTAGTTATATTCTAGTGAATTCTTCATGACTCCTAATAAAAAGAGTAAGCTATACAAGAGTGTTATTACCAGGTGTAATACCTCATAGGGAAAAAAAAAAAAAAAATCAAATCTTAATGCTGTTGTTTGGAATCTCCCTGAATTGCTAACTTAGAATGACAAATAACTGCTTCAAAGAGAAAATTTAGTGGGGTTTTCATATGTGTTGGTTTTTTTACTTTTTTTTTTTCCCCTTCTATATCATTATTCACATTCCACTCTGCCTCTGAGTAGCTACTATGTATTTTTTCACTATACCTTGAGAAAAAAATAATGAATTATATGTAGAATTATACATCTGATTAGAGGTAAAGGTATTTATTAATATTTACATGAAAAAATATGAACAGGTAAATGTGCAGTAGAAGATGTCAGGTCAGGGAAGGGTGAACTGGAAAGGAATTGAACTCCAATTTCTTTTTTTCATACAGAAAAAATAAAAATTTCCATCAGCACCCTTCGTACTTCGTACTTCAAGTTCTTCCTTTTTCTTATATATTGCTACTCCTAGGTGAAATGTCTATTTTGAATATAATTCAGTACTAGCAGAGCAAAAAGCACCTGCTGATACCCAAGGTACAGCAATAAGTGCAGTTTGCAGTCTGAAACAGCTGGCACCACTATTTAACACAATCAAGATTTACATTTAAAATATACTCAGTATTATATTAGGTTTCAGTAACTACCTCTCATCATGTGACCATGTGTTTCTAGAGTTACAATTTTTTGCTTCCCTTGATAATTGTCCCACCCCCCCAAAAAAAAAAAAAAAAAAAAAAAGAAAAGTCATGCTGGGCTTTGTACAATAACCCTCTTTACTGAACATTAAGAAACACAGCTACCTAATGTGTTTTAGCCACAGTAGGCAGCTCAGCCTCTCACAGCTATCCCTTCATCACACAGAGGGATGAGGGGGGGAATTCAAAGATTAAAAGCTAAAAAAACTCTTGGGTTGAAATGAAGGCAATTTGATAAATTAACAAAAGCAAAACAAGAAATTAATTCACCATTTCCCATTGGCACTGAGGTGTTCAGCCATCCCAAGGAAAACCTTGCACCATCAAATATAATAGTGTGAGATATCTCCTTGGTCTGTTGAAGTCAGCTGTCCCAGATTTGTCCCCTCCTAGCTTCTTATGCACCCCCAGCCTACTAGGCAGCTTGAGAAGAAAGAAAAGCCTTGATACTGTGTCAGAACTAAATAGTTAAATAACTAAATATCAGTGTGCTATAATCAGTGTGTTATAATCCCTTTCACAAATCCAAAATATAGCACCATAGAAGCGGCAATGAAGTAACTCAGTCCCAGCCAAAATCAGTTTACTGAAGAACAAAAATTAGCTTATTTTTAAATTTTACTCCAGCATTTTCAGGCATGATAAATTATGTAATTTAAAATTAATTACAAACTTCCAGAAATATCACTAGGATATGACAAATATTTCACAAAAAGGCCCTAATAAGATGATGAAGTTGGAAACTGATGTCTGAAACTTATCCATTCATAATGTCTGACCATTAACAATATATCAGGCACAAATGGTTGTCAGAGAGAAATGGTCCAGTATCACTGGACTTCCTGGGTAGATTACATGATTCAAGTGGATATGTTCCAGGCAAGTGGAGAACCTGAATATGAGTCATCTCAGGCAGAAGGAGGTGTTTTTACTTACTGAAAAGATTTACGATCGCCCATTGGCTGACTGCAATAAAATGTGCTACTTGGAAAGAGCAGATCTTGAAAAGAAAAAGAGTTTAACTTTTTTTTTATAAAGGCAAGTCATATGCAGAAACTCTAATTGTAGTACTGCAGTCTAAATGAGCCCTGACAGTCACACTCTTAACAGGATGGTGAGGAGATTTTAATTTCTTAAACATCTCAGCAGAGATATCTGTGACTCATGTTAGATAGGTACATTTTTTTTTTTTTTTCATTAAAGTGAGTAACTTATACACCATATATATGGAGCTAACACTGTTAACTCCAGTTGTCTTATAAAAGTCAGCAAAATGCAAATATGGAACTGAAATTTTAATACCAAATTAAACGTGCTGAAATATGTGAAAAAAACAACTGTATATGGGTCAGTATGATACAACTCCATGAACTGAAATACTTCAGAAGAATCATATTTCTATCAATGTCCTCTGAGCTTTGGAAAAAAAGCTGAAAATGCCTGAATTTGTTCAAACAGTTTTCCTCCTGGCATCCGTATTTTCTTCTACTGCTGTGATATTGTCTTACACTCTCTATGCTTTGATGAATTGTTTTCTTTGTTTGCTACATGACAACTAAGAAAACCAGATTTTCAACTGGAATCAAGGAGAAACATGAAATTATTTAAAATTTTATGAGCAATTTAGTTATTGTTAGCATTATGAAAGTTGTTTGCATACTCCTAAAAATTAGAAAAATATATTTTTGGCTAAGGATAAGCTGTATTATTTGTCTTCATATACCATAAACAGACAATTACTCCCTCTAATTTTCTTGTTAGTCTAAGAGTAGGGGAGGGAAAAAATTAAAGAATTTGCACCAGTCTTTCAAGAGCTGCAGTCTGTTGGCCAGATGTGTAGGCTGGAACATAACAGAGCAAAATTCCATATTCCAGCTGCATCAGAGTCATTTATTTACATGAACACACTTGGGAGGTTTATTTTTAATGGATAAGATCCTGACACTAAACAACACTAAACAACATTCAATTTCAACATGACTGCATTACTTTGCTTTGATATGATTTTAAAATAAACAAATTGAAGGGGTTGTTTTCATTATAAATTTCCTTTAATTTAGATAATACTAAACTGATTTGGTCTAGATGAGACTAAACTAGACTAGACAATATCAGTTGGAAAGCACTTACAACAATCATCTACTCCAATTGTCTGATTAACTCAGAGCTGATAAAAAATTTAAACAAGTAGTTAAGGACATTGTCCAAATGCCTCTTAAATGCTGACAACCACCTCTTTAGGAAAGCTGTTGCAGTGTTTGGTCAACTTCTCAGTAAATATAAGTGTAGCAAGACGAACCTCTCTTAGGGAACGGTGCTTCAAGGTTCAGCCAGGTGTTCCAGCAGAGACTCATGAGCAATGCTCTAAGCCTATGGCTCTCAGAGTTGACTAGCTCGGATCGGTGCTGTTGCTGCAAGAGCAACTGACCTCTCTGCTGGCTAGCCCAGGACTGAGCCGAGCCTGTGTCTTAGGCCTCACCTTTTATTGGCCCCCTGGTCCTGCTCATGCGCAGTGGGGGCCCACCCTAATTAGGCACAGGCTCAGCTCAGTCCTGGGCTAGCCAGCAGAGAGGTCAGTTGCTCTTGCAGCAACAGCACTGATCTGGGCTAGTCAACTCTGAGAGCCATAGGCTTAGAGCATTGCTCATGAGTCTCTGCTGAACACGTGGTTGGACCTTGAAGCGCCGTTCCCTAAGAGAGGTTCGTCTTGCTACAGATAAGATTCTTAATGTCCAGTCTGAACATCTCCTGATGCAGCTTTGAACCATTCCCACATGTTCTATTACTGTATAACAGAGCGGAGCTCAGCATCTCCCTTTCCACTTCTCCTCCTCAGGAAGCTCTAGAGAACAATGAGGTTACCCCTCAGACTCTTTCTCTCCTAACTAGACAAACCCAGAGTCCTTAATTTCTACTCATAAACCTTTTTTCCTTCCAGCCCTTTCACCAAGTTAGTTGCCCTCCTCTGTCCACATTCAAGGACCTTCACATCCTTCTTAAATGGTAGGGCCCAGTGTTCAAGGTGAAGCTGCACCAATGCTGAATACACAAGGGTAATCACCTCTTTCTTCCAGCTGGCCATGCTGTGTTTGCTGCACACCAGGATGGGATTGGCCCTTTTGGCTTCCAGGGCACATCACCAGCTCACATAGATCTTGTGCTGGTCAGCCAGCACACCCAGATCCCTTTCTGCAGGGCTGACCTCCAACTATTCCTCTCCCAGTTTAGACTTATGCATGGTGTTACTCCATCCTAGGTACAGAACCCATAAATTTGACCCCTTAAATTTCATATAATTTTTATGAATGTATGTCCAATTTGAGAATGAATCTTTGACCCATAAGCTGCAAATCTCTTTTCCAGTCTTGGAAGCAATTTTATGGGTTATCCACAACACATTTATGAGATGACCAATATGTGATTTTAACTTTACTTCAAATTTGCACATAGACTATGATTTTGTTTTATTGTATTGGCTGAATTTTTTAACTTGTGAAAAGTAGTTACTTTACAGAGCTTTGGAAGAAAAACTTTCTATACCAACTTAAAAGAAACTTACCTTATGTGTAACACAATAGTTTGGCTGTCGAAGATGCACAGAAAAGCTCTATGCACTATCAGTCTTAATCAGTTTAAAGACAAATAATTTAGGGAGAAATATTATTAATTATTTAGTGTGTCTGGGATAGTATTTACTGGCTCCAGAGAGATGTATTTTGGCAAGGGTGTGATGTCCCTACTTTTGCCTATATTCTATGGATAGGAGTGGTGTTAGGGTACTGTGAGCTGCTCTTGTGTCAGGTAGTTGGGATGTAGAACTGGGAAAGGATTCCTAAATTGTTAACTGTAGTCCTCTGCTTTCATGGGCAAGCATATCATACCATGCCCTTTATGAACAATAGTTGAACATGTTCCCAACCATTAGAAAATGTTCATAACAATTCTAATAGTAAAGAAGGTAATTTCTATTCTAAGTTTATTCGTGCCCAGTTGATATCAATTTGTACTTATTACTAGCAGTTTAAGTATCTCACATATCTTCCTAGTGTTTATAATTTCTGCTTTTCTATCACCCCAATATATTTAGATTGAACAGTCATGTTAAACTTAGACCTTAATTTTCCAGGTTTAATGAACCAAAGCTTTTATTTCTTCCAACAAGATAAACTGTCCATTATCTTCACTATTTTGTAAGCCTTTTGTGCACTTATACCAGTCTGAATACAGGTCCCTTGTTTTAAGTGACCTTGTAAACTTTTCCCTTTCTTGAAAGCCTAGCTGTAAATCATCACTGAATATTTTGCTTTAGGAAATCATTAAAAATGTATATTAATAATTTTCTACTATTCATATCCTTCACCTCTGTAGCCAGTATTTCATTGATTATTGTTTTTTCTTTTATTTTTCCCTTCTTTTTCCCCTCCCCAGTTTAATGTGAAATATTATACAAAGTATCTCTTTCTTTTTTTTCTCTAATTAATCACATTTTCCAAAAGTACTTTTTTGCTCTTCTATTAAAGCTGTGATAACTAACCAATTTCTAAAAATGTATATACTAAATTTAGTGTAGTAAGTATTTGATTAAGAAATACTCTACAACACTGGAATAACTGGGCTTTACTAGTTATTAATAGTATTTGCTCTTTATCATATATCTTTGAAACTATAATTCTGAATAACATTTACTTCTCAAGTAAATTCATACCAAACCATGAACCATGGGGATAATTAAGAGCACTCCACTCCTTAGGTATCATGTGTACAAAGCTGGGAGAGTCTTACAAGGGAAGCAAAGTAAAACTTTCTAAGTGACCCATCCTAGATTTCTTAGCACAGCACATGACTCAGTAAATCATAGAAATTAGCTCAGTGATGCAGAACTAAGCCAAGCTATGCAGATCTTTTTACAGTTCCTTATGTTTAATGAGGATCTGAACTGTGAGAAATGCAGATAGTGTTAAGTCACTTCTAAACAGCTTTTCTTCTTAATACTCTGTTACTCATCTTCTTCTTATCCAGAATACTCATTAATCTTCATCAGTCCAGAACATCTACTTCAATCTTGTACTAGACTTATATGGCAAAGTTTTGGTAGCAGAGGACAGCAGAGATGTCTTCCTCTGTGAGAAGACATCAGAAGCTACCCTCACATTGGGCACAGCCAGTTTCATACATCTCCAAATGGGACATGCCACTGGCCAAGGCTGTGCCCATCACCAATTCTAGTGGCATCTTTTTTTATAACATATCTAAGAAAGAAGGTGTGAGAGAGAGGAGCTAGAAAATCCAAGAACAGTCCTGAAGGTACCCAGGTGAGTGAAGAAAGATGGGGGAAACAAGGTTCTCCCTATACCAGAGCAAAAATTCCCCTGTAGTCCAGGGAGATGCCCATGGTGAGGCAGGTTGTCTGCCTGCAATTCATGGAAGACCACACTGGTGCAGACATCCACACTGCAGCCCGTGGAAAACCCATGCAGGAGCAGATTTTCTGGCATGAACTGTGGCCCATGGGGACCCAAAGTGGAGCAGTCAGTTCTTCAAGGGTTGAACCCTATGGAAAGGATCCTTTCTGGACTAGTGCTGCATCCCATGAACAGGATGTATGTTGGAGAAGTTAATGAAGGAATGTGTCCCTTGTAGCAGGGAACAGTGTGAGAAGGAAGGTGTAGCAGTGGTGAAGTGTTATAATCAGAGAGCAGAACCCATTTCCAATCCCTCCTGTGTTGCTCAAGGTGGTGGAGAAGAACATAAACATGGAAAGAAGGTGAGGGCAGAGAACAGGTATTTTTCTTTTTTTTTAGTATATTTCTCACTATACTTCATTATTAACTGACTACAAGTTAAATTACTTTCTCCAGGTGATATCTGTGATATCTGTTTTCTCTTGGATGGTAAATGATGAGTGATTTCCCTATTCCGTGTGAACCCACAAATTCTTTTATCTTATTTTCCCCCCTTATCCTGCTCAGGAGGGTGAAGTGACAGGGACTCAGTGGGCACCAGGCAGCCACCAAAACTTAACCCAGCACAGTGTTTCCCATTTATCTCATTTAAGAGTAGGGTTCATGCAGAACCTTCCAGAATCCTATGTGGGATTAAGAGTAATGTAAAACATTTAATGTGTTCCAACATTTATCATAAGCCAACAAAAAATCCTGGAAAGGGTTTGGGGACACTGCCTGGTTGTGCAGGGATGTGTTCACAAAGGCCAATTCAAGTTGTACTCTATGTAGTTGTGAAGGACCAAGGACATATTTTTTGGGTTGTTATATCTGTACCACTTATTATGAAATTTTTTTTAATCACAGTATGGGAATTATGGTCAAAATCCAGGGAAACCTTCCACTATGACTGCAAGAAGTCTAGACTTGGTCTGATTCTGACAAAGCAGATGTTTGAACAAAAGTTTATTTGATGTCCAGTATGAGTTTCCTTTTCATCATAATATTTCTATCATTATATGATTTTGACAAGATGTGCTGTTATGGAACCAGAAATTATTTTTGATAAAAGGAAAATTAATAACTATATTTAAAAAATTCATGTAAAGGTCATTATTAATTTTTACATGATTGTAAATTAATTTGCAACAATGTTCTTAAAATAATTTCCAGAGTGCTTCTTATAATGGTGTGATATGCACTCCTAAAAGGCTTACATTGACAGGGGAATACACTGTTAACCCTGCCTCATGGGTAACATAAATTACAGACATGCTCAATTGTGGTAACATTTTTTTCCCTAACTAATGGTTAATTGATTTACATCTTTTAAAAAAATATATATAGTGGAGCAGGGGGAGCAAGTAACACTTCTGCAGTACTGCTGATAAGACCAAGACCTGTATTTTCTGTACTTCTGTAAAATACTGTCTTCAGAAAACTGTAGTTTGTACCAGAGGTTACTCCATCATGCTCTTACTTGTGTCAGACACTTAAGTATCACATACTAATTTATAATGTATCAAGTGAATATATTTTAAACACTGACAATCCAGTAGAGTACACATAACTACATTCTCACCAGGACTGAAATATAACCAAACAAGACAATTTGAATAATTCCGTAGTGTTTGTAGTACAATATTTCACAGCAGCTGAAATTAAAATTAATCTAACAAAATTATCTACTAAATCATTTCAGTAAGTCCTTGCTGATATCAATAACAACACCAAAAGCATCGTGGTTTGTATCAGAAATAAGGTGACCAACAGGACTAGGGAAGTGATTGTCCCTGTGTAGTCATAGCACTGGTGAGGTTGCCCTCTGAATACTGTGCTCAGTTTTGGGCCCCTCACTACAAGAAGGGTAAGGAAGTGCTGGAGCATCTTCAGAGAACAGCAGCAAAACTGTTGAAGGGTCTAGAGAGCAAGTGTTATGAGGAACAGTTGGGAGAACTGAGGTTGTTCAATCTGAGGAGAAGGAGGCTTATGGGAGACCTTATCTGTCTCTAGGTGGGTTGCTTCTCCCAAGTACCTGGCAATAGTACAAGAGAAAATGGCCTCAAGTTGTGTCAGGTGAGGTTTATATTAGATATCATGAAAAATTTCTTTACTGAAAGGGTTGTCAGACACTGAAACCAAATGGCCAAGAAAGTGGTGAAGTCACCACTGCTGGAGGTATTTAAAAGACTTGTAGATGTTGTGCTTAGGGACATGGTTTAGTGGTGGACTTGTCATTGTGCCAGTTTAACAGTTGGACTTGATGATCCGAAGTGTCTTTTCCAACCAATATGATTCTATATAATTATTTTTGTTATCACATTCAAACAGTAATGGATAAATGGTCATCTTTAATAGAGGGATGTTTTAATGCAGCTTTGCCTCTAAATCAGTAAAAAAATATTTTCAAGTAGCATATCTACAGAGAATACGCTGATGTTGTCTGCATATCCATTTAGAGAGAAAGGCTAAATTTACATTGATGCAATAAAATTGATTCTAAACGAGTGAATTTGATTTTGTTTTCTCAAAAGAAACATTCATGCAGCGCTTAATCAGATGTTTCCACTTAACTTCCCATAAGTTGTTTTTTTTTTTCTTTTTATTCTGTGAGAAGAATACTATTTAATTCTTTATGACAGCCCTTGGGGGTGGGTGGACTGTGTGCACATATTTGTTTACTATTTTTATGGAAGGGTTTTGTCTTCAATTTTTGATTAAAGTATAAAGACAGGGAATAATATGTCTAAGAAAATTTGTCTTGATGTTTATTATCATTTAGGATTACTTTTGTTTTCGACTTCTGAAGTTGAGATTACTTCTTAAGTGGCTTAAGCATTGATCTTTTACAAGTTTAAAACAATTACTGTAGGCATCCAAATATTTTTGGTTTTGCCTTTACGTTTTTGCTACAGTGGCTGTATGTTGGTAACTGTAACAGATTCTCAAGCTTATGTAATTTCTTACTCTACTTCAATTCCTTTGTCTTTTTTATGCTATTTCTGATTTTATATCTGGGAACATGTCATCAAAACAAAGATAATTTTTTTATAAGGATGTAGAGATAGTGACTACAGGTCATTCTCAGCTTAGTTAAATAGAAAGCATAAAAATATATTAGTCCTTCTCAATTTGCTAAGTTAGGCAAATCTGTTATGACTGCTCTATAGTGAAGATTTTAATTTTGTCCAAATATTTCTAATTAAAACAAATGAATAAAATCTGTAAAAGTAGATAGACATCTGCTGAATACTGAGAATTTCTGTCAAGATATATATATTGAAAATAGAAACATGACGTTTTTGAATTACTGATAAACAGAACACAAAACATGTTTATTGTGATGGAGTAGGCATATTATTGTCATTTCCACATAAAGGTAGTTTCTTCTGAATACTGTGTGTTAAATTGGAGGTGTGAACTCAGAAAAACAGGAGTACCACAGTAGCATCTCATATTTTCTTTCTTATTTCTACTAAATTCTGTCTCTTTATCAAATGCTATACATCCTAATCTTGTTTCTCATTACATTCTCCTCTATCTTCATTTGCTTTAAGTGAGTTTATTGTATAAAAATAAAAATTAACAAAAGACACCTATGGGTCATATTGGAAACTGCAGCCTATAAGAAGTGCTATAAGAAATGAAAGACACCAGAAAGTCATCAGAGCTAACAATTTTTCCTTCTGAGTGGGCAGTATTGATGACTTGGAGAAAAACTGAACAGTCACAAAAAACAAGTATAAACATGACAGAATAACTTTTTCTGTAAGGTTAGACCTGGAGTGTGGGTTCTCTCATTTCACACTCATCATAAATTAAATTGGCTCACTCTAAATCTCAGATAAACTACTGGTAATGAGAGTATTACATCTATTTTTGTTCCTTTCCAAATGTCTTCCTAAATATGTAGAAAATTTTATTTGTTTCACTTCTCTAAAATTACAGTACATAAAAAACAATCAGTTAAACAAATCACAGCAATTCAATATTTGTCAACTATTAAGTAAGAACTGAGTTTATTTATTAAAGCATTAGAGGTGAAAATACCTTCTCATGGCACTGAAATGAACAACATTTAATGAACAACTAATGGTTGGTTAAATATGGAAGGGAACTGGTAGATTCATAATGAGTTATTTACTATTTCTTCTCATAACAATTGTCTTGGCAGCACAACTTGAGATAAGCCAAAATTTTGGAAGTTCAATTAATGCTGCTTTCTGTGAAGCTTTAGTAAACAATACTGTACACAGTAGAGGTTGACAAAGTGTGGAATTACTATTATTTTTTCTACTTTCTCTCTCTCATGATGGCTCTAGAAAGATCAAAACTGAGAAGTCCATAGAGGCAAGAAAGACCTGCTTTGATGTGGAAAATAACCCAGGGAGGATACAGAAATGGGAACTGGAATGAAAAGAGGTTTTTATAAAAGATCAAAAGAAATAGGTCCCAAAGAGAACTGGCTGAGCACTAATTAGATGTTTCCATCTGAAGGGTACTATTAATGGTAGCAGAATTATAAATTTACCTTAGAGCTCTTTCCTTGTGAGCTTTATGTGCATACAAACACATTTATATATAAGCAAAATGTTGTTTCAGAGAATTCAAACATAATTTGTGCCATATTGTAGAACTATTACAGCTTAACAAAAAAAAAAAAAAAGTACTGAATATATTTCATGCTACATACGTATCATGTACTACTTCAAAGAGTATCAACTATAGTAAAAACCTTCTCCATTTAACTACATATTGTGTTCACAAGGATTCATAATTCTCTGTCATGTATAAGGACCATTAAAAGACAGTGAGTTGCTACTGCAAATTTATTCTAACTCATGCAAAAAGCTTAGAAAAATCTAAAATTATGATAAGTGATAGTTTTATTTAATAGTAAAATTGAGTAGAAATCTACTGAGAAGTGTTTTGTTTTTGCAGAAGTTCAAAATGGGAAAACTTGGATGCTCCAAACTGAATCTTTGTAGAATGTAATATAATTACATACTGTAACAATTTACTTAATAATGGGAAATTCCATTTATATTTCTAATTATATTTGGTCTGTGTTTTTAAACACAGATGAACAAATCAGTTTACTGAATAGCAGAATTATTTTCAGGGCCTGAAGTCACTAAATAGTTGCATGGGTTTTTTGTCTCTACTTTGAATATAAAATGTTCTATTTTAACAAACTTAATCATGATCTAATCTACACTGCCATAATGTTACAGACCATGTCATGATGTTTTTGATAATTCTTTGAAAGAAAAAGCCTAGGGATGTAGCTTGGTTTCTGTTGCATTCATTACCTTAGTTGCATATTAAACAGCTTCCAAAAAGCAATCCAAATTTAGCCAAAGTATTGCTATGCTCAGTTACATCATTTACATGCAGTATTGCAGTTACAGCTCGCAGCTTTTCCCACACAGAAAAATTTATAGAGTTCTGTGGACACACTGGAAGTAGTGACGGACCATAACAAGTTCTTTTATTAATTATTAAACTATTAAATTATTATTATCACAAATAATATTATTATTAGTTATTAATTATGTAATTTATACTTAAAACTTATTTAAACTTTAGAATTTATTAGTTTTTATTAATTTTATTAGTTATTAATTTATATAATTCTTTTAGAGTTTTCTTGATTTATCAGATGCCTCTTGTAAGATTGTTATCAAAGGCCTATAACAATTATCAGCTCCTTACTCGAAAAAAAACGCAAACAAGGGAGGAAGTTGTTTCCTGTATGGGAATCAGTGGGAAGTTTGGACATTCTCTGTCTTTTATTTAAACATGGTTCTACAGAGTACATTATTATCTTACTTAGAACTATTTGAGTCTATTCTGGGCTCATTCAAATAGAACAAAGTCCTGTCTTTGCATTATCCATAAGTGTAATCGCAAGACAATTGCATTGCACATTATTTGTATTGCCAAATAGTGTTTCAGTCACTCATCAATCTGGGGGTTTTTTGCATTTTTTGTTTGGTTTGATATTCAACACCTTTTTCTGAACAATTATATGTCATTTTTAATATAAATTGCCCAATCCTTCCAATGACTGTAGATAATTATAAGATTTTTTTTTTTTTTTCAGATCTTTGACAGACATCTACACTACAGGTGAATATTATTTTTTCTTTTGGTATATTTGTTAATCAGGAGAATCACGCAGTTAGAAGAACTAGAAATTAATCCTGAAGGTTGGAGCGGCATTTGGTGCAGTGCTTTGTTGTGATATTTAACACTGCCAAGAAGTTAAACTACATTGTTCGATACTAATTTAGGGATACCTAAAATAGAGATCTATAGCCACATAGGTATTTCAATTCACTGTTTAATTTTTTAACTATTGACTAATGCAGCTTCCTAACTTTTAAATAATTTCTTAATAAAAGACATATAGTCCCTTGAAACCAGCTCTTTCCAGGTGTCTGCAGATATGAAAGCTCAGTTTGCTGTCACTACCTGGTTTCATGGGCATCCAAAAAGTGTTTCTTATTAATATCTGTAATTGTTTCCCACCTGCCATGAGATTTTTGGATATATAGAGAGGAAGTAGAAAACATGCCCTACCTTTCAAAAGATAGCCTGCTAACACAGATTCCCATATCCCTCCTTTCAACACACAAATGGGGCTTTGCTATTGATACAGATTACAACGTGCAGCTGAGGATAAGAATAGGAGAAAAAGAATAGATCTGAAATTCGCTTGTGTCTTCCCATGCTGTGGGGCTGGGATGTGACTAGAACACACTTCTGGATCATAGAGGAATACTTATCTAAGAGGATCACCCGGCTCCTAATCTAAACAATATTTAAGAAATTTGTGGATGTAATAGCACAAGAGATTACATTATATAATAATATATATTATTATTCATATAATAGTACAGAGAGTCCATTATTATGAATTGCCTGTTCTGCTTAGAGGTGTGTGGTGTGATAGAAGGATGAGAGCAGGAGTTGTAAATCTAATGGAATGTTGCAGAAACTTTTAGTTTCATGACATTCAATGAGACTGCAGTGTGCCTCCATAGCAGTACATCTTGTAGCAGTACCGACAAAGAGCCAGATGACTTTAAATTCTGATGAGAACATAAAGAAATACCAACTTTAAAAGTAAAACGAAGGAAAAAAAGTGTGATAGAACTAGGCAAAGAGAGTTACAAATGAGAATTTGTTTTGTGGGTGATCTGTTCAAAAGAGGTTGCCCCTTCAAACAATTTGAACAAAGTATCCCATGTAGTAACTCCTCAGATATGAGCTGCCTTCTTTAAATATCCTGAACTCAAATGTATTTGAATTTTTGAGAGGTAGCATTCATTAGAAGAACTACAATAATATAACAATTAAAATACATTAAAAATCAGTTTCTGTCATAACATTCCCCTTTGTTGCCTTATTCTCTTTTGATTTATTTTGCTGAAGCTTGATCATTAACTTCAGGAATTAGATTACAATCAAGAAATATATAATTTATCAGGAACAGCCTTTCCAGCCAATATATTTAAGTTCCATTTCGTTCAGGCAGTCCACCTGTCACTGTTGAATTTATGCCTATTGTTTGGTAGTTTTGCCTCCTATTCTTGCAAGAAGTGTGTCATTTGTTTTCTCACCACAGTCACAAAAATAGCCAGCAAAGTTTCTGTGGTGTCTTAGCTAATTTTGTGAGGCTTTACTCTTACCATTGTGCTAGCAAATATATAATTATTTTAAAAGACAGTATGCTGTTCCTACGCTGCAAAAATTTATGAAGATGTGTCATGGTTTAATGCTGGGCCAGCAATTAACCAAATGACAGATACTCTCTATTGATCCCCCTCCCTTCCCTGACAAAGAAAGAAGAGAGAATAAGGGAGAGAGACTTATGGGTTGGAAACTAAACTACACAGCTTTAATGAAACAGTAATGATAAAAAGGAAAATCATTGAATATATACAAATATACAGAAAAACGATACCACTTTCCTCCTGCCTTTTCTCCAGTAACACTCACGTCACCACCAAGGCTGCAGGGCAGCCCTGGAAAAGTCCAGGCTGGGCTCCTGGGGTCAACAGCAGTCAAGACCTGGAGGCAGGAACACACAGATTCAGGATGGCATGGATCAGGACAATAAACAGATGAACAGAGAGAACCCTCCCAGGATTCTGAAGCAAACAGGAACAGGTGAAGAAGGGCTGAACTGAAATAAGGAGGGAAGCGAAGGGAAGGGATGGGAAAGAAAGTTACCAAGCAGTCTCAGTGGTGATGTGCACATTATTGAAAGAAAGAGAGGAAGAACATATCTCTTTTGTGTGTATTTATATATACTTAGTAATTTTTTTCATCATTACATTAAAGCTGTGTAGTTTAGTTTCCAAGCCCTAAGTCTCTCCCCCTTATTCTATTTCCTATCTCTATCCAGGACAGGGAAAAGAATAAAAGAGCGTGCCTGTCATTCATTTAATTGCTGGTCCAGCTTTAAACTGTTGCAGGCAACTAATCTAAATTTGGAAACTGATCAAATACTAATTATGACAATATTTTCTTCTGACAAATAGAAACAAGTATACAAGATTGATTTCAATAAAATGAATAATTTTAATTAATGTCAGAATAGAAATGTGTGGCTTCTGTCTTTGCCTCAGAAACCATATTTCCACATACTTGTATACTACTAACACTGGCTATTAAATCATATTACAGTTCACTGTATTCATCTGTTTTACCATTTACTACTTAGCCCAAAGCTTTTCTTTCAGTGAACTGAGGCCAGTCCTATTAGGAATGAGTTACATTAACATTCCAGGAAGAAAGAAAAATTACTAGTGCTGTACTGTAATACATCGAGGGGACATTAATATGAGGTGTAACAAGACCAAGTGCCAGGTCCTTCAATTTGGTCACAACAACCCCATGCAACATTACAGACTTGAGGAGGAGTGGCTGGAAAGCTGTCAAGCAGGAAAGGACCTGGGGGTGCTTGTTGATATCCAGCTGAACATGAGCCAGCAGTGTGCACAGGTGCCCAAGAAGGCCAAGAGCATCCTGGCTTGTATCAGGAATTGTGTGGCCATCAGGAGAAGGGAAGTGATTATGCCCCTGTACTCAGCCCTGGTGAGGCCACACCTTGAGTCCTGTGTTCAGTTCTGGGCCCCTCACTACAAGACAGACATTGAGTTGCTGGAGTGAGTTCAGAGAAGGGCAACCAAGCTGGTAAGGGTCTGGAGAACAAGTCCTATAAGAAGAAGTTGAGGAAATAAGAAATGTTTAATTTGGAGGAGGCTGAGGGGAGACCTTATTGTTTTCTGCAACTGCCTGAAAGGAGGGGAGATTTAGACGATATTAAGAAGAATTTATTTACTGAAAGACTAGCTAGGTGTTGGAACAGATTGCCCAGGGAGGACGTGGAGTCACCATCCTTGGAGGTATTTAAAAAACATGTAGATGAGGCACTTCAGGATATGCTCTAGTGGGCATGGTTATACAGATATTGATAAATATATTTTATTTATCTTATTGGGGGTGGGGGGAGAATGTTGATGGTGTGACATGTTTATCTTAGAAGTTCTTTCCAACCATGTAATTTTGTGATTCTGTGACTGATCCACTCAAACTTCATGCCAGTACATAACCTTTGCATTTTTACATTTTGCAGTGGAATGTTTGGTTTGTTGAGACTTGGAAAGACTTCTAGTTCCTTTGATACCTTTATTCTTTCTTTCTATTAATTTTTGTCTGTTTGTATGATGTTCTTTTCAGTGTAGACCTCATCTCCTTTTATTCAGTATTTTCATAGACTTGCCCAACTGTCTTCCTTTTTCTGTATTGTTAACATTCTAAGTTGGAGAAACGTCAATGAGATCACTAGTATTAGTTACCATAAATGCCATAAGGCAGCTTTAGTAAGGCACCAGCTATCTTACTCACAGCCTTTGAAACTCTTGTCAGAGATTTGCAGAGTAACCTCTTCTGTAATTTGAATAATCTTCTCTGAGGTAAACTTCATTTGTACTCATCTCAGTATCATATTATGTAAATCAAATCCAGTAATTTCACTATTATCTAATGTTCTTTTGGAAAAAAATGCAGTAGGTGAATGAATTGCAAAGGTGTTTATCACTAGAGTTATATAGATGCTTGCTGTCAATTTCAAATATGGAAAATTGAACACACACCTTCAATGAAATTCTATTATAAATTTATGTGCTTTTATCTTTATAAATTCTATCTCCTTTTATCTTTATAGAAACATATAAAATGACTGGAGAGATATCTAAGAGTCTGCATTTCCCTTATTCCAACATCCAAAATACAAAGGACAGCAAATACCAAAGAGGCAATCTTAAAGTAAACCTTGCTATGCAGTTACATTTATCTGAACAAATTCAGGTGTAATTGTCTTTGAATATACTCTTCTCTCAAATTAATGCTTTAAAACATTCACTCTCTGCCTAAAAGGCAAGGCACAAGTCTTACAGTGTTTTGTGTGGCAGCCTGTAGCTTGACTCTGGATGCTTGTACTGTGCCAGGTCATGCTTTGACACTGTACTCTAGAAAGGTTGACAATGGACTGACTTATCAAGAGATGGGGACATACTGGAAATAAAAAGAAATCAGTGAAGATGAAATTTATTGACTGATACTTCTTTTTTATTTACCTTGTGCACTACAAAATCTCAAAGCTGTATGCAATGTTTTTAGCTTTAAAAAAAATATCTGTGAACTTGAATCCCTGAGCAGGCTCTCACCCATCCTGTCATTGATGGGTAAATTCTGGAGTAAAACTTATCAAAAAATCTTCTGACAGATTATTTAATGTTAGTAAATTGTCAAATATATTCACTTACTCACAAGCTTGTTATATATACTTCTTTACTATTGTCAGGCTCTGTTGTCATTTCCCTGCAAAAATTAATCTAATTAGTGCTGCATTACTATCTTATTAATCATATGTGACAGACTAGCAATCGCTGTTCACACTGCATGTGAACAAATAGTCTTTGTCTTTGGACTTCTTAAATCAGTGATGAAAAAATTAAATTCAGAACTCTCCTCCTTTCCATAACCCTAGAATTTTTTCTTTACCTGACAGTAGCATAGGTGTGTAAAGTTACCGTATCTCAGAAGTAATACCTCAGATGTCAAACTGTGTTTTTCAGCAGTGGAGTAACTTGCATCTATGTAATTTGTAAAGGTAGCTGAGTGCCTTAAATAGAAATTATGTTTTTGTATTATTTTATCAGCTTTCCATTTTGGAATAATCAAAATTCCTAATGATTTTTCAGTTTTCATCTATGGTGAGTTATTTGCTTAATAAGTTCTTCCTCCCTCTGGGAAAAAAAAGTACCCGTTTTCTTGAGAGTTTCTGATCAGAATCATATGGAGAAGTCTAAGACCCTGTTGTTTCCTACAGTAAAATTCACCAAATAGAAGTAGTTCTGAAAAAATTATTATTTTCCTATAAGGATTCAAATGAAAATTATGAGCAATCCCTGCTCATAACCACTCAAAAGCCCAGGCACAAAAACAATTCATAAAGTGTCATTCAAAGAAATACTGATGAAGGCGAAATAAACTGTTTAAAGGTAACAAAAGTAGTAAAGAAATTGAATACAACATATACAAAAAACCCACCATATGTAATGTGGAGCTTCAGGCCAATGAAGATAAGCAAAGATGTAGAAATCTGTTAGCAAATATGTAAAAATCACACCAAGTTAATCTTAAAGTGTAGAAGAAATCATGTAAATTGATGTGATATATTTTCTGATGAAGAATCACAAAAGCATCATGTTTTCCTCTACTTAAAAGTCCAATGGAAAGGTGAGCAGAAATTCAAGTAAAGGAAACACAACTATAAATACATATATTATGGTTTTTATTGTGTGATTGCTACTATTGAAATCTCTGAAAGGATATATTATACGTATTATTATTCACCTCTCTTCTGCAGTATTCAGATCTAGACTAGTAATGATTTTTTAATTACACTTTTAAGATTTAAATAATAGTTCATTTCATTATACTTAAAATGTGTTTCCTGTTTGGACTTAAACAAGGTTCTGAGAACAGTTAGCTTCCATATTTGAATTTTTAAGCACCTTGCATACACGTTCCTGTCTTATTTTTCAAACAGAAATCTGATTCTCTCAATGAAAAGGAAAATATTATTACGATTGTTTTTTCCCAGACAGCTGTTTCCCACTCGTGTTTTAGAGAAATCTGTGACAGTGACGACGATTTGTTTTAATATATCCCAAGGCGTAATTGCATTTGAAACATGACAATTTCCCTAGCTGCTTTAAAGATGTCTGTAAGCATTGCTATTAATTAAAAACAATTTGTTAATAATAAAAATAAAGTACTTTCTTTAATGATTCTTATATGTCTCAAAAATGATATCTTAGATAAAGGTACTTTGCAACATGCCAGAAAATAGTTTGTTCTATTTAAAATTCAACTAAAATGGGACTACTTTTTTTGAAAATAAGTTTACTGAATGTAGCTGCAATCTAACCCTTTTCATGAACAGAAATGTTATGCTGTGGAGCTTATGTCCTGCCTGCATGGCAGCTCAGCTTACTGGCCTGAAAGACAGTGATTGAAAGAACCCATGTATCTGTTCAGGCAAGTGTACATGCAGATAGTCACAGCAATCTGAATGACATTTGCTAGCAGCATAAAGCCAGGAGTGTTCATTGTTCTTCCAAAGCCATTAGCTCTAAAAGCCCAGTGATCCTCTAACTGTTAATCAACCCAGAATGAAGTACATCATCTTTCCAGGGAACACAGCAAGTCTGCAGACAGCCTCTCCAGAAGAATGTTATCTAAGGCAGCTGCCACGTTAGTATGTGTAGTAACCAGAGTGTAAAATCATTTCTTTTTGCTTATCTCTAAAGGTTTTTAAAAAGACAGAAGTGATGACCAGATTTTGTGTTTGCATGACATCATTTGATATAAAAAGAATCAAATAATCATAAGCTCACTAAGTAAACATAGAAAGAATAAGAAATTAGTAAGAATTTCTAGTAAATGTTCGTCACAGAAGATGGACAAAACATTGAAGTTCTTATGATTTTTATGACCTTATTTTCCTTTGAGAGACAGAAGTCTCTTGTAATATAGCTGAATGTTATTAAAAGCCTTTATATTCGCTGGTATACAAAGCAAATATCCTAAGAACACAACAATGGTTCCCTGATAATTTGTGTGTTTGTGTTTTGGGGGTACAATTCTTAAAAATTTAAAAGGAGGAAATAGTATGATCTTTTGTCAGAGCAGTCTGCAGAAGCATAATATGGATGTACTATCCCAATATGGAATTCTGCCTTTATAACAACAGATTAAATACTAAAATTGGGATTACCAGCATCCAGTAAAACAAACAAAGAAAAATTAAATCATATCTTTTCCCAGTCCTTAACTTTTAAGTATACAAGACTTTCAAACATATTGTGATTTGTAATCTAGTCTTAATACTATAATTATTTAGCATTTATATTCTACATCTATTTTCACTATGTAAGGAACCAATGCTTTTAAGGATTTATTGATGCAGCTGGCCAAAAACTCTAACTCCATGAATATACTTCATAAAGAAAACAAAAGAAACAAATAGAAGAAAGACAAAACTAGCAAATTAAGTATTTACATAACCATAGTTATTCAGTGTATGTGAATTAACTAATTTTAAAAAGAGTGAAAAAACCTGAAATTTTTGTGTATTATTTCAACTATAAACTTATCCCTCATTTCATCTACAAATCTCTTCTGTCTTTTTCCAGTCAGTTACATGCCCTCTAGCTGTAGTGCCCAACCTGTGATCTTCTTCATCATCCTTGTCTTTCACACAAAAAGAACCATCAGTGCCTTCTGTTATGCATCAGTTATTAGGTATCTTGGAGATAATTCTGCTCTTACACCAGCCCAGCATGTGACCTGCTGTTTCAGCTAATTATTTCCTAATAAGGTTCAGCTGGTTTTATATTAATTTTGAGTGAAAGACTGCGATTATACTCATTAGACTCAAATTTGGGATGTCTAAGTAACCTTCCCCAATATAATAATGCAAGATAATTGCAAAATCATTGTCACTATCTGTTATTGCTAACTTTTTTAATCACTCTCAGCTCTTTGGGGAGATCTGGTAAGGCCAGTGCTATTGCAGATTTTTAAATCACATATATTTACTTACAGTAGTTCTGAATCTGGAGATGTCTGTCTTTTTCAGATTGACACAACTGAACTGTTTTATGAACCAGAAAACAAAGTACCTGCTCTGTAATAAGAATTCTGCACATATATGGCTAACTCCAAAATAAATGTCCTGCTAAGTGGCTTAGCATATCAGTTAAAATAAAATTCCATTCTTTGTGTGGTGGAGTTACCTCATGTCTGCCTCTCTCAGCAACAGATCAGGTGAACAAACCTTTAACACAGAATTAAAAAGCAACTTTTTGGCTTAAGATTTCTGGACATTTCTTTCTTTCAGACGTTAATTACTTTTGTGGCTTTGGTAGGATGCATTTTAAAAAATTAATACATTTTGACAATATTATGAATGGGTGTATGAATTAAGCCTTTGGTATTTTGCCAAATGAATATTACAGCAAGGCTGAAGGCAAAGATGCCTATCAGGATTCAGGGAGGAAGGAAACTGCCAAGACTGACATATATGTCTTAAAGATTGTTCCTAGATAGTTTCTTGATTGTTATGTATATTGAAGCTATACAATAACTGTCTAGCACTTCATAAAGCTGTAAGTTTTGGGTTTTTTTTCAGTTTTAAAGCTTATTTTCATAGCCTCCATTTCTATTAATTTTCTTTCATACTAAAGTGATGCTTTTCCTCCAGCCCACAAAGTGATATGGCCATACACTCTCAAAAAGGGAAATAGTACTCAAAATGTACCAGTCATTCCACATTCCAACTACTTTATATCCAGGAAAGACTATGATGCAATGCATAGACTCAAATAATATATAAATATATGTATTTTTAAGGAGAGCTGGCATTTTTTTATACTAACTACCTCAATTTATCTGGCCTTTATTCCTCATCCTAAAAACTCCACAACATTTTTAAATAAGATTTTTACTCCTGTAGAGAGACATTGTCAACCAGGTGCCTTAAGTTGCCAAAGAGTGGGTGTGAGTCCACCTGTGCCTGATTAGGACAGGCCCCTATTGGGCATGAGCAAGACCAGGGGGCCAATAAAGGTGGGACACACACCCACAGAAGACACCTCAGCTCACTCTGGTGTGAGGCATGGAGAGGCCAGCAGCTCGTCGAGCCTCTGGAGCAAGAAAGGCTCTTCCTGCTATACTTCTACCCTGGAAGCGCTGTGTGGTGGCTGGAGTCCTGGAAGAGACCAGCAGCTCGTCGAGCTTCAGGAGCAAGAATGGCTCCTCCCGCTACATACTCCTGTCAAAATTAATATTGTTTCTGAATAAGCTGAAGACAAAGATATCTCAGCGCTTTTCTAATTTTGTGTAGCTTTTAAAGGGAAGTATTTATATGGGATCTAATAAGTAGAAAGAAGGTAGAAAGTGTGTTGAGTCAGGGTTCATTTACGTGTCATGAAGGGCAATCAGTTTGTTGCAGAGGAGAGAATAGGTGGCATTCCTCAGAAGACAGGCATTGTATTTTCCTACACACATGAAAAGAACTCCAGGATTCACTGTGTCCATCCAGGAGTTAGAAATAAGTACACAGCTGTACTCTGTTTAACAGGCAGCAAAACTCAGCTATATAAAATGTGGACAATAGAATTAAACATATTTGAGATTCATATAGTGTGGGTTTTTTCTTGGAGTATATTTTTCTGTACTGCAGTAAAACCCCTGAAGGAAACAAGAAAATATTAATGATATCCAAAGTGAATAAAGAGTAGGAAAAAATATCTCTATTTCAAACATCATTTAAAATCCATTTTCCCGATAAAAAAAATTTCTATAATTTTGCCTTGTTATTTTATCTCATTTATTATTTTATGCATTTTCAATCTATACAAATTAGTTTCTGAAATCCTTAAACAAAGCCATATCTCACTTTATGTTCAAGAATTATCTGGTATTCTGAGATGGAACATGCACTACTAAAATTAATGCAAAAGGACAGCAATAGAAAATAAAACATTTGATATGAGGTTTCATTTCTCCAGGCACAAAGTAGGATTTTGAATCCTCTCATCCACTAATTTAAATTCTGCTCATGCCATTTACAATAATTTGTTTCCTGTTTTGAAACATGGGAAAGTAATTTACTGTTAGAGTTGAACTTCAAAATGACATTCTGGTAATAAAGGGACCTTCACATGGAGGGAGATGACTCTGAATCTGCAGACTCAGAAAGTTCAGAATATGTTTATCAAAGCTATCTTTGCAACCTAAAGAGATGGAAGCTCTTTCCTTGAAGGAAATGAGAGACAGTGAGATTCGTATGAACATCTTAATCTTGTCTTTCCCATAACACAGAGGATCCTTGTAATTGCCCATGTCTGATGAAATTCAGACTTTAGTTAAAGAAGAGGATTTTGTCCTTTATCCACATAATCAGGCAAACCTTATTTGCAATTTTCCGTGTGTATTCAGATCTTTATCTCTTAAAACTGAAATTAAAAATGGCAAAATGATCAGCAACTAAATAGCTACAAACTTTCATTATTAAAGGTACTAATTTTGAATTTAATTGGTATTAAAATTGCTTTCAAAATCTTAACTGTAAGTTTGCTTTTACACTTGCATATTCAGACTATCAGTGTTCAGGCTCAGAATGCCTTTATTTCAAGTTCAGTTCAGTGCTGCAATAAAGCTACAATAAATATCAATATAAATAAAAAAAGTATTTTATATTGCAAAATTAATATAAAAAAGGAGCTCCATTCCTGGGTTATATGTTCCCAGGTGCAAGAACTTTAGCTATCAGTTTCCCTATTACAATAGTCCAGATCCAAAAGTGAGGAAAGAGATTAAAATGTTCATTTCATGTTCCTGCTCACCTTTCTCCTGCTGATGAATTTGAAGGTGAAATTTCTAAAACCTTAAATAATATTCTGCTCTAGGTGCATTATGTCTGGGTCAGTGATTTGTAGGTGTCCCAAAAATACTCTTACAGGCAGCATGAGGAAAAAAAGTCTCCCATTAACCACTTTTTTCTTCTTTTCTTATTTTTTTATGTCTGATGGTATCAGTGAAACTATCACTGATGGTTTTCACCCTCAGTGAATGCAGAGTTACCAAACTTTCCCAGGGAAATCCAAGCTTATGAATTAATTTACCTGCAAACTTCAACATAGGAATAAGATCCATTTCTTTAATAAGGAAGATAATTAATTACTTTAACCATTTAAATATCAAGGCAATTACATCATCTTTCCTGATTGTCTGTAGCCTTCTGAAATCTTGTCTAGTTTGTTCCCAAACAATTATGTTTATTATTAGGGCTGTAGTCCATCTGTACTGGGTTTGTGTGCAAGGTTTTCGTAGCAGAGGGGACTACAGAGGTGGCTTTGAGAAGCTGCCTCTGTCCAACAGAGCTAATTCCAGCTGGCTACAAGGTGCACCCACTGCTGGCTAAGGCTGAGTCCACCAGTGATGGTAACAGCACCTCAGATAACTTATTTAAAAAGGGGGGAAAAAACCTGTGCAACATCAGCCAGGTGACAGAGAGAGAACATGTGAGAAGAACAGCTCTGCAGACACCAAAGTCAGTGAAGTGCTTCAGGAGCTAGAACAGAGATTCTCCTGTAGCCCCTGGAGAGGCCCATGGTGAGGCAGGATGTTTGCTGTAGCTCTCGGAAGTCCATGGTGGAGCAGATATCCACCTGCAGCCCACTCTGGATCAGGTGAATCCCTGAAGGAGGCTGTAACCCTGTAGAAAGACAGTGCTGGAGCAGACTCTTTGCAGGACCTGTGGGGAGAAAAGCACACTATGGAGAAGGTTCTCTGGCAGGACTTGTGACTCCTTGGGGAATCTGAGGGACCAGTCTGCTCCTAAAGGACTGCATCCCATGGAAGGAACCCATGCTGGAGCAGTTAATGAGAAACTCTAGCCTGTGGGAAAGACTGGCAGTGGAAAAATTAAAGGAGAACTGTCTCCTGTGGAAGGCCCCCCATTCTGGAGCAGAGGAAGAGTGTGAGGTGTCCTCCTGATGAGGAGGAAGGAGAGGCAGAGACAGCATGTGATGAACTGACCAGAACCACCATTCCCTATCCACTTGTGCTTCTGCCAGAGAGAGGGTAGAGAAAATCATGACTGAAGTTAAGATTCCAAAGAAGGAAAGGGCTGAGGGGAAGGTGTTTAAAGATTTGATTTTATTTCTCATTAACCTTCTCCAATATGACTGGTAATAAATTAATTTCCCCAGGTGGAGTCTGACAGTAATTGGTGAGACACCTCACTCTGTCCTTATCTTGACCCAGGAGCCTTTTATTAGATTGTCTCTCTGCCCAGTAGAAGAGGGGGAGTGACAGAATGGCTTTGGTGAGAACATGGTATCCAGACAGGGTAAACCCACCACGCCACCACAAGACTTTTCTGAAGGAGGAGGTAATTACAGAACATGTCAATATTCAGATCTGGTAAAGCAATACATATATCTTGGAAATTGTCAAGAATGATTGTTTTCTTGTCAGTTGCTGATAACTATTCCTAATGCCTTGAAAGAAATTATCAAACGGAACAAGGGGTTTGTTTTATCAGCATGAAGAAATGTAATAGGCTGAAGGGTTATGCATACCTTTTCACATCTCCCAAAACTCTGTCATACCAGAAATATATATACATTATTTTCTTTATCTCATTTTAGAAATCTTACAATCTGTAATTATTGATTAATATTTAATTTCTTACCCTCTATCACTACAGCTGTGTGTTGAATGCTACCTGATTTTGATCTTTTTTTAATTTTGACAAATAGTATCGGCTAATCAACTATCTTTCTTTGAGAGAGAAAGATTTTCCAGGAGCTTAATTTGACTCTAAGACACACATCATAAAATCAAAGAAAGGGACATAATTATGCTAGACAACTGATTTTCAGATAGATGACCTCATTAAGCAGCACAGAGAAACAAACTTCCACCTTAATTCAGAAAATAAGAAATTAATACAAAAAGGTTTAAATGATAACATATCATTTTGTATTAGCCTAACTACATCATTAAAGTTTAAAGATATCAGACCTTATGTAGGTATCAAAGTAAATTGAGAATATTTAGGAATTCAGCTGAAGTTACATGGTGAAGAAAATGTGAAGAGATATACTTTAATTGTCCTTTGATTTAACCCATACGCCCTAACAATTTTACTTTCATTATTTTTAATTTTTCCATCTTTTTCTGCTAATTCTGCTCTTAGTGAGGACAAACTCTGCTCTTAATAAAATTTATTAGAGGAATTATTTACATTGGTAACAGCTAAGCTAGGCCAGTTGTAAAAAAGAAAAACAAACACTGAATAAATGATATTTAAGTAAGTTACTTATTTTTCAGTTTCTGTTGCAGCAGTTATCTGGCTATTGTTAACTCCTCATATTTTTTTCTAATTATTTTATTTGAACTACAGAATCAAAGTGTTCTTAGTGAGCATATTCTAATCTGATGCTATATTAATGCAAAAAGAGTTGAGAACACTATTCTTAGGTTTTAAAGATGTTAAAACATAGAATACCATATGAATGCTTAAAAACCCCCATAAGGTTAGAGAAAAAAACATGAAACAGCCTCTTATTATTTCATTCAGAGAGTTACATGTATTTGTCTAAAAGCAATCATGAGGACAATGAAGTAGAAAGGAACTGGTTTTTGACAAATCTGATACAGGAAATTAAGCTCTCTCAAGGCTATTTGTGAAGTTGGTGATGTGAAAAAAGGTGTCCACACTGGAAAATTAGCAAGAAGTAGCCTACTTAGCAAAATAACCTCCTAGTATTTATATAAAAATATATTGTAACTAAATTAGCACATAGCAACTTTCTTATTAATTAGAGATTAAATTCTTATTTGGCTACTTAATTTAATATCCAGATAAAATGGTCTTGGTAAGTTCCCATTTGAGAGGGAGAAGATCACAGGAAACTATTACTGAAACTGGGAACCAAATGCTTTGAAAGAACATGAATTTTAAAATTAATTCAATTAAACTCCCTTCCAGATACCCACCGTGAGTACATCTGAATACTGAAGACAAGGACTTCTGTTGTGGCTGAGATGAGGAGCTACTGCTGTTTTAAGTAGCAACTGGAATATTATCTGGAATTGCTTATTTAGGTCATCAAGAGATGTTTCGGAAAGTTTTCAGTTTTTAGAATTAATAATTTTATTTGCCAAATTGAGACATCCCTGAGTACTCACATCATTCATCAATTCAGTCTATCGTCTACCATAATAACTATATGCAAATGGCTAACTTCTTTTTGAGATAATTAAAAAAACCTATTGAAATCCATGTATAAACTTCAAGAAGCTACAGAAGGTGGTTTAGTGGCTAAGGGTTGTAGGGTGGACAGTTGGACTCGATGATCCTGTAGGTCTTTTCCAGCCTTGATGATTCTGTGATTCTATATGGAACAGTATTTTATTTTGTGTGCTTACTTTTTGTTTATCATGTGCTGCACCGTACTCTGTGCTGTCCTGAAGTAATTTTTACAGGTACACAGACTGTCTTTAGCACCCAGTTGAGACTGTCATCACCCTCTCTTTTTATAAAAGGAGAAAACACCTCAAGCAAATGTGTGCTCTTTCATGGACTCGATTAATTTTCTATTTTACCATACACACAGATATCACCAAGGTGGGTGAAACTCTCAGGCTCTGGTGAGGCAGATGTGGAAGGTGTGGGAGGGTTTTCCTTGAGGAACCCTGGGGTTTTCCATGGGGCAAAACCACCCCCAGAGCAGATGAACAGCAAGGTGCTCTCAAGCAGCAAGTCCTGTGCTGCTGCCATCTGAGATGTTTCAGAGAGATAGGATGTCCTCAGGGGATATAATCTATAATGTGAGACATATGGGAAATGCAAACCACTTCTAAGTGGCACCTGATGATAACTTGCATATTGCAGGGCATTGCATATAGAACTAGAGATCTAAGCACAGGCAACTGAAGAGATCTTCCATTTTATAATGAGAACTTAACATATGTAGCTCACACATTGGTATCTACATTGCAGATATCTGAACTTGTCTTAATCAGAATTTGACTCTTATTCAAGGGAACAATTCAGTTACCTAAAGGAGAGGCCTCTGTTTTCACGGTTTTAGAGTTTCACAGTGTTGTGTAAGCTATGCATCGAAAGCAATGAAGTTGTAGGATTGCATCTGCCAGCACAATTCAACTGCTTGGGTAACTTAGGCTACTGTAAAAGGTAGAGATGCCTGTAACCTGAGTTAATGGAGGGACAAAATTTCTTTACAGCACATTCTGTATCTGTTTCAGGTTATGACATCTGAATGGAATTAATTATGTTCTAGAAGTATTTATTTCTCTCCTTTTTAAAATAAACACATTCTAGATGACCAGATTAGCTATACATATGTTATAGGGTGTATATCTGTATTTGTCAATGGAATTCCAAGTATCTCTACATGATAGAGCCTAGGAATATATGATTGCTCTTCAAGCTGTGCATTAGCCACTTAAAATCTCTGAACTGAATAGTCAGTAAGTACAATATGATAAAGCTCTTGAAAGTTAAGACATATTAGTTAAGTTTCAGTGGCAAATTAACACTCAGCTTCTCTTTCAGGTCTTCCAGGTGTACAGACAATTCAGAGACTTAAGAACTCATCAAAATTAAATCTAACGATAATTTAATGCAAACCTGTATCATTAATTCAAATCTAAGACAGCTCTAATGTTTTTGCTGTCTGTAACGACATGCACTAAGCAACAAAACCGGTTACTGCCCAGATTTATAGGTGAAATTTGGTTGCATAATTACAAATGTCCCTTTTCATTTGAGGTAGGAGCCATGACATCTGCTTAGGTTAAAACCATGAACTGGAGGCCTGATGTAGTTTTGTCTTCTATACCAGTTGCTGGTGTATAGGTGACATGCTCAAGGAAATTCACTCAAAATATGTCATTCTTTTAATTGCTGGCCTAACATTAAACTGTGATATTGACATGCAAGTGAAAAGACTTTGTGATTGTTATAAAATGCATATTAAAGAGATCTGGCTAAATCAAAAAAATTATAAAATCGTAGAATCATTAAGGTTCGAAAAACCTCTATGATCATGAAGTCCAATTGTGAACCCAGCACCGCTAGGCCAACTAAACCATGTCCTGAAGTCCCAAGTCTGCACCTCCAGGGATAGTGACTCAACCACTTCCTTGGGCAAATTGTTCCAGTGCATCCAAATCTCCACCAAACCTTTTGGTGAGAAGATTTTTCCTAACAATCAATCTAATCCTCCCCTGGTACAACTTGAGACCATTTCCTCTGGTCCTATTACCACTTACTTGGGAGAGGAGACCAACACCCACCTCACTACAACCTTCTGTCAGGTGATTAGTGAGATAAGGTCTCTTATTCAGTCTCCTTTTCTCTAGACTAAACAATCCCAATTCCTTCAGCCACTCTTCATAAGACTTGTTTTCCAGACCCTTCACCAGCTTTATTTTCCTTTTTTTGGAAACACTCCAGCAACTCATTTTGGTAGTGAGGGGCCCAAAACTGAATAGAGGATTCAAATTCCAACCTCGCCAGCACAGGCTACAGAGGGACAATCACTTCCCTTCTGCTGACCACGCTATTTCTGATACAGGCCAGGATGTTGTTGTTGGACTTCTTGGCCACCCGGGCACATTGCTAACTCATGTTCAAACAGCTGTCAACCAGCACCCCCAGGTCCTTCTCTGCTGGACACCTCTACAGCCACTGTTGCCCTTTCTTATAGCTCTGCTTAGGGTTGTTGTGACCCAAGAGCAGGACTCAGAACTTGACCTTGTTAAACTTCATACAACTGGCCTAAACCCATTGACCCATCCTGTCCAGATCCTGCTGCAGAGCCTTCCCAACCCTCAAGCAGATCAACACCTCTGCCCAATCTGTTGTCCTCTGTAAACTTGCGAGGAGGCACTTGATCCTCTCATCCAACACCACTGGCCCAAACACCACTTGTGACTGGCTGTCAACTGGATTTAACTCAGTTCACTGCAACTCTCTGTTTTTTAATCCCGTAAAGAGTATGTCCATCCAAGCCATGAGCTGCCAGCTTCTGCTGAAGAGCACTATGGAAGTCAGTGTCAAAAGCTTTCCTAAAGTCCTGGTAGATAGTATCAATAGTCTTTCTCTCTTCCACTTGGCAGGTCACCTGGTCATAGAAGGAGATGAAGTTAGCCAAGTCTTTCATGGAACTATCCTGGGTGGGCTTGATCCCCTGGTTGTCCTCTGTATTCCATAGATGCACACTCAAGGTGAACCACTCCATAACCTTCCCCAGCACTGAGGTCAGGCTGATAGGCTGTAGTTCCATGGATCTTCCTTCTGGCCCTTCTTGTAGGTGGTCATCACATTGGCAAGTCTCCTGTTGTCTGGGACCTCCTCTGTTTACCAGGACTGTTGATAAATGATGGAGAGTGGCTTGGCAGGCTCCTCCACCTGCTCATTCATACACTCAGGTGTATCTGACCTCATAGACTTGTTAGTGTCCAAGGTGCCCTAGAGGGTAATTTTCTGCTTCTTCCTGGATTATGGGCGGTGTCTTGCAGCTCAGGAGGCTGAGTACCCTAAGGATAACTGGTCTGGATATTAAAAACTGCACAGAGAAAGGCTCCTCAGCTTTTTCCTCATTCTTGATGGTTATGTTACTGCCCCATCCAACATCCATGGAAATGCTCCTTGGCTCTCTTTCTGTTGTTATCTAGGTTTTCTAATAAATCATAATTGTTCTGTGGAACAATGTAGTGACTGAAAGATAAAAGATCAACACTGATAGCATCAAGATTTTGAACATGTTATTGTAACTGCAATTGCTAACATAGTATTAGCAATAGATGGCTCTATTCTAAAAAAAATGGTCCTCTTGGGTCCTCTGGGGGCTTCATTCTGCTCCTTAACTCTGTCTTCCAATTCAGGGAACTGGGTAGCCAGCAAACTACTGGTCTGCTACTAAAGACTGAGGAAAAGAAGTCATTAAACATCTCAGCCTTTTCCTTTTCCTTTCTCCCTTGTAACTTTGTTTCCTGAGACTTCCAACAAAGGATGGAGATTGTCCTTATCCCTTGTTTGGTTGCTAATATTTGTAGAAAAAAAATAATTGTAATTTAGAGCTGTAAGAGCCATTCTGTTGATTTTCAGAAAAATTGTGAATGATTCTAAAACACTTTAGGAATCTGAACCTAAGAAGACTGTAAAGTGACCTAAAATGAACTAAGCTAAATATGTGAATAAAATATATAAATATAACTATTTAGATACTTACTTCTATTACAAATTAGACTCAATGGCATAAAATTTGTATTTGTTTTCATTACAATTACTGTGACCCAGTCAGATATATCTACTAAGAAGAGTTGAAATGTATAAAAATAACCCTGAAAAAAATGTAAGACTGGGTAAGAAAACCCCTTAATCTTCCCAGCAAAGATGATGGAACACTGATGTCAAGGTGTAAAAATATAATATAAAGAAAATATAATGCAGTAGTTTAACATACCATACTGTCAGAAATCAAATGATGTAACAGAAAGTAAGGTCTGATGTCAACAAAGTGTGAATTATGCTACTGCAGGGCTAGTGATAGCTTTATTCTTTTTCCTGTTTCTTTAACAGAGTTTTCTGTTTCTTTAAGGATCCAGAACTGCATCCTTGAAATCTTCTACCCTTGATATACAAACAAATTGTTAAGATCATACTTTGTTTCTAGTTTCAGTTGGCTCTCAGATACATACATATATATATATATATATACACAAGGATAAATATAACGGCAAGTTAATGGTTTTCGATATGCAATGAGGAGGTTAAAAATTATTAATTCATCTAACTTCCATTGTTTTTAATTTTAATTGCATGTAGTAATTTTTCATGCCACTTAATTAATCTGCATGTTCTAATTACTGTTTATTTTCTGAAAATCTGACATGCTTATGACTCTACCATATTTTGCAATATGTATCAATGTTCCTTTGATGTTTTTTCAAGTTTCATAAAAATATCATTATATTAAAATCTATACCATGCAAAAATCCAAAGAAATCAAGCTATAGAACAGCTAATTCAATAAAAAAGTAGTTCAGTGCTAGACAGGGAGGTCATCAGTCTTCTTCATAGCAGGACATATTTCAGAGCTTCACAAGACAGTAACATAACTTCATAGACCAATCACAGACCAATTGTTTTCAAAACAATGAAAAATGTCTTCACAAAAACGTGTACATATACTGCTCTATACACATATAATAGCAATAATAATTTAAAATGACATTTACTTTCACAACCATAACACTTTGTATCATAGATCAGGAAATTAGCAATAAATTGTCATTTGTGGTAGTGTCCTTCAGCTGCATGGACTTTTAAAATATTCAAAACATGCATTCTCTTTCTCCAAGGCTGTTTTACTTAAAGGAAAGCATTGATTTTTGCCACGAGATATACAAAAAGATAATCAATCAATGACAGCTTTGCAAGAAAGCTACTACCAAAAATACCCCTGGTTCTCACTTTGTATTCCATGAGGTCATGCATTCCTTTAATGTTTTTCCCCCTGATGACTGAGGGACAATCACAATTAAAATCAACATAAGTGGATTTTCATTTTTCATTAATGAAATAAAGAAAAATTATTAATAAGAAAATAGAAATATAATTTTAAAGGAAAACTTTCCATGGGTTGGACCAGTTCCAGTTTGTTACTTCTTAATATGTCTTTATTTTACTTCCTTATGCACATTTGTATTTCATGCTACGTAACCTGATACAACTAATCAAATCCTTTGAAAACCTAAATTGCTTATGTTGCTTGTCTGAAATAAGTGATACCCCTACTCTTTATAGTTTTCTTTTGAGGTGAAGTTATGGATATTTTAGCATTATTAAAATACAGAAGCCATGTAAAACTGAAGTAAGAAATAATTGTAAATAATACAAAGCAAATATATAAACAAGGACCAAAAAGACCCTCTTCCCTGTTTTAAGATGAATAAAAGCTTTGGTACTTTTTAAAAAACTCAGACTGTTGCTTCAAGAGAAGACGTGCCTCTTAAAATAAAATACAAAAAAAATTTCAGTCATGAGACTTTGTCTGACAATATTAAAATTCCAACCTTTATAGTGTTTATGATGAAAAAAAATACAGCATCAAGTCACTGAAACGGAGAACATTTCATAGGTCACAGAGAATAAATGAGCAGAAATAATTAAAAAATAACTGTATATGCCATACCTGTTATTGAGTTATAGATAGATTTTATCATGAATTAGAAAAAAAAATTCCTCCTCAAAGACTGCAGTAGAGGTACACATGTGTTCTCATCTGAATGAAGTATAGTTTCCCATTCAATTTCAGAAAACATAAAATAATGATGTAGAAGGAATGTAAATTCCTCCACAAGTGTTTAAAATAAAATGTCCTATATCTTCACAAATGAAGCATGTACAGAAAAGTATGATGAGATGATACTTCTGGGAACTTTTGTCCTATTCACAGAACTAAAGCAAAAGTATAATTAGGGAGGAATACTACAATTAAATACTACAATTAAATTTGATACTTTAGTGAAAAAATTATGAGTTACCTTATCTCCTTGGCAATGGAGGTTTTCACTTAACATTCAGTATATTTTGCAGAACTTAGTCCCGCATGTTTTGGTTTCAAACACCTCAAGAACTTGGTCTTCCTCTCCTCCCCTTAGGAAATTATTCTATAATTTTGCCCAGAAATGGGTTATGATTCTCACTATCAAGTGACAATACTTGCAGGTAGAACATTGTACTCTTTTTTAAGACCTGAAAAAATCTCCACAGAAAGATAATCGAAGTGGAAAAAAATCCTCTTACATTTAATCTTTCATGGTCAGGCAAATAAAGGAACTGAGACTGGAAACTCAAGATATTTATCATAGCTGCCTTACAGCTTAAGACCAATCATAGTGCAGTCATGCTTATTCACTCTATCTAAGCTTTTTAATTTACTTTGCATCCAGCATCCAGCAAACTTGAACAATTTAGTGCTAAAGACCAGATCAATGATATCAATTTATTTTACATTTACTTTATTTGCCTTTTCTCTTTAACTTATTTATAGGCTATGTGAAATGTCATATGCCAAACTTTATTTATGAAGGTGTTGCTTCATACTCATGCAAAGATTTTGAACAAATATAAACTTACAGACTATCTATCTCTTATAAATTATACGACATATGAAGAAGGTCTTAGCCAGTGGTTTGGTTTGGATTCAAATAGCTGACATGGTAATGAAGCCTGTCTGGCTGCATGCACATGTAAGACTGTTCATAAGTATAAGACTTTATAAGGCAGAAAGCTTGGACACTGAATAACAGGGATTTTGATCTAAATAGCTAGCAGGGAAGGGCAATGTATTATACACATTTTATATATGTTGAAATGCATACATTATTAATGGATGCTGTACCAGAATTAATATCTTTGTAAGTTCTTTGTGAATATTTGTTTCTGCTTCTTCACAAAGTAGAATAATCAGGAGTGACAACTTTAGCTTTTTCTGATGACAGCTGAAGTAAACATCCAGATCATTTAATTCTCAGCCTGTGATCTTTAGAAACTAAAACACTGACAGCTATTTGACACTTGAAAAATCTCCATCTACCTGAGAGATTCCAAGTCCTCTTTTACAATCAGTAACATAAAAAAAAAAAAAAAAAAAAAATTGTATTTACTGATGGAACATTTGCAAATCCACAGGAAGAGTTCTCAACTTTTGTGGTTCTGCAATCTGACTCCTGACTTTGGGCTGTAGCACAGGAGGGAGCCAGGAGCAGCAGGTGGGCACGGGGCTATCAAGGCCATGTCTGGAGCAGAGAGCTCTGTTCTGCAGCACTCAGCAAAGTAGCAGGGCTAGAATGAAGATGATGACTAGGGCCAGCCCAGAATCCTGTAATTACCCAGGAAAACAGTGGTGATGGAATGGCTGAGATCCAGTGTGGTCCCAGAGTCAGAACACACTCAGGGCCCCACACTTAGAGCTGAGTTGACTTGTGCTTCAAGACCTCTGGGAGATACGACATCTTTTTTAAGGGAATAAACTCTAATGAGGTACTCGGGTTTTAAGTATTAAATTTATTAGTTTTTCTAGTGTATAACTGGGATCTTCCTTGATACCAGTTAAACTACTTCTTTTCCTGCTCATCTTGTTACACAGAAAAAAGACCATTCCCTTTTCGCTTGAAGCAGCTTGTTACATATTCAAAGACAGGCATTGTGTCAAACAAAATAAGCCCATGTATTTCATTATTTTGTTTTATGGCATCTTCTGTTATCTTTTTTACTTATTCCTTTTTATGGTGCCAGAAACAAGCTAAGCAGGGATGAGCAAGCAAAAAGAATTATTCAGTATATTTTGCAAACCTAACTTCCATTTATACGTTAATATATTGGTTATATTTTCCATCTTGGATTGTGTATTTTCTGTTTCAGTTCTGGATATATGGTTATCTTGACATACAGCAGGCAGATTTCTTTGCACCTGTACAGAGTTCTTTGTACCCATTTCTCACCCTGTCTTGCACTGTTCTTTTATTCCACCATTAATACTGAAGACAAATAATCAGATTGAGCTCTGTTTAAGCTGATTAAACACTTTCCCCTCTCCAAAGAAGTTTGTGGTCATGTATTAGTAAAATAAAAATAAAAAATGATAGAAATAAATCAGAGATGTAAAAGTGTAAGCTTTGTGGTTTTCTATATATGTCATTACAAGACATCGAAACTCTTTTTACCTCCTTTTGGGAATGAGATGATGTGACTGAATCTGCCAGTCCACAAAAAAATGTTTAATAAACATGAAAGAATAGCTACTTAACATTTTAAAAATTGCAGTTTGATCAATCTTTTTACCAAATAATTTGACAACATTTTTAAAATTAAAGCTAATTTAATTAATTTTTTTGGAAATATTTTCCTTTCTTCCCTATATATAAGGGAGAGTTTAAAGTTATTGCAGACTCAAAAAAGACTGTTGTATAAAGCTGGTAAGATATTTCATTAAGAAAAAAAATAAAAAAAACCCAAGAAATATTTTCACAGATATATTTGCTATCTATGTATTTACATGAGAAATCTGAACATTTAATTTTTCTCTTCTCTTTTTTTTCCCATACATTTTTATTCTTATTAATTGAATGATATAATTTAATGTTTTAGAGAAGGTAGGAAAAATAAAATGGGAGTATTTCCTAAAAAAATAATTAATTAGTAGCTAATTAGAAATTAGCACCAAATTCTTTGGGTTGCAACTGAAGATTAAAAGGTAGAAACAATTGCTTCAAATACACTGAAAATCTATCCATTAACATGAATGTAAAAATCATAAAACACATTATAAATAATATTTTCTACTTTCCCTGTTGTATTGAAGTATGATTTGCAAAGATGTTTGCATTTTTAACTAATTTTGTATTGTTCTTGTACTTGCATGGTAAATATATTTGTAAACAGATTTATTTGTTACCCTAAATTATATTTTACTGAAGATAATTTGTATTTTACATGTCAGTGATACTGTTAAAAATATATATAAGATAATTTATCTTCTTTATAAATTAATTGTAATTTAAATACAAACGAAGGCAGTACCCCCAAAGCATAGAGTTTAATTGAGGGTAGGAAGCACCCTAAAGCATCAGTAGCCTGTGCAATGTTTATAACCAAAAAAAAGCACTTTTGTCTTTTAGAAATGTGAGGTTTGCCTGGTTTCAACAGTCATGACTGAAAAAAAAATACTGCACTTGGAGAAGGATGACATACTGTTTGGGAACCTATAGCAATGTTAACACAGAATCATAACTGAGATTGCTTAATTGCTGATTAGAAAACATTCATAGTCCTCCTGCTGGTAAACTCCGTCTTTCCTGAGGAGAGAAATGAAAGGGAATTAAAAGTAAAACTGGAGTGATATATCAGAGTTCCAGTCTTTCATTATGAGGATGTTTATATAAGTTATTCTCCAGTCATGTATATCAGAAGACTGTCATTATTTCAGTGTGTACTCACCAACCTCTTTTGTTATGAGATTATTTGTAAGTAGAAATTCGTGCCTCAGTGTATAACAGTACTGTTTTAATCCCAATCAAAATCAACCAGTTTGAAAATCAAATAAAATTCTTATATTTGAATTTGTCAAGTGAAACTGTTTGGAATTTTTTTTTTTTTATTCTCAGTTGCTTATTCCTCTCCTCTAAAAAACCATTTTTCTTCAGATGTAACTTCCAAGAAGGAGAAAATTGCTTTTAGGGACAGATTAAAATTAGAGGACAAATCAGTATCATGGAAATACTGGAGGTCCTTCCAAAAAAAGAGAGTGAAGTTGGTATTTGGCAACCAGTATATGATCAGATGTTAAAAAAGAAGTGTATGTAAGGTAGAATCTGAGATGTTCCACCTGAAAGGAACACAGAGACTTAAGTCAGGCTTGCAGAGATGGAGTTAGGCTTAGGAGGGAATGTGAGAGACTGCAGGAAGGTCATTCGTAAATACATTGGCAGAAAATGAAAACTAAGGTAATTAAGCCAAAGTTCATTAGAATGAGGGACACAGAGAGAAAAGATACAGATAATTATTTTTTCATAGAAAGATAGGAAAGTCCAGGGATGTCCTGGTCAAAAGGACCTTGTAAATCTTATAAATCTTGAATGGACAAGGCCTTATAGAATCATAGAATCATAGAATTGGCTGGGTTGGAAGGGACCTCAGAGATCGAGTCCAACCCTTTTACCACCGTTGTGGTTGCTAGACCATGGCACTGAGTGCCACATCCAGTCTCTTTTTAAATAGCTCCAGGGACGGAGAATCCACTACTTCCCTGGGCAGCCCATTCCAATGCCGGATCACCCTCTCCGTAAAGAAATTCTTTCTAATATCTAACCTAAACTTCCCCTGGCACAACTTAAGACCATGCCCTCTTGTCTTGTTGAAAGTCGTCTGGCAAAAGAGACCAACCCCCACCTGGCTACACCCTCCTTTCAGGGAGTTGTAGACAGCGATGAGGTCTCCCCTGAGCCTCCTCTTCTCCAGGCTGAACACCCCCAGCTCCCTCAGCCTCTCCTCATAGGGTCTGTGCTCGAGTCCCTTCACCAGCCTGGTTGCCCTCCTTTGGACCTGCTCCAGGACCTCAATATCCTTCCTGAACTGAGGGGCCCAGAACTGGACACAGTACTCGAGGTGTGGCCTCACCAGCACTGAGTACAGGGGCAGAATCACTTCCTTGGACCTGCTGGCGACGCTGTTCCAGATACAGGCCAGGATGCCATTGTCCTTCTTGGCCACCTGGGCACACTGCTGGCTCATGTTCAGCTTCCTGTCAATCCAGACTCCCAGGTCCCTTTCTGCCTGGCTGCTCTTCAGCCATTCTGTCCCCAGCCTGACACTGAATTTAACTGTTTCAGATGAGTCTTTCCAGATGTCTTGCAGAGGTTTTTTCCAGCCTTTCCATCCTACTGTTATTCCATAAATTGCATTCTTTTTTTTTTTTTTTTTCCACTGGTAGACAGAGATTTCCAGAGATGCTGTATATGCAGTTGACCTCACATGTACTCAATACTTCCTTGGTATGATTTCCAAAATCTTCTTTATTGTAATCAGTGCTTTTACATACATGTTTCTTTTTTTTTTTTTTTTTTAATCTCTGTCTGTAACATGTAAGTAACACTAAGATATCTTTTATTTTAACATTCTAAAAAAATTAATTTCTTATTATACAGTCTAAAAGGGCTTTATGAAAAGGTTATGGTCTAGTGGAAATTTATTTTCTGATAAAATAAATTAACGCATCTGTTGGCTCACAATTCAATAACAGCGTTTATCCTTGTTGTCCTTTTTCAAATAAATCTTTATTAACATTAACATTTAGTGGCAGCTCTTTAAGACATCAAGGTCAGAGCTTTTTAGATAAAGAGTGGTAGTGAAAGCAGCTGTATTCCCTAAGCTATTTGAATAGCCTTTCTTCAGCATATAGCATTTTGAAAGCAAAGGCAATTTATAAATTAATGCCAAGGTTACTGAACCATTTAGTGGTCTAAGAGTCTCTGCAAATTCCAATTACTTTACTTTCACAAATTTATTCCATAGTTGTTAGTATGGAGTCAATATAGTAAAGTTCACTGCAGTCACAGGAGGGTTAGGTTTACCTTTCTTTATCTTCATCATTCATGAGTTGTATAGATTAATTTAACGGTAGTATAATATATTTGTGATTGGATGCAGGATTGGGTGGATGAAGGGCAAGCTGCTGCATTACATGAAATATATGCCAGCTCTCAGGCTAAGACCAGTTAATGGAGAAAATAATCTGACTTATACACCAAAGCCTACTGGGGCAAATGAATCCAGAAATGTTTTCTTTGTTAATAACATTTTTTTTACTTCCATATAATTAGATATTTTACTGTAAATTACTACAATAACCTTTCAGCATTATGACCTGAGTTACTGTGAGAAGCAATTCTGCCTTTTTTGTCTATACCATTTGAATTTCTATTCTAAAATCTCAGAAACCATGGAGGGGGAGCTGAAAAAAAACCCAAACAAAACAAAAAAAAAATAAAAAGGAAAAAACAACCAAACAACCCCCAAACAAAACAAACAAAAGCACCCTTTGGGGTTAATTTGTGCTAAGGAGTCCTACTGTAATAGTTTCACTGGGGAACCTCACCTGGAAAGCCATGTAAAACTTAAGACATAGGTGCATTGCACTGAATGTCTTTTGATTGTGTTTATGGGAATGAGCCGTCTGAGAGGAAGTCTTTGAGAGATGAATGAGATCCTCTCTGGAAAAATATAGAACTGTCAGGTAAAGAAGAAATGCAGTGAGTTTTACCTAAAGGCTGGAGCATTTGCTCAGAACTCATGGAATGTGTGTGAAATATATAAGCTTTCTGTTCCATAAGAGGAGAGAATGTGTTTTGCTCTGAGCACGCCATATATTTTGTTCATTTTTTCATTTACCAGTGAGTGTATTGAGAAGAGTAAGTCATTAAATGTTATCTTAACTTATTGGTAACTTCAAAATAAAACAGTGTTATGCTACTAGGAACAATATAACATGTCTCTCAGAGTACACAAGTCCACAATTAAAATGGTAATTAACACTTTTATTTATAAGGAACAAGGTTATTTGATTATAAACCCATTTTCCTTGACTCCCTTCAGCAGTGTGGATTGATTAGCCAGAGTAACAAAAAGCAATTCAAGTTGCCCAAGGAATGATTTTATTTTACTCTCTCCATGCATACTTGATAGGCACCACAAGGAAGACATTAGCCACATTAGTCAGAAACACCTTAACATAAGTTTCTTTCTTGCTTTGCTCTGCCTTCATGAAGAAATTGTAATTGAATCTAGCTTTTGCTCAGTAGAGTTTGCAGAGAGTTTAGTTGGTGTCAGACCCCTTGTTCAGTTCCTCAGATCAGAGTAAATCCTTCCAGACCAGTAGTAAACAACTAGTAATTCATGATATTCAGTTATAAAGAAATTATATAGAACATGTATGCTTTTTCATCTGACTAGAGTGCTAAAAAGGAGAAAATGGAAGAGGCAAAATGCATATGTTTGTGCATACATATAAATATGTATATATTATACACATACGCACATGTAAAGGTACCAGTTTAATATATTTATTCTAAAATGTGTATCTCAGGTATTTATAAGCTGTAAAATTGTTTCTAAGTCAGTCTATACCTGAAGTTAGCAACATAAGAAATGGAATTCTGCAGAGATTTTTTCCTACCCTTTTTCAAAACGTAGTAAGAGAAAATTTAAAAAACTATATTTTTAATGTATATCCATATGCATTTTAGCCACAATGGAGTGTATCTTTAATACAGAAACTTGAAAACATATGGTAGCATTGCTCTTCAGGAGTTTCCAACAACCAGAGACTTGTTCTAGCCATTAGAATATGAGCAGATTTATACAGAACAGAAAGTATCACAGACAGAAGGGGCATGAGCTATCTACAGAGCTAGGCTTGCAAATATGCTTGGAATAGCTGTGTTTTTGAAGCACTGAACCAGAAAAAACTGAAAAGGCAACTCTATTCTTTTTCTAATCTGAGATGGCTCGTGCACTACAGACTGTTAATGGCTACAACATTTCTTAAGATTTCAAGTAAATGCACCCGTCCCTGTGTGTCTACCATTTCAATACTTATTGATACAAACCTCTTTATACTGAGACACTGAGAACAAGGAAAGCATGATTTTCTTTACATGTTTTATCTTTTATCATAAATATTTAAGGCATCTAGTACAGGTTTATTAGTTCTGTTATTAATATAATGTTATGTTTTATAGTCTTTTCTCATGTCATGTAGACAACTGTCTTCTTACATACAATTTTTACCTTTTCAGGACAGTTCTGTACTTCCATTTTAAAATATATGGAAAATAAGAATCTTTGATCCCTAATGTAATCAATACAATTATCGAATAATCAACATTTGCCCTAATTTTCATTTTACATTACTGTTTTACTTGACTTGTACATGCACAACTACGTTCTGTATTCATGGAACTTCAGAGTGGTTTTTCCTTTTTTTTATTTAGCTCCATAAGAGGAGGTATTGACTCCCAGTAGAAAATAGGAAAGGTGGAAGAAAAGTGTGGCTGTCTTACAGTTCTGCCACTAACTTCATTAGCCAATCATAGCTTTTTTGTTCGCATAAGCTCTTAGAAACAGTTAACTTCCTAAAGTGTGGTTAAGAATAGATTAAAAGATTGAACCTCTGCAAAAAAAGAAAGAAACAAATGTACGAACAAAAACCAGAACAAACAAAACACAAACAAACCAACAAAAAAAACCCAAAGCCCAAACAAACAAAAGCCCAAACAAACAAACAAAAACCCCCAATATCTGCAATATCTGCAGCAGATATTAGCTCCTACCTTTTTTTGTGGGAACACTATATTCAAGGGAAAAGTCCCCTACCATCAGATTCAGACAAAATTCAGTCTGATGTTGCATATTGACATTAGGATAAAGTCAGTTGTAGATTTAAGAGAAATAGTTTTAGAGACTGCTATTTTGCGACATGCAATACCTTCAGTTTCTCCTAAATTTTTCTCAGTAAATGATCGTGAGGTGTAGTTCAGAGGGCCATACTTACATAAAATGATCTGAAAAGTAATTCTCAGTTACAAACATTAGCAAGATCTCTAGCGAGATATCTTCACTTCTTGATTGAAATGTTGAAAAATCATAGTGGTGAACAGTTACAAAAAGATAGCTGAATTATTTTCCTTGAGAACAGTATACATGTATGTATACATAAAATCTGACAGTACATTGGGAGATGGCTGCTAACACTAAAAGTCTTTGAAAGGTCACAGCTGCCAGGGCAGATTACTGATGACTGTAGGTAGACAAATTTCATACTCATCTTCAAACAGGGACAAGAAGGTCTGGGCAACTACAGGCTGGTCAGCCTCGCTTCAGACCCTGAGAAAGTTTTGGAAAGAGTCCTATTGGAGAACATTTTTGATCACATGAAGCACAAGGTGATTTGGAAGAGCTAGTGTGGCTGTGCCAAGACTAAATCACACCTGACCATTCTGCCTTCCATGATTAAATGAATGGATCTGTGAGAGCCATAGATGTAATTGACTTTAGCAACACTTGAAAATCTCTAGTTCCTCAGAACTGGAGTTCCTCAGAAGACTATCATGTGATTTCTGTTATTTTATCAGTGACCCGAAAGATGAAACACAGTGTATGTTAATTAAGCTTGTGTACAACACCAAACTGGAAGAAACTGCCTATATGCTAAAAATCAGGATTGATTTTCAGAGGCACAGAGGAAAATTAGAGGAATGAGGCAGCAAACACTTTAGAAAATTCAATGAGAAAATATGTGAAGTTCTTTATTGGGGATGAACTCACTCCTTGTAATGGATCAGGCTGAGGACTGACTGACTAGGGACCAGCTCTGCTGAAAAGGAACTTGAGGTCAAGGTTTCAGCAGCTTGGCTTGGCACCAAAGAAAACCAACAGGATCCTAAATATTTTCAACAGGAGCACAGTGCAACAATGCAAGTGATTATTTGCTTTTGCATATCACATGAATCTGAAATGCAATAGCCCATTCCAAGCCCACCAATGCAACACTGAGTGCTTATAAACTTTAGATTTGTGCTGATTAGTGCTGATAAACTTTTAGAAGAGAGGATCAGGGAGCTGGGGTTATTCAACCCGAAGAAGAGATGGCTTTCAGACCATCAAAGAGCAGTTTCTTAGCATCTCTGAAGGGGTCAATAAGTCTCTTTACTGCTATTTACAGTGAAAGAATGAGACAAGTCACACATTAAACCAGATAATTGCACTTGAGATAAAGGGGAAAATACAGCACTATGAAGATAATATATCACTGGAACATCCCAGCCCTCAAAAGATTGTGCTTTCTCCATCCCCAGAGGTTTTTAAGACTAAGCTTAACAAAGACCTGAGAAACTTGATCCAGCTCTAAAAATAGTTCTATTTTGAGTGTACTAAAGACTTTCTGGTGTTTTTTCAGACTGAATTATTCTATGATAATACATGAAAGAAGAGATGTCATATGTTGTATTTTTCTCAGGATTTGTGTTACAATAGACTTGTCTAGGAAAAATAAAGCTTTTTATCACACAATTTAGGCTAGATGTCTATTACCAATAGCAGTCCATTAGAACTTCCTCTAGAGTATTTAATTAATTTGACCTTTAAGTATTTGTGCTGGCTTCACAGTGAAGAAGTTACACTACACTTAAGACATAGTAACAAAAAATGTGACAAGATATTGCCTTCACTGTTTTAGACAAGTTTTCAGAATTTGTAGTCCTAAGTATTTACAGGACATGAAAAAACTTTTTAGTTCTGGATTAAGTCTCCATCTGTGTGAGATGAATGCTGAATGGCACTTCATCATCTTGACACCTGAAAAAAAAATCCAAAGGATTTCCTCTTGGCTGTAAAAGATGCAGATGGAGGGTGAATGTAGCATCTTCAGAGGTGTTACAAAGTATATGTATAGCTCAAAAAAAGAAATTGCTGCTCCGTAGTGCTGAAGAACTCCTCACCTGACAAAGAGGGCCTGAGATCCGTTGTCCCATTAATCCTCTGGAAGAACCTCATAACTAAACTATTCACATTGAATGAAAATGGATTTTTTAATTTTTTTTTCATCTGCCTCAGTAGGTATCTTTTCTATTATAAATCCCCTAGGCTGTCTGAAAAACACTAGGTTTTCTGTTGACAAGAAGAGTCAACAGAACACTTGATAGTAATTTTTTAGGCTTATAGGAAACTTCTGTCTTATGGTACTTGAAACTTTAATGTACTTTTTGGTTCTGAGAACTAATAATTTACTTGAGAGGTTAAGTTATGGAATTTTTTCTTGTGTACAATATGTATGCAAAAGAGGTTGCTTTGAGTGTGGTTTGTAGATTATTTTTCTTAGGTGTGAAATTTCAACACATGCAAAAAAGGAAATATTTTTGGTTTTACAGTATTTTAAATGAAAATCTAACTTCAATGTATTCTTACTATAAGATTTAAAGATTTATATTTTTAAAACCCTTTAGTTAGTATGAATTAATGTTAAATTGCCTTTACTATATACAGTGCTAATGGGACACATACCCACAAATATCCACACACACTGCTCTGTGTAAAGACCAAACAGTCAAACAGTATTTAGACACTTGTACATTTTGAAGTCCTCTGCTCAGACTTCCTGCAGTTGGTCATTTCTGGCCTAAAGGTTTTGATTGGTGCCAGTACAGTTTCTACATGACAGATGTGTGTGTCTGTATGTGTGTTTATGACAGAACAGAAATGAATGCCTTGCTGGTATGCTGATCATGATTAGCAAGAGATTTTGATTTTATGTCTTTGATTGTCATGGCTCAGGTGTCAAGGACACTTGTGGCTACCTCAACTCTAAATCCAGACTTTAAAAGAAGCTGGGTTTATATTTCAGTTTTTGTATTCAAATTAATCCTGAGTTACTTGAATTCCATAGCATCAGAATCTGTACTTGCTGTTATTCGTGTAAAGTTTAGGTAGCCATTCAATTCTGCATGCTCACCCAAGCTTCACATATATGCAAGTACATTTAGAATCAATGAAGTTATGATTACCTGTAGTCATCCTCCTTCATTTAGTACACTGTGTCTACAGATATATTAAACTAATACTAAAACTCTATATATCTGCTGTTAAACAGACAGGGCAGAATTCCAGTGCCAGCAGAGATGAATGAACACATCAGCCTTCCTCACATACCCAGAAGTTTTGTGGCTGATTCAAAGTCCAGGAATGTTTCTTATCTCACCTCCATTGTAAGGCACTGAGCTTTTGTCTGGACTGGCCCTTATCTAAGCCCAATGATGTTCAGCAAGTCATCTACCACATAACTCTGGCTTTCAGCTTACTGCAGGCCTTATCTTTGCAAGACCCCTCACCTGACTTTTTCAGTCACTATGATTGTCAGGAGTCTATGTCCAACATTTCATTTGCCAGTTGTTGCTTGAGGCAAAGAAAATTCTGCTGAGTGAAATCTCACAATGGGTTTATGAGTTCCCAATAAAAATGATGTGCATGCAATGATGTATTACATATTTGAACTCCTTCTTTTTAATTGACCTTTCATAAACACCATGGAAATACTTTGTGAGTATCTAGAAACCACTGGAAGAAAGAATCTGTAGCTATGCTATCATCTCTTGTGGAACAGGGTATCTTCCTCTCTGCTACTAAAAGGTTGTGTAGCATTGAAAAATTTAAGTTCTCAAGAAAAAAAGTGTGAACATTACACTCCACTTTTGTACTTAAAGAACTCATTTATGGAGAAGACTCAGATTCCCAAATACATCTGTGGAATAATTTCTCTAAAGAATATATTCTTGAAGACAATATAGTACAAATTATAAAGCATTAAATTACAGAATTATCTTTGAACAATAAGTAAATGAAATTAATATTCCTTCAACAGCTACTTGGTGTTCCCAGCATATATCACATAGAACTGCTTGCTATTTCATGCCATGGTGTTAAGTAAAATAGCTCTGGGAAATAGCTCTGGATGCTGCCTTTTATTGTGTTAGAAGGTCAGACTCTTGTACATTTAAAAATGTACCCAGATGCATTTACGTTTGGGCATACTGTACCAGCCCTGCTCTTACAATACAAGTGCTGAGGGATTGCTTGTACTTGTACATAGAAGAGTTAGGAGACCTCAGCTCTTCAGGTATGTGATACTGAGTTGCTGACTGGACTATGTGGCAGTCCTCCTGAAGATTAATTTATGTTTTTTTTCACACACCGATTATATGTTAGGGTTGCTCTACCTTTCCTTCTTCATCCCCCAGGTGGATGTCAGTCACCTGGGATGAGAAGTGTGAATTTAATTATATTCATTCAGACAAGAAAACTGAACTGAGATCTGGGTAAACAGGGTATTGTATTAAATTAGTGTAGCAGTATTTACAGCTGTCATTGGCTTTTTTTAGAAATTGGTCTGTTCAATTGTTTGAAACTAGTTAGATAAATTTGATTGAGGAAGATAGGCTGAATGGTTCTGGCAAAAGCAAATTACAAGTTAGCACTCAGATGCTTCTTAAAAACTATATCAAGAAATAAAGAAAAGAAGAAATATTGGCTACCTTCTCTGCTCCTGTATTTTTCAATTGCTTTAAACTGGACTTCAGATAAACCAGGCATGGATGTAGGGCAGGCTCTTCATTGCCTCTTGTAAGACTATAACTAACTATGATGTGTTTATTACAGAACACATCTTTTTATTCACAGATGCTCTCTGGTTGCTCCCTGTGTAACCTGGGAATAAATGAGATTTCTTAAAGAAGATTCACCACAGGTTTTGATATCATTATTTTTCTCTGACAAATTGTAGACAGGTCAATGTTACAGACAGCCCATTTACTTCAGAAGCTTTGTGCGTTTTTAAGTTTGAGAATCATCTGTTGATTTGATTATGAGTCCACCAAAGATGTGTACCTTGTGAAAAAATATCCAGTTTGTTAAACTAGTCAGAGGGGTACACAGTCAAAATAACACAGAAGTAAGAGTCTTCTGTAATTTTCAGAACTACCAAGGGGAAAAAAAAAAAAATTGCCTTTATACTTACTGAAGTGTTTGGTGTTTGTTGGGGTGTAAAAATGTGGTACAGAATACTTGTAGGTACTGCCAGATAGAGATCATGAAGTGCCCTTGAAAAAGTAATCTTGCCTAACTTTTATTGTCTATAGCTGATTTCTACATATTAGCTTGTTACTGACTTACAGTCAGTGGAGAAAAATGAACTTCTGTGGATTCTCATAAAACAGATTTCAAAAAAAGTTCATGAATCATGCCATAATATGCCCTGTTTATCTCTGTTCCTTCTACTGAAATCCTAAACTAATTTTTTTCAGACTTCTGGGCATGAATCAGCTGCCAAAATCTAAGAGTCTAAGGCTATAGTATAATTTTAGAGGAGCAGTTATTACACAAACCTGGGAGAAAACCATTTTCTTTTTGAGGAACACATAGAAGCCAGGAAGACACTACAGTGCCTAAAATGCCACCAGCAGTTAAAAATATAGGAAAGGGAATTACATCTATATAATCGGGTGATCTAAACCCCTGGCAGGATTTATTTAAATGAGGAGGTTTTGATAATCATAGAATCATATAATCTGCTGAGACATAAGGGATGCATCAGGATCATCAAGTCCAACTCCTGTCTCTGTGTAGACCACCCCAAGAACCATACCATATGCCTGAGAGCATCATCCAAACACTTCTTGAACTCAGGCAGGCTTGGTGCCATAGCTGGGGGAGCCTGTTTCACTGCTCAACCACCCTCTGGGTGAAAAACTTTTTCTTAATATCTAACCTAACCACAGGACATCTTCCTACCATTCCTTCAAGTCATGAGTTTCCAGATAGAAGAGGTCAGAGCCTACTCCTCCTCCTTTCCTAGTGAGGAAGCAGTAAGCTGCAAGAAGTTTCCTTTGTCTCCCCTTCTCCAGGCTGAACGGACCAAGTGTCTTTAGCTGCTCCTTATATGGCTACTAAACCAAAAACTATGTATGAGTTAAGAAGCATGCACATCCTGTGAATAAATAAAATGAAAATAAATAAAATGAAGAAAACGTGAATAAATGTCATAAATGCCTTCTTGTATTAAAAAGAAATGAAATTATGGGTATTTTGTGTTGTTCATCCCTTAATTTTCATGAAAAAGAATAATTGGGCCAGTAGGTACTTTTCTAGTTACTTTTCTAGAAGAGCAAAGGCTCGAAAGATATTGACGAACTACTGATGACACTCATGCAACAGTGTGGCACAGATATAAACTTGAAACCTTTGTGGTAATGTCTCTTGCATTTTAATAAAATTAGTGACTAACAGACAGTAGCAAAGTGGTGCTTGAAAACAACTTGTGAAAACTAGCCCAGGAGTATAAATATCTACACAACAAATTAGTCAAAGCAGCAGAGAACGTAATGTCATGTCATATATATGCTGCAAAACAAAACAAAAACTTTAAAATCACCTATTCTAAGTACATTTTGATCCTTCACAGCTTTATGGCTATATGTATTTGGTTCATTATCAAACATCTGAGCTTTTAGTGGTAATGTATGATTTGCCATTAGTCTGTGTTAGACAGATATTTTGCCAGGGTTACACATATTATGAAAAGAAATCTGTCATATAAGATCATCATGAAACTTAGCAGTTTGAAAAGCAGAATGAAATGAGAAAGAAAATTTTTTCTTTCACATAATGAAATAAATTATTTAATTGTGAAAATCCACTGCTAGGGATGGTTCCCAGAGGTATCTGGTAGACAATTGGCTGAGAATTTTTCTTAAATAATTCCTACACAGAGCAAAGTAAAAATACTTGTAATTATTTCTAATTAAAAGCAAAAGGAAGAATTAAGAAGACAAATGAAATGAGTTATCTAAGACATTAACACTAAGGAAATATTTTGTGCTTTTGCAAATCTTTTACAGTGATGTTCTTCTGTGTCCATCAGTACGTGTTGGTTAGAAAGGCTGAAGCACTTGCTAATTTCATAGTTAATGAATCTGAGCAGACATCCAGAGATTATTTTTGGTGACAGGAGCAAAGCAGAATCACACATTAATGCTTTCAAGAGGAAATAGAAGTTATGCTTTGGTACAGGAGAGGATGCTTTAGGAGGTCTGATTATATTTGCTTCTGGATTATGATCTGCACAAAGTACTTTACTTCTAGCAAATAATTCTTGGTTTTGATTTTTTTTCTTCTATATATGTCAACATACCTTGAAATCTGTTTACAGATAGAAAAGATTAATAAGAACATAATGTATACCGTAGATCACCGATCAATTCCTTAACCATTTTTACTTGCATTGATAGATGTTTAACTCTGGATTTTAATGAATTTTCCTGTTTAATCTGTGTATGTGTGTGTATTAGCAAACATATGTACATATACTCCTATGTATGCCAGTTTATACAATAGTTGTTTTACATATATATCCATATTAATACATATATAAATAATATTATATATCTATAGTGATATTTTAACTTTTAATTAATTTAATGACTAGATTAAAAAGTTATCAAGAGCATCCATTACTTCAATACAAATGGAAAATACTATGAAAAAACCAATAATTTCCTACAAAGAGGGTAACAGATATTCTGGAAACAGAAAAAACCAGAATAATGAACTTTGCATTTGTTTTTGTGATTGTTCCATTGTTGTTGTTGTTTTTTACTTGTCAATCTTTATGTCTGAGTATGACATGATGGGGTTTATGAAAAACAAATACATAGTTTTTATTTGTCACGGTTTAACACTGGCCCGGCAATTAAACCGAATAACAGACGCTCTCTATTAATGTCTCTCTCCTCCTTGATAAAGAAAGGAGAGAGAATAAGGGAGAGAGACTTATGGGTTGGAAACTAAACTAGACAACTTTAATGAAACAGCAATGATAAATAGGAGAAATTACTAAATATATACAAATATACAGGAAAATGGATACCACATTCCTCCCCCCTCTCCCCCAATAACTCTCACGTCACCACCGAGGCTGCAGGGCAGCCCTGGGAAAGTAAAGGCTGGACTCCTGGAGTCGGCAGCAGTCGGGAACTGGAGGTAGGAACACACAGATATGGGCTGGCACGGATCAGGACCACAGGCAGACGAATGGACAGGATCCTTCCAGGATGCCGGGTGAAGGAAGAGAAGTAGGAATTCAGGAAATCTGGAAGTCATAGCTTGACCCTCGTGATGCCTCAAATTTATACTGAGTGTGACATATATGGGATGGAATACTCTGTTTGGTCAATTCTGGCATCTATCTTGTCTGTTCCTCCCCAAAGGAGGGCTCAGGTGAGACCTCTTTATCCTCCTGGACGGTAAAATGTTCTCATCAGAGCTGAGCAGTGTCCTTGGCTCTGCATAGCAGTCTCTAGCAGTAACTATAAACATCAAGTGTTATCAGTCCTAGAAGCACACACTGTCTGAGAAACTTGCTGTTAATTTCAGCAAGTGCAACTACTTAAAGAGACTCAGCTAAAAGCAAAAGTACAAGACAGAAAATCACCTTTATCCTGGCCCAAACCAGGACATTATTTCACTTGGGTTTATTTTGTTATTTAATAGGAGATTATTACTTATCTGCTTCTGTATTTATTTTATTCTGTGAAGAAGAATGTAATGGTATATATGCTAGTTTTTCATGATCAGTCAAAAAAAGTGAAAACCAAAAAAGGAATGAAACAATTATAAACAATTCTGGCAGTGTTCTCCAAAAAATATAAAAAGCCAATAGAGATATGGCTAAATAATTTTGTACATCCAACTGTAAAAATGTCAGGCAAACACACACTCCAAATAAGATGAGAATTCAGTATCAGAAATTTGGTTGTAGGAATGTGGTTTGAAATGGATATCAAACTGAACCAGCTTCATCTTATTTAACCTCACATGAAACAAAGCTGTGCTTCTATTAGCTATGTGAGATTCTATTAGCTCCCCTGACTTCAGTCAGAGCTGACAGTATCTCAGTGAAGTAATTATCCTCAGTCTGCTGAAAGAACAGAAGCAACTGACTGGGGAGAGACGTTGCTGCTGAGGCTCAGCATTGCTCACGCAGCAGGAGTGGGGATGAAAGGCATCAGGCAACATCACAGAAACCACTCAGCCACCAGGTCAAGATAAGAAAAGAAAAACTGTTGCCAGCAATTCCACCTTTCCCTTAGGAATAAAAGAGCAGCCCTAGATAGCTCTCAGGAAGGATGACAAAAACTGGGAGGAATGAAGACTGTAGAACACCCACACTTGAACTAAGAAGAAAAGGAAAAGCTGAATATGTGTTTGAACCAAGTGATAATCTACTTCCTCGGGGTGCCAGGCTTGTAAACTGCATACTGAAACAGCTAGGTGTGTATATTATTTTAAAGAGAGTATGAAAGAAAGGTTGAAAATGAGAAAGACATCCTGTATATTTTAAGGGATAACCATAGATCCTAAGAAGCAGTACTCTAAAATGAGTGTAAAAACATATAGTATGATCTGCAAAAGGTTTACAGAGAAAAAAAATGTTACTTTTTATATCTAGAGGATTTATTTATCCACATTACAAAAAGTATTTGCTATTTCCATGTAGGAAATGTACAGTTAAACCAATAGGTATTGATAATTTCTCTTTAGGAAACATTGAACTGAAAACATATATTGAGTTATCGGTATAGTGAATTTTAGTGTTTGCAGCATTATGAATAAAGAAAGGGCCTGTAATCTAAATAAAGAGGAAAATAAAATGAAGAAATATAAGAATGATTGGTTTGTAGATTATTTGAAAATATCACCAGATACAGGGAATTTTATACAGAAACTAGTAATGATTTAATACTGATTGTGAAATGAAATGTAGTGCCCTGCCCCTGGGGAGGAATAAGCTCTTGCTCCAGAACAGGCTGGATACTTATGGCTGGAAAGTAGCTCTGCAGAGAAGGTCCTGGGGCTCCTGGTGGACAATCTGAACAGGAGTCCCCAAGGTGCCTTCCTGGCAATGTCAGCCAACAGACTCCTGGGCTGTGGTTGGCAGCATCCCAACAGGTGGAGGAAAGTGATCCTTCCCCTCTGCTCTGTCCCAGGGAGACACCTCTGTGCTGCTGGCTCCAGAGCTGGGCACCTCAGTACAAGCAGAACATTGACTGAAGTGAGTCCAGCTAAAGGCTACAAGGATGATTAAAGAACTGGCATAGGAGGAGAAGCTGAGAGAGCTGATGCTGCTCAGACTGGAGAAGAGAAGACTCAGGGGATCTTATTAATGTGTACAAATACCTGACCAGAGGGAATGAAAATATGTATGTCCCTACTGGGGGTTAGAGCACCCTTGGGATGCAAATGAAAAAGAATCACATTTAATTTCCTCTTGTCCTGGTTAAAAAATGACACGTCTAAAAAAGAATATACTTAGCTTGCACAAAAATCCCTCTGCAATTCGAGCCTATGGAAGCCGCAGGTGGATTTATGCCAAAACAAAACTACATTCCCAAATTAAAATAATAATAATGTAGATGCAGCTTCATGTTGTTCCATTTATACTGTGATCCAGGGTGAATGTCAACATTTAATAGTCAGTGAAAAATGCAGAACACAAACCTCATTGTCACAGAGAATTTGTCACTGCCAGAAAAATATATCAGTATAAAACAATCCCAAATGATCTGAACTATCTTAGTTGAAAGCAGCAAATGTGACACTTTCATGAAAGAAAATCAGAAAAAAAATTCACTCCTTATATGCAAAGAGGGAACTGGAGCATATGTGTACCCTGTGTGATGAAATGTCATACAAAGATAACTAAGCTGTCAGCAGGGTAGGACTAAATACCCAAAGTATAGCCTCATGCTGATGAGCTAACTTTGGGTCAAAATTGTCTCACCAGTCCCTGCAACATTAAAAATTATTAATTAACTGGCTAATTAGCTGAGACACAATGTGGCTTGCAGAATTAAAGTTAGTACACAATCAAACAACAGGAAACTGTGTTCCCCACATTTGGCCCTTCCCAGTCCATAGCTATGCCTGACAGAAGTAGCATAAACTCTGACTCCACACAGGAGAAAGGATGTCAGGTCCATCTGCTTCTTCCACAGACCATTTGCCTTCCTGTCTTTCCCACTTTACTGAGGTACACAATACTGGATCATATACATTTACCCAGTAGTGGAGGGTGATGTCAGGGGCAAAGCTAGGCTGGGGCTAGTGGGCTGATAAAATACAAGGAAGCAATTCTGCTGTCACAGTGAGTTCACCACAATCATCAATTTTCTACCAAAGAGAATGCTATCTAAACACACCAGTGATGATGTTGAATTCCTTCTGGAGTTTGGAGTGCAGCATGTACTGATCACTAGTGATGCTTCGTTACACCCTGACACTATACACAAAACAAATTACCTGAAAATGACATCATAGATTTTGCTCATTTCCTGCATGTTGTGTCTTAGAGTTGGGACTATAAATATCTTTGAGATAGCAACCATCTTCTATTACACTTCTGTGTAATCCTAAGCACAGTCATGTCCTGGTCAGTTAGGGGCTCAATTAGAAGCTATTACACCCTCTTCCAGTGCACCCTTTCTTCCAACAGGGATGAATTTGATCCTGGTATTAAAGAACAAAGTAGAATAAAAGTAGCAGGGAGCAGCTACTTTTTGTTCTGCTGCCAGTTCCAGCAGCAGATCAGATGTGACCTCATCCCTCCCATCCCTTTATCATAACCCTAAGCAAAAAGCATCAAAAGCTGAAGATGACATAAAAAATTTACTAACAATAGAGACAGAACTCATCACTCCTTCATCTCCATTATCTTCCGTAGAAGAAGAAACAATATCAGGAGAGAATAGATTTATACTTTTCTATTCCTGTGCTTTTCTCTCCCCTCTTTTGCCTTTGAATAAGTTTTTCAACATTTCGAAGGATTAAAGTACTGTTGAACACATAAGCCTCACACAAAGAAAGTCCCTGTAGCAGCAAAGGAAAATAATTATTATACAAAATTGCTAAGGACTGCACCAAGAAAAGAAAGTATCAGGGGAGAGTGATGAGCCAGAAGGGTAATAAAATACAAGACCTGGAAAAGAAGTCAGTTATTATCAACCTTTGTTTACAGGGGGAAAAAGTGGCTTCAGTGTCCTTCTTTGACAATTATTCCTTCACCAGGAAATAGATCTTGTTATCTGAAGAAATTTGACAAGAAAAAAAATGGTTTCCAGAGATAAGCATTTTGAAATTAGGACAACAACTGGTCTAATAATAAATCTGAAATTCACAATACTCAGCTGAATTGCTTAATGAAAGGCCTATAAATTGACATTGAGGGGTTACTGAGAAAAATACATCGGAACAACACAAAAAAAACCCACCCAAAAAATCTCATTAAGAATGATTGTTTTTTAAAAAAATCTCATAAAGAAGGAAGCCTACATCTTTATTAGTTTTCTGATCATGCCAGAGGAAAAAAAACAACCAAACAAAAAAAGGAAATCAGGTTAACTGGTGGAAACAGGCTGAATTCAAGGAGAGCCTAGAATCAACAGAAACCATACTTTTGATCAGTATCTGGTAAGAAAATATTTTATAAAATTATTTAGTATAAAAAAATATATAATTTTTGAAAATATAGTAAGATTAAAATCTATATAAGGAAAGATTAACCAAGTGCTTACCACAGTTTTTGTGTGACCAAAGCTGAACCAACACAGTTTAATACTGAGGGCCTTGAAAGTGCTCCTGCATGGCCATTGAAATGGCACATGAATTCTGAGTGCTGCCTCCTTCACCCTGTGCCAACTTCTCTTCTGGCTTCCTGGATGACAGAAGCTGAAGTGATTGGCTGAACATCAGCTGGAGAGGCTGAAAGGTGATAATAATGTTTCCTTTACACTCCTACTTCTCCTAAGAATCCGTGCTCATTCAAATTCCTCAGTTTCAATTTAAGGCTTCAAGACAAGGTTTCATTACTAAGCACAAGGAAACAACCCCATAAGATCTTCACATAACACTTCGGAAAGGCTCAAGTTATTACAAAACCCACTTTATCATATGTGGGATGTGTCTTTTTTGTGGTTGGTATGAAGCATGGTGAGCTGAAGTGGTTAAATCATTAACAAATTTGGATTCGTGAACACATTATTAATAGGAAAATACTGCTACAAAGATATTAAATCCACAGGTTTCTGGGATTCAGGTCCTGCATCTTGTCTTTTGATATCAGCTACTCTGAACTGCTGTCTTTCAGATAGGTTTATAAACAACTGATTTGCTACTTACAAAAGAAAATGTATCTGCACAAAGGGGAAGATGTCCCTCCAGAGTGTTACAGTGCTTGAGAACCCCACTGATGAACACCGTTTTTGCCATGCCCAGGACTAAGAGCACAAGTTCCCTCTTTGATATTGCTGACTGTTATATTTTAAATTTATCATCTATTATCTGGTGATTCCTTTACCTACCATTTTTTTTAAGCACAGAGTTAGAAATGTAAGCAAGTTCAAGTTCTTTTCTCTTGTTAAGACAGACTCTACTGTGTGAGTTGCATTACTGCTGCTTCTCAAAAATCCCAAAGAGAAGAAAGAAAGAAGGAAATATAAAAATAAAATAATAACAGCCTTACGTAAAATAAGGAAGTAAAAGTATATCATATTCATGTAAGAATAGGCAAACACTCAGATGTTATTAAATTAGTGATAACAGAGATGCCACAGGCAGAATATGTAGAAAGTTCATATTGGTATCAATAATAGAATTACCTCTGTTATAGTCTTCTACTTAGAGATCTTGAAAGCTGAAGACAATTTCTGTATATACAGTTAATATAATTATAAAAGCAACTGAATTTCAGGGTAATATCCTTGATTATTTATTTACTGACTAAACCAAGGTAAGATTTCAGTGTAGTTATTTTATTTTATTACCAGTAAAAACAAAGCTACCCTTGACAGAATGTAGGTTTGAAGAAGTGGGTTTTTTGTTTTTGTTTTTTTTTTCTTTTTTTCTTTAATTAAAAGAAATTAAAAAGAACATCTTTGGGGAGAGGTGGGGGGGTTGGGATGCTGATTGTGGTTATTTTGGCTTTGGATATTTTCTTTAAAGAGGATTTTTAAAAGAATTTGAAAACACATAGCCTTGCATACAAATTATTTTCCAGTATGACTGATTTGGACAGATAATTAAAAGGGGAAAGGAGAGAAAAAATACTGTGTTTATTTGTTTGTTTTACCTAGTTTTCTCCTGTAGAGAGAATTCAGGTCAGAACATATTACCCTGATATGCTGTCAGTATTAAAAAAAAATAGTTATGGAATCCAGTTTGATCCCAGGAACCCACAAATTGCAATAATCAGAATTACTTCCAGAAGTCAGGAAAGTCAAGTGCCAAATTTTGCATGTTCTTTTCTCTGCTAAGAAAAGGTGTCCAACATAGCTGAAATACCAGCTCATGGCAAACACACATCCAGTTTCTCCTGCTAGTCTAAGGAGCTACATTTCAAACATTGTTTTTGACAAGCAAGCAAAATGTTAAAGGCAATGAGGTACAGTAGTGTATAGCCCCAAGAAACCTAAAGAAATACTTCAATACCGCTGAGAAAACATTACAGTGAGTCAATGGGGAAGTTGTTCCTACATTTCTTAGGATTTATCATTCTTACCTTCAGGTAGTCACAAAATTTATTGCAAATATTTAAACTAGAAAAAAATTAGTTACATACATTTTAATATTGATTATTTTCCCATAATTATTTCCTATTCCTCATTATTCTGACTGATTTAATATTTATTTCTTAATGGCCATTTTTCTTACAGAAAGTGTTCAGTTTATAGAATGGCATTCCTCAAGGCATTTCTGATGTGTGCCTGATGCTACAAAATCAATATGATACTATGGATTTTCTCAGGATTCTGTATTCTAGGCAGCAGTTCTCTATCTTAAGAGCCTTCCACAATTTCTACTAAGCCCCAGATTCCTTCTCAGCAAGGGTGCTTATACAAAACTTCAGCAGTCACTTTGGTGTTTCAGTTTAGACTATACCAAATGTTGTGTACAATGTTTACTGATATCCGTTTACTTTCTCCCCTTGTCACCATTATGATTGTAAGAAAATGTCTGAACTGTTTTTGGTTCTACCTTGCAGACTGAAACACTGTATTTCAAACACAAAGATAGTTGAATGCCATAAGGGACATTTAGCACGACCAGAATGGCCCAATGTGGATCTCTGCCTGCCTCAAGACATTTAATTTAATCTCATTATTTGCATTTACCAGTCAGTGTTGGAAGGAATGGCCTTTCAAGAGGGATATTAGTGTGCTGATATCAAAGGACTGAATTTGATGATTTTTTAAATATAGACATAAGAATTTGCACAAAATACATATTATATGTAGTGTTTGCATCTGTCACATATTTAAAAAATGAGATGTGGTTTCCATCTTATTTATATCCTATTTATATTTTTATCTTATTTATATGCACATGTAATGTTTTTTTATCTTCATATAAGAATTTTGACGTTGATTTTGGTGTTTATGCAGTGATTGTTGCAACTATACTTTTAATTTACAGCAGCCCTTTACAGTCTAGCTCCTCTTAAATGATTATCTATAATAAAAAGTATCCTTAAAGAAGATTCTGTGCTGTTTAGGAAAACATTATGCTCTGACAGTATTTGTGCACTGACCTATGGTCAAACCTATAACTGAAAACTGTGTTTCAGGTTGGTTGATTCATTTCCCACCTCTCCATAAACCTGATGGCTGCACTTACAGGTTGGTGTGAGGTCCTATCAATGCTTTATGAAGCATCAAAGGTCTGACAGCTGCCAAATTTTTCACTCTGTAGGACTCAGGATTTGGTATGGGATCTTCAGAAAAGCCAAACTGCAAAGTAGGTAGTCTTTCCTTTCCCTAAGTGACCTCAGAAACTTTAAATTATCTTCTTGCTCAGCAAGACCACTGTGAAAGCCTATCATTCTTTCAGTAAAAAAAATATTCTGTGTTATTGTGTGTTATTCTTACATCGTTTTGGTTTACATTGTGTTATCCCTTTTTGTTTATCCTGTATGATGGTTAAAATTGTCATTCACACATTACCTATGTCATTTAAGTATTATATGTTTCCATTAAAGCATAGCATCTAACAGTTTGTTCCTTGGGTAGTATAGATAAAAGTAATCAGATAGTAACCTTGACACCTTGAAGAAACAAAGCAAAAGAAAATATTTTGCCCCCATAGCTCAGTGTTAAAAGGGGACTGCCCATCAAACTGTGTTCTGGATATGAGGGTGGCTGGTCATTTTTCCTGTTAATTTTCCTTTAGGTTAAAAATGTTTTGTCATCTCCACTTAAGTTGTTTTTCCACAGGTATTTTCTCAGGCTTACTGAAAGCTTCAACAGCCAAAGCTACCACTCTACCAAATCGAGCAGTTGTGTTGATGCAATTTTTTGTTAAGCTGTACTTTGGTTTAAATCAGGGAACCGGGAGGGGTCAAGGAAGGGGCTGACAAATCCACTTGGTTATTTTCATCTGAATTAATTCCTTGATGTGGTTCATATTATCCCCTTAAGAAAGTATTCAACAAAGAATACAGCCTTCCAAACAACAAATATGAAAGCAGATAACAAGTAGAGGAACTAGGAAAAATACTATAAAATGATAAAATTTTTGATATGCTAAATACCATGAAAGGCAGTGTAGGTCTAGTGTAGGTCACCTAGTAGATCAATATTTTTCAGTGTTAACTGTTAATTTTGCTAATGGAATTAATAATAACTTTTGCTCTATATTATTTAACCCTTACTTTCTAAATTCTAATGGATCAAAATAAAAAAAACAACAATCTTCTACCTATAAAATATAACAAGATAAAACATTAAAACTTTTAGAATAGGTAAAGTTGAGTTAGTGACATAAAATGAGAGAAGGCAATAGGTATTAAGAAAACTGCTGCTGAAGAAGAAGGGATTAAAAGATAAATTTAGAAGTTTTAAACATTATAGTATAAGAACAGATTGATATAGCCAGAATAAAATTTTCTGCAGTTTCAGAAATTAATCATAGAATAGGTCTCTTTAATAGTGGTTGCATGCACTCATCTGGCTTATATTATTGCTAACACTGCCAATTTTTTAATTGGTGTTTATCTTCAGACTGAGATACATAAATTTAAGTTTACAACACAAGTGTCTGCATATCATGATGTTATTCAATTGTGTAATCACAGATGTCTGGTTCTATTTCATGGGTCCAACAATATCTGACACTTCAAAATGTAACAGACACACTGCAGAATTTATAGGCTGAGGTTCTGATTACTCAGTTATTGGGGTTTCTTGGCTAAAACCAGGCGAGAAAGGTATAAAAAAGTTGCATGTTAATATTGAATTGCTATGCAGTTCAGAAAGTGTTTTTTTCCTTTTTTTTTTTTTTTTTTTTTTTTAATTATATAAATATGGTGATGTATTTCTGGATCCTCTTTCTGTAACTGCTTATAGCTGGGCATCATATTTGCTGTCTCCAGTGAACTGGGACCTCCTTGGTTATCCAAGACTGCTGACAGCAGTTGGTGGAAAGCATCTTCTGCCTGCTGCCTCAGTACCCTTGTGTGGATTCCATCAAATCCTATAAATCCGTGGGTCTAAGTGATGCAGCAGGCCACCACATATTTCCTCTTGGATTATGAAGGCTTCATTCTGCTCCCTGTTTACCAGCTCAGGGAGCTGGGTATCCACAGAAAAACTGCTCTTACTATTATATACTGAGACAAGGAAGGCATTAAGTACCTCAGCCTTTTCTTCTTCCTTCATTGCTCTTTCCACCCACACCCAAATGTATGAAGATTTTATTTAGACCTCTTTTTGTTACTACTGCATTTAGAGAAGCATTCTTATTATCTGCTATGGCTGTAAACAGATTAAGTTTTAGATGATCTTTGGCCCTTCTAATTTTCTTTATGCATATCCTAAGGACATCTTGCAGTCCCCTTGAGTTGCATGCCACTTCTTCCCCAAGTCATAATTTTTCTATTTTTCTCCTGAGTCTCAGCCAAATCTCCTTGTTTAGACTGGCCAGTCTTCTTCCCCACCAGCTCATCTTTCAACACATAGTTACGGCCTGCTACTGCACTTAATACCATTTTTATCTTAATTGCTAGATCTAGGAGTCGTATGTAATTATATGGGGGCTTTTATAGGTTCTGTTGAACATCTAATTTACTTCAGGTTAAGTATATAGTAGAATGCAGAAATATACCACCTTCTGATGTACCTAGGTCTTTGTAACCTTTCCTCAAGTATCTATCTTAAGAGGCAAGTAAACAGGTGCTAATTGTTGGGGGGTTTTTGCTTTTTTTTTTTGTATAATATTACTCTCAAACTGTTTGTATTATTGTAAAAGTGATCTGTACATGTGGAATAGAGACAAGCTAGATTTTTTTGTTCTGTAATAATATTACAGACACGCACCCTGTCTGTGGGTTAGTGGTAGGCATGGGAATACAGATTTTACCCTCAAGATCATAGAATCATAGAGAGTTAGGGGCTGGAAGGAACCTCAAAAGATCATTGAGTCCAACCCCCCTTCCAGAGCAGGGTCACCTATAGCAGGTCACACAGGAACACATCCAGGTGGGATTTGAATATCTCCAGGTAAGGAGACTCCACAGACTCCCTGGGCAGCTTGTGCCAGTGCCCTGTCACTCTCACACTGACAAAATTCTTCCTTATATTTATATGGAACTTCCAATGCTCCAGTTTATAACCATTACCCCTTGTCCTGTTGCTAGTCACCCCTAAGAAAAGCTTGACTCCATCCTCCTGGCACTTGACCTTTATATATTTATAAACATTAATGCAGTCATCACCCATTCTCCTCCAAGCTGAGCAGACACCCAGCTCCCTGAGCCTTTCTCCATAAGGGAGATGTTCCACTCCCTTCACCATCTTGGTTGCTCTGCACTGGCCTTGTTCAAGCAGCTCCCTGTCCTTCTGGAACTGAGGGGCCCAGAACTGGACACAATATTCCAGCTGTGGCCTCACCAGGGCAGAGTAGAGGGGCAGGAGAACTTTTCTCAACCTACTAACCACCCCCCTTTCCCTTCTAATGAACCCAAAGATAAAAAGAAAGGGCAATGGAGATGCCTAAATGTAGATAGCTAGGGCCATTTTAGATGTTATCCAAGACAAGCCTAGATCTGGTGGGCAAGACATGGGACTGTCAGGATCCAGGTCAGGATCTGGCAGATAGCCCAGAGCATCTTAACCATTGCTGTATAAGTAGACCCCTGAATTCACCTCTTGATGAATTTTTGCTTGTGGTTTAGAGACAGCAATCTTCTTGTTTCATCTCAATAGTGAGAGCTGAAGGTGATTTGAAAAAAAATATGTATACATTATATTTCTACTTCCTATCTCCTGAGCCTTTGACAGAAGCTAGTTGTAAACAGGCATAAATAAATTTTAAATATTCCAGTTGGCAACACCTGACACTCAGATAGTTGTATCCTTTTAAACAATCTCCATCGGGCTATCATTTGAAAGGGATGTTTACCATGGCCTGATAAAAACTTTGATTTATTAATTGCTCTAAACAAGATTTACAAGGAAATTGGATATCATTAAGAAGCAGGTGTTTTTACCATGTCTGACCTAAATCATAATGGCTTCAGAGTGCTAATGATCATTTTTGCTTGTCTTAAGCATATTGCTTGTGAATGACTTCATCAGGTGAAATTGCTTTAAAATAGACACTGGTGATAACAAGCTGCAAGTTGTTAGGATGTTTGCTGAGCACAAAACCATAGAAGGAGTTTAATATAATTTCTGAATTATAATAAATAAACAAATAAAGGAGATAAAGCTATACAACACACAATTTACTTTTTCAGTATGTATTTTATAGGGACAAAATACATTAGTAGTAGGCATGAGACTACCTTTGAATATCAGGCTACTTTATAGTCCAATGCCTGGAAAAATTAATATCTGATAATCTCATCTGACATCCCAGATACTGACACACCTATGGTAGTCATGGAACACTCGCCACATTTCACCAGCACCAAATTCTATGCCTTTACTTTAAAAGTGCAAATGCAGTGTGGGTCATTTTAGAAATTACTGCAATTATTCCATGAATAATTCCATGTACCTCAATAGACAGTAAAAATCCCATAAAAATGTACAAGGTGGTTTGAAACATGATTATTAAATGTGACATTCATTGTGAAGGAATATTTGCAAGTACATTTCAACAGTCTTGAAAATACCTTCTCATATCAAATTTTGTTATTCTCCATTTAACACAGTTTAGATTTCACCCCATCCTTTTAAAATCAGTATTAGAGGCCATGGAACAAAAAATTGAACAAAAACAATCAGTATCCTGAGCATGCAGTTTATCTGTTTTAACGTGAGCTTTAGTTCTTTCTATTCTATTTCTTCCACAAGGTTGTCTGAACTCCTTCTCTATATTTAGTGTGTATACTACCAGACAGATACTCTCAAATTACAAAAAATCTGTAGAAACTGTAATTTTCTAAACATTGAGTCACTGCTGCTCTTATGAGAGTGGTGGAACTGGAGACCACCAGAGGATTTCAGTACAGAAAATGGATGTCCCTGGAGAGATACCCTTCTGCAGCATTATTATTTCTTCATTTAATTCTGAATTTTTGAATGTAAATGCAGTTATACACAAAGCATAGCATGTTCTTGAATTAAGACTTTGAGGCCATAACATGCCCATAAATTACTGTGTTCATATATTATAAATGCTGTGTTCATATATTATAGATTTTATATTCATACTGCTGTGTGGGTTAAGTCTGTAGCTTCCCTTTCAACTGCAAATTTTTCAGGATTTCCTCTATAAGCCAGAATCTAAATTAAATTAAACCAAAACAGTTTCTTTAATTTAAACTGTTCTTTATTCTATTATCTAATCAAAATAAATGCACGTTCATGTTGCGATGCTACTGGCAAAAATTTTGCCAGGAAAATTTATGGATCCCTCTGTTATCTATAACAGGTCAGAACCTCATGTCACTGCTATCACTAACATGCTTTCCATTAATTCCTGCTGAAAACCTGTGCCAGAAACAAAATTAGATGTTACTCATCTAGAATAATATGCTCAAAATTCAAGTTAATTGATTTTATATTTATACCCACAAATCATAGTAGTTTACAATAACTGAATTAATAGTTTTATTTTTCCAACCTTGGCCTAATGAAAGTCTAAATGGTATTATGCTACATGCTGCTTGAGCAGACCTACCTAATATTGCTGTTAGTTCAATAGATGAGTGAAGATTCCCATAGACACCTCCAGGCTAAATCCAAAACTCTTTAAAAATCGGAAGAAATCTTCATCTTGACTCCAAAATGGGTTAGCTGATACATTGTCTAAAGGATTTAAAAATTCATGATCAGCTAAACACCACTGTCTAAACCTCTTAGTTATATTTTTATAATATATTTTTCACCACCTTACCCTCAACCACAGATTTACATGATTATGATTTCTCTCTCTCCTGAGGTATGTCGCTCATTGTTTACTAGTATTGTCATTTCTTAATAAACACAAAATAATACTTTCAAACAGTTTTGGGTTTTTTTCATACCTATGTCCCTTCTGACAATATGTGTGTCATAAAAGTCAAAAGGAAAGGTGTTCAGCCAACAGTCACATCCAAACTCACCTCTGTAGACAGAGCCACTGTCTACATTTCTATTTATAGTAGCTGGTAGGAGGCAGCGCTTCATACTCACTGCTTACCCTATCTTTTTGGCAAGGCCCCTTTTATTGTTCAGCTGTGGAAATTTCAATGTAATTTCCTAAAGAACATTCTGGCTTTGTGAAGCCTTATTTATGTTACAAGGAGATCATACATTGTTAGCCTAAGATCAAAAATACACTTTGATCTTTTTTTTTTTTTATTGTTCAGAACTATATACGGCCAGTGATTTAATCTAAAATAGTGTATCACTGAAGAAATTTTTTAAGCAATTGCATTTTAAATGTGCGTGGTTTTAGATTCCATATTATATAATTCCATATTATTTCCCATACTACTGAAAAATAATAATTCATATTCTGAATATGTTCTAAACGATGGGAAATACGAATATTATTATGTCAGGGTAGGCCGATTTACACATGCTAATTTTGTTACTATTGTTAGAAATATTTTCAGAAGTAAAAGAAGCAATTGATGATCTTTAGTGACAAAACATTTTCAGTATAAAAGGTAGAAATACCTGTTTGGACAAACTTCCATGAAGGAGAGTGTAAAACCCTCTATACAACACATCAATTGTTACCAGCCAACGCAGTCACTGATGTATTGGTCTCTTATTCACATGCTCTTGAGGCAAAGCATCAGAAAGTTTTCAGACAAACTGGGCAGAGTGTAAAGTAATCTGTTTCAATAATAGATATTTTGACTATCTGTAAATTCTTATACTCTACCAGTCCTGTATCATTCACAAAAATACGTGCTAGCAATTAATGAAATTATTTTGTCTATCTGCTGTGGGATACCAATGCAGAATGACATGAGCAATGTAATTACATGACAGTGAATATAATTCTGTTTTGCTGAAGTTTTTCTAAAGAGGCATTCAGTTATTAGACCATGCAGGTAATAACAGTGTATTTTTGTTAAAAATGGGGTTATGATTGTGACTGCTCTGCAACAGGTAGTCTTTCTCCTATGTTAGGGATTATTTTTCTGCTCAGGGATTTTCGCTGACAAATGTAATGCAGGGGACAGTTTTTACAAAGACAGTATGTCAATGTAATAAAATAGTTTTATATTAGTAGATTTGTAAGGAAAAATGTTCTTAAGGATGAAAAATAGTCTGTCTTAAATTAAATTGGCATTTGAACAAAGTATTATTAAGAAACAGGCCACGAACATACACATTATTTTGTGTATGCTGTGTTTTAAACACAAATAGTATACTAAATTGAACAGAATAAGTAGCACACCAAGTATTAGTGTATGACTTTATGTGAGCAAAATCATCACCTTAGTCATACAGTGCAAACCTAAGTATTGTATAGTTCAACTAAATAAATTCATCATTTATCAAAAGCTGCTTATTACCAGAGAAAATCACTTTCCAAAGATCCAAATCTTGGGATTTCTAGATAGAGAAGATGTATTTTCTATCTGAAAAGAATGAAATGGTTTCTTAAGTCAAAACCAAAAATAAAATCAGAGCTCAGATATTCAATTCCTTAATGAAAGGAAGTAACAAAATATTGTCATCTGTCTTCAGTCTGTCTTCTCATGATGTGTACAGGGCACCCAGAGAGACACAGATCAGAGTGCCTTGCTTTCTAAACCCCTTAGAAAGGATCTCAGGTGAAGCTGAATCCAACCTTATAGTGTCAGACTTGGCCTTCCCAGGGAGAGTGACTGAAATGTTAAGGTCTGAGGGAATGCTTGACTGTCAGATACCCCTTGATTGGGTTAAGGTGAAATGACACTCAAGGTCTGTATTTGAACATAAGATTTAATTAGAATTATGGAAGGAATAACTCATAAAAGCTGTTACTTTGATTATTATACATGTTCAGGTTGTATAATAATAAAGGCTGATCATTTTGATCACAAAATTCAAAATACATGTATGTTCAAGAAGTGCAACCTGGAAAAAAGTTGTGGTAGCACTGATCAATTCATGATTTTAGGAAAGAGAAAGCAAGAGAATAGGAGAAGAAAAGTAAGAGAGATATATAACAAAAAATCACCAGTCCTGGATCTATTATTGGGCCAGCCAGTGGGGAAGGGTTGGTGTCGATGAAATTCCCAAACCCCACCAATACAGCCCCTCATTTTATAGGTTTGTTTCACTTAGTAAGCATGGTTGAGATATATCAGATTGAATATCTGGAGCAGACCTCTGCTCACTTCCTCCTCAGTCCTTGTCTCTATCATTACCTCCATACGCAGACTGTAGGCCATAGGCAAACCCTTATCAGTGTCTCCATCCTCTCCAGAAGTCCCTTTGGAATACTAAAAAGTGTCTGTTCAAGGGCTTGCAATGGTCCCTGAGGATCAGTTCCATGACTTATGATTGTCTTATTATATTTAATATATTTTTTCTTTTTTTTTCTTTTTCTTATCTGTATATCATGACAATTTAGTATCACTATAGACTGTTTTTTTTCATTGCTGAAGGTACATTAATTGACAGCTTACTGTTTCTGTCACAATCAAGGTGTAAATGTAAAAAGCACTTAGTTGTAGGGCTGTTTGTTTGGTTTTGATTTTTTAATTTACTGGGCAGGATTTTTTCTTTTACTGGGTCATGGGGTATTAAGAATACTGCGAAGAACTTTCATTTCAGGGATGCAAGACTGTCAGGTAAAAGAGTATTCAGTATCTTTTTGATCAAAAGCCAGATTTCTGTCTCCTGAGCCAACTTTTCCATCTGCCTGCACCTGGAATTAATTCAGAATCCTTTGTTTATGAAAGCACAAGCTGTTGCTATTGGAAGGGTAGCATTGTCACATATGAATGATTACCACTTCAGTGAAGATTCAAGTGGGAGGAAATGGTGGACTGGAATTGCAAAATTTCTTTACATTATCATTTTTTTTTTTAAATAAATTAAAATAAATCTTGATAAGCTGTGGATGTAGAAGAGTAAATGATACAGGACAATATAAAGGCTGCATGTAAGATTTTCCTTCTCATGAGGAAATAACTAAAAATTGGAAAGGCACTAGCAGTGAAGCAATACATTCCTTCTAATATCATTGTAAACAGTGATATTCAAACTTTTACAGTATTATGTTAAATACAATTTCATGAATACTTTGCAAACAGGGATTTACCTCTTGGATGCATATCAAAATTAGGTTTGGATTTTCAGAGTGAAGAAGTTAGATTAATATCTTGTGTACAACAGACAGCATTGGATTGCTTTTGATATCATGTTCCTGACATTTACAACACTTAAATCTCAGTGTCTCTACCTATAGATTTGATTACCTCATAGGCATTTACCTGTATTCAGATCTTTTTTTCAAAATGCCTTGATTTTCACACCTTTTGTGAAGACTGCAAAATCTATAACTTGGCTCCATAAGAAGGAAGGCTGACTGAATACAGTGGGGGAGTTTCAGAAAGGCTGGAGGCACTTTCTTTTTTGTTTATCACATATGTTCAGAAATCTTGAAGGGTCTTTTAAAGATTCTTCTGTAACTTAGCATTAGACAGCAACATTTTTTACATAGACACAATTGCTTTAATCTAACTGCCTATTTGCCACAACTTTAACTTATTACATCCCAGTTCTGTGACAGTCCTTGAAGCTGCCTCCATCCTGTTTGCCATATGACTCATTCTCAACCAGCTTAGGCTCAGAGAGTTATGAAAAACAGGAGACAGAGATGCTTTATGAATAATGTTATTTTTGGGGCTTCATGGTGTTACCTATGGCACTTTAAAAATGCTTGCTTTTTTTAAAAGGGCCTTCTGTGCTTAGACCCAGAGAGCATTTGATGGTTTCAGTAGCTCCTAATATCAGTTCTCTGCAATACATTAGGAAGTTATTACCCTCCAAGGAATATCTTATGAAAAGTACTGGCAAGGAATTAGAGCAAAAAATAGGTCCTGGTAAGACTCTGAAATAAGGAGCTTCAGCTCTGACAACAGTATACTCACGAAGGCCAGAAAGAGAGCAGGTTAGAAAATGCAAGCAACATCATTCAGTTTTGCAAAGGGACTCTAGGTTAAACAGCTCTCTGGCCTTAATAAAAAAACAGAGATAAAGTTCCTCTGACTGGATTGCAGTTGACTAAATGTCTAGGGTGGAAGCTCAACCCTACTGGGACATCAGAAATTGTAGGTGGGGTCCTCCAAATTGTGCCTATCCTTATCTACAAGTGATCATTGCATTTTATTCACCTTAGCTATCTGCCTTACAGAGGAATGATTTTTCTGTGGGAGATTCCTTTTCCTTGTCTACACATGGAGGGAGCTTACATCAGTAGCTCATTCTAAAGAGTTCGCAGATGAAGTTGAGCTAAATCAAGCAGGTAAAGCAGTTCCTTGTTTTCCAGTGTCCTTATTTTTGCCCCCTTCCCAATGTAAGTATAGAGATTATCACAGAATCACAGAATCAGCCAGGTTGGAAAGTACTTCTGACATCATCAAGTCCAACCCTTGATCCACTACTGCTGTGGTTCCCAGACCATAGCACTGAGTGCCACATCAGTCTCTTCTTAAAGACCTCCAGGGATGGAGAATCCACCACCTCCCTGGGTAGCCCATTCCTGTGCCTGATCACTCTCTCTGTAAAGAGTTTCTTCCTAATATCCAACCTAAACCTCCCCTGACAGAGCTTAAGACATGCCCTCTTGTCTTACTGATGGCTTCCTGGGAGAACAGACCGACCCCCCCCCCCTGGCTACCCCCTCCTTTCAGGGAGTTGTAGAGAGTGATGAGGTCTCCCCTGAGCCTCCTCCTCTCCAGGCTGAACACCCCCAGCTCCCTCAGCCATTCCAAGCAAATAATTTGTGGGCATTTGAACATTAAAAAACATGTTAATTCATTAACAAGTAATTTAATTTATATATATTTCTCTCAAATATGTATTGAAAATATTTTAAATAACATTTTGTTGAAAGGTAGTTCAAATATAATTATAATAGAAAAATGAGTTTGAAATATTTCAAACTTAATTAAATTAAATCATTTATATGTAACTAGATTGAATGTTTAAAATGGTTTTTTTTGGTCCTCATTTGGTGAGAACACTTTTGAGAACTATCCTTTAGTTTAGTCTTTATCCTTTATTCCTCTAAATGTTTGTGTTTATTTAGTATTTTACAGGCTATTATTTATTTATTATTTTATTCTTACTCCTGAAAGACTGGACTTGTAACTTAAGCAGAATAAGTGTCAATACATAACTGTTTCCCCAAAACAGAAGGAATATAAAATTTATAGTTAATACGGTGTTTACATGTATTTGGTGGAGACAGCTGTTTTCCCCCATATTCCTCAAATAAGATAGTTTTATTTGCTTATTTTATTTTGAAATAACAAACTTTATGCTTCCTTTTTCCTGTGTTGGTAGGTGATATTTCAACATTTCTATACCCCATGTTTCATCGTTCCCATGTCTTATTGCATCCCTCCAACTCAGTGGAAATGGTGTTGACTCTAATATGACTAAGGAAACTCTTCACTGTCCATCATGATGTACAATCCATTATGATTCTTTAGGAAATAAATTATGATGATTAAAAAATCAGAAATGAGACATGTTTACAAGTTTGTCCATCTTGAAAGATTCAGAAAATCGCTAAAGCACTTTGTGTTCTAGAATTCTTCATCATTTGCTTGGTTTGGATGCTTAGTTGGTTGCTTTTGGGGGCTGTTCTTTTGTTTTCTTGTTGTTTTGGTTTTTGGTTTTTTTTTGACAAAAGTGAACACTTAACCACTTGCATTTTAGATAATTACTGACAATGTGAGTGGACAGCTTTAAGAGCTTTGTATACCAAAAAAATTCAAACATTGGCTGTAAATATAAATAAATAAGCTCTTTTGGTCCGATTCCCATGGGTTGGAAATGACAGTATTCCTGTTCAAGATGTGGAGCTACTTGCTGTACACAACATGGTTGTAACTACATTATTGTGTCTATCAAGACATACATACTAAAGGGCAAGTGGCACTATATAGAATATCTGCAATTTTTATTCATGTAGAGTAGGACTAAATTTTAGACATGTTTTAAATAAGAATGTTGGTTTTAAACATTTTTCTCATGAAGTATGAAAATTTTCTGTGTCAGTTCTTTATTGCTTTCAGGGATTTAACCGAACTGGAACTGAAAAAAATTATCTGAAAGATGTTTTCTGTGTTCTGTTCTTTATTTTTTAGGTTATTTCTTGATTAAAGCCAGCTTGTGTATACTTTTTATATTATTAAACATTTTTGCTTATGAAAAAAAGGGATAAAATTAATTTTAAAATATTTTTCAAAGTGTCTACTTTCCAGATTACTGAACCATGTGCTGATATTTCTTTTTGGTTTACCAGCATAATTTTTAGTTGCATGAGATTTTATAACTCCACATAAATTACTGATGTTCATGCAGTGTAAACAGCAGATGGGTGAAACAATTAAGAGGCAAAACAAAAGAACTGAAGGATGGAACAGAAAAAAGTTTCTTTTCATAAGCCAAACGTGCATACAGACACACACACACACAGATGTTTTAACGAAACACATTTACCTACTTAATATTATTATCACTCAAGGATTCAAGTGAATTAAAATCAGTATGGATTGGAAGTACAGATTTCTGAGAGTATAAATACACAAATAATGAATAAAATTTCTTTTTGATTCTCTAAGAATATGGATCCAGCTGTCTTAATTTGCACAAATAGTAAATCTCTGGGCATAAATAAGCGTTCTGAAAATAAGCGAACAAATATTATAAAAAACTGAAACAAGGTAGTGTAAAAATAACTGGGAACCTGGGAAACTGAAAAGGAACAATTTGAGAAATATGCTAAGAAATGAGATTAGTAGAATTCTTAATTCATGCTTTATACAGCATACTACCTAATGGAATATCAGTTATATTTATTCTCTCCTTTTGGGGAAAAGAACAAAATCAATTTCTATGCTAAGAAAAAGAAACTATGAAAAAAAAAATGAGTCACATAATTTTTAATAACCAAACTTAATGAGCATAGTCTCAGCTCACTTTTTGACCTTGGAGAATGAATAACCAAAGATTCTTATATTTAACACTGGTGTATTACTTAATTTTATTATATTCTTCAGTAGGATCTAGCACAGGTACTTTCTGTTTATATCTCACCACAAAAAGCCTCCTCTTCCCTCTTATGTGACCATCCAGGTGGTACTACTGGATGTTTTCCTCTCCAGAAGATAAGGGAAAAGACGCTGACAGTGACAACTGGATATTTTCATTCAAATTCTTAGCAATTATTTTTTTCCAGCCAGTCAAACTGACTGCCAGCTCCAGTGGTGTGGAACAGAAGCAGATTTACATGTGGAAGTAAGCTGGAAGGCATTAGGACCTTCTCAGTGGTCTCTGGGAGTATTAGTATTTAAAGTAGTATTTCAAATTTTATTTTGCTGGCCAGGGATAATCTTAGGGTGATGCAGCTACAATGGCAGACACCACTCAGTCACATAGTGTATATTCTTTTTCTTTCAGCAAGGTGAGTAATAAAAGTAAAATAAAATAAAAAAAAGACAGAGAGATTTTGGTTCAAAGGTTGCTGTTCTACCACATCTACCATATACTCAATACAAACAAAAATGCACACACTTCCACCTTTTGAGGTCCCCAGCCCTTCAATGTAGATCAGATGGGCAACACAATCCCAAGGGAAGAATATTGACTTTCAATGACTTGATGTGCCAAGTCCCAGATGATGCCCAGCCCTGGTGTGCAGCAGCTACATTGCAGGCTCCACACCTTGTTCCTCTCTGAAAGGATGCTCCTCATGAAGAGCTGTTGCATTCACTCTCTGCTGCCTCCTGAGGTGGTGAATATAAACCACTCAAGGCTTCATTAGCCCCATCACTCCAGGCTAATCTTTTTTAGTTTTTACTGTTTCTAAAGCTAATAAGAAGTTGTTACTGGCATTGTTATTACCTTCTGTCCTCCAAATATGTTTCAAATATGGCAAATTGCTAAGAATTAATCTGTACTTCTTTATTCCCTGCAAGTGCCTAGATCACTTTTGGGTAACTCCATTATCTATATTTTATTTGTTTTTCCCAGAAGTTCCTGTTTTACCTGTAAGAGAGTTTTTAAAAATTATTTTAAACTATACACACGATAAATGCATCTGTTTTCTTAACTAAGTGTTGTCACACACTAACATACGTCAGTGACACAGTATTAGTAACAGGTGTCATTAGCAACAGTGTTTTTTTTAAATGATGTAGAAGCCATTGGAGGAAAGCCTTCTATGAAATAACAACTAGAATTTTGTGTAAATATCTCTAAATAAACACATATTTAGTTACACCTTTTTAGTGTAGGTACTAGAATTTAGATGTGAGAGTAGTACATCTTATTAAAGCAATATCTGATCCAAGGACTGCCAAATGTAACAGATTTTTAAAAAACAGCATTTTTTTAAAAAAAAGACAGATACATTAACATATATGTTTAGACAGCTCATCGGAAGGAAATAAATGAGATAAAAATAGATATACCTTTATGTTTACAAGACTAAATAAATTTAAAGTAATGAGCATATGCAAACAGCAACATGTGTACTCATGTGTCTGTCTACAGTTAGAGACTGTAAGACAATGAAATAACACCTGAAGCAGCTATAAATGGACTATCTTAGATCTCAGTTTCTTAGTATAAATAAAGCAGGATGGGTGTCAGCACAGGACACTTGGCTCTTTTTTGTTTAAGAATTATGTGGTACTGAGCCTGTGTTCTGTACAGAACCAAATTCATTGAATAGCTCAGTGTTCATTCATCTAGGATACTAGTGAAGAAATAAAAAAAAGAAAAAAAAAAGGGTGAAAAAATCAAAATATAAACTTCTTCCAATCATTAAATCATCTACATTTCAGGCATGTAGTTCTGTGTGGAATATGGTAGATGTGTACAAGAACACAGAGACAGAGCCATATATATTAATTCTACTTCAATTACATTTGAGGCTAAGTTACAATTAATGCAATCATGCTTTCAGTAATCCTTTTCAGAAAGATTCTGACAGGGTGCAATTTACATGCACTTACATTTATTGCCATGAAAGACAAGAAGATGCAATTTGTGCTTGTCCACAACGTCTTAAATGCATCATTTTTTTCCCTCATCTGTTTTGTTTTTTTTTTTTTAAATTTAAATATATATATCTAATTTATTGTGGAGCTAGTGGAGCAGTCAGTTTCTTTCCCCTTTGCCTGGAGGGAATTTGCAACCTCTATCTAATCAAATGGTGTGTGCACACATTTTGAACTGTAGGCAAAATTGAGCTCATTGGCCTCATTTCAAATACGTGAAGATAGAGCAGAGATGATGAAGGAAGTCATTAGCTGTCCTGGTTTGTAAACTGCCTGTTACTTATGTATGTAAATATGCATTGTAGAACATGAAATGAGGCTTTTAATTGTTTTTTGTTAGCTTTTAATTATTTTTTCAATTTCATTCAGCCAGTGCAAGTCAATATGCACAAAAAAAGTAAATTGGTTGTGGGAAAAACACTTTTTAACTGTGAAATTTCATACTGAAAAGCTCTCCCTAGGATTCAGCTTTTAATAGAGGAAACAGCTATGATTTATGTACAAATATTTTGGCAATTGGAATGCTAATAGATGCATTACAAAGGTAAGAAATGAAAATTTATTGGGCTTTTTACTACTCATTTTCTATCATTTAATGCAAAACCATCATTTGTGAAAATAGAATAAAATTAAGTATGTTTCCAAAATACTTTCAAAAAATTGGACTGCATTTAAGGTAAGAATTTAGCAATAAATAGAGGATAAATCCAATTAAAGCCATAAAAATCTAGAAATCAATTGTAGTCCTTTATAATAAAAAGAATTTCTGCCAGTTTGCAAGGTGTTCTCTAAAATGCATATCCTGAGCATACTAAAGAGTATATTTTATTCACATATTCACATAGTGCTCACATTGTCAAGTTCTATTGTTGGATTAAGTGCTACCTAAATATCAAGGGGCTTTGTGGGCTCCTTAGTGTTACATTGATTTTGTCTCTACTACAGTTTTTTTTCTGTTTATGTCAATATGAATTGCAGAAGGCCTTACTTCAGAAAACAAAATATCCCAAGAGTTGCCCATTGGAGAGAATTCTCCCTTTGAACTGTTATAAATGAGCAAAATCATATTAGGACAGTAGCATGTACAGCAGCAGAAAATCTTGTTCGATCATTTCCTTGCTCTTCCCCCTAAGGGGTAAAGTAAATTATAAAGAACATTGGTATAAAAAGATGTTTTAGAAATTTTAGGAATACAGTTAACAACAATCAAATGTAATTTTAAATAGCAGATGCTGTATATCTCATTACATCATAATTATAACCCATTTTTCTTTTAAAAGTTAAATGTTTAATATAATTGAACTTAATAATTATTTATATGCTAATTATAATTTTGTATGACATACAGGCTTTATAGGTTATATAGAGAGAAGAGAGTTTGCCAAGGGCTGCACTTTGCTTTTTGTTTTTCTTTTTCTTTGTGGTTTGTTTTCTTGTTGTTTAAATGATGACTTTTCACACTTCTACTGTTCAGATTCTCTCCCCATCCCACTGGGCTGATACTGAGAAAGCACCCATGTGGTGCCTAGCTGCTGATTTGGCTTAAACCACAAGACCTACAAGGAACTTTTAAATTAAAGCATTATCAGAAGAAAGTGATGAAATAAATTTTGGAATTTTTAAAAAAAGAAAACTCCTTCCCTCAGGCAAAAAAATTGTAGTAATCAGCATATGAATTTCCTGCTACCATTTGTGTTAGATTATGGTTTCCTTGAGACACATTGTTTGAAAGATTGCATATCTCTCATATCAAAACCTTTTTTACAGTAATTTACCTCCAGTTTGCTGACTCAAATGCATCCCAAGATGATACTGATTAGGAACTGCAACCATCTGACACCTTTTCAACATCACATGTGAAACAAGGTAAGACTAATCATCAATATCTCTGTCAATGGATCACATTCTCTTTACATTCTGATACACATCATGAACTGAAAAAATGTTCACCTTGCCTTCCTTATTGAAATTTTTAGGATTTTCAATCTGATTTTTACATGGAAGGACAACAGCCTACCTCATCCTAGAGCTTAGAATTCTCCTTCAATGAAAAAAACCTGAAAGCTGAATAAGAAAATGTCAATTAGTATGGAATAATTTTGGTTCAGTACAATTTGGAGGTTTATGATTAAAAGTACTTTTTGATTCCCCAGACCTTCTAAAGAAATGCCAATTATGAAGAATTAATGCTTGGTTTCATGCAGAAAATAAATTCATTTTTACATTTCTATTAGAATATTGTATTTCTCAAATTGATAGCACATTTTCATGCCATTACACTTCTCCATTTGTCTATATAACAACTTTTTGCACATGCTAAGAGGCAGATATCATTATATAACATGGTATAAGTACCATAAGGTCTTCACTGTAGAGAGGATGGATACAATTACATGGCTAAATACACAGACATTATAGTTACTTCATTCAACTGTTTTGTTCCAAGGCTGACCACATACACACACACGTAAGTTATATTGTCAAACATTTTTCCCCATCTGTTCTAAACATCTATTTTTAGGCAAATGCACTGAACCCTCAGCATCTGAATCCAAATATGATTAGTGGAGATTTCAACCAGTAGAGTTGAAGGAAATTAGAGAGGAATGCTGGCCAGTGGTTTGAGCCAGCACAGGTGCCATCCACAAGCCATCTGTTGTGATAGGTGCAAGGGAGGGTGAGTTTTGCAATGTTGTGATGGCATGTGCAGTGGGTAGCACTCATCTGCAATGGGACTTCTGTGTATGAGAGTAAGTCTTATTGTTAATTATGGTCTTCTTTAGTATTATTATTTTATAAATTTTAATAATAAGATAGAATTTTATTTACGCAAAGGCTCATTAATTTTTTAACATAGGTTTACCATTCTATATCTATACTAGCTGGAATTATCACAAACATTGTGATAAAATTAAAGCTGCAATGTATGGGTAGAAGGTGTTAATGGACTTCAGAGCCACAAATGAACCCTTATGTTCCAGTGTCATGGCTGCTTCTGTGACAAACTGGTGGGGTGCAAGGTTATCCCTGCAGTAGGGTTTGCCTCACTTTGTGGTCTCTTAAATGTTTCATAGTTTTTAACTATGTAGAGATTTTGACACACAAATCATAGAATCATAGAATCAAAGAATTGGCTGGGTTGGAAGGGACCTCAGAGATCATCGAGTCCAACCCTTGAACCACCGTTGCGGTTGCTAGACTATGACACTGAGTGCCACATCCAGTCTCTTTTTAAATATCTCCAGGGACAGAGAATCCACCACTTCACTGGGCAGCCCATTCCAATGCCTGATCACCCTCTCCATAAAGAAATTCTTTCTAATATCTAACCTAAACTTCCCCTGGCACAACTTAAGACCATGCCCTCTTGTCTTGTTGAAAGTCATCTGGGAAAAGAGACCAACCCCCACCTGGCTACCCCCTCCTTTCAGGTAGCTGTAGAGAGCGATGAGGTCTCCCCTGAGCCTCCTCTTCTTTAGGCTGAACAACCCCAGCTCCCTCAGCCTCTCCTCATAGGGTCTGTACTCGAGTCAGCTTTTCAGATGAATCCCTAACATTAACTCAGGACAGTGAGGATTTTGTTTAAAAAAAAAAAAATCAAACAAAACAACAAAACAACATAAGCATCTAGCATGACTTGGGATTCTACAAGATATCTGGAATATCCTGTGGGCCTCATAGGTATGATGCAGGACTTCAAGGTGACTTGCACAACTACAGAATGGCAGCTGAAGAAGCAGTAGGAGTTTCACAGATTCATAGAAATGTTGGTTTAAAGAGACCTCTGGAGGTCATCAAGCCCAACAGTGACCATAAAGCTCAGCTATTGCCTAAACTTGATCAGACAAGGCTTCTCTGGATACTCTATCATAGTAATTTTTTTCCACTTTCATGTCGAGTTTGAACCTCTTAAGACAGTTTGTCACTGCTATCTCTCTCATTGTGTCTGGAAGACAGCACTTTCTCATGCAGGAAGGACTCAACAGTCACCTGAAGCCATTGCTCATCCTTCATGCTATGAGCTCCATACTGAATCCTAACTTCTTTTCCACACCTTTACCATGCTAGCCTCATCTAAGGGCAGTGGATAATAAATCTTCCCTTTGCAGGTGCTCTGTTAAGATCCTTCCAAATTTCTGTTCATCAATTCTCATGAAATGAACACACATACCTTCCTGCACTTTATTTCATCTAGCTCCTGGAATACTATCAAATCCAGCCTCTCACACCTCAGGTTACATTGTCTAACTGGCCTCTTTTTGTCCATCCTAACCATAGACATTCAATAAGTGTAAAATAAATAAAAAGCCAAATCTGGCTTTTGGGCAGTCTGCACCTGCCTTCTGTAAGTTTCCTTGCAAGTCATGGGTCCCTTGCCTTCCTACTGATTTTTCATACTCTATTCACTTCCCTTGGGAATGCTAGATATTTTGAGTCATAGTAGCCATGTGACTAGCAGCAGGCCAGAGCCACAGATCTCCCTACACAGGCTGTAATGAAGGCTGACTTGCATACTTCATGGATGCACATTTATGTAAGATAGGTGTGTAGCCACACATCTTTATGAACTGAATTCTGTCTTAAATGCAACCATCATACACATGAGAAGTGTTTGCCTTTTTAGACATAGAACTTGGCATGATTAAAAAATATGTAGATTTTTACTTCAGCAGTTTTTAATTTTAAAATGACATTTGCTAATTTATATGACAAAAATAGTTTTGTTTTATAGATTTTTTCTTTTAAGTTTCCTATTTCTTTAGGAAAAAGAAAAAAGATTTTTTTCAGGAAAACAACACCATGCAGTTTTGTAGTTTTAATTCTGGCCATATCATCTAATATCCATGTCCATCTATCTTCCTAGGACTGAAGACAGTTTTGTCTTCTAGCAGTTGGTAGTATATCTTCTTTCTAAGCTATATTGTCTTCAAATGCCTGAAAAGAAGAAATAACAAATTAACAAAGCAGTAATGCTTAAAATAGCCATAAACAGACAATTATGAGTGATAATGAAGATAAATAAGTCCCTTTCTTATAAGTAGTTGTTGAATTTGCTCAACAAAGAAGTAAACCTATAGAGGAAGACAGTTACAGTTCTCCAGACCGCTGTCCTTACAGTCTGTTCACATCCATGAGCATTTTAAACAGTTAATTTGCAAATGATTTCTGCAATGATTCTTTAAAGCTTCAGTGAGAAAAGAAGAATACTGGTATTCTTGTTTTGTGAGGGAGAGCTGGTTCTATCTACTGATAATGTTTATTGAGAAATTTATTTTTTAAAGTATTGGGCTAGAGCACGTGATGTCCTTACACTATGAATCAATGTCTTTGGTCATTTCTGGACAGATGTTTGCAGTTTTTTATATATGTCTTTGTCTAATTAAAAGCCATTATTGTTAATTTATTTATATGGAACTGGACACACCCTCCAGAACTGACTAATTGCTTTTTTGTACTTATTCCCCTTGGAACAATGAGTGTATTCAGTGTACAAGATTCGTGTACTTGTGACTATATCTCCTGTCTCCCAACTTGTTTTACTGCAACAAGGTAAAAAATCCCTTTTGCTATATTGGGTTCAGTTTTCATGCTTGAGGGATTTGGCTTCTCCAACAGAAGCTATATGTCTTTGACCTTCTTCAGGTGGAAGAGTCAGATGTTTTGCCCTTGAGAATGATTTTCAGTATAACAAAAGCTTTTTATACTAGCTGGCAACAGAAGTAGACCTTTAGCAGAAAGCACTCAAACCGTATATTAGTTGATGCAAAGGCAAGAAGGAAAACTACCACAATGAGCACACAATAAACAAAGATTCAGGTGCCATGGCTGAGTTTTTTGAATAGAAGAATGATAATGAAAATAGTTTTCAAAATTATATATAATATGAGAAATAAAAATAGAATAAAAAGACATTCTCAAATCAACACCAGAGAAATACACTCAGTAAAGAAAAATGTAGAGGCAGTAGAAAAGAGAATTTCCTGTACAAAAATACTGAAAACAATACATTTGAAAAACACAGTTTGAAAAATAGATGCATTCCAAGTCAAACATGTTTACTTACAAATAAGTGAAAAGATGGCTCATTTCTTCTAATTTCAAAGCAATTTACAATTAATCTTACAAAAAGAAGTACTTAGAGGGCCAAGGGAACTACAGATTAGATATTTTCGCTGTTTACTAATTAGCATTTTCTATATAAATGGAAGTTTGATGAACAAAAAGGACAGAATACCTTATTAAATATTCAACCTTTATAACCTCTTAGTTACAGATGTTTTTGAATGCAGTCCCTGGCTCATATCTAATCTGTAAGAGGCAGACCATATGACATTGGTTTCTTTTTTCTTTTCTGCCTTTACATTCAGTTGAGTCCCTGATGAAAAACTAATGAAGAAAAATGGGTATTCAAAGGAAAGAAGTTCACTAAAGTAGCTGACAAATGAAAACAAAATACTATTAACACCAGCAATGATTGGAAAAACCTCATGAGAAATGAGTTATGCTCATCCTTAGAGATAAGTGATAACAGTAATAAAGTGCCTTACTAAAGTAGATTAGAAACAGTGTGAATATATTCCACATAAGATTACAAATAATGAAAATGAGCAGCATTGTTATCTATGATAAGAGTATTCAAAAATATTAGGGGAATGCTTGTTTTGATAGAGAATTTGATTCCAAGAAAACCATGATTGCTATTTACTTTTTAACTTCTTTAAAGACGAGCAAATAATTGAACTGATAGTGTCAAAATGGATGACTGAAAGCATTGATCCTACAGAGGTGTCTTTCCAGTGTCCTAGGTGATGTCAGTGAGTTTTAGGATTGTGTTAGAACAGAAATGAGGTCTCTATATTGGGATTCAGCATAATTTATATTAAGTCTGTGCTGCTACTCTAGTCTTCCCGGTGATTCTTATTTCTTAGCATAAAATTATTTTCCTAAGATGATTTTCATGTTTCTACAGTTAAGTTCTATGTCACTCTGTTAGAGTTTTTTTCTTACTTCTGGTTTGTTTCTTTTGTGGGTTCATTTTTTGCTTTATTTTGGTTTGGAGTTTCTTTTTAGTCTGGTTTTATGTTTTTAAAATACTTTTAATGCAGTTGGTTATATCAGTACAATAATTGTTGTACAAGGTGAACTTATAATGCCTTTTTCATTATTGTATTTGACAGTAGGCTATAGCTTCTTTCATTAAATTGCTGTAGTTCTGGTATTGCAAAGAAATGACAGTGGTGAAACATGTACAGAAAAAACCCACTTCATTCACTTGAATGAAGATTGAAATGCTTAGATAATAGGTAGCTAAACTTCAGGATTATTACAAAAGGGAAACGAAAAGTCCCAGTTCTGATCCTTGAGGGACTCCACTAGAAACAGGCTTCCAATGAGACTTCATCCCACTGAATACCTCATCCTTCTCCGTATTCCACTTGAGCAAGTCTTCTGTTTCCTTCTGAAGAGGGTCACATTTTCCCTATGGGCAGGTTTCACAGTTTTGCTTTTCAATTTTTGCTTCTTCTCAGTGTCCTATCTGGAATACAGTGACATTTTATGAGAAACTATGCCAACATGGATGGAAACACCAGGCTGTATGGAGCTGAAAGGAAGGGGATGCTGACATCTTGTTGCTGTTACCTTCTCACAAAGTTATACTTTTCTGTGAAGGAGAAAGTGAAGTCCAATAATTAATTTCACTCTGTCTCTGCTCCAAGATCATATATACACTACATAATTAGAGCTCATAAATTTTCCTGTATTTTGATAAAGATATACACCTCTAATTGGGAACAATACCTGTCACTGAGATTTTGCTAGCACAGCATTACAGTGTTCAACTTCTGCCTGAACCCTGCAAAATACAAGGTGACAAAATGTTTCAGAGATGTAAAAACATCCCAGACAGTTGTGAATTCTCTAAGATGAACCATACATCATTCTATCTGTGCTTTTGTATAACCTTTTTGATTAAAGGAAAATATCCTAGCATTCAAAGATCATCTTCTTTTTGCAGCTAAAATACAATACTTTGGATGATTTGTCACAATAACAACAGAAGCTAGGTACAGTTATTTTCTTTTGTTGTTGTTGTTTATGTTTTCTGACATTCTAAATGTCATGTCAAGAATAAATAACTGCTGACAAGATTTGCACATAGAATTACTGATGCACCACACGCCCCTCAGACAGTGACAAAGCATACACAGTTATCTCTGCTTAGGAGCATTTTTAGCATATGGAGTAAGATAAGTTTTTGTGTAAAAATTAATTTATGCTGGTATCAATGAATTAAATATCTTATTTGTTTAGTTATTTCAAGGAAGGAAAAATATATATTGTCATGCTCTTTCAATCTGCTGACCTGCTATGCTCCATCATAAGGTGGTTTCTTTAAATGTATACTAAAAGTAGTAAATCACAGCCTTAATGGGACTTATACATTAATAAACACAAAATTCCACATAGTGGAAATCAGAGAGTGTGTGCACGTGTTTTCCTTTGCCCATTCTGTTAGCCTCCATCTGAGACTGGGAGGACATTCTCTCATTTCCCTTTAAGAAAAATCCTTTGTTCCAAAATTCAAAATTGTTAGTAGTAATGTGAAAAATAAGCATCTCCGTTTTCTTGGAGGCTGGTGTTCATGACAGGCACAGTCAGTATGATCTTGGTGAAATTAAAATCTTCTGGTTTTTCAAATATATTCTAATTGACTACAAACTATCCACTGTTTCACCAGAGAAACTGATTTACAGTAAAATTACTTAAATTGACTAAGTAATGCTAATATTCTTTTGGGTTCCAGTCTATTTGGGATGGAAATTAAATTCATGTAAATAATACCAGAAAAGAAATTAAGAAATTAAGAATAAAGAAATTAATAAATTCTATATCAAAAATTCAACAGTAAGAAGAAAACATCACTCTTTTGTTATTTCAGGTGCATTCGTGTGGGTGTAGCTTCCAAAGCACTAATTCTCTTCCTGAGATCAGCCTGGCTGCTAGTTCAGATAGTTCACAGAAGCTATTCCTCCCTCTAATTTGTGACTGGTAGAAGAAGAAGCCCTTTTCAAACATCAGCACACAGAAATTTAAACACTTCATATCTTTGACTGTTCCTCAGTCTCTATACACACTATCTACCCGATATTACTATTAGCTTAGATGATGTTAGGTAAACAAGCCCAGGGAAGCATTACTAAAAACACATTAAGTAGGAGTCTGGGTATTTGAGGCACTCCTTCCCTCATGATAATTTTTCTTTATCCTTTGCATATTTGACTGTTCGGTAGGAAATTAAGGAGGATGGTGGTGAGAGAGAAAGATTTTTGATAATTCACAGAGGCTTATCAGGGATGGTGAAAGAAGATTTTGCAGGAAAATGTATTTGAGAAATTTTGGAAGACTGAACAGTGGAAATGAGTATGTTATCTGGGTCTATGAGAAAAAAACTTGCTATAAATGAAGTAAAACCAATGTTCCCTGCGCTTACTTTATCCTTGGAGCTGGTGATGGAGTGGCTGTCTTGAGCACCTGGCATCCATCTGGGGTCAACACCACATTATTGTTAGTTAGTCTTTACTTTTGAAATATTTTTGAATGTTTTCCAGATTTATGGGAATTACAGGATGTTCTAAAGTGTTGTTACCACTAGAATCAGTATTAGAATCTTCCTGCTTCTGGTTAGAAATTATCTTACTTGTATCCATTATTATCTCTCCACCCCTAGCCCTGTTAAAAAATGCTGAATCCAGGAGTGCTGTTAACAGTAGCATCCTTCTTTCTTTCCTAGTGGATATGTAGGTTACTGCTACTGTTACTGCACTTGCTGGCATGTATGCTGTACCTATCTTGAATTTTTCTGCCATTTGTTGTTTTTTCCTTCTGTTAATATTTATTTTTCTTTTACTTCTCTCATGATTTAATTCATTCCTGAGATACATGCTGATTCATTTATAAGCTCCCTCACCAATCACATATATGGAAATTTCAGTGATTTTTTTCAAATACAAATCTTTTTTTTGACATTTTATTCTTGACTCTTATTTTTTTCCTTGATTATTCACATTTTTATTTTATATATATTTCAGTATCACTATTAATATGAAGCATTCATAAACATGAACAGCTTTTCATAATTACTGATTTTTTCTTGGCTTCTTTACTTGGCACTTTACTCAAATATTGCTGAATGAAACACACATTCCAAGTTAAAATTACATTTAAAAAGATAAAATCTGAATATTTAACTTTTTTCTTCATAACTCAGAAGTTAGGGCTATAAATATAAATTTTTATTTTATAACATCTGTCAGCGTTTGAATGTCAGAATAACTGATTGCAATTCAGGTCATATTTGCTAAATTGATACTTTTAGATTTACTTTAATGGAAGCATTCAGACACTTCAGGATACTTAACTTATTGAAAGGTGTAGGAAGAGCGTTACTCCTTTTAATAATTACCCTTTATTCTGTTTTGGATTTTATCAAGGAGATTATTTAGAGTGGAAGATGGAGAAGGTCTTAACTTTAAAAGTCCAAAACCTCTTTTTTTTTCAACAACATTAATTCACCATTAACCTATTTCCTGGTCACTTCAATGGGACACTGAATCATAGAATCATAGAATTGACTGCGTTGGAAGGGAACTCTGAGATCATCAAGTCCAACCCTTGATCCACTACCGCTGTGGTTCCCAGACCATGGCACTGAGTGCCACATCCAGTCTCTTTTTAAATATCTCCAGGGACGGAGAATCCACTACTTCCCTGGGCAGCCCATTCCAATGCTTGATCACTCTCTCGGTAAAGAAATTCTTTCTAATATCCAACCTAAACTTCCCCTGGCACAGCTTAAGACCATGCCCTCTTGTCTTGTTGAAAGTCATCTGGCAAAAGAGACCAACCCCTGCCTGGCTACCCCCTCCTTTCAGGTAGCTGTAGAGAGCGATGAGGTCTCCCCTGAGCCTCCTCTTCTTTAGGCTGAACAACCCCAGCTTTCTCAGCCTCTCCTCATAGGGTCTGTACTCGAGTCCCTTCACCAGCCTGGTTGCCCTCCTTTGGACCTGCTCCAGGACCTCGATATCCTTCCTGTACTGAGGGACCCAGAACTGGGCACAGTACTTGAGGTGTGGCCTCACCAGCGCTGAGTACAGGGGCAGAATCACTTCCTTGGACCTGCTGGCAATGCTGTTCCTGACACAGGCCAGAATGCGAACCCAAACTGATCTGTGGGGTACATATTCCCAGTTGTCATTTACATTCAGAATATATTGCCAAAGCCTGAATGTGTGGTTAAGGATTATTTAGAATTTTCTAGACATTATAGAAACTAAATCTATTGGAATAAAAGAAGTTAGCACAGGCCAATAGGGCAGTGAAAAGTACTTTTTAATCATATTGTCCTATTAAGAAGCACAGACAACCAGAAATCTCTCTTTACTGTAGGCAATAAAATAATGTTTAAGTTGATTAAATATTAGAGTGCTATATACGTACTTTAGTTTAGGTTGTAACCTATATAGAAGACATTGATATAGTATTTATCATTTTACATTATTTTACTTATAAATTATTTTGTTTTTCAAATGTACACTGAAATGTTTTAAAAAGTCTCTAGATAATTGCAACCCACTGCCTGCTAAAAGTAATTTAGCACTTTCTTAAACTGATTTAATTTGTTAAAAAGCATGGTCCAACCCACAATTATTTTTAATATATTTTCTTATAATTTACAATTAAAAAGCTCTTAATTTAAGTCTTATCTGATCTTAAAAAAAAATAAATGCTAATAATCAAATCCTCTTGTCAATGCATCTATGATTTATGCAAGCAGAATAACTCCAGTTAAGTATTAACTGAGGTTTTTTTAGCATGCTAAAAATATCATGGGTCCTCTTGAAGTCAGTTTTCCAAGTACCTTACCTCTTATAAAGGGAAGATTACTCTGTTACTTCTTATATGATAAAATTAAATTCAATTTACTTGAGGAGGAGATTCTCTTTGTTATTCTAGAGAACACAGAAAATATAAAATAAATATTTTATACCTGTAAATAGAATCTAACCTCTTGTAGCATTTAAAATGTGTCCTGTAAAAAATAACAAGGTGTTCATTATGCATTTCAAACAACCCATTGAAACTTTCTCAGTATAAGTGAGGGAGATATACATAGTAAATTCCTTAGAAAGATGTTATTAGAGAAACTTTCAAATATTGTTTTTCTTTCATGACTTACTGCATTATCATTATACTTACTGAAGAAAGCAAATAAAGAAAAGGAAGTATGAAGTAGAATATTAAAAAATTAAAACCTCATAATTGAAAATATTTTCTTTCTGTAAAAATTTTCAACTGTAAAATTTCTAATTCATTGAATTCTGAATTTTTCATTAGAAGTAATCTGATTTGAATAGAACTATATAAATGTAAATGGAATAGTTATATTCAGAATAAATTGACCCTCCCTTGACAACGCATAATTTGCTAACTATATAGAAACTTTCAGGATGTCACAGGATCAGTTGATTTGGCTCAGAAGCAGTACAGAGCAGTTATTAAGGAATTATTAGGTGCAGATTCCATAAGCTAGCTCAGTAACCTCAGCAAATGTGGAAAGTAATATCACCTTGAAGACTCATGTTCATTAAGATTCTTTCAAAAGTAACTATGTAATTTTGAATACAACATAATAATCGTGTATTTTTAAACAGGATAGAAATACCTTTAAGTCTTTGAGTAGTTCATGAAATCACTGCCTACTTGCATTGAAGTTAAATTTTGTGTCACATCAGGAGAGGTGAACCATGAAACCTACTTTTTTTCTTCCAAGATTTCAGATGAAAGATTGGAATCTTCTTGATTTTTGATGGGTTTTTGTTTGCATTTACAATATCATTATAAATGTAGTAGAGACAGTCAGAAAATTTATGTTAGTGCATTGATTGTTATTTCTTTGATGGACAAGGTAAAGAAGAAAGTTGTATTTCTTATTCAAAGCAACCTTTACCTTGTTTTCACTTGTAAAATTTAGAACCTAGGAATTTTTAAAAAATCTCTTCTATAGTGTCGACTTCTGTTTTAACAGAGTAGAAAAATCATTCATAGTATCTCAGGTTCTCCTTATTAGACAATAACCTACAAGAGCTCATAACTATTTGCCTGTTAATGGGTTTCCAATTACTGCAGGGACTCAATCTCTAATTACAAGAGAGCAAGACCTATAGAAAGTAGAGCAGCAGGAAGAAAGTAAAGGTTTTTTCCATTTTCCATGACTAAGAACATGGCTATTTTGCCTTTACTTTCATTCAATTTTTATTTCTATTGTACCTTTAGTACCCAGTAACTCAAGGAAGAATTTATATAACATTAAACTTAAACATAAATAGAATACTAATCTAATGCATTCATATACTTGCAGGCAGGGTACCAAAAATGAAATGTTGAGAAAAAATACATAACAAAATATAAAAAGAATGAAAATTCAAGGTAATTTATGGAATGCTTGTGAAATTTTAAATGTTGGGCATTTTCTATTGCTAAGAACATAAGGGTTATCCATCTAAAAATCTGTTCCAAAATCTTAACTAAAAATTAACTCTAGGTAATTTGAGGGTCATTGATTTTAGCACAGAGTACAACCCTGGTTTTTCCCCCTTATTTTTTGAAGAAAAAAAAAACCCAAAACTGTATTTTTGAGTCTCATTTTCTGCAGCATCTGTCATACATATATTTGAAATTAATTTCCTTACAGAATTCAAATAATTCAAATAGAACTTTCATAGTTCACATAGGAAATATTAGTCAATGTGGGCTGGGAGACATAACGCTAATATCCTTGGTATGCAAAATATGGTTATTTATGTTGCTGTTTATGTAACAACAACATATGCTTGTTCCTACAAAAAGAAGTCTGTTTTAGAACAGCTGAATTTTTCCAAGACACTTTGTTTATGGCTGTGTGAATGTTTACATGGAGGTCATCATGATCACCATCCCATGATACCAAGAATTAGAACTATATATATTACTTTGATTTGTCTGTTGTAGATTTATCTCACTTCCTTTACTGTGTGAAGTTATGAAAAGCAGTGCTTGTTATTTTGTTGCCAATACACCACTATTGACAAAAGGAGCAGCACTTTATATGTAGGAACAAGAATACACTGTAAGGCTAATTAAATTTTTTACAGTTGAGCACATACACATTTTTTATTAATGAAGCTTCAGTAATATTCATTATCCAAATTATGTAAATACTGGGGTGTTTAGATGAATAAAGACATTACTGAACAACTTCAGTGCTGTAAGGATTCACAAAGAAGTGGTAAGAATTCTACGTGGATAAGTATTTATTCTCAAGATCCAAGATGTCATGAAATGAGGGCTGACTACCAGTTAGCCACAGTTAGCTACATGAGGATTTTCCCTGACTAAGGAATAGCTTTAGTAGTCCTTTCTTACAGTGTAAAGAAGTTATTCCTGCTATTGTAAAGTGTTATAGTAAGGGAGAGAAAATTTTATTATTGGTTTTATCTAAAAAATGACCAAACTGTACTCTTACGCATTTGTGAACAGTAGCAATATAAGGATACTTGAATCTAAAATGGACAGTTGGTTTGGGATGCAACAGATTTAATTTTAATCTCAGTAGCTTGTATGGTGCTACATTTTGTATGTTAGACCAAAGCAGTACTGGTAATAGGGATGTTTTAGCTGCTGATGAGCGTCACTTGCACCATGTCAAATCCTTTTCTGATTCTCAAACCACCCCACCAGAGGGGAGACTGGGGGTGCACCAGGAGTTGAGAGGGAGCTGAGGGAAGAAGGAGGAAAAGATGTCCAGAATTATGGCATTTGCCTTCCTAAGTCACCATTACATGTCACAGAGCCCAGATTTCCTGGAGGTGGCTGAACATCTGCCTGCTGATGGGTAGTAGTGAATGAGTTCTTTGTTCTGCTTTGCTTATTCACGTGGCTTTTGCTTTACCTATTAAAGCATCTTTATCTCAACCCTTGAGTTTTCTCACATTTACTCTTCTGATTCTCTCTCCATCCCACTAGGTTGGAGTGAGTGAGTAACTGGGTGGGGACTGGTTGCCAGCTTGCATTAAGCCATGACACTGACCATGTGGGCTTTGAGAAAGATACTGTTACACCAAGTGATGAGGAAGTGCTAACAAAGTATGACATGAAAGTTAATTTCGAGCAGCCAACGAAACTATGAGGTACCAGGTTTAGACCAAGTGAAAACAAACCAAATCCTTTTCTCAAAGGCAAATTCCTTGATCTTTTTGAGAACTATATTATAAAGAGAAATATAAAGTGTTAGCTGCTGAATGTAATGACATTCTTACTGGTTCAGAAAGCTCTAACTAGGACAAAACTGTTATATATGAGCTTGGCCTCATTTTAATCTCTGACAGTCAGATCCTGGCAAGCAGCCTCCCAAAAAAGCCCTTTGACTGAATTTTTGAAACTTCTGGTCAGTGACATAAATATCTACGTTCTGCATTTAAACACTTTTCCTCTGGGAAAATGGAAGAATGATATTTCTTTCAAATATATATGAAGTATGTGAAGGAAAACCCTGACTCTGGAAGTATGAGTTGCAGATTGACTATTTAATTTTGCCTTAAAATTAGCCGTGACATTAGACAGAGATTATAAACCAAAGAGACCTCATCCTGAAGAAAGAGATTATGCAGATGGAAAAGAGTCAGAAGTGAACAGGTCCCTAAACTCCCAGTGCAGGGGAAGAGTGGGAGTGGGGAGCAGTTTATACCTTCTTGCATTTTATAGGTTTGCATGTGTTATCTGGTGTGTGTTCAAACTCATTCACTTTTTTCCTCTAATCATTTACACTGAGATCTGAATATAGAAGTTGCACATGAGAACTTATCTGCTGTTCATAGAAAAATTTTTCCTTACTGTTGCAAACCGCAATAATTATCCTTAAATGTGAGACAATGTAGAGGTGCATTTTCTTAACTAGCACTTAGAGCAAGGCAAAATATCCCTTAGATATATAGTAATAAAAGTAATTTTTTTCTTTATCGAGTATTCCTGCAGCAGTGACACATCGGCACAAGTCCCAGTCTTTCTTCTGTTTTGGCTTGAGCAAAAACATTGAGGTCAGACTAAAAATCATTCATAAAGAATTTAATAATAGTAGCCATAACAATAAAAGCAACAACAACAACAATAATAGTAATAATAATAATAGTAATAATAATAATAATACTTTCCTCTTAAAACAAAACAATGCACTCTATAAAAAACATTACTTATGGATCACATAGTGTTGATACTGGTCAGGTTATTACTGTTCTTGATGCGATAGATTTGTGAAAATTTTGTCAGAAACATCTGTACAGGATCAACTGTGCAGTCTAAATACTGAAATGCAGAATCTTTTTGTTTGAAAAACATACAAATCTGCAGACAATTGCTGTGAACACTTCATTTTGTTTAAAAACTGTAATCTCATTCCTTCTCTGAACATTCACACCTCTCTCCATTCTTCTCTTACTAATAATATGAATATATTAAGATGACTGTAATGTTGGTGGCTTTTTTAAAGACAGAATATCAAAATAGGCAGTTCATCTACCTTCTTTGAAAAATGGTGGCTGATTGTCTTCAAATTCTTCTTCATTTTTTTCTTCCTCATGGATTATCAGTAACACAGAGTGACACCCTTTATGAACATTCATTTCTAATGGGCTAAGTCCCCGAATCTTCACAAAAGACAAATGAGGCATTTTCTTTATTTAGTTCATTGCTCGCAGTTGGGCTCTAACAGACTGTAACATATTCCTTTGTTTCTTCTTTTCTTTGCTTTAATTCATTTTTACAGAAGGTTAAGCCAAATGAAAAAAATAATTAAAAAATATAAATAAGTCCAAAGCTATATTCCTACTTTTACACAAAATCTATCCTATTACATCATCCTGATTAAAGTCTTGCTGGGTAACTCATAACTCATTTGCACCACACTGTACTGGATACTGTCTTGCTTATATTAATGGCCTACAGCTTCACCATCTCCCTTTATGAGCTTCTCGCCCTCTAAAAACACTCCTTTCACAGCTAGCTGGCATTGCTCTCACTGGAATCTATAAAAAAAATACTTTTCCAATTGCATCATTTATCTACTGTTGTAAATTTACACAGTGCTTTCAAGGGAGACATAATCTTCCATCTTCGTTTCTTATAGGCAAGGGTTTGGTCTGCACTTATAAGATTTTACTTCTGTAACTCTGTTGGCTAGTGTAATTTTTTCAGCCATTACAGCTGCAGTAATAAAAATTCTTCTATGGTAACATTTATCCTAGTAAAACTATACTTGAAACAGAATTTGTCTAAACACACAGATTCAAACCCTTGGATGCCTAACTGTTATCAAAATGAATGAACTAGTTATCCCAATACTTTAAAGGGCAGGACTTATGTACCAATACATTTGCACTGGCTAGTCCTAAACGTTAGGGAATTTTTGAAGGCTGGAAAGATGTAAGAAAAAGCATCTTGAACCTGAAATCTAAGATCATGAAAGCCAAGTAGGAGAAGAAGATGTGAACTCACATATAAAATAGCTATAGAAAACTCGCTTTCAGTCTTGTATGATTTATTGCCATCTCCTTTTCCAACATAGAGTTTCTGCACTGAAAGTTAGTCTCCAAAGTCTATTTTGTCCCCAACTTCAATTTGCCCACTACACTTCAAATGCTTTAGCAATATTGCTGTTTACTGAACTGGAGTTGCCTCATTCAGGAAACTAAATGTTCAGTCACTGACATTTCCCCTTCATAGCCCTGTCCCTAACATACATGCCAAAATGTAGCAAAATTGTGCTGAACCTCCACATTGGAAAAGCAGCATTTAACAATTTGACCTTTTACACTTATAGCTGTGATTATTAGTCATTTATTTGCATCTCTACTGTTTGACATGTTCATATTACTCCCTTTTCTATCATCTTTTAAAGATAGATCACTGCTGTTGTGGGGACTGCTGAAAACAAGTGCAGGTAAAGTTGGTGAGGGGAGCACTAATTGCACTTTTTTTTCTGTGTGTGTTTTACTACACATTCCTAATCATGGATATGTAAATTGCTCTGTAAATTGCCTATATCCCAACTCCCAGAGCTCTGTAGGATTTGATCATGAACATGGCACCTTTGCCAGCCCTGTGACAGCCATTGCAGGGATAAAACTACATTGCAGAAGACGACATTTGTGACAATTTAGCTTCTTCTTTAAAACAGAAGAAAATTGGACAGGACATGATTATGGCTTAGGAAAATATATTCTTCCCTCAGAAATTCTCCAATCATAAATATGAAAGATTAAAATCTAAGATAACTATATTATATAGCACATTATATTATTATTATTATTATTATTATCTCATGCTACTCCTCTAGCTACTTCATACAAAATATAAGAAGAGCAACACTAAATTATTTCCAGCAATTAGATAAGAACAAATAGTTATTAGCTATTCTCTGTTATATGATATTTTGTCATATACCAAAGTGTAGCATTATTCATAATATGTATATTTGATATCCTGAATCATTTTTTTCGCTCCTCTGAGAAAAGAAGTGTAGTTGACATATTTGAAATTTAAAAGCTTTTTTTCAGCAAAGATGTCATTTTGTATGTGGACATGCTCTAGGAAGCATATTGTGTCCTTCTCAAAACAGTTTTAAACAGCAGCTGAGACTGGCTTGTAGAAAGAATGGGCAGACTGTTCACAGGGTAAAATACACTTGGCATATATAATCCTTTCTTTTTACTTGTAAATCACCTCTGAGCAGCGTTTGATTTTTTTCCATATTCAGAATTGCTCAACTATATCTTGGCTCACTGACTGCTCTCATAAAATCTTTGACTATAGTTGTCTTTTAGATAAGGTTTATGATGTAATATCTACCCGGATAAGATGGCATTGTTTCTTTTCCTTCAGTGGACAGCCATAGACAATTTGAAAAACAAAACAAAACAGAAAAATGCTTCATCGGAATAAGGAAGAAGAGATCTAGATTCACCAGAATCATGGAATCACAGAGCCATAGTATGACTGAGGTTGGGAGGGACCACAGCAGCTCATCTGGTCCAACCCCTTGCTCCCACAGGACCACCTAGAGCCATTTGCCAAATTACAAAGTGTTAAAAAATGAAAGTGTTACCTTTTTAGCTAATAGTCTATGTTGAAATTTCTTTCTTTCCCTTAGTAATAATTACTTGAAGTAGGGTTCTCTGAATCAAAATACTGACAAATTTACCGTATTTTATTATTATATTCTTAGATTATTTTTTCCTTTATACTTGTTAATTCATTTTTTCTGAAACAAAACTATATTTTAGTGGAAAGGACAAATGTTTTTCTTTAAATGTTATAAGTGTTTCAATATAAAACGTCTACTTACAAGATTTCCATCATGATTTAAACTAAAGCTGATGAGGGTGGGGAACCTTAATCCACCCCACTTTTACCAATTTGATTCAAGTGCCAAGTGCTGGCAATAGATTTCTGGAGCCTGGATAAGAATCATGAGTCAGCAGGGGAGTATCTGAAGTGCAGCACAAAGGATTACCAGTCAGAGCTTCATTGTGGGCCCAGCTCAAATGACTCTATACAAACACATGTAGCATGGAGAAGAAGAAAGAAGAGTTAGAGATCTGTGCTTGCCTGCAGGCCTGTGGTTTTATTGAAATCACAGAGACATGTTGGGATGGCTCCTACGACTGTCAGAGTGGTTCCTCAGAATGTTTATCAATATGGTGATAGGCACTTTATATATATAAATAAATAAAAATAGAATTAATAAAAAATAAAAATAATAAAAATAATAAAAAATAAAAATATAAAATTAAAAATAAATATAAATAATATAGATATCCTATGACTGCAGTGTTTGAATGGAAACACACTGGCTCTTCAGGAAGGAGAGGCAGGGGAGGAGAAGGGGGGTCTTCATCAGTACAAGGTCCCAACTTGTATCTGTTTCTTAGTCACAGAAGGTTTTAATTTTTTATCTTTCATGAGTAAACTCACTCCCAGTTCCTTCTTCTCCATGTTTAATGTAGATGCAGTAGATGCATAAGTGACATGAGATCATTCTTTTTTCAGGTCTCCAAAATAAAATAAACCATAGGTAGAAAAGCATTTAGGAAAAAAAAAAACCAACCAAAAATAAAAACAACAAACCAAACAAAAAAACACAAACCCCCACCAACCTGCAAACATAAAAAAACCCAAAACCAGACCCTGAAGCATTCTTAGTTGTTTCAATGTTATTCTTTTCCAAGCCCCCCCCCCAAAAATGTGTACTTATAGTAATATATATATGTAATATAAGTAATATATATAAAGTAAATATATAAAATTATATATATAAAGTAAATATAAATAATATATATATGTTCTTTTTACTACTGGTGAAGTCTTATTCCAGTTAATAAATGAGAAATAAGTTATCAGTATCCCATATTCTCTTAGGTCCTGCCCACATTGCTCAGTACAGATCCAGAGCAAGCTGGCAGAGGAAAAAGAAGAGTGATGGGTATGGAAGCAGTTGACATGCAAAGCAAGTAGCTAGAGGTAAGCCAGGCAGCTAATCAAACATGTTTAAAGCCTGTATTTTATCTGATTGAGTCAACATTCATAGAAAAGAGTTTGGCAGGTGAAAATTAGGGAGAATAGCTAGCTGTCCAAAGAAAATTGCTTTTTCAATTCTCTGTAAATTGTTGTGCTCTAGAACAGTATTAGAAGCAAACATTCAAGGTGAATATAAAAGAGGTTTCAGGTTTTATAAAGAGCAAAAAAGTGAGTAGAAAAAAAGAGTCTTCGTACACCACTATTGTATACTACTGAATACCAGATATCTCATGAAAACCAGTTCAGGAATAAGATATATAATATACACTGATTATATCAATTGTTCAGGTCTAAGAAATGTAATTTATAGGTGCTTTCTTTAAAATAATTTTCTTGTTGTATTTACTATATGGCTAGTTGTAACCTTATTTACACAGTCCATGTATTTAAGTATTCATTGTCAGCCTTTACAGCACAAAGGTGTTTCCATAAAGTTTGTAAGGTAATATATACCTGACAACATTATTATACGTTGTCTTCAGCTGCATAAATCAGCAAGGATTCAGTAAGAAAATGGAGCTCTAAGAGTCTATATCAGCTGTCACTCTGAAGTAATGATGTACTGAGTCTGGGAATACTCTTCGAGCAAGGGTTTGAGACATGTTTTTCTTCCCATTCCTTCAATGCTCCTCTCTTCCATGCTCTTTTTTGCTATTTTATTTTGGGTTTTTTGTTTTGATTTGTTTTGTTTTGTTTCGTTTTTTTGTGGTTTGTTTTTGTGTTATTTATTTTGTGTTGTTTTGGTTTGGTTTATTTTATTTATTTTATTTTATTTTTATTATTTTTAATTTTGTTATTGTATTTCTAAAATTCTTATTTTATTATTCTATTATTCTAAATATTCTAATTGAGGACAATGAAATTTTAAAGCATCAATTGTATCTGCTGAATCTTCACAACTCCATGGGACCTGATGGAATTCATCCCACAATACTGATGGGGCCAATGGATGTCATGGCAGCACCCATCTCAATCACTTAACACAAAGGTCTTGGGAGTCATGGGAGATCTTTGCTAACTGGAAGTTAACCAGTGCTATTCCAGTTCACAAAAAGGGCTTGAGGGAAGACCTAGGGAACTACAGACCTGTTAGTCTAAACTGAGCTCCTGGAAAAATTATGGGAAGTCCTGTTTAATTATTTTTGTCCATCTCTGACACTTCATGCATTGAAAGCTACATATTTGGTAAGCATCGTAATGTCATTTAAATTTTTTATTTAAGTAACTGACATATCAAAATATAGCTGTTATCTGTACATAGCCACCCCATCCTTGTGCATTCCTATAAAAACGTGATTAAAAACAGAGGCCAAATTTATTGCTACTGTAGTTTAATAAGTTTGTACAATAGTGATTGCCTGCTAAAGCACTCAGAGAAATATCACCCCTGCTGCATCCCTGCTTAGATGCACCAGGATGAGATTCAGCACCATTCATTCCTTCGCACTGGGTACACTCTGAACACAGAGTTATAAAACCCTGGTATGTGGCATAAGGGTTGAAGTGTTCCTTCACCAAAATCACTTAGGGATTTCTAGCCTGTAATGAAATCCCTACCTAGCAATCTGTCAGAAAAGGGACCTCCAGAAAAAAAACCAAGAAAGAGCTTTTATTTTTTCTTTTCAGTGTCAAAATCTGAAGCCAGAGACAAGAGTAATCAGAATAGTTCATTTACACAGTACACCATTTGAATACTACATTTGCCTAAGCAGCTGCTCTACAGAAGGGAAATTTCTGAGTTTTAAGTTTTTCTTTTTTTCTCCTTTTTTTTTTTTCTCTTCTTATTGGAGAGAAGTGGTTGCGCTCACACTGAATAGCAAGTAAAGGTCAGTAGAGCGATACAGATTTCTGGTTTTCAACACATTTGGCTGCAACAAAGGGCCAAGACAAAAAAATAGTCCTCTGGCTCATGTTTCAGCTCTGCTTTTCCCAATATTACACAGGATTTTCTCTCTTGGACTCCATTAAAAGGTCATTTCTGGAACACATTGCTCCTTTGCACACATGCCAGAGAAAAGAGCTCTTTAAGACTGGATTTTCAAGCAGCTCTACCTGTTTTGATTTGAATCCAAATTTTAAAAATAATTTAATCTCTAACTATTTTCTCCCACGTTCACTTTAGGGATTTTCTGAGGTTTGATTTGATTTGCATTGGCATTTTCTGTTGGTTTGTTGGTTTTGATAGTTTGATGTTGACTACACCCTACACATTAACATACACAAACCTCCTACATGTTTTTCTTTTTTTTATCTCTGCATGTTGACTCTCCTTCTATGTTTTTACTCTCTCTGTTTTCAACAATAAGACATTTTTTTCTTTGTGTTTCTTTACCTGCCTTTTTTCCTATTCCAGTATCCCATATTTTTTGCCAATATACAAAAAGCACATGTCCACATACACAAAACAGATCAAGGATCTTACTGCAGTACTTGACTGAATATCAGTTAATTGGAAAGGCTTTTCATCTGGAGTATAGTGTTAGACAAATAAAAATAATAATAAATATATGTACTTCATTACTTCCAGAAAACTCAGTGCAGGTAAGTATACATACTAGTGTCCCTCATCCTTTTATACCTCAAAGCCAAAAATTGTCAAAGGATTTTACTTCACATATAGTCCAGAAATATTTAGTGAGTAATCCTGCAAATGCCTTTATTGAGGGATAGTGAATGATGTCTAAGATCTTGTCTTGGATGTCTCTGTCAAAAGACTCAGAGTTTATCCTGTGTCTGCTTGCAAAGCAGCATTATACTCAAGATAAAAGGTGTAGAAGTGCAATTAGTGAGGTGAATGACACCTTGTACTAGCCATATGGAAGGGTGAATTCATCCTACCAGAAAACATCAAATGGAAAGAAAAAATGGTAATTAAAGGCCATGATGAAACTATTCAGCCTCACCAAGAGTTAAGATTTTTTTCTTATTATGTTTTTAAAACCTTGCCTTTATTGTATGTTAACAGAGAAATAAGAGATCAGCACCTAAACTATTAAACACAGAATTACAGAATTGTTTATTTTTCTCTGATATTCTAAGAATTCAAGGAATGCTTACTCAGGTTTTACAGGAGGTCTAGATGATTAGACAATTAGATGATTTAGATAATTAGCAATTAAGGCAGTGAATTCCTGAACTCAGGAAAGTTTTGGTTTATTATTGTGATATATTGAGGGTTTCTAGAACTGAAACAGATGGTGCAATATAAAAGTACATGTATACTTAATGCTATCATTAAGATTAAAATTAACACTAAGGTCCAGGCTCTTCATTGTGTTATCATTTTGTCCAGACAATACTGAATAGTTTTATGATAGTTTTAAGATGAAATACTGGGATATTTTTAGGTTTGTCTTATTCTTAATTTTGTTGATTGTACCTCAAAATAGATCTCTGACATAAATAAGATTTCAAAGTTTCCATACCCTCCAGAATGACCTTTAGTAAGCCCAGATATATTTCACCGGTTAGGACACAGAAGTTGAAAAATGTTTTATTAATATTACCATTAAAGTCCCCATAGAAGAGCCTGAGGCTTCCACAAGCCTCATTTTCATCTTGAGCTTTCCCACCTCTCACTTGCTACATTGAAAACATCCTCAAAGTCATTGTCCTTCTGAATCTATTGAGTGTGGGAAGTAAAAAAACCAACAAAACCAAACCAAAACAAAAAACCCAAACCGAACCAAACAAAAAAAACACCAAAATAAACCAACTCACAGCATGTTACTTTCACAACTTTGAGTTCTGCATTTGTAGATGCTTAAATTCAAACTCGTAAGCTCCATTGCAATTATCAATCAGGACACTCAAACCTTGGTGACCTGCTCAGCATGGTAGCACAGCTCCAAGACAAAGTGATGGAGCTCAGGGAAGAGGTGAGCAGGCTAAGAAACATCAGGGAGAGTAAGAAGGAAATTGATTACCTTCTTCAAATGATCTCCCCTAAGTTGGAGCAGGAAATAACTCTCAGGGGAATAGAGGATCCCATATCCTCTCATAAGCAAGCCCCTGAGCCCTCACACAGTAACCCACAGGGGGAGGGTCAATGGGAACAAGCCAGTGCTCGACGAAAAAGAAAATGGAACATGTGTGTTTCCCTAACAAGTACACCACCTGTAGTGCCCTTGCAGGAAGACTTCTTGTTATCCTTAATGGAAGCAGCAAGATTGAGTTCAAATCATGCCTTCATCTCTGTAATTTTCTTTCTACATGACCTAACTATATTCCTAAACTCTTCCTGAGTAGCCAGCCTTTTTTTCCATAATCTGTCACCTCTTTTTAACCCGAATTTCCTTCAGTATCTCCCTGTTCAGCCAGACCAGTCATCTTCCCCTCCAGCTTGCCTTTCAGCTCACAGGGACACTCTGCTCCTGTGCATTCAGGACTTGCTCCTTGAAGTACGCCCATCCCTCCTGGACCCCTTTGTTTTCAAGGGCTGTTTCCCAGGGTATACTCTGAATCAGTCTTTTAAAAAAGCCAAAATCTGCCCTCCAGAAGCCCAGCATAGAGATTTTATTGCTGGTCCTCCTTGCATCCCTGAGTATTGAAAAATCTCTTATTTCATGTTCCTCAGACAGCCTCCAACCATTACATCTCCCACCAGTCTCTCTCTGTGAACAGAAGGTCTGGCAGGGACCCATCCCTGGTGGGTTCATTTACTAGCTGGAGTAGGAAATTATCCTCCATATGCTACAGGAATCTCCTAGTTGCCTGTGTCCAGTTCTGGGCCCCTCAGTTCAGGAAGGAGATTGAGGTACTGGAATAGGTCCAGGAAAGAGCAAGGAGGCTGTGAAGGGATCCAGCACAATTCCTGTGAGGAAGGGCTGAGGGAGCTGGGGGTGTTCAGCCTGGAGAAGAGGAGGCTCAGGGGAGACCTCATCACTCTCTACAACTCCCTGAAAGGAGGTTGTAGCCAGGGGGGGTAGGTCTCTTTTCCTGGGCAACTCCCAGTAAAACAAGTGGGCATGGACTTAAGCTCTGTTAGGGGAGGTTTAGGTTGCATATTAGGAAAAAATTATTTACAGAGAGGGTGATCAGGCATTAGAATGAGCTGCCCAGGGAGGTGGTGAATTCTCCATCCCTGGAGGTTTTTAAGAGGAGACTGATATGGCACTCAGTGCCATGGTCTAGTAACCACGGGGGTAATGGACCAGGGGTTGGACTTGATCTCAGATGTACTTTCCAACCTGGTTGATTCTGTGATACTGTAATATGTTCTTGGAGTCTACACTTCTCTTCATTGATTATAAAGGGAGAACAGGGTTACTGTTTCAGATAAAAACCTCTGTAGGTTAAAACAAGTTTATCATGTAAAAAGACCTTTATCAGTGGCTACAAGATTTGGTGAAGCTATCTAAAAGATGTGACCACTTTTCCTGTGATTTCAGAAGGCTGGAGTCCACTGCGTCTGCTTTGAGAGTATTTAAGTGGAGTTTTATGGGTTGCTCCTCTGTTGTCTGTTTTTTAAAACAGAGAAAATAAATATCTGATCAGAACTTGGAAAAGACAATGCATTGCTTTAAGGAATCTAAAACCAGAGACCACAGCTGGAAACTACCTCATATTTCTTCAGTTTTTCTTATTAAGTAACTTTTGTTTAACTGAAATATGTCTTTTATAACTTCAAAAACACATTTTGGGAATTCATTTTTTCAAGTATTTTTTTTTACAACTTAGATCATATATCTAGGAGTGTCTTGCTCCATAAGTTTTCCTTGACCCTTCCTTTGTGTTAATAAAATATTTCAAATACAAATCAAAGCCTTCACTTAGAACAAACAGCAGTTAGGCTGATTCCTGCCCATAATCTACATGAGAAATATAACTTGTGTTTTTTATGGTTTTGTTTTGTTGCTTTTGTTTGTTTGTTTTAATTTTTCAAATAACTGTGCACTGAATTCACATTACTGTTCTTTCCGAGGTTTGATTACACAATTATCCCACTTGCATTAACCCAGGAAATTAATTCAGTCTTAAGAAATCAAAGGATGAGTATTTCTTAGATGAGATGACACAGTGCAGGAAGGAGGTATTTTATTTTCACTTTATGATGGAATTGACCAATTGTGAAAGAAGACTCTGTGTGTTAAATACACACAGCTCGTAACAAGAACACAAACTGGGATTTTTATTGAGCTAGGAACACAGGAACTTTTTATTTGACAGGAACACAGTACTGAACAAGGAAAAAGAATTTATGCCCACAACTATGCATAGTTTGAGAAGTCTTATAAAGAAGCAATATTCTACATTAAACATTAATTTTATTTTTTAAAGTGGTTACAATGTTCATTTAATTGAAACACAGTAACAGAATTAGACTTGACTTTTTTAGCGTAATTTGATAGCAGATGGGAAATCACACAAATGAAACAAAGGAACAATAAAGAAAAGTAGTCAAATATTTTCCATTTCTGCTGAAACTGGAATTTATTTCTTAAGAGTTCCAGATGGTGTCAAAAAACAAAAGAGAAACCTCGATCCATAACAAAACAAACAAACCAACCAGACAAACAAAAACCTAAACAAACAAACAAAAACAGAAAAAAAAGGTTAAATTCAAACAAAACCAAAAAACCCTAGATTTTCTTATTTTGTTTCATTTTAGATGTTTTGCTATTGTTCAGAAAGGCATTAATTGACCTCCTTATTTAATTAAAGCGGTTTGTCTTCTTTTTGTTCATTTGTTCTCAAAAGGAATAATTTGCAAAGACCTGTACTTTATTAAGACACTTATGAGGTGAAATGAAACTTATTATGATTTGCCTTACTTAATTACAGCATGTTCTGTAAATTGCACATAAATGTACCAGCAGGAGTGTTGTACAGACGGTTTTCTCTTCAGCAAAACCTTTTTCTGTCAGTAAGCCAGTGTTCAAAATACACAACATAATACTTTGATGACTTCTCTCTATGAAATATATACTTAGTTGTTCACAGAATGTATATATTTAAAAAAAAAAAAAAGTGATTTCAGAGGAACTGCTTGAGATTGTTACAAGGTTAAGTGCAACTTTCAGAAAAAAAAAAAGCCCAAGGAAACTCAGGGTAAAAGAGAATATACAACAAACATGCAAATGACTAAGAGAAGTAATTTTCAGGACGTTATTGAAAGTACCAGTGGGATTTTGTAAGAAAGAAATACTTCAGGTTCTCATCTACACTGAATTGCTGGAGTGTGCTGTAGGTAATTTGATATTGATTCTGTCAATGGATATATCACCTATTGTCCATTTCCATGCAACATGAAATATATAAAGTCTGAATTAATCTTGGGGCTATGTCTAAGTAGTTACATTTTAATTACATATTGCTTGTCATTAATAAAATTAATCCCACTAAAAATTGAGGAGTATACCAAATTTATAATGTATAAGTGACTCTAACATTAATATCAGTAAGTGAATTTTGCTTACTGCTGTTTTTCAGATGTAGATATCTTTGTAATGCTTTCTGATTAAAAAACGTTTGATCTCATTTGTTAACAACCATCTGTAGAAAAACATCAATAGTAGTTGCTAAGATCAATTTGAGCTTGATTGTTTTTCAGGAAAAATTATTAGAAGATAAATGTCTAAACTCCAGTAACTATAATTTTTAGAGTTGTTAATGTATCCTTATAAATCTTTCATTATGTTCCAACCATTACAGTGAAACTGTGCTCAACATGATGACATTATCCATTTTTGTCTTCCATAAATGTGATTCTTCTCTGATTTGGTTCAAGCAAATAAAGTAAAAGATCAAAGCTAAACAAAGTTCTTAGAAGAAACGTATAAGGCTCTGCAGAAGCTAATTATTCAGTTAAATTATACTCATGTATTGAACATTTTGCTGGTATCAGCACAGGCTGTTTTTTTTGTCTTGTATGCATCTTCCCAACTTTCTACAGATGAAGAACTGAGCATAGAGAGTAGAAGGTTGCCACTTATGTGTATTTGTTTGCAAATATTACACTGAATACAAAACTGAAGATAGCCAACTTTGCTTAAAGAAACAAGTGTTCTTTACTTATATGGTGCTAAAAGGACTGAAGTTGTTTCCTTGATAGTTGTCACTGCTTGAATCAGTTGTGGTTTTGCTTTCTTAGCATTTTACAACTCTAAGATATTTAAAGGTCCACAGGAACAATGATTCTGCATGGCTGAATTCTTTTGTCTGAGGATCGTAATCAACATTACTAAAAGTAAAGTAAAATAAAATAAAAGTTATGTGTTATACACTTTTCTTCTTTTTCTCAATGAATTTCTGGTACATTTCTGAGTTAAGGAGCCAGCTGGTTTGAAGATGGAGTATTAACAAAACTTTTCTATTCCCTCAAGACCTGTGCTTCAAATTTTGCTTGAAGTAGTTAAAAATGAAGCAATAGTCAAGTAAAGCCCCTTAATTACTTTGATATGTCACCTGAACATTGGCTGATCAGATTATTTGAGCCAGAAATAATCTTCAGATGACAGGCATTTTCACTAATATTCCCATGTACAATATCTTTGTTTTCTCCCTGTCTTTCTGGAAGCAACAATAGCACAAATTTAATTATGAAAAAATTTGAACATTAGTGATTTGAACAGTCCTGAATGACGAAATTGCACTCTTGCTTTCTCTGTCTAGAGAAAAACCAGCTAACTTTGCAGTCTGCTCAAGGACTAACATTTAGTTAGAAAACTAACAGTTTTGTCCAGATGGTAGTTGTTGTGAAGCCAATAAAAAAGGCAGTAAATTTTATATAACCTGGGAACATTCTTTAGACATTTTCAGCAGTAAATTATTAGATATTTTCTCATTTCTAATTTTTTTTTTTTTATGATTGTCATATTAATAATAGAAGAATTCAGGATTTAATAAGCATTACTATAAAACATGCTATCAGAATTTCCACTTTTTTTTTGTTTTGGTTGGTTGGTTTTTTAGATTGAAAAATCAGAATCTCAACAGTTCCTACAATTAGTACAATTAGTAGTTTAATAATACCATTAGCCCTACTTCAAAGAAATTAAAAAAGATGGGATTGATGATGTATCAAACAATCAGATTATATTTTGTAGTAATATTACTACCACTAAAACCCTGCAGGAAGTACTTAATACAATATTTTATTTTATATGAATAACCTGGAAAATTCCCAGATGATAAGCAAGTATTTTGTTACTGGCTCAGTAGCAGTACAAGAAGTCCTGGTGAAAAATACATGTTTTTATGGATACCCTCTCATTTTCCCTTTGGGTTTGTCATAATGGTGTCAATAACTGTGAGAAAGAGTGAGTTGATCTATTTAAAGAAAAAAACAGTAAGTTTTTTTACAGAGTCTTTGTAAACATCCCAGGTGGATGTCAGGTAAGAAAAAGAAAACCCAAACAAAATAAACAAAAAATCCTCAAGCCAAAGCACAACTAAAATAACAAATTATCAGTTACTTGTCACCCTATGCCGATCTTCCATTATTTCCCAACAGCTTGGTCTTTTACCACAGAAGTGCACACGCAGACAGTGAAAATATGTTATAACATTGCAACAAAGAACTGGTCCACAATGACTCTAGTGGAAAACTCCAACTCCTGAATAAGTTTTCAGCTAGCTTTTGCATCTGTCATGAGAAGAAAAGTATGAAACTGGCATGCCTATTTAAACATCAAAAATTGTTGTGGTTTAGGCCCAGTGGGCAACAAAGGACCGACCATGTGGCTGTTCCTTCACTCCCCCCACAATAGGATGGGAGATGAAGATCTATTGAAAATGACTTATGGAGAGATCACTCACCAGTTATGGTCATGGACAAACCAGACTCTACTTAGGGGAAAAAAAATCAAAATTTAATTTAGCACCAATCAAATCATAAAAGGATAATAAGAAACAAAACTAGATCTCAAAAACACCTCTCCATGCCTTTCCCTTCTTCCCGGGCAAAACTTTGCTACCAATTTCTCTTCTTCATCCCCTCCTGGGATGGTTGAGATGCAGGGGGTCAGGGAATGGAGGTTCATCACACAGTATCTCTGCCAGTCCCTCTTCCTCAGGGGAAAGACTCTTCTGTCCTGCTCCAGTGTGTGTTCCCTCCCACAGGAGGGATTCCTTCATGAACTCTTTTAACATAAATCCATTCCATAAAGTGCAGTCTCTCAGGAAGAGTGCTCCAGTGCTGGCTGTTGAGAATCAGGGCCTTCTTAGGGAACAACCACCTCTCCTGGCGTGGGGTTTCTCCATGGCTGCAGGATGATATCTGCTCCACTGTGGTCCACTATAGGACACAGTGAGACAGCCTGACATCTTGCCCTGGGGCTGCTGTGGAATCTCTGCCCTGGTAAAAACCTTAAGCATCAGTACAGTCTTGGGGGGCTGCTCAGAGAAAAATGGCCTGGGGGTTGTTAATCCACAGTCTGCTCCTTATGAGGCAGCAATGTGCCCAGGATGACAAGAAGGTCCACAGCATCCTGGCTTGTACCAGAAAGCATGTGACCAGCAGGACTACTGAAGTGATTGTCCCCTCTGTACTGGGCATTGGTGAGGCCACTCCTCAAGTGCTGGGCTCTGTTCTGGGCCCCTCACTACAAGAGGGACATAAGGGTGCTGGAGTATGTCCAAAGAAGGGCAACAAAGCCCAGAGGACAAATTTTCTGAGGAGCATCTGAGGGAACTGGGGCTGTTATGTGGAGAAAAGGAGGCTGAGGGGAGATCTTATTGCTCCCTATAAGTACTTGAAAGAAGGATGTAGAGAGGTAGAGGTGGACATCTCACATGTCTTGCCTTAATTAACAGGATAGTGATTTTCTGGTAGCTGTTCTTGCTTCAGCTCCACAAATAGTACTTTATAGTTCCTGTTCCCTTATAGCCATGGAAAGATTGGTTTTGTTATGAATTATGCACTTTTGAAAGTGCATCCTCAGAGAAAATGAGCAATCTACTAAAAGGTATCAGCACAGCAAAAAGTGTCATGGAGCTGATTTTCTTGGAGATTTTAAGGATGCTGATAGGGACTAAGTAATGTATTTTATATAATTATGTAAAATATTGTGTACTTAAAAACATTGTAGAGACAAATTAAGTCTTTTATAATGCATTTTTATAGACAAAAATTGGCCCTTTGAAGAAGAGTTTTCTGACTTGGTGAGGTAAATAAATAAGTATATCAATAAAATAATTAATAAATTAAAAAATTGTATCTTGAAAACTTAATAAACTGCTGACCATGTTTGAATATTTCATTTTTTTTCTCATTTACATTGCAGGTCTTGTGAACTGAATGTTAATGTACTTTCAGCATATTGCTTTGCAGAAAATGTTATGTAATTTGTATTCAAATAATTCTGTGTAGTAATGGGTTACTAGTAGTAATGGGTTCTTCTAGAAGGGACAAATGCCTTGAGATTCAGTAAGATATTCAACATATATTCTTATATGTCTTTTTTGCTTTTTCTAAAGTAATTTAAATTTAAAAAGGTAAAATAAATTCCATGTATAATCAATAACAAGGTTGTGGTCAGAAAATAAATGATACTGTGTTAAAGTAAAACCAATGCACTCCATCACAATAATTTACATATATTATTGATCATTTGAGTACACTTCATTTGGTATTCTATGAGATAGCTTTGAACAGAACAGAACAGGATGAAATGTCCTCTTCATTGTCATAATTTCATTCTTTTTAGAGAGGTCTAATAGAACAGAGATCTTAAATATTGAAATCGGAACAGCTTTTTCCTTCTGTCACTGTTAGATGATTAAATATATAACAATTAAAAATGTTGTGTGACACTATGTAACATCAGTATATAAATGTCACTGTTTCCCTCTACTCAAGCCTAGTGAGAAATATTTTCAGTGCTTTGTCTTGTGCTGGAGACAATAATAACATATAGAATTGAGTCCAGCAAAAGACCACAAAAATGGTAATGAGTATGGAGCATCTCTCTTAGGACGAGCGACTTAGAAACCTATGATAGCTCAAATTGGAGAGGAGATGGCTAAAAAGAGATCTTACTGATGTGTTTAAGTGCCTAAAGAAGATCACAGAATTACAGACAGTTAGGGTTTGGAAGGGAGCTGAAAGTTAGTCCTGTGGAAGTTCAGGGCTTTAGTTCTACTTACAGCCCTTCTTCCTTGTAAAATACTGTGGTCCACCATGTCATGGTCACTGTCACCAAGGCTGTTTACAACCTTAACATCCCCAACAAAACCTTCTCTATTCATTAATAGAAGGGCTGGCAGTGCACTTGTCCTCGATGGTTCTTCAACTAGCTGCATCAGAAATTTATCATTGATGCACAGCAAGAGCCTTTTGGACTAGATATGCCTTGCTGTGTGGGCTTTTCCACTGCTCTAGCTGACTAGCTGGAACTAGAGGGCCCCAGAGGGGACTTCCAAATGTTATGTCTTCCATAGTTTATGGTCCTGTGACTTTATGAACACCAACTTTGCATACAGATGTAGCAAAAACTGACAAATAAGGGAAAAATCAATATGGCATGTCTGTTTACCTGGAAAGACAATAGGATGGAGAAAAGGAGGTAAGCAAGCAGGGGGGGCAAGGATGAGTGGGCAAGGGGGGCTTCAGTTTGAGTGTCTTGTTTTTCCAGGCTGTCTGGAATCACCAACATAGCTCTGGACAGGTAATTGTGCCTGGGAACAGACAGAACCTAAACCCACGATTGCTGGTGCCTTGCAGGATAGAGGCTGGCTTGAGAACTTGTCAGAGAGTTTTTTTAAACAGAATTCTGGTAAGAAATGAGGAAAGAAGTGCTTATATTCTAGCATGGAGGAACAGATATACTCTTCATATTTCAGTCCCATGCAGTAATATCTTTATGGAAATGTTCTTTTATTTTAGGAGTTTGGTTCTGTATTATCTACAAACACTTATCCAAACAAGAAAAGCAAATCAGGACAGTGGAAGAATCAGGGATTCTGTTGGAATGTCCCACTCTACTTCTGGTGAGAGAGAGGATTCACCTGCAGCAGAGGCATTGTACAGAAGTGTGGTAGAAGAAGATGAATATGAATAAAATTTCCTCGCATGATATCCTGGGGATGAAAGCATCTGGAGTTTGTTTTTTGTTTTATGTTGGGTTTTTTTGTTTTAACCTTCTACCTAAGAAGCATCAAAACCAAGGTGAGCAGTGAATCCACCCTGAAGGTGTGTTACTTAGGATTTCAGGCTTTTTCCTTTTCTTTTAGAAGAGTTCAGTCAACACTAAGTATATAACAAAACCTTCTGTAGAGTGGTTAGAAAATTACTACTTTTGTATATTCAAAGTCAGATTAAAAATTTCCCAATGTTTATAGAATTACTGATCACTTAAATCTCCATTGTTTCAAAGACAGCTGCGATCTGGTGACTTCATATTTTAATATTGAAAAAACTTCTAGTCCATTGGGCACAATGCTGAACTATAATTATTGAGTGAGTCATAGGGTATATTAGGATGAACTCTACGGCTCTCTGAGTTCATTGCACATGTCATTTTTGCTTTTGTGATTTCCTATATTTGTGGAGTTAGGAAAATTATTCAGCTAAGCAGAGTATTTTTTCTAAGAGCTTGAATGAAGTCCTCAGTTGTTTAGACTCAATTTAGGTGACTGGAAACTTTTTTTAGTATAATCAACTATGGAGGTGAGATGGCTGCATATAAAGCAATCTTCTGTGTGTGCCTGCTTCTACCTGTGTGGTTTATTGAAGAGAAATGAAAGGAACTAAAAGGAGTGGCTAAAAGTGCCTCTTGGTGATGGCAGATGTGAATTTTAATCAAGGAGAAATGCTCTTGAAAATTAGGATATTAAATAGATCAAACTAGGAAAAAAGCCACGGGAAAGTTAAGTATTTTTTCATGCAAATGGATAGGCCAAATTTAAACCATCAGTCTTCATTGTAATTGTGCAGACAAGGGTTACAGCTTCTCTAATTATACAGAGAAGCTAGCTATGTGACTCAGTTCTTTATTGTTTAGATGGAAACAACAGTTCTATAGAGGAAACCCACTAACTCTGGAACACATTTGTGTTCAAGGCTCCTTTGGTATCATATAACTTCAATTACCATTATTAAATATATGAAATAATATACATATACACTTTCAAATATAGGTAATAATATACACCTGCATAACACTTGAATAACTGTAAGTGTATTTATAACTATTAGAACAGTTTAATCTTAAGTACATAGAGCAGAAATGTCTTTTTTTGCTAAAGAGTAGAGGAAGAGAATAAATGCACTTTGCCTCGACTGTGATTTGTACAGAAAATTGTGGCTTTTATAAAAAGGTTCTCATATTTCCAGACTTTCCAAGTTGGTCACCTGATCTCAGTAGAAGGCTACCAAATTAGAAAGAGGATCAACTTTAAAACTCCATCTTGAGACTACAGATTTTCAATTTAATGAGAGAAAAGACTAATTCTTGAAAAGTCTGTCCATATCAATGCCTTTTCTCTTTGCTCAGCTAAGGCAAACTGACCTCAGGGCCTTCACTGGGTTGTGTACAGCTTAGGCAGTCAGCCAAAACCTGGGAATGGGTCACATGTTTTTAAAGGACAACATGGTAACTGACATTTACTTAAGAAACTTGTTTAGTTTAGGTTTTGCATATGGCTAATATGACTAGATCCCAGAGATTAATGAAGACCTGAATAACTCCTACTTTATATTCATTCTCCTGAAAGAGATGAAACAATTAATCTGAGGCTACATGTACTGAGACCTTGTGAAATGTCCTAGTATACTTCAGCCATGTAGATTATAAGTAATTACTAGATAACAATCATAGCAAGACTCAATTATGCATAATCAGACATATCAAGCTATTTTTGAACTCTCTTATTACCTGACAGAATTTTTCTTTCAATAGCGCTTTATGTTCCCTAAAACCGGAGACTAATTCTTATGACTGTCAAATGCCTCCCTGAGGCTTCCTAGAGCAATAGGGTAAGTTTTGCACTTTATCAGCTTCAAAGAAACAATGACTGTGTACAGGACTGGTAGATGTTTTTTTACATTGATGCAGTATAAAGAATTTGGCTGTACCTTTTGTTTTAATGAATGCATCTGTTCTTTTTTTTGGCCTATAAATTTCAAAATCATTCTGATGTCGAATTCAGATGCAAGCTGTGTTCTAAAGTGACAGTGGTGACAAGTTTATGCAATTTAATAGTAGATTTCATTCTTTGTAACTACTCCCGAGAAAATAATAGCTGCTATAGTGACATGTCATGTACTGTTTAGGTATTTTGTTGCTAACCCTGCTAAAACCTTACAATTACAATTTTAAAGATGTTTGTATTTTGTCTTTCAACATATTGAAAATATTTCATCCAAGAGATCGTTTTTCATCATTTAGTTAAAAAAAAAAACAAACTTGGTAATGTTTGCTAAAGGACATTCTTAATGGAAAAGAATAAATATCTTTTTTCTTAAAAATGAAAATTTTACATCACATTCACCCAACTGCTTTTGTCCCACAAGTTTAGATTCTGCCAACAAGATAGCACTTCTCTGTTTTTGACATCCTTCTTCAGTTTCAACTATAATTTAAATTAAGAAAAATGAAATTTCCAACTATGTGTGAAATATCTGGTTTAAGTGAATTGTTTTTCATCTAGTAAGAACTTCATGCCAGATGCAAAGTTAACATTCAATATTTCAAGTCAGAATTCAGATGTCTTTTTTTTCCATCCTGATAACCTCACCCCTACAAATCTCCAGATGATCCAACTCCTTTGGTGGCTGCCAATCCATTGTTGAACACAGCACTGAAATGTTTTACTGTAATCATATTGATACTTCTGAAGCATCAGAACCCTGTGACTTACACAATTTTCAAACTCTTCATACTTTTCACAGAGCAGCTCTTCAGGGATCTGCTTTGTAGGGTACCACAGGAAAAAGCCCTGGAGGGGTGAGGAGCCCAAGAAATCTGGTCAGTATTCAAGGATCTCCTCCCAGGAGCAACCCATCACAATAAAGAGAAATGCAGACAGCAATGCCAGGAGGCTTGCATGGATGAACAGGGAGCTCCTGGACACACTTAGATGTATAAGAAAGTCAACAGAAGAAAGGACAGGTAGCATGGGAGGAGTACAAAGAAGTTGTCTGAGCAGCCTGGCATCAGGTTAAGAAAACTAAAGCTGAGAAAGAATTAATTCTGTCCAGGGACATCAAAAGTAACAAGAAAGTTTTCTTCAGGTATATCAGTGACAGGAAGACTAAGGATGTGGCCTCTTCAGAATGAAACAGCAGACAGGGTCACATAAGGCATGGAAAAGGCTGATGTACTCAATGACATTTTCACCTCAGTCTTCACCAGGAAAGTCTCTGAACATACCACTGAAGTTGTAGAAGGCAAAGGGATGGAATGTGAGAAGGCAGATCTGCCCATTGTAAGAGACAAGAGCAGGTTTGAGACCATCTAAAGAATCTGAAAACCACAAGTCCATAGCACCTGATGAAATCCATTCACAGCTCCTGAGGCAACTGACAGATGAAGTTGCAAAGTCACTTTCCATCATATTTGAAAATGCACAACAGGCTGTTGAAGTTCCCACGGGAAAAGGGAAAACAAAACCACCATTTTCAAAAAGGAAGGAAAAGGAAAGAAAAGGAAGAACCAGACATTTACAGGCCAGCCAATCTCACCTCTATGCCTGGCAAGATCATGGAGGAGATCCTCCTGAAGGCTCTACTAAGACACATGGATTATCAAGAAGTGGTGGGTGGCAGCCAGCATGGCTTCACCAAATTCAAATCATGATTGACAAATCTGGTAGCTTTTTACAATGGGGTTGGAGCATCGGTGGACAAGGGGAGAGCAACTGAACTTATGCTAACTGTCTGACACTGTCATACACAGCATTCTGGTCTTCAAATTACAGCAATATGGGATTTGATAGATGGACCACTCAGCGGATAAGGACTTGGTTGACTGGTCCCACTCAAAGAGTAGTGGTCAATGGTTTGAAGTCCAAACAGAGACTAGTGACTGGTGGCATTCTTCAAGGGACAGTACTCAGACCAGTGCTATTTAATGTCTTTGGTGGTGACATGGACAGTGGAATTGAGTGCACCCTCAGCAAGTTTACTAATGACACCAAGGTGTGTGGTGGGGTCAGCACACTGAATGGAAGGGATGCCATCCAGAGGGACCTTGACAGGCCTTGAAAGGCCCATGCCAACTTCATGTTCAACAAGTCTAAGTGCAAGGTACTTCACCTAAGTTCAGGGCAATCTTTAGAACAATTTCAGGCTGGGAAGAGAATGGATTGACAGCAGTTCTGAGGAAAAGGACTTGGGGTGTTGGTTGATGAAAAGATTGACAAGAGCCAGTGCTTGCAACCCAGAAAGCCAACCTTTTCCTGGGCTGCACCACAAGAGGTGCAACCAGTAGATAGAGGGAGGTGATTCTCCCCCACTACTCCCCTCTATTGAGACCCTGCTTTGAGTACTGTGTCCAGTTCTGGGGCCCCTGACACAAGAAGGACATAGAGCAAGTCCAGAGGGCCATAAATATGATCAGAGGTCTGGAGCATCATTCCTATGTAGGTAGTCTGAGAGAGTTAGGGTTGTTCAGTCTGGAGAACAGAAGTCTCTGAGGAGACCTTTTAGCAGCCTTTCAACAAAGCTGGGGAGGGACTTTTTCAGTGGCCTGTAGTGATACAATAAGAGTACTGGTTTTAATCTAAAAGAGGGCAGAATTAAGTTAGACATGAGGAAAAAATTCTTTAGCATGGGGAAGGTGAGACACTGGAACAGGCTGCCCAGGGAAGCTGTGGCTGCCTCCTCCCTGGCAATGTTCAAGGCCAGGTTGGATGAGGCCTTGAGCAACCTGGTCTGGTGGGAGGTGTCCCTGCCCATGGCAGGGGGATTGGAACTAGGTGATCTTTAACATTACTTCTAACCCAAACAATTCTATACTTCTATGAAATATATAAGAGGATCTAAGACTCCTAAATTGTATGGGAAATTACTTACTAGTGGTCTCATTCCTAATACTTACAATTAAAGGAATTGTTCGGCTGCAATCACTCCATGCACGTTTTCCAGTCATAAAATAAGAGTGGTAATTTCTCTTCATTTCACATATTCAAATATTCATATCAGTACAGCAAGGATTTAGGAAACATTTGAAGAATTCACTAGGACTGTTCAAAATACTGATTGTACATTTCAGACAACAAATCTCCCCAAAAGTCCTACTTTTCTTTTTAAGTTTAATTAGATATATTTGATAGATATTATATATTGGAAATGTTCTACCATATTCTGAAAATATTGAAACAGACTTTTGGTGTATTTTACCTTTTTCCATTTGTTTTCAAGAAAAAAAAATTGATTAATTTGTTGCTTTGTATTAAAAATAAAAGATTGAATGAAAAATTAGACCAAAGTTTTCACTGATATATATACTAGCACTGTAAGATAGAAAAGCCTCAGATGGAATTAGCATTTTTTATATAAAAAAGGTTTTACGTGGACAATAGATTTCCAAATATTTCTAAAACTATTAATAAAGTAAAATAATAAAAAATTATAATGTTACAACTATTTATTGAATTTTGTGATATTTATTCACTGTAAATGTAAGGAAACTGAAAAAAAAAACCCAAACAAACCAAACCCATCTTCTACCTTCCTTAACTAAGTGTATTTACGGGTTCATCATATATTTCATATAGGTTCTAAGTGTGTTTGTGTCTCTGTCTATTTGTCCAATTAAACAAGTGTTAAAAGTGGATGTCTCAGTCACTCTTCCATAGAATTATGTGAAAACAGTGAGCTTTACCTCATTTATGTTTTATAATTTTTCTAGCCCCTAATTTGTTTAGTGTATTTTATTAAGGCCATATGTTTATTATTGCATTTTTCCTGCTCTGAATTTACATAAAACCCACTTGCATTTTAAGAAAACCTTTTTTAGCTCATTTTGATTTGTTTCTATATCATTTTTTACTTACAACTCTCTGACATTTCAGTAATTACTCTGCACAAATGAAAATCAGATGCCAGTGTATTTTGAATGCTCACTAGAAGAGGAACACATAGAGTAAATATGTTAGCAACTGAACTAAGAGTTTTTTTCAGATAAGAAATAGAGCTGTTTATATACCAAAAAAAAAAATTTATGGTATTCTGTAGCACACAATAGTTATCTTATATAGATTTCCAATAAAGTTGTAGAATGTACCCAGATGTTTAAGGTGTTGGAAAGTCCATAGGAAGAATAGATCACAGAGAAAGACTTCTGCAGAGTAGATTCTTTTTATTTATTTTTAAAACAACCAAAGCATTCCTTCAATATGTTAATTTTAGGGAAAAGTATTTTCCAAGTATATCTCAGATTGCAAGGCAAGGGAAGTAATTTTTTTACTGTGCTTTGCAAGGATAAATAAACATTGGAACAACTCATATTTTATGCTGTCATAAAAAATGAGGTTAACTTCATATGGAGCTCATTATGCTGGGACAAAGGGATTCTATCTAGTTATTTTCTCAGTAAATTCAATGAGATTCTTGAAGGTGTTTATTTTTAAGCTAACTGGGTCCAAGAATTTCTGTAAACTAAAAATAAGTCTCTGCAGGGTAGCCCTCACTTTTCCAACTTCTAAACCCAGTTCTCTTGTCTTTGTGCTGAAAAACACAATTAGAATTCCTTTGCAGTAAAATACTTCTCAATATGCCTGACAGAGAAAGAATCATACTCCATCTATTTTGGTCACAAAACCATAAATAAATAAGTAGGCCCTGTATTTGCATATGTTTGTAGATATTCAATTTGACTTTTAGATACCTTGGTTGTGATGTTCAATATTAACAGCTACTTGTTTCAAAGATCAAGCTTTGATCTGCAGAAAATACCACCTTATGGAAAATAATTTCTTGAAGCATTTTGTAAACAAGGTGTCAAATAAACTTACAGACCACCTATTAAACGGAATTTACTTACTGTCCAATCCTGAAAGAATACATTTTTGAGGGAAGTGGCAAAGATGATATGAGCATGACAAATCTGCAAAATCCTTGGAACAGAAGCAATGACTCTCTGGTTCCTAGCAAACTGTGGGAAAAAGGTTGAGCCATTATGATAAATAATCACTGTTGTTGATGTGGTGACTGCTAGAATAAAGAGGGGCCAGAAAATCACAAAGAGGCAGTGCAATGTGGCCATGGAAAAGCACGAGAGGATATGTGGGTGTGGAGGGCTGGGTATAAACATAACCTATGGGCTCATTAAATTTGTCTCAGTGCATAAGCCTCTGAGTTCTTGCCTCAATACACCACACATTTTCTCCTATTCAAAAGCAATATCCTATAGTTTATTACACTAGGAAGTGTGGTTGTAAATGCTATGTAATGAAAAGGATCACAACTCTCACCACACCTCTTTTTTCTTCCTAGACTACTCATAAAAAAGAAAGAAAAAAAAACCAAACCCAAACAAACTTCCATAGTTATTTTCTGGTTTTCAATGAGAAGTAATGGTTAAATAGTGCAAGCCCACTTGGCTCCTTTTCTCTGTTTTAGAAAGAAATTCCCTTCTGAGGATTAAGAGAAGTCTTAGTTCTTCTGAGGACTGAGAATGGCATCATGGGAGACTGCTGTTTCTCACTATAGACCCTTTAGGGAAAATTAAAGCCACACAATAATATAGCAAGGCTTCTTCTTCTTTCACAGCCCTAAAATAAAAGTATTTAAGTAATATATTTTTTTTTGTTATTGAAGTAACATGCCTTTTAGTTACACACTCCATATATGAGCAATTAACATAATTTTTTCTCAAACAAGTCAGAAAGCAAGTCATTAGCTTCTTTTTTTCTTTAAGGTATGAATTGTGCAGCAGTGTTACAATGTTCTATTTAAAAAGATTCCTGCAAGGTTGTCTTTCCTTAAGGACAGTGTTAAAAAACTTCGTGGTCCACTTAAATTTTTAAGGCTGTAATGGGAAGTGGTGTTCCACTTGCCTAAGTGGACTTTTATTATTATTATTATTATTATTTATTATTATTATTATTATTATTAAATATTTTGTTTATTAGCTCTTTTTCTTTCCCTTCCTTCACACAAGGCAGAGAAGAATGTTCAGAAAAATGAGTAAATGCTTTTATATAAGAAACTTCATGGGTTTTGCATTTTCCTGGCTCAGTTTCATGCCCTTGAATACCTTGGAAAATGAATTGATGAATATACTTAAATGGCTAACTCCACATTAGGCCTGTCAGGTCCTGAAAGAATCATTTACAGTGTATAAACTGATATGACTAGAGACATTTTCCAATTCACCTTGGGTATGTCCTCTTATGTAGATACATGAATAGCCAACAGTGCTTTTATGTAGATGATATATGACTTACATATAAAACTATGCCAGCTATGTATCTTCTACCTACCATAAATGAAGCATTAAGGAAGTCTTCGAGGTGCTGCCTTTTCTTTTTATTTAAACTTTCATAAAAATATTGTACTGACACCTGAAAATGCAGTCACACTCTAAATGCAAACTTGCATTCATCACAGAAGTTTTATCAGCTTGAGGTGATTTTACGAATTAGTATTTTTCTTTGACCATATTTCAGAGTTTTGTTAGTGCTTCTATGATTAAATGTTAATGAAGAATTGCATCTGGAACAAAATCAGTAGCAGTTATTGTATAATGCAATTTTTATCCAAAACTGGACTGGTTTGCAGGAATATTACATTACGAGGCTGTGATGACAGAATTTCTCCCCATTTTAAGAATTGATTTCTTGACAGAATTCTGCTTCTTTTTGAAATGCTGAATGTGTGTGAATAAAATGCAATTCAATATAAATGAATATGTTGTTTCATCTTTCACATAAAATGCTAATTAATCAGTTGTGAAAAATTGTTGCACAATATGTTAACAGTTCTGAAAATTTCTTCACAGCCTTTGTCTCTATGAAGACAAGAAATCACCTCAAAAATCTATCTTAAACTGATTTCTAAAACCATGGGAGTATGGTAATGTTATCGTGGAAGATTTTTCTTTTAAGACAAAGCCCTCAAAGCCTTTTAGTGTTAATCTTGGCTCTCTAGAAGTTCCCTGCAGTAGACTAGAGTTACTTAAATGGGGAAAAACTGCATTAGCAAAGCAATTAGAGGAAAGTCATCTCTCATGAGAAGAAGCAGCATGCATCATGAAGTACGGTGTCTCTGCGAAGGCTTTTGATGTATGTACAATGAGTGGAACACCATATGCTTCGGAACCTGTCCACTTTGTGGTCAATTAAAGGAGAGAGTTCGTTACATCAGCAGAAATAAGTGAATGAAAACCTAACACATTGTGAAAGGAATCTTCCATGGAGGATTTTCCTGGAAAAGGAAAAATGTTATATATTTCATAAAGTAACACACTGCAAAGACTGATTTTAGCTGTTGTTGAGTGTCCGCATTGGGCGGCAGAAGAAAAGTTTGAGATACACAAAAAAATTAGTTATCAGACTTCTGCTACTCGCTATCAGGTTCATAGAGTTAAAATAGGTTAAGATCATCATCCTAAATTACAGAATCACAGAGTCACAGAAAGTTAGGTATTGGAAGGGACCTCAAAAGATTATCAAGTGCAAGCCCTCTGGCAGAACAGGGTCACCTAAAGGAGGTCATGTAGGAAAGTGTCAGGAAGATTTTGAATGTATCCAGAGACGGAGACTCCACAACCTCCCTATGTCCTCTGTTCCAGTGCTCTCTCACCCTCACAGTAAAAAAAAAATTCCTTGTGTTTATATGGAACCTCCTATGCTCAAGTTTATATCCGTTGCCTCTTGTCCTATCATTGGGCATAACTGAGAAGAGCCTGGCACCATCTCTCCTTTTACGTATTTATCAAATCAATGAGGTCACCCCGCATTCTCCTCTTTGCCAAGAGACGCAGTTCTCAGCCTTTCCTCATAAGGCTATTGTTTCACTCCCTTAAACATCTTGGAGGTTCTGCTCTGGACTCTTTTAAGAAGTTTCCAGTCCTTCTGGAAGTGAGGAGCCCAGAACTGCACACAATATTCTAGATGTGGACTCACCAGGGCAGAGTAGAGGGGAGGAGAACCTCTCTTGACCTACTTTCTACCCCTCTTCTAATGCATCCCAGGATGCCATTGGCCTTCTTGACCACAAAGACACATTGTTGGTTCATGGTCATCCTTCCATCCACCAGCACCCCCAGGTCCCTTTCCCCTTCAGTGGTCTCCAAGAACTCAGTACCCAATCTCTACTGGTTTCTGGCCTTGTTCCTACTCAAATGTAAGACTCTACACTTGCCCTTGTAATTCATTAAATTTTTACCAGCCCAACTCTCCAGTCTCTCTAGGTCCCTCTGAATGGCAGCACAGCCTTCTGGGCTATCAGCCAGTCCTCCCAGTTTTATGTCATCAGCAAATCTGCTGAGAATACACTGTGTCCCATCATCAAGGTCATTGATGAAGATGTTGAGCAGGACTGGACCCAGCACTGATCCCTGGGGGACTCCACTAGTTACAGGTCTCCAGTTGGACTCTGAACCATTGATCTCCACTCTTGGGGAGATCATGTGTAACCAGTTCTTAATCCATCTCACTGGGGCTTCTTCTGTCCCACATTTCCTGAGCTTGCTCATGAGGATGTTTTGGAAGACTGTATTAAAAGCCTTGCTAAGGTCAAGGTAGACAACATCCACTGGTCTTCTTGCATCTAGCCATTCAGTTACAACATCATAGAAGGCTATCAGATTAGTCAAGCATTATTTCACCTTTGTAAATCCATGTTGACTACTCTTGATAATCCTCTCTTCCAATTAAGAATAACACAATTTATATTGTTAAAATAAGGCATATATACAGACTTCCCCTACATGGTATTGTTGAAACTTTCCATCACTTTGTCGCTATTGGAGTGGATCTGCAGTCTAACATAAGATTTTGGATAAATAATAGGTAATATTCACCTCAGTAATCAAAAAATTCATTTTTCAAATTCTAAGGGAGCTACTTACATTCAGAGCATAGTAGTTTCCTAACAACTTGATAATTCTCCTTATGAAAACACGTTAGCAGTTCAGTAAATGATCCTACTCTAAGTCAGACTCTTAGGATGAGCTTCTTGGGGATGAATAGGTATCCTCTTCACTCAGCGCTAATAAAGAGTTGATTTGCTTTTCTTTTTCTCTTCTACTGTTTTGATTTCAAGGATATAAAATAAACCAGAAAATATTGCTTTTCATTGAAAAGACACACCTTGAAAAAAGTTTATCTGCTTTATTTTTTTCTTACAGAAAATTCAGTGTTTTTCTCATGTTTTAACAGAGGTTGTTTGAGCAAATAATAGGATTTCACATTGCTTTAACTTATTTCTATTTTATATCATTTTGTCATATATTAAAATCACAGAATCATGGAATGGCTTGGGTTGGAAGAGATGTTAAAAATAATTTATTTCCAACCTGCCTGCATGGGAAAGGGTACTCCTCATTGAGTATGGTTGCTGAAAGCCCCATCTGTCCTGCCTTCGAACACTCCCAGGGAGGAGACAGCCACAGCTTCCAGGGCCAGTCTGTTTCAGAGCCTTATCACCTTCACAAGAAAGACTTTTCCTAATGTCTAACCTAAATCTCCCCTCTTCAATTTTTAAACCATTGCCCTTGTCTTCTCACTACACACCTGTGCAAAAAGCCCTAACCCAGCTTTCTCGTAGGCCTCCTTCTGGTATTGAAAAGCCACTATAAAGTCACCTCAGAACCTCCTCTTCTCCAGGCCAAACAACTCCAACTTCCTCAGCCTCTCTTCATAGAAAGGTACTCCAGCCTTCTGTTCACTTTTCTGGCTCTCCTTGGGACATGCTCAAGGAGCTCTTGTGTCCTTCTTATGTTAGAGACTCCAGAACTGGACACAGTACTCCAGGTGGGGTCTCACAGGAGGAGAGCAGAGAGGCAAAACCACCTCCCTAGACCAGTGAAAACAGACTAGAAGGAAAATGTCCAGTCAGAAAATATACTCCTGGCACAAGCAGGAAAACTCAGTGTGATTTAAAGGTTACCTGAACTTCAAACTGGTGATTACAGAAAAACATGAACATGTAAGATCACAAAAAAAACCCCAAACAAAACAAATTATTTGAATTTTGCACTGCAGTGTTCTGGATGCTGAATGACTTTTAAGCATAGCTGACATGCAAGAATCCCCCCAGAATAGGGTCACGTGCTGGAATTGTATGAGAAGGTCAATGATTCCACTCTCTGCAACATGCAAGGCCAGTGATACACATTGGGACAAACTATCCAGCTTGATTTACATGGACTTTGTCAAACTCAGTACGACACACACACAATTTTAAACTATCCATGGTGGTAACGGGTAAGATCTCAGACTATTAAACTGCAAAGCTGTTGCAATGCCCTTGGTGATTTTTAGTTTTATAAATTATTCCCAATACTCAAATGGTTTATTGAACTGAAACTTCCACTTGTGTGATTGATATGAGAGCACTTAGACAAAAAAGAGGGAAGTTTCATGTTTGTTTGGCTTTTTGTGTTGGTTTTCTTTTTAGAAACTGATTCAACATACCTTTATTCCTTTTTGGTTTTATTTTTTCTTCTTTTTTCTGTTCAGTCATTTGCATTTCTTTTGCTGCAAATACTTAAATATGATAATTTTATTGTTCCTAGTCCGAAAACGTTTGACCTGCTTGAAAAATGAAAATTAATGTATAGCTTCCTGAGAAACATACATATTTTTTTTTCTGATAATACTGAATCCCTGTAATGGAGAGTTTGAGAGACTTTTGTTCAGTATCTTCTCTATTTTATCTTTCCTGAAATTGGAATAAGAACAGTACCAATTTCATCTACCAATTTCTTTAGCATCAGATGTTTATCGTGAAGCAGTCTTTGACTGTGCTCAAGATCAGTCACATCCAATAATCACCTTTTATCAAACATATTGATTTTAGCACATTTCACATGGACCTTGATTTCCCAAGTGATGTTCAAGACACTGCAAGATTTCAAATCAACAGCAAACATGCTGCAGCAGCATGTGAATGGAAAGCTATCTCCCTTGCCAGAGACTCATGAATACTTCAGAGAACAAAAAGTGCGGATTGTTACTATTTTTTTCCTAGAAAATCTCAAGCATAATTCTTTTAATAAAATGTCAGTTTGAAAAATAATTTTTTCTCATTCCACAGTGGCATAGGAAAATATAAACTGAATTTCCAAAGAGGTGGATAAGCCAGTTGCAATGCACTGGACAATAATGAAGAACCTTCATTTTTAATTCATCAGATACCTTCATCCAAGCAAATCTTCTTTTAGTAAATTCCATAAATATGATGATTCCTATTCAGTGAAGGAGTAATTCATATTTTAATATTAATTCATACAGTTCTTACTCATCAGCAATGTTAGAATACATTTACCAGAGATTTCCCCTGAAAAGAAAGATAAGGTTGCTGTATAACTGCAGACACTTGAGTTACTTTTCTGGAGTCTGCACCCTCTCAGTCAGCTGTGTGTTTTCAGAGAGAAGAAAAAAGAAAGGGGGATATGTTCTCCATGTTTTGCTTTATGCAAAGATTGCCTGCAATGTTGTTCAACGAGTATCATTAGAATTTTCCTTTGCAATATTTATTTGGAATTATAATCCAGTCTGTGTAATGACAGAGGGCTTTCCCACAAGAATTGGCTGTGTCTGCACTCACAAGCACATACAATTAGGCAGTTTGCGAAGCAAGGTACACCAGGTACTTTTATTTTATCTCTCAGTGGAAAAATCCACACCGAAGTGTTTTACTTCAAATGAAATATGAATGATGGAAGCCTATACTAAACTTGAAATATTAATGAAGAATTTTAATATTTCAGGTTCTTCAGCAACCTAATATTATCCTAGATTGTTCTAGACAACCTAACACTATACTAGATTATTCTAGTCTTTCTTACTCCCACTCCACTCCTGTTATTTATTTATTTATTTTAAATATAAGAAAAATTAATTAAATAAAAAATTTGCCTCCATTAAATATTTCAAGTAAAAAAAAATTATAAAGGAGCCATTAAAAAAATGAATTGTTATCAAAACTTCTCCATATATTTAAATTCGATTTAAATTCTAAAACAGGATTTCCTTGATTAGATTCATAGCCCAAAGTTTAGCCAAAGAACATCCCTATGGTCTGATATTGTGTACTCCACTTTGTTCTTAGTTTTTACCTACAAAACTCTAAATCTGCCAAAGAATCTGTTACATAAAATATATAGGGATTTTTTCATTTATGAAAGTATCTTTAAATATTTATTCTTAATTTTATTTGCCAAGATTGTTTGATGAAAGTAATACAAATATAAATAGATATCCAAGCTGACTAGGAAGAAAGAAAATAGACCTAGCAGTGCTGAAGATCCGGGTAATAAAATGTAGATGAAGTTCAAGACAAAAAATGTAAACGTAAAGCACTTAAGATAAAATATTCTTAATTTTATGCATATTGTATAATTTCTATCCCATCAACTATTACTTGTGAATGAATATTCATATATGTCTATATATTTATATATATATATATATTTATATATATAGACATATATGAATATGTCTATATAAATCACTAGTCACAAATGAGTATTCTCATACCTTATACTGAAGGCATTAAAGAAAGTCCTTTGATAAATACCTTAGCTTATCAACTAAACTTTCAAAACAGGAGAAGGTTAAAGATATTGAAGTAATACTGAGATATTGCATACCATAACCTCAGTTTTAATACTTTGGTTCACATCCCCTTGGTCAGGGCCAGGTATATAGAGAAAAAGAGCTACTTTAATTAAAGGTAGTTCCACTGTAAGGGAATGACTAAACTGAACAGCATTCTCCAGCATTCAGAGGGAGAGAAAATATGATAAATGCAAGATCATGAGTATCCAGAACAACCTGAGTGCTCACAATCATTCAATTTCTCCTGAAATACAACAACAAAGTATTCTTCCAAGACACTGTCATGCTGCAGATTCAAGAGAGGAACTCATTCACACAACACGGAGTTAAACTCTGCATTGCATGCCAAAGTCATTAAAGAGTTCTGGAATCCATTTTTGGTGTTGAAAGAGTTGTTTACTGCACAGTATGAGTTATCAGTCTGCCTAGAGATATTGGATAGAAGTATCAATATAAATACAAATACTGTTGCCTCAAGATGTCCCAGAGCTGGACTTGCCATGAGTTTGGTAACATCCCCCCCTAAAAATTGGTTCAGGGTGTTTTGCCTCTATATTCTTTCTTAGGCCTTAGCAATGTTGTTGAAATGACATTGTTTGGCTAGATTTATCTTCTGTCTTATTCAGTACAGCCATTCTTACATCTCATGGAAATTAGAATCAAGCTTACTTAACTTCTTTGTTTTGCATTTGACAGGAAAAAAATTAGCTGCACTTCTGCATTCTACCTAGTTTTACAACTGTGTTTTCTTCAGATGTTGCTTAAGGGAAAAATATGAAAAAAAGATAAAGAATATAATTTTCCTAATAGGACTTCCATTAAAATCTTCTGCTATAAACTGTAAAAAGCAGTTTATGTAACATACTAGATCTATGTGTTAAGCTTTTGGGTTTGTATGTCTGCACAGAGTACCTGAACAAGTACAGAGGTAGAAATGGTAATTTGATCCTTAAATTTTAAGGAGGTTTGTCTATCTTATAGTAATTGAGCTAGAGTAGAAAAAACAACTTGGTAGATTGTTCTGAGCTGCAAACATCCTATCTGCTCTATTGGGAAACCAAGGCATTTCCTTAAGCTTTTGAAAGGTTTATTTTTTCTCACAGAGATATTAAAAAAAAAAAAAAAAAAGAGAAATACAGGTATACCCTATAATCCACCACCAACATATGTTGAGATTTCATGAAATTCACAGTACCCCTAGAGCTTTCTCATTTTTTCATTTTTTAGTAATATTTTCAAATTTTTCTTAGTTTTAAATGTAATGAATAAATTTAATGTTTTAAATATATTGTAGCATAAAAATAAGCATAAGTAGCAATTCTATGCAATTCTAATTTATGCACAGCTTGATATACTGAGTTTTAGCATTTTTGTTTTATTATCTCTCTGCTGAAGAGTAATGTATGTCTTGAGACCAATAGGAAAGTTTCTGGAGGATGTCATTTGGGTACAAGTCTAGAAGTAATTTGCTTTATTCTCACACATATAATGTACAGAATGGATAGGAAAGAATAAAAACATATAAGTTTTTCAAAACTCTTCTCAAATATGCCCCTCAATTACATAATACACTTGATAAACATGTCACTAAATGTTTGATGCTCTTGTAGGTTCAAAATGACCTGAACAACAACAGATCTCTAAGGACACCACTGAGACCCCTCAGGGATTTTCTGCACCCTGATTCATGGTCCATGACCCCCATTCTGAGGCTGCCAGTTGCTGCCCCAGAAATATTGTAGGAGTGCTTGGTTCCAGCTCCATCTCCTTTTGCCCATGGCTTGCCCCAGGCCTTGGTTCATCACTTGACATTCCTGGGGCAGTCAATGACCCTGTTGTCACCACCTAGCTCTGCCTGCTCTTGTTTCTAGTTTTCAGGCATGATATTAATTTTATTTTTCTAAGGCATATTAGACAAGGCTTTTATAAGTTTACCCCTTATGAGTTTCATACACAATTCATTAATGTTTCAGACTACATTGCTTTATATATCCAGTCTGAAAGAAATGAAAAAAAGGTACAAATAGCCTCATTTGCTTAAGGAAATGAGAGTCAGTTTCAGGAAGGGAAATCGAAGGGAAAAATGTTGTGTGATCAAGTCTGAATAATTGAAATCACATTGCAGAGCTCTACAAACTTAGAAGGGTATCTTAGTTTCAGGGTAAGCAGGTCAAACAAAAATAGAAGTGAAAAAATGATAATTCAAGTTGTACTTGCTGGCGGACTGTAGAGAGCATCAGATATGTCTCTTAAACTGCAATACTGTAAGCATTTGTGCCCAAGATCACAATAACATTGTAAAGCTGTAGCTTAGGTATATGTATTATCCAAAAATACAGAAGCATAAGAGTGTGAAATAACCATAAGATTAATATGATGTGAGGAATAGATACAATGAGACTCCAATTGTAAAGCTGATTTTAGGTCTAGGGAAACAATTCAGAAAGCACACTAAAACCTGAAAAGAGCTTTGAAAAGACTTATAAGAATGACTTTTACCTTTAGAAAACTCAATCTTTAGAAGTTCAGTGTGTGAAATTTATGCAAGAAAAGAATATAATATATCTCTATTATGTGTTTTAAGTATCTAGAGAAGGGAAAAAAAAAAAAAAAAAGACATCATAGAACTCTAATCTGAATGCCTACCAGTGAAAAGTGGTGAAAAGTCAAACTATGTAAAGCCAGCCAGACCATTTATACCTCACACCATCTTTTTCTTTTCACCGTGACAGAACTTGCCTAAGGACGTGTCAGGATTCAAGTCAAGAACAGGTATTTCCTTATTACCTTAGATACCTTGTTGCAGGAGTTACAAGCCCAGATCCTGTGGAATGTTTGCAGAGCTGAAGGTAAGTAGCTGAAAATGGCAGTGGCTTTCATACTGCAAATGCCAAGTTTATAAACCTTTTGTGGTTGATATTCCAAATAACTTAGACAACAAGATGTTTAATGTTGCTGAGAAATTAAGAGAAAAAAAAATTAATGTATGAAAGCATTATCTCAACAAAGATATGCAATCACTTTTATAAATGTCATTTCCTATAAACAATTACAAGCATTTTCTCTAATTCTAGGTGTCTTTTTCTTCAATTCTCTTTGTAAAATATGGTAAAAAATCATAGCATAGTCAAATAGTTGATTAACCAAGTAGCTGCAAACTTAGGGTATATGATGATTAAATAGTTCATTATGATTAAATATGGAACTTAAAATCTATAAATATATAAATGTCTGTCAGAACTGATTGGTCTATTTGTCGGCATTTAGTGCAAGGCAAAACAATATAGTACATTACCAAAAAAAATGAACAGTAAAAAAAAAATAAAGATATTAATGTACAGGATAAACCAGTTCACTTAAAATGGATGCATCAGAAAGGCATTATTAGTTTTGAAATCTACATTTAGAAGTGTTCTTTCTTAAACAGATGATTTAAAAAATGTTACAATGACTTAGGCCTCTGAATGCTACGGGATTTTGTGGAGTTTGTGCTTGGTTTGAGAAATAGAAGGCTGTCCTCAGAGACATGATCTCCAGATACAAATTTTACAAGTCCCAGATTTTTCAATCTTTCCTCACAGGAAGGATGCTCCACTTTTTAAAAAAAAAAAAATTTTTTTTTGGTTTTTTGTGGGTTTTTTGACCTTCTAATTTTGAAAATGTTTTTTTGTTTATTAAGAAAATAAAATGAATGCAATTAAATCTGGTTTAGCTTTATATTTAACGATTTTTTTTTTTTTTCAGAATGCTTGTATAATTTTAAAATTCATTTTTATAAGTTACATTCATTGCTACTTTTATTAAATATAATTGATTTTGATATACACTCAATGGTTAGAATACTTTGTAGAAAGAAAATTATTTCATTGCTTTGTCCAATACATATTTTCTTTTTCTTTTAGATATCTTTTGCTGACATTACTGGGATTTCTAGGAAGGGAACTTTATCCTACAGGCAAGAAAAAATGTAGGAATCACTTCAAAGTCATGGCAGAGTTTTTGTAAGGTATGGTACTGGACAGCTTTGAAATCACATGAAGAAACAGATCTTTAATCCCATAAGGAATCAAAGGAACCACACTGGAAAAATCTAGTGTGTTGGGATGGTATTTAAAGTTGAGCAGAAGCTTTGATAACTAAAAATTTTTCATTTTGTGGAGAAAGCAATAGCTCCTATGAAGTGAAAATGTTCCTTTTCAAATAGTCACATAAGATATAATGAGTTAAGTAATGCAAAGAATAAGCATGATAATAAACAAGACTTGCTTTCTCTATATATTACAACATAATTTTAAGACATTCTTTCTTGAAAATGCATCTTAGCTTATTGTATGAAGAAAAATCAGAAGCACTGTCATTGCAATTAACCTTTTCTCTGAAATGGAGTAAATACACATAATGTCTCTAGATGTGAGCATGAAAAAAAATATATGTAAAGTCTACATTGTGTATTAATGCATTCATAAATGTCTCAGAGATCTGAATTAATGTTTCTGCTCATGAATGAGATGGGATCAAGCATACACACAAGATAGATGACTTAGAAATAATGCAAACAAATTTTTAACATCATTCTGTTGGGTTTTTTTTAATTGACTGGTATTTGCTGGACTTAAAAAGTATTTAATAACATAGTTTAAAGATTGCTGGCTGCTGTTTAAAATTTCTAAGTTAAAGGGTTGAAGGTTATATTTCATTAAGTTTTAATGTTCTTTTTCTTTATTCTTTATTTCTTTTTTTACAGAGTCTTTAACTCATAAGTTTGCTTATGTACCATGTCAAATCTTGTTTATATAAGATACAGAACTCCAAAGAGATAATTAGAAAGGAAAAATAACTATAACGTGCATATTCAGCTGCAGAATGAGAATGTTTTCATCAACTCCGAAATTCAGTCACCTGAAATGTTACTTATGTATATCAGTGGCCATATGGTTTTTATGCAATGACATAATTAATTGATAAAGCCAGTGTGGTGCTGTGCATGGGTAATGGCTGCTGCATTTCCTATTTAGAGTCCTCGATAGTAAGTTATTGGAAAATTATTTAAATTGAAATGTTATTAAAGAACATCACAAGTCTAAAAAACTGCCAGATAGACTTTTAATTATTAGTACAGGAAAACTTTCCCACTTGAATTGCATTAACTCATTAGTATGTTCATTAAATAACTCCATCATACTGATTTATCTCATGCAAAAATGTGTTCAATAAAGTTCTGGAATTCATTCTTTGGAGTCAAGTGCTATAGATATAGCAATTTTAATTTTAATTTAATGAAAATTTTACTTATTATTTTTAACACAAAATTGCTTGTTTTTCTTTATTTTACCTGTACATAGGTCATATCTCTAGGACAGAGATACATATCTTTCATCTCCTACATGATTTCCAGATAATTTTATCATTTCAGACCTAGCAGAGATGCAAGCATATTGAAGAAAGGAAAGGAAGGATCTTTGAATTTTTATAGGCTAAGGAGAAAAAAACCAAACCAGTAAAAGCAAAGAACAGATAAAATCAGTTTCTCAGCTTTTCCTGGTAATTGTGAGGCTTCATTGGCTTCTTGTCCCTGGGTCCAGACAGTAGTGAGGCTAAGCATGGGATTTCAGGAAATGATATGCACATTGGAAATACTGTTTCCAGTAAATGTGTGCACACATATTCATACATGTGTACAAACCTGCACACGTGCACACTCAGCTGCATGGATGAGCACAGCTGGAGAGCACAGCCTTCATACAAACATCAGCAGCACTGACAGCCTGACCTAGTTCCTTCCTTTGCAGATGATCAGGATTGAAGTACCTGGCAGGCCAAGTCATAATTATACATTATGTGGATTCTCCAGCTCTGGACACCTGGTATTCTTAGCAGCTACCCCTGGATCCCAGACTGTCCAGTTGCTGGCACCAGGCACATGTGGGCCCCTGAGGCTGCAGGTCTGCCTCAGCTGCTGTATGGACCAGATCTTGTCAAAGATATGCGAAGTCAAACACCTCTCTGTTTAGATGTGCAGTCTCTCCAGCAGCTCTGGTAGCAGCTCTGTCCTGTGATCTCTGTGGTATCTGAGTTGCAGAGCCTTAATCTCTCCATCACTTTGTCTCTAGACATATTTGCTTGTTGTATTTTACATACAGAAATTACTAGGCTTTTGCAGTTTCTTTGAATCTACCTACTCTGAATTTTCTATTTTCTAAAATACCATAACTGTTCCAAGCATTTGAGTGGGCTTAGTAATCAGTAAACCAGGAGAAATTAAACTGAAATCAAATGTGGTCCAAGATATTAATTTTTAAAAAAGTGTTTACAAGAAGCCTAAGGAATCAGTAATAAATATTCACAGAATGCCATGGAAAGTATGTTGTACAGTAATTGCAAGTCTAGGTCATGATATAAAGAAATTTGAATTAGTAGGAACATATCTACCACGTAACAAACTTTAAAAACTAATTAATTGTTTCCACTATGCCATTTCTGACTGGAGAGTAAACACGCAATAACATTTTAAAGTATTTGGTGGTTTTCTGATCAGTCATGGAATTTGATATGGCATTCTGTAATTTGAGTTAGAACATGTGTCTATATCCACAATGGCACATCCTGTTTTACAATTTACAATTCACCTTTGGGAAAGTCAGCTTAATACAGAAAATGTCCGACAGTGGAATAAAAGTAATAAGATGGTTTGTCTTCTTTTAGGAAACATAAAGAAAATATAACAAATCATATTTTCTGGAATATCATTAGAAACATTCCAAATGTAACATACAGGAAATAAAATAAGGGAAAGGAATTAGAGGAAAGCATTTTGTTCAATTTTTCTTATTCAAACATGTGAATTACCTTTGTGACATGAAGAATGAGCTAATTCCTTGAAATAAGTGGAAGCTTAGAAAACTAATCCAAAGGAAATAAGAAAATACAAATAGTGCTGTTGGTAAAAGAGGTGCAAACGTTCAAACCATCTCCTAAATTAAATGTGTTATAATGTGTTTATATAAGCAAGCTAAAGACAGAATGCACATGAAAACTGCAGAACAAATAAGTTTTACCTCCAGACTTTCATGGGTTTAAACCTCATGTGAAATTAAGCAGTTTAAGCATTAGAATCAAGCTGAAAGTTGGAAAGTAATGATCTTCACTTTCAAAAGATTAAAAAACTTCAACCTAAAGTGTTAAAAAATATTTATCTCTTTTTATCTTTCTCCTTCTGCCCTTCTTTTCATTTCTTCTGAAGAAGGTCTATTTAATGAAGCACCAAGGCTTCCTGATTTGACATCTGAGTTAGTTCACAGCCAGCTTGGTCAAGCTGCATTAAGGAACACAGACAAGAGAGTCACATTCGATTTCAACCACAAAATTAAGATAAATGGCTTGGTGCATTGGAGAAGAAGCTCCTATGGGATGTGAATACAAAAAGCTCTGGTGGTAAGCATAGCTATGACACACGGTCATTATAAAAAATGATGGAAAATAGGTCTTCACAGTAGCTTTCTTAAGGACACATAAGACAAACTTATGATATCAGACAAACTGGAAATTGAGTTCTAAGGAAAGTAAGTTGTCTAAAGATATCCTTTTCAGATAAGACTCCAAATCATAATACTGCTCCAGCATGTAAGTGATTACTAAATCAAGAACGACTAAAAGTGATAAAATTGGGAAAATATTTGCTATTGATCTTGGTTTTACCACAGGCTTGCAAGAAATCTGATCATATAATGGACCCTGCAACAGCTGCCATGTATAGAAACACAGGTTCTTTGAGGCAGTCAAAGTACAAATATATTAATACTGTCTGTCCTGGTTTGGGCCAGGATAAAGGTGGTTTTCTGTTTCTGTACTTTTGCTTTTAGCTAAGTCCCTTGTAAGTAGTTGCATTTGCTGAAATTAACAGCAAGTTTCTCATGCAGTGTGTGTGCTTTTAGGACTGATAACACTTGATGTTTATAGTTACTGCTAGAGACTGGTATGCAGAGCCAAGGACACAGAGGCCCCACCTGAGCCCTCCTTTAGGGAGGAACGGACAAGATAGATGCCAGAATTGACCAAACAGAGTATTCCATCCCATATACGTCACACTCAGTATAAATTTGAGGCATCACGTGGGCCGAGCCAGATCTTTTCCTGCTTCCCTTCCTTCACTCGGCATCCTGGAAGGATCCCGTCCGTTCGTCTGCCTGTGGTCCTAATCCGTGCCAGCCCATATCTGTGTGTTCCTGCCTCCGGTTCCCGACTGCTGCCGACTCCAGGAGTCCAGCCTGGACTTTCCCAGGGCTGCCCTACAGCCTCGGTGGTGACGTGAGAGTTATTGGGGGAAAGGGGGGAGGAATGTGGTTTCCATTTTCCTGTATATTTGTATATATTTAGTAATTTTTTCCCTATTTACCATTACTGTTTCATTAAAGTTGTGTAGTTTAGTTTCCAACTCATAAGTCTCTCTCCCTTATTCTCTCTCCTTTCTTCATTGAGGGGAGAGAGAGATTAAAGAGAGCGTCTGTTATTCGGTTTAATTGCCGGGTCAGTGTTAAACCGTGACACTGTCTTTATAACTCTCTGTTGGAAATTGCAAGGTGACAGTAGGAAGATAAACGGAATTCACCGTCCTATTTGAATCTACATAGTTTTGATTTTTTTGTTTTGGTTTGTTGTGGTTGGTTTGTTTGATTGTTTTAAGAATAGGCCTTGAAATTTAATATTCTTTAAGAACTGCTATGCAACATGAATTATAGTTGTGTGTATAAAAATGCCCTATGCAGCTCAGCTTGTAGGATATCAAGCTGTTGGAAACTGTTTTATTTGTTAATACTTCTAATTCCTACTTATTAGTCATGGACAGCCTTCTGTAATATCTAAATTATTCCTCCTTTATAAATAAAAATATTTTTCTTTTACATGAGCTTAACCCATGTCAGAGTATATGCAGTACTACTTAGCCAGTTCTTGTGTTTATATTACAATTGATTTGCCATTTAAATAGATGATTTAAATAAATTACTTGCTTTAAAAAGGAATATATGCATAGGAGAATACTCTCTTTTTGCCTTTTCTGCTATATAAGCTCTTTGTAGCTAGAAAATTTATCACTGCAGTGACTTTCATCAGGAAAAAGGAAGTGAGTTAGCATCTGGCAAAAAAAGATAAAATTTAACCTTCATTCCAATCAGCTGTACTTCTACTGCTTTATTTCAAATCCTGTGTTCCTCTGCAATATTGACCTCTTTAGACCCTGAGATTTCTGTGTCTAATGCTGAGTTTTCCTGGATAAAGAACAATGTCTTAAAATCCTAACTATAACCTCTGTTCAGTTAAATCAGTTGAAGATAGAATCACAAACCACTAGAGTTAACTTTGGTGACTTAACATGTCCTGTTGTAAATTTTATTTCTACATCCCAGCACTTGCAATGGAGAGACGAACATCTGAAATTTCATTTTTTCATGCTCTTAACTGCATAATCTGACTTTCATCTTAAATCACAATTAATTTTCAGCATTCTTGCCTAAAATCTGGCAGTAAAGTGGTGTACCATGTTCAACAGCTGACCAAATATCTCTAATTTGCAGATATTCAAATTATTGTTTGGCAGCATCTCTCACGGATTAGTAACGTTCGTTAAACATGACAGTATTGCTTCTGTAATCTGCAACTGACACACTGTAACAAAGAACTAATATTTCCTTTAATCATTGGACATGTCCAGAGAATAAGCCTGCAAAAGTTCACTTTTTAAGCATGTATCAGTATCTCATCCAGTCCAATTTAGAGTTGGTTTAAAGTTGCTGTCAGACCAATGTTTTTACTAATTCCTGTATTAACTATATTTGTCTCTTAGGAATATATAATACCAGGTCTAAATAAAAAGCTAAAGTTTCTAAAGACAGGTTTAGATCCATTTAAATTATCCTTAATTATGAATTATGAAATTCTATCCCTCTTCTATCTCTGATTCTATACTAAAATTTTCCTGGTCTTGGATATCAAAAGCTGTTTTTAATGTGTTTCTTAGTTTCACAATTCTATAATATTTCAACTTGAGATCTATGTAACTTAAGTACTTACTTGTAATTTTTCCCATATATCTATAATCTTAGCATACATTTGGTATGCATTTTCAAGGCTGACATTTGAATAAAATATTTAACATATAAATATTTAACATATAAATGCTTAAAAATCTGGAGGCTTTTGCCCTAATTTAAGTGATTCTAATCTTTTGTCTTGAATTCCTTTTTATACATTTTTTTTTTCTTTCTTTGTTATAATCTAAGTTTCCAGGGTGTTTTTTTTTCTCTTGCAATAAGCACAGGCTGCACAGATTCCAACACCAATTGCAGCACCAAAGCCTCATGTGCATTGTGACAGAAAGATTACTCATCTGCTTGAGATCTCCACACTACTGAAACCAAAAGCTATCTTTCACCATCAGTGTATAATCAGCTCACTTTCTCATATATTATTACAGTGTAAAAATTAATTAAAACTTCTTGTATATGAAAATTATGGAGAAACTTAAAGTACCATGGAGGGAATGAAGTTTGCATTCTTGTTCTTAATGCTCATATGAAATATTTAAGTAGTTTAAGTCCTTGGTTAGAAAATTTAAAAAAAAAAAGAAAAAAGGAAAAAAAGAGTATCATATTACCCCCTAAATTCTTTATGTGTTTGCCTCTTTAAGACTGTTTTTGCCTCTTTAAGACTGTGTCTGGTTATCCTACCTCGGAAATCACAGAATCACAGAATGTTTTAGGTTGGAAGAGACCTCCAAGATCATCCAGTCCAACTTTTGACTAACACTGTCTGCTAACTACTAAACCATTTTCTTAAGGACCAGGTCCAAACGCCTTTTAAATGTCTCCACGGATGATGACTCCACCACTGTACTGGGCAGGCTATTCCAATGCCTGACAACCCTCTCAGTGAAAAAATCCTTCCGAACATCCAGCCTAAACCTCCGCTGGAGCAGCTTTCATCCATTCCCTCTGATCCTGTCACAGTTCACTAAGGAGAAGAGGCTGCTTCCCTCCTTGCTCCAACCTCCCTTGAGGTAGCTGAAGAGAGTGATGAGGTCTCTTCTCAGCCTTCTCTTCTCCAGACTAAACAGCCCCAACTTCTTCAACTGCTCCTGACAGGACTTGTGCTACAAACCCTTAATGAGCTTTATTTGCCTTATCTGGAAACACTCCAGCACTTCTATGTCCCTCTTATAGTGAGGTGCCAGGAACTGAACCAATAGAATTAATCAATGGAATCACAAAAATCAAAAATTAAAAAAAAAAGATGAGCAAAATATAATGACTTATGTATGCATAGAGATTAAAACTCTTCACAAAGTAACAAATATAGCTGAGAGATATTAAGAAATATGAGAAGTGAAGGGAGAATGAAATTCACTATTTCTCAAAATAAAATATCATCAAGTACTAAAGGAAACTTGCCTTAAGTTTATCTGTAAGTACGCTACTTCAGCATAAGTAATAGCATTATGTAAGAATTTTGAAGCACTGTGGTGGCATATCCAGAATTTTACAGAAATGAACACTTATTACCAAAGGAGGAGAGCAAGATGGATGTAGTTGCATGCGAAAGGCATCCAAGAAACAAAAGTTGCCAGACAGACGAAAAGATAAACACAAACTTGTTCACTTTGACCTCAGTAACTAACATCCTCCAAGGACCACAGCCCTCAGCATCAATGGTAGTCACTAGACTGTGATTCATGAGTTTTCTCTCACTGCCCCTTCCAGTGCTCTAACCTATCTCACTGTGGGGGGGAGTAAGGGAGCATCTGGGTGGGTCTGAGTTACCCACTGGGGTAAAACAGCAGCAGTCCTCCATTTACTCTCTGGAAGTCTTTATAATATTAGCCAGTAACACAGATAATACTTAAAACATACTTTATTTTCTCTATGCTGATCTGAAAATCAATATGTTTGAATATGCAAGCATTATTATGTAGTAATGAGATAAGACATAGTTTTATATCCTGTTAAATTGAATGAAGCATGTAGCTACTTAGTGGTTGTGCAAAAGAGTTCAGAGAAGTTCCTTTGAATGTGTTGGTAAGAGCATGTTGAAAGCCCTATATTTCAGTTTATTGACCCTTTCTAATGTCAACACTCTTATGTGTATTTTTACAAAAAACCTCATAGCAGTGTTTTTGTATCAATTTTTGAGGTTCAGCTGAAGGAATGCTATTGCAAAGCAACTATTTTTTCCTTTTCCAAAGGATACAACCGGTCAGCCACCATTTTACAAAATTGACTTTTACTCTTTGGAGAAATTTTGGCTGTCTGACAATGCAAATAATCAAAAAATAACCTTACTCTGATGCCAAACCATGAACACACACATATCCTGCACTGCCCTGAAATACCTGACAGCTATAAGGAGTGATGAAAAAACTGAACTTGTCCTGCAGCTACAGATGTCTTACTACAAGCCAGTGTGGCATATAACATGGAAGAGCAACTTCATGGTTTTCTTTCGCAGGGTAAGAGAGAAGGAGGTGTTGCCCTCTCTATCACTGACCATTTGGAATTGATGGAGCTCCACCTGGGGAAGGACAATGAACAGATCCAGTGTTTATAGTTTAAGATTAAAGGGAGGAAATGAGAAGGTGATGTTACAGTAGGGATCTGCTAAAGACCATCTGACCATTGTAGCCTCCCAGTATCTCAAGGGGGTCTACAGAAAAGCTGGTGAGGGACTTTTTAGGATGTCAGGAAGTGATAGGACTCAGGGGAATGGCTTCAGACTAGAGGAGGGTAGATTTAGATTAGATATTAGGAAGAATTTATTAACCATGAGGACAGGGAGACACTGGAACAGGTTGCCTGGAGAGGTCGTGCAATCCCCATCCCTGGAAGGTTTTAAGGCCAGGCTGGCAGGGGCTCTAAGCAACCTGATCTAGTAGGAGGTGTCCCAAGGGCAGGAGGGTTTCAGTTAGATGATCTTAAATTTCCCTTCCAACCGTGAAAATTCTGCGATTCATAAAGTTTTTTTCTTTAATATCTGTTACAATTTCATAAATATATAGATATATTCACAAATATTGATTTATACTCTTGTATATGTATTATATAAATATCATAGAATCATAGAATTGGCTGGGTTGGAAGGGACCTCAGAGATCATCGAGTCCAACCCTTGAACCACTGTTGCGGTTGCTAGACCATGGCACTGAGTACCACATCCAGTCTTTTTTAAATATCTCCAGGGACGGAGAATCCACCACTTCCCTGGGCAGCCCATTCCAATGACGGATCACTCTTTCCGTAAAGAAATTCTTTCTAATATCTAACCTAAACTTCCCCTGGCACAACTTAAGTCCATGCCCTCTTGTCTTGTTGAAAGTTGTTTGGTAAAAGAGCCCAACCCCCACCTGGCTACACCCTCCTTTCAGGTAGTTGTAGAGAGCGATGAGGTCTCCCCTGAGCCGCCTCTTCTTTAGGCTGAACAACCCCAGTTCTCTCAGCCTCTCCTCGTAGGGTCTATGCTCGAGTCCCTTCACCAGCCTGGTTGCCCTCCTTTGGACCTGCTCCAGAACCTCGATATCCTTCCTGAACTGGGGGGCCCAGAACTGGACACAGTACTCAAGGTGTGGCCTCACGAGGGCTGAGTACAGGGGCAGAATCACTTCCTTGGACCTGCTGGCAATGCTGTTCCGGATACAGGCCAGGATGCCATTGGCTTTCTTGGCCACCTGGGCACACTGCTGGCTCATGTTCAGCTTCTTGTCGATCCAGACTCCCAGGTCCTTTTCTGCCTGGCTGCTCTCCAGCCACTCTGTCCCCAGCCTGTATCTCTGCATGGGGTTGTTGTGACCAAAGTGCAGGACCCGGCACTTGGCCGTGTTAAACCTCATCCCATTGGAATCAGCCCAACTCTCCAGTCTGTCCAGGTCCCTCTGCAGAGCCCTCCTGCCTTCTAGTTGATCAACACTCCCCCCCAGCTTAGTGTCGTCTGCGAATTTGCTGATGATGGACTCAATCCCCTCATCTAAATCATCAATGAAGATGTTGAACAGAACTGGGCCCAACACTGATCCCTGGGGGACACCACTAGTGACCGGCCGCCAACTGGATGCAGCCCCGTTCAGCACCACTCTCTGGGCCCGGCCCTCCAGCCAGTTCCTAACCCAGCACAGGGTGCTCCTGTCCAAGCTGCGGGCTGACAGTTTTTTCAGGAGGATGCTGTGGGAGACGGTGTCAAAGGCTTTGCTGAAGTCTAGGTAGACCACATCCACAGCCCTCCCCTCATCCACCAGTCGGGTCACCTGATCATAAAAGGAGATCAGGTTGGTCAGGCATGACCTGCCCTTCCTAAAACCGTGCTGGCTGGGTCTGATCCCTTGCCCATCCTGCAGGTGCTGTGTGATTGCACTGAGGATGATCTGTTCCATGACCCTGCCAGGCACTGAGGTCAGGCTGACGGGCCTGTAGTTTCCTGGGTCCTCTTTCCGGCCCTTTTTGTGGATTGGCGTGACATTCGCCAATTTCCAATCATCTGGGATGTCCCCAGTGAGCCAGGACTGTTGGTAGATGATAGCGAGAGGCTTGGCGAGCTCTTCTGCCAGCTCCTTCATTACCCTTGGGTGGATCCCATCTGGTCCCATAGACTTGTGGGGATCCAAGCATCGCAGTAGGTCACAGACTGTGTCCTTCAGGATTACAGGGGGGCTGTTTAGATCCATGTCACTTTCTATGAGCTCCAGAAGCCATCCGTCTTCAGGGTAACCTGTCTTTCCGCTGAAAACTGAGGTAAAGAAGGTGTTAAATACCTCAGCCTTTTCTTCATCTTTAACAACTATATTCCCACTCGTGTCCAGTAAAGAATGGATATTTTCCCTGCCCCTTCTTTTGCTGCTAATGTATCTGTAGAAGGACTTTTTGTTATCCTTCACAGAGGTGGCGAGATTCCGTTCGCATTGTGCTTTTGTGTCTCTGATTTTCTTTCGACATGACTTAACAATATTCCTAAATATTCCTATATATACTTACTCTCTCCATTTGGTCAGAATTTTATGTTGGAAAGAGTTTCATTTACTGCTTTCTTCATTTACGCATCCTTGTCTGAGCTAAACTCATGTTTTAGTTCTGATGAGTAACACAAGCTTCTATAAAAGCAGGCATTTCCAATTAATTGAACTTATAGCCCATAAAGGTGAATTCCTTGTAGAATTGCTCCCTACCCCTACACCTCCCCTACACCACCTTTAAAGGAGTCTCCTTCTTGTTGAAATTCTCTGATTGAAGATTTCATCTTCTTTATGCTTTCCCTCTCTTACCTGCTGCCCCTTTCCCTCTTCTCTCTTTTTTGTTTTTACATATCTGCTGCTTCAGCACAACATGGACAATGTGAAAATTTACCCAAAATTACATTTCATATTGTAATTTCACATATAATCTTGGTAAAAGAGATAATTTTAAGCTTTTGAACACATTTCTGTGTATGCTGAAGGGTCTCTGATGGATTTAACAACTTGTAATCACACAGCATACAACATAATAACAATCCAGCACATAGAAGTATAAAGTCTTTATTGGAAATGAACAACGACTCACACCCTTCAGTTACGCTCATTGTTTCTTCTTTAAGGACAAATGTTCTATAAGCAGAAACTGGTAACTGTATAAAATGTATTTATTTCTGGAGATTATGAAAGATTACATTTTGTGATGTACTTCAATTGCATTATCATATTTGTTTCCGTTGGAGATTGCCTCCTTCTTCCATCCTATAATTTAGTTCAATTTCCTAGCAAAGTGCACTGAGGAAACAATCATTCTTTGGGTTTAAAATTATTTATCATATAATGATAAAGACTGAAACATTTTTGAAGCATCAGATTTCTAAATCTCAGAATGCAACACAGTGTTGTTTGTGTTGTTCAGGCATCCAGAATTCAACATTGTGAAGTTTGTATTTGTCCTGGTTTGAAAGGACCAGGATAGAAAAACCCCACCTGGGACACCACCAGCAGCTGCCAGCCTGTTGATGTTACAGCTATAATGAAGAGCATCTGAGCCCATGGGAGGGTAGTATGGGTCATGTGACCTAAATGAACCAATCACAGTATTCCTTACCATGGTGCTCAGTATAAAATGGCTCCCAAGAGGCCCTCCTGTTGTTGCTTGGTTCTCATTGCTGCTGCTGCTCTTCCCTGTTTCCTCACCAGAAAAGGACAATATTTACTAAGACAGGTCACTTTTTACCTGCTCGAAGTTTTTCATCTTTAAAATCTCTCTTCTTCCCTCTGGGAGGGAAGTGAGAATAACAGAGCATCTGTCACCACAAAGCCACTGTCCAAACAGTGACAGTGTTGTTGAGATATTTTTCTAAAAATAAATCTGTCCCTAAAGCCAGAGATTGCTTTTGATCAGTTTTATTTACTGATTACTTATTGCTGGGTTTTATTAGTTTTTCTTTCTTCAAGTTATTGGTCTGCATGAAGAACTAGAATCTCAGAGGAAAAAGATTGTGATATTTAAATTCTTGGGTACACCAGAGTTTCTAATAACATTTGTCAAAGAAAATATTAATCATGTATAGTGAAAGAAAGGATAAAAAAAGTGATACTCACAATTTTAATTTGTAATGTCCTGCTTTCATAAACACATAGTGGCTTATTCTGACATATTATCACGGTTTAACACTGGCCCGGCAATTAAACCGAATAACAAACACTCTCTATTAATGTCTCTCTCCTCCTTGATAAAGAAAGGAGAGAGAATAAGGGAGAGAGACTTATGGGTTGGAAACTAAACTACACAACTTTAATGAACAGGAATGATAAATAGGAAAAATTACTAAATATATACAAATATACAGGAAAATGGATACCACATTCCTCCCTCCTTTCCCCCAATAACTCTCACGTCACCACCGAGGCTGCAGGGCAGCCCTGGGAAAGTCCAGGCTGGACTCCTGGAGTCGGCAGCAGTCGGGAACCGGAGGCAAGAACACACAGATATGGGCTGGCACGGATCAGGACCACAGGCAGACAAACGGACGGGATCCTTCCAGGATGCCGGGTGAAGGAAGGGAAGAAGGGAAATCAGGAAATCCAGAAGTCTGGAAATCTGGAAATCCGGAAAAGATCTGGCTCAGCCCTCGTGATGCCTCAAATTTATACTGTGTGACGTATATGGGATGGAATACTCTGTTTGGTCAATTCTGGCATCTATCTTGTCCGTTCCTCCCCAAAGGAGGGCTCAGGTGGGACCTCTTTATCCTCCTGGACAATAAAATGTTTTCCTCAGAGCTGAGCAGTGTCCTTGGCTCTGCATACCAGTCTCTAGCAGTAACTATAAACATCAAGTGTTATCAATCCTAGAAGCACACACACTGTCTGAGAAACTTGCTGTTAATTTCAGCAAGTGCAACTACTTACAAGAGATTTGGCTAAAAGCAAAAGTACAAGACAGAAAATCACCTTTATCCTGGCCCAAACCAGGACACATATGGAAAAGCAAAGTTTCCTAACATATCCTATCCATCAGGGTCTCATGACCATAGGACACATAATTCTGTTTATGTAAATGATCCTCTAAAATATCTGAATTTTGAAGACCACAATAGCTAGGGAAGATTATTAGTTTTGACACTGATTAACTATATTGGGTTTGCATGTTAAGATTTTGGTAGAAGCAGTGGCACAGGGGTAGCTTCTATGAGAAGATGCCAGAAGCTTCCCCTGCATCAAACAGAGCCAGTGCCAGCTATGACCAAGACAGACCCATAACTATCCAAGACTGATCTCATTGACAGCTGTGGTAGAACCTCTGTGATAATGCATTTAAGAAGGAAAAAAAAACCCCACAAACCTACTGTGCTATGGCAGCCAGGAGAGAGGAGTGAGAATATGTGAGGGAAACAACCCTTCAGACACCAAAGTCATTGAAGAAAGAGGGTGAGAAGAAGCTTCAGGTACCAGAGCAGGGATTCCTCTGGAGCCTGTGGTGAAGTCCATGGTGAGGCAGTTTGTCCCCCTGCAGCCCATATGGATCTATAAAGTATCTATTATCTATGCAATGCTTCCAATTTTAAAGAGAGAAACAAGTGCATGAAAGGAATACCCCACTATGTACAATTTAAAGTCAAATATATAACATTGTCCATCCCCATTTACTTCCCCCCAAAAAATAACCTTCCCCTTTGTTCTTCATGTTTTTTTGTGAACAGTGACCTTGTCTGAGCTAAACATTGGTACAGTGTATTAGTTATTGTTAACAGAGCAAAAAGATTTTGCTTGAATATAACATTACAGCACTTTTTTGTATGGTTGTGAAAGTCTAATTAAACTGCTACAGACAAAGTTGCTTGCATATCAGTTTCTGTAATTCATATTATGGTTATAATTGACAAGAGCATAACCACTCATTGAAGCTGTTTTCCCTATAATGTTAATTCAGAGTACACTTCCTTCCCACCCCCTTTCCTTCCAAAGAAAAGTTATTTTTCCTTTGTTTCATATACTGCATGAATTTCTGCTACGAAGAGTAATGACAGGTTTGTAATGTCACTTAGAGATGGGAGGCTACAAAGTCAAGTGGAATCTTGTGAACACAAATCTCATGACATGCTGGCCACACTTCAAAGTCCTGTCTCTCTTGAATCCTGACAGGAAGATTAATGATTTAAAGCTCGGTCATGGCATTCATTTATTACAAAGCCCTTATGCACGCACACATACGTGCCCATTTCACTTACACCCAGGAATGTCAAATTGTGCTTTTCTGTTCCAGCTTTCTAATTTGTTTCTTAACAAATTTCTATAAAGTGCACAATTTTTTACCTTTTTTGTATTAATACAAATTGTGGGAAACAGAAATTTTATACAGTCTTTCCCTTTTTAAATTCTTCTGCTGCTTTACCTAGCAAATTTTTATGTATAATATTGAAACAACATTGGTTACAGGAAAACTATTTCTTATATGCATAACCATGTTTTAAACTTCGTCAAATTTCTTACCTTTGTAATTAATTGTGTATGTCATATAAACATTTATAAAATATAAAGGGATTTAAATAAAAATAACAATTTTCTTATAATGGTTCTGTATCAATAAGGGAGAGACAGAGCTGTTGTATTTTTCAAATTAATTTGTTTCCATCTCTATTTTCTCTGGCTATTTTTCCATTCCTGTTTTACTGAAAGGTTATACTTCCAAAATAGTGGCACAATAAAAACTTGGGATCAAACAAAGTCCAGGATGCTTTGGGTGAACAAATGATCCTGAAAGCACATTTTTCTGTCTGGACCTCAAGATCATATTGCTGTTTTTCTTGAAAAATCTCCCCCATACAGGAAGGATATTTGTGATACTGTTTGTAGGTTTTATATTCAAGCAATAGAAATGTTTTAATTTTTATCCACTCCACTGCAGTCTTTAAATATTAATTAGAAGTAAGTGTAAATAACCAGTAGCTCCTAAACTGATATCAGGAAAATATTTTGAATCTCTAAAATGTACTAACTTTATCTGTAATTACGTCAGCATGCATAGATTTGCCTCTTACTTTATCAAGAATATTTAGGAAATCTTTTTTTTTTTTAAAAAAAATAAAATGGAGTGAAGGAAGAAACAGAAGTATTTCACTATTTTCATAAGTACTGAAGATTTGAAAGACTGGACTTTAAAGTTCAAGTTGTCTATAAACTTGCAGAAATCTCAGGCATACTTCAAGGTCACTGAGAAATCATCACGGACTGAGGGAAACCTCAAGAGTTGAGGTGATGGTCAACACCATCTCTACATCCTAAATCTCATTTTCCCACAGAAAACTGCTAACAGGGAATTTCCCTCAGCATAGTATGTGTGTTATTAGGAAGATGTACTAGCATTACCAGTTTCTATTAAAAATGTATGCTACTCATGCTTTTAAATAGTTTTCTTTGATACTCTCTTTATATTAAGTTTTTTGCAGCAGTCTCCAGCCAACACTCTGAGACTGTGATTTTATCTGCATTTAGATTATATAAATAATCAAAAGATTATGTCAGCAATTCAGACAAAATTAATAAAATTGAGTTCTGCTAAAAAAACTTGTTTATATTGAATAAATTATATCTTAAAATTGTGCTTTCTTTTTTTCCCCTGAATAATTATCTTTCCCCCAGGTGCTCTCGTAATAGGTAAAAAAAAAAAAGTGCTTGAACTGTATATCTAAAAAAAAAAAAAAAATAGACATTTTTTTTGTTTCTACTCATAGATACTTTTTCAGATACCTCTCTTTTCTGTTTATACTTTGATTCTTCCCTACACACCTGCCCCATTTTGTCTTTTCTTTAAAGCTTTTGAGTGTTTGACTGTTAGGTTGTTAATGGCTGTTCAGATTTGTCTTTTGGCAGTATGTCAATAAGTTACCTTAATAAAAATGCTCTACAGAAATCCCACTTTACCAATTTTCTCTGTCTATCAGCTGTTTCTATTGGCAAAGCTAAGAAAACTACCCTTTCTGACAGCCACTGTAGCTTTCGGTCGTTTCATGGTTTTGACTAGTAACTCTCTGTCCTTCATTCCTGAGAGTCAACAATTGGAGAAGAAAAATAAGGATCAGCTTTATATATATATATATATATATATATATATATGTATGTATGTATATATATATATATATATAGTTTTATATTTAACTTTTTGAAAATTCTTCCAGGACTGCAATGAACAGTCAGTATTTCATTTCATCCTCTCAAGAAGTAGAAGCAAAAATTATCACTGGTCATTTTCTACAGTTCTAGCAAGTTTAGTAGTGATATGTATAAACAGTATTTATTATATGCCTTATTATTACCCAGCTGAATAACTAACATAACTTACCTAGTCACTTTTCTACAGTGTAAAGCCTTGGCCTCAAGTAAATAAATGCTTTTTTTTGTTTGTTTGTTTGTTTGTTTGTTTTTGTTACTGTGTTTTTGTTGATTTGCTTGCTTGTTTTTTTTAATATTTGCTGCAGTTCCAAGTTGAACACATGTTTTGACATCTGCAAGCCAGAAAGTTCATATTGAATTTCTGGCCTCCTGACTTTCCTGCAACCTTGACTAAAATGAATTAAAATAGCACTTTCCACCTTAGTCTCTTGGTTGCAAGTTTTCAGCTATTTTTTTCTAGAAATACTTCATGTGTCTGATAGCTGTGTAACATGTATCAAGATAACTGTATTATCTTTGTTAAAGTGTTCACAATTTTTACCTCCCATACTTTTTTTCTTCACGAATCTTTAGCCACACAGACAGTGTGTCTATAAAAAAAAAATACACAAAGCACACAGTACAACTCCGGTTGATGTGAAAGATACATAAACTTCAGCAAGCCTTACACACTTCTGCTGGTGAAGCAACACTTCTTACTGAAGAAGGTTCAACCACTGAGAATCCTGGGATCTACACTTGGCTGCAGAGCTCTCAGCTGCCACCAGCTCCATTGATGTAGATGCTGATGAACTGATCCAACAGTGCCTGAGTGAAAACTTCTTAAAGGTTTTATGTCTTTCCATACTGGTGGTTCTTTCCTCTTGAATCCCTGAACTATTAATGACACCGTCTCAACAAGGTCTCTCTGCAACTTTACAGTTTTTAGCTTTTCTGTCTAAGCCAAGTTTACACAATTGTGTATATCAGATCCCCTCCTATGTATGCAGACAACTGAACTGCTGGGATAGAACGAGAAGGTAGCAGAAAGGTTTTGGGCATGTAATATTCCACTAGCACCCAGGCCTACTTAAAATGTCCTTGGGGAGCTACACAAACTTAGTTCACCTTTCGTGGTGGTAATCCACCCATCTTCCATAACATAGCAAGCAAATAGAGAATTATAGACAAAACTATTAAATAAAAATATTCAAGAACTCTTCTGCTTTTTCATAAATAATATAAATATTTCCATTTAGTATGTAAAATTAAGCAATTTTCTCTATGATTAAAAGTACACATATCTCTGGTACCTAGTGCTATCCTCTATTTCATTGATAAGTGGTTTACTGTGATAGGTGTTTTTAAGGTTTACTTTTAGCTCACATTGTGAAACAGAGCTATCTCATGTAGACTTCTAATCACTTATTATGAATTCGTAGAGAAATAATTTGAAAACAAGCCTCTAAGAGTTTTCTCCTCATTTAGAATTCATTTAATACAGCAGATTTTCAAACTGTTTCTTCTGCATTTATACTGTTGATTGCAGTAATAATAAAAGTAATTGCCTGTAATCCAGTAAAGTATAATTATACCTATCTTGATTTGGACAAAGATGTGGATGTTTCAGAATTAGATAGCATGAAATACTGAATTAATAATTCATAAGAAAATGTGATAATTAGAACATTTTGTAGACTTACTTTGAACAAATATTCCGGCTGTGTTACTGGCACATTGTGAGGGATTCATCTTATCTTACTTTAACTGTCTTCTAAATAATGAGTCTAAGTTGGTGCCATAAAAGTGTTTTCAACAACACAAAAGATAAGGGAAAATACTTCTCAGGTCTCTTTCAGCCTGATTAGGGCAGCATCAATTACTATCTGAAAAATCTAGACTGTAAAAGTGTTCTGTCAATACCTGGCAGGAGACATTAAATAATATTTTCCAGAACATTTGGAATGTTCTTTAAGAACTCAGAAGTACTACTTGACTAATCTACACAGATCATAAGATTTTTTTGATTCATCAGTTCTGACTTTGATAAGCACTAATTATCATGATCATAATTAAAAGTAAATAAAAGTATCATCAATTTTAGCCCATGTTTGTATCTGGTGGCTGATATCAGTGATAATAGTTTAGAAGAAGTAGGAGACATTTCTTCAAAGTAAAAATGTTCTATAAGGGACAAACAGTATAAGATAATTAGCTGCATAACTTGCAAAATTCAGTTGTTTAAGCACATTCTAATTTTAATACTCTCCTTTTTTTGCCCTGTCTAGGTTTGCTTACATATTTTTAATTCTAAAGGAAAACATTTTGTAGGGGTTTTAATTTTATTTTCTTACTAAAGTAGAATGCCACTGAATTTTAATTCAACTAATTTTAAAACTTGTCATCCATAGACTTCCTACTGAATTAGTTAAAGATATTAAAAAGATAGCAGAGGATATGTAAATATGCAAAGACCACGGAAATGTAATAAACATAATATTAAGCGCAGATAAAGCAGGAACAGCATAAGCAGGTTAGTTGATTTCAGTGGTTTGTCTGGAAGTTTTGCTTTTGAATATATATAGATTGTTTGTTTTCCCCATGGATTTAAGACTAAAATCTGTCATGCACCCTCACAATACATTTGAAATTACTTTTTTTTAATTTTTAATTTTCATGCTTTGCTTCACTTAAAATTATTGCAGTTCAAATAAAAATATATTGTGTTTTAAATATATAAAAATAAATAATAATAATAAATAAAGAAATAAAAGTTTTTTCTCGTTTTATAGTTACATGCAGGTAATCATAAGTTCATTCTGTTTTTATATTTTTCTGGTTTCCTTTGCATGCATGTTCTGCTGTTTAGAAAGTCTGAGCAAAAATAGATCCATAAATTTTCAGTGCATGGAGATTTAAGAAAATATGCTATTACCATTACAGAGCAGAAGAGGGAGGGAAGAAGCCAGCAACCTTTTTATGAACAGACCTAGAGCTGAAATGGATGAGAACTGCAAGCTGAAATTTGGCATGGAAATAGCTCTCATTTAAAAGAAGTACTTTTGCTTTCAGAGAAAATTGGTTTTGACTTTAGCAAGGTATGAGCTTTTGAATATTGAATACTGACTAGAGTAATAAGGTTTTAAGCCTCTCTTTCACTGTCTCTCTTTTCCTTCCCTCAGTTCCTGAAGTTTTCTTTCCATGTGACTACTGAAAGTATATAAAATCTTTACAGTTAATAGTGAAGCATCACATATTGTTGGAGCTTTGTAGTATCTCCTGTTATTTTCATAGATATGAAACTGTTGAAAGTTTTTGACTTTTCTGGTGATATTGTTGGTTTTTTTGTTAAAGGACTTCTAAATTATGCTCTTTTAACTGCATTCTCTTTTATCTAGAAATCACTTTCCTTTATCTGAAGAGGCTTTTCAATTCAAAAACATGTCAATTCTATACAATATATATCTAATTTGCAGGAGTGTGAGCATTCACAAAATTAAAATTGATATCAGTATTATATGGTTGTGACTGCAAGACTTCTTTCCACAAGAGGCTTTTATTTTTCTCCTGTAATCACACAATCTCACAAGAGATTGGATTCCCATTATCCTTCTGAATCAATATAGCTATTGCAGCAAACTCTAGAAGCCTAGGTTAACTCTCAGTCATTAAGGGTAAAGCACAGCTGTTAAGTGATTTCATAACTGATAACAGTCTTGCCATGCTATGTTGAGATAGGTTGGATTCAAATTACAGTTTCAGATGGCTGAAAAGTGTCCTTTCCACTTCATTCTTTATTCTATCAGGACTTCTCTATCTGAATCAGGTTGGAGAAGATAGTATTTACTTTAAGGTTCTCTTGAATGAAAAATTTCATACTAAAAGTTTGAACGTCTTTCCATCTTAACCCAAGATTATCTGGTATTGACTGAACCTATAATTTTCTTCCAAACAGATTTACTAGTAGTCAAGAACTTTCAGAACTTTCACCCTCATTGATTACTTATTTTGAAAGCTTCTAGCATAGCTTTTTGGGAATGCAGCATTATTCTAGCTATAGCAGCAATAGCTACTAAGCTATGGATATTTTATAGATTTCATAGAGTATTTTCTCCTTTTCTTATCTTGTTAATCTTTCTTTAAATAAACACATACCTTAATTGATTTTAACTGGTTTAGGTTAATATGCAGAAATACTCAGGTGAAGACTTTTGAATAGATTGAAACTAAATTACGTGGACTATATCACAGTTCAGAAATTAGTCTCAGAATTTCTGTCAGTACAGGAGATTTTTAAAAATGAAATTATATCAAGTCAAACTGGCACTTTTACTTTTGCCACTTGAAATCCTTAAAAAACTTAAATCCACCTTGGTTACAAGGATATTTTTTCTAAGGATCAAATGCAAGAAAAAAAATCAGTCTGAACTTCAGAAGACTTACAGATAAGCAGATGACTTGGGATCATTTAAATTTTCTCCCAGACTTGCCTTTCTACAGTGCTTGTTCAAGATGTGTTCACTGAGCTGCAAGATGGTTAGTGCATCTGTTAAATGGTTAGAGACCTTTTCTCTTACAGGCATATGTACGGATAGTCAAGAGTAAATGGTAGGTAAAGAACCCTCCTGTCACTGGTTTAGTCCAGTAGGCTAAAGATTTGGTTTCCTCAATTCAGCATCATCACAATTTAATGATGGCAATTAAATTAATAACAGATATTCTCTATTAACCCCTTAGAGGTTGGAAATTAAACTACACAGCTTTAATCAAACGCTAGTCATGAAAAGAAAAATAATGCAATATATGCAAAACATATATCACTTCCTTCCTCCCCCCTCTGCCCTTGTATAATGCTCACATCACCAGTGAGGCTGCATGGCAGGCCCACGATGGGCTTCTAAAGACAGCAGCAGATTGGGACTGGATTCAGGAGTGCAGGGATCAGGACATGCATCAGGAATGCACAGATCCGGATCCAAGGCAGACAAATGAACAGTCATCTGAGGAAGCCAGCCATGGATGAAGAGGGCTTGGCCCTCATGATCCCTCAAATTTATGCTCAGTATGATACATAAGGGATGGAATATTTTATTTAGTCAGTTTTGGTCACCTGTCTGCTCTGCTTCACCTGTCTGCTCTGCTTCACCTGTCTGCTCTGATTCTCCCTAAAGAAAGGTTGCAGCTGTGACTCCTTTACGCCCTTTCTCTTTCTGGAGTATAAGATGCTTTTCAGAACCAAGCAATGGCATACTATTCTCTAGCCATAACTATAAACATTGAGCATTATCAGTCCTAGAAGCAGATGGTGACTGAGAAGCTTGGTGTTAATTTCAGCAAGTGAAGATACTTAGAAAAGGGTAAACCGAAAAGGGTAAACCAAAAATTGTAACAGCTAGAAAGAAAATTAGTTCTATTCTGGCTCAAACCAAGACAAGTATAGGCAGAAAAAAGCAGATCCACACCTGCTTGTATCCTCATCTGATTCATCATGGTAAGAAAGTTATGCTTCTTTAGGAAATACAGGCTCTTCTCCTTGTTATGAAGTACAAAGGTTTACACAAGGTTTGGCAAGAACCCTGACCACCTTTTAGAATTAATGTTATTTGACATTAGAGTCTGAAAAACGTCCTCTTGGCAAACAGGACAATTGACATTACAGCTTCCCTCTCTACTTGTCTTTTAACACATGCTTTTTATTGTTCTTTCTAACTGTAACAATCTGTTCAGGACTAGATCTTCAAAAGCATGAAGGTGCTTAGTTTGTTTTGTAGGGTAAGAAAACTAAATGTTCATGAAGGACCTGATCAGATGTCTGTTTCTTTTCTCTTACTCCTACTTTATATTTCATGCTGTCACTGTAAAGCCATAAATAAATGGTAAAATTGCTATGTTTTTGGTACAGAAAAATGAAGTTAGTTTTTTACTTTTTATATTAGCATAATAGCTTCTATTCTGACCTAAAGAAATGAAGGCTAAATATTTAAGCAAGCTGGTAGAAAAAGATAATATCTTTTATAAGACTATCATATCTAGAAAGAAAAAAAATTACTGTGTTATAGCAGTTAATGGGCATATTTTGGTTCTGAAAAATAAACTATAAATTATAACATAAATTATAATAGTGCTGTGCACTTTTATTAGTCGTTACTTTCACAAAATTTCCTAGTTAAATACCACATCTTTCATAAACATCAAAGATCTGGTGTTGACTTGCTCACAGACTTCTGGAAAAACTGTAATAATTTTAATATATTTTCGTTTTTGCTAAGAGCATACTCTCCAAAGTACAGACAAGAAGGCTGTGAAAATAACTGATAGATTTGTGCTGCTAATGCATTAACTTATAGTTGAGTACAGAAAAAAATCATTCTGGATACTGCCTTATTTAGAGATTTTAAAATATTCTTACCACTATCTAGCAGTAAAAACTATTCCTGTGTCTCAGTCTTCCTATTTAGGTCTGGCTAAAGCCAGATTTCTTTCTATTTGAGCCCAAACCACACATAGAATACCACAGAATAGGAGTATTTGTCTCAAAACAGCCACCCTGACAAAATGGGGCATTGTGTTTGGGGGGGGGTCCACATTCAAGAAACCACCCGAACTCAGCTCTCACCTGGGTACACCCACATTTGGGTAACCACCCTGCTAAATGGGACCCTGTTCTTGACAGGAGAGGCCCTCATTTCAGTGGTCATCCTGGTAAGCTGAGTCCTATATTCACAAGAGTAGCTATCTCAATCAGCTGAACACTGTCCTTGCAATGGGATTCCCTCTTTGATGCCCCCCATGACAGGCAGGACACTGTCCCTACTCGATAAGGGACAGGGGCAGGCAACCTGCACCCTGTGGATGCAGAGTGACATCTTGTGTGTGCCCCAGGTAAAGACACTGGAGAGGGCACATGCACAGAAATAAGGGTTATTGCTGTGTCATCCCATCTGGAGGGGCCCAAGTGAACACCTGGCTGTGCAAGATATGCCAGAGTTTTCCCTGAAAATATGGGGGTCAGATGGCATAAAAGAGACACACTCAAAATGTTAGATGTGCTCACATCATCCAAGGACCACAACTGTCTTCCAAGATCACCTCTGGATCCAACAACGGTGATGTTTCCTACCTTTCCTTTATCTCACTTTCTCTCTCTGTTTTTAACATTATCTTGGCACATAAGGGTAACATGGTTACTAACTTCGTTAAGTTTTACAGCCCGTTGCTTCATTTAAGTTCAGCTAGTTGTAGCCTGTTGTTTTGACAATTTCCTTAAATTTTGCTAAACTGTAATTAATTGCTTCGAAAGTACAATTATTTCTAATCCTGCTAGTTGTAATCTGACATGCTTTATAATCTTACTCATTTTTAAGTAAAGTTGTGTTTTGTACAAACTTCCTGGCTAATAATCTTACTCCCAGAGTACCATGCAGAACATTTCTAAAATTTCTTTTTAACAACTTATTCAGCAAGATTAAGTAAAAGAGGAGGATTGTGCCTGGCCTCACCTAGGTTCCTCTCTAAAGGAGTCTAGAAAGCAAGTGTTTCAGTCTGAATCTCCCTGGGTCGACCCCAAATTCTGGGGAGCATTACCCGTGCACACTATGGGAGGTAACACCGTACCCATACTGTGGGATGTGATGTTTGGTTTGTCCCTCACCTCTGGGCAGCCACCCTCATTTTGTGAGATGTGACAGTGCTACACCCACCTTGTGGATCATGACACCACATATAACAGTATAAGCCATCTGGTCCTTCATTTTAGCACAAATGATGCAAATCAAAGGCTGTTGTCACTACATTTACAGCCAAGAAAGATTGGGCATTTTTATTCATTTCTGTGGTATCTGAGGAGTTAAAACATACTCCCTCATGATAAAGACTTGTGCTTAGTAATTTCTGTTCTGTAGGAAATACTATCCTTCAAGAGAATTTGCCAACCATGAGTCTGGAATGATATATTTTCAGTCTCTTCCACTGATGTATTTCATCTTACTTTAAAGCATAAATAGACTTAAAAAGAAAAAATGAAAAAAAAAAAAAGGAAAAAATCAGAATCTCCTACTTTTTATGAAATTATCCTAGATAGTAACACTTTCTTTGTGAATGACACTACAAGTATTTTAGACAAAGGGGAGTAGCTTGGTCTTATGGAATTTACAGATTTCAATTCCATACGTAATTAGCATGAAGGATGGTATTCAGGGCAAAAAAAGGTTTTGTATCGCTTGTGGGCAGCAGAGTAGAGCTGGGTCATTGGTCTCCCCCAGAAAGTTGTAAGAAGGTGCCTCTTGGTGTGAATAGAATTCTTTGATAAGTTCTCTGTGTCTTCTGTTGCCTTGTGAAATTGTATCAGCTGGGCTTTCCTTACAACCTTCTGTAGTATTGGAAGAAAAGAGGGGCAAGACTTTATGAAAGAAATATAAAATAGGTGGCATAGAAAAAAGTGAAGATATGATGTCTGAAAGAGGGAAAAAACCTTAAAAGTTGAGAGTATTCTATACTTTGAAGTATAAAGTTTTGGCATGATCAAAAGCTCACTGTACATAATGGAAAGATTTCTATTGATTTCATTGGCCTTTGAATATAGTACAGTCTAAAGGAAAACAAACTTTCCTCCTTTTTCCTATCCTTTCCTTAGTTGTGTTCTTTTCAGAACCAGTCATAATAAATAGAAAACATAAGAATGAAGTTAGAAATCATGGGTTTTATTTAAAATAATGAGCAAAACTCATTAATCTATTTTAAAACTTAAAGGTGCAACTTTTCATCAGGGACTTTCATAGGATTTTAGATGTTTTGAGTACTATTTCAGATATCTGAATATTGATAATTTAGCATAGTTTGGTTTGGGGTTTTTTTTCTGAGAAAATAATAGAACAACTTTTTGATTTTTCTACCGTTGCTTTTCAAAACAATAAAACATTTCTTTTTATATATATTTTTTTCTTCCCTTTAAGGCACTTCTAGTAAGATAGAGAGTACAGTCATTCACTTTTCCAGTGAAGCTAAATGCTTTAGCTTAATTTTAATGACAAAGGGTCTCAATCTCAGATAACCATCCTCATTTATTTCTCAGACAATTTCAATTTATTTGGAGAAACTTGCTGAATGAGAACTTAAAAAAAAAAAACCTAACAGACAGTCATTGTAATTTTTGTAAATCTGTAGTGCCTTGTTATCTTTTTTAAGTTTTTAATATAATTTTAGTTCAAATAGCTTTTTATAGAAATAATAGAGGTCTCTAAGACTTCAGAATTACTTGGTGTCACAGCTGAGCCATCAAATAACTTTGGTCATATTAGTTCAAATGCAAATGAGACTCTTTTGCTGTACATTCCCATTACTCCTATTCACACAGATTTAAAAATCTTTTTGAGTTGCACAGTGCTAAAAACTAAGTTTTTGAAACAAAAAACCCTCAAGTATAAGTATTCATTATTTTATGAACTGATATTATGTTTGTGTTCTCTTTTGGGCTTTTCAATTTTTATTTTTTTTTTCTTTTTAACCTTTGTTTTCTTGCTTGCTTGTTTATTAGTTTTTAGTTCTCTGTCAGTTGAAACAATCGCATTACCACAAATAATCTATAGGTGGCAATATTCCAAAGCAATCCAACTTAATCCCTTTCTTGTGTATCTCAGGAAATACTTGGGGAAACCAGCACAGTTGAAGGATTACTTCATAAACACATTTAGGATGAGGGAAAGACAGATTATAGTTCCACCCCAGTAGTACTTCCTTTTGTAGCATACCTGCTACAGATCCCACTTGCGTGGTCCTTGACTTCATCATTATGATTGCATCAATATTTGAATAAGTCCTTAGGTTTGTCCAGTTTTTAAAGTGAATAATTATTGCCAGTACTGATATTTAGACAAGGATCTAGAGCTAATTCTGTTTTTTAATCTTTAATTTTGGACAGGTGCATCTGATTATGCCCCTAGAACTACTTGGTTGCATGCAAGGGGATACTTGAACATCTGTGCACTTACTGAAGATGAGTACAGCTTCCATGTGTTACTTGTTCCTATTGTTTTTAGGAACAAGTTTTCCTATTGCATAAGCCATATTTTTTTAATCTAAAAAAAATCAACAAACTTTGTTCTTGCTCTTTTAGTAAAGATTATACAAGTGTAGAAAAAAAAATCTGAGATAAGACAAGGGATTTAACCTGCACATTATGGTGAAAGAACAGTCAAAAAATTGGGCATCTACAGTTCATCTGAGGAAAAAATAATCTTCAGTTTAAATTTAGCAAGTCTTAGTTCAAGAGCATGTAGTTCTGTGAAACTCTCCTTTTACCCTAGGCATGCCTAAAATACTTGATAAAATGGGGCTAATAAATCCTAGATACAAGGGAATTTGTAGCTTTATCTAGAAGAAAGCAATTTCTCAGTTTTAGTGAGATAATGATCCACATTTTTGAATTTTGTTGCCAATGACAAAATCCTTAATATACCAGAATCCCTGATACCAAGAAAAATACTGCACCTGGCCTTCTTTTCTGTTTCATGTGGATTGCTTACCTTTCATTCCTTTTCCATTTTGTCTCTTTTAAAAATTACTCAAATTCTGAAGGCATTACAAAGTCGAAATAATAGATATGCATATTTCAGTCTGCAAGTTTTCCACTGCTTCAAGTTTGAAAATGATTGCTTTTTCATAAGTTTTTTTCATAACTAAATCGAATGTTAGAAATGGTCTTCCCTTCCCTTCTTTATCTTATATCCTATGGAAAAAAGATCCTGTAATCAAGATTCTCTCAGATGATTACTTTCTTCTACTGCCCTCAATACTTTATTACCTCATTGGCTGTTTCAATTAGATATGAGAGGTTGAAAGTATGTCCATGAGCTTGTTTCTCAAGATATTTTGTAAAATATCTTTTGTATCTGTATGTAGTGGGAGAGGAGAGGGCAGAAACTGATTCAGGAGAATTAAAATACTAGTCCTGACCTCATACCTTGGTAAGAAGCAGATAATTTGCATGGCAAGAAAGATGTTTTACACTTCTCAGTGATGGAAAAAAAAATCTTCAGCCAGATCTTATATTTATTCTAGAGCAGGGAGTGAAAGGGAAAGTAAAATAAAAATGTGTAACAAGCATTACTTGGCACTTCAGATGCATGAAGCATCAAACAAGGAAGCTGTCAGACCATGTCAGGTCTAAAAAATTGAACTGCAGTTAGCTGCATGACAAGAATCAATCAGGAGACTAAGAACCAGCTTGTTAGCCTGACTGGTGGTTTTATTCTTTGTAAAATCTATCACTTACTTTGTTTTGCCTTTGTTTTTTGTTGGTTTGGGGTTTTTTTCATTTGTTTTTTTTATGTTTTTTATGGTGGTGAGGGTTTTTTTGCATTTTTTCTGTGTGTCTCTTCATGGCAGTTGCACAGTTAGATGTCTCTTATGTCTTAGTCCTAATTTTTTTAACCTCAACCTTGCAACCTTCATCCTTATTTTCTGACACTTGCCTCTGCTCTTTGTTTATACTCTAGTTGTATGACACCCTCTTAATTCTTGTTCCAGGAATGGGGACAGTTATTCCAACAATGTTGTTTTTTACTTTCAGTTCAGTGAGCTGAGTAAGATTTTTCTTCTAAGATCTTGCAACTTTTCCCACAAGTTTGGATTACTCTTGGCTTGACATTACCCTTGTTTACAGATTTGATTTTCCTCCATAAAGCAGAGCTCTCATGTAATCAGTTTTTGAGGTCTATTGTTTACCAGGCTAGCTATTTTTTCTCTGGTAAAAGAGCAATTCCTTTCATTGCATTGTACTAACACCCTCTAGTCTCAGAAATGCTATGTTTATGTCTTTTTAGTAGGATAGCCATTCTGCAATACATCAGTGGCGAAGACACATGTTACAGAGAATATAAGCTTTGCCAATACAGACGGTGCAAGTGACAGATCTAGACATGGTACAAAAACCCCTGGGGTTTCTGATGCCACAGCTAATTTCCTTTCCATTTTTTATTTCCTTCCCTTGTAGCTTTCCTTTCTGTCCTTTTCACTGTTTTCACTAATTTGACCCAGATACCTACAAACTTATATTATCCTCTAGTTTTAGTCATTGTATTAGTAAAAAAATGTTTTGCTAATGAAGAATTTTAAGTGATACTTATTTGAATGTTGTCCCATCAAGTGACTCACAGCTAAATTGATTATTTTAGAAAGTTTAATGAATTACAATATTTACAGATAGAAAACCAGACTTGAATATGCATTGTCAAAACCAAATAAACACCTCACATTTACATTTGTAGTATACATTCACTTGACAACTTCAGACATGAATGCTGAATTTTGAATATGTTGGCTAATTTCTCTTCTTATGCAAAAAAATATTTTTTGTTTATTTTCTTTCTTTAGTGAAATAACAGCAGCTGAACTGATATTTAGTTCTTTTCATTAACCACACTTTGACTTTTAGCTGTCTGGTTTTGTCCCTTGTAGGCAGAATTATGAGGTCTTGATATAGCAGCTACAGAGTTTCAGACTGTAAAAATTCTGCATTGTCCTCAGTTGAGATGATCAGCTACTTGTCATTATTTGTGATTTGATAAATAGGCTAAGAATTACATGGCAGCAAGATATGAGTTAATCAGTGTCTCCTTTTTGCAATCAGGGCAAACCAAAATACAGAGAACGTTACTGCTCTCTGCATCTTTCCTGCACCCTCCAAGAGGAAGACAATAAGGGAATAAGGAAGAGAAACTTCAAATTTGAAAGTTAAAACTACAACAGGTTTTAATACATCAAGGAAGAGATAGTAACACATGGGTTAGTAATGAATATACATATATATATATATAAAAACTTACTGGATTTCAATGGTTGTTCACGGAAGTATCCAAAAGTCCCTCTTGGCAGAGCCAAGTCAAGATAAAGAAGTCAGGGCTCTTACCAGCAACTGGATATAGAATGTGGGAGCTGAAGACAAAAAAGTATGAGCCTCTCTCTCAGTGGAAGGCAGGAAGGAAGAGACAGACTTTTATGCCCTCCTGGCTTTTATAGGGTGTGGTAGAAAATGAGAGGGAATACTGAGCCCTCTCTGTTCTGTCCTCTAGTTCGAAACAGAATCCTCCCTCTAGGTCTTCATATTGATAGCATAAAATTATCCTGTGATCCCTCAAACCATAACAATCAGATAAGAGAAACTTAAATCTCAGTGTGCTACCCCATTCCATGTAGAAGACAGGAATTTGTTCAGTCTGCCTCTAGTAATCAGGCTAAAGATATCCAAAGGTAATAAGGTGTCAAAGACTACTCTTCTAAACTTTTATCCATCCAAAACACTGAGGAAGGTTAGAAAAATGTTGCAATACTATATAAGTGCCTGATTAGCTGCAATTACATGGTGCTGACATACTAGTGTAAAATTATGAAATTAATACCCTAAACCTTTGACTCTAAGTGAGGACCACTTCACCCATCTGAAAAGCTGCCATATTAAGGTACAATAGTTATTTAGTTTTATTCTCTTTTTATATGATAGAAATAAAGTCCTTCAGAAAGTAATTACTCCTATCCTAAAATAGGTTCCTGATCATTGCAATGAAGACCGTCTTCGGTGTCAGTGGAGGCAACCTAACCAAGGTGAGACCTTTGTATTTTAGATAAATGATGCTAGATGAAATTAAATGAATCCTCAGATACCGTATTCATACTTTTAATCTTCTTTTAGTGTTGCTAATGTAATGTTACTAGCACAAGTCAAATACATACTAAAAACCACAGGAATCTATTCCACCTCCTTAAAAAATATAAAAAAGTTAAATATTATCCAGTATTACTCTGAAGTTTAAAACAATTCTTCTGACTATCCCAATATATATTTTTGATTTATACTTTCAAAGATTGTGGTTTTTATAATTTTTTTTGTAATGTTCATCACAAGAAACTTAATGCAATAGCTTTTTCTCTTCTTCTAAGCCATTATACATCAGTAAAATAAGATTTATTTTATACTTTTTCAATACACGAAGATTTGCTTTGCTATGAAGTTTTATCACATTTAATTGCAGATATACCTGGCTAGACAGTGGTGTTGCACTTCCATATGTTATTGCCTATTATTAGGGCTAAATAGTGGTATTTAACATGTTTCAGCTGTGAAATATGTCAGATCTGCAAGATAGGCATCTGGAAAAGTTCTCAAATTTCAATACATAATCAACTGTATGGTGATCAGTTCAAGTATTTTGTGCCAAGAACAGCAGCAAATCCTCATACTGAAGTGAAAAAAACATGAGTTCTAGACACTTTGGGAAACTGAAGAATTCAACATATCATGTTAAGAACTGATCTGAAGCTTTCAAGATTCTTTAGAGGCTGTGAATCATACTGATAGTTAGACCACCAGAGTCATAAAAAGAGGAACAGAGAAGGCTTTTTAATAGCTACAGTTCTAAAGAACCAAATATGACAGAACATAAAATGATAAATAATCACTAGAAAAGCTTGTCTTGAAAAATAGATCTTTTGATCATAAAAATAGTATCCCAGAAAAAATACCTGTTCCTATCAGTGATTATTGTGGAACAGGCAGATTTATCAAAAAAGCATCTGGAGACAGAAATCATTGTGAAGGGATATAACCTTAAATAGCTACAAAAATTATTAGAGGATATTTGTATACATTGGTCTAGCACTCCAGAGCTATATCAAGCCATTGAGCCAACTCTGTTACCTGCTAGCAAATTGACAAGTAATAGAATTAAAGTCTGGGAACAGAGGAAAAATGCCTTTCATCAGATACTGGCTATTAGAACTAGTGCTTTTATCTTCTCTGCAGAAGAACTTAAGGTCCAACCAATTACTGGGAAAAATAAATAAATGCATGAATTCCAGACTTCTTATATTGTTGCAAAACCAAGGCATTTACAGGAAGCAAGATAACCTAATATATCTTCTGTTTGAGTAAGTCTATAATCAGTTAGTAAAACTAAGCTACATCAGGCCTATGAAAATATCTGTGATCAGTTACAATTGGACTGAAGTCCATTCAGTGGGGATTTATTGGCCAAGGCATGTGGTTATGATGAAAGATTAGAAAGCATCTCCTGGATACAATTTTATAGGGTTTCCATTTGTTAGTGCCCTTCCTGAAAGCAAAAATGAAGCACAATACCTAAGAGGAGTGCTAGTGGCATCTTAATATGAATTTCCTGCTCTGAAAAATAATATCTGTCACAGAAAGAGGAGTGTTAAATTACAGTCACCAATGACCTCTACAGTTATAAGACAGACAGCAAGCAAACACAGGATATTCTAATTTTTAGTGAGGAAGCCTGGACTAAAATGCAACATTTGTTGTAGTTCTATATGATAGTGTAGTCTAACTGAACGAGTAAGACTTAGCACATAAGCTAAAGCTTAGAAAAGCGGGAGCAGATTCTCAGGGAAAAGGGACAATTTTAATTTAAAATCTTTGTATTATCTAAAAGAAGGATATTCCATCTAGAATATTTGCAGAAATAACAGATATACAGAAAATAAATTCTATGGTTTGTATTTATCGATGTACTTCAGAACTTAATATCTATTCTCTAGATAATTGCTTTAATCTTTTAAAGACTCCTGAGTTCTAAATAGCTTTATACATGGTTAATAATTATAATTTATTTATACTTCAGTACACTACTGACCCACTTAAGAGAACTTTCTAATAAACGACATTAAAACATTTGTGAGATTTTCTGCCAGAACTAATAAAGAGAAATAAAGAAATTCTGTTTTACATAAACAAAAAGCAGAAAAACAATAAAAAGTACAGCTATATATTTTTTAAAATTCATATAAATTATACCACCTTGGGAAAAAAATTTTGAAGAAAAGTATGACTGCTTCATGTATCTACTGAATAGGAAGAATTTTTTTCAAAATTTAAGAAGATGATAAGAAGCATTGAATAAATTATAATGCTGTTATACTGATGACATCTCATGTTTCCTAGGCAGAAATGAAGTACGAAAAAATGGAGGGGCATGGAACATGATTAATGATCTGAAAATATTCTTTGGAGTGGAGAATGAAAACAGTTTACTAATTTTATTTACAAAAGCAAACATAGGAGATGAATAAAAAAATAAAAATTTATACAAATTAAAAAGTAAAAAGAAAAGGAAAAATGCCAGGCACTGTTATCTGCTAATTTCTACTTAAAAGGAAAGTCAGAAATTATACTTAAGAGATGGGAAAGGATTTTGATTAGATTAACTAGATTTAAAGTGCCTTTTTATTCTCTTGTAGGTTGTAAATTGATGTGTTTGATTCTTACTTGTATATTCAATCATTGTATTTCATTTGACATTTCCATATTACTTTATATCACAGTTCTTTTCTCTTTGGATCAATCTCAAATCTTTAAGAGGCAGTAGTGAAACATGAATTAGGTTTATATTTCATTACACATGTATATTGTATAGTTCTGTGTGTATCCAAAATGAGGCATTAATAACAATAAGAAGAGGTAGAGAAATACATACAATAAAAGCAAAAATATTGGTTGAAAACAGGCCTTGTTAAGAGACAGTGGTAAGCAGGGGTAACAAACAAGCATTTACCAAACAGACATATTTTCTGCTGTTGCTGGAGAAGATCATCAAAACCAGTATGGATTACTCTAAAATTGAACTAAGTAGCGAAGGGGAAAACTTAAAACCCTACCACATTATTCTTTGGCAAAGGGCACAGTTGTTTCTTAAAAATCACACACGTATGAATTCTTAATTACTGCAAAATAATTGAAGAATTAGAAAATACCTCTTGAGATGGTTCTTTAGAAGACATCTGGCCCATCTACTTGCTCAAAGAAAGATAAGCATAGATGAGGATGCTCACAGCTCTGCCCATGTAAGTTGTTACCTCAAAAGATGGAGGTCGCACAACTTCTCCAGCAGCCTCTCATGGTGTTTGAAAACCCTCATGTTAAAAAGATCTCCAGATATAATCAGAATTTCTCATATGACAACTTGGGTGTCTATTGCCTCTTATCCCATCACAAACCAGTGCATCTTATCCTCCAGCTTTGTATTGTCAAAGCCTTTATTGCACCAATAGGACTTAATTGACTTGAACAACTTTCCCTGGGACCCCATCCATGACTTCTCTGGATAAGTCTTTTTAAATTCAGGCCTGGGATTGCCTTCATCTGTTTTCCTCTATTGTTTGAACTGGTCGGGAATCACATGTATTCAATGGTGCTGTATCTTCTTTCACTATGGTGAAATTCTTCAATATGATGGTGGTGAGGCACTGGCCCAGGTTGTCCAGAGGAGCTGTGGCCGCACCATCCCTGGAGGTGTTGAAAGTCAGGCTGGATCGGCCACTGAGCAGCCTGGTCTAGTGGGAGTGCTCCTGCCCATGGCAGGGGGTTGGAACCAGGTGATCTTTAGGGTCATTTCCAAACTGTTTTGTAACTGTGACTCTGTAACTTGTAAATTCACAAAGTCTGTGAATTTGGCTTGTAACTGCCTGGTGATCACTGAGCTGCCAGTAAGACCCATCCTGCTTAGCTTGTCTGCCTGGTATGCTGTGGCACAGCATACTGCTGGAGATGACATTGCCTTCCATGAGCTCTTCCTGTTCTTGGCTTCCAACTCACCTTTAAAGAACAGCATCACTCTTGCTACCAGTTGGCATGCCTCTTTCAATGGAGCCAGTGTCTGCCCTCTGCAGCACTCTAGCCATGTGGACTATCTCACCAAATCTCTGTGATCTCACTGGTATCATAGCGCTGCACCATGCATAAACTTCTAATTCCTTTTCTGTTTCCTGTGCTGATTACCTCATGCAGTGATGCTTAAGGACAATCCCAATTGTTCTTCTTTCACATAGAATTCACAATTCACAAGGCATTTCTTGAACATGCCCCCATACCTTCTTTTTTTTTTAGTCACCATCCCTTATGAAGTATCATTAAACCCCCTGCTGTTCAAGTAGGAAACTTGGTGTAAGGGAGAGTCTCTCCTTGCTTTTTCAGATTAACTCCTGCTTTCCAGCAGTCCTTATTTCTTAGGGGAGGTCCCCTAGTTGTAAAAAGCTAAAGATCTGGCTTCAGCAAAAGCTTTAAAGCCATGTGTTGGCCCAGTAGAATGTGCCTGCATCTTTATCATATCATATAATGCTTTCAGTAGTAACACACCTTAGGGATCATCTAGCTCCCACCCCCCTGCCATGGGCGTGGACAACTTCCAATAGACTAGGTTGCTTGAAGCCACATGCAACTTGACCTTGAACACTTCCAGGGATGAGGTATTCACAGCTTTCCTGGTCAACCTGTTCCAGATCTCACCACTCTCACATAAAACAATTTCTTTCTTATGTCTCACCTAAATCTACTCTCTTCTACTTTGAATCCATTACCCCTTGTCCTGTCACTATGCACTCATATAAAAAGTCCATCCCAGCTTTCTTGTACATCACCTTCAGGTTCTGGAAGGCTACTATAAGGTCTTCCTGGAGCCTTCTGTTCTCCAGGCTGAACAACTACAACTCTCTCAGCCAAACCTCATAGGATAGGTGCTCTAGCAGCGTTGTGCAGATGTCACTGGCACACATTGAGCTTCTAACCAGCCAACATCCTAAAGACCTTTCACTCAAAGCTGTTTTCAATCCAATCTGCTCATATTTTGTATTTGTGCTTGGAATGGCACTGACCCATGTGTAGGACCTCACATTTGGCCTTGTTGAACTTCATGAGACCGGCATGTGCCCACCTCTCAAGCCTGTCTAGGTCCTTCTGAATGTCTTTCCTTACCTCCAGTGTGTTGACCACACCACACAGTTTGGTGTAATCAGAAAACCTGTTGAGGGTGCACTCAATTCCATTGTCCCCTTCACCAGCAAAGATACTAAACAACTGTGGTCACAGCACCAACCCCTGAACAACCCCACTCATCACTGGTCCCCACTTGCATAACAAGACATTGACCACGATTCTTTGAGTGTGACCACCCAACTAATACCTTATCCAATGAGTGGTCCACCCATCAAATCCAGATGAAACCAGGATGTTGTGTAGGACAGTGTCAAACGCTTTGCACAAGGATTCCCTTATTCACCAGTGCTGTAACTCATTGTAGAAGGCTGTTAATTTTGTCAGGCAGGATTTGCCCTGGGTAAAGCCGTGCTGGCTGTCAACAGTCATATCCTTGACTTCCATTTGCCTTTTCAGAGTTTCCAGGAGGATCTGCTCCATTATATTGCTGGGCACATGGGTGTCTTCACTTTCACTTTTCCACATTTGCTGCTGTGGCAAAAGACCTTAAGAGGTTCTTAACTCCTAGTACAAAAGACCTTTGTGTGTAATTGGTGTTGAAGACATGCTTATGCCTGTGAGGACATAATTATTACTAGCAGTAAAAATGCCATCTGGAAGTTTCCTTTGAGACAGCCCATAAATGACATTATAAAGGTATTGACAATAATATCTTAAGAAAAAAAAAAACTGAAAAAAAATCCCTGCAGAAACTATTCTGTGATGTTATGAGCAATTTATTTTCTCTTCCCTGAGTCACAGCATCCCCCTCAGACCACCAGTTATCAGGTAGCTCCTGCCTAGAAATAAATGAATATGCATGAGATGAACAAGAAGCATCAGTAAAAGGAAACAGCATTAAGGAAATATATCTTTTGCTTTCAGTACTTCAAATGACTACTACATGGGTTAGTTTTACATTGTGAATATTACAGACATTATTAATATTTCACTGCCTTTTCTTGATTCAGAATTAACACCAAACAAATTAGTATTATGCAAAGAAGATAAAGACAATTTTAATGTTTGGTTTATACTCTCCAAGATAAAGCACATTTTCATATTTAAGCAGAGAAACTAGAATGAACCAGTCCACTGAGGCTTCATGCAGAGAGCATGATCGGTTAGATTGGGCATGATGCTTCAATGTTGTTTGCATTTAAAGAAAGGAAATGTGTCACGTCAAAGTTAAGGCCAAAATGCTTTTCATATTAATTTTTAAAAGGCTCATAAAAAAAAAAAACAAAAAACACCTTTACATCTCACAAGAATTAATGTGTTTCTGATCTAAAAATTAAATAATTAATAGATTTCCATAACCTATATATAAAGTAACATGCTCTACAGATAAATTTTCAACATATTTCAGTTTTGTGCTGGAGATCTTCATGTTGGACTAAATGATCTCTGAGAGTCCTTTTTTCTGTCTTACTTCCATTTTATTTCTGTGCCCTATAGAGTGGCAATCCTATATGAATTTACACTGGTATTTGAAGAATTAGAAGTACATTAAATTTAAAATGATGCTAGAATATACTTATATGCCAGTATACAAGTAACTACTTGTCCTGGTTTGAGCCTAGGTAGAGCTAATTTTCTGTCTTTTAATTTTGCTTTCATCTAAGTCTCTTATAAGTAGCTGCATTTGCTGAAATTAACAGCAAGTTTCTCAGTCAGTGTCTGCTTCTAGGACTGATAACACTTGATGTTTATAGTTATTGCTAGAGACTGGTGTGCAGAACCAAGGACACTGCTCAGTTCTGAGGAACATCTTGTGCTCCAGAAAGAGAAAAGGAGTAAAAGGGACACACCTGAAACCCTTCTTTAGGGAGGAATGGACAAGATAAATGACCAAAACTGAACAGATTATTACATCCCATACATGTCATTCTCGTTATAAATTTGAGGGATCACAAAGATCAAACCCCTTCTCACTTCCTTCAGCTTTCACCCTTCTTCACCTGTCCGTGTTTGGTTCAGCATCCTGGGACAATTCCATCCATTCCTCTGCCTGTGGTCCTGATCCGTGCCAGCCTGAATCTGTGTGTTCCTGCCTCCAACTCCCGACTGCTGCTGACCCCAGGAGTCCAGCCTGGACTGTCCCAGGGCTGCCCTGCAGCCTCGGTGGTGATGTGAAAGTTATTGGGGGAGAAGGGGGAAAGGAAAGTGGTATCATTTTCCTGTATATTTGTATATATTCAATAATTTTTCGTTTTTATTGTTACTATTTCATTAAAGCTGTGTAGTTTAGTTTCCAACCCATAAGCCTCTCTCCCTTATTTTCTCTCCTTTCTTTATCAGTGAGGGGAGGTGGATTAATAGAAAGCATCTGTAATTCGGTTAATTGCCAGCACAGTGATAAATCGTGACACTACTTTTATCAAAAAAAGAAAGTACATGCTTTTTTAAATATTTTGTCATGTTCAACAAAGACAGAAGACTAGACTCTGAAAATTGGAAGCTTCTGAAAGTATTTCACCTGGAGCATTCTTTACAACCTCATATCTTTACCATGAGGGTGATGGAAAAATGGATCAGGTTGCCCAGGGAGGTTGATATAGGCTTCATCCCTGTAGATATTCACGGTGAGGCTTGACAAGGCTCTGAGCAACCTGTCCTAGTTGAGGATGTCCCTGCTTATTGCAGGAGGGTTGGACTAGATGACTTTTAGAGGTCCCTTCCAACTCAAATTATTCTATGTTTCTATGATCTAACTTGATTTATCTAAGTAACTTGTGCCAACTAAAGGATTGTAAAAAATACGGGGTTGCCTCCATAGCAATGGTAATTTACATGTGTAAGTTCAATTTACTTAATGGGGCAGCATGTCCATTTTCTATGCTTAGTCTATCTACACTACAGCTGCTGGCCCACATTGTCACACTTGAATTACTGAAACTTGACAAAAGCACGGCGAAGGAAATCACGCTGCAAAAATTCTTGCAACATACAGAGAGTAGTAAGTTTTGTTACAGTCTCCAATATATTATTACCGTGAGAAGCAGTAACATTCATTTTACAGATCAATTTGACTCAACTCTGAAGGATCCCTTAAACTAAATGATAAAGCTGAAACATACAGCAAAGTCAAACCCTCAGTTACAATGCTTCACAGTTATTTTACAAAGAGGCCAGTGAGAGAATCCATGGTAAGAATTGTAGTCATCATGATTTATTTGGCTTAGTTTCCTATAAGTATAGTATAGAAACTAAACCTTAGTTTTCAGAGTATAAGGTAAAAGTAACAGCTTGCAAGTATTAAAGATTTTGTGCTGGTTTTTTTGTCTGTGAGAGACAGTGCTGAGCCTAGTTTCTATGCCAACATATGGTTGAATTGCACACTGTATGCTAGATGATTTATTGGCTTATATTTTTCTGAGAGATGGGTCATACAAAGTTGAGTCCAACTATATTCTATGGTGAGGAATTCTCTAGTACCTCCTCAACCTTAAGTTTTAGAAATAAATGTTAAATTTTCAGGCAGAAGAACTCTTTTGTATGTTGAAGGATTTAAACCAAATACAAATTTGCATACATTACAAAGTATGTTGCTGACTTATGTATGTAATTTATGTAGGTATAATTACATTGTAATTGATACCTACAAAGTTTGATGGAGCTGCTAATCCTGGAAACCATTTCCAGGCATGTGAATGACAAGAAAATCACCATCACCAGTAAGCCCAAACTAATCAAGGGGAAGTCACACTTGACCAACTTAATAAACTTCTAGGATGATATGACTAGCTTGTTAGATGAGAGCAGAGCAGTGGATATAGATAGTCTACCTATACTTCAGTAAGGTCTTTGGCATTGTGCCTCATATAATTCTCAATGAGAAACTGTTGAAATATGTGCCAGACAAGCAGATAGTGAGATGAGAGGGTAGCTACCTGAATGGCCAGGCCCAGAGGGTGTTGATCAGTTGCACAAAGTCCAGTAGGAAGCCAGTGAGTAGTGATGTACCCCAGGTTTAAATAATGGATGCTGTCGTTCTTAACATCTTCATTAAAATGGGGGCACCATATCATTAGTTAAAATCCTCCAAGCGCTGCCATCTGTCTGATTTTTGATCTTCATTGCAGTCCTTTATAAACCCCAAATCAGTAATATGAATGTAAGGATACCATGGAATACAAACTCCTTGTGATTTTGCACCGTTAGCAAAAATACTATTAACTCCTATAAGACTATCTGTATTGTTAGGTACTGTTCATTATGAACAACAAATAGAGATTAGAAACTTCCAATTCTAGTGGAGTTAGGCAGTGTTATACAGATATTCACAAAAATGTAGGAGTAAAAAACACAGGGGAAGAAGGCAAAAGTTGTGTTCCCATCTATCTTCATGATTTTCTATCACATGCCTCACTTAGTAATTTAGATGACTGAAGTCATGGAAGGCTCATCTTGCTCCAACCTGAACTTGCTCAAAATCATGATAACAGCATTTGCTTTCTTCCAACAGTGAGAACGAGCTATGTATATCAACCATGTATTTCATTGCACTGCATCTATGCTAGGGCTCAAACAAGAAATAAAAATATTCCCTGCTGTCTTTCTGTATTTGTAAGATCTGGATCAGGCTGTCATCTGTATATCTTTGTACTACTTCAGTAATATAAATCATTGTACCAACTAATAAAGGAATCCCTCAAGGACGCAATATCATACTTTTTCTTTGGCTGAATGGTTTTGGCATTGTTCCAGTGAAACAGAAGGAAATGGATCCCCTAACACCTGAACTGTGTCAGATGGCAATACATAGAACAGCAGTCTCAGCCTACACAGATAAACCCACTGTTAAGCAATCTCAAGATTACAGTATGGTTCTGTATCATCATCTGTGTTCTGATTGCTCTTAAACTATGGCAAAGGATGTGGAAATTTTCCGTGCACAGAAAGAAAAAATGAGCTCTAAATACAGCCTTTTCTCCTTTTGTTGAATATGTAGTTGCCTTTGATACTGATGGCAATAGCATGCATGAAGAGACTGTTCCCATACCTGTGAAAAATTTAGCTAGGCTTTGTGAATAGGCATTGTGAATGTGAAAGAGAACTAGAAAACTGAAACTAAGAACAAAACATGGAATTGACAAAAGCTTTATATCTGACTTCATAGTTAAATGGATTTCTATTTAGAGGTTTGATGTCTTCCTCCTCTCCTCTCCTCTCCTCTCCTCTCCTCTCCTCTCCTCTCCTCTCCTCTCCTCTCCTCTCCTCTCCTCTCCTCTCCTCTCCTCTCCTCTCCTCTCCTCTCCTCTCCTCTCCTCTCCTCTCCTCTCCTCTCCTCTCCTCCTCTCCTCTCCTCTCCTCTCCTCTCCTCTCCTCTCCTCTCCTCTCCTCTCCTCTGCCTCTCCTCTCCCTCTCATCTTCCTCTCCCTCTCCTCTCCCTCTCATCTTCCTCTCCCTCTCCTCTCCCTCTTCACCTCCAAAAGTTCCCTTTGAAACTGATAAAGACTGTGCTGCAGAATATAATATTGTGATAGAGATATTCATTCTGCTCAGAGCAAGCAATCATTTCTCCATGGTGCAGCATAACAGCCTGCATGTTTTTATGATTCAGTTCCAGTAACACTATATCCCTGTTAGCATGATTAATCAGCCCAAACAGAATACAGCTTGGATTTAACTATCCTGCTGCTTGCTGCAGAGCTGAATCAGCCAGGGCCAGTTAAGGAAGTCTGGACTTCCCTCTGTTGCACAGTATGGGCATGACCTGTGACTCTTTGATATGATGATATAGTATTATTTCCAAGACACTCTCTAATTACCTTTCACACACACCATTTATTTGATCACAGTGGAGGGCAGTGCAATGTAGGAATTGCTTAGAAACTTTGCAGTGTAATTATTTTTGTATTTTAAAGAATAAAACCCTCATAGACATTATTTTGAGGACATAGCCCTTGATATTTTTTTTATTTAATTAAAACATTTCAAAAGACAGTACAAGATTCTCAATATATAATTTGAAACAGTTGAAAGAAAGGCTGCTGTCTCCTGCCTAGGCATAATACATTTCAGATTGGTCCAGATCACTAAGTGAGATCTCATTTTTTATATGTTCTTTATCTTAACACCCTCTCCAGGAGATGATAAGCAGACCTATGGGGTCTTTTGTCACTGTATAACATCTGAGAGTAATTGTTTTTAAATGTAATGTTTAAATATTACATTAATCTAGGCTTAACATAAAAAAAAAAGGCTATGGTTTTGTTCTTGCTCTGTTTTGTTCTGGGTTTCTTTTAGGGTAAATCAGTAAGGAATAAACATGAAACAGTTCAGAAAAAACCTGACTTGAATTTTACACTTTCCTCAGTGCAAACACAGAGAAGTTTCTGTAAATAAGGTTAATTATGAATACAAGTCATAATAAATGCTAAATTAAAAATGTGTATTTGTAGCAGGATGCTTTGCCTCAGTGGAGAAAAAGACTTTACATTCACTTCATTTTGTGTGCTCTTAGCAGCATTCTCTGCATCAGAGGAAGAAAAGAGACTCTACATTTACCCTACTCTGTGTGCTCTCTGGTGAAAAGAACTACGAGGTATGCTCATAAGGTCACACTGAGCTTTGATGTTGGAAAATGCTCTGGACCAATTGGGTATAGACAGGGAGAAAAAGCAGAAAATTGATAAAGGGACAGTGTTCTTATGATGTAACATTTTGTTAAGCTAGAAGAATCCCTGATCAAGGAGGTATGGTTCAGCAAGAAGTGACTGATAGTCAATCACTTCATTCTATTAAAAGAAACCAGTTCCACTCTTGATCAGGCAGGATTCTTATTCACTTCCATCATGAGATGTGTTTGGTTATTCTTCCCTCAGGAGTAAAGCCACTCAGAGTGTTATACCTCAGAGGCTGAGTGAATGGGGGCTACCCACAGTTTTCATGTCAGGTAAATATCATCACTCTGCATTCAGTAATTCAGCTAGTTTTAAAATATTGCTGTAGTTATTGGTCTAAAACCAATAAATGTAAATGAAAAAGTAGTTCCAATAGCACTTACATTGTGTAGTGGATATTTTGATATATGTCCTTTCAAGTCTAAAGTTCTGTTTCTTCAATATTTTGTGAAATATTTTAGCATTTATGCAAGACTTGGTTTAGCACAAAGAAAAATTACTTTAAAGACATAAATATCTGAACGTCTTTCAAACCAAGTATGGAAAAGAGTAGGTTTGAACAAAATAATGTTTGAAAATCTGACTCTAACACAAGGCTATTAGAGGATTTCTGATTTTCAGTGGTTGTAATCAAAGTTATCTAAAAGTTTTCAGCAACTGTATTACAAGGACATACACTGCTATAAGTTTCTCTAATAAAAGACCTGGAGATATTTGAATATTTATAAGTCATTTACAAACACTGTCTCAATTTAAATAGAGTAATTTCATTACAAACATTGTTAACATTTTAGTTTGTCCTATGTTCCCATACACCGAGTTCTATTCTGTTCTGATGAAACAAATAGGGCATCAAAATAACCATCAAAAATGAAATTCAATGCTTCTATGAAATGAAAGAAATAATTATTCATTCCAGATTTGAGAAACTTCATTTCTGTTTCCCTTTACTTCCAGCTGCTCCAGCAGTTGGTGATCACACCTGTGTAAAACTTCACATTATCTTCACCATTTCCTTCAGCCTTTAGGTCACATTGGCTAACAAGTTCCAGAGTAAGTTATGGCAGTACAGAACTGCTGTTTGAAGTCATTGCTTATAACTCGTCAAGGCAAATATATCTTTTTTTTACATCTTTTAAAGTAAAGATACCCATTTTTCCTTCACATCTTTTCAGGAAGAAAAGTGGTTTTATTTTTTTATGATGAATAATTATTTTTTATTCTGGTAGCTTTTTATTTTAACTCTCTCACACTATAATAATGTACTAGGTGATGCATAAGTTCAGTATCAATATTGAAAAGGACTTTAGAAGACCTTAACTTTATCCTTTCCTATTGTATTCGGTGTAGATGTCAAGGTGCTGGCAGTGGGTAGGCAAAAGGGTGGACTCTGTGATAAGAGGCCATGGGCATCCTGTCAGAAACAGCTGGTTCCAGCTGACTCCATCAGACCCAGCATAGGGCATAGCCAAGCCCTTCAGCCAAGATGCTGCCACTTAAGGGGAAATATGGTGACGAAAGGGTAATAAAAAATAGGCATTAAAAAAAAAAAACAAACAAGAAAAAAATAAAACCAACCAACCAAACAAATAGCCAAAACACCAAACCAAAACATCAGATGGGTAGAGAAGAAGTTGAAAAGATAGCTAGGAAACAGCAGAGGTCACATTAATGTTAGTGCAGGAGGGTGAAGGAGGTGTTCCAGATGCAGGAGCAGGCATTTTCCTGCAGCCAATGGAGGACCATGCCAGGGCATCAACACTGCAGCCCATGGAGGACCCCACTACAGAGAAGATTGGTTTTGCCTGAAGGAACTGTGGCCCACAGAGAGTCCATGCTCAAGCAGGTTTATCCTGAATGACCGTAGGACAAGGATAGAACCTACACTGGAGCAGGTAAAAAGTGTCAGGAGGAAGCAGCAGCAGAGACAAAGTGCTATGACCTTACTGAAGCTCCCTGTTCTCTCTGCCATGTGCTGAGCAAGGTGGTGTGTAGAGGAGTTAGGAATAAAAGAGTGAAGTTGAACCTGGGAAAAGGGAAGGGGGGGGGAGGTGTTTTAATTTTTTGTCCTCATTCCTCACCATCTTATTCCGTTTCTAATCGACAATACGTTAAATTGTTTTTCCCCATTATTATATTGTTATTCCCCATTTTGCCCATAATTGCAAATTATGGGTGTTCTCCTTGTCTCTGTCTTGATCCACAAGCTTTCTCATTTTATTTTCTCTCTTTCGTTTATTGAAGGCAGGGAATGACTGGATGGGAGTTTGGCCCTTAGCCAAAGTCAACCCATCACATTTATTCATATGACGAGAAATACAACAGCACCAATTATGTGCGATTCAATCTCACTCACTGGGCACAGGTAGCTTTGTACACATTTTGTACTGCTAGTCATTTACAGAGAGAATACAGTAACTGTGGAAGGATCTGACTGTATCTCATCTTACAGTGTTCTACTAATCATTGTCGTCAATTAAACCCAAGAGTAGTATTTATTTACTTATTCAGTTATTTATTGTTTTCTAAAACTAATTTGCACAAGTATAGCCAGATTGAGAGCAAAGTAACTGCAAATAAAATGCTTACAACTTCCAAGCTTCAGACAGATTGTTTAGTGCAGTTTTGTAAAACTTAGCTCTCAGAAGGAAAGACTTCAGGAACTGACTGACTGACAAAGAATTCAGTCAATTCTATGATTCTATGATTTAACATGTAATAAAATCTAAAAATGATCAATATTAAGTTTTCAGTTTTATTTAGAATCAGTATTCATTTTTTATAACAAACACAACAAAAGCTTGTGATTTTCTGAGTAACAAGATTAATGTTGTTAATATTTATACATGTGCTTAACCTGGAATGAGAAAAATAACTTTTTAAAGATTATGAGGTAGATGTATTCGCTTTAGTGAGCCAAATCAAGTTCATTCTTGTGTAGCAAGAGATCTGTGTAAAGCAAATTAGACTGGTTTCATTTTTAAGTGCAAGAAACCATAGGGGTCAAGTGCAATTACTGAATGCAACTAAATCATGAAAACACAATGCAACTTTAAATGAAAGTGAAGCTGGTCCAAAGAAAATGCAGAGAAAACATTTGAATTTCTACACATGGGAAATTAGTGAAGACAGATTTCTCAGAATATTACTTTTTAAACAAATGTTAAATAATTAAAAATTAGACATAGCAAGAAAAAAAAGATATTAAATTATGTTCATTTACTTACCTCACTTACTACCGTGATCTATGATATGGTTCAGTTTGGTATTCTCTTATGCAATATAGAGAAACACCAACTATAGGAAATTATGGAAGGGTTAGTGCAGAACTTCTTAAAATGTTCCTAGAGAGTGTTTACAAAGGTCCACATTCTGAACTGGAAGGCTGTGTTCAGTGGGTACCTTTTAGCTATTTTGGAGCTCTTACTCTTTGATGTTCTCATTAATAACCTAATGAAGCATAGAGTATTCTTTTTCAAAGCTGGAGAAAATAGCCTGGAAAAGGAGTAAGAGAATGGAGAAAGCTAGGAATAAAAGTACTTCAGAAAATAGTATCACTAAATTAATTTGCCCAACTAAGTGAAAAGTCTAAATAAATATTGTAAATCCTACTAAGAATTTATGTAGAGTCTGAAATTGTAGTGGATAGCAAAAATGTCTCATAGAGAAAAGACTAGCTAAGCATCACATAAGGCCTTGTGCCTATACAGAAGTGCAAGCTGAATATCAGTTACCAAAACCAACATTACTTAAAATAAATAAAAGAAGAAGGAAGAAATAATAAAAAAGATTAAGACTGTCAAAGTAATCTGTTCTCAAAAAAAAAAAAAAAAAAAAATAGACCAAAACTGGAGTACTTACCTAGTCTTCTGAGCAACACTTCAACAAGGATACTGCTCAGTTAAAAAAATCAGAAAAAAAGACCTGCTAAAGGGAAAATGTTGGCATCACTTAGCTTTGAAAATAGAAGTCCGATAAGATAAATTAATGTCTCCAAATATGATTAAACTTGCCAGGAAAAAAAAAAAAGTAACAATTTGTTGGTTATGTTCTTTTAAAAGAGAAAAAACAATGATCCTAAACACTGAAAAGGTGGCTGTGGTTAGAATTATACGATACTTTTGTTAACAAGGCTTCACTACCTGTATTGCAGGTCTTTACATAAATTTACACATTGTTGATAAATCTTCAAGATATGGAAATGAGCAAGCTTCTGATGTGATTACATATTTTTCTATAGTAGTTTATCTCATTTGTAGGAACTAGTTTATTCATTTTCAAATCAAAATCCCAATCCCTGAAGCCCTTTCTGACCTTCCTCCATCTCTAACTCCTTTCTCCTGATTTTTTGGAAAAGCAAGGAAAGGTGAAAAGTAGAGAGAAGGTATACTGAAAGGCAGATGGATGAGAAGGAAGGGAAAGAATGCAATATACTTTCAAAGTAACCTATCTGGAATTAACTTGTGAATACATAGTACTGCCATATCTAAAACTAGAATATATAGAAGAGTTTGCTCATGAAAATAGGAGCTCATCACAAAGGTCAAAGCATATTTAAACCTAAAGCACATATACTCCTCTTGACTTTAGTAATGACATTTTGCTTAAATGAATGGGATAGATGTCTTAAAATTATAATTCAATTATGATGGATTTTTAAATTATATTTCAAAATTTATGGGGCTTTGTATTCTAATCCCCAAGTATGTTTTTTAAATGTTTCAAGCAAAATACTGCCATCACACACGGTCTAGATACACATATGTTGCATTTCGATGTAATGCATAATTTTGGATTCGGAAGAACAAAGTCCAACTACCAAAGGTTGGATGCAAGCATAAATTTTTATTTGATAAATGGCACAGGCAAAGTGATATAATCACGTGAAGCTATGGCAAATATGCTGTGAGATAAAAGAGAGAGAGGAGAGAGAAAAGAATGAGGAGGAGAGAGGTAGAAAAAGAGAGACAGAAAGAGAAGGATATCACCACCCACAGATCCAGCAGCATCCAGTGATCTTTCTTCTTTGGGTTGACAATCCTGTTCCATATGGGGCACAGATCCAGCACAGGGTGGCATGTTGGTAGTAGGCAACAACAAATGAACACTACAGTTTTCTTCATATACACTGGGTTTCCACTGCTCTTAAGGCTGATTCATACTCCAGGAACTTCACCTCTCAGGAGGGTCCTCTTACCCCACTCAAAAGGCAGTTGTTGCCTGCCCCTCAGTCATTAGAAGTCGTTCACGCTTGTTGGCCATTGATGGCTCCACCAACATTTTCAGTCAATGTGGGTCTGTGAACTGAAATTCCATGTGACACATTGTCATTTGAGGCAAAAAACCTTTTAAAATTCCCCTGAATGGAACCCCACAGCATACTTACAGTTTAACAAAGACAGGTGTATTTCATTTATGGTCATTTAGATTTACAGTAACAGAATGTTGGAAGATCATTTTACTGTGTTCCTAAACCTTATAATTACACTAAATAAGACACAAAATGAAGGTAAGTTTCTGTAAATTGCTTTGAGTATTATGCTGTCAAGTGTAATATAATCACATAAAAATTTTTAATCAAATAAAATAAATATGTGTATGTTTGCATACTGCTTTTGTATATTTCAATCCTGTCTCTATGTATGATCAGAATACCTGATCTATGTATTCTCCTTGCTTATTTTTCTACATTATTAATTGATTTTTTGTTTGATCCTTTCTCTTTAAGCAGCTCATGAAAGAACTACTACAAATTCGCTCTAATTGTGTGCCTCGTAAGAAAAAAATACCTTGTTTTTAAAAAATTTTGTAGTCAATATTATGGAACTTTTTCTGTATGCATCATTCCTTAATATGTTCTTATCATGAAAATGTATCTTCTGTCATGATATATTTTCTTAAAAAAATTACTCTCTTTTGGGTTTCTGTGTTGCCACTTTAACACATTCGTTAGAATGAGCAAATTACTTTTTTGCTGGTGGCAAATGACATAAACTGGATTTCTACCAGTTTTTTTTTTTTTATTTTTAAAAATTTTATATTTTTAGGAGGAACATCAGTATGTTCCTGATCCAGTTTAGAGAGACAGATGCAACAGCATGTTGCGGATGTTAAAAATGAGTGTAAGGACTATGCCTTTCCTAGAATTGCAGTAATGTGGACCAAGACTGAAGCCAAATTTTAGAATCCTAGAACATACAACTTCTCCACAGACTACATCTTGTTCTTTGCTTTCATATTTTCAGACCAAGAACATAAACAAAATTCATTTTATATCTATTTTTCTCCAGAGAACATCAGCACAGGTATATGAATTAAGGTAATTCATTTAAATAAATAAATACTTCACATCAGTTTGTTTTCCCAAAATTGTTTTATGCCAAATACACTCTGATGGTATATTAACTCATAGAACACGACCTGTCAATCTAAATTTAAGATAAATTCCATTATCATTCAGGGCCCCTGTTCAGATCAGTGTGACATTCTAAGTTTTACCTTTAAATCTAAACGGTCTCAGAGTTTTATACAAGTCAAATTTGTATCTATCTCATAGCTGGAGTTTCTTTAACAAATCTGAACAAATTGAAATTGCATGCAAGTTTCTTTGTCTGTTGCACAGATCAGTAATTTTCCACCACCTAAAAGGAGACAAATAACAGTTTCTGAGGAAATAGAAGATACTTTATTTTGCATCTAGATGTTTTCAATTCCATTTTAAATAAAAGCTAAATCCTAAGAAAATATGTTGATTTCAGACCACTTTACAAAGCCTAAGAGTGTTTTCTATGTTGTGTCCCTGAAGAGGAAAATTTTAAATTTGATTAAACATAAAATGGACCTCAACAAAAATTTTATTCAAGGAGCTAGTATACTTATGAGGGTTTGCGAGTCATTGGACCAGGTGTTTATATTTATCAGATAAGTGATGAATGCTCTATGTTAAGAAAAATATGACAGGACTCTTATCAAAGACTGGGACTTTAAAACAGGTGAAAAAGTGGCAGGAGTCACTTTAACTCCACTGACCTGAGGATTACAGCCTATCAAGCAAAAAGTGTAGAGATGCTAAAGACAGGTGTGTGAAAGAAAGCAGGAAATAATATGGTTTGATTTCAAATTTTCATTCTGTATGAATGTGGCCCTAAGACTTCATAGCATCATTCTTTTTCCCAATGCTACAAGAAAAAAAAAAAGAAACAAAGGAAGCATAAAATCCTTTATATTACTGCAATTTTAACTTTTTGTCATCACACTGTAAAATGTAACTCTTTTTCACTCTCAGTCCCAAAATACTGTGAGTGAGTAATTTCTGTTGTGACCATTGTGGCCCTATTATATTACATAATGTAATAGCAGAGAATAGTCTTTTCATTTCTGTTTCTAAAATTGTTTTAATTCAAGGTTAAACCCCGGAGATTACAAAAACAAGAAAGAATAAATGTGTGCTTTTCCATGGTTTCTGAGGCCTTGTTTCAGTATTGGTAGCAGTTATTGCTCAGTGTATGTTTTCTTTTCTTTTTTTTATGTCACACTTTTCATAAACAAACTATATCATTAGCAGTCAAAACTCTAAAGACTTGGAGATTACATTTATTAAAGGGGAAGGGGGTAGAGACTTTGCTGGACCCTGCTGCTTTTGTTTTAAAATCTCACCTGTTGTTTTGAAGCTACAGTTGCACAAATGCACTACACTCTGTGCTCCCTGGACAAACAAATTGAAAGGACACGTTGTCATAGAAACATCATCAGGGCAAGCCTGTGATACCCTTAAAAGAAAGCAATGGTTGCAAAATCAGCAATGCTTGAATCACAAAAGCCTCCCTTCACTTGAAAAAGTGCAAGTGTTTAAGGATCAGTCAGTGAGCTGCTCATCAGAGATTCATACTGTAGCAAATAGGTCCCTTCAGACTCTCTTACAAATCTTTCAAGCACAGGCCAATGTTTATTTGAAAGTACTTAAAGGTCTAGACTGAAAAGAAAGGTATTGAGTCTGCATGGTGTAGTCAGTTAATCAGCAGGGAAAAGAAAGCTCAGAGTCCAAGTTGTGACTGAAAACATTACAAATGGGGCATAAAAGCAGAGAAAAATAAGTGAGTAATGAAATGGAACAGGAGAACAGAATTGAATATACTTACAAGAAATACTCAAAGAAGAAAATGAAGCAAAACTGCTGGCCAAATATTTAATAGTATTCCCACTTCAGAAGATATTGGGTAGTAATGATGGAGATGATGTCTTTTCCATACAAGTATGTCCTAAGTATCCTAAGTATACAATATGAATAAGGAATCTGGTAAAATTAATTCTAGCACAGCAGACCAACTAAGGGAAATAGGAGGGGAAAGAGGAAGGGTAAAATGTGTATGAATTACTTTTTCTGTAGCTAATAGTCTTCAAAATAAACCATCATGATAATTATTAATTAGTTCTCATATCCTTTTCTAAGTACAAGCTGATCCACTCTCACCATAGACTATGTTAATGATAACAAAGACAGAAAAGGGATCAGTGCAATGTAGTATGCTAATGAATATCAAAAGAAACAATAAAATAGCAGAGTACATTTTATTTTAATTAACCCACGGACACTTAGATCTTGGATATACTGCTGAAAGCTGCACTTAATTTGTTTATAGGTCGGAATATATCCATAGAAGTTTCTTCCATGTTTGCATCTGACTAAATAATTTACTGAGTATAATTCTACTACCTTTAGGCTGTCTTCCATCAAACAAGTGTTCTGTGATGTCAGAATCTGTACAAATGTACCAAGCTCTGTACATACCAAGATGTGGGTACTCATGGTGGTAGTTTGACATTTTTAGATTTGAGGTACCCAGAGTTCACAGTACATTCAGAGTGAGTGAGTGAGATGTTGTAAATACTCTTTGCATGAAAATGTTTTGTCTGTGTTATTTTTGAGAGGGATTACTATTACTTACAAAGTAAGTACAAACTGTAGTGAAGATGAGGGTTTGCATTGACTAGATAACTAGATTGAGAACACATTTCCTTTTTGACAAATTTTGACTCAATATGTGTATCTTAATTCTTGATAGCCTTTTAATATTACCAGAATTGCAATTTAGAGGATGGAGGACAAGGGAAAGAGAAGATTTTAACTCTTTTTAGTGAATGTTATTTATAATCCCCAAATTTTGAAAAGATTCCATCTTGGAAACAAATTGTGAATATATCTGATATGTTTTTAAGCTCTCAGAATACCTTTAAAGGCTTCTGACTGTTGTAAAATGTTCTCTATTGACTTTGTTTCAGAATTTTAGATGTGTTTTTCCACTGCATCTGACAACCTATAAGGTGACAAGAAGCAGGGCAATCTAGCATGCGTCCCATGATGAAAGTACTGCAAAGCTCCAAACACCAAAGCTCGAAGTATATTCATCAAAACTATGTGAACTTTATAATCAATTATGGGAAATGTGTCAATGCTGTGATACTGATAATTATAATTCTATGGTGAATGTGTGTAACTTAAGCATATCAAGGTAATTGATACAAATTTCATTCCACTTGATTCTCCTAAAGACAAGTAGCAGTTCCTCCTACATAGGTGGATATCAGTACTCTAAGTCTATTTTGTCTTGCTTAGTATTTGACATGGGACCCAGGAGTAATTCTTATGCCTGTGTCTGAATTTTGAACTTTGATTGTCCCAGATGTCATCTGGGTAGAGAAATTTTTTTGTGAAGAATAGAAGGGACTGGTCACTTGGAAGAACAATAGGGATGTTGTTAGAATATGTAGGAAGACAACATGAAAGGCAACAGCCCTATTAGAGCTCAAACTGGTAAAGGAAGTAAAAGGTAACAAGAAGAGCTTCTTCAACAATATCAGTAGTAAGAGGACGAACAGGGAAAATCTGGGCCCATTGCTGAATAGGGCAGGAGCCCTCATAACAGAGGATGCAGAGAAAGAAGAATTGCTGAATACCATTTTTGCTTCAGTCCTTACTCCTAGGACCAGCACTTGTGAACTCCAGGCCCTGGACATAACAGAAAAAGCCTGAAGGAGGGAAGACTCACCACTGGTCAGTGAAGACTGGGTAAGAGATCAGTTATGCAAATTGAATGTACACAAGTTCATGGGCCCTGATGGGATGCACCCAAGAGTGTTGAGAGAGCTGTCTGGTGTTATTGCCCTACCACTCTATCATTTTCAAGAGATCATGGCAAACAGGAGAGGTGCCTGAGGACTGGAGAAAAGCCAATGTCACTCCAGTCTTCAAAAAGAAGGAAGATCCAGGCAATTACACACCAGTCAGCCTCAGCTCCATCCCTGGAAAAATAATGGAGTTGCTCATTCTGGAGGTCATCTCTAAGCACATGGAAAAGGTGAAGGTTATGAGGAGTAGTCAGCATGGATTTAACAAGGGCAATCATGCTTGACTAATCTGATAGCCTTCTATGATCTTCTGACTGAATGGCTAGATGCAGGAAGACCAGTGGATGTAGTTTACCTTGACCTTAGCAAGGTTTTTGATACAGTCTCTCATAACATCTTCATGAGCAAGCTCAGGAAATATAGGATAGAATCCACAGTGAGATGGATTAAGAACTGGCTACATAGAGCCCAAAGGGTGGTGATCAATGGTGCAGAGTCCAACTGGAAACCTGTAACCATGGATCAGTGCTGGGCCCACTCCTGTTCAACACTTTTATCAACGACCTTGATGATGAGACATCCGGTATGATTTGGACAGACTGGAGAGCTGGGCCAAGAGGAACTTAATGAGGTTCAACAAGAACAAGGTCAGAGTCCTGCACCTGGGAAGAAATAACAAAATACACTAGTATAGGTTAGGAGTTGGTATACCAGAGAGGAAACCCATGGAGAAGGACCTTGGAATCCTGGTCAACTACAATTTATCCATGAGACAGCAGTGTGTCCTTGTGGCCAAGAAAGCCAATGGTATCCTAGAGATAAGAAAAGTGTGTCCAGCAGATTGAAGGAGGTTCTTATCCTCCTCTAGTCTGCCCTAGAGGAGGAAAAGAACCTCACCTAGAGTATTGCATCCAGTGCTGGGGTCCCCTGGTCAACAGGGACAGGGATTTACTTGAGAAAGTACAAGGGAGGGCTATGCGGATGATTAAGGGACTGGAGCACCTGCCTTATAAGAAAGGTTGAGAGACCTGGGGCTTTTTAGTCTTTAGATGAGGAGACAGAGAGGAGATCTAACTAAGGTGGATAAACATATGAGGGCTGGGTGTCAAGAAAGAAGGAAAAACCCCTTCTCACTTGTGCCCTGTGGGGCAATGGATTCAAGATAGATGACAGGAGGTTTCATCTCAACATGAGGAGGAATTTCTCTACTGTAAGGGTTACAGATCCCTGGAAGGCTCCCCAGAGAGGTTGTGTAGTCTCCTCTGGAGATTTTTAAGATCTGTCTGGGTACATTTCTGAATGAACTTTTCTAGTTTTTGTCCTGCTTTGGCCGGGGGCTTGGACTCAATGATCTTCAGAGGTCCCTTCCAACCCCTGCTATTCTGTGATTCCGTGATACAGCCCTTCTTCTGTATCATTCTGTGTTCACAGTGTCTGATAATTTGGACAAGGGCAAGAACAAGCTTCCGAGTCAAGGAACAAGTCATTGTAATATTCAAAGTTTAACTATTACAATCTTTCTTAGACTGACGTGATTTTTAATGATTGAATTGAATCTTGAAAACTGTGGAATATTCAATGATGAAACGTTTTTGGTGTTAAATGCTGTAAATAATTCAGATAATATAGGTAGGGATTTCATGCAAATGCACTATGCATTAATAGTGTGCCCTAAGAAATTAATATCAATTACAGGATAGATCATTAGGCCTTATAGCATGAGTAATTATCCATTCTTTTGTAGTCACATTCATCGCAACAGGATAACAGACAGAATGAAGCAGTTTTCAGTGTAAATAATATTACCAGCATAAAAGCTTACACCAACCTGATGCAATTCCTACAGAAGTTGATGAGAATGAATATGACTTCAGTTAATGAAACCTGGTATTACAGACTCTAACTCAGAAACAGAAACTACTATGCTAAAAACTCAAGAAACATGCTCATGTTATTTGACACAGCAAAAATGTAAAAAAATATTAGCTACAGTATCTATTTTATAGACATAAACTAATTTACCAGAAGAAGTATTTATCCAGAAAAGGCATATACTTTTATGCCAATATTAAATCTTAAGAGACTTAGTCAGTTTCATGTCTTCGCGTTGCAAATTTTAAGGTTTCTTAGTGAAAGAATTCTAGGTTGCAATGAATTTATGACGGGAACTGTGAAGAGATATTAGAACTACAGAAAAACCTGTTGTAAAACTCTGTGGGTTTTTTCCTGTATTCTGTTACCTGCAGAAGCTGAAGCCATAGGTTTTAGCTTTTGAGAAAGAAAACAAAAAATGAAAGTAAAAAAAGGACACATGGCCAGAAACTTCTCTGGTCTATGATTTCAACTTCAGAGGAAGCATTCCTTTAACTTATGCCTTTGGTGAAGTCCCTAATTAGCTATAGTTTTAAAGTTTCAGCAAAAAAGAATTTAAAATCCAATAAAACAACTTAAACCATTAAAGCAGAATGCTAATAATGTGCTAAATTTTTAATACATAGTCTTAAATGAATGCATCTGTTTCCACTTCAGTTAAAATTAAATGTTTAAAATTAATTTGTTAAAATTACATAGAACTTTAAGACTCTCATCATCAAGAATTTGATTAATATTATTTATAGCACTGATAAGAAAGGATGCACTTGTGAATCCTGTGGATATCTCATTATTACAGTTTCTCATTAAAATGCTTTCATTTAAGATACAATTTTAAAAATGTTCTTAAAGCTTCAGTGTTGGATTATTTATGTGTTATTTTGCGCCATTATTTAATAGGTCAGCTTGATAACACTACTACTATTCCCTAACTATCTTCAGCTTCTGCTCAAGCAGACTATAAAGTTGTGTTGCCTATGCATGAGGTTCTTATCTGTAAAACTGAAGATTTATTTTAAGCATCAAATATTTATAGATATGCTAAGGAACTCGTTATGTAATTTCATCAGTATGGAAACTTCACATCATTTACTGAGATTAAAAAAAAGAGAAACAACTTTTATTACTGGGAAATGAAAAAAAATCAAATGCATGCTTTCATAACACAGTCCACATGTGGCACTGAAAAGAAAAGAAAGAATTTGTTGGAGGCTGGGCTCAGTAGATAGGTTATAATGTAGGTCTCATAGCTGTAGATTGCATAACAGTGACAGCCAGGTTGTAAGAGTGGATTACAAGACCAATCACAAGCAGTAGTGGTAAATGTCTCTTTAAAGACAATGCAGCAGCGTCTGAATAGGTAGTGGCCCCGTGCAAGGCTGCTTTCCATCATACTTAAAGTCATGGAAGTCTAGTAAAGTTCCCACTCAGTGGAAAGGGGAAACATAATTCCCATTTTCAAAAAGGGAAAAAAGGGAATCACAGGCCTGTCAGTCTCACCTTTGTGCCTGGTCAGATCATGTAGCTGATCCTCCTGGAAGCTCTGATAAAGCAAATGGAGAATGAGGATGTGGTTGGTGGAAACCAACATAGATTCACCAAGGGCAAATCATGCCTGATAGATTTGATTGTCGGGATGAGTGCAGTGGACAACACACAGATTAATATAATCAAAGAATTGCCGTTTATTGAGAGCAGTAGCCCTTTTATACACAGTCAGGTTGGTAACATAATATAAGCATATTGCTGATTGGTACAAGACATTTTTCATATGCCACAGTGCACTATGTGACTGCTTAAATACAACTGTTTATGTGCTGTCTATGTGATGCTTTCCCGTCCTGTTATTCTTCTTTTCTGTTGCCAACTCCCTTATCTTTTGCCAGTAGCTGATCCTTTAGTAACCTTGCAGCTGAGCCTCAAGGCCCTTAGCTCACTCTGGCTAAAGCTAAACAGTTGGTATTGCTCACGTCTGTTTTCTTCCAAAAACTCTCCCAATATTTGATGACCTTTTACCATGGGTTCAGAGCATCAGTAGACAAAGGAAAAACTACATTCATTTACATGGACTTGTGCAAGGCATTCAGCACTTTTCAGCAAGACATCCTGGTCTCAAAATTTGAAAAACGTGGATTCAATGGATGGACCAATCAGTAGATAGAGAAATGGCTGTCTGGTTGCTCTCAAAGAGTTGTGGTCAGCATCTAGATGTCCAATCAGAGACCAGTCACACGTGGTGTTACTCAGGGGTCAGTACTGGAATCAGTGCTGTTTAACATCTTTTTCAGTGATGTGGACAGTGGAATTGAGTGCAATGTTACTGGTAGTTAACTGTTTGCTTAAACCTACTTGATTCCCTTCAGGCTAAAGCAATTCTCCTGAACATCCCCTGAACAGTGTTTCAGTTTTAAAAATGCTAGAATGTCTTATTTATTTCCACACCTACTCTACTCTTACTAATCCATAAGATCTGGAGCATTATACAAAACTATGTAAGTTAACATTGCACCCAAACTGTATAAAAATGAAATCTAATGTAAGTTCTGTCCTACCTAATAAACTTCCAAGATTTTGTGCAGCATCAATGTTTTAATACATTGCTCTGACACCCAGTTAGGTCTTTGATTAGTTCAGTAATTCACTTAACAGTGGAATCTAAATACAACACAAATTTTAAAAATGAAGACAAAGAGAGAGCAAGGAAGAGCAGTCATCAATTATTTAGTCATCAGTTACTTCCCTCCATCTAGTACTGTATTGGCAGACATATTCCTCTGTCTTCCTCCTGGTCTGCTTTGCAGTTTTCATAGTAAAAGCAGGACTTTGGGACAAATCTGATAGTTTCACTCATTCCAGAGAATTCTCACCCCTGAGAAAACCCATGGAACAAAAGTCATCTGGTCCCACGATGTCCAAGACACAAAAAGAGAATTTTAGGCATTATCTTGAGGCAAAAAATTTACACTTCTAAGATAATATCCACAGTTCCACACTCCATGTATAAAGTCTACACATAGCCTTCTGTCATTAATATTCATAAAGCTACTTTCACAATGTCTACTGTAATGCTTCCACTACTTTTAACAACATCTGATTTGGGATTGCAACTCTGAAAAAAAAAACCAAAACAAAAGAAAAACATATCTGAAAACAAAACACAGACTTTCAATTACACTTCATGAAGTTTAGGAAACAAAATAAGGTCAATAATGACCATTTCTTAAAAAAAAGGAAAAACATTCTAAATTATTTGAATGATCAGTTACCAGACTATTTTTCTTAGTAATACAGAAGATGAAAGTTCATCCTACAAGATACTTCCCTTGAATTCAAGCTTCCCCAAAAGTGATGCATATGTTTAAAACTTTATGACTAATCCCATTTCCTGTATCAGATCACTATCTTGAGATAGATCAACAAAACACATCACAGGTGACCTATGTTATCACAGTAAAATTTCACTTAATATTGGAGTCTTTGGCCTTTTACAGTTTCCTTGAAGGTTTATACAATTTTGCATTGCTTAGCTTCAAAGCCGTAGGTCCTCCCTCTCTGACTCTACTGGAAAACAGCCAAAAGAAATGCCTTTGAAAAGTTTGTAGATCAACACTACTCTGTTCTATCCTGCTAGTTTGAATAGATATTAAAGCCATTCATTTAGAGTCTAAAACCTTTATAGAGTCTCCACAGTAAACTGGGCCATGCTTTTTGCAGCTGATACGTTTCTTAAACTGTATTATTTTCTTTCATATATTCATTTTCCAGTCCTTTCATTTCTTGGCAAAAGAACCCTATTAATTTGTTTCAAAGTTGTTCTGTTTTGAGAATCTAGAGTCCTTGCTGCTGCATTTAACCTGCAATGATTGCTATGTTTCTTCCTGGGGGGAAGGAAATGGTTGTTGGATCTGTGTTGCTTTTGGATCTAAACAAACTCTATGTGGGAGTTTAATCAAGAACTTAAGATTTTATGTTAGTAGTCTGATCATGGATAGCGTATAATGTTTACTACATACATTCTGTGTTGACATTTATGCTCCAAGTGAACTCCAGTAATAATAATTTGGTTTTGAATTATACCATAGGCTCTGTGAGTGTTGGATCATCTGAACTAAAAGAGTTCTCTGGTTTGCTTGAATACATAGACAACTGCTTCTGTTTCATAACCAAGAAATTATTGTTCTTGGATCCAGACTCCTGTGTAAATTCTGAAATGATTTAAAATGCAGTTCTATCAACATTTGGTATTTTTGAAAACATATTTTCCTATTGACTCATTCAATATAACATCCACTAGAATACCATTAGAAAACATTCATAAACACAGCCAAGTATACTGCAAATTTTATGCCAGGAAATGTTTGCCTACCTTTTACTTTTTTTGTTTGAGGGGTGGGTGGGTGTGTTCAAAGCCTCACTTCTTCTCACAAAGTCCAAATTTACCTGTCCACAGTAATACAAAGGTATGTGAGCAGTGATGCTCATTGATTGATTTACATTGATTTCTGCAAATCTTTTTCTCACTAATTCCACAGCATTCCTGAATCCATGTTTTCACACGTTTTCCCTTTGTTCTTCTTAGTCCTCCAATGATACTGTACTGGAGCTAACACAGCTTTAGTTCCTCGTGTAGTGAAATTTTGTCTTTAATCTTTCAAATGACCTGATTTTTCCAATGTACAAAGCAGTGACATTGTCAGCCTGCCTCTTGCTACTGCCCTCTATGTGTTTGGTCCATTCTTTTTTTTTTTTGCTTTTTACATGACATGGAAATGGGACAATTTATCTAGGATTTTGGATTCCCTTTAACTCTGTTGGGACAGGAACTCCAGTTGTCTACCTGCTGCTCAGAAAACCCAGACAAGCCTGAAGTACACAGGCAGATTCAGTGGATCTGATCAATCTAAAACATACTTGCATACACTGACCATCTGTTCCCTTGTTCCATTGTCAGATTTTCAGTGGCTATCTGTAGGCACTGTGGGCTACAGCTTTTTCCTGTAGAAACAGAAGGGTCACAGTACAGTGTACAGTGTACTCTTGGACTTACTGTAGGTGGATCAGCAAGCTATCCCCTGCTTTTGGGCTGTTCAAGAGACAAAATGATGCCTATCTGCCACAGGCTGCTCATTTTGTCAAAGTGCCTTTAATCTTTTCTACCTTTAATCTGTGAATCTCTACAACATTGTAAAAGTCTATAAAATATTATCTTTACACAAGGAGAGAACAGTGTTCCAGGAAAAACGAGTAGGATTTAGACAAAAATAAGATAAATCTGAAATTCTCATCCTTCAAATACGACCAGATGCTGTCTCTGTTGCAAGGCTTCAGAGTTTAATTATGTCTCTTTTAAAGTTGCTTGCTTTCTATCCTTGGGAATAGATAGAGCTTTGTCAGACCTCACAGGGCTGAGACCTAATCAGATCTTCCTGAACACAAAAAAGAGTCTAGAAATTAGACATATTTCCACTTACATTTCCTCAGCTGGAATTTTCACAGTATGTCCACTGACTTGAATATCTTACCAATATACTTATACACCTTCCAGATTCTTCTAAATAGCAGAAAAAGGGATATGTATAAAGTAAAACTGCAGTGTAAAGTATTACAGTAAGTACTATTGCAGTAACAGTAAGAATATTTGCCAAGTATTTGGCTGCAGCTGTTGTCTGCTCAATGTCATTTGGAAGGATCCCTCCTGCTTTATCACTCTCAATCTATAAAAATAGGCTATACTGAGGGTAGGTACACACTGCTCCTCTTGCTAAAACTCATTCCTCTTGGCAAAAAATATGTTGAGAATGTCAAAATAATCTACTGCTAATATTGCAATCCAAGTCAGGGGTTTGTTTTAGTTTTTGTTGGCTTTTTTTGTTCATTTTTCCTATCTTGAGAATCATGAATCCATATCAGTTCTTATAGATATCTGCATATATATAAGAATTCTCCCCCAACCCCCACCATCCCCCCAGGTGCCCATAGAGAACAGATATGAGGCCCTAGACCCAGAGAATCAAGAGGAGGACAGACAAGAGGACGATCTGTCCAGAAGGTCTCCCGTTCGCCCCCTGTCTAGCAGTCAGATTAAAACTTCACCCACAAAGAAAAGAAGAAGGGTAATCGTAGTTGGTGACTCCCTTCTGAGGGGAACTGAGGGCCCTATATGTCGACCTGACCCATCCCACAGAGAGGTCTGCTGCCTTCCTGGCGCCCGGGTGAGGGATATTACTAAGAGACTCCCTCAACTAATTCGACCCTCAGATTATTACCCACTGCTGGTAGTCCAGGCTGGCAGTGACGACATCAATGGAAGAAGTACCAGGGCGATTAAAAAGGACTTCAAGGCCCTGGGTCGATTAGTTGGTGGATCAGGAGCACAGGTGGTGTTCACCTCAGTTCCTGCGGTAGAGCAGATGAATGAGGAGAGGAGCAGGAAAACATATCTCATCAATAGGTGGCTAAGGGATTGGTGCCACCGGAAGAACTTTGGGTTTTTTGACTATGGGATGAATTTCAGCATACCAGGTGGACTGCAACTATCTAACAGGGGAAAAAGGACTCTAGCCCACAAGCTGGCGGGTCTAATAAGGAGGGCTTTAAGCTAGGTTCGAAGGGGGAAGGGGTTGAAACAAGGTTCTCCGGAAAGGAGCCCAAGGGTGGACAGCGCAAGTTAAGGGACAAACCAGCAGCCCAAATGAAGTGCATGTACACCAATGCACGCAGCATGGGCAACAAACAGGAGGAGCTGGAAGCCACCGTGCAGCAGGAAAGATATGATGTAGTCGCTATCACGGAAACGTGGGATGACTCCCATGACTGGAGTGCTGCAATGGGTGGCTACAGGCTCTTCAGAAAGGACAGACAGGGTAGGAGAGGTGGAGGGGTAGCCCTGTATGTTAGAGAGTCTCTTGACTCCATAGAAATTGAAGTAGGTGATAATAAGGTGGAGTGCCTGTGGGTCAGAATCAGGGGGAAGGCCAACAAGGCTGATACTGTGATGGGAGTCTGTTACAGACCACCCAACCAGGAGGATGAGGGTGATGAACTCTTCTACAAGCAGCTGGCACATGTTTCAAAATCGTCGTCCCTTATTCTCGTGGGTGACTTTAACCTGCTGGACATCTGCTGGGAATTCCACACAGCAGAGAGGAGGCAGTCTAGGAGATTCCTAGAGTGTATTGAGGATAATTTCCTGATGCAGCTGGTTAATGAGCCTACCAGGGGTGGAGCCCCACTTGACCTACTCTTTACAAACAGAGAGGGGCTGGTGAGGGATGTGGTGGTTGGTGGGTGTCTGGGACTTAGTGATCACAAAATAATAGAATTCTCAATAATCAGGGATACAAGGAGGGTTGTCAATAAAACCTCTACATTAGACTTCCGGAGGGCAGATTTTGGCCTGTTCAGAAGACTAGTCCAGAGCATACCCTGGGAAACAGCCCTTGAAAACAAAGAGGTCAGGGAGGGATGGACATTCTTCAAAGAGCAAGTTTTGAAAGCTCAGGAGCAGGCTGTCCCGGTGTGCCGAAAGGCGAGCCGGCGGGGAAGACGACCACTCTGGCTCAACAGAGAGACTTTGAAGGAAATTAGGATTAAGAAGAGGGCCTACCGGTTATGGAAAAAAGGGTTATCTACTCAAGAGGAATTCAGGAATACAGTTAAGTTATGTAGGAAAAAAATTAGAGACACAAAGGCACAACTTGAACTAAATCTCGCCACCCCTGTGAAGGATAACAAGAAGTCCTTCTACAGATACATCAGTGGCAAAAGGAGGGGCAAGGAAAACATTCATTCTTTAATGGACATGGATGGGAATGTAATTGTCAAAGATGAAGAAAAGGCTGAGGTATTTAACACCTTCTTTGCCTCAGTTTTTAACAGTAAAACGGGCTATCCTGAGGACAGCTGGCTTCTGGAGCCTATAGGAGACAAGAATCTAAACACGCCCCCTGCAATCCAGAAGGAAACTGTCAGTGATCTACTGAGCTGCTTGGATCCCCACAAGTCTATGGGACCAGATGAACTCCATCTAAGGGTGATGAGAGAGTTGGCAGAAGAGCTCACCAAGCCTCTCTCTATCATCTACCAGAAGTCCTGGCTCACTGGGGACATCCCTGATGACTGGAAGTTGGCCAATGTCACACCAATCCACAAGAAGGGCTGGAAGGAAGACCCGGGAAACTACAGGCCCATCAGCCTGACCGCAGTGCCTGGCAGGGTCATGGAACAGATCATCCTGGGGGCAATCACACAGCACCTGCAGGATAGACAGGGGATCAGACCCAGCCAGCATGGGTTTAGGAAGGGCAGGTCCTGCCTGACCAACCTGATCTCCTTTTATGATCAGGTGACCCGCCTGGTGGGTGAGGGGAAGGCTGTGGATGTGGTCTATCTGGACTTCAGCAAGGCCTTCGACACTGTCTCCCACAGCATCCTCCTGAGAAAGCTGGGTGCCCACAGCTTGGACAAGCGTACTCTGCACTGGGTTAAGAATTGGCTGGAGGGCTGGGCCCAGAGAGTGGTACTGAATGGGGCTGCTTCCAGTTGGCGGCCGGTCACCAGCGGTGTCCCCCAGGGATCAGTGCTGGGCCCAGTCCTGTTCAATATCTTCATTGATGACTTGGATGAGGGAATTGAGTCCATCATCAGCAAGTTTGCTGATGACACCAAGCTGGGGAGAAGTGTTGATCAGCTGGAAGGCAGGAGGATTCTGCAGAGGGACCTGGACAAACTGGAGAGATGGTCTGACTCCAATGGGATGAGCTTCAACAAGGCCAAGTGCCGGATCCTGCACTTTGGCCACAACAACCCCATAGGGAGCTCCAGGCTGGACACAGAGTGGTTGGAGAGCAGCCAGGCAGAAAGGGACCTGGGAGTCTGGATTGACAGGAAGCTGAACATGAGCCAGCAGTGTGCCCAGGTGGCCAAGAAGGCCAATGGCATCCTGGCATGTATCAGAAACAGCGTCACCAGCAGGTCCAAGGAGGTGATTCTGCCCCTATACTCAGCCCTGGTAAGGCCACACCTTGAGTACTGTGTTCAGTTCTGGGCCCCTCAGTTCAAGAAGGATATTGAGGTCCTCGAACAGGTCCAAAGGAGGGCAACCAAGATGGTGAAGGGACTCGAACACAGATCCTATGAGGAGAGGCTGAGGGAGCTGGGGCTGTTCAGCCTGAAGAAGAGGAGGCTCAGGGGAGACCTCATTGCTCTCTACAACTCCCTGAAAGGAGGATGGAGCCAGGCGGGGGTTGGTCTCTTTTCCCAGGCAACTCTCAGTAAGACAAGAGGGCATGGTCTTAAATTGTGCCGGGGGAAGTTCAGATTGGATATTAGAAAGAATTTTTTCACGGAAAGGGTGATCAGACGTTGGAACGGGCTGCCTGGGGAAGTGGTGGACTCTTCGTCCCTGGAGACATTTAAAAAGCGACTCGATATGGCACTCAGTGCCATAGTCTAGTGACTGTGGCGGTAGTTGAACAAGGGTTGGACTCGATGATCTCTGAGGTCCCTTCCAACCCAGCCTATTCTATGATTCTATGATTCTATGATTCTATATCACAAGCCAAGTGTTTTAATTACTATCTAAAAGAAGCATTTCCTCCTCCCGAAGTGCCAAGAGAACAGGAGTACACATAGATATCTAACTGCAAGAGACAACTTTAAACTAAGATCTCTGAGAAATCTTCCAGCTAGTTTTGAAACATATTTGAACTGCACTTGAAAGATGGTAGCTGTGTTTTGTATCCTCTTTTCTAACTTGTTTGTTTGTTTTCTTGTGCCTAAGTCTAAGGTTCAGCATCAATAAATATTAGAGTTTGACTGGAAGATTGATACAACATCATCATGAAATTTATTTTTGGTTTCCCAGATGTGTCTTAAGACTGAACTGAAAGAAATTTCATAGCTGTACATGCTGTAGTATTGTAGAACGATGTATTCTTGACAAGAAGGATACGGCTTTTGATTGCAAAGGAAAACATATTACGTAAGATTATATGTATATTTTTATATTTTAAAAGTGCCAGAGAAATCAGTATTTATCTCTCCCTGTCATTTCTCTGAAAAGCTCTGAATTGCTTATAAAACATAGTTAGACATGAAATAATGTATAATAGAATCATAGAATGGTTTTGATTGGAAGGGCTCTTGAAGATCACCAAGTTCCAACCTACTTGCATGGGCAGGGACACCTCCCACTAGACCAGGTTGCTCAGAGCCTCATCCAGCCAGGTCATAAACGCTTCCAGGGAGATGGCATCCACAGATTTCCTAGGCAACCTGTTCCAGGGTCTCACCACCTTCACAGTGAAAAATTTACACCCAATGTCCAGCCAAAATCGACCCTTTTCCAGTATACAGCAATATACATTTTTACATATATGTATAAAGACTCAATCATTTACAGCCCAACCCTTTAATCATTTTGTTATGTTAAAGGATTCAATACTGTAATGAAGCAAAGGATAATAATTTTACTCTCACTGTTCCCCATAATACGGTTACAGTAGGTTGCTTTCTACTTCATAAATGGATTGCAAGAATAAACTTTTTTTTTTCAATTTAGGAGACAGTAGTCTTACGTGATTATTTTAACCTTTATTTAAGAAAGGAAACTCCAAGCCTCAGAGAATCACCTGAAAAATTACTGTGTAACTTAAAAGTATATATTTCAAAAAAAGAAGTTTCATCTTCTACATAGATTTCCTGAGGAAAAAACAAACAAACAAACAAACAAAACTCAAAAAAACCCCAGCAAAACAAAAAACCTCTGAGAGTTTAAATCATAAGTTAAGAAGGTTAAGATAATAATTGTATTGATGTAATTATGGGTGTTTAAACTGCTGTCCTGGAAATCTGTGCTTCTTTGTTTGTCAAGATCCATAAGCTTAAGCCCTTTTTTGTCCCTAAGTTACTTTAAATTTAGATATAATTGTACAGATAATAATTCCTATTGCATCATTTATTTACTTGTTGATAGAAAAATACATTGTGAGCCCTGATATTTTGGAACTAATTTAAAAATTAGACAGCTGCCTGAGGTCTGGTATGTATTATTTTTCTTAGAATAATTTGGTTGAAAAAACCAAAAAAAAACAGCCAGCAGAATGATAGATAATAAGATCTTATTATAAGAGCAGAATGAAACATAATAGTTCTATTTGCATCACTTCAGCTCTCACTGGCTAAAAAAAGGAATATAACTTTAATCAATTAATTATAACAGGTACATTAGTAAATCAGATTTTTTGACCTTTCCATTTTGTAGTTCTCTAAAAAATATCAAAGAAACTTGTCATCTGGCACCAAGAGGAGTGATAATATATTACATAATGCAAGTGCTAATGGATTTTCATGAAGTACATGATGATTTAGTTATGTGACATAACATTAAAGAGTCAGTGTTAATATAGCTTATAGAGATGCAAATAGGAAAAGCCGAGTAGCCAACCTTGCCCCTATTCAGCTAGAATACTTAATTATTCAACAGAGAGAAACTTTATTTTAGAAACACAGATAACCTCACTATGACATCCAAAGATCTGAGATATTATAAATGGCTTCTCATTCAAGGGACAAAACACAAAACTACTTAAAATTTTACTTCAGACTCACCATGAGATGACCACAAGTAATTTTCTACATGACAGGCAGTTTACAGACATGGATGAAAGAAATTATCTCAAGATAAGTTAATATTCACATTTTATAGTGCAATAAAAACAATTTCAAAACAGATGTTCTGATTAAATCAAACAGGTATGAAATTTAAAAGTGATTTTTTTTTTGAAAGTTAGGTAATTTGTTTGGTAGTAGTGTGACAGTTACAGATTGAAGAATGGAATAAAATGAATAGTAGATTTTGTTTTCCCAAAAAAAATTTTTAGCACAAGTTTTCTAATAGTAATGTTGATGATATGGCCCTATAAGAAGCCACAAGGTACAACTCATTCCTCAGAAAAATAAAACTTGGAATACAAGCACATGGCTGAAGCAATTTCCACTCTAGCAAACTACTCAGGAAGAGCATATTTCAGTATCTGATGACAGTTCTTGTTCACTGCCCAAATTATTTTTTAATAAATTATGAGTTTGCCTTTTAGAGGCTTCTAGTCTTTCTAGAAACTTGACCTTAGTCTGGTTCTCACTACCACAGAAGCAAGAGTTACAACTGTTCCTCTTGCTGGCTTGGCTAGGTTATAATATGAATGACTAGAACATGTCATGGAGATGTTGCTCTGAAACATGAGACATAATTTTATCTGGGTCTCTCCTTAAACATTGTCATGTTTCTATATGAGGCATTAAATCCTGTGAGCTAGATATATGAGAGAGAGGGAGAGGAAAGTGTCTACAGACTTTTAGAACTTAGTCATTCTGGCTCAGGCTACGTGGTGTGCACAGCTGGTGATTTGGGGGTGTCTGCTTTGAGTGTATTCCTAGAAACCCCATGATCAGAATTAGCAAGCAGATTTAGGGCATGAAGATGACAATTTATATGACACTATTGAAAATCTGCTGGATATGTGTATGGTGTGAAATGATTTTCGCTAACACAGTTGATAAAAAAGAGGTAAAATTAGGGGAATCTGTAAATTCTCTTGGAACAATTTTTCATACTGAATGTTGGCAAACAGCAGCAAGTGAGTAGATGGTTTGAAAGGCAGACAAGAAAAAGACATAATTTATTTCAAAGCTTAAATTTCAAGCAAATGTGCAGGATAAAAGAATTGTGTCTAGAGCATTTTTGTGATTTCTGCTGATATTTTGAGAAATGGTAATTTAACTTATTTAGTAACATCAGTATAAATGATGATTGAGTATATTGAGTATAATAACAGTATAATTGAGGATTTATTTTTTGTTGTCTATAGCAATCAATTTTCATTAACACAGAATTACATTTTAAATATTTAACATTTCTGATTTATTTTTTACCTATACATGAGAATTTAGAAAATTACACTATTTTTGCATTTTGGCATTATTTTTCAAATGTAGGCAAAATTACTTAGTCTTTTCTGTGTTATAACAATGTGGTTCATACATCAGTATATTTTAAAATAATATAAATCGTAGAATCACAGAATGGTTTAAGTTGGAAGAGATGTTAATAATCATCTAGTTCCACTCCCTCTTCATGAGCAGGGACCCCTTCCACTAGACCAGGTTGCTTAAAGCCCCATCCAACCTGGCCTGGAACACAGCCAGGGAGGGGGTAACCACAACTCCCCTGGGAAAGATATTCCAATGTCTCATCACCCTCACAGGGAAGAATTTCTTCTTAATACCTAATCTAAATCTATCCTCTTCCAGTTTAAAACCATTCTCCCTTGTGCTATCACTACACGTTCTTGTAAGTCCCTCTCCAGCTTTCCTTTAGGCCCCCTTAGGTACTGGAGGGCTGCTAAAAGGTCTTCCCAGATCCTTCTCCTCTCCAGGCTGAGCATCCTCAACTTTCACAGCCTGTGCTCACAGGAGAAGTGTTCCAGCACTCCAGTCATCTTTGTGGCCCTCCTCAGTTCTCGCTCCAGCTCCCTGTCCTTCTGTTGGGGATTCCAGAACTGGACTCAGTACATCAGGTCAGGTTTCACAAGATTAGAGCAGAAGGGGAGATCTCACTTGATAGGCTTTGATCAAATCTGTAAGAAAATGTACTTATTTTACCTAGGAAGTATTTAATTCTGAATTTTCTTGGTCAGTTCTGTATAAACAAAGAAACAAATTCAGATTCTTGGATTGTAATTTTGGGATCTTTTAAAAATATTTTAGTACCTTTTACATTTTTGTCTGTTAGATACTTTTTTTTCTGAGTGTTTACATTGACGACAAAGTGCTAAACTACTGTACGATACCTATGTCACCCAAAATTTATGTGTCTAAATCCAAAGTGAATTTGAGAGAAGTAAATTTTTAAAAATTTATAGCCAAGTTTTAAATGTGATTTAATATTCCCCTTAATAAATAATTAATATTTAAATATTAATATTAATATTACAGTAATTTGGTATGTCTCCCTGAGACAAATGTGTGGCAGATACTTTTGATAGAGTGTTAAATGTCTGGCTTGGCTTTATAAAGTTAATTTTAATAGGTAAATAATATGGTAGCAAAATATTTATACCAGTCTCACATTTAATCACTTCCAACAAAATCAATATTTTCTCTATTTATTTAATAGGAGCTAGTGGAAATAAATAGTAAACCTCTAATGAAAAGCAGTGCCAGTTTGCTTACAGCTTTATTTAGATACCACCTTCAAGCTCACTGCACCATACATGATGTCAGGGATGTGAATATTTTCTTCAGAAACAAAATTCCAATCTCTCAACATTAATCTGTGCCCACAGTGTTGGCTAACAGCTTCCCACACCATCTGCCTACACTCCAAAAAAATTATTCTATTTAATAGCAAACTGTTACTTCCGAGCTTAATGCTTTTTTGTGCTTTCTGTGTCATAATAAGTGTGATAGGTTGTTAACAATGAGTGGAGGCTATTTCACGGACCTTAGAGATTAGATGGTAAAAGCTCTTTTAATAGAAACAAAGCAAGATATGTCAGTTATCTCCAGAGCACTCTGAAACGGTGATTTCAGAAATGATTAGAACACATTTTGCATCATTCTGGCTTCTTACATGTGCATGGTTTTTGTGTATAGACATAAATCTCTATGTAACAGAGAAAAAGTTCTGTGTATTTAACATGTCTGAAGGTTTGATATTTTGTAAAAAGATAATTTAAAAATCTCACTTATTTCTATGTACCATTTGTCTGTTCCTATCATATTAACTTGTATATTTGAGGGGGGGGCGTTACCCTAAGAGCTCTTGTTTCCAAAGAATCAGTAAATGCTTTTGCACAATGTATATTTGCAAACATCTCCACCTTACTCAGTGAAAAAGAACACAGAGGTTAGGGGTAGACACACAGGCCACTATAGTCTTTTAATTCTCAAAACTGTAAAGCTTTTACTTATTTTTTTTTCTGACAGCAAAGACAATACTGTGATAATGCAAAAAACCGTGGGTATTGATCATGTGATGATCTTTCCATTTCCTTCCTCCCATCTTCCCTTAACATCCTATAGATTTTGCTGTGTCTACATCTGTTCTTTTCCAGTGATATTTATTCTTTAGTCCATAATAGCCTTTATTTTCTGACAGTTAATCTCCCTCTTAAACCCTCTCTTCATACCTAGTTAGCTTTCTGCACTGTGTTAACAACTTAAGGATGGTACTTTATTAGTTTATAAATTAATCTGAGATTGCAGGCTCTTTGTGCTCAGCCATCTGATGGGACCAAATTGTGGCTATTAAGATAACTGCTTAGTGGTAGGTTTATAGAACACACTATGACTTTACTACTCATTATGCCTTTTGAATTCTGGGAGAATTATGGTACTTTCCATATTTTAAGACTTATAGATGCTATTGTTGTTTTTGTATGTAGTTTTGCAAACATTTGCTAACATATTCTAGGAGCTGCATGTATAATTCATAGCCAGTCCTAGGGACAGAGCACTTACTGCCATCCCATTATAGCCTGTTCACATAAGAGCATTTCACCTGTTCCAGTCTTCAGAGAAATCTCATGTTGTCATGATGCACAAGATGTCATATACAATAAACAACCTGAGGAGAGCAAGAAACCTCTATAAATATAAAGAATATTTAGTGGCAAGTAGTTAGTGTTGTTTAACAGGCTTGTTGACATTTTATTTACTGTCACTTTGGATAATTATTGATATTTATGCTTTAAAGTGTGCTAAAAAGTTTACATTAGTATCTTACTTGATAAATATGATTTTGGTAGCAAGTGGTTTCCCTTTTCCTATATTTGTGTGAACATTTTCAACGAACAGCTTTATTTTCCAGTACAGAATTTTCTGGTGTCACAACAGCAACACATGTGGGATTGACATTACTGTCTGTGAATCTACACACATATAACTGAGTCTGGGGAACATTAGTCTAGGGCTTGACACTGTCAAATTTTGTATTTAAGCTCTGTAACCTTGGGCAATATCTTTGTATGAGCCCACTGAAATAATTGCCCTTCTTAGAGGGGTGTTGGTGCTATTTATGAATTGTCCCTTAGCTCCTCTCTGCTCCATCAATGGATAATGCACAGACAAGTTCATGGATAGCTGCTTTATATAGATAATGCTTCTAACAAAATCTTGACATTGCAGTGGAATGACACATGGCAAATGTCAGTATATATGAATTATCTGGTGTCAGACTACTCCTTAAATGGAGAACATACTGTTTTCTCATTATCTGTAATACAGTTCAATATTTACCCATCAGTGTGATGAACCTTTTTTAGCGATAAAAATGCAAAACACTATCATCATGTGTCACTCTAATATCGTATTTCCAATGTTAGTAACAGGATTTTTACTGCATTTGCAAAGCCTCAGGAAAGAGTTCCTGTCAGGTTTCCTCTGTCTGAACTTTTCTAGACCTGCCTGCACTCTTGATTTAACTGTGACAGCAATTGCGCTATGTGAATAGGTCTGTGGCTCATTTGTTTTATTTTATTATATCATTATGTGGTGGTATAACCACAGTTAAACACAGGTAGTAGTAATAAGCAGTTATTCTATGTAGAATAAAACATTTGCTACTCTAACACATAATGTACACAAAAACATGCCTGGTAAAATAAAAGGGGTCTTAAAAAAAGTGTAAACACAACATGCAGCCTGGATACGTATCTGCATGGGAAGATCAAAGATAGGGCACAGGCTTGGATCTGGGGACCACAAACTGTGAAAAAATCACTAATTGTCAGCTAAGGAAAAGTAGACCTAGAGGTGGGCAGGCTTTTGGGCAGCAAAGGAAATTAAGGAATAGTTTATAATGTATATAAAGTGCATCTTGTATGATGTTGTTGGATGCAACAAGGAGATGCAGATGAGTGAAGAATTAATATAAATATTGTTTTAAAAATACACACAAGAAGGTCCCCAGACTGTCTTCTGTAGTGAGGAAAAAGAAACCATCAGTATTAACATCATATTCCTTTCATATTGCTCCCAGTGAAGGACTCCAGACACTGAGAACCCCCTGAAACACACTACAGGCCCACCCCCCACCCTCTCCACTAGAATGAAACCTGAGGAGAAAATGGAGAATGGAAAGGATGAACATAAAAACAGGAAAGGGGATAGAAAGAATTCTGTGTTCCTTTTAAAATTGTGTTACTAGTATAACCGAGAATTTTCGATTATAGAATTATTCTGACTGTGTTATTATTCTTCCTTACTTTTTCTGTAGAAAATAGGTCTAGAGTAATAATGATTCTTAAACTAACCTGTTAAGATTGTAACTGTTCTGAAAATAAATTTGGCTTTGCATACATACACATAGATGGAAAAGAAATATAAAAGCACACACATACTTTATCTATTCATATCTATCTATCTATATATATATATACATGTGCATATAAAGTATGTTGTTTCTGCCTTGAAAAAAAATTGAGTATAGTAACAAAAGTTCACAGCAGGATTGTACATACAATGTACATGTACATACATGTGTCTTAGGGAGGGTATTTTGATCAGTTTTTCTTTTGATGCACACATGACAGTACACATCACTTACATTTCTACCTCTATATCCAGGGAATTTTCTTGAAAAGTAAACCTACTCTTTAATGTACCAGCAGTAAAAGGAAAGGTTCACAGCAATTTAATGTAGCACTTAGATTTGGTTCAAAATCCTCCATCTCTCTCCTATTTCCATATATTAATTGCATGCTTACAGTATCTGTGTCCCATGTGCATGCATAGTTTAGCATAATTTTTTTTTTTACCTCTCCCATAGAAGATATAATATCTCTGAGATACATTTTTTTTTTTTTTTTAGGATATTCTGCCTCCAGGGCTTTTTTTTTTCATTCATCAAACATCATATCCGATGGTATGAGGATTACAAGATAAGTATATACCACTTTTGATAAAAGTTGTTTAGGAAAAGAAAATATGAGCAGTATCATGACTCTTCAACATGTATAGTGGCCATGTATTATTCTTTTATATATATATATATATATTTTCTGTGTAACACCATGTATTGAGTGTGAAAATGAGATTATGAACTGGCACTGGAACAAGATACAAGAAAAATATTTACCAGCCATATTTTTGTTCCAAGAATCTGTAACAGAAATCAATAATTTCAACAGATTGTGAATGATAAATTTAACTTGCTATCATGAATTTTCCTTTTTTTTCCCTCTTTATTTAAAAGATAGGTGGTGTTCAATTGACACCTATTGAGTTGATTTCTAGAATAGAAGCACGACGCATATAATAAAACCAGATATTAACAGTTTAAATCCATGTAAATACCATGCTTACTGATTTTAAAAGTGCTACAGGCTAGTAAAATATAGAACAATTTTCTAATTATTGCTTTCTGAAAGAGAACTGACTCCCACAGTGTTTATAGCTGAACTTTGAGCAAAAGTGTTAAGGTGATAATAACACAAGACTGGTGAATTCTGTTCTTCTTGATGTACTAGACAGTATCTACTTATTGTTAAAAGAACATGCATGCTGTCTTTGTTCCATTTATTCTTTATTATCCAAATGCTAGGCTAATTATAAAATTCTTCAGCGGTTTATAAAAGCTTAAATCTCAGTTGCATAATTTCTCCAGGTATTTTTTACATCCCTGATACCAGTAGTTGCAAATTTGATCTAGGTATATGACATTACTGAATTGCAAAGTTCAAGAACGAAAAAGCTTCAAAAGACTTGAAGATCCAAGATGTGCATTTTTGGTACACAAGTAGTGTATTTTTCTTCTGTCCATTCTAGAACAAGTTTACCCTTATTTCACTTAGGAAATAGAGCACATCATACAACCTTTTGCTTACTTCAGGATAAAGATACTAAGAAAAACTATTACCATGAAATAGCCAATATTTAATCATTTATTATCTCAGGATAGTTTTCTCATGTCCCTAATCTCACTTAGCAGTTATACATATCTAAGTCACATCTTTGTACATACCATTCTAATGTGAATAATGTTCTGCAGCCTTTGGGCCATATTTGGGAACTCTTGTACTTCATTCTCCAAACAAACCCATTGGTTTCACTTTAAAGGCTCTCAAAGACTTCAATGAGCTGTGAAATTAAGCTCTACCCTTGTACTCTTCTCTAATCTGAATTTCATCATGGGCATTTGTACAGCTGTTTTGCTGTATGAATGTTTGCGGAAGAGCTTTTAATTCACCTGAATCCCTGATATTCACACATGAATGACCACATTCATAATCCCACCATATAAACATGAAATTACCAACAGAGTTTGACAAAGCAAAGTTGAATGAAGGTTGTGCAAAATAGAATCCTTGTGATTAAACTGAGTCTGGGGGCTTTCTAAGTTCCTACTTTTTACTGGCTTTGTTTTGCTTTGTTTTGTTTTTTAATCTAGGTGAGAATCTTTTTGTCCTACATACAGTAGATTGACAAGGCAATTGTCCTTACAAGTACCCAGTATTAATTGTGGATATTAGTGAAATCAGTAAAGCTGTGTTAGTGTACAGTAGTTTAAAACTTCCCTTCAGGTGGTGGACAGTATCAATATTTGAAGAGATCAAACCTAAAGACTAGAAAACATAGAAAGAAATAATAGATTCAGGTGCTGAAGTAATGCCTCACTTTAAGACATCTTTATGATTTTCAGGGATCCTGGTTCTGATTTTCAGAGATTCTCAGTAACAGTGTTGTGTTCAAGACCATGGCCTGGTATTTCAGCACTTTGTGATACTCACCAAACCAGCTGAATAACCTGCTGGGTCTTACTCAAAACATATGCAGGAATAATATATTTCAAGAAATATTGGAATCAAACCTCGTAACACTACCCATGGAAACATTTGGGAGAAAGAATAGAAAAGAGGACTGTGTTGTGTTAATGACACATCAAAACACAGGGAATGGGAAAACTGGATAATAGTGCAGCCACTCTTCTCTTAGCATTCTCCAACATCCATTCCTTGCAACTATTCTATACAAAGCCTCCGTGCACTTTGTAGACAGGGAGGATGCTAGTAAACTGGATTAGAGCCAAAAAGGTAGTCTTAGAATGTAAATAAACAGCAGTACACCTGAGATGACCCAGTATGATAAGATAATAAATCCTTTCAGTCTGTTTTATGTGTATTAGAAACCCTTTGAGCAATTACAGCTAATGAGAAAATAATTATGGATCACAACTGGTCTGTCAGGAAGATGAACAGAGAGGAAAAGAAGTACCTAAAATAAATACATTCTTCACTCATCTTGGAGTTCTTTTCGAATGACCTGCCTTGTTAAAATCAGTTGTTCTTAATGATGATGAACAAAATAAAGTCTTAAATACAAGAATTTTGCCTGAAAACCTCATTAAAATAGGTTTCAGAAAAAAAGAAATACCAAGTTTTGGCTGTTCCAGATCTAGAATATTCTTTTTAACTTTTTTAGATTTTTGATTGAATAGAGTTTAGGCTAAAGCATGAAGACTGATGAGAAAGCTGCATAAGTTTCTTTCCGAGAATTTTTGCCTCATTTGAGCCAGAGTCTCCCAGCCACAAACCATAAAGCATTTCAGAATAGTCATTAGAGTTGATATTAATCCTGACAGAATTGGATGATTCTCACAACCATACTTAACAGAGCATTTTCATATGGGCATTTGATGATCTTCTAGTATCTTCATAGTCTTTAGTAAATTTTGAAGCACAGGGCTTAACTAGATATTAAGCTTTTTTGTTCATTTAAGTTTATGGACAAATTATGGGTGAGGACATTTAATCTGGTATAAAACAATACATTGGAGATCTTTGAGCTGAATATTCAATTTAGTGGCATTATCAGGAAGTGATATTGGCAATTAATATTTTTCCTTATTGTGATGTTAAAAAATACCTTTTTATAATTTGAAACATCAGCTTGTTATAAACTAATGAAACAGGGTCTGAAATTATGAAAAAGGGACATTTTTTGCACATTTCAGTTCCTGCAGTCTGAGAAGCCAAACTGTCATCACAGCTCTTCACTGCCTTTCCTTCCTGAATGAATATTTGAAGGGGTGGCCCTTGAAAGTGGTTTCCATCTCCCTGTTGATACAATAATATTATAAGATAAATATGAACGCATGTTTTTTAATAAATATTACATTTAATTAAATGCTTTCAGAACACTAGGAGATATTACATCCATGTCATTTGTCCTGAAATACTGGCTGGCTTTTCATAGTACCATGTGTTGCTACAGTAGGTATTAGCAACACTACCAGCTTGACACCAGCACTACACAACTGGCTCATCCTAATGTAATTGAATAAGATGTCTTTTGTTATTAAACCAAGAATTTTATGTTGCCAAGGTGGAAAATATGTCCCAGAGGTTGTTCTCCCTTATGCCATCTGCAGTTATTTTTAGGGAGCTTTAATTTTTTAAAGTCTTTTACTAATTTCAGTGTTGCCAGCACAAACCTGCTTTCTAGTTGTATTGCCAAATTATCCCTTGAAGGCAAGTGCTGTAAATAATTTCTCAGTTCTGTTCCTCTACACATGCCAAGGTCATTATCTGGCTTTCCCAGAATCCCTCTGTTCTGACTTTGATTGTGAACAGTAACTAAGAAACAGTTATGAAATGCAATCAAGGGCTGTGGCAGTCTTATCAATGGCTGAAGGTGGTCCCTGAGCACTAGGATGAAGCCAGTGGCTCAGCTGCTCTTGCTCCCTTAATACTTCATTTATCTTTCGAGTTGGTCAACCAACAGAGCGGCAACAAGAGCAAACATAAAACAGGTGCTATGAAGCAGACATGACAGCCAGAGAGAAAAGAGGGGTCCAGAAAACCAGCTGGCTGGAGCTGATTATAGAATCTCAGCGTTTAACTGACAATAATTTGTTCCTGTGTTCTTATACGTAGCATATTTACCCCTTACATTGTCAAAAGCCTGACATAATTTAAAAAAAAAATGTAAATTAAATTCCATAACAAGTTTTTGTTTAGTTGAGGCATGAGTTTAAGGATTTAAAAATGGTAGTATCACAGGCTGCTCATATGTGAAAGTCACAGGTATATATACGTGTTAAAAAAAAAAAAAAAAAAAAAAAAAAAAAAAAAAAAAAGATCAAGGTTGATGTGCAAATACAGACATCTGGCTATACATTAAAAAGTAATCTTAAGTATCCATGTACAGTTCAAGTCCATAAGTTTATGAACCACATAAAGAGATATAACTTCAGTTATTCAAATTCACATAGTAAATATATGGCAGAATCCTTAGCAGATTCCAGCTTTGAGTCCCGTATCCTGGCATCACTTTACCCCTCTGACAATAAATAATACTGTGTTTTCTAACTCAAGGCATTTGGTCTCTACAGATAGACAAACTGAAAAATAAAATACTTTGCAACCTACGGACAGCTCAGGGTGAAATCTGTTCCACTGGTCTCCCTTCAAGGAGAGGAAGAAAATCTTAAAAAAGAAAGAAAAAACAATTAGGAAGAGGAGGGAAAGAGAGAGAGAAGGAAAGAAAAATAAAAGAGAGATGTCATGTTTCCAAGTTTGAAAACTTCAGTGCTGAAAAGAAATGCATGACACTATTCTACTTTTTCAGTGAATAAATTATGTATGTAGTATTTTAGTCATAGGATATTTTAAATTCAAATGCTACTTCTCTGATATTAAATAGAGTCAGTCAATATTACTAGGAGATGGAACTTGAGTGAGCATATTGTTAAATTTTTAAGGTAGATCTCACAGGTTTTTGTCTGCTCTAGTAAGTATACTTCTAAAAAACTTCTGGGTAGTGCAGTCTCGCTGTACTTTCTGGTACTTTCCAGCTTTCCACTTCTGAATAATTATTTTGTTTAACACCATCTTCTTTTAAGAGATGGGAGAGTATAATAGTATGAAAGCAAATTTTCTGCATCTGCTCACTTGAATGCTAGAGATTAGTCCTTTCATATTTTTTGGGGGGGGGGAAGTAAACAAGTAGAACTATTACTTGAAAAACAAAGGAATTACATTACATAAAATAAGTATTTGGTATAGTAACATTATATTAAGTTCTAATCATTATAATTTTGAGAATTTCATTCTAGAAAAATAACAAAACCAACAAAAAAGCCCCCAACAAGTAATTACTTAACTTTGTTTTTTGTTTTTGTTTTATATATATATATATCAATGCAAAGCAAAAAATGAATATCACCTGCACACTTTTTAATTTGCATTCACCTATGACTCAAACTGAAACAACAAAGAAAATACTTCTGTATTAAGTTCTGGCTTTATTTTACAGGTGAGCATATTTCATTTCATAATTTTAACCATTTAGAAAATTAGTTCTTTGTTAGTTAAAGTATCCCATTTTCCACATGATATTTTTACACATTATAAAGCTATATATTATATTTATCCCTTGGGTATCCATGTAGGGATATGCTCATCACAATACATCAGGATTTTTGTTCATTTGTTTATTTCTTTTCTTTTTCTTCAGGTAATGTCATCTTTAAATGAAACATATAATTTTGTATCACTTGAATTAATAAATTCACCAAATATTTCTCTGTATAAACAAGGAGTGGTTCAGATAAAATGTGGGTAGAAATATTATTTTTAATTGATTTTGAAAAGTAGATTCAGAAATAAGGTAACCTTTCTTGCTTCACTATAACTCTACGTTCTACCTCAACTAACATTCCCTCATGACTTCTTGTTGTTCTACCCCTTCTTTACCTATTCAGACATTCTCTCATCACATGCTAAACAAAACCCAAAAGGCAAAAAAACTGAAGAGCAAATAAACAAACAACCACACACACCTCTGATAGTTAGTTCTACTGATGCATTTAAGGAAAACTGTGGTTGACTTAATCTTGTATTCTGCATACGATGCGTTTTGATTTGATTCATCACTAGGCTTTCGTTGCCCTTGTACCCCTTCTACTTCGTAAATATTGATAAAATCACATCACAAAAGTTTGCAAAGAGAAATGAAGAATTTTTTATATTGGTCAGTTAGAAATCTCCAAATTCTTATTATGACTATCATTCAAAGATTTGCTAGTGTACTTGTGAAAGATAGAATTGTTAATAAAATTGTATTCCTAATATAAAGCACCTGCTGCTTACAACCTACACCATCTCTAACTCCCCAGACTTGATGTAAGTTATACTGACACAAAGTCCTCTAGAGTCACATGGTCTATTATGTTGTCTTTGGTGAAACAAAACCATGCCACCTCTTGGCTGAGACAGGAGCATCCTGTGTTAAAAGAGATTTATCTGGCATCGTTATATAATGGAAAATACAAATAAAGTTCAGATTCCTTTCTCAGCTTAAAACAGTGGGGAGAGTTTACCCTACTTTAAATTAGATACCTAATTTTTAGACATCTAAATTCAGATAAATTCAGATAAATTTTACTCTTCATGTTCTGGAATAAGAAGAGGTGTTAGTTTTCAGTATAATCACAGTGCACATGTGTATGGCAAATTTTAAATACATTCGAATTAATTGGATGAATTTACAGAGTTCTGAGCTGGCATTAACCTTGTAAAGAAAAATATAATTTTGGCATCTCATATTGAAAGTCTGAATTTAAGTGAGTCAGGTTTTTTTGGTTCTGGTGGTTTTTTGCCTCCAATGAGGTGATCAACAGGTTATGTCTTTGTCTTTTAGAAAAGACATTTTTCTTTTTTTTGAGACATGTTTAGACATTGAAACTGATGATGAAAGGAAAAAAAAGCTAATATATTAAAGAAGGTGAGGGTTAATAATGGGGTACTGAAAGTTCATGAATATAGGATTCTGTCAGAACTTTTCCCTCCTGGTCTTGTCTCATTGTATTTTCTTCTCTCTTTTCTGCTTCCTCATATATAACTCTTGAGTTTTCTGTACAAACTCTTTGTAATTTTTAAAAAAATGTTTTTTGTAAAAATTCACTTTATCACTGATAAACCCAGAATGTGAGTCTGACATGTTTCATATGCTTCTCTTAGTAGGAAAGGACTCAAACCAGTGCTCTGAAAACCATTTTATCTCTCCCATTACTTCTTCAGAACTTTAGGATTCAAATTTATATTTGTTCCTTCTTTCACTTTCAAAGCAACTCAGTGTCTATCATTTGTATCTTTTTCAAGAAATCCAAAAAGAGCCTTTTTCAAAACATTTTTTTTCTTTAATTGATATATGACTCTTCTCAGCAAGCTTAAAGCAAAGACTCTAGTTAATGAGTAACTCAAATAATTTGTATTCAATAATTACAGCATTGTTTCACATGCACATTTGAATAGCCTAAAAAATATCAGACAATGAAGTTAAATACAGTTCAATGAAGGCTTGGCTATAGTCTTGAGAAATACAGTAATTTAAAAGTCATATCATACACTGTTACGATCCGAGTTATTATTTATATTTTGATTGCGAGGAAAATTCAGCCACTGACTCAGAGACAACTCTTGAATTGACAAATAACCAGACTGCTGGATTTAAAATTAGTTACAAAAGTTTATTTCGAAACAGGGAAAGCCGGTGTTACTAGCAATAAGACCTTTTGTATAAAGTAACCACCTTAATCGATGGTCGTTAAGAGTAACAAAGGAGAAACAAAAGAGAGAAAATATCACTGTCCGCGCAGGGCCAGGCCTCGGGCTGGAGAGTTGATCCTGGTTCTTCGGGCTGAGGCTGCTTGTGGTTTTCGCTGTTGCATCGCTGCTCTGTCTTTCCGTAGCTGGAAATCGGGGTGGCGAGCCGAGGAGACGTCAGGCCGAAGAAGCGCTCACCTTTCCCGTCTTTTCCTAGGGTTATTTATCCCCCAAAAAGAAAGGGGGGGTCACTTCATTCAAGGTGGCCCTGATACATACATATCTCCAGGCTTCCTGGGATGAGTCATTTCTTATCTTTGTGTCCTGGAACCCTGCTAGATTTGGGCAACCAGGTGTCTGTCAGGCATTCCTTGAGATAAACATATGGTAATTTACCAGCCGGGTGAAGGAAAAAAACTGGTCCGAGAGACATATTTTATATTTTCAGTTCCACATGTATACCACATACACCAAAGATTTTTATAAAACCACAGAAATAACACTTGGGTGCGAGAGGACCTATTCACATTTCAATTGAATGATTCCACCTATTTCACAGGTAATTTTCCGGTGTCTATAATTAGTTTTGGAGCATATATTTTGTCCTCTTCTTCTGGTGCAAGAATAAGGGGCCTAACAAGTGGCAGATGTAGACTGCAGTCTTTGAAAAAGTCTTAAGTGATTACCTTTTTCTATAATTTTTTTCAACATACAGAGGTCAATAAACTGTTATGCTTTCCTTTCTGCAGAAACACTTGCCTCCTACTGGGACAACTGCAGATTTATCTCGGCAGCCTCAATATCAGAGGGATATGAAGAGAACCTGGCCAAAATATGTATATTGCTACAGAATTTTCCAATACCAAATGATAACAAATATATCATTGCTGGTGGAAGTTAAATTCATTATTATTATAATGAACATATTTCTTCAGTCTGGACTTTAAACTGCTTCCATCTGCTATCCAGGCAATGCATTTGACTGTTCCTTCTTTCCTTGGTCTCCTACACTACAGAAATGTTGAAAAGATAGTAAGGAATAGCTATTTTCAAAGGAATACCTTAGAAAATTCATAAAAACATTCACTGTAAACAAATTGCTACCGTATCCAGACATTGCAGTGAGTGATTAAATAAAACATCTCTTACTGTCAAACAGCTAATCTAAAGTCTTGAGTTTGATCTAAAAAAGTTATAACAGTTCGACTCGATCTTAGGGAACTTTCTCACCCAAATGATTTGCTGATTCTGTGATAATGAGGAAACCATTTTCTTAAGTTCCACTTCAGATATTTACTGAACCATTAAAGAGAGTATATTTTGCAAGCTTTAAGTAGAAAAGTGAATTTATTTACCACATCTCAGGAGCAGGTCACTTGCCTGCATTATATCCCATTTTCTTTTTGCCTTCATCAGTGTAATAGGTAGCAGTTTCATGCTACGAGGCCCCTCCTCAAAATCATGCCATAACAGGATTGATTGTCATGAAGGTAAGTTTAACATGATAAAAACATCCATGTGAAAGTGCTCCAACACTTGACCAGTGATGTTTTGTAACAATTTGTTACAGGATACAAAATTTTTGCATAAATTCTTTTTCTAAGGAAGATGAGACAGGTTTCTTTAGTGTTTTGGCATCCTTCCTAACTCTCAGAAAGGAATTCAGACTGGCCATTTTTCTACTTTCCAGTGTATAGCAGCTACACAGTCTGATCTTAGTATTATCTAGAAAATGAATACTATCTGTCTATATATAGAGAACATATTTCTCTCTTAAACCCCCAGTGGTGCTGCATGTCTGCATTTCACTGGCGAGACAGAACATCAAAGAATGATATTACTAAAGAAACCTGTGGTAAGGATGACCTCTCACTCCCTGAGGAAAGAGCAGTCTCTGGGTAAGGGAAAGTAATACAAGCAAATGAAAGATAAGAGTGGCTTACCAGCCATATAATCAGAACATGTTGACTGAAAGGTTGCTTTTATTTTTTTTCTCTTTCAGAAACTGACAGGAGCTGATGCTTTCTTCCATTCTTTACTATTTGGTGGCGCTTAGCCATAGTGAAATTATGGCAGAGGATGAGGATTTATTTTCAATTCCAATTCAAAATTTGTGCTTCAAATGTAAAAATCAAGTATTCAGAAGAAACTCAGTTAAAAATGAGACTGTTTTGTTCAGTTGCTGCAAAAGGAAAATTCTGTGTCGTGTAAAACACAGTTCTATACTGTTCCTCTGTAAAGTCCCAAAGGGTCTTTCTTCTGCACTCAAAGTAAAGAAGGGTGCACCTCCCTTCCTGCAACCATTTTTGCTTATTCAGCCCATAGGTTTGAACATAAATGCAGACACTGAAGGAGGCAAATTACTGATAATAAAGCTCTGTTATTTCAAAAGTAATAATTTCTCATAATGAAATAAGAAATTATAGGATTTTTTAGAATTTTATAGCATGTCAAGAAGATCTTAATCAAGAAGATTTTGTAGATTTACATGTGTATATATATGTCAGGCAAGTTACAAAATAAGCTTTTTACATATATATATATATATATGCAAAATCATATATATGCATGATATTGTACCTCACTTTCTTTGAAAATTTCCAGAGTTGTGTTTAATGATTAATAAATACAAATCAAGACACAATATTAACCCATTCCTGGCTAGATCCCCAAATTGCATATGGTCCTGTCCATTTTTAAATTATTTTAAAGAAATTTTAAAGAAATATTCATATTTGTTTCTTCAATTGATGCAGATTTTGTTGTCTTTAATTCTCTGTGCAATACTTCCATAAGCCAGGCTGAAAAAGGAAACTGACTGAGAAAAGAGTATGTATTGATAAAGCTGATTTTTTCTCATCATTGCACATCAGATATTCCAATGGCGAGTGAACACATTAAATGCCTTTCTTCTGTTACCACATACAAAAACCTTAATATATCTGAGATACACAAAAATATATCACATCACTTGGAAAGCTGAAAGTTTGAAGAGATCTGAGAGAGATTTTCAGATTCACTCTGACAGTAGCCCTGAAAGAACATCAATGCTCTCACACTGTATTGTAATGATCTGTTTGGGTGGATTGCATCTACAGATTCTGGAGCATTAAATGATAATGATTTCATTAACTTGCCATAGAAAAGGACATGCATAGGTTACTAATGATTTGGTATTTCAACTGTTTCTTGAAGATAAAGAACATGAGCTGCTTTGTCCCGTAACTGGAATGATAACAGGTTAAGCATATGGATCATTAGAAAGGGAAGATCTGCAATGGTTGTATCAAAATTGGTATTCAGTGAAAGAGATAGGAACTATGGGCAAAAAATATTATCTGATTGTGTATGCAAAGAGTGTACAAACTGCATTTGCACTGGCAGGCAGATTAAGAATTAAGTCACCCTTAATTCTGAAATCTCTAATTTTTAAACTCTGCCATTCTTTCAACATAACTCTTCAATACATTGTGTAATGCATAATATACATATTCAGAAAAGGCAGTTCTGACAGTAGAATGCACCTTATCTGCTAGTTATTTCTTTTCTCAGAGAACTAATAAAACCCAAAGGCTTTTCATATTTTGCAACAGAAGTGAATTGACTCTCTTCTAAGTCTTAATTCTTTTTGTAATTTTAAAAAGTTATCTGTGCCAGCTTATTTTACTTTGACTTGCATTCATATGCTACATTCTTATTTTTAATTGTCTGAGAGGAAATGGAAATCAAATGCATAAAAAGCTTCAGTTAATCTCTGTCTATTCTGCAATCACAGATATGGTAAAAAGTGATGCTTTCAAAGGATCTTTTCTATTACAGAAGCACCTTTTTCTATTACCAAGATAATCTGTAGTATCAGAAAAAAACTGTATTGGAATACTAAAAAAAAAAATCAAACAAACAAAAGCAAACATCAACCCAAAACCAAGAGCAACAAAGCCCCCCCAAGAACTGGCATTTAATTTTTATTCTACCATAACATTTTAACATACCATCTTACTTCATCAAGCAGATGGCATAGTGTTTAGTTCTCAGTTGTTTGGAATGCTGATGGACACATAATTTTTGGCACAGTTTGTGTTGCACTTTTCAAAAAGTAACATTTTACACTTACTGACAGAAACTACACAATTCAATCATGCAATGATGAGCACAGAATGATCCATTATGTTAAGCTAGAGTTTCACTAATTTCAGTTAGTAGCTTCAGTTTTCTAGTAATCTGACAGATTTCAGATAAAGAAGCATTAATAGTTTCATGTATTTGTTCTACCTTAATTTATGAATCATAGACTCATCATGGTTGGAAAGGACCATCAAGATAATTGACTCCAACCGTCAGTCCTACACCATACTGACCACTAAATTATCTCCCAAAGCATATTTTCAATACTTCCAGGGATAGTGACTCCACCATCTCTCTGGGCAAACTATTTCAGTGCTTCTCCACTTTTTTGGTGAACCTTCCCATCACAATTCAAACCCATTACCTCTTGTCCTAAACTTTGCCTATTTAAAACCAAATATCTGTGATGCAGTTAGTTGCTTTTTATTTTATTATTTTTTGGTTGGTTGGTTTTGTGTTTTTGTTTTGTTTTGATTTAGTTTTGTTTGTTTCTTGGTTTTTTAGTTTGGTTTTGTTTGTTATGGATGGGTTGGGGTTTTTTTGGCTTTGTGGGTTTTTTGTATGTTTATTTTTTGTTTTAATATGTAAACAGTGTATTGTTCAGGCATTTTAAGGAACTTGATTAAAGGAATCTTGGATAGTTATATACATATCAACAAGAACATATTGCAGCCTCAGAGAAAGTGCTTTTCTGCATTTTTAACCAGTGTGATTTTACAACCTGCAAGAAACCTGTTCTGTTTTTTATTAACCCAAGTTTTGAGACATTGTGTCCCATTATTTCTGCTTCTGCTAGCTGTGTCCATGAGACCTTGGACTTGAATCTTTCATTATAAAAAGGGAACTACCATATTGCTCAAAGTAGAGGATAAACCTACTTCCACTTGAAAAAAACCCTCAGTGACAAAAAAGATTCTACTTTCCACAAAATACATATTGCCTGGGCCAACAATTCAGTATAAAACAAATTTCAATAGCTTGTTCAGCAAAAGTCATAGCTAAAGTCCATTTAAGAAATGATTTGCTGATTTCACATACAAGAGAAAGCAGTGTTTAAACAGTGAACCATAAAATACAAAATTGCACTAAACAAAATAAAAAGAAGAGAGAGAAAATAAGATTATGTTACGGCTTCAACGTGTCTTATTATCCAAGAGTTCATTGACTCAAGAAGAGATTATGAAGGACAAAACAAAACCCAAATCTTTCTAAATGAAAGAATTTTTGAAAGGAGTTACAACTCCAATTTATTGCAAGTGCACTCTGAATATTCTTATTCAACCAGTTCAATCTGACAATGTGCTTATTAAATAGCAAACTAGACATCTTTTTTAAGCTATGTTCATTTAACTGCATAATAAGTCTGTGTTCAACACATAGTAAAATAAATTGTCTCTACAGAAAACAATAGGCTGAATTTCGACCCTTCAAAATATGGCTTTTAGACCTTTATGAAGACAATTTCTGGAGTTCTTAAACTCCTCATCTTTCCTAACTCAAGAATTTTATTGTGCAGATATGACTGTATTGTTTATTAAAAATCAATCAATAAATGATAATGCAAAACCCCCTTAAACAAAAAACCTATGGTACTCATTTAGAAGGTGATCTAGTGAACACAGTGAAAAAACCCACTGGTAAATATTACTGTTCTCAGCCACCTGAACAGTATTTTTTTAAAGTTATTCAAGAGGTTAATACTAAGTAGGCTAGAATAGAGCAGATCAGTGAGCAGAAGCAAAAGAGACGCAAAACATTTTGAAATGCTTGATGAAACAGAACTGTTTACACCAAAATTAAAAATTAGAGGAAAAAGAATATGTATATATATATATATATAAACTGCTACAGAGGACTCCAACTGTGTTCTAAAACCCAAGTAACTGCTGGAGACCTTATGCAGCTTAAACTCGTACTGATTTCAAGAAGAGTACACACAGCTGCAAATGATAAATTAGAGCTTTAAGGTTAGTTAGCTATTCTTTCAGAAATACAAATTACTAAATAAAATTTAGTATGATTTTGCTATTGATTTTGGTTTTACCATTTTTTAATGTAAAATAAACTTCCATGGTACCTTTACAGTTACCCGCAAAATTGCTTAGGAATATAACTAAAAAGGTTGCAGACTTCTTTACTTTATCCTTTAGTTACAATTTTGAAAGGACTGCATTGAAAAGCTACAGAGAATGTATTGGAATCTGAGATAGGAGAACAATACATTCAGGTATTGAGAGTGTCCAATAAAAAGTTGTTACAAGTTAAATGAAAGAAATTCAAAGGAATTCTTTCATATCTTTGTTAAATTATCAAGATTAATGTATCAATGTCTGTAGGAGACAACAGGAAACTGAAACTTTTAGAGCTCCTTTTTTTTTTTGACTCATACTTATTCAGAATCCCAAAATAGTACTGACTTTTTTTTTTTTTACTAAACACTCTCCAGTGTGATTCAGTGAAGTGCTCCATTTCAGCATGCTCTTAACTTAGAGGGTATGAACAATCTATACAAGTCAATGAGACTAAAGATGTTTCAAAGTAATAACCATTAATGATCCATTTTCCATAACATAAGAGATTCAAATGTAGAGTCAATTTTTTGACCATGAAGAGAAATTAAGATGTTGCTTTGGCTGGTAATCCAATATGCAAACATTGTGCCTGGCCTCTGTATACACCTGGTCTCATACAAAAATTTTTTTGGTTATTCAGCAATAAATAACAGCATATCTGAAAACATCACCAAATCATTAAGTTTTCTTGAATATCTGTCATTGGTATGTGTATACAATCTGCTTCCCTTCAGTATTTGTTGAATGGTCAAACTCTTCACAGATCTAATTATGTATTAAATCCAGGTAGAAGCCGGTACATTCTGCATAGCAGTTGATGTAGCTGAAGAGTTAGTGCCTTTCCTCTCTCACTAGTAGCTGTTTTGTGGGTATTTTGAGTCCTCTGAAAACAGTTGTTCTCAATTGTTATTGGTAATACAATTGCATTCACAAAACAATGCACATTCACTTCCTTATTATGTAACAGTTTTAGTATGGCAAATTTGGGTTACATTTGGACTAATTATATTTCCTCTTTTAAATCTAGATTTATTTAAGGAACCCATGTTTAGCAAAAAAACCCAGAATTATTTCATTTGAGATTACTTTTTTCTGACTTAAAAGAACAATGGCAATTTTACGTCTATAGTTTCATACAAATGTAATAAGGTAATATGCACAGAATAGTAGGAAAATCTGAGTATACTGTAAAATTTATATGTAGCAGTGAGTACAATGAATGCTACAGTTGTGTAATTCAGAGCTCATTATATTAGTTGTATACTGATGAACACTGGATGTTCTTAAATCCAAACACATTTGTATACATTTCTCTTCAGAAAGTATATATGGGTAAATCACAGGAAGCATGTTAAAAGTGTTAAAAGCTAAGTACAAGGAGATTAGAATTTTTCATATATATATGGTTTCTATAGGCTTGTATATGCATACACACTTATAAGTGTTCATTTTTGAAAATTTCCCCAAGTTTTAGTCTAATTTGCATTTAGAACAAGAAAGAATTTTAAATTAAACAACAGAAAGAAGAAGGAGCTATATTCTCAGAAAAATATAGATTCTTCAGCTGGAAACAGATTCGTTTCTCCAATTTTTCTCATAATTTTGTGGGTGCTGCAACATATTTTCAGTGAAAGTTTCCATTGTCAACGGAAATATCAAAAGGAAAGTCAGTGATTTCACAAGATTGTTTATTAAAGTGCAATAATTATGAAGAAACATTCCCCAGTAAGTGTAAATCCATCAATCATTTATTAAACTTATTGGTAAGTTCCAATCTTCTTCGCAGGAAGAACAGATCAAAATATTCTGAGTCTAAAGTCAAAGTGCCCATCACTGGAAAAGTTAAAAACTGAAAAAATTATGAAGATTTATGATCAGTTAAATCTTTCAGAAAAAGAGAACAGGTAAAAACTAATTCTTGGTAGGTCAGCAATAAAATTTACAAGAAGTTTTAAGTGAATATGGTTTTTTGTTTCCTTTGTTTAAGTGCAAGTTATTTAACCATATTTGAAACAAGGAACAGCAGTTCATGTAAATATCATTGACATCAATGGATTTTGCCTACTTAGATTCTCACTGGAACTACTCATATTTTCCCAATTCAAACTTGTGAATACAAGAGAAAAGTCAGAACACTTTTCCTGGCATTAAGCTGGAACATGTGTCTTTTAATGGTACTGTGAGGTTGAAAGTGATTGTCTTCATTGATTTTTTCCCCATTTTTATAAACCATAATTTAGCCCCTAAAGTGCATTTCACTTTTAATAGCTTCATATTCTTCAGTTTTGACATGTCAAATGCTGGCATTATGACATTTTGGATATTCATCTATCTTATTTCAGTGATCTTCTATGTGTGTGGGAAACATAAGTGTCTTCTCTGAATACTTACATTTATTTTCAGGAAGGGTTGCTCAGCCTATTCCTGTTTAATCATTGCTCAAAATGTCATCAGGAAAACCATATTCTGAAGCACTTATAGTCAATCGAACATGCCACATCTCTTCTGGACACTCAGTGTAGTGCAGACTGAAAAATAATTATGAGAACTAGAGATACATTTTGGGTAGTAAATATTGTCATATTTATAACTGGGTTGTGTAATTTGACTGGTACAGTCATTCTAGTCTGGCAAATATATTTTGATTTTGGCTTTATTAGAACAAAACAAAACAAAGCAACCACCAAAAAGCCCAAAAGAACAAAAAAAACAAAAAACAAGGGAGAGAGTAGGATGAAAATGGCAGTATTTTATACAGCCTGATGCAAAATTGGTGAAATGCTATTATGTTTCATAGGCATAAAATAATTAAACAATGGTAAGGGAAGAAACATGAAGTTAAAAGGTAAAAAAAAAAAAATATTCAGTGGTGTGTAACTGAAGTATTTTCGTCCATTAGAGACAAAATTATCTTCACTACTTATGTGGATTACTTTCACCGTTTCTGCATCAAGATTAATAATTTTGAAAACAAAGAGGTGTAGAATGTGAAAAAAAGAAATAATTTCACATTCAAATCTAATCATACTCATTTAGGGTTGCAAACCTATGTTCTCATTATGACTTCAGTCATGCTGTGGTTCTCATAGATACAGAAAACTTGTCAGAATAATTTCTTTTTTTCTCAGCTTCAAAGCTTGAATTTAATTACAATTTCCCACTATTGTTAGCCAGAATAAATTCTTCACTCTTTCTTTGTCATAATTATTAGGTAAACATAGGGCTGGAGAACGAACAATCTCAAACTATGTTGTGATCCTCCATCCTTCTCTTTTAGCATTAGATTTCTTCTTGATTCTGCTTTGAACGATTTGTGCTATCTCTAAAGGTTAAGTCATAAATAGTTCATGATGTTCAAATGCAGTATTTCATAATAACATACATGACAGTTTTCACAAAGTGATTAGTGTCTAAAAAACAAAGAAAAGTCTTTCTATCTGTCTAAAGTAGCCCAAGATCCAGGAATTAAAAATAGCTATGAAAGGTTCAGACCCACTATATACAAATTTCAAAATACTGTATAGTGGATGAGGAGAAGTTTGGGGGTTGTTTGGGTTTTGGTTTTTTGGTGTGTTTTGGGGTTTTTTTGGGTTTTGCAGTTTTTTTGTTTGCTTGTTTGTTCTTTTTTTTTTCTTTGTTCGCTTGCTTTCCTTTTGGGGGTTGAGCACAGGGTCTTTTTTACTACTTTTGAAATTTCTTCTTTCATGCAAAATAGGCAATGGTAAAACAGATGGAAACTGGTTCCTCAGACACAAAAGTTTTTGTCCTATATATTCATACCTCTCTTAAAGAACTTCAAGCCTACAAGAAGGCCAAATACAACTATCATTGCATTGTAATTTCAAAATAGCTCAATTTTTTCCAGCTACAATAGAATCTCTTTGGTGCAGACTAACCTGTAGGTCATTTTTATTGAAATGCAAAATGGATGGATGGCTTCTCAAGACTCCAATAAGGAAAATTAATTTTAAATAAAGCATCTGAATTTTGGTTATCTTAATAGTGTTACAATGATGTGTGTGATAACTGTTAGAGGCAATTTTGCATAATAAATGTTATTACTTCTAAAGACACAGAAACTTCAACTACCTTGTTCTGTGATAAAAATGAGATTAATACAAATAGACATGAATTATATAAATACATTTTAAACACTTCTACGCTTCTGAGACTTTAGAAAAGCAATTTTTTCCATTAGCAGAAGAAGCATAAGCAGATGACTGTTTTGCCTGCTTTTTTACCTATTGCCATTCCCTCATAACAAGGGTATTACTAATTGTCCCTTCTACTCTCTGCTGTCACCAGTGATTCTTTACATCAAAGAAAAGACAACAGATGATACAACTTGACCAGTTACATGCATCTGGATGGCAACAAAAAATAACAAATGTAAATTGCATTTCCTTAATTTTCTTTCCTTAGAAAAAGCACTAATCTGGGTGTCTCTTCCAGTCTGCCACAAATTTTCATTAAGATTATATGGAATTACTTGCCTTTGAAATGTCATTGCATCTTATAATTACATTTTGATTTGCCTACAGTCTATTGCAAGATAAAAAGGGGGATCTATAAACAAAATGGGTAGACATACAATGGTAATGGGGTACACACACTATTCCTACAAACCTTGCTAGAACTACATCTTAATTTTAAAATGAATACATAAAAATTTATAAATGAAGGTTGTGATAAAATTGTCTTCTTAATTTCAGTCTGTCAGGAAATAACTACTTACTATGCAGATCAGTTCCAGCTGAAGTCAGACTATTTCACAGTTTTGCCAGTGATGCAACATAGCCCTTGGCAAAACGTCTTAAAACTTATGTCAGGCAGGTTTCCAAGCCTGTGTGGGTTTTGGCCTGCTCTTCCACTTGCTCGTTTGGCATGAGAGACTTGAAGGACTGCTCTCAGGTCCCAACACAAGAATCTGTCTTAGCTGAAGCAACACAATTGCATAAAAACCATGAAACTGTTTCCATTCTCCCGTTTTGTTTTTTTTTCCCCCCCATTTCTTTTTTTCTCCTTTCAAATTGCAAAGCACCAGCATTCTCTGTGCAAATTGTTATTAATTGTTATTACACCTTCACTGAAACACCTCCTGATCTATATTATTTCAGAGACTGACCTTGGATCTGGTCCATTTCCTATGTTCCAATTTTTTTCTTGATGAACCAAGAGGACTGAATGGTTCAGTCTGATAAGGGAAAAAGAGAGGTAAAAAGATATCCTCATGTAACAATTGGTAACAATTGACATAAGAGGAATGCCAAAAGACAGCAATTACACTGATACATCCCAAAGGATTACTCTAGAGAGAAGAAACTAATGTAACAACAGAAGAGGTCATATTCATTCTGGCAGTCCATAGTCAGTGATTGACACCAACAAGTTATATTGGTTTTTAGCTTAGAAGTAATACAGTTTTCTTAAGATAATAAGTAAATATTTGCATTTTTATTTAGGAGAAAGTAAAAACAGACATTTCTTGTTTGGGGAAAACAATGGGAAACATACATATACAAATATGTGTCTATTTATAAGAATGAATATTTATATCTGAGAACTGTTGAAATCACCCAGTGTACTTTCAATAAAATGAGTCCTCTATGGATCATTATGAAAATTCAGCATGAAAGGTTCATTATCTGGAAAATCTGAGCATTCTCAAACCTATTTCTATTTCTTTGAGAAGACAGTTTCCATTCCATCCAGCACTGATACCAATGAACAAACACCAATTCCTCACCCTCCCAGTCACCACCACACCACCTCCCAAATATAAACAATATGGCTGGAGTAGCAGTCCTAAAACTCAATATAAATAAATGAAATACAAGTTCTTCATGACAACAACTCATTTCTTCATATTCAGTGCTATTCCTTTTATTTCAAAGTGTACCCATGCTGCTCATAGCAATCAGTGCCAGAATGAATTCTTATCAAATAAATATTATTGCACAAAAAGAGGATATTTGCTTAAAACAAAGCCTGCCCTATCACTGATTAAGACTTCTAGATCAAGGATGAGTTGCATACACTCATATAGTGCTGATGATTTCTATCAGGGAAGTGTCAAAATCACTCCCTCTCTAGCTAATAACCTTTTGTGAATTTCTTGTAAACTGTTTGTCCAAAATTGCAAGGATGATAAATAGTTGATGATTTTTCACTCTGTTTCTGAAAGAAATTAAAACAAACTTTTGTTTTGCAGTGAAAATCTCATTTTGCCTCATAGATCCTTGTTACCCTGCACGTGTCCTGTTCTCAAGAGCATTTTTTCATATAGAAAAGTGCAAGAATATAAAATTTCATAGGGGAAAAAAGAAAACAAAACACTTTTTCAGACTTAGAAGAAGCCTGAGCTCAGTTGTGGAGGGAATTCTTTTCAGCATTACTGCTTCATAAAATATGTTGACTTCAGAGCTGCAATCTCTTCCAAAGAGAATACTTCACAGGATATTTTCAGTTCCTGTGCTCCCCAATGCCAGTGGCAGAATGTGTTATGTTTGTTCTCAACACTCACACAGGGAAGTGAAGAAAAAGAGAAATAGACAGCTAGTAACATCTGCTGTAACTACAATTCGCTCTCTAACAAAAGAGATACAGTGAATGGGGAATGGAGAACCAGCAAACATAAAATGATTTGTAAATAGAACCCAAGCAGGAATAACAGCAGAACAAAGGCTGAAACTTCTGGGCAATGGTTGCTCAAAATATCAAGATCATACTTGCTGGGGAAAAAAATAGGTTTAGGGATCAAATTAGTCTACAGCAAGGCAGTACTTACATGACCAAGATGAGAGCAGAAATATACCAGTATCCACTTAAGCTGTTTCATGGTTATTTTTGTTTGTTTTTTCTTTTAAAGACATCCTTGGTGTCTAAATATAGAAGACTATGTCAGAACAACTCCCTTTGTCTTTGTGCTCAACAGGAATCTACCAAGTATTGATCTGGCCTCTTTTAGACTACTTCAGAGCAGGGTGACTGGAGCTTTCAAAGTACTTTATTTTCTTCATTATCTAGAAAAAAAAATCCAGTGTATGCAGCTCTGATATCAGCATGCATATTCAGTGAGATGAATTTCCTACCCCAAACAACACGCATTCAGCTTTCTTATTCTGATAATTCCCTTTCCCAAATTAATGTAACAAACAGGACTCCAGTAAAGGTAATTTTAATACAGAGAAATACAGGGTTGCCTTAAAGAGTTATATCAATATTTTCATCTTATTGGCCTACAGCCCTTAGAGCAGGTATCTGACATTAACACTGATGAGGTTTTTCTTTCTCCTAAATTTTTAAGATTTAGGAGAAATTGTGGTAACGTGAATCAGTTAAGATCTTTCTAAGGAGATAAAACAGTGAAAACTGTTATTTAGGGAATGTCTAGAATGCTGCAGCAAGCTTCCCACTGAACAAACTTTCCATGACATTTGGGGTTTTCTTCTGATGGGTAGAGCAGTAAGATTTTGATCTTTTTCTTTTTTCCCAGAAACATCTTAATTTCCTGTTAAACAAGAACTGTTGGAGACAGATGAACTAAGCAGATATCTTGTGTAAATGTCTATAAGAAATGTGAATTTTCTTCTTTTTTAGCTTTAGCTTTAAGAAAGTGGATTTTTAATATTAACTTTTGGAAGTTCAAAATATCTCATTTTAAAATCAGTCAAACCTGAAAAACTTCATACAGAAAATAAAATTATTTTTTCAGAGAGTAATACCTTCTATGATGCAGTCATGGTTATAAAAGCATTACAGCTACTATCATCCTAACAATCTAACTTAGGAAATTTCATAGTGATCTTTTTTTCCTGTCAATATTTTGACACTGGTTTTTCATTGTGTCTCTGCCAAATTCCAGATTTTTTGGTCTTTATGGGCTGCAGCAGCTAAAAGAAATCTAGGAGGTGTTAGGAACTGAGAATGACTGGATGGGTTGTTTAGAGGGTCTCCTCTGGAAAAGATTACACTCATGAGGGAAAAACTGCATAAGCACCAGATGAAGAGTAGCTTATACATTCAGTAAGAATAACTATTTTAAGCAATGATAATCATCAAACTGCTGAAGGAAAAGTGGTCAAATATGTATCTCATTAAAAAAACTTGATTAGGACTGGACCCAGAGCTCAGTGAAGGTAATGAGCTAATTACATATAGCAAAGACATTTGGTTCTGACCAAAGACATACAACTATATGAGAAAATTAGGTTTATGATGGCTACAAATAGCCTTTGCTTTATGCCAAATATCCTCTTTTTATGCAATAATATTTATTTGATAAGAATTTTTTTGTCATCTAAAAGTGCAACTAGTTCTACTATCACATTGTATGAGTATCAACAGTTCTTTCCAATAATTTAAAAATCTAGTACATGTAAAAAATATATAAAAATTAAAGTACACATTTTTTCTATGCAGAGCCTGTCTCAACTTGGGACCAAGAGACTGAAGTTTATTCCAGCACTGATTGCTATGAGCAGCATGGGTACACTTTGAAATAAAAGGAATAGCATTGAATATGAAGATAATGAACAGTCTGTTGTCCTTAGAAAACATCAAAATGTCAAAATGATGAGGTACCATCTCATTAGTGTTTTTGAATGATTATTTCATTCTGAAAAGTAATTGATTATAAAAAAACAACCAACCAAAAAACTAAAAACAAACAAATGAAATGAAACAAAAAGCAAACTTCTGAATTTCTGCATCTAGAAAGACAGCATCTAAAACAAATCTAAAAGAAGCATACTGACAAAGACTGTGAAACATGGAATTTTACAGTTGTAAGGAGAATGAGTTAAACTTGCATCCCTGCATTTTGTCCCATAATTTGCACTACCAGGGAGGGATTTTCTGATTCTTCATGCATTTTGACTGTGATAAGACAAAAGATGTCATTGTTTGTGCGCCATACTTAAGCTCAACAAGTTGCCTAGAAGAAGTGTTTTAAAAAGTCCATACCTTATTATAAACATATGCAATATAAATGAAAAAGAATAGTAAGACTGTAAATGCAGATGCTTGTTTTCTTCCAAATAAAGAGCACTCTCGAATGTAATAGAAAAAAATTGCCTATTTCAGTTAGCAGGGTTTTTTACTGTTTGGTACCCCAGTGCCACTTTATATCCTGGGGAGAAATAATAATGTTTTAGAAGTTAATTATTTGTGGATATAACTAATAAATTACAGGTTTTGATCCTGCTGATAGACTTTTTTTCTACATATCACATACACTGAAGTTTGAAAGTACTTTTATTCCAAAGGTCTTATGATCTGAATATGAAACAAGGCCCAACTTATAATGAAAGGCAGCTACATGGGGTAACTCACTAGGAAAAGTCCTCCACATACACATCTGAACTTCTGTACTTATCTTAATTCTCTGTATTTGTTTAATTTGTTTCTGTGTTTGTAAACTGCACATAAATAAGCTGATTAACCTCTATTGGGCCCTTTAAGAAAACAGAACATTTTGAGAGAGTGTTACAGGAAAATGAAATGTATTGTCTATTTCTTCCTCATTCTGCATTTTTGTTACAATAAAACAAATTAAAAACACATTTTCACAAAAAAAAAGTGTCACTTTTACAAGACCTTTTTGTTTTATTTCTTTTTCTGCTGTTGGCCACTGAAGCACATGTAACAAAGTATAAATATGCTGTTTGATTAATATTTTATAAATGGACAACATAATAAATTTTTAATATAGTCTAAACTTTTATCAGGCAGTTGTCTAATAGACCTCCTGACATTTCATATAATGGCATAGAGGTCCTAATGGGTACACAGACAGAAATGTGATGAATACTTCAGAAAACTAATCTGGGTGAGCAAATAGTTTACATTGAGATATCAAGGAAATTGCAACATTCATATGTAAGTTCTGTTCTCTAAGTTTACTACAGATGTCATTCATTGCATGGAGGATTGTATTGAAATGGATATTAAATAAGTGTATTATTCACAAGTATTACTGTTTCTTCAAGCTACTAAGTTTAGCCCAAATGACTACCCATAATACCTCTTCTCCTAATCACTTCCTGTGTGCCTATATGTGAAAAGTATTTTACAAGAAAAGGAGATATTTCATGGATTTCTTAAGAAATACATTGGCATTTAACTTTTACTGTTCAGATTTTCAAAGCACTTGTTTTGATTTACATGAGGGGACAGGAAAAAATGTTACCTTTCTATGGAATAGAAAAAACCTACATGAGAATAATGTTTCAGTATGTTATGATACCTCAACATGACAGTTCAGCTTTTAAATATTTTCAAAGCTTTGGAAAGATCTGTGTATTATTAGCAAAGACAATTTAATAGTCTTCAGTCATATGAAACTCTTCTACCCTCAGTTCCATGTTTAAAGCAACAAAACTGCAATCAAAGGAAAACTTTTGAAAATGCGATTGCTAAGTCAGTGTAATCGGAATCCAAATCTGGATTTAGTTTTTTTGTTTACTGCTAATCCAACCTTTATCACTCAGATTTTCTGATGAACAGATTTTCCAAGGTATTTGATTTTATTTTTCTGTATCCATGCTCTGTGGACGATGAAACGTGAACTTTAAACTTTCTGCAAATAATAGTTCAGAATACATTTATGCCAAGCAGTTCTATTGTGCGCTTAAAATTCCATCACATCATTGATACCTCTTTTGTTGGTTGTATCCCAAAGGAAGTTTTAAGAACAAAATCAGTTTTGAGTTGAGTGAGGATAAGAACAGTCATCTTTCAAGGGCAAAGACATTTATCTGCACCGGTCTATAGTTTCAAAATATACTTTTCAGCAAAGCCCTGAGCTTAAGTGTGTTTGAAGGATAAACATCGCTTTTTCTAATGAATATGAAAAATATACTGATGGTAGCAAATGTTAAGGAAACTGTGAAAGTATACAAGGTTTTTTTGTATGTGTGTTTTAAAAAACACTTTATTGTTCTCACCCTGAAAACTGAGTGGTGCAAGGGAAGCAGTATGCTAATGTACTTAAGCTTTTTCCTTTTTGTAAGTCTTTGTGAGGCTGGAATCTAAGTTCAAAGAGAATAAAATACAACAGTTACAATTTAGGAGTAATTAAAGCTCTTACTAGCACTCCATATAATTAAAACCATTCACAAGGTAAATAAATAAATTTATTGCAGTTTTGGCTTTGGGTATTTTGGTAATAAGTTAACTAGTATTAATATTACAGTTTAAGGTGATACCTGTTCTCTCTCATTTCTTCAGAAATTTGGATTTAGACAAGGACAAGCAGACAACTAATGCTATCGGAGCAGTAGTAAGGAAATTAATCCTTTTGCTTGAGAGTAGTTTTTGTTAAAAATCTGCTATACCTTCATCCCTGATATATTTAGAAATAAAAATTACAAATGCATCTAAACCAGACACTGTGTCAAAAATATTTGGTAAAAATGAGAGACAAGTCCAAGAAAATATGTAGAACAATTCCAGTTCAGAACACTTGAGAACTCAGGTCACAAAAGATAATTCAGCCATGCAGTTATTTAAGAGAGCAGAGCTGTAGTTAAAATGTCATTAAAAAGAAGGTCTCAATAGTGTGTTAACCTTCTCAGTGAGGTATAAAGAACTTGGCTTAGAAAGGAGCTACATTTCTGCTTGGCTACATATATTTTATAACTCATTTATATCTATCTCAAAATTATCTAGCTCCACAATAACAGTGATCAGAATCCAGCAACTTCTGCAGGTCAGACCCTGTGCTGTAAACAGATGGATAGCAGCAACTGTTTTCTGCAGACACATTTTATTATCCATAAACATATAGCAACAACCCTGTTCAAAAATATCCTATACTTATTGAGAGGTAGACCCAAGAGCAGTGGTGATGGACACGATCAGACCTTGGAGAAATTATTTTTGCTGGACTTGGATAATTGGGAAAAAATGTATCTGTAATGTATGACCTGTAGGGGCTGTGATTTACATCTCTTTACTGAGTGTCATTGTGTGAATGCATGAATCCATGATACTGGTAAACAGATAACCCAAAAAAAAAACCCTTAAAGTTTATAGCTGTTCAGAAATAAGAAACTCAGTTAACAAAGTTATCTCAGAAGCAAAATGACATATTATTAGAAAGGATGAATTTTCAGAGTATTAATTTTGTGAGCTTACTGCAGTTATTTAAGATCTAGAAGCCTAGACTTAGCCTCTATTTTAAAGACTGGGTAAGTAAGATTTGTCATTTCCTAAAACAGCAACAAAACTAACTTTTCAAGTTCTGGCTTTGGGATTGCAAAAAAGTTACTGGTTAATTTTTAGGTTTTGTTTAAAAATTCTAAAGGGACTACATATTTTGGTAACATGATCTGAAATGAATAGGGAAAGAAAAAAATAAAAATGATGAAGATGTTAACTATTACTAAAAAAGTATTCATTCAAATAAAGTCATATCATGTTATCCATATATTCTCTTAGGCCATCAGCTTAGGAAAGTGTCATGGTTTTAAATTCTGTAATGTGTTTCCCCTGTCTTTATGACCTTTTCTATTTATGGAATTGGAGAAAAACAAGACAGCAAGGTTTTATTTCAATAGAGATGTTAAATAAGAATCCCTGGTACAAATTCTCAAAATAAAAGCGTAAAAGAGTTAACCTCAAAATATTTTCAGTTAATTTAATGCATTTATTTATTGACTCATATGTATAAGCATATTACAAAGAAAAGAAAAAAAGAAAAAAAAAAAGAGGAAAAAAAAAAAAAGAGGAAAAAAAAAAAAAAGAGGAAAAAAAAGAAGGAAAAATTGTATGAATAAATTTGTGTGAAATTAATTGTGAAATATCTATTGGTCCAGCAGAGGGCAACAAAGATGGTTGGTGGATTGGAGCATCTCTGTTATGAGGGAAGGCTGAGAGAGCTGAGACTCTGGAGAGTCTGGAGAAGACACGGCTGAGGGGAGACCTTACCTATTCCTGCAAGTACCTAAAGGGTGCTTTGGATGAAGCCAAACTCTTCTCAGTAGTTCCCAGTGACAGGACAAAGGGCAACAGACATAAACTAAAACATAAGAAGTTCCATTTAAATATGTGAAAAAACTTTACTATGAACTAGAACAGGCTGCCCAAGGAGTTTGTGAAGTGCCCTTCTATGGGAGATATTCAAAGTCCACCTGGATGCAGTTCTGGGCAATATGCTCTAGGTGATCCTGCTTTAGTGGGAGAGTTGGGCTAGATGATGTCTAGAGATCCCTTCCAACTCTGATAATTCTGTGATTCTATGATATGCTTAATTCCAAATGCAGAAATCTATATTAAAAGGGTTAGGGAAAAAAAATTTTAGAAAAAATTGTTTTATTCTGCAGTGTTGGTATCTTTAACAACAAACAAGTGAATAAAATAAGAAATATCACATCTGAAATGGCCACTTGCTTGTCCTTTTGTTTACAAAGACTAGCAATTAGAAATTAACATCATAGTAAAACAAACAAAGGAGTTGGAATGGATCTGCAGACCATCTAGCTCAACCCCCCTGCTAAACCAGATTCACCCAGAGAAAGTTGGAAAGGGTCATCTTCAGACAGGTTTTTAATATCTCCAGAGAAGTATATCTCGCAACACTCCAGGCAGACTTTTCCAGAGCTTTTCCACACTCAAAATGGAGAAGTTTTTCCTCATGTTCAGATGGAACTTCATGTGTTCCAAAGTGTGCCCAGTGACGCTTGTCCTGTCACTGGACACTTCTGAACAGAGTCTGGGCCCACACTTTTGACACACAAATTTTAGATACTTATGAGCATTGATAAGATCCCCCATCTGTCTTCTCTTCTTCAGGCTTAAGGGAACCAGGCCTCTCAGCCTTTCCTTATAAGAGAGATTCTCCTGCCCCGTATCCATCTCTGTAGCCCTCCACCAAACTCTCTCCAGTAGTTCCTTGTATTTCCTGTGCTGGGGAACCCAGAACTGGACACAGTATCGCAGATGTGGCCTTACTAGAGCAGAGTAGAGAGAGAATGACCTCCTTCAACCTGCTGGCCACACTCTTCTTAGTGAAACCCAAGGTGCCATTGGCTTTCTTGGCCACAAGGTCACATTGCATATTTGTGTATGATCAGCAGAGGACTGATTTGACTACCAGGTCATATGCAGAGCTGCTTTCCAGCAGGCCAACATATAACCTGTACCAGCATATGGGTTTGGTTGTGCATAGGTACAGGACTGTTCTCTTGCCTTTGGTGAACTTCAATAGTTTCCTCTCTGCTCTCCTTACTTGTCCAGGTGTCACTAAATGGCACAACTTTCTGGTGTATTAACAACTGCCCCTGGTTTTGTATCATCAGTGAACTTACAAAGGTTACACTCTGTCCCATCATACAGGTCACTGATGAGTACTTTAAACAAGACAGAACCCAGAACCAGAATTTATCCCTGATGAACACCACTAACTATTGTAATTCAGCCAGTTCCTGATCCAGCTCACTGTACTCTCCTCTAATCCACACTTCCTAAGCTAACCTATGAGGATTTTATGGAAGTCAGAGTCAAAAACCTTGCTGAAGTCAAGGTAGACAGCATCCATGGCTCTCTCCTCATCTACTCATCCAGTCATGCCAACATAGAAGGCTATCAGGTTAGAAAAGTGTGATTTTCACTTGGTGAATCCATGTGGACTACTTCAATTCCATGCTGACCAGTACTAAACTTCTATTCCTCCACATGTTTAGTGGTGGCACCCATAATGAAAGCTTTATAGGAATGTGAATGTGTCAATCATTAAATAGCCCATATCTGGAAATTGAAATAAAAATAAATATGGAGTGTCAAGGTTCACTTCTACTAAATCCACAAAAATTTGTTTGCAAAAAGCCTTAGATGTGAGAACACATTGGTTTATGCTTGCCTTGTTATTACAGTCTCCTCCAGGCTATTAGATTTTGTTGGAAGGAAAACTCATCAGTGCATTAAGAGACTTTTGAAAACCCAGTGTTGAAAATGGCTTTGTATTACTTTTTAACATAGTTTAAGAAGAAATTAGACACCACTTAGGTCCATATTAGATTTAATAGTCAAAATGGTTAGCTTTTTTTTGAGCTTCTGATTGTAGATAATACCCAGCCAATTTGCTTGCACTGTTTCCCTACTTTTTTGATGCCATTAAGACTGCTGGAAAACACTTTCAGACAAATGTGACTAAACATACTGCATCAAACTTTTTTTTTTTATATGTACCTCTACTACATCTTTTTAATTAAGAAAAAATGTAAGTGTTCTGGTAGGGTTAGTGGTAGGTAAAGATGTAAAAACTACACAAATGTTAAACTAACCCTCAAAGAAAGCACTAGAAAAACAGGAAATTAAGCAGGAATTATAACTGAAAAGAAATGTAAATGTATTTGTGAAAAAAGAGAAATATTTTTTAGCATTAATTTAATTTATTAGCTAATTGCACAGAGGAGAAAAAGATACCAGCAATCCACTAAAATAACATTAAAAAAATTGTTCATGTTTTTTTCAAACTATTTCCATTTTAAAATTTTACTATATAGCTTATACTTTTAGAACTATAAAAGAAGTTAGTTGTTTTAATTCTGCCATTTTCTTCCAGTTAGATAGTAGATTACAATTTACAAAACAATGCAGTCTCTAAATTTTAAAGATACCCCATTTCTTTTACCAGGTTTTCATCTGAAGCATGTTGTATTGCAGAAACCTCCTGGAGTCTAAACTTTGTTTTGTAAGTATTAGATTTCCCAGAATGAAAAATCATACTTTTTCAGCCAACTTTAGACATTAAGTGCAATGGCACCATAATGCTGCATTGCAAGCTAGGTTAATCAGCAATATCTATTCTCAGAGAGTATTCAGCAGGAAGACTCAATTCCTTTTTAAGAATTGCAATTTGGATTCAGATCACATCTCAATGAGCTTCGAACCTCAGCATCTTTCTAGTTTCAGAGAAGTGTCTTTCCAGAATAATAAATACAAATCTGTAAAAAAGGATCTCTATATTTGAAGCCTTAATACCTGGGAATTTCCCCATGTGTCATTTTTTCCTTTTCAGTAAAATAAGAAGTTTATTTTCTTGAGTATATTTCCCAGAAGAAAAAAAAAAACAAAAAGACATTAAATAATTACTTTAACATCGACTGCATGTACAATTGTCTGAACAAGGATATTGACTTCACATTTTGATCATTGCATCATTTATCTTTGGTGTAATGAATCATATACACCTGTAAAAAACAATGGATTTTTGTCTGTTTTTATTGATTGCTTAAACTAAGACCAGATTAACAGACAGAATTTTTACTCATTGTAACAAGTGAAATTTATGCAACATAGAACTATACTTATCTTACCATGGACATCATGTCCATTCCTTTCATTTGATGCTTAGCCATTACCCAGACAGGAGCACTGGATATATCCTGTAAAAGGAACAACACTCCACAGTGGGACTTTTCTTAATTACATGTAGCGGGAGGAGCCATTCTTGCTCCTGAAGCTCAATGAGCTGCTGGTCTCTTCCAGGACTCCAGCCACCACACAGCTCTTCCAGGGTAGAAGTGTAGCGGGAAGAGCCTTTCTTGCTCCAGAGGCTCGATGAGCTGCTGGCCTCTCCATGCCTCACACCAGAGTGAGCTGTGGTGCCTTCTGTGGGTGTGGGTCCCACCTTTATTGGCCCCCTGGTCTTGCTCATGCCCAATAGGGGCCTGTCCTAATCAGGCACAGGTGGACTCACACCCACTCTTTAGCAACTCGAGGCACGTGGTTTATCTTGTTTCTCTACGATTACACAGCCATATAACCACATTATAGCAGAACACACTGCCCAGTATTAGTTTTTCTTTCAGGATGGTAGATATCTTGAAAAACTTGCCTGAGCTCCCACGTACATCTCAAATGACAGCAGGGTTCAGTAGAGTTATGGAGTGTGGACTGGAACCATATCGAACTCATTTTCTAGCTCACATTTGGGTATCTTGCAAGATCCCTGATCTCTAATCAGAGTGTGATGATGATGCATAAATACAGGGAGTGTTCCAGAAGAGTGGTAAATTAAATGAGCTTTGGCAGGTGTAATACATGACCCACAGCACCCACACATTTTTCATTAAGAGTAGAAGGAGGCTACGTATGTGATTACATTTAGAAAAGGGAATTCCATCCTTCTAATTTCTCTACTCACTACATAAGGGTCACCCACTAAAGACAGACCAAGTTGTTCCTGGCCCTGCCAGGGTCTTTAAGGTCCCTTCCAACTCAAACCATTCTATGATTCTAAGTTCATATATTTGTGTCTGAATCCAGACCTGAATCTCACCCTGCAATTGCCAACATTTGTCTTGTAGATAAAGTCTTTTTCTTAGATAGAACAATTGCTTCTTTGATTTGGACACTTTTCAGTGCCTTCAAATTCAGTCCGAAATTAACTTTTCAGAGAAGATGACCCTGTCTAAAACATTGTAAGTTTTTCAAGTCCTATTCAGATTCTATAATAAATCTTTCAGGGATGTCTGTATCACATTTCAGTCAGACTTTTCTAGTCATTTTTCGTTCTTGGAGGTTTGATTGGAAACCTGCTGAAATCAAGTGGTACAGTCTTTTAACTTCATCAGCTTTTGAATAAGGCTCTTACTGCCTTTCAATAAATATTATAAATAATCTCATTTATATTAAAATTAATAAAGTATCTTTTGCTTTTAAAATGGACTTTGTAGCCTTCATTTGATTAATTAACAATCACTTCATGCTGGTTAGAAAACAGAAAATCAATGGATTTACTTATTCAATAATTAAAATTGAATTGGGCAGGCAAATATTATTTTTAAATGGTTCTTAACATGATTTAGCATTAACTTGCATAAAACATCAGCACTATTTAAAATATTTGTATTCTTTACTTGTAAATCTTTAATAGTGAATTTCATTTCACAATGGCATACAAAATCCATTTTTATCATATCTCTAAGCTGTTAAAACATGAACAAAGAAGGTAGCATGTAATATAGCATTGTGGTTATTATGATGCAAGAGCATTATGCTATATATGATTTTCATATAATGCAGATATGTCGGGGAATATTCTTGATTCTTTAGAAAAAAAGAAGTACTTTTTGGAATATATAAACAGACTGGTCATTCTCAAGAGGGAAGAAAATGAGTTTCCCTCTCCTTGGGAGCATTTTCTTTCCTCTCCCAGGAACACCATCTAAAAAATTAGTTTAATTAGAGGAGACAGGAAAGCTAGGCATGACTGTGCACAGGGGCTGAACAGCCCCCCCTCACACCCTGCCCTTCCTTCTCATGTGGTGCCTCATATGACCCAAGGAGATGCTCCTCTCCTGCTGGTGGATCCAGGTAAGTCTGACTCCTAGAGCACCCCCCAGGGCATAGCTGGGGCTTCCCCTGCCCTTGTGAGGGTGCGTAAGGACCAGCCTTTTGTCACCATTGCCTAACAGAAAAGTTTTGTGTCCCTGCTATATACAAACTAGCAGAGGATAATTTAATCACACCACTACTTACTGGAACAATTTTTGTATTTTTCTACAAGAAAAACCTTCTTAAATAAAGGGACCTGAATTATTTAGCAAGGCAAGAGAAAGAGAGCTGTGGAGGAAATTCTTAACTGCACAGCTAGTCATAAGAGCGCTGATCTGTTACTTGCAGGCATAGTAAATATGCAGGAAAATGGGCTAATACGATTTATTATGCAAATAGAGACAAATGTGGAAGTCTGTTTCCTAACTCTGGAGCAGCAACATTCTCATTTTTGTGTTTTCTAAGTCTTCTTAGCTTTCTTATGTCTTCTACTTGTCTTTCAGCCTTCATCCACTTCTTCCTCTTCCTTTTCCAGTTCAGCATGTACTTCTCTGTTACTTGAAAAGGAAAAGATGATTATGATTATGATTGTGTAGAGGAAATTTTCCTAGTGCCTCCTCCCATCTAAACCACTAGGTAAAAGGTATCTATTAAGTTCATATTGCTTTCTAAAGATTAAAGGGACTTCTGGTCACAAGAACTGCTCTGTACATTTCTTCTATTCAGTGGAATTTTAATTTAGGATTCACTTGTGTTATAGGCAAATGATTACTCAATCAACAAAATAACAACAGGGTAGCATCAGTACCTCACAACAAACCCTCAGAACATTCTCACTAGTTTTGCAGCTTCACTCATTAAATTTTAATTTGTGGTGGCTTCATGCTATGTATCATTTTTTAAAATGTAGTTTGGACACATTACAAAAACCCTCTTTTTAATAGTGTATTCTGAAATATAAATTCATTTAAAAAGAAAAAAAAAACGTGATAGGCTGATACTGGAAGAAGCATTTCTGCAGTCCATCCTTTAACAAGCCTTTAACCTTGACAAAGATCCATTGAGATAAACCTCTAGAGAAATTTGTATCATATGAAGCATCTTTAGCCTTAGGTTAATGGGATAAATAATTGAAGCAAGTACGCTGGATAATGAAGTGAATTTTAAGATTTTAATATAATAAGCAGATCTAACCAATTGTCAAGTCTTTCTACAGGCTTTGTCTGTCCTGGGATTTGCTATTTTTAGCACAAAATGTAGTCAGGAATGCAAATTACTGAAGTAAGACAACAGGGTAGAGCTGAAATAGACCACAGTGTATATCTCATGTAGTTATAGAAAATGAATGCCTGAAATCTACAACTACTCTTTTTACACCTGTACCTACCAGAGTGAATTGCATAAACAGCACCTGTTCCAGCCTACTGTCTAACAGCTCCTAATTAGCTCACCTGTATAATTCAGAATTTTACAGTTTGCCATTTACTAACATGAAGCTTCAGATAACGCTGAACAAAATGAAACAAAGCAAAAACAAACACAAAAACGCCCCACAAAAATAACCTAAACAAAAAATCAATAACATACTGTACCTGTTTTCCTGATTATCAGTAAAAGAAAATCTTCTCTTTCTCACTTGGTCATGGTGAGATGGCAATTGCCCATAATTTGAAGTGTGTGAATATAAGGAGCTTCATAGAGTAAAGAGCCTCTAAAAACCCCTACAAATCTAAACCCCAAAGTTTCAATCTTCATGTTTTTATTTATTTTACTTGCTACATCAGTGTTTCAGAACAAACGTCTATACATACATTAAATACTAAAACTGCATTTTTTGGCAATATACAACAACAAAACATAATTTCTTCATGTTGACCAGAGGAGATCTATAGCACAGAGTTTATGAAAAAGAACGATAAAAATACAGATATTTCTAAAGGTCTGAGCAGCAGAAGGACCTCATTGAGAATTGCAGATAGATTCATAGCCTTCCAATGACAGCTTTTAAAATGAGCTTTTGCTTTTCATTATAACCATGGAACTTGTAGAAAGTAAAAGGCTGGTTTGTGCCCTCTGTATCGTTAGGGAATCAGAGTAGGACATGCTCCAAATTTATAGATAGAAATGAATCCATCTTACGGGTTGCTCTGGTGAAGCTGTACAGATATCATGGATCCAGAAAGAAAATGGATTTCTGTAAGTATTCTTTTTTTTTTTGGTTAATGTATTCACTTACAAACAAGATCATCTGAATTGCAGTCTCTTTTTGCTAAGGTGCTTTCCGTTTGTGGTTTTTATTTGTTTCTTGGTCAGTTGGGTTTGATTTTTTGTGTTGTTTGTTATTTTGTTTGGTTTTTTGTTTCTGCTTTGTGGGGGGTTTTTTTGTATATTTGTTTTATTTTTATATTATTTTGTTAGGAAAAAATACTAGGCTATACTACACATAATAGCTAGCTCAGAAGACTAAGCAGTGCATTGTTTTATTAACAGCACTTCTTCATTGCTTCCTTCTGACTCTCTCAGTCTTCAAATTCTTTCCTACAGAAATTATTTATAGCTAGATTATATCTTCATACTCTGTGAAAGCAGGGCGGATTCTGAATATGAGTAGTAATTTATACTCTTTGTTAATAGATTCAGTCCCCTTGAAAGAGATCAGAAATGCATCTCCTGGGAGAAAAAGTATATCCCAGCTGATGAAGGTCCTCAAAGCTGAATAACTTGCATAATTTCTCAGGAGAAAAGAGTGAAATTTTCTTATAACATGAATGATTAACTGGGAATGTAAGAGGACACCCAATCAAATATGGTAAGTGTGCCTCCAGGGCACAAAAGATGCTACAGAAATATTTAACTTACTTTACTTCTTCCATACCACCTTAAGCATATCAGCCCCAAGTCCTTTTCCTCAGGGCTGCTCTCTATCCATTCTCCCACCAGCCTGTATTTGTGCTTGGGGTTGCACCAACCCAGCTGCAGGACTTGCCTACATTGAACTTTATTATGTTGATGTAAGGGTTAATATAAAATGCCTGCTAGTAATTGTCTAGGGGTCACATTGACCTGATAGAAGCTAACAAAGAATGCTTGTTTAATAAAAGCTAGGAAATTGTTTAGGCAGTCATCACCTTATAAGGGAAATATATGTGCTAAATTGATAACTATAGAAACTTGAGATAAGAAACAGAACACGTTGTTGTCTTGGCTGAAGACTGAAGGAGTGTGTATGACCAGAGAAGAAGAGGTGAAAAGTTTACCCAGAGAAAGACCTTTGCTTCATTTTACTTCAGCCCCAAGACCCCCACGGCCACCACCAGGAGACACCAGGAGCATGAGAGGGAGGAGATTATGAAAATGACCTCTTCGGACTAATTTTAATACAAAGCAGGAGTAGGTGATGCCTTTGTATAGGTGTATTGCGAAACCTAGTGAAGATGTAGAACTTCAGTGTATATAACAAAAGCCTCATTGCAAGATCGGTGCATACAGATTTTGGAGGAATTATCCCCTCGTGTGCCCAGTGCTGAATAAACATACCCCTCTCTAGAACTTTCCAAGTTGTAGAGTCATTTTCTGCAAGTCAAATTTGGCAACCTAAAGGGGACATTTCTGCAGGATCACCTGGGAAATGGACAACATTGGCGTGCGTCCCAAGGTTTCTTGGAGGGACTCTGTTCCTCGACGCTCACTGTGGGGGTGGACAAGAACTGTGGGTAAGGTGTGTTTATTGGATTTTAAAGTATAGAGACCTGTAAGTCATTTAGGATGCTTCTGCTGGTCAAGGCAGAGCACCAGAGATGTCTTGAGGGTGGCAGCCTTCATTGAGTCAATAGGGGGCCTCTGTAACTTTGTAACTTTGTAACTCTGTGTTTATATGTGTTATATATGTGTGCGTGTGTGTATGTGTGTGTGAATGACACAAAACCTAGTTGCAATGTGAGTATCCTTTTATCCCGGCATGAGCCTACCTCTGCAGTTTGTCAAGGTCCCTCTGTATAGCCTGCCTTCCCTCTACGGTGTCAGCCATACCACACACCTTGGTATGTGCCCAGAGGTTTTGTGTCACAGCCACTCACACATGTATTTCACACTTAGCAGCATCTTCAGGTGTCTCTACGTGTCTGTATATAAACACCTGAGTTAAACTTGTATTTTAGGATGGAATGACCACCTCTGTAAAGATGATCAGTGAATAACTTAAAGTTCATTTCTAAGTGGCTAAATTTTGGGGCAATTAACTTTACCATGAATAACTTGGCATGCTAGATAAGCATTCAGTAATAATGTGATGGAATAATTGGTTGTATAAAAATTTTATTACCTCCACCTGTAATATGTCAGTATTTTCATCAGGATTTAGCTTTGTGTTAAGATAAAAAGGGAGGATTGAAAAGGGTTTCAAGTTTTGGCCTTAATCTTCTCCATAATTTGAACTTCGATGGACATAAATGGTTTGCTGAATGGCTATCTATTTGAAGAATAAAACTAATAATTTTGCTATCAAAGCCCTAGTAAGGATAAACTGAAATCACATTTCTAGCATTATTTCATGTTACCACCTGAAATGCATTTATATATGTCTCTGTGTGTATATATATATATATACACACATATATGTGTATGTACTGAAAAATTCTGGTTTTTATTTGTAATCCATATTTAGTTTTCCACTTTTTTGTTAGGATCAGGTGAATTAACATTTCCAATTTTATCTTGTGCTTTAGTTCCCACATGAAAACTCTGAATGAAAAATCACCAGTTTTACTTCATTTCCTGTCGAGTTCTTTTGGTTTACTACACACAGAAAACCATTAATCAACCCAGATATACTCCTAAAGACACCCTCATGCATTGCATTCCAGGCTTACAATGTTCATAAGACTTGGAACCAAACCTCTCATCTTAACTTTCTCCCTTTCCTTTGGCACAAGCTTAAACAAAAGCCATAATGCAGAAGGTTAAAAAAGAAATCAAATAACTAGTGAAGTCATAAATGTGACAGAACCATCCAAGACTACCTTTTACTACTTTTCTAAACAGCTTTTGGGGAAAACTGCTGAAGTCCTTCAGGAGATGACAGTAAAAATAAGGGTGGGATACCTCCAAAAGGAAGGTAACGGGAGGGGTTTTTTTATATTTTTTTAATTAATTTTTCTTTTCCTTGACAGAAGTCAGATAATTTTTCCTTCATGACACAAATAAAAGGAAAAAAAAATGAACATGTTTCTATTAATAGCTAATCTTTAACCAGAAGTTTAGAATTGCCTGCTAACTGTTTCAAAGGGAGAACAATACACGTAAATATCTAGACCCCTTGGCATTTGAAGAACATGGGGTAAGATTCAGCCCCATGGTGGACTAAATATTATAATTAAATATTATAATCAAACGACACCTGGAATTCTTTCAGCATCATCATGTTATGGAATTTTCATTTGCAAAACTAAAGAAGAATGAAATCACTAACATAATTTTGGGAAATAAACGATTTGGATGGCAGGCTTCTGAAGTGTTGTTATCTTGCAGTTTCATCTTCTGAGACAAGAAATTTAGTTCTATTTTACTTCTGGCTTCCATAAAGACTCAAGTATTATGAAAAAGCTGTTAGTAGATGGAGAGGGAGGGAAGTAAAGTAGAAGCTGGGTGTGCTGTAGTAAATACAGTCACCCTATTCATCTGTTCATGCACACATGTCCATGATCTCTTTGTCCAGTTCTCACTGTTCCCAAATTACTTTCCATTTCTAACTCAAAGCCTGAACAATGGGGTGAGACTAGGCAAGGCATGAAGAACAGAAATTCATGATTTAGAAGAGTTCTAATAAAAAAGCCAAGTGATATCAGTGCTTTAATTTTTAATTCACTGCTTTGGAAAAGGGAGAGTAACAATTCTTTCATCTGTGGTGGTATACCATAGGTATTTAAATACTACCTGGGCTTCTATCTTTCAAGCAGTATTTTTCCTTCTGCCAATATGTTACGCTACAGCCAAATTGTGACAGGTATAGAAAGAAAAGTGGATTTCACAAATGAATTAAAAACCTTGTGGTTTTTAAAAAAGTTTCTATTCAGCTTCATAAAAACTCAGTGCAAACACCAAGTGGCTTCTCTGACTCATTGGTAATTTTGTCTGTTATAACTGTAATGTCATTAGTTACTTATGAATCAAGTCATTTATATAAAGGACAAGGATCATTTTCTGTAGCAACAACTTAGATTTAACACAACAAAAGAAGTAAATTAAATTAGTGTTTGCATGTAATTACAGAATACATTGAAAAAAAATCAGTACTGTACATGCATACACAGTGACCTGAACCACTGAGTGCATCAAATAAAGTTGAATTATAAAACAAACCACTAGACCAGTATCAAGAAGTTGTTCACATGTGTTGTTAGGAATAAGAAGGCTGTGAAGGCCAGTGGCATCCTGGGGTGCATCAGGAAAAGTGTGTCAAGCAGGTTGAGGGAGGTGAACCTCCCCCTCTACCTTGCCCAGGTGAGACCCCTTCCTGGAAAATTGCATCCATTTCTGGGCTCCCTGGCTCATGAATAACAAGAAACTATTGGAGGGAGTCCAGTAGAGAGCCACTAAGATGATTAGGGGACTGGAACATCTACTATACAAGGAAAGGGGAGGTGGGTCTGTTCATGCTATAGAAGTGAGGGGATCATACTTAATCAGTGCTGAGAAATATCTAAAAGGTGGGTGTCAGGAGGATGGGACCAGACTTCTTCAGTGATGCCCAGTGACAGGACAAGTTCTGAATTTTTCAAATGGGACCAAGGTATCCAAAGCAAATCCCTGGATTATTTTCCTGACTAAACCAGATAAACCAGGTTGATATTTGTCTGCAGAAGTGACAATTTACGATGACATGACTCCTCTTGGTTCTGGTGTTAGGAGATCTCCTTTACCTCTCTCTGGAGATTATATGTATCTTTTTTGAGAAAACATTTTTTAGAACTCTGTTACCATTACCATAATTTTTCATTATGTAGTGAAGACCAGAGCAGGAAGGTTCAGTGGAGCACTTGCTGACACAGCAGGAAGCACTGCCCACCTTTCTCCTTCTCAGATGGCTGGCACCAAGCATCAGGCTTTAAAGGTCTAGAGCAGCAGAAGCATAAAACTGCCTTTTCTACATCTGTTCACAGGAACCATTCACAGAAGTTGCAAAAAGTGCTTAAGGTCACAGAAGAGATTAAGTTCACAGAACATTCATGGTGTTTATCTGTGTCTTTGCCAGGTTGCTCCTCTCTATTCTCCTCTTTCCCTCTCTCAGCCCCTCCTATTTTATTCCCTCTCCCTTTTGACTTTTTTTTTCTTTTTTTGGGGCAGATTGTTTTGTTTTGTTTTTCATTTCCATCCCCCCCCTTTTTTCGTCCCTTCTTTCATAGTAAAATTAGCCATTTAATAAGATTAATAAATAAAATATCTTTACCAAGTATATATATTTTCTCTGTGTTAAGTGCAAAAAATATACAGAATAACATATTTCTATTTCTAAAATAATTATCTGTTATAAAAAATCACCATTCTGAATTATACCCTTCTATTAAATTTATTTATCTAGTATTTTCTTTTCTCTTTAGAGATACCAGCAAAGAGAATATCAGCATCTGTTTCTAAAGAAATATTTATCCTCCATGTTCTTCAAAGTCCTGTTACACATAGACCTAGATAGGTATAAATTTTATTCATACCACCAAACCACACCTTTTTTCTTTCTCTCCCTCTCTTCATTTTAATGGAATTCTTAAAGGAATACTTAAAGGAGACAAGTATCTGTAATTATGTACTTGGCCTATTTTCCTATTTTACATAAAGTGGTGTAGTGGCATGACTGACAAAGGAAAGAATAAACATTGTTAGAACCCCTTGGCTAGAACTCTGACTTAGAAAAAAGTTTACTTATATAAATATAAGATAGAAATTTTGTGAAAAAAAAAGTATTCATTCTCTCTTACTGACCAAAAAAATCTTAAAAAAATAATGGGTTCTCTTTGAAACAAACAAAAAAATCTATTGAAATTATATGATACAAAATGAGCTCCATGAACTACAAAGTCTAGCTTTTTTTTAGAGAGTGGATATTATGGGACAACAGGAAGATGTCTGACCAAATGGATTAGGAAGCATAAGGCTTTGTATTTTTTACAATTACATTACACCTTTTTTTCTTTATGTGTGCATCTCCCTGAGACTCTCTAAGGATTTTTTTGTTGTTGCTTTTTCTTCTGAGTGATTCATATACAGACAAAATGGAGTGAAAAAAGGAAAAGATCAGTGTACCATTTACATTGTCAATAGTGGAAAAACCCCCTACTTTGTATACTGAATATATCTTAACTTAAAATGTTCAGAAACCTGATCACTATTTTTTCCTAGAAGAAGCATTTTCCCAGTTGCAGGAAAAAGGTTGAACTTTTATTTTTTTATTTATCCATTCATTCTTTAATGAGGGGTTATCATTGGGGCAATACCAAAAATTTTCTGAAATGACAAACAAAAATCACAAAAAACTTTGATAAACTTTTTATGTGTTTGGTAGCATTTAGTAACCCTAAACATTGGTTTGGTTGGGGTGCAAAGACTTCCATCTGTACGTTTAGCCAAATTATTTGCAAGACAGAATTTTTATTAATGGTGGAAATGAGATACTATATCTAACTGAGAGTCCAAACACATCAGTTGCAAGTTCCACACCATTTCTTCTGGTTCTTTTGGATTCCCACATTAGTTCTTGTTCTGCTTGAAGAATCAAGCAGCAAAAGCACCTGAAAAAAATGTTCATGTCTGTAAGATGAAAAACAATACAGCTAAAGCTGTCTATTAGTACCAACATGATAGAGAAAGGAGGTAGGCTTAGTGCCAAGGAACAGTTAAATAGACTGAAGTCAATACTGAGCTAAAGCAAACTGATGCCATAATGGAAATCTGTTTATTATTCACTTTTTTTCCTCTGAAGAATTCAGCTCTTAAGCCTACTTATGCTGCAAGAGATCTTCTGTATATGGATTGTTTTAAATGACAGCTTAGTTCCCCAAAAGTCAATTATTTTAAATTTAATTGGTTCTTGTATAAAAGGCCTCTTAAAAAGAAAAATACATGTAAGTTAAAAAATAGAAAGGAAAAAATCTAGTAAGTGATAAAACAATCAGAACTGTCGAGGGAAATTTCTCATATTTTTCTTCTTTTTCTTTGCATCAAGATTGCAAATAAAGAGACAGAGTATTTTGAAGTGGAATCAAGGTAGTAGTTTATATCTACTTTGCCAAACTCTTTCTCAACAAAGACAAATCTTCCATGTAGGCAGCTAAATATCTTGACTATGAGACTATAACTCTCCAAACTCTCCATAGAGATATTAACAAGCCTTAACTCTTTTACTCTTTTTTTTTTTCTAGTTTTTATCATCCACTTATTCTTTTTCCTTTTGTGTTTAGCATTATCTTTTGAAAAAGAGGGGAGAAAGAAATGGCAATTTTTATTATTACCCTAGACCTCTCCAAACTTCATATGAGAATGAAAACTTTGTAAAAACTGACTCCTAATCAAATTTGTTATTGCTTGGATTTTGAAACTTCATTGTCTTTTTTTTTTTCTTTTTTTAAAAGCATTCATGCACAGGAACTGTGCTATTATATATCGAAAATGCTATTGTATTACATGAAGTTACAACCATTCAGCTTCCTCAAATTGCTCCCTGTCTGCCTTCAGTTGCAAGACTACGGCAATAATCACATGCCATTATTTCAGTAACATCTTTCCCTCATTCTGTTGCAGTTCAAAATGTTTCACCAGTTCTATGATTTATCTTTCTTATGTCTACCTAAAAGTTATGAAAAGAGACTTTTCTTTCAAAACTTTTTTTTTTTTTTTACTTTTTTATTTTGGATTGTGGGGTTCTTTTGTTTTTGTTTGGGGTGGGGTTTTTTTGCTTTTGTTTGGGTTCTTTGTTTGCTTGTTTGTTTTTCCTCTTCATCCTTATCTTCCCCTAATTAAATAATTGTTTTGGCATTTATTTTGCAGTCAGGCATTACTAAAGAATATCCCAGTCTTCTTCTCTGGTATCTTATTTTGAAACTTTTCCAGTTGATCCTAAAAGAAGAAATTGATGTCAGTGAAATGGATGTTTTTCTTCAAAAAGAAATAACTTAAATTCTATGCACACACACACGCAATCAAAAATTCCAGTAAGATATTCAGTTTTGAAGCATAAAATTCCCTGAAAATACTCTGCACATTCTGTCTGGAATTGTTTGTTCCAGCAGCAAATGAATTCGACTGTACTATTTTATGTAGTCCAAACCAAACCTCAGCTGTGATATCCTTGGTATGATCAGTTTTTATCTGAGACATTGGTATTCTGATAAGCTAAACAGGGAGCATGAGGTAGATCTTAGAAGATATGCTACTAACATAATGCAAAGTTACCTTCATGTCCCTGAGGATACAGACTACAGGCAAGAAATCTCTACTGACAGACCAACAACAAAACGGGGATAAATGTCAATACTTCACCACAGCTTTTGCACTGATCAGTTTGTGTCCACACTGCTTAGTAAAATTTTTTATAGTATGTTTATCTTTACAAAATCTAGGTAGAATGGTCCTAAGAAGAGCCAGTTAGAGAGAGACAGCATTGATTTGACTTTTATGAGCTTGCACATTCACATCTAGGATTTTTTAGATACAGAATTAGTTTGTACTGGTGTAACGTAATGTTATATCCAAAATCTTTCAATGGTCAAAATGTGAATGCATTCTAAACAAAGAGCTAAGAATTTAAGAATTTATCACTACAAAAATACAATGGGCTATTACTATTGTCTATCCAATTATAAACATAGAATCATAGAATCATAGAATTGGCTGGGTTGGAAGGGACCTCAGAGATCATCAAGTCCAACCCTTGAACCACCTTTGTAGTTGCTAGACCATGGCACTGAGTGCCACATCCAGTCTCTTTTTAAATATCTCCAGGGATGGAGAATCCACTACTTCCCTGGGCAGCCCATTCCAATGCCGGATCACTCTTTCCGTAAAGAAATTCTCTCTAATATCTAACCTAAACTTCCCCTGGCACAACTTAAGACCATGCCCTCTTGTCTTGTTGAAAGTCATCTGGCAAAAGAGACCAACCCCCACCTGGCTGCAACCTCCTTTTAGGGAGTTGTAGAGAGTGATGAGGTCTCCCCTGAGCCACCTCTTCTTTAGGCTGAACAACCCCAGCTCCCTCATGCTAACATGCTAACTCTCAAATTCAAACTTATCTAATTGATGCTGAAATCTCAGTAGTAATACCATTAAAATCGTCACACAAAAATTCTCTGCTGCCTACCCTGTCCTCTTGTGTTAAGCTCTTGCTAAATGGCTACAGTTCTCCTTGAAAAGTGCACAGAGTGGCTGACAGCTTACCCCTGGTCATTGGCATCCTGCCCTTTGCCAAGAGCCATATGAGGTTGACTGTGGGAATTTCTTCCTCCTTCATTTTAAGATTGATTGGGTTATTTCATACATTTTCTAATGTGCTACTTGATGTGCTTTTTTTGCTGACTCTAAATTCTACATATACTATGGTTTCTGACTATTACCCTTAAAATCAGTTTTATTTAACTCATAAGGTTGCCTTCCCTTAACAAGGAGTAATTGACCTTCTTGGTTCATTATCTACAGCCTGGGTCCTCTGCTGTCATCCTGTGTATGTACTCTTCTACAGCACACTTTTATTCAAGGACCATAGCTAGTCAAATCTGCACTGAACAGCTGTGATATTTTTGTGATCTGCGGCTTACAGGACGTACAATCATAAAGCAGCACAAAGCTAAACTAAAGCTAAAAGGAATTTAGGACATTGTAATCTGACTAAATTAGTGTCAGAGCTAAAACAATCTAAAATCAGCTCAGGCCAAGACCTGTTCAGGCAACTGAGCCAAGTCCTACAGTGTCAGGTTGATACAAAGCCTGCGGCCTTTCTGTTGTAGTAGTAGTAACAGCAAAATCATAATTGGGCTACAAAGGAGACAAAGAACCAACCTCCAAGCCACAATAAAACATCTGTCCTGTTTCTACATCAAAATAGACCTTCATTCGTTTAATACTACCCATAATGATCTTACTGAAAGGGAGATGGACAATTTGACCAGTCTCACTGTCATTAAAATCCAGGTCTTGCTACAATTATAGCTGTTGGTAAAGCACAGAAAAATGATTCAGTAGTGCTTTCTGGAAAATACTGGATTGCACTTAAAAGTACTCCTTTTTCCATATTGTGTACAACCTGTTGTTTTTCAAGCAACAACAAAATACACACAATACTTTATTACTCAGTTGCTGAGTTTTTTTTTTAATTTTGGATACCATTATGAAAATGTTAAAAATGTTGAACTGTAAGACTCTGGAACTATGGATGGCATGGGCTTTAATGCATTTACTTTTGTCTCAAAATATATTTCTCTCAATGTGACCATTGGTTGCAGTGTGCAGCTGGAAAACTGAGGAAAGTGGTAAATTATTTGCACTCTTTAAAGAGGATTTTAATGCACTATTCCAGAATTCAAGGCAGTAAATGGTACTTCTGTGCTACATTGTTTTAGATTTCTTTTTTTTTCATTTAAGAGGATTTCTGTTACACTAGGGGAAAATATCATATGAAGGCCATACTTTTTTATTACCAATTGGTTTTTTTTTATTATTTTGCATTAACAGTTGTGGAGTTTTTTTTTTTTGTATTACCAGTTTTCATATAAGTTTACTTAAATATCTTAGCAGTTTAAGAATAGCTGTAAATTCAGATAGATTTTCAAACGAAATTCATGTTTTAGATAGATACTGCAATACAGTTTAGTAAATGCAGCAAAAATTTGTAACTGAAGGGTCCTAAACCTGAAACCTGAGGAAGAGAAGCAGCTCTACTGTCGGCTGTAGTGGTGAAGAGATGTTTCATTTGCCAATAAAAACAGACGTCTTAGTCAATATTAAATCCTGTGAATTGACCTGACTTGTTAAATGAGAAAGTAACTTAAATGTGAGAAGTGAATTGAAAAAGGTCAGTGACAGTTCTCATTATCTACTAGGGGAAAGGTATTTAACACTGTGTATTTGAGACTGATTTATTTTTTTTTCCCCTGGCAATTAGTTCTTAGCCTTTATTGATTTCATCATTGTGTCATTCATATATTAATGCAGTGCTTATAAAAATAATGATGTGGAAACATTTATTGTCAATGTAACATCAAGAAATTATCCTTTTGTATTATGTGAACCAATGACAAAAAAAAAAAAAAAAAAAAAAAAAGAAAGCATTTCGAATGAAACCACTACTGCAGACCTAAGATGCTTGCTTCATAATCAAATCAATTCATCTTAGTGTCTCGAGCAAATTAAAAATGTTTGAAACACAGAATTTATTTATATATATATATATATATACACCTATATACATACGTATATAGGTATATATATACATATATGTATATACATGTAAACAACAGTTCACATATAGACTTTCATTGAATGTTTCTGTACTTTAAGTGGTGGAGGAGAGGGAAATCAAAAGCAAAAAGAAATAACATATCAAAATACAAATAATCAGGAACATTAACCAGTAAGTAATTATCTTCATCCTTTAATATATAAACCACAGGCTAAATATTTTAGCACAGCATCCAACAGCAATGTAAATTTCAAAATGTTTTTAACAAAGAAGAACTCCAGTTTAAACTGAAGCTCATAATTCAACTGTACAATGTTAGTGCCTTTGAAATGTGAGACAGAATGCTGGTTATCCTAACATTTGATATTAATATAACCCCTTAAGTTTGTTTGTTTGTTTGTTTGTTTTAAATGTAAAGTATAGTTTTATTTGCAAATGTTGCAACAAAGCTTGTGTCTCCTTAATGATGCCAGTGTCAAACCTCTGGTCAAGACATTTGAAATGGTTTTTCACTTACAAGTTCTGGTTTTGGAAGGAGATTTTTTTATTATTATTATTTTATATTGGATTGTAAAAAAACCCCAAACCTGTAGCATTTACTAGCAATTTGTCTCCAGAAACACAATAAAAACTTTTGAAATCACATCACCCATAGTTATTTTTTTCTTTGAAGTTGTTAGAAGTTCTGAGGCAGGAAAGCTGTATAAACATGAAAATTGAGGAGAAAAAACAATTATTTATTTGTACTTTATACATCTGGAATAAATATCCAAATATTTAAATATGTATATAAATATATAATAAAACTTTCATGTCAAGCACAGTCACAAACCCTCACTGCATTATGAGGTACTTAACTAGGAAAATAATTGTGTCTGTAACTGGCACTAATGACACCTAGAATGGGGCTGTTCATGTTCATGTTACTGAATGCATTTCTTTTTTTACCTTTGCCTGTTAAACCAGGCTGCTCTCCTCTAAACCATGTGTCAGAAATTTGTGAGATAAATACTGACATCTGTGGTTCTCTTTTGCCTGCAAGAAAACTTTAGCAAGGATTTTTCTTACATTTTCATAATGTAAAATATGGTGTTCTTCTTTATAAATACCACCATAGTCATCAGATGCTCTCTGTGTGCTGCAAAATGTAGCTGCTGACACAAAGCAAGCTGTACATGTTTGTGTGCAAGAAATCTGTTGGCTGACTTCAGAACAGGAGTGGTTATAGCTATATACTGTCCACTTGTATGCCTGATGAGTGGTGCTGAGGGGCTGACATCCTAGTACTTCAGGAAAGTCCTTGTTTTGCTTTTACTCACGGACAGCTTTTCTTGTACCCCAGTCTTGAGTGACTGCTTGCAGCTATCTGTGCCACTGGGATACTAACTTGCAGAAAACGACTCTACAACTTGGAAAGTTCTAGAGAAGGATATCTTTATTCGGTGCTGGGCACACAAGGGGACAAGTCCTCCAAAATCTGTGTGCACCAATCTCACAATGGGGCTTTTGTTATATACACTGAAGTTTTACATCATTAGGTTTCACAATACACCTATACATAGGTATCACCTACTCCTACTTTTTATCAAAATTAGTCCCAAGAGGTAATTTTCATAATCTCCTCCCTCCTGCACTTGTGTAGTGTCCCTGGTGGTGGTCATGGGGGCCGTGGGGATGAAGTAAAATGAAGCAAAGGTCTTCCTCTGGGTATACCTTTCAACTCTTCTTCTCCAGGCATGCACACTCCTTCAGTCTTCAGCCAAGACAACGTGTTCTGTTTCTTATCTCAGGTTTCTATAGTTAACAGTTTAGCACATGTATTTCCCTTATAAGGTGACGACTACCTAAACAATTTTTTAGCTTCTGTTAAACAAGCATTCTATGTCAGCTTCTATCAGGTCAATGTGGCTCCTAGACAGTTACTAGCAGGCATTTTATATTAACCCTTACATCAATACACACTGAAATTTAGTTTCATCTGCAACAATTTTGATTCTGCCACCTTTGCTATCCACATAGCTTAAAAATGCAGTACTAAAAAATGGACATGGTTAGACACTTCTTCACATAACAGAGAGGGTGATATTCTCACCCCTCACAATTTCTGTGTTTGTGTGTGTGTTTCTGTGTGGTGGGGGTTATGTGTGTGTAGTTAAAACATGGTCATAGAATTCCAATAGACTCTTAATATGTATATCCTTGTGCAATTATCATTTCCAAATGCATTAGGAAAAGTCTAGGCCGTATAGTATAGTGGATATTAGATGTTTAAGGAAAGGTTGGATGTGGCACCAAGTGCCATGATCTAGTCTGTGTGACAGTGTTAGGTCATAGCCTGGACTTGATGATCTCAGAGGTCTTTTCCAGCCTCAGCAATTCCGTGATTAAATTATTTTTACTCTTTGTATCTTTTAAATTTCTTTTCCATTTTGCCATTCCAACAGCTTAAGCTGAGTTTGATTAATTAATTGTCACAAACAGAGAGCAATGAAAGCATCATGAATTAGCATTGAATTCTAAATTAAACTACTTTTTAACAAATTCATATGGATATAAAAAATACAGCACTTTTCTTTCTGTGATGACAGGCAACTACTGAAGATAATACTCATCTTCAGACATACCAGTGAAGACCCTTGTTAGCTTATTTAAACAGTTTGAAAGACAAAGACTTCAAAGAAAGTTTGAAGACAAAATAGTTATTTGAATAGATTATATTGTTTATTAAAGTTACTGAAAAGTACATAAAATTTATAAGCCTTCGTGGTACAATTTATGTAAATAATAACCTTTTGGTTTGTTTTTTTTTTTAATTTCTTTGCAATAGAAGTCCTAGCAGAAGAAATAAATGTAATATCAAATGAAAGTGCATGCATATCGATTCAGGTAATCAGAGAACAAGAAGTCTGGTAAAATATCACATCAAAGAACAAATAAACACAAGTTACTGAACACATTACTTCTGTACAAAATCACACTGGTTTCCAGCATGTTTCTATGGGTCGGAATTCTTAAAATCAAACATCTATTAAATGAAGACCTTCTTGATAAAAACACTGTACATAGTTTTAAGTAAGACAGTGGAATTATGAATAAATGCATTTCATGATACATTCTAGTGTTGTCAATAGTGCTAAATGATACATGTGAACATTCCTACTAAAACATAATTCAGCTACTTCTCAATGTGGAGAAAAGGTGGAATCAGATAGGGACTTTAATTTAGAAGGAATGATTTAAATAAAATGTAGTTTATGGACAAAAAACCTCAAAGAAATACAAATGAGAAAACAGGTTTCAACATTAGACATAAGAAGAGACAAAAGTTACTGACAAAAATTTAGACCTTTTTTCTTTATTCCATTGCAGTCAAGTTGTCTTTTAGGAAGACACAAGATATTGCTCTCTCTTGAATCTAAATCCTGTGGTTGGTGAATACAGTGGCAAGCTGTCATCCATAACAATAAGAAACTGAACATCAAGGTGTTGCTATTACCACCTCTTGAGTCCCATTAAAGATAAAATCTAAAATCTAAACAGCCCCCCTGTAATATTGAAGGACACAGTCAGTGACCTCTTGAGCTGCTTGGACCCCCACAAGTCTATGGGACCGGATGGGATCCACCCAAGAGTGATGAGGGAGCTGGCAGAAGAGCTTGCCAAGCCTCTCTCTATCATCTACCAGAAGTCCTGGCTCACGGGGGACATCCCAGACGATTGGAAGTTGGCGAATGTCACGCCAATCCACAAAAAGGGCCGGAAGGAGGACCCGGGAAACTACAGGCCCGTCAGCCTGACCTCAGTGCCTGGCAGGGTTATGGAACAGATCATCCTCAGTGCAATCACACAGCACCTGCAGGATGGGCAAGGGATCAGACCCAGCCAGCACGGGTTTAGGAAGGGCAGGTCCTGTCTGACCAACCTGATCTCCTTTTATGATCAGGTGACCCGTCTGGTGGATGAGGGGAAGGCGGTGGATGTGGTCTACCTGGATTTCAGCAAAGCCTTTGACACCGTCCCCCATAGCATTCTCCTGAAAAAGCTGTCAGCCCACAGCTTGGACAGGAGCACCCTGTGCTGGGTTAAGAACTGGCTGGAGGGCCGGGCCCAGAGAGTGGTGGTGAACGGGGCTGCATCCAGTTGGCGGCCGGTCACTAGTGGTGTCCCCCAGGGATCAGTGTTGGGCCCGGTTCTGTTCAATATCTTTATCGACGACTTAGACGAAGGGATTGAGTCCATCATCAGCAAATTCGCAGATGACACCAAGCTGGGAGGAAGTGTGGACCAACTTGAAGGCAGGAGGGCTCTGCAGAGGGACCTGGACAGACTAGAGAGCTGGGCCGATTCCAATGGGATGAGGTTCAACAAGGCCAAGTGCCGGGTCCTGCACTTTGGCCACAACAACCCCATGCAGCGCTACAGGCTGGGCACAGAGTGGCTGGAGAGCAGCCAGGCAGAAAGGGACCTGGGAGTCTGCATCGACAAGAAACTGAACATGAGCCAGCAGTGTGCCCAGGTGGCCAAGAAGGCCAATGGCATCCTGGCCTGTATCAAAAACAGCGTCACCAGCAGGTCCAGGGAGGTGATTCTGCCCCTGTACTCAGCACTGGTTAGGCCACACCTCGAGTACTGTGTCCAGTTCTGGGCCCCTCAGTTTAAGAAGGATGTAGAGGTCCTGGAACAGGTCCAAAGGAGGGCAACCAGGCTGGTGAAGGGACTCGAGCACAGGCCCTATGAGGAGAGGCTGAGAGAGCTGGGGCTGTTCAGCCTGAAGAAGAGGAGGCTCAGGGGAGACCTCATTGCTGTCTACAACTACCTGAAAGGAGGCCGTAGCGAGGTGGGAACTGGACTCTTTTCACAGACGACCTTCAACAAGACAAGAGGACACAGTCTTAAGTTGTACCAGGGGAGGTTTAGGTTAGATATTAGAAAGAATTTCTTCACGGAGAGGGTGATCAGGCATTGGAATGGACTGCCCAGTGAGGTGGTAGATTCTCCGTCCCTGGAGACATTTAAAAAAAGACTGGATGTGGCACTCAGTGCCATGGTCTAGCAACTGCTCCGGTGGGTCAAGGGTTGGACTAGATGATCTCTGAGGTCCCTTCCAACCCGGCTAATTCTATGATTCTATGATTCTATAAGTAGGATCAGCAAGACAGGTAATTACAGAGTCTTGGTTCATTCTAGAAGGAGCTCTTGCACTTAAGGAAACTATGGAACAGCTGCAAAGTATCTCTATTAAGGCCTGTCCTTTGCCAAAACAGGTACTTGCAGAACCTGCTGTCATCATGTTCCCTGATGATGATTATTGACATTACACAACTGTTTGGTTACAGAAGTTGTGATATTCAAATGAGGTGATGGCTGAAACATGCAATCAAAACATATGCTTAATATATCAAGAAACAAGGAAATGTAATGGTTTTATGTAGCTCAATCTGAATCTCAGATATTGCGCTATTTTTAAAAAAAAAAGTAGAACAAGGATTTTTAATAAGAGAGTCTCCAAGTTGATAAATTCCTCACCTAAAGCCTACTTCTCCAAGTAATCCTATGGATGGCTCTGAGTGAAATGATAGGGATTGCCTGATTTAATTCAAAAGACACACTGTGCTGACCTTCCTGGTACCAGCTAGAAAGAAAATATTTGCAAAGACAATTAAATTAATGTTTAAATGCCAAACATTCCCTAAAAAGTGCTAGAATAATTATAGCTACTGGAAATGATATTGCTGAAACAAACATGTTGTACTACAGTGCATCTAAATTATAAACATAAACAAATTTTAACATATTCATGTTACTTCCTCTGGTTTGCAGGATTCCAAATAAATATCTGCAAAGCTTTAAATCCTTGAAATTCCTTGAAAAAGGCAATTATTGGCAAGGAAACAGGATTTTCAGAGTAGCTTCTATCCTGATTCTGAATGCATTGATCCAGAGGCAAAACTCTGATATTACCTCATGGCTTCCTGATTATCCACTGTCCTCATGTCTTTACCACATTGCTGATTTTAACTCAGAGTTTACTGTATCTTTGCTAGGGGTAGATTTTTCTTAAGCTTATGTAAAACATCAACCAGAGTGGTAAGTATTTACTTTCTGGATTACAGAGTTAACCAACTAAATCCAAGAGGCACATGAAAGGCAACCGGGAAAAATAAGCTTATTGTAGACTGACTTAAAATTTGGGATTCAGAAGTCTGCTTCTTCAGTTTATGAGTTTGCAGACTGAGGAGTGTTGAAAACCACTTATCTAGCAAAACAGTATTGCATTTAATGATTGATTCATAGTCTGCAAGACTGGGAAGCATCATATGAACAGACTCTGTGAAGGATAGCTGTCAACTATATATATCAGTTTTGTTGTAAATGGGATGCCCAACTACACTGAGTCATAGATGAATTATGCTATGACCTTTTCAGAATGGAAGCTGTTGTTCTTCTAACTCTGCCCTTTAACAGTGCACTCATAGCCACTAAAGCTTATTCCTGCCTGTGCCCCTTCTCCCCTGCCCTCCTTTACCACCATCTCACCACTTGCCCTTCAGAGACCTTATTTATCAGGATGCCCCTCCTCAGTCGGTTCTACTGCAAGGGGCCCCCAGGCACCTATCTCTGTCAACGAGATCAGGTTGTGTATATATATATATATATGTATATATATATATATATGTATATATTTGTATACATTTCTAATTTTGTTCTCTATCAATGTCGTATACATGTGGAACTGAAAATATAAAAAATGTCTCTCGGACCAGTTTTTTTCCTTTGGCTGGTAAATTACCATATGTTTATCTCAAGGAATGCCTGACAGACACCTGGTCGCCCAAACCTAGCAGGATTCCAGGACACAAAGATAAGAAATGACTCATCCCAGGAAGCCTGGAGATATGTATGTATCAGGGCCACCTTGAATGAAGTGACCCCCCCTTTCTTTTGGGGGATAAATAACCCTAGGAAAAGACGGGAAAGGTGAGCGCTTCTTCGGCCTGACGTCTCCTCGGCTCGCCACCCCGATTTCCAGCTACGAAAAGGCATCGCAGCGACGCAACAGCGAAAACCACAAGCAGCGCCCAGCCCGAAGAACCAGGATCAACTCTCCAGCCCGAGGCCTGGCCCTGCGCGGACGGTGACATTTTCTCTCTTTTGTTTCTCCTTTGTTACTCTTAACGACCATCGATTAAGGTGGTTACTTTATACAAAAGGTCTTATTGCTAGTATAACCGGCTTTCCCTGTTTCGAAATAAACTTTTGTAACTAATTTTAAATCCAGCAGTCTAGTTATTTGTCAATTCAAGCGTCGTCTCTGAGTCAGTGGCTGAATTTTCCTCGCAATCAAAATATAAATAATAACTCGGATCGTAACAATCCCTCATGTTATTGCCTTTCTCCTGTTTTAGTAAATCTGTTTCCATATTTTTTTAATTTCCAACTTTATGTCTCTCATCCTTGTTCCCCTTCTATGTTCCCTTGGGAGGGTTGGCGGGGCTGTAGGAAGGAATGAGAACAATTCTGTCCTCTGATTTTTGGTCCACCCAAACTGCTAAGCCATGGCACAAGTCAACAAGACAGGCCACTGCTACCCCTTCAAATTTAGCAACCTTGAACCTTGGTTGTATTCTACCATTTTAAAAAGACTGACACACACATGCACTAGAAGGATTTTATTATTTTACAATCCTCAGAAAACAAGTAATTCTGAATTATGGATTCCTGCAATGGGATTTTTCTTGTTTTTTTTGTACTAACAGTACTACCCTTAGCAGAAAGTGTTGTATTTGTTTGTATTTTGATTCAGTTTCCTGAGCAGTTTGCTTCTACAAATTATCTGTATTTGCTGGGTCAGATAAGTGTGAATTTTAGTACCAATAAGAATACAAGATTAGAACAGTATAGAGGTAGGTTTAAACTATGACAGAACCGCTGTCTGATAAAGAAATTAGGTAGCATATGTCAGGATAAATCTTTTTTATATAAATAGTCATACATCAGAGCTACATTGTTACACAGAACTACTAACGAGTTATAGCTCTTAATGCTCTTAGTCTTTCTCTTTAGAACATAAAGTGCCCATTTACAGACCTCGGAGCCATTTTGGTGATTTCATTGCACATGGCAACTCAGAGACCTTTTCTCTCTCGTGCGTGCAAGGTTACTTTTATTTGGCATTTAACTCCCTTCATATCAAAGCAAGCAGAAAGGAAGCTCCAGCTATTCTTTGGCCATGGCCACAGGGTGAAAAGTAACTATGGTCACTGTAACACACTTGATCTACTCTCCACCTTTATGTCATTTGGGACCATTTGAAGATGGTGCAGACTGAAAGTGCAATACTGGGTTTAATGAGGGGTTGGTTGCTGTTATCTTTAGTAAGCAGTTGCCAGAGCTGCCGAAAACAATCAAAAATTATTACAGCTCTGCTGCACACTAGCTGAATCTGCCATATGGCAGTACTGTGGAAACGGTCCAGATGTACTAAGGAGTTATTTCTTTTTTTAGCTCCCTCCTTACCCTAATAAAACATGTTTATTTGTTGTTTTCACTGCTTTTGTTGGTATATAAATATAGTGGAAAAATCTAATGTGTTTTATAAATTATGTCTGCTATAAAGCAAAGGCTCTGTTAGTAACTGAAGCAGTGTGAAATCTTAACTTTTACTTTCCATTGCATTTTCTGACTAATCTCTTATGAGCCTGAGGTATCTCCAACACTATACTATGGCATAATTCTTACTTAACTTCTCTAAGTATGTTATTTTTTTATATCCTTGTCTTAAAACCACTGGCATACTTCTCCCTCAGTGTCTTAGAATCATGTGCTTTTAATGTGAAGACACTCCAGGAGGTGAAAAGTTTTCTTCCTTTACCGCTTAGCTCTATTGAGCGTGATATTACGCCCGTTGGGTTCTTCTGCAGTTGTTCTGTTCCATCAGATAGTCAGACAAGCTTTTTAAACATGCAAGTGATGCCTCCAGCTGTTTGTCCACATACAGGAAAGCTTTTGGTAGTTGTCTGGAAACTGCAATTTGGAATCAATGCAAAGCCCAACTGCAGACACCACAAATCTTTCCCTAGGTTCTTTCTGTTGCTTTTATTCAAAGTGATTGCTGTTAAATGTTAATTTCCACCTATTTTCATTTCATTAAAACGTACTAGAAATAAACACAGATTTTAAATAATAATTTTCCCTTATGAAACAGAATGCTTCATTCATATACTTCAAATATTTTGTACAGTGTTCACACAGTTTCTCATACAGATCCTAAAGCTGCGTTTGCAACTGTGTTTGCTTATCTTTGTTGCTGACAAAAACTGAAAATTCACACAGATGATGAACTGTAACTGGATAGCTACCTAAAAAAAGGCAGATTAGAACTGCATGACTGTTTTGAATACAGAAAGGGGGAATTCATGCCATTTTGATTTGATCTGCTGTGCTACAAGTCTAGTTACCCTTGTTGAAGGTAATGGAAGGAAACAGAATGAAATTCAGAGGATTTCCCTCAAAAAGTGACTTATTTTTTTCCAGTAAGTGTTTTATACCGTGGTGGTTTTTTGGTTGGTTGGTTGAGGTTTTTTACAATAAACAATTCTGTAAAAATATAAAAAGAATTTGGGCTTAAAATATTTCTAAAAATTAGGAATGAAAATTCATTTCTTGGATTACCCATTAGAAGCTATTACTGAGAATATAAAAACAAAAACAAAAAACAAAAACAAAAACCAGCTGGCTTTTATAGACAGACTTTTATAGATTCTGTCTCTTTCTGGGTTTATTTTAGGTTGTTGAGGTTTTTTGTTTGTTAAGGAAACTTTGATCTTCAACTGAACTTAATACCATTTAAATACAGTTCTTTTCATATTCCTATCCTTGTTCCTTTTATAAGCAGCTCAGTCAGTTTTCCAAAACCTTACTTGTATACACCGCTTTAAACTTGAAGTCAGTGAAGATGTTCATTTAAAGGAGAAAAACAGAACAAGTGCCAACTTCTTGGCTTTTATCTTTTTATTTCTTTGATTTTTCTACTAAAATGGACAGTGAGTGTGTTATTTTTCTGTGTTTCTCCATGTAAAGCTTTCAGATGGAGTTTTATAATCCAGAGAAGGCTATTTGTTATAATTCTGATGTCAGTGATACATGGAAACTGGGAAAGTAACACAATTCTTGACATTCTCAGATCTAGAACAGAATTTTTATTTGAGACCAATGTGTCCTGAACTTTTGAAAAGTTAGCTTGTCAGTGTGTGCTGAAACACAGTGCTGCAAAATGTTCCATTCTTTTTCCTTTTGAAACTGATGTTGCTTGAGAGGGAAAAAAAAAAAGTTCTTTTAGTTGCTATGTCAAATATTCTTTTAATGTAGACATATACTAACTATCCTTTTTTTTTCACTTTCTGTGGACAGTTAGATTTGACATTTAATTCAGAATTTAAAACCTGAAATATTATAGTTTTAACAAAGTCAGGGTAGAACAACATTACAGATTCAAATTTTGATATAAATCTGGTAACATATCTCAAAATAAGATTAATTCAAATAAAAATTGTGGTGGCTCAGTATTATGCATTATTACATAGGTGATCTGACCCATAATACATTTTAAGTCAGTAAAAATCTTCTAACTGAACTTGCCATTTCACCTGTAGAGTTTAAAGTACCTTCCACAAAAAAAAAGGTGTTACTCATTATAATTGCTTTAAAAAATGGAGAAATTGATAAAGAGAAGCACCTCATTCAGACTCACAAAGCAATTTTCAAAAAGAACTGAAAACCCAATTTTTACTTGTATAGTGATAATGCAATATTAGAAGCAGTAAGGAAAGTATTGAATAACACTTAAAGCACTACATAATACTGACACACTGGATAGCTCTGCCATGTTGTCTTTGAATCTGTATTCAGATAAATTGTTTTACATGTGAATCTCTTGGACATTACCATGATTCCTCCTGGAATTCTGTTACATGTTCGTAAAATAAATGAATGAAAACTAATCCATCTTTATAATAACAGTCTTATTTCTACATTTTAATCAAAGAAAATCCACACAAAATAAGTTTTGTGTGCAGTGTGATCCTGCATTCATAAATAATATGTAAATTATGTAGGTACTTACTGTCAATACTTTAAAACAGCTTACAAAAATCTATACTGCAATTTTATTATTTATTACTTCTCTTCCAACAAAAATTTTTCATGTTTATATTCATAACCATATACCATCTATACTGATTCTTTCTAACTTATATCTTAGACTTTCATTCAGCTGAATTCATCTTGCTGTAGATTTTAGATAATTACTGATTTTTATAAGACCAAGAGTTAGTGAAAGTAAAAAGCAGAAATTTAATTTACTACAGAGGGGACTCTGACCAAATTTTGCATAAACTTCACCATATTGTCATGTGTAGATTTGGAATCCAGGTCATAAATTATGAAAAACCTTACCTTTCTCTCTAGTGGGAGATTCAATTAATGTGTAAGTATTGAATCTAACGTTCCACAACTTTAAGTGGATAACTAATGAAGGTAGCTTAACCCAGTATATTCTGGAAAATAATTATATAAAGGGGTGAAAATGGTTTCTAAGGATTCAGTTTTCTTCAGCACACAGTCATCAACACTGGAAGAGGACTCAGTTAGCTCAGTTGAGCCAGCAAACTGGATATATATATATTTGAGGTTTATTTAACTATTCATAAAGGAAGAATACAAAAATCCATACACTGAAGATAAAGAGGTATTGTGGCCATAGACTCCTTCAAAGCCCAAATAAGCTGATAATCACTGAAGGTCCAACTTTATTACCTGTGACTTCATGAGACTCTAAGTCCATTTTGTTCTGCTATAGATAAGCAAAACTATGAATAAGAGATATTTCATTAGGTCTTACATATTTCTGTAGGGGATTCTGGAGGTCTGATGTTGTTCCTTGGGTCTTGTTGCAGTTACTTGATGAAATTATGTCAAGTCTTTTTTTTCCTAAGTGATATGCAAAATCAGTTTTTATGTTAACTCAGGGCAGTTAAGTACTTCCATTTTGGACTGTAAAACTTCATTTTACATCCTTTTCTACCTGTAGAGAATTTTCCAAAATGTCCTAATGGAGCTTACAGTAAGACATTCTTTGTTACAAGATCAGCTATTCATTAGTTCAACACCTATAACCTTACTTTGGACCTACATACTTTTTGTGTCCTCTAATACTATCTAAAAAACAGTGCTTCGAAATTATTGAATTAAAACATTTATGTCACATGATAAGTGCATGTATGTTTTTTAATATAAGTTTATGTTACTGAGTGTGTGCAAGTCCAAGACTTGGACTTATAATACCTCAGGGGCATATGTATATCAAGAAAATATTTCTGGTCTTTTGCACAAAATTTGTATCCTTTTTTTTTTTTTTCACATTCTTATAAATTTCCAGACAGATCAATGCTCTCTACTGTACTGAAATTCATTTTAATATGGCTGTCTGCTCTATCAGAATACACAGATATTTCATTTTGAGCTTTAACTTTTACTGCTTCATAGCAACAAAGCAGAAGAAAATTAAGCATTTCAGTGTACAAAGTGAAGATCATCTTAACTGAATAAAAGCAGAAGCATTTCTGCAAACTGTATTTTGCAAGTTGACCAAGTTATCTCTTTTTCCTTGTAGGCAGTCTCAGGAAACCTTCACTATTAACCAGCAGCTGATCTCTCCCTTTCAGGAGGTGCAAGAAGTTTTGATTTAAATGGAAAGCCAAGAAGGAGTATTATGAGCAATTACATTGGCACTGTCATAGCATGTAAGAACCTTACATTGTGTAGAATACTATAGGGCCACCTTACTTTTCCTTTCCAGCAAACCTTTATCTGTCTCCATATCTAAACTAAAAGAACCACAGCAATTCCCTAGTACAAAAGACTGAAGTGCTGCTTTAAAGAACATTTCCTTTGCTGAGTAGATGTACTTTACGAGCTTTCTTTTCAATTTCTATTTTTTATTTCTTTTCTTTTCTATTTATGGAGTAGAGTTGTATGCTGAATTTATAAAATTGGCAGTAACTACATACTCGGACTTGCAGAAATTCAGTAACTGATAATTACTATGCTAATCTTCTACTCAAGCAGGAAAAATTTCTTGCTGTCTGGTTGGTAGTGTGAGTTGGGAGCATTGATGAAGGAGTCGGTAATCTTGAGCATTTATATTCTATTGAGAATTACATTTAGGATTTAAGGAGCCAGCATGTTATTAATGTAGTCTGTAACTTATATGTGCAGTGGTCGCTGGGTCAGGACACTTGATTCACATATAGTTTACCTCTCCCAGAGATAAATGATGAGAGTCAGTGATCCACATAGCAATTAACCCAAGTATGGATGTGCCCATGTTGTGCAGCTCACATTCTTTAGCTGCAGGATGAACACAGCCAGATGAAGGTGACAGAGTATCCTGCAGGCAGCTCACATGAAGGACTGATGATTATGTCACCTGCGTGGCCTTACCTTTATCTAGCAGTGCAGCAACAAGTTCTTATAAAAGCATACTTTAGGAACAGAGGTTTTTTTGCTTGTGAGGAAATTAGACAGTAGCTCAATGGCAAAAAGGGAGAGCTGCTCACTGTGGTCAAGATCTGCTCTGCTCTGCACAGCTCGTCAGGGGAAAATCCAGACAGGTTCTGTCTGATGCTGCAAGAATGTAGGTGCCCATAGGGACAAAAAGTTTGCTCACTAAGTATAATCCTACTCTTATTCTGTCTTATTAAAACAGTCATTTTATTAAGATATATATTGTCAGACCTTTCTTACTTAGATCTAGAAATAGCCCTGCACCAACTCACTTTCAACTTACACCCCACCACCACCCCCAGTGCAGAACAGTGTTGTCTTTGAAAACAAAAGGAAGAAATCAGAAGACACAGCTATGCAGTTTAGGCTTTTGAATACTAGGAATAAATTAAAAAATACCTGTAATATCTATAGAGAAAGAAAGGTAACTGTACAAAATACCAGCTAACTATAACTTGCTGCCTCTCAGAACATGGCTCTATGCAATGTGCACTAACTTATCCATTCTCCAGATATAAGTCCACAACAAAGTTTGCAGAAAATATTCTCTTACTCTTCTTCCAGATGACAATGGCCAAATTTGAAGTTTACAGTTAAAAAAAGCCAATCCTAATGTTATTAATTATTGTTCTGGAAAAATAAAGCAAAAAAATAAATTCTGAATTATTCACTAAAAAAGATGAAATCACCAAATACTCGAACATTTCTGGGCAAGAAATTTTTGTGGTTAGGAGAATGAGTTCTAGATTCTCTAAAACTATATTATGGTCTGCACGTAAATATGGTCTTAGCTTGCACTAGAGGAATTAAAATATAAAGTAAGAAATAGTAATATGTTAAGATCCAATTATGTTTTTCGTTCTGACCCTAAGTTAAATATAAGTCAAGTAAATTTTAAAAGACAGTCCATGCTAGAGATAGAATCAGGGTTCAAAGAAGCACAGGTGAGACTCCACATAGAAATAGTAACATCTTGAAAATCTCAGAATCTCTTTTATGCTATAAGATGGTATATCTCCAATAAATCTTACTACATTAAAAAGCTTTTCAAACAGTTATTTCAATGAAAGAAATTATAGTAATAATTTCATCATTATGTTCTACTGACATATAATGCAATGTCTGTTATTTGCTGCTTATCTGTATAGGTGCTGAGATTCTGAGTATGGAATAACATTAAAAAAAATTTTTAAACATTTTTTTTTCAATCTAAATATGGAACATGTCCACATGGTGTTATGATTTTGGGGTTGCTATATGAATTTTTCACTGTCATTCATTGTTCCATTTACTCATCATTTTCTGGCTGTCATTTCAGTACAACAGGATCACTGTGTTTTCTAAGCATAAACATTGTTGGATTTTAGCCCTCTGTGATCATCCACAAAAGGAAGAGAGTATTTGTTCTTCATAATTCCTAAATCTGCAAAGTAACATTTTTTTCTTCTATATTTCCAAGAGCACTCCTCAGCTTGCTGACCTCTTCCTTAACCAGCTATAATCAACCATTTTTGACCTTTGTACATAAAAAAAGTTGTACACCTATACAGAGGAAGGAAGTGGAAGAAGATTAAAGTCAAAGCCAACTCTGCTCTGCTAGCACAGGAGAGCTTTACCTATGTCTACAGGCAAAAATCTGCTCAGGTTTTCAGTTCTTGGAAATTTTCAAATTTATTCTTAATGTTTATGGTTTTGAACACATATTAGAAAAACAATTCATGTAATAATATATAAAGAAGTTAATGAAAATTCTTCAGCACAGTTTGCAAAGAAAAGAAGAGAGGGAAAGTGGTTATATAATTCTTATAACTGCAGAAGTAGTCCTGTAACAGCAAGAGCAGGAGGCATTTATATTTTAAATCTCACTGGTGTTCACTGAATCTACTAGTAGTAAGTCTACTCCGCTTATCAAAATATAGTTCAGCTTTGAAAACATACCAATGCAAGGGAAGAAAACAAAGAGACAAATAGTTAATTAAAGTATATTTTTTTCTTTATCAACTATGTGTTGGTGTACCTATTAACAGCTACATATAATCTGTGCACATAGTATATGTACATTGGGGAATGTTTTGAGGATAGTTCTGCGGGATCTGTGACTGCTGTTTGCTCAATGTTGGGTAAAGTATATTTCAATTCAGACATTAATGAATAGTCTCTAGTTTCTTTCTTATTCTAAATCAATAAGAACTTTGTGGTTGTAGGGAAAAATGAAACAGTTCAGATATTAATTCTGAATTAAGATTGATGCTTAATATCAATACCACAAATCTGCATTTCCTTGGATATAGTAATATTAATATTAAATTCAACTTTTTTTCTTACTTTTTAGTTAGGGTTTAATTTGTTTTTATTCTTTCTGCACAGAGTCTCTGGTTACTTGTCATGACCTTTTCATTATGAAATTTAAACTGTGTTTTTAACAGTGCAAGTGACATTTCTGCCAGCTACCTCAGAAAAAGTGAAGTTTGCCCTTCTGCCTAATGTTCAGAGTATGTTTAGAAATAACAGCAGAGATGTATTTGAATGTATTGATAACAAGTGCAGTCAAAAATTACATCAAACTTCTAGACAGAGCTCAGGAAGAGGAGGTATCTGAGCAGAGGTTCCCCTGCAGCCTGTGGTGGGATGCTGGGCTGTCCCCTGGGAGCCCATGGAGGAGCACAGTGGAGAAGATGTGGATCTAGAGCCATGGAAGACCCTTTGTCAGGGGAGGTGACTGTGTCTGAAGACATCGGTGGGTCTGTATTCATCCCAGGCTGGAGTAGTCTGTGCCTGAGGGACTGCACCTGCGGGAGGGACTCATGTCCCAGAGGTTAATGATAGACCCCCTCCCGTGAGAGGGACCCCATACTAGAGGAGGGGAAGAATGTGAGGAGGAGGAGGAGCAGAAACAACATGTACTGACCCTAATCCCCATTCCCCAGCCCCCACTGGTGGGGAGGAGGTAGAGTTAATGGGGGCAAAGTAGTTTGGGCTTGGGAGGAAGGCAGTGGTGGGGTGGGAAAAGATGTTTTTAAGACCCAGTTTTGTTTCTCATTGTCCTGCTTTGATTTCATTGATTGCAAACAAAACTGATTTTTATTTTCCCCAAGTTGAATATGGTTTGTCCATGACTGTAATTGCTAAGTGAACTCTACGTGTCCTTGTCTTGACCTATGAGATTTTCATTATATTTTCTCTTTTCTATTCCACTGGGGACGAGAAGTGAGCAAGTAACTGTGTAGTGCTTTGTTTCAAGCTGGGCCTAAATTGCAACACCATGTGAAAATACTGGACAAGATCTTATCTAAACTAAGAACAGACTTTCATAAAATGTGCAAGAAAAGATTTAGAAAATATTGAAACTTCTATCAAAAAGACTTTAATAGCTAAGTTAAGAAAATCATTAAATCATAGTCTTTGTAACACAACATTCTATAACAGTCTGAGAAAATTATTTTGAACATGAGCTTTCCAGGTAATACATAAATATATTCAATTGCAAAAACAAAACAAAACAAAATACCTTGCATTAATAGCTGTGAAGAGATAGGAAAATGTAGATATAGTATCACTGACTTCATCTAAGGAAAAGGATACAACCATCAAATTTAATGTTAGCTAAAGAGACAGCAAAGCAAATGTTGTATTTTAGTGGGAAGGAAGCCTCTTTTCAACATTTTTACGAGTCAAAGGATATTGACTCAAAAGGGTTAGACTTACTCCAGGGGTGCAAACATGTCTATATTACACAACTGTGCAGTATGCTCTTCTAGCAGCCATGGGGCCGATTGTGTATTCATGCAGCTATCCTGATGCCATAAACAACAGTTTCTCAGCAGAATTCCTCTGTCCCATTTCAAAGGGTAATTTTAACTTTGGGGTTTTAAGACCCTTTTTTACTACTTTATTTTCTGCTCTGCCTATTGATTTTTCTAACCTTTTGACAGAAGTTTTACTTGCCTTTTCTTGCTGCATAATTCTTTTAAATTACATTCAGACCGGAAGACATATTCTGATCTCCATTATACAAAACTATAGTAATCCACTGAAGTTAATAGAAATGTATTAGATTCACAATGATGGAGCAAAAATAGACCCATTAGCTCTTAGCGGTCCAGCTTTTAAGCCAGGGAAGAGCACAATGGGTCAAGTTCATTTCCAGTGGAACTACAATAATGTCTGCAGAGTTCTAACAGAAGAAATCAGGATTTAAAAAAAAAAAAAAGTTGGCTTTTTTTTTTTTTCTTCTCTGAAACATCAATCTTGCAGTCTAAGCGTTTTGAAAGCATGATGGTAATTATTGTCATGACTTTGCCAGTAACTCTTAAGACACTTCCTGACTGTTGGGCATGTGCCCATAATTTTGTACCCCAAGCTTTGATCACCTTTCACAATAGTGCAAGCAACCTAGTGAGTACTTTATTTTGCCCTCTTCCCCACCAGGTTTTTTGTACTTATACAGACTAATGGTGTGAAAGCCCACCCTTAAGCACAGGGAGGAGTCACTTAGGATTAGCCCTTGCATATAAAACTTGGAAAATACTCTGAATATTAAATTTTAGACATGCTTGTAGATATTTTTGGAATTATGTTCCTTCTATTTATGGTCCAAAATTTTCAGCTACTATATTTAAAAATATAACCAGAGTAGATTAATAAAATAGACAACTAGATATCTGGCTATATAGGAGAGAGACTTGCACCTTAAAAGATAAAATTTTCCTTTCAACAATTAAAGTTGGAAATACTGGGGAGGGGAAATTTGCTCAAAGACTGTCGAATCCAACCTCCACCCTCAGAGGTCAGGTCCATCTTTTACTGGGCCAATTGACCAAAGCCCTGTCTAACCCAACCTTTAACTTTTACAGGAATGGGACATCTGCAGCCTCCCAGGCAACTTGTTCCAGTGTCCCATCATCCTAATTGTAAAAAACTCTTCCTTAAATCCAAGCTAAATCTACCCTCTTTCAGATGCCCCATATCATGTCACTACAGGTCTTGATAAAAAGGCTCTCTCTGTCTGTCTTGTAAGCCTTCATGTGCCTTTAAACATTTTAAATTAGTTAGTAGAAAATACATTTCACAAAAATTCCCATTGTTAGTAATAATAAACTTGAGTATCTAGTAATTTGATGATTTTTGATGTAGATCTCACAACAGAGGACATACAGTACCCTCTGGAAAGTGTAGTAAGAAGCAGATATGATTTGTTCTTCAATTATTGCTTTTTATTGTCAAAAATCAAAGTGTTTGGGAGAGCATCTGAAAGCTTCTGGTCTAATTTCCTTACAAAGCTATAGTATGAGCTCGTGATTGAAAAAAAAAACCAAAGTAAACAAGCAAACTAACAAAAATGAAAAAAACCACAGCTATCTGCAATATTTCACCTGTATAGAATCATAAAATCATTTGGGTTGGAAAAGACCTTTAAGGTCATCAAGTCTAGCCATTAACCTAACACTGCCATGTTCAGCACTGAACCGTGTCCCTAAACACCACATCTACATTTCTTAAATACTTCCAGGAATGATGATTCAGCCACATCTTTAGGCAGCCTGTTAGTCTTTAATAACCTTTTCAGTGAAGGCCTTTTTTCCATTATCCAATCTAAACCTCCCCTGATTAAATTTGAGACCATTTCTTCTTATTAAGTCACTAGTTACTGGGGAGGATAGGCCAACACTTACCTCGCTACAACCTCCTTTTAAGTGGTTGTAGAGTCAGAAAGTTTCTCTTCAGGTTCCTTTTATCTGGGCTAAACCACTACAGTTCCCTCAGCAGTTCTTCATTAGACTTATTTGCCAAGCAACTTATTCTTATACAACTTACTCTTACATGACTTATTCTTCAACAGCTTTTTTCCTCTTCTCTGGACATGCTTCAGCAACTCCATGTCCTTATTGTAGTGATGGACTCAAAACTAAACACAGTATTTAAGGTGAAGCCTCACCAGTGCCAGGTACAGAGGGACAATCTCTTCTCTAGTCCTGCAAAGTTCTTGTTACAAGCCAAGGTGCTGTTGGATTTATTGGATACCTGGGCACACTGCTGGCTCATACTCAGCCTACTGTTGCTCAACATCCCCATGTCCTTCTCCTCTGGGTATCTTTCCAGCCACTTGTAGCCAAGCCTGTAGAACTGCATGAGGTTTTTGTGACCTGAGTGCAGGATCCAACACTTGGGCTTGTTGAATCTCATACAATTGGACGAGACACGAGCAGAGACAAGTGAAAGCCGGTGGTGTGCATTCTGATGTAGAGAGGCTTATGCTCTTTCTTGATAAAGCATGTTAAATCGAAAACACAATTTCCATAGGGATGTTTACTAGTACACCTTTCAAAAGCACTATCCTATCAGAGAGATTTTGAGATCTCTGCCAAAATTCAATGTATGAAATTAAACAACCAACCTATGCAAGCAGTATAAATAAAGCAGTAATCTACCATTTACCCATGATTAACAAATGGGCCCAGTAAACTATTAAAAAACTGGAATGCTGACAGGTTTGGTATGGAGAGAATCAATGATAGTAATCATATTTGGGCGTTGTTTTGCTATGAGAAAATGGACAGACTTTTAGAATCTATTTTTCAGGGCTTTTCTGTCCAGATACCTGTATATAACAGAAGGGTGATCATCTGTTATGTTCAATATTTGAGCTTTATATTTTCCAAACTCTAATTTAGTTTCCAAACCTGAAACTTCTCATTGAACTGGAACAGCAAAACAATTGCTTCAGGCTAAATTAGATTTGTTAACTCTTCTCAATAGAACAAGAATACAAATTATTTCTCAGAAATGGGTGCAGACTCCAGCAGATGCCATAGAATGATTTAAAAATAATGTTGCCAAATTGATTAATGTTTGTTTACACACGAAATGTTAAAGGTAAATTTCAATAGCTAAATTGCTATATTACTGCTTTTTCCTAAATATATAGAGGCGTTCACATTTGATAAATAAAATGCTCCCTTTTGTAACATTTCTATTGATTTTTTCCAGCTTCTAGCCAGCACTGTTTCTTTTCTTTTCATCCTGTCATTTCAACACCTGTATGATAACTTGTTTTAAAACTGCAAGGCCAGCTTCCAAAGTGTTCTGAAATAACGAATTATACAATTTAGGAGTGTATTTTGGAGGAAAACTTAAGCAGTCAATAGGGAGTTGAATCAGTCACCAGACCACAAGCAGCCAATCGGGCTGATATGAGCTGCTGCTGGTTAACTTGGCTTAGTTTAGGCTAAACTGCCTTGCAAATGCAGTGTTTTGTTTCATGCTGTCTGACATTTTGACCTGCGTTAATAAACCCACTTAGGGAGCAGGCTTGCTGGAATGTGGGAATGAGATTCCTGAAAGCAAAATGATGTGGGCTGAATTGCCAGGCTGAAATAACACTTTCATATCTGGCAGCCTTTTCTCTGTTGTCCTATTGACTGTCTACACTAATAAATCTATGGGTGCACTTGTGTACCTAAACTGCAGTGGTATCATCCTGACAACTTGTTTTATTCCCATTTATCATAATCAAGTGTCATTCTTTGTAATTGCCCAAGGCAAGTTCACATAGTTGAGCTCAAAATGTGATTGTTCAGCAGATGTGTCTCATGTTCTGTGTGCCTCATTCTGAGGTTTTAGATTTTAATGAATCACAGAGCTTTGAGAGAGTCCAGCATCATCTGGAGAGTACTCTAATGCACAAACATCTGTGAGGACAAATGGAGGGAAAGGGTAAACTCAATGCTGATCCAGCAGCACAGAACAGAGGCTGAGCTGAGTTATGCCCATGATAGGAAAGGTAAAATTAAGAACAGATATACCCTTGTGTAGTCTGAAGGCCTGAATACCATTTTTGGCAGAGATGTGATCACTGAACTATACCCTATAAAAATCATTCAACATTTCTTTCAGATAATTTCGTATTGGTGTAGAAAGCCCACAGCACATTTCAAGAACAGACGTGCTTTAAAAGTTAATCTAAGTTATTCTTATCAGAATGCTGTATCTCAAAGTTGAGGAAATGAATAGATTTACAAAAGAGTTTTTCTATTCTGTTTGGTTTGTCTATACAAGAGATATAATTTTGTCATAGATGGACATTAAATAATTATCCTTAATATGTGCAAGTTAATATATTGTAAAAATGTACATATATACTGAATTAACAACATATGTATATGTTTTTGAAAAGAGATATGGTAAAAACAAGTTTTAAAATCCTTAGGAGGGCATTTTATGTTTTGTGAAGTTTCATTGTACTCAAAATGCCAATTTATCAGATGAATTCTCATTTACTTCCACTAGGTATATTTTTGACTCAGGTTTCCAACCCAGACACTGGAATCAGTTTCAAATGTCAAGTGAAAATGAGATAATACCTTTCCTGAGAAGGAATTTGAATTTGAGCATTTGAAGTTACATTTCTTATAAGAAAAAGTGATTTTTTATTTTGAACTTTTGATCATTAAAAAAAATTGTTAGTAGAATCTTTAGTAGCTGCATTCTGGTCCAATAATTTCTTTGCTCATTTACCTAAATAAAAGAATCCAGTGAGGACATATCTATTTGAAAAAAAACACTATGAAAATAATTAATCTTTTTCCAAAGTTTCCATCACCAGCTTAGCTCTTGGAGGTTGTGATGCTTTGTGGCTTCTTCAGGGTTCACAAGATTTCTTTAAGTTCTTGTATCTAAGAAGAGTTCCTGGTAGCCTTGGGCACCAGATTTCACTGATCTACCAAGCCACAGAAAAAGCTGTGTAACAGGAAGAAGAGATCAGTTACCACACTCACAAGGGCCCAAATAATTCTGTTTTAAAATATACAGACAACTTTTTTTCTATGTGGAAATTTGGAAAACTCTTTCCAAAGGAAATAGGTTTCTTATTGATGATTTTTCTTTCTTTGTTGTTGAATGTTGACATTACCAAAAGTCCAGAACTCTAGAAACAGTCCATGTCTATCCAGTTCATCCTACTTAACATGTGTTCCAGGTATCTTTCATTTCTGCTATATTTCTAATATATCTTAGTCTTCTAAAAAACCGCAAACCCCTCTACTTTAATAATATAAGGATTCAATAAAAATTACTCAGGTGGTTTTCAAAAGAAAATGGTCCAGTTTACAGAAGGGAAAATGGGAAGCAATATTTCTTATTAAAAAAAAAAACCAAAAAAAACCCCAAAAAAACCAACCAAAACGTAATATTCCAGCTACGAAATATTATGCAAGATGAAACCTAATTGGATCACTGGTTATAAGGATAATTAATCTCTATTACAACAATTCCTGAAACTGTTGAATTATTTTCCCTTGCAGCTTTATAGTCCATCTACAACAAAATGTCCCTTTCATTATTATAAAACATAACAAAACAAAAAAATCCTTTTGGAACTCTTGGTTTTTGGTTTTTATAAAAGAAGAGAATCACATTTTTTCACATTTCTTTCAACTGCAATTCATTTAGGGTTTCCAATGCTCACAGGATTCAATCTGGTATTTAATTATGCTCATATAACCTTTATTATCCTCATGCTGATGAGGTGGATCTCTTTTTTAACTGCAAAGATGACAATGGAGCTTTTCACTCTCTTAAACTGTGAAGTTCTCATTAAGGGCATAAGGTGTTTGAAGTAAAAATTCTTCTCTTTATTACTGAAATTTGTCTTAGAAAGAGGTCATCCTACAGAGTAGATGAGAAGCAGAAAATTTTAGATCTCATGTTAAATAATACATGCACAACTCTAAGAAATTAATGTAATGGAACAAGCTTCTAGAAAGTTTATAATTGCTCAAGATAGACTACTGATTTGTGATAAGGGCATTAAACTCATCTGTTTCTTCTGATCCTATTTAGTCTCTTTCTCATATAGCAATTATAAAACCTGAAAGGCATCTGACTAGCTCACCCAGCAATTACTATTAGAACATGGATGTATTTCTTACTGTTACATAAAATTTGGAGATGTGTAGAGGTCCAAGAATACCTGCAGCTGATGGCAAGTATTGAACTTAGTCTAGGTTACTTCTGAGGACTGCCTTCCTCCTCCTCTCCTTTACACCAACACAATCCTCAGACAAACAAACAAACAAACCAAACACCAAACCAAACCAAACAAAAAACACATAACAACCCCAACAACTTAAAGAGATAGAATAGAAAAAGGGAAACATTCTGCAGTGTCCAGATGGGAACACCTGTGCTATGATGCCCACAGATAAGTATGATTCTATGACAATATGAAATGTCTTCTGAGCATCATCTAGAGACTGCTGTGAGTGGGTGCAGATGTTGCACAATAACTGGCTAATAAGGTTTGCTCTTAAGTGTTCTGTGATCTTGCCTTTAATATTGCAAACTGTAGATAAAGAATACCTATCTTGCTTGAGCCCCATTAAAATATAATTTAAAGCTCTATTTTAAAATAAAATTCTACCATGTAAGTGGTTGAGTGCTTCTATTAAAAGGAACTCTGAAATATGAAAACATGGAAGAACTTTACAGCTAAGAACCTTTTCTCACTTGTGTTAATTTCTTACTATTATTTATTTTGATATGTATTATTTCTTACTCTTCATACTTTCTTAGAATTTTCACAAATTTTCCCCCGTGCTTCTGATTTAATTTAATTAATTCCACAGAAACATGGGTAACTAATTTGAAAGGCATTTTTGGAAGTCAAGGCTGTGGCAGCTTCAAACTTAGTTTCAGCTACAGAGACAGACGAGGTTATTCTGTACCTTGTCTTGGTGTGAAAACCCATCTGGGCAGCCCATTCCAGTATTTAGCCAGCCTCATGGTGAAGATTTATTTCCTTATATTCAAACAGAATTTCCATTGCTGCAATTTTTTTTCCTCCAAATCTTTTGCTGTACATCTCCAAGAATGTTTTGCCTCTATGCTCTTTATGACCACCTGTTATGCAGTCAAAGAAAACAAGTAGATTTCCCTTTAACCCATGCTTCTTCAAGCAGAATAAACCCAGCTCTTCACATATAATATGTGCTCCACTGCCCCAGACAAAACTATAAATGCCATGTTTGTAAGGAGTATTTGTGAAAAGCTCTGTAAAATTTATATGAAGTTTTTCATGCCTTTATATGGAACTGTGTCTTCCAAATCTGGCTTGTTCTTTGATTTGTTATTTCTGCTTGACATACTTTAGATTTGGATTTTTTACAGAAATATAGTGGTACTTTTTAATTTCCTAGAAATTACACATAAGTTGAATTCTTAAACACTGTGATTTAAGTATTTTCCAGGTCTGCTTCACATGTCTGTGTGTCTTTCTTGTTTGTTTGTTCTAATCCAGCTAAGAGTTTAGTGGACTGCTTTTTCTGCTTACAGCTGCTGTTAATTTGATACTTTTCTACCATGCCCCCTTTAGTGAGATTTTCATTTCACAGCCAGTTTTTGTCATAAGGTTACAAAATCTGCTTGTTGCTGAAATGGACATTAAGACACTGGGTTAATTAGAAATTCTGTATCGCAGTCTTTTTTGTGGGTTCTGACCATATTTATCTAAGCTTAATATAGTATTTTATGAAATCTTCCTGCTTACCTGGAACTGTGTGACTAACCAACCATGTGGCATCTTTTTTAACACCTAAAATTTCAGAAAATACTTTGATTAGTGGAGCTGCAAAATAGGAACTTCCATCTCAATCAATGCTTTATGAATGGCCACATCCTTGAGTTGTTCCAGTGGATTGCGGTAACCAGATAGCCTGTATTCCTCTGTGATCATTTTAACAGATCTACAATCCATTTCTGTTTATTATTGCAAACTGCATGGAGAACATAACCTAAATATCTTGCTACAAAAGACTCCAGTGTGTCCCTTCATGCGGCTGCAGAAACAGCCCTTCAGTTGACTGTATGCAAATATCTCTGTATATTTTGGTGAATTATGCATCAGGAGCTGTCTGTCTAGAGGAGGTTCTGCAACAGTCTTCATCAAGATGTTTAAGCATATAAATACTGTCTCAAATAGGGCTGTAGCAAGTGGTCACAGTGACCATGAAATAATAGAGTTTTCAATACTCAGGGATGCAAGGAGGACTAACAATAAAATCATTACACTGGACTTCCAGAGGGCCAATTTTGGCCTTTTCAGAAGACTGATTCAGAGTGTACTCTGGGAAACAGCCCTTGAAAGAAAAGGTGCCCAGGAGGGATGGGTGTACTTCAAGGAACAAGTCCTGAATGCACAGGAGCAGAGTGTCCTTGTGTGCCAAAAGGCAAGCCAGAGGGGAAGACAACCAGTCTGGCTGAACAGGGAGATACTGAAGGAAATTGGGTAAAAAAGAGAGCTTACAGACTATGGAAAAAAAGGCTGGCTACTCAGAAAAGTTTAGGAATATATTTATGTCATGTAGAAAGAAAATTAGAGAAATGAAGGCACAAATTGAACTCAATCTTGCCATTTCCATGAAGGATAACACGAAGTCTGTCTACAGATGCATCAATGGTAAAAGAAGGGGCAGGGAAATGCTCCATTCTTTGTTGGACATGGGGGAAACATGGTTTCCAAAGATGAGGAAAAGGATGAGGTGCCATAGTCTAGCAACCGCAACGGTGGTTCAAGGGTTGGACTCGACGATCTCTGAGGTCCCTTCCAACCCAGCCGATTCTATGATTCTATGATTCTATGATTTAACACATTCTTTACCTCAGTTTTCAACAGTAAGACAGGTTGTCATGAGGACAGCTGCTTCTGGGGCTTGTAGAGAGAAATAAGAAGCTGAATAGACACCCTGTAATCCTGGAGGAAAGTTTGTGATCTGCTGAGCCACGTGGATCCTCACAAGTCTATGGGACCAGAGGGGATTCAACCCAGGGTGATGAGGGAGCTGGCGAGAGCTCACCAATCATCTCTCCATCATTTACCAACAGTCCCGGGTCATTGGGGAGGTTTATGGAGCAGAGCATCCTGGGGACAATCACACAGCACGTACAGGATGGACAGGGGATCAGACCCAGCCAGCACAGGGTTAGGAAAGGGCAGGTACTGTCTGACCAACCTGATCTCCTTTTATCATCAGGTGACCCACCTGGTGAATGAGGGGAAGGCTGTGGATGGAGTCTGCCTGGACTTTAGCAAGACCTTTGACACCGTCTCCCACAGCATTCTCCTGACAAAGCTGTCAGCCCAGGGCTCAGCCAGGAGCACTCTGTGCTGGGGTAGGAACTTCTGGAGGCCCTCAAAGAGTGGTGCTGAATGATGCTGATCCAACTGGCAGCTGCTGACCAGTGGTGTCCTCCAGGGACCAGTGTTGGGCCCAGTTCTATTTAATATCTTCATTGATGATTTAGATGAGGTGATTGAGTCCACAATTAGTAAATTTGCAGATGATACTAAGTTGAGGGGGAGTGTGGATCAGCTGGAAGGCAGGAGGGCTCTGCAGAGGGACCTGGACAGACTGGAGAGTTGGGCTGATTCCAACGGGATGAAGTTCAACAAGGCCAAGTGCCGGGTCCTGCACTTTGGCCACAACAACCCCATGGGGAGCTCCAGGCTGGGCACAGAGTGGTTGGAGAGCAGCCAGACAGAGAGGGACCTGGGAGTCTGGATTGACAGGAAGCTGAACATGAGCCAGCAGTGTGCCCAGGTGGCCAAAAAGGCCAATGGCATCCTGGCCTGTAACAGGAACAGCGTGGCCAGCAGGTCCAGGGAAGGGATTCTTCCCCTGTACTCAGTGCTGCTGAGGCCACACCTTGAGTACTGTGTCCAGTTCTGGGCCCTTCAGTTCAGGAAGGAGATTGAGGTGCTGGAGCAGGTCCAGAGAAGAGCAAGGAGGCTGTGAAGGGATCCATCACAAGTCCTGTGAGGAAGGTCTGAGGAAGCTGGGGCTGTTCAGTCTGGAGAAGAGGAGGCTCAGGGGAGACCTCATCACTCTCTACAACTCCCTGAAAGGAGGGTGTAGTCAGGTGGGGGTCGATCGTTTCTACCAGGCGGCCATCAGTAAGACAAGAGGGCATGGATTTAAGCTCTGCCAGGGGAGGTTCAGGTTGGATATTAGGAAAAAATTCTTTATAGAGAAGGTGATCAGGCATTGGAACGGGCTGCCCAGGGAGGGTGGAGGTGGAGGGTGGTGAATTCTCTGTCCCTGAGGTTTTTAAGAAGGGACTGGTGTGGCACTCAGTGCCATGGTCTGGTAACTACAGAAGTAGTGGATCAAGGGTTGGACTTGATGATCTCAGAGATCAAGGTCGTTGATGAAGATGTTAAACAGGACTGGACCCAGCACCGATTCTTGAGGGACTCCAATAGTCACAAGTCTCCAGTTGGACTCTGCACCACTGATCACCACTCTTGGGGCTCTATTGTGTAGCCGGTTCTTAATTCATCTCACTGCGGATTCTTCTATCCCACATTTTCTTAGTTTGATCACAAGGATGTTATGGGAGACTGTGTCAAAAGCCTTGCTGAGGTCATGGTAGACTACAGCCACTGGTCTCCCTGCATCTAGACACTCAGTTAAAGCATCATAGAAGTCTATCAGATTAGTCAAGCATCATTGCCCCTTGCTAAATCCATGCTGACTACTCTTGATAACCTTCTTCTCTTCCATGTGCTTAGAGATGACCTCCAGAATGAGCCACTCCATTATTTTTCCAGAGACGGAGGTGAGGCTGACTGGTCTGTAATTTCCAGGATCTTCCTTCTTGTTCTTTTTGAAGACTGGAGTGACAGTGGTTTTCCTCCAGTCCTCAGGCACCTCTCCTTTTGCCATGATCTCTTGAAAATGATAGAGAGCGGTAGGGCAATAACATCAGCCATCTCTCTCAACACTCTTGGGTGCATCCCATCAGGGCCCATGAATCTGTGCATATTCAGTTTACATAACTGATTTCTTACCCGGTCTTCACTGACCAGTGGTGAGTCTTCCCTCCTTCAGGCTTTTTTTGTTATGTCCAGAGCCTGGAGTTCACAAGGGCTGGTCCTAGGATTAGAGACAGGCCCACATATTCCCTATTCTTCCTCTTACTACTGATAAATTTGAAGCAGCTCTTCTTGTTATCTTTTACTTCCTTTACTAGGATTGTCAAAACTTATTTTCTTTAAGTTTTGATGTGCTTCCACGTTCATTCCTTGAGCATTACCACCACTTCTTCTCTTTAAGGACAGGGCTACTTGTGTCCAAAGATGACAAATGCTTTTAGCTTTTCATTATGGGATCACCCTTTTCTTCCTTGTGCTGGTAGTTAGAGAGATCTTAGAAAACTCATCCTGAACTGAGAAAATATCTAGGAGTTTCTCTTAGTCTTCTGTTTCTAATTCTTTATTAATGAATCAATTATTAGCTTTTTTAGGAAGTCGGGGTTGTGTTTCAAACTTTACTTGTATTTCTGTGCTTATCCTAGTTGCTGCAAATTTCCATTTTTCACCCCCTCACTTAGTCACCTCACCAATCACTACATTCCAATTGTAAATATCTTTCATTTTTTTATTCAAAACTAAGACCAGATCTAAGGTACTAATGTCTTTTCTCACATGTTGACAGTAGAGAGTCATAGACAGTGTCAGTGAATAGTGTTCAACTCTTTCTGCTTGCTGTCCATACAGTTTGTGTACTAAAATCTTCACTTCTTCTATTGTAATTCCATTATATAGGATAGGGTCCACTGATCTTGTGGGCTTTGAATGTGTCTGAATTCAACATTCTGTGTTGAATGTTTTTCCATTCATTGTTCACGTTGCTGAGGAACGTGGGGTTACACTGCAGTTCAGTTCTTTCCAGTTACATACTCCCAGTGTCCCATGGACAACACTAGGGCTGAACATCTCTTCCACATAGTGTAAAAGTTTGCTCCAGGCAACTAACTTTTTGAACCACAGGTTCTGACCTGTAACGTTTCCCTTTCCATTTGCATCAGTTTTACAAATAATTCTGATCAACCATGGAGCTTTCAGTGACCCGTTTATAAGAGTGCAATTAAGTTACTTGGGTTTTACTGTTCCTAACACTATGAATAGGCTATAGAAAAACCTCCTGGGGTTCCAATTCTACAGGGTTCTTCCTCTGACTCTATTTTTCTCAGTCTAACACAGTTACTTTGTATGCTTGTCAAATTTTGTGAAAATCAAATTCAGGAGCAGAGGGATTTGGGGGCAAAGTGCCTCCAGGAACTAGTAAGGCCATCTTATACCTCTAAAAAATATCATTTTAAGACAGATGGAGAAGCTTGAGAAAGCATGTTGTAATACAGATTTCTCTATTGATTTTTTTCCCCCAGCTACAAAAATAACTCAGCTAACTCTGTTTTAAATTCTGTATCTACACCCTGGACTTTTTCTTCATAAAATCCATTATAAATCTCATTATTATAACTGTCAAAAGATTGCTTTTACATTTTTTGTAGAAGTTTGTCTTCCAAGATGCTGATTTAAATGTTAACAGCTCTTTCTTCAAGTGACTGTTCCCTGGCTTTAAAATGCAGCAGATCTTGCACAGAGATTAAAAAAAAAAAAATGCTATAAGAAATTAAGAAATTGTACTACTTTGTCACATTGATAAAGCTTGAATAAAAATAATGACATTAAATCTAAAATATTTGCTGTTGTTCAAGCTTAGGTGGATACTTTCCTGAAGTTGTCTCTTTTTTAGATTGGGAAATTGAGCTACTGTGTAAAAAATCTATTTCTTGACTAGAGTGTAATTATGTAGTGGAGTAGCTTTGGCTACAATCAAACTCCTATCCAAAAGCTCCTTCACTTATAAAATAGGAAAAAAATGAATTAGAAAAACTCACGAGTCTAAATAACACAAGGAATTTTCTTAAAAGATATTTTTGAGAGCAAAATGGAGTCTTAGTTTTGACCCATGGGGTTGTTGTGACCCAAGTGAAAGACCAAAAGCTTGACCTGCAAACTTATTGAGGGTGCATTCCAACCCCTCATCCAGATCATTTATAAAGATATTAAACAGAACTGTCACCAAAACTCGGGAACACTACTTTTGATCAGCCAACAAACAGATTGTACTCCCTTCAATACAGCTCTGTGGGCCTGGCCACCCAGTTTTTTACAAAGCAAAGAGTACACTTCTCTAACCAGTTCCCTAGACAAAAACCTGAGCACGCCTAAAGAGCCAGCAAGGTTTAAATTAGGTCCCCGCATCCATCTGTCAACTGTAAAGGGAAACTAAGGGAAATTAAGGACCTTAAGAAGGTGGCACCAGTGCACTATGTTAGGCAGAGTCTGCCTATTCCTTGAAAACAGAGAGAACATGTGGTACTTGTAAGTGTTCTTCATTGACTTCAGACAGGTGTTTATTGCAGTATCTGGGGGCTAACATCTTTTTAACATCATGGTGGCCAGACCACAGAGAAAGGAAATGAAGCACATCAAGTATTGTTAACCACAATGTTTTCAGTACTCCTTACTTTGGACTCTTGGTTTTTATAACCTTCTTAGGCATGCTAAACATTAGTCCTGTCCTCATGAAGGTGAATCTCTGGTTAAGCAGAAAAGTAAGACAGCAGAGAAAATTATATGAGTTTGAAAACTTCGGGGCTTTCTTGGGAGGAAAGGATAATTTTAAATATATTTACATTTCTATAGGGGTAAAGGCTGTACTCCTTTAGGAACTGTATGTTTCGTACAATAAGAGTCTGAATTACTGAAACTGTTCAACCTGGACAGAGTAGGTTGAGGGGGATTCCTAACCATGTGTATAAATATGTTATGGAGCGTAGAAAAGAAATGGTAGCCAGGCTTTTTCAGTGTTGCCCAATGACAAGACAAGAAGGCACAAATTTAAAAACCAGAATGTTTCCTCTGAATTGAAGAAAACACTTCTTCAAGGGTGAATAGACACTGAATTTTCTTGAATGATTATATGAAATCGAGTTGGGTTGGGGTTTTTTGTTGTTGTTGTTTTCTTCATTTTGGGGTTTTGAGGGGTTTTGTTTGTTTTTGTTTTTGTTTTTTTGTATACTGAAAACTTTATTTGTGGTTTCAGTTCTTAATAGGTATTAGGATTTAGGTTACATTGTCTGAGTGCAGGCTTTCACTAATTTTTTAGACATACTAGTCTTTTAGATGAAAGTTAGAATGACCACCTGTTATAAAAGACCTGTCAGCACCTACCTTTCCAAGGTTTGCAATAGAAATTAAGATGAATTCAGGTTATCTTCCATATAAAACCAATCACTATTGCTTGGAGACTAGCTTCTGTACAGAAAACTGTCCAGAAGATGTTTTTATGAATAGAAGAAATTAAGTAAACAAGGAAATTCCAGGGTAAAAAGAGAAGTAATTTAGTAACTAACACAGTCAGGCAATTTTGGCAAGTAGAACATCTGGTTCATGAGTTTACCTGTGAATATTTGACATCTGACTTTAAATGTAAATAGACTTCAATTGCAGCAAGCAAGCATTTTATCCATATATTTTTACCCCCCGGAGCGAAATGATGAAAATACAAACACTGTTGACAAGTCATAGTGTCGACTCAATTTTCAATACTGCACATTGTCAATATCTCAAAACAAAAGTTGTCATTTCTGCAGTACTGTTTTACAGCTAAAAAACTGAAATATAGTTTGATTCTGTGGATTGTCTGTTGCAGAGTTTTTCTTCAGAAGTAATTAAGAAAGCTTTTTTTCACTTTTTTTTTTTTCTTCTTGATAAAAAAAGAACCTTTTTCTAAATCTTCAGTGAAAGAATAGAAAGGAGGGCAAGAAGTCAGAGTTGGTTGAAGAAGGGTGCAATTTGAAAACTATTTTGTTGATGATATCTATGAGAAATATTCAGAGCAAAATATTTTTCCTGTTGCAAATAGATCAATACCAGTTTTCCTAAACCCTCTTCTATCTAATTTAAATTACTGGTCTAATTTGCCTGAAATGTATGTCCTCTTTTCTGATAGTAAGGAGGCAAACACAGACTCTAGAATAAAGCATGAGGAAATAAGGATTTTTTATTATTATTCTTTAAATTACAAAGATAACAAACCCCTCCCTACCCTTCCTGTCCTTTCTAAAGAGTCTGCACCCATCTATTCCCATGCTCTAGTAACAGAAGTCATCCCAGCTCATCTCAGTGATGACAGTAACGTTATAGCCCTGCAGAAATGCACAGGTCTGCAACTCCTCTTGCTTGTTTCCCATGCATTTCCCTTAGTAAATTCTCTTTCTTGGATGTAACTGGAATTCAATAAACATTAGATGTGTTTTTATTTTGATGAAACTAACTACTGAATGAAAAAAATCAATATAGACAGCCAAGCAACAAGAAAATGAGCATTTGTCATACTGACTATTTGATTTTAAATTAAAGCATTAATTTTTAGAAGTTCTGTTGAAATATAGAAAACAGATTGCAGGAAATTAGTTTCTGGAAAATGAAATGTCTGAAGCTTCATAAATATTTTTACACATTTGCCTGCAGTTTTTATCAATTGCACTCCTTCTATGTTAAAGTGGACAGCAATGGACAGAAGGCTAAGGAACAGTCTATCATAAATAAAAGTGTTATCTCTCAGAAGCACTACAGAATGTACTGAACCAAATGTATTTGGTTTGGGAAATCTGTATTATTTGTCAGCAACACACTTTTAAACCAAAAGTCTTTTAAATAAAGAAAAAAGAAGTTTTGTAAGCAAAGACTGCATCTTTAATCTAAGAGCAGAGTATTTTCACAAGTTTCCTTTAAGGTTTTTTCTCCAGTTTGTACAAAACAAAGTACTCTGAACAAACAATATTAGAATGAGTTCCTAATAGATATATACTATTTTTCATTTATATCAGTGGCAAGTGCACATGCCTATTCAATAGAAAAAGTAGGCTCAAAAACCATGTTGCCTTCTCAGGAGTTGGAGTGACTTACCATAAATGGCAATTTAGCCCATCGTCTTCTAAAAAAGAAATTATGTCCCCTTCATCACTCTAAAAAAATTTAAAATATGCCTTGTTTTTGCAAATAAATAGACTTTTCATGCTGGTAAAGTTAGCATTTTGTTCAACATTTGTTAAAAAAATAATTGTTTTGATATTTGTAGAACATAGATAAATAACCTTCAAGCTCCGGGTCATTTCAAATACTGAGTACCCTGGTCTCACTGAGTAAATATATTTCTTGCTTACAGATAGCAGAGTCTGGACATTTGTTATAGAGAGGTATCTACTTCAGGGAATGTTGGTTTACACCATTAGGTGTCCCTGTGTCTTTCTATCATTTGCTAAGATGATTGTACTTTTGGATATTGTGATTCATAATATTATTTTCAATTAAATTAAATTAAATTGAGATCTGATATTTCCAGAGAAAAATGGAGAAAAACAATCCCAAACACATCAATGCCAGTTTTACATATCTTCATTTGCAATTTGTAGATATACAAGAGTGTTTTGGCATCTAGAAAATTATATTAAACATTCAAAGATGCATAAAGCTTTGAATAAATCTCTGTGGTAAGACATTCACTCAGAAAACCAGTCTTCACTGACTGTCCTGGTTTGGGCCAGGATAAAGGTGGTTTTCTGTTTCTGTACTTTTGCTTTTAGCTAAGTCCCTTGTAAGTAGTTGCATTTGCTGAAATTAACAGCAAGTTTCTCAGACAGTGTATGTGCTTCTAGGACTGATAACACTTGATGTTTATAGTTACTGCTAGAGACTGGTATGCAGGGCCAAGGACACTGCTTTCCTCTGCTCTGAGGAAAATATTTTACCGTCCAGGAGGACACAGAGGCCCCACCTGAGCCCTCCTTTAGGGAGGAACGGACAAGATAGATGCCAGAATTGACCAAACAGAGTATTCCATCCCATATACGTCACACTCAGTATAAATTTGAGGCATCACGTGGGCCGAGCCAGATCTTTTCCTGCTTCCCTTCCTTCACCCGGCATCCTGGAAGGATCCTGTCCATTCGTCTGCCTGTGGTCCTGATCCGTGCCAGCCCATATCTGTGTGTTCCTGCCTCCAGTTCCCGACTGCTGCCGACTCCAGGAGTCCAGCCTGGACTTTCCCAGGGCTGCCCTACAGCCTCGGTGGTGACGTGAGAGTTATTGGGGGAAAGGGGGGAGGAATGTGGTTTCCATTTTCCTGTATATTTGTATATATTTAGTAATTTTACCTATTTATCACTACTGTTTTATTAAAGTTGTGTAGTTTAGTTTCCAACCCATAAGTCTCTCTCCCTTATTCTCTCTCCTTTCTTCATTGAGGGGAGAGAGAGATTAAAGAGAGCGTCTGTTATTCGGTTTAATTGCCGGGTCAGTGTTAAACCGTGACAGATTTATTGGCGCCCAACATGGGGCTCGAGCTACTTGGCTCGAGTCCAGTTTAAATTTTGACTAAATTGCCTGAACAGTTTGAATTCCAACTCCAGTGAAAGAATGGCTTTCCTGAGCTGGAATCAGACCTTGTTCTTTGGAAATTTCACAGGGTTGGAGATTAAACCAATCGTGCCGTACCTTTGGTATTTAGGGTATGTGATGTGTATTTTTGCAGCTGGAATTGCTGTTACTTTGTGGTTTGTCTTTCGTAAGAGCTGCTTAAGAACCATCATTGCAATATTGTCCTCAATACTGGTGTATATCATGGTGCATGGTGCAGTAGTGTTTCATACAGAGATAAAAAACTTGGTTGGTAATTACACTCCCAGTTTTAACTTGGGAAATTATACCATTCCATCGTATTTTGGGCTGACTCCACCAGATTTTGGTGGCAATAGCATTTCATTTCTCAATCTTCTGGTGGGTGTTGTTAATTTCTCTCATATATTGGTGAGGAGTAACACAAAAACCACAGTAATGAGATTGAGTATGCCTTTTCGGAGGCCGAGAGTTGCTGTTCGGAGAGTGAGAGCTGCTCCTCGTACAGAGAGCACCCCCACTCCTGCCTCCCCAGCCGCTTCTCGCCCCCCCTCACGCAAGGGCACAACTCAGATAAGGCCGGCCAGCATCGCCAGTGTTTCTGCTTCAGCTCCAGTTGCTGTGTCTACTCCCACAGACACTGCTGCTGCTCAGAAAACAAGCCCTGCTGCTGCCACTGCTGCAGATGCCTCAGCCTCTCCCCCTCAGCCCACACAGTTACTTGTTAACCCTGTAACTAGGAAAAAAGGAAAACAAGGGAAATCAGAAATTAACCCTTCCAAGTCTGAACAAGATGACCAGGTGATAGAGGAAACAGAGGAAACAGGGGATACTGCCTCTCCTCGTACAGCATTCCCTAGAGCAGAGTCAGATGAGGACTCAGACTCAGAATCTGCTCAGCCCTATTCCATGAGAGACTTGCGTACTCTGAGAAAAGATTTCAGCCGTTTTACAGGTGAACCACTCCTCTCTTGGTTATTCCGATTCTGGAATGATGGGGCTGCTACCATAACATTAACTCAGAAGGAAGCTAGGCAGTTGGGCCCTGTAGCCAAAGATGCAGCTATTGATCGGGCATTTGGGGAAAAGGCTGGAACTACTAGCCTGTGGAAACGACTCTTGTCAGCTGTCAGGGAGAGATATCCCTATAAAGAGGCAATAGATTGCCCACGAGTCAAAGCAGCCACACTTGGAAAAGCTATCAGGTATCTGGAAGAATTGGCTGTACGAGAAGTGATCTATAATGATGATGACATTGAAGACCCTTATCACGTACCATGTCCTAAACCTATGTTGCAAAGGTTTGTGCATGCTGCACCATCACCTTTTAACCATACTCTATCAGTACTGCTATGGGTTCCTGCAGAAGTGGATACAACTGTGGGTGAAGTGATTAAAACTGCACGAGAGTGTGAAGAGGCTGTCACAGCCCCTCATCGGGCCTGGGTCTCAGCTATCAAGAGAGCATCTGAGAAACTGCATTCACCCCTTTTTCCTCAGACAGACGGAGGACGCCCCATTGCCACCATTAAGAGGAGACGCCCTCCTATGAGACAGAATCGAGAGAAACAGAAATCAGCAAGAGGGACCCTATGGGTAATCCTATGTGAGTGTGGGGAGGACATGAAAAAGTGGGACAAAAAACCTACTGCTGCCCTACAGGACCGAGTGATTGAGTTGATAAGTAAGCCAAAGGCAAAAGGAGGTCCTTCTAAAAAGATGGCTGCTCAAGTCTCCAGTGTAGAGTTACCCAATCCAAAAATGCTGGTGACTCAAGATCCATGCACATCAGGTGTGAGTACTGGGGATGCAAACTCCAGTAATGCACATACTGACAATGCTGTATGTGCTCAAGCTTAGAGGTGCCCTGCCTCCAGCCAGGTGGAGGAGAGGGACAACCGAATCTATTGGATTGTGTGGATTCGATGGCCTGGCACATTAGAGCCACAAAAGTATAAAGCCTTGGTGGACACTGGTGCACAGTGCACCCTAATGCCATCGAATCAGAAAGGCACAGACTCCGTCACTATTTCTGGAGTGACGGGGGGATCTAAAGAACTGACTATTGTGAAGGCTGATGTGAGCCTCACTGGAATAAAGTGGCATAAACACCCAATAGTGACTGGTCCAGATGCTCCGTGCATCCTTGGCATAGACTACCTCAAGGGAGGTGATTTCGAGGACCCGAAAGGGTACCGCTGGTCCTTCGGTACTGCAGCTATTAAGACTGAGAATGCAGAATGGCTGCATACTTTGTTTGGCCTTTCAGATAAATCCTTTGTAGTGGGATTGCTGAGGACTACAAACCAGCGTCTGCCAACTGCTACTTCAGTAGTGCATCGTAGACAATATCGTGTCAACAGAGATGCTGTGGTCCCCATTCACAAGCTGATCCGGCAACTAGAGAGCCAAGGAGTGATCAGCAAGACTCATTCACCCTTCAACAGTCCTGTATGGCCAGTGAAAAAGCCAAATGGAGAGTGGAGGCTGACAGTGGACTATCGTGCCCTGAATGAGGTTACACCACCACTAAGTGCTGCTGTGCCGGACATACTAGAACTTCAGTATGAGCTGGAGTCAAAGGCAGCCAAGTGGTATGCTACTATTGACATTGCTAATGCATTTTTTGCTATTCCTATAGCACCAGAATGCAGAGCACAGTTTGCCTTCACCTGGAGAGGTGTCCAGTACACTTGGAATCGACTGCCCCAGGGGTGGAAACACAGTCCTACCATCTGCCATGGACTGATCCATGATACCTTGGAAAAGGGTGGAGCTCCAGAACATCTACAATACATCGATGACATCATTGTATGGGGTGACTCAGCAAAGGAAGTCTACGAGAAAGGTAAGAAGATAATTGAAATCCTCCTAGAGGCTGGTTTTGCTATTAAAAGGAGCAAGGTCAAGGGACCTGCACAAGAGATACAGTTTCTGGGAGTTAAGTGGCAAGATGGACGTCGCCACATCCCAATGGACGTGATTAACAAAATAACTGCTATGGCCCCACCAACTACCAAAAAGGAAACTCAGTCCTTTTTAGGAACTGTTGGTTTCTGGAGAATGCATATTCCTCTTTATAATCAGATTGTGAAACCTCTCTATGAGGTTACTCGGAAGAAGAAAGACTTTAAGTGGGGCTCAGAACAACAAGCTGCTTTTGAGAATATTAAACAGGAGATTGTGCAGGCAATGGCCCTTGGACCAATTCGAACAGGGCCAGACATCAAAAATATTCTTTACACCGGAGATGGAGGTGATGGTCCTTCATGGAGCCTCTGGCAGAAAGCTCCAGGAGAGACTCGAGGCCGACCTCTAGGATTTTGGGGTCGAAACTACAAAGGCTCCGAAGCCAACTACACAGCTGCTGAAAAAGAGATATTGGCCGCATACGAAGGAGTTAGAGCTGCTTCAGAAGTGATTGGTACTGAAGCACAGCTCCTCCTAGTGCCACGATTACCTGTACTAGGTTTTATGTACACAGGTAGAGAATCTTCCCATCATGCTACCGATGCTACCTGGAGTAAATGGATTGCTTTACTCTCACAGAGAGCTAGGATAGGAAGACTTAATCGTCCAGGAATTGTAGAAGCAATAACACATTGGCCAGAAGGCAAACACTTTGGAATGCCACCAGGAAAAGTGGTAAAACGGGCTGAAGAAGCCCCACCATACGACCAGCTACCAGAGAATGAAAAACAATATGCTCTTTTCACTGATGGATCCTGTCGTTTGGTAGGAGGCCATCGAAGGTGGAAAGCTGCTGTATGGAATCCTATACGACTAGTTGCAAAAACAGATGAAGGAGATGGTGAATCAAGTCAATTTGCAGAAGTAAAAGCCATCCAATTGGCTTTGGACATTGCTGAACAAGAAAAGTGGCCGAGACTTTATCTCTATACTGACTCATGGATGGTAGCAAATGCCTTATGGGGTTGGTTAAAGCAGTGGAAGCAAAACAACTGGCAACGTAGAGATAAACCTATCTGGGCTGCTGAACTCTGGAAAGATATTGCTATTAGGTTAGAGAAACTTGATGTAAAAGTGCGTCACGTAGATGCCCACGTACCTTCATATCGAGCTACTGAGGAACATCGAAACAACCAACGAGCAGATGAGGCTGCTCAAGTGTTCCAAATAGATCTGGACTGGGACCATAAAGGTGAACTGTTTTTGGCCAAATGGGCCCACAATGCTTCAGGTCATCAAGGCAGGGATGGAACATATCGATGGGCTCGTGACCGAGGGGTGGATTTATCTTTGGACTCTATTTCGCAGGTTATCCACGATTGTGACATATGTGCTGCAATTAAGCAAGCTAAAAGGTTGAAACCTCTATGGTATGAAGGGAGATGGTCAAAATATAGGTATGGGGAGGCCTGGCAAGTCGACTACATCACACTGCCTCAAACTCGCCAGGGTAAGCGCTATGTGCTTACAATGGTGGAGGCAAGTACAGGATGGCTGGAAACATATCCTGTGCCTCATGCCACAGCCCGGAACACTATCCTGGGCCTAGAGAAACAAGTCTTGTGGAGACATGGTACACCAGAGAGAATTGAGTCAGATAATGGAACTCATTTCAAAAATAATCTCATAAATAATTGGGCCAAAGAACATGGTATTGAGTGGATATACCATATTCCCTATCATGCACCAGCCTCAGGTAAAATTGAAAGGTACAATGGACTGTTAAAAACTACCTTAAAAGCAATGGGTGGTGGAACTTTCAAAAATTGGGACAAGCACTTAGCAAAAGCCACCTGGTTAGTTAATACCAGGGGTTCCATCAATCGAGCTGGTCCTGCTCAGTCAGATCTTCTACACACAGTAGATGGGGACAAAGTGCCTGTGGTGCATGAGAAGAATCTGCTAGGGAAAACAGTTTGGATTTATCCTGCCTCGGGCAAAGGTAAACCCATTCGTGGGGTTGCTTTCGCTCAAGGGCCTGGACACACTTGGTGGGTGATGATGAAAGATGGAGAAGTACAATGTGTACCACAAGGGAATCTAACACTAGGTGAGAATTCCTAATTTCTGCTTGTCTAGCTTAATCAGTAATGCATAGACTCTTTGGGAGTCATGAACTTGTATCCCACCATAACCACTGTTATGTGAACTGTTGCATAAACTAACAGTGTTCTATGAGTGTTTTTCAGGATGATTTTGTGGTGATGAAACCAGAACTAGGTTCATCGGCTGGCATCCAGTAACTTCCTTGAAATTACCATCTGCAACCTGCAACTTGTGGACCATGGACATGAACTGTGAAGACTGGTCCTTCTTTTGAGAATCTGCTACAATACATGAACATCTGCAATTGTAGACTGAATTACTTAGTGAATTTTAGCACTGAGAGATAGTAATAATTTGTGTATAGATGTGTTTAAGGATAAGAGTTAGTAATGATTGGAGCATGACGCAAATGGTATGGAATAAGGGGTGGAATGTCCTGGTTTGGGCCAGGATAAAGGTGGTTTTCTGTTTCTGTACTTTTGCTTTTAGCTAAGTCCCTTGTAAGTAGTTGCATTTGCTGAAATTAACAGCAAGTTTCTCAGACAGTGTATGTGCTTCTAGGACTGATAACACTTGATGTTTATAGTTACTGCTAGAGACTGGTATGCAGGGCCAAGGACACTGCTTTCCTCTGCTCTGAGGAAAATATTTTACCGTCCAGGAGGACACAGAGGCCCCACCTGAGCCCTCCTTTAGGGAGGAACGGACAAGATAGATGCCAGAATTGACCAAACAGAGTATTCCATCCCATATACGTCACACTCAGTATAAATTTGAGGCATCACGTGGGCCGAGCCAGATCTTTTCCTGCTTCCCTTCCTTCACCCGGCATCCTGGAAGGATCCTGTCCATTCGTCTGCCTGTGGTCCTGATCCGTGCCAGCCCATATCTGTGTGTTCCTGCCTCCAGTTCCCGACTGCTGCCGACTCCAGGAGTCCAGCCTGGACTTTCCCAGGGCTGCCCTACAGCCTCGGTGGTGACGTGAGAGTTATTGGGGGAAAGGGGGGAGGAATGTGGTTTCCATTTTCCTGTATATTTGTATATATTTAGTAATTTTACCTATTTATCACTACTGTTTTATTAAAGTTGTGTAGTTTAGTTTCCAACCCATAAGTCTCTCTCCCTTATTCTCTCTCCTTTCTTCATTGAGGGGAGAGAGAGATTAAAGAGAGCGTCTGTTATTCGGTTTAATTGCCGGGTCAGTGTTAAACCGTGACACTGACACATACAGGCATCAAACAATTCCATTATAAGATCTGTGAGAAAAAAAATTCTGTCAGAAATATTCATTATAGAGCCATCTCAACCTGCATTGTAAGGACAAGCCCTATAATATTACAGTGACATGGGGTTTGTGAATAAACTCACTTCTGACCAAGTGCCTGAAACAGCTACATGATCACATGTAGCTTTGCCAGTTCTGGTCCTATGATTTATTTATATGAATGCTCCTCTCATACCTCTGAGACAATGAGAAATAATGGGAATAAACTGTAGTAATGGAAGTAACCAGAGAAATTAAATACATGAAGGGTCTTACGTTAGCCTCTATTGAAAAAAAAATTAATTATTATAAGTGGTTTTCTTTTTTATATTTGGAATTTTTTTAATAGTTATTATTTGAAGATTTTTTCTTTCCTAGCCTATTATTTCTTGCAATACCTCTTTTTTTTCCTGAAGTTTTTGTTGTTGTTGTTTGTTTGTTTTTTATGTGGATAGTTTCTTGCATGAGAGATACATTTCTGAATTTAAAAGATCTTGGCTCCAGCAAAAGTGTGTGCAGTGATACAGCACAAGTAATTTATTTTCCAGGCTGGCAAACCACTTTAGATTGATTTCCAGAAGCATCATGATTGTGGTACTTCATCCTACCAATTTATTACCATAAGTTCATCCTTCAGGCTGTTGGGTAATTCATCAGAAGGTAAACATCAGAAATTTGAATGCATCTGTGCTGAGATTTGCAACACCAAATTCCCATTGTGAATGAGCATATAAGTGTAGTAAACATGGTACACTTGGAACCATGAGTTCCACACACAAACCAGATATTCTGATTGCATATCATGAACCTGTAGTGTTCTTGAAGGCAATAACAAAGCATTACATGACCATGTTCCTTAAAGGAAAACTTGCTTACTACAGTATGAAGTAGTTGCCACTGAGCAAAAATTAAAGACCTGAATTTCATATCTAAAAAAGTCTACCACACAGAAGTTCCTAGTGTGACCAATGTGTACAGTGTTTGAAGATTATGGATCAAGGTGAATATTCCTTACACTTAGTTCTGTCTCAAATCTATGAGTGTTTGTGTGAATGAGTCAGAAGCCAAGGAGTGACGGGAATTTCTCCTTGTGTATTAGTCCTGCCACCTTGAACTTTAAAGTAGATTGAACAAATAATTTGGAACACTTTATAAATTGAATCTTTCTACTGGAAACTGCATACTGTGCAACAGATGCTTGTTCAAATGCTACCTGATTGTTCTCTTCAGGGAATAATTTCAAGATTAATTCTATTCATTTTCTTTGGCAATTCAGCAATGACTCATCTTCCCTTTGTCTCATCTATATTACTTATGATTCCTCTCTATAGTAAAAAAGAACAATTTGGTTGATATTCTCCTTTGTAAGAGGAGAATATCTGTATCTCTTATTCAGCAAATAAAAAAATATTGAGAAAAGTAATTGCTTTATCTTGGGAAGCAGTAGCTCTTTAATAGCACTATTCTAACTTCACAAGAGACCAAGTGAATGTCAAAAACTTCACTTTGCTGTCAAATTCAGTTTCCTCATCACTTCCTAAGATCCTAGGAAAATGTCAAGTAAATCCAACACAATTAGATGTATCCTTGACTGAAAGGCCATGCTATTCTCCCTGAAGAAGTTATTAAAAGAACATTTTAGAGGCATTTTGCTCAGTACCTGTGGAGAATAGCTAGCGTGTACTTCACATTTTCTTAAAAACAGAAATGAAAAAAAGAAGAAAGAAAAAGAGAGAACTACTCTTGGATAATAAGAACCTGGAGCCTGATCCCAGCCGCATACAATATGATGTGGATTCAGTAGCACAAGTATGCTTCTTTCATTTCTAACCCATATTTTTGCAAATTATTTGTGGTTAGCAGATTAGATACCCTCAATTCAGCTGCTAAAAAAACGAAAAATAGAAGGAAAGTATTTTCCAACTAAATCTTCTTTTTAAAAAACAGGTAGTAATCAAATTTCCCTGTTCAGCCTTTTTTAAAATTTTTGTAATGTCATCATACATATTGGATATATTTCTGTGTGGGTTTTCCAAATAATTTTGTGATTTAGGCTAAGATTTAGGTTGTAATATGCTTTGACATTGCAATAAGAATTATTTTTTTTTTTTAATTTGAGTTATAGGTGTGCTAAGCATTCCACTTAATCAAATTACTCTGAGTGGCGTTGGGCAAGTGATTTGATATTGTGAGTCATAATATTATTGTTAATAAAAGAGATGTAAATTGAGATCTGATACTTTCAGGGAAAATGGAGAAAACAATACCAAAATCCAACAATTACAACACCCTATTAAAAAACATTTAAAGAGTTAAGAGGGAGTTTTATGGACCGTAAGTAGCCTTATAACTTATGGGCTGTATTTAATTTTTGGGCAGAGAACTGCTAATCTAAGCCTCCCCTGCCACATCTTCAGACCATTTCCTCTGGTCCTGTCATTATTCACTTGGGAGAAGAGGCCAGTTCCCACCTCCCTGAAACCTCCTTTCAGGTAGTTGTAGAGGGCAATGAGGTCTTACCTCAGCATCCTCCAAACTAAACATGCCCAGCTGAGGTCTGGGAAATACTAACTGCTTTTAAATTAGGTTGAATTAGGGTGTTAGTTTATATTGAAATTAAGCTATCTTTTTGGGTTTTCTACCTTTTTTTTTTTTTTCTTTGCTCCATTGTTCAGCTTGAGCAATTAAGTATGTCCATTTAACATGAATCTTTTACAAATCCTTGAAAACTTTGTATGTTCTAAATACAATCTTTTCAGTAAAAATCCATTTCTCTTGGTATGTTCCTCTCTGATCTCGAAAAAGTCTAATTCTGAAACTAATCATGAATATCAGACCATTATCCATGGAAGAAATCAAAGATTATCAGAAAAGAACTGTGCTTAAAATGTTTTCATAGAAGCAAAGTTCACTTGTCAGATCCAGACCATGACCCAGAGCTGTTTCAGTCACTGATGATGAACAGTCTGTTGAAAAGAAAATAATTTCTAGAAAAGGCAACAAATTAAAGGAAATTATAAAGACAATCCAAAAGTGAGAAAAAAGTCTATCTCAGCATCCATGGAAAATAAAGAAGATGGAAGACTTCAACGGTCCTATTGGTTTTCACGGATTTTGGAGCTGAGACAGCTCTGCAGCAGCAATGATTCAGCTTACTGCTGTGTACAATAGCATGTGTCATGACATCAAAAGGCCAGCCACAGTTATGTCTGAAATCTTAGACTGTTTTCTGAGGATGTTCTAGAAACTAGCAAGTTGACTAGTTCACCAGACGACAAATTAATTGGACCAAATCCTGTGGGACTATCTATGCCATAGTTGATCATACAGTTGAAGTTGCTGAGCTACCTAGACAGCAGGTCTATTAGGGCAGCACTCTATAGAACCATGTACAAATATTAATCTAAGTCCCTAGAAACTACTGAGACAGACAAATTCATCAATCTGTTTTTGCATCGATTAAATTTTTATTATATATATTTTTGTTTTGGCACTTTTAATGGCACTTGTTTTAGATATTTTTTGCAGTACCTCATGTTTGGGCTCAAGACTAGTAGTGGATAGTCTAGATGCATTAATGATAATTATGATCTAATAATAATTTAAAACATAATGAAAATGGTATCACATTCTTATTGTAATAGTTCTTTTACCTTTTATATGGATATCAAAATTTCACAACTAAAATTGTTAGCATACTCCTTTATTAATCACAGACAAGGAAAATTAATCCTTCATTCATAAAATATGTAGCAGACTTGACCATTTCTCTAATGGCAACTCATTATCTGTGTGAGGATATCTTGAGTTTAAAATTTGAATTATAAGAAATTAAAATAAAAGGCAATGCTATTAGAGAAAGTCTGACCTAATTTATGTAAATTGAACCAGCAGTTTCTGGGGAATGGACTCAAAGCAATATAATAGGCAGTAGAAAACTCATTAGGTCTTTGGGAAAATTTCAGAAGAAACATCTGATATTCAGTGTCTTGAAGAGGATGACTTCAATTGGAAAAAAAAGCAGGCTGTCTGGGGAGGATTGGAGTGAGTGGGGAGTTTTGTTTGTGTTTAAATACAGTTATTTATTAAATAAGCATAAAATGCTTAGATTTCAGTATGTCATGTTCATTGACTCCCAGTCAGGAAAAAAAAGTCTGACAGGATGATACTGACATGCTTCAAGGACCTGGGCTAGCCCTGCTCAGTCCTGGGTTACTTTTATGTATCTCTAGCTATTCTAGTCTTACAACTATTTTATCTACAGTTAAAAAATAATAAGAGAAAACCCCTCTTGGCACTAAGACATCCCTATTTTTTAAGTTATTAGGGAATAAGACTACAAAATGTAAAACTGGAAACTTGTTTGACCTTTCTTCTGTATTCTGCTAAAACATGGAGTAGAAATTGGAGTTTTTGACTGTAATTTCATATATATGAAAGGTAATACATCTGCATAAAAAAAGGAAAAAAGGGGCATATGGCAAACTTTCCAAAAATATCTAATGTAATAAAAAACTTGTAAGTACAGTCTAAAACATATTTAAATTGAACAGGATACTTATGGCTGATTATTCTGAACTACACAAAACAAACTAAAAAATCTACTATGGGTGTAGTTAGAAAACTCCAAGTTGGTAAAAAATATGGTTTCCATCCCATCCATACAAAGAGGCAATATAGTGGATTCAGAAATAACGTACCAGACTCTAACTGCCACTTTCAGATTTGTATTAAAACAATAACAAAAATATTTAAGAAAAAGGAAGCAGCTTCATCAGATGATACTCAGAAGCATTTACAACATTCATTTGCAAGTTCATTGACTTCTGAGGTAGTAAGCCTTCACTTAAATCCAAATACAGTGGAGTAAGACTCAAACCAATACATGTGAGTGCTGTAACAAGTGAACTGTCTGGAAAAAGGGTAAAAGAAGAACCATAATCTCAAATTTCTGTGAAGGAGAGAACTGACTAAGACATCTACATCTTGGACAGTATATACCAACACCAGCACAATAACTCAACATAACATTTGACTGCTTTTCCTAGGTCATTTAATAATCAGACACTGCAACATTGGCTCAGTTTTGTTTTGTGACTATATTAGTCTTTGAAGATGTTAATCACCTTACACTGGTCTTAAATTTGTCAAAAATATTAGCTGGTTCAAAATATAAGTTCTAGAAAGTCTCATGACTTGACAGAAATAAGAAAACCTATAGGCAGAATATATCATTGACTATAACGTGCACCACAAATTTACCACTTGATTGCTGTGATTTGAAGTACTCTTCATTTCTGTTATCTTCTGTTCTCTTCTCAACATACAAAAGTGTAGTGACAATGATGGCAGTGACTAATCCTACACAGTGTATCTGGTGTGATTACCGGGTTGCCATTTGGAGGCGGTATTTGGCTTTGATCTTTTTTTTTTTTTTTTTTTTTTACTTTCTGTGATGGCATCTACTTGCTGAAAAGATTATGAGTTTATCAGATCATTGAAGTATACATTTAACTTCACAGAATGGAACTCATTTCCTGCTGACTTTAGTCAGGAGAACTATTTTCTTTAGTCAGAATGAAAATCAATGGGCTTATGCAGCACTACAAATCAATTTCTTCCATTCGATGCAAGTGCTTTTATGTGTGTAAAAGTGCTTGCTTGTGTGTAAAGAGACTTCTTACTCCTCAGTAACTTACAATTAATCTAGAAACAATACGATAAATTTAAAATTTTTAAACTTATTTATTTATTTTTAAATCTGCTGGGTAATCTTTAAAAATAAAACTGCTGAAAACAGGGAATACATCCTTCTGAGGCTTCAGAATTTTATAATTCTGCTTAGATACTAATCAAGATTAAAGAATCTAAGCAGAAGAAAATTCTTATTGCCAAAAAAACCCCCAATTTTTAAAATTACCTATTTTACACATTATGTTTAGGATGCATTAAAGCAAACTATTTTGACATGTTAACATAGAAAATGTTGATACAATGAATACATTCTCCTTAATTATTTTAAAATTGTTGATCTACTATGTTGCTACAGAAGATTTGAAAAGCTTTCAAGTAGCTTCACTTACCCCTGAAGAGGTATTCCTAAATATATGTGTAGTAATATCATTTAGTATCTTTAATAGAGATACAATAAGTGAGATTGTCAGATACAGCTGAGTGACATGATTATGAATGGTGTACAACTATCAAGATTAAATAATAGTTATATTAAAAACTGTTTTGCTTCACTTTCCTGTCATTCACTGTATAACTAAAAGGAGTAATAATAGAAATCGTGGTTAAGTAATAAATGCAAACAATAAGAAACTAGCTATAGTATACACCATATTATAATGATAATTTTATTTTCTTTTTTAAAAAGTAAAACTACTTTATGTTGGATATATTTTTTCTGATTTATTTCAGAACTTGCACAGGCCAGGAACAAAATTAATGTGTTCTAAAAGAATGTGTAAATTATCAAGGTCTGAATCATAGATTTCTACAAATGTAGGAGACATATTGAAGGTAGGATCTAGCAAGAAACAATTGACTGGATAAAATGGATTTTATTAAATGAGGATATTTTGCTCCAGGAAAGCCTGAATTCAGTTCAATGCACTTTAATAATTCAAAGTGAAACACCTTACATCCTTGCATGTGCAAGGATTGACACTTGGACTCAATAGTTCAGTAAAAAATAATATCTCATAGACTGTAGAAAAGTTTTGGAATCTGCAGACATGACTGTGAGAAATTCTTGTGATTTAAGGTATAAAAGGTCAAGAAAAGCAGTGCAAATACAGAGAGATAACACACAGATCAGAATGATTCTATCATTCTATGATTCTATGTGGGCATGGAAAGGACCAGGATACACTGATGAAGGCAGTAAGAGGGCTGATGTGCCGCAGGCAAAGGTTCTCTCCAAAAGCAGCACCTACTCCTGGTACAGCATGACTGTGCTGGAGGGATAATGGGGCCACTCATTCCTAGCCCTATGGGACCACCCAGTGCTTCTCACAGAGATGGGGCTGGCAGAGGTGTTGTCCCTGCCTGAGGGAGCTGGGTCTGACAACTGGGTAAGGAGCTGCAGCAAGAGAAGAGCAAATGTCACAGCATCAAGGGAGATGTAAATTAGACTGACAGGTTCTTCTCTGAGGCCTTCCAAGAGGAGAGCTTGAACCTCCAGGAGAGACAAGAAAAGACTGTGTTCACTGGGTGGCAAATTAAAACTCCTGTGGTGGCAAATGCTGGGAGATCATGACTTCAAGAACCAAGAGAACCCTACACTGACAGATCTGCAACTACAGAATATGCCTTGGTAGCAGATGAAGTGCAGAAAGCAGTGTTTGGGGAGGCACCTGAGCTGGCTGTGCTGTGAGGCCAATGGCAGCAGTGGGAGGAATTGGCACCTGGTGACAGTGGTAGATTCCTTTCTTTGGGAAGGTCCCCATCTGCTGCTGGTGTTGAGGAGGTTTGCTGATTGCTGAGAACTTGGCTCTATGACTTGTTCAGACCTCAAACTGTTGACCCCGTTACTTTCCCATGCAGGCATAAGGGTGGATTCACTTTGGATGGCTGCCAGGTGCCCACAAATCTGTTCTCAAAATTCCGCATCTCAACAAGACAGGGGAAGAAAGTAAGAGGAAAAGATAAAGACACGGAGATTGTTCACAGGAAAAACACTAAACTTTGGGAAAATTAATTTAGTTCATTGCCAAATAAAAAAAATCTGTGAGTTTTTAAGCTGGGCCTCCTTGAGTTGTAGTGTGTCGCCTCCTGTAACTTTCAGTTGTGACTTTCCAAGAAAATATCTGGGTACCGCTTGTAATCTTAAGTAGCAGTCATCTCAGGACACTCTGGTGCTCTTCTTCTTGTAGATGTAAATATGATTAAGCAAAAAGAAACAACATCTTTGTGTGATGCTCTATCTTTGACAGAAGATGGCACTGAAAACTTGTTTGAATTATTAGCCGGGTGAGGCTATCCAGGGATGGAGTGTGTGAAAAACAATTAGTTTAATATGAGAGAAGTAGTGAACTGGGTAACTACACTACTAAGTGATGTGAAGGTGAAATCTGGGCAAGGTGAAGGACTTATGCAGTTCTGGGAGCTAGTCTTGTAGCTGCATTTGATGATAGGTACAGATGGCATGATGGTTTAGATTGGGTTATTGAATCCGAGTGGTCTTTGATATCTGCTTTGCAAATGCAAGTTGAATAGCTTAGGGAGCAGAATGTGATGTTAAAAGATGCTTTGAGAGATGAGAGAGTGAAACATCCAGAAAAACAGAATTGAGCTGTGTTGGAGTTGGTGATTCAGTGGATTTATCCCCAAAAGGAACTTTAAGAAGCATGACATTGAGTATCAGACCATTAGTTAAAACTGAATATGTCTTCAAAGATGAGGAAGATGCTCATCTCCAAATAACTACCCAGGAAGTGCCCTTTCCTGACACAGATCTGATAAAACTCCAGAAGGAATTCAGACACAACCCTAAGGAGTTGGAGTATGTTTGGAGAGTGTCTTTGAGCAGAGTCAATTGGATTTTGCTGATGGAAAGGGAGACAGAAGGGTTCTGGGGGTCAGGAGTATTTGTAACTACTAGGAATCCTGAATGAGCTTCCTGATCCTTAACCCAAAAAGCAGCCTATTGGGTAGGTGTACTAAATCCCTTAACAAGAGCAGATCCTCTTGCAGCCACAGGAACAGTCCCTCAGCTAGTTGAGAGTGTGCAAAAAGCAGGTTGCTAGCAGATGATGTATGTTCAGGAACTTGTGCCCACGCATCAGTTTCCTATGTTGATGCTAGTGGAGCCAGAGAGGATGATCCCTTTAATATGGGGATTCCCTGAATCTTTGAAGGCTAGAGGTATACAGCTGCAGGAGAAAATATAATCTTTGCCTCAAGGAGAAAGGCTAATAGGGTCCATGGCAAATGTCCTAAAACTTGGGTGGAGGGATTGTCCTAAAGGCTGGACTTGAGGATAAGTGGCTCAGGAGCTTATCAGCTCTGAGCAAAAATGTGGTCTTGTAATGCACAACCCCCCATCCAGGATGGAAAGTAAAAATGTTAGATTTACCAAACTGCAGTATGCAAGTCCACATCTGCTCCACCATGGTCCTTCACAGATGACTCCACCATGCTTTTCCATGGGCTGCAGGGGGACAGCCTTCCACCTCACTGCAGGATGCAGGAGAACAGGCACCTTCTCCCCCTCCTTCCTTGCCAACCTTGGTGTCTCTGCTATAGCACTGAGCTCCCTTATGATCTTGCTCTCACCTCCTCCTCTCTTCTGCCCTGAGGTTTTATCATCGCTCTTTTCCCCTTCTTGAATATGTTTATCACAGAGATGCATGCATTGTCACTGATGGGCTCAACATTGGCCAGCAGTGGGGCCAGACTTTTTGGAGCTGGGGGACCTTTCAGCAGCTTCTTATAGGAGCCAGCCCTGGGGCCCCTCCTCCACTACCGAAAACTGCGCCACATCAACCCAGGACATCTATTGTTGGACAGAAGGTCACAGTCCAAAAATAGCAAAGATGAGTAAAAGCGAGTAAAATAGTGGATAATGCTTTTTTTTATTATTTTATTGGGCCAATAGGAAAATGTTACTTTACAGAATAAAGTACAAAAAACAGACTCAAACACGTCACTCTGTTATGTAAAAGGGCAAATCCAGCTTTTATTGATTATAACTGAAAAACTTTAAGTACAGTCTGAAACCTTCTTTTTCCATGTGTGAGGTTCCATCCAGTGGAATTTTGAATTTTCTTTGCCTCAAATGACAAGGTGGCAAACAGAATATCAAGAGCGTAGACTCATTAACTGAAAATGTCTGTGACCATTCATGCGCAGGTAGAGTCAGCAGACTCGATCATTTGGCAGTGACTGCTAATGACCAAGGGCAGGCCAGGAACTGGTGGGGTGAGGGAACCTTCCTGAAATTCCTGGAACCCAAATGAGTCTTGAGAAGTGGTGGGAAAACCAGCGTATATAAGGAACACTGTGGTGTTCATTTGTGGTTGCCTACCACCAACACGCCACCCTGCACTGGACTTTTGCCCCGTCTGGAACTGGATCATCATCCCGAATAATATATCACTTTGCTTGTGTTATTTGTCAAGTAAAACTTTGCACTTGCACCTGACTCTTGGTGGTTGCACTGTGTTTTCGCAGATCCAAAATTAGAATTTACTTTGAACCATAACACCATGGGAACAGAAAGATATTAAAAATCAATCTGAACTGCAATTTCATTACTATAATTGTTTTTGTATTGTGACTCATTCATTACATTACAAAACTGCAAAAAAACCTAGCACAATCCTAAGCTTTGAAAGAACATCCTTAAGTTCTTTTTTCTCCCACTCTTGTCATTGTTGTATCTTAATTTAAAACCCAGTGATATAAAAGGGGGAGGAGATAAAGCAGCAAATACTTTTTCCTTTACCTGTCACCTCTTATTCGATTTTGCATGAATAATCCATTTTAAAGTCTTATTGTCTTCATCTCTCCCTTCCAAGTGATTAGAAGAAGTTTCAGTCTTCCTTAGAAATGTGCTAGGTTAAGCAAATGGACCCAGCTAGTCAGTGAAGCATGACAACCATTCAGTAGATTAGCTCCCACAGACATGTGAGAATAAAGGAATGTTAACTAAGACGAATTTAAATGGAGCATCAGATATCAGCTTTTAGCACATGAATCTCACACATTGTGTTGCAAATGTTTGGGGGGGGTTTATGACATATAACATCAGAACTGATCAATAACAGCAGCTGTTCAATCTTTTGTCAAGTATTTAAAAGTAATATTTTCATGTCAAATACTTGGTAACATAGATTGAAAACTGAGGACAGTAACAGTAAGCTCCTAGGAAAATGTGGTTGTTAAGGATGTCCGAGTCAGTCCCAACTCCCAGTAGTCATAGACACTATAAAAAAAATAGATTAATTTAGAGGACCTCATACCATTATCCACAAAACATTTTCCCTTCACTACAGCAAACCAGTTTTACAAGGTATGCTGGAAATATAACTTGTGCACAGAAGAAAGCAGTGTATCCACCACTGCTAATGTCCAGCTCTGCTGATATAGGAAATTAAAGTCTTTCATATAGCATATGAAATGTATGCTTCATAAATAATAGAGAAGGATATCTATCTGTACTATCTGAATTATTTTATTTATGTAGCTTCCTGATATCGTTTCTCTCTGCTACCCAGAAGGAAGGAATAATCTTGAATAAAATAGTCAAGAATAAAACTTATCTTCCATATTAGTCTCAGCTTTTGTTTTTTTTTTTTTAACAAAACTTTCCACTGATATTTGAAGCTTGAGGGGAAGAAGGCCCTCAAAGCACATAATATTAAATTCTTCTAGTCTTGTTCAAAGATTTTTTGTCTTTTTTTTTTTTTTTACCCCAGAAAAATTCATGCACCATATCTCAATAATAGCTGAACATAAGTATACTTCACTGTAATGAGAGCATAACCATATGCCTCTCACAGACAAACACTGAAAGTATCCAAATAAGGTTTGTTACAATAAAATCTGAAAGCTGACACAGAATGTATGGTAACCATTCTTTACTCCATAAAATATTCCTTCTGAGGCAAGGTTTAGTTAACATACTTATGTGACCAAATCAGCTGCAAGACTTGTCTCCAGCTACTGAATTTCCAGAGTTCAGAACTTATTAATGAGTTTTTCTATGACTGATATATTTTTCATGAATTTTTAAAATCTTTGTATACAAAGTAGCGAACAACTCAAGAATATGGTACTAAAATATACCTTGAAAGTATGCTGTTTAATGGCAAACTCAAGCATTCCTTAAGAAATGAAAAGTTTAAAGGAAATCTGTGCCAGGCAAAGATACAAACTGAAACATTTAATGGGTGCTATCACATAGGTAAAAAAACTTCCTGACTAGACCATATTTTAGAGATTAAAGAAAGCAAATCTTCTAAAAATATCTAGAAGAATGATGTAAATGATAAATCATTTAATAAATTGAGACAAACATATGAACATACGTTTGTCTTGGGTTACTCCAGTGGTATTTTGGAAGTTCGAGGGGGCACAGGGGTCATTCCTGTGAGAAGCTGCTGGAAGATCCCTGGTTCCAGTCCCTGCCCCACCTCTGGCCAAGGCTGAGCAGATACGGGAAGCTGGATGCTCCCCTGCAAGTAACATATTCAAGAAAGGTGAATAAAACTGAAAAAAATGTGAAAAATAAACCTGCAGAGGAGAGGAGGAGGTGAGAGAGCAATGCCAGATCAAAGACATCAGTTTCAGTGAAGAAGGAGGGGGAAAGGTCCCCGAGCAGAGATTTCCCCACAGCCCATGATGAGATGGCAGCTGTGCCCCTGCAGCTCCTGAAGAGGCATGATGGAGCAGTTAGTCCTTGTTGGGGTAAATATGGATTTGTAGCCCCTGAAGTATTACAGATGGGCAGATGTGAAGAAGCAGCCTGTGCAGGATTGCTGAGAGGGGCAGACATGGATCTGCAGTTGTGGAAGACCCTGTGCCAGAGGAGGTGGCTGCTTTCCTGAATCGGTCCATGACTCTGTGGGTAGCCCAGGCTGGAACAGTCTGTGCCTGAGGGACTGCACATGGTGGGAGGGAGGCACTCATGTCAGAGCAGGTAATGATAGACTCCCTTCTGTGAGAGGGACCCCATGCTGGAGCAGGGGAAGGCTGTGATGAGTCCTCCCCCTGAGGAGGAAGGAGCGACAGAAACACCGTGTGGGGAACTGACCCTAAACCCCCCTTCCCCTCCCCTGTGCCCTGAGGGGGAGGCAGCAGGGAAGAGATCCGGGAACAGGGAGAAGGAAGGGGTATGGAGGGGAAGGTATTAAGATCTGGCCATGTTTTCTCTTTCTCCTTGTAGATTTAATTCGTATTTCTTAGAATTGAACCTGTCTGTTTCTTGCCTGTTACTGTAATTGGGGAATGAAAACCTTCCTGTCCTTGTCTCGATTAATGAGCCTTTTAGGTGAATTCTCTCCTCCCTGTCCCACAGTAGGGGTTGGGTGTGAGCAGAGTCCTCCTTGGTACTGTCCAGGCCTCAACCATGACAACATTGCAATACAGAAATACTTCAGAGCTTCAGGACATGCAAGAGTAAGAATATTTTTTTTTTTGGTTGAAATTATGCAGCACGTAAAAATACTCAGCATAAATTAATCAGAATTTGGATTGTTAATTAAATATTTTGAGCTATCTGCAGAGGTGTTATGTGATTTTGTGATACTTAGAGATTGGCCTGTAATGCAAATTTAACAACTTCAATTGGCATGCATGCATCAATGAAATTATTTACTGAAGGCAAAACCCAAGCCGTGACAATACTCTTTGTATCAACCTATACTACATATGTTAATTAGACCAGTATTGAATACAGCTATCAACCCAAAATAGAGAAGAATTTTGTTGCAGACAGTAAAGCTCCCTTCTTCGGAAAGAATTAGGCATTGAAGATACCCAAATTCATAAATAAATCTTATGGGGACCTCACCTGTAGGCATCATTCTCCAGTCTCCTGTGCAAGCACAATTTCATAGTAACTATCCATATGGAATAACGGGTGCACGAAAAACATTTGAAATAAATTTGACCATTTTAATGTTATAGAGCTTCCATTGTACATACACTGTGCATCTAGCAGAATGCTTCAGATATTGTACCGTGAAATACTTGCATTAAATAAGTTGTCAGATGCATAGCTAACAGAAATCTGTCTCTGCTTTGCTGATGAGACAGAAAATGAATATAGCACCTAGCTGTCTGATATTTAGACAATATTTTGTTCTACTGAAATAAGCCAAGGTATGTACCTCTCTAGAGTTTCTTTTTTTGCAACTATACGTTTTTTATTGCTAAAATTTTAAGAGTGCTCCAATGGAAGGTGTTTAAAATTCTTGTTGACAAGAACAAAGCTGTTGCAAGGAAAAAGAACTGTTTACTTCACATTTTGTGGTAAAAATCTAGTCTGTTTACAGAAAATGTCTCAAGTGAATGTACAATAAAGAAAATGAGAACTCACATCAGTGAATAACTTATACTGCCTCTACTTTGCTATATCCTCATGTTGTCATATCTACAATCTTTTTCAGTATAACAGTAAAAAATAAATAAAGAATTATATATATTCAGCATCTTGGGGTATAATGGCAGGGGACATGAATAAAAGATCTCCTATGTTAGTGGAACCAGGTCTCTAATAACTTTCTCAAGTATTGATGGGGGTGACTTTAAAAAAAAAAAAAAAGTCTCTATGTCTTGCAGAATAATCTGTTCCACAACTGTGTAATTTTAAGGATAGGAAAACATCCTTTAAGTTGCCACCTATTTTTTTTTTTTTTTTGCATTTATTGTCCTATCCAATCAAATAACTTTCAACTGCTTTATCTTAGCTTAAATAGCTCTTTGCTTTCCCTCATGAATACTAACTTCTCTGTCTCCTCCCTTGGTGAATTTAAGTAGCAATTGCATTCAGTGACAGCTTTCTTTGTTAAACTGTACATGATATATTCCTTTTCTTTCCATTTACCTGTTCATTGTAGCAACATTCTCTCTAACTACTTTAGTCTGAATTCAGGTTTCTCATTAAACAGAATTATAAATCTTACTCCAGGTAAGATCTCACCAGTGCCTGTTATTTCTCATGTAATTACCTGTCTTGAGAGATTGTACAAAAGTTTTCACTTTTTCACAGCTTCACCATGAATTAATAATCCAATTCCTTCCCTTTCTGAAGAATTCTTAAGTTATGAGACCTGAACTTGTAGTGGAAATTCGTATTTGTTCCGAAGTATATCATTCTCTGAATAAATATAAAAAGTGGAAGGAGTAATGTTAATTATTCAGAATATGTTCTGTATGTCCTGGAGATTTTGGCATGAAAAAAGGTGCTACATGTGCTGTGAAAATTGTAGAGAGAGGTTTAGGGAGAAGGCAGCCAAACTGTGTCTGTTTTTGCTTGTGTTTCCATTGGGCAGTAGTGTCACTGACTATCTGAAATCCACTACTGCACTTTGTCCACAGGAAACTAACAGATTTATTCCAAAAGGGAGAGAGGAATACCATGGACCAGGACCTAGGAATGAAAGGTAAGGTATGATATGGTGCAAACCTAGTCTAAAAAACTCAAGAGTTTGTCCTCTACACTTTAAATATGCTGAGCCATAAGCAATAAGTTTCATTCACAATGAATAAAAATTATTTCTAACTTTTTCTTTTATCTTCTTTCAGACTTGTCTTTTGGAACTCATTACTTTCTTTGTAAAAGCTAAACTCTCTTCTCTTTCCTCCCTCCTCTTCTATACCTTCTTCATTCAGTTCATCCACAATGATATTTCAAAACTCCTAAATTTTTGCTATAGCTTATTTTTTTCTGTCATTCTTTACATATGAAGGTACAGTCTGAGTTAATAATTAAAAGAAAAAAACAACTTTTTATTTATTCTGTCATGTATTTTTAAATCTATACAAAATGCAGCTTTTTAGAATGTGAGATTCATTTTTCTACCAGAAGCAGGGCTAGCAGTCTGTTTTGTAAAATTCTTGGAGTTTACAGTAAATTCTAATTTGGTTTACAATAATCTGTAGGTGGTTATATTTCTTGAAAATGTGTGATATCTTTAGCCAGATATCATCAAAATTTGCTGATTAGCTAAATTTTTCAGTAGAGTAATGTGTAAATCCCCCCCAAAATAAATACTACAATGAAAAGTCATGGGTTTGGCATATGTTTGTGCATCATTACCTGCTTTATCTATTCTTAACGTAAAAGAATGGTATGGTTTATGGATGGTAGTTTTCAATAGAGATATATTACAACTAATGCATCACATCAGTTCTTAAATAAATTTACCACATAAATCAGTGTGAAGATCGGATGCAAAACTATTTGCATGCTAAGGGACCCTAGGGTCCTTTGGTGATGAACAAGTCACCATTCATAGATTTTTAGTAAGCACCTGGCTTGTAATTTTTGAATACAAGGTGCTGGGGAAAAGAAAAAGACAAAAAAACAGACAAACAAAAAACCAAAGCCAAACCAAACAAGTGAAACAAAGCCAAAAAAAAGCCCCCCCAAAATGCCCAAAAAACAACACAACTTACTCCTTTTAATTCACAAGGTAAAGCATCATTGGTAAGGAACCACAGTAACATATATGAAGTGCATGAAATAAAATATCATCTGTTATCTGTCTTGCCAGTTAACCCCCATTCTGCAGTCATTATTTTTTAAATTTTTTTAACCTGTTCTTTAAAATAGATCTTTTTTTTTCATAAAACTAATACCAAAATATTATACCAGATGTTATTACCAATCAAAAATATTTGCTCCTATGAAAGACTCAATTCAAAGCTATCAATTCATAATGCACTGCCTTTACTGGTGCCACAATTTTCTATCTCTATCTATATCCTCCTGCCTCTACATATCACACTTACATTGATAAGCACAGTGTTACATGAATATTTTTAAAGTCTTGCTTTCATGGTTTTTTTGGGTTTTTTTAGATTCTTTTAGAACCATTGGACCAGATGATTGTACCATCTACAAAAGCACAGACAATGCTTTCTTGTTTTGAGGAGCTTTGAATTTCATTGTCACTTTTGAGAAGCAATAACCTTTGAATAAAACAGAAACATGTTTTTCCTTATTTGTGCTTTGCAAGTACTGTTGACATACCCTTGGCAATCAATGAGGAATGAAAATTTCTATCTTTCTGTCATTAACCCACTTAAAGTATTATCAGTTTCAGCTGGCAATAGTGAGGTTTAAATCAAACCATAATTACAGGCTGTAAGAATAAATGTGACTATCTTCTTAATCTGTAAGATCAAGGGCTATGTTCATAGATTCTTAACCTGTCTTTTTGCTTTCATACTTCTTCATCGCCACCTTCAATTTCCTTTGCATCCTTAATAATTCATAGAATATTTTCTACTTCAATATTGACTAATTGGCACTTCCGATAGACTTAACCTTTCAAGGTGGTTTTGTTTTTTTTTTAATATCTTCCAGAGTTATTCCAATTTGTTTATTTTTGGTCACTGGCTTTCTTAATTCACTCAAAGTTAATGCCCTGAAATTTAATACCCTGGTATTCTTGTATTAAATAGTCCTACTAATTATTATAATGTATAGTAGGAAAGCAAGTGGTGGTAAATGTATTCAAATTTCCTTTTAAATTTCAGTCCTTTTTTCTGTTGCAAAGAAATGGCCTGCCATGTACTTTCAGTTATATTTTTCAACAGCTGTCTTTTGGTGATATTCAAGACTACAGCAGTTTCTTCTTTTAAGCAGAAAATGAGCTATTTAGTTTTCAAAAATCTTAGCTGCACAATATCTACATGCTACTGGTCTGTGTCATGTCTGATAACAGAACAGCTTCTTTCATTTTCATCTTCTTTCAGTGAGGTCACTGGGACAATATGGAATAAACTTTTGTAATTATGTTTCCTTTATTGTTCTTTAATTTCTATTATGGCTTCAAAATTGAAGTACAAGTTATTAAAGCAATGCAACTGATAAAATTATTTTAATTTGGTAACATCAGAGATATGGAAAAGAATATTACAAAATATTATTATAGAATGTAGCATTGATTCATTCCTTTTTATATTGATAGGAGACAAAACAAATAAATATGCTCTCTCTACAGTTTAAATGTTGTCTGACACCATTTGAATATTTAATGTTTGAGAAAGACACAATATTTTCCCCCAAAATGCTGGCTTGTAAAATACATGATCATTTAGCTAAGACAGCTGAAAAAAAAGTGAAATATCTGTATCTTGAATGCTAATATTGCTGTTTGGGACAGGTTTCGAACTGTCCATTGATGATGAGCTAACTCACAGCTCACAGTATAATGTTTAACAACTGTCATACATAATCCAAATTTGCTTTTGAATAAGATTAATAAGTAGAGTCTTACAGCAAATAAATTTCTAGGAATTCCTTTTTAGTGTAAGGGAAGCTGAAAGATGTTAATGGATCTTGGATAAAAAGAGGCCAACAAAATAGCTGGTACAGAATGTCTGAAGTAATTTCCACCATCCACTTTGCTTTTCATTTTTGACCCTGAGTGGTATGTCTACTCTCCCTTCAGAGATGATAAAGCAGAATTTACAGGTTCCCTTGTAATAAAAGACAGATTAAAAATATGTTTCACATACCTTTTCTGGCAATGGCTTAGCATTGCTTGCTTTCATATTCCAAGTTTTCTACCTGGATGACAAACCCTCCTGCAGATCCTTCCAGGTCCAATGTGTTGTAGACGTGTCAAGCTTAAAATTACAGCCCCTACAGCTGCACAGGTCAGGGCTAGACTTGTCACAGAAAGAATCCCTGAGACTGAGAGGTCAATTGAATATCCTGGTGCCACCATGGTTTTGGTATTTTGATGCAGTGGCAACAGTGTTATTCTTAGAGATTCCTATGTAATCTTTTGCACTATCTCTGACATACAACTGAACTATTTTAGCCCTATGGAAAATAATTGCAAGAGAGAGAAAGAGAGGAAAGAAAAAAGATATGAAGAAGATATGAAAAGAAGAAGGAAGAGACAAAGAGGGTGACGAAGACAAGATAGGAAAACAGGCAGACAAATAGGAAAAGTTTTTTACCAGTGCAGTTATCTGAATTGATTCACTGAGGATTAGAAGAACATGATACACAACACAAAATGAGATATGAAAACTAAGAAGACAGTGAAGAACAGCAATATCATAGGACTGCCTTCTCTAGGAGCCTGTATTTGTTAGAGCAAAATGCTTGATTTATGCCATGAAGAGCTAGACTATGAGACATGCTCACCCAGAGCTTCTTCCAAGTGTATAGAGAATAGAAATCTCCAGTTCTAATTTTTTGGAAAAAAAAAACCAACAACAAGAACAAACAGCCACATTGTAGGAGTGCAAATTATTGATTAGTCATAGAATTAGAGTTTGTAGTAGATTTGCTCTTCAGAGAGCTAAGAATTCTAAATAACATGCTCTTGTTGAATCAGTAGCACTACGTATCTGGCAAATTTCTCTTACTTCTGTTGCCTATGAAGAGGTGGCTGTCTCTCTGGTTTATGAGATAGTCATTATTATAATACAATGTTTTTGGACATACACTTGTTTCGTAGCTGTCTTTGTTATTATTTCAGACACTTTGTATCTTATGTTTTTTCTCAAGTCTAACAAGGCTCCCACAACATAATTTTCCAGAAAACTTCCCATACCTGTTAACCCTTCCTGGAGTTAGAAATAAGGATGTTCTAAGGAGCAGGCTGTCCCTGTGAGCCAAAAGGCAAGCCGGAGGGGAAGACAACCAGTCTGGCTGAACAGAAAGATATTGAAATAAATTTGGGTTAAAAAGAGAGCTTACAGACTATGGAAAAAAAGGCTGGCTACTCAGAAAAGATAAGGAATATATTTAGGCCATGTAGAAAGAAAATTAGAGAGATGAAAGCACAATTTGAACTCAATTTTGCCGCTTCCATTAAGGATAACAAGAAGTCTTTCTACAAATACATGAACGGTAAAAGGAGGGGCAGGGAAAACCTCCATTCTTTGTTGGACATGGGTGGAACATAGTTACCAAAGATGTGGAAAAGGTTGAGATATTTAACACCTTTTTTACCTTAGTTTTCAATAGTAAGACATGAGGACAGCTGGCTTCTAGGGCTTCAGAGAGAAATGAGCAGAAGAGGTGAGAGAAAAATGAGAGAAGATGAGCATCTCCTCTGTAATCCTGGAGGGAACAGTTTGTGACCTGCTGAGCCACTTGAATCCTCACAAGTCTATGGGACCAGATGGGATCCACCCAAGGGTGATGAGAGAGCTGGCAGAAGAGCTCGCCAAGTAGCTCTCCATCATTTACCAACAGTCCTGGCTCAGAAGGGGGTCCCAGATGATTGGAAGCTGGCGAATGTCACACCAATCCACAAAAAGGGACAGAAGGAGGACCCAGGAAACTCCAGGCCTTTCAATCTGACCTCAGTGCCTGGCAGGGTCATGGAACAGATCATCCTCAGTGCAATCACACAGCACCTACAGGATGGACAAGGGATTAGACCCAGCCAGCACGGGTTTAGGAAGGGCAGGTCCTGTCTGACCAACCTGATCTCCTTTTATCATCAGGTGACCCACCTGGTGAATGAGGGGAAGGCTGTGGATGTGGTCTACCTGGACTTCAGCAAGGCCTTTGGCACCATCTCCCATAACATTCTCCTGGAAAATCTATCAGCCCAGGACTCAGACAGGAGCAATCTGCACTGGGTTAGGAACTTCTGGAGGCCCCCAGAGAGTGGTGCTGATCCAATTGCTGGCTGCTCACCACTGGTGTCCCCCAGGTATCAGTCCTGGGCCCGGTTCTGTTTAATATCTTCATTGATTATTTAGATGAGGGGATTGAATTCACAGTTAGAATATTAGCAGATGACACCCAGGTGGGGGGGGAGTGTCATAAATCTCATGAAAGAACTCCTAGTAACATTTTTTTTTTTAGCTTATAAGAAGGTACCTGAGGAAGTGAGAAAGTATATTTACCTTTTGTTGTTGAAGTTTTTCACCTTTTGAGCATTCACTGTGAAAACAAACCAAAATCATTTCAAAAGAAATAGATATTTCTGGACAGTGACACATCCCTACTGGAAGTAAAGCCCAACACCATACAAATTCTGCCTTTCAGATATTTTTTCTCTCTTCTGGCTATGAAGAGTTTGTATAGGAGTGTTCACCTTAACTGCAATAATTTATTAATTTTTAATTTATTTTTTTTCCCCCTAAAGTCTTTCTCAATGCTAGACAAAAACATTATCTATACAGAATGGAAATACAAATACCCCCACGTTCAAAGAAGTCTGCTGACTGACATATTGCATACACAAACTTACATAACATTTCTGGGAAGTACAGAGTCATTGCTTGGTTTCTTTTTAGACATGCTGTTCTGCTACTTTACACACCAATTTGAAACAAAAACCCAATTATTTAAATTAAAGAATATATATCAAAATAGCATAACTATGCAAATAAGTCAATTTTCAGATGCCTATAACACCTGCTTGCATTTTTCCTTATTTACAGGTCTCCTTTTCCTTATCATAAACTTATATTCATTGGGAAATATATAAAATATTTAAATCCTATTATCTTTCATTCTATTTGGGTAATAATATTGTTGGTCTAAAAAAAAGTCGGAGGAATTTAAGCTATAAATGCTTGCTTTCTAAAGGTGAACTTTTCTATCTCCTTCCCCTGACCACAGAATGGGTAATGCCAGTGCAAGCAAAATGTTTCACATAAAAGGCAGACACAAAACATCAGATGCACACTGTTTTAGGAAACAGGGTAACTAGATAAAATGACTACCTATGGACGTGTTTATAGTGTTCTAGTTGGGTGAGATATTAAAGTAACTGTCTATTATACTCTTAACAGCTATAATCTCATTGAGTGCTATTCACCAAATGGTTCTTGCCCCTCTAATAGCACTGGGCAGGATCCTGTGGCTCAGCTCAATTAAAACTACTCTGACAGGGCAAGACCATTTTGGCAGACAGAACTATTGCTCTTTTGTATAAAAGAGCCCTGGGAACACAATAAGCAATCTCTGCACCATAATGGATGAAAGAGAGCTAATGTTCAGTGATGCAGTGCAGATTTACTAAGCTAATGTAAGTTGACTGTGCTTTGACATACCATACACAGCTTCCTAGAAATGGTTTCACATTTTAATACTATGCTGTCTAGGTGTCAGTTGCTTCAGTCCTGTAGTGCTAAAATGTCAACTAATAGATATAGAGACAAAATGCTAGCTATAGATGGACATGTAAAAATGGCTTTGAAATAATAAAAAAATCAAACGAGAGAATGCAATATTATTTCTGCTACTTTCTGGTTAGCCTCTGAAGTTGGGGGTTTTGTGGGGTTTTTTTGTTTTTGCTTTTGCAAGGGGGTGTTTTTATTTTATTTAATTTAATGTAGCTTTGCTTGCTAACATGTAATTTTCATGTTAAAGTCATTATCACTCTATATATGCAACTTGTTATTTGTATAATATGTATATACAAAAAAGGGTGTCTATATCTACATCCATATCAGTATCTATATCATCTCTGTCTGTCTCTTATATCTTTAGCTATTTTGCATACATATATTTGTAATGTTCATCTGTGATTTATGTGTGCCTTCTTAATAAACTGTAGTCAATTTTGCTACCATTCATTTTTTGACTCCAAGGCCAAAGCAGTAAACCCACAAATACTGTCAGCGATCTTCTTACAGAGAAGTGAAACTAAGGCCACAAAGCTAGCTATACTGTTCATAATACAGCCTTCATAGTTTTCCTAAATGAAAATATAGTTCTGATTAAAAACAAGTGTATTAAAAATTCAGTGGTTACAGGTGGGACACATAAGGACCAAAGCTTTCAAACAGAACTCTGAAATGGCAAAAAAATAACACCCAGAGAAAAATTTCATTTTCTTTCTTGAAAGTTCAATTTGTTGTATGTAGATACAGTTTTATACAAGTTTAAGTATTATATCTTTTCATCAGCATGCACAGTTTTTTATTGCTGTTTACTCAAGGTATAATTATATAAATATCTGACGAATGCCATTTACATATACAAAAAGTTTGTTTCTATTTTCCATTTCCAATTTATTAGTGATAATTTCTGCATTTTCATTCAGTAAACTTGAAAACAACCAAGTAGTTTCACAAACATCAGAACTGGTAGAAATCAGAATCAGTTGCATTTTAGCTAAATTGTTTGCAACCTATGAATTAGTCATCCACTAGTTCTGGTGATTAAGTATGTCACCCAGTATTTCTTAATAGGATTCATGTGATAAGTTAAGTGATTTCCCCAGCTCCCACTAGAGTTTGTGACTGAAAAAAAAATTAAAAAAGACTTAGTTCTGTTTATAAAACAATACCACTAATTACTTATTCACTTCACATTAGAAAGGCTATGCTGTGATCCAGAGCCCAGCAAAATCAATAGAAACAAAGCCATGAACCTAAGAAGGCTTTAGCTAAGGTTGTGAATGAGGCATATCTTGTGGGAACACAGGTATCTGTAGCATGAAATGAAGAAACAACAGAAGGAGAGAGCTGAGGTGGTCATGTAGGAGGTCAGGTCTTCTCATAAAATGGCTCTGCTTCATTGTGCAACCAGTAAAGATATTGAGCAAGGCACTGATGGGGCTTAAAGCAACATTTGTACTAACAACCATTATAACTTTTACTGAGGTTTGGTTGGAGCAAAGAAACATAGACAAGGCTTTTGCCATCCCCAGAATAATGGCCTGTTGCATCAAGTAACATTTTTCCAGTGGATTAAGACCCTCTGTCTTATGTTTTCACTGAAAATCTTCCAGCTGGATCCTGGTGATTTTATAAGCAGTTCCACGAAGAAGATCTCAAAATCAGCTTAACATTCATTCTCATATTGAATTGAAGAAACATTTTCCTCTTTTGATAATGTTGATGTCCAAACTGTCTTGCTGTCTTATGCTTGCTGTGATAATTGGTACTGTCCAAAGTGACACTAATAAGCACTGGTAACACAGTGGTTGTGTTGCTAAGTATACACACATGCACACCTGACAATACATAATAGCATTTCACAACACAAATTATTCCACAGAAGCTAGCAGAATCAACACTATTTTTAAATATCCTAAAATATCCTGAACCAAAACACTTGTGTTTTCTTATGAGATGGTAAATTTCTAACCTGTTCTCCTTATACCACAATGAGATCTGTGGGCTACTTTTAAGAGGTGCAAAAGGCAACTAAGGAAAAAAAGGTGGTTTTAAGTAGAGACATGTAGCCTCCACAATGTTCACTCTCTGAAAATGTCTGAACTCTGTGCCAAAGAGAAAATATAATGAGTCACAACCCATACACATTAGTATGATAAAATACTGTAAAATCTAACACACAGGATTCACAGAATGATTTACAGTTGTTCTGTTTTGGTATTTTTAACTTGGTTTTAATAAGCATACAGATATAGGACATAAAAAAAAATCTACCAAGCTATCTTAAAATAGAATATAAAAGTAAACAGCAAGTGAAGGGGAGTTTTTATCTCTCCCTGAGAAAAATGGTTGTAATGCTTTCTAAGTTCAGAAGATGACTTCTGGTGCTTAAACTTTGCTTTTAGAACAACTGTAAAAACCCTTGAGTATCCATCTACCTAGCATCAATCATTTACTGTATTCAAATTGTGTCCTTGAAATCCTTCATCACATCTGTTAACTATTTGTGATCATGGGTACCTCTAAAATATCATTGAACACAAAGGTAATGCTTAATATAAGAAGAATTTATTTTGATATTTAACAAAAGAGAAAATCCTTTCATTTCAATCAAGTGGATCACAAGATTATTATGGAATCATGGAACAGTCTGAGTTGAAGGGACCTTGAGATCATGTAGCCCAGTCCTCTAACATGGGCAGGGACACCTCTAACTAAACCAGGTTGCTCAAAGCCCCATCCAGCCTTCTGCCTTCAATATTTCAAAGGAAGTGATACCCACACTTTGTCTAAGCAACCTGTTACAGTGTCTCACATGCTCATTATAAAAACATGTCATCCTTTTGTCTAATCTAAACCTACCTTATTTCAGTTTAAAGCTATTGCTCCTAATCTTCTTACTACAGGTCCTGGCAAACTCTTTTTTATAATCCCCCAGAAATGTTCTGGGTGGGGGTCACCAGGCCATAGCAGCCTGATAGCCATGCTTCTTTTTAAATAGTTTAGGATACTGTTGTCTTTTTAGGCTGCAAATATATATTACTGGCTCATATCCTATTTATCATCCAATAATATCTTCAAGTCCTCTGGAGGGCCACTCTTTATCAATTCATCCTCCAGTCTGTATTGATATGGGGTAATTTCCCTCACTCAGGTGCAGGATCTTTTACTTGACCTTCTTGAACTTCATAAGGTTCACGCAGACACATTCCTCAAGATTTCTGTAACGAAGAAAACAGATGAGTTTTAAATTGGAGGTTAAAGCCTTCTGGACACTTGAAACATTTGTGATTTAGAAAAACTGATAAAATTAACTATTTCAATGCATATCTCATGCATGTTTTCATGTAGCAAGAGTTCAATATGGAATTTTTTTACATATTGTCTTTTTTGGGTACATTTCTATGTTGCTGATTTTTCATGTTACAGATAAATGACTTTGTATGTATTTTAAACTTATTCTGGCCTCAGCCAAGTGGGATTTAAGATGAACAGAAAAAACATCATTTCTTAGCTTCTTGACAAATCTGTAACCCCTGAGAAATCTTAACAAATATTTCATTTCCTAGCACATTTTCCACTGTATCAAGAGAGCTTGGAGGGATTCACTGCCTCGTGAAGAGGACACAGAGAAAGATCTGGTATTATAGGTTCAGAAGACAAAGTTGTTTCTTCCAGTGGTCATTACAATGTTGGTGGCTCTATGACAAGAAGCATGACAGCATTTGGACTTCAGTTGTGAGCATCTACTCTAAATATGTTAAAGTAGACTTCAATTTCTCTTGTCAAATAGTAGTAAAAGCCACCTAGTATATGAGCACTCCCGGAGCAGCTGGTAGTTCTATTTACTGTAAGTCTAATAGCAAGACCTTAGTTTTTCAACCTACAGATGAATTTTAGAATCTATTGAATGGAAACTGTTTTACTCGGCATCTAGGGCTAGCATAGTGGTGTTGCTATTAGAAATAATTATGCATTATTTTCCATGCAGTTATGTGAATCAGAAGTTGGAGTTCCATTTGTTTTACAGAACCTGTCAAAAAGATAAAGGTCTTGTAGAGATCATGTAACACCTAAAAGTTATGAGAACCAGAACTTAGATGTAATACATGACCACAACAAAATGAATAATTTTTGTGTTTTTTAAAGGATAAGGAAATTTGTAATCTTCTTAGAAGTTACAGTGAGGTTCAGATCTTCTCTAGATATCTCTGTATGAGTATCTCCAACAGAAGTCTGAAGCATATATCTGAACAACCATTGTAGCTAATACAAACCATTCAATATAGCTGGTAAAATCTGGGGTACTTTTTGTAAAAAGGCTTCTCCAATCAGCTAAATTATCCTCTATATTTTGTTTGAGACAGCAGGTCTGGAGAACTCTTCATTCTTGGTAACTAGAATCAACTCAGAAAAGAACCTGTTTGTCATTGAGTGTCAGAGCATTATGTCTGTCGATAGGTCCTAATGGCCTTAACCTCAAGGCAAAATACTATCTTATCCAAGTTGACTACAGTAAGATAGGCAATTAGGAAGAAAATTAAGTTAAGGTGACCAGTGCTGGACTGAATCAAACACTTAGAATCCAGTTTCATTAAAAAAAAAAAAAAAAAAATCTCCAGAAAACACCTAAAACTGATGTTGAAATTATGTGCGATAAATATCTTTCTTGCTGTGACAAATACTCTGTATTCACCAGCTGTGAAATCTGAATCTAGACTTGCAATGAAATTTTGGGTACTGCGAGTTATCACACCTATACTTAATGCCTTGGGAAAGCTTTGACTCTCCCAGTTTGTCTTGTGTCTTGGATTTTCCAGAACTGTGGATATGGATATGTACCATAGAATTTTCAAATGGCATGAGGTGACTCTTTCTCCCCTCCCACCCCCACAAAAATTAATCCCAACATCATTATCCCAACATCATTACCTAGATTAATCTACAGATTTCTTTGAAACTAATACAAAGTCAAATGAATCCTGGTTTATTTTCACAGTGCATGAATAGCCCTTGGAATAGATCAGGATAAGACTTAAAAAAAGGTCTTGGAAAGAGAGATTGCTACTGCATATTGATATTATTCAAAAAGATTTTGTCATTCCGTCATATGTTTCAACAGAAGGATTATTTCTTTACATTTATGTTCTTCTGCAAACCTTCTGTATCTGGGTTTGCACTCACAGGTGCTCAGTAGAGATTTTGATTAGCTTCTATCCGTTTTGCAGTCCCAAAATCCATTTATTTGCCATCTGAATATTCTAGAGATGTAGGACAAAAAAGGCCTTTCTTGCCTCCACAAACAGCTACAATAAAACCCAAAAAACCCCCCTATGATTCAGCCAGTGTTGCCATTGATCACCAAAAACATCTGTTTACTCTGATGCCATAGGGGTGAGAAACTGCTTTAGATTTTTGTTACTATCTTGGCCTGAAATATACTAAAGTCAAGAAGGAAATTGAATTCTTAATTAAACGAAATGTTCCTAATTAATAACCATTCTTCTCTCGACACCTACAATTAACTTGACTTCCCTCTTAATTTCCTGGATTATAAACTGAAGCAATTTGCTATAAACCATCATTTCAGGGATTCAAAATATTAGTTTATGCGAAGTTATGCATGTAATTTTAATTTCAGTTCCATTATGTACACAATGCTCAAAGACATCCTACAAAACCACCATATTCTAACTTATTTCAAATGAGCAAGGAGTGGAGGAATAATCTTTATACTCCATTGACTAATATCTGCTACACTCATCCTAGGGTGACATTAAAATATAAATTAAAATTATTACATTCTAATGTATCTTTACATTTTATGAAATAGAGATCTTAACTACAAATAAAGTCTCAAATAAATGAAGTAGAAATTGCAATATGTTCAAACATCAGTTAAGTATAATTTCATCATAATTTAATTTTTCTCTTTTGGAAGTAAACTAATTAATTTCTCTTTATGACTTTTCCAAAAAACAAAAACAAACCCAAAAAGAAACCCCAAACAAACAAACCAACCAAACAAGAAAACCACAATAACATATTGAAGTAGAAATGCTCTTCATAATATCTTTTGAACAAAAATAATCCAAAAATAACTTTTTTTTAACATTTTAGGCAATATTTTTTGATTGAAATGTTCATGTTTGATTTTTTGTTGAAGGTTTACATGCTGTGTTTTGTGTTCCAGTTTTATCCATACAAATCCAAAAATACTTAACTTTTTTCTAATATTCTTTAAAGAAAGTACAGGGACTAGCCTTCATCATGCTTCTGGCTGTGTCCCTCAGGATAGTGGAACTGTGGATGAACCAGAAAACTTTCATAATGCATTAAGAAAACAAAAGCACTTGTATATCTTTATCAGCATCAAATAAGGGTGCATTTACCTTCACAGCCAAGATTTTAATGCCCTGAAGAGAGTATTGCTCCTAAAAATAAATGTAACTTCACATCAACACAATTCAAGTTACTCAACTTGAATTTTTAGCCCTGGGCTTGCAGAGGATAAAAGTCTCAAGTGAGCACATTGCTTTGTGCTTTAAAAATAAAATTCAAGCATTGTTTTAGATGTGCATATTGTTGACCTTTCTCAAAATTCAGACTGCTAATTTCCCATTTCCAAAATATAAAGTAGGAAATGTTTCAAGTTGCAGAATCTTTATATCTGCCTACTGATCTTTATTTAAAAAACAAATAACCCTCCCATATCATTTATCTAAAATAATACAACAGTATTTAATTTGTTTCACAAACATAAAACCTCATTAGCACAATGCTTCTCAAGTACAGTGAACAAGAGGGAAAAATGAGGAAAAAACAGTGTGTGCAACCATGATATAAATGGAGGATGTGATAGAGTTTTAAGGGAGCTACAGCCCTCTTACCCTGTTGACATTTCACAGGAGACTTTTTTTTATTTGTGGATGTGTTCCTCATCTTAAAGCAGCCATAAGTCTTATAGGCATCATCTCTGAATGATCCCCAAGCAGCCTCAATAGAGGCAGCAGTTACCAGAATATGCCATAGGGTGATCTCTTCAGCCTCCAGGGAGCTTTGTGAGGTAGTAGTATATTTTGCTCACTAGTATGAGAAAGAATCTCAGCTGTGGACTAAACATTGTTTCAAAATTGGTATGATTTGTGTTTGTCCATCGCATTGGTTTTACTGAAAATCTAAATCAGTTTTCACTCAGCTCCTACATTTTAGATGACAAAAGTTAGACAACATGAATCCTACCCAAACTGATTAACTGGTAAACTCCAAGTGTCCTCAATCTATGACTTGTGCCTCATATGTCTTATACATAGGTGAAGCTATTTGTACAAGGTCTAGGTGTAACTTAATTCTCCCATTACTCAAAACCTTGTGGTACCAATGTATCTTAGTTTTGGACAGGCTTTATTGTAATTTGTCTGTATTTATAAGTGGATAAGAAAACTGTCTGAATATTTAGAGACCTATGCTTAACACAAAACCTGCTTAAAATTTAAATTTTTTGTTTGACAATTGAAACCAAAGCAGTAAAACACATTATGCATGGAACAAGAAAAATTTTAGGGAAAGAGACATAAATTTATTGACAACAACCCAGTTACAGCAGAATCTCAACATCTTCCTCCCTCCACTTAAAAAAAAAAAAAAAAAAAAAAGTCACATGCCCCCAAGATCTTTAAAATTCCCAGCAATGAAAAATAAAAATACACCCACATTTCTTCCTAGGGTTTTTTCTTGTCAATTTTCATATTGATATTTCTTCATATTTTTCTATAAACTTAGAAAACACAGTGAAGCCTGTTAAAACTTGTAGCTATGCCATTTCATTAAATATTAAAAAAATGCACTCGTTTTTGAGAACAGATACGGTTGGCATTAGTGGTAACAGCTAACTTAATATGGTGAACTGCCATCAGTTCAATATATTAAGGATCTCATCTAAATCCTAAAAGATTCTACAAAGTGTAAAAAGTTTCACAAAGTGAATACAGCAGGGGATTGATAAGAAAATTTCATAAATATTACTGTGGTTTTCTTGTATAGTATTAACAAAACTAATAGTCATACCTTTCACACTTCATTTTCCTGTATGCAACACATGGTGCTCCTGGAATAACCATTCAGTTGTACTTTCTAATACAACCTGAAGCCAGCACAATTGAAGCTATGATTTCATGAGGTCTTAAACTATGCATCATTAAGCCTGTTCATCACTTTGGCACGGGACCTCCAGAAAAAAAGTAATGATATAAAGAGCATGCTATTATGGTTCTGTGAGCTGTCATCTTCTCACTTAGGAAAGTGCTGGCCCAGCCTTTGATTATTGTATGGAAATGCCAAAAGGATTGTCATCTAAAGAATACAGAAGACTCTAGACATACATTCTGATGGGCTATTAACCTTTGTGTCTTTATCAAATTCTGGGAAGTTATTTGTGCTGGTTATTCTTTCTTAACTTTTAAGGATTTCAAAGGATGTGTACAGACCTGTTTTTATATAATTATACTACACAACTATTATGTAAGTACATTGCAGAGGGACTATACATATGGGAGTAGATCTGCTCCTGTTACTTGCATTCAAATATACTAGGCTGTTCTGAAACATGTATGAAAATAGAATTGCCCCATTGCATTTCAAACATAAGATAAAAATAGATAATCAAAGAGGCAAACACCCACTCAAACTTTTCTCACCTGTTATCTATTAGATTCCATCCAATGTGTTTATTATTTAGCATTGGTTTATACTTAAAACTTCCTTCATAATGCTAAGCCTGTTCTTTTGTTTCTATTTTCAGAATATTTTTCTATTTTCAGTGACTTTCCAGTTGTTATATTTTATGTTGTGTAGTTGCTGCTGTCTGTTTTAATCTTCTGTCCAGTTTGATTATCTACTTTTTATCAATACATGTTTTTATTTTGCTTTATATTATAATGATCTGGTCTACGTATTTTGCCAAAAGGAGAACCCTCTCACTTGTAGTAATTTTATGAGTATGATGCTACCTTTCTCTTAGTTCTCATATGCATATGAATAATAGTGTTTCCATATTTGGCTTTGTAATCTTCAACTCCAAAAGGGTGTTTACATATTATTCACCTTTGGAGGAGTCACAGAATATTCTCTGTAGATATCTCTATAGCTATAAAATATCTCTAGGAAATTGAGATATGAAATACCTCTATAAAATTGATCTCTATCTATACGATTTCTCTATTAAATGCATCTATAGATAGAGACTATAAGGTTATTGCATTCTTTATACTTATTGGTCATACCATCTCCTTTAAACTGTTTTGTATGTTTCAGCATAACCTGGTTTAAGATACTCATCCACTCTGAAGTAGATAGCAGAAGCTACACCATGATTTGTTGAAACTAGTTTGAGTGAAATAAAATTTCCCACATGATTTCTAAATTCTCTAAAGTCAAGAAAAACAAGAAAAAAAATAGCAAGTTAATTTGTTATATTCTTAGAATTATGAACAGTAAATAAAAGCAATATGTGCATTCAAATCTTGAATTTCTGTTTTTATTCAATACTTGTAGCAAGACGAACCTCTTTTAGGGAATGGCGCTTCAAGGTCCAACCAGATGCTCCAGCAGAGATTCGCGAGCAATGCTCTAAGCCTATGGCTCTCAGAGTTGACTAGCCCAGATTGGTACCGTTGCTCCAAGAGCAACTGGCCTCTCTGCTGGCTAGCCCAGGACTGAGCTGAGCCTGTGTGTCAGGCCTCACCTTTATTGGCCCCCTGGTGCTGCTCATGCGCAGTGGGGACCCACCCTAATCAGGCACAGGTGGGCTTAACACAAGCTCATGCTCACTCCCCGGCAATTAGTGGCACCTGGTTGCCTCATTTCACTACAATACTGATTGTAGTTCGTAAGGATCTTCCCATGCAGATGAATGAGATTTGTTCTTCAATGTATATTGCATAGTATAAACTTAGCACCTATTCCAGAGGGATATTGTTTTGTTTCTTGGTTTGCTCATAGGAAACATAAAAACTTTTGCATGGCTTGCCAGTAGCCCAATAGCCTGGACGCTTTTGGTACAAAGGTTTTTTATATATATAATATATATATATACACATAATATGTATACATAATATGTATATATATATTATATATATGTATATTGTGTGTATAAAGACAGAAATTAATATGAGAAAATCTTCTCTCAGAACCATTTATTAGAGGGCACAAAAAAGAACTAACAAGGAAAATTCCTTGGTCTTACTAATGCAGTGCAGTGAAAAAATGTCTTGATTAAGGGCCATAGATCACAGCCACATGGACACTTTGCAAACAGAATAAGAAATGACTAAATATCAGCAAAATCTAAATGTCAGTTTCTTTAATGCTTCATACCTACACCTGTTCCTAGATCCAGAAAATCCTCGTGCTAAGACTTAAAGGGGAACAGATATTTCATGCAAAGGACTAAAGAGAGCTGCTACTTCAGGAGGAAAAAAAAAAACAACAGAAAACATAAGCCTTTTGTGAGTTTGAGGCTTATTTGATGATGTGTGGACTTAAACTTTGAACTAACATGTAAATAACCTAAGAAATAAAAACACCTGAAGCATCACATGTAAATTTTGTTTGATTTATTTCAGATAGACTGTGACAGTAGCAGCAATATTTCTTTGAGGAAATGCCAAAGGTACATATGCCACAGGTACAAACAAGAGAGACATAAAAAATAAAATTATTGCAAGCATATATAAATTAAGAAAAGTATTTATGTTTCCATGGATATAACACTCTGTCAGTAACACATCATGTCAACTTATTCATGTTTGTCATCCAGAATAAAATAAATCTGCTTCTTCTTCCTTCCATCATTCATCATTTTTGACAGGTAACATTTCAAACAAGTGTGTCAGTCGAGGATGGAATATGCATCCTGTTACTTTACTGGTAGTCTAAATAATACAATGTTTGCAAGCACAATACTTGTCGATATCAGTATTTGGATATGCATAAAAAACTGAACCTAGGTGATGGATAAATAATGTTAACTGTGTGAGCTCTTCACTTATATTCTACTCAAGAGTATGTTTTTCTTTATTTTCTTCAAACTACCTTATTTGCTGTTCACCATTTAATTCCAGCTTTGAAGATTTGTTTCCTACATGGAAACTTTGGATTCATAGGCAATTAGCAGAGAATAAATTGTTTTACTCTCCAAGCTTTGTTATGAGAAAAAAGAAAACATTTTTACATAAAAAACCAAGAACTTATTCTTAGAAAAATTGATATCTTTACAATCTAATCCAAGTTATTATTAGTCGAGTTTTAACTTTTGCAGAAAGAACACATTATAAAATTTTAATAGTAACAACAATTAAAACTTTTAAAGACACATTTTTAACTAACTTTGTGCTTTTTTCCTGATGCTATCCTCTTCTTCCCCCTGATTCCCTGAGCCCAAAGGTCAGTAGCTTCTTCTGGCTAAGAGTGATGTGGGAGTGTTATGGCAGGTTGCCATGCCCTTTATTATTGTCCCAGGCCTATATTTCTCTGTACCAAATTTTTATGTTAGAATTGTAAATCCATGATGACATCATACAAATTTAAACAAAAGTAAATAAATGACACAGAAATTAAAAAAATTGTTGCAAATTAATTACAAAGCTTATGGCCTGCAATGAGCAAAACCAGTACCATATTACAGGCCTGAATACAGAATTTAGTGTATAATGAAACAGATCATTGGTTGTTCATGACTTATATCCTGGACATTAAGCCTGAAGAAACATAACCTTGTAATATAATTCCATGCTGTCCCTTTTGCTGTAAGTTTAGTAGACTTTTCAAAACTTTGTCTTCTTGCAATGACCTTAAGATCCACACTTCCATTTTTGCAGATGGAGACCTAGGTTTGGCACTGGAAGTCCAAGATGCTGTAAGGCACCAGCTGGGCTCACTGAGAAGTCAGCACACTGCAAGGTCCTCAGATGGAGAGCAGCTAAGATGGTTCTTACTCGATAATGCTTGATGCAGAACTGAGTATTTAACACAAATGGCAATATTGCTGCTTTAATGTAGCAAATCAAATGGGCTTTAAAATTTACTTCTCCATGTTTGTAGAATACCAGGAAAAACAACAGAATAGGTGTCTGGTTCACATCACAGTTTTATAAGGAATGTATAACTCTGTGCTGCTGCTAACCTGTGCATCTTCCTGCTTTAAGCCTTGAATTGTTTGCCTTCTGCCTACACAGATGCTGTGCTCATAGTGATGTTCATCAAGTTAAACAATAGTTAAGGAGATCAACATGTGCACTGTGATAAAAATTAATATTTTTTAAAAATTCCTTTTCATTGTATTAGTTTTCAGCTGCCAGTGTTTCTTGGCCAATGGGAATATATGGTTGCATGTGTAATAGTACCACTCAGATCTGACTACAAGATCAGTAGCTGAAATATTGTTTAAGTAGACAAAGAGGATTTACATCAAATTTGTAATGTTATACTTTGTTCCCAAGAGCAATGTAATGTTTCACAACAACCTTAATAAGTTTATGACAGTCAAATAAAAAGGACGGATTTTCTTGTACCTGTGTATATTGCACTAAGTAAAGTGAGTGGCGCCTGGAAAAAAAGAATTGAAAGTCATTTACTCTGTAATGTGTTTAATTGATACTGCTGACTTGACAGTGAGGTGTTAATTTTGTCAACCAAGCAGATCTTTCAGTGTTAAGTATTGTCCTAATACAATACTCTGTGTCTGCACCTCCTAATGAAATTACTTAAGACAATTGCTGCTTCCAAGAAAATCAATCTTGATAACACAAATCTTGCCAAAGAGTGGAAGGAGGACATCATGAAATTTGGACATTTTTTTCCCCCTCAATTTCAATCATGTAGTCCTATAAGGAAATATTACTTGCTTGAAGTGTTCAGTCATAATACCTAATTTGTATTCTATTTATATTTTCAGGTGCCACCATCTTGGCTTTTCTGATCAGTAAGGACAGAGGTTTTAGACAAATCAATGATATTTTGGTACCACTATCATTCTTTTACCTTAAAGCCTAAAGTGAGATATAAAAAAAAAAATGTGCTGAAGTCAGTGCCCATTTCCACTCATAATGAAAATTAATTAATTACTTCCTATTCATGACAAAATGATACTTTCTTTCCCTTCCTTATTTAGTTCTTGCTTTAATTGGAGGTACAAGAAATTATGAAAACAGCTAGGGCATGTCCCTACAAACTAAAGTACCTGCTATGTCATATTTAATACTGAGCTGAACTCAATCCAGAAACATTTGATGAGTGTGCCTACCAGATCAAACCATCTAGATTCTAAAGTACTGTTTAAATATCAGTGCAGTCAAGTCAGAATAGCTACAAAGCATCAGGGAGGGTCAACAGATCTTGAAATAGTAGTACTTATGTAGTAGCTACCAACAATAAAAATAAAAATAAAAATAAGAATAAAAATAAAAATAAAAATAAAAATAATAATAATAATAATAATAATAATGCATCTTATAAAAAGAAAACATGTTATTTCTTTCTCTCTAAAAATTTTAGTTTAAATACATGCATACTCACTGAAACTTTTTCTCTTTTAAGGAGTTTTGCTAATAATTTCAGAAAATTATTACTCACACAGGAACGTGGGTCACTTATCAAGAATTCTTGTCCTTCTGCTGATAATTTATTAGGATAGTTTTAGCGACATATTTTAAGAGAGTGAAAAGTCAATTTTCTTCAGTTCCCCGTAGGTTCAACTACAGGAAAATGTTTTTCACTTACCTGATTTCCAGAATTAAAAAAAGTTTTTGTTAAATCTCACCTGTCCTAAATTATCAAGTTCAAATGCATGTTGAAATAAATTATACTATTCAATAAATATAAGATCCTTCTAGCATTCCAACTTCAGTGAATGTCTGTTCTCCAGTGATACATTAATTGAGATTTATTAGTAATGTCTATAATATATTCAGTTTCAGGAAATCTGTAGAGTAGCTGTTATTCAAATATTAAATACCTTTACTCTTAAGCTCAAAAGTAATGTTCTAGATACACATCTTAAGAAAAAATATACTTATATTGTTAGAAGAGTGGCAGTCTAATCATATTTACCAGAGGAATTAATACAATAGAACACAAATATTTCAGTGTTATGAAGACACATTCAAAATTTACATTAGAAAATTGCAGATTTGTTCTCTGAAACTGGCTCTTATAAAATAGTAGAGCACAGTAAAGAAATAATCAGTGAAAGATCATATACCATACGGTGCAAAGTAATAATGACATGATTATTTTCACATCAAACTCATCTGGGAAATGCAAATTTCTATCTGATTTAGATGGAAAAAAATCTTTCCTCAAAATGTATTTAGGAGTGCTTGAACAACCTTTCCCTCCAAGGAACATCTCGGCAATATTTCTCCAGAAGCATTCCATTTATAACCCTAAAATAAAACAAAAGCGAAGCCAACCAATATAATCATTTTTCATACACTTCAGCAATAAGACATTTTTAATATCAACTTAATTGTGTTGTACTTTTCAATACTCATCATGCTGACTGGATAATCAAATTCTTCAATAAAATTATTGTATTTGCAGATACAGAATTTTAATTCTAAATATTTTTAATTTTCTTAAAAAATAAACCCTGACCCTTTAAGTACAAATATCTACCTTGTATTCAAACAATTACAATTTATATATAGAATACAAGCATTGTAGTCTTAATTTATGTAGCAATGAGTATTCATCTCTCTCTCTAAAGAATGATTTTTACACCTGGTTCCCACAGATCTGCTTTGATTCTGCTTTTATTGATTAGAATGAATTACTTGCTCTACAGAGATCTTTTTCAGTCTATAGTATTTTATGTTCCTATAATTTTATGTTATGTGTAGGGAGAGAGATAAATTGTATCTAACACAAGTTTCACTGCAAGTAATGTGCATGAGTACTTGTGTGTGCATGTGTATTTATATATGTAGAAACTTTATAAAGATATGTTGAAAAGCCAAATGGCTCACTAATTAGTAATGTTGTAGTTGAATTTTTTTAAGGTAAATATAGTTGTTGAGTCATGGAATTGCATAAATAATTATTTGATTTAGATATCTAAAAATTATTGAGTCTAATCTTCTGTTCAAAGAAAAACTAACTTTGAAGAACTAGTTGCTCAAGGCCTTATTCATACCAGTTTTAAAATATTTAAAGATGGAGATTTTACAACTTTTGGGGGCAATAAGGGTCTCTATTCAACAATTCTTATAATGATTTTTTTTTGTTTTTTCTTATGGACAATCAGAATTTTTCTTCTTGCAGCCTTATTGTAATCTTTAGCTCTTGTACTTTCATAATAGACCTCCGAGAAAAGTTTAGATTTCAGTGAACCAATTCTATTTAGTTCAACATTACAATTAGATCCAAACTTAATTTTCTCCTCTCAAGGTTATACAAAGTTCAGCAGTATCTCAGTATGCCCTTGTAAAACATACATTCCAACTTTCAGATATCAGTGTTGCCCTTGACAGAAATCTCCTCAATTTTTCAAAATTACCTGGGGGAGGGAGTATGAAGCAGCCACAATAGTCTATTTTTGGCTTCATGTACCCTCAGTAAGGAGGAATGATTTCTTCCCTTGACCTGTTGCTTTTGCTCTTGTTCATGCAGTATTCAGTCCACCCTCTTTTCCACAGGGGTACACTACTGACGGACGCTACAGATGTCCAGCAGGACTACATGAACTTATATCAAATGAGATAAAGCTGGCAGCTATAAATTCTTCTACTTGCACAGAAGGAAAAGAAGTCCTAATATTTGGTTGCATTTAAGAAAAGGAGCATTGTTCATTTAGAAGAATTTTAAAGAACATTTCCAGGTGCAATTTATGCAAAACCTGACATTCCAAACCCTAAGAAATTTTCCTTCAATGGATGAGTGTGATGAAGACACAAAAGATCAGTGTGTTAACCTTGACTAACAGATACATGCCCACCCAGCTGCTCTTTCACTCTCTATCCTCAACAGAACAGGTAGATAAATAAAATGAGAAAGCTCGTGTTGAGATTAAGACAGGAGAAGCTGCACCTGTTACAAGTTAACCTAACTATTGTCACAACCCAAATACATTTGACTTGTGGAAGTTTTATCTCATTTGTTGTCAATTAAAAGAGTCGGGTGCCATGAAACAAAGACAAAAAATATTAAACCAGTATTTTCCCCTCACCTTTTCCAGCCTCAACCTCATCCCTTCATTCTTGATTCCTCTGTCACCTCCCTCTACCAGTGGCACAGGGGAATGAAGAATGGAATGGAAGTGGAAGTCAATCCATTACACCTTCTCTTTGCTGGTCCTTTCTTCTCATACTTTTTCCCTGCTGCACCATGGGCTTTCTCTACAGTCTGCAGTTCCTTCAGGAAATAATCCAGCTGCTCTGGAGCGCAATCTTTCACAGACTGCACTGTGGCTATCTGCTCCACTCTGGTCCTCTCCACAGGCTGCAGAGAAATCTCTGCACCAGTTTCTGGACCACCTCCTTCATTCCTTATCTGAATTTGTTTGCAAGTTTTTCTCTCATGAATTTTTTTTCTCACTGTTCTTTCTGCTGGGCACTATTTTCTACATCTGTGAAATTCGCTTTGAATGTTCTGTCCTACGGTGTGTCCACTGGGGAGTCAGATGGAACTGGCTATGTCTGACACTGGGCAGCCCTATGCCTCTTCTCACAGTGGCCAACAAACAGCCTACTGATACCAAAACCTCGTCACACAAACCAAATACTGCAATTTATATCAATCTTACAAAATTTGTAAAGAACCTAACAGGATAATATTCTTGCTCTGTATCAAACAACAAAAAAATATTGTCATTCATTACTAGCACTTGCCTCTAGCCCTTGTGCTCAGTCTTCTCTCAGTCTCCACCTGGGCTGCAAGGGAAATTGCAGCAAAATGTACTATAGGTTTTCTCCTTTCCATTTCACAGATCTGCTTTATTGAGCTTAGCTTTTCTGGGAAAATGTCTCACAGTGACTGATTCAAGGACAAACTCAATCTATGAAACACTGGGCACACACAAAAATCTCTTCTGGTTGATAGAAAAACAAAAATGTCTTGGTGTAATTTTAGATGTCAAATTCATCACTTTACTGATGACAACAGGATAGCTACAAAAAATGCCATTACATTCCTCCTGCTTCTTTGCCTAGGAGCTAATAAATAGAATATTTGTATTCACATGCAATTGGAAAGATGACTTTGAAGCAGAGCTTCCTACAAAGACTGAAATTTCTGTACTTAGACTGTAAGAGTAGCTGAAGTTGCTCCAAAATTGTAGATAAATTTGCTGATAACCCAGATGTTTCTGAAAATATACTCACATAAATTTCATGTTGTCATAAAATTTTATGTTGTTTCTGAAATTATTTTTTAAAAAAAAGAATTTAAGAAGGTGCTTATATAGGGGTTTTATGAATATATTGACAAGATATATACATTGTGCTCAGGTCAAAAATTGCAGTTTAATGTTTATGGAATCATAGAATGGTTTGGGTTTGAAGAGACATTTAAAGGTGTTCTAGTTCAACCTCCCTGCAGGGAGCAGGGACATCTTCAACAACAGCAAGATTGTTGCTCATACCCTATCCAGCCTAACCTTAAGCTTTCAAGATGCTTGTAGCTATTCCTCAGAGACAGTTCTTTACACTCTATACATCTCCTTCCAACAACAACATCTCCACCCAACTGTTTTTTTAATTTATAAAGCCTGGGATCTAAATCCACCCACTCTTTCCTTGTCTGATGTTTCAAAGCACAGTCTAAAAATAAACACTGAAGATTCAACTTTTGTTCAACTCTTTGCATTATTTAGGTGGACTAGCATTGTACTACTCTATTTCACAGTCTCTTGTTAGTTTACTTTCACTAATTCTTCTATTGTAACATGGAACAGCACATTTCTAAGATCGTGTAATATTGGTTGATCAGTTCATAGTTTCTGAGTTCACTGTTCAAGCACTAAAAGCCAGCCCCCAATGAATTTAAACGTTGTGTTAATGTCTCAGAAAGCTGAGAGTTAGTGACAATATGCCTACCTATGGCTACAGAAAGCACCAAGAATTACTGGTTTCTCAGAAGAGCTATCCAAAAGATTTTTTAGGTGCCCATTCTGTCCTTCTGCACCTCAGCTCCTTCATCTTGTTGCCTTGATAATCACTGACTCTTTGAACCCAACAGTTCACTGGCACAGTAGCAGATGAAAGACTGGAAATACAGTCCATGCAAATACTGTTTTCTTTGTAATTCACACTAAGAGTATTTGCTTTCAGCATATGGAATGGATTTGCCAAGCATTTAATTTCCTAATTTGTAAACAGAAATCTGAGCTACAAATGTACATAGAGACTGTGCTACAGCTCAGCTAACCATCTAAAGTTAAGTGGCTGCTGAGAGCTGGAAATGTAGCTTCCCAAGAGAAAGAGACAACTCCCAGAAGGTAACTCATCCCTCTTTGTTTATATGCCTGAGACAGGGGGGATGAATTGCCTGTGGCAGTATCTATCCCTCTCCATTAACTAAATGTGTAGGGAGAAGTGCCTTAGACAAGTAGATTTGACTAGATACCCATTTTTCAGGCAGCTAGCTCTTCACTTGGAGTGCCCATCTCTCCTATGTCAAAGGGCAGTGTTTACCTCTTAATTGAGTATGTAGAAATAAAAGTATCCCTTTAATCATGCAGAAATGAAAAAAAAAAAATAATCCCAGATTCACACCACATTAATTCCCACATAGGGTTTTAGCACCTTGTCAGAAAGCAATTCTCAGCCTCCAAGACCTTTAAACATTTCTCTGATGCAAATCCATTGCCCAGACCTATATGCTTTGCTTTCTACAACTTCAAAAAATGTAACAGAAGGAGTTTCATATCCTCTCCTTCTGTCTCTTCAGCTCATGACTGAACTGCATTAATGACAAAAAAAAAAATTATCATCCATATAGAAGAATTATTAATCAGGCAAAGTAAAGATTTTTAATTACAAAATGGAAAAAAGCAAAAAGAAAAAGAACAGAAAATATAAACAAGTTGGGAAACAGAACATATTCGTACACATGTTCAGTGCAGATCAAATAACTTGTTATTATTTTGCAAGTTTTCTTGCACCTTTAAAAGTAAGGAAAATACAAACCAGTGTTTGTCAAACTATATCCTTAGAGAATGAAAGTACTGCCAAGAAAAAAATACAGGACTGCTTGTATCAAAGTTTATTTCAGGTACCCACTAACCTGTCAGAGCTTAGAGGTCAGTATGTTTTGCCTAAAATAAAATACATTTCTTTTTTAGTTTATCAGCCTGTCAGAGTTCAAGGATCATCTGGATGTCTGGATTATTCTCTAAGACATATGGTTTAATTTAGGTAGTCCTGTGAGGTACAGGGAGTTGGACTTGATGGTTCTTATGGCTTATTTCCAAATTGAGATATTCTATGAATGTGATTACAATTCTCAGAGATAAAATGTGATCCTTCCACTTTCCAGTGGAATAGCAACAAGTACTTCACAATTACTTTGTACAAGGGCTTCTTTCAATAAAGCATACTATACAATTTAGAAAGAGACTCTGCACATATGTGAAAGAAAGACAAGGACAAGGAGACTTGATAATGTTATGTGTTTCTTGGACAACAAAGTACTTGTATGATATAATAATAAAGGACTCCTTGTAAAGCTTTCAAAGATTCTGTCTCAGGCTGACTCAAAAACAAATTACGAACTTTATGTATTACGAAAGTAACTGAATATTTGCCACCATGAGGTAGGTGTTAAAGGTTTGGTAATGTGGAGGTGCTTATGGATGTGGTCAACATTCTCATAGTGGAGAAAGAAAATCCAATATCATTAAGTTCTTTGAACAAAATTGTATTGAAAGAGAAATAATGTCCACAGCATGGTAAGGTTTTAATGAAGCACAGAAGCCTGTAACATCTGCAAAATTATTGTTCTTACTGCAGCTCAGTGTATAAACTCTTAAATTATTTGTGGGTTTACTGGAGAGGGGCCTGGCAGTGACACATTGGTACTAACTGGTCAGCTTGGAGAGGCATGCTTTAAACTTGGATGGAGGTTTTCAAAATGACAATGATCACCCAGCTATCACCACTGCAACTGATTTGAGATTAAGCCAGACCAACCAGAGCAGTGTTAAATGTGCCTCAGCTGTGTCCTTAAATGAGAAGCAAAAGGTCAGCCTCCTGAAGCGTATATATTCAAACACATGCAGTCTGGGAAGTAAACAGAAGGAACTGGTTTGCCCACTATTAAGTAGAAGAAGTGAACTAGTTGCCATTAATGCTGAAAAGGCAGAGGTTCTCAACACCTTCATCACCTCTGTCTTTAAGTGTGCTGTTAGGTCCCAGGCCATAGGAACAAATACCCAAGCTGAAGCAGTGACCTGCCACCAGTGAAGGAAGAGTTGGTGGATCAACTATTATAGGAGCTTGACCTGTACACATCGATGGGTCCAGATGCCATCCACCCTGTTGAGAGAGATGTCCACTGTAATTGTAAAGACACTCTCCATAATCTTTGAGAAGTTGTGGAGATTAGTAGACATCCCTCAAGGCTGGAGGAAGGCTAATATCACCCTCATCTTTAAGAAGGGGTCGAAGGATGACCCAGTCAATTACAGACCCATTAGCCTCACTCACTTCAGTCATGAAGTGAGTGTTCCAGGGACTATCACCAGTCAATTAAAACATGTGATCAGGAAAAGCCAACATGGATTTATCAGGGGCAAATTGTGCCTAATAAACTTGATTACCTTCTATGACAAAGTAATCTGCTTGGCTGACGCAGGATGAGCAGCGGACATTTTCTTCCTGGACTTTTCCAAGACCTTTGATATGGTGCCCCACAGCCTCCTCCTGGAGAAAATGACTTGGCATAACCTGGACAAGTGGTCTTTGTAGTGGCTGGGAACTATCTGACAGACCATACCCAGAAAGTGGCAGTAAATAGTTCATCCTCCAACTGGCAACAGGTCACAGGTGGAGTCCCCCAGGGATTGATACTGGGTCTGATTCTGGCAAACATCTTTATAAGCATATAAAGATGTTGGGATCAAGAGAACTCTGATAAAGTTCTCTGATGACACCAAGATGAAGGGAGAGGTTGACATAGCAGAAAGTGCCACCCTCCAAGATGACTTAGACAGACTGGATAAGTGGGCTAATAGGAACCTTATGAAGTTCAATGTAGAGAAGTGCAAAGGGCTGCACCTGGAAACACATAACTCAAGTGTGCAGCTCAGACTGGGATGCACTTGGCTAGAGAGCCGCCTTGTGGAATGGGACCTGGGGGCCCTGCTGGACAAAAGGCTCAACATGAGTAAACAGTGTGCTGCAGCAACAAAGAAAGCCAACAGGATGCTGGATTGCATCAACAAGGGGATCACCAGCAGAGACAAAGAAGTCATCATCCCACTCTACTCGGAGCTTGTCAGGTCACTCCTAGAGTATTGTTTCCAGCTTTGGTCCTCACTGTACAAAAGGGATATGGATAGCCTGGAGAGGGTCCAAGGAAGAGCCATGAGGAAACTGGGTCTGTTCAGAGACCTTGAGAAGAGAAGACTTAGGGAAGACATTATTACAATGTCCCAGTATTTAAAAGGTTTCTACAAAGAAGATGGAGACTTCCTATTTACAAGGAGTCACATGCACAAGGGGCAATGGGCACAAGTTGCTCCTGAAGGATTTCATTTGAACACAAGAGGAAAAATTTTCTCTGTGGAGATGGTCGAACACTGGAATGGTCTCTGAGGGGAAGTGGTGGATTCTCCCACTTTGGAAAGTTTTAAGTCACAGCTCGACGGGGTGCTGAGACATATATAAACAATAATATTAGAAGAGCTGGACCAGATGATCCCTGATGTCCCTTCCAACCTGTCATTCTGTGACTTTTTGATTCTAGTGCATTAAACTGTAACATGACATGGATTGGATGATAATTTTTAAAGGTCTATGCTTTAGCTTTCATGGTCAAATGATCCTACTTTTACATCTAATGCATACAACACCAATACTGCCAATTAGACCAGCTACAATTACTTTTCCTGACATTGCAGTGATGATTACAGTGTGCTGAACAGAAAACAGCTGTAAACTATTTCCTAAGTTCCTTTAAAACATGTAGTATGTATTGCCAGCAATTTTGACAGTAAAACATACATGCTAAAGGCAGAAGAATATGCAGTATTTATGAAAAGGCAGTACCTGTTTCTGTGGCTTGGGAGACCCCTGTTGGACATCCCTATCTTCTACAGCAAAATCTAGCAGAGTCCTCACTGCCACAGAGCAGAACTTGGTTTCTCTAAACTGAGGAATGGCTGTGCAGTCAGTGGTGCAGAATCATGACTACATGCATGTGCCAAGGGACAGGGACAGGGAAGTAAAGACAGAAGAGACTGGACACCAAGGTGTGTCTGTAGAGAACGAATGCCTTCTATAAAATGATACAGGAACTTCTATCTTCTTGGGTGTAATGAAATAATCCCAATAATCTTCAACTACAGGGATCTAAGAAAATTCAGTACTCAAGCTTTTATTTGTGGGAACAGAAAAAAATAAGAGACCACACCAGCCTCAAACATCTCAGTTTTCCCTGCTCAGCTTTCTAACTCCAAATATTCTTTACCTTGCTCCTTATGCTCTAGGTTCAAGGTTCAAGGTGCTCCTTTCCCTGACTAGCTCAGTCCTGGATTTACAACCATAATGAATCTATATTTTAAATCCTAATGTATTGTAGTTCTGATGTGAACCTTTTCAAAATTTCAAATGTTTCTCGAGCAAATTCTTTCATCAATCCTGTAAGAATGCCTCGTTAGCACCTATTGAGGCCTAAAAACTGGTCAGACCACCTCCCCGGCGCCTACCGAAAACAATAGGGAAATTAACAAATAGATAAGGAAAAGTCGGTTCCGGGAAACCCGTGAATTTCTTCAATTTATGCAAACGAAGACCCCCTCCTTCCTCTCCCCATTTTATTTTAAAAACCCAACAAAAAAGAACGAGGCTGAGGGCAAGCGTTCGGCAAGCATAGAGCAAGCATTCGGCGAGCCAGTAAGCGACGGACAAGCCACCAGAACAGCTAACTTCAGAAGCAGCCAGGAGCCAAGGAGCAACCAGCCCTGAAGGCAAAGCCGAGAACAGCTCTGTCGCGGCCCGGACTCGGTAACCCAATCTCCTTTCTTTACTTGTTCTCTTGTTCCCTGAAAATAAATCCCAATAACTTGTTAAAATCACTAAGTATTATTATTTTCTTTTGTAATTCTGCGCGTCTCTGAAGCAGTGGCTGGTTTTCCTCAAACAAAATATTAAAATAATAGGTCGGATCGTGACAAGTTCATAAGTTGAGAATCTGAAAGTAATTAAGTAAGAGGTATATCCCCCCTGACTCCAGGAAAAGTTTACTCAGTAAACACCTGTTGTAAAAATATGTCCAGAAATAAGGAAAAAGTTTCCTATGGAATTCTCTGCCAATTTAATCTTTCTGTAGCATCCTATAGGGGTACATTCATGTATACTAATACTCTCCTCAGAAAGCACAATCAGAAGTACAAGATTAATAACATTTTGAAATTTTTTTCTCTTATTCCATACAGATCTTTGGTGATCAGTTTCAGATACCATAGTAAATGACAACAGACCCAACTTGTTGAAACCTCCCCATTCTTCTTTATTCATCTAGTGTGATCTAAAATCTCTGGATCCAGAAGATCTTTGTTACTGAGAATAAATGACTGAAATTTTGTACAAGTTAACCTTTATTCTCTTTGCTGACATGACATAAAGAAGTGGAGTTCCTCTATTTCAGAGATCATGGGAGGGACCCTGTAAGGTCTCCTGGCCAGACTTCCTTTCAGATGCAGGGCCACATCAGGAGGCAGAACATGATTCTCAGGTTTTGGTACAGCTGAGGACTAAAACCCACCAAAAGATGGAAAAGATGCAACCTCTCAGATCAGCATGTTCCACTGCTGAATATACTCAAAAAAATAGGAAATAAAGAACTTTAGTTTTGTTTGTTTGTTTGTTTGTTTGTTTTTTCCCTGATACCTCTTAAAACACATCTTATAATTTGAGAAAAATTTAGAACTGAAGGATTTTTCAATGGTTTATCATTAAGTGTTTCAGGCAAACTTACAGGTGAAAAGCCTGGGAAAGGACAGACGTAATATCAGGATCTAAGGTGTTTTAATTCCACTTGAAAAAGAGAACACTAAAAATCTGAAATGAACGAAACAAAAATAAATCTACAGATATTGTACAAAAGCTGAATATTTTTTTGTCCTAAAGATTGAAACAAAGGCATAAAGGACATTTTAATATTCCCAACTTTTGGATTTTGGTATGTGTCCCAGTCTGGTCTGGTGCCTCAAAACCTCTCACAGGATGATTGTACTGTGAAAGAAGTAAGAAAATACAGCTACAATGTGTTTGAAATTAAATATTTACTTTAATTTTGGAACCAAGTGGAGTACTCATTTCTCAGAACACTATTTGAAGATGATTAGACAATGAATAGCATCTCCTGTCTTTAAAATGTTTTTATTTACAAATATATATAAGCTTAAAATGAATCTAGGCAGCTAGTTAGCTTATGCAAATTTGAATTAATTTCTCAACAATCTAATACTTACTCATATGCTAATTTGATAAAATATTTTTGTCTTATGTGTAAATATTGAATTATGATATATTAGTTAATCTTGATTAGCATAATTTCCCTTACATTATCAGTTAGAAACAAATATGTTATCAGTGTTATTTTTTTTGTCATGCAATCTTTGTTGAATAGTTATAGTAAAAATGTACTTTAATTATCAGCTTTTCTTTTCAGACTATTACATTCCATTGTATTCATATTACTTGATTTAAATTAGGCTTGAATTCAGAGGTTTTTTTCATTTTGGCTTTAATTTTGTTTAAATCTTGTTTTATTGAGGCTGAAGTACAACTATGGAAAAGGAAATATGAATATGGGAATTATTTTTCTTTACCTAATGCAACTAAAAGCTACTCTAAGCCAAATATTACTTGTGATTTTCTTCACAAAAGTCACAAGCATATCCTTACAAAATTAATTTTCTTTAAAAATGACAGAAGCGTAATATCAAAGGCAAATATGGAATATAATTATAAAGTCCTTATAAAGGTTTCTTCTTAAAATATTTGTTATTTCATAATAAAGTATAATTAATATATCTACACATATGGTGCATTATTTTTATATATGTACTACATAATATACATAAACATGTCTATTACTGTCAGCAGTTTGTTGCAATACTTCTGTGACAGTGTTCTGTGATTAATATATTTAAAAGAATGCCAGAGTGAGAAAATGTACAGTGAGAGTATCCCCAGTATAGCCTCTTATTCTCCACAAACTTGTAGTTTAGGCACTTCACCATAAGACCCCTGGAGTTTTTCACCAGGACTTTGTCTAATTGATTCCTACCCTTACCTACAAATTTGGCAACAGAAATATTACGTGCTACTGAATTACATAATTTAATGATAAATTTTGTAAAAAACAGCTTCCTTTTCTCTGTATTATGACTTCTTCCTTGTAATTCAGTATGATTCTACTTACTTTTCACCACTGAACAAGATTTATGTGGATATCTATGAGTACTTCTTTTCCTCCTTTTTGCTGTTGTCTCTACTACTGAAGTTCTTAATTTTAGTATTGAAAGCAATTTAATCCATTTTTTTTTCAGTTAATACTGAAAATTTTCACCCCTTTAAATCCTTTAGATCTTCTAAATCAATAAAATACGAAGATGGGAACTTCTTTTTTCAGTTTATAAGATTATTTTTTAAAAATTTCAGATGAAACTTTGGTCTGAGACACTTATTTTGATTTGTCTTCCATAAAGAATGGCAACACTGTGAGAACTTTCTTGACATCTCAACACTTGTGCAAAGAATTTATTTAGCCTGCAGCTTTACCATCCCAGAGGCCTCCTTTTGTATGCTGATCATTGGTTCTGCAGGAATGCTTTGCCATATTTACTGTTTCTGTACTGTTTTATTACTGGATTAAATACTTTCAAAAACTTTTTTTTTTTTTAATTTTTTAAATACCTTTTTTTGTGTCTGTCTTCTGTCTTGTCAGAGTTTCCTGATTTCTATCTTGTCGAGGATATTTTGAAGAGTGTTTTCTGATAGATATATATTAAATATATTTTTTTAACATAGTGCTCTGAAACAACTTTGTACCACTTAAAGGTATTATGGACTTCTATCTTCTCTCTAAAAGACACAAAAACCCCCACCCTCCAAACATACCAAAAGAGTGCACTATTTTGTTTTCATATACTATATTGAATTTGAAGTTAAGCATTACTGGGAGAGGTACTTTTTTAAGGCAGCTTTTCTTGGACATGTGATTAGATAATCATTATTATTATAGCGTGCAAAATTCATTTTTGAACCACGCATTGGTTCAAAATGCCATGCATTTCTTATAAATAAATAAATACTTTTGTTTCCTTTTATTTTTGTATTTTTGATATTGTCGCTCCAGAAGTCATTGTGATTAAACATCTGTTTTTTTATTATGTTGTTATTACCAGCTACCAAAAGTTTTCTGAGAGGTAGTGATTTCTGCCCTCATTACACAGAATCTGCAGTAGCTCTTAGTTGGTCACAGTGCCCGTGTTTGACACAATCCATATCATAGTTTCAGAACACGTATTATAATTTCTTGATATTTTATTGTGCTCAGCATTTCATTCATCATACAATTGTACTTCTTCACTAGTGTATCTACTTTGCCTTTCCTGTCCAGCATTTATCATGTCATATGTGTATTTATGGAACATGCCACAAATTACCTTCCCATGCAATGCCTTCCTTCCATTAGAAGGAAGATTCTGAAATCTCCATTAGTTCCATTTCATTGTTAGAAAAGCAAGTTGTTAACTCCTGTGGTATCTCAGGTGATTACCAGGGTTTTTTCCTTCACACAGTTTTAGTATATCTAAACCAGGATTTGAACCTCTGAATATGCTCTCATCTATTTCTCACAAGAATTTTATCCTTTCAGAAATCTTTTCTTGTGTCTTAAGAACTCCTAATGTCTATGTCTTCACTAAATGATTCCTTAGAACTTGGTTTACCACCTGCATTTGTCTGCTTCTCCTCTAGTTTTCTTTCAGAGCTCTTAACCACAAACTTACTGAGGGCTTTCTACCTACTTTATCACAAAACAGTTTTGCAAGCTTCTACTGGCCTTCAGAAAGCACTATAAATGTGAAACATCTACTATTAATTGACATGCTGTAGTATAACCATATGAAATATGAAGAGCAAAAATATTTTCTCCCCTCCCCATCACTGAGAACTCACTCGTGGAAAAGATACTATTTTATCTACTGCTTTTAAAATGACTCTAGGATGACTGCTTCAGAGGCAAATATTTGCACTGTATATCTGTACCTAAAATTAGTTGAGACATTTTCCTCATTTCTGAAACAGCTTTTTTGAGAAAAACACCTTGTCTTTAGATCCATGAAACGGATGTGTTGCCATATATTTCCTCAAGAAATTTCATAAACTATTCCACTTATACTTTAATTCACAGATTTCTGACTTCAAGTTGCTTGTGTCCAATATATCCTTCTGAGGGCATCCTATTAGAGCAGAATAATTTGTATTTTGATTATTTTTTTATTCCAAGTTTTCATACTAATAAATTTACATTATCATTATAGTCAACATTTTTCTTTATATTTCTGTGAACACTATATAAATATCCAATAAAATTCCACAGTAAGCAAAACCAGAAAGAAATTAATCTGAATAATGTCTTCCACTTCTGTATATACTTTCAGTTTTACCGAGTTGCTCGTAGAAACATCTTTCCAATTAGGAACAGGTAGATATGATATTATATAATGTGTTTCTCTAGGAAAAAAATCCTTTTAATGAGCTGGCCTGTCTCCTACTAACTTTGTTTTGGTCTTTACTAGTCCTGTCATCATCAAGAGATGAATAATAGCAGTCATGAATATTCTACTATTTTAGCAGTTAAAACTGATATAAAATAATGTATCAATAAGCATGCAATACATTCATATTTTAAAAGAATTTTAAAGACTTGTGACAGCTGGAACTCACACAATAATGAACAATGTTAAATTCTAGAACTGATGGTCTAGAATCAGTTTCAAAAGTGAAATTCAAAAGTGTTTTATAAGATGCTTTCTCCTTAACAATATTTCAACTTATCAGGCTTAATGCTTTTTTCCCATAATTTGTACTTAATAAAAGCCAATTGCTTTTGCTGTGAGAAAAAGGTAATCTGAGGATGGTCTTCACCCAGAATGTCCTTTAAATTAAAGAGCAATCATCCTACAGCCTATAAATTAACTTTCATATGAGAGACTATTAAAAAGACTATTAACTATTAAAAAGAAGTGACAGCTCTTACCTCAGTTTCTGGAGACTTACTTTGCATAACACTCCATAATTTCCAGGGAAATAAACTATTATTGCTCTAGTAACAGTCTTGTCTTAGAAATAATTAGCATTCCCTGAACATTTGCTCTAATTTTTTTTTTTTTTTTAAACAGAAGAGTTAAATAAGAATGTGTTTCACTGTTTTTATGGCAACAATCTTTGTATATTTCCAGGCTAGCCACATTGAAATGTTCCCTAATACTTTTTTTTTTACTGGTTGAGATATTTCAAATTATATTTTCTCAATAACAAAATCCTAAACACTAGATTCATTGTAAATTATGGAAATATAATTAAATGTCCCATTTACATTCTTGATATACATTTCTGTTGATTAAAATTGCACCATGATAGTCCAAACGCAGTAAGACAAGCCATATATAATGATATTTTAAAAAATCTGCAATTTTCTTTATTGAGATTAAATGAAAAGAGAGAAAATATGCATGTTTAGTTTGTCCCTGAGCCTGCTAAGACTTACTCTTGTTTCTGACCATGTAGCAGTAGTTCCATTGTCTTAAATACGCCTGATGTGAGTATAGCATTAAAAAAACATTAAATAAATATATAAGTTTTGGCAGAATGAATAACTAGAAAATAGCTTCCTTGAGATAAAAAGTCCCTGTTTTTCCTTTTGAATTTATTTAAAAATGCCTGCTAAATATTAGAAATAAACAATTAATCCTTCCCTCTCTCCGTAACCTGGATATAATTGAGTTGGGGAATGAAGAAAGAAAAAAATAACCTTATATACCAAGCAGAAGGCAAAGAGAAAGGTGATTAAGTGAAGACCATAACAGGTACAATAGCTTCCCAGGCAACATAACATCACAGCACTTGCATCTTGTGTTCTTTATGTAGTAGTTTATCTGAATCTGAGTAAATTTCCTTTTGCTGTAATAACTTCTTCCAGTCTATAAGCAGCAATTATTCAGGAGATAAGAGGTTTGTGGTTTTGGAGGATGAAGATGGGCAGGAGCCAGATGAGGGGTAGGAAGGAGGAGAAATTTGATGGTAAGTGTTATTGAAAGGGTTATCTAGATTGAAAGTAGCCTTGAGTTCCCTTCATAGTCAAAGGAAGGATGTAGTTATTGTTCATGATTTGCAATCAAAAGTCCAGCCTAAATTCTCCCATGATATGGGTGCTGAGTGGGATAAATCTTCAGCAGAAAGAGGAAAAAAAGAAATGAACACAATATTGCTGAAGGAATAAAAGCCTGATGGCCATTGAATGATCACAGCTGTTTCCTAATCTGCAGGAGATTCTGATTTCAAACCTGTTTTTTCTCTGTTCAAAGTAATAGCTTAGTTTATCATAAGCATTTGGCTGCACAGGGGACACTGTACATACTATTAAGTGCTAATATTGTAAGAAAATTACCTTTAACTTGAAGTGGTATTGCTTGATGTCAATATGAATATGAATGCACATACACACTGCTCACCTTTGTGCATGCGCTCTATTTTCTAAGAGCATTTTAGTGCCTTTACAAGCTGTAGAAAGTGTAAGTAGAACCAGCAAATTGCTCAGTGATCTGTTTTAGTAAGAGGACTTACAGAGCATAAGATAACTTTGGCTGAAAGTCAGAAAGTGACTGTCAAAAAGCTTTTCTTCTCTTTCTTTTTTTTTTTTTTTTCCTAGCTACTTTCTACATGAGGGCACAAAATACCTTCACTGTAAGTTATTAGTTATGGCCTACCTGGAAATAATCTGCTAGCTTTCAGGACATTTCTATTAGATGTTACACCTTCATATTAAAATGAATCTTAAAAGACCTCTTGCAAATACCTAGTAAAAAATAACTGTAGTCCAGTGTCTACAGCATGTGGCAAAAAAAAAAAAAAAAAAAAATTCCATAAATTTATGGAATATTTCTCTACGATGCTTGAAACTCTTAAAAATTATTGATGCTCTTAATTACTTGTGAATTTTTTAATGATAAATGTTCAGTTAAAATAGAAGTTCCTGGTGAGCAATAATTATCAGAGAATGTCAAGAATATAATAAAGTATATTATATGAAAACATGTAAGTATATACATACAGAAATTAATGTTTAACTTTCACAGTTAGCAAGAAAGGCCCTGAAAATGTGCCTATTGTCAACCTGTAGTCTCAAAACCTAAGAGATTAGTATAACTGTTTCTATTTTGCTCATCATAAATTTAAGGACAACTGCAGACTGGCAGGCACTATCATACGGCTTGGAGAATACAAAGAAAGATTTTTCTACTATGGAAAACAGGCATGAAGGGAACAGTTGCACCAATGACTCCTGGGCTACCCTGGACACGTGGTTTTGCTCAGGTCTGTGTTAGTCCCTTGCAGTGTCCTCAGCAGCTCAGTTCTTCACATCTTTGGCACAGGGAGAGCTGGAAGGTTATGGCTTTAATTTATCAGGTCCTGACACCCAGAAAAGCTACTTGTTTACCTGTGTCTAAAGGTGACCCCAGAGAGGTGGATTACATCCAATAAATACTGTGTGCCTTTATGAAAATAAGAAGTTTAGACAACTGAAGACACTTTAATTCTACACTAATATTAAAGCCAAAATCAGACAGCATTATCTGTGCCTCAGAATCTGTTTGAGATGCTTTGTGTGTCTGCAGGTGACAATGGCCTTTCCTCCCTGCAGAATAATTGCAGACACATCTTTGGTTCTCACCTTGGCAGATGTATCACAAAGAGAAAAGTGTTTATGTATACAATTCCTGCTGGCCAAATGAAGGAGCAAAACACTTAATATTACCAGTTTTAAATTACAAGGTCTATCTATGCCAAGGCTTTTATTTTATAAACTACCACCTTTATTCTCACTCACATTTGTTTGAAAACATTAAGTAATTTCAGTAGTGAAGCTGCTTTTGTGCACCACAAAGACTTAAGCAGTGACTTATCATTAGTAAATCTGAACCTAGCAATTACATTTTATAATTTGACAGTAGTAACCACAGGGTTTTTCTATTACAGTAGTAATTAAAGAAGGCATCTGTCAGTTCTTTCGCAAATACACCTCTACTCCAGGATTAAAAGATATTAAAGTTTATAAAGATATTAAACAGTACAGGTCCCATAGTTCATTCTGTCTAGAAATAAATAGCCTGTCAAATTTGAAATAGCTATTTCCATCTTCATCGTTTTCCACAGTTTCTGGTTTTCCTTTTGTAACTAATAAAAATAAAAAATCTTTTTAAAAAAAAAACTTTTGAAATTTTTTTAATTTAATTTTTAAATGAAGTTTTCTCCAGCAATAAGTTTTTCTTTTATCATAAGGATAAAAATTTTCCTGAACAAAGTATTTTTTTTTTCCTGAATGTCACCATTTGAAAATGTTTTCTTTTACCTACAGAACTTCTAAACGAAAATATACTTCTCATACAAAATGTAGTCTTTTGACTGAACAGTTAGGTGGACTAAGAGATGACTGTGTAACAGAACTCAGAGGGCTGTGATGAATGGAGCAGTGTCAAGTTGGAGGCCTGTAACCATCAGTGTCCCCCAGAGGTCAATACTCAGACCGATCCTCATCAATGACCTGGATGAGGGGCATAGTGTGTCCTCATAAAGTTTGCTGATGATACAAAGGTAGGAGGGATGTCTGACATTCAGAAGGGTTTATTGCCATCCAGTGTGACCTGGGCAGACTGAAGAGCTGGGCAGAGAAGAAACCAATGAGGTTCAACAAGGGCAAGTGTTGAGTCCTGCACCTGGGGAGGAAGAATGCAGTGTAGCAATATAGGTTAGCATGGACCTGCTGGAAAGCAGCTTGGAGGAGAAGGATCTGAGATAGCAATCTATCCATGAGCCAGCCATGTGCCCTTGTTGCCCAGAAGGCCAATGGAATCCCAGGTTGCATAAAGAGTGTGGCCAGCAGTAGGTCAAGGGTGGGCATCCTCCCCCTCTACTCTGCCCTCGTGAGGCCACAGCTGGAATACTGCATTCAGTTCTGGGCTCCCCAGTTCAAGACAGACAGGAAACTACTGGAGAGAGTCCAGTGGAGGGCAACAAAGCTGACTGGGGATTGGAGCATCTCTCTTATGAGGGAAGGCTGAGAGAGCTGGGACTCTTTAGCCTGGAGAAGGGAAGGCTGAGGGGAAATCTTGTCAATGTCTACAAGTAGCTAAGGGGTGGGTTCAAGGAAGATGGAACCAGACCCTTCTCAGTCTACAAGTATCTAAAAGGTGGGTGCAAGGAGGATGGATGAGGGGCAATAGGCACAAACTGGGACATAGGAAGTTCCATTTAAATATGAGAAAAACTTCTTTTCTATCAAGGTAACAAGGCACTGGAACAGGCTGACCAGGGAGATCCCCTTGTAGAGTCCCCTTCCCTGGAGATATTGAGGACCATCTTGGATGCAGTCCTGTGCAATGTGCCTAGGTAATCCTGCTTTAGTGAGAGAGTTGGACTAGGTGATTTCTAGAGGTCCCTTCCAACTCTGACAGTTCTGTGATTCTGTGTGGTTAAGAGCTCTGTATTTAATTTTTTAAATTATTTTAACATATTAGTCAAATAACATGCCCATGAGACTGAATTGAGGTTTACCTGTATCTTGACGAATATGACCTTTATATAATATAATCAAGTGGCTAAAAACCCAATTTCTGTGTGTCCTTTACTGACAATAGATTTGGCCACATACTGAAACTCAGTTTGTTTTTTTTTATTTGATTTTTTTTTAAATTAAAAAAAAGAGTGTGTTAATAGGAAATATCAGCAACAGCATCAGGCAAAGATGTGTTATTATTGACAAACCTCAATCATTGTGTAATTACTTTCCTCAAAAGTATTAGACTTTTGACTAGAATAAAAAGGAATTAATCTTAATCAACAGAAAAATTGAGTTCTGCACAGGAAAAATCCTCCAGGTACTGTTGAGAATGGAACATTATGCCAAAATTAAACTGTATAGAACTTAACTGCATGCTGCCTTAAATCATCTTTTCCCGACATCAGTATTCATTTTAATAGGTTTAATACTTTCAGTTGTAGAAAAAGTAATTACACTAAGAGAGAAATAAAGAATTCTTTTTGTTGTTGTTTTCTTTTGGGTTTTTGGCCTGTGTTTAATTTTTGGGAAAGAAAAACATGGTAATATTACAGATGTATTTTCTCAAGGTTTCCATTTAAGACTTTGTTTGGAATTTTTGGGGTTGTTTTTTTTGGTTTTGTTTTTTTTCTCCTTCAAAAATGTGATGGATTTCAACATATTGAAAGTCAAATATCTTCCAAAAGGTCATAATGTTGAGATGATGACTTGTATATAGAATAAGTGAAGTATAAGTTTCAGAATCACCTGTAGAACTTTAGGAATAAATCATAGAACCATAGAATAATTTGGATTGGAAGGGACCTCTAAAGGTCATCTAGTCCAAGCTCCCTGCAGTGAGCAAACACATCTTCAATTAAATCAGATTGCTCAGAGCCTTGTCTCAACTACCTCCGTGGGCAAGCTGTTCCATTTTTCCACCACTTTCATGGTAAAGAATTTTTTTCTAGCATCCAATCTAAATATACTTTTGTATAATTTAAAACTATTGCCCCTCATCCTACCACTACAGGCCCTGGCAAACAGTCCATCTATGGACTTACCGTGGGCCCCCTGCAAGTCCTAAAAGGTCACTATTATGTCTCCTTAGAGCTTTCTTTTCTGCAGGCTGAACAACCCCAGCTTCCTCAGCCTGTCTTTGTCGGAGAGGTGTTCCAGCCCTCTGATGTTTTTCATAGCCCTCCTCTGGACCTGATTGGGCTCCTCTGGAGCCCATATTTAGGGCTCCAGAGCTGGATGCAATACTCCAGGTGAGGTATTACCAGAGTAAAGTGGCAGAATCACCTCTCTCTATCTCCTGACCAGGTTTCTTTTGCCGCAGCCCAAGATGCAATTGGCCCTCTGGGCTGCAAGCATGCATTGTTGGCTCATGTCCAGATTTTCATCCACCAACACCCCCAAGTTCTTTTCTGCAGGGATGCTTTCTAAAAGCTCATCCCCAAGCCTGTATTGATAATGAAGATTGTTCTGACCCAGGTGCAGGACCCTATACTTGGTGTTGTTGAACTTCATGAGGTTCATCTGGGTCCACTTCTCTAGTTTGTCCAGACCAGGCCCTTCTGGATGAAAAACCATCCCTCAGGCTTATCGACAGCACCACTCAGCTCAGTGTCATCCACAAATTTGCTGGTGGTGCACTAAATCCCACTGTCTATATTGCTGATAAATATATTAAACAGTACAGGTCCCAGTATGAAACTCTGAGGAAAACCACTTGTCACTCATCTCCATCGAGCCATTGACCACTCTCTGGATTCAACCATCCAGTCAATTCCTTATCCATTGATATCCTTACCCATCAAATGCTTATCTCTCCAGCTTGGTGAGTAGGATACTGGGGGGGACATTGTCAAAGGCCTTGCAGAATTCAGATAGATGAAAACCACTTCCCTTTCCTTTTATAAAATGTAACCATAAGCCCCTACTAAGAGTGTCTAAGCCCCCTGTGAGGTTCCATTCAGGAGAACTGTCTTTGCCTCAAATGACAATTGGCAAGTGGAATGTTGGACACTGGGCTCCTGATAAACACAAAGACTGGAATATCAGACAAGGGGTCTCAGCCAGATAATCTGTCAGTGAGCTGTCTCCTGCAGAGACTGGCTAACCACTGGGGCTGGATAAGGGCCACCCTAGACAATAGCATCGGGAGTGCTTACAGTGAAAGGGGAGATATGTTGAAGCAACATTCCTGAGTTTTGGAAGCTACAAGGGGCAAGAAGGAAACTTCAGGAGCCACAGAAACTTGAGGACTATATAAGTAAGGCCAATGTGTTCATCCTTTGCTGCTACGACCTGACTACCACTACAGGAAGGATCATTCCAACACTGTGGGATCCTCAGGTGGTGATACTTCTTTCTCTCTCTTTCTCTCTCTCTCTCTCTCTCCCTCTCTCTCTCTCTTTCTGTCTTTCGCTTTCCCTTTCCCTTTCCTTTTCTTTTCTTTCTCTCACAACAGTATTGCCACATCTTTACCAGGTCACATCTGGACAGTTTTTATGAAAATCATATTTTCCTCTAGCTGAAACAATAACCCCTTGGTGTGGGGCAGGAACACATCCCTCAGTGTTGGACACTGTGTAGCAGGCTGAGCCCACAATGGAGTTGTCACACTTGTAGGGGCCAAGCCTCCATCTGTGTCCCATCAGGTTGAGTAGTCAGATCGAGGTCCCAGTTCTCTGAGAGCCTAGAGGGGTGGGGGTAACCACTGGTGTGCGTGTGTGTGAAGAAGCATGCAAGTATGTGTGAGTTAAACTAGAAATCTTTGGACAGAAATCAGTATGCAGCTCTAAAAAACATCATTCTGCATAATTCCAGCATGGTAAGAGTGTGCTGCTGGACTTGTTGCTGCTCCTCCTAAACTCCACCTTAGCAAACTGCTGCATTAGAGATTCACAAACTGTCAGACACAGCTCTTTGCAGCCTCCTCTGCAACATCAAGCATTAAAAAAATCCACAGTGCTCTAATGAATAGTAAACAAAATATTTTGCTTATAAGATGTAATTCAGATGCTTTAAAGAAGTAAGACTGCTACCTTATTAAACAGAAGGCTGTAAAATTTGAATCTGATTGAAATAGTAATTGGAACCTACTGATTTAATTATTGGTCCTGTGGTTGAGAGTTATAGATATACTAATTATAATCATATTTTCCTGCTTGCAACATGCCATTCTTTCTTGAACCTGGGACTACTCTTAATGTCTTGAAGAGCTGCCAGCTTAGCACATCTGTGTAATTGCACTTTTAAAAAGGAGGCAAACATTTCATAGGCTACATGGTAAACACATCAATAAACATTTCTAAAGACCTAGAACAGAATTACAATCTTTGAGTAAAAAGCTGAACATACTTAAATAGCAATTTAAAAAATGGATAATATTTAGACAAGTGGAAATAATAGAAAACGTTTGGTTTGTTTCTTTTTTAATTTTTATTTATTATTATTTTATTTAAGTGTAACTTCTAGCATCAGATCTGACGATTTCACAAACTTCACACTCAAACTAGAGCTAGTACACAGCCCATAAGATCATCTGTAAATATTTTGTTGTAGATACTTCTGGAAATTTGACAATCATAAAAGCTAGAGCAAGGCTTTGCTGCTTACAAAGCAAAGTTGAATTAAATATGGGTGGTTTTTGAGATTCACCAGCCAATGCAAATGTTGTACCAAATTACACAAGCCAGTTTTAATTATCTCCTGAATCTTGAATGGTTTGATGTATTTTTAGTAAAAAAACCACTTAAACATAAATTGAACAAAGAGAATGAACCTTTTGTAATCTGTAATACAAAGAACTCGAAACACTGAACAATGAAAATGAAGAATACATTGTGAATCCTATATAATAGTCAATAGATCATCAGAAAAAAAATGCTATTCTTTCAAAGTATTTCCTTGTCAAGGTAAATCCTGAGGATCTTTGCTTGCATTATTGCACTTTTAATCCAATAACAAGATACAGAGCTTTATTTATTCACTGTAGCAAGTCAGCTGCATCAAAGACACTACAATACTGAGCATAATTAGCTAAGCAGCAAGAAGCAAATTAGGTGAGTAAACCACCTCTTTGGGAAAAGGTATGAGATGCATGTTCAGAAGACTTTGAGGAGGGATTTTTAATTTTTTTCCCTTAAACATAAAATCTAAAGTGTCTAATTGCATTTCTGTTCCAAAGGAAACTTAAGGAGAAGTTTTCACAAAAGTGAAATAATATGAAAAATCTTTCAGCACTTTATTATGAATAGTTTCCCAATGAATATAGAACATAAACATGGTTAATGGTAATGCAAAGCATTCATAGATTTTGATATTCATATATATATTCACATATATATATATACATGAATGTATCAAAATTTTTTATTCATTTTTACTTATATACATGGGTATATCCTGGTTATCTACAAGAGGAAACCATTTTCCAAGTTCATATACAGCAGTCCTTTACAAATACTAACTAGTGTTGGAAAAAAAGCCCAAAACAAACAGATATTTTTAATCAGTCATCACTGGAAAAATAAATTATCATCATGGCTTTTAGGATTCAAAAATTCATATGTAATTATGAAAAGCAATCCAACTTACAATATTTTTATACACTATTCAACAGCATGAGTTTCATTAATTTTTCCTGAAATCAGAATGTGATGACCACTTCAGATTAACATAGCAGAGCTCATACATGAGAAATTACTATGGAAGAGTTAATAAAGTGTTCAGTGGTAGACAAATAATGGCTACAACGGCCAATATGCTATCAAAGTATCAGTTCACTCTCCACATTCTGATCTATAGTAACTATGTCACCCATCTTCTACCACTAATGTATTTTAAATCACATTATATATATGAACTGTCTGCACATGGACAGCTATTAAGAAGAACCTGACTTCTTGTCTCTCGGTATGTATGCAATTTTTTACTGTACCTTGGGCACAGGCGACAGATGATATGTTGCACGTTGTCATATCTTGTCAGAAGTTACCGTATCAGTCTTTTCCCATTGCAGAAAGTGGTTCACACAATTTATCCATTATTAAAAGGCACCTGACATATCCAGAGCTGTCCGAAAGGACAATCAACCATACTTAAAGCACATTTGATGCTTGAAATGGTTGGACACCCAAACATTCAACCTAAACAAGAGAACAGGTGAATCTAGAATAATCTACCTAATATACTTTTGGCTTTTCTTAGGGAAGAGAAGCTGATGAAAAACACACCCCACACAGAGCTTTGACTTTGCTGAACCAGCCAACTAGAATTTTCCATAGGACAAAGAGGCAAAATCAAGTGTGAGCCAAAGACAAGCAGCCTCTCAGAAGGATCTTATAGCTGAAGCAGAGCTCTGATGAAGATATGCACCTGAAACATGGAGATGGAGCAATCCCTCCTCAGCTCTGCTGTGCCTAGTTTGCCCAAGTGCACATTCTTATAATTTTTAGTTGTATGAAAGCAATGCCTGCATTGCTTACAGGTGTCTAAATGCAACAGTGAGCATGAACACGACCATCAGAGCAGCTCATCCTAACATCATCTATAATTTAAGAGCCAAGTTAAAAAACAAACCATAAAGCAACATCTATTGGTTTTGGTTTTTTTTTCTTCAGCCAAAAGAGCTGATCTAAAGTAAAAATAGTTTCCCCTATATTAAATCTATTCTTAAAAATCTATACCATATGATGGTATTTGAAAAGCTTAATGTGAAAGCCCTCCACTATTGCACTATGAAGTTCTTTGTGTAACTGTATTTCTGATCTGCTCTGTAGACTTCTCACCCTAAAACACAAAGCTGAAATTATGCTGTCATTTACTGGTTTTGTGCAGGAGGAGTCAATTTTTCATTTGGTAATGTAATCTGACAGTTTGAAGAGAACACTGAAAAAGGAACAATGTGTATTCAGCTCTTCAGGCGGTCAGAACCAGTGGAAAAGCAGATACATTTTCTCACTTTTCCAAATGTCAAACCCTTTCCCAAGTAATGTATTGTAGTCTTCCATAGTCACCAGAATCTCTTCTGCTGACTTTCCATGGCACCACATCTTTCTCAGAGAGGTAACTCTAGCCATGTTATACGTATAGCTGCACCAGAAGTAAGGCTGAGAAAATAAGACATATTTTCATCTGTCGCCAAAAAGACTCTCCTTCTGTTTCCTAAAGGAAAACTTGTATATTTATCTACTCCTACAACTATCTTTCTTCCATAATCAGGGCTTGTTTTCAGACTCGACTTAATCCTATATACAGGGCTTTTTCCATAGGGACATATAATCCACTTTAAAGGTTTCTGGTTAGGTCCAGTAAAGTATATAAACTTTTATAGGATTTCAGTCCATAAGAGTTAATAACTTGACTACAAATAACAGTCCATACTTATGAATAACATTGGTTTTCCATGCTTTGGAATTCCCTGAACATGCAGTCCATGAGTTTATTTGTGGTTTATTTCTCTTAAAATAGCTATATTCTAAAGGTGAAAGGTCTTTTCTCAAGAACTTATTTTATCTTGCTGCTGTGGGAGGACTCTGGATGGAGTGGAGCTAAGCTCCCACCCAGCCTCTCTGTCACTTGCCCATAGCAGAGGGCAAACCAGAAGGAGAGCGTGAAGGTAAAAAAAACCACTAAAACACTCAAGATAATGGCAGATTAGTAATGAAAGGAGAAAACAAAACCAAGAATGAAGAAACAAATTAACAAAAACAAAACTACACAAAACCCAACAAAAACCAGCAGATGGATGCCCAGTCATTTGCCGAGCACTGGCTGCTCTGGAAGAGCTTGTCCTTCTCTCATCAAATTGTAAAAATTTGATCCTGCTTTGCAAGATTTTTTGGGAATATCTGTTTGGCCAGCCAAATGTCCCAGCTGTCTCTTCTCCCAGCCTTTTTCTTATTCTCAGCCTACTTTCTGGGGGAGGAGTAGGAGAATCAAAGAAAGTCTTGATGCTGTGCAAGCACTGCTCAGCAATAGCTAAAGCATCCCTGTGTTAACAACATTGTTTTGGTAAGAAATTTAACTTCCTCCCAGCCAAATCTCATACATATACATAATAAAAGAAAAGAGAGAATTCAAAACATACTGACCCATCCCATTGATATAAAAAAAGAAGTCTTGCTCAGAAATGGAGTTGCAATTTAGTGGAGTCATAACTCAATCTGAATTTCCACAAATATTTCTGAAAATGTAAAACATCAGCTAACAGATAAAGGGAATTGTGAATATCAAGTGAAGGTATATATATTCTGAAGAATATCATTGTACATGTATTTCCATACATGTACACATTTGTGCTTGCTCTATGCCTTATTTGGAGTCCAAATGTATTTATCCTTATATTAATGTAGATTATAAATGTAGAATGCAAAGAAACCATATTACTTCCTTAAATTTAAATGTAAAAATCAGCCTAAATTTATTATTTCTGTAAGACACCTTGGACCCTAAATTGTAGGTTATGTTGAAATTCAGAAGATACAGCAAAACTTCAGAAACTGCATTCTGTGTTTCCAACTGGACTACCTTTTTTTTTTTATTTTCAAAAGATCTTATCCAAACTGTAGTGAGGAAGTACATAAAATTCAGTAATCCATTTCTCTCTTCTCATAATAAAGTGATATACCTCATTTTCTGCAGACTTCAATCACAAAAAAGGTATTTATTATTATATGAAGAAGTGGGAGTGTGACTGAGGTCTTGTGCCTTTCTGGTTTATTCTATATCATTTCAGAAGTATTTTGATGTTTAGGTATGAACACGTATCCAACAGGAGCATGGTGAAAACAGTAAAAGCAATTGTTTATGAAAGTCTGAGTCTTGCTCTCACCTCACAAACACTGAGTAATGACCTCATTCTAATGTGCAAGAGCAGCAGAAATCCAGGTAGACTGCAAATAAAAACAACCACCTGCTATTGTAGGGGTTTTGGTGCAATTCACTTTCTAACAACTACATGTTCTATTTGAATATAGGAGCAAAATATTAAAAAAAAAAAAAAAAAAGATTACAATGTGTTATCAGTCCAATTCAACTAGTAGCTTGGCAACTTGTAATTCTTAGGGAAGAAATTACTGAATATAGCACTGATATTGTTTTGGAGGGTTAATGTCATGACATCTTTCCTAATTTTGATTTCAGGCAGGCAGAAAGCTTATCATTTAAGAGACTTCTGACAAGTAACTAAATTCAATATGCAAGATTTCTGTATTTTCAAGAATTATTATTTTATTTTTTCGCAACTTAAACATCAAAATCTTTTGTCTGCTGATGAACTCTTTCTCTTTCATTCTCCTTTTAACCTTTCTTCTGCAAAAGGTCACTTAATGAAGAACAGAAAATTGTGCAATTCATTTCAAACTCGTATGTTTTTCATAAATGTTTTGTATCAGCCTTTCTCTGAGTCTTGTCATATTCTGTATCTCCATTTCTACATTTTTTAAAATGGAGGTAACAATCCTTCTCTTATTGTAAAGAAGCATGAGAATTACTCATGTGCACAATAAATATCTGCAATTGCTTTCCTCTCAGTTTCCTAAGAACATGTCTAACTCACCTCATCCTCAGCAGTTTTATTTAGTTGTTTCTCCTCAGTAGGGTCTCAGAAGGATTTCTTTTTCTCATAGTTTTATTTTTCTTACATTTTCTGTCCACATTCTCAAACAAAAAACTACAACCATGAAACCAAGATATTTCTCTGATTTTCATATCAAAAATGTGAGGTTTCACCTGATAATTATTTTCACAGTTATACGTGTAGATTTTTTTCTGTAGCACTTTTTGCCTATGTCAAAACAACAGCTTCAAATAGTGATTTTTTAGATGGCAATTTAAACATTTTCCAGCTTGACCTTTTAATAAAGGCTGATTAATACGTATTTTATTTTGAATATACAATTCTAAAAGGTATAGGGAGAAAGAGTTAGACAACAGTGTTTTAACAAAGGAATAATAGCACAGTAAAAATTATGCAAGAAAAGTTTGTATTAGTACTAAGTACTAATTAGTACTAATTAGTACTAATTAGTACTTAGTACTAATTAGTACTTAGTACTAAGATTACATTTTACATTGGAGAAAAATGCTAAATTGGTACTTCTAGACAAAATTAAATCAAACATTTGAATGGCCTGATCTTGATAGATAAAAGGAAAAAAGCCAGAGAAGAAAAATAAAAATGAGAATAGACAATATAGAGGTAAACCTAAGACAGTAATCTCGATTAAAGAAAAGAAGACATAATACAAATGAAAAAAAAATATAAGGGAAGTTTTCCCATGAAGTTTAATGATTAACAAAAGTACTATACAACAAAAAATACTCCAAGACCTCATACTTTTAAAATTGCTGTTTAAAAGGAAAAAAAAATTCTTAATGCTTTTCTTTTTATTAGTATTTATATCTAGTTATATGCCAGCAGATTTTAAATTCTAGGTAAAAAAAATTCTTTTTTGTTGAATGATTTTCCCTGGTATTTTTTGTCCAAAAATATATAGAGGAATTTTATTTTTTTTAAATAAAATATTATCCCTTTAATAAAAATTTTTTGAGATTTTTTTTAAAATAAAAAATGGAGTGAACAAACCCAAGATCTTTCTTGGGAGAGGAGACAATGATGACTTAATGTGTCAGTTCAATCAAGCACACGTTTGGTTATCATTTTGGCTGAGTTTCCTACATAGAGCTTTTTAAGATCATTAAATAGGACCCAGTCACTCTTGTAGGATATATAACCTACTGCAGTCTCCTTTAAAGTTTAATAGGGAAAGAAACCACAAAGAATCAGACACCATGAAGCACCATGGGAAATCCTTTTCCTGAGTTAGCAGTCTGCATGTTCTTGCTCTCACAACCACAAGCTTCCCCCTAAACAGTCTATTACTTTTGCTGGATTTTAAACCCCTGAAGAGATCATTTTGTACTCAGGAAAAAGCAGTACTGCAAAAGCATTGTATTTAGAGGAGCATTTATATATAAAGGGTATTTTTATTAAATATATATATAATTTCATTATATATAAAAAAGATTTTCTGGCAGGTGGCTAAAAGCAAGTAGATTAAAAAATGAAATTAAATATGAAGCTCTATAAGTTCTCACTTGCAGAGTACATTAGCAGCATAGAAACTGTGTGAGCAGCATGCAAAGTTTAGGCAATATCTAAGTCAGTGTTTACCAGCTATAGAACATTCCATAGCTTTTCTGAAACACTGTTGTTACCCTCTTACCACCTGTTAAATAATAAAAAATGTTTGAGTTGCCTCATATCTGATACACTAGGGCAGCTACATTTCATGTCGTTTGCTGGAAACTATTTGAACTCAAAGATTTTTCTTCCATCACAAAATTCCATATATAGCAGCCTGTTTAGTATGGTTTGGTATGCTGTGAATCATACCTGTGAAAATTATAAAACCCCAAGTATTCCAGGAAGAAATCACAGAATCACTGGAATTGGAAGAGACCTGTAGAGGTAATCTAGTCAAGCCCCCTGCTAGAGCAGGATCTCCTAAAGCACATTATACAGAATTGCATCCAGAGGAATTTTAAATGAGAATGAGACTCCACAATCTTTCTGGGCAGCCTGATCCACTGCTTTGTCTCTCTCACAATAAAGAAGTTTTTCCTCATGTCCAAATGGAACTTCCTGAGTTCCAGCTTGCGCACATTCCCCTTGTCTTGCCACTGGGCACCACTGAGAAGGGTACCACCTTCCTTACAGCCACCCTTTAGATATTCAGACATTGTCACAGTCTCCTCTCAGTCTTCTCCTCTCCAGGATAGACAGTATCAACTCTCACACAGAATCACTGTATCCATCCACCAATGTCTCCTCCCCACTCAAGAAAAAAATAAAATAAAATAAATAAAATAATAAAATAATAGAAGAAAATAATGTACCTATATATATCACCATGCTCATTAGAACATGTCCTGAAGTACCTCATCTACACAGTTTTTAAATACTTTCAGGGTTGGTGACTCCAGCTCCTCCCTGGGCAATCTGTTCCGGTGCATAACCACTCTCAGCAAAGAAACTCCTCCAACTATCCAGTCTAAACCTCCCCTGGTTCAACTTCAGGCCATTTACTCTAGTTCTCTTGTTATTTACTTGAGATAAGAAGCCAATGCCCACCTCACTACAACCTCCTTTCAGGTAGCTGTAAATATCAACAAGAACTATTCTCCAAACTAAACATTTCCAGTTCCCTCAGTCTCTCCTCATAGAACTTTTTCTCCAGACCCTTCACCACCTTGGTTTCCCTCCTCTGAATTTGCTCCAGCAGCTCAACGTGTTTCTTGTGGTGAGGAGGGTAGTGGAACAAAGCAACCAGATGCCTCTAAATACCGAGGAGTGGGTGTGAGCTGGTATGAAGTCCACCTGTGCCTGGTTAGGGCAGGCCCCCTATTGAGCATGTGCAGGACCAGGGGGCCAATAAAAGGTGAGGCTCACACCCACAGACTAGCTCACTCTTGGGCTAGTCAAGAGAGAAGCTGGTAGCTCTTTGAGCAACAGACTTATCAAGGCTAGTTTCACTATGTGAGTGATAGACTTAGAGCACAGCTCACAAGTCTGTATTGCGACACCTAGTTAGACCTCGAGGCGCTGATCCCTAAAGAAAGGCTCGTTGCGCAACAGAGGGGCCCAGAATTGAACACAGCACTTGAGGTGAAGCCTCAGCAGTGTCAAGTACAGGGGCACAATCACTTCTCCTACTGGCCACGCTATTCCTGATACAAGCCACGATGGTGGGAACACTGATGGATCATATCCAGCTGGCTGTTGGCCAACACCCTCCGGTCCTTTTCTGCCTGGCAGCTTTCCAGCCACTCTTCCTAAAGCCTGTAATGTTGCATAGAGTTTTTGTAACCAAAATACGGGACCCAGCATTTGACCTTATTGAATCTGACATTATTGGCCTTGGCCCACTGATCCAGCCTGCCCAGGTCCCTCTGTAGAGCCTTCCTACCCTTGAACAGATCAGCATTCCCACCCAACTTGGTGTCATTTCCAAACTTGCTGAGGAAGCATTCAAGCCACTCTCAAGAGTGATTTTCCAGTCTCCAGATCATCTTTTTTGCCCTCAGCTGGACTTCTTCCAGTACTTCCCCATCTCTCTTGAACTGGGGACCCCAGAATTGAACACAGTATTGTAGATGTGGGCTCACTATGGAGTAATAGAGGGGGGGAGGACTTCTTTCATCACAGAGACCAGAATAAAGCTTTTTAAAAGAGAAAGAAGAAAACAGGTAACTATTTGAGCTCTGAATAAACATCAGTGTTTATAATACAAAGCTTCTTGATTCTCAGAGCAGTTGAGAAAATCAGAATAATTATGATCTAATGTAAAGGCTTAGTAGTGTCAGTCTTTTATTTAGAACAGGATCAGCCCAGAAACTGAGGGCTGCTAGGATTTACATATTTCAAAGAATCTTCAGAAACATTTTTTACTGAGTGGCTCCTGGCTGCTACTGATGATATACCTGCATATTTAGGTGTGGGTATATGCATAAAAAATGTTCCTGTGTGTTGCTGAAATAATATAGAATTTTCCAGTATAACACCCAGTGATGATTAAATTGCTCTCCTGTAAAATAGTACAGAATAATTGCACAATATGATCTTTTGAGTGCCTACCTTCGTAAGTGAGCCTGGAATATTTAATTCTTTCATTGAATAACTTTCTAGAAGATTCAGTTTCAGACAACATGAAACTATACATGAAAAGTAGCAGTAAAAAAAAATATTAATAGTATGTTTTATTGAATTTAAGGAATTTTAAGGATATTTTAAAGGACTGAACAACTGGTAGTTATCTGCAAGATTTTCTAGCAGAGGTATGGATTCCTTAAGTTGAAACAAAAGAGAACATAGACCTACATGCATTAACTAATCACAGGACAGCTGTGGGCCTTAAGTAAGATTATTGTTTATTTATTTATTGTTTATTCCTGGAATTTCTTACAAGATAGCAAAAGGAATTTTCATCTATAGTATTTTGAAGAGAGACATGAAAGCATTAATGAAATCACAAAGGACTTTAATGACAAATTTTTATATGGAACATTCATTGTGAGAAATTCTGATCTCTATAATAAGGAAAGAATTGCTCAAACTTAAGTGGTAGAAAAAAAGCCTGTGATGAGACCTTGTTTTGTGGCATGAGACTAGAAGAGTTTAAATTAATATTTGAAACTTACAGGAAATACAGTTTTCTGAATATCTGAGTAAATATTTTAAGTATCTACAAGGGACTCCAAAAAGTATTTAAGATAAAAGAGTGGTTCATCAATAAATTTCTATCAAGGAACATTAAACTAACACAGAATAATTGTAGATTAACATTTGAAGAAATGGAGACATTTATAATCAGCAAGATTAAGTTCTTAATCTAAGTTGAGTTTGAACTAACTTCTACTAAGTGCTGGGTAATTGCAAATTTTAAGTTGTTTGACAAATATATGCAGAATTCTATATTATGATCATATAATAAAACAATGTTTTTCTTGTTGCCCTGCAAGAATACTTACTGTATATATTTATAAGAAACATTATTTTCACGAGCTGTATAATTAAATATTTTGATTTTTATCTTCTATTACCTGGAGGAGATTTACTGAAGAACACTGGAAAATAATTCCTCAATGCCTGCCCCTTCTTTAAGAAGCCAGTGAGGGAAAAATGTTGATGATGAAGTCTAATTTACTTCAACCTGATGTGTCCCAAAACATCTTTAACATTTACAGAATGAAGAAGCAATACTGATTCATATCTAATATTTCAGAAATCTCTTATTATAAATGTGAGATTGTCAGAATAAACTAGAATCATTTAATGAGAGGTTAAAATAGCATCTTATATCTTAAGAATATAATTTTTAAGATATATATAACTCATTTAATGAAAAAAAACAAAAAGTTTCTCAAAATTACATAGTGAATATATTTATAAGCACAAGCTCTTTGCAACATGACAGAGAAGGTTTTTTGTGTCAGGCTAAAAATTATAGGAAAGCAATTAGAAAGAAAAATAAAATGACTGTTTATTTTATCATTAAACAAGATCTATGTTCTTTTCCATAGTCTGTAAAAGTGATTTTAATTTAAGTACAAGGCCAAAGAATAGTAAACAGATAAAATAGTAGACATTAGACAGTGTTTATATTAATTAATCCTCTCTCTGGACATCCACCTAAGTCAGAGAAGAAAATTGAGAAAAAAATTATTTATTTAACAAGATATTGATTATTTTTATAAGGCATCTCAAGGATAAAACAGTTCACCTCCCATTATGCGTTCATTTTTCCTTTGCAGCCTTCCAGGTCTACCATGCAGTCATCACTGATATTTATGGGATTAGCAGAAAATGTTTTTCATAGTAAAAAGGCAATTCAGTGCACATAAAGGAATTCTTATAGGCTCTAGGAGGCATCAGAGTATTACCAAGAGTAAATCTGAAAAATCAAGAACAAAAAGACAGCAACATTGTATGTTTAACATTCATGCCTTGGGGGACGAAACCCGAGCAAAACAAAACAAAACAAAACCAAAAACAAAGCCACATAAACAAAAATAACAACAAAAAAATAAAACAAGCCAAATCCCTGGACGTTCCCTTTGAAAACTATATCACTGGTTGCTATCTTCAGTTGATGTTTTCTTGTTTTTTCTTTTCATTTATTTCAGAGTGGTTTACAGCATTATTTTTATTTTTTTAAGTTTTATCTTCTTTTAGTTAATACAGGCTCTTTGTCTGTGATGTGATGATGGCATATAGTTTTCAGCATGAAAAAGAGTTTGAGATCCTTTTCCTTGTTGCTTATCTTTTGATACATCATAAATAAAGGTATGAACATAACTTTTAATTTGTTTCAGTATGCAATTTAACTGTGATGGCTTGAGAAAAAATGCATTTCTGACATTCCAACATCCTGTGTGAGTTTTTCACCTACTACTGAAATATTTTTTTTAAAGAATGTATTAGGACAGACTAGGTCCTTTCACACTGTCACTAACAAAGTCTGAGATGGCAGGTGGTAATTAATAGATGAAGGCAAGAAGCGACTTCTTAAAATCTCCCTGCTGAACAGATTCACCTCTGCTGAACGATAATGTAATCAAGGGTGAAAGGTTTTGAGAGAAGACAGAACATGTGTAAATTTTTCCCAGACAACAGAAACTAATTCACATAGATGAGTCACAGGCATGACTGCAAGAACGTCAGGACAGGTGGTGGCAGACCTGAGAATGGGGTCAGGAAAAGGGGGAAAACCCCAGTATTGCAAACAAGCACTTACTGCAGACTGGTTCACACCAAAGAGCTTGTCTTAAGTGGAAACTTACTGAAACTGTATTTAAATTTAATAGCCATAAAAAACATGCTATGGCTTTTAGTAACCATATCCAGAAGCAGAAAAAGGCTCTGGAAAATTTAATTCTAATATTTGTTTGCAAATTAATGAAACTCGCACAAACCTGGTTGCAAAATGACTCTGAACGTAGCAGTATTCTGGTTGCGATGCAAGTTTCATGATAGCTTAGCTTTGAATTATAAACTTCTTAATAGCAGTTATTGAAAGAAGATAAAAAATGTTATTTCTATGTGCAAATAGACTTAAGACTACTAAAAGGAAAACACAGAGCAAGTAAAATAAGTCCAGTTGATTCATTCGGTGTACTCATTTGCCATTGTCTTTCATCTTTGTTTGAAAATATCTTCAAGAAGCATTTGAGCCCTGTAGTATCTAGTGGTTTCTAAAGACTGGTGCTTTTCCTGAAATGTGAACCCTAAATATGCACTTTGTGTTTACTGAATGAGTCACATTCATCACATTGACAGCCTCACAGAAATTCTATACTCGTCTTAGGTTGTATTTTTGTTCTTGCTGTGTTCTGGAGTAGGGTTTTTGTTTTCAATGAGGTGGGGTTTTTATCACTATATTCTTACTACAGTAATGACACAAAAATCATTGTATAAAAAATATAGTAGAAAGCTCTAACTGAATTTGTCACATTTTCCGTATATTGCTTGAGACACAAGTGAAGGTAATCTGGCCTTGCAGTTTAATACATGAGAAAGGGGAGACAAATCTAAGTAAGATGTATGTCTCAAAGGAAGCAATTAGATAAAGCAGACATAGTGTTCTTCTAATCCTATAAGGGACAATTTGTGTCCTTATCTGAGTCCATGATGACTGCCAATGACTTTAACACACAGCTCCCAGCAGCAGAAAAACAACTTTGCCATTTCTCAGTATCTTGCTCCAATAATATGTTTTACTGAGTCTTTTTTTTTTCTTGAATGATATATAAACTTATAGTCTTATCTATATTATTTTTTCAAATATAAATACAGTAGGTGAAAAAGAAAAATATTTTAAAAATCAATAGGAAAAAAGTGTTTCATGCAAGTGGCACACAAGTAATGAAAAATGTTTACAAAGAAAATGAAGAAAATATATTTTTCTGCCATTTGTAACTTCAAATTTAATACTTTCAACACTGTGTGATATTTTTAGGTCCTCCTAGAAAGGAGATCTCCTGTACCATGGAAAAAAGAGAATTTATAAATACAGGTTATATGATGCCTGTTACAAAAAATCACTAAACCTTGCTCCCTGATAATTGCCCAAGGAAGATAACATAAACAACAAGAAAGGGGAAGAATAATTCTCATTTTATCTTCCTATCTTTATTCATACTCAGAAAAAATAAAAAAAAAAAAAAAAGGGGCTGTGGGTAGCAGAAGCAGTAAGACACATACATACATTCTGTCAATTTCTTTTCTGCAATAATTATCAGATTATCAGTAAATCAGCAACAATATATTGCAATTCATACGCAAATACAAAGAAACTTAAATGAAATTTTGAAATTGTGTGATTACAGAAATTGATTGGAGAGTTGAGGTCATTTTCTTGGAGGGCCACAGAAACATTGTTAGAAAGAGCCCTTCTATGTCACAAAGTCCAGCTTTTGTCTGAAGCTGGACTTTTAGATCAGACTTCTTTCACTGTGCTAGAGGGTTAAAGTCAGAAAAAGGTATGAGTGATTTCATTAGTGTATACTGTGCTTCAGGTTAGTGTGATGGGATTTGGGTAGCAGGAGGTGTACAGGAGTAGACCTTTTTCTGTGACAAATATCCTCCAGCTACAATTCCAGCCCCACCTCTGACCAAGGCCAGGTAGATTAGGGAAACCGGATGCACCTATGTGAGTAACATGGTCAAGAAAGGGAAAATGAAACTGCAAAAAAGACCTGCAAGGTAAAGGAGAGGGTAAGATGAGAGCAGTGCCAGAGCAGACACCAAGGTTGGTGAGGAAGTAGGGGTAGGAGGTTCCTGAGTGGAGATTTGCCCACAGCCCTTGATGAGATGGAAGCTGTCCCCCTGCAGCCATGGATGAGCACACCAGAGTATCCCAGGAAGGATCACAGTGGGGCAGGATGTGGATCTACAGCCCTGAAGAAGGTGACTGTTTCTGCAGCAGAATATGATGCTGTGGGCAGCCCATGCTGGAGCAGTCTGTTCCTGAGGGACTGCACATGGTGGGAGAGACTCATGGTCAGATGGGTTCATGATGGACTCTCTTGCACGGAAAGGATCCCACATTGGAGCGGGGAAGGGCTGTGAGGATCTGTCTCCTTGAGGAAGAAGGAGTAGCAGAATCAATGTGTGGTGAAATGATCTTAAATCTTCATTCCCCTTCCCCATGTGCCCCTGAGGGGGAGGCAGGGGTGAAGTCATTCAAGCCCAGGAAGGAGGGAGGCTGATGGGAAAATATTTAGGATCCGGTTGTGTTTTCCCTTTTTTCCTGTTCTGGTAGATTAATTTTTTTGTTTTTCCCCAAATTATGTTTCTATTTTTCCTGTGCCATAATCAGGGAGTGAAATTCTCTTTGATCTTGTCTTGATTAATAATCTTCTAGTTGAATTTTGTCCTCTCCATCCCAGACTGGTGTTGCAGGATGAGTGAGCAGAGACCTAGTTGTTACCAGCTGGGACTAAATCTGACATACAGATCATAATCACATATACTAGATACAAAATGTGCATATTTTGGGGTTTTTATGGTTCCATTCAATACTTCAAGGATTTCTAAAACCTTTAAAAAATGCCATTTGGATAACAGCATACTACTGGTAGGAATTTTGAGGGTATCATCCAAAATCTCCTGACCCATTTTACAGCCTAGTTTCAGGTGTATACAAAATGCTTATTTTAACAATTTTGGAATAATAAAGCGAAACTAAACTATTTACAACAGTCATTGCTGTAACGGGAATGCAAGGGAATGATTTCCATTGATGGTTGCTACTGAAAAATAAATATTTGCAGGTAGTTTTTCAAAAGAAGTTAAACACTCACTAACACTGAAAGTCTGATAAAATTTCACAGTTTCAACATTGAGAGGGTGAAGTAAACAAATAATTTAAAATGGAAAATTAGGACATAAAAATTCATTGAAAAAAAACCATAAAAAAGAGCTTATGAGCTGCATAATTTTCTTTGTCAGCTACACTCAAGTTTGGTTCAAAGTTTTGGTTTTTATTCATGACCTGATACTTTAAGTTGGGAATCCAGAGATCATAAGAATCTCTGTACTTGTCCATTTTCTCTCATTGTGTGCATTTGTTTGCATAATATAGAAGAGCAGCAGGGCAGAGTAATTACAGCAATCAGTCTCTGAACACATTAATCTGCTCTAAACTGCAGGGAGTAAATGATGCAGAAAGAAATCCAGCAGAGGAATATTTCTTTTGTTTGTGGCAAATCTCATACCAAGTCTGAATCATGCAAGGGCAACTTGTAATTTATTTCATGGTTGCCTAGCTGTGAGCAATTAAAATACCTGGTAAAAATGTTTAATTTGAAGAAGCTTATAAAGCATTTAGTTTATGTTAGCTAATGAACGTGCTATTGTAAACAATAACAAGGACTCCTCTTTGTTTACTCACATGGAGAATAATTCTTGCTAATCACTATACTCTTCTAATAGACTGTAGCTAAAGGTTACCAATAGCAAATTAGATTTTTTTTCCTCTTGCTTTCTCTTCAGTACTTTCATTTTTGCACTTATTGTGATTCTTACTCTAATTTCTTCCAGATACTTTCCATAGAAATTTCAGGTCAGCAGGAGCAAAGCTGAATCCATTTGGGGAAAACACAAACAAACAAACAAACAAAGGCAAAACCTGCCTACAAAGAGTTGAAATAGCATATCACTTGATCCAGGTGATGGAATTTCACTGAACTTTCAGTTGAAAAAATAAGTGTGGGGTTTGGGTTTTTTTTTTGTTTGTTTGTTTTTTGGTTTTGGTTTGGTTTGTTGCTTTTAATTCTCTTTTAAAGTTATTATTTATTTGATTTTATTTTCATTAAAAAGGCAAAAATGAGATCACAGAAGGAGGAAAATTGTTTTATACCAGAGTTAAAGATATAAAAATACGATTGAACTTTGTCAAACAAAATGACTTTTCAATATCCCTAGTTCTCTCATATGATAACAAAAAAAACCAGTAAAATTTTGTGCAATGTTCAACATACTGCACTCTTAAAATATTTTCCCTATCCTTAGCTTTGTAGTGATAATGTTGTCCCAAAATTGTGAGGGGCTATGTTTTGTTAATTTTTCTAGAAAGAGGACAGTCTGTTATCTTTACCTACTCAAGCCATAACCCAACAGGCCATTGGATATAGGATTTTGGTTGATTTAATCTTGATATGCTGAGCATGGATGAAAACAATATATTTTGTGTGACTAACTTGGGAGAAAAGAACACTCCCCCCCATATCATTAAAACCAAATAATCATATTTCTAACGAAATAATCATATTTCTAAACCACTGAATGAAACAACAGAATATATTAAGAGAACATCTATGATAATATTTCTTTATTGACCTTTGAATGTTCCCTGTGTTTTCTAGATATTTCAGAAATCTGGAAATGCTCACACTGAGCAAATTATGCATGCATCTCATGTACAGAGTCACATAGCTTCTAATAAACGGTTTATAGTAAGTAGCTTAAAGGAGGTTGAGTGCTTTGTGTTCTCTCCTAACAAATCTGAATTTTCATGCTTACTTTACTTTAATTCATATTTTATTAGGGTTTTGTTCTGAGTATTAAGGATTTATGTGAAGGATTGTCATGTTTATGATTGTTTTGGAACAATCACTTGATTTCACTCTTCCTCCCAAAGTATATTGAAACAAACACAGTAGGTCACATGCTAACAAAGGAAGACTGTGCCACATTAAACTGCTATGTCACTTTGATAAAAGAGATGATTTCCTAAACAAAGGAATACCAGTAGTCCTATATGGACTATACAAAAATCACTGGATTCAGAAATGAACCATTAGAATAGAAAGTTTTAGGATTTGTGTAAGAATTATTATGTTTAAAACAAGGAATTAAAAAAAAAAAAAAAAGGAAAAGAGTCAGCTGAAGAGAGGTTGCTAGTAAAGTTCCTGAAACTAATAGGAACCTTGGAAATATTTGTAAACAACACTTAACAACCACAACATTAAAAAAGTAACATTATATTACTTCTTTATATATATATATATATAATAGTAATATAACTTTATATTATTACTTTCTGCTGTCATAAATTTAAAGAAATCATTGTTAATTGCAGAATGATATCCAAATTATAAAAAGAGAAAATCATGTGATTGTATTGAGGATTGATCATATAAATAAAAATATTTTTAGTAGCAGAAAAAACAAGTTATAAAAAAAAATAGTGCTAAACCTAGAAATTATTAATTTATAAACATCAGAAGTGAAATTTTTAAGTATATTACTTAATATTAAATATATTATTTATAACTAATGTGATTCATACACAGCCAAGACAACAATTAATTGTTGAGTTCAAGGCTCAAGTAATACAACATCTGTAATACTTTTTTACAGTCCTATCACTTGTTTAATAAATAGAAAGAAAGTGAATGCAGACTGAAAATCTGAAGCACCTGCTTTCTCAGGCAGCAAAAAGACGACTGTGGGAATATGATTGATATGTATACATTGATGTTTAAAACAAATATTAAAACTTTGTTGCTATAACTCATAATTCATCCCATCTTCTCTACACTTGTGTGACCCCACCTGAAATCCACTCATGCTGAAGGGGGAATACCACAGGAGATGCCACACAAAATGCTCAGGGAGTCTTCAGCTATGTCAAGAACTAAGTTCAGAGAAAGTTTAAAAAAAGAAAATAGAATATTATTTTATCAAATTGTTGTTAATTAAAGCATCATCCAAAGGCATTAAAATGAAAATATCAGCAACTATAACTGTTTAAATGCAGTCAAACAAGAAAATATAGTGCCGTAAAGAGGCACTGGGCAATAAAAGTGGAAATCTTAAACAAAAGTGGAATCTTAAAGAAGCTGTATAAAAATATTTCTATATTTAGCCTGAAACAGTCTATGGCCTTAAGATCAGGAATGCTGCATCATTTTATGATGAAAGTAGTAATTGGCTGTTAACTGAACAAGAATAAGTGAATCTCAAGTACAAACATTTTAGAAATACATTAAAACACCTGTTTGCCCTATCTGAGGAAGTATTAAATAGAATTCTACACTTCCCACACAGACAATCTGGTAGGAACAATAAGATATACTACTGTGTTTTACATCTCCTGTGTGGATGTTTTGGGAAATGGCATTAAGAGCTTAAAACATACTTCCTAAAACTTTGAGAAATGAATGTGCTGTAAAAAATGACCTTTTACAGTTTACCAGAGAGGCACCTTAATATCTCAGTAATGACAGAGAGGCATAGAATGTCTATAAATATCTATGGGTATTTTAATGGTAGAAATTAGATAGTAATGAAAAAATCAGAGAATCATAGAATTGTTTGGGTTGGAAAGGAGCTTGAAGATCATCTAGTTCAAAGTCCCCTGTTTGTACAGGGACAACTCTCACTCGACGTGGTCACTCAAAACCCCATCCAAACTGGCCTAATGGAGGCCATGGACTCATATTTAATCTGTATCATAGTTATACTCCAGCACTTTTTATAGTTCATTACTAAGTGTTGAGAATAAGTTGTGGATTTTTAACATGCAGAAATGTATGTAGTTAAAACTGAGATATTTGTAAGTAAAAGTCGGACTATGTATGTCTCCTCTTAGGAAGCATTTTCACTGCAAGCTGAATATATTTTGTTCAAAAAGTTTGCTCTCTTCATACCTTTTGTTTTCTTACTTTCAAGTGAGAGACTCAAACAACAGAAATAACAACAACAAAAAAATTAAGAAAATGTGCAAATTGAGAGGGAGACAGGGGGTGGTGGAACAAATTGGATGGATCATTTTTTAATTACTAGAAAAAAAAGGAAGATGGGCCTGTGTAAATCTGTAAAAAGCAATTGGATTTGGAAAAGGAATGTAAGAATCAATTAGCAATGGAAGAAAGTAAATAGAGCTCTGACTTAGAAGGAAAAAAAAGGGATTTTTATTAGAGAAGAGTGGCCTTGGAATCTCTGAGAAAACTAGGGAAATGAAGGTTGAGTTCTGAAGATTTTAAATGTCTATGTGCCAGCAATACAAGGACCTTTAAATTGGACTTTAAAGGTATAAGTTTTAACCTACTGCACTTACTGTCCTTTATATAACAGTTTCCTATTCACATTTTGAAAAATGGGCATGTAATCTCTCACAGTAAATGAAATTTAGTTTGCAATAAGAATGTCCCATGTAAAGCCCATGGACTGTCCAGGGCAGAATTACAGCTTCCATCCTATTTCCCAAAATAAGAGACAGGAAAAAGTATTTCACTGCAGACCAAAGAATAAAGGTTTCTACTTCTTTTTGTTTTCAGGAGTAAGAAACTGTCCACAGCAGTATATGCTTCATGCTGAGAGACTCTCTAAGTTTTTTCTCCTGTTCTTCCTTGGCTTTTCCCCGTAAGTAAAAATATACTTGAATACATAATGCCAGATACCTTTTAGAAAAATAGTTTCTAATTTTTACACTAACCATGACAGAACATGACAAACTGCATAAAGTAAAATAAAACCACCAAATTAACAATCCAAAAAGCAGAGACCTTTTCTTTTTTCAATCATGATTTTCTTGTATAGCTGAGAGAAAACATGGAGTATTGTAATCCACAGTTGTGCTTAGCAAGCCTAGTTTGCTTCAGCTAAAATCAGTTATTTACTACCCATGGTGGTATAGAAATCAAGTTTAGAGGGGAAAAAACCAGCCTAAAAATTGGGAAACAAGGCTAAGCTCAGTTTCAGATTAGGTTTCTAAAATATATTCTATTTTCCCACCATTCAAATGTTTGAGAGTTAGTGGATTAAAGGTAAGAAGATTCTTTTAGTCATAGTTATGCTCTGTCTCTACCTCATGTGGTTAATTTCTTATTGAGAGGGCTACCACAATAATACAAAGCTACAAAACTGGTTTATATACTGGTCAATGGCCATGTAGGCAATTTCTATTTTCCTTTAGTCTGGATTTGCAATGTTAACAAAAGGTAACCTTTGAAAACAGCAGTAGAAAGGAAAGATGAAAAAGAAGCAAGTTTGCCTTCATGTGAAGAAACCTTCCTCTTTACAGTGATTGTAAAGCATATGTTGCACTTGGACCAGTCATACCTACTTCTTACAAAATGGTATTGCTTAACACAAGAACCACATAACTCCTCCTCTGGTAATCTCTTTTGATGTTTACACTGCTGAGAAACTTGAACCAGCTCAGAAAGTCTCAATTCTACCTGACAAACCTGAGCTTCAAAATGATACTTTGGGGAAGGCAAAATCCAAATATTGTTGGTTGGTTTGTTCGTTTGTTAGTTTGCTTGTTTTTTCTGCTACAGGATTTATCATTTTTTTCTGAATGTCATCTGTCATTTTAATGGCATACATTTATTTTACATTTACATGGTGCATAGTTGTTAAATCAGGAATGTTTTCTTTCCTTATGTCCAACACAATAAACAGTGATGAGTTTCATGTAAATTCACATAGCAATTAAAAATAAAGAAAAAGGCACTGTTATAGCCTTCAATCCAAATCAGTGAGTTGCTTAATTGTATATATAAAATGTATTAGATTTTTGGATTTTTGGACAGGTATCAGAAAGGCTCAGCGCCAGTTTATTATGCCTATCATTCAATGATAAAAAACTGGTATATGCTATTAAAATGTTATTCACAGATACTGAATGCCAGAAATAATCCTGGTGTTAAATTAGACTTCTTGCATTATTCATTAAATCCTCTTTAATATCATTTTTGTGACTCAGAAAGAAACAAACAGTATTGCTGCTTTGGGAAAAAACTCATATGCAGTAACATTTTTCTTTTAGGGCCAGCTGATGAAAATTCTAAGCTTTGATAATATGGAAGAAAAAGATCTATATTACAGGAATGCTGAGGGTAAATTTCATGTTGTGAAACTGAAAATAAGCAAAACAAGTGCAAGAAAATCTCTTCTTTAAGATCTCCACTCTAAGCCCCCTAAACCTTTTAAGTAAGGTTAAAAAATCTATGCCATGTAGTAAATGTATTTTTTAGAATATACTTTAAAACACCGTATTTTAAGCAATTAAAATATCATCTGACTCGGGGTTGACCACTTAGCTAATATGATTAAAAACCTGCAGTCAGCAACATGGATAGGAGCAACATGGCTAGCATGTAGATTTCATGAGATTAGATTTATCTTTGACTCTTCAGTCCAAAAGATCTTGTATTACTCAGCTGACCACCAGTAATTTTTACCTGAATCTGCAGTTATTCTTATATTCCCCAGACCACCAGAATCATACTACATCTTTCACTATGTCCCATAACTCAAGTTTTATATTGCATATAAACACCTTTCTAATATATAAGTGTGAAAATTCGTTAGCTTTCTCAGTGCAAATTTAGTATTTAAGATCTGTATTATTATGAAAAATATTTTTTGACATTATGGTTATTTGGTTTTCCTCACTGTTAGTTCAATCAAAATCAATTCATGTATGTCACTATCTGTATAAGTATAGCCAGGCTGTGGTTTAGAGCATAATTATTTTTAACTCAAATAATCAAAGAACTTTCATCTTGGAAAGTCTTTTTATTAGTTTCTCTTTTCCTCTAGATAGTCTGTATTCATTAAACAGGAAAAATTAATAACTGGAAGGCACTGGTGCAGAAACCTGAAAAAAGGGCATCTTGAAAATAGCTTTCATGCTCTGAACAACCTATTGCTTTCAATTTCTTTTTCTTCCCTCCCTCCAATTTTCAAATCATTGGAAGAATAAGGTTATTTGTGGTGTTATCAAATGCCTTCTGCCATACTGTCTGTGATGTATTTACTAACCTTTACTCTTGCTTTGACTGGTTGATCCCAGCCACTGCATCAAGGGAATGGCTCTTCTTCGGCAAAATTAAATTTTGTCATACTCAGTTGTTTGGTTCCACATTGTGATAAACTAATCAAAAAGTTTAGAAGTCATGGAATCAAAGGAAATGTAAAATATTGTAAAACCCTGACTATTTGCTACTGTATTGTTTTTTCCCTTTACATCTATTGACTAAATTCAACACATTACTAACATAACTTTTGTAGGCATAGATTCTAATGTGTTTATATCTTTGGGGTTCTTTGTGTCATTAACTAATGCCATCAGCTAAAAATGTTTCTGGGAATTTACAGAGTGAAGCAATGTAAAAAACCAAAAAATGCTTATTGTGTAAGTTCTATATGACTGCTTCAGGATCATTTGACAGAGCCTCATCAAGGTGCAAATGAACCACAACAGACATGTGAAGCTTTCAGTGGCACTGAAATAAAGAAAGAGAAAAAAAAAGAAGAGAAAAAGAACAAGACTATGATATAATCACTACGTTATATAAACACTTCCATCCAAGATTTTTTTTTTTCACTTTAATAGCAGTTTTTATTTTTGATAGCACCTCCAAAATCAGGAGAAATTAAATCAGAACATCGTAGAATTAAGGCTGGAATGAAAAATACATTATAAATAAAAAATTTAAAAGTAATTAAAAAAAAAGAACCAATAACTTCATGTACAAAATTCCCTACCTGTCTTTCAAAGAAAAAACATCTCACAAAAGTTCTACCAGTACATTTAGCAACAAAGCATTCCTAAAAACTGTATTCCAATTTCTTTTCAGACAGAATAAAGTCAAGAATTAACAGGAAAATAGTGAAAAGTCTTAATTATTTGTCATCTATGATTTTTAATATTTGTAACTGGCAAATGTAACAGTTTAAATAAAATGATTCGATGATTACATAAGCTTGGTAAAAAATTTTGAAGCAGCAGTTGTAAACTACAGTTATTGTCAGTTGCTGGCTGTGTTCATGCTGAAAACCAGTTTTTTAAATGCCTGATATAAAGTGAGTGTGACCATTTTTGTTAGTGCCTCTAATGATTGCCATAGAAGAACACAAATGCCTGCTAAAGCTGAGCTCACCACATCTGCATCTTGTGAAGGTTTGAAAGACTGAAGTCAAACCTCTGTGTTGACACTGTTCACAAGCCATCTCATGCTTGTTAGTGCTTTTCATTAGAATAATTCTCTGTACTTATCTTTTGCACACCCAACAGACATTGAGCAGTGGTCAAGCTACTCTTGAGTTCCAGTGTTTGGTCTGAATTTATCCAGATACATTTCTTCTGATCAGCAAGATCATCTACTTTCTCTACAAGGAAAGTAAGACCTTGGCCTTGATACAAACAATACTTCATATCTCGTTCACTCTCGGATGAGTTTGAGTAAAAAGTAAAGCATCTGGAATGTTATCAAGAAGGGCCAGCCAGGGATCTGAGGAACTATAGGCCTGTCAGCTCAACCTCAGTGCCTGGCAAGGCTATGGAGCAGATCATCCTGCTTGCCATCAAGTGGCATGTAGAAGACAACCAGGGCATAAGGCCCAGCCCACATGGGGATAGGAAAGTAAGGTCCTGCATGACCGGTCTCATTTCTTTCCATGACTGGAGGACCATGACTGGATGAGGGGAAGGCTGTGGATGTGGTCTTATTAGACTTCAGCAAAGACTTTGACACAGTCTCCCACAGTATCCTCTTGGAAAAGCTGGCAGCCCATGGCTTGGACTGGTGCACCCTTTTTTGGATTAAAAACTAGTTGGATGACCAGGCCCCGTGAATGGTGGTGAATGGTGCTGCATCCAATTAGAGTCCAGTGACCAGTGGTGTCCCTCAGGGATCTGTGCCAAGCCCAGTCCTATTCATCATCTTTATTGACTACTTGGGGATTGAGTCTACCCTTAGCAAATTTGTGAATGACACAAAGTGGGGGAGAGTGTCAGTCTACAGGAGGGTAGGAAGATGCTGCAGAGGGACCTGGAGAGGCTGGGTCAATTGGCTGAAGAAGGGCAATTTCATCCTCCTCTCGTACTCAACACTTGTAAGGCATCACTGTAAATACTGTGTTCAGTTCTGGGCCCCTCACTTCAAGAAAGATAACTGAGGTGCTGGAGCAGGTCCAGATGAGGGCAATGAGGTTGGTGAAGGGAGTAGGGGGGAAGTCTTATAAGGAGAGGCTGAGGGAGCTGGAATTGTTTAACCTGGAGAAGAGGAGACTCAGGGTGGACTTTATAACTCTCTACAACTACCTGAAGGGAGGTGTAGTCAGGTGGGGGCAGGCTCTTCTCCCAGGCAACTAGTAACAGGGTGAGAGGGCATGACCTGAAGCTGCACCAAGGAAGGTTTAGGTTGGACATCACAAAACACTTTGTCACAGAGGGAGATCAGGCATTGTAATGGACTGTTCAGTATAGTGGTGGAGTCACCCTCCCTGGAGGTGTTTAAGGGCAGGCTGGATGTGGCACTCAGACTCAGTAATTCTGTGATTATGTGATTCTGTGAAATGATATGCATAGTGTTAGCTCTGTCAAAGGAAGATGAATTTAATGGTCTGTGATATCTGGACCAGGGACTGATGGTCCCAGGGTAATCTAAAACAAGGTCCTGTGCCCTGGGCAGGGTTGGGGTAGCTCCTATGTGAGGAGCAAGGACAATCAGGGCTGTTGGTGCCCTCGGGGCTCTGACAAGTACAAAATTGAAGTATTTATTTCTCAAAAGTATTATAAGGTTCGTTAAAGGTTATTTGTCCTTTTACTAGAGAGATAGATAAGGCACCACTAGTTCTCACATCTAAATAAGGTAACAATAAATGTATAGAAGACTCACAGTACAGCAAGCCAACTCTTAAAATGTGCATGCATCACTAAGTTTTATGCTTAAGAGACATTATTTAAATAACACTCATATAAATAGGACATCTATATTATAGCACCCTCTGTCAGAAAGATGACTATTCTTGAGTCTGCTACAAAAAGTGAGACTGCAATGGCATTCATTTGACATTAGAAGTGATCCACTTTTGGACTAATAAAGACATTTTCAGTATTAATGAAACTAATCCAGTTCTACAGATTTCTGCCTGCTCATTGCAATAATTTATTCACAAAGTGTTCAATTGTTCCTGTGAGACCCTGATGGAGAGTTGTACCCAGTGGAGGGACTTTTCTTGAAGCACTTCTAAACTGGTCTTTAGCTTCTCCTCTCCTTGATGTTGTTAAGCTTCTTCAGTCAGCCAAAATCTGAGAACATGAGCTTACTCTAATATTTTCTAATGAATCCAGGATCTGCAGGGACACAAACCTTCAATTCTTCACATTTATGTGTTTTTGCTTCAGCGTTTCTCTGGCTTTCATACAGTTTGTTAGACAGGCCGAGGTAATACTGACATAGAATAAATAATAAAAGAGAAATGAAAATAAGCAATACAACCAGGATTTTTTATCAATTTTAATAGATTTGTTAAAACCGGTTCCACATTCTAGCTCAAAATACCAACCAGAAGGGAATTTCAAATATTTTCAAATAATCACAAAAAAACCCCAAAACAAACTCAAAAACCAAAACCAAACCAAAACAAAACAGAATCGGGTGCAAAGTTTGTATAAGGTAACCATGACCATTATGAAGATAACCATTATGAAAATAAGTATGATTTTGAAATCAAAACAGAAAGCAATGTTACAACAACTTATATCACCTAACATAAATATTTTTCAGCCATCTGCCTCTGTATCTCTTACTCCCATGCCTAAATGTTCATGGGGCAATCACTCTATCTCCCATCACTTCATCAAAAAGGCAATATGTTACCATTGGTGCTCAGTGAACTACATCTAACAGGGATGACAGCAGGTCTACTTATTCCTGCTTTTCAGCAGACCAGTTTTGGCACCCTGCCATCTGGGCACTTAAACGTTTAGATGACAATGCTCAGTGCTAAAATACCTTTAAATAATTTTTGGTCCCTGACCAAAGTGTGAATTGTCTTCTAGTACAAATATTGTAATTGAAACAGACTGCTAAACCATTGTTTGGTCTTTATATCTCTCTCTTATGCTCTTTTAGTTTTAGTGGGGGTTTTTTTGTTGGTTTTTTGGTTTTTTTTTTATTATTATTATTCAATGCAACTTCTTTAAGAGGTTTGGGGTTTTTTTGTTTGGCTTTTTTGTTCTTTTTTTTCTTAACATTACACTGGAATTGTCATGATTTAATGCCATTTAGACAATGTTTCCAATATTCTGCTTTATTCTAGAGCTCTAGACATTAAGCAACAATTGGAATAATATAATTCTTTATTTACACTGAAAGAACTCAAAGAAAAAATAATACTTATCAAATCTAGACTCTTTATGAGTTGTAATTACCATGAAAAAATTTAAGTTGGCACATAAAATCCAAGAATAAAATATTCTGAGATGAATAGTAAACCTCTCTTGGGTCTGTCAATATTAACCTTGAATTAGAAGAATCCATATAAGAATTAAATTACTGAAATTAATCTTACTTTATAATGGAGTGCAGTATCATTTAAACCAAAGAAACCTTAATAAAGAAAAAAAAATCTTCCTAAACAAATATTAAGAACTCGCTTCATATTCATATCTGTAGAACTAATAGCCTCTTACTAGAACTTCTACAATTAAGGAATTAATCAGTAATATATTAGTCTTTATTAATACAAGTCTCTTCACAAGTGAAGTCTTTCAGAACATTCTAACTCAATTCAGCTTGACACTATGCTACTTCAATATTTTTTTCTTCTAGGACTATATCCAGTTTTAGTCACTCTTCACTCATTTAATTTCTTACCAGCTTCTAGCTTTCTTTACCAAACCTTGAGAATTTCCAGTGCTTGAGGTAATCCCTTTCCTCCCATGGATTTGAGAGGAATCACTACAGTATAGCCTGAAAATAAAGATTAGAAATAGCTAGTTAATCTGCTCAATTTCTATGACATTAAAATGGAAATGTAAATTAACTTCACCTGAAGCTGATGTTTTTCTATTTGCTACAAAATTAACTTTATATGACTGAAGTGTCACCTGAAGAAGTCTACTGTCAATATTTTAGTTGAGGATGCAAATTAAGTGGAATGGACTATATATAGTGTTAGAGTTGGGTTTCTCTGGTGCTCTTCTGACACACCTTAATCAGATATTTTTATAAAAATGTCTTTCCATTCTGAGCTTTCTCAGAACAAGGTGAGCAAGTAGTGAAATTGTACTATCAAAAATGAGATTAAAGAGGAAATGTAAGACTTAAATGACATTAAGGAATTTTTTTGGCTTATTCAGCATCATGGGATGCCACAATTTTGGAAGAGGAGCAGCAAGCATCAGCAAAAGAGAGCTAAAAACTGAACTCCAGGGACTATATCTTACAAGATCCTTTGAGTTCCTTTTAACAAGGGAATAACTTTGACAATTTCTTCAGGGGTTTTGTTTACAGTTTTGTTTGTTTTTGTTCTATGAATACTACTGCTGTTGAGTGTTTAGGAGTTAATCACTCCACTCAGTATTATGGAGCTGCCATGTCATAATTCATTCCATAGTATGAGCACCTGTTTTATTTATGGAGTTGTGCAGCAGACCTTTTGCATTGTAAAAAGAGTCCATTGTTAAACAGTGCACAATTCATTGAAGATTTGCAGTGAAATTTCCCAAAATAGACAGCTATAAACACATGCATCGTTTGCAGTCTTCTATTGTATTTGTATGTAAATGTTCAATATAGTAAATATGCGTCCTCAGTAATCATACTTTAGCTATATTTTGGATGCCTGCCACTGGTGCTATTTAAGAAAATGTAGGCATTGATTCATTTCCATGATAACAGCATCTATAAATTGATTAAAATGTGATGAGTGACAGACTGTTTTTTTTCTTAAATTGTCTCCAGTGGTTATTTGAACAGATCCTGTTGTTAGAAATCCAATAGCTGATGATGGTTTTTTTACAACAATCAGAGCCTCACTTCTGTGTGCAGCACTTGTTAAATCTCTTTTAAGCTTTCTGCATAGCTCTAATAAGGTTTATCAGATCTTTGTCTTTTAAGAAATTGACTCATCTACATGGTAAAAAAATGACAGTTTAAGCCCCTAAGTCCTTACAGAAGAGTAGTTAAATGTTTCCTTTTGTGCTTTAAAAATCACAGTTCCATGTATGCTTCTTATAAAAAAAAAAAAAAAAGAGAATGATAAAAATATTATCTTACTTTCTGTAGTAATAATGCATAACATGTCTGTTTTCTGACTACATGCTTGGCCTGCTCTTGTATATTAGGTAGCTCAGTCACTACTTTGTGCAGTGAAAAATATCATTGTTAAACCACACATATTAAGTAGTATCAAACATAAATCCCATGAAGTATGGAGATAAGTACAGCCTTTTAAACCTCTCACCAAAATCAAATATTCAGACATTTCTTGAAGCCAAGGATTCAGATACCAAATGAAACAGATTTTGTGGTGTCAAATATTGTCAAATTTCTAATGGCTCTGTTGCTGTTCAGCATATTATGAGTCTTTCAAAAACTCTTAAAAATAAACTGGTGGAAGCATCCCAATCTGAACTAATGAAAAAAAAAAAAAAGTAAGTTATGAACATTTTTTAAAAATTCAAACTTTAAGTAATATAAATTAACACCTGAGAGAATGTAATGATAAAGAATGTGTAAGTTAAAAAAAAGACAAACCAGGATAGTTTTCTGCTAAAACATGAACTCATTTTATAGCATGTGATTTCTGGACAACAGTGAAGAGGATGATGTAATATCAAAGTAGTCTTTTAAGAGAGAATGGTTAAAAAGTCATGGATCAAGGGGAGGGCCATTAGATGCCTTTTCACATGAATCACACTGAACCATCACTGTTACCTCTGGCACTGTACAGGCACTGTTGCAAATCTTGGCTTTATGCTATGCAAAAGATTTTCTTTTTAGTTCAAGTAGTAGATAGTTCCCACAATCTGTGTGATTCAGTAAAATGCAGTTATGGACTGTAGTACCATGCTGAAGCATCTTCTCTGAGAAGAATGTTTGGCTAGAGACTTCCTGAAATCCCTTCCAAACTGAACTGATCCCTAATACTGTGTGTGATATGAAAAATATGAGATTCCTTCACATTTTGAGAAGAACATCTAACATTTAGGTGTAGTTATATTGGAAAAATTTCACTTATATCAATAAATCTAAATCCATTGCCTCTTCTGTCTGAATATTCATCATCACTAAAAGTATAATTGTGTCTTTTTAATAATTTTTTTCTTTCCCCAAAAGGATACTTCTAATGTGGACATTGGAAGGCCCAGAAGATGATATAAAGGAAAAATAGCTAATAATAGAAGAGCAAATTCTCTTGAAGAGACATGCACTATCTAACACACTTAACTACATAGAGGACAATAAAACAAACATGGAACACAGTAATTGCACTCCACATAGACACATAAAATCACATAACTTTAAGACACATAGACATATGGAATCACAATGCTTAGGGGTATAAAATACCCTTTTTTAGTGTGTAGGGCCAACATTTTATCTACTGGTCTGAAAAACCGTGACACCAGTCCAGCAGACTTACCAGCGTGTGCTCATTGTTTTTTTCCCCTACCATCTGCAGCATACGTAAACACATTGCAAGAAGAACACAAATCACCCACTGAGGTAATTTTTCTTCGTGTCTCCTGCTTGCTCAGGGGTACATAACCTATCACCAAGTAACATAATGAAAGGTCTCTACTTTTGCTGTAAGTTGCTTTTTATTTTGCGCAACTGACACTGAATGAAAGAGCTACCTTAAGTACTAATTATTAATCAGATCAATGAAGTCTCCAACATTGTAAATATTTTAATTGTAAAACAGCCACAAATATACACAGTACGACATAAAAAAATCAGTGACATTTTACTCCTGGGGAGATCGCATATAATTTAATTTTTTTTTCTTTGCTTTTTACCTGCTGAATAAATATTGCTGTATTTGACACAAAGTTATAACATGTTTCAGCATTAGTGTCAAGTTCTACATCCATAAAAAATAAAAAAAATGACTTAAAATTATCACTTGAGCATAAAAATTAGTCTTACTCTAGATTATGTTGCTTGTCACATCATGAAACACCTCTCCTGTGAAGACAAGCTGAGATCTGGAGCCTTTTTCAGTCTGGAAAAGAGAAAGCTCTGGAAAGAACTTATTGCTGCCTTTCAGTATATGAAAGGGACAGAATTTTACCAGAACCTGTAGTGACAGGACAAGGGCAATGATTTTGAACTGAAAGAGGAGAGATGTACACTATATAGAAAAACAATTTTTTTACAAAGAAGGTATTGAAACACTGGTACACATTGCCCAGAGAATGCTAGAAACCCCATAATTTGTAAAGGTCCAAGGTGTGGTTGAACAGGACTCTGAAGAACCTGATCTATCTGAAGATGTTGCTGCTCACTTCAGTGAGTGGGTTGACTAGATGACCTTTATAGGTCCCTTCCAACACAAACATTCTATGGTTCAATGATTTTTACTGTCTGGTTATATTTTTCATTCTTTAAATATACTGTTCTCTGAGGGACAGACCTTATTCCCTTTTTCTTTTCTATCACAGTCTCGGGAATAGTAGCACTGGCAGTGACCCAAGGTGGAGGAGTCCCTGGAATAGAGCAAATCAATTTGTTACTGTGAAAACTCCGCATAGAGCTATTGAAATAAAGAGGCCAATTACATATTCTTGAAAACACAATCTCAGTATTTCTTCTTCTACATCACTCACAAATTTTACTTGCACTTTAAAACAAGGAAAGCCAAAAATATAAAACAGTTTAATAGTAACACCATCCCCTGCAGCTTCCAGGAACATTTTGTACCAAGGAAACACTGGGCATATGTTGACTTGACAGCCATTGGCAGGTCTTGGTTGCATATGCTACAATGTCATAATGCCTTTTTAACTATCTCAGAGGAATTGTGCTATTTTCTTACTCATTTTGAGTTTTAAAAAAAGTGAGTTTCAAACAAGTGTTCTTATCTTTCTTGTCTTATTCTGATTTTTAATATCCTATTCTTCCATGCATGAAGTCTGACCTAATTTCTTTCATATATACTACCATATACTTTCATGGTAGTATATATAAAAATAATTATATAAACATTTTAGCATAAATATAGACTGATGGTTTTAATACCTAATGTGATTATGATTGTGTTTTCCATGAATGGAAATATTCATTAATAAATATACATTAGAGTTTAATAGAAATATAAGAATACAGAATACTGTCATTCATATATTAAAGATTTAGACAGATCATATGAATGTGCACTTGAGGTTTTGTGTGTGCTATTCTGTGTATGTGTGTATAAACATATACATGCAGAAACCCATTGAATATTCTTAACTATCATCATCACAAATACTAATGAAACTGAATGTAAGCTCACTAGATTTCCCCAGCAACAGATTTTCTCATTCATCCTTGAATTAAAATAAAACAAAACAAATCATAAAAAGCAGACTTAGTCTTGAAAAGGCTTTTTTTTCTCAAGAGTCTTGGAATAAGCACTAGTTTAGCAAGTCACCCAAATGACAAAGGGATGGATTCAAATCCCATTAGAGACAGAGAGATACTTTCCATTAACTAAAATAGGTTTTGGATGAGGCCCATGGCACACGTGTTTCTGTACTAAAAATGTGAAAGAAATGACAGCAACACATTAAAATGACATACTGAAAATGTGTTTTTCTGCTATCCTAAAAATATCTGCTAGATCATCTTTAAAAAGAGAGCTCATCAAGGCTGTTGAATAACCAGAGCAATATCTGTCCAGATGCCATAATGAGATTTATGTAAAATATTGCATGGGCAGAAATTATAATTGCCTTTTTTGTTGTTGTTGTCACAGACGAGAAGTTTTCATTTTTCAGTTTCCAGCCTGTGAAGTTCAGTTAACAGGCAGACATTGCAGTTTAACTCCAGGTTATCACTACCTATATGACAAATTCATATATTAAAATGTATGCACATCTGGTAGCAAAATTTCCAAGCCTTTACTTATTACCAGATGATACTTTTTTCTGTGATATTCATTGTGAAACAGGGGGCACTAAATGCTTCTCTGCTTTAAACTTTATGTTTGAGACAAATTTTACTGTCTTTCAATATTAATTAAAAAAAAAAATTCACCTGAAAGATACTTTAATTAAAACAAATGTTCCTGACATCTGTTTAAAGAGAATTACCTAAATATGCTGAACTCATAGTGAGATAATTCACAGTATGAAAAAAAAAATTAGCACAGGCATAGTGTTTTATACTAGCTGTGTACCTCCTTAGGAAAACTGAAGAGTTCATGTGGAGGAGATTCATATAAAATATGTCTGGGCAGCTCACAGATTTGTTTCTTTCAAATTTTCTCCAACACCTCCTGTTTATCATGGAGGTGCCTCAGATTCACCACAGCCTTACTCCAATCTCTATGATTTACGTTTGAAGACTGCAGATTGCTTTACTTCATAGTTCAGAGGGCTGAAACATCTTTCCTCTAAAGAAAGGCTGAGAGTGTTGGGGTTGTTCAGCCAGAAGAAGGCTCCAGGGAAAATTTAATGTAGCCTTTCAGTATATAAAGGGGATTTATAAGAAAGAGGGGTCAGATTTTTTGGTCAGGGCTTGTAGTGACAGGACAGCAGCGATGTTTTTAAACTGAAAGAGCTTAAAACTCTTAAGTTTAAACCTTGTCTGTGTCACCTAAAAAAATCTTGCATGGGCATCTTTCCCCCACCATTTTGTGTACTTATTTAGTCATGGTTGTTGCAGATATGAAAAAGTAAACCAGTTCTTGTAACAAAGCTGACATGAGTAGTAGAGAACCTTGTATACAAAGTTTCATGCAATATGTTGCATGACAAGAGATTAAAAGTGCTAATTCACTGCTGGCATAGAAGTTCAAGTTCTATCTGTAAAGTTTCAACGCTCTTTACTTTTGAAATTGTAGGATTTTTCTTCACTTGTTATAAATCACCCAGTCTTGAGATAAAAAAGCTGTTAAAATGTTATCTAGCATTTCTGTAGCATAGGTAACCCATAAGGAACAAGCATTTCTAGTAGAGAGCCAGAGATCAGTCAAGAAGAGGTTGGAAAATTTGAACCTCTAGAGGGACAGAACATTACATTAGCATTGGGGTATGCATTTACTAAGTCTTTTCTCTTTTGTGTTGTAGTAAGTATATGCTACTTCTATCTACGTTAGTAATTTTATATTTGGCAATGAAGAGTAAATGAGGTGTTGGAATTAGTATTGGATTTTAATGGGTTTTTTCTTATGCATTACCAGTAGAATTAGGAACTGTTTCCCATGCACACTACCAAACTCTGCATTGATTACTGTTGATATAAAGCCAATGTGGACATACATATACATATGATGGCTTAATATCAAGGATTTTGCATACAGAAGACATAAATTACTATCTGATATGCATAATCTTTCTCATGGTACCACAGGCAAGAGAGACTGAAAGGAGAGGTCAAGAAAGGATGGATAAGAGGGCAGGAAGGCAAAGGGAAAGAAGAGAGAGAAGATATTTTTCAAGATCTCTGAATGGGAATGTATTAGGACAGTTAAGAAAAAAAAATATTTATCAAAGCCTTTTCCCTATTGGTGGCAAGTTTTCTGACCTAATTGCAATATTTGCAGTGGAGGGAGAGGAATAGAGAAAAGTGATGGGGAAAGAAAATATTATTACAGACCATTGAAGGTTTCTGTAGAGGTCAGATTTCTGGGCACAGAGAAATTGTACTATTCAGAAGTGGTGAAGCCACAGTGCCATTTTAATTATCAGAAAAAAAATTGTTTTGAAACCTTTTTTTTTGGTAGGTATCCCTGTAGCCTATAGGTGGGTATTATAGTATGCTAATATCACATTAATATATGAATAGTATATTAATATGGTGAATCCTATTCCTTAGTGTTTTCTACCTACTGCTCAAAGCTATAACCATGAAACGTTGTAGGGAGTACTTTTCATCCTTTTTATCTGCCTTGCAGGTATCTTGCAGGCTTGCCACAAGGATAGCGTGTTGACTACTTGGGAGAGGTTTTTCTCTGACTGGGATTTGTTATTCTCTAATTCTTGCTTTTTCACTATATAAACTCCGTTTTTATTCTTTGTGTCTCTTTTGTTTCTTCTATGTGATTTTTCCTCAAAAATTTTACTTATTTCAACTAATAACTAACACAATTACAGTTAATATTTCGGTATTTGCAGCAGTCCTCCACAGTCAAAATGATGTCACAGCAAACACAGGGGAAATTGAATATTAAATGACAGTCATTGTTTCAGTCTTTCCCCTGGGTGTTTTATTCTGTTCCTAGCATTGCCATAACTGGCTAAATACAAGATTTGACTTAAGTCCAAATAGTATATCTAAAATACAGATAAAAGAAATATTTTTCAAACAAAATGATAAAAAATAATGGTAAAATCTGATCTCTGAAAAAATTTCAAATTAAGTTCTTCAGATGTTTTGCCCCAAATCGAAGAGACTGATTTCTTTTTCTATGGGCATTATCTGAAGCTTCCTTTTCTTTGTGGAAACTGATAATTCAGTGCACATTTGTTAGGAAGAAATATTTTTGTTAAGGACATATGTTTGTTCTGGAAAAAGCCTTCCAATTTATGTGATGAAAATCTACATGCAATAGTTTATTAAGATATTCCTATTGTTCTTTTATCTTAATTTAATGAAGAAATAGATTCCAGGACACTCTGAAGCTTGCAGTTTTCATAAATGTTCTTCAAAAATTAACCAGTGGGGAACCCCTAAATTGAATCCAAGAAGCAGCATTTGCAATTACATTTTCAGACTGCTCAGCAACAAATTATTTTTAATTGTTTATATTGACCTTGGTTTTCCAATAAAAAATCATCTTACAGAGTCTAATGTTTCCCTGAATAGAAAAGACTTAATTAGGTTTAATTTGCACTATCAGGAATCATAAACAGATTATAATTTGAACTGCAAAAGTGTGGAGCATCATTAAGGTTACATTTTGTATAGCAGTTATAAGAAATTGTATTGTATAAATATCTGCAGCCTGAGGTCAAACAGTATAATGAAAATATAAATCCTTATCTGAAAATATAATTGTTTTTTTCTGAATATTGCTGTTGACTGGGAAAAACCTGCAGATATGGGGTTAGTTCCACATATATATGATAGATATTTTAATCTGTTATTACATAATAATTTTGAAGAACCATATAAAAGAAACTGGTTTTATGCCTTAATATGTAGAATTATTATAAGTGTCCTCAAAAAGTCACTTTTGGTGGGAGCAAGGCTTAAGGATGAAAAAAAAATATTGTGAGTCACAAATAACACAAAATTAGGCTGGCTCTTAGAAGAAGTTCCTTCACAGAAAGAGTGGGTAAACACTGGAGCAGGCTGCCCAGCGAGGTTGTGGAGGCACCATCCCTGGAGGAAATAAAAAGATGGATGGATGGATAGATGGATGGATGGATGGATGGATGGATGGATGGATGGATGGATGAGGGGCTACAGTCAATGGTTCAGTGGTTTGGAGTTGTTGTATGAACAGTTTGACTTGTTAATCTTAGAGGTCTTTTCCAGCCTTGATGATTCTGTAGTATGAAAAGCCATTTCTCCTTTTACAATTGTCGTTGTTCTTGTTTTACTTTGTTTGCCACTGTCAAATAAAAATCTTTCAAAGAGCATTAAAACATTTTTGATAAAAGGTATATTTAGAAAACGTCCTCTTTCTAACAACATTACAAATACTTAAAACAGTCCTCCTAATTACTTGTTAATTGGAAGCAGAGTTAACAGACAAGTAATTTTGTTATCCTACCTCTTTCCTCATCAACTTCTTAGCTTCTGCAATGGAGAGGGAAGGGCAAATATGAGCCATTGAAGAAGCTACAGGTTTCTTTCAACATGAATGTTATATGAACAATAATAACTTATAAGCAGATTTTAAAATCTGAATATTAGAAAAGGTTTTGATAGTCCACAGAATAATGATAATCAGTGAAGGAATCAAGGAGAATATTAAAAGTGCTGATATATGAAGGCAGGTATAGCATTACATCCCTTACATCCTCACATCTTCATGTCCGCATGCTTACTTTGAAGGGTCTCTTTTGAAACCAGATTTAAAAAAATAAAAATTCTGAGTTTCTATTACCTAAAGATTGCCTCTGGTGTAGTGTAAATGGAAATACAACCATATTTAAATCCATAGAGTAAACAGAAATGCTTTGGATCTTTATTCATACTTTCTTGATCTGTATCCAAAACAACTACTTTTTCCACTAGTAGCTAACACATCTGGTGAATAAAGAAGAGAAAGATTGTAATGAGATTCTGAGAGATTGGTCTCAATTTTTTGCCCTTCACTTGTCAGTTCTAAGAATTGGAGACTACAAGAAAGTAATATTGCTTGAGTGATAAGAACTGGTTTTCCCATCACTAATGAAAGCATTTTAGTTTTCTTTGGAAAATATCTGAAAAGATATTCAACTACATCTAAGTTTTGCCTGGCAAAATGTTGTTTATTCAATATGTAGAGGAATATGCATTCAATAGAAGCTGAAAAATAAATTATAAAATCTGGGTTGAAGTTATGCCATACTGATTTAATGCACGATGTGATGGCTTCAGATATGTTCTAAATAATATGCATTCAGTTCCACAGAAGAATGTTATATTTATTCATAGCAAAATAGTAAATGCAGCTGTACTGTAGTAGCCTGGATTGATATATGTTGTGTGGAAATATGCATTTGATGGGTAAGTATCAAATACTGATACTGAATAGAAAATCTGAATAGAAAAATCTGTATTTGAGAAATAAATGTGTTGATGTAAATGAAAACATATTACGTTTGATAAAAAAATTACTGGCTCTATGAATACATGTTTTGAAAAGAAACCTATTTATGTGTGAAATATATCAGTTGGAAGGTACTGTTACTGATTTAAGAAGCAATTAATAAGGTAATAGATACAGCAAAATTGCATTGATTTCAGTGTGTATTGCATGCATTTCCCTGAAATTACACTGTGCTGAAAAATAAAACAAAGACAAGTCCAGCTCTAATGTTTCCAGTCTCAAAACTTTTCTAGTAACATTGCACAGATTAACCCTGCTTGTCTTTATCAAATTTTGAGAATATTTTTTATACATTCTTTAACTTTTTGTAGTCCATTTAAATTTCTGAGACTTCAATTTCAGTAACTGGTGAACTGGGCCTTGGAACCATGGAACAGGTTGCCAGAGAGATAGTTAAGGCCTCATCCCTGGAGATATTCAAGTTGAGGCTCAACAAGGCTCTGAGCAACCTGATCTAGTTGAGGATGTCCCTGCTTACTTCAGACGACCTTTAGTAGTTCCTTTAAACCCAAATGATTCTATGATTTCTAATTGGAAATCATTAGCAGCTATGACTTTGCTTAAATATTCCCCATAAGCAGTGACTGAAAATCTTTTGCTTCTAACCTTTGGTTCAGAGATGACTTGAAAGGTGGACTTTTTCCCCCATTTTTATATTATTTATTGTTATTGGGCAGAGGAGGAAGTTATTTTTTTTTTTCTACAGGTAATAAAGAATAGCTTTCATGTGGATTGTCTTTTTTCATGCTTCACCTCAACCTCAATAAATTTTCTCTTTCTTGGTAATCAGTAGAATTCATAGGTAAGTATTGTTAGTATTGTCTTCTGGATCCTTTCCCTCTCTCTCTTACTGTCTCCCTCTACCTTTGGGTGGTGTTTTATTTTTCCCCCTTCTGCCCCTCTCTATAGGGTTGGGCTAGCAAGTATAGTTTTCATGCCTGTGAGTTCTGTGTTCAATAAAATTGTGTATTTGCAGCTGATACTGGATTATTTTTACTTTTTCTTTTGATCCAACAAGAATCTCCATATTTCCAGCCTTTGGAACATGACAGAGTACAAAAGAATAGCACTTGAATTTGCAAAAGAATTCTCTCAAGAAATTAATTATGTACATTTTAACTGTTAAAAGTACAAATGGCATGCTGAGCTTAATTTGATATTTCACTGAAAAAAATGGTGTTTATGAATTTATTTATGAAGTATTGAAGACTGGGGCTTGCTTTCACTTATGCGTGTAGTTAAATACAATAGAAATAGAAATTAAAGTTACATTAAAATAATTGTAGTAATGATTAAAAGATACTATAAAATATATCCTTACCTGCACATAGGTGCTCATGTCAAACAGCTGGTCAAAAAATCAGGTAATTGTAGATTGTTTTTTCAGTTAACTGTAAATATTTAAACAAGAAACAGAAGATGATAATTGCAAGAGGCAAAGATGGGAAATTTTATTTTCCTTTACCATCAAGCAGTTATAAATAATTTCAAGCTCTTCTGGAACCTTTGAAATAGCTGTACTGTTCTGTTTTTAAAGAGAACAAATAAATACCTTGCTGGACAAAACTACATAGGTGATGTTAGTTGACAGCCTTCTAATTAAAATGAGGGACTTCCAAGCGTGGCTATTTCTGTCAGATTTGTGTCTGAAGCTTTGACCTGTAGAGACACCTTTTGTTCCCCTCTCCCAAAGACTCTTTATACAAAGTAGAGCAGTTCTAATAGGAAAGATTGAAAGTTCAGGACTTCCTCCCCCCAAAATAAATAGGTCTCACTACAATCAGGAAGACTTAAGTTCATCTGTCAGTTCTGAATAAGAGAGGTATTCAATTCTCAATTTGACTTGAATTTAATTAAGCACTAAACTCCCCACTACTTGCCCCATGCCCAGTCCTCTAAAACTTATGCAAAAGACCAAGTGACTGAGCAGGGTCTGAACATCTGCTAGCATGGAAATTTGTGTTAATCATTGCAATAGCCATTCTGTGAGCTAATTAATTTTGACATTGTGAGTTGCTAACAAGTTTTGCTCCTTCTCAGTCACAGGTGATATGTGGCACATTTTCCTCACTGTAAATACATGGTCCAGCAACTTCTGAGAAATCTGTGGAATGTAAATAAGTAAAGAATATCACTTAGAGGGAAGTTTCCATCCATTATGTAGGAGTTTCATGAGGTAACTTTCAGTGAGTCAGGAAACTCCCTGAGTTTAAGTTTGCTGAGATGAGTGACTTGTGGTTAAAGGAAGTGTAATGAAACACAGAAATGTTGTTTTGATGAAAAAACACACCATGTCCCCTGGTATTTGCAAGTATTTGGAAATGGTAGTGCTTTGATTTCATCAGTTCTTGCTATTTTCACAGTGCTTATTGCCCGTAAAGCACATTCTTACATACTAAGAGGTTATACTGTGCTGAAATAAAATTTCTTTTTTTTTTTTTGATAGCTAAACTGTCATCTCCATAAGTATTCAGTACTATAAAAAAATGGTCATAGAAGTAGTATCATTTCATGTTTCCAAAGTAGTTCCTGCATAAAAAAATTATAAAAGAAATCAGAATTTCAGTTTTGCAGAATATAACACAGGGGAAGTCATTTGGGCAGGCAGTGAAGTTTTCAAAAATCAGAAAAACAGGACTGCATTCAAAATAAGAGTGACCAGAGCAAAGGGTTCTTTGGGGGTGTTTTTTTTGTTTGCTTTTTTGTGGGGTCTTTTTTTTGGGTGGGGGAGGTTTGGTTTTTTACTGTTTTGTGGGGGCTTTTTTGTTTGGTTGGTTTTTAGTTTTGCTTTTTTTGTGTGGTTTTCTGTGTGTGTGTGTGTGTTGTTTTTTTTAAAGCAGGGTGGGAGTTTACCATTTGCTTGATATTATTGTAATAGCCAGACTTTATTCCATTGTATTTGCATTCCTTTTTTCTTTCCACGTTCCTTCTTCCCTCCTTGCATCACTTCCCATTATAAAGCTGAAAACAAGAAGATACATCTATATACATACAGATGCATACCTGTATTTGCATACACATGCACACATATATATATAAATACAGCATTTTCTGTAGCTTGATGCTGAACAGATTGAAATGTTTCTTAATGCAGCTGCCCTGGAAGTTTGTTCCTGCTTGCAATTTTTTACTTGGAAGACACCTGTGCAATAATTTATGGCCAGCAATACATTAACCACATCACCTGCTGAACTGCAGGTGTTTGAATCTATAGGGAGAAGGTGATTACATTACCATTTCTCTCCATTTGGCCTTTTTAAAGTCTGTATGGGCCATTGAGACTGCTCACCTTCAGATGATGTTTCTCTGTTCATTTATCATGGAACAACACATGCCACACTTCCTGAATTTCTAAGTTGTTATCCATTATGAATTTGTGAGGCTTTTTTAAAAATAGTACTTCTCCAGATAAATTGCTTTATTCCTGAGCGTGCATACACACTAACTACCTCTAGATTCTGGTTTGACCATTGCATTTGTTTATCTGTTTTTAGTGTGACTTAAAAAACCTATTCCCTTTAGAACTGGGATTTGGACATGGAATTTTCTATCCCCTACTGAAATCTGTCCAGCAGTAGAAATGTTGGTGTTACAGACAGCCAGGAGACACAAATTCTTAGATGCCACCTAGATCTTAGATATACAGTATTTCTGCTTGTCCCTGTATGTTTAACTGACTTGTTTGTGACATCTATCCTCTAGAAGGGTAAAATAGAGGAGATGGAGATGTGTTTTAACTTTGCAAACCATGTTAATGTACCATTCTTTCTAAAATTCATCGAGTGGTAATCATTAAGGAGGAAAGAAAACTGCTTAAGCCACAACATTCTTACTTGAGATCTGCTGGCATCTTGCCACTGAGAGATCCAGCAGTGAGTCTGGAAGCTTTTTATTATGCTTACAACTCCCCAGGTATCTCTCAGTGTTTCTATGCAAATCCAGAAATAAAGATAAGAAGACTGCTTAAGCTATGCTTTCTGTGTACAGAAAGGAGAAAATTCACTATTGAATATTGAGAAATTGAACATCCCCAATTTACAATTTTAATGAATTATCTTGACTGAAAATCAGGTTAATATTTGACCCTTGACAGAAGTAAACTCCAGTTGCCCTTTGGAGCAACTTTAAAAAATGTCTGAGTATTTATATTGAAAATCAATGTATTTATGAACATTTCTGTATGATTTGTTTGTCTACAGCAGACAGGGACTCAAATCCCATGATCCAGGACATCCTTTTCAGCCTTATCTTCTAGCAGAGTCGATAAACACAATATTTTCATTGTGTTGCTGTTCTCAAAGGGAACAGTTCAGCCTACAGATAGCAGTTTTCTGTTCTCACTGATTTCACAGAGCCATGGAATGATTGAGGGTGGAAAGAGTCTCTGGAGACTGTAATATAAACTCTGCTGCTCAAGCAGAGCCACATGGAGCAGCCTATCTGTGTCTATTTCCAGGTGGTTTTTGGTACCTTTGAGGCTGGAGACTCCATAGCCTCTCTGTAGGCTACTTTTTAGCATTGCAGTAAAAAAGTTTTTCTTACTGTTCAAACAGAATCTCCCATTTTTCCTTTTGTGCCTCTTGTACTGCCAAAGATGCTACTGACTGTTGAAACATAAAAAAATCAGCATCAGAAATTAATCAGGTAAACTTTATGCAGAATATTTATCCTGTGGAAAGCTACTTGTAAAAGTAATTATCTTTCTTTCTTTCTTTTTTTTTTTTTTCTTTCTTTCTCTCTTTCTTTCTTTCTTTCTTTCTTTCTTTCTTTCTTTCTTTCTTTCTTTCTTTCTTTCTTTCTTTCTTTCTTTCTTTCTTTCTTTCTTTCTCTCTTTCTTTCTCTCTTTCTTTCTCTCTTTCTCTCTTTCTCTCTTTCTCTCTTTCTCTCTTTCAGTATTTTGAAATATTGTCTGTTTCAATATATCCTATTTCTTGTGATTTTTCCTTTGTCATAATATGCAACAGAATAAAAACTGCATGTGAAAAATACCTTCTCCCCCTACCCATCCCTTCTTCCTGGGCCCGGATTTCTTGTCTCCTGTCTCTCCCTCATCTACACAGAAGGATGGGCAGTGGGGGCTTAGGTCAGTTCCCCACATGCTGTTTCTGCAACTTTTCCTCTTTAGCGGAGGAATCCTCATGTTCTTGCCCCATTCCAACGTGGGGTTGCTCTCAAGTCCTTCACAAAGCCCTCTGACATGAGTCCTTCCCACCAGGTGCAATCATAGAATCATATAAACATAGAATGGCTACAGTTGGAAGGGACCTTAAAGATCATCTAGGTTCAACCCTCCTGCATGGTCAGCAACACCTTCCACTACATCAGGTTTCTCAAGGCCCCAGCTTGTACAGCTTGTTCCAGCCTCTCATCACCCTCAAACTAAACAATATCTTCATGAAGCCTAACCTAAATCTCCCCTCTTCAAGTTTGAAGCCATTGCCCCTTATCCTCTCACTACACACCCATGTAAAAAACCCTAACCCAGCTTTCTTGCAGACCCCCTTCAGATACTTGAAGGTTGCTATAAGGTCTCCTTGGAGCCTCCTTTTCTCCAGGTTGACCAACCCCAACATCTTTAGCCTGTCTTCATAGCGGAGGTGCTCCAGCCTTCTGATCGTTTTATTTGCTCTCCTCTGGACATGTTTGAGGAGCTCTCTGTCTTTTGTATGGTGGGGACTCCAGAGCCAGACAAAGTATTCCAGGTGAGGTCTCATAAGAGCAGAGTGGAGAGGGAGAATCTTCTACCCTAGACCTGCTGCCTGTGCTTCTAAACATCTATGCTTCTGTCTATCCTTCTGTCTCTCAGGCACAAACTGTTCCAGCCTGGGCTGCACACAGATTCACGGCTGCTGCAGGAGTAGTCACCTCCTCTCACACGGGGTCCTACACGGCTGCACAGACACATCTGACCCTCTCCTGATCCCGCACAGGTTACTGCTTCGTGTCTGCCCACCTGTGACACTTCAGAGGCTACAAATCAACATTTACCCCACCATGGTCCTTCAAGGACTGCTCCACCGTGCTCCTCCATGGGCTGCAGGGGCACAGCTGCCATCTCACCAGGGGCTGTGGGGAAATCTCTGCTTGGGCACCTTTCCCCTCCTTCTTCATCGACCATGGTGTCTTTTCTCTGGCATTTATCTCTCACTTCATCTTCTGCTCTGCTCTGCAAGTCCTTTTCTTACATTTTTAGTTTCATTTCCCTTTCTTGAATACGTTACTCCCAGAGGCACATCCAGCTTCCCGTATCTGCTCAGCCCTGGCCAGATGTGGGCAGGGAATGAAACCAGGGGAGCTTCCAGCAGCTTCTCACAGGAGCCATCCCTGTGGCTCCCCCACTACCAAAACACCACTGCACGAACCCAAGACAGTATGGTTGTAGTTAGCACAGTAAAATATGAGCTGTAATACATCAGTGTTTGTAATGCCTTCACTCTTAAAAATGTTTAAAAAAGCTAATTCCTTAGCCTCGATATGTAATACCAAATCCATAACACTTTTAGTAACCTTCAGTTCTATTTAATAGAGAGTGATCAAAGCAGTAAATATTTGGATGCAGTTTTAAAACATTTATAATCTTGTCCACCTTTCTGCTTATTAAATTCCATATACACTGCTAAATATTGCATTAAATCTAAAACACCAGAGTGATCAATTACTTTAATCCCACACTTAACTGCTTCTTTTGTTGAAACTATTTCTAATTCTCCAAACCTTTATTTATTTTTGCAACACTTTTTCTATTCCAGAAAGCAATCTCATAAAACAAACACCACTCTGGCATTAGCACCTTCTTAAATTTAATATCGTTTTTCCCGCAATTACAGCTTTAGATCAAAATCATGACACTGGTGCTATAGCAAAGAGATCCATTATTTTTACAAAAAGAGAAAATGCCAATATATCAATGCATGCTATTTCTGCTGCTTCATGTGTTTATTCTAAGGACAGAAATAAAATTTTAATTACTCATCATGTATCTCTAGGATGTGTGAAGATAGAAATATTTTTGCTGTTTAGTTCTTCAAATGTACTTATCTTTCAATCAATAGAAACTCAAGTCCAGTCCTCCCTACCCTTTTCATACCTGATCCCAATTGCAGATTATTAAAAATATGCCCTTTTTCTTGCTAAGCCTTCTGACTCTTCTGTGCCCACCACAACACAATATAAATATCTTAAGTGACATGTATCAAGCTCTCAAGTAAGTTTTCCCTTTGCTACTATAAATATCTTCTTATTAGCCTATTCTCATGAACATCCAGCCACTAACAAGACACTTACCAAATTCTTACCAAAGAATGTTTTCTAAAACCTTTGCTTTGACTTGTAAGGAGTTTTCTCTTATGAGATCTTCATCAGAAACTTATTGTATAAAGCTCTTTTGAAAAGGTCAGCGAGCAAAATGAATGACCAGATCTCCTGTGGGTACAAGAGCAATATAAATTAATGTTGCCTGTAGGTTTTAGAGGCTGTGTTACAAAAGGCAGTTTAACCTGCTGCTTGGTGTTTAGATATTCTTATGGGAGACGGAAGCTGCAAGTGTGAACCTTGTTAGACTGAAAACTGAAGCCTCCCACATCTCAGTTGAATGCTAGGAGAGTGAGCTGTTAAAGAAAACAAGAACAATAATATGTTTTTTCTTGCTTTCAATAGACAGGCTACAATTAGATTTTATAATAACATGTACTCCATCATTACAGCCAGATCCTACAACTGGGCAACTTAAATCATGCCATGCATTAGAGTAAATATCTGGTCATCTTTGCCAATATCCCAGAATAGTGCAAGATCAATTCTAAGTAGCTAATTATGGAACAAGATCTCAGATTTGCAAGCATTTTGGATAGGGAAATATAATTTATTTGGAACTCAATGTGGGAAGCCCATCATCCTTCAGAGAAGATAATCATAAACAGATTTTATAACAGTAATTGATAGAAACTTAATTTATTGAAAATTAAAACAGTAAAAAAATAATGTATTTATAATCATTGAGAATATTTGTGTTAGCCAAGTTTTCAGAAATTGTTTTTATTCATTCACTTATATAGAAGGAATGCCATTTAATCTTTCTTGAATTCTATAAGAGGTACATTCAGAATATTTTGTATTTACGCAAGATATTTAACAAATTCTTCTCCATTTTGGAAAAATAATTAGTATTTTAGCCACTGAATTTACTTACTTCCTTAATACAAAGGCCATTATTTTTTCTGTATGTATTTCATCTGAGGGAAATACAAAAACATATGCTATGTATTTCTGTTTTGACAAAGACTAATAAATGATACTTTAAAATAAATAAAATAATTAAAAGGCTAACTAAAAATTTCAGGTGAGAAAAGTACAGTAAAACTGAATAATAGCCTCTGTACTTAATTTTATGTCATTGTCTTGAATGCTCTGGGCAGATAATGAAAAAAAATTGTTTCATTGTTCAGCTCAAAAAAAGCTAAGGTCAAATCTAAAAAAGTGTTTAATTAAAACATACATTTCATTTGTTACCTTCTCCCTGCAGTAAACATTTCTGTTTTCTCTGCGCTTCTGCTTCTTTTACTTTGTCCAGATGCATTTCAAAATGTGATTCACTACAGTATATTAATTTTGTTGCTTGACCTTTGATTTACATGTGGCTGGAACAATTCAGTGCTCACTTGTGACTGATTCAGCTGAATAAACTATAGGTACTGAGTGCATCCTCAGCAAGTTCACCAATAACACCAAAATGTGTGGTGTGGCTGACACACAGGAGGGAAGGGATGCCATCCAGCAGGACTTTGATAGGATGGAAAAGTGGGCTCATGTCAAAATTGTGAAGTTCAACAAGACAAAGTGCAAGGTCCTGCATCTGGTTTGGAGCAATTTCAAGCACCAATATAGTCTGGGCAGTGAACCAGCTTTAGAAGAACCTTGAGAAAAAGGACTTGGGGGTAATACTGGATGAGAAGCTCAACATGAGCCACCTGTGTACACGTGAGGCCAGAAAGCCAACTGTATCCTGGGCTGCATCAAGAGAAGCGTGGCCAGCAGGTCAAGGGAGAAGATTCTCCCCCTCTGCTCCACTCTTGTGAGACCCCACCAGGAGTATTGCATCCAGTTCTGGAGCTCTATTGCAAGTAAGATACTCCTGTGTTGGAATATGTCCAGAGAAGGGCCATGAGGATGATCAGAGGTCTGGAGCACCTCTCGTATGAAGACAGACTGAGAGAGGGTTATTCAGACTAGAGAAGAGAAGATTCTTAGGAGACTTTATTTTGTTCTTCCAGTATTGTAAAGGGGCCTACAAGAAAGCTGGTGAGAGACACTTTCGGTTCTCAGGTAGTGATAGAACTAGGATAAATGGGTTCAAACTAGAGCTAGGTAGATTCAGATTAGACGTTAGTAAAAAGTTCTTCATGAGAGTGTTGAGACACTGGAGCAGATTGCCCAGGGAGGTGATCAAAACCCAACCCCTGGAAGTTTTTAAGGCCAGACTGGATGACACTTTAAGCAACCTGATCTACTGGAAGGTGTTCCTGCCCATGGCAGGGGGGTTGGAACTGGATGATCTTAAAGGTCCTTTCCAGCCCTGAAAATTCCATGGTTTTCTGAGCAAAAGATTCAACATTGCAGGTCTTGGTCTTGAGCTGATACAGTCACAATTTACTCTGATCCTCCTGATACAGTTGGAATTTAAAGGAAAGAGGTTGTATTACTAATATTCTGAGAAGTAATATTTCAGTGTTGTTCTTTATCTCAATAGCATTCTTTTAGTAGGTCATATTTATTGCCATTATCTTGTTAGCCGTCTTTTGGCTAAGCATTCCAGAGACAGAGAAAGTTGCTAAGAAATTATACCCCTGACCTTGATTGTCTAAGAATTTCTTTTGTCCATCAAGTCCATTGCTAAATCAGGAACACAAAATGAGTGAATATGTTCTGATTTGTGACAAGAGAGGTATGTGTATCTCATGTGATATTGGGCTGTGGAACCTTTATATCATTTACTTGGCAATGTGGAAATATCATATGATTACAGTCATGTTTCTCCCTCAGAGAAGCTCCTCATGAATTAGACTGGCTCCTTAAATAGCTGTGCAGCTTGAGAGAACACCTTCAAACAGCAATTCATCAACTTGTAAGCTTACCTGGGAAAACTACCCCTTCCTCTTTTTCCCACATGGTATAAACAGAGCTGTGGTCTTCTTACATGTTTCTAGATGCCTAAATCTCCTGGTTCCTCAGAGCCTCAAAAATGTTGATGTAGTCATTACATATCTGAGTAATCCAGATTATGAGTCATATGAAGTCACATCCACTTGTTTGTTCACTTCATCTCTCTCTGACATTTTTAAGCAGTGAACAGAATGAAGGATTCAATTTACACTGAACATATGATGAGGTCTATGGGGAGGTACTGGGAGAACAAGCCCCAGTAAATTTAGCCTTTTTTCTAGAAGAAAAGCAGCTCACTTCCTTGCACATTTAAAACCAGCAGCCATCCTGTGTGTGAAGCACCAGAAACATATAAGAGAAAGTTTCACATGTTTATCAGCAAGTTGATGAGACTATACAAATAAAAGAAAAAATTAAATTAAATTTTATCTGCTTGATCCTTGTTTAAAGTAACTTTGGATATAGTGTGGAACAAGCAGAATGTCAGCTATTAAAGCTCTGATATTTCCTTCTAAGTACCCTAAAACATAAAGAATTAATTTTTTATACGAAAAGATATCTTGTCCTCATCTCTGTTCATCAGTATCTCAATTTTCAACTGGGTTATTAAAGTTTTCAATGAATTCCCATTTTTTTCCTAAGGTAACAGGAGCAGGTTTTCGACTTTCCATGCATTTAGGCAAGTGATTTCAGTATGTGTTATGCATTCATATAGTCAGAATAGTTCATACCTGTCAGATTTTCTGTCTAGAAACTGGAAAGAAAAGAACTTCTATTTGCATCACTTTAATGAGAAGCTAGAGGGGCTAAGATGAAGTTATCTCAGACTGCCAATACTGTCTCAGTACACAACTCTGTAAATTAAATATAAAATTGGAAAAGTGATCAGTTTACAACAGATGAAGGAATTAAGAGAATCAATCCCATACTAAAGATATTAATATTTACAGTCCATCTCTTTGTAGCTGATTACAGGAGCTCACAAATACAAGTTATGAAAGCAAAGGGTAGGTACAGTGCTCCTGGATCTTTGCATTACGACCTGTCTTGAAAAGAGTTTCATGTACCTCATAAAATAAGAACTGTCTGTGCAAAATGAATCTTTTTGAATTAATTTTTTTTAAGGATTTTTTTTTTCTTAATCTAAGAGGAATAATACTGAGGTTTCTGTACCAGAAGAATAGATTTCAGGAAGTTTCACTGCTTGCTCTAAAATAACAGCTGAGGTCCAAGGGATTTGTCATATTCAGCTGCTTAGCAAATGTTGTCTAGAAAATTAAGATAGTCTTATGACAAAAGGTAAATAGTAAAGATGTGCTAAAATTAGTTTGATTTTAGATACTAAGTTAAATTGTTAAAAATAAATGAAGAAAAATGAGAGTGAAATGGGCAGTGGTGGTTTGAAATTTACTTATCTACTCTCTTGGGGTCAGGGAATACTTTGAAAAACAACTTACTCTGTTTTGTTATTTTTTTTTCCCACTTGTCTGACCTGAAAAATAAATGGATAATCTATTACTGTGTTTTCATGTTGCAAGATGAAATATATTGGCCAAAAATGTTTTTTTTTAATGCATATCTTTTTTTTCCTTACATAGAAGAATGACTGGATAGCATGTTCTGATTTATGATGGCATGTTTCTTTATACCCAAGAATATCATGAGGGTATATAATGTTAAATATAATTGTTTTCAGTTCTTCTGAATATTTTTTATTTTGATAATTTCTGTCTATCCTACAGGCTCCATTGAGTTACCTTTTTTCATGTGGAAACTTTTATGTATGCACAGGTTTTATGTGTGGAGTTATATTTACCAGCTGATATTGAGAACCAAGTTGTTGAGTACCATGCATATTTTCAACTCCAAAACTTTTCAAGCATGCATATATTTTAACAAACTATTATAATATATGAATGTACTATTCTTTTAAATTATAACAGGTTTTTTTTCATAAGCTACATTTTTAAAATATAAGTAAAAATCATTACTGTTAATGTTTAATAATTTATAATTTAGTAATGAAATTGGAAACATGACTAAGCAAAAGACCTAAACTTTCTGCCTTTATTACATGAAAAATTAACTGAGTTCAGTTGAACTTCTTTTCTAGGGAACATTCTATGAAAGTTTTGATGTCTCAACTAATTCCTTTTTCTTTCTCACTTTTTGTTTCTTCAGTTGACTGAAGATATGCCTGGCTAAACTAGTTGACTTCTACAATGGAGTGACTGCATCAGGGGACAAAGGAATAGCTATAGATGTGATCTACCTGAACTTCTGTAAGATTTTTGATACCTAACAACATTTTTGCCACTGAATTAAAGAGATATGGATTTGGTAGACAGACTTTCAGATGGATAAGGAAATGGCTTGACAGTCAAATCTAAAGACTTACAGTCAGATGCTCAGTGTTGAAGCAGAAAACAGTAATGAGTGGTGTCCCTCAAGGGTCCATGTTGAAAAATATTATGCAGTATCTTTATTCATGACATAGAGAGTCAGTTTGAGTTCAGTGTCAGTCTGCAGATACGCCAAGATGAGTGGTGCAGTTGGTTACCTAGAGAGAAGGGATGCCATCCAAAGGGAGCTTGAAAAGCTTGAGGAGTCATCCTGTGTACATCTCATGAAGTTCAACAAGGCCAAGTGCAAGGTCCTTGCATTGGGTTGTGATGATCCCAGCATCAGTACAAGTTAGGGGATGGATGAATTAAGAGCAGCTCTGCAGAGAAAGACTAGGGAATACTGATTGATTAAAAACTGGACATGAGCCAGCAGTTTGCATTTACAGCCCAAAAAATTAATCACATCCTAAACTACATCAAAAGAAGAATGCCTAGCAGGTTGAGGGAGGTGATTCTTCTTCTCCACTCCCTCTTGAGAGGCCCCACCTGGTATATTGTGTCCAGCTCTGGAGCCCTCAGCACAGAAAAGACATGGACCAGTTGGGGAAGGTCCACAGAAGGGCCCCCCAAAGTATTAAAGGTCTGGAACACCTCTCCACTGAATACAGGCTGGGAGAGTTGGTCTTCTTCAGCCTAGAGAACAGAAGGCTCCGGGGACACCTTGTTGAGGCATTTCAGTACTTATAAAGGGGGCTTATAAAAAAAGATGGAGAGTACCTTTTTTTACCATGGTCTGTAGTGAAAGGACAAAGGGAAATGTTTTTAAACTGAAAGATATAGTTTGATATTGTAGTTAAGGAAGATATTTTTTCAGACACTGGAACAGGTTGCCCAGGAAAGGTGTGGAGGTGCCATAATTGGAAAAGTGAATGTTAAGGTTGGATGGAGCTCTGAGCAACCTGATCGAGTAAAAAAAATTCCTGCCCACAGTGGGGGGCTGGATCATCTGATTTTTGAATGTCACTTCCTACTCAAACCTTTCTATGTTCTTTATATCTTACTAAGTATTTGATATCAATTTGTTAAATACAGGACACTGAAAGATTGAAATTAAACTGATCATTTGTCTCTTTCTCCATGACTGTTACTTTTTCTATTGTGAGGTCATTTCCATTCACTAGCTCTTTCCTCTTTGGGATGTAAAAATACCATTTGAATCATCAGTGTTTGGCTATTTCCGGTGCTGAAATCCCAAACTATCCCTTAATTCTTAAGTAAAACATTGTTCCTTTTTGCATTCTTTTGTGCCACTTCAGTAGAATTATGATTTATATTATTTGTAATATTTGTAGGTAATTTTTAGTAGGCGTAATATTTGTAGGTAATATATTTTATGCAAGTAGATAGATTTACATTTTTATCTGTTCTGAAGATTCAATACTACTTTATCTTTTCTATTTTTGTTACTTAAAAAGCTCCCTGTTTACTTTTAAATTACTATTGAACACATTTAATACATGGAATTGCTCATTTTATCATCCTTAGTGAATTAGAATGTTTAACAAATTATGATAAATAAAGCTTGAAGAGGTACAGAATACCTCAACCTCTTCCATTTAAGTTTTCTATGAGTATATTAGTGCTCTAAAATGGTGAGTATTTCAACTACTGAAATATGAGAAGAAGGTCTATGACTCCCCAAAACAGCATCTGTGGCTGGAAATTCTGTGTCTTTTCACAAATACTGAATTTCACTGATATGAATAGTTGTGTGGGAGTAAGAGATGAATTAATTTATCAGTGTCTGGGAATATATCTTGAATATGGGATGTAATAAACAAATACGTCTATTTATAGTTAGACCTAGGGGAATTTACAAAAATGCTGATTTCACACCTAATTTGTAGATATTTGGGGGTTGGACTAGGTCATCCTTGGATGTCCCTTCTAACCCAGATCACTCTATGATTCTATTCAGAAAGAAATTCATGACAGCATATTTAATGACAACTCTACACTTTAAATTTGTGTGGCTTAGAAGTCAACCTTACATATGTGTTGTAAGCTTTCAGGACACTCAATAAAAATAAAATTTCATCAAAAGTATGTGTGCTTCTGATCTGTTCATGCACTGGAGCATATAGAATTTTCTGCCTCAGTCATCTCCAAATATTTCTCAGATCAGGGCTGTTGAAATAAAGCAGCCGAATCTTTCACCTATTTGAATGAATGAGTCCGTTTCAGACTTCAGGAGATTTAAAACAACAATGACAACTGTTACAGGTATGAAACCAATTATATTCTTAATCAGAGCCTGAGTGTTTCTATTCAGAAAAGTAAGATCTCTGCTAGGAATTTGTGTTAAGAGAGAAGAAAAGGTGGGACAGATAAATATTTAAAAATTCAATGAAAAAAAATACATGGTCTTCAAAAGTTTATTTTCAACCTCTTTCAGGATCCAACTATTGCTAGTGTTATCTTTTTTTTCATGCAGGAAATAGATCTCATATTTTAGAACTAAACAACTTTAAAGCAAAGGAAAGAAGGATTTTATATTTTCTGTGAGGGAGACAGGGCACTGGCACAGGCTGCCCAAGGAGGTTGTGAAGTGTCCATCCCTGGAGGCATTCAAAACCCACCTGGATGTGTTCCTGTGTGACCTCCTGTAGGTGACCCTGCTCTGGCAGTGGGGTTGGACTCAATGATTTTTCGAAGTCCCTTCCAACCCCTAAGTTTTTATGATTCTATGATTCTATGCTTCCAATCTTTTTAATTATGTCATGAAATAAATACTGTTCTACTATGTTATTAAACAAATTGCCAATATCTGTCCACTCACTAAATAAATAAGGCAGTATAATTGAACATAAATAACTTCTGCTACCAACCTAATCTGTTTAGATAGCAAAAGTGTTATTTCCATTACTCTTGCCAACTAGAGAGTTCTGGCAACCTAAGAAATGGTTCAGCACTTTTTTCCTTTTCTTTGGAAACTGAACACCAAATTACCATATCCTTTACTTATCTGAACAAGAAAATGACCATAGATGTTGGCCTTTAAAAAAACTTGTTAGTTTAAAATAACTTTAGAACCTTAGAAAAGCTTGGCAAGGTGTGATTTCTTTTCAATAAAATTCACCCCCTTTGTTAATTTATATATGTACTGTGTTTAAAAGTGCTATTTATATCCCCACAAATTTATTAAAAAAAAAAAAAAAACACAACATTTTTTATATTTCGGGATTCGGGATTTGATTTTCAGGAAAATTTAACATAAAATTGTCTTGAAGAACCTGTGTCTTAATTGAATCTTTCTGTCTTTCTGTTAAAATACAAAACTAGAGTACCAGAAACATGCTTCATTTCCACACAGAAGTAAGGATTACAGGGGAGGCAGGGATCACACTTGTTTTCTCATTCTTCCAGGAAGAGATACTTATTCAGTTCTTTCTGCCTTCATCACTGTCCTCATATGGTGGTACACATCTGCTAAACATGGCTGCCATAATGAGAAGGATTGAGAAACAGCCTTACATGCATGAGATTTAACTCTTCCTTTTATTCCATTTCTCTCCGATTTAAAAATTGTGCTTAAAATACCAGTGTAATTTAAAATGGTGGACTTGTCCATAACTACATAAGGTTGAGGCTTCTCCAAACATTCAAATAATATTGTTGTGCAAACTGTCTATATTTCCCTTTTTCAGGGATGCTATACTAATTTGATGTATTTATATCATTAAGAACTTTTATTTTTTTGTTTCCACATGGAGGGGCTCCAGTTGGGTGTCAGATAAAATCTTTTATCATGAAACTAATAGGTAATGTGAAATAGGAGGGATTCAATGTCTCTGATGCAACATGGGGCAAAGAGTTTCGCATCCTTTCCTAGTAAATTTGTACCAGTATGCCCAAGTGAATCCTATTGACTTGTTTTTGCATCTGTACCCCTACAAAATAAATATCAAAACTGTAGTCTTCTTGGGTGCTTATTTGCTATCCTTAATAAAAAATTACTCATGTCTTGAACATAATATATGTTTAAAAATATCTCAGAACAGTTAGGTCCCTCTTTCATATCTACTTTTAAGATATTATGTACCTGGAACTTTAACAAGAGTTTGAATGACTAAAACTTTTCTAGCATTATGTTGCCTGAAGAATACCTACAGTTCTCAGTCATAAACAGGGCTGAAAAGGGGAAAAGAAAAAGGAAGAAAACCATCCCCTTTTAAAATGTGATAGTCCTCATATCTTTTTGTGGAAAGCTGGAATACATTGATTCTAGAGCTCCAGTCACCTTGATTATTTGTTCTACTTTTTATTATTATTAATCTCGACAAATAACTACATTGCAGAAGCAAGGAATTGTTGGCACAACAACTGGGTTTTTTTGTCTTGAAGTCCATAGAACTGAAAGAGGGAAAATTAAGGCATAGACTCATTCAGAAGTTACCTTCTTTTAATGTGTGCTGTTGCTATGGTTTTCTCATCTACAGAGAAGGCAGTAAGAGTCAAACTCTGTGCAAGTTGAAATACTTTATTAGGCTTCTGTACACATTAAATAATTTCATTATAGACAAACCGTTTGTGAGATGCAGACAGGTTTTGAGCAAAGGAGATAAATTTCAGTTTAAAGAAATAAATATGAGCGACAAGAGCTGGTTTTCACATTATGAATCCAAAGCCATTTTCTCACAAAGAAACATTATTTTATCTTTCTGATTTTCTTGATATTTTCTTAGGAATAGATGGAGTTGTTTATAATCATAAATTAGTACAGAAACACCAAGGCATTTTAAATGTACAAGAAACATTTCTTATGAATTTGTTGTGGATCACCAGTTTTCCCTAGACACTGTCACCTACTGTCAGAACATTAGTATAAATGCAGTCCTGCCATAATAGTGCTACAAGCCAACAACAGTATTGGGTTTCTTAAACTTGTCCCCTTGGGCAGCTGTAGTTTTCCTTCTGTCATATTTCTGTCCCTCAACAGTCTGTTTGATGCAAACAGAAAAACTGCCCCATCGTCCAGTACATTTGCATACTGGAGGGAATCCAGTGAAGCATCACGAAGATGAATAAAGGACTGGAGCATCCAACATTTGAGGAAAGGCTCAGACATTTTGAATTTCATCCTGGGGAAGTGTAGGCTCAGGGGGACCCATGTGCATGCACTCCTGATAAGGGAGTTAAAGAAGACTGGACACAGCTCTAAGCAACCCACCTTAGCTGGGAAATGGGACTAGGTATTATCCAAAAGTACCTTCCAGCCTCAACCATTCTGTGATCCTATGATTTTTTTATTATTGTCTTATTAAACTAATAACAGAAAGGTTATTGACATTGTATATGATCCAAATAAAAAACCTAGCAATTTTGAAACTATTAGAGAGGAAAATGTACTCTAATAATTTTAATGAAAGCATTTTTTATTTATCAAAGTGCTAATTTATTCACGTTAAATTTATGTAGTGGTAAACTGTAGAAAATTATACTATTCACAGTAGGAAAGTATAGACTGAATGTTTCTCTCTATTTGGAAAAATGCCAAAAAGGATTCTGAGAAAGAGAAAACAGTAGGTTATTCTTACCTTCACAGAGTATAAACCCTGTACTCTTATCAAATTTCTTTCAAATGTGTACCATGAAGAATTTCTTCCTTCCAGGTGATGAGCATGAATGTTCCCTTATCCATGTCTAGGACACTTCTCACATGGTGTTGCATCTTCTCTCACTCTGCTGAAGTCTTCTATTCCACCCTTTTAAGTATCTTCCTGCTAGGGTTACCATCTTAATTAAATGAAAATACTTCACCTCCATGAACAATGACTCCTATTGTCCCAGTTTTTATTTATCTGCGGCAATACATATTTCTCAGACTTTTAAATATGTCAAATGACTATGCAAACTCAGCCATCAATCTGGGGACTTTGAAGTTACAAAACACTAGGTAGCTAAGAAATAGTGATAATGTGCTTTCTCTGACCTGTGTAAGAATCAATAAGGCTAAATAGCTATCAGCTGCCACCCAGAATAGTAACTACTAAGTAAACTGCTAGCCTCAGTATTGGCTGAGTCCTTGGATTCAGCAAGAAATCTCTTAATATAGCAATGTATTGCCTGGTACATCTGGCAAAAGCATTTTCTCTCCTGCTACATTGTTTTTAATTCATTAGTAAATGATTGTTGATATAAAAAATGTTGTGCTTTCAAACAAAAAATGAAACTTCTGATGCAACATGTCTGTGGTCCCTAATTCGATGGATCAATGTGCAGTATTTCTGCTCTCCTTTCACAGTTGTTTTCTCTTTGTCTTTCAATCTGAAACCATATTTTTAAAAAAAGACCTTGTACTAGTAGGAATAACTTCCTTGTAAAATCACCTTGATAAGACTTCTTTATTGTCATCAAATTTGAATTAATCTATAAAATAAATGTCTTTAGAAAATTCTTTTATAAAGAAGACAAGCATTTGGAAACACTCTTATCCAAATTAATGTCATACTGAATAATTACATTTCTATGTAATTTCTATGGAATTTTATCAATCTTCTCTTTTGCAAAATTATTTTCACATTCACACAAATATTTGCATCTCACACCTGGATTTCTAAATTTCTTCAAGGAGTTTAGATGGGAATGTTTTTGCTTTAAAATTACTAAGGTGCATCTTTGTCCAGTTACATAATTTAGCATTAAGGAGAAATTCAGCACGTTTTAGTATTTCTAATGACTGATGATGTTAATATATGGGAAGACCCATGTACAGCAAAAGCTGAGTTACTCAAAAGAAGTTCAGATGAGAGAATGAAAAGTGAACTTAATATTAAGTAGTTCACATATAGCATATGACATACAGAAAAGAAAGTGATGCAGCCAAAGAGCAACACAGTTGGTAAAGAGAACCATTTTGATCCCATGCTGTGACTCACATAATCTACTAAGTTTACTAATAGCCACAGAAAAAAACAAAAGACAAAAAAAAATAAAATAAGCTTTTCAGTAAGGATAAGAAAATGTAATTCATTTCTCAGTGCATTACTAGAGGTTATTTGCTATGTTTGAATTGTGAGAAGATGAGCACCACAGACTTAACATCTTGATTAGCGGAATTTGCTTCCATACAGTAATAATTTTTAATAGTAATTATGATGTTTGAGTTATAATTTAAATTTTTGATAGGTTGTGTTGGGTTCGTGCAGTGGTGTTTTGGAAGTGGAGGAGCCACAGGGATGGCTTGTGTGAGAAGCTGCTGGAAGCTCCACTGGTTCCATTCCCTGCCCCGCATCTGGCCAGGGCTGAGCAGATACAGGAAGCTGGATGTGCCTCTGGGAGTAAAATATTCAAGAAAGGGAAATGAAACCGTAAAAATATAAGAAAAGGACTTGCAGAGCAGAGTAGAAGATGAAGTGAGAGATAAATGCCAGAGAAAAGACACTGTGGTCAATGAAGAAGAAGGGGGAGAGGTATCTAAGCAGAGATTTCCCCACAGCCCATGGTGAGATGGCAGCTGTGCCCCTGCAGCCCATGGAGGTGGAGCAGTCCTTGAAGGACCATGGTGGGATAAATGTAGATTTGTATCTCCTGAAGTGTCACAGGTGGGCAGATGTGAAGCAGCAGCCTGTGCAGGATTGCTGAGAGGGGCAGATGTGGATCTTCATCATGGAGGAACCTGTGACAGGGCAGGGTGACTGCTCCTGCAGCAGCCGTGACTCTGTGTGCAGCCCAGGCGGGAACAGTCTGTGCCTGAGGGACTGCACCTGTGGGAGGGACTCATGTCCCAGGGGTTCCTGAAGAACTCTCCAGGGAGAGGGACCCCGCCTTGGAGCAGGGGAAGAAGGAATGAGAGGAGTCCTCCCCCTGGTGAGGTAAAGCAGCAGAAACAGCGTGTGGGAAACTGACCTAAGCCCTCACTGCCTGTCCTCCTGTGCTGCTGAGGGAGAGACAGGAGTCAAGAAATCCGGGCCCAGGAAGAAGGGATGGGTAGGGGGAGAAGGTATTAAGATCTGGCCATGTCTAATCTTTTCTCCTTGCACATTTTTTTAATTCTTAAGTTGAACATGTCTGGTTTTTTTTCCCATTACTATAATTGGGAAATACAAAGCTCCATGTCCTTGTCTCGATTCATGAGTCTTAAGGTGGATTTTCTCCTCCCTGTCCCACAGTGGGGGTGAGGGCTGAGCAAGCAATGTCCTGGTTGATACCAACTGGGCCTAAACTGTGGCATATGTCTTATCTCATTGTATAGGATATGAAGAGCATAAGTTCCAAGGCGACTAAAATGTCTTGGCAATGCAGTCTTTAGTATTCCCTTTCATATGAAATTTGTTATACACTCTAAAATCCTACGAAAATGAATGCACCGATGATTGGAAGGGTGAAGTGAAGGGGAGCAAAAGGCTGTGCAGACCTCACTGTTGCTGTCCAGATGGAGTTTGTGCTGGTTCAACACTAAGAACCTGCTCATGGCCCTGTCTTCCCTTTCAATGAGTTGGACACTACATATACTTGCTTTTCTGGAAGTTCCTGTATGATTTATTCGAAAATATGCATGTATGTGTATTTCCATATGTAGATATCCACATTTATCTCTTCTGATTTCATTCATAGTAAGAGATGAGGACCATTAAATTCTAGAACTTCATTTCTTTCTATATGTCATGATCCATGCTTTTAAGATGCCTATTTGTCTCTATTTCCTATAAACATCAATAGTAGCGTAGTTAGTACTTGTCCACATTTTAGATATATGTGGTCAGAATCTCATTTGTCTGTTTGCTTAGGTAGGTCCTGTTACCTTGAAATAAGCATGAAAAATGCCAGTGGGCTGGGATGAAAAACAACCTTGATAGAAACCTAGAAAAATTGTGAAAAACAACCATAATTTTTTTTTGTGATTATTTTTTGTGTGTTATGCATTTTGTTTGGTTGAGTGTTGTTGTTGTTGTTGTTTGGTTGCTTTTCTAAATCTGTAGGGAGCTCAGTTTTTGACGTGAAGATTTATTTTATGTGAAACTAGATTCTCCTAAGATTTGATCAAATTATCTTGGAATTAGCCTTTTTTTAGAGACTGGAGTGAGCTGAAATCAGTTCATTCCTTTCAATTGATTTAAAGGAATGTTGTCATGCAATCCTATTATCAATTTTTCTGGGGTATAGCAAGCTTCCCACCAAAATCTAAACTTTCCATTAAAAAATTTGAAATGGGAAGGACCAGGCAATATTATTTTAAGGTGGACCAGGCAATATTATTTTAAGGCTTTCTTTCTACTATATTTCTGTTTTATTTTTCTGTATGTTTTGTCTGGCTTTAAAAGTCATAGCAATGCCACTGAATATAATAAATGCCCTTTCCAAGGAAAAAATAAAATAAAATCACCATTGAGAATTGCTAATATTTAAATGAACATTACAGATTTTTGTGGCTCTTTCTGACTTATGGTATAACACAGGTTGTGTAGTCAGGCAAGCGCATTCCTAACAAATCCTGTGAAGCAACAAAATGGTTTTTAATTACTTTTAAGTAGAGCAGGTCTTAGAAAAAATTAAAAAAATGCCTAAACTCCTAAGTGATAGTGCTTACACAGACAGGACATTGACATAATTTAGGTAATACTGCAAGCCAAGCAGTTTTCAGAGAAGAGACATATCTCACCCTTAGTCCTTATACCTCCTATGCATAAAAAGCAGTTTAATTTATGTTCTGCATTGCAGTTTTCCATAAATTTTTTAAAGGTCATAGAAGGATAGCTTTAATCTCATTTTTGTTTGATAAATGTAGTGTTACTGCCCGAGCTCAAAAATTGTAAAGTATACTTGACTCTTTTTCTTTCACATTCCAGTCATCCATGGTTCTTCAAATTTCCCAAGATAAATATTGGACAATTCCTATAGAGTAGAAGGCCCTATGAGATAGATATTTTATTTTAGAGCACTACAGTGTACGTATTTTCATTATTAATTTCACATCCAAAATATATTTTATTAAAACACTTTAAAAGTATATTTCTTATTCCAATGCATATTATATCTCTTCTTCAAATATTGTGTTCAACTATGTATACTTTTTTTTTATATTTTAATACATCATTTCCATATTTCTTTATATCCTTAAAACAAAGAAAAGCTCACATATTTTGAAGCATTTTAAATATGTGCAAGACTATTTTCCTTTTCTCTGTTCTCGTATATTCTTTCTTTGCACTATGTAAATGGAAGGAGTTAAACCTGAGTGGCTCTATATCAGCTTAAGCAACTTGAGTTAAGTGTGACTTGTCTGTTGGAAATATCTGAGATATTCATGGATTACTAGGTTTTCCAGATGAAAATGTCCTTGTACAGAATAACTTGAATTGTGTCTCTGTACAGAATTCTGCACAACATTCAGCTAAAACACCAAAACCTTAAATTCAATTTTCCATTTGAGTGGAATCTATTACTTTCCATGCCAGTTTTTCGTTTTTTTAAGCACTGGTCTCCCTGTGGAACTAATCCTTGCAAATTCTTCCTGTAGCACTAGATGCAATTGACTAATGAGAAAGAGTGAATGTCCACATTGAAGGTTATATATTTGAACTGAACCTGAAACCAAGAACCACAGAATCACAGAAGCTCCTTCAAGTAGTTATAAAATGTGTGTGCCAAATGGACAAAGAAAATTATAAGGCTCAGAGAGATTGAAAAATCCAAAAAATCAATGTCCTTTCTAAGCCTGGAAGAAAAAAAAAAAAAAGTACATACCCAGATAACATTTTTCCCCTCTGTATTTACCATTTCATCTTATTTTGCAGTCATGTCCTATACAAGGGTATATAACACCTGCAGCCGTCATGGATTTGTCAACAGCACACTGTGTCAAACCAATCTAATTTCCTCCTGTAACACAGGAACAGGCCTTGTGGCATGAGACAAAAAATATGTCATATCTGGACTCCAGTGGGACTTTTGATGCTGTCTTACATGACATTCTCTTAATCAAGTTCAGAAAACATGGTCTGGAGGAAACTGTTGTAACAGATGTAAAAATGGTTCCAAAGAGAAAATAGTATTATAATAAATAATAAGTATATATATAGTATATATATATACAAAACCATATTATTTATATATATATAAATATATATACATTATATATATATATATATATAGGTAATAAGTATTATAATAAAGGATAACTACGTCAAGAACCTCTACCTGCAACCATAGAATATGTTAGAATTGAATAATAGAGAAAATCTTAATCTGTTCATTTTAAAATTACATATCATACACTTTTTGTAGATGTTGACTAAAAAAAAAAATTAAAAATGAATGTTTTAATTATACTTCTTTTAACAGGCTTCAAAATAAATCCATACATCAAGGCAAAAACATGTTCAAAAGGCAAGCTGAGTCACTAGACCAGTCACCATCTCTATGGTTTTAAGATTATCATAATTATTGATTTTTTTCTTCAGTTTGAGCCATCATAAGACATCACAGAAAATCCTGCAAAGTGCAACACGCCCTCTACCCTATGTGTCTCTTCCATGCCATATTCTGGCCAGTGTTATCTACTCAAACTTCCACCTGCATTTACTTGCAATCTAGAAAGGTTGGGATACAATGAGATACAGTGCAGTCCTAAAATGATTGCAGACACTTTTAACTGGAAGAATCACATTCATAAAGGTAAAAAGTTAGTAAAAATAATAAAAGCATTTAGTACCACAAGGTATCATAAAGAGCAATGGTAGGTGCTATCATCAATTGTTACATAAAATGGATACAGTCTCTGACACCTGGTCTTGGAAAAAGACTATGAACCTAGCCCCTGCTCATAAAAATAGCTTAAAAGAGTGTGCAAAGAGCTTTAAAGACTTTTGGAAAGACAAATATGAGCACAGAGTATAGTTTTATCAAACAAAATAAGATAAAACCAATTTGATTCCTGAAAAAATGATTCAAGTGAATACAAGGGAAAATGAAGTTGTCCTCTTCTGGTATTATCCTATATAGGAGAATAGATCCTCATCTTCTTTAAGGTCCCTGCTAGACACTTCAAATAGAATTTTCAGGGTTGGAAGGGACCTTTAAGGTCATCTAGGTTCAGCCCCCAGCCACACCTCCCACTAGAACAGGTTGCTCAGAGCCCTGTCCAACCTGGCCTTAAAAACTTCCAGTGTTTCACCACCCTCATGGTGAAGAACTTCTTCCTAACTTCCAACCTAAATCTACCTTCTGCTAGTTTGAATCCATTCCCCTTAGTCCTATCACTACCTGACATCCTAAAAAGCCCATTACCAGATTTCTTGTAGGCCCCCGTCAGATACTGGAAGGCTACAATAAGGTCTCCTCAGAGCCTTCTCCTCTCCAGACTGAATAACCCCAACTCTCTCAGTCTGTCCCCATAGGAGAGGTAAGGGATTCACTTTTACGCCGCCAGCTCTCCACTGGGACAAATCTGCATGGATTGGCAGATGGCACATGGCATTGGCCAGTCTTCCCTGCCACCTGGTGCTGCACCACTTCATTTCCATATGGTACCACACCTTTTCTCCCCCAAATGTGGCACGAAGCACCATGCAGTCAATTCTCCCTGCAGAGGGAAAGCTAGATCCTTCATAAACATGAAGCAAAACAACTCTGTAGTTCTCCCCTCTACCTTCCATCCCACCTGTTCATTAGCTGGCCACACTTATGGTGGACAAAATTTTAATATTTTGTGGGTTTGTTTTGGTGTTTTTTGTGGGTTTTTTTCCACCAGGTGTCCAGCTTCCTCCCTGTCTTTCCCATTACTCTTGCCCTGCCCTACTTTTTCCACCTAATGTTATGTGTGCTCCAGGAAAGGTAGGAACAAGCTCACAGGCTGTCACCCCTATGCTCTAGTCTGTTAATGGATCCAGTCTGTTAATTCATGGCTCCATGGCTGGTATCACTGCCACAGTTTCATGGGTTTTTGACGGTGGGATGGCTTGCACAGAAACAGGCGTGAAGGCATCAGATGGAAGATACCTTTCTCGAAGGTGGAAGACAGTCTTTCCTCAAGACATTGTGGGGCTGATCAGCAAGGCTTTCAACTAGATATGAAGGGAAGGCTGATAATGATATCTGGCTTGTCGGTGACAAGCTGTGGGATAACACAGAAGGGCTAGAGGAAGGGTGTGCTAGTAAGATCCTTCAACCTGTTGCCTAGAGGAATTCTGAGGACACTGCAGCATGGTGAAATTCTTACAGAGACAAGCCAGGAATTACTGAAGTAGTATAAGTCAACAGGGAAATACATGTGAAATTCCTCAAAGGAAAGAAGGCGTGTTCGTCTAAAAAGGTAATAGGGCCAACAGCCCATCTGAAGTGCCTTCACACAATGTGCAAATGCAGTGATCTGGGGCAATCAGATCCTTCCCAGTGTCACACCAAACTTCAGCCCACATCACATGAAGGAAGCTGGTTCATCTGACTAAAAGAGCATGTAGCCATCCATTTCTCTTAGGCATGGGGGGAAACCAAATTATAACTGTTAAAATTTGACTCCAGGAAAGAACTTTGTTAGATTAGAAACTGTTAGATTTTTGTCTCTATATTTATACCTCTGTCTTGATTATAAGAGATTCTTTATTCTTTATTAGTTATTAGAAAATAATATAATTTAATTTTTAATTTTTTACAATAATATTGATCAATATTAATTTACTGTTATTCCATATCACACCTGACCCACAGTTCTGTGTTAAAACACTGCACTGAAATCCCTACAATTAAACCCCTTGGCTGTAAACCATTGACCAAGTCTGGGACAAGGAGTGGACTCACGGAATCATGGAGGAGTGGAACCTCATGACTCAACAGGAGGCTTTTCCTCATTCATTTCCCTGATCCTAGGGTAAATCACTCCAGCCTGCTCCTGACTCAGTCTCCGTTATGCTTGTATAAATAATTTCCCCTGATCCCCATGTAAGTCAATCCCACCCAATTCCAAGCCCTGCATGTCCCTTCTACATAGGAAGTAACAGAGTGAACCTTGTCACCAAATTTGGTTAAGTCTCATTTTCATAAATCTGTATTAAAAATCACCTTCACTTGATATTTTTGTTGCTGATTCTTTAAGTGACCTTAAACCCTCTACTCTCACCTGTGCCATAATCATACAGCAAACTTGAATTCTATGCTCATATTAAAATTATAACTAAAAATCCAAAGAATTTTTATGAAAAAAGACACGAGACAGGAGAGGAAAGGCTATCAGAAGAAGAAAGAGTCTCTGATGTCTTTGCCCATAGGCTGCCTGAGGCAATGTTTCTGCTGCACGTTTTCCCCTACCACCACTAGACTCTCTTTATGTTACATCACATTACCTAAGCAATGCTTAGCAACGTTTAGGTAATCCAGCTGGGCTCACCTCTCTGACACATCTAAGACTCAGTGTCATTCAAATACAATCAAATTTTGCCTAAATGACTAGGAGACCACAACTGAGAACAACATTGTGCTGCTCCACTGTGGGCCAGATTAACACTGGGGCCTTAGCTGCTGTTTTTCAACTCAGCAGCACATAAAAATTCTTTTGTGTGCTCAGTAAAAATTCCTCCAGGTAGCTGTCAAAATGTTTTTCAAGAGTTTGGTGGTGATTCAGTATTTTCTATAGCTTCTCCCCTAATATATTTGAAAATTCAAAGGTTGAAAAACTAAAATTATTATTTATATTCTTCTGACAGCAAGGAGAGCTAGCCTGTTCTTGTCTTAAAATATGACAATTTTCCTGAAGACTGCTGACTGCTAAATTAGATGACAATTAATTAACTTAATACACTCACTACAACTAATTTGAACAATATCCAAATTTTGGTCTCATTTCACATGTGTGTAGTTTACCCTAGATTTCTAATAGTACAGCTCAAATCTTTTGCAAGCCTCAAGAGCTGGCTTTTAACTTGCTTCAAGTCATCTCACTTTCTGTTATCTGACTTTAACTGATCTTGGGAAGTTAAAGAGGTGAGTAAGAATCTGTGGAAATATTAATTAGTTAGGAAAATATGTCTTAAGTTATTCTACATGAACATTGTCTCATCTGGATTCCCTTTAACTTACTAGAGAAAAATCTGTTACTCTACAGAGTTCAATAACTGTAATTTAAATTCTACTAAATTCTAAATTTAATTTAATTCTAAATTTAATTCTACTTCCATGGTTATAAACTGAAGTTACAAATTAGCTCTGCAACATAGATGTCTAAAGGTGACTCAAATGGATCAAGATTTGTGGTGAGACTACACACAGACTGAAACCAGAGAACTTACCACCAGAACTCGATTTGTGCAAAATCTCTTCAATAAATTGGTTAAATAACCTCCGTCAATAAATTGCTTAAATTATTAGAATTTCCTCATATAGATTTATTTCATCTATTAAGCTGACTACTCTTCTTCTTTTATTGGAAAGCTTTAAACATTAGAAAATTGTTATTTAGAAGCTCTTAAAAAGAAAATATACAAACAAAAAAACAAAACCAAAACACCAGAGTAGAAAAACTCGTCTATCAAAAAAGATTACTTTTTAGAGCAATTTTGATTTCTAAAGTATCTACTTTTATTAGCTTTGTCATGTAATATGCTTTAAAAAGTATTATTGCCTCTTAAGATACATTCTGTAATGAGGAAAATTTAAATTCAATTTTTTATTTTTAAGGTAAGTAAAAAAAGTTAAAACCCAACAGATACTTATAAGGAGCTATGAATCTTTTTGACTTATGTAATCAGAATACTATTTTTTATGCATCATATAAAAATATATATTAGATATAATTTTTATCTTTATACATTTTTATTTTCAAAGTGTGATAAGCTAATTTAGTATGGAACAAATAAAAGTCTCATTTCAAGTGAGAGCTATACTTAGGACAAATTTCATTTTGCAGCTCTGATCCACTTTACCCAGAGGATTTTTTAAAGAAAAAGGGAGAGTTAAAATTGCATATCCAGAAAAACTTATTATATTATTTTCCCTCACCCTGCTACATCAATCACCTTTCTAACTTTTTTTTTTCTAGTTTTAGCTCAGTTATTCCACTTTTTCTGATAAATCCTGTGCTTCCTTGGGTGTTGCTGTAGTTTCGGAGAAGACTATCTGGAAGCTGATTTTGGTAAAAACGCAGATAGGTTGATGCAGTATTTTTTAGTCACAAGGATGCCTTCATTTTCCTCTCTGAGCCTTTTCACTGAGCCAGGTTGTGGCTGCATAAAAACTTTTGCAGGAGTGTCATGAATGAGAAGAACTAAGAATGTCAGAAGGTTGGGCAGTCATATGGTAAAAAAGGTGTAGTCAAGTAGGTGTCTGTTGCTTTTCATCATATATCCAGGGGTTTGGATACTTCAGTCTCCTACAGGCAAGTATGTAGTTGCAGGTACAGAGATTCACGAGAGTCACAATGTTGAGCATTAGGTCAAAAAACCAGCCAAGAAAAAATTCCAGTGAGGATTCTGCTTGGCAATTTTTCTCTTCTGGATACTCACTTATCTTTCTGGACTCACACCTTCAGACCTTTCACATGATGATTCTTTGCTAAAGTGTGACAGGACTTGCAATGTGTTTATCCACATCTTTTTGGGTTTTGTTTTGCTTTGTTTTGCTTTTTTCCTCCTTTGAAATCCAAACCAATTGAGTAGAGGTGTTGGTATTGTCTCTTGAGTGGCAGTATATTGGCAGAGGACTTTTTGAGAAAAAGTAAAGGAAAGTTTGTTCTCTTTATACTGAAGAAAAATAATAGATTTCTACTACCTACTGGAGCAGTCCCCCAGTGTCCAGAATTTGAACTACAAAAAAAAGATTCATCCATGGCATTCATTCTGGGCAGGTGGGAAAAAAAAAAAAGAACATAACCAACCAACCAAATGACACAGCTTCCCACCTAAAAATCAAAAAAACATAGAAAATAATCACAGCTAACGCAGATATGATTATGGTTTATGGCCATTAAGAAAATTGCCTGCTGAACACTTGCAGTAGTTATGTTTGGAAAGTCCATAATCAAACTGTTTTGGCAGATGCTTGTTATCGGCTGCATTACTTTACATTATACTAAAAGTTATTGAAAAAAAAAAAAGGAAAAAAGAAAAAAAAGATGCAGATCTTGTGTCTGACAAAACAAAGTTAGGTTGTTTTACTTTTAAGTTGCAGGTTCTTTATAATATTGTAACAGATTTTTTTTTTTTTTGGTAAACACATAAAATAGGAAATACTTAAGAAATGAAAAAAAATACTACATGTATATATAAAAAATACTATTGACTATTGACATAGCAGTGAATTTCAAAAAAATAAAAAAAATCTCTATCCATAATATTCTTATACTCAATTTAATTCTCTGAAAAAAGACACATAAACTTCTTGCCTAAGTACTGTTTTCTGGATTTAATTAAACAGATTTATATTCCATTACCAGATAGAAATATTCCACTGAAGTTTACTGTTGTGGCATATTAGCTAATGATGTTTACCATTTAATTTTATTGGAGCAACAAGAGAGTAATTTACCTCTCACAAAAAGAGTCGTATCTATTGACATAGTCTGCAGTATGAAATATGGAAGGATAAAGATCACTATGAACAGCTAATGTTTCCAAAATCAATGTCAAGACTAAATTAGGAGAAAGTAGAAATTTTTATGACCACTTTGAAAACAGGAAATTCTTCTGAATTGTTTCTAAAAACCTAATATGTATTATACACGATAGTCTTTCATTCTGCCTCCTCAGTCTTACTTTTTCATTCAGCTCTTCTTTACTGTTTAGCTCAGAATATTATGATACTTTTTTGACAGAAAAATACAATACGAATTGAAAGTGATTGCACGGCACAGAAATGTTCAACTGATGATAATAAGCTTTCTAAAAATACTTTTTCTAAATGATTGCATTAAACAACAGAATTAATAAGAATCTTGGATATGAAATACTGGGGGCAGAGCAGAGTAAAAAAATAATTTAATGGAAAATACTATCAAGTCAGACTCAGAAAAATTTGAACCTTGGATAATATTTTTTTCTTCTAGTTTTAGTGTGATTACAGTTTCCCCCAAAGTATGTAATGAACAATTCTCATGCTGACCACTCCTAGTTTCCAATAGATCTTTGAGAGATCAGTTAATAAGAAGGCAAATCATAGAATGGTTGGGATAGGAAAAGATCTTTAAAGGTCATCTAATCAAACTCTCCTGCAATGAACAGGAACATCATCTAGATTGGGCTTCCCAGAGCCCCATCCAGCCTGGCCTTACATGTTCCAGTGATAGGCCATCTACCACCTCTCTGGGCAACACGTTCTAGTGTTTCACCACTTTCAGTTTAAAAATGTTTTCCTTATATCTAATCTAAATCTACTTGCTTTTAGTTTAAAGCCATTACACTTTATCCTACAGGCCTTTCTAAACAGTCTGTCCCTGTCTTTCTTATAAGTTCTCTTTTAGTACTCAAAGGCTGTAATAAGAAACCCTCAGAGCCTTCTTTTCTCCAAGCTGAACAACCCCAACTCTCTCAGCCTTTCCTCACAGGGGAGTTCTTTCAGCTTTTTCATCATCTTCATGGCCCTCATCTGGACTTTCTCCAATAGCTCCATGTCTTTCCTGTGTTGGAGGCTCCAGACTTGGACACAACACTTCAGGTGGGCTCCCACCAGTGCAGAGCAGAGGGGGAGAATCAGCTCCCTCAATGTGCTGGCCACTCTTCTGTTGATGCAGCCTAGTTTCTGGACTTAAAATGTACATTTTAGGCTCATTTCTAGCTTTTCATCCACTACTACCCCCAAGTCTTTCTCCACAAGGCTGCTCTCAAACCATTTGCCCCCCAGCTTTTATCCATATTGAGGTTTGCCCACTTCATATCAAGAACAGACAAATTTTGCCCTTTTGAGTAGCAGATCCAGATTCAAAAAAGTGGGATTTAGGTCTTGTTTAGTTTGTATAGGAATTAGACCAGTGAAAAGTTCTTGAGAAAAGATAAAAGCAGACTGTCTTATTTTTCCTGGATGTTGTTAATACAGTCTTAGTTATCTTAACATAGCTAAACATTTTTGAGTTAAAGTAAAAGGAGACTCTATAGCACATAGGAAGGTTTTGTAATGAGAAAAAGAGGAAGAACTAACCCTCACTCTTCTTCTCCATCTCTCCATCCCTCCCTTTCTCCCTAGGAATAAATCCTTGAAGAAAAATAGGAAAACTGTCATCTACCAGATGTCCTGAAAACCTTGAGAAGCAGATGAGTTAAATGTGGTGAGTCAGAGTATTACTGTATTTCTTAAGTTTAAGAGAAAAAGTTGATAAATAGAGAATCAAAATAGAATGTCAGATAAGAGCATGGTGTAGGGATGTTGACCTGGGGCATATGCCTGGCAGATCTCCAGATAGGTCCTGCACTCTTATAATGAGAGAAAAATGTATTGCTTAGGGTCATAAGGGCAGAGTAGTTTATTTAATGTGGGCATATGACCTGCAAATAAAATAAAGCACTTTAGAGAGTGACCCTCCTGAACTAAAAGCCTAAATCACTGATTGAGGTGCAAGCCTTTTAGAGGCTCCATAAGAAGCTTTCATCCTCCTAGTTTAGGTACTTGCCTCAATAGAAATGAAAATATAACTCCAATTTAGTATGTAAGTTGAGCAGTTCATTTCCTGTCCTGAGTCTGTTACTTTCAATGAACAATGATTTTTAAAAATAAAGCTCTTACTAAAAACCATGCCTTTTACTTTTCTATTTGTGACAGAAAAGAAAGTTTCTCTGTATCAAAAGACAGGTCTGCATTGCATTGAGAAGGGCAGGTGCTCTTAGAGTTTTAAAGTATGGCGGGACATAAAGATTTATACATTACAGAAGATAAGTAAACTGGAAGATAGTTTCCATTAAGAAGACTATGTGAGGAATAAGGTAAAATAGGTAAACTTAAAAATTGTATTACTCAGATTCTACAAGGCAGGTTTTTGAAACAAAACTGAAACATTAAGTTGATCAAAATTGTTATGTGGAAAATAAAATAGGTTGTCACCGTGAAACATGCTTCTAGAATAGGTAGTGGTAAACTGTATACAGCTATAGTCTTCAGCCTTTCCTAGCATTATGCAAAAAAAATATAAAAGCTTAACCAAGCAGTTAGTTTTGTTTTCATCTTTTTTTCTTGTATGCCCATAGCTAAAAGTAGCTTACAGTGCTTGGTTTGTTTTTTTGTTTATGTTTTCGGTGTTGGTTTTGTTTTTTTCAAGGCTAGCAGAAATCAGAAATTCTATTTAAGGGAAAAATATTATACTAAAATGTCTTCCCCTATGATTTACATAAATTTAAACAGAAACATTTACTTACTAAAAAGAGAAACAGAGAAGATTTTTTCTCTAAATATAAGCAATGATGGATTTCTTTAAAGTACTGAATAGCTATGCTCAATGAAAAAAGTAAATCCTATATAACAGTGTTAATTAAAATTTTAATTGTATCTGTATGAATTACTAAGAGAAAAAAAATGATGTGCAGAATACTGCTTGATATATTAGGTTTTTTTTCTTTTTTTCTCGTCTGTTTTTATTTCTCCCCCTTTTTTTTTTTTTTTAGCTTCTTGAAGCTCATGCAGATGAACTGGAGAGTGCAAGAGCATCCCCTGCAGGAACATTTTAGCTCACACTGATTTTCTCTTTTCTACAGTGTTTTTGCTTCTGTTAATTTGTATTCATCTTGCATGGTGCACAGTAATTGTGTCTAGAGAATTAGAGAGGGATGGCTATTGCAGCGGTAATAGAATTACTATCAGTGTTCTAAGCTGGTAAAAGGATTGTGAGTTTCAGTCAGAGGATTTAAAAACACATGCTGAAATGTATATTGGGATCTTTTTTTTTCTTTTTCTTTTTCTTTCTCTCTCTTTTTTTTTTTTTTTTTTTTTTTTTTTTCCCCACTTCTTTTTTTGGGGTTTATAAATGGGACTGCTTAAAGCCTGAAAATGTTGCTATCACTTGTTACCTGGAAGAGACCACCACCCACCTCATTAAAATCTCCTTCCAGCCAATGATAACATCTCCCCTCAGACTCCTTTTCTCCAGGCTAAATAACCGCAGATCACCGAGATTCTCCTTGTACCACTTGTGCTCTAGACCCTTCAACAGCTCTTTTACTCTTCTTTGGACCACAATGTCCTTCTTGATTCTTTAGAATCACTTCCCTAGTCCTGCTGGCCACACTATTCCTGATGAAAGCCAGGATGCTGCTGGCCTTCTTGGCCACTTTGGGTTCATATCCAGCCATCTGTTGACCACCATCCCTGGGTCCTTTTCTACTTGGTCAAGCCAAGTGTTGCATGGCATTGTTGTGGCCTAAGTGCAAGTTCTGGCACTTGTCTCTGTTGAATCTCATACAATGAACCTGCGCTCCTGATCCAGCCTGTCCAGATCCATTCATAGAGCCTTCCCACACTCAGGCAGACCAATACTCCCACTCATATCGGTGTCATTTGCAAATTTACTGAGGTGTACTTAATGCCCTCATCTAGTTCATTGCTAAAGATATTAAAGAGAACTGGCTCCATCTTTTGTTCTCTGGGGGTGTTGAAATCAGCTTTACATATTCTACCTATAAGAACTAAAGCATAAATTTGTAAATCTGGCTTCAGTGTAAGGTTATAGAAGTTTGTACTATTTTACCTTCTTTCCTCAGAAAGATCCATCCTCCCAATCTGACTGAAATTACAGATCTTTGTTACGTGCTCATGCAAATAAGAAAAATCAAAATACTTTGTTGAAAATTACTTCACATTGGTTTAAGAAGGAGAAATTAATAATGGAATTGTCTCCTTTTTTTCCTCTCTGTGAGCAAAATAGAAATACAATGTCCCATTTGCTGAAAAATTTTTGTATTTAATACTTCTCAACACAGCAATGCCTGATAATGATCTGGGACTTGAAATGGAATAGTGAAATCTACAGGGGTTTTTTTATCAGAAGAAGAAGAATCTCAGTATGTCCTGCAGCTCTTGTTCTTTTTTTTTTCTTTTTTTTTTTTTTTTTTTTCTGTTAAGCTGTTCTTTTCTCTGTCCTCATTTGAAAACTAGAAGACATCCATTTGTATCATTTAGTAAAAAAAAAAGTAGTGGGTTTTTTTCCTACACAGACAGGTGATGATAGTAGTCAGGGTCAAATCTGTCCCTTTTCCCTTTTTTGGTTCATTAGTATTCCCTGCAGAGAGATTTGAAACATTATCTGAAGAAGAGCTGTTTGAACCCAAATCTTCCCATAATATGCAGTGATGTGTGTACTATTCTGCTGAAGAAAAGAGCTTCTGTTATTTGTGTTTAAGAGAAAGTATTATTATGAGCAGGTGTCTAGGAACCTGAAAAGTTGAGAACAGTACCTAAATCCTACCTTAGTTTTACCTTAGATGTCATACCTTTTCGTAGGTATTGCCCAACAATTTACAGATAAAATTTTCTTTGAAATTTATCTTTGAGTTTTCTCACTAATCTACTGAGATTTCACACAGAAAAATGCTATAAAGAGTAGTATGGGGATAATGAGCTTCTCAGTTTATCAGTTGTGATCTCCAGGCAGTAGTCTATCCCATTACTGGAACAAAGAATATTGTCCTTTTGCACTCTGAATTTTGTTGTATTGTCACACTGGAACCTCTTTCCACTATCCATCCTATTACAGACTAATGTTGGAAATTCAGGTTCATGGGCAAAACGCACCTAATTTCCAGATAAAGTTTCTTCTCTGACAATCTGTAGCCATTTGCAAGTGTGCTTATGCTATTCTTTTGATTACGGTGTTAATTTTTATCTCTTTTTTTTATTCCTGTACTATACCTGAAAGAGAAAAAAGCTACAAAGCTACTTGCAGACTTCTTTTGTAAGACTTGTCTTTATCTTTGACCATTACTGTATCTCTTCATTGTCTTTGCCAGGTATAGTTTGTGTTTTTTCATGGGCAGTCATAACTCCACATAAAAGCACATTTGGACAAAAAATCCTTAGGATTTTTCATTTCTCTCTCAATATCTATACTTCTTTCATATGTCCCACTATCATTAGGTGTTTTTATGGCTTTTTTTTTTTTTTCTTTTTTCTTTTATTTTATTTTTTTTTTTTTTTACTTTTTTTTTTTTTTTTTACATTTGCTATCCTCTTTTGAGAGGCTAGCTAGCCTTTTTTTTTTACATTTGTTATTCATCTTCCATTGATAAAATTGCCAAGTAATGTTATTTGGTATATGCACCAGAAGGATTTTAAATAATAATAGTAGTAACACATTTACCTGCTGAATCCATTTAAATGTTAATGATCAGATTTGTTAATGGTCTAGTGCTCTTTTGGGCTCTTTAGTGTATTCCACTTGGGTTCCATCTGCCATTGCCAAAAGATTGAAGTTTCAAATAAGTTCTTTGTCCTATATTCCTATCTTCTGGAGACATCTTGAGTAACTTTAGAAGTTTCAAATTCCACTACTTTTCCATATTTAAGTAACTAATAGTGCCCAAACCACTAAAAGTTTTCAGCTTTATGTTTTAATTCAAGAGCCCTCCAGGTATTTCAAGATGTCTTAGTGTCAACAAAAAAATAGTCTATATATAGCTTCCTACATAATTCTTCAAAATCTATTTTTAAGTTGGTATATTAAAGCATTTTCCTGGAACTGAGTGTGCAGCATCACTTCAAACATTTCTAGACTAACATATTCGCATAGGTCTAGAAGACAGGACAGAAAGGAGATAGGTGACTGTGCTTCTGTATGAGTAGCTGGAAGCCACGTGGAATAATAAGGACACCTCATCTGCAAGTGAATTAATCATTCCATAGCTTCACACTAACCCTAAGGGAAGCTTAGACACCTAACACTCATTTAATTTGGCCATGAAATATAGCTATCTACCATTAATTAATGGTAGATATTAAAATTGTTTTAATATGACTTATTTACAGATGTAATTACTGTTTATTTCTTTTAAACTATCTATTGTTTTAAATTATCTTAAGGACAGGGTTCTGATCTTTGAAGTGTCACCTGAATCTTAACATGTCAGGTTGACTTTCAATTCCCAAAAGCAATATGTTTTCTGGAAGAGACTTTAATAGCTCTGCTTCTTCCTCCACAAGCATTTAGATTGGGAAACATAAAAATGTCACTACAAAATTGGACAAAAAGACTACACAGTCTATTGTCTTGTCTCTGACAGTGACTGACGTTTCATGACTGTAAAAGAGCAGCATTCCTCAAGGGTCTGTAGTGGGACTGGTGCTATTTAACATCTTTGCTGCCAACATGGAGAGTGGAACTGCATTCACTGTAGAAGTTTGCTGGCAGCAACCATCTGTGTGGTTTGGTCAGCACACTGGAAGGAATGCCATCCAGAGGAACCTGGACAGCCGTGAGAGGCAGACCTGTACAGATGGCATCCAGTTCAGTAAGGACAAGTGGAAAGTCCTATACCTGGGTTGGGGGTTAGTAAAAAACCCAACATGATCCAGCAATGTGCACTTGCAGCCCAGAAAGCCAACTGTATCCTGGACTGCATCAACAGAAGCATGACCAGAAGGCTGAGGGAGATGATTCTGCCCCTCATGAGGCGCCACCTGGAGAACTGTGTACAGTTCTGGAGCACCAACACAAGAAGGACATGGAGATGTTTCAGTGGGTCTGGAGGGAGGCCACAAAAATGATCAGAGGGCTGGAGCATCTACCCTGTGAAGACAGGAAAAGAGTATGGGTTATTCAGCCTGGAGAAGAGAAAGCTCTGAGGAGACCTTATGTCAGATTTCTAGTGCCTGAAGAGGGTCTACAGGAAAGCTGGAGATGTCCTTCTCATAAGATCAAGGAAGTGGTTTTAAAGTGAAAGAGGGTAGATTTAGAAATGATATGAGGAAGAAATTATTACCTGTGAGGGTGGTGAGAAACTGGAACAGTCAGCCCAGGGGCGTATCGGATCCTCTGTCCCTGGAACTGTTCAAGGTCAGATTGGATGGGACTTTGATCAACCTGGTCTAGTGGGAGGTATCTCTGTCTGTATAGTACACGCTTTAACAGTAGCCCGACAATTAAGCCGAGTAACAGATGCTCTCTATTAATCTCTCTCTCCTCCCTGATAAAGAAAGGAGAGAGGATAAGGGAGAGAGACTGGAGTTGGAAACTAAACTACACAACTTTAATGAAACAGTAATGATAAATAGGAAAAATTACTAAATATACAGGAAAATTATATATATTTATATATATATGTATTATATATATATACATATAAAGGAAATATACTAAATATACAGGAAAATTGATACCACATTCCTCCCCCCTGTCCCCCAATAACTCTCACGTCACCACCGAGGCTGCAGGGCAGCCCTGGGAAAGTCCAGGCTGGACTCCTGGAGTCAGCAGCAGTCGGGAACTGGAGGCAGGAACACACAGATATGGGCTGGCATGGATCAGAACCACAGGCAGGCGAATGGATGGAATCCTTCCAGGATGCCGAAGGAAACAGGGAATGGGTGAAGAAAGGAAAGCAGAAAAGGCAGGAAGGGCAGGAAGCCGGAAGCTGGAAGCATGGCTTGGCCCTCATGATGCCTCAAATTTATACTGAGTATGACATATATGGGATGGAATAGTCTGTTTGGTCAATTCTGGCATCTATCTTGTCTGTTCCTCCGCAAAGGAAGCTGCAGGTGGGACCTCTTTATTCCTTCTGGAGGGTAAAACGTTCCTCAGAGCTGAGCAGTGTCCTTGGCTCTGCACACCAGTCTCTAGCAGTAACTATAAACATCGAATGTTATCAGTCCTAGAAGCAGACACTGTCTGAGAAACTTGCTGTTAATTTCAACAAGTGAAACTACTTACAAGAGACTTAGCTGAAAGCAAAAGTACAAGACAGAAAATCACCTTTATCCTGGCCCAAACCAGGACAAGGTCCTTTCAACAAAAACCATTCTATGATTCTTAAATAGAGGAAGGGTAATATTTTCTTCCTCAGTCTGCTGTCAGTACACTTCAGGGATTTGCAAACCAAGGACTTTTTGAGAAAAAAAAAAGTGTAATATTTTTATTCTAAAGATACAGATATATTTTCCTTCCATGGATGTTGTTTACTTGGAAACAGTTAACTTCCACAAAAAAATCTCTTTACAAGTCTTATTAGTGGCTTCTGAAATGGTCTTCTGTGGCTGACAAGTTCAACAAAGAAATGACATCTAAATATGACCAAAATTTGAAAAATCATTGTGGAGAATGTGATAGTTTATAATCCTTTTCGTAGCAGCTTTTAGAAAGCAGAACAAGTGGTGGCACAATTTTGGACAGCCTCAGACAAAGAACTGTACTATTGTGATTTAGAGAGGTAGATTCTGGTTTGAGAGACAGGTAGTCCCAGTAGTATGACAGATACAAGTTGCTGTTTCTGAAGCTTTTAGGGATTACAGAGACCTGTAGCACATTAGAAATCCAGGAGTGAAATGCACCTGTTTCTAGTAGTGAACTAAAGAGATCAGATACCTGTAACTGATTCAGACAGTACTGTCTGTTCCAGGCCTCAAACAAGCATATTTGTTCTGTTGAAGAAAATAAGTTTTTCCATGCTGGAAAAATAAAAAAAACATTTTTTTAGCAAGGTTTTGCTGAGCTTTGTTTTTTCTTGTTTAAAAAAAAATAAATAAAAGCTTAGAATCTTCACAGTGATTTCAGGAAGGATTAGTTTGGGCTGGAGAAGGAGTGCTGAAGTACACTGTCAATTTATTTTGTTGTTGTTGCTGGTTTTTTATAGATATCACCACTGCACTGATGTAAGCACCACCAGTAAAGAACATAATCTTTTGCTTTTATCTTCCTCTTTAACTTTGCAAAGTGGTTAAAAGCAAACAAATTTTAAAAACCCCCACACCAACAAACCGCCAGCCAACCAAAACTGCCTGCCTAAATCCCTACCTATTGCAAGGGACTGGATGGAGGATCCCACTCTACGTGACCCTAAGACCTTCTCAGACTGTTCTGCAGGGAGTGGGTGCCAAGTCAGCTTTACAAACTCCAGAACAAATCCTCAATAGCACTTCCAAAGAGACTGCTGGAGAGGAAGGAGACAGATAAGGGTCTGCATATGGCCTAGGGCCCGAATACAATAGAGATAAGGATTCAGGAGCAAAGTGGGCAAAGATCTGCTCAGGTGGTTCACTCTAATATATCTCAATCACACTAAACTAAACAGGCCTATAAAATGTGGGCCTGGATAGGTGGAATTTGTGACTTTCACTGACACCAATCCTGCCCCGTTGGCTGGCACAACACTGGGTCCAGGACCAATGATTTTCTATTATCTATCTCTCCTAACTTTTCTACTCCTATTCTCTTGCTTTATCTTACTCTTTCCTAAAATGATTAAGAATTATGCCCTTGTGCAGGATACTCATCAACCTCATATGTCTACTTTAAGTGTTTCTCTCTAAGTATTTAACTTTCTTTTGACATCATTGGGCCTACACCACTTGTTAGGAAGTTTCCTGGTTTGGACCAGGAAACTTGTCAGGAAACTTGTTGAAATTGCACTCAGTTTTACTGTTCCTGTTTCTAGCAAAGATAATAAACACCACCTGTCCCATAACTGAACCTTGAGGAATGCCACTAGTCACTGGCCTCCATTTGGACATTGAGATATTTATCACAGCTCTTCAAGTACAACCATCCAGACAATGCATTAAACACTGAGTCGTCCATACATCCAATCCATATCTTTCATATAGGACAGTGTCAAACACTTTGCACAAGTCCAGGTAGATGACATCAGTTGCCCTCCCCTTGTCCACCAACACTGTGACCCCACTGTAAAAAGACATCAAATTTATCAAACATGGTGTGCCCTTTGTGAAGCTGTGTTGTTTGTCACCAACTATTTCCACATTTTCAATAAGCCTTAGCAGAGCCTTCAGGAAGTTCTGCTCCATGATCTTTTTTGCTCCATTTCCTTATGTTTCTTTATATTTGGATGAATTGCTGGCACATATATTGCTTCGATTAATGTAGTAGAAAAGAAGTGACTCATCCTTCTTTCCCAGTATGTCCAAATATCCCTGGGTTATGAGACACATAACATCAGCTTATTCCTTATTAGCCTGATTTAGACCTGTGATTCAAGTCAAATGTAAGTGACATGCAACCTACCTAAGCTGCTGAAAGTTAAAAGACAGGCTGGAGCTGTTCCACTTTGTATCAGTAACAATTGGAGCCACAGCTTCAATCTGACATATATTTCCCAAGCAAGTATCTTAATCACTGGTGTATAGAGGCAATCACTCATTTGTTCTGGCTCAGTGAATATTTATTTATTTAAAATGGAACAGCTCCAACAAAAGAGACAAAGACTGATGTAGTGTGTTTTGGTAGCATGGTAATTACATAACAGAATTTATGTTAGTCAATAAATCCCTGGAACAGGGAATCACAAGATAAAACTATTACAAAAAGTCTCGGTCATATATTTAGACAGTTGGCAGTTCTGAGAAATCGCACTCTAGCTGAAGCATATTTCTCTTTAAAAACAGACTCCATCAGAAATGAAAGAACAGCTCTGTTCACACTGGTATTTTAGAGACAGAAATACTGTACTGCTTCTTTCCTTGATCCCTAATCCACCAAAGAGAGACATAGGATGGGACTCTGAACACTTGGACAGTAGTCTTGATTCTAGCTAGCTCCACTATTACTCATTTTGTTTTTCTGTTTCTTAGAACATTAACTCATGAGGAGATAAGACTTTTTCTATTTTAATAAGCATGTACAACATGAGCGGATGGTTAGTGTGCTGATGCTTATGGCCTGTTACCTTTTTTGTAACATGGTTTTAAAAAGAGAGATGAACACCAGATATGCCATAATTATTGGTTTTTTATTCCTCTCCAGACCTTCACATTTTACAAAAAACAACAACACTATTGTACTTTAAAAAGACTATTTCATGTTTTCACTTCATTTATTGTTTATGTATTTCCTGGATATCAGTGGAAGGTCTTAAGGTCGCTTGGAGAACCTGAGACAAAGGTATGAGGAAAAGTTTATTTTAATATTGATTTATCAAAGTGTGATTTAAAAGCATTCAGTGGGAAGAATCATTCTATTACTTACTATGTGGAAGAAATGTCTAAGGGTTGGAATTGTATGGGAGTGACTTACACAGGGATCAGAGGAAATATTTTATACAGAGATAGAGAAGATTGGATGAGGATTGGGTTGGAGTGATTTGTAGAGGGAAAAGAATGAAGAAGACCCTCCTGTTGAGTCACAAGGTTCAGAGTGGACCCTTTGCTTTCTAAACTCCTTCTAAAAGAGGAGTCCAGGTGCATCTGGATCCCAAACTTGATCAACAGCTTATGACTAGTGATTAGGTGTAGGGATTTTAGTGTGGTGCTTTAATATGTAACTATGGGTCTGGTGTCATTTGGAACAGCAGCAAATTGAGGTCACTTGATATAAAAAATCACAAAATCAATTTATATGATTTTCTAGCAATACTTAATCAATTAGTAATCAACAATTTGTTTTATTCAAGTCAATGGTTACAACAAAGTTTTAAAAAAGTTTTAACAAAGTATCAAAACTAAATTGCATGCATAGGCACACTGATATAGAGGTTAATGTGTTAAATTTTGGTACCTAGCTTCACTGACTGCATGAATAGAAAGTTCTGTGAAATATAGTACCTATTCTCTCACAAGATCAAATTATAGTAGACTACTACGATTTTATCTATTTGCTGCATATATAAGATGTAGGGGACTTCTTACTCTTTCCTGTTGGATAGACCAACTTCTATTGTGAGACAGAGCAGCAACCTGCTGCAGGCCTGGAGAGCCCCAAAGGACCTCATTTAAGGAACAATATTTAAAGGGTCACAAGTTGATTGACCTCAATCAGTATTTTTCCACTACGACCAGAATTCGAATTAGGTCATCTTTGGCAACATTCAGAGTGGCCTTTTGATCTGAGCACAGGGGAGTGGGGTTCAGGTATATTTCCCAGGCAACTGGAGTTACAGGTATGGTTAGGGAGTGCCTATTCATCCCTGATTGTTGTATTTGTACAAGAACTAAAGGGTAGCCAATTGTTTTAACTCACTGGTCCAGTCAGCAAGATTGGAAAGTGTCAGATTGTCTCAGCCCATTGGATTTGCTATTGAAATAAGAACACTATTGGGCCTGTTGCCCTCTTGACTAATACAAGAACCATTTTGGCTGGTATTGATATAAAAATACAGTACAGGGGGGTTCTTTAAACACCAAGATGGAGCAATCCATGACAGACCCGCAAATTTAATGTGGCCATTACATCATACATTTCTCTACATAGGACTGTTGTAGACCCATATCATACAAACAAAATCCATGAATTATGTACTTATATAACTGAGAAAGGAATCAGTTGTTCACAATAACAAATTTCACCTAGGTCAAGACTGATAAATAATCCTATACATTTCACAAAGAAGAGGACCCTAGAAACCAAAAATTGATACCATATTAAGAGATCTTGGCTGCCATAGGAAAACAAATAGACTGTACTATATTAAGGATGTCTTAATGTGTGATCAGAGCTTTCATCTAAGATTTTGACACATTTCATTTGTATTACAAAAGTCAATTTGGAGGATGATTAAATCATTCCTATTTTAAGATTTTCTAATCAGACCAGCAAATTCACACCAAATTACTTGATATGCTAGTGAGAGCATGAAGAGGCCAAAGAAAAGGTTAAAGGTTTATGATAGAGATGTGCTTCTACCATGCAGAATGCTTGATATATGTATACATACAGGTGTCATAAATAGAAAGCACTAAAGTTCTGAAAATAGATACACATTGTATGATTTTCAGAAATGTGTCAAGTTAAGGGGATAGCACCAAAATACTTTTAGGAACTATTATTTGAAACAGGGTTTCATATTTTTATAAAGTAATGTGCACATCTAGGTAGGTTAAACCGAAAGAAATTTTATGCAAAGTGAAGCTACATGCAGAAGACTATGCAAAAAGATGAGAGGCAAATGCAGTAGTTTCAGTGTAGGCATGTTGGTTCTTGCAAACTACTGTAATATCTGATATGAGAATGTAGAATGATTTAAGATGAAAGAGGCAAAACTGAATTACATATTGGAGGGTAAAGGAAATTAAACTCATTAACTCTTACATTACCATGTTTCCTGAAGCTTATATGTAATATTGGGATGTTAGAGAAGGTACCTAATACACATGGGTTACTTCCTTATTTCTTCCTAACAGCAAGTTTTTTCAGAGATGCAGAAGTAAATGGTTTATGCAATGGGTTCAAGACCAAAAAATGATGCAGGAATTTATTCCATATGAGTTTAAGATGATAGGTGTGAAGGAAGCATTTACAGATACTTAATTTAGTAACCGTATCTGTGATCTGGAGTCTAGTTAACTGAGCAGTAATATAAAATTAAATCAATATAGTGGGCAGTATAAGGCAATATAAATGCTAGAATAGTTCTACAATTTTTTCTTGCAATTCTTCTCTTGCAGTTAAGTAGATAATATATTTATGGCTATATTAGTAGGTCTAATGACATCACCAGTATTTTTTTTCCTTCTTAGTGGCAAAGATTCAATTTTCTTGCTACACAAGGTGACAATGACCCAACATCTGTTCTTAACTTACCATCTAACTTCCACAATTGAGGGCACTGACCTAGTCTGAACACTCAGATGCATTTTACATTCCTATAAAGAACCTTTAAAGGACCTTGATCATTTTAGACTACAAATCAATCTGAAAGGATGATGGAAGCTGTTGAAGACTCAGGTGATTTTTACAAAAGTTGCTGTCATTTAGGCAACAGCATCTGGAGAGCTACTAACACTCACAGGTTATTAATCCAGTGCACAGGCTCATCTACTAGAGCCTCTCTACACTGCTTCAGGTAATTTTCTAGTGACTGGCTAGCTGCTGGCCTTGCTCCTGTTTTTCACTTTTCTTATATGTTAATTTCTCAGACAGTGAGATTTTCTTGCAGTCAGCTGTCTAAAAGGAACCTTGCTAGCTGGTGGCTGGTGCAACGTTTATGTGCTTATTATGAGGTAAGAATGTCACTAAAAGAAAAACCAACTGAAAAAATTAATTGAGAACAGCTCTTAATTGAGTTATAGGCAGCTAAGCCTGGTAGCACACTTCCCAACCACAGGAAAGTTGATGAGAGTTATGATTTCAAAAATGGTGCATGGATAGAAAGGAGATAAATGGGCAGTGTGAATCAGATCTCTAGAGTTCACTATGCCCCACTGAATGTTGAAGGAAGATGGGCAGTGACAATCCTAACTTAGGCACATAAGTTTGATGCCAAAATGTGATGAATCTGTGCCCAGTTATATATGTGTGGAATTTAAAATATCCATTTTCTTTCTGTATCTTCCTCCGCTTCTGTGAAAATATGAAAGCTGAAAGGGAAAGGAAGGACGTATTAGTAACAAACCTCTTCTCTGGATTTGAGTATCCAGGACATATACTTTTCAAAAATACTCTAGTATCCCTCCAGTCCACTTCACATCATCTGAATTTTCATGAATTTGCTCTGTCTGGTCATGGAGTATTTATATGTGAATTAAAGAGTGTTTGTACTAAAAAAAAATAAATGTTCTCAGAGACAAGTATATACAAAACATATAAGCATGTATTAAATATCTCAATTGATTGTCATTTGACAAACACACATGCTACCTTAACATACAACATTCTGTTGACACAGGTTATGACTGTACATAACAATCATCATACTTATTTTAAATCTACTTTATTCCTGAAAACCAGGCTTACAATATACATGCAGAAGCAGAGGAGGCACTGAATAATTCTACTTTCTCCGTATCATATGCCACCAAGTCCCATTCTCTCTTCAGCATCTGATGCTGTATCTTTAGGACTCCTTCTGGTTGACTTTCACACCTCTCAGCAGATTGAAGTCCTGATGGGCTTTGGCTTTACTAACCCCATCTCTGCATGCTCAGGCATTGCTTCTACACTCTTCACCTGTTTCTGCTTGCACCTCCCATACCTTTCCCTTTTATGTTTCAGTTTAATCAAGAGCTCCTTCTTTTTCCATGCAGGCTTCCTGTCACCTTGTTTGACTTCCTGAACCTGGGAGTGGACTATTCTTGAACTTGGAAAAACTGTTCCATGAAAATCAACCAGCTCTCCTGAATCTCATCTCCCTTTCACCTTATCAAATGTTCTAAATAACAGCTGCCATAGCCCCAGGTATACTAGCTGAGCAAAAGTGTTTTTTGAAACTGTTGCATGTAATTGCTTTTTTTGGGTTACAAGGCTAAAAATAAATACGCAATCATCATGGCTTTCTCTGATAAGTCTGTCATCAACCAGCCTTCTCCATCATGAACTACACATCTCTATTTCTGGGAGAAAGGATTATGAAGTTGCAATTTTTTTAGGCTTGTTCTCTGGTTCCTTGGTTCTTATTATTAACAAAACCTTTTTGAACTGTGTTCTGTCTTCCCATTTCCAGAAGTACCCTGGTGAAAAATACTTCCTTTTTGGACTTGAATGTCACAAAGTAAGAGTATAGACCATGCCCCACTCAGATACTTTTGACATAATGACTTGGAAAAATGTACTTTATGTTATATCCACTGCACTGCACAAGGCTAAATATTAAACTTTTCATTTTTTCAATACTGCACATAGTTTTACCTTAATTTAAAAGTATTCACACTTTAGCCTCAAAACAGCACATTTAAACTCTCTTGTCATTGGTTTTGTCCGTTTAATTTTTCCCCCCTTTTATTAAAGCAAAGGAGAAGCTAGAAAATTAATGTGAACAACATCTCATCTCAATTAACGTTCATCTACATTACTGCATGTACCAATTTGGAAAGCTTTTAAAATCAAGAAATTATTGACTAACTGACAAGTCAAGAGAAGAACATTAGCTCAGAACATGTTGACTGCCCATTGCTAAAAATCAGAACTAGATTTAGAGGGAGTCAATAGCAAAGCTGTCTGAAGAAAGTCTCTGGTCTTATACTATCTCTCACTTTAGATCTTTCTTTCTTTTACCTCACACGAGCAGTACATTTCCAGTACTCATTTCAGTTTCTTTCTCACTTTCAATGGATTCTTTCATTCTTTTTTTAAAGAATCTGTTTCTTTCATATTTCATCTCTACCCTTCCTTTTTATTAATGTGCTACCATATATATGATAAGCAAAAGAAATGTTTTACCCAGCATTAAAAATGTACTTTCCAGTAAGTTTGCATGCTACTGGGCATCTCAAATTAACATTAGATAAATTAGTTAAGCATTTTGAAATAGTAGAAAAATTTATTTAATATGAATGTTCAAGAAAACCCTGAAGAAACATTTTAATCAGCTAGCTCTAGTCATGTAAAGCCAATTAAAATACTGCAAATTATTAATCTTCAGTCTTTAAAAGTGAGATAAAAAGCAGGTCTTCTATATTTTCACATATGGAATAATAAGCTTGAAATCAGTGGCCTGTAGAAAGACTGAATGAGACAGAAACCTGAGGACATCTACCACTGGTTTTGGATAATGAATCTACTGTCACCAGAATTGAGATTCTGATGATTTGATGTTAGGAAGTTTATCCAGTAAGAACAAAAGAAACCTTTAATTCTTCTGTTTTAGGAAAGAACCAGCAGTTCAAATAAACTTTTGTGGCTAAACTTAAGCTGGTTTTTCATGTAAAAAAAAAACAGAGAGAGGTTATTCATTTACAGAAAGGTCAAGGAAGGATAGAGATACCTATTGCAGATTTAGATTTATCCTGGGCTGTCTCTAGCTAGTTGGATTTAGCCTTTACAGTTCACAGTGTTTGAGATCAAAGTTCAGACTTTTTTTTTTTTTTCTTTTCTGTGCAATTTAGGGCAAAATGAAAAAAATAAAAAAAAGTCTTTTAACATTTAACAGTGTCTCTAGGCAAACAGACATTGGTGAAAGACATTTATAAAGAGCTATTCAGCCCACCAGGATCTGAGTCTTCCCCTAAAACCATTTTTCTCTTGCCACTGTTACAATCCGAGCTTTGGAAAACACATTTCTTACTTAGACTTAGGCCTCATTCAGATGGAATTAATGAAGATAATCATGTTTTCAGGGTCATTGCTTTAAAATTCTTGTAAGGTCTTTTCTTCTACACAGATAGAAGTAATGCACTATAGCATTAGTTACATATATGTGGAGGAAATGGAAGGCTGCCACTCCTGAACATCTGCCTGCAGATTAAGCAACAATAAAAGGCAGAAAAAGAGGAAGAAAGGAGAACAGGAAGACCTTCTTGTAACCCAGCTCACAGCACTTATCTTGCTAGGAGCTTGACTGCTAAATCAACATAGCTGAGTGGCTGCTCAGGGACAGCTGAGTGGATAGGACCATCTCAATCCCACCTGCAGCTGCTGATGTTACACTTACTGTAGAGTCCACAATTAGCATTTCTCGGCATTTCATCTTCAGTCTTTGTTGCTAAAATTCATGAATATTCACTGTATTGTCAGTCTGAAGATCAGTATTCACGGCATTTCTTTGTAATGGATTACTTGATCAAGATGGTCTTGTGCATTTAATTATCATTTTTAATAGAGAAAATATTCAGCAAAAGACTGAAAGAGTTAAATGACCAAATAATTACCCAAAAATAAGTAAAATTCAAAAGAAACTGCACCAGCTGCACCAGCCATAACAGACACAGGGATTGATTAAATGATATAAAAAATTGTTCTCCTGCAAATTACATTATAGTTGAAATAAAGCTTTCTAGCTGAAAGCCTCCTGATTGATTTACACTGCATGTTTAGGACAAAGTTGAGCAGGTCTATAATGAAAACTATGTGATCTAATCTCCTTCATGGATAGAATAAGAGCTATTTTCATTTCAACAAGTATAAAAAACTGGAATTTTAAAATTATACACATATATTCAAAAAGATTTTCACTTTTCACATAAAACTTAGCTGTCTACACATACAAATAGTGAGTAAGTCATATACCAGAACATGTTTAGTGATTACAAGCAATATTTTTACTTTTTTAGAAAACAGCACAAGGAAAATGTGAGACCCTTTTGATAACTCTGCAAAATTATGGAAGCATAAGTTTTTCACTGTTCACTGCAAGTTCATAGATAAATGAGCTTATATATGTCATTCAACATATTGCATGAAAGAGTTTTACGTTTATGACTATAAGAACAAAGAATATATTTTTTTTCTCTAGACAAGAAAATATTTGTAAAAACAAAGAAATAAGATAAGAGGGTTAATTCTGGAATGGTACTACTGTTTATGTTACCTCTTAAATAATGATAAAATAAAGCATATATATATGTATAAATATATTCTTTTTAATTAACTAACTCTTGCCATGGAGATGATAGAGAGAAATATGTATTGCTGAAACTGAACAGCTGAAATGCGTCAAATCATCATCAAAGTCAATAGGACTTAACAAATATCCCCTAGTATTAGAAGTGAAGTTTTTTACAAATATTAAATGTGTACAAGATTTAAACACTAGGAAGTGAAAAGCGGCTGTTGAAAGGCTGCATAGGGAAGGCCAGGAGAGGGAACTACACTTGATGATTCAGATCATTTACACTATACCCCAGTGGAGAGGTTCAGTCAGATGAAACAGAAGGTGAATTTTCAGAGTTCTGTCTGAGTTAAAAGTCCTATTTAAAAACTGTGAAAAGAAGACAATTATTTCATTTCTTTCAGTTTTCAAACCACTGTATGTTATTCATTTAAAATAATGATATTCACTACTTATTCTATGACACCCAGAAACTCAGGTAGGACATACATAGGGTTAGCTTGGTTTCAAATCTGTTACTCTGATTGTTAAAAGCACATGTATATCAGATGCATCGGTAAAGATTTCTGTGACTACAAACAGAACCATTTATAAGACTGAAACAGCTGTGAAAGATAAATTACTTATGATGATTGTTATTTAGAAATATCTTGATAATGTAGGTCCATTGTATGGAGAGAGGAATAGAATTTAAGACATTTCTTTTGTTCTCTGATTAATACAGCAAACAAATTACAGGTTTTGTGGCAGTCCAAAAGATAAATCTACATACATACTACATGCAAATAGTGCAATAGTTCTGAAAGATGACTCAAGCACTCTCAAAAATTAGCTGAAATGCCATTGGCTGTTAAGAGATTGATCTGATCTTTAATACTCATAATTTCTAGATGGAATTTTTTGTCTTGGAGAAGATACAAAGCTGAAGATGGTGGCTGTACAGCAAGTTGGCTGTTCAGAAAAGAGGTCACTCTACAGCAAAAGGCAGTGAAGTGCATCTAACTTTAAAGAAAGATTGATAGACCTAAAGCAACCTAAGGAGAAGAGGAGCTGTACAGTTCTCAGATTTGCTGCTTCTTCTTTAAGTCACCTTTTTCCAGGAAGTATTAAGGATAAAATAGAAATAGAAGCAAAGTCAGAGGCTGTTATTGTATGAGGAGAGATCTAGTATAAACTAATTTTTAAAAAATCCTAAAAACATTTTTGATATTTTTCCCTTCAATATTAAGGTTAATGTAAAGGTAAAAAGGAATCACAGAATCACAGAATGTCTTTGGTTGGAAAAGTTCCTCAAGATCATCCAGTCCAACCTTTGACCAACACTGTAAGTTCACCACTAAGCCATGGCCCTAAGGACCAGGTCTACATTCCATTGAAATACTTCCAGGATTAGTGACTCCACCACTGCCGTGGGAAGACTACTTCAATGTCTGACAACCCTTTCAGAGAAAAAAATGTTTCCTAATGTCTGGCCTAAACTTTTCCTGGCTTAGCTTGCATCCATTTCCTCTGGTCCTGCCATATGCCACCAAGGAGAAGAGGCTTTCCCCCTCCCTCCCTGCTCCAACGTCCTTTGAGGCAGCTGAAGAGAGTGAAGAGATCTCCTCTCAGCCTCCTCTTCTCCAAACTAAACAACCCCAGCTCCCTCAGCTTCTCTTCATAACACTTGTGCTCTAGGCACTTAATAAGCCTTGTTGCCATTTTCTGGACATTTTACAGCACTTCTATGTCCTTCTTATAGTGAGGTGGCCAGAACTAAACGCTAGTTCTGAGTACAGGGGGATGATCACCTCCCTATTCCTGCTGGTCACAGTGTTTCTAACACAAGTTGGGATGCCACGGGCCCTCTTGGCTGATTGTGCACACTGATGACTCATTTGTAGTTGTCTATCAACCAATACCCCCATGTACCTTTCCATCTTGCTGTTTCTAACCACTCTTCCCCAAGTGTATAGCTTATACTATGGGGTTATGAACCAAGTTCGGAACCCGACACTTAAGAAGAACTTAAGGAAGCATTTCTGCATTTTTAAATTTTATGGATTTTTAGGATGACATAAAAAAATGTATATTTGGTACTTGTGAATTAGTGTTTGAGTCTTTGGACTCAATTAGTGTTTGAATATTTCAAAAAGTTCAAAACAGATTAAAAAAAGCAAAAAAAAATGTTCCTAATACTATGTCTGTCCTGTAATGTCAAGCACTGTAGCATTCTATAAAAAGGCCTAAAATGCTTGGGAAGTATTCAGAAAACAAAATATGTATAAAATCAGCAGAGTCAATAACTAAATGAATAGAAAACTGCTAGAACAGAAATGTGACAGATAGAAGGTCTGGTATGAGAACAGTTAATCTGGTCATTGCCATCATCCACAAAATTTCAGTCATAATGTGTCCTATGTCTAATCCCTGGTATATAAAAAAAAATGTTCAGCTGTTAGGAGATTAATTGTCTCATCATGATTGATGCTACTTCCCCGTTCATCTTGCCAAGGAAGTAAGGAAATGTTTTGAACAGATAAAATTTAAGCTCACAAGAGAAATTGCATGAGACAGAGACACATCTAAGCCTGTCACATATTTTCTGCATCATATTGAAGAAGTTATTTAATAGCTTTTCATCAATTCCTCTTTCTTTGAAAAATAACCTTGTATTATGTTGACACCCAAGAACGTCACCCAAGAATTTATTTTGTAATTGAATTAAAAGCTTCAGAATTTGACCACTTCATGGCAAATGAATGGTCTATGGGTCTATGTTCATGTGCAAGCACTAATACAATAGATCCATGATATCATTAAGGTAATGAAAAGTGTATTTTTAAAAGAAAAATGGTAATTATTTACAAGGAAGTAATTAAGCCTCACTTTCTGAAGTGTCACACTACATGCATGGAAAGTTATCCACCTATGCCTTTGTTGTTCTTCATATATAGAGAGAGATAGATACAGATCCTTTTAGTGTGTTTATTATGTATACAAGAACTAAAAACAAAGTTACTCAGACAAACCCACCTTTGAGTCAACATCCATTAATATAGATTTGTGGAAACAGTGTTTAAATTTTTGGTATTATGATGAATTGGTGTCAGTACAACAGGCAATTTTTTATTTTACAGTTTTTGCCTTTAAAAAATAAGCTTTATTTCAAAATTGCTTAATGTAAAGTAGTGTAAAATATTTCTAGAATTTCATTTAGTATTGTCCTAAAATCTGTGAACGTATTCAATCAACATACAAACTGCCTTGAGTGGTATCATGTCAGTTCAGACTTCAGTGCAATGGTTCAACTGACCAAGAAGGCACAGAAATTCTAGGAAAGCTTTCTTACACACTCTGTGATCTCAGTAGTTGTGGCTAAACATTGGTTGCATTAATGTCTGCTTCAGTGATGACAGAGTACATGTAACCTATCATTCTTGTCATAGTTAAAGAGAATTCATGTCTAAAAGCTTTTTTTTGTTTCATGAAAATGCATAGCTGTGTCAGTTCCACAGTCTGCATTTTAAAATATTAGTCTACCTCTCCACGTGTCTTTTATTTTATAAATTATTGTCCACATTTTTCAAACTATATTCCAATATTCAGAGGGTGGCTGCACAAAGATGGAGACTACCTGCTTTCTCTCAAAGGGGGTCAACTGACTAGACCCAAGTCAAGGAAGGAAGAGAAGGAAAAGAAGGGAGGGAGGTAGAGAGGTAAGAAACTGGAAATATTTCTGTTAAAAAATGAAAAGCAGTTCTCAGAATTTCGATATTTCCTGAAAAATCCAAAACCAACACTCATTATTAGTGAGACTTTATCAAATTGCTAAGTATTTTATTTTTTATGAATACTTTCTTATGATATTGACTCAATTCTCTCCTTCTTGGCCTGTTTACCTACTCTGATTATAACTATATCTTGATACAAGTATGAATTCTCCCTGCAAGTACAGTTCCTTGCTCTGAGAAAGAAATTTCCTCTTTGGAAATCAGAAACTGTATAAATTTGAAAGGAGAGTAGATGTATCTAATAAACTTTGGGTAATATAACATTATTCTTTTCTTAAAATGAAGGATTTTAAGGAGTCTTGGTAAGTTTGTGTTGCTTGCTATGAAATGGTCTTTTTCAGACCTCAGTGAGGTACTAAAAAAAATAACATATTTAAATATTTTTCTATTTTCTCTTTTCTATTTTTCTATTTTTATTTTTCTATTTTTCTATTCTAAAAGAGGCAATATGCAGCAAAAAAAGAGTTAATGAAAGAAATTAAGTAATTTGTTTCAGGTCATGTAGTTTCTGCTGAGAATTTAACACGCACACACAAGTTATCCTGTTCAAAAAACCATCAGAATGTAACAAATAGTGAATCTGCCACTACACTGATATAAATTTTCATTAGGAAAGATGAGGGCAACTAACATCTGAGTTCCAAATTTAAGTGATTTACCTTGAATATTCTTCAAAAGCACTCTTACAGGAACTAAGAATTTAATAAGAAGTTATTAGATTAAGCTTTCTTCTTTGAAAACAGCCACTGAATTACATTGGACTTTGATTGTAATCATCTGTTAAGAGGACATGTCAAGGGAATTGGCTGCCTCTACAAAATACAAGAAAAGAGACAGAGATTTGTTATATGAAAGAGGCAGATTATAGTAATGCAGAGAAGAAATAATTTTTGTGAAGAAAGAAATAAGATGTAATTCATTACTATTTTAAAATTGGTCGCAATGCCATCAGCATGTGAGCTATCTTTTTCTTGGTTTGGATCTACATTTCTCAGAGAGATTTCCTGCTGTAAAAGTATGTCTATTTTCAATGCTGCTTTTTATGACACTATTAAAAATAAGTGAAGCAGACGCACACACCTGATCTTCTCTTGTGGAATTTCTGCAGTAATCTTACCAAGTAATAATTAGTACTTCAGCAGACAGACTTAAAAAAAAATAAGAAAACAGTCTGTGCTTCATGGTAGGTTATGGATCGTAGAATGAGAGTCAGAAAAAAAAAATAAAAAAGAAAAAAGATCTCACCTGACTTAACAATGATGTGCCCCACAAGTTACAAATATGTTTCTTTAATAATATTTTCTTTTTTTTTTTTTAATTACAATTTTTGGAAGTCTATAAAAATGAAGGATAGTCTGAATTCAACTTACTAGTCAATTTCAAAGGTTCAAACAACTCTTCTGTGAGTAATAAGTGAGGGAGTGAGATACATATCTGAAAATACTTGTGGACACACCATATAATGTCCATTTATTGTTTCTAGTCCCTGAGAAAAAGGTGACTGCAATACACATTCTTTGCAACTAGAGATGACTAAACTGAAATTTGGGATTATCTTGTTGCACCTTTGATGAATGTGAGTTAACAGAAGCAATCAGAGAAATTTTAAAAAAATTGTTTAAACTGATGGGTTGCTGGAAAACATTTGCAGCACCAAGATTATTGATACTTTTTTTTTTTTCTCCCCTTCAATACCTCCAGATTCTTACTAGGAATCATAGAGATGGGGCTGAGAATAAGATTTTTTTGCCTGATGACTGCAAAGGCCTTTGATTGAAGTCACATAAACATTTAATAGAATTTTATGGAGAAATTGATAAATAATAGAAAGCTGTGGCCATTTTGCAATTGTTTACTTTGCTTTTCTTTTTTAATTGCCCCTGTATAGCACTTAAGAGAAAATGGAAGTCCTCAGCCAAAGGATGGACAGTTACAAATGCTTTCTAAAAAAAACATAACAAATAATTCTATTCTACCTACAAGAAAAAGAAACACAAAAAAAGTGCCTGCATGGTACAAGGAAAATCTATACACTAGAGGTTTAGTTTTAAAATTTAGGTACCTCTCATCCCTCAGAGGAATCACATGAAGATAGCTGTTTTTTTAAAAAAGAGAAGCGAAAGCAGAGAAGGAAGAGGCAAACGCATCCTAATGTCAGAATTGGTTAGGTATTGAAATTGACTTATTTGGATTCTTATGGACTTTCCATTAATGAAAAAACTTGTTTCAAATATTCGAGTGTATTTTGCCACTCCTAAGGATAGTCTGTCAGTGCTGCATCCTACGATTATAGGACAACTGGCTGGAGAATATGGATTTTACAAACAAGATATACTAAAATACATTTCAGGAAATGGTATATATAAAATTGTCCTTCAAGCCGGACCAATAAATTAACATTCCTAAAATCTCAGTGATTAACACATTCTATTTTCTAGTAGCAATATTACCTTGTCTGGTTGTACTTCAGAGCTAATTGTTTAATTTCCTAAATAAAGTCTTCATTAAGTTGATTTGAGTCTGTGACCTTGCTTAGAAGTGTTGGTACCTTGATAATTCATGCAAGAAAACTACTCTAATCAAAGGGTCTTCCTTCCACAATTATTCCTTAGTTTCCCTCCTATTGAGGTTCAGAATGACCTGCTCTATTCATCTCATCATCTTCTAAGAGTGTAAAACTGTATCATGAATCACAGTCAGTGACAGAAGAATGTCCATTGTGAAATTCAGTAGACACTAAATATGTTCTCTAAAATACATTAAAGGTCTTGGATTTAAATTGTGCTAAATTATGGTTTATATTGGTACTGTTTTGCAAGCACAAACTGGTTTGTTTACTTGTAAGATGATATTTATTCAATTGCTATGCTGAGAAACTGTAAATAGAGCCTAAGTATACATTACCCTGGAGCACGATTAATTTTAGTGTTTGTATTGCCAGAGGCTCTGCCTTTGAAGTGACAACTCAAGCAAGTGTGGACAATTGGGAGTATCTGTTGGAAAAACCTCCATTTTGTAGTATTAGCATGTAAACCTATTAATATTTCACAAATACAAAACAGCCTATGATTACATAGAATATTGACTCCATGAAAAATATGTATACTTTATAGAGAGGTCTGTTATTTTCAAATGATTTAATATTTTCAAATACCAAGTTATACCACCTCCAATGTTTAGGTTACAACAAAAAAAAGTCAACAAGCGCCTACTGCAGGAGAATGAGGTCAAAACCCTCTTTGATATTTTCACCCATTACATCATAGAACCATAGAATTATAGAACCATAGACCAATGAGAGTTAGGGGTTGGACAGGACCTCAAAAGATCATCTAGTCTAATGCCCCTGCTAAAGCAGGGACACCTATAGCAGGAGTCCTGATTTGGGGCAGGATAAAGGTGATTTTCTGTCTTGTACTTTTTCTTTCAGCTAAGCCTCTTGTAAGTAGCTGCACTTGCTGAAATTAACAGCAAGTTTCTCAGTCAGTGTCTGCTTCTAGGACTGATAACACTCAATGTTTATAGTTACTGCTAGAGACGGGCGTACAGAGCCAAGGACACTGCTCAGCTCTGAGGAACATTTTGGAGTCCAGAAAGAGAAAAGGAGTAAAGAGGTCACACCTGCAGCCCTCCTTTGGGGAGGAGCAGGCAAGATAAATGACCAAAATTGACCAAACAGAGTATTCCATCCCATACATGTCATACTCAGTATAAATTTGAGGGATCACAAGAGTCAGCCCCTTCCTGCTTCTCCTTCTTCACCTGTTCCTGTTTGCTTTGGCATTCTGGGAGGATTCCATCCATTACTGATGGTCCTGATCCATGCCAGCATGAACCTGTGTGTTCCTGCCTCCAGCTTCCGACTGCTGCTGACCCCAGGAGTCCAGCCTGGACTTTCCCAGGGCTGCCCTGCAGCCTCGGTGGTGACATGAGAGTTATTGGGGGAAAGGAGGGAGGAACATGGTCTCAATTTTCCTGTATATTCGTATATATTTGGAAATTTTTTCCTTTTTATCATTACTGTTCCATTAAAGCTGTGTAGTTTAGTTTCCATCCTATGAGTCTTTCTCCCCTATTCTCTCTCCTTCCTTTATCTGGAAGGGGAGGGGGATTAATAGAGAACATCTGTCATTCGGTTTAATTGCCAGGCAAGTGTTAAACCATGACAGCGAGTCATAGAGGAACACATCCAGGGGGGCTTCAAATGTCTCCAGGGAAGGACACTCCACAGCCTCCCTGGGCAGCCTATTCCAGTGCCCCACCACCCTCACAGTGAAAAAATTCTTGCTAACATTTATATGGAACTGCCTGTTCTCCAGTTTATAACTGTTGCCCCTTGTCCTATTGTTGGTCACCCCTGAGAAAAGTTTGACTACATCCTCCTGGCACTTGCCCCTTACATATTTATAAACATTGATGAGGTCACCCCTCCTTCTCCTCTTCTCCAAGCCAAAGAGACACAGCTCCCCCAGTCTTTCCTCACAAGGGAGATGTTCCACTCCCTTCATCATCCTGGTCACTCTGTACTGGACTCTCTCAATCAGTTCCCAGAACCTCTGGAACTGAGGGACCTAGAACTGGACACAATATTCCAGATTAAATATTCTTTCTGAGATACACTTAACCTTGGTGTAATACATTAAATTTCTTCCTGCCCAGCTCTCCAGTCTGTGTAGGTCCCTCTGAATGGCAGCACAGCCTTCTGGAATGTCAGACACCTCAGCCAGTTTTGTGTCAACAAGCTGATAGTATACTCTATTCCCTCATCCAAGTCATCAATTGAATAGTACTGGTCCCAGTACTGAACCTTGAGGGACTCCACAAGAAACAGATTTCCAACTTGACTCCATCCCATTGATTACAACTCTCTGGTTTCTTTCCTTCAACCTGCTCCTGATCCACCTCACTACCCAATTATCTAGGCCACATGCCTTCAGTTTAGCTCCAAGGATGCTGTGGGAGATGGTGCCAAATGCCTTGCTGAAATCAAGATAAACTATGTTTACTGTAGTTAACTGGGTTCTCCTTCTTGCCTTTCTTGAAGACTGGAGTGACATTTCCTTTCCTCCAGTCCTCAGGAACCACTCCTGTTCCCAAAGACTTACCAAAGATAATGGAGAGCAGCCTAGCAATGACATCCGCCAGTTGCCTCAGCATCCATGTGTGCACCCCATAAGATACTCATAAACAAGGTGTTGATGTACAGGCTGGATGAGCAGACAACAGAGTGAATTAAAAATGAAATTAATAACCAAGCTCAGAGAGTGGTGATCAACGCAATGAAGTTCAATTGGAGATCGATAACCAGTGGCACACCGTGGGGGTCAAAAGTGATTCTAATCCTGTCTAAAGTCTTCATCAATAATCTAGATGATGGGATAGAGTAGCTTCAGCAAGGCTGCTGATCACAAAAGCAGGAGGAGTTACTGGTAGGCCAGGGTGTACCTTCCAACCTTAACCATTCTATGATTACATATTTCTGCAATACATATGAAATACTGTTAAATCTAAGATATATCAATATAGCCAGAGATTCCATAAGACTATTGGAACTAAGGTTATATAATTGAATATTTTGCTTGATTGATTTGATTGCTATATGGTACATAAAGAAAATGATTTTATAATTATTTATAAACATATTTTTCAACAGGGAACCTTCCCCACACATTACCATTCTGGGAAAAACAATAGGAAAGATGTTGCCTTCATGCTCAGACTTTAAGTAAAGACAACAGAAATTAGGAATTACACTTGTCCCTCTGTGATGATCACTTACTAAATTAGACCATGTCAGGGATGCCAGTTTATTTTTTTGCCATTTCTGGGGTGGGTTCTGATAGTTTTTTCAGACTTAGAGCTGAAAGAATTTCAGGGGAAAAAAAACTTTAGTCCTTGATTTTTTGTCTTCTGGTGCTGTAAGGAAAACACTTGCAATTTTATTTTGCTCTGTTAAACATTATGCTGGATGAATTTTTCTTAAATATTATTTTATTAATATGCAACTACTTTGTACTTTGACACCAGTAGTAGTGTACCAGAATTGCACTGTACATCAGAAATCACCTTGTGGCCTTTTATCGATGTTCAACATTAAAAATTGTCAAGTTTTTAGTATTTTCTCTAGCTTTTCTTTTCTTCAGTGTCAGGTTTTCTAATCACATCATTCTTCTTGTTAGTCTGGACTATTTCTATGGTGTATCTTTGACTTAAGCCAAAGTTTTTTAGGTTTGTGTTTGCTGATTCTTCAAGGATTGGTCTTCCCTGTACAGCTGCATACCTAAAACTCTCTCATTCTGGCAGTCTATCAATAACTGAACCCTCTTTGTTTTTGTTTTTTTTTTTTTTTTTTTTTTTTTTTTGTTTGTTTTTTTGTTTTTTTGTTTTTTTGTTTTGTTTTGTTTTTTTTATTGTGACAACTGCAGTCTCACACAGTTTTTGTCCATTTTGAAGGGAACTGCAGAGATTTTCTCTACCTTATCAGTTTGACAGTGTCACCCTTCTTGACAGTCTGCTGAATTTCACTTTTCCGTTGAATCAAGCAAACCACTTCAATTGCAAGCACATCATGATTTATCCCCAGCCTACTCAACATCTCCTTCACCTTCAGCATTTGGAATCATCCATCTTTCTATTACATTGTTGAACTTGCTTACCTTTGGCACCTTACACTGAGAGTCTCATTGGGAATACCAGAACAACATTGCATAGATTTTTTCAAGGTTAGTTATTTTTCATTTTGTGTAAATCCTTTTTCTTTTTTATTCCCATTTCTGTATAACCCCTAACACTGTTTCAGAACTGTGGTGCTCAAACAATTGCCTGTCATATTCACCTGTCTCTCTACTTGTATTGCCAATCTCTTAATAGGGAGCTTTTTTCTTCAGCTTTGTTGTTGTACAATGTTGTGTACACAGAGACCATGACTTGTGGGTGCTGTGGTGATACACAAGCTAGCATTGTAATACAAAAAGCTGCTTGCAGCAATGTGATGTTCAAAAGCTTAGTATGTTAAAACTGTGGATGTAAAGGGAAACAAAATGTACTTTACTTTTTTTACCAAATACAACTTTTCAATGGATTCTTTACTAAGATACATTCTTGGGAACTTGCAATTCCCCCCTTGGGTTCCTGACAAAAATCTTGTTCATGATCTAAGATTAGGTTGTAATTCATTAGAAGAGTACATTAAACATCTATGTACTACCATTAAAAATAATAGCAAGCTTGTGGTTGCAGATAGTTTCCTTTACTCTTCCTTTGTTTTTACTGTGCAATTCCCATTGATCTCTCCTTCCTGCCCTCGTTCCTGGGATTGCTGCGTATTTTACTGTGCATTTGCCCACTATGTAAAGTGTGACACTTCAAAAAGACCCAGTACTGATTACATATATGGTGTTCTCAAATTTCTAACAATCTAAAATATATATATTAGAAAAAAATGAGGGACAGGAAGAAAAAAAAACAGACCACATACCAGTACCAAACAAGCAAGAAACCACTTTCCCCACGTTGTTTTTCTCTGTCCTCAGATACTTTAGAGAAAACTAAGAGAGAGCTGCAACAATAAAAGCTAGGTGGTATTTGTTATTAAAATTACTAAATGAGAGAAAAAGAGGAAGAAAGCAGAAGGGAACAGTGGGAAAAAGGGTGAGGAGGGCAGAGAGTTATAGTCTTGCATTTTTATGTCACTCAGGGTCTTAGTAAACTGGTGTGTATACCTGGAAGTATTAAAATCAGCTTATGAAATTCCTTTTGTGACTTTTAAGGCATAATTTTTGTCTTACATGGTGCAGAACTCCAGGCTTAATTTAGACACTCATATCTCTAATGACTTAGATAATTCTGTATATTGAAATTATTAACATTAATTCAGCATTTGCAGAGAAATAAAAAGACAAAATTAGCAAAAGTATTTAAACATGAGCAAAACTTTAAGCAGAACTGATTCCTATCTCATGTTATTAACAAAAAAAAAAATAAAAAAAAAGGAAATTGGGAAATTGCAGGTTTGAAACAAGTTGTTCCAGTTTATGAGCAAAGATGCTCTTAAGAAAAAGAACTATCTATAGCTTTGTGTCTATGAATACAAAACACGTGTCAGATATCTAATGTATCAGATTACACCTAAGGTTTATTAAATATGATTTAAATCTAGTAATACACCTAACATATTAATGGAAGGGACTGAAAACAAGAAAGTTCCCACAAAAAACCCTAAAAGTAAACAAACAAAACATTCAGACAACTTTATCCACAGTTTTCCTAGGCCATCTTTTTAACCACATTTGCCACTAAAATGCTTGAGCTACATTTGAAAAAATGAATATTTTGAAGTGACCTAAAGAGTGGAAAATACTTGTGAAAGGAATGGCTCTTCTCAATGGCACAAACATATCTGCCCACAAATGCAATCAGCTGGAGCTGCAGAGAAATGTTAATAATGACAGCTTCCAAAATCTGTTTCACTTTATGCCTTATGACCCATACAGCTATTTGTAGAAGTTCCCTAGTATCACCACAGAAATCATACATGGCATTCTCTGTTTCTGCAAAGACAGGAAGAATATTATTTCTTCACTATTCTTTCAATAAGATCAAAGATCACCCTTAAGAAAAGCTCTGTAGACTTGCTATGAACCTGAAGAGGTTAAACTTTGATTCTGAGGAGTGGAGCCAGTACTCAGAACTCAGAAGCCATCGATCATAAAATATTCATCATGTTGCAAAAGTCTAAAAAGTCATCTCCCTCTACCCTAGCAGGAGATTATTTTTCATTATGTTGTACATAATGAGGTTCTACAAACCAAAAACCAACCTGAACAAAAAATACTCAGCAGAGAAAGCTATTTTTTCTTAATTTTTTGCAGATGCTGAACAGAGAGCAACATGAATTGCCAACCACCAGAACATCCTCAGTCCTAAAGGAAATGATGAGTGCTAATAAAAACCACACATAACTGCAGCAACTTGAAGCACTGCTTCACCTAAAAAAAAAAAACAACAACCAAAACCCCAACACATTCAGGCACATCTAGGGTGAACTCCATGTGTGTCATATCAAGGCACACAGTATTAAATGGCAATTTCTACTAATCTAAATTCTGCTAAGATTCTCTTTCCTAATTCTATATAAACATGCTATAAGAGCAAACCAGTAGCAATTCCCATAGCAACCACCAATTAAATTGCATCTAGTAGTACGTGGGGAATAAATAATGCTGTTAATGTATTATAACCACGTGTGCTACTTTTGCTGGCATGGATTTAATTTTCTTCATAGTATCTACTATGGGACTTTGTTTTCAAGTTTTACTGGAAAGTGTTGATAATGCAGTGATCTTTTCATTACTGCTTGGCAGTGCTTACACAAATTCAGGATAGTTTTACTTCTCACCCCACTACAGCAGTGAGTAGGCTGGAGGTGCACAAGAACCTGGGAAGGGACACGTCTGGGACAGCTGAACTCAACTGGCCAAAGGGATATCCCATACCATATGGCTTTATGTTCAACATATAAAGCTGAGGAGAAAGAAGAAAGGGGAGGGCATTTGGAGTGATGGCTTTTGTCTTCCAAGTCACCATTACATGTGGTGGAGCCTGGCTTTCCTGGGCATGGCTGAACACCTGCCTGCCAATGGGAAGTAGTGAAGAAATTCCTTGTTCATCTTTACTTGCACACATGGCTTTTGCTTTACTCCTGTTGCTGGCCAAGGTTAAACCACAACACTGTGTTACTTGCCCAACCACATCACAAATCAGAACATAAATGGTTTTTAATCAATCAAAACAAAAAAAAAAAACAAACCCCCAAGGAACCCCAAAAACAAAAAAGGGACTTGATGGGCTTCTGTGTAATATATATTCCTGTTTTGTAAGACTATAGATGAAATTTCTGTATTTTATATGTATATATTCCTCAAAGAACTGGTAAAAATTCAAATATTATTGACTTCACAGGCTGCTTGTCAGAAGCAGTTGTTTTCACTGCATATGGAAACAGGAGATAAGTAAATAATAAGACACTTCTGTGGGTTTAATAAATTTTGATTGTTCATGTGTGAGTAGCATATCGCAGTGCTGAACTGGACGCTTTAATAATAAAAAATTAATTTCTATTGTTGATTACTGACAAATTCTACTAAATAGGTATTATATATTCTGATTTGCTATTATTTGTGAAAAATTGTTTTTCATTTTACACAAATGCTGTGCCTTGCTCCTTATATAAAACAAGGCCAGATATCATCCAATTACAGAAAGATTACATTTACTCTAATACACCTAGGAAATAATGGAGACATTTTCTATTATTTGCAGAAATAATTTTTTAATGTTTGTATTCACTCAAGATAATTTCCAAAACCTACTTTCTCCATTAAGAATTCACATAAATGTGCATTTGATTTCACTTGTAGTTTGTTTCTGTAAATTCTTTCACTCTTCATCTTTGAAGATGAAGATGGTTTCTTTGAACCAAAAGAAAACAGGTGTTGCTTCCGGGTTTTTTGGAGGGTTTTCTGTTTTTTTTTTTTGTTTGTTTGTTTGTTTTGTTTGTTTTTTTGTTTGTTTTTTTTTTTTTTTCTTTTGCAACAAACCACAGATTTTGAATATAGGCAGGTGGATATTATCATCGGTTGTTTCTGGTTTACAAGCAAATCAGTTTCTCACTAGTTATATAGTCTGAGCTACACCAGTCCTATCATCAGGGTACTCCTCATGGAAAAATTTAACTCAGTTTCCACTGTGACTCAAGTAAAATGTAAACTTGTCAACTATGAAGATGACAGTAATCCATTGAACACTGTGCATTCCTTTAAAAAAGTATTTACTTAGATACTTTTGCGTATCTGTGATAGATGTGTGTTGAATTTTTTTCAGAAAAACAAAACAAGACAAAACCTGGGAGAGTTCATTAGCTGGCATGTCTAATATAAAAAAAGACCAGTGATATCAATATAATAGTGCATTAACAGCTTCTTTCTTCTGTTTTTCCTTCCATTTATGTGAAATCCAATTTGGATAATGCACTATTGCATAGAAATCATGTCAACCTATAATCCTCCTTATTCAATTTTGGCAGTTCAAATACAGCAAAAAACACTATGGCAATATGAAGTCTGTTTAAAATGTAGTAAAACAGAAAAATGCTTTTTCTGAAGTAAGAAGATTACCAAGTGTAAACTAATATGAATATAAAGACATACCGATATGAAGACATCATCAGCTGTGATGAATATCAGCATATTCTACAGCTTTATAGTGTTTGTGGATAATAGCTTCTTGGACCAATGTTATAATCTACTTGTTCTTTAAAATTTTGAGCATCTTGGGGGTGGGTGTTGGAGATAAAAAGAGAAAAAACCTATTAATATTGTCTAGTCTTGAGAACATCTAGTCTAAAAGTACAATTGGTTTTGATAAAGAATTTCTGGGAGGTGCCAGACCAAAACAATTTTAAAAGATGTTAGGCACTGTGATGTGGTCAGATGTTGTGTCTGAAGTGACAGACATTCAGCACAAGCCAAAATGAAACACTGCATAATGTTCTGAGCTGAGGAAATGGACAGTTAAAAATCAATCTCTATCTCACATTCCCAGTTCTGAACCTGAAAATGACAGCTATTATGCAGATTTACATGTTATCCCTGCTAGAATAAAGCCAATAAATCACTGGGCTCTTGGCTGTTCAGATAATTACAATGTGAGTGGCTGGTATGTGTTGCATCAGGGGGAGATGCTTTCAGAGGGTTAGAGCACAGAGTGCAAAGAATGACAGTGAAAAATGGGCTTGATTTCCATGTTGAGATGAGAGTTTATGACATGCAAATCACTGAACACAGTAACCTATGCTGAGACCCATCAGCCCCCTTTATTAAATAGCCAGACAAGATAAGCCAGTGTAGTGGAACATTTTTACAGAGCTAGTAGATCAGGTGAACAACCATTTAGTTTAAAAGAGATAGAAGAGATTTAATAGTATATTAAAATATATTCCCATGTGTCTTTGCCATACATGATTTCATCTTTGTCACAACCTTCAACATAGAGTATCAGTTTGCTCCTGCAAAAACAGAAGTGCTTTGACCTCCACTTCATTAACAGTTATGATTAGTTTAATTATAATAAACTTATAAATATACCTGTATATCAGAGTATCCAGTAGCAAGATATTCAAGTACACAGACCTGACAAAGGTATTTGACTGAAGACAAAAGTTAAATGTTCCTAAGTCTGTAATCTATGACTTTTCATTTCATCCCTTAATTATTTTTTTCATTCCTCAAGTTTAAATCACATTTCTGTCTTACAACAAATATAATGTGTGTGCTTTGTGCCTCTTCCCTGTAATTGTCCTGGCTTCCCATTTAAAGTGCATCTTCTACCTTCCTGCATGAGACCCTCTAGGATCCTGAAAAAATGTTTCAATTGAAGAATTAACTTCATTATTCTGAATTATTATCTAGTTTTTATGTTAAAATTCCAATAAATGTTCCCAAGGAATAAAAGAAAAAAGTAAATATGTGTAAACAACAGTGTACCATTTTTCGGTACCTGTCTTTTGATTAACTGCTTAAAACTATATGCAAGCAAAAGTAAAAGTAAGCATATTTTTATTCCTGAAAACTTAAGGAAATATCTTAAATACAGATGAGAACTACACTTAGTAAAGATGTCTTGGGAAGTCCCAACACTGGGATGACATTTTCATCACAATTGCGGTATCCTATTACCAGATACAATGTTCAGTTATGATATATTGTTGATTACATATTTCATCAAGTTTCTTTTTCTCTTGATGCTTTATCTTTTTTCCTCTATCCGTAAGAACATGTTTTTCAATTTTGTAGAAAAAAACTCTGGAAGGGGATCTGTAAATAAAGATGTTTATTCTTAGTCTATTTCTTTCTGCTTTACAAGGACTATGAGGAACATCAAGAATGTTTCAATAAATATGTTAAACAGAATTCAAATGCAAAAAAATGCACCAATTTAGTGTAGCACATAATATGACATCATCATCAGTTTGTTGTATCACAAAAACAATAGCTACTTGCAGAGAACGTCAGACAAAAATTCACACTAAAGTAAAGAATAAGTGTATAGAAATTTCCAGTCTACCTGCAATGGTAAACTAAAAACCTTAATACTCCCACTCAATTGGGGTATTAAAATATCTATAAAAAGGGGAGGGGAGGAAAGACAGAGTGGGGAAGCATCAAATGTGAAAGTTCTCTTCAGATCTCTTCAGCAGATCTCTTCAGCAGTTATAAACGGGTGAGATCATACTAACTGTAAAAGAAGACAATAAAAGGTAGCTAAGCTGTAAGAAACTAAGACAAAGCCACTCCAAGAACATGAAATAATGGTTTTATGGAACCATTTTAAACCAAGGAATGAAAAAATTGAGAAGACAAAGAGCCCTTAACTAGGATAGAAAATAGAACAGGTTGAACTGTAGAAGAAAATGGGAGGAAAATAAAACAGGATGCCTAGAAAGAGAGGATGAATTGCACTGAAACAGAAAGTAATGATAGGTTTTAAGTATGCTAAAGGGCATCTTGGAACCAGAGCAGACTAGGTAGATGAAAAGATTGTCCTTGATACTTCTGAGATCGTTACTTATTTGAATACAATCATAATGTATTCAGGGCTGAGGCACATGAAGGATTATAAACATTGGACAAATATGCAGGGAAAGATGCTTGACCTTTTGCCTGATGGAACTTCGAGCAGAAGAAATACAACAAACAAACAAGAGAATAAACACTGCCAAACATTTGTGTACAGCCCTGGACACATGAAATATTTCCATTTTTTTTTTCCTTTTTTTTTTTCCTTCTTTTCTTTTTTTTTTTTTTTTTTCTTTTTTACTTTTTTTTTTTTTTTTTTTCTTTTTTTTTTTTTTTTGCTTGTTTTTGGAAGTGTAAATAACAGATTAAATGTATTAAATGTTTTGTGTTTTTTTGTTTTCCTCATTTCATGAAATAATCTAGGCTGGAGGGGATTTCACATGCCACATGGTCCTACTTTCCTTCCGCCTTCTGGTGTCATCAGCAGGATGTTGGGTTATTTGTTCATGAGTTGATTTACATGACACCAGGTATGCTGGCAACAGAAGTGGTACACCTATCTCAAAGGGGGAAAAGGATCCTGACATAGGAGTTAGAAGGAATAATTGAGATAGCTTTAAGCTAGATTTGAAGGAGGAGGACACAAAAAGAGGCTTGCTACAAATGAGGTTGGGGCCAGGCTCATACACAAGTATTTGAGGCACATATGCTAGCAATGTCTTTCAATCTGCCATTTCAGTGGAGGTGGGATATGTAGATACATACAGCAGTAATGCAAGAGTAAAGATGGGTTGGTTACCATGGAAATGCCTGAGAACAATCAGGTAGGAATTAGGACTTCTCCTTGCAAAAAGATGTTGAGACCATTAGCCCAACTGAAGTGCATCTACACCAACGCACACAGCATAGGCAACAAGCAAGGACCTAGAAACCACTGAGCTGCAGGAAAACTGTAATAAAGTTGTCAACACAGAGACATATTGGGATGAGTCCCATGACTGGAGCTCTGCTATCAGTGGCTAGAAGCTCTTCAGAAGAGACAGGCTGTCCTGGTCCAGGTCAGAATAGAATCAGTTTTCCTTCTTGTAATTTTACTTTCAGCTTAGTCTCTTCTAAGTAGCTGCATTTCCTGAAATTAGTGTCCTGTTTCTCAGCTTCTCAGTTCTAAACTGATGTTTACAGTTACATCTAAAGAATGGTATGGAGAACCAAGGCCACTGCTTGGTTATGAAATATATCTTATGCTACAGAAAGAGAGAAAGAATAAGGGGTTACACTTGTGACCCTCCTTCAGGGAGAAGCAGAGCACACATGTGATCAAAGCTGACTGGATAGGGTACTCCATTCCATCCATGCCATATTATGTTTAAATTTGAGAGATCATGAGGGTCAATCTCACTTCATCCATGGCTGGGACTTCATCCGTGTCCTGGGAGGTTTCTGTCAGTTCATCTGCCCTTGGTCTCAATTCATGTCCTTCTGAATTTGTGTGTTCCTACCTCAAGCTCCCATCTGCTAGCAGCTAACTCCAGGAACCAAGTCTGAAACTTTTCCAGGGCTGCTCTGCAGCCTCAGTGGTGATGTGAGCATTATTGTTGGGAAGGAGGGAGGAATGTGATATAGTTTTTGTGTATATTTGTATATATTTAATTATTTCCTTTTCACACCTCATTTCACTGATTCATTAAAGCTGTTTAGTTTAGTTTCCAACCTGTAAGTCTCTCCCTTATTCTCTCATTCTTCCTTAACATGAGAAGGGAGTGGGATTTATAAAGAGCATCTCTCATTCATTTAATTACCACGTCAGCTTTAGATGGTGACACAGGAATACACCCTGCTAGATCTGTGGTTTGTCAACGCCGATGTACTTGTGGAGGACATGAAGCTTGGAGGCCATCTTGGGTATAGTGACCATGAAATGATACAGTTCTCTATTCCTTGGGAAGTACAGAATGGGGGTCAGAAGAACTGCCACCTTGGACTTCCAGTGGGCAAGCTTTGGTCTGTTTTGGACACTGGTTGACAGAGTGCCTTGTGAGGCAGTTCAGAAAGAAAAAGGAGTCCAGGAAGACTGAACATTCTTCAAGAAAGAAGTCTTAAAGGTGCCAGAACACGCCACTCAGATTGACTGTAAAGATGTTGTGAGGCTATGCAGGGAGAAAATAAAAGGGGTCAAAGCCCTGACTTCTGATAATAAAGATAACAAGAAACGTTTCTACAAATCTTTTACCAACACAAGGAGGACTAAAAAGAATCTCTATCCTTTATTGGATGCAGAGGGGAAACATTATGATTAAGTATAAGGTAAAGGCTGATATACTTGATCCCTTCTTTGCCTCAGTCTCCAGTAGTAGGATCAGTTGTTTGCTGAGTACCTAGCCTCCTGAGCTGGAAGACAGGGATGGGGGCCAGTTTGAAGCCCCCAGAAGGAGATGATTAACAACCTGCTGCAGCACCTAGCATTAGACAAGATCTGTCTGAGGGTAGTAAGGCTCTACAGAGGGATCCAGGTAGGGTGGATTGATGGTCCAAGGCCAATTTCATCAGGTTCAACAAGGCCAAGTGCCAGGTCCTTCACTTGGGCCACAACCACATGCAATGCTACAGGCTTGGGATGGAGTGTCTGGAAAGCTGCCTAGAGGAAAAGAAACTGGGGATGTTGGTCAACAGCCATTTAAATATGAGCCAGAAGTGTGCCCAGGTGGCCAAGAAAGAAAATGATACCTTGGCTTATATCAGAAGTAGTGTGGCCAGCGGGAGAAATGAAGTGATCATACTCCTGTACTCAACACTGGTGAAGCTGCATCTTGAATACTATGTTCAGTTTTGGGCCCTCAGTACAAGAAAGACATTGAGCTGCTGGGGAGAGTTCAGAGAAGTGCAACAAAGCTGGTGAAGGGTCTGAAGAATGTCTTACAAGGAGTGGTGTTTCCCATAAGTCTGTGGGAACTGGGGTTGTTTAGACTGAAGAGAAGGAGGCTGAGGGGAGACCTTATAGCTTTCTACAGATGCCTAAAAGGAAGTTGTAGGGAGGTGAGTGTCAGTCTCTTCTCCCTTGTAACAAACCATATGATGAGAGAAAATGTCCTCAAGTTGCTATTAGATTAGGTATTAGAAGAAACCTCTTCACTGAAGTAAAGGGTTATCAAACACTGGAACAGGCTGCCCAGGGAGGTGATTGAATCGCCATCCCTGGAGGTGTTTAAAAGACATGCTTAGAAACATAGTTTAGCACCAGACTTGATAGAGTTGTGTTAATGCTGGGACTCAATGATCTTAAAGGTCTTTTCCAACAAGAACAGTTCTGTGATTCTGTGTAGGTTGCTCAGGACCTTACACAGTTGGGTTGTGAACATAGTATAAGTTACAGATTCCACAGGGTTTCTGGGAAATTGGTTGCAATATATGATTATCCTCTATCCTCTTTTAAATTTTTCGTTACTACCCATTTAGAAATTCCCATGTTTCAACATGTGTCCATTGCCTGTTTTCCTTTCCTGTACACCTCCAGAAAGAGTCTGCATGCGTCTCCACTACTCTTTCTTATCATTAGAGAGAGCACTAAGGTCATACCTTCACCTTTTTTTTTAAGGACTGAACAGTCCCAACTCTCTCAGCTTCTCTTTGTATGTCAGGCACTCCAGAAATCTTATTGGCCTTTCAGCATGACAAATGCATTTCTTGAATTGTAAAATCCACAGCCATTAGATAAATGAGGGCTTGTTTGTATATATAATAGGTATGGAACTCTGCTCCCCAATAGATTTCCAAAACCTACATGGTATGCATAGAATTAAACCAACGTACAAAGAACCTCATTAACTCGTAACTCATTTAAAAAACTATTTCACCCTTGAATAAAAATAGAAATTAAAACACTAGAAGAATATAAAAGGTATATATTCCTTATTAAGTGTTTGCATTTAATTTAGTTTTCTAATTTAGCAAGAGATTTCCTTAAAACTAGTTACTTAATTAGCCCACTTCTAGGTAGAATAATTCATTTTGGCTAATACATTACCTAAATTGATATGGATATTCTGGGGTCACAAATTTGATATATTAATGTCTAAGAATCTACATCATACTAAATATGATTAAATTATTAGAATTTTTCATAGTATTGTAGCTGGACATGAAGACTCACTTGTGATATTATTTCTCCAAATTGAGTATCTAGTAAATATTGAGGCAAATGTTTCAGAATAACAAAGGAAAAAGTAACCATAGTAAATATATTCCTCTTCAAATATATTTTTTCTTCAGTTTTATAGTATATTTTCTCTCAGACTATTCTAGTCAGTTTGAAAAAATAAAACTGGAGTTCGAACTTCTAGCAACTAACTGTTGTGTTCAGGAGCTGAAATTTAACACCAATTAAGATTTTTATAGTAACTCTTACCTACTCGCTTATGCTAATAATTACAATTTTAGAAGTTTTGGGTTAGAAGAATGATTTTACATGAAACTATTCTTAGCCCAGTTGTAATAAGCTAACCCTTATAAAGTGATCTAATACTGCAGGTTATTTATGATGAAATTAAGTATTTCACTTTTCTTTTCCATCTGCACTGCCTAATGAAGTATTAAAACATTTATCTTTATTGTATTTTAGTCTAAACTCTTCAGACTACTTGCTACTTGTTTTGTAAACTTTATCAGTAAAACCAGCTTTCAGCTGAAGCTGATATTAGCATACTCTTTATGCCATGGGTTGATGTAAAATATATTTGTTTTGGGAGATGGAAGTGAATTGATGCTAATCTAACTGAAGTGAAAAACTGGGGCTGGTGACCAGGAATTGTCTGTCTCTGAAGGATAAAATTACAAGACAAGACCAAAGACATTACAAAACACAGAAAATGAAAAGTTGAAACACAGGTAAATTTTCACCTCTTATCTTAGGTATGAGCACTAAGATGCCCCAGTAAGGTGGGACACGAGGATGTCACTGTTCCACCATCTTTTTCCTTTGAACGTTTAACAAGCAATTTTATATAACATTTAGAAGAATTCTTCTAAATATATCATTCATCCTTTGTACAGTATGAAAAACCCATGCAATTTCAAGGAAGCTTTTGCAACTTTCTCTCTTGTGTAGTAATTATCTCTATTTTAAACACAATTGCATTCTATATCCTAGAAAATAACTCCAAAATGAATAAATATAATTAAAGAAAATCTATAATAATTACAAAATCATTCTTTTTCATTAAATTGGGAAAAAAAAAAAGGTTTTCTATACAGGAATTCAAAACTTACCATTTTCTCTGCATACTAATTCTTTTTTTAATATGAATATTAATTTCCTCACCCCTTTCAGCACAGTATATGTGCAAGCATCAAAAAAATCCCATTACTGCTACTTGTCGGGTTTCTCTATTATCCCCTCAGGAGCATGCAGCACCAGAGTTTCCTGCTGCATTGAAATAAAAAGGTTCTGATCTACCATATATATTTTTCTTATATTGAATAAGTATGAAAAAATTCACAGAATTGTAATAAATTATTTTGACTACCAATTTCCTTGAGTGCAGTTGAGCTGAGTGAATAATTTGCAGTGAATCAGTCATGGGATTAATTTCTCTCTTTCTTTACTTATATAAAATCTATGAGCCATTCCTAATATGTTTGAATTTTTCCTGTCTAGAGTAGAATCTCTTTGAAGCACATGGAAGTGTTTTCATTGAAGACAACAAACATTCTGTCAGTGGAACTGTACCCAAGAAATATGTCCCCCAGGTTTTCAAATCTGCATGAATTGATCACACAGGGTCAAATTCAATCTCTGCTCTTTTAAACTTACTAGTAAATTTTTATACGTAAATAGTCATATGTAGCATACAACTGAACTACTCATATGCACAAAGTTGAGTGTGTGCACAAAAAAGTGTAGTATCAGCACTTTAAGTCTGGGCCTTGCTGCACTGTGATGAAGTGTTATTTTCCCTCTGGTCCTTTGCAATCCACTTTCCAACCAGGGAAACCATCTTCAATTACTGGAAATGCCTTGCTATGCATCATTAGATAAATGCCTTTTTAATACAGAGAATCCAGGTGTGCTGGTAAAATACTATAATTGAATACCTTTAATGTCTCTGCTTCATTAGGCAATGACAAGCTGTCATGATCTTTTCTTACTTATTCTGGTTGAGTTAATAGCCCTTTCCTTGGGCTATTAATGATGACAGATCATTTATTGCTCTTTGAGGATACAAATACGTTTCTATCACTCTTTTATACATTTTCCCTACCCCATAGATTAACTTGGAAGGCTATGTGCTATTTTGAAAACAGAAAGTTATACATACCTATACCTCATGCTTGTAACTGAAACATATTCAAGTACAGAATTAATTAAAGATTACTTTCTTAATCAAGTTTCAGCAATACTTCCTTTTGAAATTATTTCAAGATCTGATACTTCCTCTACTGACAGACTGAAGAAAACCTATGTTTTGTGTTTTAAATCACATGAAGTATTTGTATCCAACTTTTTTTGCTAAAATGAAAAATATGAATGTATTAATAAGAGGTCTTATTAAGAGAAAGATAACTAAATGCAAATGATCCATTGTGGTGTACTTCTATAAAGTGCAATGAAACCTTCACTACATCATCTGAAATGTTATGCATTTATAGATACCATTTCAATACTGACTGGCAAATTTTACATATGAAGAAGGCAATTTCAGTTCAAAGGGAAGTTATAATTTTGGTTTTTCTTTTTTTACTTTAAGGTAATGCTATCTTAAAATATCAATATGTAAACCATCTGCCTCATGAAAGAGGAATTAATAACACATAAAACAAATAAAACAAACAGATATGGGCTGGCACAGATCAGGACCACAGGCAGACGAATGGAGGGAATCCTTCCAGGATGCCGGGTGAAGGGAAGTACTGATGGATAATACTGATTGACTTAGAAAGTTTTTCACCATGAAATGAAAATGAAATCCCCACTTTCAAGGTTCAAGAGTAATTCATACAATGATTACAGCATCCTTATCTAACACAGAGATCTGGACTGAATGCATAAATTTCCTAAAGTTAGTATTTTGAACCTTCTTTGAGTTTTCTCAACTGGAAGAACTTTTAGTGATAAAGAGCAATAGCCTTTAATTTATAAACTTGGAATTAATCAGATAGGTACTTCTATAAATTTTCTAGAGCTTTGTAGAGAAAAAGGTAAAATATACCTTAATTAGACAATTAAATTTCATCCAGCAAAAGTTGGTACACTATTTCTGTTCAGCTGTGGGATTCAATGTCCGTGATTCAGAATGATATGATTTCTTGTTGTGTGTGTTAATATGATCTGTACCTAGAAACAATTCAGTGTGTGGCTAGATTGCCTAGGCTACCAAGCTGTGTTCTTTTTACTCTTAGTGCTCTGAAATTACCTGCCATGGCATGGAATGACTGATACTCAGGGGTCCTTTGTGAGCATCAGTACTTTATTCACAAAACACCTCTATTTTATACTTGTCATTACCTTGTCCATGAGTACAGGCATAGTTCATGTTACTTTATAATTGGTTATAATGGGCTGATCATGCATACTTGTTGCAAGCTAATAGGTTACAACAAATTGTTCACATGAAGCAGAGACTCCACTAACTAGTTAATGCAATCTTTCCTAAAAAGCAAAACATGCTACTCTATTCTTTTACCAAGGTCTTGGTAAGTGTGTTATCTACATTCTTCTTGCCCAAAGTCACCAACTGCTTTCCTTCAAGGGTAAAGTGACAGGACAAAGTATTCAAAACTTAGAACACTGTCTGCTACAATTACCCTTCTATGGCAGCAACTCTTGTCTCTTCTTCATCTACAGAAGAGAACTAAAAACACTGTGCAATGAAGTCTGTTTTAATAACCAGCTGTTACTTGGATGTTACTACTCATAATCTCCTCCACCCAGTGAAATAAAAACAGTGCTACCATTTGTGGCTGCATGTCTTAAGACCACAACTCTTACCAACGTTAAGCTATCCCAGGTCAAAACTTATTTCCCTTTCCTGACAGATAATATGAAGTTGAATATCTCTGAGATCAATTATTAATGTGAGGTTTTGAACAAAGAAATTAATTAATTCTTCTGTCAGGGAATATCCTCCAAGTCTCTAAAGTCTTCAGGGTGAATGATAAGGATCCGACAGAACTGAATTTCAAAAAAATAAATTTCACTAGAGTTATCCAGAAGCCCCTTCTATAGAGGCTCTGCAATGACCAGAGAAGGAAGTCTTGATGCCCTGAGAATAAGTACTTCATTGGTCTAGTCTGTAGCTGGCACTGGATTTTATTATTAATTAATTAATACAGATCGATGAAATCAACTAAAGAATTAGAAACAGAGTCCCACAAATACAGAGAGTAACATACACCTGAAGATTTTATATTTTTCATCAAATTAATAGACAGTAATGCACTTTTCCTGTTTTGAACTTTCATGTCATAAGTCCTTGGTGACAAATATGCAGCAAATATAAGTATGATTTCAAACTGATTTCTTTTTCAGAAAGCAAAAATATTTTTTGCAATATCTGCTTATTTGGATAGCCACTTTTTGGCTGAATTTGTACAAGGAAAATTAAAAGACTTCAAAAGATATCATTCTAGTCACTACAGAAACGTAGAAAATATTTTCTTTTTCCTAAAACATGTAACCACAAAATTTAAACGTAAAAGCTATTCGCAGACACTAATAGATAAGATGGTAAAATCTCCTTTCCCTTTGAATTCCAGATCAGTTTTCTTGGTTTGAATGTCCAGTAAAACTTCTTGAAGTACCTTTATTCTATTGTTTACATGTGAATCTTAAATTCTCTTCTGCATAGTCAACAGCTCCAAAGAAAAAATCCTTGCTTTCTACTCTAATTATGTGACTGTTCATATTATTTAAGACTGAATAGAAAAATACATCCTGAGTCCATATTACTTCAATAATTTTTTTCAGTGAGATTCATAATCATACCAGTTTCTGAGAACCATTTCCATGTCACTTGATTTGCTTTTGCCACTCATTCTTTAAAAAACACCAGAGTAGAATTATATCCTTGTCATTTAGACGCAGCTGCCTAAATTCTTCTCTGGGGTCTAAACTTAAGGACTATTTCCTGTGAGCTTTGGACAACTGTTCATTTGTGAAAATATAACTATATGTGGTAGCTATATGTGATAATATTCTACAACTTCTGTATGTTCCATTGACTACAGGAAATGCTTTTGTTCTGGAATAAAAATCAAGTTACAGCTAATCAGATTTGGGACATAATGCTGGCATGAAAGGAAATCAGAACTTTATCTTCTCATTCTTTCTTTGACCATTTTGAAGCTTCAGATAATAATTCCTTAGTTTTAGACAGTATTACATAAAAATACTCTCAGCAAGACAAGAGGGCACGGTCTTAAGTTGTGCCAGGGGAGGTTTAGGTTGGACATAAGAAAGAATTTCTTTACCGAGAGGGTGATCAGGCATTGGAATGGGCTGCCCAGGGAAGTAGTGGATTCTCCATCCCTGGAGATATTTAAAAAGACTGGATGTGGCACTCAGTGCCATGGTCTGGTAACCGCAGTGGTAGTGGATCAAGGGTTGGACTTGATGATCTCTGAGGTCCCTTCCAACCCAGCAAATTCTATGATTCTATGATTCTATAATATATGCAAATTTAAGTTTTAGTTTTAGAGGCAGTATAGTTGGAAGTCTATGATCCATGAATATGTATGGAAGTTCTGTTAGGAAATTCAAAATATAAGATAACCTTCAGAGTGTACGAGCAAAGTTCATATAATTAATATCTCAGAAAAAAGTACTTAATTTGATTCATTAATTATAACACTGAAAAATTTCAGCAAGACCTTAAAGTCCTTGAACTCTAAAATAAGAGTAATTTCTGTCACCAATATGGAATTGGATATACATAATATTATCCAGAAAAAAACCAAAAACTCTTGATCCTCTTGAATGGAAATTATTTTCTAGAAGAAAAACATAAAAGACTGAGATAAAGGCTAAGCTAGGTTTCAAGCACTAGTCTATTTGATGTCTTAAGAGTAGGAATAAAGCTACTTTGTTCTAAACTATTACTGGTAAGCAAAGACTTCTGTTTTCTGTAATATTAAATCATAACTGAACTCAACTGTCATGGCTCAGGACATTTATGAAGAAGGTAAAACAGAAGAAGAAAGACCCAAGTGTCCCAAGTGTCAGTGCATAAGATATCTGGTTAATTTTGTTTTCCATATTCCATCATTAAATTTATTAAAGAATCATGTTTTTTCTGTATTTTTAAACAAATAAGTAATATAAATTTTCTCTTGTCAAAATTCTTATTTCACTCTATGGCTCTCAAACAGGAAAACTTAAGGGCCAAGCTTAACTGAACTGTCAAATCTAGCTGCTGGCTAGGATACATGGATGAAAAAAAAAGGTATCCAAGACCATAAAAATTGTTGGAGAATGATGGCAATTCATAGATTTCCAGCTCCCAGTGTACCCAAAATATTTGTTGGAGACCTTTCCTAATATGGATATTGGGAGGATACAGCAACACATAGAATACGAGTTTAAGTTTTAGAGTTTGACAGAAATGATCAATGAATCTCAGCTTGATAGAAACTTACCTCCATGGCCATCAGTTCTTGCCTGTTAATGTTAGTTATGTTTTGGCCTATACATTCGAGGAAAGAGCTATTGGAAAAATATGTTGGTTTTACACTTACTTTTTTTTTCTTTTTTTTTTTTTTTTTCTTTCTGACATCGGTTTCTCTGGAATACAAAGTTTGTGTTTAAAGCAAAATTAGTTGGGGCTTTGTTTGTTGGCTTGTTTGTGGGTTTTTTGTTGTTTTGGTTTTTTTTAAAGAAAAAGCAAAGAAGCAAGCAAACAAAAAACCTCAGTGAGTACTCTGCAATTTTGTAGCAGATAGTTTCCCTCTTTTTTGTAACTCCTTTTGCTTTCTTGCTATTCACTTTCTGCTTCTGACTCCTTTCTTTATCCTCTGTGATTAATGATTGCGTAACTGCTTCCTCTCCCTGTCAAGAAGTGCACAACAAGCTTGTACCCCTGAGCAGCATATTCTGAAAGAAAAAAAGACTTTCCAATGAAGCTGAAATGAAAACTGAAACAAATAATACCCACTGTAATGAAAACACACACAGAGGAATTTAAGAGTGAAAGCCAGTAAAGGCACTTAAGAAATTCCAGTCGTGTGCAGTATAATCAATATCTTTCTTCAGAAACCAGTTTTTAGAGCATATCATAAACTTTTTCTAAAAAAACATACCTAACTTCTTGCAAATGGAAGAGCTATTAATTATGGTACAGTTTGCATTCATCTCTGTTCTGGTTTGGTTTTTAGTTATGAAATGAAACAACTGACAAAAGTGATTGCAAATATGTGTGGTAATTGGAAGTTTAAAATTATATCCCTCCATAAACTCTTAACTTACATAAACAACTCTTTCTTGTCTAAGGCTTTCACTATCCAGTTATTTCCGACACAGACTGTCTGGATTGGGAATAAAATAATCTGGGAATGGGTTGGGAAGGCTTCATCTTCCACTTCTGGCTAGGAAGGTGAAAGGAGCAAGTATGAAGAAACTCCCTTTAAAAGCTAAAAATGGTCTTGCATTGTAAACAAAGCCATCAACTTCTGTGTCAGTACTGAGATATTTTCTGTTTTTCAGTCACCTTGCTAGGTTGTAGCTTCTCACCTCATACATTATCAAGATTATTCAAAGGGGTGATATTAGTCTGATGGAAAGAATTCATAAAAATTTGTTCTCTCTTTGTAATCCATCTTAACAGTATGCCTGCTGTTGTACTCAGCATCATCATTTATATGTCCAGATAGCAATAATTAAATTCATGTTTGACCCTGACAGAATCAGAAGAGCATTGCTTTCTCTTGGATATGATTCTTACTCTTCTAGGAGTGTCATCATGAAGTTTTACAGTAACAGTTTTGCTTCCATTCCACTGGCTTATCAGTGGAAAGGAGAAAGACTTAGTTATTTATTACCCAGAATTAGAAAAATTCAACTGGTCATTATATACCTCTAAAGGAAGGAATGATTTCACCTTCTTCTACCTAAATTCATCTTTTGCTGGGAATAGATTTGACCTGTAGCATCAAATTTTTCTTTCCTACTTCAGCTGTTTCTTCCATGGGTGAACAAAATATTAGTAATAAATTCTTCTTTTCCCAAAAAGGGAAAAGGGTTCCAAAAGCCAAAGAAATAGAAGAAAGACAAAACTCATGAAGGTCAACTATTGTTTGGAAATAAGTCCCTGCTTCATGCTATAGTTGTATTGTTTTTGATTTTTTAAATTATTATTCTTTTTCTGAAATGATCAGTGGTAAAAATGTTTACAAGAACAACATGACCATGCACATTTCACACAAGTTTCCTTTCTACTGACCAAGGGAACTCACTCGTGCTGCTGTGTCTGCATCTTTGAAAATGTATAGGCTGTAGTGTACTATTTGAAGTGATGAATTGAATTGGAGAATTGAAGGCTAAGTCAAGAAGATTTTAAGCCTCCAAATGAGGGTGCATGATAAAAGTAGGATTATTGTATGTAGTTTTACAATAAAATGAGGCAACAAAAGATAAAAGTAAATGAGTTTTTGTCTACTTCATGCTACAATGACAAATTTTACTCTGTGGAAAAAAAGAAAATAAATGGTAATATTTAAATAGCAAAAAAGTAGATGCCTTGAGCAATACAGTCTTATGAGGAGAATACATTGGCAAACAATGATTTTACAGCACTTCAATTCTTTAATAAGTGAAAATGTAAGTCTTGTTTTTTCTGGTCGTTGGAGGGAAACAGATAGTGTAAATGACCATTTATGTCATTTCACTTGACACTGACCTTTCACATACATAGGGCATCTATTTGCCAAGCTGTTTTTAAATTTCTGTATCACAGCTGAAACATACAGATAAAATTCCATAAATATTTCAAAAGTCATTGCAAGGCAGAAATTATTTTGACCAGATGCAAGCAGTTTATTTCCATTCCTAACTTTTTTCTGAACTCTGCTCATGACAGTAGGACACGTATTAAACTCCTGGAATGACAGTACATATGTAAATTAGTTCAATCTTATTTCTCCAGGTGATTCTGTGGGGCACATAGAGTGTTTCTTTTTATTCTACCATGTTTTAGGGATGGATGGAAGGAAGGATAGGCCAAAAAGGCTCTCCTTCAGAAGCAATAATATTTATTGCAAATAGTATCAAAACATTCTTCTGTGTTTCCTGTTACTGTCAAGAGACCAGTAAGCTTCTGCCACTTCCTTCCTGTTTGTTCTTTCTAGTTTTCTTTCCCATGGCTCTGTTATTTCTAAGTTGGTAGGGAGGCTATTAAGCAGAAGAGTTTCCTCTTTTGGTTCCTAGAACTTTCAAAACACATCTACAAAACCAGATACGTGCTATTGCACACTGGCACTGAGACAGTAATTATAAACTAGTTCTAGGCTATCCCAGGCACAGAAGCAAAAGCAAGTTCAGATGTATGTGGTTTTTTTCATTGAAACTAATGAATATCTTCTTAGGTCTGATAATACACAGACCTAGTGTTTAGCCATGTAAGCAAACATTTCCTTAATAATTTTAGTAGAGATTTTCTTCAACTCTTTTACTGAGAGATTTTTTTTTAATTTATTATTGGACAGTCCAAATGTGACCAAATCTGTGGTTCAAACACTGTGTAGTACTCTTGAATCTCTTCCACATAGTTCTTTGCTCTGGGATCTGAAGTGAGGTTTTTTTGTAGCTGCATTGCATTGTGGCTTTTTTTGTGATGGACATGTCCAATTTGGTCTTTCTCTTCCTCAGTAATTTGCAGCAGATGACCTCTCAGATCTTAACATAAAATGGTATTACAAATGTTCCATCTGTATTTTTAATGGGTGCATTATTTCCAGTTTTAGAACTCTAGTCCTCAAGGTCTTCCTGTTCTTTCTGATCTTCCTTGGCTTTCTTATCAGTACATTTTACTAGCATGCACTTTTCAGGTCATGGTAATTTTTGAAAATATAGTGTGAAATAAGAAAACAAAATGATCCTTTGGTAACCAGTCCTTTGAAAGATGTTCCGCCTTTCAATGTTACTTGCTACTTCTTCCCCTTTGATCAAAGTAGTATACTATTTTTGTGATAAATTTTTTTTTGCACCCTAAGTAAGCTTCTCTAAAAGTACCATATAAATACTATAATGAAGAATATCAGTGAACTTCAGGAAGATAACGTTTCCGTTTTCTTGAATATAATTCTTTATCGAAGGAAGACATCAGTTTATTTCAGTGTAATCCATTTAAGTCCATGTTGTTTTTAAGATCCTTTTCCATTTACAGAAATATTTTTTGTTGTTCTTCACATTACTCTCTTTCCAGACCCCTGTTTGGTATTTGTGTAACCTTGAGTTGCTGTGTTTTTCCTCAGATTTTCCCTTCTTTCTCCTTCCCTTCCCTCTTTATCCAGAGAAATGATACTCCGATGCAAAGTATCACCCTACAGTGATAGATTTATTAACAAGAACTGCTGTGAGACCTGAACTTTCCTCAGTCAGGTCTGGTGCAAAGCTTATTACAGCTCCTTACCTGCACTGTGGTAAGCAAGGTGACATTTTTTTACACCTCTGTTGTTAGTTCTGTTTTCTTGACCCTGTTCTCATGAACCCTCCTACCTTTTTTTCCACATTCAGTATCTCCACCTTTTTCAGAAAATGAGGTAAAGTGTTAATTCCATTTGAAAGTCACCTTTATCTTTTATGTCTATTCCACTGTTCCTCCTTTTTTGTTTTGTTATTTATATATTTGAAGAGTCATCTGTGAGTTTTTTTTTTTTTTATATATTCTTTGGATACCATGACAATGAAAGCATTGAGATATGAAAGAGTTTAGGGGGGGTTAGAGACAGAGACAGATTTCTTGTTGTCAGAACTATGCTTCATTCCTTCTCCCTGGTGCTAGTGATCAGAGTCTCAGAGACGAAAGAAAATTCCTTTTCTTCAGCCTTAATTTAACACTGAATGTGAACACAGGATGTGATCAAATAAAGCTATGCAAAATGCAAAACCCTGAATGAGTCCACTCACCACAAGCATAGCATAAGTTTGAGGATAATGACTTTTCTGCAGAGAAGCACCTGATGATTTTGAAGCAGGTGAGGGTGATGCTGCAAATGATGTCAAGTGTTCGAAGATGCTATCAGTTGAAATATCATAATGTAGCCTTCTACCTCAGGCAGTCTTCCTCTCCTTCATGCTAATATCTCTTTTCTTCCACAAAACACCTTGTCAAGGCATTTCTCATTTAAATTAATCTTTCATTATTTTCCATATTTTTCTCTTTCTTCTCATCCATTCACAGACTTGATATGTATTGTATAGCACAGATTAAAAACTAGGATCTTTATTCTCAGTTGAGTTTATTCTCAGGAGTAGTTTAAGATGAAGACAACAGAGTAGCATTATGTCACTCTTTTAGCCAATAACTGGGTGACAGATGCTCTCTGTTAACCCTCTCAGGGGAAGATATAAAGGGGAATAAAGGGAGGCAAAGGAAGGAAACAGCAACTTGTGCCAGTGAAAGGTGTTCTTCTCAAGCAAGAAAAGGATTCAGTACCAAAATTATAACAAGGTAACTCTTGAGGTCTGTACTATCTTAATTGTTGCATAATGCATATAAAAATGTAGCATAGTTAACGATTTTCAAGCTCCATGTTCAATACATGCATTTCTGTTCATTAATTATAATTTCATTCTTCATTTCCACATTCTTCATGAAGAAAGGAGGGAATATCAGGAACTGACCTTTCCCACCATAGCAGCTAGGAAAAAATTAACTCCATGGGGCAACATAAGATACATATAATAAATCAGAATTAGGCTAAGTGCAGTCTATTTTCTTTTGGACAGTAAACAGCCAAAATGCAGTTTCAAGGACAGTAGGAGAATGAAAGAGGCATTCTAAGCCATAGTTTTAAAATACTCTTGTTTTTTCTCCTTCATAAAAGAGGAAAAAATGTATTTTTCAATTTTTTTTTCTCTAGGCAAAGAAATATTCTGAGACCTTATGTGATACTGCAGAAATTGTAGAACAGAACTTGCAGAGAATTGCTCTAAAAGTGGAAAATTGAAGTGTTCCCAAAAAAAAGCTTCCCTTAAAATCTCTTAGCTTAGCTTTGTAAAGATGACACAATTAAGAAGTAAGCAAAGTTCCGCAAATAGAAAGGATATATCCTAAATTAAATGTTATATAGAATATCTATAACAGTAATTCCTGAATCAAAAGTATAGAATATGAGTGCTGTTGTAGGCATAGTACCTACAAGGTGCATAAATATTACTATGATGGTCTTTCATTTGTTTTTGTATCATGATTAATATATAAGAATTAAATCATTATACCGAAAGAATAAAAATTAATTTATATTTCAAGGAATTATTTCAATCTTGTATAAGGATTAATTTTGAAAATGGGAAAGCTCTTATTGCATGTCTTCATTTATACTGAATGCTGTAGGTGAGAGCATACTGTAAATGTAATTCTCCAGTGTTCATGCATTTTAGATAATTTCAAAGCCGAGCAACTTTTATCATAACTGCAGAATATTTTCATCCATTAGAAGGCTGAACAATCTCTCTTTTAAAAACTGTAATCATAGTTATTCTGCAGTAGTTAAATACAGTGCTTTTATTCTACGAAGAACAAGAAAAATAGTATTTTCTCTGTAGCAGTGACTCACTAAATAGCCCTGAAAGGCTACTGTAAGCAGTGAAAGTTACCGAAATTGTCAGTGTTAGAATTATTCTGTAAAGCCATCTTTACAAAATTATTTGACGTAAGATATCAGGCATTTCAGCTCATTCATTTGCAGTGTCATTGTTACAGTGAACACTACAGATTCCTCTTTAGTATGCTGGTCATCTCTGTTTTTCTTAGAGTATAGTGAAGTATTAAAGGACTAAGATCTGTCCACTTTAACTGATGATGAGATAGTGAATTTATATGACTGCTGACTTTCTAGAGCAATATACCTTGCAAAACACAAAATAAATTATCTCTGAGGTGTTATTATTTTTCAGTACTGAGCCAACTTTCACAGATGCCAAGCCTGAATCAGTGGATTCAAGGATTATTTAGGTGTTGGATGTACAAAATAAGAATACAAGTGGACATCCCTTCATGAATTTACGGTTGATCAGCTAGTATATAGAGAGTGTTCCTATTCTAGTCACCTTCTCTGTACCTCTTAATTTCAGTATCTAAGTCTCACAGGTTGAAAACCACTGCCCTGGATCAGCACCCCATTTCCCTAAACACTGTGCAGAATTGACCAGAGAGAGATTTTTGTTGCATGGCATTTGTACTATACTTCCTGCTGGAAAAAAAAGATATTTTCAGCTTGTATGAAACTAAGCAGACTTGCTCTTACTCTTAACCACCAAAACCCACATTAGGCTTTGATTCTGTAAATCTTTATATTATGTGCAGCAGAATAAAAAAAATATATGAACAAGGTCAATACTAGCCACGTTTTATACTATGCTGTCTCTTGAGTGAGAGAATGTGCTGAACCAGAAAGCACATAGTGACCTGATCTCTGACATTGAATACACTGGATCTCTGAACCAGTATCTTACTGATAACTTCCTTCTTTACCGTCAAGACTACTAGATAGAAGTGCTGAGAAAAATTCTCTAGAGAAAACTACAGCTACCGAGCTAGTACTGTCACAAGATCTTGATTTGTCACCAGCCCAGGATAACCAGAACTGCTTAGTCAGTGACCTGAAAAAGACACTTGTTTGTATATGTAGCAAGTTGGCTATGGATGAGCAGATAAATGAGTCTTCTGCCTCAAAGCTGGCTGACCTGAGCTAACATTTGCCTCATTAGTATCTCTGAAAGGCCTATCAGTTTACCATAATTTTTTTTTATTTTTCTCTCTAATTCTTCTTCATCTGGATAAATAATGACACATGAAACTTCTAAACATTATTAAAATATAAGGATAGAGAAGACAGTCTGATTCTGTCATTCCTTTATCATCCTGAAAAGATCCAAAGAGCTCTCTGCACATTTTCTTTTTCCACTCAATTAAAAAAAGATCCAAATCTATAATAGTAATGATTTCAATTTTTCACCTCTAAATCAGATGGAGTCTAAGAATACGACAGGAAAGCAGCCTTACTGTCAGACCCTGTAGACTTTATATATGAGGTCAAGTAAGAAAACTTGCTAAGTGAGTCTCTACTTGAACGGACAAGTTGATCTCTGAACCAGTAACATAACAAATATCTTCCAGATTTCTGGGACTTTGTGAGTAGGTCTGGACTCACAGGAGAAGAAAGGACCAGCTCTCCTTTACAAGTTCTATGAGCAGCCTCACAGTCTACAAATTTGACAGCTAAAAAGCCAGTGGAGCTCTTACCAATATTTTCTATATCTCAGTTTATTCCTGGGAAGAAGAAATAACTGAAGAACCAATGAATTTGCTACATTTTGCTCTTGTAGGTGTCAAGAATGTTATATGATGTGCAAAAACTACAGGGATATTTCAGGTTACTCTTGTCCTGGACGCTCTCCAGTCTTTTATGATGGCCTGAGAGAAAATGCTTTGGGAATCTTTATGTATATGAACATTGCTGATTGCGTGTTCTCCAGTGGCTACAGGAAAAACACATCAGAACCAAGCATATTCAGGTTCAGTTAGCTGAAGCCAAGGTGGCTAGACTGGTAGTATAACAGCTAGTATGGCATTTGCTACAGTGACTTTTTACAAGGGCATGTAGCAGTGGGACAAGGGGTAATGAGTTTAAGCTGAAAGAAGGTATGTTTACATTAGTCATAGAAGGAGATCAGGTTAGTCAGATAGGACTTACCTTTTGTGAAGCCATCCTGACTTGGCCTGATCACCTGGTTATTTTATATGTACCATGTGATGCTACTCAAGATGCTGCTCCATAACATTTCCTGGCACCAAGGTCAAACTGACAGGTCTATAGTTCCCTGGATCTTCCTTTTGACCCTTCTTGTAGATGGGTGTTACATCTGCTAGTTTCCAATCAACTGGGACATCCCCAGTTTGCCAGGAGTGTTGATAAATAATGGAGAATGGATAGGTGAGCCACTTCTGCCAGCTCCTTCAGTACCCTGGAGTGGATCCTGTCCAGTCCCCTTGCCTTGTGCACATCCATGTGGCACAGCAGAGAACTGATCATTTCCTCGAGCAAATCTGAAACTGTTGAAGTATACTTTCAGCAAACTTTATCAGGGACTTTATTCCTTCATTTCAAGGAGTTTCTAAAGACACAGTTTTTTATTTAGCATATTCATTTTTCTTTTTCCTTTCTATTTTGCCTTCTATTTTTACCTACTAAAGTATTTTATATTGATTAACATTGTGGGTTTATTAATTTATTTAACTACTTTGCTATGCTGTATATAAAGAAAGACAATGATGCACTTTTTCATTGTTGTGGAATATTGATTTACGCATCAGGTTTTTAATAGTTAACAGTCTTAGATTCTGATCTCACTTATTGTAAGTGAAAAAATTAATTACATTTGTGTTCTGCTTCAGTTATTATCTATTTAAGCATTAGTTTGATCTTCCAACTTGTATTATGGAGCCAGCTGCAGAGGAGATTTATCTCACATCAGTATGAGATTATCAGTCTAAAAAAAAATAGTAATTGCTTAATATGGGAAATAAATACTCACAGTATGACCCATATTCAGTATGCAGACTTGTTAAAATCAATTAAGAAAATTCAAGGCACAAAGCTGATTTTGCAGATTTCTTCTTTTAGGTAGCACCATCAGCTCTTCACATCTCAGATCTTTTCCTTTTTTTTTTTTTTTTTTTTTTTTTTTTTTTTTTTTTTTTTATAGAGGACTAAAATAGATCATAGCTTTTTGCCTGGCAATTATTACATGAAATAGTGGTTTTTATTGCTATCAGAAAAAAATGGCAGCCTCCATTTAGCTGTCTCTACATAGCTGTCTGCTGTATGATATCAGAGCTAAAATGTCATTAAAACTCACATCATGAGGAAACATCAGAACTATAACATCGAGCAAAGCCATTCTATTTTATAGTGTCATTTTTTAACCTCTTAGATAAGATAGAACAGATTTCATACAGAAAAATTCTTTACTGAACATGAAATAGTTGATTTTTCAGTTAAGCAGTCTCACATATCTACTTAATAACTTCTTTTCAAGTATGTGACCTTATGTATTTCATTTTTTATATATAAATATTTTTATATTTTTATTATTATTTTAGTTTTTTTTAATGTTTCCTTGCAAACAAAATATAAAATAATAATAGTTACTGTCCGTGACACACTGTAACAACATTTGAGGTTGCATCTAGGCTTACTATACAGTTTCTCAATAATCTATGGCAGCAGGTTCAGAATGTGTAAGAAGCACACGAACACCAGTTTACAGATCTAAATTTTCCACTAAGAAAAATTTGAACAAGTCCTAAAAAAATCTTAAAAAGTAATAAAATTTAATGCTGTGAGTAGTCTCCGAAGCTTAAAATTACTTTTATATTCAATTACTTTCAAATCATAGAATCATAGAAAGTTAGGGGTTGGAAGGGACCTTGAAAGATCATTGAGTCCAACCCGCCTGCTAAAGAAGAGTCACCTAGAGCAGGTCACACAGAAACACATCCAGGTGGGCTTTGAATGTCTCCAGGGAAGGAGACTCCACAACCTCCCCAGGCAGCCTGTTCCAGTTCCCTGTCACCCTCACAGTGACAAAATTCTTCCTAATATTTATATGGATCTGCCTATGTTCCAATTTATAACCATTGCCCCTTGTCCTGTTGTTAGTCACCCCTGAGAAAAGCTTGACTCCATCCTCCTGGCACTTGCCCCTTACATATTTAAAAACACTGATGAGATCACTCCTCATTTCCTTTTCTCCAAGCTGAAGAGACCCAGCTCCCCCAGTCTTTCCTCATAAGGCAGGTGTTTCACTCCCTTCATCATCTTGGTACTCATCTGCATAATAATTTGGTAATCACCTGAGTATTTAAGGCTTGCTTAAGGGGTAAGGCATGCTCAGAAATTTCTCCAGAATTTGAGCCATCTTAACATATTTTATGTGATTTATCTTCACTATTCTCTTTCTGAAAAAACACAGCCTTATCTTGTTCATTTTCATTCATAATACTGCTTTGCAGATCTTCCTCTTGGCTTATCATTTTGTTTCACCTCTCTTGGTATTGCACATCTACCATTTTTTATGTGTTTTCAGTTTCAAAGCCTACTCCTACTTTATTATTTTTCTTTCATCACTGCGAGATTATCTTTCCTCTCAGTCAGCCCAGACTCCTGTCTCCTTTCATATCTGTGGCAGATTTCTCATCCAGCATCTTCATTCCTTCGCTCATGCAGTCGGCCATATTTATACTTGAAAACAATTAAATTGATATAATGTAGAAAAATTTATCAGTCAAGATGTTACATTTTATGCATTGTTTTTCCTCTCTTTCTGTTCTTCTGATTTTATACCTAGGTTGAAAGTTCTCTGGAACAGTTGCCACCATTTCTGGTTGTATAAGGAGAGTAACTAGCACAGTCAGTCCCATGATATACAAATACAGATAGTAATAGCAAGAATAATCAAAATTATATAACACTAATAATAATATTTACATCAAATCGCTATTGCTTAAATAATAATTCAATTATATTGCTGTATGTGCAGGAAAAATATGACTCTTTTTTCATTTCTTTACTTACACTTGTGACTTTTCTTAATTATACAAACAGAGAGAGCATGAGCATGACTTCAAAGACAAAGGATTGTATTCTTGTAAAAATCTGTTAAATCTGATATTTACAATCTAGCTAGTTATTCTGTTCAAATATGAGGAAGCTCTTGATTGGGATTAACTAGAAATTCTCTTTTGAATTTTGACAATAAAAGTGACTGGCTATAAAAATGACTGCTTAGACACTGCAATTAACCTAATTAAGTTTGTTCAAGAACCAGGAGTTCACACCCTGAGTAAAAATTTACTGTTAAAGGATCCCATTTTTCATTGTCTGAGAACATGCACAACACTAGTAGCAGAGCTCTTTGGTTTGCTTCTATCTTCTTCAAAAATGTAAAAAAATATTTCTGTTTCAAGTTAGTAATGGTAACAAACAATTGAGGTAAGAGATCATTGTTCAATACATTTTAAAATAAATGCGATGTGTTATTAGGCTGTGATAAAAGACTGTTTTGTTTGAAATAGCAAATAAATGAAAATCTGAATTTAATAGTACACAAATTCTATACTATGTAAATAGTAAATTGTAACAGTATTGTAAAATGCAGCAAAAATGCAAGCCTAGAGAAAAATATTTCCTCTACTAGATTATAGATAATAGTTAGGTTTGATTAGTTGAGACTCATGGCATAACAAGAGATTCCTGAAAACTTACAGACCACTCTGTAGGTGGTCACTGTCTAGAACCTGCCTATGGTTTTCTGGTTTGGGAGTCTTGTTTTGTTTTCCAATCTGAGGGCTTTGAACAATATGATAGAATTGATTTTTAAATTATTGTTTATTTATTTACTAAACTTCACTTACGCATCATGACATAGAACAGAGGCTAGTCACAGTTTTAAAACAATAGTAGTCCATTTCTGCAGCTCAAGATCTCTATTCGTTTTTGTCATTTTAAAAGCTAATGAACTATTTCCAATAGTCAGGAAATAGAGTTAGAATCAGTTCTATAACCAAAGTTGCAAAACAATCTCATTGAATTGATAGAGGAAACAGTAGAAGATAATAAAAATATACAACAACTTGTCTTTCTTGATAATGGCTCAGTTAATGAAGCCAGCCCAAGAATAACACTTACACCAGACACATCCATCCCACTGATAATCCCCAGCAGTGCTCTATCTACAATTTTGGATTTAAATTTCTGTGAAAAAAATCACAGTACTCAGTCTGTAATGCTTTATTGCAAGATGTAAATGGTGCCTGAATAAGAAAGGCATCAGTATGTGAATGTAAATGAATCTGTTTCTTTTCTCCTCAGTAGCAAGATATTTTTAGAAGAAAAAATACTATTTGCTTGAAAAAGCAATTCCTGAAACAGAGTATTTAAAATATATTGACAATATCTTATGGCTTCCAGAAAGACTCATTGTCTCTCATACTATCTGTAATACAGATTAACATCTGCATAGGAATACAAAAGAAAGCTGATTATGTATTTCATCATCGTTCTTTCAATAATCCACACTGCTTTTGGGCATCTGGAAACTAAAAATATACGTTTCAAATTTCTGAAAAACTTTCTGGACTCATCCACTGGGAAAAAAATGCTTATTTTTTTTATCATAGAATCATAGAATTGGCTGGGTTGGAAGGGACCTCAGAGATCATCGAGTCCAACCCTTGAACCACCGTTGCGGTTGCTAGACCATGGCACTGAGTGCCACATCCAGTCTCTTTTTAAATATCTCCAGGGACGGAGAATCCATGAATTGACTGCTTTAAGGTGCATGTTGTTGGCACTCTCCTGTGTCTCAGTTCTGCTTTGGAAGAATCTTTAGCGATGAGCTTGTTCTCGTTACAGTGTTTGTCAAACGTCCCTTCCTCTCAGGAGAGGGGTGACTTCACCCAAACTAACAGATGCCAAGTGCTTATACCACGTATTTGTGAACTAGTCCCAAAGTGAAATAAAAATGAAGTATACCTTTTTCTCTAGGGAAGTAATTCCATGTAAAAATATAGTTCCCTCAGTGACTAATGTGCAAAGCCGTTATTTGAAAAAAAATTTCTGGCTCTCAACCAGAGGACTCTTTGAGGACATAAACATAAGCATATTAAAACCAAACCAAACCAAACCAAACCAAACCATAACAACCCAACATTTTTCTCAGTTTCCTTGAAATATTTTGTATTTTTATGCATTTTGAATGAGAGAGGGTTGTGTTTGGGGTTTTTTTTGAAGATGGAGAAAACTGTATGGCAAAAGGATATTATCAAAAGAGAGGTATAAAGTATATGTATGGGTACAGGCCTGCCTCTTCATAAGTAATTAGTGTTTTGTACTCTTCCTGTTCAATCTGCCTGTTTAGGATATAGGCCTTCTTCTCCTTGTCCTGTACAGTGTTTGTATAAACAAGAAGGCATCTGTCCGTAGGGCTTTTGTAACTTCATTTTCCATGCCTATAAAACTCAACAGCCCTTGACATTTAAAACTTTTACCAAAGTTAAGGAAATACTATTTTGTGAGTGCTAGGAATTCTTTCTTAGAAAACATTCCCACTTTCTGCTAAATACTATCTGTGGACAATAGGGTAGATAACACAATAAAGGCTGTGTGCTATGGAATCTTTGAGGTTACATGATATTATACAAATTAACAGAATCCCATATGATTAAAAAGAGAAAGAAAAAAAGTTTGGGTTTTTTTTTTCCTTTATTTTTTCCCCCTGCTTTCTAACTGTGAAAGTTGTGATATTTTGGTTCGAAAAACTTCAAGTTCTTAATTTTTTACTTGAAGGATCACAAAAATAGGGGAACATCAAGCTAAAAAATAATTAAAAAAAAATAATTAATATTTAATCATACAGTGTTTGGATTTCATTTACCCAGAGTTAACAACTTGTTTTCCAATCACCTTCATGCAAGCTTTCCACCACTGTCACACAGGAAAGCATAACTCTTCAAAATGACTTTGCATAAGCTCACAGCAAGATCTCAGTGAAGCACACATGGGGAAAGAAAAGCAGAAGATCTAACCTTATTAAAGGACAGTAGAATATTATTAGTCCTTCAGGCTGGAAAAAAGTATTTATCAACAACCTCAACTGTGATCCTTTCTTTCAGTACTTGCAAATTGCTTTCTCCATGACAGAGTAATTACACAGTCATGGGTTTTTCTATTTCAAATCATGGCACCCTTCTTCTGAAGATGGTTTAACACTGTTCTTTTACAGTCACAGCTGTACTGTTAAATTGAAGGAAAGTTTAAGGGTTCCTTTTACCTCCTCACAAGTCTTTTCCTTTAGGTTTAATAATCTCAAATACTTTTCTAGTCTGAGACCTGAGAATGATAATAAAAAATAAAGAGAGAATTGAATATTGTATTTGAGTGTTCCACACAGAGTTGAAGGCTCTAGAAGTCTGTGAGAAGTATATATTTAATGAGATATACTGCAGCTATGTTAGTCTTTAAATAGGTGAACAAAGGCACCAAATGAATATCAGAAACAAAAAATCGTAAGCTTACCTGAAGGTGATGGATGTCCCAGAAAGTGAAACATTCTGAGATTTAAAAAGAAAATTCTCATATCACATCAAGAAAAAGCAAAGTACTTCTCAAGATTTTTAAAGAAAAAAAGCTACAGTAATGTAATTTGAAAGATGCCACAGTGCAGTGGCATTCTCAGGGCTACATAAGGCAGGACAGAAGTACCTTCTTGAGGTCATCATGCATTTGACCACTTAAAGGTACACAGCTTGAAGAGGTACATAGTACCTTAAAAGTACTGCACACTCACACAAATGTTTAAGCATGCAGTCCTTATGTTTAAGGACTTCTTTTTTTTTTTTTTTGACTGAAAATTATAGAGAAGTTCCTAAGCAGATGGACTGCCTCTTTGACCCACAGGACAGATAGTATGTAAGTAGTGGATTCTCCGTCCCTGGAGATATTTAAAAAGAGACTGGATGTGGCACTCAGTGCCATAGTCTAGCAACCGCAACAGTGGGTCAAGGGTTGGACTCGATGATCTCTGAGGTCCCTTCCAACCCAGCCAATTCTATGATTCTATGATTCTATGATTTATTTTCAAACTGTTTCCTTTGTCCTTTCTTACATTTAAATGATGGATTTCATCACTTTCTTTGGAAAACTATTCTACAAGTTACTAAAATTCATCTTTGCTAGACAAAGCTGTTCACATGCACACATGTAGCACCAGTGTTTTGCTTGACAGTTTGAAGTACCCGATATAGTTTAGTTTTGATTGCTTCAGTTTAACTTTTTAAAGTTTTTCATTAAAATCATTAAAGATGTGCCTTAACTATAATAATACTTCCAAAAATTTTTTTATCATGAAGAATTATCACCTTTTCCCAAACATTTGTGATTATATTCTATTAAGTAATCCTCCAGATTGTGGCCAAAGTCAAGTCCACAGGTTTCCTAGATAATCCATTTGTTTTGAAGAGCTAATTTTCATACTTACTCATTTGGCAGGTGTCGGCTTTTATAAAAACAGGGTGAAGGAAGGACACATAGGTAACAGATAAAAAGACAGAAAGACTTAAAATAGTAATAGTGACATCAACAAAAGTTCCTGCAAGACAATACAGGAGATTTAAATAATATAAAGAATAGAAAAGTGAAATATTTTTTAAGTATTCTGTATTAGAAGAGTACTCTTCCTTGAAGAGTACTTGAAGGGATTCAAGATAGAGCACAGGAAGTTCCACCTCAATATGGGGAAGAATTTCTTTACTGTAAGGGTTACAGAGACCTGGAACAGGCTCCCCAGAGATATTGTAGAGTCTCCTTCTCTGGAGACTTTCAAGACCCATCTGGATGGATTTCTAAGTTACCTGCCCTAGTTTTGGTCCTTCTCTGGCAGGGGGATTGGACTCAATGATCTTCAGATGTCCCTTACAACACCTGACATTCTGTGATTCTGTGATTCTGTAATTCTGTGTCTGGGAGGAGTAGATGGTTTCATTTCTCCCAGTTTTGACATTTCACTCAGATGATAAAACTGATCATGGTGAGAAGGAAAACTTGCAGAGTGCAGTTTATCCTAGTCTCATGTAAACCCACAAAGTAGTTCTGATAAAACATTATTTTTAAATGTCTAGTTATTATTGTAGATAACAAAGGAAGCTTAGAGTGACTAGCTAAGATTTAGACACCTAACAATAGGACGTATGGGTCCTGTAGACTCTAAAAGTTTCCTGTTTCTACATCTGATGTTCATATATGTTCAAATTTTACTTGAGCTAGATCTTACCTTCTAAGCCTTTTGTGACCTGGTGACTTTGTGTTCTAGTTCTACAGGATTTTTTTCGTTTTTATGAAAGCTAGTCAGAGCCTGCTGGAGGCCCTCTTTTTTTCCACACACACACTCCATTATAATTAATAAAAAAAATATCTTTTTAGTGGGAAAATCTATTTTAGTGTATTTTATATAGTAATAGTGTATAATTAAATGCATCAGGAAACACTTAGAAGTTTGTAAGGTAAAGCTTTTATAATATAAGTCCTGGAAAACTTATTTCTTTGGGCTTTATCACTCACACAAAACCTTCTGTTCCAAATCAGATCATCCTTCATCGATATTAATCAGGCAGTAACAGCACTCAAGAATACACTAGGAGATCAAAAGGACTATTGGTCTTTCTGGTATCATTCAGAGATTAAAGCTGCTGGTGGCCTAAAGCAGGAAGCTTCATTTAAGCTTTTAAGAATGCTTTCTTTGTTCTGTCCATATGCGCCTTCTTCCCTCATTACCAAGGCATCAGACTGCTTCAAATCCTCCATACATGTATTCAGTCAGCATGGTTGTGAGGTAGGAAAATCAGAAGAACAATTAAAGGAAGCTTAAAGTGCTGTGTTAAAGGTATGTAGGCAGCTAAAGATGAAGGGGGAGGGGGATAAAGCCACTGAGGATGAGCCTAGGGATAATCTTCTGTCTGACATCCTGCTTGAGGTGGGAAATGGTAATAAAGGGTGTGTAGCTGGGTTTACACCAGTGTTGCTATGTACCTGTGTGAATGTAGACCAGAAGGACTCCCGTTCCCCTAGGGTGGGGTCGAGATGCTCAGCCTGCCACCTGAAATGGCTGTGCACAAATGGGGAAGAAACAGGAGGATTTAGAGATCTATGTGAGGTCAAGGGGTTATGATCTAGTGGCAATTTCTGAGACATGGTTGGACAGCTCACATGACTTGAATGTGGTCACGGATGGTTACATCCTTTTTAGCAAAAACAGGGCAGCAAGGCAAGGTGGGGGAGTTGTTCTTTACAATTAAGAGAGCTACTTGAATGTATTGAGTTCTGTGCAGGAGTAGATGAGGAGCAAGTTGAGCGTTTGTGGGTTAGAAATAAGGGGCAGGGTAATGTGGGGGATACTGTGGTGGGTGTCTATTACAGTCGACCTTATCAGAATTTGGAAGTTGACAAGGCCTTCTATAGGCAGCTGGTAGCAGCCTCGTGATCACAGGCCCTTGTTGTCAAAGGAGAATTGAACTCCCCTGATATTTGCAGGAAGGTCATTCACAGTCCAAGAGGTTCCTCCAGTGCATTGATGCAGTTCTTGATTGCAATTGGTAGAGAAGCCAACTAGGAGTGGAGCATTGATCAATCAACAAGGAGGGCCTGGCTGAAGCAGTGAAGGTTGAGGGCAACCTTGGGTGCAGTGACCATGAGATGGTGGAGTTCAGGATCTTATGTGACTGGAACATGATTCCAAGTAGAATCACAACCCTGAGTTCAAAAAGGCCCTCTTTAAACAATTGCTGGCAGAAATCCTATGGGACAGGGCACTGGAGGGTAGGGGGCCCCAACCAACCATTGTTGGTTAGCATTCAAGGACAACTTCATCAGAGCTCAGGACTGATGCATTCCAGTGGGAAGTAAATCCAGACAGGGAACTAGGAGACCAGTATGGTTGAACAGGGAATTGCTAGGTAAACTCAAGTGGAAGAAGAGAACCTATAGATTGTGGAGGGAAGGGCTGGCCACTTGGGAGGAATATAAAACTGTTGTTCAAGAATGAAGAGAAGCACCTAGGAAAGCTAAAGCCTCCTTGGAATTAAGCCTTGCAAGAGAGGCTAAAGACAACAGGAAGGGCTTCTTCAAATACTTAGCAGATAAAGCTAACACTAGAGGCAATGTGTGAATGAGGCACTGCTGAATGAGGTGGGTGCCCTGGTGACAGAGGATACAAAGATGGCAGAATTGCTAAACACCTTCTTTGCCTCTGCATACAGCTAGAGGATGTACTCGGGAATCCCAAGACCTTAAGATCACTGAGGAAGTAAAAGGTAAAGGACGAGTTTGCCTTGGCTGATGAGGGCTGAGTTAAGGACCAGTTAATGAGGCTGTTCATCCATAAATCCAAGGGTCCTGATGGCAGGCACTCATGGGTAATGAGGGAACTGGTGAATGTCATTGCTAGGCTGCTTACCATCATCTTTGGTAAATCTTTGGGAAGAGGAGAAGTGCCTGAGGACTGGAGGAAAGCAAATGTCACTCCAGTCTTCAAGAAAGGCAAGAAAGAGGACCCAGTTAACTACAGACCAGTCAGCCTCACCTCCAGCCCTGGAAAGCTGATGGAGGAAGTCATTCTTGATACTATCTTCAGGCACATCAAGGACAAGAGTCTTATCAGGAGCAGTCAACATGACTTTACTAAGGGGAATTCATGTCTGACCAACCTGATAGCCTTCTATAAGGATATAAGGGGGTGGATAGATGATGGCAAAGCAGTGGACTTAGTTTATCTTGATTTCAGCATGGCATTTGACACCGTGTCCCACAGCATCCTTGGAGCTAAACTGAAGACATGTAGCTTGGATGATTGGGTAGTGAGGTGGATCAGGACCTGGTTGAAGGACAGAAGCCAGAAAGTTGTAATCAATGGGATGGAGTCTCATTGGAAATCTGTTTCTAGTAGAGTCCCTCAAGGGTCAGTACTGGGACTAGTAGTATTCAATGTATTTATTGATGACCTAGGCAGGGAATAGAATTTACTATCAGCAACTATTTGCTGATGACACAAAACTGGGTGGAGTGTTTGACCCCCCAGAAGACTGGGGAGGACCTAGAGGGTCCTAGACAGACTGGAGAGTTAGGCAAGGAGAAATTTAATGTATTACACCAAGGTTAAATTCACAGTCTTGCACCTGGGAAAGAACCCCAGGTACCACTATAGGTTGGGGACTGAGCTTTTGGAGAGCAAAATGTCTCCTTCCCTAGAGACATTCAAAGCCCCCCTGGATGTGCTCCTTCGTGACCTGATGTCATGGTTTAACACTGGCCCGGCAATTAAACTGAATGACAGATGCTCTCTATTAAGCTCCCTCCCTGATAAAGAAAGGAACGAGAACAAGAGAGAAAGACTTATGGGTTGGAAACTACACTACACAGCTTTAGTGAAACAGTAATGATAGAAAGGAAAAAAATTCCAAATATATACAAATATACAGGACAATTGATAACAAGTTCCTCCCTCCTTTTCCCCAATAACTCTCACATCACCACCGAGGCTGCAGGGCAGCCCTGGAAAACTCTAGGCTGGACTCCTGGAGTTGGCAGCAGTCGCGAGCTGGAGGCAGGAACACACAGATTCAGGCTGTCAGGGATCAGGACCACAGGCAGAGGAATGGATGGAATCCTCCCAGGATGCTAAAGCAAACAGGAACAGGTGAAGAAGAGGAGGAAGAGAGGAAGGAAGAGGTTGACTCTCGTGATCTCTCAAATTTATACTGAGCATGACATCTATGGGGTGGAATACTCTGGTAAATTTAGGTCATTTATCTTGTCTGCTCTTCCCTAAAGAAGGGCTGCAGGTGTGACCTCTTTACTTCCTTTCTCTTTACTTCCTTTCTCTTTCTGTAGTATAAGATGTTCCTCAGGACCGAGTATTGTCCTTGGCTCTGCACACCAGTCTCTAGCAGTAACTATAAACATCAAGTGTTATCAGTCCTAGAAGCAGATACTGAGAAACTTGCTGTTAATTTCAGGAAGTGCAACTACTTACAAGAGACTTAGCTGAAAGCAAAATTACAAGATGGAAAATTAACTTTATCCTGCCCCAAATCAGGACTCCGGCTATAGGTGTCCCTGCTTTGGCAGGGGCAATGGACCTTTCGAGGTCCTTTCAGCCCCCAACTCTCTATGATTCTAAGGGAAGTGCATAGTAGGGTTTTGAAACCCACTTATGTCTTGGAAGAGCAGAAGGACTTTGCGTCCAAGAGGGCAGAAATCTAGCTATTATTTTAGATACCGCTACCAAAAGCAACTAAAGCAACTTGAAAGCACTTTTTTTTTCAAGCTTGCTTTTAAGATGCTGCTACTTTCATCTCTCTCTTTTTTTTGTTTCTTTTTTTTTTTTGTTTGTTTTTTGTTTTATTTGGGTTTTTTTCATTTCTCTTTTATTTTCTGTCCCTGCTCTTTTTCCTCCTGCTTTGCTTTTCTTTGCCTTTCTTTGCCCTTCCTTCCCTTGCAGGTGCCTCATTGCTCCTTTCCCTGTTTCCTCCTCCAGCCGTTGCTTCACACAGAATAGCTCAACCCCTTGCTTCTCTGCAGAAGCAGTTCAATAAATTGACTTTCCATTGATCTTCCATGGGTCAAATAAGCATGAGGGCCTTAGCAGTTTTGCTGACTCTATGTCTTGTACAAGTTGCTTACCCTGCATAAACCTGAGCTAGAGCTGATACTGTGTGGCTCAAAATATTCTTGCTCTTAAACCTCCTGACATTTCACATACTAATTTTTTATGTCAGGTATCAGTAGGACTCCTCAAACTGACTGAAATTTGGGTAGTTCATTCAGCTTTTTTATTACAGCTTCTATTTACAGTTGTGCATTTGCTTCAGAGAAATGCTACTGGTCCTAATCTTACAGATATAAATAAAGAATAAAATAATTCAAATATTTAAACAATACCAAGGCTTGAAAATGTACCTTGTGGATAATTTAACTTGTTTCATTCTAATATTTTGTCACCTTATTTTCTCTTATCTACCCATTATTGTATTTTTTTTTTTTATTTCCCTCTTAGTTGAATTTTCTGGCTGCTTGGAAGTTGATGTTGTTTGATAATGACTTAATTTAGTTGATAATCAAATCAGTAATGCCATTGTGAATTCTCTGATCAGCTCATGGGCTTGTGAATCAAAAAAGTGATTACAGTTATGAAATTAGTTTCAGTTTAGGAAAATTAAAGAGAGATTCTGAAAGTTCTAATGCAGTCCTAAATCCCATGAGTAAAGTACTGATTAACCAGTATGTCTGGCTGACAATCCTCCAAGAAAATCCTATGCAAATCTAATATTACAAGTACTGTATTATAAAAGTCAATAATTATTTCTGGAATCAAGCTGAATTGAAATAAATTAAATTTATGCAAGGTTATTGGGATATATATACCCCTTATAAAAGATTTTCACACTGAGAAAATTTGTCATTAATTATGGATTATACCCACAAAAAATGGTCTTACTTACAGAAAATAAGGTTGCAAGACCAAATACTCAAAGTGAAGAAAAATTTTAATCAAATTTGCTGTAAAATACTTGCTGTGGAGGGCTGCTTCCATTTTAAAAAATCTTTTTTAATGTTTATAAAAGTATTAATGAACTGAGGTTTCATATGAGGTTGAAAAATGCTATTAATAAATACAGACTATGTCAGAAGATTTTCCTTTGAAACTTTAAAGTTTGAAACTTGTCTGGTTTTATTTTCTCAAGAATGAATTATTACATATCCTTGGTCAGTTTGATAAATAGTTTTACATCCACCCTTCCTCATAAAATAATTAAAAAAAAAAAAAGAAAGAAAACACTGAAGACGTGAAATAAGCTTCAAAAGTATAATCTTGGAAATGTATACTTTATACAAAATGTCTTCAGTTAGACAAAGGGATTGTGAAGTTTATTAACAGCTCTACATCATGCTGTAACATCAGTGTTACACTGATATTTGTTATGGTAAAATAAAAGTCTCATCCCATTAGTGGCTCTCAAATTATATTAAAGAACACGGGCTAACTCAGCATGGTGCAAGGCTAATAAGACATGATAGAAAGTTACTGTTATGATAAGACTTTCTTATCATATTAGCCCAAGAATGCCACTACTTCATGCTCTGTTTGTACTCAAGATTGCCACTCAGCATTCATTTTCACTGCATTTTCTACCAGATGGGGAACTAAACCTGTAATATTAGGAATAATTTGGCTGGCAAGCAAGCACTCCCTTAGGCTATCATGTTCTATATAGGTTGATAATTGCAAAGTCCAGCCTCTATCTACCCCTTCTTTAATATTGTATACTCAAAATAATGCTTTGAAATCAAAATTCCCTTTTCTCAGCAATAACAAAGCTGGTATCTCAGAACCAATTTTTCACAATTCTGATGTGATGTAGGATGTAAAGAGGAAATACTCTCTGCAGAGAAAGATCTGTATCAAGTCCTTCCTATTCTTTCTCATCTTCAGTGATGTGTGTCAAGATGGAATGTACCAATTCAAATGAAATTTAAATTTCAGCACTTGAATACTGTTACAGTGAGATGACTTCCAATAGGAAATACTTTACAGATAGTACTGTTAATGTAACCAAAACACTTACAGTCTAAAAAAAACAATCTTTCTTAAATCAGGTGTAATTATGCAGCCTGAGCAGTGATGGAGTCTGACAGCACACTACAAAAAAAAAAATGCTTTAATAATGTAGTAGGAAAAATAAATAACAAGGTGCCCATATGGTGACTCACCTGATCACTGAGTCAGCACAACATCATAAACAATGCCACAGATGTGGTGGAAAACCAGTGGCAATTAGTGCTAAAAACATCTGCCAGCAACAGCCACTTCTGTAAATATCTTTTGAATGTGGGTAAAAGTTGTAGAAATCTCTGGCTTCAACAATGACAGCCTGGCTTGTGAGGACTGTACATTACATGAATAACGTGGGTGACATCCTGCCTGTGCTGCTCATGTTGGTAAGGTGGGATGGTGTTTGTTTGTCATCTGTCTGCTGCCAACACTTGTCAAGAGCAGAGGGTGAGAAGTCTATGGTTCCGATATTGGTCAAAGGGCAAGGGGGCAGAGTGTCAGATTTTTAAATTAGACAAAGTAAAATGCCACAAAAACCTACTGGAGAAAAAAAAATAATTACTGTGGAATAGGAAGCAGTCAGTAGTGTTTATAATATAGTGAGAAAGGCATTTCCAGTGTGAAAATTTCTTAATATTCAAGTAGCGATAGCTTCTGTCTTGAATGGTTCTCTTTAAAGCAAAATGGGCATGCTACAGGAAATATACTTGCAGCAAAATAAATCTCAGCTAAATGGCATAATTATTCCTGGTAAGTGGACTTTGGATACAAAGGAAAAAGGGTCAGGGCAAGCACATACTTCAAGCAGCTTGCAGAAGAGAATGGGAGGGTGTTGAAGTGAAGGTTAAATGTTGAACTGAAGGTTGTGCATCTTTAGCACTTTGGAAAACACATAGAAATAGACAACTGTGGATAAAGAAAAAAAAAAATGGAGAAGATAGAGAAGGTACTGTGTTCAGTTCTGAAGACTCCAAAACAAGGGCATGGAACTATTGGAACCAGTCCAGAAAAGGACATAAGATGATCAGAGAGCTGCAGCACCTCCCTTCTGAGTACAGGCTGAGGAGAGAGTTGGAGTTGTTCAGCCTGGAGAACAGAAAGCTCTGGATAGACCTTCCAGTACCTGAGGGGGGCCTACAAGAAAGCTGGGGAGGGACTTTTTACAAGGGCAGGTAGTGATAGAGTGAGAAATTCTTCACAGAGAGGGTGGTGAGAAACTGGGATGCTCCCTCTCTGGATGTGTTCAAGGTGAAGCTGGAGGGGATTTGGGCAACCTAGTGCGAGGTCTCCCTGCTCATGACTGTGGGGGTTGGAATGAGATGATTTTTAAATGTCCCTTCCAGATCAAACCATTCTATGATACTGTAATTATTATTTCTGACCTTTTTTTTTCTTCAAAAGTGTTCACTGTTTTCATTAGTCTATTTAATTAATTATTTATTCTAATAATTAAATCTGAACTAATAATAATTATTTGACTAGACTTCTGATATCTCAGTTACACTACTAATAATTTATGTGCTTTACATTTAAGGTGTTTTCCTTTTGCCCCTATGAAAGTTTTTAGCATATTAGGCTAAATATCCAGTCTAAGCCTTACAGCTTGAGAAGAGTCATGTCATGGGTGAAATTGACAAAGAAGCTGAATCTTCTGTATTCCCAAGATATCTATGTGTTGAAAGATATGATCCATTCTGAGTAGAAAGTCCTCAGATATTTGGTCATCCAGGGTTCTGCTTTTTTCTTTTGTCATTTTAATGGGCAGATTCATTATACCATTTCTATTCAATGTTACAATCATTGCTAAGTTTGTATAATGTGCACTTTTCTTTGTTCCTTCTTTAGCAGAAAAAATTAATCAGCCCCATGAAAACATTAAATTGAGTGTTATCAGTTTGCAGTTCTGAGGCTGTAAGCATTTACAAAACTGTCTCCATGTCTACTAGATATTTATCTGGTACTTGAAATGTTTTGAATCTTCAAATGTGCATCTATTTATACTATTAAAAGCTATTTGTGTCATCTTGTGAATATTTAATCCAGAGACTCACTGGAAAACCACAAAGGAAAACAATATCTTTTCCTATTGATTTCTCTAGGAATCAGTAATTGTCACATGCATTTCTGAATGATGACAAGAGATATAACTACTGAATGTGTTTGAATAATTAATTATCTTGAAAAAATGTGAAAAATAATGCTATTACACATATTGCTGTAGCATTTTGATTCAGATTTCTTGCCGTCTCATACTCTAGCCATTAAGAACTAGAAATGTAAGAAGTGTAAGTTAATTGTCCATAGTTAAAGGCTCCTAAAACTATCCAAATTATTGTTTGATTTCTTGCCACGTTCCTTCCCAAGTGATCACCTCATTAAGCTTATTGCTGCAGTTTATAATCATAAAGTCGTTCTTAATTCTGAATTTTCCTTTAAAGCTGCCACTGTAAAACTGTCATTGCATTATCTTTGAAACATTTCTCATCTATCAAATTGATTATTGCTGCGGGATGACAGAACTGAGATATACAGTTTTGCTTTTTCCCTGTTGGATTTAATCTTTTTCTTCTGCTTATTTTGATTTTGGCAGCTGTTTATTTCATGGCTTTAAATCTCATTCATCATGCATTCACTGCTTACTAGTGTGTGAACCAGTTCTGGGACCACTTATCACAGTTTGGCTGTGCTAAGTGGATGATGATTAATAAACAGATTGAAAGAAACATCATTTGACTTCAAACTGTACCTATTGGTACTATTTTTGCTACTATTTATATATTTGATATAGAAAGGAAAGGGGGAAAGCAGCCAACAAAAAAAAAGACAAAAAAACCCCTAAATTTTATTTCTTGAAGATTATTCCCAAGTGCCCAATATGGGCACCAACCCTAATGAATTACTTGAGTTTTACTGTAAATATATTCATTAATAATCACAACTTTGGAAAAATATTTGCTGTCCTAGATAAAATACTTGTTTTTCACATACAAAGATCTGTCAGGATCAGCCTCTAATTAAAAGGGTTACTTGATGAATCTTTAACTTTAAAAAAGCCTGTTTTGTACAGTTGTAAACTGAATTATACCTTGTTTGTTGCTGAAAAGTTTCCCAAAATAGCTGGTTGTCTGCATGTCAACAAGCAGGCATTTTTTTCCAGTACAGAAAGTGCTTACAAGATTCCATTACATTACTCAACTAATAACCAGACAAAAATCAGAGCTGTCCTGGTGAATTAAAGTCAATGACTTCTGCTACTGAGCATATATCTACAAAATTAAATGTAATTTTTTCTCCCTTCCACAATGTTAGACTGAATCTGTCAGACTTTTAAACCACTCATCCAAACACCCAAATCTCTTATTTGAAGAGATCTAGAATACAACAAGCTTGTTAGCTCTCAGGAATATTCCTTCCTATTCCTTATCAGGAATATCTTTCCTATTAAGTGAAGAGTACTCGCAACTATGATAATTTTTCATTGATCATATGATCAAAGAAAAAATTGGGATATCTGGAGGTATCTAGTCCAAGGTCCTGTTTAAAACTGCACTAACTTCAAAGTTTAATGAGAACCTTGTTCAATTCAGTTGTGAAAATCTCCAAATGTTTAACATCTTCTCTGGGTAACCTGTTCCAGTGTTTAACAGCCCCCACTGGGAAGAGTAGTTCTCTTCTGTATGTCCAGTATGATGGAATTTTTACTTTTTTTTTTAGGAGCTGGATATCATCCCTTGATTTCTCAGAAGACTCCGGTGCCGTCTTCTGTATGAAAGCCTTCGAGTGCCATGGGTAACTGCAATTAGACTCCCTTGGGGCTTTCTCCAGCTTAAACAAATCACACTTCCTCAGCTTAGGTAGGTCAAATGCTTCAGTCTTCCAACCAGCTTAGCAGGACTCTGCTGGATGATGTAGATTTTCTCAAAATCTCTTATACTGTAGACTTTCATGCTATTTTTCCCTCCCAGCAGATGTCATGCTTGCTAAAGTCCTCTGTGAGAACCAAGGACTGTAACTGTGAGGCTCTTTTTAGTTGCCTCACAAGGCTTTATTTTCTTCGTCTTGATTGGACTGTCTGTAATACAATGCACAACTCCCACTCTGCTGCTTTTTTGGTTCCTTAGCTGATCCTGTCAAATAACCTCTCCAAAGGACTATTTCCCATTGCAGAGCTGGTCTCCATGAACTTTAGGTTCATGTTTATATTTAGTGCATTCCCACTCATCTTACTTATTATTCTTTCCTTAAGAACCTGTAACCCCTGTGCCATCTCTCTGACCATGCAAACTACTCCATCACATCTCTATTTCCAGTCATGTTTGGCTCTGAGACTTCATACAGCCTACAGTCTCCTGCTCCCTTTGCTCTCATTTATCTTCTAGAATCTATGTGCCTTTGTGTTTACCTAGATATCCAGGCATCCACCCTTCTTACAGGGAGTGTGAGAAGCTTATCCACTGCCCAGATGCATGCACACTTCCATGCCAACAATCCTATCCAAAAAGTTCTTCATTCCATCTATAGATAAGCAAAATGAGGATTCTTTTTTTTCCTTTTTACTGTACTCTGTGTGTTATGTGTTACGTGCATGAATGTGGGTAAATTACTATGTGAATAAAAATGGGATGGTCTCACATAAAGAAGAAAATATTTGTAACCTAAATTTTACTTCAAATGCTAGTTTTAAATAGTTAGACTGCATCCATCATCCTCTGTGCTGTTAGAGAATTTGAACTTTCCATGTCACTATAGCATCAGCTATAGAAAGAAAAGACCTGGAAACTATGGGATTACTTAATGGTTTATTTAATAGATTATTTCTCGCTAGCTCTTAAAGTGTTGGAGTAAATGTGAGTGATAAATAGTTGTAGCTAAAGGGAAAATATCTGACATTGTGTGAAAAATGAGGTGGAAGTGCACTTAAACATCTAATTAAAAAAGGCTTCTGACAACAGTAAGGAATTTTAGGCAGCAATGAAGCTAAAAGCTCAGTGAAAGCAAACTATTCCTATAGCACATTCCTGAAGGCAGAAATTAACGATGGCTGCTCCTTTGATACCCTAGCCAGAAGGTGCTGTCAGGCATGTTTCCTTAAGAGACTTATGTGGAAAATCATAAATAAAAAATAAACAATTTTCTCTCCATGTCTCCTAGGATGTGGTTGGATATTTCCCTCTATGATAGAGGGTGGGACATTTCAAGTGCAATGAATAACCTACAGTTTTCATAAATCTGCAAGAAATGCTAAGGAATCCAAATGCTAACCCACCTATTGTGAATGCACTATAGAGACGTGTATCAGGTATGGATGCAGTAATTTTTTTATTTTATTTTTATTAATGTCTGGAATAGTACTCTGAAAATATAAACATGCTGACTTGAGAACAGTGGGAGTAAAAGTTAAGCCTTAGATAAACGATCCATTCCTGGTTTAGACCATAATATTATTATTGAGAATTAATGATGTAAGTCCAAGATAAGCTTCATTTCATGCTGTGTCCAGTGCAGCATACTGGACAAGACATATATATAAAACCTGACCTCTTTTTGACAAGAAATAAAAATATTATCTGTCTTTCATTTTCCAGCAATAAAACACTATCGTTGAGCTTTAAGTGAGAGTCTGTTGCCAAGAATAATGGAAGCTTATTAGATATTTAAATCACAGTTTTCATCACTATTAATGGTTAAATTACTGAAATATAGTTGCATTAAATAAATGTATCTGCATGTAAATACAAAAGAAATTGAATCAATTATAGCTATCTGACTATTCTGGTTTTTGTTGTTTTTTTAATCTGCAGACGTGACTTTTCAGAAACTGAAATATGAAAATCATGGAACAACTGACACCTTGCTTTAAAACTCACACAATTATAATTGGTTGGTTCTTAAAATAGTTACAGTCGATTAATGAGATATATCATTTGATGTAAAAGCTGTGTAAAAGCTGTATATATTGCATTGTTCATGGCCTCCTAGATAATCTAGGTCATAAAGAAATACAACCCATTATCTTAAATATATGACAAAAAAAAGTAATCTCTAAGATGACACTGCTAGTTCTCATTAAGATTCTACTATTTAAAAGTGCAAATCTTGTTGCATTTAATTTGCTTTCAGAGTGAAACAACTTCATTACTTCATCGGAGAAGTAAACAAAAAGAGAGGAGACCTGAAAGTTGATTCTTTATGCTTCCAAAAATTGAAAGAATCAATGTGCATAATTTCTTAATGCTTAAATAATTAAATAAAGAAACCTGGAGCACAATTAATGGAAAGAAAGAAAAAGCAGAATAAACAAGAAAAAACAGCCAGTCTGCTGGTCACCTTATTCTCAGTTTTAATGCGTAATTTTCTATTAGTTTGACAGTGAGTGTTTATATATGTTATCCTGAACTCATTTGTGAGAAGACATACATATGTTTTCATTATAGAAGCTATTGGTATGCCCTGTGTTAATGTGGACAAAACAGCTGGCAGGTTGATTGAAAAATGTTCATCAGACAAAGTCACCGTCAGTCTAAGTGAATAGGCAATGTCTACCAAAAAATCTGGGTAAAGCTTAACTTGCAAAGTTGTTATTATCATTAAAAATAACAAAAAAATAATTATAATAATAACTGATATTTGATTATTTTTTTATGTGTTGGAACACCACTGAGAATTACCAAAAATAAGTTCTGTCACCTTTACCTAGTTAATTTTATTGAGGGTCTATTTCACTGGCAGGGACTTGAGTCTATATGTTCTAGTAATTATATGACTGAGATATCTTCATTTTATTTGTTACTCAAGAATTTCACACTTGAATTAAGATATTTTTCCTGAAAAAAAGGAAGTCTTGAAATTTCTTGGTGCCTGAAATTATTTTTTACTAAGAGCAATTTTTGTCTAAGAAAGGAGGAAGTTCTGTTGAAATGCTGTCAATCACTAGCTTAAAACTTCAGCTTTCTTGGAAATTAATTAATAACTCACAAATTTGCAGAGAAAAATTCAAAGAGGGTGCCCTTGAAGTTGACTAATTTTGAGGTGTATTTTCATGAGTCTGTATAATCAGATCCAAAAATCTGAAAACACATATGCAGAGTAGCAAAAGGACTTTATTCTAGAAAAGGTACTTCAAGTTGTCCTGCAGTACCTGTGATTCCAGTGGGCTTCTTTTCCTCAGTGTAACTTCTTGAAAGTTAGGTCTCTGTTGTCTGCTTCTTTTAGTTCAGTTCCAGTAGCATCTTCTTCAGATGTCCTTCTGGAAGAAGAAAGACTTCCAAGGAGTCAGTGTTAGACTTTGGAGAAAAACAGTCAGAAAGGAATTGTTCATATACCAATCATGCAGCAACAACCTCCTTGCAGAAGTCAGTAAGACACAGACAAGTGGAGGCACTTGGAGGGAAACTCATACTAGTGGATGACTTCTGGTAATTTATCTCTCCATTGCAACTACTCCCACGCTGCTTGTTCAACAATTGTCATTGCATAAATGTCCAACGGGGCTTCAAGGGCAGTATCCTGCTGTTAATCAGGTTCCAGAAGTATCCTGCATGTGTGCAAAAGTAATGATGTGCCAAATTTTTTGTGAAATACACCTCATAGTAATTATAATATCAGAAGCATAATTATTGTGCTAGAAGAAATAAAACTAAAGCATGAATTTTGGATTATTTTCTGCTAATTTGGCATGACTGAGTGCTGAAAATTTTGCTCTGAAATCACAGAATCAGACTAATGAATTGGTTTGGGTTGTAAGAAACCTTACAGATCACCAACTAGGATTTGCTCCATGATCTTGCTGGGCACAGGAGACACATTGGGAGACATTAGGCACATTAGGAAACTAATTGGCCTGCAATTCCCCATGTCTTCCATTTTTTCCCAAAATGCATACCCCTGTGTATTTTCTCTCAGTAGCGATCGAGGATTGTGATGTAAAATGGAGAAGCAGCAATATCAACTTACCTAAGTTTTCACTTATTTATTGCTGTGAGATATACTTGACAGCAGCCTGGGAATATATGGGATTAATATAGGGACCAGATTCACCATCCCCTCCAAGTTATTTTCTATGATACATTTTATTGGAATTCACATCAGAGCCATGACAATGGTAATTCATAACATGCAATGTGCTGCTGGTGAAGCCCATGCCCAGAGGCTGCATCGATAGCTTGTTACATGAGCCTTCAGTGCTCACTCACCCTGCTAGTGTGAAAATGAGAACTGTGGTGTGAATCCTAATAGCTTCTACCAGGTCTCTCAGGACAAGTGTTTGTATGACTACACTGGCTTCTCATTTATCCTTGCTATCACTCCTTATTCATCTCCCTCTTGGCATTGAAGGTGAAATCCCTTATTTTCCTTCATCAGAGTTGACAGCAGTACCAAAGCTTTCTCTCCTGTGTTACAAAACTCTCCTTTTGTAAGCATGGAAGCATTATTTCCTCAAGAAAAACATAAACCAGAACAAAATTACTTTTATTTTTGTCTAGAAATGCCATTAACTCATGGTGGTTTTAAAGCTGATATTTAATTCTGTGCCTTTCCTGCTGATTTGGTATGGACATAAGCATTCACAATATTTACTTTGTTTGGAGAACTCTTTTAAAAAGAGAGGGGAAATTACTCTGATTGATGGGCTCTTATTTATTCAAAGCTAGAGTAAATTTGAATAATTTTTTTGCATTTTTTGCATTTTTTGACAAACTTTGGACTTCACACATTTCAAAAACTGTTCTATTTCTTGGGAGAGCAAAGGCATGCCAAGGATTCTGCAGTAGAGGGAAGATCAGATTGGATGGAAGCTGTGGCTCCCTTTTGCTCTTTGACTATGAATCCAATGCACTCTAGGAGAAACATCTTACATTTCTGAGACACAGAGTATTCTCCTTGGTATTCTTTGTAAAATTAAATGTTTGAGCCATGGGACATGCAGTTTGGATCAATCCCAAGGTCCTCCACATGTCATTCCGCTTGGTTGAAAATTGCTTGTTGAATTTCTATGTTGCTCTCAGCAGTGGAACAGCTGAACAACAAATGACTTGACCTGTCTGTAATGCCTTATGCTCACTGTTAATAATTGAGAGTATCTGAAAATATAACTTAGTTGCCTGTCTAGACTTTTTTGTAACAACTTTGTCTCACCGGAGATGCTTATATATAATGCAGTGGGTAAATGAGATTTATTTTGAAGAAAAACAAAACAAACAAAAAAAAGAGCAAACAAACCAACACAAGAAGACAAAACAAAACAAAACAAAACAAAACACCACCACAATAAAACCTAAACAAATAAACCAAACCACCAAAAGCACACAAATGCACAGAATCTGCTTCAAGTTTTCTACACAGTGAGTGATACTGTCAATTCAATGTAATATAATGCGAATAAAAACTTGCTAAGTTTTTTTGGCATAATTAAGAAGGATGTGGAAAATCATTATTCAAATACTTCATTATGAGTCCACTGTAAAACTTCTCATATATTCTGGAAAAGCCAAAGACTTCATTTTTGTGCTGACATATTTCTTCTGCAATTGCAGACATGGCTACACTTACCACCAACGATAGTGGTACACCTTCCTACAGCGGTCATGTATTCTCAATCTATTGAGCCAGCAAAATGTTCAAAAAAAAAAAAAAAAACCAACAAAAAACCAACAACAAAAAAACCCAAGCCAAAAACAAAAAAACAAAAAAACCCCAAGTGTTTAAAGCCTCTAGAAGCTATCTGTTCCTACAGGAAATATCCATGCATTACATACTTTACATACTGAAAAGACTACACAGACAACAAGTCTTCTGTTCTTTAAGGTTTATCTTTCTTCAAAAGGAGAAGGGAAGAGTAAAGCAATTGACTATGAATTGACTTAAAGTGTCTGAATTTCCCTTGTCCTGATCTACAAACTCAGCTAACACAGACAGTCCTTTACATATTCTTACATATTCCAGACGACCTGTAGTTTATGGTTGATCATGAGACTGTGTTCTTAAAAACGCAACAGTGCATAGAAGCTAGGATAGAAAGATTATTTCATGCCTTTAGTAACACAAATTACCAAAATAAATGATGAAAACCAAAACCTTTAACCTCAAAATTAGCAGAAACACAGACCACATGGATATCAGTATTAAAATATATTTTTTAACTCTTGGATGAAGAATATTGGGATATGGATATTTTTTACAGAAAGTAATATTCTAACTGTAGATACAATCTGATACTCTCTCTTTTATACAGTTGGAAATCTTGGAAATCTTTTCACTCACTTTTCTTTCTCAGTAACCAAGGTATGAATACAACTAAAATGTTACTCCTAAAGAGTACAGAGTCATAGGAATGTAAGATTAGAGATAGGGAAGAACTATTACAGTACTTAAGACACTTTATTTAATTAGCAGATTTTTTTTTTCTTGTCCTACTGGAATTATATTTTAATGCTTAGTAGGGTGCCGGACAAAAAATCTTCCTTCTCTTCCGCATACCAGCAAGCACTGTGTGGAAATAGCATTTGTTTTTCAGATCAAACATTTCTTTCTTTATCTTTTGTGATTATAAGTGTGTTCCTCTTTTGCTTTTACTTAAATACCCAAGACATTTTGAGGCTGAGGTTCTTAGTGAGGCTTTGAAAGACGGATGTCCATATCCACTAATTCTCAAAAGATTAATGGGATTTGGGAAGAGAGCATCCAGACTTCATTGTCTACTTTTGAGGCAATTCCTCCAGCACATCTGATTCATATAAAATTTTTCACTATACTAATTATATTTCATGTAATATGCAAGTACAGTAATATTCCATGTTCAAATGAATAATATTTATCTTCCTATGTATTATCTCCCTATGACTCTGTGATTTTGCATATACTTATCATCATTGAAAAGGATGCTTCTAAATGCTCTATGTCCATTTTAACACCGTGTCAGTGTACCCATTAGGAGTAATTTATAATTACTCCCACAAAGAAGTAATTGCATTGGTGTTAGAATATTATCTCAGAAGGAAAATCACATCTATTTTAGCAGATGAACCTTAATATTAACTTACTCATTTGTTTTATATCTCCCAGTGATCTTTCTTAAACAACATTGATCTTTCCACTTTATTGAAGTTTTGCTTACTGCTAGCCACCTTCTCTCACACATGTTCTCAATCTTATTAAACAAATTCAGATTAAATTTCAATCCCTCTGGCAGTGTCATGATCCAGATTGGCAAAACCATTTAACTTTTATTCCTCAATACGATGAGATGAAGTGGGCTGATATTTACATTTTCTCAGACCTTCATGTAGGCTTCTTATGAGGAGTTTTCACACACTCATACACCCCCGCCCTCAGTGTGACTGCTTTCACAGTGTGAACATGGATTTTGTCTGCTTTGTTCTTTATGTTTCAAATTTCCAGTCCAATGCCACATATTCAAGAGGTATTTAGAATGAGACTTAGGTCCAGATGAAGACATCTAAGCATAATGTCTACATGATAGCTAAGTGTCTAAGCTCCTGTTATAGCCAGTGAAGATCAAAGGCTCACCTCAGCTACGTAGGTTTAGGCATACAGTACCAGTGAGATAGAACTAAGTACAAAATATTGGGAGATTCCTTTAAGGACATTGAAGGTTGCACTGAATGCCATTTGTAAGTGGCTTGAATAACCTGAGTCTGGAGAGCCCAAAGCTGGGTGTGATACTTCAAATGTGGCTTAATGAGTGATGAAAAAAAGAGAATAGTCACTTTCCTCCATTGGAGGAAGTACATGGTAAACTCCTGTTCCTAAGCCCAGGATATTTATGATGTTATTCACTGTCATCACTGTCAAAGCATACCGTAGGTTCACATTTAACTTCCTGCCTGGGCCTTTTCTGCAGGGCTTCTCCCCTGCCCCTTTGACTCCAGCCTGCACTACTGCAGAGAGATGATCATTCCTATGTGGGACTTTTCAGCTGTCCTTAATTGGCACAAAATTCCTTTTGCCAGACTGTTAGGATCATACTGAATAGTAACCCTGGCCTCAGGTGTATTGACTAGCCCCTGCTCTCAGACTTGATGATCTCTAAGTAATGTGATATCTTTGTTTGATAAGGTTCCCTACTTCCTGGATAAAGGGCAGGTGATGGATGCAATTTTTTATGGACTTTAAGAAGACTTTTGATCTGTCTCTCATAGCATCTTCTGGATAAGCTTTCCAACTGTGACATGATCAGGTAAACAGTGCATTGAGTGAAGAACTGGCTGAAAGGCAGAGGTCAAAGAGCTGAAGTGAATGGGACTTCATTCGGCTGATGTTATGGCCTGTTCCTCAAGGTTTAATTCTAGGGCCAGTTCTCTTAGATATATTCATCAGTAATCTGGATTTAGGAGTTGAATGCACTATTAGCATGTTTGTAGATGATATCAAACTGGGAGGTGCTGTTGACTGTCTTGAGGGATAGGTTGGAGAACTGGGCTATGATTAATGGGATGAAAATTAGTAAGCAAAAAAGCCAGATTCTGCACCTGTGACAGGGTTTTGCTGGACACAAGTATAGGCTGGGAGAGGAGTGGCTGGATGTCAGCCCTGCAGAAAGGGACCTGGGGGTGCCTCTCAGCAGCAGGTTCAATGTCAGCCAGCTGTGTGTTCCCTGGTGGCTGAGAAGTAAAACCCCATCCTGGGGTGCATCACACACAGCATAACCAGCTGGTCAAAAGAGGTGATTATCCTGCTGTATTCAGTGTTGGTACTGGCTGACCTCATGCACTGTCTCTGGGTCCCACCATTTAAGAAGGATGTGAAGGTCCTTGAATGCATCCAGAGGACAGAAAAGCTGGTGAAATTAATGTTGTATGAGGAGGGGCTAATGACTCTGGGGTTGGAGAAAAGGAGGCTGAGAATTGACCTCATTATTCCCTACAGCTTTCTCAGGAGGGAAAGTAGAGAATGAGATGTTATCCTTTCTCCCTGGTATACATTGATAGGACTCATAGGAACATCTCAAGTTGCATCATGGGAGGTTTAGGCTGGACAGTAGGAAGTTTTAATTTTCTGAGAGGGTGGTCAAACACTGGAAAAGACTTCCTAGAGAGGTGTTCAATGGCCCAGGCTTGTCAATATTTAAGAGGTATTTGAGCAAAGACCTTAACATGTTTTGACTTTTGGGAAGCCTTGAACTGGCTAGGCCATTGGATGATATGATCATTGTAGGTCCCTTTCAAGTGAAATAGACTATAGTATTCTATAAATAAGCTGTTTAGGGCATAGTTTCATTTGGTGATTTTCCACATTGATACAAATCTTCATGAATCATATCTCACAAAAAAACCTGCAAAAGTCTCATTCTCTGTGTGGTCATTAAGCTTATATTCCTTAGGTCACTGTTATCACTTCCTAGAGACCATTAATCAGACATAAATAGTATGAACAATAGATGTACTGTTCAAATAAATATTCCAAATCCCTCTTTTATTACATCCCATAATCTTTTGTCAGTTTTGCATACTTAGTCTATAGCAGCTACTTAAACAGTCCTTTTAACTACTTAGCTGGGATGCAATCTCCTTGTTTCTCAGAAGAGCATATTCTACAATTTAAAAATTATTGATCTAATTATTTTTAAGAATAATATTAACATTAATTATATGTCAATATGAATCACGAACAATTCCTTCAATTTCAAGGCTATATGCCCCACAAAACAGCCTGCAAAACTGCAGAAAACCAACTAACCATGTATTACAAATTATGTGTGCAGTATCTGTCTTCTGGGTGGTTAATTTTCTTTTGCCACCAGTCTCTGAAGCTTCCTGCTATACTCTGTCATCCGTGGATATTTTTAAATCTTTTTACAATGCTTTACTTCAGGACAGAGAGAGACAATGCTACACAAATACTTGAAGAAAATAATTCAGCAAAAGGATCTACCATTGTCAAGGATCCCATGTGTAGACAGATCAGGATAAGATGATAAAGACACTATTTGTCTTATTTCTCTTCTGCCAAGCCAGAAAGTTTTTCAGGCTTTTGCCTGCCAATAAAAATCCAACTCTGCCTGTAAGATCACAATTAATGTGAAAGGTCACAAGCTGTCAGACTGAAGAAAATCTCTTGTATGACTGCAGATTTTTATGGAGAGATAAGCAGCTTATTTTGCTTTTCATTTGATGTGGCAATCATCAATTACCAGTGAAGACACCTTCTTCCATGAACTGCAGACACCACACAAACACCAGAGAAAGCTAAGAAAGATCCTGCACAGTGACATTACAACTTCAGCTGTAATATACTGCCTTTAGTATAGCTCTTCTGAAACCAATTATTCCAATATTAGTTGTTGAAGAAAGCAATAAATTATGGGATATTTAAGGGTTGATAAATAAACCTTTTTTTCTCCTCTCAGTTTTACCAATGAAAAGCTGACTGTAGAATTATTTTGTGAATCTGTCAAATAAATTTAAACTCTGACTCAATGTCCTAGTTTCTTTGACCTTTATTAAATAGCTCACTCTCACATCACAAGGCAAAGGTGATGAGGAAGGAAGTAATGAGCTAGGCTGTCATTCTGCCAAATAGTAAAGTAAGAAAGAAATTAGATGAAAAGCTTCTCAAGCGTTAAAGGTTCTAAAGTTTTTATTGTCACTCATTTAGCTCATAATAAACAATTTAATGTAGTTTGACATGACCTGTATATTTGTTCTTTGCTAACTCTGAACACATTAACACAGCCTTTTTGCAAGGTTGAGTGGTTTTCAAGAACATATTTCTTACACTGAAGCAGAAATTATTTGTCTTAATTTTGATTTATTTTTGTTCATTTTTTCTGGTTTTGAATACTTGCAGACCAGTAATATACACCAGGAATATTAGACATGTGCTGCAGGAGGGCATATTCTATCCTTCCTTTTACTTGAAAGGATCAGAAAGCGTAGAAATTCTTTCAAAACCCCGAAGAAAATTTACAAGGTAGTTTTGGGGATTGAGGTTTTTTGCTTGTTTGCTTCTCTGTTTAATTTTTTGTGTGTTTTGATTTTTTGTTTGTTTTGTTTTGTGTTGTGTAATTTGTTTGCTTTCCTCCACAAATACATATAAATCAGCCAGATCCTCAGAAACTGTTTAACTACATCAATTTTGAAAGTTCCCACGTGAAGCAGGTACTGAGGAAGAGCTCTAGGGACACACATTCAAATCTTGCACTGAAGATGCTAGAGGCTACTTGGGAGTCATCCTTAGAGAGTTAAAGGTCTCTCTTCTCTATTGAAGACAATACAAACATGTATGTCTATATACATATACATATTGCCAGAAAGGGCCATCTTATACATTTGTCTGTTAAGGAAAAACAAGACATTCCCTTGTCTTCTTCCCACTTTTCTTTCCAGCATATAATTAGCATCTGTCTAAACAGATTTGTGAATGTGATAGATGTGAAAAACAGCTGGTCATGGGATATAAATCCAAGTACAGTGAAGTAAAACAGGTGGACATTCATAGAGCTGCCTTACTGAAATTATCCTTTTTTTTAATTTATTTTTAGACTACATCTACATATAGACTGTACAGAGAAGCTATCCTGGAATTCAAGGGGGAAGGGTGAGTACCCATGGACCTTTCACTGAGGAAGGTAGGCACTACCAGGGGACAGTTCAGACCTCAGGAAAACAGGGCTGACCTCTGGAAGTACTCATGGTTTTTTGTCACGGGGAAAGACTGAAATAACTGTGCTCAGGTTTAACCACCCTTTGCTTAAATTCTGATGGTGCCACAGGCCTAAACCAATTAAATAGTCTGGGTGTCATCAGGTCTCATGATTAATAGGAGGAGGCATAAGTTTGACTCAACATTGGCATTCACATCAGGAAGATTATTTGTAGAATGAAGTCTTCCTCAGTGCCAGGAAACATGTCAAAATTCAGTACATGCAAATGGATAAAACATTCAAATTGAATTAATGATCCTTTTTTGAGGAAATAATGAAAAAAATTATGTGTATCTGAATGAATTCTGAATAACCCATTGAAATAATAGGGCTCAATCTGAGGACATCAAAATATAAGTAAAAATTGGAGACCATTCCTTGGATATTTCCAGGTGAATATTAGTCTTTGCCAAATGACTTTTAAATGACTTCATAGAATCATAGAATCATAGAATTAGCCGGGTTGGAAGGGACCTCAGAGATCATCTAGTCCAACCCTTGACCCACCGGAGCAGTTGCTAGACCATGGCACTGAGTGCCACATCCAGTCTTTTTTTAAATGTCTCCAGGGATGGAGAATCTACCACCTCTCCGGGCAGTGCATTCCATAGCCTGATCACCCTCTCCGTGAAGAAATTCTTTCTAATATCTAACCTAAACCTCCCCTGGCACAACTTAAGACTGTGTCCTCTTGTCTTGTTGAAGGTCGTCTGTGAAAAGAGTCCAGTTCCCACCTCGCTACAGCCTCCTTTCAGGTAGTTGTAGACAGCAATGAGGTCTCCCCTGAGCCTCCTCTTCTTCAGGCTGAACAGCCCCAGCTCTCTCAGCCTCTCCTCATAGGGCCTGTGCTCGAGTCCCTTCACCAGCCTGGTTGCCCTCCTTTGGACCTGTTCCAGGACCTCTACATACTTCTTAAACTGAGGGGCCCAGAACTGGACACAGTACTCGAGGTGTGGCCTAACCAGCGCTGAGTACAGGGGAAGAATCACCTCCCTGGACCTGCTGGTGACGCTGTTTTTGATACAGGCCAGGATGCCATTGGCCTTCTTGGCCACCTGGGCACACTGCTGGCTCATGTTCAGTTTCTTGTCGATGCAGACTCCCAGGTCCCTTTCTGCCTGGCTGCTCTCCAACCACTCTGTCCCCAGCCTGTAGCGCTGCATGGGGTTGTTGTGGCCAAAGTGCAGGACCCGGCACTTGGCCTTGTTGAACCTCATCCCGCTGGAATCGGCCCAGCTCTCCAGTCTGTCCAGGTCCCTCTGCAGAGCCCTCCTGCCTTCGAGTTGGTCCACACTTCCTCCCAGCTTGGTGTCATCTGCGAATTTGCTGCGAATTTGAACTGCTTAGCAGTTTAAAACCAGATTGATATCACAGAAATTTAAAGGAATATTTAGGGAGAAATGTAGCAAGAGAATATTAACTCACATAGGTAAATTCCCTCATCTAGATAAAAAACTAAATTATTAATTAACTAAATTATTCTTCTCTGCCAAAACAAACATGGCAGCTATTAAAGAAGATTTCAAATCAAGTATTTTATGATCTTTATGCTAAACAGAATATAAAAAATCTTGACAAAACTAAGTTCTGTTCATTTTCAATCTCTTTCTCCTAAATGAGCATTCATTAATATTGAGTCTAATTTTTTTGTAAAATGCTCTCATATACCTTAACTGAAACTTTTTTTTTAATTTAGACTATTAAAGTGTTAATTTCCACTGCATATTTAGTCTTCGTTCATGTGTAGATTTTATGTAAAAAACAGATATAGCTGAAGGCATGATACAGTCTCTATTATTTATACCAAAGCAACTGAACATAAAATAAATATATAAATTACTATAAGCTGTGTTATTGATCATAAGAATGATATAATGAATTCTATTTATATTTAATTAATTAAGTAACAACTATTATAAGTTTTCCTAAATGGAAATAAAAAGTATTATGCATTCTTCCTGCAACTTCAGCGTGTTTTACTGTTTTGTTAAAGACCTAAAAACTTAAAAAAAAATTAAATTTCTAGTGTGAAAAGCTTTTTTCTTGTCATATTGTTGTCATCTTGTCAGTAACTGTTTTTATATACAAAAAGTTAATGAGTTCCTATGAAAAGAACCACTATAATTCAAAAGCTATGGAGCTGGAAAATGGGGAATTCCTCCCATTGCTCATATAGTGAACTCAAAACTTCCAGACAGTTGTTGTTCATTAAAATGAAACTTATAACAGCTATTGAAATTACTTCAGAAATGACAAAAAACCTTCACCAATGAGAACATCTAAATGTCAGAATTAGTTTGTGTGGGAGGCAAATGAGAGTATGCAAACTGAAGATGGAGTGAAATGTTTATCTAAAAGAACATATGATTGATTATACTCTATCAGAGAGTAAGAACACAGCTATCAAAATTCTCCTTTCCTGTTTCAAATATGCACCTTTTTTCCTTATTTAAGAATTTCCCAAAGAAAAGTAATGCTTATAAGAGTAGGCAACTATATTTCTTCCAGAGATATAGTACAATATGCCTACAGAGTCTTAAATTTTAACTATTTAGAACACTTGAAGAAATCATAAAAAAAAAAAAAAGAAAAAAAATCTGAAAAGAGAAATGCAGAGGTGTTTAACTGCTTAAAATTTGTACTTAAAAATTTCTTGTGAATGTGGCTTCATAGTGGAAAACAACACAAATAGGCATTCAGATGAAATATATCACTAATTTAAATATGAATGAAGTTCAAACTGGATGTATTTGACATCTTCAAGAATAAAGTTTTTATGCAGTGTGAGGTAAATTCTTACAAGAATATGAACAGAAATAAAAAAAACTTGATTTAATATATTCTTCTAAGATATAAATTTAAATGAAATTTAACTTCAAAACTGAATTTTGAAGTTGTCAAAACAAACTGCTATTTTTTCTTCTAAAGTAGTAAATGTATATGTCCAGATCTACATTAAGAACTTACGTTTATAAATTGTGCTTTGAAATGTTGAATGTTAAATATATAACATACTGAAGCTGTGGCCATGTGATATTCAGAATTATCCACAAAGCTAGATATATGAGTAAATAAAATTTCAGCATACTACTAAGTTACATTCCAATTCCATAATTTATTTGATGTTTGTTTTCTACTCACTCACAACATATCTTTTTAAAGTAAGCTGAACAATGAAAAACTAATTCTGAAAACATTGAAAAAATAGTAAGCAATTGCTCACATATCTCTAGTTTAAAACACATGCAAATTTATGTAAAGTTATATCAGAATGGTACTGTCAAACTACCAATGTCATTCTCATCAGTGCTCCTGACTGACTTCATTACTTAAGAAGAATGGCCGAAATCCAAGCCTAATCTTTGGTTTGAAAATCTGCATTCCTTCTTTACAGACCATCGGATTTTTTTGCCCACCTGTCACCCTCTATTGCAATCCTCGTGAAACTTATCATGGAATTGTAGAATGGTTTGGAAGGTAACCACAAAAGGAAAGACATTTTTGTCACCTAAGCCTCTTCTGAACATCTGAAAAGGAGATCTTATAAAGCCTACAATATCACACAAGCAATTTGCCATCCTTTGATCTGTCAATAAATGATATATTATGTCTAACCTTTAGATGCCTCCAAGAAAGCTGCACAAGGATATTTCATTACCTCGTAAAATGTGGACCGAGCTCTAAAATGGAGAGAATGCATAGGGAAAAGTGAATATTAATAGTGGGAATCTCGGTCACTATGAAGAAAGTCTGTAATATGAGCAATGAGATTTATCTCAGCTAATGCAGCAGGGAATTTGAAGAGATGTGGCTGCTTTTGCTGCCCTGCCTTCAGTCTCATATTAACAATATAAGTGTGGTAAACACCACCACTCTACAGGTATTCCTCTGAGACACAGCAGCTCTTCAATTTTTCTTTTCATCACTTCTTCTGGAAATATCCAGAGCACAAAATATTCATAATTTTAAATATCCATGGCATGAAAGACCTACCAGTTTAAATATCATTATATTCCAGTATAGAAATAACTGAGCAGTAAGGATTTCACTACTGAAAAATATGATTGAATTATTGTTTTGGCACCAGCATTTCAAACATAGTTACCTATCTGTCTCCTGTATACACTAATATGTAAGGCATCTGTATTGCCTCAGAGTTACAGTCAATAACCTAAAGAATATTTTAATGTAATGGCCTAGGCTTACAATCAGAAATAATTGTTAACCCTGAGATATGTTTCTGCAATAAGTAATGTACATGACTGATTAATCTCTGGCAGATTTTTGACCATACGGCCTCTGATTTTTATTAGTGCTACTGCTCTGTCACTCAAATGCTATTTGTTTTGATAGGTTTATACATCTCAAAGGAAATAATCTTTTAGTTCCTTTACCGAAAGAAAATGGAAGTCAGATAAAAGACATTGCAGCCATCAAATCTCAGGTGTTAGGCAGAAATTGCACAGCAACTTCTGCATACTAAGATCCAAGTACAAATAACACTTCAAGGTAATTCTATTTGGAGGTCTAGGAGTGTCAGGTACTGAAAATTGTAATTACTCTAGCTAATGTGGATGATTAGACAAAGGTTCCTCTGGAGTGGATTCCAAAAATCTATTAGGGCTCTGGAACAGTGGAAAAGATAATGGAGGGATAGCATATGTGTATGTTCTATATATGTATATATTCAGGTTTGCCTTGATATTTCAACAAGCGGTACTGAGACACTCATGGTAATTTTTCTGTTTTCAGAAGTCACTATAATTTATTTAATATTTTTGGTCACACTAACAACAATGGAGATACAGTTTGCAGAGTGTTCCCATTTGTGCAAAAAGTAAAATACATTTTCACTTACAAGAGGAATATTTCACCCTTTTTTGCCTTTTTTTCATTTTCCTTTTTGTTTTGAAGAACTTCCCATAGATTCTGATTTTATTAGCTTTTTTTGTTTTTCCCAGCTCCTAATCAAATCAATAGAAATCTTTAATGAAGAAAAGGGATTAAAAAAAAAAAAAAAAAAAAGCCAAACATCAAAGACTACATTTGAAATTTATGCAGTTTCCAAAGCAACTTTCTTCACCAGACAGATTTAGAAAATTTCTGCAGTTTGATTATGGCAACTTTTATTTTATTTTTTTTTTCTTCCTGTCTCATTAAGCTAAGGTTGAGCATTGTTACTTATTTTGAACCAGAATGAGATGCTCTATTTTCTATGCCTTACTGATGTGTTACAATTCCTAGGAAGCAGAGTCAAATACTTGAGCTGGTGTCCCAGCTGGAAGGAGAAGGTCCAGCACACCTTCTAGGGAAATTGTACAAGATTCACACCAACCAAGAAATGGGACTAGATTTTTATAATATAAAGTGATCGGTTGCTGTCATTTAACTATTCAGGCATAACTCCAAAACCTTCTATTGAATAACAAAAGGGAAACAAAGAAAAAGCCAAGAAAACCTTTTCCCTCATTATTCAAATTCTTATGTTTGCCTGTAATTTCTTGTCTGGTATTTGTTTGGCCTAGCTGGACCCAGGCTGGGCTCCATGGTTTTTCAACACAGAAGAGCAGCTGGTGCCACAGATACAAACTTGGCTTTCTGTTTGTACTTTCAAGTTTACCAGGTATGAATTACTAGTTCAGAGTTTGCTCTGTCCTTTGTTTTCCATGGAAACTCTCCAAGTCCAGGCTAAGTACAGTGAATCTGAGAATGTGAAACTGAAAGACAAAGAGTAATTGAGCTATAAAAGGAAACCGAGGAAAGTCCACTGATGTAGAACATCCTTCTACAATGAGGATTTCTTTTCCTTGCCTTCAGCCCTTAGCACTATATACTTTTAATGATGATGCTCTCTAACTTCCTTTTATTTGCTTCTGTTCATGATGCTATTAACACAGGCAAGCACAAAACAATCAGGTGTAAGCATTGCACATAGATTTTTAAGTTTCTGTGCAAATTTGTTATTGGATAATACAGGCCAAGCAATTAGAGGACTATTTTGTGTTGTATTGTGCAATATGCTCGGTTTTCTCTGTAATAGAGAAAACTGGAAAAAAAACCATCTAAAATCTGCAAAACAAGAGAAAAGGAGTGTAAAGAGGAGTGGTTGTCTCACTCCGGCAGTGGGAGCTGCTTCCCATGAGAACCTGCTGCACCAGTCAGGGTTGACAAGTGCAAGTCCACAAGACCAATAACATGAGAACAGCAACATGGAGAAAAAAGAAAACATAAAATCACAATTACCCTAATAAAGCAATTCTACAGCAGCTGGGGTGTAAGGTTACAGAGCTTCAAATATCATATCCTTAGCATTACTAAGCCTAAGGTACTAAGGTAACTCAGGTACAGTCCAACAGCATCTGTTATCCTCAAATTATGTTCATGATTGTATTTTGTAGGAATAAGATTTACTTCATATTTATTCTTAATTGTTAGATTTTCTGTTTTTAAGATGAAAACTTTTATATACCTTTCTCTTTTAAAGCCATTATTTTACAGTTTCTACATAATAATAATGTGGAATTACAGGGGAATAAGAACTATTCATTTTGGTAAGGGGATTAATTATAATTCCACTTCACATTCAGGAAATATATGGAATGAGTATCATCTGTATGTGCCCAGAATGCTAAATATTACTTAGGAAGAGCATTTGCAGTAGTTTTTCTTTTAAATTGTGTATTAAACCAGTATATTAATCTAGTGCACTGAAATAAATAATGTACACATGACAGCTGTTGCATTACACTGAATATTAATGCCAGGATTACCACAGTAGCCAAATAAGTTGCTCAAAGGCTTTGAAAAATGAATTGCAAAGCAATTAATGAGGGCTAATTTGTTGCTAAGTCCAAAGAATAAAACTTTGAAATGCAATGTTTGTGCAGGCAACTGTTCACTATAAGAAATTGATTGGGATTTTTCCTTGAAGTGTGTAATGAGAAAACAACCGACATTTGCAGTTCAGTTGTTTAAAAAGTTAAAACAGCAAATCAAGAGGATACAGTTCTGAAACTGCTTCCTTTGCTTGGTTTACCAGATTCATTAATAAGAACTGATATTTAAGTTACCATGGCACTTACATTGGTGTTCAAAGCAATGGAAAAGATACTTAATTTCTGTGGTCAATGTCAAGTTTCATTTTAAGTACAAATGCCATTATATATTTTAAACTATCATGGCCATGTAGGATATGGAGGAGACTGAGGCACTCAACAACTTTTTTGGCTCAGTCTTCACCCATAAGGACTCTTTCCACACTACTTAAGTTGCAGAAGGCAACAGTAGGGACTTTGAGATCGTCCCAGGAGAATATACAGGAAATACATGGAGCTGTTGGAGTGAGTCCAGAGGAGAACCAAAGATTATCCTCCTTGTGGAAATGGAAAGGGAAGAGGAATGGAAAGGCTGAGATAGCATTAGTTGTTCAGCCTGGACAAGGGAAGACTCCAGGAAGACCCTCCAGTGCTTGAAAGGAGCATACAGCAAAGCTTGAGGGGCACTTTTTATGAGGGCATGTAGTGATAGGACAAAAGGTAATGGCTTTAATTTGGAAGAGATTTAGGTTACACATTAGAAACAAATTCTTTACAGTGAGGGTATTGAGACACTGGAACATGTTGCCCAGAGAAGCTGAGAATGTCCCCTCCCTGGAAGTGTTCAAGGCCAGGCTGGATGGGGCTTTGAATAACCTGATCTAGTGGGTGGGGTCCCTGCACATGGCAGGAGGTTTGGAACTAAATGATCTTTAATGTCTCTTCTGACCAAAACCATTTTATATTTCTATGATCTGATAATGCTTTGTGTTGGAATTTTAGGTGAGATGAGCTGTTTTCTTAGCAGAACCATAATACTCTCAGTTTTATTTCCTTGTTATTCAGACTTCAGATTCACATGTGTGCATCACAAGACTTTTTTTGAAACATATATATTTGTTTTTTCTTTCAGACATCTATTGCATGTTATTTGTGTTCTATTCAGATACATCCTTTTTTTCAGTAACAGAGGAAAAAAAGACCTCACGACCTTGACGATTGTTTTCTGCTGCTCATGGGAAAACATTTTGTGAACTCTACAGAAACAGCTCCTATTGATTTATTTCCATTTGGTGAGAGTTTATTGGGTGACAGAGTGCACTGGGCTATGTCAGATGTCTTTTGACCATATTGAGATTACTACTACTATCTGGAACTGCACTTACAGTCAGTGTACTACTCTCCCATTATGTATGGATGACAAATTAGGCGTATATGTTATTTTACTTGTGTTATTTTAACAAATGTAACATAATACCTGTATTAAGATACATAAAGGGTAGTGCAATTTATCAAAATCCATTTTTTGCTTTCTTTTCTTTTACCTTTACCTTCTAGTACTGAAAGTAAGCATGGGGGATAGGAAGTTTTGTAAAAGAGGATCACTATTATAAATATGCTTAATAGATTATAAAATCCATTCCTGTACAAAAGATAGTAAGTGATAAGTGATAATAAGTGATAATAAGTAATTGTTTGAGCTGGGGGTTGAGTACAGAAAAAGGCCAAAGTCTTGGCTATCCAAGAATTAATGATAAATTCAATATCTTTGATTCCAGTGGAGAGAAAAAAGGATTGTAATCTTCAAAACTGGAAATAAAACTTAGAGACACCAAGCAGCAAAATTTATACAGGTTGAAACTATAGTTTTCCAGCAGTTAGCTGCTCTTTTCTTTTTCTCATCTCAAAGTCACAATCTAAAGGGCTACCCAGGCTGTGACTGTACCAAGGTTGCTCCTGTGGGTTTATTAGATTCTGTATAATACGATGATGACCCACATAATGGAGTTTAGAGTAAGCTAGGCATTACCAGCAAGGTTCTAATATTTTATAGAAAGTTCTTGCAGAGTTCAACCTCTTTGGGAAAGGAAAAGTGCATACAGCATAAGAAGTTCTCTGAGAAGGAGGACAAAAATAAGTAATTTTTTGGTAATACAGGTATAAGAGAGTGTAGGAAATCACCATATTGAGCAGACAAGTGCTGTTAATTTCAGGATATTTTATGGGGCAGCAAGTAAATAATGTTTTCTGCCCTTTTGGGCTGCCTTCCTGTTCTTGTAGTTAGATCATCTTGTAGTAGTTACTGTTTCTTCGTTTATCAGGATGTTTTCCCCTTTTTCTAGACTATTTTTCCCTTTATGTCAAAGTGCCATTACAGTTTGTTGTTTTTGCACTGATCAGTGGTACCTTAGGTTATCATTCATTTCTTGGTAAGCAGATGCATTTCAAAGATGCCAGCTGTGCTTCTCAAGGGTTCTTCTGGTTTACGGGCCTACTGCCCTCACTTAAACTTCCCAGGATGGAAGGCATTTTCTCTGTCAGTATTGGAGCAAATACTTCTGCTCACTAATTGTCCCTTCTAACCAGGTCACTTTTGTTGGTGCTTGCATCAGTTGCAAACTCCAGAGACCCTTGTCCCAGCATCATTCATTCCCTCTGGAACCTTTCTGTTCAGTTTGTGATGCTTATTTGCAGCTTAGATGGTGATAGAAGAAGTGGTTTGAACCATGTCATTTAATATTTTCCAAGATACCGTGCTTTATAACTGTCTTCTGAAAGGAAGGACACAGTTAAATTGGCAGCCAAACACAAACAGAAGCGTTTATTTGATGCAAAGCCTGCCCTTTTTCTCAGACTTCCCAATCTCATCACCTTCCCAAAGATGAAATACTACAAGAAAGGTGGGGCAGAGATATGCCCTTCTTTCAGTTGTGAAAATGCATAAAGGAACAGCCTTTGTCAGCTTTTCTTCTTCAGACACGATAATGTGAACCTCAGAACAATCTAGGCAATGTAGCTGAATTGCTCCAGTTCTGAGAAACACAAGAAGGGAGAACATCAGTGTGAGAATAATTGTATCAAGGCTTTAGGACAGATTTGAAAAAAGAAGTTTCTTAAATCTGGAATTCAGGGCTAATTAAATCTCATGTGTATATAGCACTCTGTGATAAGGGGCCCAGGGGAAAACCATGGATGATTCTGTTAACTGGAATGGCATTTTTTTTCCCCCCATAAATAAAAGTAGCTCCGTCAAGCATGTTCTCTTGAGAATCAATTATCACTCATGGTGCTTTTTAATGTGAATATGAATTTCCTATTTGTATGCCTTAGCTTTCTCCAATTTGTTGGTGAAAATAAAATGAAAACTAAAACTCATGAATAATCAATGTCTTTTGCTATTCTACAGGCTTATAGCCATATGTACTGATTTCACCTTTGAAAATCCATTAAACAACCTCCGTTCGTTGAAAAGACGATTTTAAGGACTTATTGTTCTAGCACTAAATTTTCTTTTTTTGTAACTGACTGGGGGATTAGAAGTCTTTTTAAAATGCTCTGAGATTCTTTTTAAAAAGGATGCTCTAAAATGGGGAGTCAGAACTCATTGTTTCATGTTAAAGCACTTTAAGAAAGCTTTGGCTAATGCCTAAAATCATGGTTGTTTTTTGATGGAATGCTGTGTCTTGTATTGCTCTATTTTGGTGTTGGCTTTTTTTTTTTTTTTTTTTCATTATCATTTCTCTATATTGTTTGCATCTACTGTTGATGTGATATGCAAAATAAAGTTTAACATTTGTATTGTAAATTACTAGTATTTGCCTTCTTCTACAAGTTAATACAATAAATGTGGACATATCTTGAACATTCACACTTTCCTGCAAGAGTTACTCCCACAACTGTCTTGAATATCATCCTAAAGGCAATGAATAGACCTGTGAATACAGATAGATCTGGTTCCTTATTTCCAACACTCAAAAAAAGGCTGAAAAAAACCCCACAAGGTTTTATCTTGTACTGCATACTTAAGCAACTGAATACTGAACTTCATGCCAGTGCAGTAATTTTTCACTCTTATATCTTCTTATTTAGTTCTATACTAGCTTAGGGTTGGCAAATAATTATTGGAGTAAAAATGAGTTTCATAATTTTTGATTAGGCTCTTGAAAGGGTCCACATGCATTTAGTAGCACAGTTCAATTATTCTTCAAATTCTTAGGTCCAGTACCTCTATCCATTCAGTCTTTTGGCAGCTTCATCCAAAATATGGGCAGGGTGGGTTTGCTTGTTTTTAATTTTCAGTACACTTGTTTTATTTTTTATTTTTTGTCTTTTGTCAGTAAGGTCAACATGATGGAGTGGATGCAGAACAAGCTTCTTTTTAACAAGCTGTGCAAGAATCATAAAATTTCTTGTGATCAATCCAGAATTATCAGTTTCTGTTCTTTTCTGTTCTTTGGAGATCATCTATCTTTTGGGGGGAAGAACAAAAGGAGGAGTGAGAAAGTGTAAGATTAACGTATTATTCAAAGACTGTGGAATCAAACCATACCTATCAGGCATCTGATACCAAGTGTATTAAGCAGGAGTTCACAGGACGGGAATTCTGAGGTTTGAAGTTACCTCTGTTTCAGTCAGCAGGGGCCCTTAGAACCAGTTGCCTAGAATTACATTTACACACCTTTTGCTCTTTCCAAGGTTTCTCTGGACAGCCTTTGGCAGTGCTCAGTCATCCTCAACATCAAAAAGTGTTTTCTGATGCTCAGAGGGAACCAGTTGTGTTTAAGATTGTGCCCATTGTGTCCTACTCTGTCATTGGATATCACTGAAAAGAGCATGGATCCATGTTCTTTATATCCACCCTTCAGGTCCTACCTTCCTTATGTCCTACATAGCTTCTCCAGACTAAACAGTGCCAGATACCTTTTGCCATAGAAGGGATACTCCAGTCCCTTAAACATCTGTTTACTGGACTCCCTCTAGTACATCCATGTCTCTCATATCAGGGAGTCCCAGACTGGAGACATGATTGCAGGTGTGGCATCACCAGTGCTGAGTAGAGGAAAAACGTCACTTCCCTCAACCTGCCAGCAACACTCCTTCTGATTAAGTCTAAGATAGCATTAGACTTCTTTGGAACAAGTTTACCTTCCTGGCTCATGTTCAAACTAGTGTCCACCAAGAATCCCAGATTTTTTTTGCAAAGCTGCTTTCCATCTGGGCATCCCTCAGCGTATATTGGTGCATGAGGTTGTTCCTCTCCAGGTGCAGGACTTTGCATTTCCCCTTGTTGAACTTCATGAGTTTCCTGTCAACCCCTTTCTCCAACCTATCAGGATCCCTCTGGATGGCAGCACAACCCTTTGGCTACAGATCACTCTTCATGGTTTTTTGGACTCTGCAAACATGCTGAGATTACACTCTGCCCCACCAGCTAGATCATTAATGAAGGTTTTTAAACAGGACAGGACTCAGTATTGATTAGTGCATTGCTAATCACTGGCTTTTAACTAGACCCTATCACTTATCACACCCTTTGTTTTTCATACAAAATGTGGTATAAAGTCAGCTCATGAACAAAGAATACCTAAGGCATTTTTATGATGTAGTAAAATGAGGCAACCAGGTGCCACTAATTGCCAGGGAGTGGGCATGAGCTTGTGTTAAGCCCACCTGTGCCTAATTAGGGCGGGCCTCCACTGCGCATGAGCAGGACCAGGGGGCCAATAAAAGGTGAGTCCTGAAGCACAGGCTCAGCTCAGTCCTGAGCATGCTTGCAGAGAGGTCAGTCGCTCTTGGAGCACTGTATTACCTTCGTTGCGCTACTAGCGCTCCTCACCCTCAGGGTGAGGCTCTGAGGAGTCTCGAACCCGGGGCCTCAGTATTGCAGTAATGTGTCTTAGCTGGCTGCACCACCAGAGCCTCATCCTGAGGGTGAGGATCGCTAGTGGCGCAATGAAGGTAATACAGTGCTCCAAGAGCGACTGACCTCTCTGCAGACGTGCTCAGGACAGAGCTGAGCTTGTGTCTTAGGCCTCACCTTTTATTGGCCCCCTGGTCCTGCTCATGCATAGTGGGGGCCCGCCCTAATTGGGCACAGGTGGGCTTGACACAAGCTCATGCTCACTCCCTGGCAATTAGTGGCACCTGGTTGGCTCATTTTACTACATTATGAGGATGTTTTCAAATACATTCAAATACATTTCAAATACATTCAAATATCTCATCATCTTCATTCCTCAGTCCTTGATAAGAGTTTGAGAAGATGTGTATTAACTGGGAAGTTTCACCATGAGTTTCTGTACAGTTTCTTTCAGAGGTCTCTGTTTTGCTTTAGACTTCTTTTAAGTCCAGTGTTGCTCCTCTGTATACACACCAAACATTGTAAATTTGTATTCTATGGACAGTGTTATCCTGCAATATACTTTTGCACAGGAAAAATATTAGGCTACAAATAATTAATTTGTGCCAAAGGATGGGGTGCTAATTTGGAATCCATCATGTTGGGTCTTTCATAGTTAAGAATGACAGGGCTGGCGTGCATCAGTTAAGGCTGGTAGACTTTTCTATAGTGTTAGCTGAATTGAGAGGAGAGAACTGGTATGTCTTACATACATTTGTTGATGAAAGCACATTTGAACATTTCAACTATGAGAGTTTCCTCCCACTGCTGATATCAGATTACCATATCAATCACAAATTTTTCAGAAATTGTGAACAACTGCTGGATCAGTCCTTTTATTCCACTCAGACCCTGTTTGCAATGGTTGACTTTTGTCCAGCTTTACAGCTGGTGTTTATATTCTGTCATTTTAACAAGATAAAGTACAAACCGTAAGTACAGAGAAAATGCAGAAAACTTTCAAGCCAAAATTAGTGGTTCAGTTTCTGCAGAGGTAGCCAAGGATGTTTGGAAACACTTCTGAGGAAAGAAAAGCAACTTGGAATTTAAGCAAAGAGAAACAAAAGGAATAAGTGAAAAGAAGCCGGAGCCTTGGGATGACAAGGGTATGTGCTTGATGAACTCTTTGTCCCCAGAAAACATGCACAGTTGCTGGTATTTCTGATTCTTATTAGAATAACAGCCATGCTTTGTTATTGTCTCTTTACTCCTTCGGAACTTAAAACACCTTAAGAACAACTGATTTCTTTCATGTTTCACTAGCTTCCTAATGGTGACTACTCTGTTTAACTTTCCTAATTTGAGTGTTTATGACTGTATATTCCCTCAGATAGTTTTTGTAGAACTTACTGAGGATTATATTATTGATCTCTTTCCATTGTATAGTCTCTACACATCAATATTAGAACATTTATAATTTCAATTATTTGTGGCCATAAAGCTGTTTTCCTGGAACAGATAATACACAACATTTCATCATTCAAGTCAGTAAACCAAATCCTTTCTTTTACAATTTCATTTGGAAAGAAAAGACAATTGGTATTCCAATAAAATCTACATTCATTTGTTCCAAATTCAATCTGAACAAAAAAGGAAAAAAACCTCCTGAAAACCACAACTATGCTCCAAGAAAACACTTTATTAATCAGATTAATCTCAATCACGTCAGCAAATCAGAGGCTGTGCTGAGCAAAATGGTGTTAAAACAATGATCGGGAAACAATTAAGTCTGAAATGGACAGGACTCATTTTTTTAAGGTGTCTGAATTTGGGGTTTGTTTGGGGGGGTTGGTGGTTTGTTTTTTGTTTGTTTTCTTGTTTTTTTACAATATCTTCTTAATATAAAAGAGATTACTTTTATTCTTTTCTCAGCATGAAAATGCAACACAGACACATGGATCTGAAATATTTCTTTATTGTAGAAATGTTACTGTTTTCTTTGGTTGTAGAGATTACTTTCCTTAAATTTCTTTAGGTGTTTGGTGCTGGAAACATTAAAAAAAATGGAAGGGAAGACAGGTGTATACACAAATAGGCAAATACTTTGTACAAAGCGAAACATATTTGGGTGACCTCAAACTATTCTTGAAGTCTGAAGCTCAAAACATAGCTTTTAGCTAATCTGCTTCCATTTAATCCACTCTTGCCTTTATTTTTATTTTCTCTAAAATCAGTCCTACAATGACATCCCATAACTCAGTCCTGCCTAATCTTTTTGCTATGCTGACACACAGGGATGACACCTTTCACCATTACATGAATTTATAAAAGCACTGTACAACTGAAATCTTTCTCAAGACTGACTGCTGCAACAGAACAGAACAGAAATTAATCAAGGAAGAGTTTTTAACGTTTACTTTCACTTCATGGGCTTTTTTCTCCACTTTGCTTTGCTGACTGCAATATTCGCTGAACAAATATGTTTATAGAAATAATCATTGCACTAATCTTAATTTCTTCCATTGTTTCTTAATTTCTTCTCCATGTTTCCTTTTTTTTTTTTTTTTTTGCACAGTTTCAGATATATTTTATTCCTGAAAAAAAAATCTGTGTTTGAAAAAAATGCAGTACATTAAACATGTTACAAACATATAACGTGTTACATGTTATGTTACATGTTCTGTCATGTTATGTTCTTTTATATATAATACTTACCATATAAAAATGTTATTTTTATATGTACAAAGGTTATTCTCTTTCTTCTTAATTTTGGATAGATACAATATATTTGAAAGGCTAGACAAGTGTGAATGTTTACTTAGGACTAAAGTTAACCTGCGAGACACAAAAAGTCTTCTGGGTTTTGGTTTTTTTTTTTCTGGGTTTCTTTTTTTTTGGGGTGGTGGCTTGCTTGGGCTTTTTCATGGACTTCAGAAAACAGAATTATCAAGAGACTTAGTTGTAAGCATCCGTGTTATCAAAGATATATAAAAATTCACTGTGCTGATTTATATTGTTTTTGTTGAAATTGTCTATACAATATTGCATATCTTTCATGACAACAGATCTAAGTGAATAAAAATTTAAGATGGGAAAATAGCTGAGCCATATGTGGACAGCTAGGTATCCTATTTAATAATCTTGGGTAAATCAAGAATAAGTCTTTTGTCCAAGTTTGTTTGGATTAGACGGTTTTCCTTTGTATATTGTTATGCCTGTTGGCCTTAGTTTAATTTTTCTGAATCTTTGGGGACTGCTAGATTGGTTTTATCTAACCAAAGATCTACCTCTAGGAAACAGAAGTCAGACAATATTTTTCTTAAGTAAACAGAAAACTTAAGGATATTTGTAAGCTTTGACTTCTTAAATGAAATTTTGTTTCATTTGATCAAAAGTATTGTAATTAGAAGAATATACCTACCAAATATACATTTATTTAAAGTTATCTAACAACTATACATTTATTTAAAGACTCAATATTGAAGAAATTATATTATCCAGAGAGGTATTCTCACTCTAGTTTTTATCCTTTCAGGTTTTCTGAAGGGCTGACTATTGTGGTTAAAACTGTCTCTTGTAATGTTAATGGATTTGAAAAAAGCACATCAACATTAGAAAAATGGCATAGAAAAAAATACAGTGCTTATGCAACAGGCTTAGTAGTTCATGTCAGATAACCGGTTCAAACATTTTTACTTTGAATCATACCATGAACTTCTGATAAATTAGAAAATGAGCTTTAAAATTACTACTTTCAGAAAAACTAGTGACTCTACTTTTGTCTATTTTAAACATAAGATGAAAATTTGAAACAGTCAATGCATATTTTTGTTACTAACCCCAGCAGTGGGGAATACAAAAAGACAGAAAATGGCTATTTAAGTACAATAAAAGGTTGAAATCAGAGGTTCATATGTCTTTTTACCAATAATTATTGCAAAATAAAGAGCTTACTAGTGCTAGAAGCCTTTACCTATATATAATCCTAAGTGTATATATTTGTATATATATATACCAGAGCCTACATTCCTCATCCTTTAACCAAAACAGCAAATGGGGCCATCTACCTGGACTTGTGCAAAGTGTTTGGCACTGCTCCACATGACATTCTAAAACTAAACTGGAACAGTATGGATTTAATGGATGGACCAATTGGTCTATAAGGAACTGGCTGGATGGTCACACCCAAAGAGTTGTGGTCAAGAGCTCGATGTCAAAATGGACAATGGTCTTGTGGAGTTTCTCAAGGGCTCGTACTTGGATCAGTGTTGTTTAACAATTTGGTTGGTGACATGGACAGCAGAATTGACTGCACCCTAGCAAGTTTGGTGACTATACTAAACTGTGTGATAAGGTCAAAATGATGGAGGGAAAGGATGCCATCCAGAAGGCCTTTGACAGTCTTGAGAGCTGTAAAAACTGCATGAAATTCAGTAAGGCCAAGTGAAGGGTTCTGCACTTGAGTTGGGGCAATCCCAAACACAAATATGTGTTGGGTGAAGACTGGAGTGAAAACAGGTCTGAGGAGAGGGACTTGGAGGTGTTGGTGTCCTTTTCCAAATTTTCTGATGGAAAGGATTGATATAAAAAACTAATATATATCCAATTTGTGATCCGATGACTGTGGCCTTTGAACAAATATATTTATAGTGTGCTACTTGTATAGATTTCACTTGAATACTTGGATTTCACCTGAATAAAATAATGAATTCCAACAGATACATTTGAGTAACTTAAGAATTTGCTTTTTCTAAAACTACTGCAAGATATTTTTACTGTTTTCTTTATTTAGGAGTGGACTCTTATGGCTTAAGAGAGTTCCATGTTTCATACTTAAACTCACCACTTTGACCTCTATCTTCATTTCTTTTCACGTAGCTCTTTCCTGAAGTGTTTTTTAACTTAAGAACAATATCTAATTCATTTCAGTGAAACACTCCTTTGCAAACAGACCTTGTGAATTAAGAAAAGCTTTTAAACAAGGATTAAAAGATCAAAGATGTTTAAAATATCTCCGTGTACATTAAACATACTTGTAGTTGTTCAGCTGTGAAAGGGTAACATTACACATAGATTTCTTAATGTAAATCTTAGAAGTTTAAAGAGTATTTATACTCCAGACTAAGGAGGACAATATGCAGACTCTTCTAATGTGAGGAACTACATATTACACCTCTATCTCTTTACCATAGGATTAAAGGACATTTACGCTAGAAATATTCTTATATTTCTCATTTTTTTTAAGGTTATATTTTAATAATTACTTTCTCAGGCCTTTTTCTCAAACTGTCCAGAGCCACCTCAAGACCACTGTTTAGGTAGCTTGCCACTGCACTTTCAAATAAATTATGGATAAATAATTTTAAATTATAAATAAATTATATATTTATAATATATATATATATATATAAATCCATAAATTATGGATTCCACACTTGCCAAATCTTTCAAATTTAGGAAAAAACCCAGGAAAAATATCATCAATTTGTTTCCAAAGAGCAAAGAGACATTTTAACTAGTGCCTAGAGACAGAAATCTTCTCACATAAATAATATTCAGACACTAATTATGTGTTGTATCTAACTTTATAGCTATAGAGACTAAATAACTACAATAACTATGATTTATTGAACTTCAGAATCTAGTGATCAATTTTCCATTTGCAGCTAATTCAGATGAAATTATTTCTATTTTCACCTTCACCTGACTCAGCTAGATGCCAGGAACAGAGGAAAACACTTGCTAATTTTTTGTTGCTTGATCTTTAACTCATTCTTCATATTGGAGCTGCTAAAAAATCATTGCAAATTCAGAAAAAGAAGTACATTTTTTTAGATCTGAGACCCCTCTTGCATTACTAATATAAATTCATTCCATAGAAGTAATGATATCAATTGTGTAAAACAAACACAGACCACACATAAATTTTCTAAGGAGTGTTGAAAACATGTCCTCTTGCAGCGTACAGATGAAACCGTATCTAACTTATTTTGTTAGCCAACATATAGCTATTCTGGCTATATCCTAAGCAAACATAAATGCAGATGCAGTCTGCTTTCAATCTAAGTCCACCATGAACTTCAGGAGTCTGATTTCAATAATGTCACACAGGAGATGGTGGTGATCAGGCTACATTTACATATCCCAAATCAGTTCTTTGAAAGTTACATTTGGCTTTTTTCTAAAGGGGAATTTATTCTGCCTACAAAGCTGTTGTTGTAAGTATATGGTCATTGTATAGATATATATTCTCTCATCTATCTTCTTTCCTCTCCTTGTTTCTTCTTATAAACTCAGAAAGTGGAAGGGTAAATTTTCTCACATAAATGAAGATTAAAATTCCAATACTGACAATATTTTTCTCTACAAAGTCCTGCACAGCCAAAATATCACATTTTTAAAGGTTGCTTCTCAGCTGTCATATAACTTTATGTTTCCACTCCAAGAGTGGGTACACTTGCAAAGTAAGGGTTTCTCAGACAACTGTATCTGACTCCCATAGTGTAAAAGAAAGATGCCTAGGAAGTAAAAGAGAGCAACAAAGATGTGAGTAACATTGTTTTATCTTGGAGAACCAGTTTTCATGATGACTGTCTACTACACAGACTTTAAACTCTGCTGATAGACATGTTGGATGGTGTACATCACCTGTGAAAGTTGGCTGCAACAGTATGCTTCCTCCTGAAGTGTGAAAGACCGATGAAGTACAAAAACCTTATTTTTCCAGCAAGTGAAACAGTGCCATCTCCTAGTTTCTTTCTGTGCTTTCTTGTTTCTTATTTTTAGTTTTTCCTTGAAAGAAATTCTAAGCACGTCTTTATTATTAATAAATCTCAGAAGTTAAACATTTTCCTTTAATTGTTTGTCCATTCATTGAAGTGGATATGACTCCCTGCCAATAAGACTTGAAAGCTATATTTAGTTTTTAATACATTTTTAATAAGACTTGATGCTATATTTAGTTCATAGGCCTTAAAACCCCATATTAATACAATCCAATTTTTAAAACTGCAAAGCTGATTCCTGATTTTTAAAGTACTTGTTGTATTATAAATAATCATTGGAACCCAAGAAGCCAGTAGATAAAATTAAGTACTGATTTCACTCATTTCTGAATGCAGACTTATCTGATCACTCCCCTCCTTCTTTATTTAGAGGAAAAGGTAAAAAGAAAACATATCAGTGCCTCACATAAAAATAATTCAAGAGTAAAGCTCTGTAGTTCTATGCCAAGATATAATTCATGGAAATGGTTTGCAATGTGTAATAATTCTAGCAGAAGCAATACAATTAGCATGTAGGCAAGTTTTGCAAGTATTGATCTTCTAACCTGAAGCTCTTGCCAGTGGAACTGAAAATATATGCAAGATGTTGGCCAAAACTGGCATCTATAACACAACACTTTAAATATTAGGCCAAGAAGCACTAGTTAGGTCAGTAAGCTCTGTTCTAGAGAAATCTGATTAAGTTTTCTGTGCTGATGGAGAGTCATTACTTAGAGGTGGTCTAGGACAAGTGTTTACTGCCAACTTTGCGCTCCTCTTACTCTTTACCACCAACTCTGCCAGGAAAACTCAATGTGGATTGGCAGATGCTGCATGGTTCTGTGCCAGTTATCCCTGCTGCCAGGCAATGCACCATTTAAAACAGCATATAGTGACCATTAAAGAACATAATGTCTTTTGGGGCACAGTTAATGTCATATAGAAGTAAAAAAATTAGAACTTGTAACAAAATATTTTGTTTTTCTGATTGTCCCAGGAGTGATTTGAAACACAAAAGCCTTTGTAAAATTCACTAAAAATGCAAAAGGCCAGCAGATTCAAACTGGAAACTCCAAACTAATAACAGAAAATAAACCTAGGTTTTCACAAGATTCCCTTGTAGTGCCATCAAAGAATATTAAATACTTAATAATGCATACGATACCCCATGCACTGAATAAATGCTAATTCTTCTACTTCTCTGACTCTCACTTGTTTACAAGTTGATTTATTGACTTAAGCAGAAACTGTTTCCTATGAAGAGTGTAACCACAAATTGCCAATATTTGTAAATTTTTTTTTTATGTTAGAGAGCAGAACAGTGTAATGTGCATTTCTTGTGTCTCACTAAACTGCAGCTTTGTCAAGATTCTTCCTTTTTGAAGAATAAATCTTTCCTTAGTGTCACAGTTGCTGTTCCCATAGCATGAGTTAACAGAATAATATACATGATTCTTTTGGTCTTCAGCAGATACCTGCAGGGCAGAACTGCAGTGAATAATATCAATACGTTCAGTTTGTTTTCCCATGACTAAAACTTATTTTCCTAGAGAATAACATATAACAACTGGAGTTTCCCCTCAAGTTTAGTGTACTCCCTGCAAAAGCACCTCACCATTCATTTGGCTAAAGAAGACCTGACCCCAGATTTACTGTCTCTGTCTTCTAAGCAGTTCAGAAAGAAGAGATCAAAAAAGACCTACAAGTGAGAATAGCTCAATGGAAATACAGAAATGTTGTGAAATGTAAGATCTCCATACCTTTTGACTGAAGCAAAGAGCAATGTCTGTTCTTTTGGTGAGACCTGTGGTGTACCTCATGTAACATCCAGGAAAATGGAAGAGTCAAATGATACTTTCCTATAGCTGATGGGAGCAAAGAATTGTGAGACAGACCTAACAATGCATTTCTGTCAGGTTGAAAGAAACAAGCTTGATAAATTAACTCAACTGTGCCAAAAAGGCAATGATCAGTGGTGAGCAAGCACCCGTATTCCTTCTTACACCATGTAATACTCTGATTGTTCTTAAATATATCCATTTCAGTCTTATGAATTCTGGCTGTTAAGCAATTTCCTGGACACTAAGACCTAGAAACTTTCTTTCTATTACCTTTTCCCAATGAAATTACACAGGATTAATAAATGACTATTCTTTACTTTATGCTATCTCCAATCCACAATGATGGTAATTTATCTTTTATTGCTCTAAGAATCTTTCTTTCAACTTACTAAGAGTAACTCTTATCTTATTGTAGAAAAAGTGTATTTTAATTAAGAAGGCAGAATATACTAATAAATTCTAAATTAAAGAAAGAAGAAAAAACTACACAACAAGAAGTCAAAGCACTGGATCTTAAAAAGACTCATACTGGGCTCCTTCATGAAGAGGTAGCATTTTTCCAAATCTTTCTCTCACTCTTTCAGTGTGCCTATGCACGCATATACATTCTTTCATAAAAATAGAAAAATAGTCTTCAAATTGTTTGTAAGGAACTTCTAAGTGTAAACTGTAGGGAAAAACAAGCAAACAAAACCCCCCAAATTAAGCTGATTCACCTGGCTAAATAAGAGTGACAACAATAAAGTCATTAAATATTGACTAATCAAACACAGATGGCTCCATAGTATGATTATAATAATACTATTAAGTATGATTACTATGAAGTATTTACTAGTAGTAAAATGAATGATAACTATACTGATGTTTCTGGATGGATTTGAAGTTGGATATATTCTTTCATGTGCTTTCATACTTATATACAACAATTCATTTGTATTTTAATTAAATTCAAACATGCATACAGATACATCTCCAGGACAAAATAACAGCTATGCAACCTTTGAACTTGTTTAATTTGGGATTGTGGACTTTAGAAAAAGAGCTGATTCTTCTCTTTGCTATGTATATTTGAATGATGCCACATGCAAAATTTTTAGCAATATCTATATAGAAGTTATATATCTATCTATATCTATCTCTCTCTATATATATACACCTATATAGAAGCTATATTTCAAAAGCATACTTCAGTTTGACATTCTATTTTAGCTAGGATATCTGCAAACACTTTAGAAGATAACTCCAAATTTCTAGAAATAGAATCCAAACTTGAGGGCTAAAATAGCATTAATTCACTAATTCCCAGTGCATTCCTAAAGGTACAGACCAGCATGGTAAGCTTGCTCCTAAGGTCTCAGTTCAACATACTCTGTGCAAAACATTCAAACAATTGATATAGAAATAAAGACAGAGAACAGAGGACAACATGAGTATGAAAAGCAAACAGTCATTTCTCTGGGAAGTGAAATTAATTACCTTCCCAAATGTAAACTAGAAAGCAATAGTTTCATAGGGTCAGATTTTATTGAGGGAGACAAACTGTGAGAATAAAAACCCTTTAATATGCTGTTCTTGGAGAATCCCTAGTAGTCCAGGTGGTGGTTCTGGGCCCTTCACTTCTCATTTAACATAACACGTTGCAGCTTGGTGTAATTTGGCCAAATTTTCTATTTCATGCTATCTAATGGCATCCAAGTAGTGAAGAGGAAAGAGAATACCGCAGTTTAAATCCATCTATGCTGGTTACAAACAGTAACAATCTCATTTAGCATGCTTTGTATATACACTCATATTTATCCTATAATTATCTTGTAACATTTTTGCACAGATTGTGCCTCTTTTACTGTACAAAGTAGCTGCTACAAAGAAAAACAGGACTGTGAAGTAAATTAGGATCTCCTCATCAACTGCTTAGAAAATTGTATTTTTTGTAGTGAATATGTTAGGATGCTGCTGAAAGGTAGAGAATCTTTGTCCCCATGTGTTGTCAGGTAAGTAAATTAATATTTTCTCAGATGCACATTAGATGTATATTTCTGATGTTCTTAATACCACCAAGAAATTAGGATTAAATTGGTACAGAAGCTGAAAACCTGGGAGTTAAATCTGTCATTTAGTAAGGTTTAACTTTGAGAAGGGAAAGTATGAGAAGCAGCAAAAAATCAGAAACTGGTTATTTAAACTTAGTGTAAAGCCTTGGTGTTAATATTTTTAGTCTTTATTCTTCATCAATTCTTCTATCTCCATACTAGAGTGAGAAAAATGTAAAAAATACTTAGAACACTACGTTTGAGATATACTCCTATAGAAATATTCGTAGATGCCAGATATTACAACCTGTTCAACTGTTACCTATTTCAAGCCTATAGAATAGGCCCAATGGAACTAAGTAAAAACATTAAAACAGTATAAATGTAAGTGTATTCCACTCTCCATGGGGAATAATAGTCTAGACTAAACTTTCTAGACTTAAAAAACCTGCAGCCTCGGTGGCTTTTCCCAGAATTTTTGTCATCAGCATTCCAACTTTACTTCTGTCTTATAAAGCATTATTTTTACAGTGCAGTGCAGTACAAGTTCTGGGTAACTTTTTTTAATGTAAAATGCAGCCCTAACTGTTACTCACTGTGTTATACCAGAAATCAATGAGGCACTATTTTTAATGAGGTGTGCTTATTTCTAGCATTTGTAAGTACAAGAATCAGTTTTCTGTGGTGTTTTGGTGTTAGTTTCTTTTTTTTCTTCAAGATTATAGAAAAACAATATATTCTGTAAAATGCCCTAAATAAAACAGCTGTTGAAAGCATTGTGGTAATACAGGGAATGATCATAATCTCAGGCATGAAAGATACAGGCAGTCCCACTAGAAAAACTGCTGATTTCGATACGTAATACAACCTCTTAGTTCAACAAAACAAACAGTGATGTTGCTGATATGACCTTATAAATCTTGAATGACTTTAACAGAATAGGGAAATTAATACAAGTCAAAGTAGATGGATACCCTCATCACACCCCACAGCTCCCATCTGCCATTGTGGTAGAATTTAAGATCTAGACTAAGAACTCTAACTTATGCTTTAAGGTGAAAACACAAAAACATGTGAACTACCTGCCTAACCTGAAATTCTTGCCAATGGAGATATATGTTTCCATTAATTTTGACTTTCCTGTATTTCATAAAATTTTCAATGCCCTGGACTATCTTGCCAGGCTCCAGTTGCTACCCAGAAGGGCATGGATCATTTCTAAGTCATATGCTGCGTCTGAAAACTCCATGTCTCCTACAACTGTACATGTAACAAATGAATGCCTAAACCACTATGATTAGAACAGATTAATATTTTTCCTAAATATCCTATAAAACTTTCTAAAAAGTACATATATAGGTATATATGCTGTTGACGGATGAATGATATATTTCATAAAGATAGCTGTCTCATTAATCTCTGCTGAAAAAAACTCCCTTTGATTATTTTTGGCTTGTTTCTTCTTTGAAACAACAGAACAAATCCTTTATTCCAAGCTATTTGTCATGAAATCGTTCTGCATTAGTCAGACCCTTGCAAAAGGAACATCTTCAGTAATTGTTTTTCTTTACTTGTGATCTTTGTGATTTATATAATAAAGTAAAATTCATAGCATTTATTTTTAAGACATCCTTCAATCCCAAACACTTCCTCAGCTATATAAAGAGGTCAGTAAATTTGACATGAATAGTGAAGCTGCAGGTGATACAGTTCATACCAGAACTGCAGCAATAAAATATTTATACTGCAGAACTGCATATTCTGTAGAAAAGATTCCACACATTACAAAGTAAAGCTATTACAGTAATGCTTCAGAGAGTTCTTAGGAGTTATGTTGGTGCTGTTCTTTGAATAGAATCATCTGTAAAAGTAATCTGCCTTATACAAAATTTACCCATACCTGCAGGATTTCAAGGAGGAAAAAAATATAAATTAGCTTTCTGTCCATCATGGCTTTCAAATCTCTTGAGACTGTATTTATTAATGTTGTGGACATAGACCAAACTTGTCTGCAAGGACAGTCTTGATTTGTCGGAAGTGGTGATCTGTCTCTTCACTTGGTTGCCTCCCCAGTAGTTTTGTGTCAGGCCAATTGTCTTTTCATGGGCTGCTACGGTAAGGACAGGAATAAAAAAAAGGACCAGAGCTGGAAAGGTTGTCATACTTGTCAACATCTGCACAGCAACACATAATATTATTTGTTTGTTTGTTTGTTTGTTTGTTTGTTATTTCAGAGAATTGGAAAGAATATTTTATTGTGTATAACAGGTAGAAATCTTACGGATGTCTGTGACAGGGTAGGAAACCAAGAAATGAGGTTTACAGAGAGGTTATTCACCTTCTTTGTCACCTCTGTCTCCTTGGGGATGAGAAAAAAACCAGAAATATTGACTTTACATACAGTTATGGAGTGAACACATGCCTCTGTATTTCAGAATTTTCATGTCTTCTCTGTATTGCTGGTGTTAATGGTGGTTTTACTGTAATTTTTATATAGTGTGTGTGTCTGTAAGCCAGATATACTTGTTTGATTATTATTGTATGTTTTTTTTATAAATTATACACCATACTAGTACCCAGAAATCAGTATCAAGTTCCAGACAATTACTTAGCCAAGTAAGTTACAGAGTAAAAAATGCTGAAATAAAATTTAATTAAAATATCTGAATATCCAAAATTATGTTCAATGATTCAGGGGATATCCTTAAGCAAGATGAGATGTTCAGTATCTCTAGACATTTTCTAGAAGAAACTTGGTGTCAGGTTGTGCCAGTGTGGAACCCAAGAAGTATCATGATCTTTGCCAATCTACATGTATGATTATCTTCCATCTACAACCATTTATTTTTCAAAAAAAAGACATTTGAATGTCAAATTTTCATTTGAGAAGCATAATTAAAATCAATCACAGATCACTAAGAAGCATATTTTAATGAGTTAGGATAATGATACCAAGAAATGGTAATACTGATATTCCAGGTTACTTAAGGCTTCACCTCTTGATTCTAGCCTTAGCCCCAGAGTACAAAACACTCATTGTTCTATTAAATGGACATAGACAGTCTTCTAATTACCACATTATTTTTGCAATTTTTAGAAAAATATCTATTTAAGAAATAGAAAACTCAATAACAGCACATAAGCAGAGCATACATAGTCAAATATAGAAATTACTTCAATGAAAATTTGTTGACATGTTACATTAGTTTTGCAGTGCAGCTTTGTTTTCTGAAGTATTCTAAAATATTAACCTGAAAACATCTATTCGTAATGATTTGCTAAATCCAGAGCTAAACACAACTTTCCTTGCATGAACTTAATTTTTACTGAAATCTTTGTATATATTTTAAGAGAAATTAGAAAACAACTAACCTCCTCATGATATTTTTTAATTCATTTGAAACATAGAAATATAGTAAATTATTTCACAGTATCAGAGATATTCTCATACTATCTTATTTCTAGTTTCAAACACTTAAATACAAGCGTTTACATTTAGATGCCTGCTTGTGAGAAAAAGAAATCTCCTACCATTATGACTGATAGAGATCTAGTCAATAAAGGCAAGATACATAAAGGGAGACTGAGACAAACAATTTGTAAGGATTTGATTCAGCGTCCTGAGTAGAGTCCTCCAGTCCTATAAACTGCTTGGCTTCTTGTAGGTCTAAATGTCTACAGGTTTCCTGTGCTCTCTGTCATATATGCCAGACTCATGAACACCTATGTCCTGCTGTATCACAGTGCCAGTAGTCTGCAATAGAAACTCTACATCTACTTCAGCGTGAATTGAAGAGATCTCTAAATTCTGCTTGCTGCCCTGATTCAATTTTCAATGACTGCAACAGAAGGTTTAACCATTTGTGCTTATACACCAAAGATAGCAGGACTCGATGTATTCACAGAAGCAGAACCATCCTGTTCAGGCTCTCAAGATAACTCCGGCAGCTAACGAAGTGGCAACTGATGGCCAACAGAGTACTACAAAATATCTTAAATTGCATTGTCTACTTATATTGAGGCCACTGAATCAAGGCTCAACATTTAAAGTTGTTGCAATTAAAACCAGATTGGTAGAACAGAGACTGAATGGACTCAGATTTCAAAACTTCATAATCATGGGCATACTTTCTGATTTGAATGATTTCCCTGTCTCACTCAGAAGACTTTAGGCTCCAGCAGAAAGTTGTGTGAGTGAATGTAGCAGTGTGCCTCCAGCCATGTTCCACACATCCTCTGACAGGCTGACGATTTGGTGTGACATGGGGCATTTACACCAGTGTCAGAACTGATTGGACTCAGCTGCTACTCAAACTCTGCAAGCCCAAGCCCAGCATAATACAAAAGTTGAACCTGGAACCCTCATGTGATTACTATTTCAAGTATTTCAAGCTAAGGGAAAAACACTGAGCAAATAAGTGTTCACTTACTGTGAAATTAAATCAAATCATGTTTATCTTTCATAAAATTCTGTGAGTTTGTGCACAGATACTGTGTTACATATGCACACATACATGAATTAACCCAAAGACCTTAGATAGAAGAATCTCTGCATCTCAGGACATGCACTATCTGGAGTTAAGACCATAAGCTTTTTCTGTATTTATATGACTGTTGCTCAAATTTAATTGCAGAGGCAAAGGAAAGTATTTTTTTTTGTAAATCAGATTGAATCTGAATGCTAGGTGAAATATGTTTTTTTCTCTCAGCTCTCATGTTTATACATATAAGTGAAAGCAAACATGACAAAAACCAAAAGTAAAGGCTTTTTTTGCTGTTGATGATTTACACCAAGTAATTGCTTTAGACAGTGTCCTGGTTTGGGCCAGGATAAAGGTGATTTTCTGTTTTGTACTTTTACTTTTAGCTAAGTCTCTTGTAAGTAGTTGCACTGCTGAAATTAACAGCAAGTTTCTCAGACAGTGTGTGTTTCTAGGACTGATAACACTTGATGTTTATAGTTACTGCTAGAGACTGGTATGCAGAGCCAAGGACACTGCTCAGCTCTGAGGAAAACATTGTACCGTCCAGGAGGATACAGAAGCCCCACCTGAGCCCTCCTTTGGGGAGGAACAGACAAGATAGATGCCAGAATTGACCAAACAGAGTATTCCATCCCATATACGTCACACTCAGTATAAATTTGAGGCATCACGAGGGCCGAGCCGGATCTTTTCCTGTTTTCCTGCTTCCCTTCCTTCTCGGCATCCTGGAAGGATCCCGTCCGTTCGTTTGCCTGTGCTCCTGATCCGTGCCAGCCCATATCTGTGTGTTCCTGCCTCCGGTTCCCGACTGCTGCCGACTCCAGGAGTCCAGCCTGGACTTTCCCAGGGCTGCCCTGCAGCCTCGGTGGTGACGTGAGAGTTATTGGGGGAGAGGGGGGAGGAATGTGGTTTCCATTTTCCTGTATATTTGTATATATTTAGTAATTTTACCTATTTATCATTACTGTTTCATTAAAGTTGTGTAGTTTAGTTTCCAACCCATAAGTCTCTCTCCCTTATTCTCTCTCCTTTCTCTATCAAGGAGAAAGAGATTAATAGAGAGCGTCTGTTATTCGGTTTAATCGCCGGGCCAGTGTTAAACCGTGACAGACAGGTATATAAAACAAGAGAGATCTGGAATTTGTTGCACCGGATTGTGCATCTACAACACTTTTCAAAGTCTTTGATATATAGGACTTATAGCAGGTGATTATACGATGTTACAATCCATAGCTGGTTTAGGAAGCAGTACACTACTGTATTGCCTCAATTATAAACAACATTTTTAAATCATTCATGAAAACCCTGTTTTCTGTCAAAGTCGACCTCTCAGAGATCTTTGCTGTAGATGCTAATATTTATGGCTCTATACGTTTGTTTAGCACCTATCGTGCTGGTTCATGTGCTAGCTGAACCACCAAGGTCCTACTGCAAATTAAAAATATAATATGAGAAATACTTGTAATTACATGACCCTCTGTGACATGTAAAGATACAGAAGAAAGATTAGGACTAACTCAAAATAATGTCAGATAGAAATAACAGTGGTTGAAACTGATTTGTGACAGTTCTTTTCTATTTATTATGGAGGACTGTCCTTCATCTCTCAGATTTGCTCCCAGAGTCCTCATCACCTTATAAAAGATCTGTCTGTGAGCCAACAGCTAAAAACAAGCAAGCAAGCAAATGAATAACAACAAGAAAGTCCATTATTTACATTTGTCTTCAGAGTGACTCCATCTGAATTTTGAAATGAAGCTGTGAACGATAAGTAGTGAACTTACCTTCACCACAGAAAACTTTATCAGAAAGATCCCTGATGTTTGCATTCCTTCAGATTGTCAGAGCAATTTGTGTGGTCCAAAATAGCTACGCCAGAAATAATGAATTGGATTCCTAAAGTTGAGTAAAATTCCATAGTCTGGTGTAGGTTCTTGCTTTAGTTGATCAAGCACCTTCATTCATCTTCATATTTTTTAGAATTTAACTGTAGTGAGTGCTTCATCTGTGGTCAAGATACCTATGATTTCTAAAGTGTACTACATTAAAGGATGCAACTTGTGGCTACCTTAGATCAGAACATGTTAGTCACTCACAACTCAACACTTTCTGAGAAGACTGCAACATTCTCCTTGCAATTTCTATGTAGCTGAAATCCACACTACTCAAAAAGATAGGACTGGAGAAAGCTGAAAAACATTAATCCTGTAAACCAGTAGGACAGGAATCTTCACAACAGATACACAATATGTTTATGGATAGTAATCTTTCAATAAGATAAAACAAGAATTAAATTTTACCCTTTTTCATGTGGAAGCATATATCAGTTTGTATTAGGTCCTTCCATTTTCACCCCATTTTCTTTTCCCTTTAATTAACCAAATTTACTCCCAATTATAATGTTAGTGCTTTCCCTCAATCTTTTCCCTTTTTCCTTCGAAGGGTGAGTTTAAAGAATTCAATTTAAATTGCATTTAACTTTCTCCTTATCCTGTAAGCTACTGCAATCTATCACTATGACTGTTTGTTGATCTTTCAATGACAATTACACCTTTATTCAATACTCTGTCTTTTCCAAACATAATTTAAGAAAGGTTAGGTAAATTTGCCCAGCCTTATCCCTAGATTAGTGGCAGGATTAACCAAAGCATATACGTATCTATTTGTCTTGGGGTAAGAGGGGCAGTGAAGGAAAGATGAAGAGGGAGGAATGAGGTTCTTTGACATAAGCCTGGCTGATGAGTCCTATGTATATTCCTTTCAAAGGAAGCAAAGAGATGATGTTTATGATTCTCAGGAGTGTTACCATCTGAGTTGAGGGAGCGTTTGCTGGGCAGCCATATGAAACTGTGATGCTTCCTCTCAACTAATGCAGTAATGCTTCCTAGTCCTTAGTACTGAGGTTAAAAGGTGTTTCCCCTGGGACTGAAACTGTTTTCTGTTTTCATGGTTACTGTTGTGTGCTACTTCTCCCCTAACAACAGAGAAACTATTAACCCATCTGCAGAAAGCAAGTGAAGGAGTCACGCATTCGGTTTCCTGCTATTTTAATCCACAGGGTCTCAGTCCTTCTGACATATTGGGGATGGATTGAAGAAAAAACAAAAAGTTTCTGAAAGATAAATTTGCCCGAAACTATCCTGATCTACTTTTACTCCTTGGAGTTTTCTGAGTTAAAGTATAGGTAAAATCTGTCTTAGCCATTGATGATAAAAATACCTTTGAATGAGGTACTTTCACACTCAGGACACAGTTTTGTGAGGTATTGTATCTTGCAACAGGTTAGTAATATATTAGAAAGAGAAGGAGATGATCAATGTCATTATTTACCTAGAATTATTGTTTTCCTTATTCCCAAAAAAAGTACTTGGAAAAGCCACTCATACTGTGACAATAATTTAAGAAGAACACATACTGAACAGGAAACACTCCCACTACTTGTTGCTAATTTCATTATTTATTTCTTAGTGGGAGTGTTCATAGTAAAAATTCAAAAGGAAGGCAAGCTAAATTCAGCCAAAAATGTACCAGTGTATTGCAGAAAGAAATTGATTAGGGGTTGCCTCCTCACTAAAAAAATCACTTTTACTGTAATTGATTTATGAAAAGACTCAGCAGTCAATTTCGATCATTTCTTTTTATATTTTGGTTGTGAGATATTTGTTCCATTTGACTATCTGCTCATTCAAGCAACGTACCTAAACATTGCTGGCAAATATTTTCTGGATCTTGACAAAGTGGGGTATTTCACCTGTCTTGTCTGAAAATATAATAAATAAAATAAGCTGGAAGTGAAAGATATTAAAAATAAGCCAAATTTAGCCATAATGCAGCAATTCTATAGTCTTGCAATTAATGGGCTATTACTACTAAAAGGTAGTTTTTAAGTCTATGGGCTCAGCTGTCGTCACTGCAGCAGGTTTTCTGCCAAATTGAATTATAGGTCAGTTATTTTAATTAATATCTTTAATCCTTAAGATTTATATACATCATTGATTTACATAAGGAACATGAAAAATTAACAGGTCAGTTGTGGATAACTTAGAATTTTAAAGTAACTAAGAAGTGTGGTGTTTTGTTTTTCCATTCAGATTTTCCTTGATATCTCTAAGTGTTTGTTATTCAAATAATTTACATACTGCAGTTATAGTGGTATTCTAGATACACATCACTACAAGTGTATTTCAGGCATGCATTCTACCTGAGACAGAAGACAATTTTCAATATGGATTTTATTCTTTCTTTTTGTTTTTGACCATTCCTTTTTCTATGTGCAGTAGCACCATTTGCTGTACAGAACATTAAATAGCTTTAGAAAAGGTGGTGATCTTTTTTTTCCTGCTTTATCATTATGTAAATTTATATCAAGTATGATGACAGGCAATAATCAAAGAAAAACTGAAACACACCTATTGAATTATTTTTAATCAGTACATTTTTATACCCTGCATGCAATGGCAAGACATTTAAACAAACAAGCAAGCAAACACGAAAACCCAAACAAAAAATGCAAAACCAATTAAAAATCAAACCAAACAACAAATATGAAAAAACCAACATCATCAAACAAACAAAAAACCAAAACCAAACCCAACCAAACAAAAAAAGCCTGACCATGCCTACCAGAGCGGGTCCTGAAGTGCCTCATCTACATGGTTGTTAAATACCTCCAGGGATGGTGACTCCCCCATCTCCCTAAGAAGCCTATTCTTGAGCCTGACCAATCTCTCAGTAAGAAATTCATCCTAATACCTAGTCTACACCTTTCACTGGTGAATCTTCTGGCCATTTGCTGGAAGGCCGGTTCAGCAGCCATTCACAGTCCAGGAGTTTCTTCCAGTGCATTGATGATAGCTTCTTGATGCAGTTGGTGGAGGAGCCAGCTAGGGATGGAGCATTGCTGGATCTTGTCCCAACCAAAAAGGAGGGCCTGGCTGAAGCAGTGAAGGTTGAGGGCAACCTTGGGTGCAGTGACCATGGGATGGTGAAATTCTGGATCTTATGTGGTAGGAACAGGATTCAAGTAGAATCAGAACACTGAATTTCAGAAAGGCCAACTTTGCCCTCTTTAAAGAATCTCTGGGGGGAAACCCTATGGGATTGGTTACTGGAGGGTAGAGGGCCCAAAATTGTTGGTTAACAAGATGGTGAAGGGAGTGGAACACCTGCCTTATGGGGAAAGACTGAGGGAGCTGGGTCTGTTCGGCCTGGAGAAGAGGAGAATGAGGGGTGACCTCATCAATATTTATAAATATATAAGGGGCAAGTGCCAGGAGGATGGAGTCAAGCCTTTCTCAGGGGTGACTAACAACAGGACAAGGGGAAACAGTCATAAACTGGAGCATTGGAAGTTCCATATAAATATTAGGAAGAATTTTTTCACTGTGAAGGTGACAGGGCACTGGAACAGGCTGCCTAGGGAGCTTTTGGAGTCTCCTTCCCTGGAGACATTCAAAGTCCACCAGGATGCATTCCTGTGTGACTTGCTGTAGGTGACACTGCTTTGGCAAGGGGTAGTTGGACTCAATGATCCTTAGAGGTCCCTTCCAACTTCTTGCTCTCTATGATTTCTTCTAGTCTTACCATCACTTGAGAGAAAAGGCCAGCACGCACCTCCCTACAACCTCCTTTCAGGTAGTTGTAAAGAACAATAATGTCTCCCTTCAGCATCTTCTCCAAACTAAGCAATCCAAATTCCCTTAGCCTCTCCTTATAGTGCTAGCTTTCCAGACCCCCCCTTCTCTGAACTTGCTTCAGCACTTCAATATCTTTCTTGTAGTGAGGGGCCCAGAACTGAACAGAGTACATGAGGTGCAGCTTCACCAGTGCTGAGTACAGGGGCACGATCACTGCCCTAGTCCTGCTGGCCACACAATTCCTGATACAAGACAGGATGTTGTTGGCCTTCTTGGCTACCTGGACACACTGCTGCCTCATATTCAGCTGGGTGTCAACCAGTACCTGCAGGTCTGATTTTCTGCCAGGCAGCTTTCCAACCACTCTTCCCCAAGCCCGTAAACTGTCCCTGGGGTTGTTGTGGCACATATGCATTTGACCTTGTTGAACCTCATGCAATTGGCCTCAGCCTAGTGATTAAATGTGTCCAGATCCCTCTGCAGAACCTTCTTACACTCAAGCACATCAACACTCCTATCCAGCCTGGTGTCATTTGCACTCATCTTGTTGTCACACCACAGTGATAGGGCAGAACTGAAAGATTTACTTTAAAATTGCTGTTATAATATGAACTATACATTAATGCAGATGCAGTGTCTGTGGCTTTTCTTGGCCTAGTTGTTCAACATCATTTTATAGGCTGGACAGCAAAACGGAATACTGTAGTTGAGTCATTATTTTTAGGTTTTTGTTTTGTTTTGTTTTTTTCCAAATGAAGAAAATTATCAACTAAGAGATTGCCTCTCCCCCTACAAAAAAAGTTTAGAGATTTATCTTATGAAATCACAGTAGCACAATAGTAAACAGACAAATCTAAATATTGCCCAGTGGTATTTATGCTATTACTGTCTACATATTTTCTAGTAAAATCAGTATTTTTTGTACTGCTTTGCTCTGAGACATTGTTTTAAGTTCAGTCAGCTATGCTTTTTTCAGTCATTCCACAGATATATTTGTGTACATTTCTTCCAGTGCATTTTATCATTAGTGATTTATATTTAATACCAAGTCATCAATGAAAATTTTAAACAGAATCATGCCCAGTATGGATCCTTGTGAAACACCATATAAAAGAAAACTCATCAGTCCATTAGGCAGTTCATGATCTACTTGTGTGATTTAATCCTTTCAGTAGAACGTCACATTGTATTGTCAAATACTTTATGTATTTTCAGATCTATTTACAAATCTATAATCTTATCAAGGATGACAGCAAAATCAGATTTGCTTGAAAAGATTTATATTCCAATTGTCCTGGTTTGGGTGTTAAACCGTGACACCAATAAATCATATTGACGATTAATAATTATATTCTCACCATGTAATTCATTATGGTTTAAATTCTGTACCAGTTTACCACCAATATTTTCTAGGGCATACTCCAAAACCTTTCCAGACAATTCTCATTGCTCTTGTATGGAACTGGTCCAGATTTGGTGGTTTGAATTTGTATGTAAGTTGAGGCTTCTGACTGAAAATTTGAGAGATAAAGAGATTTGATGAAAATAAGAGCACAAAATCAATTTTAACAAAAGAACGTTAGCAGAGGAATGAGCTGCTGGCCATTCTTTCTAGAGCTTTCTTCTCCCATTAGCTATTAGGTGCCCTGTAGCACAGCCTGCAATTAGATTTCAGGAGTATTGAAATTCAAAAGACAGTCAGAGAATTTGACCATTTGGAGCATTTCTATACACAACCATTTTGGACTGTCCAAAAATATGTACTGTAAATTCCACTTTCCTTGCATATAAAGCTGAGGAAGACATAGGTCACAACCAGTATTTTTTAGAACACCTATTTTTAAGCAGTTATTATTTATAGAATCTAGCTGCCATTATAAGTCATAATAACTGATACGAGAGTTTAATTCTACTTGGAAAAAAAACTCCTATGAATTTAATTGACCTTAATATTCAATCTAAATACACTGCCAGAATCAGCTGTTACACTGCCAAAGCCTTGCTATAGATTTACTTCCACACAGAGCAGCTACTCAAATGCTGTGCTGTTCTAAGCAATGCCATCACAAGCAATAAAACTAAGAAATTTTTTTAAATCAAGATCAGAAGGACTGCTTTTTGAATAGCCCACACCACAAATGACTCATTAGCAAAAAAAATCATGCACCCTAGCAGCAAAAAGATGAAAGCAAGGTTATAGCACAGAATACATCTTATGTTTTCCTATTAGGCTATAGCTTGATTTCCACACATACATATGTATATTCCAAATTCATATTAAAGAAATAAAACAAAAAGGAAAAAAAAAAAAACCACTCTTTGACCAACAGCTTTGCCTAAGCTTATTGAACAACAGCTTTGCCTAAGCTTATTGAGGCTGGCGTAACTAAGATAGTGAGGTTATGGACCACCTCACAACACATGCTAATTTTTAGCAGTGTCTAAACTTCTGTCAAAAAGCCAGTACATTGTTGTCTGTCAAGAAGAACCCAGGACAGCTCTCTGTAATGCACAAAAGTGATTCTGGCCAGAGCACTTGGACATGTGCGTCTTGATGCTTGTGAGAATGTGGGTGTGAAAAGGTGAATGAACAAAATCTATGTGAGAATGTGTGACTGGGTGAAATCAACTCACCTAAGGATTTTGCAAATAAAGATTAGCTTCCCCTGCTCTGAGATCTCTGACTGAGCCTTGCTACATTAATTTCTCACAATATTGATATTAAATTGAACCTGCTGTTGATATGTTAAACCTTTGAGTAAAAACCTTGACAGAGGATACTGAAATTAAGATTATTTCATTGCTTGCTTTTCATGCGTTGGCCATGTAGGAAGTTAAGGAAAGAAGACAAATAAATAGGAAAGTAGTTACACAGATACACTCTTTGAGAAGAGAGTGAGAGGACCAAGAAGATCAAAGGGCTAATTTCTCCTCTGCTACCAGAAAGGAGAGCACCTGAATAGTGACTTGTACTATTCAGGTGAGTCAGTGAGCAATGTATGTTAACAGTCACGTGATGTATCAATCTGCTTATATCTTGATGTTTTGGTATATTTCTGTATGATGTATTCTCATTAGTAGAGATTTATTTTTTTTTATCTCTGCCTATATTTTTTCCTCTTGATCCTGTAAAACACTTTAAAATTTTGCACACAACTCTTCTCATACAGGTTACTAACTTTTGCCTTGTATCAAGAACACTTTTCTCAGGTGCTTATGTGCCTTGCCTAGGCATTAGGCACACACTGGAACATCTTTATGAATTCTTTGCAGTCAGTACATGTACCAATTATACATCTCAAACATTATGTTGAATATTTGATTGCTTGAATATTTTCATGGTACATTGTGCTTTACATGTGTTATGTGAGATCACCTACCACCTGGTGTCATACACCTAGGCTGAATTCAGTCTCAGTTATCCTATTCCTCCATAACCAAGTTGGGAGCAGCCAGTTATATGTGCTCCTCAGTCCTTTATCTGACATTAACTTTCTAACACAATAGGATCACACCTGAAGAGGTCAGAATTCTTTTCTTCCATGTATGTAAAACTAATGCAACACTCTGAGACTGAACTTTTACCTTTACTATACCATTTGACTGAAATGTGGAATGAAAGAGCAGTGTATTTCCATGTATAGTATTTTAGATGTTCACTGTTGCAAGCAAATGGAGATTACATGTGATATGTGTAATGTTTAGCATCCAGGTATCATTTCTTACCTCTATGAATTGTGCAATAAAATAAAGAATACTTAGTGCATATGTGCTATAAAGTTTCATTACTTCCACAGTTCTGATAAGGAGATTGTGTCAGTAAGGTCAAAAGAATTTTCCATGGTCACAGAACAAGCCCATAACAGAATCCCAAAGAAACTGGTCCTGACAGAAGACCTTTTGACCATTTCTAAAAGGTTAAAATCCCTGTATGACAAATGGGCTACCAAGTGAACTAAACTCTTTACCGAAGATTGATTTATTTGTATCTTTATATATTTAATGTGCGTTTCTTTTGTCTTAAGATTTTCCACATCAAGCCTTTACTTGTGTAAGAACATTGTTGTTCTTAAACATGGTAACACAGACATACAACTTCCACAAAGTTAGGAATGAAACAGAGGCTTTGCACAAACTGTAGTTGCGAAAATTCATTATCATTCAGTGAACTCCTTTGAACCACCTGGAAACACATGCAAAATGACAAGTTACTACCAGATGGGCCAGAATCTAAGCCTGTAACCTTATGGTTACAACGTGTGACTTAGAAACCTTCACAAGTATGTCAATGACAACAGAGTTTTCAGAAGTGTTCATGTGGTCTAACACAGACGGGCTTAGTGCCTGTATTCAGATAGAAAGTGATGCTAGTTATGAAATCTGTGTTTAAAAATGAGCTAGCAAAATATTATCACTTATTCTTTACAGAGGAAATATTTCTGAATACATACACAAATTTTCAGGCTCTGAGGTTTTTTGAGCTTTTGCTTAGGTAAGTGAACATGGTATAAGTTGCATTTTTTAATTTCTGCACAATTTATTTGCTCATATTTGCAATCTAGCTGCTTTTGAAATTTTATTGTAAATAGTAAGAGTTGATATACCTGGAATATACTATACCTACATTAAGGAAAAAGGAAATAAACAAAGTCAGGATATATAGCAGCCTCAAAATTTCTGGCCTTTTATCTTTATTAAAAAAGAAAACTTGTGCAAGGTCAAAACTGAAAATTTCATTTAAGCATTTGCTTTCAGGAAGTTAATGTTTTAGACTGTATAGCTTGGAATTATAAGCTACTTTAGTAGATGCTGCTAAAGATTCCTATTTCTCCGCTTTCTAAGTACGCTAAGTGTTACATTGTACTAGTTCAGAAAAATTTATTTTGTCTCTAGCTGCTGGGAAAAAAGCCTTTTTTAATATTGCTTCTATGCACTTAATCTTGCACTATTGTCAGATAAAAGTGTTGATTTCAGTAAGGAGTTGCATATGACAAAGTTTCTCAAGAACTAGATGCAGCATAGCTCATCACCCGATCTTCATGCCTAAACTGGTGAACCAAGCTTAGTATGCCAAACAGCAGAAAATCCTCTCAGCCATCCCACTATGTCTATATATCAGCAGTAGTGCTGCTTGAATGCACGGTGAACCTTCTGACAGACTGTATCCACTTGCTGAAATCTCACCCTGCAGGACCTTAGGTCAACCCTATATTTTGGAGGAATTGCTCTCAAGTGTGTTGTCTATTACACATTCATTCCTTTGTGCCTCACCAGCTCGGGCCTTTGTAATTCATGTATTACCCTCAATTCATTCCCCTGAATATTCTTTTTGAAAGGCTATAGCAACTTCAGTCTTTCAACATCACAAGGATGACAGAAAAAAAGAAAGTTCAGAAAAAAGTCCATATAGTGCAAAAGCCAATAATCCGTCCTTTTGTGTGAAAATAAGGTCTCATTTATGTAAATGCCAATTTTGCCTTATGTTACACAATGTAAAGAAAGCATTTAGGTGTGTGCACTTCTTTTCAAGAATCTTTTATTCTGTGCTCTAGGATGATTTTCAGTCAAGGCTGAAGAATTTATTTGCTTGTTTAAAATAGTTTTGGGAACTCTAGTGTTTTAAAATAATATTCTACCAAGCATCATACAAAAAGAAAAGTATTATCATAGAATGAGAAGGAGCCCTGTAAGTTTCTCAGTATCATCTCTCAAGTATCTAATCAAGCTGAAAAATATTGCAGCACATGCTATCTACTCTTCCATTAAGATTAGCTCTTCATTAACTTGCCTATTGAATCTACAAAGGCAAAAACAAAACAGAGGAAACAGATGTTTTAAATTAACTTGCAAAAATATTTTTATGGATATTAAATGCCTGTATTTATAGATTGCAACCCTTAATTTAGTATTTCAAGTGTTTTTCATGGTGGATTTGGCTTCAAGTCAATCCCATGGAACCACAGGAGTACCTCATATCCAGTCAGTAGCCTCAGAGCTCTTTGACACATATCTATTTTGTAGATGTAAGAGATACAGCTGAACAGGAGTGGCAGTAGCTGGGACCTCTTAACTCAACTGTATCTTGAAGTCAGAAGGCCAGTGGGGGCTGTGGCAACAGATGCCATTAGGTCAACTGTATTTGTTGTCTGCTTGCCAACATAAAAATCTATTTATGCAGAATGTTTATATCGAATTTGTATATTGTCCTGTGCATACAAATTAATTTCAGCTAACTGATTTATTTCTATACAGTCTTGATTATGTTAGTTAAACAAAAGTGTAGTTAGTTTATCTTGAAATGAACTCTCTTGTGTAATGTAACAATCAATAAAAAGTTCCCAAGTGAATAGCTAAACTTCAGAAACTGTCTAGCTGAAATTGACAGATATTAGCATTGACAAAGCTTTTTCAAAATGCCTATGCACAAATTAAAATTTAGCTTTTCCAATAATTAATTAATCTGAGTAACTCTTCTGCTTTAAAATAGTACTGATATACTTTAGGTATTTGAAACTTCCCTTTCAGTTGAAACGTTACATATCAGAACACTACTCTGCTCAAGGAAAGATCAAACAGTTTACCTAAAGGGAGCTCAGTATCTTGTAATCTCCAAAACACAAAGACTTAAACCCCTTTTAAAGGCCATATAATTCAATAGACTCTTAAGAAAGTCAATGAATTTTGGATCAGAACATACAAATAAAATCTTAATCAGCCTAGTCAGTACTACTCTTTCCCCTGATTAAGAATTCTCCTTGATATTCTGCCTTCTGAACTGTGGGTAAGTTTAAATTTTCCATTGTGTCTGTAGCCTGTAAAGCAAGTCATAACTGAAACAAGCCATAGTTTTTAATGTGAGTCTGAAAGATTCTTCTGTATTCTCAATAGTGTTAGATATCTGCATCCTTGATCAGACTTACTGTATTGCACTGTCTCAGGTCTGGAAAATGTCTACATTTTTAGCTTTATACTGAATAGTCTGAGCTAGTCTGGTTAAATTATTTTTACATACATCTGGAGTCCTATTAGTTCTCAAATTATACTTCACAGAAATTACATTGTGCAGGATACTCCTCTCCTCAAGTTCCTGATCTTCAGAAAAAGAGCTTAACTTCTGGCAAATTTGTTAATGGATATATGGAAATCTACACAAATCTGGCTATTTACAAAGGCCTGAAAATTCAGATTTCCTGTTCTTAAAAAATATTTTCTGAATCTCACTTATATATTTTGAAGAGAGAATTCACAATGGGCAGGTTTCAGCTTTTGTGAAAAGACTTTTTTGTGCTCCAGCATTAGTTTTGGAATCCAGCAGCAGATAAACCAACTAAAAGCAGTTTTTCTACCATGATTTCAGAGCAGCTCTCATTCTGTCATCAGCATATGGAAAGATGAGGCTACTGATCTGAATAACAAGATAACAAGATGCAGATCAGAAACTAAATAAACTAAGAGAAAAACAGAGACAGTACCCAGCATGAAGATATAGAAGGCTGCTGAAATGCTGGGAGCAGATGGACAAAAAGCATGTAGCTGAAGGGAAACAGGCTGATCATGAGTTTCTTGGGGAAAGAACATAGATACTGGGAAAAGATTTGAGAGACTGAATGAAAACATTGGGACTTAGGGAAGATAAAAGAAAAGATAATTTGAAAGAGGATAGAGTTATAAATTATGAAGAACAAAGAGATGAAAGAAAAACTGGCCATAATTGAGGACAGGATTTAATAAAAGACTTTTGTATATGTTAAAAAAAAAAAAAAATGTTAGAGAGAGAGAGATTGAAGAGGGAATCTAGAAATTAAGAACAGAATGAAGTAAGGAAAAAGGATAGTTGAAGGTGGAACACCAAAAGAGAGGAAATGGATCTGAGGGAGAAGAAACTGAGAAAATGGAAACGGCACTAGAGACACATTGGTTTAGGAATCTTGTATCAGTTGTAGGAAACTAATGCAGAAGGGGCAAAAACCCAAGGACTGAGATTAAAAAATGTAAAAAAAATGGAAATCAAAACTCTTAATTATGAGGTTGGAATTTGCAATGGAAAAGATATTGAAGTTATACCAAGATAGCCTGAAAGGAACAGAAAGAATCATCAACAGGGCAAAAAACCATGGAAATTTCCAATAACTGTATTTCTCAAAGACACGATACATTTTGAAAGTCCAGCACTGAATTTAATTGCTTGCTAGGGTTTCTCTAATGCATTACATAGACTTGGTACAAAAACTACTTATTTCTGGAAGGAAGATATTTGTGTCAGTGTTAACACCCGGGTAAACTAAATGGTTTTAGGACTGAAGTAAATATATTGACCAGGTCTTTGTTCTCTATGGCATCTGAGGTGTCATAAAATGTCCAAGAAATGCACAGTGGGCTAGGAGACAGGACATAGGACCTATGTGAGGCTTTTTCCTACTCTGAAACAGCATCTGAAGAAAATAAAGCCTAGAGCATCTTAAATGGAAGCTGTCATCAACATTTGACATGTACCCCATCTCAGCTTGGGCATCCAGTTTTACTCAGGCAAAAAATCCATTAGAATTATTTAGTGGTCATAATACAGAACATGCTATATATGGCTCTATAGTTTTATAAGTAAAAATGCATTCTGTGACACAAATATTTTAGTTTTATCCAGTGTAAGAAAAAGGCCTTAAAGAAAAGGTTAAGGATTAATTTTATACATGTTTTAATAGTAGAACTTTACAGGAAGAAACAGGAATGTGAACATCTGCTTATTAGCAAGTGCTATCCTTTCTGGACCCTGTATGAGGCAGATTTTGTGTAAATGTAACTGTCCACATAAAACAGGGATACAAAAAAGATAAAAGAATGCAGAATGCACAGAAAACTTGTTTTATGGTGTCTATTATTTCTGAATTTTCTCTGCTTTTTGATGTTGTGAAAAATAATGGGATTTGATTCTTTCCATTCTTTCTTACAGCATTGTATATATACAATTCTTTCTTTAGCCACTGTAGGAAGAAGAGTAACAGGAATTTGTCTCAAGCCAAAGTGGAATGGGGACCAGCATTGTGTGAAATTGACCTTATCCAGCTGTTTACCTTTGTAACAAATAAGTACACTGTGCTCCTATGCAACCCAAGAACAAAGGTGTTACTACAATACATTGAGCTTGGGCTAGTCCTTTCCTACCACATCAAAGAAAGAAACCTATTTAGTTTTATTGTCAATTGATAAAACACCTTTCCAGGCCTTAGGAGCTAAGAGAAAACCAAAAGTAAACAAAACAAGAAAATAAAACAAAACATCAAAAATAAACCCTGCAGAACATAGAGGTTTCAAGAAGGAGCTCTCTGCCTAAAAGAAGAAAAGAACAAGAAACAGTGAACATATACTTCATCTAAGCAGACACTGCAAGACTATCAAGCAGAAAGAGATGTGCATGGACTGCTAAAATACACAGCTCAAGATAGAGAACTGCTGTAGATGTATTCCATCAAATGCACCTGCATAGCAATTATAGCTTAACTAAATAAACAAATTTTTCTGCAATCAAAGGCTTCTCCTACATCTGAAAAATGAGCATTTACCTCTGAAATTATCCGTTTTAAATTTTTATGATTTTTGTTTAATGATTTTTTTTTTTCAGACAGCTTTGACCAGAAGCAAAAAGAAAACCAATTTTGTAATTGTGGAAAACCTAAGGGGAGCATGCAAGAAACATGAGAGTGGTAATACTGAGTGTACACAAGTTTATAGCATAATTCCTAAGGCTCAGAAGGTCACACAGACCAAAAAGCCAAGTAAATAAGAAGCAGAGTTCATTTAAATGAAGAATTTCTCATCCTTTTTATTCAAGGTTTGTTGACTTTGATTGAACTTATATCGAGCTGCACAAGATCCTAGGAAACAAAGTGTGTCATCAGTTTCCTGCTGCTTGTTGGCATCATGATTAAATGCATCTCATTCTGCAGAAGCTAGATTTCAGATGAGTTTAGCAGGTCAGACATTCCTCTCAAGGAAGGACATGGCTCACTTGGTAAGTGGGTTACAAGCAAATAGTATTTCCTCTAATACAGGCAAAAAAAGTTGTACATCTTCAGTCAAAGACTAGAGTGTGCTTAGAGCTTGCAGGAGATCATCTGGGGAGCAGTGACTCTGAACAGGGCTTCAGGCTGAGTGATGGATAACTAAGAACTTAAGCACCAGAGAGACTACTGGGGAAAAATTGAGGTTACTTACTGCTGACTTTGTGCTGGTGTCCCCACGAATGGAAAGTCTAAGCTTTTGTCTCATTTCAGCATTTTTGGGAGAATAGTGATCACACAGGGAAAATCCAAAAAGAGAGAAGAGACTACTTGGAAAGCTGGAGAATACATCTCATGGTGACAAATCCCTGTGGTTATGCCATTTAGTAATGTTGAAAGTATTTATTTTCTTGTTTATTGTTAGATTCTTCTCTCTAAACGTTTACAGGTGAAGTTATCAAGGTTAAAATGTGTTTTCAAGTGTTCTGAAAAAGTCAAACTATGGGCTATCATACTTAATTTTTCTGTTAAAAGAATAAAAATGAAATAATACAGACAAGTAATTACTACAATAGTGATCAGATTATCTGAATGAAGCAAGGTGTTCAGCAAGTAGCAGTCAATGTCACCTTGGGATTCTCTTATAAGAAGCTATAACACTTTCAGCTTAGAGTACTGAATTTCATTTTAATTCACTGAATTGTTAGGGTATCAATTGCTCACACAACACTATATTATTACTCACTAAGATTTTTGTTAACACCTTCATAGTTAAGCTAAAGCCAAATATCAATATTTTCTGCCTATGGTTTAATTTTGCCCATTCTAAATAAAAACAGTTTTAACCATATTTCAGGCTTGCAACTTTCCAGGATTTCTTGTCTTATTACAGTTAATGGACTTCTTCAAGGCTCATTTACATGTTTTGTTTTTTGTTGTTTGCTTTTTGTTTTTTTTTCCAGAGAGCTTTCATTTAAGCTAGCATTTTTCCACTTTAGGCTGGTCCTTTTCTCTATGCTAGGTTTATAGGAAACAAGTTGAAAACTGGAAGAGCCATGAGACAGAGCTCAGCCTTGAAAAAATTAAAAAAAACTTCAGGAATCAGCACTTTGTTTCCATTAGATATTACTCTTTCTATTGAAGTAATTCAGTTAATTTTTGTGGGGCACATTACAGGTGATGATTACAGGAATTCTTTGGTTTACTCCTGCCATTATCTTCCTGCTGACCACAGGTAGGCACTGTCACCTCAAGAAAATCGGGCTGTTCCAGGTGGCATTTTTTAAGTTATTCAGAAAATTATATTTACATGTTCAAGTGCCCTTTGAAGAGGATACCATAACATATCAAACTGGTTTTGTAGTTGACTTTGTAATTACTTCAGTCACAGAGAGTCCTACATACAATCTCCCAGAGGAGCATGATTAATGTCTCCCAGTCCCAGGCACGTATTCAGCTCTTGGAACTTCTAATTTGTATTCTTCAGGATAAGTTTTCTTTTTGATATGATCCAAACTAAAGTGATTGCATAGAAGAGTAATCAAGGATCAGGTTGTAGGCAAGAAATATCAGAAGAAAGTACGGTTAGAGCTGACCACAGAACAAGATCAGAGTAGCTTAGGTAAAAATAAAACGTGTTATTTAGTGTAAGGGTTAATCCTGGGATTCTCAGAAACATGGTGACAAATTAAGTATATCCACTTGTAGCATACATGTTAATTCAGGGGAATGCTAGTAATTAAACAGTAAGAGATGAGGTGTCTCCTGGAAAAGCATTCTAGCACTGAACTCAGATGGAGGTTCCCAGCTGCAGCTGAAATGAGACATTCACATTCTTCCATCTCAGTAACTGTATCTTGGAGACAGTTTGCCCTAAGAAAGCAGCCACTTATTGGTATTTCTTAACAACTTAAAAACTAAGAAAATTTCAGTCTTTGGACTCTTTTGTTTATATGATTGCACACTAATTTTTTTTTGTACAGTTACACCACTCTTTCCGGGACTAATATTTTCTGTAAAGTTATTTTAAAGTCAACTTTCTGGAATACTTTGGTTTCTCTGGATCAAGAATTTGGACTTCTTTTATTCTCAGTTTTTACCTAGGAGTCAATATAGTTTTCTTACTTTAATCACCTTTATAATCAGACTTAAGCCTGTAATGCTATAAACTTGAGTGCACTACAAAAATAGTTTCATAATGAATTAAAAACTTCTATTCTTTTACTTCTTATGGTAATCATTGCAATAATTATAAATTTCAGTCTCCATTTTTTGCAAGAACTGCTACAGAGACAAAATCAGCTCTCTAAAAATCACTGAGGAGGAAGAGGCAAAAATTAACCTTTCCTCCCAGTTCCATCTTTGCATGAATACACCAGAGATGGGTCTGAACAGTTCTGTAAAATTTCCTTGCTTGCACAATTTCAGCTGACTTAAATGGTAAAATTTATCTATTGCTTTCTTCTCTCCAGTAACTTTAATTTGCAAAAGAGTTGACCTTGCCTGTAGTTTGGTTACAGCCCATTGCATTTGTGACATAGCCCATGTTCAGAATTTACATAGGCTAATTATATTCCCACATCTCCACCCTCCCAGGTATTCTCTCTTTGAAATTTGCCCAATCTAGCTTTTGCTCTAGTTTTGGAATGCTGCAATTTAGTAGCCACCTTCAAAAATACCTGCTTCTGAAATATATATAATGCTTGCATAATGACTTACCTCCTGTATCTGAGAGCACTTGCATTCCACATGAGATCTTCTGGCATGTGTTTACTGCAGCCTACAGAAACCTCAAAGGGAGTTTCTGTTAGTAGCTAGGGAGGTTTGAGGAACTGTTGTAAGTAAAGGAATTAGTAAATCCTAATCATTCCTTTGTCATTTGATAACTTTGCAGTACTGTTTTAATCATCTCTTTCATTCGTTCCCCTATGCCGGAAGGTTGAGTTCATAAGAAATGTACTTTTTTGTTGAACTCTTAACATCTTTGAATATTCTCAAAACAGATGTCAGATTCAATCTTGGCTAGGACTATATAGAGAGAAAAAAGCTTTTTCCGTGATGACTGCAGCTGTGGCTTGCTCAGCAGACTGCTGCAAAAGAAATGTTTCTACCTTACTTTAGAGTGCTGAGGGAGGTAACCTACAATTACAAGTCAAAATTAATTTCCTTTAGGGTTTTCTACCAATGGACCCATAAAACAAATTTGAAAGCATTCTGTCATTCTTCACATCACTGAGAACCTCAGGGAACTTTTACTTTAAACTTGATGGTTTCCTTGGTGAACCATTCAGGCAGATATACTTTTCAAGCCAGAAGGCCAAGAAAGAAGTTTTTTTGAAAAGTCTTTTCCTATATGCCCTCCAGTGAAGGTATCATCAGTATAACATTTTTCCCTTCTAAACTGAGTTGATACTATAAGTACAGGAACCTCATTTGTTTCAGAGCAGTAACTCAAGCACTGTTTGTACTTCACCTAAGAAGAATCTTCATCAGGTCTTTTTACATTCCTCAGCTCTAATCTTCAAACATATGAAGAGGTGGTTTAATTATTTTGCCCTTTTCATAACCTTTACATTAGTTTCTAAAAATATAACCTCTTCTGTGGATTTTTAAATTTTGGTTTAAGTTTTCCCCAGCCATTCTTTTATGGGGTGATTTGTCATCTATTTTACTATGAGCTTTTAAGTCTTTCACCATGGAATGTTTCTTCAGTTCAAGAAGGTCACAAATATGCTGTAACAAAGGAATAAATTTCTAGAGATGACTCATCAGAAGTGTGCTCATGAGCATCCTGTGCTGACTGGAATTGTGAGTGAACTGCATTTCCAAGCACAGTCTGAAAACAAAGTAAGCATTCAAGTGCTATGAAAACATTCAGGTGTGGGTGATGGAAAGCAATTCTATAGTGAGCTGAGTGTGGGACGGCTGAGTAATGAATGCTTCAAGTGCTTCCAGATGTGTGGGTGAAATTGTCTGGCTGTTAAATCCAGTATTTCTTTTCTTGAATGCAGTAACAGTATCCATTATAAAACATTCATTTGCAGGCACATCTGTGTTTGAGAGTAGTGATTCAAAGTACAGGTTCACTCTTCTCCATCTTTCATTTCATAGCCAAAATTGCATGAAGTCATTTGCAGTATTTGTCTGTCTCCTCTTCCTTAGCCATTTAATCTGCTTTTCCTGTAACTTGTGCATAGGCTGAGGCAGTGCCATTGGGAATTAGTGCTCCATAATACCTATTAACGTCCAAAAGTGGTGTACTGCTGGTTGAATCAGAGTTCTATCACCATGCTTTCTTTTACAAGACCAATATTCTGACCACCAAAAAAACCCCTTCACTATCAGCTGCACTTCTGTTGAACTACACTGGAGTCCAGTTTGTTTTGGTAACCCTTGTAGAATTTTCATTTTCTCTATATTATCATCCTTTACTTCTACAGTTCAGCCTCATTAATTTTGACAATTTTATTTGTGCTTGTTTAATTTTACAATGAAAATGGAAGAAATATTCAGAAATCCCCTGGTTAAGCAAGTAAAATATATACTCAATACCAGAGGAAGCAGAGATACAATTTTGCTTGCACCTTCACACAGATGAATGGAGAAAAAAGCATTGTTTATGTGTAGGGATAAATATTACTCAACTATGACCTCTAAATATTTAGATAAGGCATTTCAACCATAGCTTTAACACTTAGGTGTGACTCGGTTCAATTTTCAGGAGTCAGCCATAAAACGCTGTGAACATCCTGCTCTTCCAACTGGTTAAACTGTGAAATCTGTAACTGAAAAGCATTCTCAAACTATTTTTCTTAGGAGTCACCAAATCAGGCACGCTCAGCACTGACACAGCCATGAACAGTACCAAAGGTTTCTTCCCCTCACTGGCTGCTGCTGCTGCTGCAGGTCTGTTAGTGAGAGATAAATAAATTCCACAACTTTCCTTACTCACACACTAAAAGTGCACCCACATCCTACACCAGAGCCCAGGGTGGTGCTGGCCCCTCTTTACCCACTCTGGCCTCTTGAATCCACACACAAACACATAGGACAGGGATTCTTTGCCCAGGAAAACTGCCCACAACAGAATTTAATGAAGAGACAGGAGAGGCTCGGTGGCACCGACACAGGCACATTAACTGACCTGTTCTCACTCACAAGCCACCAGCCCCTTTTAACCCTTTTTCCTCTGCTTTTCCACACTTGTTTCTCCTCAAATCAGCTTGATATTTTCCTTTCTTGCCTTCATTCCTCACTCTACACACCCCATAATGATCCAGGGTGCCCTTCTTTACAGACACCACTGGCTGTACACAGCAGTGACAATGCAGCAGGCTTCGGCTGGTGTCCCATTGCCTGCCCTGATAAGTTTCACAGTCATGTCTCCTCCTTTCATGTTCCTTCTCCCTTCGGTGGTTCCCAGTATGCATACTGCATGATGAACTCACGGTGGAAACTGCAGCTCAGCTACATTTTTTTTTATACCAGTGTTTTACACTGTTTGGTTTTGGAGGTGTTGTAGCATCTCAGGAGCAGAGACATAAATTCAAAATGACCATGAGAGAGAAAAACTAAAGATGCACTTGCAGACATGTTGCTGTGATGGATTAGTATTGTTCTCTAGGAGACCAGTGGTGCTTAGGGAACATAAGCTTCTGTGGAATATTGCAAAGATTATTTTGTCGATGACATCACTGTGAACAATCATTCACTAAAGCTCCCTAATTCTCTGCAATAGTGCTTGTGTCTGGTTCAGATTATTTGAGCAGCTGTTAGGACTGAAGAGCTAAGAGAGTAGTAAACTTCTTTTCACATGCTGATAGGACGTCTGCACCAAGGGCTCTCTGAGTCTCAAGGGGAAAAGAACCATAAATTTTATTATGACACTGCCTCTTCAATGTGAAAAAGGAAGTCCTTAATCAAGACACTCAGGAGTAGTTCTTTCCTCTCCCTTTTGTGAGGAGAGTTGTTAACAAATTAATTAATATACCCATAATTTCCAGGAGCCCCAGGCATATTAGTTGAAATTCCACATCTATAGCTATGACCAACAGCTGGTAGATGGATGCTACACTTTTTTCAGTGCCTTTACAGTGGGCTTTTACAGTCTCTGGTGTAAAACTGCATGGTAAGAACCCAGAAAATGCTGATGAACTGTCAAATGAAGCAATCAAACCATCAATATCAACAGTAACATGAAAAATGGCAAAAGATTTTAGCAAGCATCACTTGTACAGCTATCAGATATTTTTTCTCCATACACTGTGCACTTCAATTTGAACATCTAAAATCTGGATACCAGTCATAAATGCAACTGCAGGCTTAACAGTTCTAAAGACGAATGAAGCTGATGAGTAGGATTCATCCTCTCAGTACTGCAATCAGAGAAATTATTCTATGATGAGTAAATGTCTTTTGATTAAAGGAATGAGGAAAAGGAAGACCACAGATGTGATGGGTCTTTGTCTATAAGCTAGAAAATGCTAGTGTCATCTGACAAGGGTACCTAGATTGCCAATAGCACCTTAACAAGCTGTATGGGTGGTACAAGCATCATGTCAGGATCACATTATAGAAGAGATTAGTAGTGAATGTCAAAGTAACTTGAAATGTGCTGAATGTTTTTTTAAAAAATCACCATTTGTAGCAGAATACACTGCCTTGCACTATACATCTTGGTCTGTTATGAACATTTGGAGTGGAACTGAGGAGAAGCAGCATCCTGCATGACCACTACCTACGTTTCACCCTGTTGTATTTGAGTGTGCAAATCAGATGACTCTCCTGAGTCTGAATGTCTGAATGTCTGAGTCTCCAATGTCTGAAATTTGGCATTTGTAATGTTTTGGAATGAGAGAAGGGCATGTTTCAGTGAGGGAGTCTCAGGCAATATGCTGTGCTCTGCATAACATTTTATACCATCCACATATATTAGATAAATCATATTAAAACAAACAATTTCTTTCAATGGAATCATTTGGTGAAAATGTAGTAGTTTGGGGGGTGTACCGTTCCTGTAGTTCAGTTGACTGGTTACTATGATCTTGCAAGAACTGATGATGTAGTTTGTGATCCTATGTAGAGAAGTGAATTAACATGCACTGCTTTGCAAGGTCTATGTTTTCTGAAGGCTTTGTGCTCTGCTGCTGAACTTTAGTTGCATGGCAAATATATTTTCTTGTATCTCAATGGTTTAAATCCTTGGTTGTTGTAGTTGTTGAAATTCAGATGACAGTCAGCCAAGTGACAAATGCTTCCACTGCAAAGTTTTCACAAATCACAAAGCAGTAACTACTGAATGGTGTAGTCTGGGAAGAATGGAGGAATAGACTTCCTCACATATAGAAAGTTGTAGAAGAGCATAGGAAACCTTTGTTCAATCGTACAAAAAACCTACAGCAAACCCACAACTCTGCTCTGCTACAAACATGGAAATCTCAAAAATGATATGAAGGTAAAAACTTATCTCACTACCTAGCATTAAAAAAGCAAACTCAATTCTCAGTGAGAAATGTAACAAGAAAAGTGGTCAGAAAGATGTGGAGTATAGTCCTACAGGAAACCTTGTAATACAAAAGCAAGCATATTTGGCTGTGCAATGCAACTGCTAAATAACTAAAAAAACACCTCAATAAATAAAAGCAACTTGTACTGAAACATCCTTACCCACAATTCCACAGTTTTCAATTTTCAAATGCACTTAAAGGAACCGGTAAATAAGAAAATAAAAATTTTGTAGGAAACACAGTGTTGTAGGGATTTTGGCTTACATCAAAACACACTCATTACTATCTCACTAGTTTCTGTCTGTTTTGTGAAATTTGCTTTGTCTTTAATTTTTACTTTATTATCAAAGCTATTATACTGACTTCTTTTGAATAGAACAGAACAAACCCTGAGTTAGAGCTTTCTTTTAAAAGCACCACAGATTAGTTCTCACAAAGACAGGCTCCAAGCTCAAAATAACTACACCAGAATCAAGATGAAAGCTGGCAAGATGCAATGTCACCTTGGCAAACAATCCATAAAAGTTCTTCTTCAGCACCCTTCTATCTCACAATAACCAATTTGTATACTCATAAATTATAACTATACATGATACATACACATGACTGACAAGCTAGGTCACAGATCTGCTGGAGAGGGCATGGGGGTCCAAGCATATGGCAGGCTGAACAAGAGCCAGCAATGTGCTTTGGCAGAGAAAGCTGTCAACAGAATCCCAGGCTTAAGTAAAAGAAATGTAGCAGCATCCTTACTCATCAAGTCTAGATATTCTCTACAGATCTAGGCTGCCCAGCAAAGCAAAGACACACAGGTGAACTGGAGATCAGTGGGGTTCCTCAAGGAAGAGGGTGTAGTGTAATGAGGCAACCAGGTGCCCCTAATTGCCAGGGAGTGAGCATGAGCTTGTGTCAAGCCCACCTGTGCCCAATTAGGGTGGGCCCCCACTGCGCATGAGTAGGACCAGGGGGCCAATAAAAGGTGAGGCCTGAGACACAGGCTCAGCTCAGTCCTGAGTTAGCCAGTAGAGGGATCAGTTGCTCTCAGAGCAACAGCACTGGTCTAGGCTAGTCAACCCTGTGAGCTATAGGCTAGGAGTACTGTTTGTGAGTCTCTGCTGGAACACCTGGTTGGACCTTGAAGTGCCATACCCTAAAAGAGGTTCGTCTTCCTACAAGAGGGGGTTGGAGCACTTGCTCAATGAGAACCACAGGGGACTTCCTCAGGCCCCTCTCAGCCTCAGTTTCCTGTGGTTCTGTGACTCTGTATAGACATTTACTGGTTTTCACAGGAATAGAGTCCCTTTTCTTCATAGTAGTTCATATGGTACTGGGATTTTGGATTAGTCACCAAAACACAGGGATAGCACAGGGGTATTTTAGTTGTTGTTGACCAGTGCTTATGCAGAACCAAGGTCTTTTCTGCTTCCAACACCATCCCACCAGTGAGTAGGCTGTGAGTGCATGAAGAGTTTGGAGGGGACAGAGCTGAGACAGATGACCCCGAAAGACCAAAGGGATATTCCATATCACAGTATATCATGTTCAGCATCCAAAGCTGGGGGAAGGTAAAGGAAGGTAGGGATGTTCAGAGTGATGATATTTGTCTTCTCAAGTAACCATTATGCGCGTGGAGCTCGGCTTTCCTGGAGATGGCTGAACACCTGCCTACTAATGAGAAGGAATGAATGAATTCTGTGTTTTATTTTGCTTGTGCATGCGCAGCTCTTGTTTCACCTATTGAAGTGTCTTTGTCTCAACCCCTAAGTTTTCAGATTTTTACCCTTCTGATTTTTATCATGCTGGGGTTCAAGTCCAGCTGGCAACTAGGCAGCACTCAGCTGATCGCTGTATTCCCCCCTGCTGAATTCCCTGTAAAGGTATAGGCTGTTAGTGCCAGCCTATGAAATGTTGTTTGGAAGTGGCTTAGGCTTCTAAATATTTTATGATATACTAAATACTGAAACTTAAGACTATCCACTGATAGTTGACTAGAGTCTGTGTCTAATTGTGCCTGATTTCTCCAAGGACAATGATAAATATATCTGGCTAACTTGTAATTTTTTTAAAAACATGGAGTAGTAATTTCTTCCGCATCGCTTGTGGAAGACAAAAAACTTTCCTGTCTGTTTCTGACTTCAGGACTCCAGTCTGAGACTTTTGCAGGGCCTGCCCTCCAGCCTTGGTGGTGACCTGAGCATTATGTGGGAGAAAGGGAAAGAAAAGTATTATTGCTTTTGAATATACTTTTATAATTTTCCTTTCCATCACTACTATTTCATTAAAGCTATGTAGTTGAGCTTCCAAACTGTAAGTATCTCACTCTTTCTCTCTCATTCTTCCTTAACAGGGAGAGGGACTGTAATAGACAGCATCTGTAATTTGTTTAATTGCTAGCCCAGTGTGAAACCATGACACTTCACCCTTCCTGGAAGTGTTCAGAGCCAGGTTAGATGGTGCTCTGAGCAAGCTGGTATAGTGAAAGGTGTCCCTGTCTATGGCAGGGGTGTTGGAACTAGATGATCTTTAAGGTCCTTTCCAACACAAACCATTCTGGTTCTATAGCATCAGCCACCTACTTCTTTCCAAATTTAGTTGTCCCTGAGGTCAGTCTTGCTATAGTTAATGTATCTATGATGCCAGGTAATGGGAGGTTTTCACAGAGTTGTTGGAGAGACAAGAAGACTGACATTATCTCAGGAGTTTGAAGACATTCTTTAATCTTCATGGGATGGCTTTAGCTTTTCTTTTTATTTGTTGCAACCAAAGACAAATTGAGCTAATTCAAACAATAATTCAAATTCAGGATATTCTACTAAGCACAGGTTTAGGGAAGAAAATATCCACACACCTCCTTTTATCTAAATTGATCAAATCTAATTATTAAGCTGCAGAGGAATTTTTAGAAAAATTGAAACAACTTTCTAGATTACCAGCTACAGCCACCAGCTGGTTGAATTCAGTGTTTAGTTTCCCAGAATTCATAAGCTATTTTTCTAAAACTTCTTAAGTGGTTTTGACTTTCTCCTCCCCACCAGCTACATGACACTATACGGAAGATGTTTAGAATGTTATGATCCTGTTGGTCAGACATCCCTTCAATTTCCAAAATCAATCTACTCCTGACAAGCTTATTTCAATTATTTCTGCATCAATAATACCTTTTTGCTCAAATGACTTTTACTGTTGATAAATATTTGGCCAAATGCGCCAATTATTCAGTTCTCCAGTTCATTTTTTCTTTACAAGGCAAAGCTAGCCATGTTGTTAAAACTGTACAAACTAATAAATAACCAAGTAAAATTAGGATGCTAAAAAAATGTCCAGTTTCTGGGATAAAATGTCATTTCTACAAGGTGCTGTTCTGTCCCTTTTTGTAAAATTTTTAATTTTCTGCATCATTATAATATATTTTGGTGCCTTAGTGCCCATTCAAATTAGCATGTATCTTTCTCAAATGAAGGTGAATGGGAAACTATATATTTTTTTCTACTACCCTTTACAACAGCACCATCACTAATAATTTTCTAATTAATTACTTTCCCAGGAACAGCATAGGCTGTGATCTGTGTACAATGATGGCTGAGTCACTCTGAAGTATTTAACACTCATCTGGCATTTGTTTCCATCTGAAGAGCTCCCATACAATCTCAGAAATCCTCTCTATAAGCTCATACAAATCCTCACAGTAAACCCACTCTGTAAAACTCTTAAAACCATTCATGACCTTATGGATAAAAAGGCTTCATTGTGTTAATATCATGTATGATAGAATGAGGGAGAAACTTAATAGCAAAATGTATCATACATGGTATTGTTATGACAATTTTTTTTCCAAGGTCAGTGAAGAAAGTAGTAAATGAAAAATAAACATCAGAATCTTCCTCTGAACATCTGCCAAGTCCAGTAACTTTCCTCTCAGAATGACATACTTTAATTTTTTACTAGTTCTGTCATTCCCAGTTTAAGTACAAAGTTGCCAACTGTTACAAGATCACCTGAAGGTGAGATGGATCAGTTCTGCATTCCAAGAGAATCTTCTGTTTTAATGAAGACATATTTTTCTTTTACTTTTTTTAAACTCAGTTTATTTCAGCCTATATTCTTTGTGGGTTAGCTTCTATCATTATCCTCAATATGGAGACCAGTATTTTCTTAAATTTATTTAGTGCTCTTTGAAATGTCCTAACATGCCTGAAATTTCTTAAAGAGACAACAAATTATTCCCAAGTCAGAAAGATCTCTGAAATAGAAAACAAAAACCAGACAGGGTACTCCAAGGTGTCACATCTAAATGCTGCTTCGACACCTTCAGGGATGGCGATTCCACTGCCTCCCTGGACAGCCCGTTCCAATGCCTCACCATTCTTTCAGTAAAGAAATTTTTCTTAATATCCAACCTGCAACAACTTAAATTCATTTTCTCTTGTCCAAGCTCATCCTATTTCTATTTACTTTGGAGAAGAGGCCAACACCACTCTTCAAAAAAAGAAAAATAAAAATCCCACATCACCATTCCTAGTTTTATTTTCTGGATATTTTAAGATAAGATAGTTGCTTCTTTATTTCATTTCTGGTAGGTGGTACAGACTGTGAAAAATAATCTTGTCTAGAGGAGTACAAAGATGGTTTTTTGCAATTAAAGGAGATTATAAAAATAGATCTGTAGCAAACATTTACAATTAAAAAAAATTCAGGTCTAAGAAACAATGGAAACTAGGCTGAAGTTCTCAAGGACTGCATATATAAGATTTATTATTTCCTTTTCCAGAAGTGATAAATATGAATCTTGCACTGAAGCTTAAATAATGAGCAGCCATTTCAGATTGGACAGTAGGAGAAAACACAAAGGAAGAGGTAAAAGGATGTGTCAGCAAATTAAGGTTTGGTAGGTAGATCCTGGCTGATACTTGTGTTTGCTTGTTTTGTCATATTATAAACAGAATAGAGCAGGAAAATGTATTTTTATGCAGTTGGGTTGTACTATAGATGAAAATCTTACGGTGACTACAAACTAAACTAGTATTTACTTTAATTCACAGAAAATGTGGAGCAAAAAGGTAAAATCCTACAAACAAATATTTAAGCACAAAACAGATTAACTTCTGACAGTCAAATAACCAGAAAACAAAGCAGGGGGAAAACAGAAGAGGCGTGACATTACCTTTAATGAAATATTTAATTCATAAGTATAATTTTTTTTATATTTACTATATTTATTATTTGCATTAAGAGAAGGCTTTATAAGGTGTCTCAGTTTATATATATATATATATGTTTATCATTGCTTTAAATATTAATAACCTCAGATAAGAGCTATGTCGGACCCTGGTTTACAGCACATGTCTAGCAAAGGCTACAAGACCAGAGAAATTATTTGACATTATTACTTTTGAATGATTTGCATTTCAAAGCTCTCCTAGAACTTTTATTCCCCCTTTCTTATTTCTCTTCATCAGACTAGAAGATAATTAAGCTGGAAAGACAAACACTCCATCTCCATCAGTCTTGTGAGCTTCCTGTTCAGCTAACTCCATTTTTTCCATATCCTTCTCTGTTAGGGTCCAAAGGGCCCAAAATTGGATACAATACCTACACATGGTATGGTGCGTATGGTATATGGTATGGTAAGGTGTGGTATATTCATATATACATATATATATACACCATGGTATGGTATATCCCTATGTACAGGGAAATAATTCCTTCCCTTGATCTGGGGCCTCTTTCCATACAGCTCAGGAGCTGATGGGTTCCCTGGCTGCCTGGGCACACCACAGGCATTCAACTTGCTGGCCACCAGCATCCCAGGGTTTCACCTGCAGAGTTACTCTTTGGCCCACCCATTCCCAGCCCTTCCAATTGTAGGAAGTCATCTCTCTCTGAGAGGGAAAGAGTCAACATTTTTCTGTGTTGAATTTCATGAGGTCATGTGGGCCTACTCCTTCATCATCTGGATGGCAGTCCTGCCCTCCTGCTACCCTACTTTGGTGTCATCTGCAAATTAAGAGAACATCCACACTATTGCCTCTGCCAGCTAAATCTCTAAAGTCATTTGTTTGAACCAAAATGAATTTTAAGTAATTTGTTCTTCATTTTAAGCCAATTCGAATTATTTGCTGGTTGAACTACTGTTGTTACATCATCGCTGATGCTAAGAAGCTGTTTTAAATGGTCACTTTTCCTATTCTGTGTTTATTCAGCTTTCTCTATCTGAGTCATATATACTATGACTTTGAAGAAGATACTGAAGTCGAATTAGGAAAACTTGTTCAAAGAACAGAAGTTATTTTCACAAGAAAATTGAATAGTTGGCTGAAAAGAGTGAATTTAGGAGCTTAGTCAGTCCTATATAACAAAACCATAAATGACATATTCAAGAAAAATGTATGAACACATTTAGCTTGTAGAAATTGTACTAAAAATTTTAATAAGATCTGCCTTCCTCCATTTTTGTTATTCTGTTTTGGTTTTTTCTTATATGGACAAGTAGGATAGTTTTCAAAATTAAAAAAAAATAATGGTTTTGTGACACACACTCCTGATTCTGCTAGATTTTTCAAATTTTAGCTTAGATTAAGATTTTCTCCATTATGTCTAATTTCTGATCACCAGCAGTCTTGATAGGCTTTCTGACAAATATTAAAAAAAATTGCAGCGTAATTTTTCCTACCGTCTTTTGTAGGATACTCTCAGTTTATAAAATTGATTATTTTAGGAACAGATTTTCTTAATTTTTCACTTTGGAAAACACGTGAACAGATCTTGATAAAAAGTTACATTCTCATGTGATTATTTGTGAGTTAAAAATTCTTTAAGGTTAAAAATTCAAACAAATGATGGAGTCCTAAATATACAAAACCTCTTCTAAATAGGTGAACTTAACAGGTGTCACAGACTGATTTCACTTTATTGGTTGAATTTTTACAAGTAGGAAATCGAAGATTTCATTTTCCCCTATGTAAAGATGATTTTGAAAAATTTAAAAGCAAAAACACTGAATAAATTTCTGAAGAGCTTGCATATTAATAATGTATTACAGTTACAGTAGATTTTAAGAGTAATGACAGCTAATTTCTCCTTATTATTCAGGATGTTCAATTCAGTATTCATCTGAGTTAATTTTTCTCTTGAGTAATACTTATAAGATTAACCACGCTTTTTATCTTTTATAAAAACTATATGTTTCTAAAAATTTACATATGGTCACACTGTTCTCTCTTATTAATAAAGCTGAGGTTAGCAGGACACTTTCAGCCCCAATGGCATTGCTACCATTAGGCATTTTGGCTTTTTTTCTGTTCCCTTCTAGGTCTAAATTTATCCATCAAAACTGGTATTTTGAAGTACATAAGCTTGGTATCAATTTTATGGATTTCTGTTGCCTTACTTTCTTTTTAGAGCATAAATACCTCTCTTGTCTACACTGGTAAAATGTCATCCTTTACACTGTCATTTCTTGCTACAGAATCCCTGTCTCAGGTGTTTTGGTTTTTTTCAAAACTTATATCAAGATTATCCAGAACAAAGAATTTGAATAATTTTTAGTTGTTTTCCCTGCATGTTTTCCCTTAGCTATGGTAATGGCTTCATACTCAGTCACTGCCCTTCCTGTACTTCTCTTTAAAACAGTAACATTCCCCAAACAAGTGGGGAATAAGAGAAGCAAAACTATTACTTGTCAGGTTAAAAGATATGATAGACTCTTGTGAAAGGAATATTAAAAAATAAAGGCACAGGTTGCTCAAAATAGAGGAGGAAAAAAAGGGACATGTTGTTGACAGACTTATAAAGTACATACAATTTACCTTTGAAGCCCAGAGCATGAACTTCAATAAAGCTCTTGCAAATATCTAGACATTGCTGGAAATATGTACAGCAGGACTGCTGGGGTTGATTTTAATTTCTATCAACAAGAATGATGTGTCTCATTTCAAAGAGCACTTCACTAAAAATTAGAAGAAGATGGTAAAATGAACTTAAACAAAGGAAAAAAGTAACGGGAAGATAAGCCAGCAGAAGAAACTGGAAGAATAAGTGATTAAAGCCTTCATAGATCTCAAATATATAACTATTATGAATATTTCATGTACCAAGTAGATCCCAAAAGGAAAATAATTTATTCTCCCAGTCTGCTGTAGATAGAGGATGAGGTAATTGCCTAAAAACACATCAAGAGATACAGTGTTGTTGTGTGACTTGTTAATTGCTTAAACAGTTTTCATGAAAAGGTCGTGGAATTTCTGTCATCATAGAGACTTATCTGGCTTCTAGTTTTGGTTTTGGTTTTAATAAAAGGCCATACAATTGCAGGTCAACAGTTACCCAGATGTATTTATTGCTGATCTTACTTTGGGTAGGGTAGGTGAACCTTTCCTGCCTTTGTTCTGTAACTTCATGAATCTCCTTAGTAAAAAACAAGTTAAACTACTAATGTTGGCTTTCAGTCACATTTCTGTATTGACTGGCTCCAACACACATATTGCAACCACTGCTTTTTATTCAAATAAAATATCCTTTTTTTTTTTTCCTGTGAATTTTCCTTACAATATCTAACTTAATCTCCCAATTGGTAATCCTTGTTTTAAGTTTATGTTAGAAGATAAATTTTTATTTATATTTTATTACTACCTTTATTAATATCCTAATCTCTGTGTTTATTTCTTTCTTTTTATTTCTTTACGTCTTTCTGGTGTCTATAAAGATTATATTTTTCTTTACCCTAGAGATAAAGTAAATACCAAAGAAAGGATAAAATATCTAAGAGTGAAGGAAAAAATAAGTTCAACACAATTTCATTATTGCTTTCCATGGGCTGTCTTTCTTTGACATATAACAGGTTTTGGTTTTCCCAAGGTTTTTCTTTGGGGGGTGGCATTTTCAAGATTCATAGAATCATAAAATAGTTTGGGTTGAAAGAGACCTTTATAGGTCACCTACTCCTGCAAGCATCAGAGACATCTTCAATTAGATCAGGTTTCTCGGAGATCTGTCCAACCTGACCTTGATTGTTTCCAGGATTAGGGCACCTACAACCCTCCTGGGCAATCTGTTTTAGTGTTTCACCACCTTTATTACATATAAAAAAAAATCCCTCCTTACATCTATTCTAAACCTACCTCTTTTATTTTAAAATCATTAATCCTTGTCTTATCACCACATGTCATGATGAAATGTTTGTCTGTGTCTTTATTATAAGCTTCCTTTAAGTATTGAAAGGGTGCAACAAGGTCTCCCTAGAGTCTTCTCCAGGCTGAACAACCTCAACTCTCTTGGCCTTTCCTCACAGGAGATGTATTGCATCCCTCTGATCATTTTTGTGGCCCTCCTTTGGACCCATTCCAAGAGTTCCTTCTGCTGCTGAGAACTCCAAAGCTGCACTGTACTCCAGGTAAGGTCTCACCAGAGCAGATCCCCAGAGAAAAGGAATATTAGGTGAACATGTATAATGTCATTTATATATTGACATTTCACATTAACAGAGTAACACAGGTGCATAATTCTAGCTTTGCTCTTTTTTTTTTTTTTTTTTTTTTTTTTTTTTTTCTCCCACGGAAGCTTAACACTCTCTTATTCCTGGAAAACAGGAAGTTGCCTGTAGGCAAAGGCTGAAATTTATTTTTTTTTCCCTCCTCAATACAAACCATGTACCTTACGTATGGTAGGAATGTTCACTCCTACAGGTCTGATTTGATAGTTCATCATCACACTAGGTAACCAATTTGGGAAAGTACAGTTTGGTATTCTTTGTTTTCAGCTGCCAAAAGAGATTGTCCTGCAAGACTGAGGGCTTCTTCCACTACAGTCAGTGGAAAACATCATAGAATCATGGAATGATAAAATGTCAGGTTGGAAGGGACCTCAAGGATCACCTGGTCCAACCTCTGGAGGTAATAATTATAGTTTAAATATAGAGACAGTCAAGCACATTGTCAAGCTGAGTCTTATAAACGTCCAGTATAGGGGAATCCATGACTTCTCTTGGGAAATTATTGAAATAAAGAGAGAGCCAGCGTCTTCATCTTTTCTCTTTGAGTTTTTATACAGCAAGAATGGTTCTGTCTTTTCATAAATCACCGGCACACACTGGCAAAGATTTGCCATCCCAAGAACTTCTTATTGGAATCCTTCAGTCCTTGTTACCTTGCTAAATTTATTATCTTTATCTTGACAGCATACCAGGAGACCTTCTGATTAGCATTCTTACCTTTAGGTGCCTGCCAGGCATGATACAAAACAGAATCTAGTTAAGTTTGGAGTAAAAATCTGTTAACTGAGAATATGTTTGTTATATTTTTAAAAGAGTAGAAAAAATGCTGATTCGAGAGACATATGTCATATTTTCAAAGTGTTTACATTATTTTGGTAACCCCCCTTTCTGTACTGGTACATGGTAATAAAGTGTCCCCTAAGCCCTCTCTTCTCAAGGCTCAATAAACTCTCAGCCTTTCTTCATATGGTTGATACTTAAGTCATCTGATCATCCTTGTGGCCCTTCTCTTGTCCCCTTCTAGCCTGTCCCCATCTTTTTTTGTACAGTGGGGACCAAAGCTGAATGCAGTATTCCAGATGTGGTCTTTCAAGTGCTGAGTAGATTGGGATGATGACTTTTATCTCTGCTGGTGATGCCCTTGTTATTGGAACTCAGCAGCCTGTTGTCTTTCTTAAATGTTAATAAATACATATAATATTGACTTCTAAACAAATTGACTTGTTTTTTAGTGTCTCATTCAAAAATATCAAGATGAAAATATTTTAAAAATACTTTTATTTGGTTTAGTTAATGTTATTTTATTGTTAAGCTAATAGCTAATTCTCTGTGGGGCTGTTTTAAGAATATAATTTTGTTTCAATTATTAATCATGATATCTTGTAGAAAAAGGCTATCTACAACATTCTGGGAGATGACCTGGTAAATCTTGGCACTGATGATCTGTCCATCATCTAAAGAATATCTGTTTACTATTGATTTCCCATAATGAAGCTCTGGGACTACATGAGTGAAATAGAATTAGTGACAAATGAGGGATCAGAGGCACTTCAGGATACTTATCAAGAAGGAAATAAACAAGTTCCACTTGTTAGTAATTCTAGTTTTTGTTGTTACTTTTTTTTTTTTTTTAAATACAGCACACAAAAAATTATCAACATCAACATAAGGATAGAAATTGTCTGCAGGATAAATTTTTTTAAGTTTTGAATAAGCTAGTATGTTTCTGGAAAGGTCTTAAGCTGATTATTTTACTAAGAGATTATATAATAGTTCTCCTTTTTGAGATTAGTCTCATAATGGCAGAGTATCCTTTAGTACTGTTCTGGTGGGGACAAAACCAAACACACAATCATGAAAACAAAACTAACAAAAAAACCCTCAAAACAAGAAACAAAACAAAAACCAAATAAACAAATAACAAAACCAAAAAGCAAAAAACAAAGAAAACAGAAAGCCCACAAACCAACAAAGCAAACAAAAGAACCCCCACAAAAAATAAAACCCACCACACAAAACCAGAGAGTTAGTTAGGACACCCTTGATTTTTGTATCTAAAAATATATTAAAATTAGCACATTGGTAAAAAATCTACCATCCTTAAGGATGAGTCTTTACCTATGGGACAAAATTGGTATAATGTAATACCCAATCCATCTTTCTTCAAGTCACTCTTAATATTCTATCCAACTGTACAGGATAGGATTTTCCAAAGCTTGCAATAAATACCAGGGTTTGGAGCAGCATGGTTCAGAGATGAGGTATCCAAAAAACAGCATACATGGCTAACTTTTCAACATTTACAAAGTAACAATGAATCACTATTTGAGATGGATAATGGAACAATAACACTCATTGATACATCACACATACTGTAGTACTTAAAACATTGAAGTTAATTTCACTGAAATTTAATTTAAAAAATGGGATTTGAGGATCTTTACCCTCATATTTAAGGTTTAAGCAGGCAAAATTATGTATCCATGTTATTCATTTGGTTCACTCCTTATTTATTGACTATATCTTGGTGCTTGTTGCTCATGATGAAGTTCTAAAAGTGACCCGTTGTTCAGGAGTGGAAGAAAGAATAATATGCTCAAGGGAAAGTAAGAGAAGAACAAAAGAATAGTGTTATAAAAAACAAGTGTTACCACAAAATGTGGAAAAAGATATTGAACAGTCCTACACATCACATAAAAAAAATTATTTAAAAAATCATAGAATCATAGAATGCTATGCAGAAAGGGACCTCACGGATCACCTGGTCCACCCCTTCGGATATTAATGTTTATATGAAATGTCTGAGCACCCTGTCTAGCTGAAACTTAAAACTTTCCAGAGTGGGGGAAGCCACCACTTCCCCTTGGAGACCATTTCAATGTCTGGCTGTCCTCATAGTGAAAAATGTTCCTCTTGTATTCAAATGGAATCCTCACAGGAGTAACTCATGCCCATTACCCCTGGTCTTGTCCATGTGACTCCTTGTAAACAAGGAGTCTCCATTTTCTTTGTAGCCTCCCCCTTTAACTACTGGAACATCATAACAGGGTGTCCCCTAAGCCTTCTCCTCTCAAGGATGAACAAACCCAGTTGTCTCAGCCTCTCATGATATGGCAGGTACTTCAGTCCTCTGATTGTCTTTGTGGCTCTTCTCTGGACCCTCTCCAGCCCGTCCACATCCTTTTTGTACAGCAGGGACCAAAACTGGACACAATATTCCAGGTGTGGTCTGACAAGAATCAAGTAGAGTAGGATGGTGATTTCTTTGTCTCTGCTGGTAATCACCTTGTTGCTGGGACTCAGTATCCCATTGGCTTTCTTTGCAGATGCAGCACACTTTTAGCTCATGTTGAGCCCCAGGTCCCATTCCATAAGGCTACTTTCTAGCCAAGTGGATCCCAGTCTGAATTGCACTCCTGAGTTATGTGTTCCCAGGTGCAAGACCTTGCACTTCTCTACATTGAATTTCATGAAGTTCCTGTTAGCCTACTTATCCAATCTGTCCAAGTCATCCTGGAGGGTGGCTCTCCCTTCTGGGGTGTCAACCTCTCAACTCATCTTGCTGTCATCAGCAAAATTCATCAGGGTGCTCTTGATTCCAACATCCAGGTTGTACTCAGCGCTGGTGAGGCCACACCTCGAGTACTGTGTCCAGTTCTGGGCCCCTCAGTTCAGAAAGGATATTGAGGTCCTGGAGCAGGTCCAAAGGAGGGCAACAAGGCTGGTGAAAGGACTCGAGCACAGATCCTATGAGGAGAGGCTGAGGGAGCTGGGGCTGTTCAGCCTGGACAAGAGGAGGCTCAGAGGAGACCTCATCACTCTCTACAACTCCCTGAAAAGAGGGTGTAGCCAGGTGGGGGTTGGTCTCTTTTCCCAGACAACTTTCAACAAGACAAGAGGGCATGGTTGTGCCAGGGGAGGTTTAAGTTGGACATAAGAAAGAATTTCTTTACTGAGAGGGTGATCAGACATTGGAATGGGCTGCCCCGGGAAGTAGTGGATTCTCCATCCCTGGAGATATTTAAAAAGAGACTGGATGTGGCACTCAGTGCCATGGTCTGGTTACTGCAGCGGTAGTGGTTCAAGGGTTGGACTTGATGATCTCTGAGGTCCCTTCCAACCCAGCCAATTCTATGATTCTATGATTCTATGTTAAACAGAATCGGGTCCAATACTGATCCTTGAGGGTCTCCACTTGTGAGCTATTGCCAGTTGGAGGATGAACTATTTACTACTACCCTCTGCTTACGGTCTGTCATAAAGTTGCTCATCAACCACACAGACTACTTTTCCAGGCCATGCCAAGTCAGTTTCTCAAGGAGGAGGGTGTGGGATACTGTATCAAATGTCTTGGAAATGTCAAAGTGTCAAACATGGGTGGTCTGCAAAGTTTAAGTTAAGTTTACCAAAATCAGTAGGGATTGAGTTTGCTCTTTTGAGATTTACTTAAAGTTTCCTAATTTTTAAAAAGCTATTCCCAATGGAATTTTACAATCTTAGTATGTGTAAACAGCAATTAAGAACAATACAGCATTTTCCAAATGCAGGCTGTTCCATCCTTCTCTCAGTAGGGACTATGAGTAAGCATAAAGCAGTATGATTAAGAATTCATTTGTTTTGTGGTTTAATTGGAACTGGGATGATTAAGCTCCTTTATCACATTCCTGTTCTTATGTCTATTTTAAAGTTCTTCTGTTAAGGAGTACCAGCATCAAAACAAAAGGGACGCAAGCTCTCCTTCAAAGTGCAGCAAATTTACTCACCTACTGTATACATATGTTTCCATTTGATAAATACAGCTTAAACCAAGAGAAATTGCAGGCTGCAGATGTCTTCCTGTGTGGCACAGAAGAGAGAGGAAAGGCAGTTTTCAAGTCTTTTATCTGCAAAGGGAAAGAGATGATTACCTTAACCTTTCTTATCAGTGAGAGACCTGCTTTAGTGCTTGGAGGGCTCAAAAGGACTTAAGAAGTGGTGAAAGGCTGAGCTAGATGTGGTGAGCCTTACTGGCAAGCAGCTGGCTCTTCAGCTGTGGAGCTTGTGCTGGAGCAGTATGTGTCCTAACAGGAAAAAACCGACTCTCAGGCATGGACTCAAAAGCTGCTTTATTTCCTGTAAGTTTTTTTTTCAAAAAGTATGGCTAGCACTGATGTGTAAAATTCATTAAAAAATTATGTCATCAGCTGCCAGTCTCTGCTTTCTCATCCAAATATTGTCAGAGTAACAAGAAGCTCCTCACCTAAGCTTCTGAAGTCTGTCTGTGATGACTGTTTGACCACCTAAAGAGGTTCACCAAGAATCAATCAGGCTCTGCAGAACAGAGTGGACTATATAGACTTTCCTTGAAGTATTTAATCTTTTTATTTGCAATAAAGCAACACATAGCAGTATAGTACAATAAAAAATTAATGAAAAACAGTCCATTTTTCCACTTCAGTTTGTAAAGATTTCACTTCTTTTCTGTCATAAGGTCAAAGCAAATGAGGTTTCACTCAGAATTTCTTTGTGTGCTTTTAAATCTTAAAGTTTTTACATACAGCCAAGGATTGAGTTGCATGCAGATGTTCACTCAGGTACCTTCTTTATTATACCTATATCTGGGCAAATTTTTGCAGAGTTCCTGCAGTATGTTTAGGTTCCAGTCTCACGATATGTTGGAGACCTATTTAATGCCTGAAAAGTTTTGGATTAACTCTTCACTCTCAAACAATGATTACAAGATTATTCATAAATATCAGATTTCAAAGTCTAGGAATGCAGAAACAAGAAGAAAATTATGTACTTTATAGAAGTAATCTTTCATAAAATGTAGTTTCATTTGTTCTTTGCTACTGCATTTTCTGCCCATGACCTCCATTCCTGTTGATTTATGAATAAGATGCTAGTGCTGTGAGATCAACAGACAGATAAGACCTGGACATATGTTTTAAGAGTACAGTACACATTAGTTCAGGAAAAAGATACAAACTTGTTTCTGTGAATTCCTAAGCTGTAGATGGAGTCAGCAGTACCATACGCTCAGAAATACTAGCTATAATATTATACCTGTTTCAAGACTTTCCAAATGTTGAAAATATGAATTATGTCTTAGAAGTTTTTGTGAAATGCAGAGATAAAATCCAACAAAAAACTATAAAAAAATGGAGTTAGTGAATTAGGATCAGAAATCAGAAATTGGAATGAGGTAAAAATCATCTCACACTTGTGAAATTGTCTTGTGTAATATATCTTTTCTAGCCTAATTCACACACAATAAGCATAGCAATTTCATAGACCTTATCTGTGTATCTTCTTAAAAGTAGAAAATGTAAAGATATGAAGTAGACAGTTCCATTTTTTTACCCTGTATCTTTGAATTTAAGTCCTTTACATTTCCTTCCTCTGATGTGAGAGAGTGAGCAGACATGACACACATGCTTCTTGAAATACATTATCTCCATGCACTTAAGAGCTCTTCTGAGTGAATTCAGCACTCTCAAAAAAACCAGAATATCTTCAAGCAGCTGCTTGCTGGAGGGGAATTACCTTTTGCAAGCCTTCAAAAGGTTCGGAAAGTGGGGCTAGCGTGGTTCTTCTGGGTCTGTTACAACAAGGAGTGGATGTAAGAGATATGTTTCTTAGTCACTTGGGAACCTTGGGATGAGGATACAAGGCACCATAACTCAGCCTCACATCAGATTGTAACTATGCCATTATACAGTAATCTCTCTGTTCCCACAAAAGTGCTCCATATGCATTGAATCCTCCCCAATTTCCTACTTAGTCTTTTCAATTTTCTGTTTATGTTCTGTGCCATTATTTCAAGATATTTGAAATTGTATATATATGTATATTTATATATATTGGGTAAAAATGGAAGGACAATGAAGACTTTTTTTTATACACAGATGCACAGATGTGCCTTTTGACGTCATGTGAGTACAGGCTGGGAGCATGCAAAACACTCAAATCTCATTGGCTCTTACACAAGACTTTATTGTAGATTTTGGTAAACCAAAATCTCTAATTAAGAAATGTTTAAGAAGAGCCACTTTCTACTTCTTGGTGACTGACTAAAGTTAATTTTGCCATATGGCCTAGAGTGGCAATATACTTGACACCTCAATTTAATTCTGTCTGGCTCAAATTAGTTTTTAGAGTGGCAGATTTTTTGGTTTGTTTTGGGGTTGTTGTAGGTTTTTTTGTGTTTTGTTTGTTAACTGAAAACATCCTAAATCTGCTAACTAGCAGCATTCAGATTTGTAACTCCTTAATACATTTTTCCCTAAGGCACCTATATCTACTTCTCTCAGTACTCCAAAACAGACCTCGATTATGTTTCCCTACAGACATGTGCATCATCACTTCTCTTTATTCCCTTTTTAACAATTTTAGGATATTTCAAAAAGATACAGAACCTATTTTTGGATTATGTACAGGGAGAAATAGAAAATTTAAAAGAAATTAAGAAAGATATAGTAGCATGAATTATTTTTCACAGCCAATAAGAACCTTTTTTTCTGTAATATTAACTGCATTTGCCTTATAATATGTATTCAATGTTTCTGAAGACTAACTTATAGACCTTCATTATCTCTTCTTAATGTATGGGAACTTGACTGTGATCTAGTCAAATTGCATTCATATATTTTCTAAAAGACTATACTTTATCATGATGAGACAAAGGCATATTTTGATGCACTGTATGATTCTTTCAGGATCTCACCAAAAGCTGTCAATAATTAATAAAAAATCTTCTGAAGTGTGCAAAAAGTTATTAACATCTATACCTTGACTGAATTTCTGTTCATGTACAAAGTATTGACACCTTCAAAGCTTGCAAATATTTAATTGCTAACTCATGAACACAGATGCTTATGATATTTTCCTAATATTTTGTATTTATGAAAAAATTAGAAAGAGAATTACAGCTTCCTCAGTTTTTAAGCCACTGAAGTAATGTACAAGTCCCATACTATTGGTAGTATCTTTCAGAACACCTGGAGAATCATATTTCCTAAGATAATTCATGGGAAAATACCAATATTTAAGACATGTTCTAAAATATGTAATTATAGCCTGTTTTTTCTTACACTTTTCATCTTGAAGAAACTCTCCTTCCAGGTATTTCTAAAACAGTACAAATATAGGAAAGACAGAGGTACAGTTACATATGCATGTGCAAAGAGAAAAACAGATAAACAATTAAATAAATATGAAATTCTAAGGTAATAAAAAGTTCTAATAATATGAATTCTGTATTTCAAAATACAAATCATGTTCAGAATATCACTACAGATAGTGGTTTGTAAAAGAAGTGCTGTGCACCCATTATACTTGTCAAAACAAATAAATTTTATCCTGACTTTTTTTAAAGATTCCAGGTTCCCACATGCTCCCCAGAAATAAAACCAGTCATGGGCATCCTGTTTGCTCCTCTACTACAGCTTTGCATAGAGCTCCAGCAGCTCTGATTTTTTAAGAAACATTGTTCTAAAACATCAATTTATGTACTGCTATAGTATTTTCATTTTGTATTCTTTCAATGGAGTCTTGTCTGTTTGGTGGTTCTTTTCCTTTTTTACTTTATTGTCTCTACATTGATTTACCCTTTTAGTTTTCATTTGCAAGTAGCTATATCTTAGAGATCACAAAGGAAGCCTACCACCTCATGTTTACATCTAGACCCATACTCAAAGAATTTTACTTGTTTTAGCTATGTTATTAAGTATACCAATATTTAAGCATCATCGAGTGACCTCCATTTTTGTGGAGTTCAGTAAAAAAAAGCAAAACTTGATCTACTAATGTAAGCAATGGAAGTTAGTGGGACTCTTCTGCATGGATAAAGAAACCCTTTTTGGTTTCGGTTTTGGATTTTTTTTGTGATGCACATGCTTGCAATTTATAAACCATGTTTGTGTAGAGAAACATTGTCAACCAGGTGCCTTGAGTTGCCAGTGAGTGGGTGTGAGTCCACCTGTGCCTGATTAGGACAGGCCCCTATTGGGCATGAGCAAGACCAGGGGGCCAATAAAGGTGGGACACACACCCACAGAAGGCACCTCAGCTCACTCTGGTGCGAGGCATGGAGAGGCCAGCAGCTCGTCGAGCCTCTGGAGCAAGAAAGGCTCTTCCCGCTACACTTCTACCCTGGAAGCGCTGTGTGGTGGCTGGAGTCCTGGAAGAGACCAGCAGCTTGCTGAGCTTCAGGAGCAAGAATGGCTCCTCCCGCTACATGTTTGCATCCATAATGTCATATCATCTATCATATCATAACCTCTTTTTAATAATCTAAATTGCATACCTAATTTCTCTGATTTTTCTACTGTTCCTCTATGTACTTTCTCTGGAAAGAAATATTTAAACCTTTAAAAATTAGCACTTTTGATCCATAACTTTGTAATGGGGTCATATTTCACTTGGAAACATTCAGCTCCTTCTTCCCAAGGCTTTCAGCTTATTTTCATCAAATCAATAAGGGTGTCTGTGATCATGAACTATGTATAAATGATATGCCTACACCACTGTGTTTGAAGTATTGTGTCAAGGCATCTAAGCTAATTTTGAACTACATACTTCAGTCTCAGCAATTTTAGAGTAACTACAAGATTTGTTAGAGTGCTTAGCCAGCTTTTAGTGCAAGGTTGTCACAGGTATGTCTAAGTTATCCTTCCATCATAATCAGCCCACAGCAGCAACTGTAGCAATGTCTACACATAAGTGGAAAGTGATTGAGTTATTTTTTCATGCTAGCCAATTACCCGTAAGTCCATGTTTTACAATACAATGGTAAAATAATATTCCCTACAAATAAAATACAGAGTCTTTAGATTTGAATATTACTGTCTCCCACCATTTGTGTCATTTAAACTACAAATACATAATAGAAAGAGGAAATCTTTTAATATGTGTGTACATTCTCAATCAACTATGTGCTTCCAAGAGTCTCAGTATTTATTTTTCAAAAATATAGTCAGATATGAGTGATTCAGGACATGAATTATGAAATAATGAAGAACACATGGTGGAATTTCTTTCTTTGTCTACAGAACAATACCTTGAACTTCAGCCTTTAGGATGAGCTGAATTCAACTTTTGTCCAAAGCACCTATCAAAACATATGATCTTTAATACAGATTGATTCACAGCAAAATCACAATGCAAAATAGAAATAAAAGATTTTACAGACAAACACAAATGCATGCATATGCGCAGTAAACTGTATGATTCACAAAAAGCTGACTCCTGCTAAATATAATTTGTAATAACTTGGGATGTAAGTGGGTACATTTCAGTATTGCCCTCCTCAGAGGAGATGATGTTTGTTCCATGGGAGAAATTAAAATAAATTTCAAGTTTCAAATTCAAAATTAAAGTTAAATCTATTCAAAACAATATAAAGATACATCTCATCTAATTTAGCTACTTCTAGCAGTGAAAAGTAGCCTCTGGTTTTCCATCCGTGCTGCACTTATTCTTATGCACAAAGGGTTGTATTTTTTTATAGATATATTTTTAAAGAGCAGTGTGGATGCCAAAATATTCAATATTCTCTTTGTGAGCAAGCAAACAATCCTAGTTCATCAGTGTATGAATGATGATCAAAACCTTCTGAGCATCTCTGAGAAAAACCCTTCTCCCTAAAAACCTAGTGTACTGAACTGAAACTAGAACTGAAACTTTAAATCACATACCCAAAATGAAAATCAATGAAAAGCCAAAACACAAAACTTTTTCTTTCCTCCTTTTTTTTTGTTTGTTTGTTTTTGTTTGGGGTGGGTTATTTTGCTTTTTTTGTTTGTTTGTTTGTTTTGGTTTTTTTGTTGTTTGTTTTTGTTTTTCTTTTTTGTTTTTCTTTTTCCCCCATGCTTGTGTTTTTCTTGAAAAAGTGGTGTTCGTTGCCTGAGAGAAGCTGATAAATTGTAGAAGCTTTTCTCCCTGGAAAGGTTTTACTGTTCCAAATCTCTAGACTCACATTGGTCTTAATTCTCCAGTACATTAAAGGCATAAAGCCATTTTAACAGACATTGTAGGATTATTTCTGTCAAAGAGGATTCTCTGATGATTGAGAAGTGCCATAGTAATGTACTTGCCTCCCTATATCATTTTGGCATAGAATATGTACGTGCAGAAAAGGCTGTAATTCTGAATTCTCTGTTTTTCACTACTTTGTGGCTGCTAAAATGAACTATTCATGGCTGAGGGCAAAAGCTGTAAATTGTACAAGAGAGGTTCTGAGTACAAGAACTAATGAATGTGCAACCCTAAAAATCACTAAAACTGAGGTACCATTTTCTTTCTGTTCTTTGCTTGGGATTTTTGTTTGTTTTTTGTTTGTTTGGGTTTGGTTTGGGTTTTTTGTTTCTTTTTTTGTTTGTTTGTTTGTTTTATTTTGTTTTTGGTTTTGTTTCTGTTTTTTTTTTCTGTTTGCTGGTGGGGTTTTTTTCTTTAAATAATTGTATCTCCCCTTTGGACTTAATCTGCAATGAGGTATAACACAGAAAGCATGATGGTATTCGAATGAACCATGTGTCTGAGTCTTTTCAGAGCAAAGAAAAAAAGAAGCAATAAGGAAGGCAAAATGTTTTGAGCTCCTGTGCTCTTGCTAGTACTATGACCTAAAGTAATGATTCCTTGCTCTATAAATCCACTAGTGAAAGTATTGCTGTTAAGCTTCTTTTTTTTCCCCCATATTTGTAAATCCATACATATTTCTTTCTCCTGTAAGGGAATCATTGCAGAACCTTCCTTATCAAAATCAATTGAGAGAAAATAGTTTACAAAATAATTATTTATATAGAGAATATTATCCATCATATATTTAACAAAATCAGTTTTTAAAATCCACCTTTTAATAGGAAACTGCTATAGAGTGTAGAGAAACAAGATAAACCAGGTGTAGAGAAACAAGATAAACCAGGTGCCTCGAATTGCCAGTGAGTGGGTGTGAGTCCACCTGTGCCTGATTAGGACAGGCCCCTATTGGGCATGAGCAAGATCAGGGGGCCAATAAAGGTGGGACACACACCCACAGAGCTCAGTTCACTCTGGTGCGAGGCAATGGAGAGGCCAGCAGCTTGTCGAGCCTCAGGAGCAAGAAAGGCTCTTCCTGCAACAATAGAGCTACTTACTGAGCATTAAAATTCAAAATGATCCTATGAGCCTTCACTGTACTGTCACTATGTGATAGTATCATTACCTCTTGAATTTTTTAAAATATTAACTTTTTATTGCATGAAAAAAAAAAAAGAAAAAAAAGAAAATAAAAGGAAATGGGAAAATGCCCCAGTGAATTTGTAACTATCTCAGACACAACTAAAGATACGTAAATGAAATCACCAGGTTTACTGTGTCTTAGCAACCTGATTTTTTTCCAAATTATTCCAATCAATTTTGCATCTTTCCTTTTTCAGTAATGCCTATGTTGTATTGCTAAAGCACCACAGATCAGCTTCTTGGCTTACAACTATTTCAAGAAAGTTTCTGTGCATGTGGATATAGAGTGAAAGAAAGAGCAATAAAAACCCCAGTCCTGCAATGACAACTATGATAGCAAACATATGGGCCTTGGCTGAGGCCATTATCTCTAAATCCTAGAGAGCAGCAGAAATTCCAGGAGAGCACTACACAGAAGTGGAACCTATCTGTGCAGAACCAGTTTCAGGATAAAGACTAAAGATGTTTTCAAGGAAGCATGCCTAAGTTTGCTGAATTTCAGCTGCTCAGTCAAAAGAGGCAGCTGCTTGCCAACTTTCTTTTCTATTACATTTTAATAGTAAGGAAAGCTATTGATTTGAAAGACATGGGTACAGTTGAACTCCCAGAAAAAAAAAGCTGATTTGTTTAGCTCTTGCTTTTTTTTCTGATGGAAAATGACATGGTAAAACATGACATTTGTGGGTTTAGGCTTTATGACACTACCTTTTAAACTGCTCAGAAAAATAGACATAGCATAGAACCTATCAGATTTTGTTCAGTTGGTTCTAGTCAGTACACAACTGTAGTTCTGCTGAAAAACACTCAGCTTCCTGTTTTGCTGAAATTTGAATACTATGCATTCTGATTTACTTCACAGACCCCAGAAATATACATAACATTAGTCTCTTGTCCCAAGAGGAAAGAAATAAATAAGTACATATACATATACATGTGCATATACTTTTGTTTCAGGAAATTGTTGTTAATAGAACATACTTGAATCTATTTTCAGTGTTTCTGCTTCAGTTCAAATCCAACCCAAGCCAGTGGTACTTGTTACCTTCTAAATAAATTGCAAGTCATTTTCATCTCATTTAGCAGCTTGGAAGGAAGTCTCATCTCAGGAGAATACGGCCAAAAAAAGCTATGAAGATTGAACTAAACATTCACCAAAAGAAGTAATTCTTCTATATTTGACTTGAACACCAATTACTTCCCCACACATTCATTATTCTGGAACTGATTATACTTCAGTGCTTAACTTCTCTTTCAGTTTGGTTGGGAAACTATGTTCCAGTGAACTAGTTTGTCATAGCCTTTTCATAAGACTTTTTCCAGACGCTCACATGCACATGGAAGTGAATCAGTAGGGGTAGGCCATGGATTTTCAAACTGCTGACAGGTATCTGGTTTAGTTCTTCTTTATAAACAGAGATATCAGAAGTTTTCAGTCTCAAAACAGTATTGACTGATGTCAAGCTGCAGTGTGAACCACTCAGAGCAGAAACAGATAGCAATGCAGTGATAGAAACCATGACATGACTAAAGGTAGAAAAGGGGTGAGTGAGAAAATAATTATGTTCTTTTTCCATTTGATAGCAGTTTCTTGGGTGAACAGTTTTTAAATGTCATGTTGCTAAAACCATTTTTCTGATACACAGATGACCAAATACAGTGTTTCATTAGAAAAAGCTGGGTGATCTAGCAAGTTTTATACAATTGCCAACAGGTCATGGAGATCATGGAACAGTCTGGTTAAGTATAGAGGAGAAACTGCAAACAGAACAAATCAAACAAACAAACAAACAAACAAATTCCCAAACTAGCAAACCCCCTCCAAAAATAATCAAAACCAAGAAAACGTTAAAATGGTGAGGTTTTTTTTCCTCTGAATAAATAAAATATAAAAATAAAAATAAAAAGAAAAGGCCATTCACTACAAATTTCTTAGAAATCACAGAGTGTTCGGGGTTGGAAGGGACCTCGAGATCATAGAGTCTAATCCCCCTGCCAGAGCAGGAAAAGAAGCATCATTTGAAGACAGCATAAGAAAAATAATGGCTGTTACAGGATATGTTCTTGGTTTAATATTTTCTTTATGAATTTAAACTATAGTGTTCCTGCTAGTTTATCTAAGCAGGCTTTTTAGCCTCTGCCTATGCCCAAGACTGTGTTTCTAGAGTTGTTCCATGAACACAAAATGATGCGAATCCTGAGGCTGCTGTTAGGGCACTGTTTGAAAAGCAGTCTAGGTAGAGTCACCCCATCCTGTGTAAGGCAATGTTGACAGTCACTTGGAAAGTAATAAACTATGAATTAAGCCAAGGGAGAAAAGAATTTAGCCTGATTTCTTAAACTTTCAGAAGTCGTCAGGATAGTGCCGTGATAGTGAAAAATAATGTGGATTCTTTGGTGTTCCCTTGAAAAAGTAATACTGTTTTTTTTCTTGTAGGCAGTGCTTCCTGGAATACTATTCTCAAAGGTTTTACTGAAATATTCTTCTCCTAAGGATGCTATTTTCAAATATCATGTTTGGTTTTTTTTAACTGAAGTGATTAATGTAAGAAAAAATATGAATGAACTGACTTCACCGGAAAGCTTTTCTTGTATGTATCTGTATTAACGTCTTTTCTTTTCTGGACTAGGACCATGACTGTGAGACACAATTTGCTTTTGTCAAGATTACGTAATCACCCTCCACAAATACAAATTGCTCACCTGTTTTTTTTAATGAGAATTCCATTGGATGACTTACTGCTATAAAATTATTTTCTTTGAAAGCCTTGTTAGTTTTTACCCTCTCAGCAATTCTAGAATAGTTGATACTGTATGAAATAGACAGTGCTTAGAGGGATTTAAATATTTTGATAGTTAAGAAAAACCTCTATCAGCCAGAAAAGTGATTAACAGCTCTCTCAACCTGATCTGTCTTCTATGGTGATTCTTCTGAAAGTAGTCTTTTCCTGATGAGGGGGAATTTAAATTAATTAATTAATTAATTTTTAATTTTAATAAAAATTAAATATTTTTATTAAATTAAACTGATTTTTTAAATTTTTAAATGAACATTAATAAATTAATTTTATTTTAATTTATTTTATAATATATTTATTATTAATCTGTTTAAATATGAATTCTTGAAGTAAACAAAAATAAATTAATAAATTTAATTAAAATTAAAAATTAATTAATTAATTATTCCATAGTACATTAAATAAGAAATTAAAAATATTAAAAATTAAATAATGTTATGAATATTTGTCCTCACATTGCGAGCCTCTCACAATGCCAAGCATCACCAGGGTAATAGATTTTAGATATACTCCTATCAAGTAGGAAAAATATGGAAAAAATAAATGGAAGTACAGTGGGTAGTGCTCATTTTATAGCACTACTGAAGTGTTTTTAAGTAATACATTTCAGGATAACTGTGGGATTGGTATTATACCACTCTAAATGGGTAATTATGTTCATAAGGATAAGAGCAATGGTACAAATAAATCAGATAACACGTTTTATAAACTGTGCAACACACCTCATATGCTTTGTAAAGAAAAACATCTTGGGGAAAAAAAAACACTTTCAGCATCTATTCTGAAGCATTTTTCATTAACAGCAGTTTATTGTTTTGATGAAATTATGAATGTTGAAAAGTCAAAAAAGCCTGGGTTTGTGCCCTCCTGTTGTATCTCACAAACCATTTTGGTTTTGTTTTGCTTTTGCTCATTGTGTGACTTTCAGTAATGGTAGACTCTATTTGACTGCCAAAGAGATACGTGGGAAGAATAATAAACACTTTAAATAAAATATGTTTAAAGGCTGAAGGAGAGGTAAAACATGTGAATTTATGTAATGCATCTTTTCACTGTGCTAGTCCATTAAAGCATTAGAAATAATAAATCTTTTCTGCCTGCTGTAGCTTTTAACCATATTTGCAGGTTTTGAAGACAGCATATGAAATAAGCCCTTAGAAAAATGTGCTAATTATAAGATTAAAACTATATTGAAATCACTAGCCAACAAGAAAAGAATATTTTTATTTCAAATAAGCAATATATCTCTTTGCAATAAGTGGGAATTGTAGGCCATTTAACAACAACATAAAGGAAGTGGCAGAGAGAAAACTAGTATTTGTGTATATATATTAATATATATTTATTTGTAATACTTCAAATACTGTATTTAAGGCATCCAGATCTAAATAACCTGTGTAAATCAGTAAAAATGTCAATTTCAACCAAACTCTGCCTATGTCAGAATGGCTCTCTAGTTCTCCTTTTCTTATCCAATTATATATGCTGATTTATGCTAATTTTGATTATGCACATCGTAGGATCACTGTGGTTTTTGTAGTTATAGTAGTATATATTTCTATAATGCTTATAGTACATATAATAGGAGCATATATGTAGTAATAGTGTATATATTTGCCTTGTGTTTTTCACCTTATCCATTTTTTCTGTAAGATTTATATAAGTTCTTTCAATTTAAGAAGTAGAAGTCGAAGCAAGCCTTTTAGCGTAGTCCTTGAACTGCTTCTGGTATCATAAATGGCTTTTTCTTCTTGGGAAGGAAAGAGGAGGGCATAATGTATTTTCTTAAACACAGTCAAGATGAAGAACTTAATATGAAGTACAAAAATAATATTAACATTAATTTTAATTCTGTTTAAGAAGAACATAATGTAGATCCCCAGCATTTTGTACAACTCAAGGGGCTAGTTTTACATCATTCATCTTGTTTCTTCCAAACAGGGAAATGCATTAAGCTACTGGAGGGGAGGGTTAAAGTGGAATGTGTCCCCCTTGTATTTCTAGATCTGGGTTTGAACATTCAAAGTCAATTAAAAAATCAGTATTCTAACTCCTCAGAGTCTACATTTTTACTGAAAAGTTGCTGTGGCATAAAGTCATTTAAGAAAGCTAGTGGAAAATATTTTAGAAAACCAGCACAGGAAGGCTGTTCTGAAACATGACTGCTTGGCTGTAATAAGCTGTAATAAAGAAACAGTACTTAAAAAAAATATATATATTTCTCAGTATTTAGCATGGCCTCTAAAAACTTTCTGAGCATGCCTTCAAGGGCTAAGGAAAACATCTAGGGGTACTGGTGAGCGAACAATTATTCCCTTTCTCTTTTCGTCTTATTCATTTCTGCTTTCCAAGAGGGAATAATATCTTAAAAAAACATATATACAGTCTTAGATGCATAAATATAATTGTATATAAGTGCCTTTACTTTGGGCAAATTCACTTGGGTGACATATCTTTCTGAAAGAATCACTGTCAAGCCCTCTGCAGTGTCAAATATGTTGAGAGTAAGCACCATCATGACTGTAATTTGTGAGTCATTCTGCCAGCTCCTGTCTGGTAAAAGCAAACTGTCCTTGAACAGGGAATATTTTTTGCTCTCACAAAGAGGGCAGTGACTCTGCCTTCAGCACAGTATCACAGATATACGAAGAATTGTAGCTTTCTTTTTCTATGACAAGATAAACTGTTTTGTCATCCAGAGCAATCTACAGATAATTAAGTACCCCAATCAGGTCTGATCTGGCTATTTTAAAATCCAAATATGACTGATTTTCCTACTGCTGTACTGATTCAATGCAGCAGTGACTGCTGTGCTGTTAAAGAAAAATAGCATTAGCCTGAAGAAAAATACAAGGGCAGTCGAAATAGATTTGTTGATTTCAAATGAAGGTACAGCCCTGTGGAATGTAAGGTCTTACTACTTAAAGAACATCTTCCAGAGTTTGGTAGCATGGAATAAAATGTAAAACACAGATGTGCCTAATTATTATTTCATGTTTGTGTTTCAGAGTGTTACATTTGGAAAGAAAATATAACTCAAAATTGTTTTCACCAAAGTTGCACACAAAATTTTATCTTCAGGCAGAACTCCCCTTCTGGGCAAAAGATGGCAGTTAATCTGAAAATATAACATTGGTGAATTCTGCAAAGTTTCCTGATTCTGGCATGCAAATGTCATTAAATCCAAAGCTGATCACAGCTGACATACATCATCTATCTCCTCTGCTTTGTAATATATAGCCAAATATATATAAAACATAGGTTTAATAACTATATTTAATACCTATATATTATACTAAATACCTATATTTAATTTCTATATTTAATACCAGTGATTACTATTATTCTGACCCTTTATCCAGTGATAAAACCATGTAAAATCTAACTTTAGCCACTAAAATTCTGTTATACATGGAACATAATTTTACAAGGTTAATAGTTGTTTGCACACTGGTAGTTTTAAGAATGCACCCAGCCTTCACAAATGCAACAGCTGCTTCTCAAGGATGACTGAAAATATAAATCTGTGCTGAATAAGATGGTTAAGAAAAAAAAATTTGCTGACCCATAACTTTTTTGTTGAAATGGCTACCATCTATCTAGAGATCCTTCTAGGAACTTTTGTTTTAACCTTGAGTGAAGTGAGAAAGTGTAAGTCCTTAGATGAAAGTCCAAAAGAAAAAGAAGATTGCCCACACACCCTTCTCTACTCTTTTTTTCGGTCCAAGAAGTTCAGCTCTGATAATATCCATTGGAGAGAAAGAGAAATAAACTGAAAGAGACCAGTGGGTAGGGTTGAAATACTGCAGGTCTTAGGTATGCTGTTTGCATTATATTTGGAGGCATTTCTACTTAAAAAGGGAAGTATATTATAAATTGTAATTGTCTTAGTGTGTGAAAGTGTTGGCTGGTGTTTATGTCTGAGGCCTTCTGAGGAACAGAGAACTGAGAGTCTAGAGCAGAAAAAAAACAGAGCACAGATTTTTTTTTTTAAGGTCTTGGTGAGCTCTGAAGGGGGACTGGCATTTAGGTTCTTTTCAGTACCAGACAGTAAAAATTCGCTAAGACTCTCCTGTTTCCAAGAAATTGTGTTAGGTATAAATAATACATGTACTGTAACCCAAGAGACAAAAAAAAAAACCAAAAAACCCAGAACAAAACAAAAAAATAAATAACAAAACAAAACAAAAAAAAAAATTAATAAAAGAAGGATGTTTAGGAACATTGCAGCAATTAACTACTGCTGCTAACAGGAATGCAGCAAGCGCCGAGGAGGCAGTCAAAGCAGACACAGACCAGGATGAGAATGAGGTCACGGGAGGGTCTGATGGATCAAGCAGAGGAGAAGCAGGTGAGGGGAAGCATCTCCTGTCTCAGCAGAACTGTCAGTCTGCATCAGGCTTTGTTGCCTTGAAATATCATACAAGTCCCTGGCCAAGGGGATTCTCCTTCAAGGAGAGGAAGCCAGCAGTCTGCCAGCGTTTACTTCACTAATACACAGAGTGGAAAGGGAAGCATTTTGTACTGCCTGGTACATCTATTTGGTCATGTTTTCCTTTTTTCACTTTCAGTAAAATATTGTGCCATCAACTGGTTAGCATTTTTGTGTGCAAAATTAGCTCACTATTTAAGCACTAAAATTAGCTCACATTAAGGACTATGTCTAAAAGAACTATAGAAGTTTGTTTGTTTGTTTTCTAGATATCCAGGTTCCTGTGAGGAGCAGTGTTTTATTAGCAATACACTTAAATCCAAATACAACCCTTGTTGCTGTAACATCACAAGAAATGTAGTTGTACTACATATTAAGAAAATGTTTAAAGGACCAATTATGGTCAGGTGCAAGAACTTGGATCACTGGTAAAAATTGGATCATTTTTACAGATTTTAGAGGTTATAAAGGAAGCTTGTGAAACTCTATTGCATGTGTTTGCCATATTTTTAGGCAGAAATTCATTGGCTTGGGTAGACTAAAAAGAAATATTGGAAGAAGGATATGTCCAGTTAATCAATCAGAGGTCCCTCCCTAGTGAGTGGAGAGAGATGAATAGTGGTCTCACCTTATTGAAGATGCTTACAACTTAAGTTTTTCTTACTATGAAGTGAGTTCAAAATGATTCATTTGGAAGCAAGCATCTGTTAATTAATCTTCTAATACTACATTAAATGAATGCCACCTTAACTGTCCAAAGGAAGGCCTGGAAAGGAAAAAAATCAACATCTGTCCCTTCTGTATCTTCTCTAAAGATGTGGTACAGAAATTCATGTTTCCACTTCAGGTATTGGAAGGAAACCATTGAACTGGGAATAACTGGGAATATTTGTCTATAATTTAAGTTACTGTTTCTTTATAAAAACATTTATATTTATATATTAAAAAAAAAGTATTTAATATATTTAAAGCAACAAAAATTAAATCTAAGTTAAGAAATCAACAGGATTGGCATGCTTAAAACAGATGAAGACAAGTCTGTAAATGTCTGTTCTTGAGGAGTTTTCCTGGTTTGTATTTCCAAGTAATATGTCATCAGGATCACCAATGCTTCATGAAAATAAGCAGCTCTCTTATTTACTTCTATTGATGCACTTGTTACTTGTCCAACCATCTTAGAAAGAGTTACTATACGGAATGTGAAAGAATGTTAGAACAAGAATAAAGTTATTCTTCAAAAAAATCTAAGTAAGAATTTGCACAAGAAAAATATGTAAAATAAAGGTATGTGAGAAAACCATATGTAAGGAAAAGACAAAATGGCTTAAGCAGATATGTCATTAAACATCTAATGCTAAAGTTTGTTAAAATTTCCCCATGCTACGATTTACATAGATAAGTTTATCCATGTAGAGAGAGAACACCAAAATATAACCAATATGCTTGGAGGAAAAGATCACACTTGAGCTCTCACCCAAAATCTCAAAATAATATAAAACATTTTTAAATTACCCAGTATCAGCAAGTTAGCTAAAATTACATGTGTTAAATTTAATATATAGAGAGAGAAGATACAGAAGATTAATAGTGTGCTTTGGATACTCTAGGATACTTCTATACCTAAGCTGACAGTAAAACAAGAATGGTTTTATTCAACTTTTCAAGAAAGAAAAGATATGCAAATCTTCTTCCTTCTGAAGTTGAAAGGATCTCATTTTGAAACTGAAAGGTGTTTGGAATTCCTCCAGCTATGAAGCACATTGATAAGATTGTTCAAAGACATTTACTGTCCGATATCCTAGATGGTCTATAAAAGGCATATAGTCAATAAAATAAGCAGAGACAAGTAAAATGTGGCATGTCTTTCAACTGAAAATAACAAAATAGTATCATATCCACAGCTTTGACACCATTTCATAGCTGTACACTCTTACACTGTTAGAAGAACATAGACAAAATATATTTGTTCCTCCAGGGAAGTTGCTCAAGGTGAAGGAAGCCATTGCACTGCTCTTCTCATGGGATTTTGACATGCTAGGCAGTTTTGAAAAAGTACAACTCAATACACAACTCTGTCTAGAATGAAAGAAACAATAACTCTTGGCTGTCAGCCAAAGTAATTAGCTAATATTGATAATTAGAAAGCTAAGCAATTAGTTATTAATATTACTAGGAGCTTTCCAGGGTTGTTTCTGCTGGAAAGAGAAACTCATGCCAAAAGAGCCCGATATTTTTTGGGTGCAATTCAGTTCATTCACATGGGTTGTCTATAAAACTGTCTTTGTTTCCAGAAAATAGATTTCATTCATAAATGTTTGCTCCTGATGGATAGCGAAGCATCCCTGGCAGTTTTGGAGGCTATATCAATCTAGCAGAAAAATGTGTCCTCCATGACTGGAATTCCCTCTTCCCTATGAAAATGCTGTGCCCCACTGTACATCAAGTGGACTTTATCTTTCCCATAGTAGCTGTAAAATGCTAGAGATCCAGTAAGTTACATATGATTTTCATAGGAAAAAATTTTTCTATAATTTTTTTTACAGAAAATTTCCTTGCATTACATCATAAGTTAATGGAATTCAGACTGGCATATATATCAGGTAAAGCTTTCTTCAGTTTATTTGTTTCCATAGATCTGTTGATTCCAGCTCCTCCTATATCCTTAAATAGCATACTGATGTACACGTTCCCTGTTATTTCACAGAATCATAGAATTATTGAGGCTGGTAAGAACCTCAGGGATCATCAAGTCCATCCTATGATCTAACACTAGCACATCTAAACCACGACACTAAGTGCAACATCCAGCCTCTCTTAAACACTTCCAGGTGACTCCACAACTTCCCTGGGCAGTCCATTCCAAACTTCCAAACAGCAGAGTGGAAATATTGCCTAACATTTTAAAGCTACTCTGAGATTCTAAAACTCATACTTAAGATATAATTCTCAAAAAATCATAAGAGGCTATTCTGAAAATGAGCTGTATTCAGTATAGTGAGGAAGTGTAATATGGTGTCAACAGTTCTGATCTGAACTGTACTTCATAGTAAAATTATAATAATTTAAAAAGATTAAAAAGAGATCTAAGTGGAGCTCAATCATTAAACAAAAAAAACCTGATTAACTCTTGAAGGGTAGCAGTTTAGCTAATAGCTGCTTACAAGTGAACCTTAGTGTGTAAATTTCCTTTAAATTCTTGACCAGTCATGCAGAATAACATTAAAAAAAAAAATCTGAATCAATCAACAGCTAAGAACTACTGAAGAGGATCTCTTTAACCTTTTGTGAAAGTGTACATGATTAAACAATATCAATCAAAGGGTAAAGAATGGGCTGCAATTCTTCACAAATTGCTGCGGCATCCACAGGATTCAGTACTTCAGGACTGGTTCTAGCATGGGTCCACCATAGAGTCACAGGTCCTGCCCAAAAACCTTTTCCTTCATGTGCTCCTCTCTGCAGAGTCACAGGTCCTGTCAGCTGCCTGCTCTGACATGGACTCTTCCCAGGCTGCATCTTCCTTTAGGGACCATCCATCTGCTCTGCCATTATCTTCTTCAGGGGCTGCAGGAGAATCTGCTCCAGCACCTAAAGAATCTCCTCCCTCTCCTTCTTCCCTGACCTTGATGTTTACAGTGCTCCTTCTCTCAGGTATTCTAACTCCTCTCAGCTGTTTCTCTGCAGAATTTTTATCCTTTTTTAAAAATTATCACAGAGTTGCTATAACATAGGTGATGGGATCAGCCCTGGCCAGTAGTAGATCCTTCTTGGAGAAGCCTGAAATCTGTTGTACGTGTGGAAAGCTTCTATCTGCTTCTGACAGAGGCCATCCCTTTTGGCCTTAAGCCCCCCTCCTGTCTTCCCCCACTCCCATGAATAACACATAAAGAACTGGAAGGAATTTCAGGAGGTCAGCAGTGCACTGTTTGCTTCAAGAAATGAACAACTATATTTGTTATATCTAACAGATACTTTACACGCAGTTTCTAAAAACTCTTGTGAGATTTCATACCTTCCCCAGGCAAGATATTCAATTGCTCTCCTAATCTTACAATCATAAAAACGTTCTCTGATATGAAGACCAAATCTTACTTAAAGCAATTTAAGCAGCTTACTGTTTGCTCTGTCTTTCACAGAGGCAGTGAACAGGCAGCCATTCCTTCCTTAAAGTCTTTAATACACTTGGAGATTTTGTTGTATATCGCTTCTAAATCTTCAATATTTTAGCCTAAATGGCTCATATTTGTAAGTCTTTATTTCATAATATTTTATATTATAAACCTCTAAATACTAACACGCATACAAAATAAAGACAATATCTTTAAAACTATATCTATACTTGACATATTTTTTCCAGAAAGGGAAATCTTTCATGAAATTTAGCCATGGTAATAACGTGTGCTATATGCAGGGATGTATCTATCATTCAAGATATATATATAAAAAATAAAATAAAAAACAACAAACAAAAAAACATCAACTTTGAGGCCTGTGGAAAGGGTAGGAAGATAAAGGAAGAACAAAATGGTAAATAAGTGTATTTGGTTGGCTATGACAGCCTCTCAGGCAGATTGAGGTAATTAGTGAGAGCAAGAGCTGAAGAGGCAAAGTTGCTGTCATGTAGTGGTTGACCACTTGCAGAATTTTTATGCCTTTTAATTGGAAAGGTCACTTCAGCAGAGATCTCAGTGCAGCAAATCATGCACATGAGGGGTCAGGGAATAGAATCATAAAATCATTGCAACATTGAGGTTGGGAAAAACCTTGAAGATCATCAAGTCCATGTTTAAATCTAACACTGTCGTGTTCAGAACTAAAACACATCCAGAGCATCACATATAAACAGTTTTTAAAATACATTCAGAGAGAGTGACTCCACCACTTCCCTGGGCAGCCTGCTCCAGTGTTTGACAACCCTTTCAGGGAATAATTTTTCACTGGTACAAGCTGTGGGCCATACACACAAGTGCATAAAGTCCTTTAGCCTCAGTTCACTTGTGTTCACTTTTCTTTAGTTCTGCAAACAATTTTCATGTCAGCTCCTAGTTTTAGAGGGGAGCTTCCTGTATCTGTTCAAGTTTCCTTAGCATGTGAAGACCACTCCTTGACAATTTTTGTCCTCAATATAAACCAAAGTTTTAAGAAGCAAGGACAGGAATCCCCTATTGTATTTGTGTTACAAGGAATGTAGTGATGACCTGTAATTTTAACAGTACCTAATGCTACTGAAGCTTGGGAAGATATTTGAAAAGTTATAAGACACAAAAAGGAAAGAAAAATATAAAAAAAGTCAGCAAGGCATGAATGTGATTTTACCAGATTTTTCTTTCATTTGATAATAAAAAGAAAAAAATTACATGAGAGTTTGATTTAAAAAAATCACACAGTATTTAGAAGATAAAAATAGACTTTTGCATGACGAAAAATTGACTTGTAGAGGGGTTTTTTATCAATGTAAGTAGTGCTTTTTATGATTCTTCTTCACATGTCTTGACTATTCTGAGCTCTATCTTACTTCAATCTGTACTCACTTACTCAAGAGTAACAAACTCCTGCAATCAGCTCCTTTTGTCTCCAACTTCTTTTCCTGTTTTTCTGAAAAGAGTACTATATCTTCTTGACTGAGTAGCTTCCTTTTCTTTTCTGTCAGAGAATGAGACATAAAAGGAGTTTTGCTGACTACAAATCGGATCCAGCAATTTGTCAACTTCCTCACTGCTACTCTAGGCAACAATGAAGGTTACAGGATGTTTAAAAACAAACTTTCTGTTTTTGTGACCAAGTGATAGAATTTGTATGCAGACAACAAGAACAGGAAAGACACACAAGTTACTCCTCCTTCATCACAGGCTTTTCATGGTCATTTATCCAGTTTTGTGTTAAAACTGGATCTCAGTTCTCATACATTATCCCTACTTACCAAATATTAGCTAAGGTAACATAATGGTATCTGGCAGAACAGAAAGGGCTGCATCTTTAGAACAAGCTTTCAAAGGAATGTATTGTATTAGAACAAGGGTGAGGGGTGAAATCTGTAAACCCATTGTTCTATATCAGATAGCACTTAATGTGGATTCCCCTGACTTTCATGAGATCAGCTGGGAGGGAAGCCTGACAATATCTACTTGGATATTGGTCTGAGGATGCAGGATCTATGCATATGCAAGAGAGGCACCAAGAGCTGGTGGCAGACGTGAGTTACACAGCAAGAAATGTTGCACCTCTACATGCATACTGAGGAGCTGGTAGGGTTCTACAGCCCCTTTCACCTAAGTTTTCAGTTGTTTCTGTTCAGACTTTAGGAGAGCCAGCACAATATTCTGTGTATTTCCATTCACTTTGAGGGGGGAAGCATTTTTGACTTTGAGAAAAACACTATGTTCTTTATGCTGCCCAAGCTCATATGTAATGTATATTAGCACTAAAGCTATATTTGCTGGTGCAGTTTCTTTTGCCAAAACTTTTGGTTTCAAGTGTATTGAGCTCTCAGGTTTACTGTGAGGTTCATTTATTTAACCACTCCTTCAATTAGTAATATATAAACATCATGAAAGATTTTGTGGTTTGTGAAATCAATTTGCTTGATTTTGCTTCAGGCAGATATCAATACTTCGCTGTAATGGTATATGGATTCTCAGGGAAGCAAAATCAAAAAAAATACTGGTCAATACTATTAACTGTTATTCTCATATATTAACATTTAAATGCAGAGAAAATCAAATGGAATTTTGAAATAGATCATATTAGTGGAAAAAAAATAAATTGTTTTCTTGATGATGCATGTCATTTACATTATGGTATGATTACAGACAAATTATCTCTGCTAAGGCGCAAAATGCAATTGTTCCAAAACTGTTGGTTGGTGAGACTTTAATTTTCTAAATGTCAAGTGAGGGCCCAGTGATCATGAATGAAGGAGAGAAAAATAAGAAAAACTTTTAATCTACCTAAGAGATCTGGGGTTTTCTTCTCATGAAGTCATTAATGAAAATTACTAAGCTAGACTAATTTTTTGAAGTAAAATAAAAACAACTTCATATTGCTGTTATTGTTCACCTCCTGTAAAAAAATGACCTTCTTCTGATACATAATCTTCTTAAGATTATGTATCATGCAATAGAGAAAGTTTCTCAGAGTAGGCTAATGAAATACACAAGAAGGGAGGAAAGCAATAGCTTACTTTCTTTTCTCAAAAGGATTTCCTTTTGTTACCTTTCGGTGACAACCACTGAAAGTAACCTAAAAATATCCTTCAACTAGCTATTTCAGTCTATAGCCATAAAGTTATTAATCACAGAATTTCTGTTTGGGTACTCTACTGAAAAGAAATTGAGTTAGGAGAATAAATAAGAATTTATAACTAAATATCTTTGTTGAATTGAGTAGTTTCTTCAGTGATCCAAATAATGAATCACTGGCCAGGACCATCTCAAGGCAAGTGACAATATGACTTCTGACTTATTGAAACGGTTTAACCAATATACAACTCAGAAAAAAATTCTTTGTTTCTCCTATACATATAGAGGTTCTGTCTAGTGAGATTACAAGTAGAGTTAATGCATCTTTAAAATACATATTATCAAAGGCCAGGATGAAGATAGAAGCATCACCTTCAATAATACTTTATGCTTGAAGTAAAGGGTATGTAATGGTTTAATCTCAAGAAACAATAATTACAAAGAAAAGTAAATCCTGTGGTCATTTCTATAGTTTAGCATTATGGAACAGTATAATTCTTCAGAATGACATATTATCTGAAGGATGCTTTTGACAAGACATTAGGAAAGTGAAGTCTCAGTGACAGTTGTTGCTTTTGTTAAAATTCAGTCTATCTTTGTGAAAACTGCACTGTTTGCATAACATATTTTTAAACAATGCATTTAAACATCTCTCATTAAAGGTAACTATTATATCCCAACTGTAAAAAAAAGTATTTTCAGTATATTTGCTATATGAACAGCTGCTGAACACACAGTAGTGAAATTATTTTGTCACAAGACATAAAATTCATCCAGTGATTCCTGCATGTGGCTAAATAATTTGCCACTGAAATAGATGGTGTATTTAAAGAGATGTGATTTCTCAGTTCAACAACATTAAGGGAGGAGGGGTGTGAGGAAAGGCTTTATTGCAGGTTCCAATAATGTTCTTTACTTACTGAAGTAATTTTTTGTTAAGATTGTATGATAATGTCCCATTTGTGCTTGCTAACTTCAACCTCCATTCCTCTTTTATTTTGTTATCTGACACTCTAAGGTTACAGGCAGCTCTGGCTTCAAGACTGCATCACTCAATCCATATATAATGTCAGACATTTATTTCCATGACAGATCACACTAACTGGTTAACTAAGATGATTGTCCAAATCTTTCCAGTACACCATTTGATCATTGGTTTGGCTTGCTTTGGTTTGGTTTTTTTTTTTTCCTGCTTGAACCAATATATTTATTTTGCTCTTGTTTTGATATTAAAAGCAGATAATCTAGATGAATTATCTCATGTGAATCATGAAAACAAACAGCCTGTCTTTGTCCCTCTACAAACTCCCACAGCCAAGTTGTCAGTACTGCTATTACTGTTATTGAATACTGCTGAACTGAGGAAATTGTCTTCCCATCTTAAAAGTTACTACTTTTTATTCATATTCCATTTACACTTTTCATTCTAACTTATTATTAAAATGAGGTTTAACAAGGCCAAGTGCCAGGTTCTGCATGACATGACATGACATGGCATATTCAGTCACAAAAACCTCATGCAATGCTATAGTCTTGGGAAGGAGTGGCAGGAAAGCTGCCAATCAGAAAAGGACCTGGAGGTGCTGGTTGACACCTGGATGAATATGAGTCAGCAGTGTGCCCAGGTGGCCAAGGCCAACAACATCCTGGTTTATATCAGAAATAGTGTGGCCAGCAGGACTAGGGCAGTGATTATCCCCCTATACTCAGAACTGGTCAAGCTGCATCTTGTGTTTTATTTTCACTTCTGGGACCCTCACTACAAGAAAGACATTGAGTTGCTGGAATGAGTTCAGAAAAGGGCAACCAAGCTGGTGAAGGTTCTGGAGAACAAGTCCTGTGAGGAGAGGCTGAGCAAACTGTGAATGTTTAGTTTCCAGAAGATGAGGCCAAGGAAAGACCTTATCACTCTCTACATCTACCTGGAAGTAGGTTGTAGGGAGGTGGGTGCTGGCCTCTTCTCTCAAGTGAATAATGATTGGACCAGGGGAAAAGGCCTGAAGTTTCACCAGGGTAGTTTTAGGGTAGGTACTAGGAAAAATTTTGTTACTGAGAGAGTAGCTGGGCATCAGACTACCCAGAGAGATCATGGAATAGCCATCCTTGGAAATATTTAAAAAACATATAGATGAGACACGCTTTAGTGGGCAGGGTGATACAGATATTGAGATATATATATATATATTTTTTTTTTTTACTGGGGGGTATGTTGGTGGTTGGACACAATGATCTTAGAGTCCTTTTCCAACTGTGAGAATTCTGTGTTTTTGTGATCATTTTATGATGCTCATAGATATTTAAAGTTTCGTCACCTCATTCTATGCAAAGTAAACATTTTGCAGCAATTGAGTTTCGAACTAACATACCTTTTTGCTGTTTCCCTAGCTTTATCTATTAGAGTTACTACTGTTAGCTGCCATCCAAACAAACAATTTATTCCCTGCTGGGTAATGAATCTTCTGTGTTTTCCCTGTCCTTTCTTTTCCTTTCTTTTCCTTATTGTCTTAGCCATGGTAATTTAACCTCTTCCTTTCTTCTAATGTGCAATTTTTTGCTTCTGATAACAGTGATACATTGCTTTTCACTTCATTGTGGAGACAAGTTCCTTATCCCTATTTAAAAAAAAAATCTAAAATTTATGCTTCAAATACATAAATCATACCTATTTTTTCCAATAAAAACAACTTCAAATGGTAACTAGAAAGATCGGTCAAACACAGTCAGAGGAAATTAAGTGAACTCACAAATCTTAGACAGTGAAGACACTAAAGTCTTATCTTAAAACCAAAAGAAAAAGAAATGTTTTGTTCAGCTAGACATCTTACATCAACTTCCCTTCCAAATCAAAGGCACCCATCAAAGATGTGCTGGGTCAGGCACAGCTCACTGAGTTAAGGTTTCCCACTTTTCATCTTTTCCCATTACTCTACTTTTCACACCTTAGCACCTCAGTAATATTTTAATGTTTAATAATATTGATGTTTTTCCTCCATTTGAATAGTGGTATATGTGCTACAAAATGGAATATGATAATGTGGCTCTGTCACTTGAGGTGGTACAGTTCACCTCCCCAAAGGAAGAAATTATCACTGGACAGAAAGCATAATAGAGTAAGGGTTATTCCTGAATACCTGCCAGGCACTTGTATCTGTTACACTCATGACATTTTAACTGAAAGTATGGAGAGCTAATTAGTCAGAAGCAAAAAAAAATTTATGATTTTTATGATTATTTCCCATGTGACACTACTTGTTTGGGCAGAATAAATTGTTACTTGTATTATTTAATGTCAGTGATTCCTTGATGTTCTGTGTTCATAAAAATAATAACCCTATTTAACTAGATCTTAAAAATTCCAACTGCAGCCACCTGAAACATACACATTTTTTTCTACATATGTATATACAGATGCCTATGGCTGCTTTGGGGTCTTGAGAGTCTGAGCTCAGGAGTCTTACATAAAAGGAATGAAACCACATCATCTCCTGACTGAAGATTGATGGTGATGCCATGAAAATTAATGCTAGCTAGTTGCCAGACATTCATCTGTTCTTTTACAGATTAGTTTGTGTGATCTCTAGCCCCAAGTAAGCCTGAGAGTATTACAAGACTCACAGTCTGGCAGGCTGGCATCCCTTTGCAAGTGAGATATTTCCAACCATTTTAATTGCTTTCCCTTTGACCTTTCCATTTCTCCCATAGCTGCCTTGAAACACCCCGATCCTTTAATCAGTATTCCATGTGCTGGTACATAGTTTTTTTTATTCTGTCCTTACTGATAACTTGATTTACTTTTTTACTTAAAGCTTGCAAGGATTACATTTATACCATTTTGTAACAGTGCCAGCATGACCACTGGTGTCTAAAGGGCTTTGCTTGTGTTATCACCACAGAAGATACAGACAAACAGGAAGAAAAATCATCTGTAAGCAGGAGGTCAGAAGATGACTACTTCTGGGTGATGCTAGAAATCTAGAGAAACAGTTAAATTCTCATTGCTTCTACAAAAGGAAAATTTTCTTGATGTCTGCATTTTGTGCAAACATCACTCCAAGATTTAGTCAAAAATCATTTCACTTTGCTTTGGACAATAAATTTATGTATTTGTCTTTTCTCACTTTCACTTCATCTGGTTTTCAAAAGATTACAAAAATTCTGGGGTCTGTGATCTATATCACCAGTCCTCTGTTTGAACAAAAATATCTGTAAGTACAAGTTGCTTGAAAAAGAAAAAACAAATCCTTCCAAAGATCTGCCATAGTAACACTTCAGTAAAGGTTCCAACAGTTTCCAATATGTAGATGTCATGACTTTAGTACACAGTAATGCTTTCTGTCTCCATGTTACTCGATCTGTCAAGAGGACTGTCCTGGTTTGGGCCAGGATAAAGGTAATTTTCTGTCTTGTGCTTTTGCTTTTAGCTAAGTCTCTTGTAAGTAGTTGCACTTGCTGAAATTAACGAGTTTCTCAGACAGTGTCTGCTTCTAGGACTGATAACACTCGATGTTTATAGTTACTGCTAGAGACTGGTGTGCAGAGCCAAGGACACTGCTCAGCTCTGAGGAACATTTTACCCTCCAGAAGGAATAAAGAGGTCCCACCCCTCAGCCCTGCTTTGGGGAGGAACAGACAAGATAGATGCCAGAATTGACCCAACAGAGTATTCCATCCCATACACATTATACTCAGTATAAATTTGAGGGATCACAAGGGCCAAGCCAGCTTCCAGCTTCCAGCCCTTCCTGCCTTTTTCCTGCTTCCCTTTCTTCCCCCGTTCCCTGTTTCCTTCAGCATCCTGGAAGGATTCTGTCCGTTTGTCTGCCTGTGGTCCTGATCCATGCCAGCCCATATCTGTGTGTTCCTGCCTCCAGTTCCCAACTGCTGCCAACTCCAGGAGTCCAGCCTGAACTTTCCCAGGGCTGCCCTGAGGCCTCGGTGGTGACGTGAGAGTTATTGGGGGAAAGGGGGAGGAATGTGGTATCCATTTTCCCATATATTTGTGTATATTTAGTAATTTTTCCTATTTATCATTACTGTTTCACTAAAGTTGTGTAGTTTAGTTTCCAACCCATAAGTCTCTCTCCCTTATTCTCTCTTCTTTCTTTATCAGGGAGGAACGAGAGATTAATAGAGAGCATCTGTCATTTGGTTTAATTGCCAGGCCAGTGTTAAACCGTGACAAGGACATTTTTCCTTAAGCTCTAGCAAGTAACTGTGAAAGTACTCTAGTTCTTCAGGACCCCTAGTTCTTTGTCCTGTAGTTACCTGAGACAACTTTTCACAATATAAATGATCTTAAAGAATAAAAATTTATTCTTTATTTCTGTTGCAGGAAAAAATTATATATTAGCTAACTCAATTCAAATCAACCGACTGAATTTTCTAGTCCTATGCAGTGGAAAAGTCATTCTCAATAAGTTACTAAGGAACTTCTTAGGGGCATTCACTTCAGCATATTCAATGATAACTTTTTGATCAAAAATGTAGAAGTATTTTTCCATTATGAAATATACAGCACAGAAGATAATCCCATGTATGAACAAAGTTACTTGTATCAGATTAATATCTTTCTTGTCGTTCTTCACATTTAGAAGCATATTGGAAATTCCATATGCTGGATACTGGAATGGCAAACCACTGATACTTCACCTGTTTGGGGATGTAAACCTATGTGCTTGCTGTGCATATGCACAGCCACCTCTATTATGTTGTGTGGGATGAAGGATGTTCTAGTCCATTGTGATTCCAGCGAGAAAAGTTTCCCAACTGTAAATTATCATTTTAAATGCTATTAATTATAGATGTTAGTGTAAAGAAAGAAGGTGGTACAGATAATCTTCCACCATTCCAGATACTGGGAATACCAAGTTGTGTAGCATGGAGCAGATCTCCAGTCCACACAGAATATTGTGCAGAGCCCATAATGGAATAATATAAGAGGGGAAGGGAGAAGGAGAGGGAGACAGGGGAGAAAGAATGGGAGGGGGAAGGGCAAGGAGAAGAGGAAGAGGAATCAGAAGCGGAAGAAGAGACAAGATTATTCCAATCAAAAGGCATGTACAGCTGCCTGGCCAATCCAGAGTTGAATAGATAAAGCATGTTATTAAGGGCATTGCCAAAATCCCTCTTAGACATTGATAAGCTTGAGGCATCAACCACCTCTCTAGGAAGCCTGTTACAGTGATTTACCCCCCTCTTCCTACAGAAATGTTTCATAATATCCAGCCTAATTGTGCCCTGATGCAACTTAAGCCATTCCTACACATCCTATCACTAGCTACCAGGACGTATCAGTACTTCCCTCTCCATTTTCTTCTCCAGGAAGCATTTTTTTTTATTTATTTTAAAAAGTAACTTTATAATTTAAAAGTCTGCGGTCCAACTACAGAAATATAAAAAAATATGGAATAATTGAACTCTGAATAAGTCAGGTGTTTTCCTTCATTCTGCCATGAGGTTATAAATTACCACAGTTAAGTTCAAACCTATAGTTTAACATAAAATGTAAACAAACAAAGCAACAGAAGTATCTATCCATGGTCCATCCCTGCTGTTCTTCTCAGGCTAGTGGTCCAGTCTGCAGAGCATTACCCAGCAGTGAAGCTAGAAGAAAAAGCATTCTCCCATTTTGGTAATTTTAGCTACTGTAAGATTTTCCAAAAAGTCAGTTCTACTCCACATTTGTACATCAGACAGAAAAATTCACATGAGAACTTGTGGTTGCACTGGTAGACAAAGGTAAGGCAATGCAGGTGGCATAATCCCTAGTAATGATCAGGAGCTTCCTGCTGGCCCCTCAGTCACCATTAGGACGTCAACTTCATCCTTTGGCCAAGTGATGTCAGCAGCACATCCTGGGTCTGAAGGCCACAGTATATGTGTAGCACAGCATGGCACAGCACAGGATTGCTGTACCTGCTCAGGTTACAAGTCAGATGAATCACTCCCCGCTCCCAGTACAAAGGTCTTCCAGTCAGGATCATTATCTGTATTTTATTTTTGTTGTTCGCAGCTGTTTTTTTGGTGGTGGTAGCTATTATTATTATTATTATTATTATTATTATTATTATTATTATTATTGAAATTCTATTCCGTTTCTGTAGCCATTATGGGTTTCTTTATTTCTTGCTTATTTATTTATTTTTCCCTGGCTTTGGTCTTGTATGTTCATCAAGGGTCTTTCTTCAAGGATCTATGCTTGGCCATCTCTCAAGATGAGAACCAGAGAGAGTACATACATCTAAAGGTCTTCCTGCAAATACTTTATTGATTCATAATATTCAATCAAGAATGTGTCTTGAAGATATTCTTGAGAGAAAAGTGGCTCTATTTCAAGATAAGATATGGAGTCTTAATGTAATCATGTTTACTGCTTCATTTATGTCTGTATGTCAGGGACACAGGGCTGAAAAAGTCCTCCTGGTTTATCAAAACAAGTCCCTTGCTAAAACAAGAACCACTTAATCAGATTTTTTTATAAGCATGCAAACACATAAATTACTTTGATTTACAAACTCCCCAAGCGACTAAAGAAATCAAAGTGTCCCTGAAGCTCAATTGGACTCATGTTCCTAAATTATGAAGATACTTCAAAATTCTCAATTCCAATTATACTTACCCCTGTTCATATCTTAAGGGTGTGAGAGCTATAAATGAACCATCATATGCTTAATTCTGGAAATAGGTACTAACGCAGATGAGGAGAAAGATGCTTGTGGATGAGGTTGGGCAGAAGGTGAATGTTTTCACAGTATGAGCCAGTTTGGAATAGCTATACTTAAACTAGTTTTAAAGAGCAATGCACAAGAAGACTTAGTGGGACAAAAGTAGAGAAGAAGCAAATATGGAAGAAAATAGAAATATTATAGAACTTAACTGAATATTTGTTGTAAAAAAAAGGTATATAATGATGTATTTACTAGTAAACTGAGTTCTTGTTTGTTAGGGGCTTTATTTATTATGATTTTTAATATTAAAGTTGGGTGAAGTCACTTTGCTGAGGTCATGAGATAGCAGAATGGAGCCCTCATGGGCAGTAGCATAGGAAGTGACAACACATATGGTGAGAAAGGAGATGGAAAACTTGAGACAGTATTACTGTGGGTCCTTCATGGGTCCAGTTCATGAGTAGCATTTGTTTTGCTTTTTTCTGCTTCTCTGGGAACTGTAGACTATTTTGATTTTGTCTGATAAGAGTATGTCATTGATTTCTTGTTGGATCAACCTATCAATGGATAGGTGTAGAATAAAAGTAGCACATGACATTGTGCAGTACATATATTGCATGGAACTAACACAGCATCAAGATTATAGTCTGTTAATATTATGGTGCAAGAAAGCAAAGAGTTTGTAACAGTAATTATATCAACATTTTCCTGTACAGTTTCATATCTTCCAAAAGGATGATTAACAGGTTGAATTAGGAGAGAAACTGGACAAATAAGCTCATGTTTTATTTTTATTTTGCCACAGGAACAGTTGTAAATTTTATTCAGGTTATAAGGTTTGTGCTACAAACAATCCAGGAGAATTCCCTCTCATCAAGAAACAAATAGGCAAACTTGACAGAATTAATTTGCAACTGAGCCTATCAAGGTACAGAAAGAATTCTCACTCCAATTGCCGCTAGAAAACATTGGCTTCCTGAACTTTGAGTATCATTTCTTCCAGGATATGCACAAAGTTATCGTGCCTTTTAAACTCTAAATTTAGTCTTTGAATGCTTTTAGCCAAAATCTTTCATTCTAGATATTTATTTAAGACTCACTGGACCTCACGAGGAATTTTTATAATAGATAAAAATCTATCAAATGAACATTTATATTAAACATTTGTAACAAATATTCATAATAAAATTCCACTACAAAACACTTATCTTAGGAAAGAAAACTTTTAAAGTGGGCAGTAATGATTTTCAGTCAACCTGCATGTTTAAGAACACAGAACAATTGTACTGAATTATGGAATCTCTCTCTCTTGAGTATTAGACACAAGACTTTTGATTTATCCAAATGACATTGCTATTCCTCCTTTGGAGAATACTCATCCATTTCTGTGTTTGGAATAATTCACCTGTATCCTCTTGGCTCCAGGTACAGTGGTAAATTATGGCAAATTTACTGCAAATCAAACAGAATAGCTCACAAGAAAAATCCCCTTAGCTTGCTCCTAAGAGAAAATTTGGCAAAATGAAGGACTTTTATGATAAAGAAACTTGTTTTATATTTACAGGGATTTAGGAAACATATGTTTTTTCTTTTTTTTTCTTTTTAAATTTAATCTCATTTGTAATATATATTTAGTCTTTGTAACATGTAGTATTTTTGGTATAACTCATAATTTCAAAACATGTAGATACTTGGATGAACTTCATGGTAAAACTCAAACAGAAAACAGAACCAGTCTGCCTGATTAACTAAGCCTTTTTCTATATGAGATAATTACTTCCACAGACATCTGTGAAAAGTAATCTGAAGCAAATAATTTAGGAACTCATTTTGTAATATATAAGGATACCGAACATATTATGTCCGGGTGACTCTGAGAAAATCAAAGTGCAGCCTCTAAAAATTCTAAATTGCAAACAGGGGAGCACAAATAAGAGGCAACAATGGAATAATGAAGGAAAATGGAAAATTTTAACATACAAAGTAATCGATGAAGAAGCAAATATGGGCAGAGTTGGGCTTGTTCAGCTCCAGAGACAAGGCTCCAGGGAGACCACATAGAAGCCTTCCAGCAGCTGAAAGGGACCTCCACAAAAACTGGGGAGACTTTTTACAAGGGCATGTAGTGACTAGATGAGGGGAAACTGTTTCATACTGAAAGAGGGTAGATTTAGATTAGATATGTTAAGAGAAGCTCTGGATGCCCCTTCCCTGGAAGCACTAACAGCCAGGTTGGATGGGGCTTTGAGCAGTCTGGTCTAACACGAGGTGTCCTTGCTCATGGCAGGAGGGTTGGAATTACATGATCACTGATGTCCCTTCCAACCCAAACCACTTGATGGTTCTATGGTTTTCAGTAACCCCACAATTAAAAGGAGATAGAATGGCAAAATATACTTATTAGTAAATTAAAAAAAAAAAAAAAAAAAAAAAAAAAGAGAAGTTGATTTGGTGTGCATGTTTGAGGTTGTCTTCCCTTTTATTCCATCACATTCAGCAGCCCAGTAATTCATATTAGGACAAGGCTGTGAACTGTCACACATTAACTTTCAGTTTTTTCTGATTTTCATATAGTCAAACATGATCTATTATCTCTAAAGAAACTTTATCTTCAGATGATAATATGAAGTATATCTGGGTGCAAGCTGTGTGAAAAAAATATCCCCCCAAAAGTATTTAAGACAGTTTTGGCTTAGCAGCTGTAAGGAACAGATTTTGCTCTTCCCATTTCTTTCCCCAGAAAACAATATAAACCTTTCTAGAACACTATAGACCTGTTAGAGGGCCTGGTCTCCTGGTATACTTCATTCCCTGTTGGTACTAAGTGAATGTAACATAACTACCAGGGCCTAGATATGAAAAAGCTTATTCAAACTTTACATATTATATTATATTATATTATATTATATTATATTATATTATATTATATTATATTATATTATATTATATTATATTATATTATATATTAATATATATATATATATATTACTATTGTGAGTCCACTTGATGAAACTGCAGATTCCAGAAAGTATACTTTAGCTATAAGAAAGACAAATGTCTTTATAAAAAACTTATAAAGTTATAAATGTCTTATAAAAAGTTATAAATGTCTCATACAAAACTTTATAAAAATGATTTTATAAAAATTAAATTGGATTAAATTTAGGATACATTGTCATGGTATTTTTGCCTTTGAGATGTCCTTGCTTTTTGATGACCACAATGTAAAGCAGTAGAGACCAAGTGATTTTCAAAATAAAGAAGCAGAAATTCTTATAGCAATGTATCTCCTGATCCTTGAAGTGAATATCCACTCTTCTGTCAGAACATAAGCTGATAGGAGAAGTAATAGGTCTGCTGTGCACAGTCATCTTCTACTCTTGTTTCTTTTGCTGTGTCTTTGACTCTGCTGAGAGCACTGGATGCTGGCAGAACGTGTTACAAGCAGTGGCAACACTAAATCATGACAGATAGAGATTCCAATGTGATACAACATGCCTGTCAATCCACAATAAGGTCTCATCTAGCCATCAGCTTTAAACCAGAAGTTTATTTCATTCTGGATTGTGCTAGGAGGTGCAACACACTTTTCAGCACAGCATCAGGAGGGAGACCAATATATGCCTGAGTTGACGTGTTCTACTCTGCTTCTCGCTTCTCTTGCACCAAACTGGTTACATCTGAGAGAGCCTTACATACCATGCCTTAGCAACACTATTTTTCTTTTCTTCAATACACCTTCTGGAGGACTTCTCTGAGGGAAAGAGCAAACACGTGTGTCTCAGGGCTTCTTATCTGGAAAAGGCAATTTAAGCTAATCAAGTTATTGTAATTCACATCCTGCAGAGAGGATGTTTGCTGCAGACAGAATGAAGCTTAAAATTGTCAGATATAGCTGCTATTATTTACAGAGAAAAGGAAGTGTAACTTTGCTTTGAAATCCTTCTGTTTCACCTTACAGACTTGATTACAGCTCTTTGTTAATATATTTAAAACAGCTCTTGGTAATATTCTTCCCAGAAAAGATAGACAGATTATGATACTGGGTGGTTTTTTAATTTTAAAATACGGAAAGAAAGGAAAATAAACCCAAAGTTTTCTTAATTCTGTGAGCAATTGTACATTTTGTTAGTCTGATATCTCTGTCCAGAATCAAAGTCCCAGTGGATAAAGGCAAAAGTCACTTAACTGACAAAATTCCTGAGTGACTGAAAACTGGCATCTGTTTTTTATGGGTTCGTCTTTTAGAATTCTCACTAGAAAACAACACTTGAAAAGATTATCTTATAGAAGGACTAAATAATAGAGTTTTCTCCGACATTCAAAGGTCTGGAGCTCCCTGTGGAACTAATGACATTTGTACAGCAAGTCAGGATGCTACTGCAAAGGAGGATGGTGGGAGCAGGAAAATGATAGCTTTTTGACAGAACATTAACCCCAAGTTACCAGCTTTTCTGAAACATAACTGCAAAAAAAGAGAACACCAACAATACTAATAAAGGACCTGACTCTTGGATGAATTTTAAGCTGATACATTTCCACTGATTCTGGTGTTTACAGCTGATGCTCTGTCCCTGACATTTTAGAGAGAGGAAATAAATGTTTTGTTGCTGTGCTCTGATGACAGATCAGGTGGGTATTTTTTCCAGAAGGAATAATGCAGTATTTCATTAAGGGCAGCCCCTTCTGCTTGTCATGGCAACATTTGAAATGGTTTTCTGCCTTTTTTTTTTTTCTCCTTGGTTGTCTTGCTTGAAAGTTAAAAAAGTTTTCTGGACTTATTTGAAGTAAAACTAGCAAGCTCAGCCATTTAGCAGAGTCACTGCCTCAAAATGAGATTTTTTCCTATATTTCATCTGCTGCTATACTGGAAAACATTAAGAAGCAATTAGATCACAGACTTTCCTCAGCCAGGTCTTGATTTGACCTTACATGTCCTGCACACCTTTAAGACAAGACTGTAAAGCATGATGAAAAAAATGGAGAAGACTCTTCATCTCTCTGGTTGAATCTCAGCAAAATTGCAGCTGGAAATTAAAGATTCACAGGGAATGAAGGTAAGTGGGCAAAGACAGCTTGCTTTTGTTAAGAGAGAAGAACTCAGCTACTGAACTCATGCCTGATTACATTTTACATCCGCATCTATTTTGCTAGCCCTCCTTACTTGGGACCTTACCTTCCTCAATACATTACAATAACTTCAACAGGAGGATTGTGAATTTACATCTCTATGATATGCCACAGTCATCATGTGAAACCCTTTTTCCTGGTGTATGGGAATCAAATTCTTTCAGAGAAGGAAGAGTCTGCTGGGCAAAAATGACACTGGGATGTTTGTAAAAGTCACTTTTGCTGCTGTTTTCTACCACCCACTGTCTGGTGCAGTTACTTGTATGGATCAGCACAATGACCTTCATTGCAAACTTCTTTAGGGATTTAAGTGGAATTGGAAACCTATCTATCTAAAGTCATATAGCAAGAAAACTCAGCTGGAAGATGAACATTATCTCCTCAACAGGACAGCTAAATCCACGATTGAGCACTCAGGCAATTTCTGCCTCAAGAAACTAGAGACTGAGGCAGCATTAGAAGTGGATGCTCTTGATTACTGTCTGAATCTTAAGCTGAAACACAAAGTTCCCTGTTGAGATGGGTTTCCCAGGGCTTTATTTAGCCCCAGGGGCAGACAGCATTGCCTACATGAATTTACTGTGTTTGTCACCTCAAAATCTGCTCAGGTTTTCTCACCCTGAATGTAGACAGCAGAGATATTGAGATGCACACCACAGAGATATTCAAAGAAGCTTTTAAACTTCTTAAGCACAAACAATATTTCTCACTAGAATTACAAAAGGGATAAAGAGTAGGATTTATTGTGTATTGGTAAGAACTTGGCACTTCAGGCTTAGCCTGTCCTTCAAAAATATTTTATGAAACTATACACTGTCTAGCTACTAGAGTAACCATGTTTGTGTGGGCAGGGCTCTGGCATTTCAACCAGACGGGTGTTAGATCTCTCCAACTATATATTAATTTTCTTTTTATTAGATAAAATACAGCCTGAGATAAAATTGCCCATGAGGCATCATATGTTATGTATATATTGGATACGTATATTATCTCTTCATACCTGTTTACATGCTTAAAATATTTGGTGAAGACAAATAGCTTTTCAGAGATACTGGCCTAAGTGATTTACTACACTGAAGCCATCCACCTTCCTTCTTCGCTCAGCTGTCACATGTGAAAATTATTTCTAACCATGTAAACTTCTTGAACAAACATTAATTCTTATTTCTTTTAATCTCCTAGAACAGAGAGTACTTGAAAGTCAGCAATGTCTTGTGCTACTCATGTTTTAAAGATTATTTCTTAGCTTGTCTCTCTTTCTGATTCCAGATAGGCAGATGAAGTACTTATGCTGCTGAGATATTTAAAACTAAAAATAGTAAAACTTATTAAAATTTTAAACCAAACCAACCCTGAGCCTTCTGCCCCACACTCCTGTTCCTTTATAACAACTGAAGAGATTTTTCCTTTAGCATGGAAATCTCTGAGAAAAAAAATGTCATCTTCTTTCCTGTTAAACAAATACTCTTCCTGTACTGCTTTTGCCCTACACATTGATAATTTAACTGAAGCATATAAGGAAGGAAAAAAATTATTAAATTTTATAAATCTTGATTCTTTTCTCTCATCAAAAAAAGTGAGGACCTAATATTAGACAAGGCAAAGCAAAAAGTATTTAAGTGGGTCCATCTATCCTCATTTGTACAATAACATATAAAATACATATGGTGTCAGTGTACTACCTGAGCAATGGATGGTCACAGTGCAAAAACCTTATTATAGAAAATCTGTGTCTCCAAGAGTGTGACAAATCAGTTTTCTCCTTTAGTTTTACTGTTGGTTACCAGATCCCATTAGCCTGCATTGCTCAGATTTGCCCTAAGAACAGAGAAAAAGCAGAAATGTAAAGACTCTTTTCACTTCAGATTTCATCATCATCATCTCCTGTAAAATCAGTAGTACTCCCCCAATTCTAATGGTTTAGCAATGATTTCTATTACATACAGATGTGGTCTTACTGTTTTTGCTTTGTTTGTTTGCTTTCTATTTCCCCCTAATGCTTTCAATATTTAGCAAATGGAAATTAGATTGTGTGAAGCTTAACCCATGAAAGTTGCTTTTAAGCAACTCCTTATTCTGTGTTGACTGCCTATTTTCAATAAAGCCTCCTGAAATAAAATCCCAGTGCTTTGTTTTGGCAGTTTATAAACAATGGTTCTTAGTTGACCTAAAAGGAAGAGCAAAACCCCCAGCAAATTATGCCCTGAGGGTCCCTCCAAGCCTCCTATCTGTCTTGATAAATACTGCATCAAAGCTTCTCCCTGGAAGACAAACTGTTCCCCTGCTCTTGAGTGTTGGGTTCTTTACTTGTTTTTAACAGTTTCTCAATTGAGTTTGCCAAACTGCCTGTGATCTATCCAGCAGGGATAACACTGTGCAATGCTCAGTCCTTCTCTGTCCAACTTCCCTGCCTCAGCTTTTCTGTCAGAGATGGCTCTTTATGCTGTTGGGCAAAGATCCCAAGTCACAAGTCTTAATGAGCTCCAAATTTCAGATATCCTTACTGCGCCATTAATACACCTTCTGAATTTTATAGCTGCAGTGTAAAAGACTGCATAATCCTATCTCCATCTTTTTTTCTAGTATTTTCCTCTTTACCCACTCTTACAAATCACTCATCACCACAGACTTCCCTTTTCTAAAGTGCAGTATACTACTGCTAATGAAAATGTGACAAAAGACAATAAAAGACCACTTTATTATCGCTATATTTTGCACAGCTTTAAAATTAAAACTCACTTGCATTGTAGTAGAATCTGATGGACCCCACCATGAGCAGGGTCTTATTGTGCTTTGTTCTGTAGAAACAGAGCACAAGGATCAATCTCAGCCCTAACTAGCTATTAGCTGCGACAGGCAAAAAGATTGCTCTACCTTGTTTAACAGATGAGGTACCAAAGCACAGAGATTAAACAATTTGCTCAAGGAAATCCGTGGCAGAACTGAACCCAGATCTCTTAAATCTGAGCCAGATGTCCAGTTCACAAGGTCATTTGTCTTCCTTAAGTTAATTCCCATTCTGTAAACATCTGTGGTTTATCTTCTGTCTTAGTGCATCCTGGCTCAGCAGATTTCCTATAGCTATCAGTAAGAAAATTTTTCATTTCTACTTTCTTTCCCCCTAAAATACTTTGAATCTTCAGGACACTCAAAGATGTTGAGCTGATTTTTAAAACTGCAGACTATTCCAATTGTCAAAGCCAATGTTTCATGCCCTGCAGAACAACTGGCACAAACACAATTCACGTTCATTGTTGTAAACAAGATGTAATGCAGCAGCATAGCAGCAGCCATGGATGTCACAAATTATCATTACTCTGCTTGCATCTAATTAAGTTCTTGTGAAAGGCACCATTGTAATAAAACAATTCAAAACAATCTCCCAAACATTGTTTCCACCTTGGAAGCAACACATCACAGTAAGGAGAATAGCTTGGGGTAGCTACACTCTTCTTGCTCTGTACCAGAGCCAAAAAGCTCCATATCCATCAGCATTGCAAACAGCCACTTACCATAATGAGCTTACAGGAAACATCTAGAGTAGAAATTGAATATATAATTTCAAGATATTTTAGAAATTAAGGAAGGAAATAATAGTGCATATTTGTTACAAACATACTTTGTTTGAGCACTATTGGTCACTCTGTGCATTTAATTTTTTTAAGGACAATCTGTATTATAAGACTATTTTCTGAATTCATATTACCTGAAAGTGATCTCCTCAAAGACAGGATGCTCAATATTTTTCATTTGGTTACAAAGTCTTCAAGAAAATCTTCTTTTTGGATACCTCAATATAACCAGTAATAACATTATGTTCCAGGTTCTCTTCTTTGACTTTTTTGTTGTTGTTTGTTTGTTTTTTTAAAAAACCCTGGGCAGAAGTCTACTCCTCAATAGAGCTATATTGCCTCTTCTGTGAATAGCAGTATACTTCTCTGTGCTCAGTGCTGAACCATCTAGGCACATCTTAAAAGGCCCTGGGGTTTTATATGTCTGAGGCATGAAATATCTGATGAATAAAGTCACTTAGGCCAATCCTTTTTTTCACAAGTCACAGAGCAGGGAAAAGTAACTCTTGCACACCTCCAGGGTCTCTGAGTAAAATTTCTAAATTCAAGTGTGGAAAATCAAATTTGAATCCTTCCTCCTGAACAGTCTGAGCCCATGTCATCCAGAGGATGTTTTACTGGAAGTCATTTTGTACCGGAAAAGTCCATCTGGAAGAAGTAAAACATTCAATGGGGAGAATAACAAACAAGTACAAGCACAATTTTGTATCTTGTTTTGTCAGCCACAAGGGAGAACAGAAGGGGAAGGTATATCTGCTACAATTAACGACAAAGTATCCATCACAAAATTAAGACGTTCTAAAGAAAGATTTAGAATATGTTTGTGCTCCCTTGTGCAAAGCCACATCAGGGCTTTTGAAGTAGCTCTGAAAAAAATAAAATGCACTCAACTGTGCTGGTCATTGTAATTAGATTTGGTTCAACCACAGTGACCAGATGTTTTAAAATCTTTGCTGTTCTGCAGCCCAGACTTCAGGATATTCTGAAAGTTATAAAGGTCCATGGGAAGGCAAAAGCATACCTCAAACAGAAGTTAGGTTTGAAGGTCAACATCCATTACCCCAATTCATGCTCTCATTGCTACCCACTGGGGAAAGGGGCTCATAGTATTGTGTCTTTCCATAGCACCTGCATGACAGAAGTATTTTAAAAAGGTTGTGCTCGAACTCTGGGTGTCTAACACGACTTGACTGCCTACACCAGTAAACAAGTACATATGTATTTCTTTTGTTCAGCCTGTATTTAGCTTAGAAAGACTGGCTTAGGAAATGTCAAAACTCTCTTAATACTACTTCTGTCAATGAGAGGTTTACATCTATGGGAAAACAGAACTTTTGCTTTGCCTTAATATTCTTAGAAGGACTTGTGCAAAGGGGTGTGATTTGAGCAGTGCTTGCTTGGGCATTCATCCTTGTGCTCCACAAGTAGGCTTATTATGCCAGGTAGGGAGAATAGGACTGCCTCACTGGCTGGAAGGGACACATTGCCATTCTTGTCCACTTATTGTCAGATTCATGTGTCTAAGGGCTCTATGGCCAGACTGAAACAAAGCAAAGACTTCATTGTCAGAGGCCTTGTGATAAAGGCCAGAATCAGAGCCTGTATGCCTTCATCTGGAAATTCAAATACGATGTGAGCCCTGGGTGTTAACAAAGCTTGAATTTACATGTGAAGTGGGCACTGGGAATCTCCCTTACCTGTCTTCTAGTTAATAAACTCTATTAGTATGCTAAGAACCAATCAGTGCACTAGTTATGACCTAAGTCCCACTTCATCAAAAGGTTAAACTGTCATTGAGTCCTTTGGTGTGAAAAGAGGATCTTCTCTGTAACCTGTTGACAGGCCCAATCCTCTTTTCTTCCTCCTAGGCAGGGATTTCTTCTAGAGGAAGATATAATGAACTTCCACCTTTTGAGTATGGGTAAAAGCATTCCCTGGTGTATTGAAAACTTTGTATTATAATTTCTAGCAATATTAACATCTATTAATAGAGCTATCACAGTCAGTGTGTTTACCAGTGGCTATCCTGAATTTGTTACATCTGCTGCCTTGGTAAATGACATCACATTTACAACGACTTCGTATTTGCCACTTTGTCAATCTCTCTCACTGCAGGCCTTGCTGGAGAACAATGAGACAGAATAATGTTGTAAAGTGGTTGTACACATAAACACACTTAATACTGTAGTCATAAACCTTTGATTAACACCTGGGACATAGGATTTCGGAACATAATAAGAGAGGATTGTGTTCTGAAATCCTTGAGGTTTCAACAGGAGGGCCCCCATCAACCTCATCCATATCACACTGGTCTGTTTAGTTACATTCCCATGGTACATACACACACACATACACACATACATAAGCTTTTTTCCCTATCATGACAACTTCTAACTTTCATTGAGTCAGATTTAACCCTCAGAATGAGCTGACACTTTGCTCAGCTATGGTTTTTATGAAATCTGAAGATTAAGTACTCTGTATAACAAATGGGGAAATATACTTCTAGGGACAGGGAGAACAACAGACAAAACAGAGAACAGTGACTTTTTCCTAACTTACCAATGTATGAAATTCAACTGTATTTCATTTTTATGAAGTTATAAATTTACAAATACAGTGAAATTGGACTCATTTACATAAGCACGATTGCTGAGTTCTATTGAACCACATAAGGCTAGGGCATGTGTCATTTGATGATTAAAAAAGACAAACAGTATTATTTTTTAATTTCTACTACTCAGTCAAATATATGACAATTTTTATTAGTGAAAATTCCAGGAAAACCAACTTTGTCTTATATAAAAGAATATTGCCTGGTGGAAACTTTCTGGACTTTAACTAATAATTTCCATTTATAGCTAATACTTCTTTAATCTTTCTCTAGTGCCTCTCAATATAGCTGGAACTGGAAACAAAACTACCTCTCTTGAGAGAGACCTTACTTGATAAACAAGAGCTAGATAATTAAAAATTTCTTAAAGAACTGGCTAGATAAGGTCCAGAAAGAGCATATAGGCACAGCATAACTTAACACACAAATTTCCGTCTCACAATGTATTGTATAATAACCTTATTTCTTACTGCAATCCAGAAAATTTAAGAATGAAAACAATTCCTAGTATCTTTATTCTTTTTAGTAATAGCAAACCAGATTTCTGTTTTTCTCCTGTAAATTGCTAGCCAGGATTTCTCTGCTATTTATCCAGAAAGACTGGCTCTTTTAGTGTCATGGGAAGTAGGGCTATGATTCATACATCTGTTTGCAATTTCACATAAAAGGATTATTTAAGGATAATTTTCTTGTCTTTTTCAACTTATAACCAGATTTCACTAGCCTTGTTTACAGTAGTAATGCCACTGAAGATGAAATATGAGTTCATCTTTGGTAATGTGAAAGTTACAGTCCAGCAGAATACTCCATTGAAAAACCATAACTTCCCAACCCTCCTTAGGAAACCAAGTATTAAACCTGGAGTGCCCAATACATAAAGGTACAATGAATAAATGGATTTGTACTTATAATGGTGCACAACCCTCCCTGTAATATTAAGAAATATATACCTTAAGTGAAAAGGGGATGCTCATGAACAGAAATCAGTATTAAGTTTTCTTGATGCTTTTTCTCTCCATAGCCATAAAGCACCCCCAGAATGTGGACACAGTAAGGCAAAATACTTACTAAATGGTCAAGTATTTGTAAACATGATCTGTCAAGACTGTGAAGAAGATGAAAAAAAATTGCACGCAGTTGCATATGAATAGAGTACATGTAAATACCAAAACTACCTATCCCCCAAAATATTTATTTATATTAAGATTCATATAGGTTTAATTATAACAATCTGACAGTTATCAGTAAAAACCAGAATTAAATAAAAGGTTTTGGGTTTTGTTTTTTGGGGTTTTTTTTTTGTATAACCATTGTTCATTTCTCCTGTCAAAACATGGCAATGCCACATTTCTATTCACTCAGTGTCTTAGTTTAACTGGTCATATCAAAGTTCTGAATTCTGCTGCCTAAGATGAAAAGAAATCAAATTCATGTGCTAGCTGACCTAAAGCTTCCTGAAATCTCAGCATTGTCCTTGCTCACTCAAGGACATGAAAAAACAAACAAACAAATAAACAAACAAAGCAAGTGCTTTGTTTTTCAGTATCTTCCTGGACTGATTGTGATGATAAATCCATTTCCATTTTTATTCAGACTTTGACTTGTTCTGCCCCTCAACACACTAGTTAGTGAGTACAAAGGTGTTCTGTAATTTCTTTATTACAGAGATGAATAAAATATGTTCAGAGAGGTCATCCAATTCTCTTCATAAAATTTACTAGAGAGCTAGCAAGTTGAAAACTTCTGTTAGACTTACAGTGGAGGGTTCCGTATTTTTTTACTATATTCCCAGATCACACAGTCCTCTGCTATGCAGCTTCCTCAATATCCATTACTACCATTTACTGCTTTGCATTATTTTCTGAATGTGTGTATAAATAAAAGGCCAGTCTGATCATAAAAACAGGCCATAGATTACCAACTATACCTATATTAGTCAGCATTTCAGGAAAATCAAATTAGTAGAGCCAAAATAGTTAATACCAAAGACCTGATGTCAGCACCTTTTGCATTTCAGACATGTTATTTCACAGTGGCTGCAATCTGGTCGTCTGGACTTAAAAAACCATCAACACCATGTGAAATCTTCGAGTAGATCTTTTGGTTCAATGTTATCTGAAAGCAATCCATATTTTTATATTTTGAGATTTTAATATGATTGGGGCAAACTCAGTCAACAGACAAAATTAGCAGATCTGCTGCAAAACAAAATACTAACATAGATGAAGATGGTTTTACTTCTTAGTTTTGTGGACAATGTGGTTTCTTAGCCCATTTTGGTGATTAGTGTGCTGCTAGATTTTCTTGGGGAAAAATATATCACTATAAACAATTATCAAGGAAATTTCTAAGTCTCAAAATTTGAATAACGTTTTCTTTTTTGTTACTATTTTTCCAATTCTATGGAATTCTTTCTCTCAGTAGATATATTTATCACACATACCTGAACAAGTGGGAAAAAAAAAAAGTTTTATAAGAAGTATGAATGTGTAGCAAAATGCATTTGGAATGACCCAATGCTGAAAATGGCCACCCTGATCAAAAATTCATTCTTAGCTTGTTTCTCTGAAATTTATGACAAGCATAAATTTCTAAGATACAAAAACCTAGTTTTGACATGTTTTACCTAACAATAATATTTAGAAAAGCCAGTTACAAAACGTTGATTTATTATTAGTTTATTCTTTATTTCTTAATCTGGGACAAATGCAATGAGCAATTCTACAAATTTTTTGCCAGTATTTCCCTTGAATTTTCATGGTTTTCAAAGCTTTGTGTTTGGTTGGTTGGTTTTGGGTTTTTTCAGTGAGTTTTCTTGACTAATTTTTTCTGTGTTTCTGAAGTCATGTACTTTTTGGAAGAACTAACAGGAGATCTGTTCTACAGTGGTTTCTGAGCATGCTACACGACAGACTTTGAAAACTTCATCCAATAGTGTTAGAACAACAAAAACAAGTAGTGTAATCATCATTCAATCTCTACCAAAAATGACCTACTTTGTGCAAGCTGCTCTTCTCACAGTCATCTCCTGCCCGCTTAATAACAAGTAAAAAGACTTGCAAATGTTTTTGCCAAAATTACTGCTGCAAAATGATTTAGTACCAATGCTCTCCACGGGGAGAGAAAAATGACATAGGAAGAGAGGTGATGCGGCAGAAGACCAGAAACCTTAAAAAACAAGTTATGGTTGGAGTCTTTGTATGATCAAACTCAGTGTTATAGAATCTCAAACTATTATTTGTGCAATAGGCTTCTCAAAATCTAATGAAAAATAAGCTGAAAGTTTCATTGTCTTGGTATCCCCAAATTAAGTGTAATTTTATCTTTTGTACAAAGTTCATAGCAAGCTAACAACTTTCTTTTTTAAAGGCTTTGGGTATGACCTAAAATGACACTGAAGCTAAAGTTATTACTAATCTGTAAACAGAAAGTGGCCTACAGCCCATCTTGACTTGAAAAAGCATAGTGATTTAGAAACTAAGACACTACAAAAAACAGACAGAACAGAGAAATAGATGCAAGAGTAGGTAGCAATCGTTTATTTTGTACTTCGTAACTTTCAGTCAATTCTGCTCGAGCTACTTATAAGCAAAGTTATTTTCAAAGAGCAAAACAAGTCCCTCATAAAAATTCAGGTTTTTTCCTATTAGCATTTCCAGTTCAGTATTCTGTGGAAACTGAAAGTTCCTCCTCTGTCTTCTTCTTCAGTCATATGTTGTCATTTATTGAATTAAGTCAGTTTCCCACTAGCAAGTTTCACAGGAGAAGCCCTGTCAACCGTGGGATGAAGATGTTTGAAGCACAATCAGCAGAAGCAAAAAAATTTTATCATAGTTAAAATTATTTCAGAAAAATTACATATATCCAGGCATAAACTACATTTGCAAAATTATATTATTCACTGTTTTTACACTGTAATGGTTTATCATTGCAGCACATGTTTTCTATCAGAGGAATGAAAACTGCTCTAAATTATGGGTTGTGCATACATGCATGCTGAGCATGAGAACAGAAATCTAATGATCAACTCTTGCACCTGTCAAGGTTTAACCTTGTCTGGCAATTAAATAAATGACAGATGCTCTCTATTAATCACTCTTCCTTTGTTGAAAGGGAAAGGAAAGAAAATAAGGGGGAGAGACTTACACATTGGAGACTAAACCACACAGCTTTGATTAAAACAGTAGTAATGAAGTAGAAAATATGAAATATATAAAAATATATGCAAAACCAATGTATGCTTCCCCCCAATAACACATCACCACTGAGGCTGAATTGCAGTCCTGTGAAAGTGCCAGACTGAGCTCTTGGACTCAGCAGCAGACAGGAGCTGGATGTAGGAACACATGGATTCAGAAATGCATGGTCTGGGATCAAAGGTATAAGAATGGATGGAGTCCTCCCATGACTCTGGCCATGGGCAAAGAGAGTTTGACTCTCATGATCCCTTAGCTTTGTACTGAGCTTGATGTGTGCAGTATGAACTATTTCATCAGGTCAATTTTGGCCTCCTGTCTAGTCTGCTCCTCCACGCAAGAGGATGGAATGTGTGACCCCTTTTCCTCCCTTTCACTTCCAGCACAAAGGAAGTTTGGAAGAACCAAGCAGTGACCTCACTTCTACATACCATTTTCCATCAGTAACTATAAACATCAAGTATTATCAGTCCTATAAACAAGCACTGACTGAAAAACCTGCCATAAATTTCAGCAAGTGCATTTCTGAGAAAAGACTTAACGAGAAAGTAAAATTACTAGAATAAAAATCTATTCTGTCCTGGCTTAAACAAGAGCAGCAGTTTATGAAGAAACATTCCAACACTGCTGAAGTGTCTTAAACTTGCTCAAGGTAGTATCTCATCCTTACTCCCTAGTCTCCTTCTCTATTCTGCCCTAGTCTGACCACATCTGGAGTAGATTGTCCATATCTGGTCTCCCCATTTCAAGAGGGACAGGAGTATACTAGTGAGAATCCAACAGAGAGCTACAAGGGTGATCAGGGGACTGGAACATCTGTCTTGTGAAGAAAGATTGAGAGATCTGGGGCTGTTTAGTCTCAGAAGACTGAGAGAGGATTTTATTAAAATTATTAAATCTATTAATCATATTGATAATTTGTTAAACATCTTATTAATATTTGTAAGTAACTGAAGGGTGGGTATCAAGAAGAAGAGGCCAGTCTGTTTTCAGTAGAGTCCTGTGATAGGACAAGGAGCAACAGTTACTAACACAGGAAGTGACACCTCAATATGAGGAAAAAAATGTTACTATAAGGGTGACAGAGAACCAGAACAGGCTGTCCAGAGACATTGTGAAGTATCCTTCTCTAGAGACTTTCAAGACCCATCTGGATGCATGTCTCTGTGACCTGCTCTAGGTGATGCTGCTATGGCAGGGAGTTGGATCTCCTGAGGTTCCATCCAACCCATACCAGTCTATTGTTCTATGACTCTGTGATCCCAAAACTAGATGAGATCAAGCTAAGTATATCACCATTTCTGAGAGTGGGGGGCTTAAGACTCCATTTGTTAAAAATCATCTTTCTTAGGAAAAAAAAAATCATTAACTAGTTTATTTAATTTAGTTAAAGTGTAAAACAAGCCCAAACTGAGAAAGCTATAGAAGGAAAGAATAAGACAATAAAAGTTAATTTTAGTTTATAGATTTTTCTGTATTTAGCTCTGCACTTTACTTAGCCTGTGAGACTGACACAATAGCTCCCCACTTCTGCCAGGATTGTTTGATGGAGAGAATACTGAAAACTACTTTTTACATATTCTCAAAAGGTTAATACCCCTTCCAGAGCAGAGGAAGACCAAAAATTTCCTGGTTGGTACTTTACTCCATAGGAGTGTTATTTTGTTGTTGTTGTTGTTCATTTTTTTTTTTTTACTCATTGTAAATTTATCATCTTTCACAATTATATGCAATGTTTCACATAATAACATGATATAATATGCTTCCTTTCACCAGTTCTCTGAGCTAAAGATTGTTGATAGATGGAAAAACTTTAGCATTCATCTTCTTGAAACCCACAATAATAAAACTTTATATTCCTTGACTTTCTTACAGTTTTATAATAACCTGGCTAGACTTATTTCATCGTTGTTGCTATTAGGTCACACAAAGATAAAAAAATGAAGGAACAGACTGTGAAAGTGGGAATGAGGTCCTTAGAAGGATTGATCTTCCTCTGCATCTGTTTTACGGGAGCTCATCACAATAAAGTTCCTGACAGCACCAGCCATTCCAGTTATTCCCATTTGAAATTACCATCTTTTTTTGACCTCAATATCTGACAATGAACAAGCATCATATATAAAAAAAAACAAAACTGAACTGCTGTCTGAGATAAATTGCTCCAGAACTGTAAATGAGAGATGTAAATTCACTCGAACTTTATTAGAAGTGCTAGTTTCACAGACATAAACATATATATGACTGAAACATAAAATGTCATTTCCTCATCAAATGAATTATTTTATTTAGGCTACAACTAAGTAGTTTTAATTAATAAGCATAATATTTGAAGGAAATAAAATGAGAATTCTACTGAAATAATTGCAAAACTAGTATTCAGTCTTCTGGTATTAAGCGCTGCACATACTGAATAGCAACTGAGTCATTAGAAGTGGTGGCTTATGAGGATTTTTGCACAGAACGCAAATGTCTAGGGAAGACATAATATAACCAGATTTCATGTGAATGTTTAACTTCATCTAATTTATGAATCTCTTTATGTAACTGAGAGGATACCAAGCTTCAGTTTCAAGTTGAGGTGGATCAGGGAAAGTGGCTAGCATATTCACAAACCTTAAAGCCTTCTGGTGATTGGAAAATGCCATATCTCCTTTTAGAACCACTCATTTGGTGAGCTAGTGAATGACAGCATCAGTGCATGTTAGCTCTGTCAAAATGAGATTAAAGACAATAATTATAAATTCTTGAAAGAACATCTTAGAATTTGCTCGAAGTCCATCCTTACCTTACTCACTTTGATGGCATATTATTCCATTCTCTTTCACCTAATCTTTCTATTTTCCATGAACAAAACCTTTTGTGGAGAAGACTAGTCACTCAGAAATTAATACCCAGAAACCACTGTGCATAACAACAGATGCTCGGCTGCTACATCCTCCTGGTATAGCTGAATTAAAACATCTGATACATCCCTCGTGCTTTATTTAGTCAAACTGTTACTCATCACTTGGCTGAACAAAAGGATTCTGGTAACATGAACAATTTAATGTTTAGGTACAAATAAGCTGCAGCATCGCATTAGTAATCTGAGAATAAAAAATGGCTTCAACACAGATTTACTGTCAGCAATCAGTTCTCCAGACAAGCATCACATCTTTATTCTTGAATTTGATGTTACAATTTACCATTGAAAGAAATTCTCTTAGCTTTCCCACTAAAGAATTATAAAGCTAAGTAGTCATGTGTAAATTCTTATTTACTGTCAAGCAACTAAAAGAGCAAAATCAATACCAAGATTGCAAAAGTTTATGTACAAACTTTCCCTGAAAGGGAATGAGACTAGCTAGTGTAACCAGTTTTCTACATACCTGAACAACAACAGGACCCATTCTTCTTGGGTCCAGAGGACAAAGGGATGCCCAAAAAACGTAAAAGGAGGTATATAGGGAACAGCAAAGTAACAAACAGTTGAGAAATTTTGAAGAGAAAATCAGTGAAAGGTAGAGATGACCATCAGAATTAAACCCATAACCATGTCAAGCCAGTAGCTAAGGAGTCTTGAAGTAGTAAAGCTACACTGAGGTATTCCCAGCTTGATACTTTAGGTCAGGAGATGCAACCAACCAAAGCTTTGCCAAGAATCTGTAAGATTAATTGCTTTCAGCTGTGTGTAATTGTCTATGTCTTAATAAGTCTCTGTGTTAGTAAAGCTAAAATGAAAGCATTGAAGCATCCTCAGCTTTTCTTCTTTACTAGGCAAACTAGAGTCTGGTATTTCCTTTGTGAAGAGAGCAATACTGTGCAAGGCTATCAGGACATTTTTTTGCAAAGACCCAATGACCCTGCCATAGTCATTTATTCCCTCAATCAAAGTTGGAATCTAAATTTATAGAAGGTAGGGAATATAGAATACAATTATGTTCTCACTGTCGCAATGAGAAAAATGTTGCCCATTAGACTAAATCTTTAATCTCTCCATCACTAAAAGTATTTTCCTCAGAATTCAATTACAGATTTTTAAGTGGAATAATGTTCAGATTCAGCAAGAAGTCAGATATCCTTTCTACTTTCCCACATCTATCAATTACTTGCTCTTAAATACTCACACTTACATCTTTTGTACATCTTTCTGTACATCTTTTGTATTCTAACTTGCTTACTGTACCATTCACTTCATTCAAAACTACATTTTCAAGTAATCTTTACATAAAAAAATCATAATTTATGAACAAATTCTTTGAAATAAATATTGAAATCTCCATAATGGAAAAGGTGCCTATGGGCACTTGTAGGAAGATTTTGGCCTTCTGATCAAATGTGGAGTTCAAGAGCAGACACATAAGGATCTTTTATTAGAATAGGTTTTTCATATTACTGCAAACCATAAAAGAATTATTCTTTTAAGAGCTGTTTTTAGCTTCTCTTTAGTACTGGATAACTGTTTTATCCTCTTTTTCTTTTGCCTCAGAGTCATCTGCCTGATCAGGAACGTCTTGAAACTGGTACTAAAAGATGGCTCTGTTCTTTAGTGATATGTAAAGTGTAGAATAGTCCCAATTCCTGTATTACTTTAGGTATTTTCTGCAAGTAGACCCTTCTAAGAGCAACATCCTAGTTACCAAGAAGTTCATCAGCTATGAATAGCTGCCACTTCATTATGAGCTTTCTTTATGTATTTGATCCCATAAAGAGCTTTGTCAGGGATATACAGAGCATCTGGTGGAAGTTTTCCTATATTATCACTTCAGCAGCTGCTTTGGCACCAGTACCATGACAAGACAAACAGGATCACGAAGAGCTTCCTTTAGAGATCATTACTGTCTGGAAGATGAATATAGTTGCAGGAACTGACTGACTACCCAGCAATATTTTCTTCTCCACTTGCTGAGACTTCTGCAACAGGAGATGCAGATGTCCTTCAGAGAGACACAGCTGGCAGCAAGTGCCCGTGGCCACACCAGGGACAGCATGTCACCTGAGCCCTGCCTTTCTGTCTCCCTAAGTGTCTGTCACCCCAAACTTCCAGGCAGTGCCCATTTCAGTCTTTATCTGGAGGCATATAACCCCATAAGACAGTGTTGCCATGGTTCTGCACTTTATACTGGGTTCCCAAGGCTGCTGGACAGAGGCTTGCCAGGCTTCGTCTGCTTCATTTGCTCTTTACCTGCCAGCACTTTCTTTTTTACATGGTTTCTCTGTGGCAGTCATTTCTCTAGTTGACTGGGTCTTCTATCTCATGAATTTTAATTAAAAAACAAAATCTTCGGATGGTACCACTGTGGTATTATTACTAATATAATGATGCAGGACAGAAAAACACAGGCCAGGTACAATAGTGGAGGGCCATGAAAAACAGAGACACAGTGTGCAGAGAAGTGCATGGATATGGATCTTCACAGATGAAGAACTGGCTTGTGCCCATAGCTATAAACTATTTACTTATGATCTGAAGGTCTAGGTGGGGGTTCAGGGTCTTTTTTGCTTCATGTGTTGGTTTTTTTATAACTAGAAGACCCAGAAGAGGGGAAAAAACAGTTCTAAATGTAACAAATAAAAAATAAGTAGTCGCTAATATACATGAAATTTTCTTTATGTAGTAAATTCTAATATAGCCTGCAGCTATAGACTGATGAAAGGAGACGTGTAAAAGCATGTCAGAAAACATGAAAGGGACCCCAAGTAGAAGCTAGAGAGCTAAAAAAACCAGTAACCACAACATCCATCGTATTCCTGACAACAAAGTACTCCAGAGGCTGCTGACCTACAGTTCTGCCCTTTCCAGCAGTCTGAAGCTACCAACAACTGAAGCTCCAAGGAGAAGCTACTGAAAACACACTTTCTTATCATAAATTCTAATGTTTTATTTGTATTTGTGTGATAGTCACTATTCTCATTTTAATGCAACCAATACAGTCTTCTTATTGAAAATATCACCTCAGTTAAGTTAATTGTACTTGCTCTATTCAGGGGCAAGTGTAAGGGGTAACTCAGGGGCTTGACACTCAATTGAACCTATATATGAGTATCATGGTGAGGTGAAACAATCAAACTGATAAATAACAAGAGTTCAAGGCCTTAGAGAGGATGTTCTTTGGTACAACATATTTTTTTCTCTATTTTGTGTGCATTCACACAAAATAGAAAGCATCCTTTACTTTGGTTTTAAAGAAAGGGACTTGTTTATTTTAATCTCTGTTGATGGCCCAACTGACATTAAATGGTGACAGAAATTTCACAGTATGTGGCATAGAGAGACTCTTCTTACATTTGCATGTGCACAAAGGTCTGTTACAGAAATATGTCTTCATTTAAGGCAAAGTTTCTAATAGCTTAACACTCCAAGGATTTTGAAGGTGATATCCTATTTAGGTAAGGATGGCCATTTTCCTGCCTTGAAGATTTTTATTTCACACTATCCACAGTTCTGTGAAACATGTCTATGACTAATTTAAACAAATTCATACTCTTGCACTTTTTTTTTCCTTTAAGAAAATAAAAAAATATTGCAGCAGCATCTTAATTTTTATTGGAAGCTAAAGTTAGCTTCACATTGCATGGATGTGGTTTGGTAACAGGCACCATTTGTCTTTGCAAATGGAACCATCTGCCCAATACTTGTAGAAGAGTTGCTGAATGTACAAAATGCAGTTTAGAAAGCTACAGCAATTAGCTTCTGTACTCCGAAGACAGACTCTGAGTTCTGCAAACACTGCTACAGAAAACCTTATCAGAAAGTCAAAAGGGAGAATCCCCCATTCACATCTTCTTACTTAATGAAAAATAAAGCCATTCCATTTTATTTTTCCTAAGCACAAAAATAGTGTATTTGGTTTTCTTTATCATTTAGAAATGGCAGTTCTATCTAATCAGATACTACTGTCATGAGAAACAAAAGTAAACAGAAGAAAAATAGCAACTCAAGAAAAGAAAAAAAAATACCCATTTGAAATTGTTCTTCTGTCTTTGGTTTGATTGCTGATGGTTTAATGTCAAAATGTAGTGTTCTGTGCTCACAGTGAAATGCTCCAGAGTGACAAGGAAACACTGGAGTTTCAGGAAAAAATAGATGTCCCCTTTGCTTTACTGGTTAAACACATCTTCTCAGAAGGAGATAGGAAAATAAAGACAAATACAGTCTATGCAGTCTTTAAAAATCTTTGAAAGGCTCATTAAAAGAAAATTCAGATGAAGTAAGAATAAATTGTAATTTCCATTGCAAGCATCACCAAGATGCAACAGAATTATTTTTTTTTTTTGTTTCTTCATTTCTCATGAAATTTCCTATTAGGAAATAAAATCCTTCATACTCTTTAGATTCTTTAAATGAAAATGAACTTTTTTGAGTAGAGTATTCAAAATAACCTGTTCAGTGAATTTCCTTTTACAATACCTAATTTACAGCAAAATCTGTATCTCATTAATCAGAAAAAGGAAAAAAATAACGGATTGAAGAAATTTTTTTTTGATTGAAGAAATAAATAAATAAATTAGAAATAAACCAGCAAAACCTTAAAAAAAACCTTTAAAAAATAAACCTTCATAGCATCCTGATCTTGCACATTTAAACTCCATGAGAACTGACTGGCAGATTAAGAAATTAATTAAAGGATTTGGCCTAAATTTTCTGAAGAAGGAAATCAATGCTTTGGATTTACAACTGTGTCATTATAGTGATAAGAAGTCAGAGCTAAACAGGTTATAATTTTTTTATTATTTAGGCACATAAAATCAATTCTGGCATTTTAATTTTTTTTTAAATTTTATTTTATTATTTTATTTTATATTTTAAAATCCTCTTGTACCAACAGTATAAGTGCTGATACCGTATACATCTGGGATTCCTTTAAATATGGTGCTCTGCATTGTACTGAGGTAAAGAGTGAAAAGTCTGACAAAGCAATATATGAATCTGCTAGTACTTTTGGTCCAAGGAAGCAAACCCATTCACCCTCAACAGTTACCTCTTCAGTGAACAAAAGCATCTAAAAAATAAAAATAAAATAAAAATAAGAACCTTTTAAGATACATTATAGTCATGTATTCTATTATGTACAAAAGAAAAAAACAACACTAAATCTAAAACAACTCTTAGCATATGTCAAGAGCAATTACTGTGAAATGACTGAAACTGTACTCAGCAGCAGATTTAATCTCTAGGAGAGTGGAACTTGTTTACTGAATGCAGATACTTGCCCTTATCCTTGTCCTTCCAGATTTGCTGCACACTACAAGAAATTTTATTACCTAAGTAAATGTCAGAGTATAACCTTCAATTAAAGGCAGAACTATAAATCATGACCCCACACAAACCTGAAATATTAAAACCTAAAAAGGAAATAAAATCCTATTTTTGTTTATCTCTTATTTTTGAAAGAGTTTTGTGGTGTTATGGAATCCAAATCATCATTTTTAAATATTCATATCAGCAATATGTCACATCATGTAAAGATAGCTATTACAATGCAAAAATATTTGAAAAATAAAAAACTTAGGAAGCTGCAAGATAAAAATTTGAAACTTAGAAATAATAAAAATTAATGTGTTTAAGTTCACCTGTTTTGTACATGTTTTAATTAGAGCATCAGAGGCAATTTTTTTTCCTACAGATGAAAAGGAAAATGAAAAAGAAAAATGAAAAAGAAAAGGATAAAGAAAAAGAAAAAGAAAAAGAAAAAGAAGAAAGAGAAGAAGGTGAAGAAGAAAAAGAAAAGGAGAAAAGAAGCTAACTAAAGACAATACCTGGAATGAAAGCAGGAAAAATTGACATATGTCTAAAATATGATACTTAAAGACTTTATGGCTTTTTATATAATCAAAGTTCAGATGCCACTGACCACAGAAGCAGCTGTAAGCACTCAGCATTTCTGCAAAACAGACCCTAACATCTTAAATTCTGTAGCAAGAAAATAAAGGATATGTATCAGATATCTTTCTGGTTTAGCCAACAGATGTTTCTTAGGAAGAAGCAGTAAAAAACTGGTCTCTAGACCAATATCACTACTGACTAGATGACCTTGGGCAAGCTGTTTTTCTTGCCTCTATTTCATCATCTCCTCTGGTAAAGCAGATGAAGTGTCTTGCTGAAAATTTTCAAGAGAAAAAAAGAAAACCAAACCACATAAAAATCTATACATTTGATAGTGAAGTACTTCCAACCTTGCCCAATCAGTCAGCTACATGTGTGACTTCCACGTATAAATAAGGATGAAAACATAATCCTACAATTAACAACACCAGTATACCTTCTAAACATGTCCTGAACTTCAAACTTTGGGGGAAATGATGAGGTAAATACACTGAACTTATATATATATATATATATATATATGCATAGTTTTGTGTTTTCAATTATCCTTATTAAGAATGTGTAATAAGGATCTAATATGCTCTACATTGGAATTTCATCAGCCTAAGGAACAATCAAGGGTAAGCTTAGAAACAATACTAATAAAAAAGGGAAGTTGTTGACAAAAATCCTTGGGTGCATACCGGAATATCTGTCCAGAAGCACTGGAAGGAAAAGGGTTGATTCTGCTTGTGCTTCTTTATCTGTACCGTTTTAATCTCAGGCTTCATTTGGGAACCAGGAAAAGAATTTTTTTCAGCTTTATATAAAACTTGGTTTCTGCGTGTTTTATTAAACTTCTGAATCACTACCACGCACTGCAGCTTCTATCTAAGGGATAGGACTCCTGTGGATATGAATGCCTTTTGCATTCAAAGTTTATCTTGTCTCCAGAATCAGAAGTGGGAAGAAGTATTCTTCCCATGTGCCCCAAACAACAGAGTAGCTTCTGCTCTGCAGCAGGATCATGAGATAATGCCTAGGATTTTTTGGGAAGGGCTTCTAACAAGTGTCCTGCTATTGCAGTGTGCCAGGATACTGGCAGTGTTATAGTGTTTTGCCATGCTAGGGCTGCAGCTACTGGAGGCAGCCAACACACACAGCACAGAACGGGCCAGAAGCTCTGCTGAGGGCAGTGCTCACAGGCTGAGCAAGTGGTGAGATGCCACAGGGCATAGGGCACAGCACCAGTCTTGAAGGAACATCACTTGGGCCATCAGAGGCTTTCACCCAGAGTGAGCTCCGAGGGAATTCTGAGACTGTGCCTGGTGCTCCTCACCAAGTCTGGGATGGGGTAGGCAGGCTCCTCATCCTCAGGAGGTTTGCACTGGAAGAAATTCTATGTTGACAAGCAAAGGAACTCCAGGAGGAAGTCAGCAGGCTATGCAGGTGCTGAGATGATGAAAAGGAGAATGGATGAGGATATTTTTTATCTTACCTTTAGCAAGGCTTTTAACACTATCTCTCGCGATATCCTCACAGACAAGCTGAGGATGTATGGGTTGGGTTAACTGGAGAGTTGCTGGGGTCACTGTGTTGTGATCAGCAACACAAAGTCCAGCCAGGGTCTAGTAACTAGTGCTGGACTCCAAGGGTGAATAGTAGGGTCAGTATTGATTAATGTCTTTATTGATTACTTGGGTGATGGGAGCAAGTGGACTCTCTGCAAGTTTGCAGGTGACCCAGAACTAGGAGAGCTGATATACCAGTTGGTCATGCTGTTATTCAGAAGTAATTTGACAGACTGCAAAAATGGTTAAACAAGACCCTTGAGAAGTAATGCCAAGTCCTACCTATAGAAAAGTCCATTTACCAGCACAGTCTTGGGAGGTGACTGGCTATGAAGTGGTCCTGCAGACAGGACCTGGAAGTCCCTACAGAAAACAAGCTGACCATTAGCAAACAATGTCCCCTCATGACAAACAGGGCCAACAACCTAGCAGATTGCATTAGGTAGAGCACTGAGAACTCAGAACAGAACCCAGTACTCCTGATGTGTTGAGTAGACAGGAAATATCACTTCTCTTTACCTTCTGTCAGTGCTCTACCTAATGCAATCTGTTAATTTGTATTGTAGTTTTGTATAAGCAAAAGAGCCACAGAACCAATCAAGAAACTGGAGTGTTTGGCACTGACAGTGTTTGAGAGGCTGGGAGACCTGGGACTGATTAGCCTGGAGAAAAGAAACTTATCAGTGTTTATAAATAACTTATTAAAGACAAAGGGATGGAGTTCTATGTGCTTTTCCACACTAACCATCTAATTGGTTATCTTGAACTGAAAGCAAATTAACTTGATAGAAGGTTGGCCCCATGTTCCTATGCTAATCCTAAAACTGATAACTTTGCTTTTGTGATATCTATAATAGCAAGACACACTATTTAAATAGACAAAAATACCTCTCTGTTATTTGGAGATTAAATTTAGAAGTAATTAAAACATGCGTGAGTGAAAGGCAGAATTTGTTGGACTTCACTGCTTCCTTGTTCTAATAGTTTTAAAGTTTCAGGGAACTAGAGAATGAAATTTGGTAGAGGCTAGCTGAGATCATAGAAACAGCTTGTGATAGATCCTAAATCACAATTTGATTGTGAACTTAAAAAATACATAATTAAAACATTGCATTTGATGGCAACATATGCAGTGTAAGAAGTGGGAAGAAGATATCTCTTTCTCTGCATCTACGTAGTATACGACAGGAAAAGAATTAGTGTAAGACTTTGAGAGTATTTATCCTATAAATAAAGCTTATATAGAGTTTCAAAAGAGTAATTATGACATGACAGATAGTTAACTTCTGAATGTTATTTCTTTGTGTGGAATAAATATATGTGCTGCAGCACAATTCTTTACCTGTTCTCCCTGTACTACATCTTGTTTAACACAGGGATGATCAGTCAAATTGTTCCTATGATGGATTAGGGAAAAATACTGTCATGACTGTATGACTAACTCAATTGCACCTGAAAAGAATAAAAAACAAGAGTGAAAATTTAAAAATAATAAATAATTCATACTTGCTTACTAATCCTAACTGCTTAATAGTTTTCCTTGTGACATGTGATCGATTTTTTTTCTCACTTAGTCTTTTTAGCTTCATTTTTTTGAAAAATAAATATATTCTTTGAAATATAACGTCCTCTTTTAAGTGCCTTCATAAGATAACTTCCTGATGCTTTGAGAGTGTAAGAAAATACATTACACATCTCTTTTGCACCCAGAAAGGTTTCATGTGTTCCTTTTTATATTTTGATCTCTAGTCTGCAAATCTGTGATCAAGAGTGATCAAGAAAAAAAAATACAGGAAAGAAAAAATTAAATACCAAGCCTAAAAGCAAATTTGTTGTTTGAAACAAAGACTTGCACAGGTGAAAAGAGCAGTTAATCTAAAAAAAAATAAAAAATTAGAAAGAAAACAAGATGGAAGGAGCAGGGCAGATTTCTTTGGTTTCTTGGTTTGGTTGGGGTTTTTTGGGTTTTTTTGGTCGGTTGGTTGTTCTTTTGATCTTTCTTTTATTTTTCTTTAGGATATTATTTTTTGTTTGGTTTTGTTTGGTGCAAGCTTTTAGCAATCTTTTGAAGATAGGCTATTTAAGCTGAAAGGTGGAAGCAGAAAAAAAAAGGTAAATTTCAATGCTTGTCTCCGGCAAAAACTGCATTTGAAAACTGCATTTGTTAACTCTGCTCCATGTCTTGCATATAAAGAGCAGGGGAGGGAGAAGAGGGTGCAACTTTCAGATTTGTGCACTTAAAATACAGCTTTAAAATATGTCAGTTTTCTAAGCCTCTATAGGAGGAGTGGTATATTATGTGACTGAAAGGGAAATAAGGAGATGAAAAGATCATTGCAGTGAGGAGATAAGATGTGAAAGGTGCTTGAAAAGCTGTTTATGAAGAACATAGTAAAAGAGGTAGTCATATCATACCAAAGAGTGATATATTGAAAGTACAGTTATCAATGAATTTTAAACTTTATGTTTTGACTATGTAGAAGAAACTATCATAATATTGATATTACCTGGGTAAGATTTAATTTTACTGAAGTTTTAATGTAACTTCAGCATCAGGATGCTCAATAGACTTTTTTCAAGTTCTCACACCTGCTGAATGAGTTAAACTTCCCCCAAGGCCCCTTGGTAGTACTGTCACGTTGTGCAATAAGCCCTTAGAGAAACCACAGTCCTATATATCTCATTTCTAAGGTTTCTCAATATATATTTAAACTCCTTACCCAGTGGCTGCCAGAATTACACCTTCAAGTGAATAGTCATGATTACAGATAACCTGTGCAGTCCTACTGTCATAAGAGGGAACCAAAAAGGAGATGCTGGTATTGTGAAGACTTCCTTTAACTCAGCTTTTAACTTCTCTGATATATATCACCAGTTTCTATCTTTTCTGTGAAGACTAAGGTGCAAGAGCCTGCTGGTATAGCTTATGTGAAGACTATATATATATAGCTCTGTTAAACACAATTACAGTTTCTCATATCTGAAAATAAATTGGATTGATATTTTCATTGTTATGAGTATTATTATATGCAATCTATTCTTTAAATAATTGCAACATGTTGTCATTCTGGAACAGTTAATTTGCCCTGACAGTCCCAGCCTAATGAAATGCATGCTTAGAACAAAAATAGCTCGTTTTCAAAAGAAAACAAAAAATCTTTTCTCAAAGACTTCAGGCAAAGATTTGAATGCCCAACTGAAATAAAGGGATAAGACACTGGAAATAGAGACTTGAAAAGCTGAAACCTAATAAAAGGTATTCCTATATCAAAGCATGTCCACAGAGGGCCGATGTAAATTTCAGAAAAAAAAATAATGTACCAAGCTTTCACACATCAGTGACTCCAGGTTTTCATTTTTTCCCTTTCAAGTTTGTCTGCTCTTGGGCTCTTTTATTGTCTGTTTTGCTGTCCTTGATTGTGATGGACAATGAATTCTACATGTCCGCAGGCCTCATTTCAATAGTGTCCTGCCCATCCAGGTGTCTGCACAGGCAGCAATAGTAGATGTAACACTTCAGGATTCCTTCTCCAAGACATTTTTCAGGTAATGACTTTTCTCCTCAGTAAAGAGATCAATTTTTATTTTTTTTAAATGAAAAAATGAAAAATGAGGCTTTTTTTTTAAAAAAATAGGTTTTGATTGCTTCAGCACAGGTATCTCTAGCATGAGCAAGTTATTTTTATAATGTTCAACTTAGTGCACATGGATACTTACAGAAAAGTGTAGAGCTGTTAAGTACCACCCAGTTCAGTGGTGCAGATAAAACCTCTGATGATAGGATTGTAACTTGTAGCTTGAGACAAGTGTCAATCTAAAGAAGACAAAGACTCAACAGTTCCTGAAGCTTTATTGCCTACCTATGTAAGCACTCATTCTCACAGAATGTGGTGGGCTATTCTAAATTATTGTTGTGTTTTAGTTTGTCTCACTATATTTAAAATTTAAAAAAAAAAATTCACAGAAATATTTCATTTTTATAGTAAGAGCATATCATTCAACTTTTATATAGCACTGAGTTGAATTTAATTTGGAATGCAATTGAGAAACTAATAAGAGAAACTTCCTATTTCCAGTCTCTAGAATTCTGCTACTTTCTATCTAATTTGCCCTACTCATCCAAAGCAGTAGTACCTTGGAGTTTTTCTGGTCTCATAAATATCACAGTCTATGGCTTCTTTGCTTCATCACCCAGCAATATATTTAACAGATTCTGGGCCAGAAATTATTTCTGAAATTATGAATCACCTTCTGATTTTTTAATTGCCTTCAGTTTCTCATATTCACTCTTCCTTTTTCCTTTAAATTATTTCTCTTTGCTATTAATACTTTCTATGATTGCTATAAAATCATATAAATTGATATACACATCCTTCTACTTGTTATCATTTAGACAATTTGACAGAACTTGAGACTCATCTCTTGACAACCTCAAATTATTATTTTTTTTAATTTACTTTCTAGTTTGTTGGTGTCTTGGCCTCTCAAAGAATTGTATATGCCCTCAAAGGATCAGTGAAAACACTTTCATAGTTGTCTTGCTTGTTGTGCCATGGTAGCTTCCAGAAAGAAATATGTACTTAAAAGGCAAATACTCAAGTTCTGTAAGGTATCAGTTGCAAACCTTGAAGCAATTAATTATTAGACAAAACAGTATTTTTGGTAAGGAAATGTTCCAGAAACGTTACTACTTGTTAAACCAATTATATATCTGTCTGTGCGTCTTTCTGCAAAAGAACCAAGTTACAAACACATCTTTTTCTTTTTTTGTTTGTTTCTGTAATTGTTTGATGGTTAACAGAGATAGAAATCAAAACCACCAAAGCTTTCTTAGACAAATGGTAGGCTTTTAGTAAAATTTCTCTTCTAAACACATTGAAAAAAAATTAAAAGTTGGGTAAAACAAAGGAACACCTTTTCATTTATGGTCAGATAATGGCTCTATGTTTAAATCCATAAATACACAATGTTTCAGGTCTGTCTATGATCCCAAGGAAGCAACAAAAGAACATTATTATAAAATTTATAACAAGTTCTCATGTTACTATGTTCCATAAATTTCACTCTCATCTTTCTTTTATTCCTTTCTTATCATCTTATCATGATATTTTTATCATATCCTTTCTTATCAACATTTGTTGTCCTATACGGTCTACTCATCTCCTTTCTTTTCTTCTTCCTGTTCTCACATTGTGAATTCAATTCTTCCACTACTTTAACAATTTCTATTTTTTTTTCCTTCTTTTTTTTCCCTGTGGTACATTGGCTTTACATACAAATCTGAAAGAAAATTGAATCTCATGTGTTGGAAAAACTCAAGGTCATGCAATACAAACATAGTGTGAGACGGTAACTGGTAGGGCAGTACAGAATGTTATATCTTTGTCATGAGTTAGTTTTCAAGCTGCCTACATTATTATACTACATATGGCACCGGGCAGTCACACAACTTCTCTTCTGGTCTTATTCTTTTCCAGTCATACTAATACCAATTGTAAACTTCCGAGCCACATAAATAGGGGCAGGTTTTAATTTCTGTTAATCTTAACTACTCTTTGTTTATTCTATGATGAGCTAAGACAAGTCATGAGATGCCTGACTGTGAGGTCAACAGAAATTCGGTGGCCCTTACTAACATTGCAAAAGCTATTTACTGGTCCACAGGTTCCTAATACAGGCAATGGCCCAGAGCTAGAAATAGACTAGTGTTTGTTATAGATTTTAAAGATCTCCTCCTTAACCCTAACTTCTTCTGAAAACTGAGCTATATAACCACAATAATATTATTCATCAGTATGTGTGGGAAGTTCTGGGAAAAAAAAATAGACAGCATTTAAATACCTTTGTTTTTTCTAGATATTAATGTTTGGCCTTCTTTTGTTGTTTCAGTATCGAGTAATAATTTACAAGAATGTCCTATAGATCTAAAACCAGATGAAGTGCTAGGAGAAATTTCTGTCAGTTTAGGTCTCTTCTGGGTTCTTCTCACAAAGGATATCTTTATCAGTTGATGCTTACGGTCTTACTGAGAGGGATGGGGGATTGATTTAAGCTGGGACATGTGTGGAGCTCCCTGGAAAAGGTAGAAAATGTGAATCCTTAAGGGTAACATGCTTGGGAAAAATAATTGTTCTGTAGTTTCTATGTTATTCAGCTGTGTTTTACAATATACAAGACATAAAAATTACCACTCCAACTAGTCAACCAACTAGCTAAAAGAAACTGCCAATATAGATTTTAAGATCTTTTAAGCAAGACTTAGCTGTTTAGATCGATCACTATGAAAATTTAGTTTTACACAATAACTTCTGTTAAAATTAACACAACCCTGTGTTTATCAAAGAAATCTATTGACAAAAAGCAATTAATAAGGTGACAGCATCTGAGGAGTCTTCACTATTACATTCCAACTAAGATTTTCAGAAGTCTAAAATCAGATCACTAAAACTAAATAGAATTTTATTTATAAACCCCTCTGAACAACCATCAGACTCCAGTGGAGCTCACAGAACTTCAGGAATGTCAACTAAGATCAGGATTCAGCCTATTCAGATGTAACTTAGTTTAACTGCATTCCCTGCAGAAAATACAAATGCTTAGTTTTCTATTCTGAATACTGGAAGCATTTGGATTATCTTACCTCCAAGGGTGCTAATGGCCACCACACTAGTAGTGTTCTTCACCCTGTAATACTTCAAAGAATTGGTTTCTTGTTTTGGTGAGATTTTTTCTTCTTTTTCTTTTTTTTTTTTTTCTTTTTTTTTTTTTTTAATGTCTGGCTGTCTTGTTGCTTGCTTGCATGTTGGTAGCAAATACCATCTTACCCTTCATTTGCATGTATCTATTATATATCTAATAAGTAACCTTAGACATATTAGAATATAATGAAGAACACTAGATAAATTATGGAAAGCCTTTTTTGTCAACTTTGACAAGTTTTGGTGAACAGGATTGATACTACGAAAATGTACATTGTTGCAGGGAGTTCTCAAGGCTAAATTACCTTATTTTGTGTTCATTGAGGTTACAAGTTGTTTGGGATTTTTTAACCTTTTTCCTTTATAATAATTGTATCTATGTATTACAGAAACCTTTTTTGGTTTGTGCTTGTTCTCCCTTATTGGATTGAAATTAAAAGTTGCATTTCTATGTGGGCTGATTTTTTTTTTCCTGTCTAATCACCAGCACAGCCTGAATCCTAATTACAGGTTAGAGACTTAATGAATGAACTTCAGGAATATTAATTTAATGCTTGAAACATTGGCAAATAGAGTGATATTTTTCTTTTTATTCTGAGCTTGATTCATGAAGTCTCCTTGTAGTGGTATGAAAATTCAAGGATTAAAATAAAAACACACTGAAGAAAAACATTTAATATTCAATGAGCATAAATTTGTAGAAACTTATAAAAATAGGGAGAAAAATGAAAAGGGGGGGGGGGAAGAAAGTAGATTGTGATGGTAAAATTAATGATCTCGCACTTTTAAAATTATTTTTACCTAAAACAGTAAAATCTAAGACACAAGAATGTATATTGCTAATATTTTTTCAAGTAAAATTAATTTTTCAAATGGATTTGCATTCATGTTTGTTAGGAAAGGAACTATGTTTATGACTACAGCTCTCAAACTTTCACTGGTTAATGGGAGTTAAAGCAGAGACTCATAGTTCTTCTTTAGGGACAAACTCAGTCCCAAGGTTCCATTTAATTAATGCTTCTCATGTGCTGAAGAATTTTCCTTTAATGGCTTTACTTTTTAATGTCATTCTGTGGACAGAAGGAAGAAAATAAGAAATTCTTTAAATTGTCAATAACTTTTAAAAATATGAAAATACAAATGTTTGTACAGCTGTGTCTTTGCAGTTCCAGTGTAAAGTTTTACCATTCATTGAATTAACTAAATCCATTGAGTTAGATTTCCATACAAGTTTTTCATTAATTTATCTTCTCTCCAATACAATTGCCCCATCCCTCTGATCTCATTTAAACCCTTAAAGTTTATTCATATCACACAAAAGAGGTCTGTAGGCTGTCTTTGACCTTCTAACCAAATTTATTTACAGATAAACTGAATTCTTTCCTTCAGTTTGAGTCCATACATTTGTAGGAATTACTGCAGATAAACTTGAAACATGTCTATGACACAATTCACTTTAACTGTATACATTTGCATTTAATCTGTCCCACTGTCTTGAGCAATGATGTATTTGCCTCTTTCAAGTGATGCTGAATTTTTCTGCCTGATTAACTTTTTTTTTTTTTTCACATTCTTCTTTCAGAAGAGCTCCTGGTTTCTGTATCCTCACTAGAAGATAATATCCATGCTCTAATGTCAATTGACCCTCCAAAATTGTTTCTTATTACACAAAATTGAAAATAACATTACAATCGATTGAAATTGGAATACTTTCCATGGTTGTCTAAGTTAGGGCAGTGAAAAATTAGACTGAGTTAATAAATAGCTAATATGGTCCTTTTAAAAAGTGTTATGACTTCAAGCATCCACAGAGTCTTACACAAAACAGCTGCTGAAAAGACTAACCATAAAGCTATCAGTGTTTACAAGATTTTTATTATACAAATCTAATGGTTCCCATGGTTTTAATACACTGCAAAATAGCATCTTTTCTATTCCTTATGAACACAAAGCACATCTCCCTGAAGGGACTTTTTATTCCTACAAGCTATCAATGCAATCAAAACTAGTGATGCATTTTATTATATTACTGCTTCTTGAAAAAACATGTTTTTATTGTAATGTTTCATAAAGATTTCCTGCTGGCAATGTAAAAGCTAACTATCCAATAAAATTTAGCAGTCTGTTCTTGCATAGAACATGTATAGTTGACTAGTGGATATGGCCTTTGATTTTAAGTTTACCAGTAAAAAAAACTATCTCAGGGACAAGCTACTGAAAACAGCTTCTGCCATCCTGTTTTTACTTTCTGCACGTCTTTCTTTCTCACCAGAAAAAAATGTGAAGGATGTTCTTGCTGAAGAGTACAAAAGAGCTGGAAAGTCTTCTATTACCTAAAAATGTGCTTGGTATGTCAGCTGTACTGGATATATACAATACCCATATAATTACAAGCATCATCATAATGCAACAATTCGTGAATAAATAATTAACTGAGTTAGAAAAATTGGTTATGAAAAATAGAATTAAAAGGATTAAAACTTTCTAAAATGTTGCAGTTTAATTTTAAGACTTAAAACAATGGAAATATCAACAAAGGTTTATTTTAGCCTACTAAGATTTATCTCCCTATGTAGTACCTGCTTGTAATAGAAATAAAATATCACTTTAGAGAACAGTTAAGAACAGGAAAACAATTCAGAGGCTCTGATATTATGTATACCTTAACAAAAAAATGCTATTTGATTTTACATTTACAAATAGGTTTCTTCAGCAAAACAATTGGTGCTCAGTGCATGATGTTCACTGTATATACATTTATAAAGTTTTAATTCATAATATCTTTAGTCTGGTCTTATAGGCTGAATACCTCTTACTATTTGGAGGACATTAGGCACAATTCTATAGCTCATCTTTGAATTTTGTTTAATCTGAAACAAATCCAATCTGCATTCTGTGACAGTGCTTCACAAGGTGTTAGAAGGGGCAACAATTAGTACATTTAATTAAAAAGCAAACTCTTAATTGTCGCAAGAACACTGATATAGCTGTACTATGATTTTCATAAAAGTGCACTCCTTTTTTTTTTTTGACAGCTAAGAGAATAGTTTAATAATATAACATGTAGGATGATATATTGAGTTTGCATGTCAACTTTTTGTTAGTAGGGTCTATAGGAGATGGCTCATGATATATATGACCTCTCAGTTTAACAAGAATTTTATCAGATTGTAACAGGGAGAAGCTGTGAGGAGCTACAAAAAGATTTCCCCATGTACAATAGACCAACTACTGGGACAGATTTGCTGCTGGCCAAGGTCAAGAATATCAGTGACAGCAGTAGCACCTCTGGGATAACATGATTAAGAAGGAGAAAAAGTTGCTGCACAACAGCACCTGCAGTGAGAAAGAGGAGTGAGAATATCTGAGGGAAACAATTCTGCACAGCAAGGTCAGTGAAGAAGGAAATCCAGGCCCCAAATCAGAGATTCCGTTGTAGCAGCCCCTGGAGAGGACCAGGGTGAGACAGGCTGTCCTCTTGCAACCCATGGAATCACAGTATCATAGAATCATAGAATATTAGGTTGGAAGGGTACTCAAAGATCATCTGGTCCAACCCTTCTGATATTATTGGCTTTATGATATGTCCCAGTACCTCATTGCACTGAGACTTAAAACTTTACAAATTGGGGAAATAACCACTTCCCCTTTGAGACCATTTTAATGTCTGGATGTTGTCATAGTGAAAAACTTTCCTCTTGCATTCAAATACAGTCTTCTCAAGAGCAGCTTGTGCCCATTGCCCCTTGTCTCGTCCATCTGACTCCTTGTAAACCAGGAGTCTTCATCTTCTTTATACTGTCCTTTAAGTATAGGGACATTGTAATAATGTCTCCCCTAACCCTCCTCTTCTCAAGGCTGAACAGACCCAGTTTTCTCATCCTCTCCTCATATGGCAGGTGCTCTGATCATCCTCATGGGTCTTCTCTGGACTCTCTCCAGCCTGTCCACATCCTTTTTTCTGCAACAGAGACTAAAACTGGATGCAATACTGAAGGTGCGGTCTGGCAAGCTCTTAGTAGAACAGGATGATGACTTCTTTATCTCTGATGGTGATGCCCTTGTTGATGCAACCCAGTATCCCATTGGCTTTCTTTGCTGCTGCAGCACACTGTTTGCCCATCCCCATGTCTGTTGTCCAGCAAGACCCCCAGGTCCCATTCCATGAGGATGCTCTCTAGCTAAGTGGATCCCAGGCTGAATTGCATTCTTGGGTTATGTGTTCCCAGGTGCAAGACCTTACGCTTCTCTACAATGAACTTCATGAAGTTCCTGTTAGCCCCACTTATCCAGTCTATCCTCATTCTGGAGGATGGCTCTCTCTCTGGGCTGTCAACCTCTCAACTTATCTTGGTGTCATCAGCGAACTTCAATGAAGTTCTCTTGATCCCAACATCCAGGTCATTTATGAAGATGTTAAACAACATCGGGCCCAATATGGATCCCTTGGGAAATGCACTTGTGACACATTGCCAGTTGGAGGGTGGATTATTTATTATTATCCTCTGGGTATGGTTCTGTTAATGAGTTCCCAACCCATCACACAGACCACTTTTCCAGGTTATGCCAAGTCAGTTTCTCAAGAAGAAAGCTGTGGGACACTATATCAAGAGCCTTAGAAAAGTCCAGGTAGACAATGTCCACCGTTCACCCCACATCAACTGAGCAGATTACTTTCTCATAGAAGGTAAACAGGCTTGTTAGCTATGATGCATCCCTGATAAATCCATGTTTGCTTTTACCAATCACATTTTAATTGACCCATGTAATTCCTGAGCGTATTTTCTCCGTGACTTTCCCTGGGACCGAGGTGAGGATAATGAGTCTATTATTGACTGGGTTCTTCTTGGAAATCTTAAAGTTTGGGGTGATATTAACCTTTCTCCAGTCTCCATGAATTCTCAAGGATTATGTAGAGCAGCTTCACATCCCCACCTTCCACCTCTCTCAAAATCCTAGGGTGGGTGTCATCTGGACCCATCAATGTGTACAGGTCAAGCTCCTGTAATAGTTGATCCACCAACTCTTCCTTCACTGGTGGCAGGTCACTGTCTGCTTCAGCTTGAACTTTTGCTCCTATGGCCTGGGACCTAATAGCACTCTTAAAGACAGAGGTGAAGAAGGTGTTGAGAACTCTGCCTTTTCAGCATTAATGGTGACTAGTTCACCTCTTCTACTTAATGGTGGGCCAATAGTATTCCTCTGTTTGTGCTTGCTATTCATATATCTGAAGAATCTTTCCTTGATGTTTTTGACATCCCTGGCCAAATTTAGCTCAAGTTGAGCTTTTACATTCTTACTCCTTCTCTGCATACCCTGGTAATGGCCTTTCAGTTTTCAGCCACCAATGTTCCATTTTTCAGCCTCTGGTATGATTCCCTTTTGATTCTGAGCAGACCCAGAAACTCACAGTTAAGACCTGGGAGACACTTGCTCTTTCTATTTCCCTTGCCTTTAGAGGGGATGAACTTGCTTTGCTTATCTAGGAGAGTGTTCTTGAAAAACTCCCAACACTCACTAGATCCTTTAACCTTCATGGAAGCTTCCCATGGGATCACCTTCAACTGAGCCCTGAGAAAGCTGAAGTTTGCTCTTCTAAAATCTAAAACCTTTGTTCTTGAATTAACCTTCATTATGCTCAGCAGTATCCCAAACTCCACAGTATTGTTGTCACTGTGACCAAGTCTGTCACAAACCATTTTCTTGGGTAGTGAGCAGTAAGTCCAGTTGTGCCCCATCCCTGGTTGGCACATCCAACAATTGTGTGAAGAAGCATTCTACACATTCCAGGAACCTGACTGATGCCAAGTGAGCTGCAGTATTTTTCTTCCAACAACACTGGGTAGTTCTGGGTAGTTAAAATGTCCTGTAAACCAGGTTTTGTTGAACCAAAGCTTTATTGATCACATCATCTTGGTTTGGTGGTTGGTAACAGATGCCTATTAGAAGGTCACCGTTAGAGAAAAACCCTCTGATTTTGACCCAGAGGCATTCAATAGGGCTACCACACTGCCATAGCTGACTTCTATGCATTCAATGTTTTCCTTAAGATAGAGTGCAACTCCTCCACTTCTTTTGCCGTGTCTGTCTTTACTTTCACAGCCTATAGCCTTCTACCATGATTCTCCAGCTGTGTAACTCATACCACCATCTTTCATATATCCTATGATATCTTAACTATTTTACTGGTCACAGAGTTCCAGTTCTTCCCGTTTATTTCCCACGCTTCAATTGCACATACATTGTCATGTTTGACGCTAATCCCTGCTAAATTCAGTTTAAATCCCTCTTGACTAAGTTGGCCAGTCTAGCCCCAAAGATTCTCTTGCCTCTTTGAGACAAGTGTATTCCATCCCACCCTATCAGGTTACAGTCATCATAAAATATCTCATTGTCATAGAAACCAAAACATTTGCTATGGCACCAATTATGTAGCCAGAAATTAATGTTTATTATTCTTCTATTCTTTTCTGCCCCCATCCCTCGAGATGGTAAGATAGAAGAAAAGGTAACTTGGGCCCCAATGTTTTTAAGTTGTGCCCCCAGAGCCTTATAGTCTGCCTTGATTTTACTCAGGTTTCTGCTCCCAGTATCATTCATATCCACATGAAAGAGTAACAATGGATAGTAGTCAGTGGTCAGTGGAAGTTCATGGTGGAGCAGATATTCACCTGTAGCCCAGGGATGACCCTTCACTGGAGCAGATGGATCCCCAAAGGAGTCTGTGACCCTGTGAGAAGCCTGCACTGGAGTAGGTTTGCTGGCAAGACTAGTGACCCCTTGCAGGACCCACATTTGGAGCAATCTGTTGCTGAAGGACCCTATGGAAGGGACAAATGCTGGAGCAGTTCATGAAGAACTGTAGTCTGAAAAAAGACTCGCATTGATGAAGTTAATGGAGAACTGTATCCCATGAGAGAGATCCTATACTGAAGCAGGGGAAGAGTGTGAGGAGTCCTATCCCATGAGGAGAAAGAAGCAGCAGAAAAAACCTGTGATGAACTGACCACAATCCTCATTCCCCATCTCCCTGTGCCACTGAGTGGGAGGAGGTAGAGAAATTTGAAAGTGAAGTTGGGCCTGGCAAGATAGAGGAGATGGCAGAAAGTATTTTGAAATTCAGATCTATTTCTCATTAGCCTGCTCTGATTTGATTGGAAATAAATTAAACAGAGTTCTTCAAATCAAGTCTGGTTTGTCCATGACAGTAACTTCTGAGTGATCTCTCCCTGTCCTTATCTCGACCCACAAACCTGTCATATTTTATCTACCCTGACCAGTTGAGGAGGAGAATGATAAAGTGGCTTTGGTGAGCACTTGGCATTCAGACAGGAAGTTATTTTGACTTTGTTAGCTTTTTAGGGTTTGGATCTTTTTGGGGTTTTTGGTTTGTTGTTTTTTTTTTTTTTTTAACATGAGGTTTTTAGTGTCACCTGAATGAACTTTGTCCAGAGAAGAATATTAATCCAGCATAATTGTCTGGACTTTGTCATTAAACACCAACCAGTTCCAATTGGCTTTGGACACTGACATTCCCATCTGTCCTCCTTAGTATAATTGGGCAATTAGCCTTTGTCTCTCAGACTAATTACCAGCTCAGTCTACCTGGCTGTTTCCCAAAGAAGCACAGACTTGAGAACTAGAGGTGAAGAAAATAAGAAAATAGTCTTCTATGAGTATCAAATATACACATACCATTTACAGGACTGCCCTCTCACAACCCATCTTTAGTAAAGGCACAAACCAGACCACTTGACCAGAGGCGTCTATTGTCTAATTAGCAACAATTCCTGATTAGATGCAACTTTCTGCCATATGGAAATGTTGCTATCTCCTCATCCTGCTCACAGTCTGGCCAGGAACATCTCATTTGTAGAGAAGTGTGGTGGCAATGCATTCAAGTGTGGTTTTCAGGGTACTCAGATTTTAGAGTATTAGAATAAGAGAATAAATAATTACAATAGAGAATAAAACTAGGGGGGTGGGGGAGAGAGAGTATGTTATATTCCTTCATGGGTACATGTCCATCATTCCCTTAGGAGTGAAAAGAAACTGCTATTACTACAGAAAAAAAAGAAAAAAAAAAAGAAAAAAAAATACTTCAGATTTTTTCCCCTTTAATTCTTTATTCCCAGCAATAATTCAGTGGAAAAGATAACTCTCTGGCAGTACTTCACTTACTTTTAAAATGCAATGCATATTGCTTACCAGTATAGATAGGCTTTTGGAATATCACAATAAAACTTAGTCATAGGAATGCTCACCTGGTCATTTTCCACTGTAGGTATGAAGAAGAAATAAAAAATAGGTTGGCTAATCTTTGTTGTTCCTTTAGAAAAATGCAACTGCTTTGTGTTTTTCTTCCCACATTGATTATACAGAGCTTCTATTGTATATGTGCCGGTATTTCACATTTGCCTTGGAAAAGTAAGTCAGTTCAGCCTAAAGCTTTCTGAACCAGTGGATTTTTTGTTTTCTTTTTTATTTTTCTTTTGATGCTGCACTTTAGATCTCCAGAATGCTCCACTGCACAACAGTGGTTCAATAACATGATAAACCCCTGCAGAATAAGGCATGTTGCATACTTCAACAAGAAGTATAAAGGAGAGGAGCTCTCATGGAGAATGCTATCGAATTCACCAAGTACTAAAGACAGAGTTCAGTAACCCTCATGCTCCTTGAGGAGTGTATTGCCAAAACTGATAAGCTTTTCTATAAATTTTATAGACTGCTGAGTCTAGAATAGAGGGAAGGGATCAGCTTTTCTAATGCTTTTCATGCTCTTTTGACACTGAGATTGTATCCAACTGTTTCTTTGCTCATTTTAAGCCAGTACACTGAAACATAGGTGAGGTATTGTTTGTTAATAGTATGGAGACCAGTGTTTGTCAATTAGAAACTGAGGAAACTGGGTTTAAAGATGCTACAAAGTATGTGTCTGAGGAAAACAAATAGCATATTTGATCTTTTTTCTCTAATATAAATATACTGGATATTATTGGTTTTTCAGTGTTGGTTTTTAGGTTTTTGGGAAGTCATGCAATGGAAATGGAGCTGGGGAGTAATATGTAATACATCTATTTAGCACCAATATAATTTGTAGTTGTAGAATAACTAAACTTCTTTAAGATGACACAATAGAAGGCATATAAATTTTTTTAAATTTTTGTCATGCTAGTTAAATTTAGCTTTAGCTTAATCAAGAGAGATTCTCAGATACAAACTGTCATTTTACACCCTCATTCTATGAATCTGTGAATTGCCGTGTTAGTCAGTCCAGTGGGATAGTCTGTGCTGACATGATAGGTCTGTAGAACAGGATGAGGTTTCATGTGAAAAGGTATATTCCTTAGATGTGGATCTGTGGTCCTTGAGTTTGCCATGTTTCACAACACTTGAAGTCACTGCTGGAGTTGATTCCCTCAGGCTTGTGCTTGCACAGTTTTATTATTATTGCACTCAATTCTAAAAAGTTGGTCTATACCACCCCTGAGACACACAGATAAAAAGAAAAATTAGTGAATTCTGCACACATTTCTTTGCCTAAATTCTAATATTGTTTCTGGGCTACTCTGCTAAGAGTTAGAGTTAAGTTTTCTAGGATGATTGGGCTTGTTTATCAGTCTCGTGTCTTACTTTCCTAATCCTGCAAACCTTCTGGCTCAGTCCCATCTTTGTCTTTCTTTGTGATTGCTTCTTTGTTATTGCATAGACTTCCCCCCTTCCACAAAGCTATATTGCCTTTACTTTGCTTTTCCATCCCAAAATCATGCCATGTTGGTATTCACAACTAATATGATTCTCTTCTGCCCTGAATTTCTTCCTTCTGTACATAGTAATTTCCACTGTTCCATTTAACAGAGATGAATAAGAAAAGACTAATTCTGTAGGGTATGTCTAAGCAAACACTAAGTTTACAACATTAGAGTTTATATCCCTCTCACAAATACTCACTTTCTATTCAAGTGGCAACATTAAGAAAGGCAAAAAAACCCCAACTCCCTTAATATTAACTTTATTATGTAAATAGGTAACTTTTATGCAGGGATAGTAACGTGAGCTGATTTTCTATGTGCAGAATACTGGTCTATACAACCTGAAACCTTATTCCAAATGACCTGAAATGTCTTTTTGCTGATCATCAGTGAGTCACTGAGGATTACACGAACAGACTGATCTCTCCCTTCTTAAAATTTCCCACAGGTAGCAGATTGTTCAAACCACCTGTTTAATAGCTACATATCTGTTAATTTGCCTAATCCCCTTTTGGAGCTGTTTTGGTCCCCACAGAATCCTGTTATAAGAAAGTCCACAATTAAATTAAGTAGCTTTACATTAAAATACTGTTTCATCTTTTTAGTGAGACTGCTACCCAAGAACTGTGCAGTGCACCACCGAGTCAATCAATCTTATGTGAACCTTACTAACCATATCTGTTACACTATTCATGATGCTTTAGTATTCCTCCTGTTTTCCATGCTGAAAAGAGCTGTACAATTCTCAGAGTATCTGTGATTCTCAGCAGCATATCTACCTCTTTTATCCTTTTTTTCATCACATTTTTGTGTCATGTATGTCTTTAAAGAACGCATACAAGGGAAATGGTGTGCCACGCATTTACACAAGAGCAGCATGGTATTTTCTGTTTCTCTTTTCCCTTTTTAATAACTTCTCATAATTTACTTTCCATTTTGACTGCTATAGAACACTGAGCAGATGTTGTCTGTGATCTGACAGTAACATAATAACTGAGAACATACCACTGTATAGATTTACTTAGAATACATTTATTCAAGCACACCTCTTATCAATGAATTCTGTCTGCCTGTTTTACCACTCAGTATCGTAAGATTCTTCTGAAGATTTTCAGTCTGCTTTAAACTTGACCATCTTGAATAATACTCTACACTCTGTAAGATATATGATCATTCTATTCACTCCTTCCTCCAGGTCATTTTTCAGCATATTGAACTGTGCAGTCTCTTGTGCAGATTCCCCAAACCCTCATAGCTAGTACCAATCACAATGTTGTATTCTCTTTGTTTCCCTCATGACAAGGGAGCTACATCTGATGATCACAACATGTAATAAAAAAGCTTGGTTATTATTCATAGAAAGCTTTCTCATTTACTGCTGTAAACATAATCCTCTAATGTATTCAGATATGCTGTTAGCATATCTGGACTTCCAGTCTCTCGATGTCAAGGGAAACGATATTATTAAAATTGTACCTAAATAAATGTGTGATTATTGTATAATTTGGTGAAGAAGGTCCTCTGTTACTATAAGCAAATATACAACATTTCTTGATTTATGTAAAACTGTAAATCTCTCTAATCCTACCTGAAGGTTTTGTTGGGTTAATAATTTTAATTTCAGTTACTTGATTTATATTCAATTATTTCAAGGTCAGATTTCTGAACATAAGATCAAAAGGAGTAATTTTTTTTTGCTGTAACTAGGAATGTAATAGTTTATGCCTAAAAGAAGCTCCCAAAACAGACAGCACCTGCAGGATGGGCAAGGTATTAGACCCATCCAGCACGGGTTTAGAAAGGGCAGGTCATGCCTGAACAACCTGATCTCCTTCTATGATCAGGTGGCCTGACTGGTGGATGAGGATGAGGGGAAGGCTGTGGATGTGGTCTACCTGGACTTCAGCAAAGTGTTTGACACCGTCTCCCACAACATCCTCCTGAAAAAGCTGTCAGCCCACAGCTTGGACAGGAGCACCCTGTGCTGGGTTAGGAACTGGCTGGAGGGCCGGGCCCAGAGAGTGGTGCTGAACGGGGCTGCATCCAGTTGGCAGCCAGTCACTAGTGGTGTCCCCCAGGGATCAGTGTTGAGCCCAGTTCTGTTCAATATCTTCATTGATGATTTAGATGAGGGGACTGAGTCCATCATCAGCAAATTCGCAGATGACACTAAGTTGAGGGGGAGCGTGGATCAGCTGGAAGGCAGGAGGGCTCTGCAGAGGGACCTGGACAGACTGGAGAGTTGGGCTGATTCCAATGGGATGAGGTTCAACTCGGCCAAGTGCTGGGTCCTGCACTTCGGCCACAACAACCCCATGGGGAGTTCCAGGCTGGGGAGAGAGTGGCTAGAGAGCAGCCAAGCAGAAAGGGATCTGGGAGTCTGGATTGACAGGAAGCTGAACATGAGCCAGCAGTGTGCCCAGGTGGCCAAGAAGGCCAATGGCATCCTGGCCTGTGTCTGGAACAGCTTGGCCAGCAGGTCCAGGGAAGGGATTCTGCCCCTGTACTCAGCGCTGGTGAGGCCACACCTTGAGTTCTGTGTCCAGTTCTGGGCTCCTCAGTTTAGGAAGGATATCGAGGTCCTGGAGCAGGTCCAAAGGAGGGCAACCAGGCTGGTGAAGGGACTTGAGCACAGGCCCTCTGAGGAGAGGCTGAGGGAGCTGGGGCTGTTCAGCCTGAAGAAGAGGCATCTCAGGGGAGACCTCATCACTCTCTATAACTCTCTGAAAGGAGGTTGTAGCCGGGTGGGGGTTGGTCTCTTTTGCCAAATGACTTTCAACAAGACAAGAGGGCATGGTCTTAAGTTGTGCCAGGGGATGTTTAGGTTAGATATTAGAAAGAATTTCTTTACAGAGAGGGTGATCAGGCATTGGAATGGGCTGCCCAGTGAAGTAGTGGATTCTCGGTCCCTGGAGATATTCAAAAAGAGACTGGATGTGGCACTCAGTGCCATAGTCTCGCAACCGCAAAGGTGGTTCAAGGGTTGGACTTGATGATCTCTGAGGTCCCTTCCAACCCAGCCAATTCTATGATTCTATGAAAACCTGGTGGCAGAGATAGACAATCTATTCATTAGTGCTGATACAATTTCATTTTGCTTCTGCAGCTTCTCAGTAAGCTTCTCAAATGTGTGATTTTGTTTTGATTTTGTATTCTTATTTTTAAATCAGTAGCCATACTACAAAAACCCAGAACTGTTTGCATTACACTCAAGACTAATTGTTCCTCTTCTGGAACATTTAGTAAATCCAAACTTCTGTGTTTTGGCTAGTGTTACAATAACATGTGAGGCTGGTACATACCAGTTCCTACTCTATTTTGTGGAAGTTGTCAACATCCTCAGGCTATTCAGGAACTACATTTACAGAATTACAATTAGAATTACAATGAATGACTGCTAGATGGCTTTCCTGCATTTCATCTATCTAAGTGGTGAAAGTCAGGACCTACTTCACCATAAGCAGTGGAGGTAGACTGGTTTTCTCTGATCACAGAAATCACAGGATGTTAGGGGTTGGAAGGGACCTCAAGAGATCACCAAGTCCCACCCTTCCAACCAACCTGATATATTGTTAAATGAAGAATTAATGAAACTTTCCTTTTCATACTGCCTCAGATTTAGGTTTAGGTTAAAGTTTTACAACCTCATTAGTCATGATGGGATTGCAAAAGGGTTATTCATTGAAGAAATTTATCCAGCATACCAATGGTCCATCAAGGATAAATGATTTTAAAATGCTGATATCGTTTGTGCAGTCTTCCCATTAGAAACACAATAATGTGTGATGTTATTTGATGCCTTCAAAGCTAATTTTTTATCATCTTTTACAGTTGCAGCAGAACATTGTATCTTTGCAAATTTAAATCCATTTACCTAAAAGCCATGCAGCACCAACCTATGCTGGTGAGTGTGTTTCTGCCAAACCACAAGACACACAGATTTGTTCTAGAGCAAAAGCGTGCAAATAATTTCTCCTTTTCAAAGCAGGTGAGGAAGATAAATTGAGATTATATGAAAAACTGAAACAGAATCTCTAAAATGAATGTATCAGTCAAAATTTGTTTTGTGCTGCTGACTTTTCTGTTTTATTTTTCTTTTCATCTTTTTGTTGGTGAAGAACAAAATGTGGTGTTTCCTTCAGGGTACTTTGATTACAGGAGAAACCAAGCATGAAAGAGACTGTTACAATCTGATAAAATTCTTGTTAAAGTGAGAGGTCATATATATCATGAGCCATTATCTCTTAGTGCATGAACTTTCTCATCCTGAAACCACCTCTGGGCAGCAATGTTCATAATTAAGATGATCAAGATTGATACTAAAAATCATAGTCCTTCACTTCTGATATTGCCGTTTTGAACAATTATTAAGGATATAATAGAGAAACTACATGAAATGCTAGGAGGCTGTGGCTAAGTATTACAAATGGGGAGGTAAAAAAGTAATATAAAAATGAGGAGGCAAGAAAAATTGAATGATGAACAAAAAAAGGTTTTTACAGGCCGAGAGAAACATGCCATGTGATAGGAAAATAGAAAATGCAAAGGTAATATAGTCTTCCTAATCTAAAAATCTATGTGAGATGAAAGGATTAGAACTGCCCAGAGAACTGCACAAACATGTCAGCATAATGTAGTTTTGAAATGGGAAGGAAACAAAAATGACTGTCCTGTATTTTCTGAGGTTTTTCTTTCCAAAACGTGACTCATACCGTGCCATTTACTGTGAAAATTATTTACTTCAGTCTTAATGACTAACTGAAAGAATTTTTCACAGTTGAGGTTGTAAAGATGGTCATATATTGTCCATGACAAGGATCAAGTTCAAAGATTTTACTCCTACTGAAAATATTTCATGGTCTACATCATTGATCCATGTTTGAAATTCCAGTTAGTTTCATGTGAATTCTATATCCTACAGCAACAACAGCCTGTCCATCTTTTAATGTTACTAAAGGTGTGTCAGATAAATATTATATAGATTTCTCTTTAAATTGAATATTGCTCATATCAAGTTTACAACATTAAGAGTAGGACTATTTATGCTGGTTTTCCACATTCCAGATAAAATCAGAGGAATACTGTAAATGAAATATTTAAAGTATTCAGGAGAGGGAATAGAGAACAGTATTCAGCAGTATTCTTGCCTGTATTCAATAAAACAAATTGTTGATGACATTTCCCGACTAATTTTCTGTCACTTAGTTTGGTCTTTGGAATATGGAAGAGTGGTCATTTATGTCAGATATCTTTTTGTCTAAAATTGACTGTTTTAATTATTTTAAAGCTGGGGTTGGCACGTCTGACAAACATGTCAGTTTACAGCTATAATCTTTATTTTACACGTACAGCTGATAATATATATGGAAACTGATATCTGTATTTATCTACAGATTAAATAAAATGTTTGGGTTGAAAAAATATCTTGCAGTCTGTATTGCATTTGCTGTTTATATTTGAAGATATCCAAGGTTATAAAGATTGCTTGGACTGGTAATTCCCCAGCTTTCAACTTTTCTTTTATTTCACTGCTGTGACAAAGGCATTTCATGTGAGGAACAACCACATGAGATCACTTTCTGGATGTGAGCACAATGTTACACAGCACCAGATCATATCACCAAACTTTTATCACTTTTCAGCAAAACACATTTGTTTATCATGAAAGTAGCTTTTCTATTCATATCCTTTATTTATCTTTGACAGATGCATCTACCAAGCCAGACTTTAACTCTTTCACTGACTCATTGACTGCACAGGTTTTGAATAACTTGTGAAGAACAGAAACACTGGTGAGTACTTAACGTTAATATACTATTTTTCTACATGCCTTTCAAAACAATCAGGTTAAATTTTATTTTCTTTTCCAAAAAAAAAATAAAAAAGAGCTTCAAAATCAGAAGATGACTTCCTCTGCTGCCTCAGAAGTCAGAAGGATGTTCTTAAATATTAAAAGCCAGAGCAAGAGAGCCAAAAAGAAAAGTGAGAAAGAAGATGTTCATGAAGACCTGAATGTGAAGCCTTGGGACGGTAGTAGATGTGGGGGAAGTGAAGGAGAGGGTGGAGGGAAATAGAAATGGAATTTGGAATGGGAAAGGGACTCAAAACTAGGCAGGGATGGGAGGGAGACTATGATAAAAAAAAAAATTAAATAAGAAATTATGAGGAACATGTTCGAGGAATAATACTTTAGGAAGCTGTAGGTAAGCTATCACTTCTCTTAAATCAAGACAGGGTGCTATTTTGCAGGCCATATGTTAGAAAAGAATAAAATACTGTTCACTGACCCATGAGCAAGAACACTGAGTAATAATATACTGTGCTCAGTGTGATGCTTTGCTTTTTCTCGTGATCTCTTTTTAAAGTTTATAAATTACTCTGAAAATAAATTACTTAGAAGACCCCTTGAATACCATGTAATTCACAGTCTGGATGCTGGAAAGAGAAATTGCATAATTATGAGATTCAATATTTAAAGATTTACTAGGGCATTTTATTACTATTAATTTAGTTTAAAACAGTATACAGCTATCAATATAGATTATTATCACAGAAACAATTAAGATATATAACATGATGAAAAGTTTTTGAAATATAGTTGTGTGTAGATTAGGAAATTTCAACAAGATGTATGTTCTTCTACAAAATAATAATTATTCAGATTGAGGATCTATGCCTCTGCAACTTTTCTAAGAGTTGCAGACAGGTAAAATAAGTACAAACAAGAGACAAACTGGAACTTTAATACCCAGCTTGAGATCCATATTCAGAAAAATATTTATGCATATTCTTATTTAAGCACATGTCTACATTCACTAATTTTGAATTTACAGAAACGATAAATTATTTGAGGAAGAACCTTGGAAAACAATACAGAATTTAATCCATCCATATTTTTAGCATTATAAGTGCAGTCCTAGTGTTATAAGTACAACAGATTATCACTTATTATCCTAGATTTTCACTTTTTATCCATATTTAGTCTATATTCTGGTGTGGACTAAAAACTGACTTAATGACCATGCCCAGAGAGTGATGATCAGTGGATACTTCATGCCATTAACTAGGCCAGTAAATAGCTGTGTACCTGAGGGGTCAATGATGGGGCAGAGTGTAACTACAGTAAAGTCAGGAAACTGGGACCAATGGCTGATATACTGGAAAGCTGTGCTGGAGAAAGGACCCTACTTCATAAACTTCATGAAGTTCAGCAAGGGAAAGAGCAAAGTCCTTCACCTGCTGAGAAACATCCCCATACAACAATGTGTGCTGGGGGCTGCCCAGAGGGAAAGCAGCTTTGCAAAAAAGAACTTGGGGGTCTTGGTGGATACTAAGTTAAACACAAGCCAGTATTGTACCTTTTCTGCAGCAAAGGCTATGCTATCCTGGGCTGCATCAGACAAAGGACTGGTAGCAGGCTGAAGGAGGTGATCCTTCTCCTCAGCACTGGTGAGGTCACATGTGGAGTGCTGTGTCCAGTTCTGGGCCTCCAATACAAGAGAGACATGAACATTTTGGAGAGAAATCAGCAAAAAGCCATGAATATGATTAAGGGGCTGAAGTATCTGTCCTCTCAGAAAAGAATGAGAGTGATGGGACTGTTCAGCTTGAAGAAGAGAAGGCTGAGGGAGAATCTCATCAAAGTACATAATTACTTAAAGGGAGGGTACAAAGAAGGTGGAGCCAAGCTCTTTTCAGTGGTGTCCAGTGACAGGGCCAGAGGCAACAGGTACAACCTGAAAGACAGAAGGCTCCTCCTGAACCTCAGGTAACACTTCTTTGTACTGTGAGGGTGACCAAGAACTAACACAGGTTACCAGAGAAATTGTGGAATTTACATTCTTTGCAATATTCAAAAACCTAGTCCTGGGCAAGCCTAGTCTAGGTGGCCAAGCTTCAGCAAGGGAGTTAGACCTCAACCATAAAGCGACTCTTCAAATTTGTCCTGTTTTGTAGACAAAGTAGAAGTGTTTTATTCAATGGTAAAGAACTTTAGATGGAAAATAGTGTTTCCATGCAGCAGAATTTTTCAGATCATCCAAGGTTTCTCAGCCTAAGATATACATCCCAGTTTTCCAATTGAAGATTACTCAAGACATGACAAAAAGGATTAAATAAACTGTTACATATTTACTTACCATCTTTACAGCTGCCTGTTCTTACTAAAAAAAAAAAAAAACCCAAAAAACAACAACCCCCCCCCCCATCATATTAATATTTCATAACTGTAGCAGCTTACTGCATTCAAATTTGTTCAAGACTGTGAGGCTATAATTCCTTACTACATGCTTTACTTGCAGCAGACCTAATGAAGGAAAAATATACATATACAATTTTCAAATGCTTTTATAATGCTTACTGTTTGATTCATTAAAATGTTAAATGTGGGTAGGGGAAATATAATTTTTATTTGTTGAAATAAGTATTGATCTGAGCTACTGTGGGTGAAAGAGGAACACAGGATTTGAGAACTGATTTGTAAGCCTCATGGTGGTTTTATCCTATATATTTTCTTTCTAGCAGTAATTTAATTTACTTTTTTCATATGGACTTCGAAGTCTGGTAAAATTGTAAGTGTTTTGAAATCAGAACAAAATATTCTCTGTAGCTTGTATAAAGACTATTTTCTCTAAAGATTTTATGCCTCTGGTGTGCTACACAGCTTTATGAAAGCTGAGGTTGATCAGATATGGTGGAAAAAAAATACACACCCCCATTTGTTAAAAAGTCATTGGATCTGTCTGTAGCAGACAGCTTTAATACAACTTTTATTACCAAGAGTTTTACCATTTCAGAATATCATAAATAAATCATATATAATTGCTCCTCCAGTTTTATATAACAGTATTCAGCATCTTAAAAACTGGGTTTTTATACTTTCAAGTAGATGAATGATAACACCTAACTGTAACATTTCATTAATAAGTTCTGTTTTTTACAGACTGTGATGTGGTGGCACACCCAAGTTACATGTGGCAGCACGGTGCACCACAGGAATTATTTATGTAGTAAGTATTTATGCTACTTTTAGCCTGATAAAAAGGGTTTCTACCAAGGATGATATGTGTTATCACAAAAACTGGCTTAGAAAAATCAGCTCTTGTACATATTAGCTGTGCATGCTGTGCAAAGTCAGGATCAGAGGCACCGAAACTGAACGTCTCAGGAATCTCCATATTCTTCCTGATTTTAGCAATTCACAGAGTGAGTTGGCTTTCAGGCTGTAGGAAACAGTTCTTTCATATATTTATTTTGTCTGTTACAGGAAAATGAATCAAATTAGCCTGCTTTGTGTATCTATCTGCAGCACCGCAGTGTCTCAGCACCATTTTGAATGCATTACTAATTCTGGAGTAATTATGTGAAATAGAGAATGGACTGACAAATGCAGAGATCATAATTCTTGAAAGGTTCCTGTGGTGGAACATGGATGGGCAACTATTATCTGTATCACTATCTCTCTCACCCTCAGAAGTCTATACATAGTAGCTCAATTATAATCAACTAATCCTATTACTAGAAGCTTTTACTTTCTTCCCAGAGTGAAACCTATGATCTGTACGCTTTACCTGTTCCATCTATAGCTTTAATGGAGAAATTACACCAAGCTATTAAGCATTATGTTTTCCAGTGCCCAGCTCTTCCATAAGACAGTCTTTATGTAGCTGGGATCAGTTAACACTATTTAGATTTGTCCCATCCTTGTAGAATTAGTAAGGAGCATTTGCTCATATGTGATGAAGATATTATTTTTACTCTGTGGTTGCATGACAGGTCGAGATCGATTGAATATGATGAACCACAACACAAAGTCAATGAAAAAATGGATGACTGAGAGAAATAACCTTATTTTCTTCATATAGGGATATTATAACAAGCAACTTCTTTCAGCCTAGTTCCAACTTTCTCATCTTACATGATACACTTAAGACAAAAATTTCTACAGAAAATAGAAAGAAAATTCTAACAGTTTCAGTGGCATTTCAGAAATGCTTCTTAGAGTGCATAGGAATATAGCTCTTATAGATTACAACACTAGAATTTCTGAGCAGAATGACTTCATACTAATTTGAAAAACAAATAGCTGTTATTTCTATGCTACTCTTTCAGCTACTTTAAACAACTTTGAGATAATGGATTATTAATTACACTGTTCTTACATGTCAGTTGACATGAAGGATATGTTTACATTTCTTAATAAAATGTCAGTAGAAGTGGTTATGCAAACTCAGTTATTTGGAACTGGAAACCCTAGTCATCTAATGCACATAAAAAATAGCAGAACTACAGATGGGTAGATCTTCAATAAGACGCTGATTACTGTTCCCCTTTGGTAATATAATAAATCAACAATCTCTTCTCAGGTTGGAAGAAAGTTTTATCACTATATTAGCTGTAAGTATTTCCTTAGCCCAAGAGGTTGTTCCCTTAACCTCTTGTTTTGAATTTCGAACAAACTAAACTGCCAAAGAAAATGAGAACTTATTTCATGTTCTCACAGGGCACTGATTGCTCCTGCCATAATCCACCACCTGTTTCCAAAATTCTAACCTAATAAAATTAAAAAGACATTCAAACATATCTAGTCTGTCCATGTATTTTGTACTTTTTACTCAAAAGAGACTAATTTATTACCTGAACTATTTTGGAGTGGCACGGGGAAGAGAGAACAGCTTGAGACAGGGATAATTTTTTTTTTTTTTCTGTCATGAGTGGCAAGCTTTTCCAAAATTGTAAGCCACTGATAGCTAAGATATGAGAGATTTTAATGAGAAACATGAGGTGACCTTAATATAAATGTCACAATCACTTAGTTGTTCGGAGGAGAGCTGAATCGATAGTGAATTGTCAGAATTCATTTCAGCCTGAAGATTAATTTTAAGTAAAACTTTTGAGGTTCTTTTGGGACCGCTTTCCATGAACAATTAATTTTAAGCAGTCAAAATGCATGATTGTAGGACCTGATTCTTCCCATATTTACTTCTAATTTCATCCTGATTTAGCTGCCTTCATGAAAAATCCTCCTAGTTTAGCACAGTAGAAACAGAAATGAAAATCAAATTCCAAATCAAAAACATGTCCATGCATTTTAAGCCTTTATTTATACCATACATGAATAACATTTTTAATAATATGCTAATTCATGTTGTTAGGATCTTTTTAAATTATTCTTCCTAAAAGGTGAACTGGAATTAGAAGTAGTAGTAGTAGCAGCATTATTATTTTTATTATAGTGCAGACAGTAGAAGAGCAAAAGTTTCAGTAAATTATTTATCATGACTCTCTCATTCTAACAGATTATCTACTTTTTTTTAATTATTATTATTCTTTATCACTGTTTAGCTCTATGACTTTCCTCCACTGCTGCTGATAGCAAAGTTTGACTTCCTTACTAGTGCAGTCTTCCTTAGACACAAATTTTCTTTCAATGCAACTGGTGAGTGGATAAGAAGATGTGTTTCATCCTATCATCAGACCTATTTCACATTGATTAACCTAAAATGTAAATCAGAAGAGGGAAAATTTGAAATTGAGATGAAAATCATGTATGCTGAAGAAATCGTGTCAGCCCTGCAACCAAAAAATACTTCAACTCAGGAAATAATATAATGCTATCACCACTAAATCTCATAGCTCTTTAATTCCCTCTGAATTGTCATTTATGAGACTCATTTCATGAGCAAGGAGCCCACAGAAAATAGGGGTGCAGGTCTCCAAAATCTTGCACAACTCTACAGCTTCAAAAGTAGCTAATATGATAGAAAGTTTTTGTTTTGGGCAAAGGAAATCTGCTGAATGACATTCAGACTGAAGGTCAACAGTGATCTGGCACTCAAGAGAGCAACAGGCAGATAAACCAAGAATAGCAAGGAAAAGCAAAATAAGCTGTGCTGCAGCTCCCACACTCAACAGTAAGTTATGGTGCAATAATTCTTTTAGGAAAGAAGAGCCATTTTTCTAGCCCAAAAGAACTTTTCAAACTCTCTGAGAGGAGAAGAATGTTGATGAGTCCAAAGCAGAGTCAGTGCATGAACTGTATGCGAGCAAAAGTAGGCATTCATATGATTAGTTTTTCACTAAAAATAACATGTAGTAGATATAATAGTGTGACATTTATGCAGAAAATCCATCCAGGGTGCAAATGTCCTGCAGGAAATCTATAGGAAGTCCATAGTGATGAGAAAACTTCTCTGTAAGGTTTTAGTTGTCATAGGTAAACAGAGCCTTTTGAATGGAGATATTATGGTGTAAAACACTTTACAGCACCCTAAGACTGACATAGTGTCTGGTATCACCATTATGATGAGAAACTACACAGGTTTGTCTTGCTATGCTATGATCTACCATCTAATTAAAACTTTCACATTTTAGAAAAAAATCTCTAAAAAACTCAGATCTGTAATACCATCTGGCTGTTTACTGCTCAAGATGATATTTATAGGGGGAAGTATTGTATAGACAAACACTTAAGATCTTGCTGTGAAGCTGTAAGGCAGTTTTATTTTGAGGCTGAGAGACACTGAGATCTCAAGTGTGAAAATAAATCATTCCCCAAAGTTGCTGCACAGACTGAAAAAACTAAGAGAGCCCAAAACCACCAAGCTTAAAATTTCAGCCCAAGCTTTGAAGTACTAAACAAATCAGTCTATAACTACTGGTACCAGTTTATCTTCAGTATATCTTCACAGTTACTGTCATGTGTTCAAATTTGTGTTAGGTGCTATTTGGTAAAGTCTTTCATAACCTCTAAAAGATCCACCTCACAGAAGATGCACTGGCAAGATACACTCTGCCTAAAGCAAGAGATTAAAAGATGACTAAAGAAATAAATATGCATATGCAAGTAGTAGTACCTTCATTACTATACTCAGGCTGAAACATGATTAACACAACAAAATGATTTAGAATGCCTCAGTCTGCCAGGGTAGGATGTTTTTCTTCCTCAGCATGTAGCCCTTGCACTGGGAACAGCACCAACAAATTTTCCTGCAGTCGAAGATGTATTTTGAGTGTGCATAGGTTGAATCAACCAAAAGGTTGTTTATTATCAATCTATCACCCAATGTCAGGCTCATATTTGACAAGTGTTCCAGTGGCTGGGCATATTGTCTTATCTCAGCTTTTTTAGTGCTAGACAATCACAGCATGCCAAAGCAACTTCATGCATCTTATGCCATAAGCTTTCCTTTAATGTCATCAACATGTATAAAATTTCGATTTTCATGCATCTTACTATGTCTGATTACTATTTGTATTTTCAGCGAAGTTCAAGCTTCAACATCTTCAGGAGCATTGCTACAAATCATGGGGAGGTCATGTCTTTAAGACATAGTAGTCCAGAAGAAGACATACTGATAACCAAGCACCTGTTCAAAAAATTCCCCTTTACTGTGTTTGCATTTTATTGTTGCTTTATCTCTGTCACTTCAAGACATTACCCTCCAGGTAGCTGCAGGTTCAAAGACATGAGAATAAGACAGACATTTAAACAGTGGCAAGAACACATACAGATTGAGTTTGATTTATTATGCATACAAATGGTGTCTGACCAACTGATTTGCTTGCTAGCAAGCATCTCTGCACTTTGGTTCTGGGAAACTCAATTGGGGCAACGTAATATATCTTTGAAAGCTTCAGTCTTCAGGAAAAGAAGAGTGATTATTTGAAAGAATGAAAGAGAAATGATGACAGACATACTGAGGCAAAAATATCTTCTGAGCTCCAAGTATGGCTCACCAACCTACAGTCTCCTGCCTAGCAGGAGAAGTCTCTTCCTTTCTTAGGTACAATTTTATAAATTATTCAACATGAATTCAATGGAATTAAATGCTTATGCAGCTAGTGCCTTCTGGCCCTGCATTTTCTCTTCCTGCTCCACTTTATTCAGTCACAAGTGGTCATTAGGTGAAAGCACTCCTGGCACTGATATCTAAACCTATTTGTGTCTTGCTTTTACTTATTTTCCTCTGAACCTCTGTTCAGCTCTTCAAAACTAGGATACATGTACTAATACAATCTAAAATCAAAGTCTCCAATTTAGGCATATAAGGATTTTTTCTTGCTTTGTTCCAGAAAATGTTTTGTTTCAACAAACTGGCATGGTGAAAATGAAAGATGCATTTCTCCCAAGATGCAAATGGAATTTTTCTATATACACAAAAAAATGTTACTTCCACCTCCGTATCTGTCTTGGTTATTTCACTTTTAATTTTAAGGACATATGCCATGACTATCCAAGCAGCTAATATTTCCATCATTGAGAAGTAGACAGTTTAGTACCCAGATTAACATTTTAAAAGTGGCTGTGAAAGAGAGAGAGTTGTCTTTGGATAATCAGAAAACACAGTAACATGAGCAGCTGGATAAAACAGAAATTACTTATTACTGTGATGCTTTGTTGTGTAAGACAGTCCCCACACAAAATCATATTTGGTAGGAGACACAGGATTCCACTTCCAAATATGTCAATAAATCAATAAAATACCATGAATTGCTGGAATGTTAATGGGGTAGCTGACATGAATTGTTGTCTAACAGGGATATTGAATCCTTAAATGAACTGTATGCTCCTATTTTTAATTGCAGAAAGCTAAAGTCAGGCATAATAAAAATAATTGAAATGAAGTTTTGAATATGTTAATCTAGGAGAGAAGTGCTCTAAAGAACAAGTGAAACAAAAAGCAGACAGAATGGCTTGTTGATATTATTTGGGTTTGATATTATCAATTATAATTAGTAAAATGTGGAAAAGTAGAAGAAAAAACTTGCACAATATTTTTGCTACATGAAAATGAGGAGAGAAAGCATGGAAGTTATTGCTTTCTATCAATGGATGGGTGGTAATTGCATCCAAACACAGTTCAAGTCATTCCTTAGACAATGGAGGGCAATAAAGGACCAAACATGAAAGGGGGCATTGGCAAACCAATATATACTGGAACATAATGGTTTTCTGGAATATAACTACAACTTATCTACCTACCATAGGCACAAAGAAAAATGTACAAAATCAGTCTGAACTTTTGAACACAGGAAGGAGTAGTGAGGACTTTCTTTGTTCAGAAGCTGTAGTCCTTTTTAGTGTATACTATCTGCCGCAGGGAAACCACTTATGACCACACAGAAAACAGAGAAACTGATGAACACATTCAAGATCAGGAAGATCATCTAATAAGCCTGAAATCATTATTGAATATTGCCAGGGTAGATGGATTTCAAGTTTAGACTTAAATATCTACACATTTTTTTAAAATTTATTTTTAGGGAGCCATCCATCCATCCATTATATCCAGCCATACTTTTTTTTTTACAATATGAGTCAGGGCTTTATTTTCAAAGGAGTTTAGTTATTTGCAGGCTCAGCAAAGAAGCTGTTGAGTAGCACTATTGTAGAAAAATGACCCACTGGACAGATAATGTGTATGCCCAGAAGAGGCTTAGATGCACGTACATACACACATCTCAGTTTCGTCAACTTGGCCTGCCCAGAAGACACTGTCAAAGGCAAGATTTCCCTTCTAAATTCATACATTTCATCTTTTATTTTGAATCTAAGAATAGCTTAATCCTCAGCTGCTCTTAGCTGCTGAACTTTGAATAGCTGGTAGCTACATTATGAGAATCAGAATGTCAATGTGTGCATTTCTTAGGAGCATCCAAGCGATACACGTGATGTCTAATTTAAGGCCAGTAAACTTTTAAAATAGAAACTTCCTCAAGCTCTGCCAGATCTGAATAAGTGAATTGTTCAATTCACTTATTTCCAGACTGACCTGACCAAGTCAGATATTTTAAGAATGTCAGACGACATAAAAACTGTAAAAGTCCTCTAAAAACCCTCATGATTCTACAATGCTGTATTTTGGGTTTCTGTATGTTAAAACGAGAGCTTTATTGCATGTGCATTAATCTTCTAATAATTTCTAATGTTTGCAAACAGATAACTCTCTACACATAATTATGTGAAAAGAGATGTTACCTTTGGAGTACAAACTATGAGGCAAGCTCAGAAATTAAAGACTCAGTATCTGCTGTGACCCTGATAATGTGAGACAAAAAGTTAAGAGCTGGAGGGAAATAAAGTCAGAGAAACCAAAGGGTTTAGGCATTAAAAGCACTAGTCTGAGCATTAAATCAGATGGGAAACAAGTGTGGTAGATGCTGCTCCTAAAAGAAAAGTGAGGTTGGCATTCTCTGTATGTAATAGGAGTGACAGAGAAAAAAACCAGTCCTTTTTAAATTTTTACTAGAACACATCTGTGAATTATTTTGGAAGCAGTGGTGTTAAATTAGTATTGCAGCAAAGCATAAGAGGCAAAGTTTAAAGTGAGGTGTAATCTCTCTGAACCAGCTGGAAAAAGAGTAGATAAAGGATTTGACACACAGGGGGCTTTCATAAAAGGTCTGCAACTCCAAAAGCTATCTGTTTTTCCTTGCTATATCACCTTTTTTTCATAAAAGATGCTAACTCTCCCTACAGACTGTATCTTTGTAGTATTCTTGTCTGAACATCCTTGAATATGTATGCTTGAAAATTTTTGTGTAAAACTATCAGTTCTTCAAAACAGTTCTTAAACAACAATATAGCAAGCAATATGTGTGTTTTAAGAATATATCAAAATATTTTATTTTTATGGTAGACATAATTGAGTGGCAGGTATTAAAAACCCTTTTGTTCAACATCTAATTTGTTGTCTATAAATTAATTCCTGATGTACTTGTTATATTTTTTTTAAAAGCAAGGAATGTAAAAAAATTTCAGTGTGCAAAAATTACATCTCTTAAACTTGATGTTTAATAATTTTTTGTGTCTGTCAGCACTTGATACCCCAAACTATATCAAGATCTGAAGCACTTCCAGCCAAAGGAAAGGAAGATTAAATATTGATCATAAATAACTCAGCTTAATAACCAAGTTTTCCAGTTTATATTTATATACATGATCAACAGATTTAAAACAGAGAACCATCTAGTTTCCTTCAGTTTTCCTTAGACAGTATTTACCTGTTTTTCTCAATTATCAGTTGAATTACATTGTATAAACTGTCACAGTTTTAGCCAATATCTGGGTGAGAGATGCTCTCTGTTAATACCTCATTACCCTCCAAGGGAAAGATAAAAAGAGGAATAAGTGAGAGGCTTTAATGTTGTTAAATACTAGAATAGGCTTAATGAAGCAATAATAACAGTGATGATGTTGATTACAAATGTACACAAACAAGTAAATATGGAACCCACATTCCTTAGTCAGTAATTACTTCCTGAACAAAAAAGTCCCAGATTGGACTCAGCAGCAGGTGAGAGAACCCAAGTCCAGGGTCCTAGTGAGAGTGCATAACAGCCTTAGAGCAGCCAAGATGGTCCTACTCTGGGAAGCAGGAGAAATCAGATTCTCTCTGATGTAGACAACATTCATCTCCAGTCAAAAAACAGGATTCAGGAGCAGCAAAGGGAGCAATGAATGACTGAATGACTGACTGACAGACAGACAGACAGAAAGACAAAACCAATCAACCCCACACCAGCCAAAGAGGAGTTTTTCTCAGGAGCCATTTTATACTGAGCATCATGGATGGGAACACTGTGACTGGCCCATTTGGGTCACCTCACCCCCCTTCTCCCCTCCCCACAGCCACAGCTGCTCCCCCACCAGAACGGCCACAGTCACTGCCCGGCAGCTGCTGAGGGGAGCCCAGAAGCTCTCAGGTCATTGCCATAGGCAACTTTTATCCTCTCAAAGAAGGCCAAAGACAAATATTTTAAGATTTTTCTAGGTTTTAGGTTATATCTCTCCACAGATGAGCTGGACATTTGTGTGTACATTGAAACATTCAGTTGAAAGATATGCTGGTGTTCTGAAGTGTTATTGCAAATTTATTGCTTTGAAAAGGAACTGGATCCCAGCAATTCCAGTGGAAACATTTTTGGTACTTCTGCTCTGGCAATTACTGCCATAAGCAAAGGCAGATATATTTGTTTCTGCCTTCAGCTGCTGCTTGGAAATCTGTTTCTTTTTTTACTCATGCATTTATACATCTTTAGCTAAGTCGTTACTCTGAGTTTCCATAGTGATAACTGAAATATGTATTAACACCAAACCTCAAAGCATATTTACTGTTGGCAATGCTTCATAAATTACTTATTTCAAGAGCAGCTTCTCAAAACATATTTGCTCAGTTCAGTTCCCCACTTGATTTGTGATAGATACTTTTGATATAGCTGTATTCAGCTAGAAGAGAGATTTTTTACTTCTGCAAGATTCAGTGTGTAGGTATTACTTCTCTTTTTTTAATCTATGTTATGAAATGGTCTAAAGATTTGAAACTTTTGGTTTCAGAATGCTATCTTTAAAAAGAAAAGAAAAACTTGCTTTCCTTTTGATTAAATTTTCCTTAAATGAAGAAACATTAACAGAGTATAAAATAATGCAGGTAGATTATCTGTATTCATAATCATGAGTTTTTGAACAGGGAACCTGTTTCTCTGGTTACCATCAGATAAGAAAAGAATCATCCATTCATAAGATCTTCCTATTTAATCAGAAAAGCTGAACTGCAGCTCAACAGGCATATACAAAGCATCACTTTCTTTAAAAAATTCTGGCCAGATTTTTCCCAAATATATTGCTTTCAAATGTACTTACCTGAAGGCTAACCTAGCTTACACTGGGATGTCTTAATGCTATGGAAAAAAAGAGGCAACATTAATTCCAAGCTATTTATTTTATGAAAATTGTGTATTTTGGGTATGCTTTTTTAATAAATATTTGAAAACTATACAAACTGAGTGACAGAGATTTCAGGAACTATCTGAGGGAATGACTGAACAAATTTCCTCTTAATCTCTGGCTATTACTTCCATGAAGGCAGGAAAATTGGAGATTTTTGGATTAAAAATCTTTCATTTTTTATTCAAACACACTCAGAGCTGGATTCTGTTCTTTTCTGAAGAATATTGTCATGTATAAAAACGCACTGTGACAAAAATGATCAAAACAAGCCTAAAGATAGACTCTATCCTGAATTAATGAAAGCATCTCTGTGGCTGTAATTTTGCCCTGTTTACATGCAGAATAGGTGATTTAGTGGCTAATTTACCTGCTAGGTTTTCAATTCACTTAAAGAAGGAAGAAATTCCATTTGAAAAATTTCGTTCTTTATTCAGGTGTTCAGGAAAATTGATCCAGTACAAGGTAGTCTCATCAACTGCAGGTGTTTCATGTGTGCCATAATCTTGTATTCCCTTTTTTTCCTCTACAGCCATCATCCATTTGCTCACATGGCAACAGCTATAAGAACAAAGCATCACTCTCCAACTGGTACCTCATCAGGCCCTTATCTCCAGGTTTAAACTGCTGAGCACCTTTTTTATTATCATTACATGAAGTAACATTTTGTATTAGCTTAGCCTTTTAGCGCTCTTCGTAGTTCAAATGTTTGGGTCCTAAACTGTGTTTTTTTCTTCTGCACTGCAATTAATAGTGTAGACTCTTGCACAAGGAGAGTGCCCTCTGCAGTCATGTCTCATGTTGTGTACAGCTCTGGTTTTCAGTCACTTCAACTAGGGCTGAGGGAGAAAATGTATGACTCCCTCTCTTATTCAGTGCTATCATGCCCACAGCTGCCAGGGTCCTGACGCTCAGAGCTTCTGGATCCAGAGCTGGATTTAAGCTTAGGCCATTCTCCCCCTCTACTCTGCTCTTGTGAAGCCCCACCTGGAGTGCTGTGTCCCGAACTGGAGCCCCCATCACAGGAGGGACATTGACATGCTGGAGCATGTCCAGAGAAAGGCCACGAGAATGACCAGAGGGCTGGAGGACCTCTCCTGTGAAGACAGACTGAGAGATTTGGGGTTATTCAGTCTGGAGAGGAGAAGGCTCTAAGAAGATCTTATTGTAGCCTTCTAGTATCAGAAAGGGGCCTGCAAGAAAGCTGGGGAGGGACTTTTTAGGATGTCAGGTAGTGATAGGACCAGGGGGAATCGATTCAAACTAGAGGAAGGTAGATTTAGATTAAATATTAGGAATAAATTCTTCACCATGAGGGTGGTGAAATATTGGAACAGGTTGCCCAGAGAGTTGGTGGAAGCCCCATCCCTCGAACTTTTTAAGGCCAGGCTGGATGGGCTCTGAGAAACCAGATCCAGTGGGAGGTGTCCCTGCCCATGGCAGGAAGGTTGGAACTGGATGATCTTAAAAGTTCTTTCCAAACCTGAGAATTCTATGAGTCATTACCTTTTACGCATGGATGTTGTATGGTGCAGGTCTCTGCCCAGTCAGGTACTAACACTGTCCCTGACCTGGTGTGAATAGGAGGAAGCCATGCCACATACTCATCCTACTGCTCTAAATATTTAGGCTTAAGCAAAAGAAGATGAGCAAACCTGCTGCTAGTATTTTTTGTGTTTGTTAGAGGCAGTGACTCCAACATCCCACTCCTAGGTCAGTGGGAGGCAGGAATGTGGTGTAGCTGCCACTCCCCATAGATTGCAGGAATTGCCCTGATGTGAAGTCCTTGACCTGCCCCAAGCATGGGAAAGCAAGTACACTGCATCCTCACAGTCACCTTTGACATATGTGGTGAAGCAAAAAAAAAGCTTGTTTTCTAAGAAATATTAGTGCTACCTCAGTGCTTTCCAACCCTACATGTTCAGGGTTTCACAAATTAGAGTATAGATGCAAGTCCTGATGTAATATGTTGTATTACATATGTTGCATAATAATATGCAACATATGTATATGTTGTAATATGTTGCATAAACTTGGCTTTAATCACATTTTACTTCAGTCCAACCCTCTCTTTGTGTCACCGTGGAGATTAATTTTTAGTACTGAAAATACGGACTTGAATGTATTTGCACACAAGAAATTGCTAAGGGGCAATGTGTTCCTGTACATTAGCTATTCTCTGGCAACTGCCTGCTTATAAACTTATGCTTTCATTGAAAATAGGAGGTATCTTGTTATTTCTTAATTAAAGGTTAAGCTACTTAAGCTTATTTTCTGATTGCCATAGGGCTGCATGTTTATTGCTACCACCCTGCAGAAACACGTTAACTAGTAAACTCTTACCCTGTCTTCAGTCTTCATAAATATTTTGATCCTCAAAACACTTTCTCGGACAGTCTAATAGTATGGCAACGTCTTTCTTGAAAGAAAAGATGGGCTTCATCCCTTTTAGGTTTTGTTTCTTAAAAGTAAAGTTCTCTATAGTTCTTTTTCCATGCTCACTCAGAAGCAGCAGGCCAAAGACCTACATACAGCCTGGAAATAGAAGTTTTCTTTATGGCTTGATGCAGACAGGGTATTATAATAACACACTAGAAAATGCTGTGCACAAAATCAAGACTGTATTGGATCTGTCTGGGATGGAGTTAAGTTTCTTCCTAACAGTCCATATAGTGTATAGTTCTGCATTTGTACCCAAAATAGTGTTGATAACACAAGTAGTCCTCTCACAGTCTTTCTCTGGTTCTCATATTGCCACACCAGCAAGTAGGTCAGGGCAGGTCAAGAGAAACAGAAAGAAACAGCCAGTCCAGCTGACCCAAATTGATCAGATATTCCACACCATATAGCATCAGGTATCACCAATAAAAATAGTTGTTTGGTCTTTGCAAAGTAGCCATTGCTCAAAAAATTGGTCACTGATCTGCTTGTGTGAATTGGTAAGTGATTGCCTTTGCATCACTTTTTTGAGGTTCCTTCTTTTGGTTGTTTGTGGGTTGGGTTTTTTTTGTTTTGTTGTTTTTCTTTCCTTCAGTTTTTCTTTCAGTTTTTCTTTCCTTCAGTTATTATATTTGATCTGAAGTAGTAAGTGTTTTGCATTTGCTTTTCTGGTTTTCTGCCCCAAGAAACTGGGAAAGGTACAAGCAAATGTCTGGGTGGGTGTTTCATTGCTGTCTGCAGTCAACCCACCAAAACAGAGCATTTTCTATTGTCTTTTAAACAGAAGAACTGTTATTTTTTTCCTATAAATGGACTTAGTGATAGGAAGGCAAAACTAGAATACAGAAAACTCATCACCATCTCCCTTTTCTAATAGTGGGTAGCTCACAAATAGGATAGAGACCTATCATTCTGCCTCCTTGCAATACTTTGCAACATTTGGACCTAATTGACCAATTTGGACCAATTGACCTAATTTAAATTATTTTTTTCAAAAGTGTCCTGTCTCCAGAGATAGGAAAAAAACTGAATATTGATTGGAAATACGAACATTTACTAGTTCATGCTCCAAGCATTTTGCTCTCATGTTTAAAAAGGAACAGTTTGCTGTTACAGAACGGAATAGAATAGAATGGAAGTTGGAAGTGATCTACAATAATCACCTTCTCCAACTACATGACAAGTTCAAGGCTGAACAGATACAACATGGTATTTAAGGGCATTTTTCAAATATCTCTTAAAAACTGACAGGCTTGAGGAATAATCCACCTCTCTAGGAAGCCTGTTCCAGTGTTTGACTTCTCTGTGTAAGGAAGTGCTTCCTAATGTCCAGTCTGAACTTCCCCTGATGCAGCTTTGAGCCATTCCCACATGTCCTATTACTGGATACGAGGGAGGGAGAAGCATTTACAACTCTGTCCCAGGTACAGTATCTGGTATTTTGGCTTACTAATTTTCAGCACTATTAATCATAGCCCAATGCTTCAGTCTATCTAAATCCCTTTGCAAGACCTCATCCTTCAAGACAGTCAAGAGCACCTCCCAGTTTGGTATCATCTGCAAACACCCTAAGAGTGCATTCAACTCCTAAACCCAGATTTTTTGATGAATATATTGAAGAAAACTGCCCCTAGAACTGACCTCTGAGGAGCACCACTGGTGATGTAGCCCCATTCACTACAACCCTTTGAGCTGTGCCCTTCAACCATTTTTTTAACCCAGTGCATGCTGAACCTGCTCATCCCACAGATGTGGATTGTCCAAAAGGATTCCATGAGGGACAATAACAAAAACCTTACTAAAATCCCTAAAACTACATCCATCACCTTCCCTTCACCCATGAGGTGCTGACCTTACCATAGAAGATTTTAATTAATTAAAAAGGACCTTCATTTGTAGAGTTTTCTTTTAATTGAATAACTCACCCGTGCCATCATCCTGACTGAGTGACTGACAATATACACAACAGTATCTGATTTGTTTTCCACCTGCCTAATTTTCACACTGAGGCTCTCAAGCATATCATCACCAGTTGTAAGGGCTGTGTAGCCAAATGTCCCCCTTACATACAGCACAACATCTCCAACTCACCTGCTCTGCTTATCCCTCCTGAATATCCTACAGCTCTCTACCCCAGCACTTCAACCATGGGACTCATTCCATCCAATCTCACTAAAAGCAATGACATCATAGCTCTGGGAAAGGAGCAACACTTCCATTTTTTCTATATGTTTCTCATAGTGCATGTGTTGGTGTACAAACATTTCAGACGTGCTTCAGAAAACTCACTTCTCTTAGGAGTAGCATAAATGCTCCCATTTATGGCAACCCTCAGGCAACTCCATACCAAACCATGGATTTCTTTTAGCTCTCCTATTGGCACTGCCTTCCTCATCATTAAAACCCCCCTTATCAGTCCTGACAACTTATGAGCAAAGAAGTGTTTCCTCCATCAGGACAGGTGGATCCTATCAAGCCACGGTATTTTGTGTGTCTGAGTTTTCTGTATACATAAAAAATAAAAAAGTTCTGGTGGAAGCATCAATCGTGGAGCCAGATGTTGATGTCTTGTGTTTGCCTGCTTCATGCAGTGCCTCTCACTACTGAGAGGACTGAGGAAAACCTACCTGCACTACTAAATCTTCCAGATTTCTTCCCAGATGTCTGAAATCTCTTTTGATTGACCTTGGTCTTCTGTTGCATATCTTTGGTACCCATGTGAAAAAGCAGGACTGGCTAATAATCCAAAGGTTGTACTAAACTCATCAATCTCCTGGTGATGTTGTTAGTCAGCTATATTTTTCAAAAAGTTTGTTGTGCATTGACATCCAAAATTAATTTCCATCAGATGTGTAGAATAAATTCAGGACAAGATTCAGCACATAAATAATGATCCAGCTTCAATGGCTTCAAAGAGCAATAATAATTGATAACCTAATAATTTTTCTTTATTTAAGCAAATTTTCAGGACCATATATGTATGTTTTTACACTTATAGTCAATCACAGGATGTGTTCTTGTGTGTGTGTGTGTGTGTGTGTGTGTGTGACAACCTAGAGGGTTACCCTTGGACGAGAAGGAGTTTTCACATCTTCTGTTTATATGAGTATCATTTCTTTGGGAAACAGAATAGTTTGTTTACCTAAACCCAAAACAAGTAGAAAGTTAATTTCCAGATACAGGTCAGAAAAAGATTGTGTGAAAAGTTGTTCTTATGTGCCTGGCTCATGTCTGGATGAAATTTTCTATTACTGTCTTTAAAAGTTATTCAGGGAATCAGAAATAGACATTATCTATTATTAAAATAATATTCAGGAAGATACAACCAGAAGCATAACCTACATAATTTTTTGAGGAACAAGTTGAAAATATATGTTCAGTTGATGACAGAAGTCCCAGAAGAAATTTCTTCTCATGATATTTAAATACAATAACCTTGTATGATGCAGAGTTTTATAATTAATGGCAGTTATGCTGGACATACTTTGATAAGAAATGATGGACTTGCCGTTTACAAACATCACATTTTATGAGCAGGAAAGGAAATGCAGTCATAACAGGCCAAGAGACCAAGAAGTGATATAAGCTGTAATTTTGTGATAGTTTATCTTCTGCTGGCAAAGCAAAATAGTTCCCAGAGGAGCTGAATAATGCTGTAGAACTGGCTAGGAAATTACAAAAACAATTCATCAGTTGTCAGTGTGTTTAGGGTTATAGATTCCTTATTTGGAATAACAAAAATAAAATTTTGTCTTTAATCTTTCTGTTGTAGCTGGAGGATATGCTCATCAAATTTCCCCAACAGAAAGCTTCACAGAATTTCATCAGAAAAAGTCTGTAAGAGGAAACAGCAGAGGCCACTGTAACAATCTCTTGACAGTGAATAGGAAGAAAAAAAAAAAAAGGAAAAAGCATTTAGAGGTTTCCGGCATTATCTTTTCAGATTTTTTTTCTACTTCAAAGTAACAAGTTTTGTTTCCACACTTTCAATTGTAACTGAAGAATAGATTCTTCTTCACAGAATGAAAAAGATAATGTAACATGATATCCCAGATGCAAGTCATTTAATGAGAGTGAAACATAAAAGAAAAATTCAGGAATAATATTTAGCATCAGAACATGCTACAAGGAAGAACAGAGGGTGATGTATCCAAGTAGAAATTTTTAGCTCTATTTTTGCAACCTAAACTCATTTCAGCTGGAGTACAACATTAAAATGTCTTTCTCCAAGGTCAATACATTTTGAATCTGTCATCAGAGCTGTTATGAAGATGAATGTTTTCACCTTACAAAAAAAAATGGAAAGATAAAAATAACAACACAAAAAAGCTCAAAATCATCAGATCTTCTCAATAAAAGATTTTTTCAGCTCTATTGCTCTACTGACTTTTGATTGCTCTTCGCAATTTGAAATTCAGAGCTTCTGCAAAGGTCTTGAAGCCATCTTGATTGTTTTAAAATCAGCTATTTGTTCCCATGTCCCTGAAGAAAAATAACATGATTTCTGAAGAGAAAGATTTAGCCATACACTTTCATTTTCCCTCCTCTTTTCAATATATTCAGTGCTGATGTAAGTATTAGAGAATTAGAGAATTGAGAAAGAATAGAGAATAGAGTATTAGAGAATTGAAAAGTTGGTAAGCCTAAAGTGGCTTTAAAAGTAGGTTTTGTATATGTACTCATAGTTTCAGCTGAGATTCCTTGCCTTATGACTAGCTACCTGTTATAATGAATAAATTCCTACCTGTAATTTGAAACAAAACCATCATATATCAGACCCACTGGAAGAGAGAATGTGTATTTGGCACAGCATATATTATGTGCATGTGATCTACCTTTCATTGGAAAGCAGGGTACTAAACACCCAAACCTTGCAAGGAAATTATCAGTAATGGAATTAAATTAATCAAGTAAATAAAGTGAATAAATGAAATTAAATTCTGCTGCTTGAAAAGAGCTATCTTCCTACAAGCATAAGATCATTCAGGTATTCTACAGACAGTAGACCTGTGAAATCTCATGTCTTTTTGCCATCAGTTTTGACGCTGAAACAGAGGTTATCAGCACCTGAAATATTGCTCTGATAGTTATACTCTGATAGTCTACTGAGTCACATCCTAGCATAACTATGGAGACTGGGAAAATTATATTCTAGAAACAATTTGTATGCTAAGTATTGATTCCCATTTTGTTCATGTTATGTGGACAGAACCTAAATACTCTATATATTTTTTATTATTTATTGTTCAAAGTTTTTTCAGCGGTAGAAACAAGTGAAGTTTACTGAGTATGAAATAAACTTCTGCAACTTGTTGCTACAGGCAGCTATGGAGGCAGAGGCTTACAGATGTTCAAAGAAGGATTAGGTGAATTCAGGGTCATCAGGTCCTTGAATGGACAGTAAAAGGCTGCAGGAGTACACATCTGTTGACATGCTTAATACAATAGGCTTGGAAAGTACAAGGGGAATAAAGTGACTATCTTCATGCCATTGTTAGAACAGATACTGGACCACTGATCTAACCCAGTAGAGTATTTCTTATGTTTTCTTGATCACCAGACAGTGTATGTGCAGCTTCTGGATTAATATGCACCCTAAGAGTACAACTAGATTCTAATTTATTAAAACAACCACTTAAAATATAATGTTATATTTATTGCACAAAAAAAAAAAAAACCAACCAAAAACCCCAAAAAAACCCAAAAAACCCATGGAAAGCAAAAGAAATTAAAATCCCAATTAATTCTCTTCCCTCAAAGATAGGATTAACTACTACCTGTACCCTCCACAATAGCTTACAAAACATTCAACAGTGAAAGTCAAGAACAATTATGACAGCAGCTATGTAATCTGATGTTCTTGAGTAAACTACCATAAGAAACTTTGAAACATAGGATGGAATTCCCTTGAAGCAGTTTTTATTCAGAAATGGAACACAGCCGAGAACCTGATATTTTTGTACTTTTGTAACTACTGCTGCAACATATTTCTGTTCTATTATGTATTCTCAAATACATAATTCTCTGCCATAGTAGAAAAATGGATAATTCAGAGACATGATAAAGGTACACTTTTGAGCATAGTATCATGCTTAAAAATTGACCTGAGCATACAATATGAAGAACACAGATCCAGGAGAGAAAGACCTTGATTCTCCAGAGACTTGTACACCCACGAAGTATGCAAGAAAAGGCACTCACAAGCCCTGCAGCAGTGCTAAGATTCTGAGTGTTTGATTTGATAACGTTACTGTGAACTGAGGAAAACTATACCAGAAATGGGTAGTTTCATTTAGCCTGGTTAATATGGTATTTCCTTTGCTTATAATAGGCTAAAGGCATTTTACTGATGCTGCGAGGCCTCAGGACTGGGTCTTGTCAGGTTTGGTTAGCCTGGGCTTATTGTAGACTTGCCTGGAGCTTGCTTGATGCTCCTTAGCACTGATTTTCTAATGACAACGTGACTGTCACCCAGTTATTTTTAGTCTTGCTTAGCTTTGTGCTACTGTAACACGCAATACCTATTACAATAATTTTGGTGTGCTTCTGAAAGTAATAGTGATGATATGGTGTTATTCTATATAGAATGAGCTGTTTGTGACACTGAAATAAGAATGTGGCATAGAGGGGTACAAGTGTGTAATGCTGGCAAATGTTTAAAAAGTATGAACGTATTATATCAGAGGCACAAGGGATGTAACCAAGACACCAGTGGTCAATTCCTGATCAGTAAATGAGTGCATCCTTGGGAGCTGAGTAAAACCAGTTTTAGGGGCAACAAAGAAAATAAAGAACAAACCTCCATTACATGTAATGGACACCATGCACAGTAAATTCAGATATAACACAGAACTGGAGACCAATTAGAAAAAAGCAATACCCATGAGTGGATGACAGTGTGATGAGGAATTAACCATCAATATCATGCTCCTCTCAGCAAAGAGGAAATCCCTCACTTCTGAAGTATGCTTCTCCAGGTGAGGGCCTTGGGACATTGATGACTTTCTGTAACCAGTTCATCCAGTCCAAAGACCTTAAGACTCAGAGAAAGGATGAGGATATCAGGGGAAAAAATATAGCTATTGTATTGTGTTATTAGACTTTCCTGTATTCAGCAGATGATTTAAACTGATTTTGCTGTCATTCTAACTAAGCTGTTAATCTTTGTTTTACATTTATTATATTCTAAATTATGTGCCACATAGTCAAAACAGCAGAACAACACCCAGTCAATTCAGTTTCCTGACACCTGAGTACAACATCATTTCGTCTTGCTCTTCTTATGACCTTTAGTCATATCCTGGCTTCTATCAGGGCATCCTGGGTGATGTCTAGTCAGGACTGGATCACTATGACTGAGCATATCAGCTTGAATGATCTCTTATTTTGGACTTTGGAAAAGACATATGGCCTTAATAAACAGCCACTTTAATATGTTTTTCTTGTCACATAAAATAGTAAATAATGACTTGTATAAACAGATGATTAAATCATGGTAAAGCTTTACTCTGTATATATATTATGCATTATAATATATATACATTATTATATACAATATATATAATATTTTAGATTAAATCAATTTACTAGACTTTATTTTGAATGATAATAACACATTTATCCCTGTTTATTAATTTTTTGTGTACTACTTTGCACTGTTAGCTGTTACATTGTTCTTTTTTTTTTCATGTGTGCAATGAGAGCATTTTGTAATAATTCAGAGGTAAATATTTGACTTGTACACAATATCATTATTCTTTAGCTTTGGATAACTAGACAACCTTTCAGGGAAAAAGTTATGCAATACATATTTAATTTAAGGAAACAGAAAAATTATTCACAATGGATAATACCCAAGAAAGGAAAACAACACAAAAATAAGCTTCAAACTTTTCTGTCAAACTGAACTGAAACATTTTAAAATTATGCCAGAAGAACATGGTGTGTTATGAGGCAATGTCAAAGGAAATATAGATATTAAAAGTGTTCTTCTCTTTGTCTTTTTTTTTTTTTTTCAAATAACACTGAAGAGCTTCGTCTGCCATGGTGTTTGGTCACAGAAGGTGCTGGTTAAATTTATACTTTGGAGTGACACCCTGGAGGTTTGAAGAGCTGAAAATGTATCAATAAAGCTGTTATATATAGCACATCCTATAAACCAAACAATGAGCTTCTGAATGAAAGGAGCAACCTTTCTTTTACCTTGAAAAGAAATACATCAGCATGATTAAAATTTTGTGAGTAATTTCTTCTCCTCCCAGGGCAGAGTACCAACCAGACACATCTCCTCTTTACAATGCTACAATGACAATTACCTTCGTGTAGCTAAGGAAGCATTTGGAGGTTTAGAAGCACAGCAGACAGATGTAGAGTACTATGACAGATTTTTTGATTTTTTTTTTTTATTTGTTTACAAAGATAGTATTGCTGAATCTGCTAGTTAGGACTAGCAATCTCAAAACATCAGTTGAGAATCAGACCCTTGCTCAAGGGTATGAAACAGCTGCTAGAAAAAATATAATAACTTTCTGCTTTCAGTCAATACCTCACTGGACACCAACAGTCTTCTCTTTTCTTTAGTCTGACCTCAGCTGGTCTGTGTTTTCCCTTTATTACTTTTCTCTCAAAGTCTAACATGCTTCACAAGTACATTTCACAGGCTGAGCACATAGCAGCTCATTAAGCCTGGATCAATCACTCTTCCCCATCTCATTTTTTCCTTTCCCAATCCCCAAGATATCCATGGGCAAATATTTAATTATTTTTTTTATCAGCATTACCCAGTGCTTGGAGAATAAAGTCTTTCAAAAAATCAGCCTTTATCTGGATTCATAGTAGTGACGTTTAGGGCAAAATACATCTCTTTGAAAAATAATGTTATAGTTAACTAGTAGTCAATAAAGAGCAGCAATAGAAGTTCCTGAAGTGTGATCACAGTCTGTGTGAACACAGAAATTTTATAACAGATCAGATGAATCAAACTTCAGCAGCATTTGCAAAGGGTACTCAGACTGGCTGCTCCAAATGTGAATACCCATAGTCATATGAATGCCTTCTTTTAGTCTGCAAAGACTTCTCTGCAAAGATTTCTTCTCATGACTGCAGAGGAAAACAGGGTGATAATTCAGATTTGGTATTTAAAATTTAAATTTCCTGATATTGGCAAATCAACCTCAGTGAACTAACTTTTAGAAGGTGGTAGACTATCGTTTGAGGTCAAATAACATGTGATTCCTCCTTACTGGTGTGTAACAAAATAATCCAAGGTGCCAAAGGGTTGGACTAGGTTCTGATCAGAACACAGAATTTCACATAGGTAGCTCATAGAATTTTTTTGGTTGGAAAAGAGCTTTGAGATCAAGTCCACCACTAAACCATGTCCCTAAGCACCACATCTACATATCTTTTAAATTCAGCTTCCCCGGCAGCCTTTTCTATTGCTTGACAACCATTTCAGTAAAGAATTTTTTCCCTAATATCCTATCTACATATTCCCTGGCACAACTTGAGGCCATTTATTCTTTTCCTACTGCTAGTTACTTGGGAGAAGAGACCAGCTGTTTGGGAGAACAGATCCCTATATTGCAGATGTTTATGCATAACTGGAAGAGGTCTGGCTTCACTGTTTCAAGAACATGTTTGCTAAAGAATCACAAAATGGAAGTCTGGGATCATGAGATGTGCTGCCAAAACTTTTTTGAGATGTAGCATTAGTTCTCATGCATAGGAAATAACATTACTGAATATATTTCCACCTGTTGGTGGGTGTGTCACATTTCAGCTGCTTCTATAAGTTCCAGTAGGACATCCTCACTGCTTCATTTCTTTTTGTTGTTTTATTACTCTATTATGTGATCTTGAGTTCAACTGATTTCAAACGAATGGTACATAACTGCTATCTAAAATTCCATGGTTGTCAGCAGAAAGAGTAACCAGTACTTAAATGATTTTGATTATTGAGTAATACTTATCATACAATTGATTACAGTAACAGTGACAGTGATTATGGAGTAAAAAATAATACTAATGTAGCCCACAAAGAACTAGGGCAATTTTTACTGCCAGAAGTGTTTAAAATTTCCATTTTTTCTCAGTGTTTAAAACAATTCACAATATTCTAGTATATTTATGGCTTCACCCATTGGAGATCATAGTCTTCCGAATCTACCCAGAACAGATGAGTTATAAAGAATCAAAAAAAGTCGCAGTAATAAAAATAAAGATCAAAATTCTTTCAAATGAAAAACAGGGGAGATTGTCAAAAAGATATGTTGGCCATGCTATCACAGAAAACAAATTGGCTTGCAGAACCCAAGATACAGAATTTTACTGCTCTTTACTAGCTACTATTTCAGTATAGCTTGAATACCTGCACAGGTTTATTTAACAACAACATATTTCACAGAGCTGGCATATCACTGACTCTTGGCATACTGCATGTCTTGCCAGTAACATAGTTAGAGATCTTCTCTCATCCCTTTTTCTAATTCTGCTTCCACCTGGTATTCTTTGCCTGATGAAATACTGTTATATTTTTTGTCTAAATAATTCACTACATATACTCCTTGCATAACTTCATAGGAGCTGAACTCCTTTCCCTTGCAGTAACAGAAAGAACTGTGCAAGCTCTGAGCTCAGTATCCCCTCCTCACCTCATTATCCAGGACAGTTCAGGACCCACACAAGTCCAAAAATTATTATCCTGACCTGGCTGTACACACTGGAGTCAAGTTTTCATCCCAATATTAAGATGGCCTCATATCCTACTGGGTTACACAGTTCCTAACTTTTCTTCCTATAGCCTCATATGTGAATGTCAAGTGGACTCTTGAGTTCGTGGAAGCAATACATATAAGTCATGTAAAAAAAGCCTTTGATAAAGTATGAAAGAAGGAGAACATACATGAGCAGGATTTACAAACTAGAGCTGAACTGAGATACACACTGCTGTAGTATGGCATTATTTGAGAAAAATCAGGTACAATTGGTTTGGAAAAGATGAGATAACCTATTTCAGGAAGCGTGTTGAAATATCATTGTAGAAGAATATCCCCTGCAGGTAGAATAAAGAGGTCAAAGTAAGCTTCAGGCACTATCTACCTCTCCTGCTGGAGAGGGAAAGGCAAGCTTCAGCAGCAAGTCAGACTGACAGCTTTGGGATTTAGAGAAACTCATATTTCTAATCATTATTTCATCTTTTCAAAGTATTTCAGATGGTTTGTATTCATCAATATCTATCTAATAACTCTGGTCTTACTAAAGATGAATTTTATAATTATGAAAATAACATAGCTTATCTGATTATAATTCATATATATATTATATATATACTTTTATATTTCCAACAAAATCTCCTCAATTCACTTCAGCAATATGGTGATTATAAAATGAGCCTGTGTTTGATCTGAATTTAGCCTTGTGTAATAAGTAGTTTTATGAGAAATCCTTCAGTCTGTTGGGTAATATTCACTTGCATGTCCTGGACAGAACTGTCTAAAAGTGGACACATCCACAAGCCTGTAAAAAAAGTGAGACTACCTCAGTTGGAAGGCAAAGATTCTATGAACACGATGTAATCTTCTCTCTTATGTTTTGAAACAGAATCTTCAGAAACCTATTTCACTCAGTCTGTCTTCTTAATCTGATAGAAGGGTTTGAAGGAAGTCAAGAGGAAAATGTTGCTTCAGTCTCTCCAAGGTTTCCTATTCCCTCGCAAATTCACCTCATTTTTCTGAAGATACAGCTAAAGCTTAACCTCATTCACAAGGGTTTTGTGCTTTGTCCATTATCAGTTCTCAAAAGGTAATCTAAAGGAGGTAAAACAGAAAGGATAAGGGTAGGATTCCTTCTTCAGCGAATCACTGTTGGCTGCAGCTCCAGAATGAGCACATTTTGCTCCCAGAAGTGCTGAGCTCAGTGAACTCAGTTTCCTTAAGCCTTTGCCCCTGGAGGTGAGGACAGAGCTGCTTCCCCAGAAGCCATCAGTGAGGCTGAGTGGTTTCTTTTCTGCCTTCTGTATCCCAGTGTACTCTGTAATAAAATAGTTTTCACAGCAGTGTTAGGGTAAGCCAAATTAAGTCAGCAAGACAGAAGTAGCCTCATGTTTCCCAATTGATTCATGCCTGGAAGTTGAGTCTTCAGCCAAGGTGCAAGAAATAAAGGCAATTTTTAAAAAGACACTTTTTCCACATTTGTAATGACACTCTCATGTATCTCAGGCATTGCATTATATATTAGAACACAAAGGTGGTAAGAACCAGCAGCCACCCTTACTTCCAAGTAACATGCAGAGATTTCAGTTCATTATCAATAATTTAGAATCAAGTTCCCAATAGGATTATGTATCTTGACAGAGCATTAACCTTTTGGATACAAAATCCCCTGTATTTTGATGATATTGAATACACAGAAGTAACCTTATCTATAATTATAATTTTCTATTATTCCATTTGTTTCCTGAGTTGTAAAGAATTCAGATTCTGTAAATGAATAGTAAAGAATGACATTATTTTTCAAGCAATTGAGTATCTAAAATATAAAGATCCAAATTCTAATTAAATTTTACTATATGTAAGTACAAAAAAAAAATCCACTGCATTGAATAGAAATTCTGATTCCAGCAATGTACAAAATCACCAATAAATAAAAAATTTCAGGTAATGTCATATACTTATCACAACTACAAGTGTGGGCCACTCCTTTGAATATTAAAAAGGCAGATAAACATTTTATGTTTGAAATAAAAATGATATAAATAAGTTTCTTGTGCAGTAAATGTAGCTATTGATATATTTTAACAGAAAGAATGTGAAATTAAGTAATCTGCTTACCATCTGAAAGAAGATTAAAGATGTGAGAGAATTCAAAAGAGAGGGATTTATGGACTGAGGGGAAACCTTGTGTTCTGTCCACCAAAGAGTTTTATTTTAGTGGTTTTATGTCTGCTTTTATTTTCTAAATAAAAATAATAAGAAAAAAGTAATAATTAAGAGCAATCTTTATCTGATATTCATTTTGAAAGCCTATCTAGGAAAGAAACATGCTCAAGATGGTCAGAATAGCATAGTTAGTCACTATGATGTAGGTATGGAAATGGTGTTTTCCAACTTACTTTTTGTCCTTAAAAGGTCTGTATGTAGCTCTTCAAGCTGCAGTTCTGAGTGAAAAGAATTTTTTATACTTCCTGGTCTATCATTCTTTCTAAGAGTCCAGCACATCTTGAAGTCTTTCAGAACTGTCATGCTACTAATAAGGAATCACAATTCTAAAGGTTCCCCTGTTTCAAAAATTCATGTGCATACAGAGAGGGTATCTCCAAAATAACTGAAAAATAAATTTGCACCATAAGAAAGGCTTTGATAAAAAATATTTCACAATCTAAGTAAATCCCAAAATACAGAGTTCTCTTTTGTCCATATGAAAATGCTGATAGTGCACAAAATTAAAAAAATCTCCATTCACAAATTCCTGATTTTCTGAAAAAAGTAGGAAAATCTAGAAAAATACAGGGCCATTCACTACAAAGGTAAGATTGAATTAATCTCAAATTAACAAATGTATTCTCTTGGGTATTAAGCAAATAACAGTCTGTAAAGAAAAAAAAAAATTAGTGCAAGTCCTTACTATACTTCATAAATGACTGGTTTTAAAAGAAAGAAAAAACAAACCCACTAACACATAGGAAATAAAAGTGACTTCCTTTACTGTTCTCTGCTGAGACCCAATTTCAGAGAATCCTGTGTTAAAAAATTTACTGCTCTGAAACTTAACTGTGGAGTATGATAAAGATTTTTGCTCTTAATTTTTCACTCAGTCCTATTCATATGAGTAATCTACAGGATCTGGAAAACATTCATAAATTATGAAGTCAAGACTCAAATTTTCCAATGTTTATGGTGTGACTTCTTCATGTGAACAAAAGGAGAAAAAAAACATTTTGTTTCTACCACTGACCAAACCCAAAGCTTTGCATTTTGCATGAAGGAAAGGGAAAGGAACAAGCAGTTTCATGGTGGTTTAGGAAATGGTAGCAAAGACCAGTCCTGCAAAAAAAGTGGGACCCAACTCTTTCTTCGCCAGTGGGTGCATCCTTCAAAAGCAGACCCACTGCCCGGGGTCGTATGGCACCCAGAAAGAACAAACCACAGAAATTATAAGATCAATAAACGTCTGCCAGGTGATACCAACCTACTTTTGAACGCTGGGTGCCCAGGGGAGGTTCCCCAAAGGACGCTGCCTGCCTCAGCCTTTCCCTCTTGCATTTTCTCTCCGGCAAGAGGAACAGCACGAGCTTTATTCTTAGAAGTAATGAATGAAGCTGAAGGATGCTCTGCCAAGCCATGCAAAATTAATTAGGTCGAGGACTCGGGTGGCTGCAGGGTGACTGTTCCACTGACATTTTTAACCAGAATTTCTGTAGCACAGCAGCCCTGACCTGCCATCCCAAAGATCAGCATTATGGGATATGCTCATCAAATCACTGAGCATAATCGTATTTCTTTTTATAACTGTCATGGCTTCTTTCCTACATGCTCATTCCCCTCTCTTTTTGTCCTGCACTATATTTATTATTATTATTATTTTGCCTACAAGAAAGGAAAGGTTTCTGAAATAGAGATTCTTTTTTTCCTTTGTGCAACAGCTCCCTCTAGTGTTTACTCTTTTTTTTTCCCCTTCTATTTCTTGGAGGAAAAAAATTCAATTTATACGAAGATTTTAAAGAAAGTAGTTTCTTTAGCCATTATTCTGTGTTGAGAACGTAAATAATAAAACTCAGTGTTGCAAGATTTATAACTAGAGGCTTGATACCTGTTCAATGAATAGACTTTATCAAAAGTACTAAACAATAACTCTGCATTAAAATGACTATAACTGAAACTGCCTTCCCTTGAACAGATTCTTTCACTGCTTTTCAAACTTTCAAAGGTTTCTATGGGATTTGATGGCAGAGACTGACGTGCTCGCAATCTATTTATTTTTCTTGTTCCAGTAACAGACATATCTGAGTACGTAAATATATAAGCTGACTAAATGTCCAGACTGGTTCATGGATATGCAGATGTGCTCTTCAGATCTCTCTTTCAGAAGACTATGAATAGCAAAGTATTGGATTAAAAGGAAAAAAAAAAAAAAGGAAAAGGAAAAAAACCCAACACACTCCACACTCAGGCACAAATATACCCATTGGGGGGGGCTGATTGAGTTTCAGCAAACTGCAGAGCAACAAACAAGACACGGAATGGAAAATTAATTTATGAAGAATTGCAAAAAAGAGGAAAGGAATACAAAACAGTGAGTATGAGAAGCCAAAGTGCTAGGGAATGAATGATAAACTGGATCAATAATCCTTGAAAGCAAGGAGTTCACTGCTCTTATCCAGGTCATCTCTTTGCACAGTGTATGCCCTAGATCTGAAGGAGGTGGATTTCTTCTCCCCAGGCAGAGCTCCCAAACACTGTGGTTGTGGTTATTTTCCAACCCTGTTTGAAACCCTATGCACAGGTGCACATCCACCATAATGAATATCCAAATCTCCCATTTTCCGGATGAGAAGGCTTTTCATCCATCAGCAGTTCCAGCAAAATACCATTAATTTTGAATATTCAGTGTGGCGGCTGTCCCAAAGATCACCCAACATGAGCAAATAGTTACAGCAGATTAAAGGTAAAAATGCAATTACTTAGCATTCTTTTAAGTAACTTGGTATAGATCTCTAAAGTATGTTGGACCTAAAAGACTAAGTTTTACATCAATTTGTTTGAATTAAGGTTTAATTTTTTTTAAGAGTGTTGTCAGAAAAATAATCTTAGAAAGTTTCTCAACTTTAAAATAATCATAAAAACATGTAAAAAACACATTATCTTCACTGGAAGTCTATTTATGAACTATGAACAAAATTTCTTCTTGTTTATATTTTTTGGCTACTTTTCTGGAACCTCAGTTTGTAATGCTGGGATATTTTAACTATTAGGTAAAAAATCAGCTAAACTGACCAGTGGATTTTAATGAATTATAGGTAATTTAATTGAGGAAAATAAAAGTTGTGCTATTAAATCAAGAGGCTCCACTACTTTCCCCTCTGGCATTAAAAATACTACTTATTTTTCACAAATTCCCACCATCAAATATACTGACATTTCATTCATGTCAATGTTGTCAGATCTTGTGCTGTCAAGATGACATTTTAGGCATAAACCTGAACAAAAATCCATGTGATTCTTCAGAGATAGACACATGAGAGTCTTCTGAAATGAAATATCTGGGTATTATGCACCTGTAAACATAACTGCTTTACAAAACAAGTATTTAAAATATCGTGTATATAATATATATATAAATGCACATCTCAGAGCAGTCATTTTATGTTAAGTACTACTGTGAATAAAAAGTAAAATTACAAATATGTCTTGAAACACAGGAAATTTGTGTGTTTTAGGGGACATTAAAATTAAGGAGGAAAGTTCCTGGTGTTGTACCCAGCTGTGCTTTTGTAACACAGCAGCTCCCTGTCTTCTGGAGCACCCTACAGGAACATGAAGGGTTCTGGCAGGTAAGTGACTTGATGGTCTTTTCTGTGCTTGGAAACAGTAGAAAAAAGAAAGATTAAAACATTTCAAGGCACATTTGCTGAAAATCTAGAGGAAGAAAATTCAACCTACATATTTGTGAGCAGGAATTTGACTGCAATGAGGGCACAGCTGGGGTTTTCCAGTCTCCCTCAGAGCTACAACACTGCCAACACTGTTGGCCCCCGGGCATTGGATTACTGAGACACCATACAGTGCTGTTGGGGTGACTGCCTGCACCCAAGATGGTGATTAGCAATGAATTGAATTGCCTCTTCCAACTCTCCAAGCCCTGAGTAAGGATGATGTCCCAGGGTGGTGAGTAGATATGGACTGAAAGCTTGAATTTAGAGCTCAGTTCAAAGACATAGAAAAGATACAGATATTTGTAGCTATGTTGGAGCCAGTGAATATAAACCTATGGGAATAAAAGATAAATGTTTGCTGGTTGTTATTTTAGCAGGGAACAGGAAAAAAATATATCCTCTTTATGTTTTGTGCTATTCAGGGCTTCCCAGGTGATATTTCTGTGTCAGGTCGGCACCAGCTTTCCACCAGGGACAAGCACACTTTCTCTGTTCCTGCTTATGTTTCAGATTTTCTCACTTTGCATAGCTGTACTCTGGAAATAAAACCAGCTCACGCATTTTAATTACACAGGAGGCCAGTTCTGTCAGGTTGTGCCAAAAAGTCTGATCCCTCACAGTCCGACAGGGGGGAGGCCCTGGACTAAAGGGAGCCTCTCAGTCTCACAGGGCTCAGTGTGGCTCAGCTGATTTTTTTTTATTATTTTTCATGGCATATTAGATATATAAACAGATCATATGTGTGTGCATATGTGCCTGTTGGAACACATGTTCATCCTCAAAGCTGGCTGGACCTAGGGGTATAGGGCTGCAGCTACCTCCACTCTCATGGGTTACTACTGGCTTTCAGGAGCTCTGTGCCACTATTTCATATATTGCATCCTCAAACAAAACATTAGCAGAGAAATCACATTTTCTATTTGAGGAGGGCTTGTTTATTTTATGGAGTGGACTTTTGAATAAACTCTTTCCTGAGAAGATTTTGTTTGTATTCTTTGTCACAGAGCCTCCTCAGCCTTTTCAATATGCACTGTAATACTAAGCCTAACTGTATGAGGGAAATAAAAAATGGCTGCCTGTTGCACTTACTTTGTAGAGGGATAGATCTTTTTTTTTTTTCCCTCATGAAAAAAAAATTACCTCAGTATGAGAAAATGAGACACAGGCAGAATATAATCCAAAATACCTGAGCAAATTTATGGATAAGATTATTTATTTCTTTATTCAGGATTTATTGTTTTAGACAGCATTAATCCTTCAGTAAAGTTAGCTATATTGGAATACAACAAGGAACAGCTACTTCTTATATTCTTTTTTTTTTACATTTTTTCTTGACTTGCAATGAACTTTGGCATAATCTTTTTATGAGTCACCATCTTCTGCAGCGAAGAAAATGTCTGACTGTTGATTTTATAACCAGCTGTAGCCAGCATAAATGCTAATGCTGACACCTGGTGAAAGTGAGTCTCAGACTAGCTAACCAACAAAACCCTCTTGCTTGTAAACACACATTTGGAAGTGTTCTGGCTATAAGAAAAAACTGTGCAGTTATGCAAAGAGGATCTATAGAAAAAGTTTGTGGATATTACAAAGATCCAAGAGAGACAATTGTAAAGAGTTTGCTGGTGCTTCCGAGGAAACGTATAAGCACAAATTGATTAATACCTTTCCCCCCACACAACCTCTCACGAAAGTAGGTCTCACTGAAATCTGTCTTCAAGATTATATTGGACCTCTTTAAACTGAGTTTCTTCACTTCTGGGAATACTTCAGGTTTCTGTGCAGCCATGAGCAAATGCTGGTGGGGTGTTTACAATAAGCAGCTATCTTGGGCTGTGCCTACAACAGCAGGCAGGGTGACATAGCAGGAACTGATCTGGAGGGTAAAATGTTGGCTCCCAGCATCCATACCAGTTTAGAGGCCTTAACTTCAGATGATTTCTAGTGCACTTCTGTAGACTAAACACTTGCTGGATATTAGAGCACTCCTGTACCCCAACTTTTGGGAGAGTCTCAACTGAAACCTCAAGTATTCTCCTTCCTGCAAAAGCATGGCAAGCAGGAGCAGTGAAGAAATTTGCTTCAAAAGCACTCTGCCCACTCAAACAACCATGCTAATGGAGGCACCTGATTAAATGACCAGATTAGGGTTCTGAACACGGAAAGTGAAGAAAAAGATATTATTCTGGGTCCTTGTCTCATTGCAGGAGGCTGACTCAGTTTAGGAACTTAAACCAGATGCCTAAAGTTGATGCTGAGCTCTCTATGGGACCTACTGTTCAATCAGGATGGATGTACTTCTTTTTTTTTTCCTGTCTTTTTCTTTGCAGCCTGCTGGCTTACTTGTTGGCAGCATATTCTGCAGCTTCTAGATAATACTTGTCACGCATAAATGTACCTAAAACATAAGCAAGGTATTATCTTTCTCTACACTGTAGATACATTAACACTCTATCTGACATATGTACTTGCATTAGCTGTGAGCCGGAAGCTTTTCTGCCTTCAGAAAAGCACACCACGTAAGTTCTGGTTCAAATCTGATATCAACAAAATCCCTCTAAAGTTGCTTTTCACTGAATGTAATATTCTCCAAATCTCACTTCAGAGAACAACAAGGATGAGCTGAACAGAAGGAGGCTTTAGACAGCTGGCTCTGACTGTTGCTAATGCTGATGCTGAAATAAAGGTGGCGTTTTCTGATGGGACTTTCTGCAGTGCAGTGCCTTTCCAGCTGCTTGAGCTTAATCGTATGAGCTCCTGTGGAGGTCAAACACATCTTTTCCTCAGGCAGACAAGGAGGACATGGGAGAGTCTGTAATGCAGTGGTTTGGGCAGTTCCCCATGCATTCATTTCATTGTTTACATTGCAAGGGAAAAAATTACTTCTACATTCAAATAAGAAGCTTTCTACTGACAACCTGCCTTGAGTAATTCTTGAGGGTGGAACTCTTATGTTCTGCTCATGAGAAATGGACTGCTTCAAGGAACAGAGTAATATAAGCCAGTACACACTGAAAAATGGTGTAAGTGATACTGAGGAATTCCTGAACGCTTCAAACAAAGGCATGTTTGTCCCTTCATCTCATAGCAGGCAGACTTGATGTGAGACTATTGAGCTCAGTACCAACAAAGAAGAATGGCATCTATAACAATGATATGTAAAAGGAAGACACCAGTATATGAGCAAGAAGCTAATAAATGATCCACCAGTGGAAAAATATCAAAGCATACAGCACTGGCATTAAATTTTGTATAACCATGTGGTGCATTGACTCAGGCGGGATACCAGTTACCCACTATTGCTTCTATCTTCACCAGGACAGTGGAGAGAAAATATAATTAAAGGTTCCTAGGTCAAGATATGGACAGAGAGAGCTCTCAGCAGTCACTGCCATGGAAAAAGCAGACTTGACTCGGGGAAATCTATTTAAATGATTACCAATCAAATCAGATTACCAAATCAAATTACCAAATAAAATCTAAATCTCAATAAACCTTCCCCTCTCCCTTTTTCCCAGGCTCAACTTAACTCCCAAGTTTTTCTACCCTCTTCAGCCCAGTCTTGCAGGGGGAAGGGGAAGGAGAATTGTGGTCAGTTCATCACACTTTATTTCTGCTGCTTGTCTCTCCTCAGGAGTTAGGATTCCTAACACTCTTCCCTTGCTTCATCATGAGGTCTCTTACATTGGAGACAGTTCTCCAACAACTTCTCCAATGTGAGACCTTTCAATAGGCTACAATTCTTCAAGACCTATTCCAGAATATGTCCCTTCCACAGGGTGTAATCCTTCAGGAACAGACTTCTCCAGCGTGGGTCCTGCACAGGGCCACAAGTCCTGCTAGGAGCCAGCTAAGCATGGGCTTCCCACAGGATCACAGTCTCCTCCAGGGCATCCACCTCCTCCAGAGTGGGATCCTCTGTGGGCTTCAGGTGGATGTCTGTTCCTTCATGGACTGTGAGGGCTCACCCTGTCTCACTATGGTCTTTACCATAGGCTGCAAAGGAATCTCTGCTCTGAAACCTGAAGCACATCCTCCCCTTCCTTCTTCATTGACCTTGGTGTCTGCAGCGTTGTTTGCCTCACATATTCTCACTCCTTCCATCGGACAAAAATGCACAGGGTTTTTTCCCTCTTCTTAAGTATATTAACCCAGAAGTGCTACCACTGTTACCGATGGGCTTGGGCTTGGCCAGGAGCAGGTCTGTGTTGGAGCCAGCTGGCATGGCCCTGTTGAATGTCAGGGGAGCTTCCAGCTGCTTTTCACAGAAGCCTTACTAGCCCCCCCCCTCCTTACCCAAACCTTGCCATACAAACCCCAATACAAACCAACAGTTCTGGGGTGAGTTTGAAATTGTTTCTGGATGCCTATTAACAGTGACAGAATTGGGATACATACAGGGAAAAAATATGTCAGGTTGATTCCAAGGTAATTTCATGTGTGTTTGAAGAATAAATAACTGTACTTGCCGTGACCTAGGAATTAAAAAAAATCAAGGGAAGTCACCTATTACCAGATATAAATGTTGCACTCCACCTAAAGTAATTAAGCAGCAGCTGTAGCAACAAAATATCAGACAGATGTCTCTAGGAGCTTCCTGAACTCTAACTTGTATTTAAATTTGGCAGACCTGATAAGAATCAGGCATAACCAATGTTCAGCTATTTACTCTGAGAGAGTAAGAAAAGACATAGTTGATTAATATAATTGCCTCGCACCTCAATTAATATAATTGTCCCATATCTCATTAGACCTCTAACCCTTGCTGTGCATTAAAGACTTTATACCAAGTAACTTTTTGGCACCACATCAGACAACTACTTTCTAAATTTAATGCAACGTATAAGCAAAGTTACCTTCAATTTTTATTGCTTGCCGAAAGGTTGGTGTTTGGTGTTTTTGCACACAACAACTGTGAGTCATGGGACTTCTGCCCCTCTGAATGCCACGTCCTCCCCTAAGTATAAAAGTTAGGATTACAACCAGAATATTGGAAATGCTGAGTTTCAGATGAAAACAAATATTTATGCCCTGGATAAAAGAGGTCATGTTCATTCTCAACATAAAATTATTTATTAAGTCAAAGGTTTTTAAAGTAAAATTTTGAAATTTACAAAGGAACAAAGATTTTAAAAGAAACTTGCACTAACAACTTTTTCTGCCTGGAATGAAATATGCATAAGTTTTTGTACAGATCTGGCAAACAGGTCTCTTGGATTGTCATATGGAACAAAGTCATACATTATATGAAATGAAGCTAGGAGCATTGCTGGCTATTTCGACCAAAATCACTTTTATGAATTCAACCTTCCCAAAAAACTCCAGAAGTTAGGTTTTCTGTGAAAATTAAGGTCACTGACGTCAATGACTTTTTTTCTAATTTGGCAGTTAGTTTGAAATGGATGAAGCTGTGTAATCAGTGGATTTTGACTAAAATAAGAAACCATACACTTGAAAAATATCTTGAACTTATGTTTCCTAAATGTGGAATGGTGAAGGATTTCATAAACTACACTGTTTTATAGCTTTTAGTTCAAATTTAGCTGAATACTGAGCACCAAAAAATCAGTTCCTTTTGTACAGATGCAAAAATCCTCTGCTGAATTTGCATAACTAGGTATATTCTTTCTGCATACTGTTTTTCTCAATGAAAGAAAATACTTCCAAAAAGCAAGAAAAAGCTCCAATTATCTAGACTAGATCTGAGTTTTCTCACATTCTAACTAAGCTGGGGTTTGGGGGTTTTTTGCATACTCAGTTAGGAGGTGGTACCTTAAGGGACTTCAGCTTTGATATAAATTCTGTTTTGGTTTAAATTCAAGGAGCTTTTAGCAAAATTTTGATTTGTCATAATGAAAAATAAATGCATTAAGTATACATACTTCTGTGCTATTGAACTTCCTAAAACAGTTTTATGAGGAGTCATGCAATTTATTTTTTTTTTTCATTTATCTGCAGCCTTTTAAAATAGGAAATGTCAAAAAGCAGCACTTTCCCTGTGGCTCAGGACTCAAAAAACACTGCAGTCTTTTTCAGTCTTGTGCATGTGCCTACTGCAACTTCTTTTCATCTCTATCTGTAGGCAGTCTATCATAGCACAGAGGGACATGCAGAATACTGCTTGGTAAACTGAAGAAGTTCTACAGAGAATTAAAATCTCCTTCAGAATGGTAAATTGCATTATTAATGTTGGCTAGGATAAAAGTAACTCTGGGGACCGAGTTACAGAAATTAGGCTGCATGTTATGGTAGTCTTCCAGCTGGTATCATCTCCTTCCCAGGATTATCAGAGGGGAAAACAATAATGGAAATCTATATGTTTAGAGAACCTGTGATGTTTCAGGTTATACCTCCATAATAGTATGAAATAAAGCCAAATCCCTGCTGGACACACACCCGAGCAACCTGCTCCAGCAGACCCTGCTCTGAGCACAGAGTGGGAGTAGGGGCCTCTAGAAGTTCTTTCCATCCCCAGCTGTCCCTTTGAAGTTAGATACTTTAAATAAACATTTAAAGATTAAATAATTTGTCCCTAATGTGCAACTACAATAGGTAGGTTGTTAAAAAAAAATCACCAATAATAATATATATATTATTACATACTTGAAAATAATTATTCCTCTTCAAAAAGAGGTAGTTTTTAAATGAAATTTTATCATTCATTTCTAAAATAATTACAATACAGATAGCATCAGGAAAGTATTAGATAATATCTTTAAGCATTAATAAAGGAAATTATAGAAACTTTTCTGCTTTCACACTTTTGCAGTATCAGCTATACATTCTTTCAGGCACTTGTAGCAAAAAAAAAAAATTAAGCCTTTCATGTAAAATTAACCCAGAGATACTTCAGAGTAAGTATCATTACACCAAAATATTTTTTATTGCACCTAAATATATGTCATTGCACCTTACATATTCCAGCATTCCAGTGGCCTAAATTTTACATTTTATAGAACTGTATAGCAGTGGGAAGAGAAGAGTAGACTTGGCTTTCTGTCAAGGTAGCATTGCAAAAAACATTTGATTGAATCTAACAAAATTAAGGCGGATTAACTAAATGAATCAGGTTTGTTGTTTGGTTTTTTTTTTTTGGTTGGTTGATTTTTGATGGGTCAACAACACTACTGATATGAGTCAGGAACCTTCTGCTTCAGAAGAAATTAAAAATCTTGACTCATCTAAAATATTTGAACCTATGTGTTTTTTCCAGTTACAAAATGGCTTTTTATTTTGGAGGTGGGTAGTATTTTGTCTCTCAATGATGCTTTTGCAGCCTCATTAATCAAGCAGGTCAACAGAATGGTTCTGAGATATGATTTGTTCCTGTCGCCCTCAGATGTTACCTATGAGTCAGTCCTCAAGCATTCAATTTAATTCCATCTCCTTCAGGACCATGGATCTATTTCTTTAAGAATTGAGAATGACAAACTGGATTTTAAAGTTTCTCTTCTTTGTTATTGTTTTTTTTTCACCCTCTGTCCTTTCACCCTCCACCCCAAACACAGGGGCTTCTGCAGTTTCTTTCCTGTCTCCAAAAATTTTGAGCAGTTAAGCTTCACAACAGATTTTTGAGCCTTAGGTAAACATCTAGCAGACAACTAATGCCTGGTATCCCTGGGAGACCAGTGATGAAGCACATAAAGGTTACTTTTCCTCTATGTGTGCCAAGCCCTATCAGATCAGATGGGGCCCACATAGCCTTGAAATTTGACTCTGCTACTCACACATGTTTGTGCTATGCAATTTAGGCATTTCTTACAGTTCTAGCTGTCACCATCTGTCACTGCAAAATGAGACAATATTTGACAAAACTCGTTACCATTTCTATTTTGATAGTGCAGAAAAGAGGAAGGGGCTGTTGTAGTCTTCATGTGATACATTAATGAAAAAACTTCCATTTAGTTAAAAGGTCTGTGTCTGTATGTTTATTTATATAAAGTATAGAATACCACATCATTAACAGAATTACACGTTTCATTAATGCATGATACAAAGGCAGTATTCCGTTCATTAAGGATATTACTGTCTGTATACTTAGGAGGTATTTGCTTCCTTTTCTCTCCTGGATCAATTGAAGCATTTCAAAATTTTGATTGCCTTATCACCTTGCTTGGCTAGAGAGGAATACTTTCATCAGCCACTTTCCATTGATTTCCAAGTGCTGTAGCAATTGATCAGTAAAATGGATCAATTTTACCAACAACAACAAAAAAAAAAAGTTAAAAAAAAAAAAAAGCATTTGTAACTTTCTTTCTCATCCTGAAGTCTTAGTTCTCACTGAATCAAACATTGCTTCTTCATCTTAGAATCATAGACTCTTCATAGAATCATCTTATATCATTAGATATGGTCTAGGTAGATACTTCAGAGCCCAAATTTTAAAATGTACATGAGTGAGAAAGAAAAGAATCTTAGAATCATGGCATCATAGAATCATAGCATCATAGAATGGTTTGTGTTGGAAGGGACACCCAGCCATGGGCAGGGACAGCTGCCACCAGACCAGGATGGGGTCCATCCCATCCAACCTGGCCTTGAACACTTCCAGGGACAGGGTAGCCACAGCTTCCCTGGGCAACCTGTGCCAGTGTCCCACCTATCTAACAGTGAAGAATTTCTTCCTAATATCTAATCTAAATTTATCCTCCTCCAGTTTAAAGCTGTTACCCCTTGTCTTATGACTCCATGCCCTTGTAATAAGACCTCCCCAGCTCTCCTGTAGCCCCTTCAGATACTGGAAGGCCACTCTAAGGCCACACTTAGAGCCTTCTCTTCTCCAGGCTGAACAAGCCCAGTTATCTCATCCTGGTATTTTTGTTTGTTTGTTTGTTAAGACTCAAGCTTGAATGTTCAATCTTTTGCTCTGTATTAAATCTGTCACAAATACACATTTGTTTGTCATGACCAAAATTCCTTAGAACACTTCACAAAGTGACACATATAAGGAAAATACGCTCAGACTTCACTGTCATTGCTATAGTAACCTCTCTTGATGGAGAAAGTGTAAAAATGACAGTCATACACATCTGTGTTTGAACAGCAAGCACTAGTCACCTAAATTCTTACTACCATTCACTTTGTTTTTTTCTCTCTGATAGAGGAAGAAGAAAAGCAACCTTAAAAGAGAGGGAGAGCACTGATACTATTTGACAGGTCCCTTAACAGTCCCTAGAAACAGAAGGTAGCTGTTGTAGCTCTACTTCAATAAAGCCTCTCAAGGCTTCCAGCTGCTATCAGTACCATCAGCCTTCCTGAGAGCAGGACGGGGCTTCTGGGTTCCCTCTCTGGTGCCAGCTGTGCCCTGCAGTTGAAGATGGATCTGCAGCAGTGCACACCTGTATGTAGCTGACATGCTCATTTTTAAATCACATGCATAACATGCCTCCCAGAGGGAACAATATTTCATGAAAATAATGCAATCAGACAGAGCAAGTAGTTCCTGTATGAATCAAATCTCCTTATACTATCACACGCTGAAGACTGAACAGACCAAGCTGCAGCTTGCAGCTTCTGGAGTTTAATCATTTGATCACACGATGTAGTCAAGAAAAGAAGCATTTTGACCAGCTTAATTCCAGCCTTGGGGTATTATCAGCCACTTTTTGGTGTTTTGTTGCAGTTGCAGAAACTGAGGAGAAAAAAACCCAAGCCAACACCTGAAATTTCACAGTATTTGGTGACCTCTGGTGGACAAAGTTACATTTGCAGTTCTTCAGGATGAAAATCTATATTCTCAATTTTCAAGACAGACTGCGATGCAACATTATCAATTTCTGACCACTTGCCGAATTACTCCACAAAGTAAACCCCAACTCCAAAATCTGCATGTCTCCTTGTAATTGCGAATCTGCTTAACCTGAACGGGGAACATAAAAAAATTATCCTTTAAAAAAGTCTTCAAGATTTTTTAAAAAATAAGACCTAAGATGGAATCACCAGCAATTGTGTTGGAATCACATCACAATCAAGTGCAATAACAAAAGCAGTCCAAATGTATTAAAAGAATGTAGAAATTCACGTTTCTTATCCCCAGCATTTCAAAAGTCAACTCTAAATTTGAAAAAAAATGTGTTTACATTTTCTAAAATATTTTTTCTTGACCTTGGTAAATCATGCCATCTTCTAAGGAAGTTCACCTTAAAAAATTATACCCACTGTCACAGTACTATGTACTTATGTACTTATTTTTTAGGATTTGATAAATGCTGATATGTCAGCATTTATGTCATGTCAGTATAGTGTGGGAATGAATTATAGAGTTTCCTTCAAATTCTTTGATTAGAAATTACAGATTTTCCTTAAGAACTCTATATGTCAAGACTTCTCCTACTCTGTAAATCCTTTTCCTTTCTGCTCCTTAATTCTTTGATGGGTCTGCATCAGGAAGTATCTTTCATTTACTGCATGCACTCAGCTACAGATATAACTTAGGAAGCTTGGGTGAAAGATGAGGAAAATATATTCTCTTAGTTCATTATGACACCATAACCAATATTTTATTGTTTGACTATTTAGGGGAATAATATTTATTACTTTTCATGACTGATATCAGAAGATCACTTTTCTGACTGTTTCATTTATTTCTTTATTATAAAAGCCTGTGGTAGTTGGCAGAGAGGGTGGTAATTGTTGGATTTAAGTAAGAGCTGTACTCCGAGGAAAAAGAATGCCATTTACTGTTGGCAGTAAAATCATCAAGAGCAGTGAATAATCAGTAAACCTAACTCTCTCAAATTATCTCTGTATTTTCTAACAAAGAAAAATGGGTTTGGGCAGAAGAGCAGATCAGAAATGTCCATGCATTCCTTACAGAAGTAATAGCATCATTGTGGAGGTGAATGGACAGCATACATCAAGCAATAAATTGTAAGGACTTGTAGTTAATAAAGTCTGACTCATCCTGGCTTCCTCATCATGCAGTCATTAGGTCAGCACACGGCTGAGCTTCTTTCATCTCATTCAGCCATGGTTATGCCCCTCTCAGATGTCCTAGTTATTTGGATTTTTTAATAATAATGATAACAACAATAATAACAATAAGAAAAATAAATATAGTTATACCTATTATTATTATTATTGGTTTTGTTTGTTTTTAAAAATCAAGCTCTAATCTGCAGTTTAATTTCAGCAATTCCTGCCATGAAGGAGCATTCAGAACATAAACCTAATCTGCTTCAAGGACAGGAGAGACACTGATTAGACTACCAGTGAGCCACATCTCATTGTCTTTAATTCCTTCATTAAGACATCAGCACAGTACACAAAAGGAAAAAAATTTTAAAAGTGAACCTGGCGACATGCTGAGTCACAGAACTGTTGCTGATACTTCTGGAAGTTTTCCATGGGGTAAAGAAAGAAGAGCTGTTGTAACAGCCTCCATCTGCCCCCTGGGTACATAAGCTGTTCTATGCCACCCTGTTGCTTCTGTCTCTCCCACACACTCAGTGCTTTGAACTGCCTTCACCTTCCTTTCTGCTAAGCTGGTTGAGGTTAAGATGTTTTTCACCTTGGATGTAATGCTAACACAACCAGTTCCCTGCCAACACAGAACCTCCTGTGACAACAAAGCCTGTCACAAGCTCTACTTACTATTTATCAGCCAATAAACTCTCTCTGTCCCGCTGTTGAGGAAGATATCATTATATACACTCAATTTATCCCAACATTTCCTTAGAGACTTCTTCATGTTTAAGAGTCTCTAAAAAACAGCTCCACAAAGTAATGCTAATTTACCCTTGTGACAGTCTCAGTGGAGACAAAGCACATAGCATAGTACCAAGGTCACTTCATTAGCAGTAGTGTGAAAATATTGAAGTCTAATAATAGTCCATCTCTCCATTTAGCTCTCTCCATAGGCATATGTAGAAATACACTTACCGCACAGAACTGAGCTCTTCCTCATCTTTTACATGAGATTTTACCAAACCTGAAGCAGGAGCTTTAGTAAGAATTCCAAATTTTCCCATATTTTTTAACTAATTCATCACTGCCTGGAACTCACCTACCTTTCTGTGTCAGTAGCTCATCCTACCATTTGATACAGGTAGCTCATTCAGTGGTCAAGTTTTTACCCATATTAGCTATTGTTTATTTCACCAATATTCTGTATTTCATCCCAGATTCTGTGACATTGTCCTTCCTCCTCTTTACCAGAATGAACAATGGCTTTGCCCCTGCTGAATCAGGCTTGCTAGTTAACTTACTGGTCCCATATTGTGGAACTGAATGTGGATTTCATGAATTACTACCAACACTTGCTCCAATCAATATGGAAAAAGCCTTCTTAAGGAAAGGTGTGCCCTGTGCAGCTGCAGAGAAAACCACTGGGATAGTTATCAGATAACTTAATTCCCTTTCTTGCTCAAAAGAACAACAGGCACAGAGTTCATCTTGATGCGGTGGTTCATTAACAAATAAACTGTCAGTATCTGCTCTTGAAAAGACTTAGAAATTAAAGATGGCTATTTGTAATAACACATGTAATTTATGGCCTGCTACAAGCTGCAAGGTCAGGATAGCTAGGCAAAACACATTGTCATCTGTTTAATGTAAAGAAAAAAATGAAGGGCAATAATCTATAATAATTGATATAAACAGCTATTGAAACAATCATACTAAAAATATTAGGAAACACCAAAAAAAGACCATTATTTTCAAGGCAGCATGTATGCTTGGTACATGCATGTATACCTCTTGTGTTAAGACACTCTTAACAGATTTGCAACAACCTACTCTGCCCTCCTCTGGACTGTTCACAATTAAATAGGTAATGGATTTTAATTACTGAAACATTTGCCTGTGCCATGACTGAGCACTAAGACCTTATAAATGTTAATGAAATTAGTGTGGAAGAAACTGGGGTCTAATGGATAGAAATCCAGATCAAGGTCTGATTTCAGTTCCCAGCTCTACCCCTCCATCCCTCTTTGACTGGTCTCAGACAATTTCCCTCAGTTTTTTGTCTTTTACTTTCTCTGCTCATAAAAAAAAGCACATCTGCCTTCTCTTTATCTTTTCTACAGAAGAAAATTAGGAAATTTTGTTTGTTATTAAAGTATAATTTGACAGATACTGGTGCATGACTGCAGAAGATCCCAATTTCCAGCTACCACAGAGCAGGCAGGCTGAGACGCTTGTATGCAGTAACTTCATGGAAGGCTGCACTAGCTTATTGACAAAGTCACTTCTCGCTCTGTGCCAAAAGGAAAAGGTATCTGTAACACAAACTGATTTGGATACATCCAGGTCAGAATTTCTACCTTGTGTGAAAAGTTAAAGTGATAAGAAATTATGTATGTTTTGAGCTTGAAAAGGGTGTGGAGAGTGCTGAGTGGTTTTAAAAAGCACAAATGAAGAGTCTATTTTCTGCTACTATTTATCACAGAATACCTGTACTGTGGTCAGTATAGAGATATCCAAAGATAGGTTTTTGAAAGAAACAAAAAACCCATAAGCAAAACTTCAGTACTGTAACTTCATGGATCTGCTGCAAAGGAAATGAGTAAAAAGTAGCTAAAGAGCAGCAGTAATGCAAACCCAACATGTGACAGCACCTCTGAGACAACCCTGAGAAACAGTGTATTTATGCATTAAAAAGATGTCACCAGGGAGGTTTTTGGAGTGGCACAGTGCCATCAGCTTGCCTTTGGCCATCATACACATCTGGGAAGAGCCATTGCTGAATGCAGCCACTGAAATATAACAGATCTTTGGAACAACTGATGTAGTCTGACCAGATGCAGAAGTACTTCTGCACTCCCAGTGGAAGACCTCACAAAATCTAATAAAGTGCTGGGCAGCACAGGCTTCCAAAACCATTAAAGTAATAAATGTTCTCTGGTTAATCTAATCACAAGAAGCAAGTGGCCACGGGAAGCTAATTCTCTTACTTCAGCAGCCTGTGAAAGATGAGATTTTGCTTAAAGGAAAGACTGCGATGGTGTGCTTCCCTTCCCCCCCAACCTGAACTTTAATATCCCATAGCCCAACTCAAGTGATAACCACCAGTGGCTATCAGTCCTAATGAATTCATCTGGTTTTTCTTGGCTCAAAGTTGGTTCAAGGGAGAGAGATAACAACACGATAGCCAAAGGCTAAAGGGAGCAAGGTTCCCATTTAACCACAGCTGGTTAATGTCCAACTCAAGCCAAATCTGGAAGAAACTAGCATCTGTGGTCAGTGTGCAAATATGACTATGAGTCAATCAGCACCACAAATAGTGAGCAGCCCAAGAGCCCTTTGAGTGCTCATGCACAGCAGTGGGATTCACAGCAGGATCTCCCCTTGAGTAGGGAGGCCTTTCAAGGTTACTCCTTGAGGTTGAGAGATTCCTTGCTGAAACAGATTCTCAGTAAAAAATGACATTCTCAGATAAACAACATGCAGTTTTGGAAATTTCAGCTAGGTGATAAAAAGGATTGATTGTTCATACATGATTCTGTAGCCATAAACCATTGACTAAGTCTGGGACTAGGACAGGATCTCACCACACCTGGATTCCCCTCTGAGAGGGGAATTTACTGGTAAGAAAGTAATGGCCAGTAAGAAAAAATGGTTTGTTTCTTTCCAGTATGGACTTGCCTCTTGCTTAAACCTAGAATACAGTTAATGGCGCACAGTATAATAATAAACCTTCAGATGAAAGAGGTATTATGTTTCCAATGTATTAAAACACCCTGCACAAAGGAGGAATTTGAACTTGATTTCTCTAGCTGATCTGTTAAACCACTGAAATTTTTCTCTAAAGAAGCCTGGAAGTCATCATCAGTTCCCATCATCAGGGACAGAGGAATGATAACAGGCCACCACTACTGGCTAAAAGTGTTTAAAAACACTCAGAGAATTACTAATGCTATTTTATTTCTGGCAGCAGTGCATTTCCTTCAGGGCAGATTGAGTTTTTGAAACCTATAGTCAGGAATTACAGACTATTTTCATTGTCTTTCACTGAACAAGCTACACTGCTACAAGTCTTGTCTAGGAGTTTGCAACTCCCTGTTAATGTTTCTGCAACCTCCCTTAGGGAAGTCATGACGCTGCTCAAGATAATTCACATTATCTTCTCCCTTCAAGTTACAGCTCTTGGAAAAATATTTTGCTCTAACTGTCTTTTTCTTCTTGGAGTCCAGCCAACAAACAGGCAAAGTTATCTAGGGGAAGAAAAGGGTGGGGTGTCCATGCCATATTAATGGGCTTGGCATGGGCTTAGAACGGCAATAACTTCAGGTAAGAGTTTTTACAAACAGTAGGGTTTCCCACTCACCAGATCAAATAAAAAATGGTGGATTGCTAAAACCACATAGACACTCCTGTTAGCCACAACTGACTCCAAAATTGATGATAGCACAAGATGGACAGACAGCAGAGCAACAAGTTATAAATCTCTTTAAAACCATGGCTATAGAGCTCACTGGTGCCCATGATCTTTTATTTCAGTCTTTGTAGATACTAGCTGGGCATCTGATGGATTCTAAATGAGCTCCACAATTTTGTTACCCACCTTAATCTGTTTCTTTTTGTTCCCAGTTATTTCCTTTAAATCTGCTTAAAGGAAACACAAGTGCTCTCCATTAACTGTTGTCTGAGCAAAGACATCATAAGCAGCTGCTTCCCTACCCTCCATGAGCCACTTACCTTGGAAAGCTGGTTTGGCCCAGAGATAGATTCCTAGACAATGATACAAGAATGATAAGTTTCTTTAGCAGCAGGAAAAATTCTCTAACATAGAGAAATTTAATAGATTCAAGCTCTTTGGTCCTTTGTATCTTGCATACAGAACACATTAAGGTTCCTTGAAGGTTTCCTTGGGCTCCCTTCCATGTTCTGCAGGTGAGCAGTCCTGAAAAAAAGTTATATTTCTTCAGCATATGAGTGACTGAATTATTTTGTAACTTACCAGCAGTTTTAGATGACTATGCAGACAGAAAAATTGCATGTCCCTGATACTGCTGTCAGCAGGAGGCCTTGTGTCTCAGGAATATTTGGCTTCCCGTATCTGACTACAGAATCAGAATCAGCCAGGTTGGAAAGGACCTCTGAGATCACCAAGTCCAACCTTGATCCACTGCCGCTGTGGTTCCCATACCATGGCACTGAGTGCCACATCAGTCTCTTCTTAAAACCTCAAAGGACAGAGAATCCACCACCTCCCTGGACAGGCCATTCCAATGCCTGATCACCCTCTCTGGAAGAATTTTTTCCCTAATATCCAACCTAAATCTCCCCTGGCAGAGCTTAAGTCCATGCTTCTTGTCTTACTGATGGGTGCCTCAGCCCTCGTGAGGCCACACCTTGAGTACTGTGTCCAGTTCTGGGCCCCCAGTTCAGGAAGGATATCGAGGTCCTGGAGCAGGTCCAAAGGAGGCAACCAGGCTGGTGAAGGGACTCGAGCATAGACCCTACGAGGAGAGGCTGAGAGAACTGGGGTTGTTCAGCCTAAAGAAGAGGCGGCTCAGGGGAGACCTCATCGCTGTCTACAACTACCTGAAAGGAGGGTGTAGCCAGGTGGGGGTTGGGCTCTTTTACTAAACGACTTTCAACAAGACAAGAGGGCATGGACTTAAGTTTGTGCCAGGGAAGTTTTAGGTTAGATATTAGAAAGAATTTCTTTACGGAAAGAGTGATCCGTCATTGGAATGGGCTGCCCACTGAAGTGGTGGATTCTCCGTCCCTGGAGATATTTAAAAAAGACTGGAATGTGTGGCACTCAGTGCCATGGTCTAGCAACCGCAACGGTGGTTCAAGGGTTGGACTCGATGATCTCTGAGGTCCCTTCCAAACCAGCCAATTCTATGATTCTATGATTCTATGATTCTAAGAGACCAACACCCCCCTGCCTACCCCCTCCTTTCAGTGATGTGATGAGGTCTCCCCTGAGCCTCCTCTTCTTCAGGCTGAACAGCCCCAGCTCCCTCAGCACTTCCTCACAGGACTTGTGCTGGATCCCTTCACAGCCTCCTTGCTCTTCTCTGGACCTGCTCCAGGACCTCAATCTCCTTCCTGATCTGAGGGGCCCAGAACTGGACACAGTACTCGAGGTGTGGCCTCACCAGCGCTGAGTACAGGGGCAGAATCCCTTCCCTGGGCCTGTTGGCCACACTGTTCCTGATACAGGCCAGGATGCCATTGGCCTTCTTGGCCACCTGGGCACACTGCTGGCTCATGTTCAGCTTCCTGTCGATCCAGACTCCCAGGTCCCTTTCTGCCTGGCTGCTCTCCAGCCACTCTGTCCTCAGCCTGTAGCGCTGCATGGGGTTGTTGTGGCCAAAGTGCAGGACCCGGCACTTGGCCGTGTTGAACCTCATCCTGTTGGAATCAGCCCAACTCTCCAGTCTGTCCAGGGTCCCTCTGCAGAGCCCTCCTGCCTTCCAGCTGATCCAACTGCCCCCAAACTGGTGTTGTCTGTGAATTTGCTAATGGGGACTCAATCCCTCCTCTAATTCAATGATGAAGATATTGAATAGAAAGTGAGCCCAACACTGATCCAACAATAATCCATGGTGGCAAAAATAGATACAACAAGCCAACAAGTGCCAAAACTTTTCAAATAGGCAATAATATCAGGGGAATACACTTAAAATAAATAAATTTGGTTTTATCACTGCAACTGATATAAGGCTGTGGATGTTAGTTGGACATGTTATATTATGGCCGAGGGCCCTCAGAGCACCCAGAAGAACATCACAAATCTGATTAATGTGAAATGTGTTTTCTTCCAGCTTTTGAGATTACTTGCCCTATGGTTTAAGCTACTGGCCCAATAAGCTCTTCTTACCAGAATATGTTGACCTCCCACTTACGTCAGTCCCATTGGAAACAGTGCTGACGTACTTAAGCTGGAGAAGTGCTTCAAGAGTGGCTAAAGGTTTGGGAGTTCACGTCTGTAACACCTGGAATGCTTCTCTCTTGGGTCACACAAGAAGCTCTGGTGAACCACAATTCTCCCAGCAGCAGGATCAGTTTGCAGGGTTAGGCAGCTGTATACTATGTCAGAATGCCGTCTTCTGTTCTCATCTACTGAAAAATAAAACACTCTGTGGAAAGAAGTGGCAAAATTCCTATTGCCAAGTTACTGGACACAGTGACCTGATACAGTCTAAAAAAGATGCATAATTCTGTATCTGTAAAGCTCATATTTATTAAAAAGAAGGACACAAACACAATTTATTCATCATGATAAATGATCTGCTGCTGAGTGTAGATAAATAACCAGCTACCTATTCTATGAAACACTCTGACATTTGTGTGCTTTTCCTATTTACCACATAAAATCAAGATGAAAAATCTGTCCCTGGCTGAGGTTCTCTCCTTCCCAGCTTAGGAACGTCCTTCCAAAGGTAAGTGAAGAATTCCAACTACAGGTCCCTCAGGTGTTATATCATAATTTGTGGTTTACATGGGAAAAAGTTTTTTAACGTGTTTGAAATATTTGAAAAATATCTTTTTCTTTCCTTTAAATGCAGATTTTTCAGAAACTGCACTTACATGGGCTATCCCTATCCAACCCTGGTAGCCGTAATACCAGCAGTCCAAAATGTCTTTTTAGAAATTAGACAGGTGCAATTATCAGAAACCATTTTCCAGAAGAAATTGAAGGCTCAGTATACTCCAAGAGAGATTTCAGAAAACATAAATGCTAAAAAGATTTGAGAGCCTTGAGATGTTTCTGTTCTAAATGCTTTTATGCAGTGACGTGCACTGGAATAGGCAGCCTTTGAAGGTCAGGCTTAGAAAGTGGAACATCTCTCACTTTTTATAGGTGAACATTTGCTCACTGAAACACTGTCTTTGGCTCATTGATTTTTTCATCAGTGTGAATAATTCATTTACAATTTGAATGAGGCACATATCTTCTATGAAGAATAAACCATTTCAGGAATTCACACATTATTAGCATAGACTGAAGTATACCAGCTGCCTGGTATTATATCTGTAATTTGCCAGAAAGGTAGTTCTGCAATTTTTGAAGGTTATTAATTCAAAAAGTATTTACAGGACATTGATCAAAACTACTTTTAAGTGAATTGATGGTAGGCTGTACATATATTCCTGGCAAATAAGTGCTCTTCTGCTAGTAAGTGCTGCTACTACTAATCAAACCTTGAAGTTAATTAAAAGACTAAATATTAGATGCACTATTTGGCACCATGCAAATTACCATTTGAATACTTTGTCCAAATTTGCAGTATTTTTACCAAACCACTTCAATGAACCAATTGAACATCTTCAAGTGGTCTGCTTTTCTTCTTTTCATTTGCTTTTCTACTCAACTTTAGATTTATTGATAACTTTTTGTTTCTGATTCATCTGGTCACTGATTCATCACTTTTCACACTGTACTTTCTCACTAATTTTCCATTTACTACTTTCCTCATTTTCATCCACCCAGTCTATCTTCATCTCTCATTCCAGCTGCAGGTCTGTCCTCTAGACACCACAGGAGAGGCACTTCTGCCAAAACTGAAAGAACACATTATTAAATCCTTAATCTTAATTCCTCCTCCCCCTCCCCTTTCCCTGCTATCACGCCTGACACTTACTCTTGCTGCAAGAAAAACTGTTCTACCACATTAGTAAAAAAATATATTCTTAGTTGACACTGGCCTGTGAGCCCCTGTTAGGGCTCTTATCATGGAGAGCAGAGGGCATGTATTTCTCTTGAGCTAGGGAGAAGAATATAACAATGTTGCAATACAACAGCTTTTGATATCCTAGGTTACACCACACTTTACTGTATTAACCTTTGAATCTTCACAAAACACTCCTTAGTAATCACTAATTGCTGAACAAAATTACACAAAGCCTCAATGTGTCTTTTCAATTCACTACACACTTTTAATTAATTTATTTAGGATCTTTAAAAGCTTTATCTCTGCTTCAAATGGATCTGTATTCCTTATTTTAATCCTCCATGAAGGTCCAAAGTGTTTGATATTATCCAGACATGCATCCTTTCAGACTCAATCTGGTTTTCTTGTCTTTCTTTTTATGTGGATCTATATTTTAATATAAGCTCCAAAATGTGCTTAGAAAAGACAGAAAGACACTAAAAGTCAGCCTTCCACTGCTTATTTCTTAAATATTTGTTTTCCTTTTCTTCCAATAAAAACACTGAAAAACCTCTGATTCCACAGCAAGGAGCTAACCCAGCAGAAGCCTGTAAAGCCCAATCACCCAATACACTACTGCTCCAACAGCTTTATTTTAAGTGATGGAAAAGGACCCAGGCTTCCCTGTTCCTATGATACACAGACGAGGTTTAAGAAGAAGAGGAATACAGAGAAGAGAAAGCATCCACATTTTAGGAAGAAGTCCCCTCTCAAGGTTTTCTTTGCACTGCACCTAGAGCTAGAGCCCGGTCCCAGCAGAGGGTGCTGCAGGTCCTGCAGAGCCATGGGGTGGTCAAGTCTGAGGCTACGGGACAGATCTCAGCAGCAGGAGCTCCACCGACCCTGCGTTTTTAGCTGTACAGAGACGATTGCTCTAGGCTGAGTAGCTTCATGGCATGATGGAAGTAATGGTTGATATAAAAGAAAAAAAAATAAATTACATATTAGATATGAGGTATCAAACAACCAGATTACACTTACAAGAGGTGCCTGAGTGCCCATACAGTCAACATTTCAACAGATGTGACCCCAACAGTTCAGTGTGGGCACTAAAATATTTGTAAATACATGGTGAGCTTAAAGCTCAAAATAAAAAAAGAGTTTTCCAGACAAGGATGAATTTACCAAAAGGGGACAAGTTAAATATATCACTGGAAGTATTTCACACTAATACAAAAACACAAATAAAAGGATTTTGCAGGTGTTTTTTTGTTTTGTTATCTTATCTTTTCTTTTTAACAAGATCTCTAATTATAGGTCAGTGTTCTCTTCCCACATGTGAAGACACAGAGAAGCTGATATGCAAAGATGGATAACATCTCCTACCTATTACGCAGCAAGCTGTTAGGAACTGGAACACACCAAGTTCTCCTAAATCCAACAAGAAGACTGGCAAGATACTTTGGGAGTATCTCAGATACTTCAGGAGTAACTCAGATACTTTTAATAGCAGTAAGCTTGGACAAACAGTGTCTCTAGTCAGGCTTAGGATTTTGCAGCTCTGTGCTCCCTCAATTTGTAACAAAAGCACAAAAATTATATATCACACTGTGTCAGAACAAAAGTCCATCCAGCCTGTTATTGTTCCACCGATGAACAGTAGCAGATACCAAAATTTAAAAATTTTAAAACACAGAAAGACAGTGAAAACTATCCCTTTGTCTACCATTTCTCAGCAGCCAACAGTTCAGGGAATTTCTGAGCCGAGGTTGTTACTGGGTTATTTTATGAAGCAGCCACTGAAAGAGCTGTTCTCAGCAAAATTTTCTAACTCCTCTAAAGTCACTTAAGCTTTTGGACTATGCAACATCCTACCGCAGTAAGTTCCATCAGTTAATTATCTGTCAAAAGAAAAATTGCGTTCTTTGTTTGTGTTAAATCTTCCATCTGATATGCTAATAGTGTATTATAGAACTATTTTTTTCTCTAGGTACCAGAACAGCAATTATCTCTCCTGTAAGCTGTCAGTAGAAAGATGTCACAACTATTTTGCTTGCTCACACAACTTCTGACTCACAAAATATTTTGTCAGTTTTGTTGACACTGGATATCAAGCAGCACATTCAAATACAGTTTTCTTTTACTCATACCACATTATATATCATGTTTACCTGAACCACTGGGTTCTAAGTAACCCCTTATAGCATAAAGAAAGAAAGATGATCAGCCTATTTATGACTTGGGAGAAGTTTATTTTCTCTATTTTTCTTTCTGTGAAACATCCATCATTAACTACAGGGTAGTTAAAGAGCATTGCAGAGTAGATGGCTATTGTTCTGTTTCTTCAAGACCATTCTCATTTTCCTATTTTGCTGTGGGTTTTTTATTTGAAATTTAGTATATGAAAATATGACTTGTTACAGACAAAACATATAATTGTCAGTAAGGGTGTTCTAGCTTTAATTAGCTATCCTCTGCAGCCTCTTTCACTTAGGTACTGGTATCAAAACAAAAGCAGTAACCATATCTAATGAAGCAGCAGTGCTAAAGGATCTGTGGCTTTCAGACACTCTTAATTAATTTTTAGTATTTCCCTACCTTCACACAATGCTTTATATTATGTCATGTAGTGCAGAAAACCTTCCCAATCCTGACTTTTCATGGTGTTGTTCCTTTCAGTGCACATACTGTCTGTAAATGCTCTCTCCCTTCTACTTCTGTAGTTGTATTTTGCTACCAAAATAAAAAATATATACTTTATATATGTATAAAGAATGTATACTTTAGCATTGCTTCAGACTCTTGGCTGATCAAACAATAAAACTATACATGAACATCAGCTGATATTTACCTGTAGCAGTTGATATTTATCTGCAGTAACACAAGTGAATCAAGGGCTAATATGTTAAAGAAAGCTTTCATAATTAACTCCTTTGAGAAACACATTTTCATCTGGGGATAGTAGCAAAGGTTCTCCAAAAGGAAGAAAAAAAAGTCAGTTTCCTTTCTGAATTCCCTGATGATGCAGGACAAAGTTGCAATTAGTCCATATAAGAAATAAACATTATTTTAAGGAACAGGTTACATTAATGTGTTTCTCTTTGTGATGCATTAATTTGAAGACCAAAAATCAAGACAAATTCCCAGGCTATGCGACATTATTAACAAAAATAGTGTATTGATTTGCTTAACCTGCTGCAGCATTTGGTGGGACAGGAACATTGCAGAGTTTAATATGACACGTCTTCAGTTCCTGATTATGCAGGATGGATGAAGGGGAAAAATATGCAAATCTGAAGTCCTTGTTGTGAAACTCTGAGCAATTCAGTTGGTGGGAGTTCTCCTTACAAAACAAGAGGTTATGTTCAGAGTTGTGAAACTTGGGTGGGGCAACAAATGAAATATTCAGCCACATCATACACTTAGTAGTCAGTGGCTTAAATTATTCCCAGGAAGTGAGTACATGCCAAGTCAAAGAGGAAAACAAGAGTTTAGTCTCGGCTCCCTGCAAATGTGGTATGCTGCCTGGTACGTACCCGAGTGGAAAAGGCCTCATGGTCTCACAGGGCTCATCTTTGCATTCCATTACCTTTACAGACTGCAGCTCAGTATTTTCCAGCCCAGCTGGCTCTACCACTGCTACACAGGAGCAGTTCCCTGGATACTGCTATCCAACAGCCAGTGCCATGCCATTTCCCCATTCCTGTGTGTCAACAAGTTCCATAAAATGAGAAACCATTGTAGCAAAAAGCTCTTCACAGCCCCCAGCTGAACATCTCCCAGAAGAATACATTATAATGATTACGTTATAATGATTTTCATCAGAACCCAGGTCTTCTCATGGACCCTCTTCTTATTTTTTTTTTTTTTTTTCTGTCTATCTGATAGATGCTTGGCCTTTTAAACCACTGAAAGCTCACACATCAAAACTGATACTCTGAACACATGCTGTCAGCACAGTTTTGTCCCTAGTTACTCACTGCTTCAATTACTACTCAGACGTAGGTGCAAGGGGCCTGAATCCTCACTGATCACACAGCTGGACTGAGTTTATCTCAGCCAAGAGGAAGATAAGATCTTAAATAGCTGTCAATTGAATTTTGGTCCTGTAGGATGGAGAACAACAGCTCTGACCTAGTGCGTATCTCCTGCAGAGTCAGACCATTCTGTGGTTCACCACCATCCTCTTCCCACCTGTGGTGCATCTGAGATTGTGCCCTTCTCGTGAACATGGGTAGCAGGACAGGTCACAGGTTTCATAAGGGCTTTCTAAGCAGCGCATGATTCTTAAATGCCTCTCTGAGTAGAGGTTCCCAGAAGAAAGATTCCAAAGCCATCTCTATGTATGAGTGTTGCTTGCAATTCCATGATTTTCTTAAAAATATCACATTTAGTTTATTTAAATTTAAATATGTGTATATATATATAAGAAAAGGACAGATCTGAATTGTCCAAAAAAAAAAAATTCACAGATTTTGGACTACTAATTTCAGTTCTTTTTTAAAAAAAATTTTAAATAATTCAGGACAAAACAAAATTTGGGCTAATTGAAAACATTTATTTTTATTTCGGTTCGATGAACCAAAATTCTTTCCTTGATATTGTGTTGTTCCTCTGACTTATAGGTGTAAAAGGTGATAGGCTTTTAAAGAACATGTTTCTTAGCACCATGTCAACACTATCACCAGCATTCTCATTAAAAGTTTAGAGGAACTGTCTGAATAATATAAATCAAATGGTGCATGAAAAAAATTGTGTTAAAAAACCCAAACTTTGTGATTTTTTTTCTTTCATTTTCACTAAGCCAGAAATAGGAGTGGGGAAACTTTATGAATGCATCTGTAAGATGTTTCTGTAGTTTTCAATTAAATATTATGTTATATTTTTAGACAAACTGCACTAGGATATTTTGTTAAAATTATTTTCTAAGACTATAAAGACATTTTTGTTAGGAAAACAAATTTTTTAAAAAGGGTGATTGATTTTTGTCTGACTCTGTGAAGGCCCTGATAAATGAGGTTTCATTTTATTAATCTTTCTTGTCGTTATATGTCTATAAAGCATTTTTTACATCTGATGCCTTTGGAGAATGCCACTTCATTTCACTGTAAAAATGCACTTTCAAAACAATCCCTTTGGCAGCAGAGAGGAAAATGCTATCATTGGTAGAGGAGCACTTTATCACATTGCAAATGTTCACTCCTATTAAGCTTTTAAGTGTTGAGAACTAGAAATACTCACAAATTGTCAAGAAAGTTACAGAAATACATTTGATATACATAGCAGAACTACCAGGTTAAGACTGTTTCATTAACAGCTGCAAAAGCATGTAGAAAGACAACTCAATCTCCCTGCTTTGGGTTAACCTTCCATTCAAATTACTGGTAAATCTACATTCACCGACATTGTCCCAGTCAATATTCTAGAAATTTTCCTGGGAGTCAAGAGAAAATAACGAAACCTCTGAGCTGAAAATGGCAATGAGATAATACAAAATAAGTTCAAAATCAAAAGGAAAAAGGAGGAGGAAAAAAAAAGGAAAAGGAAAGACATTACAGAAAAGAAAATAAACAGCATATTTTTTTCTCTGTGTGTCATGTTGTTTTTTGTTTTTTTTTTTTAATTAGTCCCATATGGATAGATTGGTGTTCAGAGAAGTCTGTCTAAATTTTTAAGGGTTTTTCAAAATAAGGTCTAATGATTCACTTCCATTAGCTCTCCAAGAGCAGAGAGGCTCTTGGAGTTAGTTTTCAACCAACCAGAGCACAGAAGGCAAGAAAGAGAGCAGTGGTGGCTGTTACAGGGCAAATAAAAAGTGCTGAAGAAGCTTGGGTGTTGCAAAAACTGGAGAAAAGAAACTAGCTCTCGAGGAAGGAGGGACTCTTCCCAAGACCGGGGGTTTTGCTCAAGTAGGGATAGGAAGGAAAGGTCAATGGCAGCAATTTGGATAAAGGGGCTACATGTGAGCACCCACATGTGGGATAAATAAGGGTCTCTGGGTGGAAGGGTAAAGAGGACAAGAAGCAATTCTGGAGTTAAGAACTTGACATAGAGCATCGAATCATTTACTAGTTTGGGTTGGAAGGGACCTTAAAGATCAAGTAGTTTCAGCCACCCTGTCATGGGTAGGGACACCTTCCACTACACCAGGTTGCTCAAATACCCATCCAACCTGGCCTTGAACACTTCCAAGGATTTTGTACCTTCAGCTCCACTGGAAAACTTGTTCCAGTGTCTCACCAACTTCACAGTGAAGAATTACTTCCTAATGTCAAATCTAAATTTACTCTCTTCCAGTTTAAAGCAATTACCCCTTATCCTATCACTACAAACCCTTGTAAAAATTCTCTCTTCAGGTACTAGAAGGCTGCTATAAGATCTCACTAGAGTCTTCTTCAGGCTGAACAACCCCAACCATCTCAGCCTGCTTTCATAGAAGAGGTGCTCCAGCCCTCTGATCATCTTTGTGGTCTTAAGAGCTCAGTGTCCTTCTTGTTTTGTGGGGTCCAGAACTGCACACAGTAATCCAGAGGGGGGTCTCATGAGGTTGGAGTAGAGAGGGAGAATCACCTCCCTTGACCTGCTGGCCACACTTCTTTTGATACAGCCTAGGATATGGTTGGTTTTCTGTCAGGTCATGTTTGACTTATTGTCAACCAACAGAACAGAAACAGCTCTTAATAATACACAGATAGACATATACCTTCATGTGTAACCTCCATTTTGAGTCTGGAAGTAAACACATAGTCACTCTTTCACTCATCACCCTTGGTAGCAAGGCTACCTTTCTGCACCCAAAATGAAAAGAGCCCAGTGCTTCCACACACAGTGTCCCAGGAGTCATTCATTACCTTTTAGCCACACATCCTACCAGAGTAGTCTCTACAAACATATTTCATAAAAGGGAAGTAGTGGAAGAGTTATGCAAAAGGAATAAGGGAAACAAACACCAGATAGAAAATTAAAGGATTTGGATTTGTTGTTTTTTATTTTTAAAAAGACTAAGAAATGTGAATGGTTAAAGGAAATTCACAGCAGAGAGAGGGGAGAAGTAGCAGCAGAAATCTGTGGGAGGTTAAAGGAAGAACGTGTTTGGGAGGATGCTTATACTTCAGCCACTGCAAGGAAGGACTGTGCACTGTGTCCAGGCTCTACACAATTTTTTGGACACAATTCGGACAACTAAGCCTATAGCACTTAGAGACACTGCTTTTTATAGGAGCAAAGTAACTCCTCATAATCTTCACTCCTCAAATTCCAACATACAGTTATACCTCACCACTGGTGACATTTTGTATCTCAGGAATCACTTCCTCTGTAGAACATGTGCCTGTTCTCTGCTGTATAAAGTCATAGAAGTTAGAGGTGGAAGAAAGAACAGGAAATATAGGGAAAATAATGTTGTTGGGCACAGGATTTAGGAGAGGAAACAATTTAGATTCTGAAAAAATCATATTTGACTACTTGATGAAGTAAAGAGAAATAATTCCTATTAATTGTCCCATTTAATGGGAAGCTACATTTTATACCACATTTTTCCTCGAGTAAAAAAATCATGATGTGATGAAACTTTCCAGTGCCATATAGATGGAGAAAAATGCAAACAAACAGTTGAAACACTGTAGGGAAAGAATAAATGTGAGAGGATTTGTGTAACATATGTAAGCTTAAATTTCTGCTGCTTGCCATGCCATTCTCTGCCATGTCAGAATCTCCTCATTTGCATTCCAATCTGCATTTCCATATGCATCCTCTGTGATACAAAATAATCCTAAAAGGGTTTGCTAAATGTTGGCCGTAGCCTAATCTACTGGAGAAGGAAAGGGGAAAGATATTTTGCTCAGTTGGGCTTCTGGGATCAAATAATGGAAAGTTAAAATCACTCCACCTCAGCCAGTAAATGTACAGTAACGTGAATTTAGCCCCACTAGGTAACCCCTGACAAGTTGACTTTCTTTCTGAATCAAAATGGTAAGCAAAATGCATAGCAGAAGAAAAGTGTCACTATAGGTTATTCAAAAGAAACGATGTTTCAGGATGCAAACGATTTGATTAGACCTTGGGTTGTTGTTGCTGGTTTTCCCCTGCCCTCTGGCTGGTTATTAATAGAAGTTCAAAAATTAAAAGCAGAACTCAAATGTGAGTAGTCGGGAAACAAAACTAATGTGACCTTTTTTAAACTTTATTGCCTTAAGCAGAGAGTAGAGAAACAAACAATTCCCCTACTCCTGGTGTCTGTAGCTGGAGGCAGGACCAGGCTAGAGGCAGCACCATCTTTGGGCTGAGGCAGACAGACTGCCTGGCAGCAGCACAGAAGGGCCAGGGCTCCTTGGCTGGCTTTGCTTGTGCTCAAATACTGGAAAGTGGTGCTGGCAACTCTGCTGCTACAAGGACCCGAGGTTGTGACTCCTGACGGGATCACTGCCCTTGGAAAAGCACTCCTTGCTGGCAATCCTCTTCCCTTTAACCACGGCCAAGTCCACCAGCCAGGCTTTCCCTGTCATTTCCATCCAGCTTGGCTGTCACCCACAATCATCCTCGCCCGACTCTCATCTGGGGTGACGCAGTTCTCAGAGCAGAGAATTTCTCCTCAGCTTTTGTATTTCCCTTTGCAGGAGAGTGGGAGAAGGGCCAGAGACACAGTGAGCACAGGAGAAACCGTGACCTACTTCCTACACAGAAATGCTTGCTAGACACAGAAGGAAAGCTAAAACAGGTTCACAATTAATTTTTCTTCTTCTCTACAAAACAGAAGGAAGAAAATCAGGAAAATTTCCCCCCCCCCTTTTTTTTTTTTTTTTTTTTTTTGGTCTTGTTTTGTTTTGTTTTTATATTTTTCTGCTGGAAAAACCATCCTAGGATCTAGCTAGATGTTTTACCTGACAGATACAATTTCAAAATACAGGATTTTTCCCATTGGCAACAGTGTAATGAGACTGATGTAGGCTCTGGTACCGACTGTGAAGAAAGTGCTGTCACCTCAAGCTGCTCAAGCTGCTCACAGCACCACAACTATGTTGTTCATATGGTCATAATATCCATGTCATTACATAGTTGCTGCAAATAATTATAAAAGTATTTCTAATATGTGAAAGAATTGATCATCTTAAACTTTGATTTCTAAATAGACTTTTTAACCTGTAACTCTATGTAAGAAAAAAAATGGGATGGAAAGTATTGAATTCATTAGAGACTTGCACAGAAATACAATGAAAAGGTGAAATAAAGCTCTTACCTTTCAGATAGTCATCTGAGGAGTTTCTCACCATTATTGAGAAATACATAGGGTCAAATGTTGTTAAATAAAGATTACATAAAAGTACATAGTGAACTGAGATGAAATTGATAACACTTTTAAATATATTGAGCAGGTTTTTTCTCAAGACAATGACCCTACCTTTTTTTTACATACCTGTTGCTATTTGCAGTGACTTTTTTTAGGTCTAATTTCCAACTATTATCAAATCACAGAGCAGCTGCAGAACTATTCTTTCTTCACCAAAGTATCAATGAAGTTTGGCCAGTTTAGCTACAATAGAGAATTTGCAGCTGTAGTTTATATACTTATATCTCAGTTTCTAGATTGAGAATTATAATTTGTTCTCTGGAACAACATTTGGACTGGTGGACTACATTTCATCTCCAACTGCTACATAAAGGTGGCACAAAATTTTACACCCTGTTTGTTATGTTTTACTATGAACATTTTATATTATTATATCTGAAATGGTCTTTGGCTTTGCCTCTGGCTTTCTGAAAAACAAGTGGAATTTTAAGGATTGGGTTTTTTTGTCTTCTGCAATCCTGAACTTCCCAAGAGTGAGACTCACTTGAAACCATACTACCAGTTTTGATCACAAAGATGTTTAATTTAGACACCCCAATGTCTTGTAGGGCTTTTCAGCTTTTGCAGATGTTTTCTTTCCTCAGCCTTCTCATCTGCATAATTGACTAAAGATTTCCTCCAAGGGCTGCTGTAAGACCAGCGAGGTTTCCGTTAGTAGAGATGAATTATGATACAGATCTTGGATGGTTGTGGTTATTGGTTTCTGTGGAATGAGGTTTGTAGTCCACTGCTGTTTACTTAAGGATTTCCAAAGAAGTATCTACTGCAGTATCTACAGTTGAGATGTTTCTTTGAGTAGATGGAATCTAGGTAAATACATACAAAAGAAAGAAATATATTTTTAGAGATGTGTGTTTAGGTTATGAGCTCTACAGCTCAAAAGGCAGAGAATGGCAAAATAATGTACCATGTGCAAAAATTGGACTACACTGCAGTTTCTACTTCCCTGCACATATTTGCTTTTTACTGCCTCCAGTTAATATATGGCTTTTTAGAGTGCACAGACTGAACTGTTTAACTTTGTGTGCTCCTGCTCCTTCCTCTCCTCTATCTACCAAGCAGATGAGTCAGGCAGGATCCGCTTACTTGCCAAAATCAGGTGCAGCCAACATGTGATCTGATGCCACTGCTGATTTGTTCCCTTCCTACATCTGGTTTATTATTCATCATCCAAAATATGGCCCACACCCTGTATAATGCACGTGACTCAAAGCCTTCCTTAGATACAAAATTATTGTTTTCCTCCTGGGCTTTCCTGTAGCCTGCCGTAGTCTCCAAGTGATGCACAAACACCAATTAAGTTATTTTCACAACACATCAGTGAGGCAGCAAGGTATTATTATACCAAATTTAGATGTGGAGAACTAAGGTATGAGAAACTGTGGTTCCACATGTAAGCTATCAGCACCTTTAACTGCACAAGCCTGGACCATTCTTGGAACAGGGCTGACCTATTAACTAAATAAGGCAGGGTTACTGTGGAAAAATAGTATGTGATCCTGTAATTAAAGACTAAGTCATGCCACAAGTGTCTGACAGGGTCAGAAAAATGTTACACAATATGCTGTAATCATTCAAGTCTAATTTCTGGTCTTTAATGATGTTATTTTAATACAGCTAATATTTGAAAATTGTAGTATTAACCCCCCTCAAAAATCAGGAAAAAAAGGAATTTTTGTTAGACCACGTTATCCTGATTTTCACACAAGTCATCAGAAAGGTGTGAGCCTCCAGCCTGTGATACCTAGGCTGCCACAGGCTGTGTTTCTGTGGGGGTCTAGACCCACTCAACACTGGCTAAAAGGCAATTTGGCAGGAAAAGAACTGCATAGTTTCTTTTCTGGATTTTCAGAGCAGGGTCAGTAAACACCCACAATAGATAGGGACTATGAAACCATGGCTTAAATTAGGCTAGAGTAGTAGCAGGATTTTTTCTCCGTTTGTATTGTTTGATGGTTTTTTGTTTAGAGGGTTTTTTGGTTTGTCTGGGTTTTGGGGGTTTTTGTGTGTGGATGAGCATTTGTCCCAGAGATACTATTTTCACAGCAGGTTTCATAGAATTTTTTTTTTTGACCTCAGATATGGTCAGTTTTATTCCCAGCTTTGAAAAGAAAGGTATAGATTTTCTCAGTAACCCAAATACAGTCGTTGCTCTTGCCCCTTGGCCTCTGTTGATAATAGACATTTTCAGTTGCTTCTTATAACTTCTTAATAAAATTCTGCAGAATGCCTTACCTATTTGTAATTCATTCAATTGAAAAGCAGAATTCTCAGGTAAAGTATATGGGAAGGAGAGTTTAGTTGGTTAGATTTGGATTTAATCCTCTGGCAATATCACTGAGAAACAATTCATAAAGACTTTTAATTTGAAGACTTGGCTGGGTTCATCTGCTGGAGTGGCTCTTCAGGTTTTCAGAGGATTAAATGTCCTATTTCAAAAGTTCAGGTTGTCTTAGAGCAATACTCTCTTGTGGAGAGGGATAAAGTGTGAAATACTGAAACCCAAAATGAAGGTTTGGGCTCCTATATGTGTGGGATCAACACACAGATATTGTTATTTTTAAACACTTATGCTCCTACTTTTCTAATGTCTATAGTTAAGCTTTGTTAAAACAGTACTATATTGCCTGCAGCCTTCTAAAGAGAAAACCCATCTCTTTCACATCGTCTCATCTACTAGGCAATCACTGTGTACAGAGTGGTGTTCCCCAGAACCTTGCCTAAAACTGTCAAGATTTCACTCTATATGAGATAAAAGCATTAGAGAGAGGAGACTGAAGAAATACAGTGAAAAATACAATAGAAATTAAACACAAATGTATGGTTCATAGTGTCCCACTAGGCAAACAATTTCCCTAATCTCAATTTGTTCCCACTCCAGTGACCTTTTCCCTTAATCTTTTTCCTTAATTTTTTTCCCTCCTCAGGTACTGAGCCTGCATATTTTTGTTAACCTATTTGCAAGAGATCATTTCTGTAAGCTGAGCAGTCACTCGCTTGTCTACATTTCTTGAGTTCTGTAGATTCCAGTGGTAATATCACTCCCTGAACATCTTAGTTTTACCTAGCACATTCCCAGCTTTCCTCTTTTTATTGGTACAGTTCTTCCTTTCCTTCTGGCACTTCCATCCAGTTTTCAAATTTCTTACCTGACCTTGATAATTTTCTTGACTAACCATCCCCAGTCTTCAACTTAATGCCTACCCCTTTCCTAACTTGAGTCTGTTCATGGGGACTTCTCTTGTCCTCTTTCCTCAAATTCCTATCATCAGCTCCACTGTGCTCAGCCTCCTCACCCACACCTTTCCTCACCCACCTTTCCTCAGTGCACTTCTGTACACTCATCCACGGACTGATTTCAAGACAATCTTCATTCAGATGACACTGTTTCTTCCTACACAGATCTGCACACATCAGGGTAAACAGGTAACATCTCTCATTTCAAGTATCCAGGTCAAGATTTCTGCTGGAAAAACCCTATAGCTCTACTGGATCTGAGCCCACACGTTCACCACATAAAGAACATTCAAGGAAGTCAATGGAAAAACAGAAGAGGTGTCCACTCCAAAAACCACTTCCTTTTCTTGGGTTTTGAAGAAGGCCAGAGGTTTGCAAATTCTAACCTGGCTTTCAGAAACACATCCATGGCAACATCTTATACCTTGTTCTCATACTGAGTTCATCCTTCAAGTGCAAGGAAGAAATGTCAACAGCATTTCTTGCTCTGCAGATATATACAGCTATAATTATATATATAATATATTGTATATAAATATATACAATTCATTTCAGAAAAGATTTTTCAAGCACTGCTATTACATATAGACCAGGGACAATATTTTCTTTCTTAGCTTTTGTCTCAATAATGGCCAAACTTTTGTGGTTTCAATTTAAAAAATAATCCCATTCCAGGATAAACCCAGTTTCAGAAACATGCACCCAGATGATTCATATTTGGCAAATTTATAAGAAAATTAAAACAGAAATATAGAAGAGTGAGGTAATCTCAACTATTGTTAGGCTTGTCCTTAATAAAACAGTTCATTTATCTTAATATTTTTGTAGAAACAGAGATTGTTTTCTTAAGTAATTTGTAAGATTAATCTATTACAGAGAAAACTACTTGATTTAGGAAATAGAATATCTGAAAAAAGGAGTACTTTGTACATGTTATATTATGGAATGCTTTGCTCCACAATGGAACAAATTTCACATTTCTCAAGATCTCAGTACCTGTTGTACATTTGGCAAAGCATACACATTTCCCATTCCTCTCTTTCCTAGGACTCAGCATTATATTCCCTGAAGAGGTCTAATGGGAATACTTTTGAATTTAATTCTACAAAGAAATATCTGCTCTGGAGTAAGCAAAATGAAGTGCTCATCAGAAATTTGTTGATGAAAAACAAGTTCAAAAAGTTAGTGTTGCATGATCTGAACTCTTACAGTAACACATTTCCTGCTAGTAGTGCTTAACAAAATTGAAACTGATTGCTGTATCTATTTTTTTCTTTATTTATTTCTTTATTACCAGACAATACCAGGCTAACAAAACAATATTTAGGGTTAATCTGAAATTAATTGCAACAGCAGTATATAAAATATAAAAATTTTATTTGTTGTGTATACTGAAATATATTTCATTTCTCTATAGATTCATAGTAGTCTTTTGTAGAAAAACAACAAAAATAATGAAATAATTATTAAGTACATAAGAAAAAATATTTCTGATTACTTGTTAATTTATTCCTTGAGGAAGGCATTTTATTCCTTGTCACTGTTCTTGTTGTGTTCTCAGTTTATCATTTGGACAGCTGGCAAAAAGTCCAGCCTTCCAATATGCAAGAATTCAATTGCATTTTTATTTTGACAATAAAATGCAATCTAAATTAGTAGCTTTGTTCTATATTTCAGTTTGAAACCTGTAATGCATTAATTCCTCTTGGCAGCCAGGCACAAAGATGAATTGGGAGACTTTAGCAGTATCTAGAGAAGCCACACACATATCTTGTGCACATCAGCAGAGTAACTCTGTGTCCCAGCCTGTCCTGTGATTTGTGCCATGCTAGTAACACATTCTGTTGATCTATTGGCTACATTATGCAAGGCTGGCCTTGAAAAAGGAACTGGATGGTCTCCAAACATAGGATAGTATAGGAAAAATTAGATGCATTTATTACTATTATTTATGTTTGGAGGGTTTTTTCTATGCAGAAGAATATTTCCTCGGGGCACTTTCATCATTTTCTCCTACTAGTAGGGCTTTGAAAATCCAAGAAAATCTAGCATCTGTAGCAGTGTGTGTGCCCAGTATCTTATATAGCAAAAGCCCTGGAAAAGTCTGTTGTCACTAATTTTACTCTAAAATAACTTTCTCAGAACTAAATTCTTACATTTTTTGAAAAAGAAATTTTGTAAAACAGAAGGATTTGTAAAACTTTAACAGGATTACTTTAGAAAGGTTATGTCAGAAGGATTTTCCCTTGAATCTGCTTTGTTTGCAGATAGTGACTGCAACTCTCTTCATAGTAATACTTGTCTAATGGGCATAGAATCCTTGAGGGTTTACCATGTCTGCTCCCTTTCTAGAGCTGCTGCTGATGTATATATACTCACTCTGGAGATAAAAGGGAAACACATCTGATGGCATGCCAGAGGCAACACTTGATTGTTTCAAATTCCTCTTCCCAAAGAAAGATCACCTCGTGCTTAAACACTATAAGAGTTTGGTGTTTTTGTTGTACTGTTCGTATCTTTAAAATGCTCAATGAGCTCAAGTCCTGCTGAAGTCAATGGGAACTGAAGTGAACTTTGATTCTCATAGTGATCAAAACCAGCCCAAAGGGAGGCACAAACTTGGACCATGTCTTGGTCATGATCATTATAAAAACTCAGACATGAATTATACCTGGAGATGCAGCCAAACACAGTTTCAGACACACAATATGGCTATTTTCCTCCATTGTACAGTCTGTCAGTTCTCAGTTCTCAGGAAAACAATTGATGCAAGTGTTTAAATTTGGGTGTGTAATATTCACATTCAAATCACACTAAAATGCATATTACTGTCTCTTCTTAGGATAATATAGGAATAAAAGACATACAAACAAAACAAGGGCAGATTGGATGGGACTTTGAGCAACCTGATCTAGGGGAATTGCCCCTGCCCATAGCAAGAGGGTTGGATCTAGATGATCTTTAAGGTCCCTTCCAACCCCAAACTATTCTATGATTCTGTGATGTATTCTCTTCTCTATCCTTTCTTAGCTAAATTTTCCTTCCCCTGCCCTGAGACCCACAGAACAAGGTTTGAAAGCCCTTGGGAGCTTTCCCAGGTGAGAATATTTATCTGCATTTCAAGCTTTGTTCCTCCTTTAAACATTTTTACAAATAAAATCTTATTCACATGATTCTTGGAAGAAAAAAAGGAGTCACTAAAGTAGCAAGTTGCAGTTTCCAACTTTTTTTTTTCTTTTTTATAATCTTGTTTATTCAAATAAATCCTTTTTTGTACAATTACTCTGTTTTTACCAGAATCTCCTACTGATATTTTTAACTGCTTCATTTCAGCTTCTCAATGCCATTAGGCTACTTAATGCTATTTTGATTTAAATGTAGCAGTGTAAACCAATAGCAAACTGGACATTTATGCATTACTTCATCTTAATTTTTACCCTAAGTATTTTATTTTTTTAGAATGTGGAAACAAATCTTTGCTTTGTCTCTAGGAGGATTCTGCAGCTTGTTGATTAATTTGCAGGTTAGAAAGTTTGATTTCAAGCCCTTGGGGTGCTCTGATCCCAGACTGAACAGAGCAGAGCTTTCCAAAATAAGCTTGCTAACGTCAGAACCTCTTGTTGCTAAGAGAAGAACTGAGTGTAGCCTGGTAAAAGCACGTTGTTTCAACAAGACCATTTGAACTGGCAGCCAACCTGTCTAAAGACAATGGGAGTAGTTTTAAGCGATACAGACCAGATTGTTACATCAGCCTGCTTTACTGGAGCAAGAAAAAAATGCAAGAGTATTGAGGAAAATAGCAGGGGGTTGAAAAAAAAAATCATATCCTGCAGAATGCAAATGTGTTCTATCAGTCAGAAAACTAATGGAGGTGAGAATGACCTACCCCAGGCTAATAATGTACAGTACATGCAAGTTCTCAAAAGAATTTCCAATTAAGCTTCTTTTTATTACCTCACTAACCAAAGGCTCCACTGCTGCATGGTACATTACTTTTAAGAATTGAACATTAATTTAGATCAGCTGTAGGTATTCCCATCCTGACTAGAAGGAATGCTATGCAGTATTGACCCTCCTCTAGGGACAGAATGTAAATTTATCAAGCAATCCATACATCACAATATATACATTTCACAATCAGGTACTCACCACCTGGATGGGTCCCTGCACCATGGTACTTTATTTCTCTTTAATTTCTAGCCCATTAAACATTAAACACCCTGCAGTCATGCATTCTGGCCTTCTCAAAGAAACATGCAAACTTACATGTGCATTCATGAGAAGCTGAGAAAATGCTAAAACACAGGAGGATACTCAGTTTTCACAGATTATAAAATGGTATGAGATACTCCTTGCACAAATGGGAATTAAAAACTTGTCACATTTTGGAAGGTTCACAAGCTCTAAATATAAATGGGAGCTATCATATGTTTAACCAATGGCAGTGGTTTTTAATCCCCACTGGCTCATGAGAGGAAGTAAGAATGTGACTCCACAGTGTGAAAAACTCAAGTGAGCTTCAGAATGACATGAAGTATCTACATCACCAGACAACCAACTACTTATGGTCAGTTGATTCAATTATCACCCATTGGGTTTTTTTTTTGAAAATCACTTACATGTCAGTGGGACTGGTTTGATTTTTCTTCACAAAATTATTGCACCTTAAAAATACAGAAATTCAAAAGCGTAAGAAAAACTGGTTGTGGTGGTTTGTGTGTCCTACCTTTGCACCTTTAAAAAAAAACAAACAGCATTTTCATACAATGGTTTGGGTTAGAAAGGACATTGAAGGTCATCTGGTTCCAACCTCCCTGCCACAGGCAGGGACACCTCTCACTAAATCAGGTTGCTCAAGGCCCCATCCAACCTGGCCTTGAACACTGTCAGGGAGGAGGCAGTCACAATGTCCCTGGGTCACCTGTTCCAGTCTCTCACCAACCTCACAGGAAAAGAATTTTTTCCTAATGTCTAACTTAGGTCTCTCTTCTTCAACTTTTAAAACATTGCCCCTTTTCCTCTCACTACACACCCGTGCAAAAAGTCCTACCCCATTTTTCTTGTAAGCCCCCTTCAGGTATTGAAAAGCCACTATAAGGTTACCTTGGAGCCTTCTCTTCTCCAGGCTGAACAACCCCAACTTCCTCAGCCTCTCTTCATAGGGGAGGTGCTCCAGCCCTCTGATCATTTTAGTGCCTCTACTCTGGACATGCTCAAGGACCTCTATGTCCTTCTTATGTTGGAGGCTCCAGAACTGGACACAGTGCTCCAGGTGGGGTCCCACAAGAGCAGAGCAGCGGGGGAGAATCCCCTCCCTCAACTGGATGTCAATGCTTCCTTTGATGCAGCTCAGGACCTGGTTGGCTTTCAGGGCTGCAAGTGAACACTGACAGCTCAGAATTTTTAACTACCTTTAAATCAGTGCAGGATGAAATGCCATGTTTTAATCACCAGTTTTCATGGTCCAAAGCATCCACATACATTTATACCTTTTTTTTTCTCTGTTTTAAATCCCTAAAGCAAAAAGAAATTATCTGTGCTCAAAAGAGTGAATGCTCTTGTTTAATGTATACGTCTTCTTGCACAATCTTATATTTTAGAGCTGGTGTTACTGGGTTAGGAGAGTTGTGAATCAAGTCACTGATTAATCTTATAAAGTACAACTGGTACCTTGGCCTTGCTTATATATTATATATAAGCTTATATTATAACCATGTATTGTGCAAATTACTAGGAGAGAAAGTATTTTTAATAATACTAATAAAAAAGACACATTATTGCCATAATCAGTCAGCCAATACTAGAAGGAAAAAATCAGTTTTGCGTACCACTGAACTAGTTTCCTTGGCAGTATGGGATTTCACGATGGTCTTCCCATTGATTACAATGGACATTCAAGTAAAATTTCTACTCTCTGAGCCACATTTGTGTTCCTGATTGCTATGTGGTTCTGCTGAGTTTAACGTTAGGCACTAAACTCTGCCTTGGTTTCCTCAGTGTTATCATTAAGTAAGTTAATTAGCATTAACTCTGTGAGGTCTTGTTCTGGAAGACTCCATGTTAACAGAATGTATTTTTAATGATAATTTTTTGTGTGAGCAATATATTGAATATATTGAATATTGAATATATTGAATATATTCAGATTCTGAATGGTATTTTATTTTCTACCATTAAAATCTCATTCAATCTCAGTCAGTTGTCTAAATCACAGAACTAAAAATAAAACTATGAAAATAACTAGGGATTTCTGATCTCTCAGAATATTCCTTACTCTACTTAAAAAGACCATCTGTATCTATTGTATTACAGACATTTCCTTGGTATATTGCCACCAGTTTGACATGATTTTACCCAGAGTTTATTAAAGAAATTCCATTATTTCCCTTGAAATGCTTTTTCAGTGTTTACTTGTTTTTAAATGGATTTCTGTGTATCAGAACTGAAATAACCCCATGCCTCATTTCTTCACCCAGAAATTGGTGTGACTTTTACTGTTTAATTGAGCTATTGAAAGAATAAAGATACCTTCATCTGAGAAAGTTATATTAATCAAGTTTATGTGCAGAAACCAATGTACTCCACATCTGAACAGCTTATTTGACTAACTAATCAAAAGTAATTACTGCAGTTTGGGAAATTTACAAACAGTCCACACAAAATAACTCTCTGAAACATTCAAACATAGGCAAACTACATAGGTTTTAAATAAATCAAATTGTATTGACTGCAAAAAATATGTTTTTGCAAAGTAGATTATATTTCTCCATAGTTATTTTAAGGGGGGAAAAAAGTACTAAATATTTTTTTTATTTCAATGCATTGACTTCTTCAGCTCCTGTTATAGAACTTGAATACGAATATACAATATGCAAAGAATAAACTTCAAGGGAAATGTATTCTGCCTTCTAATAAAAACACAGGGATAACATACTATTCAAAACTGATCTCCCTAAAAGTACAACAGATGCTGATGAACGTGAAGTTTCAAGATAAGGCATAATGCCATGTTCCCACAGTTTCTGAACTTTTTAGTTCAGAATTACTGTCTTCAATAAAAAGTCCTCTTTTTAAAATTCAGAATCTGATTTTTTTAGATGCTTACTTTTTGTTATGAAAATCAATCAATAGATGTCAAATTTGGAATTCAATTTGGATTTTCACACAATCAATATGAAGCATTTGTTCAATCAAAGTTTTCTGCTTGATTACTGAATTTCGAAAATGTTTAAAACCTTGACTTATTGTTTTGGGGGAAATATTTGTTTTAGACATGGATACTCAAGCATGAGTGAGAATTCTTTCTTATTTAGCTTTCCTAATAACAGGTAAGGTGAATGCTTTTCTTCTCAAGAAGCATCAGATTGGATTTGTTTGGCAGCTGGCAAACTTCAAGCTTAAACAGCCTATTGAACAAATTCTGGAAAAGTAATCAATTTATCTTCGTTAACATTCCCATTCCCTCAACAGATTTTAAAATCTGGCACTCTTTCCCATGTGCGAATTAATAAAAAAGCTTTCTCAAAGCTTTCTCCAATCTTTCTCTCTCTCTCTTTTTTTGACTAAATTTGTTCACTTCTGACTAACTCAGCTAAACCAAAGAATCAGGATCCTTTTATCAATACAAGTTAGAAGAAAGTGAGTTGGCACTGTACCTTTTGTCCCAATCACCTCCACAACTTCCATCTGTGCTTCTTATTTATGTTGCCCTGCTTTCTAATTAGCACCTTGCAAAGCTGCACACCTGCAGTAGCTCTGTTCTCACCTCACCACACATTAAGTCTCCACAGCACACCCTATGCAGAAATAATTTTGTCACTACATCATTATATCTCCTCCCCTTCTGGGAAATGCAGAAAAAAATCAACTATTTAAAATTATGTTATTCTTGGGGAACAACAGCTATTCCTTTTCTTTTGAACTACATATTCTAATATAAAGTGAAGATTTCACGTATCCCTTGTCAGTATTACAATTGGCTCTGTTAAGACCAGGGTAAGTGTTCAAAACCAATAAACAAACCTAAAAGCCAAAACAAAGAAAACAAAAAAAACAAACAAACAAACAAAACCCACAAACAAACAAAAACAACAACAACAACCAAAAAAAAACCAAAAAACCCCTCACAAAACCATGTTTCAACATACACTTTTGCATCAGCCACATTTCTCTTAAAGTCACAGCAACCCCATTCTGTTGGGCTGGTTGCTCTTGATGATGAGCTATTTGACATCATTTTTTGTGTAAAACATGTTACAGAAACATACACCACACTCACCAACAAGCCCAGGTGCTCATGAATAACCTCACTGTGAAGTGATTCAGCAGACCTTGCATACCCTGTGGGCAAAAAACATCACTTCAGGGGAGTCTGATTCTTGGTCAGATTTTGAATTATAGTAAGGAATGTTTTATTATGCACATGTACAGTAGAAGAACTGTCTTTCTCTGAGCATGTGTTGTATGATCAGTACCCCCTTGTGTACCTGTACAGAGCCTGTATTTTACTCATATTCTCATATGCACATGTATGCTTGTGAGTCTATGTATGTAAGGAGTGCATATAGTGAGAATCTGCTCTAATACAATTTAAATTACCATTTCAAGGCAATTGCAGAGAGTATTTGAGATCAGAACCTTCAGCAATGAAAAATACTTTGGACTGGATGATCTTTCGAGGTCCCTTCCAACCCCTAGGATTCTGTGATTCTGTGATTCTGTGATTCTGTGTGTAAAAGACAGAAATATGCAGTACAATTTGACTGCCATATCTTTATATGCAAAAAACACAGACGTTTGCAGTGCAAAGATGGTGTTGCATGTATGCAGCTCAGCAATATACAAGTACAAGCTTCACAATGCATCTCTTCTAATGATGCTCCAATCATAGAATCATAGAATCATAGAATCCTTGGGGTTGGAAGGGACCTCGAAAGATCATCTAGTCCAACCCCCCCTGCCAGAGCAGGGCCACCTAGAGCACTTCGCATAGGAACGTGTCCAGGCGGGTTTTGAATGTCTCCAGTGAAGGAGACTCCACGACCCCCCTGGGCAGCCTGTTCCAGGGCTCTGTCACCCTTACAGTAAAAAAATTTTTTCGAATATTCAACTTGAACCTCCTATGCTCCAATTTACACCCATTACCCCTTGTCCTATCACTGGTCATCACTGAGAAAAGCCTAACTCCATCTCCCTGACACTCACTCCTTACATATTTGAAAACATTGCTGAGGTCACCCCTCAGTCTCCTTTTCTCCAAACTAAAGAGACCCAGCTCCCTCAGCCTTTCCTCATAAGGGAGATGTTCCACTCCCTTAATCATCTTAGTAGCTCTGCGCTGGACTCTTTCAAGCACTTCCCTGTCCTTCTTGAACTGAGGGGCCCAGAACTGGACACAATACTCCAGGTGCGGCCTCACCAATGCAGAATAGAGGGGGAGGAGAACCTCTCTTGACCTACTAACCACACCCTTTCTAATGCACCCCAGGATGCCATTGGCCTTCTTGGCCACAAGGGCACATTGCTGGCTCATGGTCATCCTCTTGTCTACCAGGACCCTCAGGTCTCTTTCACCTACACTGCTCTCCAGCAGGTCAGCCCCCAACCTATACTGGGCCATCGTGTTGTTCTTCCCCAAATGCAAAACTCTACACTTCCCCTTGTTGAATTTCATCATGTTTCTCTCTGCCCGACTCTCCAGCCTGTCTAAGTCTCTCTGAATGGCAATGCATGAGCATTAAAGATTTCTGCCAATGAAGTGCAGTTAATGCAAAGCTCAAGTGGGTCATACAACACAAGTATGTCTAAAAATATAATGTAAAATAGGTATTTTTAAAATATTAACTGAAAACAAATGTAGACTGGAAAATCTCATAAGTCTGGAATTTCATTTTCGGAAAACCATTTCTTTGCCATGCCTTCAGAAGGGGAAAACCCCGTCACATTTCCTGCCCTAATCCCTGTTCTGACTTGCACAGCATGTTTAGTTCCAATGATTGCACCAGTTAGCAGATTCATTCCTGCCCGAGAAACCCAGCCAAGTGTTGAGATTATATCGGTATTTAAATTATAAGATAAAAATAGTGCCACATGCATATTTTTGGGTAGTACTTCTCCCTACCCCATGGTATTAAGAGGCAAATATCAATTCCTGTAACAATGATACAGTGAAACAATCCAGAACATTAAAATCCTGTTGTGAAAACACATGTTGTATGGTCACAGAATCACAGAGTGGTTGAGATTGGAAGGAACACCTTGTGGATATCTGGTGCAACCCCTCTGCTCAGGCAGGACCACCCACAGTCAGTTGCACAAGGATGGAGACTCCACATCCTCTCTGGGCAAACTGTGCCGGTTTTCAATCACCCTCACAATAAAGAATTGTTTTCTGATGTCCAAAAAGAACCTCCTTGGTATCACTTGCTGCCCATTGCCCCTTTCCCTGTTGCTTGGCACCAGTGAAAAGAGTGTAGTTCTATCTTCTTTATAATCTCCATTCATATATTGGAACACATTTAAAAGACACCCCCCAAAAAAAGTCCCATTTCCAATTCTTGTATCACAAAGATTAGTTCAAACCTGTTTCAGTGTTTGGACAAAGTTTGAAGAGGCAGCAGATAACTATTGTAATTCCTAAAACATGGATATCTGTCCTTAGAAAATTTAGTCCTGATACCGTTAAACATGTGGGACATTTATTTTCTTTCTTTCTCTTTCTTTCTTTCTTTCTTTCTTTCTTTCTTTCTTTCTTTCTTTCTTTCTTTCTTTCTTTCTTTCTTTCTTTCTTTCTTTCTTTCTTTCTTTCTTTCTTTTTGTTTGTTGGTTCCTTGTTTTTTTGTTTTACATTACAAAATCATCCTGAGAGCACCTCTACTTACTTTCTGAGTTACAGAGTCAAAAACCTGACCACAGAGTAAGTCTTTTACTATGTGTCCATACACACCAGAACAGGGGCAAAGTATCCACCACATAGTCAGGACTTAAAAAATAGTTGGGACACAATACATAGAAAATATTAAATATCTGTAATAGGGCACTTCACCATTTATGCACACTAAAGAGAAAACTGCCTGAAGCTGCCTGATAGTAAATGTTAAGCCCATACCCTGTGGAGAATTCAAACCACAGACATCTACTTGCCTTTGCCCCCAGACTAGCAAGGGTCATGCTTGGTAAACACAAGGAAGGTGTCATTTAGCCATGCACATCACCATTCAGTTTTTCTAATACCCTTGTTGTTAATGTATTTAGATGAGGTGAAAGATTCCTTATCAGTGAAGACTTCTTCCAGGAAAGCATGCAGCTACCTGAATATGGGCTTGACTATGTGAGAATATGTCATCTAGGTGATGTAGCTGGACTCGGTGTTCTAGCTGGGAGACTGTATAGCCAAGAGAAAAGGATAGCTACTTTTCTTCACAATATTAATTCTAAATCACTCTATTTTTATTCATAATAAAATATATATTATATTTTAAGTAGACTGGTAATGTACGATTGACTAAATCTACCTCGTCTTTGTTCTTTGATCACCAAATGCATTCTGAAAAGTCTCTATGTAGCCAGAGAAAAATTGCTTAACATATGTAAAATAAATGGGTCCTGTAGAATATATAGTTTATAAAAATATCTCCTACACACATAAATACTGAAATTAATGTGCTTATTTTTCAGCATAAATGCAATTAAGTCCTGTCATTCTTGTATACAGCCTTGGGAATCACAGCATCAGTTACCACTAATGAGAGGAAAAAAATACAATAAATGCTAATCTATATAAAGAAAAATCATCTGTTCTTTTCTGGCCACTAACAAAAAGCGAAACAGTGGGAACGCAATTAATTCATATTTATAAGACTTGCATGTTTACATATCCAGAGAATTTAACATTTTAACTAGACTTTGACTGACTAAACATAATTCTGCAGTGAGAAGCCAAGACCTGTGCTCTGAATATTCACACATATCATCAATGTAAAATATTTTCATAATACAACTGGAAGACTAGCTCTTAATAAACTATTTCTACAAAGAACAACTCTGCTGCCTATGGCATAAACCTGAAATTCTCTTTTTTTTTTCTGAAATTATTTTTTTTATCCTCTGTCACACCCCATTTGATGGGGACATGGAAGTAGGGGATAGATTTTGCTAATTCTTGGATCTGACTATGAAAACCTTAATGGAAGCAGTCACTGTTCAATCTGCATTACTGCTTTTAGCCACCTACTATGGTTTATGCATTGTGAATCTTCATTGTTGCTTGAATTCTTATAACTTCAGGTATAAAGAAGATGCCTTGAACATAAGTGCAAATAATTTTTCCATTTATGGCAACCACAACTGACTACAGAGATATTCACACACACAAATAATAGGGTTCTTTTGTCAAATACCCAGCAAACAATTATACAGTACAGTAGCACTTGCCTCTATTTAACAAACTCACGACTTAAAATTTTCCCCAAGTTTTCCCTGATATCTCTGAAAAAACAGTGGAAGAAAATATGTTTGGCATCCATGCTTTTTATCAAAATATTGATAATTCTGATTTTTAATGAGCTTTTTGAGCTATGACTTACAAACACTTTTACAGACACTTTTCCTTGATGCTTTTGTGTCAAAATGTCTCTAGTTTGTCTCAAAAAAGAACTGTTATATCCACACTTCCCTTAAAAAGAAATATGCTTTTGGCTGTTCTTTAGAGTCAGTGTCTTACAGCTTCCCATGAAGTATTGTATGGATGTGCTTCATCCTTCTGTGGAGTCATGGTCAGAGAAGGGAAAATTATCATATAAAAATATAAATATATATATATATGTAAATATAAAAATAATCATATAATAATCATATAAAAATGGATATATTTCTGTGAATTTTCTGCTGGAAAGTAGTAGAGTTGATTACTTTTAGTAGCAAAAAATGGGTATGGTTCTCCCAGGTTTCAGCAATACAAAATAGTACACATGCATTCCTTCTGTATGAATTTAGTTTTTAACCTGGTAACCTGTAAAAGGAACCTGTAAAAGAGAATTTTACTTATTTGAACCCAAAGTCATGTAGTGAAAAATATCCCACAGAAGTCTGTTTGTGGCACTCTGATGTGTAAATATCTCATTTCTTAATCTCCTTGAAGATTGCTGATAGACAACTATGTTATTCAAAGTGAAGAATTTCTGCTATTTTACAGTTTCTCAGGATGTCCCATTATTTTTTGAAATTCTTCCAATAACAAATGCTTTGAATATTTGGATGAAAGGAAAAAGGCAAATAAAACAAACAAAAAAGTATTTTCTTCTTTCTTACAGCATTTAAGGGAGGCAAAGAAATGTTCCATCATCTATGGAACTAGCTGCTTATTCAGAACACATTTTATCTCTATGTTTAAATTCATTATAATAATACTTGTTTGATGAGCTACTGTATAATTTCCTAATGTATACAGCTACCCACAGTTCTGGACTTCTTTATTCAAGGAAAGTGAAACATGCCTTCACTAGTTCTGTAACACTATTGATTTGTTTTCCCTACAAATCAGCCTGCTGAGGAGGTGTGAGCTGCCTGCCTTATGTCTACAGAAGTGCAAATTATTTGCATATTTCAGATCCATGAAGCTTCATGGATGAGCAAGCAAAAATAATCACTGTTACACTTAGTGGTGTCAGCCAGCAGTATGGCTATATATTTCTGCTGCTGATATAATTTTTTTAATGTGTTGAATTATTAAAGCATGCACAAGGCAAAGTAATTCAATTAATATCCAATAAATCAAAATCAGGGTGCTATAATTTTTATGTTTTTCCTCCTAGAGGTTTGTCCATTGACTGCTACACTTCCTGAAATACAGGTTCAGTTACAAAGAGTCTATATCAACTTTTTTAAAGCATCTCTTAAGCAAATAAATTTACATATTGTCACAAGAACAGATTTAAAAGAGGCAGGTTTTAGGACCAGGTCAGTTGAAAAGTATTTTTAAACCTGAAGGCCATCACTTTGCTTCCATTAAAAGAAAAGAAACACTGAGGATTCCTTCCACTGATCAGCACAAAGGCTGAAATGAGCTTTTTGATGACAAAGCAAACAAATAAACAGAAAGCACAAACACACATTTGCACGTCTTTGTTCAGAAATGCCTCACAGTTGCATATATTCCTATGGGAGGAATCTTGGAAGAAGTGGAAAGGAATAATTAACCAATGTTTAATTTAGGTGTTTGTTTTAGATTTTATTGTTTATAAATAAACCAATCTATTTATTTATTCCCTTGTGTACTATGCCTTACAGCAAAACCTGATAAAATGTACTAGAAACTAAGTATATGTTTTTCTGTTAATGCTAAATATATTATGCATCTGTTATTAAATCAATTAAGATTTAGCAGATAACTGTCTCAGACAGAAAATTTTGTGGGATGATTCTAGAATCCTATACTAAAGTATGCAAATCCATATTAAATTTGGTGGAAAACTAACATAATGTATTTTTTTTTCCCAGAACCCGAATAAAAGTCCAAGAGAAAAATATTTTGGTGTTTAATAGGAAAAATAAGACCACTGCTCAGAGACCATTTCTCATTAAAATATTGGTCATGTTTATATCTACTGGACATGGATTAGAGATGCTCTTTTGTGTACAGTAGATAAAATCCTATTGACGAAGGATTTTTGAAATAATCTGTTCTGCATATAATAATATTATGGGTCCATAATAATATGCTTTGCCATGAAAATGTTGCAACAGCTGTGAGGAGTAGTACTGTCTCTTGTGCCAATCCTTTGAAGAGCAAAACCTATTTTGAAGCACAGAAGACTGGAAAATAGAGCAGGCTCTGGCATGTGCTATACATCAGTTGTTTCTTTGGATTGGCCAAATGAATTTTTGTTGTTATTTTACACAAACTTAATTGAATGAAAATTTCTGGAGTAGTGTAAAACATTATAAGTAGATTCAAAAATAAGAGTATTCAGTATACATTTTCTCCAAAATTACTAAAAATATACGTACATCCCTTCACAGCATCAGGAAAGGTCCTGCGTTTTCATTGTCTTTTCCTCTGAAAAATTTCTTCAGGCTAAAGTGGAAATTTATATTTCTGCTTTGCCACTGAAAAATTCATTTAAAAAAGCGACCACAGATTATTGCCTCTTGGTCCCTTGGCAAAGATCAAGTTTGTAAACTCTCTCTCAGTATTTCTGCAATGCTAACTCATTAAACTTATATTGCTAGCTGTTTCCAGAAGGATACCACAAGGTTAGGGGTGGGCAGTCAGACTGTCACATTAATTTTCATTGCTTGTGAGAAGGTGATTCTCTCCTCCAAATATAATCTAATATCTTTTTCCTTTGTTTTTATCTTTAGAGGTCAGAATATTTTAAGTCGATCATAAGGATTGTAGAATTAAAATTGTCTAGTATCAGATTTTGCTATATTTCATAAAATAAAACATGAAATATTTATCTTACCCTTTCAGAGAAAGATAAAGCAAGAACACAGGAATGATGGCAACAAATAATCAGCATCACTCAGTCACTGTAGCTGAAATACCCAACTGGGATGTAACTGTCCTCTAATTAATAAAATAATATGTATAACTTTAGCTTAAACTTCAAACAACATAAACATTCACTCCTAAGACTCAGGCCACACTTTTTAATGCAACATCCAAAATAATATATATCATTTATGCAACATTGGCCAATACCAGTCCATGGACATCATGTTGGTGATAAAATACGGCAAGCCAAATAACTACCTCTGAAACAATCAATTGTCCCTCTTAGATTTAATCTTTTATTTTATTAAAGACATTTTTTTATAAGATGCAGTGATGTCTTTCAATACCTTCCATATAAAAAAATAAAACAGATTTTTTTAATCAGTAGGTAGAAAGTTTGATATAAAATTACTTCTTTTCCCATCCAGTTTATGCACACCTAGGTCACAAATGGTAAATTTCAGAAATGCATCATTTGTCTACCCCTACTTATTAAAGAAAATCATGGAAATGAATTAGTAGAATAATTTTCTTTCCTTGACACTTTAACTTGTCACAGCGAGCACAAGGAAATGGTGCTAATCACAGCTCCAGCTGGGTTACCAGGCCAGCCCCACATGCTGCCACCCCAGCTGGCTGCTCCCAGTGCCACAGCCTTCCTCAGGCTCTCAAACTTACCAGATGCACAAAGGGAAATAAATGTCTATCCACAACCTGGTGTGTCCTAATGAAATCCCATGGCCAAAAAGGCTTCTGGAGAGTGCTGAAGCTGACAGAAGAGGGACACCCTCTTTTGTGCTTTATGTTCATCTCTTATTCTCTGTCAACAAATTTTTCTTCCAAAATTGCTTGTGTTCCAAAATATTGCTCCAACATAGAGCTCTTCACCCAGTTTATTCTGTGCCAAAAGCCATTCAGAATAGTAGTATAAATCATACATCATCTCATAAAAGGTGACATAGTAATGAAACTGTCTTCTACCCGAGGACTTCACATTACTAGATGAATTCAGTTCTTCCTTTGAATGTCTTCCCCTGTGAAGATAAAGCCAGCAAGCTAATATCTACTCATCCAAAAATCCAGTCATGTCTCTGCCATAACTCCAGCATTTATCACAGAAGCAGGAATAGAGCGAAGGGATAAATTAGCAGCTTGGCATTAGGCCATATGGAAAAGATACTGAACAGCTGGGAAATATTCCTGTTACACACACTAACTTTTGGCCAAACCCCATTTAAGGATAGTCCTATGGTGCTCCAGTTACAGAGCTCAGGAGTAATAATAACATCGCCTACCTGGTGCACTTTGTAAGAATCTGCTACACAGTTGAGTCCCCAAGAATAACTGCTTTGAAATAGTCTTTTGAACTGTGTGGCCAGAATTTCCCTGTGTTTTTGCATTACTGAATGTAGAGAGCACCATTCTTAAAGCTGTAGGAATAGTTGGAAAAAATATTCAGTGAAACTAGCATGGGTTCATTTGTTATAAGTGCTAGCTGGATGGCTGTGAAGAGAAAATACAGCAATAGGGTAAAAAAATAAGATTTAAAGAAAAAAAAAAGACAAAAAGTTATCTCAAATAGTTCATAAAACTTATATCAAATACTGTAATCATTACAAATATCCAGATGTATTCATCACTGAAGACAGGAGACCAGTGACAAGTGGAGCTCCTGAAGAACTGGCACAGTTTAACATCCTTGTTGGTGACAAGGACAATGGAACTGAGTGCACCCTCAGCAAGGTGTGTGCTGTGGTTGAGACACTGAATGGAAAGGAGATCACCCAGAGGGAGCTTGAGCCCATGCCAACCTCATGAAGTTCTAGAACACCAAGTGTAAGATCCTGCAACCTGAGTCTGGGCAATCCCAAGCACAAATATAGGCTGGGTGGAGAATAGATTGAGAACAGTTATCTAAATCATAGTGTGGGGGAATAAAATATGGTCCTGATCCAAAAGACAGGGAAAAACATTCTCATAGTCTTTTCTGGGGGCAGAGTGGAAATTTATCTACAGATTATCAGTGTGTAGATGTCCTAAGCTAATGATGAAAAAGAATTTATTTTTAAAACAACAAGTTGTCAAAACAGGCATATGCAATTTCATCATAGACTATTTAATTATAAACCCCTATGACATACACTAATACAAAAATACCTATTGCAGCGACCCATTCTCAATTCAGCAAGATAGCAGTAGTTTTCACCTAAAACATTCTGAATAGCTTTCACTACAGAGTTAATAATGTTTATCATGAAATTCTGAATTATTTGTATTTCTATTACATTGTAACCTAAATGTTTTCAAAATATTTTGGAAAGCATTTCAAAAGACAAATATAATCCAGTTCTGTCTGCCAGAGCATCCACATGCTGAACCTTGAAAAATCACAGTATTGCATGAGTCAAACTTCTCTCATCCTTTCACCTAATTTTATTTCTCTGATTTGTATGCCAAAAATAGAAATTTACAAATATTTAGAGTCAGTGCAGTGTTGGATGGAAAATAAGTTCTCTGTTCTTCTAAAATCAATGATTTAAGTGCTTTATACACACAAAGAGTAATGTAAATTATTCACATAAATACACACTAGGTTTGAAGCTATTTTTAGTTGAAGATCTGCTTAAAGATGTGGATGCCTTAAACAGAGTCTGAGTGTCCTATCACTGATTTTTTTTCTCCTCATTATTGAACGAGGCATTCATAAGTGTCAAGACCGAATGGCTTGCTTTGGTTTTTCTCTCCATCTTCAGAATTATATGAGAAAAGAAAAAGAAAAAATAAAAAAGAGAAAGAACAAAGGAAAAAGAAAAAGGAAAAAAGAAAGTGTTGTATTGAGAAATGGGCATGTTCATGCATGAAGTTCAAAAAAACATACGCTGGCAACACAGAACGAAGTTCAGCAGATAATTCCATATACATTCTTCTGGTAATTTTTCAGAGGGCAGTGATCACAGAGTTAGCATAATAAAGGCTCTTTCAGTAAGTAAACTGCTAAAGGAACTAAAAATCTTCTTCTCACACACAACTCATGAAAGAGAGGTAATGCCAAGACTCTGTCAGCATACTGGCTTCCTATGTGTCTGCTGTTTTGTATGCCTGCTACTCTGCTCCATGTGTTCTCCCGGCCTGCTCTTTTCTTGTTTCTGTGTGTCTCTTGTGTAATTTTGCTCTTCTCCATATCCATGAGAAGAGGGTTATCCATTCTGACAGGCTGCATCCCAATTCCTGCTAGAGCTCCTTTGAATAAAAGGAGTCTCCTTGTTCCACACTTATGAAATACAAGTCAGATGCAGAAAATTTTGAGTTGGTGGAGAACTCTTATTCTAGTCCCAGGTCTGAAGTGTGGCCTGGGACATGAATATATCTGTCTCTGCTCTGCTCAAGATATGTAATTTCAGTTAAACCACATGAAGTCCACATTTAAACTATAGTAATATAGAACCCCAAAAGGAGAAAGAAGCTTGGACATGTTCTCAACTGTAAGCCACCACCATAAAAATCAGACAATGTGACTGATGCCATTAGGATTAAGTCCACCTGGAAATATTGAAGGAATGCTAGAGTTAGGCTGGTGTGAAGTGTATTAGACTATACTAATGTAAGCTAATAGAGTTTGTTCTGGAACTAAGCTGGAAGGAATAATGTATGGAAATGCATGTAACTGACAGTCACTCTGGTGTCTTACTGGGACCGGTGTTGTTCAATATCTTCATCAACGACTTGGATGAGGGTATAGAGTGTACCCTCAGCAAGTTTGCTGATGACACTAAGCTGGGAGGAGTGGCTGACACACCGGAAGGCCGTGCTGCCATTCAGAGAGACTTAGACAGGCTGGAGAGTTGGGCAGAGAGAAACATGATGAAGTTCAACAAGGGGAAGTGTAGAGTTTTGCATTTGGGGAAGAACAACCCGATGTCCCAGTATAGGTTGGGGGCTGACCTGCTGGAGAGCAGTGTAGGTGAAAGAGACCTGGGGGTCCTGGTAGACAAGAGGATGACCATGAGCCAGCAATGTGCCCTTGTGGCCAAGAAGGCCAATGGCATCCTGGGGTGCATTAGAAAGGGTGTGGTTAGTAGGTCAAGAGAGGTTCTCCTCCCCCTCTATTCTGCATTGGTGAGGCCGCACCTGGAGTATTGTGTCCAGTTCTGGGCCCCTCAGTTCAAGAAGGACAGGGAAGTGCTTGAAAGAGTCCAGCGCAGAGCTACTAAGATGATTAAGGGAGTGGAACATCTCCCTTATGAGGAAAGGCTGAGGGAGCTGGGTCTCTTTAGTTTGGAGAAAAGGAGACTGAGGGGTGACCTCATCAATGTTTTCAAATATGTAAGGGGTGAGTGTCAGGGAGATGGAGTTAGGCTTTTCTCAGTGGTGACCAGTGACAGGACAAGGGGTAATGGATGTAAATTGGAGCACAGGAGGTTCAAGTTGAATATTCAAAAAAATTTTTTTACTGTAAGGGTGACAGAGCCCTGGAACAGGCTGCCCAGGGGGGTTGTGGAGTCTCCTTCACTGGAGACATTCAAAACCCGCTTGGACACGTTCCTGCACGATGTACTCTAGGTGGCCCTGCTCTGGCAGGGGGGGTTGGACTAGATGATCTTTCGAGGTCCCTTCTAACCCCTAGGATTCTATGATTCTATGATTCTATGATTCTAAGTGTCTGCCTGTAGACTCTAAGCACCTAGGATAAATCCTAAGAGCTCATAACAGCTGCTTGTGCCTAGGTATGCAGTACCATTTAACAGGATGACCAGAACTTGATCTATTTTGTATCTTTGATGTGGAGATGTATATACTATGAAGCTATTTTCTGGACTGCAATCTACACAGCTTCATTAATTCATCTTTTCCTCTGTTTTAGGAATACATAAGTATATTTTGCATAAATGTGTACATATATTAAATATACAGTTTTTTAGCTCTTCCTGCTTTAAGCCAGGCAACCGTAAGACTTAAAGTGTATCCAGTGGTATAAAAGGTCCTGCATAAATCAAAAAAGAAAATCTAAAGCCAAAGCACATTCACAAGAGATGGAGAATAGCTCCACAAAGTGCTTTTCAGTAATTCTCCACTGAATAACCATGAAAAAGCATTAGGCATAGAGATGGGCAAACACAGATGTGGTTTCTTCTGTGATCCTGTATCAAGAGCTGGTCTGTGAATAATCCATTTTAAAATGCTCTTTGGCCTGAGCTAGCATATGCCAAGTGTCTGCATCAGTCATGACATTCTGCCTTGCCCAGATAGAAGCCAGTCAACAACTAATGCGATTACACAGACACAATAGTTTTTACCAGGAAAATGTCTTAGCAACTTGTAATTGGATCTTGACTGTTAATCCTTTGAATGGAAAGGTAGCTTTTCATGTATTGATGATAAATGACTAGCAAGCTATTTCTAAAGCAACTGGTTGGTTTGATTTTTTTGTTTTGGTTTTGGTTTTAGAGCTTCAGTGTGCTAAACTATTCCTCACCTAGTTTGGAAGAAAAAAGGATCCATTTGGATACAAAAGACATATTGATCAGCAAAATATTTACTGGAAATGAGCTGTGTTCTTTACAATCTACATTGCATAGCATGTAGGCACCAACAGTCAAAGATGCCCATGAACATCATTTAATTCCTTATGGAAGTGTAATTATGGTAAATTAAAGTTTGTGTTATTTGCAATTGAAAATTTCTTACTAGTTATATTTGAAAATTTAAAGTATTGTATCCTAGAAGCTCTGTTCTATGTCACTTTAGCAGAACTAAATTCCACTTTAGTTCAGCAGAACTATTTTTAGCTAAACTGCCAAAAGGCATTACTTTAGATTACAGGATTAATGAAATAAAATGCTAGAGAAGCTAATTGTTCTATTTCATCCAAGTGAACTGTAACTTAGTAAACATCAGCTTGTTTCTTGTTTCCCCATCACCTTTATTTTTTCCTGAGTTTACTATGGAAAGACACAAAGCAGGGCACAATACCTAAAAGTTCTGCCTTCTGAAAATACAAGCCTACCATATCAGCAAGTTTAGCTGCCTCAATCACCTAGCACAAGGTGTAAAATCAGCTCTATTCAGAGCAGTAGGGAGGCACTGAGAATCCAGAATAAAGTGAAATACTAGGATTACCTGAACAGCAGCATATAGAGCCTGTATTTGCCTGCTTCGTTTTGTCTGTCACATACAGCACTTTTATGAAAAATCTTGGGACTTTTCCTAGGTCATATTACTATAATTTAGCAGTTAGCAACTATTCCACAGTTTTATTGATTAGTATAAATTTTTTTTATCTCTCTTCAGTTGTCAGCACTTGAATTTTCCCCGCATTTCTAGCCTGGAGAAGGTATCTTCAAGAGTTAGCTGGCTGCCTGTATGTAGTTTGAGGAGCTTAAGTGGATGCAGGAGTCCTTAAATAACCTTAGGCTGACAGTTGCTTGACTCTCAGTAAATCTAGGCTATAGTAAAACATTGTGGCTTCCCTGCAACATGATACATAGAGCACACCCTTCATACTGGATTCCACTCCTGTGTAAGGTTGCATTTGCAAGATGATCCTTCATTACAGGAGAAAACAAAAGCTGTTTCTCTATGGTGGCTTTCCATCCACTGGAAATCTCTTCATTCTTCACTACACTGCTTCTATTAATACTTTCTGCAGTGGGTTTTAGCCTATTTTTTCCCCATTTTTATGTGAGTTTATGTGAGGCTTTCCATACTACTTATTAAGGTTTTGTTTTGGCTTTTTTATGTAAAGCTATTACGAGCTTATTGTTAAAAACAGAGGCTGGGTTTCTTGCATTTAAAATCTGATGTGGTCACCATCCTTTATTTTGAATACTTTATTAGTCCAAACCTCAGAGGTACCTTGGAAAAACCCGAAACCATACCTGCTGTGAACATACCACACCCACACCCAAAAACGCTGATCAGTTGTACACTCTCCCTACAAACTAAATAGTTTATATGAACCATTTGCTTTTGTGCCAGTATAATCTGTGGCCAAAGATTCAGCCAAAAGCATGTCAACTCTGCTTTTGTCGGTTTGTATTTGAAGTTAAATGACTTTTCCAACCTCAGAATACCTTCAAAAAAGGCCGATAGAAATTAATTACCTCATCGTACAGTGAGGAAACTACTGGCTCTTTCTCTCCAACAAGTCACTGGATCTTGCTTCAAGATACAATGTGAGAAATGTGGGCACAGACTGAACAGGGTGGGTAGTGTTTACGGGTGGGATTCATCGGGTTTAAACCTCATCAAAAGTTTCAAAGGCCTGGCACACATCCAAAGACTTGGCTGTTCTGTTTTGAACTGTTTTTGAACTGTGCCAAAAAAAACCCTACAACTAAAAATAAGACTCTGCATTGTGTCTATCATCTTCCACTTTGTCTTCTTTTTTTTTTTCCTACATAAATAAAAAAAAAAAAAATTGCCATGATACAGCCTTCAGGAAACAGAAGGAAAATTAAGGAGTTTTTTTAATCCATATCCTATTGAGAAAAAAAGGTGATCCAAATGAAAAAGGGTAGGTAGACAAATGTTTTACAGTCCACACCAGGAAAAGAAAGACATAGAATAAGTCATCTATCCTTCTGGCTTTTATAACAAATTCACTAAAAAACAAAACAAACAAAAAACAAACAAACAAAGAAAAACAAAACAAAAAACAAAACAAACACCACAAACTAAAAAAATCTAGCAAACCTCTACTAGACAAATTAGGTTAACAGACTAGTGAGGCTGCCTGTTTCCTACTTCATCTTAATTATTTTTATTTTGTTAATTAATTTTGAGAATATTAATGTTAGCTTTAATGTTGAGGTTCCTACTTCTTTGTAGTCAGATTAAGTGATCCCAAGGTCTTTCATGTGTTTTCTAGTTCTCCTTTCAATAGCTTCCATAATTGCCTGCTTCTATTTATATTTCTCCTACCACAAAACCAATGTCACTGAGATACTTCTGCTCTTGCTTGTAAGACATGTTAAATATGCTATTTTCAGAGAGAGGGTCAGCATCATTTCTGCTGACTAATTAACTTCATTTCTTTCATCATGTTTTCTGCTTTCCACCTCTTTCATTTTTCATTAACCCCTTACTGCTAACATGCTCTGGGCAGCAGTCCAGTGGAGCCAAGCTACCACGGTGCTGACAGCTCCTTAACAATAGGCAGAGTTGCTGAACTGTTTCTGTGTAACAGGATGCAAAAAAAAAAATCCTCTCTGTCTTGGTATGGCCACGTTCAGAGATAAGCTATAATGGATCACATACTTTCCTTTTGCACTGCTTGTTCCTGTAGAGCTGAGCAATGGCAGCAGGGAAACATTTTTCTCCCAGCACTCAGCAAGATGTAATAACAGGGTTCCTATTGTTAGAGAGGCAAGCCTTGCTTTTGTTGGCACCAATAAGAGTTCTAATGTAAACAACAGCCTTGAAAGACAACATACTTGTAGTTAAGAGAATACAAAAATGTCTAATAATATTAATATATCTTTATTCTAAATTCTGACATGTGCTTCTGAGATTGCCAGTCTTTTCCATTTTAAGTCGTGAACCTAACACTATGCCTGAAGTTATTGCAATCCCATAGAAGACGTGGAGGTCAGAACACAAGGTATTTTCCCCCCTTGTGAAGCTTGTTTAAAGCTATTATTGAAAACAACCAGAACCTCTTCACAAAGAAACAGATGTAAAAATAAAGTCCTGGCTCTGCCTGCATCTGCCTTAGCCAAAAGAACCAGCTCAAAAAAAGACATGGAAGCAACTCACTTTGTGCTCCTTCAAAGGTCCAGCAAGGGTGACACTGACATGTGGTGTGCATCAAACATAGAGCCTCCTGTTCTTTGGTATTGACTATCAGACTTTACTTTGCTCCAGGCCTGCAGGTGCACAAAACACTTCAGGAGCTCCCAGTCCAAAATACCTTCCAGCTTGATACATACTGTCCCTATTCCCAAACAATAAATCTGAATACAAGATTTAGCATTATTGATACCTAACTATTAAATTTTGTTTAATATTGTAAGTCTACATATTAAATTTCTCTACAAACCAGATAACTCTAGGAATAGTTGGAGGTGATATGAATGGAATGAAAATGTCACTTGGTATTTGGCCACTACTGTAATTCAGAGCAAATTTATAACATAGTGAAATGCAAAGTTCGGGGAGAAAAAAAACAAAACAAAACAAAACAAAAACAAAAACAACAACAAAAAACCCACACACACAAAACAAACAAAAACAAAAACAAAAAACAAAACAAAAACACACACCAAAAAACCCAAAAACAACAACAAAAAAGCAGCTCTGAAATATCAAGCTTCTACATCTAAAACTAGTGATTTAAATCCATGCTTATACAGGTCACCAGATACTGATCACCAGTTACTAATGTTCATCAATTGAGGAAAGAATCTGATTTTGCACATGTGGCTCCCAGTTGCCAGAGCACTGTCTTGATGTAAAGAAGTTTTCCAAGACATTATATAGATTATTAAAAAACATCTTCAGTGGCCTGAAAATAATTAGCCACAAGATCTATAGTGTCATGAGGACCAGAAAGACAGGTCATAATGACATTCATTTTTCCACTGCCCACAGAAATACTTCCACATATATCCTGTCCACTTTGCCTAGTTCTTAATGCCAGGGAATGAATATAATATGATTATGGGCCTGGGCACATTGCTGTATAGTGTCAGATGCTTTTTTAAAGCTCCTTCTTCCAGATTCCAGATATTTAAAATGTCTCTAGTCTCAGTGCTTTAAACATAAAATGCATGTCTAATCACTGCAGTGATGTCTCTCTGAGTTCACAGTGTGGAACAATGTCCTGAAATGTCATAAACTGCTTCATGTTTCCTAGCAGGATATTGCTGTTGAAATCTGGTAGCAATTCTCTTAATGGCTACTGATTCTACTTGATCACTACTAGGTAATCACCCACACTGGATATACCTACAGCTTTTGGCAATTGTATGATGTATGAAATTAAAGATATTGACATTTTTTCACTGCATGTTTAAAGTTATTCCTTACCTGGTGAGTAAAGTCAGGGAATTAATCCAAATCAAAAAAATCCCTCAATACTGACACCCAAATATTTTCTAATGCTGTTTTAGGTGCCTGAGGATTCAATTAACCTTTCTCTACCTGTCAACTTTCAGTTTTCTTTTGGCTTCTCAGATGCCTTCTGTCACTAAATTTACTTAAATTATATTTAATATTAATGTAATACTAGAAGAGCAGATACCTATTCAACAGGAATGTGCAAAAAAGTGAAAAACAAGAAAGCAAACATATTGTGTGAACCAGCTACTCAGTTTCATGATGCCTGTCATGCATTTCGAATCCACTATGTCACAATTATCTACTCAATGTAAATTGCCAGTGATATCCACAGATAAGAGATCCAAAGAAAGGTTATTGCTGGGTCCACAGAGACACCATGTAAACCTTCTTTTTTTACTCAGAAAAAAGAAATACACCACAATCACCACTTTTCTGATACATTTATGACCATGTTTTCCTCAAGAACAGCTGAACAGGCTACTCCATAATGTGTTACCATGCCCGTGGGAGAAAAAAGACAGCAACACTTCTATTTACTAAAAAAGTATACTGCTTTTTTCTTGAAGTTCATTTGGTTTCATTTGTTTAGCATAAGGGAAAGAGGGGGGAATGAGGGAGCAAGCAATGTAGAATAAACTGTCTGAAAGCAGCATTTGGCACATAGACAACCCACTAACAGCTTCATAGTAGTGATAATTAACAAGACAGCTTCTGTCCATTTGTCTTTCTCATGTTCTGTTGCATTTTGCTATCACAGTAGTTCCAGTCATCTTCATTCTTCCCACACAGCAAATCTACCAGGAGCTGCTTTATTCTGACACTACTCAATAATTCATTCTTTTATTATCCACAGGGTTTACACTTAGCTATTTTTGTAAGCTGAGTAAAATTGTACTACACAGAGTATTTTCGAACATTTGCCCTGTCACATCCTTTTCAACTCTTGTATTTGTGAAGGATGAGTTGAACAAAGTTGCTTATGAGCAAGATACAGGCACCACTAAAAGAAGGACTAGCTCAGGATTGGAGGAAACATCTGGAATTACATTCCCAGGGCAGCAGAATTCTCAGAGGGCCGAGACCTTCAGATGAAAGATGGGGGTGGTAAGCCTTGGGGAGGATCATAGAATCATAGAATCATAGAATTGGCTGGGTTGGAAGGGACCTCAGAGATCATCGAGTCCAACCCTTGAACCACCGTTGTGGTTGCTAGACCATGGCACTGAGTGCCACATCCAGTCTCTTTTTAAATAGCTCCAGGGACGGAGAATCCACTACTTCCCTGGGCAGCCCATTCCAATGCCGGATCACTCTTTCCGTAAAGAAATTCTTTCTAATATCTAACCTAAACCTCCCCTGGCACAACTTAAGACCGTGCCCTCTTGTCTTGTTGAAAGTCGTTTGGCAAAAGAGACCAACCCCCACCTCGCTACAGCCTCCTTTCAGGTAGTTGTAGACAGCGATGAGGTCTCCCCTGAGCCGCCTCTTCTTTAGGCTGAACAGCCCCAGCTCTCTCAGCCTCTCCTCACAGGGTCTGTGCTCGAGTCCCTTCACCAGCCTGGTTGCCCTCCTTTGGACCCGCTCCAGGACCATGATATCCTTCCTGATCTGAGGGGCCCAGAACTGGACACAGTACTCGAGGTGTGGCCTCACCAGTGCTGAGTACAGGGGCAGAATCACTTCCTTGGACCTGCTGGTGACGCTGTTCCGGATACAGGCCAGGATGCCATTGGCCTTCTTGGCCACCTGGGCACACTGCTGGCTCATGTTCAGCTTCCTGTCGATCCAGACTCCCAGGTCTCTTTCTGCCTGGCTGCTCTCCAGCCACTCTGTCCCCAGCCTGGAGCTCCCCATGGGGTTGTTGTGGCCAAAGTGCAGGACCTGGCACTTGGAATGTTGAACCTCATCCCATTGGAATCAGCCCAACTCTCCAGTCTGTCCAGGTCCCTCTGCAGAGCCCTCCTGCCTTCCAGCTGATCCACACTCCCCCCCACTTAGTGTCATCTGCGAATTTGCTGATGATGGACTCAATCCCCTCATCTAAATCATCAATAAAGATATTGAACAGAAGTGGGCCCAACACTGATCCCTGGGGGACACCACTAGTGACCGGCTACCAACTGGATGCAGCCCTGTTCAGCACCACTCTCCGGGCCCGGCCCTCCAGCCAGTTCTTAACCCAGCACAGGATGACTTTATACATCTTCCACAGACCAGATCTTTCTTGCTAAACTGTGTTTCTGCTTTATCTGTACTGTCACAACAGCTCCAAGGACGCCTTATGACAGGTTTTGCCCCACCCTGTGTACAGGGCAAATGCTCTGGAAAAGGTAAAGTTGCACACTGCAAAAGTTGAGGCCTCCAGACATTGAGACAGGAGACAGGGTCCTTCAAACTCTTCCCCTTCTGCCCAATCAACGTAAATTTTTTTAAAATTGGGGTGGGGAAGGTGGGGGGAAATTGTGAGGGACTTTTTTTCCCTGAATGTACAAATAGATTGCTTCATATTCATACAATATTAAAAAGAGGGCAGGTCAAGGAAAATAGAAAAGATAAAGAACACAATTGAATAAAATAAAATCTGCTTTGAATTCATTAACAGTTTATAAAAATAAAACCTTGCTACTGATTTTCTAGTTACAAAGAACACGCACATACTGAGTAAAACTAGTTAAAGCTCCAAGCCAACAGTAATAAAGCTGCAAGAATAATACAAATCAGGCAGCAATGCAAAATGACTCTGCCAGAAAAAGTGTTTATAGCTTTATTGAAAAGCTTTACTTTTAGAGATAGAGAGAACAGAAATAATAAAACTTGTTGTATTAGGAGAAAAATATTCTCATATCACAATACCAAGGAGACAATGTACTGCAAAAGAAATCTGATATCCTGACTGAAAAATAGGTATACCATAAAAACCGAAATGTCTAGAACCATCTACTATGAAGAAGGGATGAATGTAAACAAAAAGAAGAAATAATCACATATAGATGAAAAATGCTGGTATAAAACTGCCTAGAAACAAGGGTGAGGAAATTAAGCTCCAGTAAAACTTGGATGAGAAAGCAGCTTTTAAAAGCAAATTTTCCTCTTCAGAATAAGTATAAAACAGATGGGTTGTAGAGAGATTTTTAGCCGTGATAATTCATACTTTTCACAGGCAATTTTAGAATGTTGAATTTAAGGTCAAGTAAAGAACAGCTCAGACTAGAACTCAATGGACAAAATCAAGCTCTTGGAAGCAACTAAATGAAGGTCACCTGTGGCATCTTGATTCAGGCTCCCACTATACCAACTGTATTAGCATGAATGTTATTACACGGTCATTATTGTTTTGCCACATTCAGTGCATAATTGTAGTACACAGAATAGATGGTGTTTATTTAATGGAAAGTGAGACACTAATTTTTCAAAGCCTCCAGCTGCAGTGAAAATGAAACCTAAGGTGTTGTGATGACAATTGCCTCCGTTATAAAAGCAGGACCATGGGATCAGGTGCTGTGATCATGCAAACAAAGGGAATCATTTAGCATAGGAGGCCTCTGTCTGCATTTCTTAATTTTGAGTACTTGGAAACTTTCTCTAATGAGTCTCCTTCTCTATGTATTTTCTAAACTGTAAACTGAAGTAAACTATAAGAAAACTGCTGTATCATTGTGATGGTCTGGATATGTTCTCAGTAGAACGGGAGACTACAGCAGAGGATTGATGACAGTCTAAGAGTTTCTACTTCAAAACTAATTTTTTAATAGGAGCATGTGACTAAGGTCACAGACCCTTTGCATTCTTTACCCACTCTTTTCCATCTTCTCCGATTTCTTCCGCACCAGTTTTTTCCCCATGGGTTGCCACGTTTTTCCCTTTTCCATTCTTCTCTACTGCACAATGATGATTTTCCCCTTTCAGCATCTCACTCACACATTTTCTCCATCTTGTGCCAATACTTCACAGATAACAAGATTTGTCTCTGATGATCTCAGATGCCAAGCTTGAATTCCTGCCCTGCTACTCCCCAGTTCCAGTGAGCTGCATATCACGGCCTCTTCCACTTAAACTGATCATCCAGGGTCTTCCACCTCTACATCTGAGGCAGGCACTCAGAGAAAATTTCATAAAACAATGTTCTAGTTCAGCAGACAAGAGGCCTAACTAAGAAGATCCTCTTGTTTTATAACTTCTTCAGGTTTTTAAAGAAAAATTACTTTGCAGCTTGCAAGCCTAATTTTAGGCAGTAAACACATCATCTATAGTATCAGCGTAGTGACAGCAGCTATAGGAATTCCCTTATTTATCCTGGAATATAAGCCTAAGGCTTTTACTGATGAAATCTAAGAAATCTGACCTGTGATTGTATATGGCAGTTCTCCAAAACCTAGAATGTCTGGATTTCAAAAGGGACAGCAAAATATGATGGAAAAGTAGAACAGAGTACCACTTCTATTTTCAAAAGCAAGTATTGAAAAAGAAGGAACATTCTGAATATTGCCATCAAATCTGAACTACCAATACTGATTGAGTTGCCTGCAACAAATATATTTTACAGCAGTTTAGGGATACATCTCCTCTTATTCCTTTCATTCCCTAGTACTTATGACTGTGTTGGTTTTAAGGAGATTCAGTCATGTTGTCATAAAAATTACTATCCCAAATAATTTCTTCTACATAACAGAAGTTAATGGAAAACCTATTCTAGATAGGTATCTCAGTGTGATCATTCACATCATTTATATAATAATATCACTAAGTGCATAAAGAGTGCCACTGTGTGGAACTATAATTTTTCTATTTTTTTAGAGTACATCAGTTTCTTATTTTGCAGTTTTATTTTCCATGTAATGAAATATTTACTGGTGAGTTTTGCTGCTTTTTTTCCCCTTTTTTTTTTTTTTTGGTAAGAAGTGTTGTAATTTGAAATATGTTGGGGTAACACCTATTTTTCATGATCAAAATTCTAAAATATCCTTTATCAGACAGCATTGCTGAACACTCAATCCCAAACCATAAAAACTCCTGGGTAGCAGCTCTGACCCTCTCTAAAAATAGATGATGATCTGACCCAGCTATTAAATCATTCTATTAATTATAACACTGGTTTTGTGGCAGTGGTTTCCATTGTAGAAGTCTAAATCTTGAGTGAGAGTGATGATTTCTCTGTAATTTGTGACATACACAGATTTGATAGGGAGATGTAAATAAAATTTTCTTTTTACACATCAAATTTAACATGAGGAAGATGAGAGCATTATATTTTCCAAGCCTATTCTCAAAAATCAGTCTCTCTTCAATATTTAAGGTGGGTGAGGTGTTTTGGTTTTCCTAGTTAGAACACTACCTGATTACCAAAGGCACAGTTTCACTTAGTTTTATTAATTTATTTATGTTAATTTCTGCATCTGTTCCCTTTAATTCAAATAAGATTGATAATATATCACCCACAAGAATAAAATCTTATTAGAATGAGTCAATTAAAATGAGAATTTATAATCTGAATGCAAAGGAAGGCACTCAAGTGGAAATAATTTCATTTTAAATTGTTAGCATTAATCTTAACTTCTATAATTACAAAAATTTTGAAATACTATGATGTAGTTGTTAAGAGGTAAGGGGGCATAAATCTTACTCATGTATTCTGCCATTACATTTTCTAAGTATTAACCAAGGCCCTAGCTTCCCAGTCTTCACAGGCTCGAGCTGTACGATATTAGTTTTACACTGGTTTATATAAATATTAACACTTAGCCACATTCAACTCATTTAGGGGGTAAAATCCTCACCAGATTGTTATTGCCATCTATTTAAAAGAATCCTAGAGATGCCAGAATGGCAGAAAACAAAAAAGTTATTGACTCCATCTCCCTCTACTAAGGCACATTGGACCATTCTTAAACGATGTCCATCTAGTCTCTCTTTCAAAACCTCCAATAATAAAATATTATTTTACACCAGGCAGCTTATCCCTGTTATTAATTATCAATATGTTTTGAATATTTTCTTTTTCCATTCAACTTAAACCTCCCTGATTGCAAATTCAGCCAATGTTTTTCTTGTCCTCCAGTGGAACGTAGAACATAACTGAATACCATCGTGTATATACTGGAGGATGAGTCTTTTAGTAGTCTTATTTTATTTGACAAATTATCTCAGTGCTTCCAAATTGTCTTAAGAGATCATATTATCTGAATCTTTTAGCATTTTAAATTCTGAAGTCATTCTAACTTGCCTACATATTTCATAGAAAGTAATTCCTAAAATTAGACACATCATTTTAACTGAGGCCTCACTAGGCCTGGAAAAAGCAAGATAATTGCTACCTTTGTTATATATAACACAGCTGCTAATGCCCTCTAGAATGAAATTTGCATTTTTTTAACCACATCACACTGTTGATTTACATTTATTATTTTGCTGTATGCAATATCTCCAAAATATTGATTTGAGTGCCTCAATATGCATTTTGGTTTCAAATTGGATTTCATCTTACTCACTTCAGATAATTTCTCTAATCTATCATATTTTTTAAATTCTCACTTTTTGTGATAGTTATCCTTCTCTCATTCTGTCCTCCCAAGAGGACATTCTGTCCTCTCCATAACAGCACTTTGAATTTGGTAAATCTCCTTTGTTGAAATAAACTTCTGTTAGTTTTTCTCCTAGTCTTTTATCCATGTATCCTCTTTCTAGAATCTCATATACATCACAATCACTTATATCAACATGTCTTCTGTCTTTGGATTTTCAGGGGGTAACGTAAGATAGATAGGATTACATCTAAAACTGCTAGTGCAAACAATTTATTCAAATAAAAATACTGTGTCCATATGACAAGGTGTTATTCCTTGTGTGAAAAGAAAAATTACTCTTCCAAAATTACAAACTTAATTAAAGCCAGCTACTTCAACCCTGCTATTTCAGTGCGTTACATAGCTACATAAAAATAGCCTCATCCACCTACTCCTTCTGTTTGGCAGTTTATAGTAAATCCTCACATTTAAATTAACCTTATTCTTTTCTCCTTTCATCTTCACCCAAGTCTCCAACCACACTGCCTCCTCCTGAATTTCAGAGCAGGTATGTGTACATTCTTGATCCGCAACTGTTCCCTGTGTTTTTCCTTTGGCATGGGCAGAGTTTCACCCTATATTTAAACTAGACATAAGCATTGTAAATATTTCACATAAATGTTGACTTATATCCTGAAGCCTCAAAACTTGCCTGGGTGCTTTTCAGAGAAAACAAAGGATGACCTGTTGTAGTGACCTGTGTGTGTACCAGCCAAACAGCAATGCAGGCTAGAAGTGCCTGTAAGGAGAAGCTGAGTAAGATTTAAAATGGATGAACATAAAAAGGGAGATTTTTATTCACACAACAAATACCGTACAACAGCCAAGTGAGTAAACAAGAACGATCGGTAGCAGCCCTATAATTATCCTGTAAATTGAGATTAATAATAGTAGAAATACTCATCCCGTGCTCTTCTAATCAACAAATGGTAGATTACAGGGTAATTAGTAGGGAATTTATATATGATGATTAGGCTATAGATTACATGGTGACTAATTATGGTAGCAATCTGAAGGCATGCTAATGACCATGGAATCATCTAGCAAAAACTGTATAAATTAAAGGTGTAGCATGTCCTAGAATTCTATACATGCTGAAACATGGAGATAAAAATAATGAAAGAGTTTCCAGTATTTATCTATTTCTCAAAAATAATTAAAAATATTGTCTCTAAAAAACATTTTTGAAAAAAACAAAAAAAGTTTATGATTGGCACAAGATTTAGTATAAAATACTATTACTGATTGATTGAATGACCATGACCATAAAAATATCTGTATCATTTTCATTACTTTGGAAGGGCAATTCAGTGAAAATTTGAAAGCCTAATCAGTATGATGGAAACATGGTATTTTTGGAACTGTTACTCCTAATTAAGTCCAGTGAGCAATGTATAGGACAATCTCAGTCCTTTCAAATGAGAACACCTCCTGAAGAACTTAAAAACAATGTGAATTTTTCTTCGAAATGTAAAAATAAAATGTATGAGATTTTCTAATTCAACCAAATATGAAATAGGCTTCCTATGTCCACATAAGGATAAAAAGTGTACAAGTTTCTGATGTGGTAGGGTATGCAGCTCTGGTGAAACTACCAGAGACTGAGCATTAATGATACTCAGACCTTAATTTAGGGGACAAAAAGTGAAGTTTCAGTCTTTAGAAAATCTTAAAAAAAATCCTTGGAAGAAATTACCATAAAATACTATTTTAGTATGATTATTTTAGAACAATGATAATTAATTTCCTGGGAAGAACAGACTTCTGGGCAGTAGAGGAGAGCATTTGTACAGCCACTGCCATATCTGCTCCTTTGTTTATCAATCTCTGCTTTCTACTACAATGCAAAACAATAACAGTGATCATTAAAATCAATAGATACACTCTAACAGCACAAAAAGAGAGCAAGAGAGGTAGCACTGCACACATCAAGCTGAATTTTAATTAGAGGAATTGAAAAGTTAAATGCTAGTAAAAGGAATAGTATGCAAGAAAGAACATCTAATGAGAAATAATATGGAAGAAGTGTAGACTGTTCTATCATCATTGACCAAACCAGCTTGACTTTTAAGTTCTGGTTATAAATGCTGAACAAGATCAAAAGACTTCTTGTCAAGTAAACAATTTGACAGACTGTGCTTCATTCTTATATTAATAAGGGCCCAGGAACGTGCTAGAGAATATTAAACTGCCCAGTGTTGCTTAACCCTATGGAAGATATTTCAGAAAGTCTCTCCTACACAAAGGCTAAATTCTGCTTATCAATTAGAAGTTCTCATAAACTGTGAAGAGCACTTATAGAATCAGGACATGTATCATTTGTTCTGTGAATCTTTCATTACTCAAAGCAGGGATTACTTCTGAAACTCTGGAATTACCTGATTTCTTTTTGAGAGTCAGCTTGGGAGGAGACCTGGCATGCACAGTTCTTCTCCCTGCAGCACAAAAGACTGGCTTGGTTGCCCCTCTGGAATCATCTAGACTTCTTAAGATGGTGCAGAAATGTCATAGGCTATACAATCACACAGAGAAGAAATGGCTAATGAGTAGCCCTTTTTCTGGTGCTAGTGATGCCAGGATCAAAAAGAAGCAGGGCTGTTCTCAACCTAAAAAAAAAAAAAAAGAAAAAGAAAAGAAAGAAAAAAAAAGATTAAGAAGCCTGAAGCTATTTCTTTCATTTTTATGCTATTTTACACCTTCTCTGCAGGGTTTTTCTCCAGGGTCTTCTTCCAGACAAAGCTTAGCAGCGAAGTGACTTCACAATTATTGTGAAGAGCACAGTAAGGCCAGAGATGGAAATGGATACCTTGGGCTGCCAGATGCAAATGAAGTAGCAGACTTTATAATCACATATATAGCTTGTATCATAAGCTGTCATCATATTTTCCTCTTCAGCTGAATTTCTATTTCCATATGGTCCTCACTGATGTCACAACTACAGGGTGCAGTGACATTAATATATTCACCAGGTACAAGACAAGCATCATTGCTGCATTAGCCATCAGTGCACCTGAGTTAAAGAGCCCTGTCAGCTTGGACTTGAATGACTTCACTGCTTCCAAAATCCCAGCTAAGGATAACTGTGGAGCCTGTCCCACCCTTCACTCCACAGTGGAAACAAATTCTAACTTTTTCCTGATTTGTTATCCATTTGTTTTTTTTTTTTAAATTCAGCTGCTGTACTTACTTTATGCTGAATAAAGGGAAGACAACTGTGAGTGACAATGAGTGAAATATGCCAGAAACTAAAATGAAAATTAACAGAATGGAGGATACAAACGTTTCTTGGCTGCTAAATAACAAAAAGCAAAAGCTCCAAAACAGACTGTATTTCAAAATGATGAAATAGAGGAGAGACGGGGAGAAAAACCTTACACGTATTACAGTAGTAAAGGATATAGTCTTCAAACTAACAGCCATGACAGATTTTACATATTTTATATTACAAAAAGATGCAATTACAGAAGAAAAAAGATTGATAAAGACAGGAAAAACAGACGTGAAATAAAGGGAGAAGGACTGAAAAAATGTCAAAATCAGAAAAGATAATAACTATTGAGAAATTCATAAGGGGACCTATCTAATATGTGTGGGAATGTGTTTCAAAGGAAGGGAGTAAAGAACTATGAATGATAAAAAGAAATGAAGATTTGCAAGATCTCTTCTTGAATATGGCTCAGATGAGAGACTGAAGCAGTAAGATCACAAAAAAAAAAATATACATTAGAATGTGAGATTTCTTTTTCAGCCTCATGAAGACTGGTTCTTCCTAAGCAGTGTTGAAGAGAAGGCCAAAAGAAGAAATAAAGACAACAACAAAAGACATGTCTACATTATAAAAGGTAGATAATGCCCTATAGGAATGCAAAAGAAACAGGAATACAAAAGAAATAACTTCATTTGGAATCAGTTCATGGAGTATATTTTCTAGGACTACAGTTTAAGATTCAACTGTATTTGTAGTCCAAAGAATGCTAGAAATCATTAAGGGCAGGTAAGGAGAGAGAAAAAAATATATATAGTTATTAAAACAAGCAATTTCATAATTAAATGTAGATAAGCAAATGTAAGCTGTTGGGTTTGGGGTTTTTTTTCTGGGAACGGTGGTCTTATAAACCAGCTAGATTCAGGAGAAAACACAGGTGTTGTGACTCCACTGTGCTCTGTAATGAGTCAATGATAAGTAACAGTTTGACAAAAAATATATCTGTGAGGTTATCATCTTCTGTGGTTTTCTTCAGCTGCAGCACACTGCACGTGGCTCACACAGAAGGGAGGGTACATGCGTTTCTATTCCTGACCACCTCTTCGATTTTTCTGGGAGAGCTATTTTTGCAGCTGTGTGGTGACCCAAATCAAGGAACTGGTGAGGCTGAAAAAAGCCCTCTCTTTCTATTACATCAGTTTGCAGCCTGATGACTGTCAGGACAGTTCACTGGCTGGCTGTGCAACTGAGGGCACAAGTGGAAGGGGCTGTGGAAAAAAGAAACAATAAGCTGAGGGCTGTTTAACTTATCCTGAATGCCATTTTGCCCCAATGGCTGAGGCAATAAGGCACCTGCATTTCCATCTTGATTTTGTATATTATGAATCTGTACAAAAAAGTAAAGTCTTAATTTTGCCCTCACCACACTGGCCCTTGCCTTCTCTCGTCTCCACTCACTCATGGAAGACTGCAGTTCCTCACTCAGTGGACTGGGCTCTGCAGCTCTGATATCAGCATCCCATCAGAGTTACAAGTGCTCATTAGTTCTTTGTTTTATGCCACAGAAATAATCCAGTCCTTTAGGAAGAAACAAAGGGAATTTTGCAGAAGGAAAATAAAAAGCAGGTAATTCCCCTGCATTCACAGAAATGGAATTTCATTCAAAAAGATGCCTTTTATCTTGAATACGAGTGCCTGTGTTCAAAATTTAAATTGAAAAAAAAATTTGGATGAGATTTCCCAAAGAGAACCAAAGATATAGCATGGCATTTTACACTGTAATTTTGTGCTTTTAAGAAGGTGCAAAGCATAACTCACAGAGGCAGTCAAGTAATTATCAAATGTGTCTCTAGAAGAAAAATGCTAGACCCTCAAGCAATGTTTGGTTTAAATTTGAAACATTTTTCAAACAAAAATATGGCAATATACATTCTGATTCTAATTTAGTTTTTAATTCCACTGCGTCATGTAAACTTCTCAGAAAACACATGACTTTCATTAGCATAAATCTAGACAAAATCAGAGATGCTGAAATAGACTAAAATAAGAGGTATACTACTGGTACACTTCACATTCATGTTCACATGTTATAAAATGAAAAGCTAAAGAATAAAATAGTATGTCTATAATTTGAGTTGTTTTCTTCAGACAACATAAAAAATAATTGCAAAAGTTTTGATATGAGCACTTCCTTGTTGTAAGCATATGAAACTTTTTCCAAGTACAGGCAAATAGATAGCACCAGAAATCTTCCTGTGGTATAGAAAGATGTCTTGAAGGGCTCCAGAGGTCATAATTTTCCACCACTTAAAATAGTTCCCAACTCAGACTTTACCAGGTTCCACTGAAAGGACCTATTTCCGTGGTGATGAATGATTGCCACAGCTACAGCATGAACATGGCTAAGAATATAGGCAGACCTCTCTCTCACACAAAAAATAATATTTTTATTATATTTATATCTTACAGTTTTATTTTGAGATGTCTAATGCATAGTCACTTCTAATGACAACTTATTGTATTTCTGTTATATGGATAAAATAAAAATATTTTAATTTTTTGTATGACCTTAGCACAAATATTTACATGTGTCAATACTCTATCATTTGCCATTCTTTTATTTCTGCACTGTAGGGTTCCTTTGGCAAGAAATAATTTAATAATTTAATATTTTCAGCAAATGTTTAAAACTATAAAAAAGTTATTACCTTTGCAACAATAGTTACACTTCAATAAGTTTACTGCTTTGTGCAATTAAAATTTGGAAAAGAATAAATTAGACTGCTAAAGAAATACTTGATAGTGAATTCCAGCAAACCTTGGTGCTTTTTTCTTTCTGAATGGCCTTTTCAATAATCCTAGAGTTCCAGACACTCAAATTCAGATAGTAAAACCAATTGATGAATGCAGACAAGTTTTTGCTAACTTAATTCCTATTAATTTTAGAATCAGATTAATATCTGGAGTCCAAACCAACCAAAGTTTACATAAACTACAGGCAGCACAGATGCCTTGACACACACACACACAAATCCCATATGTGTATTTATTTCCAGCTCCACCTGTGTGATTTGAAATGGGCAGAGCTCACCAGGGAAGTCATGTCATGAGCCATGGGATGTTCAAATCCAATTTATCTCTTCAGCAGTTCCTATAGACCAGCCTTCTTGGTCCTCAGTGAAATGTAATTTGCTATTCCCCACTAAAAGTTCAGAAGGAAACTGAAAAAAAAGAATCCCTGCCAATTTATTCCTTTGAGAGGCTCTCTCTGGGGCTCAGAAATTCTCAGCATCCTTCATCTTTGGCAGTGTAGCTTGGAAGTGCTGCTTTGATTCCTACTACCCTCCCTTCCCTGCATTTTAGTCATTTTTCAAACAGGAACATTCTTTCTCCTCAGCCTACATATCTGCTATTATTTATTACTTATATTTGTCGTTTTTCACATACCATACTTTTCTACAGTGAATTTGGGTATCCTTTTTAACAGAGAATGTGAAAAGGATTCAGACACCTGGCACATTTTTCTACCAATTTTTGAGTAATAGCCTTTGCAACTGTAGAAGTGTCATTAGGAGACATGAACTTTGTTCTAACCAAGGAGACTGCCTGGCTGGCTGATGAAAGGGTGTATGAAAACAAAGTAGATAAGAAGACCACAGTATATAAACATGAGAACAGCTTCTTATAACATGAAAGCAGCACCACTGATAAAGTGGTTAAGGCAGTAAATTATTTGAAAAATAACAGTCACAAAAAAGGCGTAACCAAATGAAGATCAAAACTTTATCCCTATGCTGCAGTGTCTGCAGTTAATGAAGTTAAACACAGCCCAAGTAAAATCCACAGGTAAAAAAAAATTAAAAACATATTAAAATATATATAGTCAGAGGTTTTTTAAATAAAACAGATTATATAAATTGGTGTGGTTTTATGATACATATACAGGAAAGAGAAGGAAGGAAAATAGCACTGTTCAAAATTATAATAATTTGCTTAAATAATAAAATATTCGTTCTGAAATAAGTGTGGAAAGAACATTATTACAGTTTTTGTCCTCTCTCCCATATTCCTTCCCTTAATAGGCTGCAGACACACACAGGCACATCTGAAAGCAGAACTTAACTTATGTATGGAAAGAAAATGAGAGTAGATATACTAAATAAAATAAATCGCAGGTAAATACATTAAAAAATACATAATACTAAGGGTGCACAAAATAAAGAAATGTGACCTTAATGTCATAACTAAGAGAATGGTCATTGCCTTATTCTCCCGTGTCTGTTAATGCATCACAGTATCAGACCAAAAGGAAAAGGGGAAAACAGAAACTTTGGCTTTGTGAAGCACATATGGAGCAGCTGGGGACTCTGGAGACACAACCTATGGCTGAAAGCAAAACTCCATAATTTTTTCCAATAGAAAACTGGGAATTCTGTTGCTCCATGGTGTGATGATTAGCAGTCAGCTCCATGCCCTAGAGGTGAGCCTAGTGAAATCAATGGCAATGGTTTTCATCATGAGCAGGATTCCCCATGATGTTTATAAAGGATAGTAGGAGCTATAAAGGTTTATCTGAAGTTCCAGTACAGTTTCCTATACCTCTCTTCTCCCTGCAGTTTTCTTCATCTGTGAATATACCAAAACAGGTAAAAAGTTATAATCAGAGCCAGTGAGAGGCATCTTCACAAATGGAATGCTAACACGCATGAAAAAAGGCATCTGCAGAATTTGAGACTAACTTAAAAATATTATAAGAATTGCCTATATTCATGGCAAGGAAAACATTTGGTACGTTTAAATGGTGATGTTTAAAACTGGATTCCAAGTTACAACAATCAAAGTAATTTTTAACACATATTAAAGTTGTTGATTTATGTATATGTAGATGTAGACGCCATAGTAAATATCAACAAGCATAGAATACTTTTTGAAAAATTCACTGAAATTAGAGAGGGAAACATGGGAACTAAAGATCCTTTTCGTGTAAGGTGACTTCCCAATAATTTCTTTTACAAAATCACATTATTTACTAATCCTGGACATTGGTAATTCCAAGAGACATGTTAATTTCCTCCGGGTTTGAATCAGTATCTAAACAACCACTTTTAATATTTGACATGTGCTATTATTAACTAATCACAGCAAACCAACCAATCAACCTCAAGTGTACATAGATTATACCGGATACAAAGGCTCTGTCATCACAGAAATATCCCTGTGCCTACAAGAGTAGATGGGTGGATGAAGGAAAATAATCATGCCAAAAAAGACATAAACATATTGAGAAACTTTCCAGAACATTGGATATAAGCCATGATAAAGTGAAGGTTTTAATGATGAAAATAACTTCTCTGCCTCATGATGAACATGATCTGATTCTTAGATACACTAACCTCAAAGCTGGTAAAGAATACTTCCCTTTATTTTTGGTAAATCAAAGCATCTCTTCCTCCGAAATTAATTTTTCCTCTGATCCAAGACTGTGTCTTCCTCATCCTCCTTGGACTTGCAGGAAATGCATGACAGTGCATCAACTGAACACAGTTACCTATCTCCTGAAATGCTAGTAGCTTAAATTCCAGTTGTTGAATTTCACATTTGATTACATAATGCTAATTTTATCTGTGTAAAGTTTGTAAAATTACATCAGTCTGAAACCTGGATAATATGGCTGTGAAACAAATCTTGGCTCTCTAAAAGTACTCATCCGTAACAGAACTATGAACAAGTGATTCATTCCAGCTGCCCAAAGAAATGATTCACTGCCTTCCAACAAACACAAGGAGTGGAATCAAGATCAACTCAAAGGCCAGAGATAAGATACTAAGTATTGTTGGAGAGTTATGTCACTAAATATTTTGCAAGATGAACTACTGGTCTGCTTATATATTGCTGAACCCATCACGATTCCTGTTCAGTATTGCCCACCACTGCACTATATATTTATGTTTACTATTTTGCATATTTTACACCATACAGAAGGAATATACAAGGGAAAAAAAAAAACCAAAAAACAGGAGAAATAGATTAACTCTCAGTTTCATTCTTGAATAGTTTTATGTGTTACCTTAAAACACATATGTGCAGGCATGAATTTAAGTATGTATGCAAACTCAGCTGTAGTCACTGAAATATCACACTTTGTCACTAATCCATTGACTGACAGAATCTAGACACTTGAAACTAACAGAAATTTAGTAGGTGCTTAAATACTTTGCTTAATGAGCCTGCAATGACTCTTACGAATCAAACAAAAGAATCACAGTTACATCATTATATTTGTTGGACAAAATATATATATTTGATTAGCAGAAAAAGGGTTTGAAAATCACACATAAATTTCATTTCATACATGATCTCAAAATTAATTCTAAAAATCTAAAATCTATTTCTTCACCATCAGTAGTAATCAGATTGTAAGAGTATCAGCAAAAATACTTTGAAGGCTTTTCTATCTGCTTTCACTCATGTTTCTATAAGGATATTAACTCATAGTGAAAGATAAAGTGTATCAGGACATCTTGGGGAGCTAAGTGGTAAGCGTGCTATTACAGAATGAATTTACAGGATTGATAGTATATTAATTAAATTAAATTAAATTATTGAATTACAGAACATCAGAGAACAGACTAAGAAAAAAAAATACTACTTCACACAAGAAGATACCAGTTATGGATAATAAAGGCATGACAAATGTTGCTGGGTTCAACTAATAATGTTCTTGTCAGTGTCACTCCATTTTTAAAGACACAGCTATCATGCATGCAAGTATTTTGCTTTCAAAAAATAACTAACAAGACTTGCTTACATTTAGCCATGAATATAAATTTTTATGAAACATCTTTGCATAGTTTTCTGTAAAATGTGGATGACTGAGGTGTCATTTTTCCTTTGGAGCGAAACTGCAAAGATTTGTTGAGATTTGCCTAAACTTAAAGTAAGTGTCAGAATTTGTTTAGCTGATTTTAAATATTACAGGATTAAGAGAGGGAATGCCAGCCTTATGCCTGGAGCTAACCTGGTTTAAATCTAACTACACACTTCCTGGTGGAGCTAAGTAGATACGTTGAGAATAAAATAAATCCTGATAATCTAGACGAGGTGTCCATCTCTTTCCTCTGGTTTTATGACCAGCCTCAATACCACTGTGAAGTGATTTATTTGTCCAGAACACTTTAAAAACCATTCATGGGAAACACTAACCTCAGCTGCAGCCATGTGTACCCATGGAGTATCCAAAGTGCTGATTTTTATTTTTAAGGGACAATGGGAGGTGCAGCAAAGGTATAAACATAAGAAACTGAAAGGTAAAGCTGAACCAGCTTGACAGAAATGCAGCCTTGCTCAGAACTCCCTACACCTGAGTTACTGGGGAACTGAATACTCTAAAACCTTGTGCATGACAATCACTTGGCAAACTGCTCTGGCTAAACCCCCTAATAACTTTATTTGATAAATAAATCTTTGAAAGATTTCCTGAACTGGCTCACCTGGCAGCTATCTAATTGTCAAATGCAAAAGCAAGGATGTGGGTGGGACTGCTGATGTGAGAGAGGGAGGATGATAGATTTGTGGCAGCTTGGATTTGGATAAGCTTAAAATGAACCACACCTTCCTAAACCTGAAGCCCACATAAATTGTGACACGGGGAAAACCTGACACTAAATCAATGAAGATACAATGGACTCCTAAGCCTGGCATCTTTCTCACTTTGATGCCTCCAACTAAAGGAAGATTTTAGCTGCTTTTCCTTATGGAAGTCCTTGGTCTTGGATTTGAAAATACCAGCATGAAACCAATTAGAATTTCGCAGCATGCTGAATTATTTTTATTCTCTTCATAAATTAGATGTGTGTGCCTTAGAAAAGAAATTACCTGAAATTTCACTTTAAAAGTCTTTTATTCTAAATACAGAGGGAGGTAAATAGTTTGTGACAGAAATTTTACATTTATCTACCTAAGGACTTTTTGATGAGATAATTTAGTTTCCCGAGGTTGGTAGCAACAGATGGGTGCTATTATTCTGTCTGCCAACTCTGAAAGTTATGAACTTCATCTAATGCATATATTCCTAAGAAAAAACAAATTTATAAATCTCAAACCCATTTAATAATTTGTGTAATTTACTGCTTTCCAATAATCTTGGCAGAACCTTGGTAATATTTGTAAAAACACATCACTAGTAGCATAAATTGTATAAATAAATATGATTTGTGCTATATTTAATTTCTATGACTTTTGCAGAACTTCACAGAGCAGTAAACCAAACACCTTAACTCATGGACACAGTAGAAAAGGAGTGTTAGTGAAGTAGAAATGCACAATATGGGAGAATATGTTCTGCAGTTGCCTTTGGTACTTTAAAGCAAGGAGGCTGGAAGGAGAAGCCTTTTCATACATTAAGATCAAAAATGCTGGATATTCTTCTTGCTGAGTAACCGCTATAACAGGAATGCTATCCTGAGTATTCAAGATGAGAAGCACTACTGGGAATATTCATAACTAATTCATTGAGGAAAAGAATGAACAAGAAATGGCATAGTGCATTGCTCCTCTATTTTTCCATCTGAAGAAAATATCACCATTTGTCTTTGGAGAGGTTGTCCATGATGCTGATATTTCACTGTCTCCTATTAGGTAACACACCATTCCTCCAAGATTTTTTCTAAAAAGGTGGCCACAATTTTGTGAGGGGAGCAGTTTTGCATGTATGTTAGATATGCTTTCAGAACGCTTGACAGAACAAGTTCCTCAGCAAATGTAGGCAAAGCAACATCTTGTTTCCAGATCTTCATCTAGTTTTGGCAGAATCTAGGCACAAACTTGCTCAGACTGGGCAGAAGTCTAGACAACCTAGTAACAGTATTTCCATATTTGAACCAGCTTAAACCAATGCACTTCTGAAACAAGGCATCAACTCAGCAAGTCAACAGAATCACGGTTCTGGAGACAGGCATCCATGTTACATTCTTGGTGCTTAAATTCTCATTCGGATTCAGCCACTATACTCATAATCATTTAAGTGCTTAAAAAAACAACCCCAAACCAAACATTAATCATAATCATATTAAAATACAAGTGTGATAGTTGCTTTATGAATGTGTAGATACATTCACATGATGTGTGATCATTCATTATCCAAATGGTCTTATTTCCATACTATGAAGGAACTACTTCAGATGGGTGGAACAATTTTCCCCTTCCTTTGTCACAGGCAGAGCTTTCTTGCATGAAAAGGTGCTTGTTTAATTCATAGAACCTGTCTGATCATGAGTTTCTCTAGCAAAACAAAACAAATAATAATAATAAAAATATCCCATAACTAGTTATCTTTACTAGTTATTCTTCCTTTTCAGAGCAGTTCCACATTTTTAGGCACTGTAAATAATATGACAAAAGAAGATATGGAGCTATTTATTAGTAATAACTCTGCTGAAGGACTTCTCTATTTCCTCCCTACAGGTCTGAACAGGTTCCCTAGAAAACTTGTTGTAGTAGTTTTACCACGAAGGCGATGGTAAAGATACTCTTTAACAAGATTTGTAAGGAAAATTATATATTTGCAGGAAAGAAAAAAGCATGCTTTCAGGTAGAGAAAATTACCTGCTCAGACCACATGGGAGACTCTTTTGTCTGCAGTCATGGAGACATTTAAATGACATTCCTTTCTCAGAGAACCAGAAGACCAAGAGTTAGGTGCTTAAATCATGTTCCATTTGTCTGACGTGTATCACAACATCCCCTTGAAATGACAGACAAATGGTGTCTTACGTTAATTCATTGATAGATAGAAAGTCAATATTCCTTTCCATTAGTTTATAATTGTTAATCAACAGTGTCTGGTGGGGGGGGAGGGGTAGGTGAAAAAGGGAGAAGGGGATAAAAAAAACCAACCAACAAACAAAAAGGAAGGAATGGGAGAGAGATTACTAATTGAACATCCAAAGAAATCATTGAACTACTGGTGAGGCTGTAGGTGAGGCAAACTGAAGTTTGGCAAATGTTCATACAGGAGAGGAAGCACAGAGTAACCAAATTAGCACCTGGGACTGTTTTGGCCCCTCAAAATTCTGAGCTTATAAAGAAATGTAAATACACTGAACACTTTTGCAGCTCAAATGGAAGAAAAAAATCTCTTACTGAAAAATATGAGCATTAAGAAGACTACTTAAACTACTGTTCTCTAGATTTAAAAAAAAAAAAAAAAAAAAAAAAAATTGAAAAACCCAAATCTTTTTAGTAAGGCATTCCCTGTCCTTGGAAGCATGATTTGTGATGTCTGGTACTTTTAAGGGAAAATAAAACCAGAGCTAATCCTTGATGTAAGTACCTGCAAGATAAAGGCATTAAACTATGCTTCAAGCCAGAGTAACCTGGATGTAGGTATCTGCTGCATGTGTGAGAAAAGTGAAAAAGATGAGAACTATGAATTATTGAGGGAAAGAGAAAAGCTAAGTTTCTTCAAAAAGTACCTGTGACCAGATGTCCATATATTGTTAAAATAGTGGCAAAAAATGAAAGACAAAAGGAGGACAGGGCTGCAGACTTTTTTACAAAGCATGGCCAAACAGGGCAAGAAACTAAGTTTCATATCCACTACTGCAATGTGGAGGCTTGCTCTGCTTCCACATAAAATTTATGAAGTTTTGAGTTTTGATTCTCAGACTCGTATTTAGAACAAATGGCATTATCTTTCCCTGGAAGATTGTGAATGATATCCAGTATCTGCAAGATTAATTCTAAGTAGGTTATACAGAGGTGGTAAAGCACACTAATAATATGTTGACGTTCTAAATATAAACATTGCAGTTACATTGCTTCAGCTAGTGAATGCTTTGGATGCTAGCCTAGCAAGGAAGGAAGCTAACTTTAGTCATAATAAGAGAGACACTGTGCTGAATGGAGTTAATCCTGTACCTACAAACTTCCCTGAATCAGAGCCATTTTGAACGTGTGCTGTCACTCTGGCCACCAACTGTTGAATCATGGCACCAGGAGGATCTTTAAATAAAGTTTTAAGTTCCTGAATGCAAGTAATTCAATTACTAAGTAAAGCTTATAGCATAAATAGAAATACCAGTTGAAAGTAATCAATACCTTCAGTAAAGCATTTTATGTCCTTTTTGACATCTGAGTAGTGAATGGTTTCTTAGTTTTTATTAAAAAAAACAAAAAGGTTTCAGGAAGAGCAGATATTGATCCTCTTGGATAGTCTGAAGTTCAGGTACTCTATTGAAAATTATGAACACAATAAGCTTGAACTTTTCTAAAAAATCATCTCAATTTGGAATTATTTGGCTAAAAAATAAAGTTACATTTTTACATAGATTGAGGTTTCTTCAGTGGATGAATGTTCATTTTTCTGGCTTTTATCTTACTGTTAAGAGAGGTGTTGCTCATCTTTTGACCAAACAGGAACTAAATTTACAGGCCACCAGAATGTTTACAATTTACAGTTTAAGAAATCTTTAAAATATTTAAGGCAGGAATCATGATAATTTTTATATATAATATACAAAACATAGCACAAAAAGGGAATTAAATAAAGTAGTAAAGCAAAACAGAAGTGCAAAACTTGCCTTCCAAAGTGAACACAAGCAAAATTTTAAATTTTGTAGCAAAAGTGACATCACCCTCCTTGACTGATGCTTTTCACAGGCTGACAGGAAGCAAAGGTGACCTAGCATTTTTCCGAATTACTCATAACCCTTCATGTCAACAAGCTAAAAGATAAAAATACATGCTATGTCCTCTGAGCATCATGACTATAATGAGGCTGTAAGGATCACTTAAAATTCAGGAAGGATGTATATAAGTTTGCGATTCTGATATATAATTTATGTATTCCATAAATAGTCAGTTTTTGTATTGACACAGAATTATTTCTCATTATTACTAAGCATACTCCCTCACAGAAACCCATAGGCCTTATATACCCATGTCTGCACATTAAATAAAAAGTTGATGCAAAAGGCCACTTGTGTGACTTGGCTGACATTACCAGCTTTACAGATAACCTGTTCATTGGAGCACAGGATAAGAGCGGTGAACTCCATAACACTGGGCCAGAAAAAGGTGAAATAAGATTTCTTTCCCAACTTTTGACATGACACACCAATTTTCCCTATCTTGAGGCACAATCAAGAGTTCCTTGGCCGCTGTGGGAGCAGCTCTATTCGGGACTCGGCTGCTGCACCCTTAGGTGCCTTCTCAGTTCTGCTCGGCGGACCCCCCAACCACCCCCGGCTGCCTAAACATTTCGCAGGCTGGAGCAGGGAACTCAGAGAGGGACTCTGGGCGCTCCCCACCTACTTGAAAACAGGGAGTGAAACAACGCGTGAGAAACCCGTCGAAACGCACGGGTTGAGGGACGCTCGCTCGCCATGAAACGCTGGAGCTGCCTCAAGCCGCACTCCCACGCGTGGGGGATGACTGACTCCCCAGAGCTGTCAGTGTGAAAGCAAATGGAACAGGAAGCCGCTTTACGAGGACCTTTTAAATAATTTTTAACTTTCCATGAGGAGTGACGAGGAACTTCCCCCGTCCTCCGGCAGCCGCGGCACTCAGGGAGAAGGGGGGGCAGCGGCAGCCGCCGCCTGTGTCCCACTCCGTTCCTACTCCATCCCTCTCCCCCCACGCCGTGCTGCTCCTCAGGCGGGACGTGGGTTTAGGGGAGCACAGGGAAAGGGCAACGGCGTTACCAGACACCCACAGGCTACGCCGCGGGCCAGAGTCGAACTCGGCGCTCCCGCCGTGCGGCAGGGCGGTACTTCCCTCCCGCCTTCCCCCCCCTTCCCACTCCGCTCCACCCCCTCCCTTCCCCGCCCCTCCAGCCCTCTGAGGGACCGTGCTGCAGCGGCAGGGAGGCAAACCCCGCCCCTCCGCCCCGCGTGTGGCGCGGCACTGCTCGGCACGGCACAGCGCGGCCCGCCCGGGCTCACCCTCGCCATTGTCTGTCTGCGCGGCGGTCCCTGTTGCGAGTGGCGGGCGGCGCGGCGCCTGGCCGCGATGCTCAAGAGCTCCTCGCCCCCTCAGAGGCGGCAGCGGGAACGGGCTCCAGCCCCCGGGAGCAGCTGCTCCGCCTGCTGAAGACTGAAACTTTGCGTCTCCGCTGCTCCCCTTTCTCGCACTTCCCCTCGCCGGCCCGACTCGCCCCTCTCCATGCGCTGAGCGGCCCCATGGACGCCTTCAGCGCCGCCAAGGCCAAAATGGGGGCGAAGAGCGGCGGTGAGGTGGCGGCAGCGGCAGGGTTGGCCGCGCCTCAGCCCGCCGCTCCGACCCCCAGCCCCGCCGGTCCCGGTTCGCCTGCCGCGCCCGAGCCCGCCTCCTACAAGCTGGAGGACTTGGAGACCCTGGCCACCGTGGGTGAGTGCGGGAAGGGGTGAGGCGGCGGGACCGGGGTGGAACAAAGGAGCTGCCCAGGTGCCTGCCTGCGGCTGTGCTGGGCGCTGCTCCCCCTCCTCCCGGCAGGCGCGGCCCTGGTGGTGCCCAGTTGTCCCCTTCCCCAGCGTCTTCTTTTTTTTTGGGCGTGCCTTCCCCCCCCCCACCCCTCCATCTCTTTTCCCCGCCGCTCCCCGGAGCCGCGGCCGTCTCGGCGTTCTTGGGCCCCTTCTGAGGCAGCGGGATCGGAGCGTCAGCCGTTTAACGGCCGGCAGGTGCCGTTCGTGGGGGATGATCTCTCCCCCCGACACGCACACTCGGGACCGCGGCGCTGGGGAGGGGGCCGCCGGCCGGCGTGAGACTGCGGGAAGCCGCAGGGCTGCCTGCGTTGGCCGTGCGGCGTTGAGGGAGACGCGCCTCAGCTTTCTCGTGGTTTGGGAGCTGGGCTTGGAGGCTATCGGCATTGTCTGTCCCTGGTGCCCGCCGAGGAGGCCCCCTGGTGCCGATGTCATCAGCGTGGGCTGCGAGATCCCTGGTTGTGGTCTAGCAGCTGAACGAGCCTGTAACCCGTGTTTGGCCTGTCTGTGAGGTAGGGACAGTGCGTGCTGGAGCCGAAAGAAATTTTAGTGGAAAACCTGATCAGTCTGGTTTAACTCAATTTGCCTGCATCATGATAAAAAATGCATCATTTAAATGTAGTTGTCGGGCCAGTGGAGAGATCAAACAGGTTAACTGAATGCAGCTAAGTATATTTCAAAAATCCCAACGCACTGCCGTCCTGAATACTGATGCAAAGATGCTTTGCATGTGTAGAATTATAGTAGAAGGCAAGGTTGCATCTCTGGTCTACCACAGCTACTAAAAACTCTGTAATCAGCAGCATTGCTCAGTATATGCATGTGTTTAATGAACTAGTACTTCAGAACTCAGAGAATGATGTTCATATCCACTGCATCTGTTTGCTGTGTCTGAATGTACATACGAATAGTTAGATCAGTTTGCTCCTAATTTGAAGGCTTGTACATTTAACTATATGGAAGTTTTATTTTTATTTATTTTTTATTTGAAGGACAGTGAAATGATTTTGGATAGAGTTATTCCAGTAAATGTTATAAATCTTAATTTAGCCTGAGTTGTCTTCAGGTGCAAATTAAACCCGTTCTTGGTGAAGTTGATGTTTTTAGTAGGTCTTTAAATATAGAGTTGGAAAGGCCTGCAGATGTGATCAGTGAAGACCATGTTATCATCTTCTGAAGCTCGTTAGTTTTTAGAAATAATTTTTCTGTTTTGGAATATGAATGTACATTTTATTGAGAAATGGAGATTATCAAGAGATGGCTTTGAAGGCTTGTGACGCTCTATTTTTCTTCCCCACCAGAAATGGTTGATCTTGTTTGTTTCATCATGACTGGTGTCTGTGGATATGACTGTCATCACAGAGGATTATGACTTAAGTGAAGAAAAATAGTAATTTTTAAAGAAGGCATAGTAGTCATGGAAATTTTCCTAAGGCTAATGAAGAAATGAAAACATAATCCTGGTGTCAGTTTTAAACAGCATAACTTTTTCGAGTGCTCTTTAAGTTGCTCCTTAGAATGTAAGGAAGAGGAATGCAGTGATTCCAGAAGGTATAGAGGAAGACTAAGAAACACTGAGAAGACGGGTTTGAGAACACTTGAGAACACTGTTTGATGAAGACACATAGAAGGGAATAGGATTGAAAAGGACCAGATACATGGTTACCAGGGCACTGAGAGAATGCTTAAAGAACAGTCTTCCTTCTTTGTCTTCCCTGGTTTGGTTGAGAGGTTTTTGGTGGTGGTTTTTTTTTTCCCTCCCTTCTTTCCTCATATAACTCTGTCTGAGAAGATGACAATTCTTTGCATCTGTTAAGAAACATGGTATTGGTTGTTTTCTAGGGAGAGGGAAGACAAACCACAAAACTTGAAAGGTATAAAAACGAGCACAGATATTATTTAAATAAGGCCCTAACTTATCTAAGAAGCTGAGATTACTTTTTGGTAGTTGGGTTTGAAGTGAATTTATGACAAAGCTATGTGCCTCAGTAGAAGACTGTGAAGAGGGAAGGGGGAATAGCTCCTGACCAGGAAGCAATACGGAAGCCTCAAAGTGGTACTGAAACTGAACTGCCTCTCGAGTGGCAAAGTTTGTAAAAGATGCAGTGCTCTGCTGGTGTGTCTGTAGTGCATCTGAGATCTGAGCTAGTAGCTCCGCATGAGGTGGGCTGTGTCCTACGCACCCACTAACATGCTGCGTTGCATTCCTGAGTTAAATGGGTTACAAGTTAAAATCTGTACAGAATACTGCAGAATACTATGTAGCTGTGTAATTTAGCTTGGAAAGCTTGGCTTAAACCTTTTTCAAATTAAGGTAGTGAAGTAAAGGTTAGATTTATATGAACACATGTAGTGAAAGTGTATATATCTAGAATTTTTTGTTCAGTAGTGATTTAAGTCAATATGCTCAGTCTTCTGTTTTGATCTCCCTGCAAAATTGGTGTGATTAGTAGGTTGTCATCAATTTCACTATAGCAAGTTAGAGTCATCTGCAGTTTGATTGCTGTGATAAGAATAGCCATTTTCTTTGTTTTGATGTTCTTGAAAGCTCACTGCTTCATCTGGGATAGATGTTTGTGGAGAGAAGGGGTATGACCAGAACAGAAGTTCTAGGTTTTTTTTTTACTAGAATAATTGTTGCTTCTTGCAGACATACCCAGGCTTAGAAACAGCATGGCCTTGGAAAAAAAAACAGCTTGAGAAAGTGACAAAATAGTCAGGTGAGCTTGATGCTCTTACAGCTATTAATGAGTAATATTTAAGGTAACAAAATGATGTTGGTATCTGTAAGATTGTAGTTGTCCCTGTCTTTCTGTCCTTCAAGAGAAGGTTCTAATCAAGTTCATCACAAAAAAAAAAAAAATTTGGAAACACTGTCTTCTTTGATAATAATAGCTACTGTTTTAAATATTCTTCCTAGTCTAAGAGGTTTAAAATATACTAACCCCACCACCATAGTGCAAGGCAGGACTGGGTGTGTTCTCTGTGTTTTCTGTTTGACACTGTCCCTAGCTGAGCAAGGAGCTCTCTGAGAGGGAAGAGCAAAAGAGGAGAACAGTTTAACATAATGAATACAAGGACAGTTATCTCTCCCAGACATCCCTGGACTCAGCCTTTGTTTTGGTGTCTGTTAAAAGGCATTGGGAGTGGAGACCAGAGTACAGGTATGCTGTTGAGGGAAATGCCCTGATATTTAGCTGATAATGTGGAGTTATGGGTTTGGAGAGGGATACATACTGGTTTCTGGCACTAAGCGAGGTTGAACAGGAAGAATATTTCTTTGAGGGTACTTCCTGACAGGTTTAAGGTAGGCTTTGAACCTTTGAGGTGTATGTTTTTTCTACTCTTGCTCTGGAGCTGGAAGGTGTTGAGTTCTCTACTTAGGTACTCATGACTCTCCTTTCAGAGGGGGTCAAAATGCAAGTATTTGCTCAGGAACTGGTGCTTGGACCTTATGAATCTCAGATAAATTTACATATTCAGCTGTGCCAAGACTAAGGTAGTTCTGTGTTGCACAGAAGCAAAAATCTGTATGTCATGACCACCATGTTCATTGAAATGTAACTGCTGAACATTCATGGCTCACCCATACTTACCTGAATCAATTTCAAACTTTTTGTGAGTCTGGGTGATGGAGGAGAGGGACTGTGAAGACTAATAGAATAGTTTTTTAGTCATCTGTGTTTCTGAGCATTTAAAAAGAGCAACCTTCCTATTACTGCAGCCAGAGAGGCTGCAATTGGACACTGACAAAGCCTCATATCCATATTGTGGCTTGTGGCATAGTTAGGTGTACTTTTCTGTGGGTTGAAAACTGGCTGGATGGCTAAGCCTTGATGGTTGTGCTGAACAGAGTTAAATCCATTTGGTGGCTGGTCACCAGTGGTGTCATCCAGGGTTCAATTTTGGGGTTGGTCTTATTCAATAACTTTATCAATGATCTAAATGAGGGGATTGAATGCTTCCTCAGCAAGTTGGTAGACAACACTAAGTTGGGTGGGAGTGTTGATATGCTTGAGGGTAGGAAGGCTTTGCAGAGGGATCTGGACAAGATGAATTGATGGGCTGAGGCCAATTGTCTGAGGTTTAACAAAGCCAAGTGCCAGGTCTTGCACTTTGGTCACAACAACCCCATGCGACACTACAGGCTTGGGAAAGAATGGCTGGAAAGCTGCCTGGTGGCAAAGAACCCAGGGGTGCTGGTTGGCACCCAGCTGAATATGACCCAGTAGTGTGCCCAGGTGGCCAAGATTACTGACAGCATCTGGTTTATATCAGGAATACTGTGGCCAGCAGGAGAAAAGAAGTGATTGTGCCTCTGTATTTGGGCACTGGTGAGGTCACACCTTGAGTACTGTATTTGGTTCTGGGCCCCTCACTGTAAGAAGGTCTTTGAGTTGCTGGAGTGAGTTCAGAAGGGCATCCAAGATATAGAGAACAAGTCAAATTGTGGGAATTTAGATTGTTCAGTTTGGAGAAGAGGAGAGACCTTATCAGTCTCTACAACTATCTGAAAGGTTTTATCAAGTTGGGTGTTGGCTTCTTCTCTCAAGTAACAATAGGACTAGAGGAAATCCTGAAGTTGTGCCAAGGTGGGTTTAGACCAAATATTAGGAAGAGTTGAAGAGTTTCTTTACTGAATGAGTGACCACTAGAATGGGCTGCTCAGGGAGGTAGTGGAGTCACCATCCCTGGAAGTATTAAAAAACGTGTAGATGGGGCACTTCAGGACTACTCTAATGGGGTCTTTTTTTTTTTTTTTTTTTTCTTGAGGGGTGAAGGTTGATGGCTGAATACAGTAATCTTAGAGGACTTTTCAAAGCATGACAATTCTGTGATCGTGAAATGGAAGTATTAACTTAATTCATATAACCTAGAATAATATGTACAGGAAAACCAGGAGATATTTCTTCACTATTGGGTAGGTGAAATAAAGGACCAGATCTTCTGTTATTAAATGAAAATGGTAATAGGGAAGAGAGAAGGAAGAGAATTCTAGAAAGAAAAAGTTTACAAACTTATTCTTGCCCTCTGTCCTGTGATCTGTTTCCTGCCCAGTTTTCAAAGTGCAATGAATTCCATAGCAGGCTTTATAAATGTAAATTGGGCTTTGTAAATCTATTCAATTGATTGAAATATTTTAATAATAGTGTTTTCATGTGAAAAGATTCTTTTAAACAACTGTTCCCATGAAATGTTTTAAACTAAACAAATTCAGAATTTAAAAATTGGGTAAACCAGTATTTTAATTTTTATGAGCATGGGAAAATTTTTAGGAGCATGTGGGAAAAGTGAGGCACAACATATTTTTAAATACTTAATTTTACTGTGTTGACACACACCAAATATGCTAGCCAAATCTATTTCAACTGGAATTATATCAGCAAGACAGCAGGTACGGAACTGTAGTCTAATGCTGCAAGAAGAAATCTACTTGTATATAGAACATTGCATACTGTTTTCTCTGTATATAGTTTAAGAAAAAACTTCTGCATCAGAATTGCGGAGTTCCTCTTTACTAGCAAATAACACTGGTGGCCTTTTATTGTTGTTGTTGTTTTTAAAAGGGCTGAAATTAGTTCTTTTTCTTACTAAGTGTTATTTTTGGTTTCACTAGCAAGGTCCACCCCTACTTAAAATACTATGTTCTAAGGGAAGTGTGAGTATTTTTTTTCCTGTTTTGTCACCTTTCCTTGATACTGAAATGATAAATAATAATTCATTATTTTACTTGGCAATGTCTTGAAATACCAAGAGTTTTGAAAGAAAACATGTTCTGAATGTTGAGTCTGCAATGGTGACTTAAGTTCACCATTACTTATATACATCTTTGAGACTTTAGTCATAAAGCTAAATGACTTGGCTTTTGTTTTCACTCTGTCTGTGGAATGTCTGTGCTACTGCATTTTTCCCTCCCACAAGATCATACTTGTCCCAAAATAAATTCTTAGTATTGTTATAGCTAATGTTCTGCAGAGGAAGTGACCAGGTGTGACTCAACTTTCTTCTCTTGCTTTTCCTGTTATCCACTGCTGAGGTGAGTTTCAGTAATGTAATATTTATTGTGGAGTAGGCAGTAACAGGTCCTTTCCCACACAGTGGTTCTTCTCATTAGGCTGGGAAGAATGGATTGAAAAAAATACTCTCTTTTATCTTTCCCAAAGTTCAGAAAAGTGTGAGTAAAAGGAAAGAAGTGTGAAAACTGAAAGTTTGCATTTCTACTTTTCTGTCTTCGGTATTCACAATCAGTGTTGAGGTGGACAGCTTGTGTTTGCTGTCCTGTTTCTTTTGACTTAATCTTGTTTAGATAACTGGTTGCAGAAAGAAATTTTATGTTCTTTTTCTGATGCTGTGAACTTGACAGTGTGTTACAGAATGGGCTTTGACGTTCATATATACTTCTTGAAGATAAATAATTTGTTAAGTCCTATAAAAAATGCAGAGATGCACAAAAGTACTTGTTGCAATGCAAATAATCTGGAACTCAGCTAGTGCTAATACTTCAGAAATAAGAAGCATGTGAAATTCTTCTCCCACAACATCAAAGGCACTGAACGCTGCACTTTCTGCCTGCCAAGTTTATGCTTAAATAAAACCTGTTTTCCAGGTGAAGATAACTATTGAAAAATTCTTTCATCAAGTGTCATGCATCAGCACAAGCTGAAAAAGATAGAAAACCTAGAAAAAAATAAAGATTTGAATTATTATATTTTTTTTCTTCAAAAGACTGAGATATGAACTTAAAATACTGTTGGTGGTGGGCAGCATATGGCTTAACTCACCTTTTCTTTGGTTAGGTTCCTGAGTCTGCATGTTTGGGCTGTTTGTAGCTTAAAGGGAGAGCAGCCTTTTGGAGACTAACGTCTTGATATTTTGACTTTTACATCATAAAAACTTAGGGAAACAAATTCTGAGTTAAAGTGTGTTTAATTTTGGTTTGGTTCACTTTAAGGGTGATGTTGCAATACGCAAATATTAGAGGAAAGAAAAGAGTGGTGGAGTGTATGTACCACTTCTGTTTATTGCAAGAGGCATAGACAAACAGCAAGGAAGAGTGAATTTTGGTGAAGTAAAGATGGGAACTTCATGTTTACATTGCAAAGGCTTGTCTGGGCATACTGTGTTCTTAACCAAATTAGTTTAGGCTAAACAATACAATTCCCTTACTGTTGATACTCATCAGTGTCAAATTTTTTCAGCATTAGCTTGTAGTACTTTGAGCAGTTGAACACAGTGTCTTTACTTGGGAAAGCATCCTCCCATTTTTACAGTTTTAGAGGGTTTTAGCACCTTCAGAGATGTCAGTAAGTAACATTTTACCAAGTGGTGTGTGTTAGTGTACACCTAGTGCAATTCTTCTAATTAGGCTGTTTCTTTTTTTTTCCCCATATGAAGACTCTATTTCAAATCATTGAACAAATGTGTCCCTTTTAAAAAAACAACAAAAAACCCCCAAAACAACAACAACAACAAAACGCAGAAGGGAAAGGTCTAACATTTTTTTAATCACTTCACATAAAAACAGTGGTTTAGTTTTTACTTGAAATACGTATCTTTTTTGTTATTGATAATATTTGATAATATGTACGCTTTAGATACTGGGAGGCTACAGTAAGGTCTTATTTGAGCCTTCTCCTCTCCAGTCTGAATAACCCCAACTCTCTGTCTTCATAGGAGAGGTGCTCCAGCCCTCTAATTGTCCTCATGGCCCTTCTCTGGACACGCTCCAGCATGCCCATGTCCCTAGAAATATTCAGAGTCTGGTCTTCTGGACATACCTATGTTGTAGAATACCAATTAAAGTTCTCCTTTTTAGACATACCGAAACTAGTTTTAAAATGTTTTCACTGAATTTCATTATTACTGCTAGTTGTATTGAAAGTACAAATTAGAGTGCTTATGCTTTTGGTAAGGAGAGCTTTCCTGCTTACCCTGAAGGATTTGTACTAAAATCTAAAATCTGTACTAAAATGCCTATTTTAAGGGAGTTTGAGGATATTTGCAGTTCAGAGTTTCGATGCTCAATATTCTTTTGTGTGTGTGTATGAATTCTGACAGCTGCCCTATCTGTGATATTTGTTAGTGAAAGCTTTCCACTCAGCTGCTGTCTTTCTTCACTCCTGGCCCAGCTTGGAGCAGCTGATAGCTAGGCTATTTACTGATTGACAGGAACTTTTGTGTAAATGTGTTGTCATTTTTCTGCAGGGAATCAATTAGTCTGCTTTGATATGCTTCACTTCAGACATATTGCTAATGTGTGTTTTGATTTATTTATTTATAACTGAAACACATTAAAATTAGTGAGGGCAACATTATTTCTTTGTGACTAAACTGCATGTTATAATGTATTTCTGTGCAATATCAATAATGATGGAATATTAGACTTGTCTATTGGGAAGATTTAATCAGTGGAACCATTGTGAAGTCTTGCTTTGACCCTCAACTTTCTTAGTCCATAGAAGAAGCAGGAAAGTCCAGCTCTATTTGGCCTACCTTATGTTTAAGTAAATCTGAACTTCACCCCTCAGGCAATTTAAATAATTTGAGAAGTGCATGGATTTCTAGTCTTACAACTCATTGTTGGGGGCAGTGTTTTTTTTAACACCAAAGTAAAAATAAATTTGTTACATGGTCTTACTTGGTTTGCAATGTATTTCATAGCCCTTATGACAACAGGTTATGGTGTCTACAACAGACTAATTTTTGTGTAAAATCCTGTTTACTCTTGTTTCTTTTCTGGATATTCAGCTTCCTGTATTGGATTGCAAATTTCGTATATATGGGTATGTAGTCAAATTCATATAAACTCATGGAACATAAGGTTTACAGTCCAACACGTTGACGTAGAAAGAAAGAGAATATGGAAAAATCTTCTATTCCTTCTCTGTCAGCAGATACAGATTTTGTTAATGGCTATCAACTGCAATTAGTTCTTTGTTTCTACAAGCTATTCATACAGTATCTATAACATCTAGCATTATTTAGTGGGGTTTTTTTGCTGTTTTTTTTTTAAATAGAATACTTTGGACTTTCTTAAAGGATTGCTTCTGAGCTAATTTCAGGTGTAATAATTTATATTTTTTATTCATCGGTGTTCTTGGGAAAGGCAAGTCAAGGCAGAAGAGCTATGTAATATAAACTATAATTAGCAGTTGGAACCTTTGACTTAAATATGCCTGTGTTTTTCTTGTGTGCACTTGACGTTATCTTATGCATATTTTCAAAAGGCACTAAAACTATCACTGCAATTCATTATTTTGTCTGGAAAAAAGAGGTTATCTAATTTAATACAAGAGTGGATCACATGCAGCTGTTAAGATATATTTATTTCCCTTGATTTTTTTTTGTTTGTTGTTTGTGTTTTTTGTTTGTTTGGGGGGTTTCTGGGTTGTTTTTTTGTTGCTGTTGGTTTTCCTTCTTGATTCTTACATAGGAAGTAATGGTCTGTTATCAAAATAATATAAGGTGACAATTTAGGGTATTATCTATGCAGTATTTGAGTTTTGGTATGGTTCTTCATTAAAATGTAGCTTCTTGCACAGCATTCATGACGTGTGCTTAAGTGTTTTTCTCTCTCTATTGGGGAGCATGGGGACTCTGAGCAATCTGAAATATTTATGGTAATGATGCTGCCATAATTGTTGAAGATGCAGGGAGCTCTCTGCATTAAAACAAAATGTCTAGTTAGTATTTTAGTATTGCTTTTCATGCCCCTCTGGTGGCTCTCCAGTCAGTAAACTAAATACTCCAGAATTTAGTCAGATGTTAAAAGAGCTATCCCCCCTGTAGATTCTTCCACCCAGTTTAGCCTGTTTTGAAGGCTTTTACTTTGCTGATCCCCTAATGAGGGTGCACTGTAATAGCTATGTGGATAGTGAATATAAAAACTAAGAGGCTGGGAGCTAGCTTGTGTTTATGTAAAACTACTTGGTGCTATAATTGCAGACTCCTCTAGCCACCTGCCCCAAAACTGATGACAGAGCTCTAGCCTCACACCTCTTGGCCTCAGCTTTGTTATTGGCTTCTTGCGTGCAGGAGATGGTATCCTGTACAGCTTTAATTTGCATGACCTGCTAAAAATAGCTTCAGAGCGTGCATTGTAAAATTTTAGTTTGTTTTCAGGAAGATTAGTGGGTAACTCCTTGACTGATGGTGGAAAACAACCAGTGAGGACAGGTGTTGGTCAGTCTTTTTCTAAACTGGAGTTCTAGTCCTCTCTTTCATCAAAATGTTTCAGGTTGCATATTGGTATGGTCAGTTTGTGTTCTGAGGCCAGTAAATTCTCCCAGACTTTTGTGACTTTAAAAGGCCTATGAAGACTTAGGCAGTATGTCTTTATTTAACCCACCCAGTCATTATACACAGGAGTGGTGGATATAGTAATTATACTGAATTGATGACATTCTTCTTTCTCTTTTTTTTTTAGTGATCAACATAGTTCAGAGTTTCTAGAACTATCACAACTCTTAATTTGCAACACTAGACTTATTGTAAGCTGAAAGATTTATTTTGGTAGTGGTGGTAGAGGTGACTTTTTGCTGCCTTTGTTAGTTTGGTCTAAATTTTTCAGTGTTCCTGCCTGCACCGTTGTAGGTTAGGCAGAGGACAGCCTTGCTGGCTTGCTTTGGGGTAATTCTGGGAAAACAATGCTCTGGAAATTTGTGATAGGAGAGTTTACGTGGGTCCTGTACATTTTGTGAAATAATATCTGACATCTAAAGGATATTTTGGAACAATACTTTTCCTTATCCCTTAAAAAAATAAAATTGTAACATGTTTTAGTTTTCTGAGCGTAAGATGTGGCTATGGTTTAATTCCATAAATATTTAACCACACTGATGACTGATGTCAAAGCAGATTGAGACATAGAATCTCAAAATTGTGTTTAGTCAGGATTTTTAATATTCTTTTAATATGAAATATGTATTAATTATATTATACTGCAGGTGATGTTACTTGCCAGTGAATTTCTTTTGCTTTTGAGAAAAGCTTCCAATACATGCTAATAGTAAATACTGAGGCAACATTGTGGAATGGGAAATGTGAAAGACAGCTGCCTTTGTGTATAATTAGCCAGTCTCTTAGTAATCTGTATTTTTCTCTGACATGCCTGCAGGTAAGCTCATCCAACTTAAAACTAGAGCAGTAGCTTTTTGTATAGTTACTGATAAAATAGTTTAGAATATGTGTGTTTCACATTGTTTTAAAGAGTTTCCTAGGACTGTACCTTGGTGATAAAATAGTGATAAAAGCATGCAATATATACAATTTTGTCCTTGAATCTTGATATTAATTAATTGCAATTAAACATATGCTTTGGCACTGTTAGGAGACAAGACTTCGTACCTCTGTATTAATTTTAATTTTACTGACTATTTTCATGTTTGCTATTTGTGTTTTAATAGTGTTCTTTATTAGTGAATTGGGCACTACTGAAGTGAATGAATAGTCAGAGAACTCTGGCAGATAGTAATGGAGATTAATGCATAAGCAAGGGTATACTTTTGGTTCAGAATGTTGGAATTCCTACTTGAAAATGATGTTGGAAAAAGAGCATAGGATAAGGGGACTTAATGTTGTTTTGAGACACTCTTCCACATTTTTTAGGTAGGTTTGTGTTTCCTCTGTTCTTTTAGAGCAAAACAAGTAGATTAGAGTGAAAGTCTGGCTAGGAGCAAGGTTGAGTTTTCAAAATCATTATATGTGAAGAATCATGTGTTACAGTGCTTGATTTAGTAGGTATATCTGAACTTGTAGTTGTTACTAGTTAATACTGAGTGTGTAATGTCACCAATTTTGTTATTGCTTCATCTGGATATAAGCCAGCTACAGATTCACTGATGTGCCAAAGTTGGGCACTCCTGATTTGAATATTGCCAGTTTATCTCCCGTAATACAATATGTTGATAAACCTCTCTAATCTCTGTTTTTTGCATTTAAAGTATTTGAAAGAGGAAAAAAATTCTCCTGCTAGCAATTGGAGGTAACAGCTAGAGAGAGATTCAGAACTCCAGATACTCCCCAACTTGTGATTTCTCACCTAATTGACTTTTATTTTTGATAGGGATGTTAGGAGCTGCATTGTTTGAGAACAAACAGAGCTTTGTTGCTTGGCCTCCCTTGGTTCTCTGAAATATGATTCTTGAAATAAAATTAAACAATGATTGTAGGAAAAAAATGCTAGGACACTTGGGGGGGAGAAGGAGAGCAGTGAAAAGGGAAAAAAACTGCTGTTTGAGCACTTTGTTTTACAAATCTTTCTGTAGCATACAGTTCGTTTACATTTATACACAAGAAAAATACGTTTTTACAATAAAATAGTTATCTCCAAATAGTTTTACATGTTGTACACAGACTTCATTTTAAAGACTGAGGAACTTGGTAAGCTTGACTCTACTAAAATGGGAATTTCAGTGAAAGCAGGTGCTTAGGGACTATTTAAACACTGTTGGTACTTAACTTGTGTATGGGCAAATCCTATTACGGATATTTATATTAGCAGTCATTGGCACAACTTTCTTCCAGTACCTTCTGAAGAGGTGTGTTTTGCACAGTGCAATGTTAGTTTCCTCTTCCATCAGTGATATAGGGGGATGTTTTATATATGAACTAATAATTTAATCAGTCTCTGTCCTGTCTTCTGAGACTGTTACTTGTTTCTAGGAAAAATGAAATCATCTGAAACACACTGTAGTTTACTTCTTAGAACAGCAAATATCTAAAGTTTAATAATTTTTCTTGTTTGGCACATATTATGTCTCTTCAGGGCAGAAATGTGTCTTTTATCTTTCCTACTGAAAACTTAACATGCTCAAGCTTCTGTAAAAAGTGCTAATGGATTATAAACTGCAATCCATCATATACCAGTGACTGTCAGGTGTGACTGATTTGGGTTATACATGAATCAATAACCCAGCCCAGATAGATTTGTTTTGTGTTATTTCTTATTCTTGTATCTGTCCCTGCTTTCTAATTGTAGCACATATGAGCTTGTGTGAGTCTTGAATTATATATTATGTCAATATACTTATTCTTCAATAATTTAAAATACACTTTTGTTAAAAGGTGTGGTTATGTAAACTGCAATAGTGAGTGAACCTCTTAGTGAGCAGTGATTCTGTAATTTTGGAGAAACAGTCTACCAGGGCATGGCAGGCACTCTTGGCATGTGAACTACAGTTCATGAACTCAGTTAGCTGTAATTTAATCTATCCTATCAAGGTGGTGTTGGATTTGGTATTCATTGCTATATTTACTGCAGACTGTGATCCTGGTTTTAAATGTATCTGACTAGGTTTAGATAATTTTGAGATTTTGTGGGGTGAGAGAATGGGAGAGAGGAAAAGTGAGAAGCAACTGTGGCAGTAAACAACGAAACAAATTAACCTGTAGCTGGGTAAATGGCTGTGGGTGTATGTGTGTGTATATATATTAAATACCTATACATCTGCATATATGGGTATATGCTGCTAAGATATCTGAAGTATGATGAAAACATATAGGATAGCAAAGCAAAATAACTGAAAATCTAAAAGGAAATATTTATTCTTGTGGAAAAAAAAAACAAGAGAACTTGGTTTTATTTTCAAGATCTGAGTATTACGACTAACTGCATTTAGTATCTGGAAAGTGAGAACACTGGGCATGTAACAGGGGCCCTGTGTGGCTGACTATCTCGTAACTGTAACTCTGATAAAATAGGATGGAAATCCTGTTTTCTGTTACTAAGGACTGTATAGCAGCCTTCACTATTATTACAACTGTATAATATACATAATGTTCTTTATGACTATACAGGGCATTATGAGGTAAGATCCAGGTAATAACTCCTCATGGCCTGTGGAACAGAGCATTTGATAAACCTTCCATGCTGAGAATTGGTTTCCTTGCAGTATTGTAAATACACTATAAGTTATACTATTGTGTCTGAAGTAGATGTTTGTGAGAAAGGGTGTAACTAGGTAACACGAATCCCAGAGTTTGAGTGTTAGGGATTGGAAGGGACCTCCAGAGATTATCTAGTCCAACTCCCTTGTTGAGGAAGATTGCATTGAGAACACATTGCATGGGATTGCATTCAGGTGGGTTTTTTTTAATATCTCTGTCTCTCTGGGCAGCCTGTTTTTTGGTTGGTTGTTTTTTTGTGTGTGTGTGTGTTTTTTGGTGTTTGTTTTGTTGGTGTTTTTTTTCCTTATGGTGTTTTTTTGTTTGGTTGGTTTGTTTTTTCTGTTTTCTTTTTAAGCTTTGTTTTTCATGTACAGCATTCTCTAGATTAGCCAGTCTAATTAGGACAGAGAGCCTGTTAGTGGGTGAATCCAATTAAATGTTAAAATGAGATTCAGCAGTTTAAGGTGAAGAATCTTGAAAACTGGGTCTAATAGGGATGAGCCCAAACTCAATTCATGTGAAAAGTTAGGTGGTCTTCTCAGTGCATTTAAAAACTGAATTAAATTTGTTTGACGGTGTTCCAAGTGCTTTAATATTTTAAGGCAAGTTCTCAGTTCTTTTGGAAGGATTTGTGTAAGGTACATGCTCCTGGATGTGTCAACTCTTACTTCTTCCGGATGTATGCAGGTATTTGTCTGTGGCATTATTCATATACAACAGGAGGATGAAGTGAATTTAATTATTTTAATGGAGCCAGTCCTTGAATTGACACATAATATTTAAGAAAGGCCTACCCATAAACAATCTGGAAATCGAAATTGAACACAATTACCATCGAAATGAAACTTGAGTTCTGGATTGTGAAAGGCTATATACAATTTGAAGGAGCATATACTGTGCCATTAATGGGATTCAGTAGTGTTCTGCAATGCAGGTTTTGATTTTCTTAGATTTAAGACTTCTCATAGTACACATATGGATTTATATTCCTTAAGTTGGTCATTCTATAAAACTGAACATCAAGTAGTATAAAATAGATCTGAAACTTGCATTTTGATATAAATATTCCAAGAAGCAATGAGCTTAGCTCTTCTCCGATGCTTATAGTAGCTTGGAAATTTAACAATGAATATTGCAGCTTGGTGAATGTAAGTCAAAGTAAGCTAAATTGTGCTTTCCTGTCCAAATAAAGCATCCATTTGGGAATCATAAAAGCCTTGGCCCATATGTGACTGAAGCATATGCACTGTGGGATATTTTGTTTCTCTGTGTCATTGATGTTTAATTTTAAACCTTATCCTTCTCTTTACTCTTCATATGAATGAATTCTCAGTTTCATATGGTAACTCATGAATAATTTAAAATCTGATAGATACTTTCTAATGCATATATATTTACTCTTTAAATATTTTTTCATGACCATCTAGTAGTCATTGCAAATGAGATTTATTTCCATAAGCTTATATGTCAGTCTTTTGATTTGGATTGGAAAGAATTTCTTGTTTATGGAGCTCACCTAGATCCTTGCATGTTTGTGAGGTCTTTCCACCTGCATTTTTAGATTAGCAAATTAGCAAAATATATTTAATGAAAGTAGTGTTACATAAATAATAAAAGGTGATTTTATCTGTATTTGTTGTTGCTGTGTTCATTTTTTTGGTTTTTGTTTGGTTTGTTTTTTTAAGGAAAAAACAAAATAGAAACAGTGTCCAGCACAAAAATGTCATCTGGTAAAAGCCAAAAAGTCTATTCTTACTGTTGGAAAATGAATCATATTGTTATGATAGTTATGATGTCTGCCGTAGCCTCTGAAACTTACTTTAGTATTGACGGTAGTAACCCATTCACCTCTTAAATTCGATTGTCTTGTACTGTTCATTTCTTGAGACACACTTTGAAAGTCAAGGTTGTTTCAGGAAAGGAATTTATCTACAGGTTGTTTGGGTGTATTGTTTCATAATTTTTCAAACGTAGGTTTTTTATGTTCATTAATTCTCAAATGTTCTCATACTGGTTCATCTTTGTCCATTTAAATAATTGTCCATTATATATAGCTTTTAAGTCTTTGTTGGCTTGGATGGACTACTTTGGTATGGAATTCAGAGGTTTAGTATTGCAGAGGGACTGGATCCCAGTTTGGTGGTTGGAGGGAAAGGGAAGTACGTGTATAAAGCCAACAAGGGCAATTGGCTTCTAATTGGGAAAACAGTAGAGTGGCTGGAGAGAGACTTTTCATTATAGTGTCCAGCGGTAGGAAAAGGGGAAATGGATTTAAACTAAAGGAAAATAGGTTTAGACTGGATATCAGGAAGTGTGAGGCTGGTGAGACTATAGAACAGATTGCCCAGAGTTGTTGTGGATGCCCCCTCCTTGGAAGTATTCAAGGTTGGGTTGGATGAGGCCTTGAGCAGCCTTTTCTAGTTGAGAGACATCCCTGCCCATGGCAAAAAGGTTAGAATAGATGATCATTAAATTCCCTTCCAACCTAAGCCATTCTGTGATTCTTTCTGATTGAGAAGCTGCGTGGTAAAACCAGAAGAAAACTTGATCTTGCCATTCTTTATGTCAGTCACATAGTATACTGAACTCAATTTGGAGATCAGAGCAGAATATTAAGATGAGACTTACTTATTTTTCTGTATTATAGAAAAAATAGTGCAGTGGTTCATACAAACCCAAGTAGTGTGAAAAATTAAAAAAAAACCAGTCCTTTTCTGCTACAGTATTTAAATGTTTATATTGAACATAATTGTTAAATCAACACTATATTTTTTCAGTAACATTCAGTATTAATAGAAACAATATTTTCAATCTTTACTTCTATCAGTAATGAAGTTCCTGGGCAGCATAGAGATTTTCTTCTGAAATGTTTGTTTGATATTTGAGAATGGAGTTTGGAGACTAGGATTTTGAAACATAATATTTGTGTTAGTGTATTTGTTCAGTTCCATATCAGATATGACTTTATTTGAATATTCTAGACTTACTTCCTCTTTCTTTCATAATAGTCCTTTATGTGGAGCATACTATGTCCATTCTAGTGCCAAACAACAGTTATTTCATCACTTTACCTTGGACAGTTTTTCACTATTTTGTATGTTATAGTAGGAGAGAATTTGGAAAGGTAATGAACATTTGAAGTAAATTCTAGATACATAATACATCTTTACTCCATAGTCTCTCAGGAATGTCAGATGATACTGCTTCATGAGTATAAACAAAGTCTTCCTTTTGAGGGATACTTTGTTCCACTTGTGAATTCTCAATGTATTAACCCTTAAGCAAAAATAAATCCATTTTCAGTGCTTGTTCTAGATTTAAATCATTTTTGGGAGAAGAACCTTACTGACTTGTAGCTTGATTTTGTTTTGCAAAACTTAATTTACAAAAGATAGAATACAGGGTCTCAGTGGCCAGGCACACTACATAGCTTACAGAATTATCATAGTTGGAAGGGACCTCTAGAGATCATCTTGTCCAATTCTCCCACTAAATCAGGATCACCTAGAGCACAGGACTGCATCCAAGCTGGTTTTGAATATTTTGGTGAAGGAGACTCCACAACTTCCCTGAGCAGCCTGTTCCAGTGCCTTGTCACTTTCATGGTAAAGAAATTTTTTTCACATATTTAAATGAAACTTTCTGTGTTCCGTCTTGTACCCATTGCCCCTCATCCTGTCACCTGGTACTACTGGGAAGAGTCTGGCTCCATCTTCCTTGCACTCACCTTCAGATGCTTGTAGACATTAGCAAAGTCTCCTTCCGTGTGCAAAGAAATTTTTTCAGTCTTTTAGGAAGGTATTATGTCCTTTTTGCATAGTATAATAAAATCTCTAGTACTCAGTACTACCAATTCAAAACAAAGATCAAACTAAATAAAAATTTTAGAAAATTTCGTTTTATCAGATTTCTTTGTGGTTTTGTCTGCATAGCAGCTCAAGTATAGGGTACACAACTGTTTTCTAAGACTCTCTTGTGGTGTATAAGCTGGAAAAACAGATAAAATTACAGAAAACATGTTTAAGTGCAAGCTTGCAAGTTGAATGTGATAAGACGGGTGCTCCAGTCCCTTCATCATCCTTGTAGCCTCTGTTGTACTCTCTCAAGTAAATCCCTGTCCCTCTTGAACAGGGGAGCTCAGAACTGGATGCAGTACTTCAGGTGAGGTCGCACTAGGTCAGAGTAGAGAGAGAGGAGAACCTCCTTTGCTCTGCTAGACGTACTCTTAATGCACTCCAAGACACCATTGGCCTTCATGGCCGCAAGGGCACATTGCTGTCCCATGGAAAACTTGTTCACCAGGACTCCAAGGTCCTTCTCCATGGGGCTGCTCTCTAGCAGATCACCTCCTAACCTGTACTGCTGCATTTTGTTATCCCTTCCCAGGTGCAGGATTCTGCCCTTGTTCATGTTGAACCTCATTAAGTTCCTTTTGACCCAGCTCTCCAGTATGTCCAAATCTTGCTGAAAGGTCACACAGTCTTCAGATGAATCAGCCAGTGCTCTCAGTTTTGTGTCACCAGCAAACTTGCTGAGAAGACGCTGTCCCATCATCATGGTCACTGATAAAGATGCTAAACAGGACTGGACCCAGCACTGATCACTAGGGAATTCCGCTAGTTACAGGTTTCCAGTTGGACTCTGCACCATTGATCACCACTATTTGGGTACTATTGTGTAGCCAGTTCTTAATCCATCTCACTGCAGATTCTTCTATCCCACAGTTCCTGAGCTTGCCCATGAGGATGTTATGGGAGGCTGTGTCCAAAGCCTTGCTAAGGTCAAGGTAGCCAACATCCACTGGTCTCCCTGCATTTACCTATTCAGTCACAACATCATAGAAGTCTATCAGATTAGTGAAAATTGATTTCCCCTTGGTAAATCCATGCTGACTACCCCTGATAATCTTCTCTTCCATGTGCTTAGACATGACCTCCAGGATGAGCCACTCTGTCGTTTTTCCAGGGATGGCGGTGAGGCTGACTGCTCTGTAATTGCCTGGATCTTCCTTTTTGAATACTGGAGTGATACATAGGTATCATTTGGCATAGTTTTAGTGACCTGTATGAAGAATGAAGCGAGTTACTAAGTTCTTTTTTAAACTTCAGCACTGTATACATCCTTATACAAATTAGCTTATTCTGTGCCAATAATTTCCATGTTATGAAATCCTATGTGCACTCATCAGGCCATGTAACTTGAAGGTTTCTTTCTTCTGTCTGAATGTAGACCTACGCAGTGTAAATGACTATCGAACCTACTTGTGTAGAATGACTTTATGATCTGTAGAGAGAAATAGGTACTTCTGAGTTCATAAATTGGATGTGTAAACTGCTCAACTAAACACAAAAGTTACTTTTTTTTCCACTCTGTTGATTTTGAAAGCATTTCTCCCTGACTGGTCCAAAGGTATGCTGTGCATAAGTGAGAAAGTTCCAACTCAAGGTGTCTGCAGAGGCAGTAGGTTGTTTGCCTAAAAGGTGGGGCAGTTCTGTCTCTCAGCTTGTGTTTAGGGTACAAACAAGCTGGTCAGTTACTACTTGTACACTGTTAGCCTGAAGCTTTACTACTTTTTTGGTTTTGCATTGTGAAAAGACTTTTAAGTTTCCACCATAAACTGCAACGGCAGTCCTTCAGGACATATATCCATTGTATCTTTTAGTGTTTAGCTATTAAGAGATACTATGGATCTCTGAAGTCCTCTGTGGTAATCTTCTCCTTAAAAGAAGAAAAAGCTCCAGTTTGTCATTTTTATAAAATAGCCATCTTAAGGTAGAATTTGAAGAACAAATATTCTGGCACTTTGAGACCTTTAACTACTACATGGTGGACAGGCAATGTGAATGTCCAGAGGTGTTTTGTTTATTTTGTTTCGATATTTACTGAGTTAGCTGTGTATTGATGAAATTTAAAAAATTACAGTCAAGTCTGAGTGACGAAAGGTTGAACTGAACATCAGTTTCACTGCTAACTTGATAGAATTTCCCTTCTGTATCTGGTAGAATTTTCCTTCTGTATCTGGATTTCAATCTGGCATTTCTAGCTAAATGTAAATAATAATAAATCTAAGCTGATGTGCTTAGATCCATATGCAAGTGTGTTTCTCAACTAGGGCCTTCTGTACCTAATTTTTGTCAGAAAAAATAGCACTAAATAGCAGCAAATAGGTAAATTTGAACAGTTTTCTGTTAGTTGTGTATTAACTTGTTTCCTGAAACATACAAGGCAACTAAAATGTGCAGAGTGCTGTAGTGTAACGAGGCAACCAGGTGCCACTAATTGCCAGGGAGTGAGCATGAGCTTGTGTCAAGCCCACCTGTGCCCAATTAGGGTGGGCTCCCACTGGGCATGAGCAGGATCAGGGGGCCAAGAAAGGTCCTGCTCATGCGCAGTGGGGGCCCACCCTAATTGGGCACAGGTGGGCTTGACACAAGCTCATGCTCACTCCCTGGCAATTGGTGGCACCTGGTTGCCTCGTTACACTACAGAGTGCATTCAAATTAAGTCAAAGACTTTGATCTGCCTTCATTGATGCACTTCTAGACATAATTTACTCTTCAATCTCATACCTTAAAATCATTTTAGAAATACCATATTAAGTAGTAAATAATCTATTTCAAACTATTTGAAAATACACTTTTTGTGCACTATGTGAGAAGTGCCTCTTGATTTGTTCTTCCTTTAGCACTATTTTCAATGAATATGGAAGTGAAATGTAATTGAAAGGAATGTATTATATGAGATGCCAGCCCCTCAAAGGCTTATGTCCAGCACTGGTGAAGGAAGAAATGAGTCAAGTGCAAACAATGTAGCCTTTATTACATTTGGTCAGCAATAATAAACCTTTGTACTTTAACAAGATTTTTGTGTTTGCTTTTTAGATAGACACAGTCAAGAATATTAAGCCTGATACTTTCTTTGCATTAAAATTGGACTGAAGCATCAAATAATCCTTTTGGATAAAACAAAGGAAGAAATCTTCAAGAGCTGAGATTGAGGACAGACAAAAATGTGCTGATTAAGTTGAAAATAAATAAATAAATCCTCCCCTGCCCCCCAAAGAGGCACATATTTCTGGGTTGAAAAGGAAAGTTGCAAATCAGATGTTGGATACCTTCTAAGAACCCCATTTTAACCTCACAGAATTCAGATGAGGCTGCTGTTAAAATTTTGACCTGTGCTGCTGCATAGAATCTTAGAATGGTTAGGGTTGGAAGGGACCTTTGTCCGACTCCATGTAACTTCAACATCTGTGAAACAAAGTGACTTTTTAAAATCCTTCACAGATTGTTTCATTTGTGTTTCCTACTCATCAATTTATTTTAATTTTTTTTAATATTTCTTAGATGAGAACATGAATTTTGTGCAAAGCTGTGTTTTTCAGTTGTCTGGGCTGATCAATTTGATTTTACGGTTTTCTGTTTTTGTTATGTATAATTGTAAGCTTTATCCATGTAATAGTTTCATAGCAACTTATAGCACCCAACATGTTCAATTTAAGCAATAGAACAACGTATTAGTTACCTGAACTGCAGTTTATCTTCTACAGAGGTCCTGTTTTAAACTTTTCAGACATTAATGCTTGTTTCCTTTAGTTAGTTACTTGTAAAGGTTTTAGGTCTTGTGAACTTTGTAATACACCAAATTGGGATTTTTTTTTTTTTTTTTTTTTTTTTTTTTTTTTTTTTTTTTTTTTTCAGTGGAAAACTAACCTAAGTATCTCCACGCTTAATTTGAATAAAGCAGCTAGATAAATCAGTTTTGGAAATGCTTCATGGAAACAGGGAAACTGAAGGTGAAGATAGAAGTGCTGAAAAAGATGAGAGAGGAAACTTTACTGTCCTCTTAAGATTTGTTTGTGGGAATTCAATTTAGCAACAGAGCTGTTTTTTCCAATTGAGTATGACCCTGTGTGTTACTCACCATCTTTCTTCTTAACCTGCATTGAGAGGAGAGGGGAAAATCACTGAGAAGCACATCTAGCTCATAATCAGGGTAGATCAGTGAAAAATGGTGTGTTAATGCTTTGCCAGAAATTATTCTTTATGCACCAGAGATAAACTGCACGTTATCCATCTTAATAGGACGTTAGAAGTTAATCCTCTTTGGCTTAGACTGCTCCTGGGAGAATCCACTTCAAAATTTTGAATGTAGTACTAATCCTAACCAAAGAAGTAGGAGCTATGTATTCACAGCAGCAGACCCAAAATTAAACAGTGTGAGAAGAGTGATCAGGATTCATAATTTTGGATTACACTATAAAAATATTTGTAATTGCAGGTTTTTTTCTTATCTCTCCCCCACCCCTAATCAGAAGGAATCTTGTAGCCTAAAATCTTAGCTTTTATTGTACCTGGGATAATACTAGACTCACCTTTTGATTGTCATACTATGTCTGAGTCTGCTTACTTCATGATGCAGTGCTGTATTGCATTATTTGTAGTAAGCAAAAGTGTAACACACTTGGTAAAAATAGTAAATTCCAGCCCAAATGTCCCTCAGTTTGTTTTAGGTTTCATTTTTCATTTTAAGAAGTTTCACAGTTCTTTTTTTTTAAACACTTAAAGAAAAAAAAATAGTTAAAAATTAACTTTGAGCACAAATTTATTTAGAAAGCTATATTGCTCTAAACTTGATGGGAATTTTGGGCACTGGATGATGGACAGGAAGTGGATAGATGGTGGGTTTTTTATATCTGACTTCTGTTGTTTGAGAATTTTTTAAAAAATTATTTTCATTCCAAGGAGCTCTCAGTTAATGTGCTTATTTTGATCTCTTCATACCTGCAAGAAGCAATTCTGTGAATAGGATTTGAATTATATGAGTTCAGTAGTGTACTTTGTGATTTACAGATCCTTTCCCAATTACTAAAAAGAGACCTTTTTTGGTAATGCATAATTACTCGATGTTCTTATCAGCTGAAATACATAATTTAATGTTTTCTAGTGTTTTAACTTCAAATGTGTTGCTAGCCACACGGGTACCAGATTCTTAGCATAACTGAGCTTGTCTTTCAAAGTGTGATATACCAAATTGCTTTGATTGGGTTTTTTTTGTTTTGTTTTGGCTTTTGTTTTGTTGGGGGTTTTGGGTTTTTTTTTGGTGGGTTTTTGTTTGGTTTTTTTAATAGGGTCAGACTGATAAGCTTGACTTTTAGCAGGGTCTCGTTACCATTAAAATATGCTGTTTTAGCAGGCTGCCTAAATTTAGCTAAGTAAAAAGGTATAGAGCCTAGGTACTAGATGAAAAAGGAGTACATCTTTAAAAAGTTTCTACTTGAGATGTTTTATAAAATGTTTGTCTTTACAGTTTTACAGTTGTGATGCATTAACACTTAGGCTAAAGTAGAACTAATAATGACTTTGCAGTATCCTATATTCAATAGGGAGGAAGAACTGTGCATCTGCTGATCTGTTCATGTTCTGTGTATCAATGTGTCACGAATCACTGGTAGCAAAAGGCATGGGAAGAGTTAAAAAAAGAAAACCAAAACAAAAAATCAAAGTTTTATGACAATCATTCTGGAGGTTGTGGATGTTAATTTTTGTGAAGAGACGTATACACACATTCAAACTTAATGTGCTAAGGAGGTCTTTAAGGTTCTCTTATCACCAGCAGGATGGTGAATTTCTGATCTCATTTATTAGTCCCTGGTATTTCAAAATAAAGAATAGAGAGAGGAGAAACTTCCAAGGATTCTTCTTAGTTTGTATAAAGATAACCTGATATTTACAGTATTATTATAAAGACCAAATAAGGTGTGGGGGGAAAGAATTAAAAAAACTACCTGGAATTAGAAAGGAACTTCTGTGTCATGATGTTCTGTTGAATGCCACTTTTTAGAAATCAGAAGCCTGTCTCTGAACAATGTGAAAAACACAAAGCTTGGGTATTTATTAGCTTAGAGATTCCTGTGGTTTTAATTCTTCAGGATTGCAATTCAGAACCATTGAAATGGGTGGGTCAACAAGAGTTGTTGACACAATTGTTTGGAATTCTCTGGTGTATCAGATCTTGTGTGAAGTTGAAGAGGCTATACCAAACTGCAGATGGTTAAATATAGTTTTAAGTCACGTGTTGATATAGGCTCCCTGTGTACCAAGAAAGAACCCGAAAATTTCGTAACTTTGGAATCTGCAAGCAGCAAAGAGGTGGAAATTTTTTACAGCAGCATCTTGGAATCAAAAACTAGGCTGTATTTTGAACATGCATCACTGCTTTTCAACTTCATCTGAGCTGGGTTAAAGATTTAATGGGAGTAAGCATTCAGTAGAAAACTGGCTTGACAATGGATGAGGATGGAATTCAAACAGAAGAGATACCACTAGTATGCTACTGGCAATAGAATTTCTGGGACAGATAGTCTGAAAAAGTTACAGTCTCTCCTGGAATGTCGTGTGCATATATCTTGCTGTGTTGTATATCACATTATTGCTAAGGAGAGAGATACTGGCTTTGTCCAGGGCTTTCCTGGTGTAAACTAAATCATCAGAGCGGATGAATGAACAAAGTCATAGAAGCAAGCTGCTTTGGCAGACCTGCACATGGTGAACACAACAGAAGGCATCTCTATTTTAAATGCTTTTAAGCTCTCTTGATTAGGCTGTCTCCTCAGATACGTGATCATTGAAGGATATGCAAAAGCTTTGCAAAAAACTATGATGTTTAATTCTTGCATTCAAAAGTATTAGATACACAGTTCTAGATGGAACACTGTTCTGATGGCCTGTAAAACTTTCTCTAGATGTATTTATTCCTCTGGCATGTTTTTCAGTTTAGTTTAGAACCCTATAGAGAAGTGTAAAAGTATAGAAACAGCAGTCTGATAATCATAGTAATCATTCCCCAGCTGGTTTATGGAACAGTGTGAAGACACTGAATTTAAGAAAGTTGAGTGATAGTCTGCAAGATATTTTCAGTTGACGCTGGCCTATTAATTGAAAAATTAAAAGCAAAAAACCCCCAAAAGCCTAGCTACTGTAATGTACAAAATCATCATCTTCATTCTGTGTTGCCAAGTTTACATGCCAAACACATCTTCTGTTGTAGAAGCTGGCGTGTCATGTGGTTTAGCCACATCTTTCAAGTATTAATCTTTTGATCACCAGTTGATTATGGCTGGCTCTTTCCTTTGCTGTGCTCCTTCTTCCCCTTCTTTGTCAAGAATTACTGACAATCCCCACACCTCCTTCTAAAACATGTTTTGCTAGGTTGGTCAAGTTTCATCCCAAAATGAGGCAGAGATTAAATGACAGAAGAAACTTGACATTCAATAGTAAATTTGTAATCTGAAGCTATTCTTATTTTATCCTTGATACTCAGTAGAATTAAGACTTCTGTGCTTGTGGCTACCAGTAAAGACTAAAATGTGGCAAAGCAGGACAATTTTCTTATTTGTTAAAAAAAAAAAAATGCCTATAAAAAGATGCTTCTGTGGAAGTCAGGACTCACTCCTTTGGGACTCAGAAAGGCACCCTCAGGGTCATGGATCTCACATGACCTAGTTTAGGCTTCATTAAAACAGATGTTATCTATCTGAGCTCAGCAAACTTGGTTTTAAGAAAAAGCTGTGGTTTTAAAAGATGGCAAACTGGAGCAGCTGGGCCTAATTAATGGGAGCAAATAAAGAGGGAAAGCAAGCATTACATTAGTCACCTACATCAATAGCAAAGTAGTCATTACTTCACTTTGCAGTTTTTTAGCTGATGAAAAGTTGCAGGATTGTTTTTTCCTAGCATTAAAAATATCTAAAATTGCATCAGAAATATTCCCACATTCTTTATTCTTTTCTACGAGGCTTCAAAGACAGTAAAATCCTGGAAGCTGGCTACGATATTTTTGCATGGTTTTAGGGAATCCAGCTTGGTTTGTATGACTGACAATTCCTTTCTTGCATTTGATCCCTAGACCAAGCTGGTCTTCCACAGTTTTTGGGCTTCTCCCTTTGTGCATTTAACATGAGAATGTTACCTAATTGAGAAGATTTCTGGCATTCCTTCAAGTTCTCCAACCATGTTGAATGTGCAAAGGGATCAAAAAATTTTATTGTTTCTGTTATAAAGAGATTATACTGCATTAGTGGTTAGTATTTTGCATGCTTCTTCATTTTGCTCATGTAGTCCTAAAAATTTTAAATTGTGTTTCATGTTGCAAATAGCACCAACACATTCTTTGCTTTGTTACCTTCACTGCTTGTATATGTAGCAGCAAAAATAAAGTATTACCTAATAAAAGCTGTTCTAATGAGATCTAATTTCTGATGTAAGCACATTTTTCAACTCTCAAACTCTGCCATTAAGTTCTATAATAGAGACAGACAGGTATGTGCATGTGTGCATATGTAGCTATTGCTCTTCCTACATCAAGATGGTACTTGGTAGATCCCAGGACTCATCCAGAATGAAACAGTCCCTGAAGTTTTATTGATCTGGACTAAACATTAAAGAAATGTTAGCAGAGTAGTGAACATACCTGTAAAAACTGTATTTCATTTCATTATTATCTACAAAATAGGTACAGAATATTTCTATTTTAAAGTAATTCTAAAGAATGCTTACTTCTCACAGAAGGTCCCATTTATACAGCTGATCTCTGAGGTGAACAGAGTAAAAACCTGAACAGTTCTTCCATGGGATTTAACGGAAGCTGTTCCAGGAGCTTCGTGTCTCCTTCCTGAGGGCAGGAGACAGTATTGTTTTGATAGAAGACTAGTAACCCTACCTTTTCCTGCTTCCAAAAACCTTCTCTCAAATTTCTGGAGTTATGCCTCCATCTTACACACTGCCAGTTTGCTCCTTTTGTTTTTTGGTTTTCTTTCCATGAATGTGAGGGGTAATTTCCACCTAGACACAACAGCAAGACCTGTTTTTATAAAACAGCAAGATTTTCATGATTCTGAATAACTACAACAACTCTTTGTTGACCAACATGTGCCATTCTATCCCTCCCCAGCATTTGCAAGGAAGAGAATTTTAAAAATCTTTGCAGAAATGGCTAAAAGCATGAGCATGAGATCCAACCCAGAAGTTTGAAGGGAAATATTTGAATTGTAGTCATCTTTGAATGCAAACTTTTTCTGGTTGTCTGAAGACTGGCTATGCATTAAAAGAAAACAAAACCCAAACACAAATATCACAAAAAACTCAGCAATTAGTCCAGTATGTGGCTGTGCAAAGGCATTATTAAACCTGATTTGCATACTTTTATATAGCTGTTTTTAAGTTTCAGCAAGTTTCCCCTTCTCCCCCTTGTATTTGGCCCCACATTATTAAAGTTATTTTTTTTCTTGGTTGAACAAATAAGTAGTATTCTCTATGCTCTCTCTGCTTCTCTTTGCAGTGAGAGGAGTTTAACAGAACAGTTTAAATGGTGTAAGCAAATTTCAGAACATGACTATTAATACTCTCTAGAGCTTGAAGATAGTATATTGTTTCTCAAAAGTGTTGGATGGGTGGTGGCTATGTGTTTGGGCACTGTTACTACCAACTGATGTAGGCCCAATTAATTTTCTGAGACCTTGAATAGGAGAAAATTTGTATTATAAGAAAAGACATCAGAAAACAAATGTTAGATGACTTACTGGTCTGTACTGTCTTCTCACCTTCCACAGCTGTTTTAAATTGGGCTAAAGATGTTTGAAAAAATTGCAACCAGTTCAACAATAAAACTGGTTAGGGAAGTTGGATGTTCTTGCTCATGTCTTCTGGTTTTCCCAGAAGCTATCTAGATTCCCAGGGGCTATCTAGATTAAGTCCTTACCACTATCTGGAATAGCCTGACAGGCTTAAGTAGCTTCTGGCAGAGATGATTTTAAAGGGACCATGTTTCCAAAGTTGTAACTCTTGCTAAGTAAGTCCCCAACAGGTTCTTCAGCGAAAACAAATGGAACTTGGGTGCTACTATTATTCCTGCTACTGCTTCTGAACAGCACCATTTGTAAAGTTAGACTAATAGCATAATGAAAAATTAAAGCATACTAAAATAAAATTTTCTAGAGCAAGTAAAACAAGACATGAAACATGAGAGCATTAGAGACCAAGGGAAAATGAGGTATGTGTTCACTTCTGTCTTTCCTGTTGAATATATCGATGGAAGTATCAGAATGTCTATCAAACCAGCTAAAAATATATGCATATAAACATAATGCATATAAAACTACATTAAAACTGTTGGTACCATTAATTTCTCCAAGTTCATCTTTGGAAGTCCTAATAAGCAAGATGACTTAGTTTTGATGTCCAATGAGACCGTGGTTATTCTTGACAGTGTTTTTACTCAGAACTTAAATTTCATCTAATTCTGAAATAACCCAAGGTACTTTTTTTTTGTCCATGTTTTTAATAAAGATATAAATAATCAGTATTTTTAAGTAGCTTAAACAGAGAACTATGTTTGGAAACTTTTGAGCCTTTTTTGTTGTTTTGTTTGTTTGTTGTGGGTTTTTTTTCCAGGGTGTTTTTGTCTTTTTTGTTGTTGTTGGGGTTTTTCACTGTGGGTTTTTTTGAGGGTTGTTTTGGTTTTGGTTTGGTTTTTTTGAGGGTTGTTGTTTTTTACTGGAGAAACCCGTCTCTGTGAAACTAAGGTTGTTTACAGCTTTAGTCATGTAATGTGACTACACTGTTAGAGGATTTAATTGCTTGATAAATTTTCCAGGGTAGCCTGGTGCCTTACTTCACTCTAACAACAGGCTTTATCTGAGACCTGCTTATAGTTGTCTGGGTTAAAGGAGTGTAACTCAGGACAGGTGGGAATATAAAACTACCTTGATAGTATCTTTTGTGTTTGGATAACTGTAATCCTTGGTTGGTTTGTGTAGTGAGAAGTTTTATCTTGAAAGCTGGTTTTAAAAGCTGTATTGGTAATAGAGCTGTAAGTTCCATAAAATTGGATTACTGAAGTTGTTAGTTTCTAGTTTTTAATACGAGTATTTTGGTTTGTTTTTTAGCATATGCTGTACTCTTAAGCAGTATAACAATTGTCTGGAAACAGTAACTGTTCAATAGAATGTAATTTTTTTAAGTGAGAATACACAGAGAAAAGAAATACATTTTCATATAAATTCTTAAGTTTCTTGAACCTACAAGAGGCAGAAACTCCCTTGTTTTATTACTCTTCAAGTAATACAGTTTTGGAAGTTCATTTTTTTTGGTCTCTCCCACTTTCTTCTCAAAAATCTATTTTCACATAATACTCATGTCCTGCACCCACTACACATCTTAAGAAAATTGTCTTGTAGTATAGATTGGTCATAACGTATCAACACAATATGAAGTCTAGTGACATAACAGTTAATAGTACTGAAACTGGTCTGTGTGCTGTCTTCCTAGGGTATGTGCAAAGGGGGTAATTATGAGCTTAAATGTAAGACTTCAGCTTTTTTGGAAGATGTTTCTGAAAAACAGGGCGACCTTTCACAAGTTAGGCAAATGGCTTGAATTCCAAGGGTCCTCTGTAGTGGTGCATATTTCTGTCAGAGAATAGGATTAAAATATCTGATGTTCTGTTCTAATGGAACCTACAGGGCTTTTGTTTAATGAGAAAAAAAACAATGAGCAACCACCCAGTGAGCTGAAATGTGGGTTCATCTTCAAATGTATAACACTGTGCTGCAGTATAAATAGCAGTGTAGCCAAATGGGCTAGTTTTGTCTTTCATTACAAACTAAAAGAAATACTCAATTCAGTTATGTATAATTGTCTTGAGTGTAATGCACTTAAAAGGAACTTTAATGACTACTGTATTGAATAGAGAAGTGCACAATACATTATTTAAAAGGCAATATTTTTAATTTTTTTTCTATTTTTTAAGAGTGAATTGGAAAAAAAGTACATTAACTACAAAAACATTGCCTGAAATCTTGTTTCCATGTAATATAATAATGGACCAGAATAAGCAGATTTTTTTAAAGTTTTTTTTCAATGGTTTAAGCAACTTTTAGGATTTTTTTTCCATATCCCTTGTTCTACTGAATAGCTTCACCATTCTATATACATTTATGGAGAATCTCCTCACCTGAATACTTGCAGACAGCTGTTCTCAGTCACCAAAACTTGGTAGATGAATATTTCTATTTATTTTTGTATGTTCTGTCCTCTGTATTACGAGTTCCTACTTTTACACTCTGATTTTTAGCTATCTTGTTTTAATAAATAATGTATAGAAAGTTAAGTAGTTTTTGTGTTGAGGAATTACTAAATACATTTCAATCAAACTATATATATATATATCATTTATATTTCAGTGATGATTTTGTTGTTTTTTGTTTCGTTTTTATGCAACATGCTGTTGATACAAGCTGAATGCTAATTCTGTGTTTGTCACCTCTGCTTACCTGATCTAAGTTAAAACTGATCTCTGAAATCTGAGAGTGTTTCCCAGCCTTTCTTCTATGCTTGAAAACAGTTTTGCTTTTTTCTTACATTGGTTACATTTGAATCATATATATTTTTTTTTCTTCTTTTTTTTTTCTTTCTTTTTTAATTTTCTTTTCTCTTTTTTTTCTTTTTTCTTTTTTATACATCTCATTTACGTTTTCTCAGTTCCACTTCTCTTCTTTCTAAGAAATTCTTCCAGTGTCTATCCAAAGAATGGCAACATCACATTACTGTTGTTTTTATTAAATCATTATCACTGAAAATTGAGAAATTCCAAGATAAAAAATGTGTAAAACCAGTTAAAAGATGTAATACTAGTATATGGTTGAGAAGAAACAAACAAACCAAGAACTGAGTGTAGGTTTTAGTTTAGTAAATTATCCCTGTTTTTTTTCTTTGTTACAATAAGTTGGTGTTTCTTCTTCAACTTTTCAGGCACTGGTACCTTTGGACGTGTTCATTTGGTGAAGGAAAAAATGGCCAAACGTTACTTTGCACTGAAAGTGATGAGCATTCCTGATGTCATTCGACTGAAGCAAGAGCAACATGTGCACAATGAAAAATCAGTTTTGAAAGAAGTCAACCACCCCTTTTTGATCAGATTGTAAGTTGTATTTTTTTAATTCGTTTAACTTATATAAAGTGCAGTTAGTGTTCCAGAGTCTCTTTGCAAGTTCTTATTTACTTAACAGGTACCAAGCATTTACTATTACCGAATCTAGACTAAAATAGATTTCAAACTAAAATATTTATTACAGAAGAATGAAAATTTTCAAATCTAAAGGCATAATCTAAACATTGTAGCAATAATTTGTTATAAGCTTTACTTCTTTTCCTATTTACATGCTATAGAAATTTTTTGAAGTGAGGAGAAAACACTAATGAAACAATGTTAGTATTAGCTCGTCAAAATTACTTCTAGATTGATTTAGAACGGTGAGAAATGAAGAATTTCTACCTGTATGTGTCCTGTAGCTATCTAGATAAAGATATAATTAGATGTAAGTATCTCCTTTTGAAACTTTTGTGAAATTTAGTTTTGCAGACTTTATTCTGAAAGTTGTTAAGTGACTGCAGCACATCTTGGTCCTTTTTATTTTCCCATATTTGTGGTTATGTTGTAGAATCCTTTTGAGACTCATGATTTAAACATTTTAAAGCTACATCTTTCTGGTGAAATTGTGGTGATTCTAATGATCCCAGTGATTCCTCTAGTAAGGAGAGAAAGCATCATACATTTCTATTCACAGCATCACAACACCTTTGGTGTATCTGAGTCCGTATCTTTTAATGGGGAAGCTAAACCTCTGGGTGATTGCACAGTTAATTTACATTTACATTTTCTCATGCAAGGATAGAGAGCCATTGATGAAGATTTGCTTTTCATTTACCTGCCTTAATCAGTTTTACATAAAATTAGAAAAAATGAGCCTTTGTTAATCTCTAGCTGCAGGGAGTGCAGCTGCAGGGATACTTTTGTAGCCACTTCCACGGGCTGAGAAAATATCAGAGGGAAAAGATGAAGCAAAATCATGGTAGTTTGAAAGATGAAAAGAGCTCAGCAGGAGGAGGCTTTTCCCCTCAAGTGCTCCTGATTTTTCCAGCATCATGATACTATTGGTTTCCAGTGTTTGGAAATCCTGTTTGTGGCATCGTATCAGTAAGATAACTTCTAACATATATCGAGATACATGCAGGAAAGCAAGATGCAGAGGCTGAGTACATCTAGTTAGACTAGTTAAAATATGGATGGAACAGGAGGAACGGGGTGTTATAACTATGTAAATGGGTACATTCTTTTTTTAAAATACTATGAGCAACAAACTGATGAAAAAGCCTCAGCCCAGTATGTCTGTGGGTCTGGAACAGTGTAATTAGTGTGGGAAGAGAGAAGCTTGGAGGAGACGTCAGAAGCTGGGTTGCGAGGGTTTGTGTCCATACAGAAGTGATCAAAAATACAAACAGATAATTTTTCTTGGATTTCATTCATATCTTGAATACAAAATGGTAGATTTTTAAAATGTCCAAAGGCAAGACACAGTTCAAATGGAAGCTCACTTGTGTGCAAGGCAAATGTTCTTAAGCTCCATCTTTTTTATTCACATGTTCAAGGAGATGCTGCATCAGCTATGTTTGTGTAATTCATAGAATCACAGAATGATTTGGGTTAGAAGGGACCTTAAAGATAATCTCCTTCCAATCCCCCTGCTAAAGACAGAGACACTTCCTACTAGACCAGTTTGCTCAAAATCTCATCCAGTTTGGTCATGTGGTGATGAATTTGTTCTTTAGCAAAGTACAACAAACAAGCTAGCTGAAATGAAGTAGTTAATTTTTAAGTCAGGTTAATATTTGTATGATCTGTGTTACACAAGCATTCATGGACAATTAGCACTGTATGACAAATAAAACGACAGCTTTTTATGTGGCCACCTCATTCCCTGCCCAGTATGTGGGTTTTTTCCCATTAATTCTTTAATTAAAATTGATTGGCAAAAATGGGAAAAAAAAATCTGCATAGTTCTGCTTCAGTGCCTTTGGCCTGTGTTATCTACATGGTCTTTTTTATATATTTTCAATTAGGGTCACCATCTTAAATGTGAATAGGATCTTCCTCTGCTTGCAAAAAAGCAATATGTGCTAATTCAGCAGAAGATTATTTTTTATCACTTTATAATGCATAAATTAAGTGCACCATTACTGTAAAATTATTTCTGATGTTCATCTTTCTTATATCTTCCTATGTATAAATACTTCTATATAAATATATTTGTTTTTTCTTGTTATTCTTTTGAGCAATGACTTTCCTGCATATAGGATGCTCCTATTTTTCTACAGATACCAAAGTTATCAATCTACTTATGTTTTTAAACTGCTTTTTGGAAATGCTTGTTTGGTGCTCTTGCAACCAAGTGGTCACTGGAGATTCCTAGACAATCTCCAATACCATGTTTGAATGACATGTTGTACTTCTGTGGGTGCAGTAGTTCATACTGTGCTGTAATTTTGACATGTATCTTTGATTTACGTTTGTTTTTGTTTCCAAGAGAGCAAGATTTATTGAAATTCAACTATGTCTTACAGTCCTGTAAGCTAAAATGTTAAGGTTATTTGTCCTTGAGAGTTCACAAGGGCATCCAAAGTTCATTGGTGAAGCTGAATTATAAAGCTATGTGACACCATGCATATTATTCTAATCACAATTTCTATTATATTTTCACTTTTTATATTAAAATACCATTCAAAGTAAACAGTTTTGCAAATATTAAAGGCCTTCATTTTGTTACTTTTCATGTGGACCAAATTATCTGTCCATTTTCCAACTGATAAACAAACCTAAGTGAAAGTTCTTAAAGAAATTATTCCAGTAAAAATACTGTATTTTCATCCATTTTTCCCCCTCTGTACTCTGTCAGATGTTTCCCTTTCTTTCCCCTACATATGATTTTTAAACATGTAGTTTGGTGTGTTTTGCTCATTCCTGTTCTTCTTCATCTATTGTAGATGCAATTTTGCCTGACTGCTTAAAATACATCTCAGTACTGGAATAAAGAATGGAAGTCTTACTGAGCAAAAGTCCTTTATGGGCTTGGGAGCTCAGTTTGCTCTGCTTATCTTTCTTGAGACTCTGTGCCTTGATTATGAACCATCTAATGAAGGATGGGGGAGGGACCAAACCAAACAAAAAACCCTGGGGGGAAAAAAAAAAAACGATACTTGATCTTTCCATTCTTTTGATACTGTGGAAGCAGTTACTAGAAGCTAAAGTAACTTCTACTCTTGCATTAGTAAAGTAGGTAGGGATACAGAGTTCTTTATCTGTTATCATAGTAATAGAGATAGCTGCTGCTCTTTAAATGGCTTAATATTCTTCAGGATGTTACCAGATACCTATTTTCTTCTTAACTGTTGAATGGCATTTGGGTGTGTGTCATGTTAGTTGTTATGTAGGTAGAAAGAAAACCACCTTATTTTCAGGGAATGTGCAAGAGAATATTGCTCTGTTTTTCCTCTATTGAAAGCCACATGGAATTATTTTCTTTTTTCCTTAGCTGTTCTTTACTGCATTTATTAGTGAATGTTCCACAATAATACTTCCTGAAGTAAAGGCAACAGTCTGAGGAATGGAAGATACTTACTACTAGGTTAATCAGAGGTACAGAAATAAACCTTGCTATGGTGTAATTTCTGTTTCTCTATTGCTTTTGTTAAAGATAATGTAGAAAAACAAGCATTGTGATCTGATGCTTTAGGGTAGTTTATTTCCAGGGGGGAAGGGGTAGGAGAGGGGAAGGAGAGCTCTAGTGTCCTGTTCTTGACTAGATTGTCATGGACATATTTACAAAGGTGGATTCTGCTCACTACGCATCACTTTGGCAATATTTAAATAAAATGAAGGTGTGTTAGAATTCGTAGAAGCATAATAAGGCAGTTATTAGGTCCTTAGCAGAGACTTGATTGTAAAATGAAATGGAGTCTGTCAATCAGATTTTCTTTCTAGGCCACTGCTGTGTGCATCCTGAACTATGTTTTACTTTTCTGGTTAAATCAGCTACTTAAATGTCCATTATAAAATCCTGTTAGATTCTTGGGATATTAATATTTGCAGAATAGGAACCATCATTAATTATGTACATAGTAGAACACTGCTAATTTTACAGAAATTTGCTTCTAAAGAAAACCAGAGAATTTCTTTATTCAATAAAATAACGTTTTTATTACAGATTTTGGACCAATCATGATGAACGTTTTTTATATATGTTAATGGAATATGTGCCAGGAGGAGAACTTTTTAGTTACCTGCGCAACATGGGGCGTTTCAACAACAGCACAGGACTCTTTTACTCTACGGAAATTATTTGTGCGATAGAATACCTGCACTCCAAAGAAATAGTTTACAGAGACTTAAAACCTGAAAATATATTACTAGACAAAGAAGGACATATCAAGCTTACCGATTTTGGATTTGCTAAAAAGCTGGTGGATAGGTAAGTAGGCTTTTGTTATGGTAATTATGTTTTTGCATGTTAAACAGTTGAAAGAAAAAAGGTTTGTTTAAGAGCGCAGCATTTCACCCTAAGACTCCATGTGGTTCGCACATAGCAAATCCCTTAGTATGAGGAAGTTATCTTCTTAAAATGGAGGCAAGGAAACCAGTATTCAATTTAGGCATAAGTAGGACCAATATCACAGATAAGCTACTGTAGAACAATATTTTTATATGAGTATTTTTGTATATTTAAGTTTTCAGCAGTCATCTTGTAAAAAGAGTTCAGTGAGGTAATAGGAAAAAAATTTGAGATATTTATTTATTGATACATTATCTCTCTTTTAGAGAGATTATTGAAATGTGATAATAGAATTTTAAAACTGGATAGTGTTTTCACTAGCCTGTTGCTAAAATGGAACTGCAAAACCTAGACAGTTACAATCAGGCCAGCTTCAGCAGAGTGATTTATGTAACTGTATCCTGTCAGCCTTATGTCTGTTTTACTAGCATATGTAAACTTTTAGATAATGTAGGAGGTTGTTGGGTTTTTTTCCCACTATTCCCTCTGTTTGAATTATTCTTCCAAGATTATATTACATGTTTTTAAAAGGAAGCAAGAGCTGTCATTGGAATCAAAACAAAAAAAAAAGTAAAAAACTATCCTCTCATAGTTTAAAAAGTGGTGTGACAAGGTTTAGTAATATGCCCTTTGGACACCTCTTGAGGTAGACAATATCTGATTGTTCCTGTTGAAGTAGCCCAGTCGGCAGGTCAGGTGTTACATTGGTGCTCATCCTCTCATCTTTTAACTGCCTGCTGCTTTTGCAACAGTTCAGTGTGTACAAATGTTGTCATTTATATACATGTATATGTTTTAAATCAAAATAAATTTTAGCAGGAAGAAGTAAGGCTTATTCCAGGTAAGAAAGTAGGACTATCTCTTTATAAGACGTTTTCATACAGATTCTTTGTACTCCGTTTTTACACGTAGATACTGCCACTTAGTGGTTATTCTTGGATTTCTGTGGGTTTAAGGCACAACAGAAGCAGCCCTTCCTTAAAGAAAGTGGTAGTTTACATCAGAGTGTGATTTTTGTAGAATAGAATGGTTTGGGTTGGAAGGGACCTTAAAGGTCATCTAATTCCAACCCCCCTGCCATGGCAGGCATACCTTCCACTACATCAGATTACTGGAGGCCTCATCCAACTTGGCCTTGAGCACTTCCAGGGAGGAGACAGGCAAAATGTCCATGGCCAACCTGTTCCAGCATCTCACCACCCTCAAATTAAACAATGTTTTTCCTAATGCCTCACCTAAGTCTCCTCTCCAAGTTTGTCTTGTCCTTGTCTTCTTGCTGCACATCTGTGCAAAAAGCCCTACCACAGCTTTCTTGTAAGCCTCCTTCAGGTACTGTAAAGCTGCTGTAAGGTCACATCACAGCCTTCTCTTCTCTAGGTTGAACACCACCGAATTCCTCAGCCTGTCTTTAGCCCTCTGATCATTTTTGTGGCTTTCCATTTTTTGAATCTGGAATGTAAGAGTAAATTTGCTCAAATACCTTTTTCTCCATCAAAGCAAGTTGTCACTGCTGTTTTAAATTGTTGGGTTTAGTTGGGTTTTTTTGTGTCCTGTATTACTGTGTGGGTGGGTAATGAAATTGATCAATTTGCATTTAATTGAATCGTAGAGAGCTGTAGTAGTTTTATATTCATAGTGTACAACGTGATATAAGTACAGAACATAAACTTGAAAAGAGCGAGCACTTTGCCAGTTACAGCACAGGTAGTTCCCTATGCAAGTCTGGTTTATTTCTCATGTAGATTTCGAGTTTTTCTGGGAACTACATGGTATTCTCCCCACTGGCTCTACTAATTTTGACACTGCAGTTTTGCCCACTGTAAAAAATACAGTTTTAGCAATTTATTTGCTATTGCACTCCAGTAAGTTATTTTTCTTCATAGGCTATTTGATCAAAAGTGTAGCAACTGTTTGATAATTTTTATGCATGGCAGGCATCTATACATGAGTCTTATGTGTGTGTATGGGAGTGTGTACATATGTATGTATATACACATACGGTGTATAAGAATTATGAAATAGAACAATACATTTTTCAAAAAGATGTGGGGAAGCTTGCCACTTAAAAGCAACAAATGTATTCCTAGAGAACTGAAGACATAGCATAAAATAAAAATATTTTAAAAAAATAGGCTCTTTTTTTTCTTTGCTAGAGAAAGGAATGAGAGCAGGTTGTCTTGTCTGCTTCTGTTACTTACTGATATGTCCTTCTGTTTATACGTGTTCCTCCCTTTTCAGTCATAGTCTACTTTTAAAAATTCTCCTCTAGAAAAGTGTGTCACTGCTTCAGCTGCTGTCCATATCTTCTGTTTTCCCCCTTGCTTAACTGAAGACAATAATTGTTTCGGTTTCTTTTAAACACATTCAGAGAAAATAGACGTGCCAATACTTTTAAAAGAAGGGCAATGACAAGAAAAAATATGGGGACAAGGTTTTCATAAATTATTGTTACCTGTAGGTTATAGAAAGGATTTGCTTTGTCCTTTATAGCCATTGCATTTTAAGATACTCCCTTTTCTGGAAAGCATATACCACTTTTTGGTTATATGCCCATTTAACATGATTCTGAACTTTCTAACATTTTTAAAAATATTTTGTTTTCTCTAGTTCGTAATTCCTGTGTTCTTTAAGAGAAGCACAAAGTAAAGCTCATTATTTTATAATATGCACAGACTTCACTTAGAATGTTTTGGAAGTTTTAGGTAAATCAGGACAGGAAGACCTGATTTAGGAAGCTTAGGACAGTCATGGTTTTTTATTTTTGCCCCCCCACACTTTTTGTGTGGAATGTTAATTTAAGTTTGTTCAGTTTACATTGCTAAAAAGAACAGATGATTTTAAACTATGAAACTTGTCCTAGTGATCAACCTTACAGATACTGGAGTTACTTTTGCTTAAGCTGGATGTTCCATAAGACTGTTCTGCAGAGTGGATTGAAAAAAAACAACAAAACAAGTCACAGCAAGTATGGTTTGCAAAGTGTATTATTTGTCACTGTAGAAGCAAGAATGTCTAGGCCTATTCACTAGGCCTGCCAGGGACTACAGAGGTGGATGCTGAATGTTATAGAACACTAAAATATGCTAAGCATCAAGAGTTAACTTCTATAAATGACATTATATACAAGTCCCCAAATATTATTTGTTAGCTTGATTTTTTTAACCAGAGTCAATTGTTTGGTTTACTTTCATGTTTTAAAATTACATGTTTGACCTTATTAACTATTGATTACTTGTATTTCAATTTTTATTTTAACTCAGAGCGGTGGACTTTTTTGCAGCAGTCTGGAGCAAACAGTCTATTCTTATTTTTCTGCTTTATAATTTATCTTCAGAAGGATCATCTGGATTTTCAGATGAATATGCAACAGTCATGAAATAATGATTGAAAATACTTACCATGATATGACCTTTTTTTAGAATTTACTTGATGCATTTTCCAGATTATTAAATAGTTTGTTTCATGACCAACAGAAGAGGAAATACAAGTTATCTTCCAGCTCAAATACACAGCTTGACAAATAATTTGAGTGTCTTCCGAGTTCTTGTGTATTAATAAACAGTATCTTGAATTGAATTTTCAATTTCTTGAATTTTTTGATTGAAATTAAGAGAATGAGATGACCTGCTAGGGTTAAGAAATTTTATTTCCTAGTGCAATGAGAGGAATTCAAGTTAAATTGGTCTTTGCTTAATTTATGGTTTTCCTTTTGCTTGAAAAAAAAAAGTCTTGTTATTAACCTGTGTGATAACTGAGGGTCATTTTAGCTACATTGTCACCAGCAAATTCTGTGGGACCTGGAAGTCATGGTCAAGTGTTATACTGATTTTATTTGTATGTAGATGTTCTTGATAAGGGATGAAAACCTTGATGAAAGACTGCATCTTTCCTAAATTTGTGCATTCATAGTGTTGGCAGTTTTGGGGAAGGAAAGGAGGACCAGTGTGGTGCCTTGTCCTGCTAATCTTGTCCATTAGACAAGTGCATCTGCCCTGACTGGTTTATTTGTGGAGCCCTTCTTTCCAAATACAGTAAAACTGTCAGCTGCTTCATTTGCAGAGCTGGCTAAATCAGTGTGAATAAAAATTCCTAAGATGGACTGTAGTACTTCTATAGCTTTTGAAATTTGAGGGAAGAGGGACAATATTCTTTTAAAAGACTACAGGTTTTCTCAGTTACCTAGTCCTGACTTAGGCAACTGCTAGATGGCAGTAGTGTGAAAGCAGTGCTGTGTGTAAAAATTTTCTTGTGTGTGACTGGTTTGGAAAATGAGAGCTTATATTTTCTAGCAGTAATAATTATGCCACCCTTTAATGATAAAAACTGAAGATTTATGTTTTACACTAGTGAGTTTAGTTTTAAGAACCATGAAGCGCATGTAGTGTGCCAAACATTCTGACTGTTTAGCTGGAGAAATTTAACTTTTGCTGTATTGAAATCAAGCTTAAAGAAGTCCAGCTCAATGTATCATAAATCTTCATTTAAAGTCTTGATTGAATGTACAGATCCTATTCCTTGATCTTAAGTATTGTTATAAATCAAGGCTAAGAACTGAAAAAAAAGTAACCAAACAAAAGGAAAACAAGGAAAAAATACCTAAATGCTGTGTTTAAAATAATTCTACCGTCTCAGACAAATGCATTATTTAATTTTTTAAAAAAATGTTGACAGTCTGGTATTCCATAAGGTGCATTTTGGTACCTTTCTATGGTAAGAAAAAAAGGTGGGTTATGTTTAGCTGAACAGTAGTAGGAAAGACTGGAATTTGAAAGAAGTGCATATTACTTCTAAAGGTGATTGTTGTTCATCCTGATATATATTTCAGCTAGGTAACAATATAACATTTCTATATTCTGAGCTTACACTAGAAAGTTATGACTAAAAAATAGATTAAAAATAGTATTATTTACATATCTCACACTTGCTTACCTACACTTTCTAAACATTTTAAATAATTAAAAATAGGAATGTTCTTCCTTTTAATGTATATTGTTGAGGTGATGACAGGTTACACTTCAATACTTTTTCAGAAAAGCTACTTAGCTTATAAAAGCAATCTTAATTATTATGTCTGCAGCTATTTTCTGATTTAAACTACTTTCTTATCTCCCCTTCTTTCACTATTTTTTTTCTAAAGAAAACCTTTTCATTTTGCTGGAAATGGAAAATAATCTTGCCTTTTGCTGGACCTATCAGAATGAACTCCCAGGGTGTACAGTTTAAAGTTCATAATTTCAATGCAATGTATAGCCTAATGGATGGAATAATATACCAGAAATCAGGAAACTGAGTGCATATGTATTTCCTGCAGCCAAGAAACTTCTTAGTTTCTGTCTATCTCAGTTACAGGAGAATTAGAGAGCACCATAGAATCATAGAATGGTTTAGGTTGGAAGAGATCTTAAAGATCCAGCCCTCCTGCCACGAGCAGGGACACCTCCCACTAGACCAGGTTGTTCAGAGCCACATGCTACTTTGCCTTGAGCACGTCCAGAGGGGGAGCATCACAGCTTTCCTGGGCAACCTATTCCAGAGTCTCACCACCCTCGTGGAAAACAATTTATTTCATGTTTGGCCTAAATCTACCCTCTTCATCAAAGCAGTCTTGCTACATCTTGTAGAGGCCTTTTTTCTCTTGCTCCTGTAAACAATAAATACATAGGTATATATTATGTACTTCCTGTGTGTTTGTATTTGTTTTCTCTTACTTTTATTTCAATTTCACATCAGACTCCATTTTTTTGTTTTGTGGTTTTTGGTTTTTTTTCCCTCCAAGGACGTGGACACTCTGTGGCACTCCTGAGTACCTTGCACCAGAAGTTATACAAAGCAAAGGCCATGGAAGAGCTGTGGATTGGTGGGCCCTAGGAATTCTTATATTTGAGATGCTGTCAGGGTAAGTGGTGAAGATTATTATATTGCAGCAATAATATGTGATACATTAATACACGATTCTGTACCAGTTCAGTGTACAATATTAAGAACAGTAAATCCAGGCTCCGTTTAGTATTGATATACCATTTTCCTTTTTGCCTTTGAAGAAAGGAATTGAGAAAGTGTGCAAAAGAATATGTATTAGTGTTGCTAGGGGCATTCTTTTTTTTAAGTTCCTGATTTTGTTGATTTTGTTTGGTTTTTGCTTGAGATTTTTTTTTTTAACAGATTCTCATTTATTTATCTGTTTTGGAAGTTCAGGTTTTGTGAAGTTTAGATTTTTATACATAAAGTACTGTATATATAAATGGTGGAGAAGAGACCTACCAGTTTTCTTTGAACCTTATGTAATTAGTTTCTAGCATACTGAACTAGTATTTTCAGTGGGAGCTTTAGTCTGTAAAAATGCATAGAGACAAGTAGGAAGACTGGTATTACTACACAATGCTGATTTTCTTTAAACCAAAGAATAAAGAATAGGGGAAAAATTAAAGGGTCTATTTGGAAACTAGATTGCTCAAATTCTACTTTTAATTTTTTGAAATTTGATTCCCAAACAGTGTTTCCAGAATATACAATTTTAAACTGAAGAGAGACTTTCTGTTATTAATGTAACTTACTATTTCTGGTTTTAAGTAATAGGTTGATAAAATTAATCGTATTAATTTGCTTTGGTTTCAATCTACTGGCTCAGGAAGAACGTGAAATTCTGCTTGTGCATGGAACAAGGCATCTCTGTGCTTTTCCTTGTCTTTTATCTTGGCCATATCATTTGAAGGTACTTGCAGTTTTGAAAAAACTGATTTTGCCATAGTTGATGCAGTAAAACAAATGCAGGTGGAAACAAGACTTTCATTGCCTCAGAAGAAGTGTAATATATTTGATTAGTTTTGGTTTCATAGCCATTAGAACTTCTTGGTACCAGGCCCAGTGTACTCTGTGCGTTGCTGTTCCCTGAAGGAGCGTCAGGTTGCCTCTGTGGCCTCTCATTCTGCATCTGCAGGTCCAGAGTGGCCAGAACAAAAACATTCTTGCATGGATTCATTCTTCCTTGTCTCTATACAGCTCGGGATTACTTTAGTTACTGTTCTGGTGTTTTGACAATCTCGTCAGGTTGCCTGAGCAGTTTCCCTGATGTTTGATCACTTTAGAGCTCCAGTCCACCACGTTTGCTGTGAAGTCAATGCAATAGCATCAAAACTTTATTGCAGGACAGCATTGCTGCCCACTGCTTGCTTTCTTAATGCTTACATATGCATTTACTTTGAATCTCAAAGGCAATTTCTGGACAGAAAAAGCTTAAAAAACTACTAATAGTTCTCTGCTGACCCAGGCAGGTTTGGCTGACTTGTGTAATAAAACTTTATTTCTGTAGGCTGATCTATGCTGAGCCCAGGCCTCAACTTTCTTTCAGTGTTCCCTGTAAAGGCAAGCAGTTCAAACTGGTTAAGGAAATCCTTCTCAGCAGAATGAAAGGGGAGAAAGAGATTCCAAGCAGCTTTGTTGCTACTAATCTTAGTTCTAGACAGCATAAAGGGTGTAGATAAAAATATCTGGTACTGTAACATGAGTGCAGGTGCTGCAGTCTCCCAGCTGTAGTCTTAAGTGATTTACCTTCCTGCCAAGAATTTCAGTGGCACCACTCCGCTCTTTTTGGGCTTCGTGGTCTCAGTGTAAGTGGATATTGGATGTTTTTCCTTTCTATGACATATTTTAGTAGGATTCTCTCAACTCTGGAAACCGTGTTTCTATTTCTACTCTAATTAGTAATTCTACTGACTACAGCTGATAAGTCAAGCAACACCTCATCTGTGGAGTCAGTGCTGAATTACAGCTGAGTACAGCTAAAGTACAGCTGAAGTACAACTATATATTCTACTGAATTAAAACCAGTATATATTCATTATAAAAAGGGAGCAGCTGCAACCATTTCCACATAGGATCCTATGTATCCTGACACTATATATCTGAAGTGATGAGATCTGGATTCCCCCAAGCTTAATATAAATACTTAGGCTATAGAGACTCTTAACCAAGAGAGATAAACTACACATTTCTAGAAGGCAGCTGAGATTTTATACAGGCTGACTGACAGAGCAGGTGTCTGCTGCAGGTGATTTCGCAAGAGTTTTTACTACATTATTTGTATAGATATCCTCTTCATATTCATGGGGTTTTTCTTATTTTTTAGTGTTCAGATGGAGTCCCTGTTCCTTCCCTTGGGATAGGGACTTCTCCAGTTTTGTTTGGGTTCTTTTGGTTTAGTTTGGGTTTTGATTTTGTTAGTTTGGGTTTTGTTCAGTGGTGGGTTTTTTCATTCATTTGTTTTTGTGGGGTTTTTTTGCTTGTTTTGTTTTTTTTTTTTTTGTTTTGGTTTGTTTGGGTTTTTTTTAAGGGGTAGGCATAGGTTGGTACTACTTGTCTAGGATTTTTAAGATTCTGGGGCTTGGGGGATTGATGGGGTCAGGGGTTGTGGCTTGCATATGTCTTTAGGAGGGCAGATTGTCTTGTAGGGTATATACTTAAAGCAATTTATCGACTTTCACTATTGTCGGCAATAGTTTTTTAAAATGCTTTTTGGCACGAACAGGAGATATAGCTGGATATTTATTATCAAGTCTTTTAATGCAAAAAATAGTTCTGGGTAACTTTATCCCTTGGAATTCAAAGAAATTTATGAAATACGAAAATGACTTGAAGGTGAATGAAACCTGATTTAAAGACTGAGTTATTGTCTTCAAGTAAATTACTTAGGACATTTGGTAGTTATTTCCTGAAGTTGCTCTCTGAACCCCAAAAGCAACTGAAAATAATTGGTAAATATGAGCATAAGGAAGTGGTTCTTTTAAAAACAAACAAAACCACACTTTCTGGTTCTACAGTGTCTGATTTCTCCAGTTTAATCTCTAGAGGTGTGTGGAATTCTAGATCTGCACATACCTAGGTTTAAGCCATGTTCCCATTTAGGCTTAAGATAGTAAAATATAGGAACAGGAAAGAAAAAGTAGAACTAGGAGTGAGAAGAAATCTTTATAGAACAGATTAGCAATATCGAGTTCACAGACTTAATCTAAACAAGCTAAACATGCTATTAATAAAAGAGTTGAAAGATATAGTTATTTTGAGTGTGTTGTGATACAATCTACATTAGAGGAAGATGCACTTTTTATTTTTATTTAACATTAGATATATTAGGCCGTAATTGTACTGTCATCAGACATTCAGCTCACTAAATTTTCTCATTTAATGTGGGCTTTCTGTTTTTAGTTTTTCTTTGGTGGTCTTATGTGATGTACTGTTCTATAATTTTAGAGTTGCTAATGGCTCCTGTCTGCAGTTTCATGCTCTCAGACCTGCAGGTTTTTCCCTTGAGGTTTTACAACTTCTGCAGTGCAAAAAACTGCCGGTGGTCCTTGAGACCAATGTCAGTGCCATTATTACTAATCAGTTAGCAAAAGGGATGGTTTGCAGCTGTTGTCCCCTATACAGAGAACTTTTTTTCAGCTTCTTTTCAGTTGGTGGAAAAAAGACAGCTGTTTGTATTTGTATTACAGTCTGAAACTCAAGGGAGTTTTGTTGATTTATTAAGTAGCTTCCAGCACAATACTTGTGTTGTTTTGTCTAAAACCTGTACTGTTGCTTTTGGTTTGTCCATAAGAGAACTAGGCAATCTTTCAAAGCTGTCCTTATTTTGCATACAGTTCAAATGCACTTTAATCAGTATTGCCATTAAATTATTCTATAGCTGAGTGTGATTTGAATTTCTCTAAAGAATTCTAGACACAGTAATTTCAGGTTTTCAAAGTGGGAAAGCAAAAAGCAATTTAAACATATTTAAATAAGCAAAAACATATACTACTTTTCTTGATTTCACACATCAGTGGTGTACAGAATGTTTGGAAATGGAGGAAAAAAACCTGCATTTGAGATTATTCTGCTTACTGCAGCTGACACTTTTCTAGTACCGAGATACAAAATCTCATTCCAATTTTCTTATGCATTGATGAACACTGATGTGTAATAACAAATACAAAACTGGACATTGAATGTGCTGTGTGTCAACTTGCTTTGGATAATGCAAAGGACATGATGTTGCCTGCCTGAAAAGGAAATTTTATATGACAGTCTCTGTGTTTAAAATTTTTATGCATGTTAAATATGTCACATTTTCCTTGTTCTTTGGTGTCAAAGCAGAAATTAATTAAAACACTAATATTTTTTCCTGAGAATCTTATATTTGTCATTTTCTTTCTAGATGAGAATATTCAGTTGTTCCATAATAAAACTACTTAGGCTTTCTGAACAGTACCAACAAATGTTCTTCAGTCTTTCTTTAATGAGCTAGTTTTTTCATGTTTTCCTGTGCTTTGAAGTATTACCTGTTTTTCCTTATGCATGCAGACAGCTTTACTTAACTATTCTAACAGAATTTGGTTTTGTTTGTGGCTGAATTTTACAGCATTTCAAAGGAGCTGCTAATCCACTTGAATCCACCAGCTGAGGAATTAAGAAATTAGTAATTCTGGAAATACTTGCATAATGGAAATAATGCATTGTACTTGTTGAAGAATAAGCTAATTTGAATATTATAAAATTAAAGAAAATGTGAAATGGAAAAACATTGTTTTCACCTTATTTTTCCTACTAATTATTTTCTAAAGTCCCACACTGTATTTGTGTGTGTATGTACACAATTGTGTAATCTGAGGAAGCAATTGTAAAACATTAGGGAGATATTTAATATTTTAGATGTTGGACTGTATTAGTTGTTGAATTTTATTAATATGATTGATACTCAAAATCCCTTTTGTTTCTATTCTGTAGGGAGTTTGAGAGAGGAGCATAGTAAGAGGCATGCTTTGGTCATGTTACAGAAGTGAAGGTGGGACTGAGATTAGTGAATGAGTTGTTAGTCATTCCATTTCCCTGAATGGCTTCTACTTCTAAAAAGGGGACTGCCACTCAGAAAACTTGTTGTCTATGCTGCTTATACTGGCTGTATTGATGTACCAATACTATTTGCCTTGTGCAGTAACAAGGGTATGTATTGTGCTAGTAAAGAAAGCACAGCAGAAAACAATCTCAGACTCTCTGTTAGCTCATATCTTCATGAAGAACTTCTCAACAATAGTAAATACAGAATTTTAATTGCATCTTGGTTTCTTATTGTTTATCTGGGAAAGGTTAGGAAGTAAGTACTTTAGCTGTCCAACACAGCTTCCCTTTGAGGGAATTTCAGGTTCTGAACAGTTTGTCTCTTTCAAACCATCTCTAACAAAGCATATTTGAATTCAAGAAGTACAGTAAAAAGCTTAACTGACCGATCTATTCATATGAGTGTCCTTTGATACTTTATCTAGAGACTAGTTACTGGGCAAGATCAGAAATAGTAATGCTGTTTTGAAAAATATACATTTGGTTTTATTGATAAAGGCATAGCACTTTTTACTTTAACACTGAAAATCTGTTTCATAAAAATCTGTTTATATTCTTACTGTGTTAATACAAGAAAAATATCTTGTAATACTTCAGTTTTAATTCTTTATTCAATGTGTTGCATAGAAAAATGTTTTCTGTTTTGCAATTAGCAGCCTTAAGTTACTCTTCAAGTTAGTATTTGATTCATGATGCCCTACAAAAAGAACTATATCATCTATGATTTCTGAAAATAATTAATATGACATAATACTGTTGATAAGATTTTTAGAAATTCTTTTTCTAACCTTTAAAAAATTGCTGTATTGAAATAGGTTTCCTCCATTTTTTGATGACAATCCATTTGGTATATATCAGAAGATTCTTGCTGGCAAAATAGATTTCCCGAGACATTTGGATTTGTATGTAAAGTAAGTCCATGACTCCCAACACTGTTTTATAATCTAAGTACCTCCTGAGCACTGTTTCTAATGCATCTTCACAGAAGACCAGCTACCAGATTCTGGTTTTCTGAAACACCATGTTAGAAAACGTTTCAGATTACTTTTACTCTTTCACTCCCAAGTAAAACTGTGTTTAGTAGTCTTCATGCTGGATGTACAGTTGTAAGATAATATCTGCCTCTCTTGCATTTTTGCATATTTTGGAATATTAAATGCTTTTCTACTTTGTACAAAGCTCATGGGTACCAAGTTGTTGCCTGGAAGAAAGAAATTAAGAGATAATTTAATAGGAGTAAAAGTTAGGAGGGCAGCAAGTGAACACTAAACTGTTCCATTGTATGCACATATATTAAATCAGTCTCATCATAACTACATGGATGAACTCTCTGATACTTGAAAAGTTTCAGAGTAAAATCAAATTCCACTCCAGATAGTAGGGCCATAGTTCAGTGTCTCTTATATACATGAATGGGTTTTATTCCTAGTATTTTGCAAGCATTGCAGATGTGTTACAAATGAAATAGTTTTTTCCAGTTTAAAAATTCCATAATTTAAATAATTTTTAGTAAGCATTAGAACAAACTGCAATCTTGAACATCAAGTTTCTTCTCTAAAGCAGTGATGAGTGATTGAGGACAGGAAGTTTAGTATAAACTGGTCAATTATTCAAGGTGTTTTGAAGATGTGACCCTAGAGATGGCACTTACTTGCTGTAACACTAGGTAAATAGGTAAATGTTGTTGTATGGCAAATCTTAATGAAATCTGTCAAACTTTCTCTGAACTTTTATGAAATCTCTTGCAAAAATAATCATTTGAGGATGATTTTTTTTAAGACTCCATTTAGTCATCAAGTGCACTCAGTCAAGCATGTCTACATCACCTTAGGCTGAGATCTGTTTGTGTCTGCTCTTAACAGAGTTTTTACTTGCTGGTTCCAGTTAGTCTAGTCTCATTGTCAGGTCTTCCTGACCCTGCCTGATTTAGGAAGAAAACCAAGTTATCTTGCGTAATGTTGTGTGCATTAAGGTACAAGAGTCTGGTCAGAACATGAGCAGCTCAGATTAGATTATCACTAGTAGCCTGTCTAACAATGAAAGTGTTTAAAATTAGATATGCTGTTAGCTTCTGTTTCTGTTTGACATTTACAAACAACACTGATTTCTACTATCCAGAAGACCCCTGATGCTGTGAAGTTTCCTAGTTCTGGTAGCAAGCACAGATTGGTCTTCAGTCTAGACATGCTAATGAACTGTAGGATACATTAATCAACACAGTTGTTGATACAGCTCTTTCCCAGCTTTTCTTATCCAGATGTTCTTTCAGAGAGTGCTTGGCAGCTCATTCCCATTACATTCCTACCTTTAAGGGTCTTATGGGTTTCTAGCTTGGGCTTTCCTCCTTTCACACCTTGGTTTTTGGTGATCTCATTCCTGAGGCTTCAACTGCTTTCTTCAGTGAGTTGTTAGCATAATGTATCTGTCTTGCTCTATCAGCTCTTCTTCCCATTTTTAAACAATAACATGCAGAACTGGATAGTCTTTGGCATCTCTGCACCTTTAGCTTGAAGGAAGTGCCAAGATTATTCTGTTCTGAGACAGCCTGTTTCTTACCTTACTTGCATCCCATTTCCTTTCTCTCTCTTCTTCCTGTCAGTTGGTGTCTCAGGAACAACGAAGATCATATTGGGTCTTGTCGCATCTTGGCTATGTCTGAAGGATTAGTGCTATACTTTTATTTATAACAATTTATAAATTTATAACAATTGAACTTTAGTGCTCTGTTTGTAGGTGCAAAACTGTTTTCCTTTTTGAACTCTGAGTAAACTTTCCTACTTTGATGTACTATATAAACTTACTGGAGTTTTTTAGACATTTTTCTATCTGCTTAACCCCTTGTCACCCTCCCTCACTGTTAGCCTTTTGAATTTGTACCGCTTTTGCTTTCCCTCCTTGCTGCATGATGTTCACCCTCTTACTGCTCTTTACAATGGCTGTGTGTCTTGTATAAGTGCTGATGAGCTAGTATCTCTTCATGTTGCTCTCTACTGTGGCCCTTTGTTATCCATCTTGCAACTCAGTCAGATGCTTTCTCCAAATCCTCTGTCCTGTCTACATTAAGTCCTTGACACCTTTGACCATAACCTCAGATTTCTCTAAAGAGCAGCTTCTGTCATGATGATAAATTAACCAATAGAAATTCAAAGAAGACTGTCAGCAGAGTTTTGTGTTAGTTGATTTTTGTTAAAATATAACTATTAATTATTCTCTACCTACTAATTGGCCACTAATGAGTTTATAAGTTATTTCTATCTATTTTTCAGGGTTGTTTTTTTTTTTGCTTTTATAAACTTCAGATTCCAAAGATGGTTTTGAAAAATACCAAACCATACATCAGTGCAGCACCTTGATGGTTATCTGTCTGGAAATATCTTGAGATATAATTAATTCCCCAAATACCTACAGTAGCACATCTATTGGTTTGACTTAAACATAAGAGAAAAGAGAGAGAATTCAGAAATTGTGTAATAAAAAATTGCTAAACTCTCTATTACTTGTTTCAATGTGGGTATTTCTTCTACTGAATACAGAAAATGTCATCATCTTTAGTGACAACACAGTTATTCTGGAGCAAGATCATCCCTTAACTGAGCTTTTCTAAGCTAAATTTCTGAATTAAGCCAAGAACGATCCATTTAATGTTTTCTGGTTATATTGGAATAGGAAACTGCATGATTTATCATTGAACATATAGCATGTGAATCTAGTTTTGGGTTTCTGGATTTCTTTTCAATTCAACTTCTGTTCTAAACTTTGGCTATAGCCATTCTTTTATCCTTCTTCATAAGGAGCAGTCTTCTCTGCAAAAACTAGGAGGTGTTTCTACAAAGGTGACTGTAAAAGGAGCCAGACACATGATTTATCTAATCCAGACATTGATTGGCTGGAATGATCATGAGTTTTAAAGACTGCTTTCTACCTTCACTTTTTTAGTCTCCTTTTATCTGGCAACTGCATATTTTTCCAGGTTAATTTTAGAACTATATTCCTGCCAAATACAACAGCTTTTCAGGCAGTCTAGCATATGCACTCTCAGCTCACGTATTCTTGGTGCATATGCTTTTGTGATTTGAGGGACAGAATTGCTTTTGTGTTAGAGCACAAAATACTATTAGATGTTACAGTTAGGGATGGAGAGGAAGGAGTAGTGTCATTATTATTTTTGCATTCTTTTCTGTAAATAAAGTGGCCTTTTTAAAAAAAACTTTTGCAAAGTTGAAAGCTGGAGTTAGCCATACTCTGTAGATCCCCAGAATTTAATGCAGTATTCCATCTCTTAGGCCTGTTTGGAGATGTAGAAAGAACAAGGATGGCTAAACTTTTGTTTTATTCAGTCATGGTAATTTATGCAGTGACACTGGAATTCTATTCTAAGAATAACTGTCAAAATAATCTTTGAGATAAATGTTTATAGAAATGTGCATCTAGATTTTTCTCTCAGCTCATTACTATTCAAGCTACATCAATAAAATGTGATTCTCACTTTGATTTATCTTGGAGTTTTTTGGTGTTTAATATTTAAAGCACCTTGCTATTAAAATGGAAGTCATTTATATCTCTATTTATATCTTCTAGAATGGTCATTTAGCTTTATGTACAACTGTTCAATGAACCAGAATCTCAGGGGAGGCATTTAATTTTCAATTAAATTAAAGCTCATAGATTTTACTAGTTTTAAGAAGGTGACTAGCTCTTCCATGGTTACCCTGAATATTTAGCGGCCTAAAGCATTTGGATGTCAATGCATAAATTTGAGAGTGCAGCCTTATCTGTATTTTGTGTACATATTTTACAGTTGTGTTCTAACAGATTGGTTTGAGATCCATTTTGAGATTTTTTAAATGCCCAGCAAAATACAGAAAAAGGAAGATAGATATGGTACTACTTGGAGGAGTGGGAGTGTGCAGGGAAGAGAGAAAGGATGTTTTTCTCCTGTGTTTCTTAAAGTCTAAAAGGAACATGCAATTCTGCAAGTTCCTTTTAGAACAAATTATTCCTTTTTATCTTTCACTCTTAAGTGTCCTAAAATGTGAAAGAAATGAATGACTAAATTATACACAGTATCAGCTGTTCAAAGGGGAATATGCTCATATTGTGTTTGTATGACTGTCAAATATAAAGTATTTTTGTTTAACAAAGAACATGTTTTATTTACCACAGAGACCTTATTAAGAAGCTGCTTGTGGTTGACAGGACAAGACGATTAGGAAATATGAAGGTCAGTATAAAATGTGTAGGTGTAATGCAGAAGATAGCAGAAGGCTGAAAGAACTGTGTAAGAAAGATGTAGAAAAGCTCCTCTGTGTCTCTGAAATTGCAATATATTTTTCTATACATTATTTGGGTTGTGCAATCCTAAATGCAATGTTTAACCATCTGTTTCTGGAAATCATATTATTATTTGTTTCGAGTAATGATGTCCTTTATGATAGTTTCCCTCTTTGCCCCAACCCACCCTCCATTCTCCACCTTTCCTTCCCTCCCAAAAATAAATAAATTAAAACCCCTACCTGCTTACTGATTAATTTGAAGACTTAATTATATTAGACTAGAAACATGGTGCTAAGTCCTGTAGGACAGAGCCCCAGTTGCTTTGTTTCCTTCTTTGGAGTGTTTAATCTCAAAAACACTAATAATTTTTTAAACTTAAAAAAAAATACTTTAATGAATATAGAGATTGTTGTAGTACCATGATATTTGGTCATATGCCTTGTACTTTGGTGGTGCTGCTGATAAAGCACAGCCAAATGGTCTTCCATCAAAAAGAATTATTCATCCTGTTTTGAACAGACTTCTGAAGGCAAGAACTTACTAGTCAAAAGATATGCTCACATTTCTTAGGTAGCATTCCAGCTTACCTCAGAAATACACCTATATCTGTGATATGTCAAGAAGGAACTCAAGCAACCCAATGAATTCTGTGAGGTGTCCAAATCTGGTACTACTTGTAATGCCAAGAAAATGTCAGCTCTATTACCAGCTTATTTAGCTCTGCAGCTGTGCAGTAGCTGTGGTTGGTAGTGCATTACCTGAACTAAGATGGGAACTTAAATGGAACTGCCAAAGCACCACACAAAACTCAACATAGCCTGATTTCTCCATCTGGCAGAGTAATTTAATCCTATATTCATTGATTTATTACTGTTGTCTCAGTGTTGCACCTAAATTAGTTTGTGTAATCTTTAGCTAGCTACAATTTACATTTCCTGGGACAGGGGAGATTAGAGGTTTGCTTTTTTGCACAAAGCATGATTTATAGTTCATGTAGGTGAAGAAGGTAAAATGCACTGCCATCCAAGTTCCTTGAACGTACTTATTTAAGTATAGCGGCTGCTGTCCATAATTCCTTTATGCACAGCCTTAGACTGGTAAGAAAAGCTAGGAAACAAATGTTTTTCTTATCCTTCAGAATTCTTTGCAGTGTTTTTAAGGGGTGGGCAAGGCAGCAGGAGGATTAAAACCAAACTTTCATAAACTGAAAATTTGGAAAGTTACTGGCTAGTGTAAAGTTTTGTATCTTTCGACAGTTAAGAAGGAAAACAAAAACAAAAGCAAACCTTTCTTTATTCAACATCAGTTGAGGGTAAAGTGTTTGGCTGTCTTTCAGGTTTTTTTAGTCTGGTTGTTTTGGAGGTTTTTTGGAGTTTTTCCCTGCAATTGGCTCAAATGACAAAATCAAAAATAGTTCTAATTAGAAGCAGGATTTGTGTGTGGAGGGGGTGGGGCAATTGTGTCCTTAGCCTGATTCTTTTCTTTATTCGTAGTTGGTTTTAAAAGATTTAAATTACATTGGGCATTTTCTGGTGAAGAATCCAGTCAGATCTGCTTTCGAGGGAACTTGGTGATAAATAATCTCTGTGTTACCTCTGTGCATTTAAGTATGGACAGTCCCACTCCACATAAATCTGAAAAAAAGCAAATGTGTGGTATGCTTTGTTCCATTGAGCTGCATGTGTGAGCAGTGTACTGTGCATGAGAAAACTGTCCTGTTATTAGGCTCGAGACAGAACCAGCTATTTTTTCCCAGTGCTTACCTCCTTGGGAATGAGACTGTGCTAAAATCAAACTGCAACAGGGAGGGAGGGTGGAGAAAGGAAAAAAATTTTCATTATTTATATACAAAATCAAAACAGCCAGTAAAGAACAATTATTGGAAGACAAATATGCCTTTAACTGTATCTCTAAAATGAAAACAAATGTTTATACACACACACACTTTTCTAACAGTACTGAGAACTTCTTGTTGGCACTAACTGTCTGTAATATTTGATAAAACTATGTGTTGTCCAGACATGACTTTTATATAAGGCAAAATTAACCCTCAGTTTCTCATTTTTGATGTGAGAATTAGAAAGTATAAAGCTTACTTTTGATCTACCTTGTGTCTAAAGAATGCTGCTAAAAATGCCAGTTACTCCTGTTATTGGAACTCAGGATCTGCTGGGGAAACAAAGCTATGAATTTATCCTGTAGAATATTTTAATGTTTATCACGTGAGGAAAAAAAAAGGATAAATAGACCATTAGTCTGCCTTGATGCCAGAGTTTTTATGATAAAATATATGGTTTGGCATTCCTATAACTTAGTAAATTTTTTTTTTCTTTTAAAGAATGGAGCAGATGATGTCAAGAGACATCGATGGTTCAGGTCTATAGATTGGGATGCTGTACCTCAAAGGCGACTAAAGGTATTTTCTTCAAAATAATTGATAGGATATGGCAACAAGAAATCATTGATCATTTAAACTGATCTATTGAGGTTTTATTGCTCATTGCATCTGTGTGTTCATAAGAGTAGTCTGAGCACATGTGTATATGCACACACCAGTAGTTGCATGCATCTTTGCCCTTTTACACTGCAGAATTAATTACATGTCTATTTGCATTCCTGTCTATATATGAAATGTAAAAAAATATACTTGCTTTATTTTGATAAAGTTGATTAATGCAGTAAGTAATTTTCAGTTTAGAGTTTTTGATGGGAAGTGCTGGGTGGTTTGTTGGTTTGATATTCTTTTTTTCATTTTCTTTTTTTGTCACTTTCCCTTGTATCTGGGGAGGTATTTCACTCTGGGCTTTGAATTTTTGTGCCAAGTTCAATTCAGGTAAATGCTTTAATAAAATATAAAGCATATATATGTAGGACGACAAGGGAAGGTGTGAGAGAAGGATTTATGAATGTAATGCTAACATACTTTTTAACAACACTGAATTTTAGTATTATATGAGGGCAAACGTTTGCAGAAGCTATCAACACTGCAAAATGCTTTTTAAAGCCCTTTGGAAGCAAAACTACCTTCTTTCTTTCCTTCCTTAAGTTCTAACTAGTACTATTTCTTGCAGCAGTGATTTTCAGCAACAGAGGTTGCCATATGCAGTCAGTCAAGTACCAATCAAATTTTTGCTTTTTCATTTCTTTGCATTAGTTTCTTACAATGCAAGAGTCCTTACAAAACAGAGATGAAAAATTTCTGGATGTATTCTTGTAAACAACATCCTGATAAAAAGCTGTAGGTGACTTTTTTTCCTTTTAAAAAACCAAACTAAACCAAACACATTTACATTGCTTTAAATGACTGGGTTTTGAGCTGGTTTTAGTGATTAATTCACCTAGTTGAAGTTTTATGTAGATCTATCATAAAGAAGTCACATTCTTCCAAGTTATTTACTCCTAAATTCTGGTTGCATGCATCAGCAAGGAACACAAACCATGATAATACAGAGGGTGGAACTAAGTGATCTTTAAGGTCCCTTCAAACCCAAACTATTCTGTGATAAAAGACAAGGATAAAACACAACTACTTCAAAGCTCTTGGCACCTCCAAGTTTTTTGAGAAAGATCCATTTGAATTAAGATGGTTTTACAGACATCCTTGTGGAATGAGTTTTTACACTGCAGCAGTTTCTTTACCTGCTTGGATTTATTTCTAGGCTAGGAAAAAACATAGAAGGTAGTGCGAGGCATACAGATGTTAGTCATTTCAACCTCCTTAAAAGCAGTCAATTTATTTGAAAGCAGTGAAAAGAGAAGGCTTTTTTCCTACAGTTAGAATGCAGTTACTCGTTCTTATCTGAAAGGAACCTAATGTGATTACATTCCTTTTTGCTCAGGCCATAGAAGAGAAGAGTGAGGAAGGGAAGTGGCAGATTATGCTGTAAGAGCAGGTGCCTAAAGGCTCAGTTATAGCAGATAAAACCTGACTGCTAAACAAAATTGGTACATGCATTATTAAGTGTCTTTTAATCTCAATATTTAACTGAAGTATTAGAAGAAGTGTTGGAACGTGTCTGTGTAGCTGCAAGCATCTCTCTCATGCCATACATTAATACTGAAAAAAGAGAACTTGAATAAATATTTACCCTTTTTTTATTTAGTAGGTCTTTTACAGAATTTCTGATTTAATAAAAATGGAGAGGAGCTCATTGAAGGAACTGTGCTAACATTTTCATTGTGTTTGTTTTGACTAGCCTCCTATAGTACCAAAAGTATCCAATGATGGAGATACTTCCAATTTTGAAGCTTATCCTGAAGATGACTGGAACAAGACACCTCCGGTACCTCCTAAAGATCTGGAAATCTTCAAGAACTTCTGACAGCAATATCTACGTGTGACCAGGTGTGCCTTCTTTACCTCTGTCTTTATTAGCCAGACTAGATACCACCAGGGTACTCAGCCCCCTTAATTGGAAGATAAGGACAGAGAGTGGCACAAATCCCATCCATAACTCAGGAGAAAAGCCGTTAATGACCTGCTGTGGCACCTGGCACTCACAAGTGTATGGGGCTTGATGGGATCTACCCAAGAGTATTGGGAGAGCTGGTAGAGGGGCACACCAAGCCTCTCTTCATAATTTATCAACAGTCTTGGTTAACAAAGGAGGTCCCAAGTGATGGGAGGCTTGCAGTGGGGTGCTCATCTATGAGAAGGGCCAGGAGGAGTCAGGGAACTACAGGCCTGTCAGCCTGACCTCAGTGCTGGGAAAAATTATGGAGCAGTTCATCTTGAGTGCTCTCACTTGGCAAGTACAGGTCAGCCAGGGAATCAGGCCCAGCCTGCATGGGTTCAGGAAAGGCAGATCCTGCTTGACCTGATCTCGATCTATGACCAGGTGACCCACTGACAGATGAGATAAAGGCTTTGGACATTGTCTACCTGGACTTTAGTTAAGCCTTTGACACTGCCTCCCACAGCATTCTCATGTAGAAGCTGGCAGCTCATGACATAGATGTACTGGGTTAAAAAAATGGCTGAATGGCCAAGCCCAGAGAGTTATAGTGAATGGAGTTAAATCCAGTTGGTGGCCTGTCATCAGTGGTGTCCCTAGGGATCAGTATTGAGGCCAGTGCTGCTTCATTAATGATCTAGATCAGGGGATTGAGTTTTTCCTCAGCAGGTTTGCAGACTTAAGTTGGGTGGGAGTGTTGATCTGGAGAGTAGGAGGGCTCTGCTGAGGGATCTGGACAAGATGAATTGATGGGCTGAGGCCAATGGTTTGAGGTTTAACAAAGCCAAGTGCCAGGTCCTGCACTTCGGTCACAACAACCCCATGCGACGCTACAGGCTTGGGGAAGACTGACTGCAAAGCTGCCTGGTGGCAAAGAACCCAGGGGTTCTGGTTGGCACCCAGCTGAATATGAGCCAGTAATGTGCCCAGGTGGCCAAGAAGGCCAACAGCATCTGGTTTATATCAGGAATACTGTGGCCAGCAGGATGAGGGCAGTGACCATCCTTCTGCACTCAGCACTGGTGAGGCCCACACCGTACGTACTGTGAGTTCTAAGCCCCTCACTACAAGAAAGACATTGAGCTGATGGAGTGAAGCTGCTTCACCAGGCTAGTGAAGGATCTGGTGAAAAAGTTGTATGAGGAGACACTGAGGGAGTTGGGATTGTGTAGTTTGGAGAAGAGGAGGCTGTGGTAGGTTTGTACTTGTCATTCATTTCACATGTTCCACATTATATTTTGTATTCTTTCATTATTTTTTGTTTTAGAAACTGGAAGGAAATTGAAGTGCTAAGAGAACAAAATGGAGTTCGTACATAAATGAAGATTTTTTGTGGAGAAGAGAGAATGATACAGCATTCAGATACGCATATTAGTATATAGTAAATATCTAAAGAGTTGGAAGCAGGCATGAATTTTTTGCTGTAAACATTGGACTTTAGTTTAAGAAGATGTAATATTGATAGTCTGCTCTGAAGTAGACTCACTAAAATGGTATATTTTAGGATTATTTTTTTTTTTAACTTATGGTTTAGTTAAGTTTCCTGCTATTCCCAGATCCTTTTTGCATAGTTAGCTCATAGACTTAATTTTATAAGTTTATACTAAACTTGTGTAATTAAAAGCACAAATTAGTATATATGTATATAATGAAAACAATACAGCTAAAGCACAGGAACTGTGCAAAGATGTAAATTTTTGTACTTTGCAGAGTCTATGATTTTTATTTTTCAAATAATGTTTTTCAAGAAGCTCTCTAGGAATAAAAATCTTAAAAGGAAAAATGAGTTTTTCATCATCTTATACACATTTTATAATTCTCTGTAAAAAATAAAAATAGTTAAGTTTTAAACAAGATTTTTACCTAAAATTTCCAATGCCTCACACTTGTAACCATAGTACTTGAAAGCAGAAAGACAAGGGCATGCTCTATTGTGTATTAAAATGCATCTTACGGCCAATTTATGAAGTTCTGTTACAGTAATGTCTCTTTAGAAACAAGGATATTGAGTGAGCATACACTGTCTGAAATTAGATTCCTCACATGAAGACAATCTGCAAACATACTATTCAGTGCATACTGATAAAAGGGCTCTTAATGGAGATGTTCTCTCTAGAGCTTGCTGTCTTCATGAGCCATAACAGACTTTTTTCGTTATTGAAATAGTTGTATTGAATGCTTGGCCCTTCAGGAATATCAGATGGAAGACTGAGTGTATATTAGAGGCTGATTTTTCTGCTTCTGCTTTTGTACATGTCCTAAAGTCTCTTCTGCCAGGAATTACTTATATACAGAGTTCAAACTTCAGATGTAAAGAGTCTTTTTTTCATGCTGTACTAACATCTGTCTAGCAGCTTGAGGAAGTATTTGCATTAGTACTTCATTTTTAAGTAGCACCAAGTACCTGTATGTGCATGTGTGCATCTATGTATATGAATACACATAAACTTAAGAGATTGTATTCAAGTCAGGAACTTTTTTAGGCTTGTTGGGTTCTTTTTTAATATTACTTATTGTGATACTTGTGTTAATTATAGGGGAATTGATTTTGAAGTGCTTTGATTTCAGAAAGTAAATACATTCTTTCAGATGTTGTGGTTTTAGATAAGTTTTAGTGAAATTACGATACTCAGACCAAAAATATTTTTTTCAAAAGCATGGTCAGCCCACTCTACTTCCACTACTATGACTCATGGCTCTACAGGAAACTTTTTGGGTAGATCATACAGATAGTTTCTCCTACAAACTGCTCTCCACATTTTTGGTCTGAAATGACATAAGAAATGTAGGCCAAAGATTCAGTTTTTCAAAACTAAACCCTGAATGCTTATGAAGTAGACATTCTAATAATCACTAATGATACTACCATGTTTATTATTGTGTGCAGCTGGAGTCTCCTTGGGAAAAGTCACCTTCATTTTCTTTTGTTTAGCTCTAAATAGTACAGAAGTGCTTCTGAGAACTTGACGTTTCTAGGATATTTGATCTATTTTTCATAATGCAAGTCTAAATTTAAGAGGTTGCATAACTCTTTGCAGAAATGCACAACAAAATCAGGATATGTCAAAGTGATATAGTTCTGAAATATCACAAATGCTTCTTGATGTTATGCAAGTGCCACAGTGAATACTGTGTAGGAATGCAAGATGAATTATAGGAAAATCCATAGGAAACTTTTAACCTTACATACTTGAAAGAATTAATCTGGTCCACTGTATTTTTATATGGGGAACTATTTGTTCCAAGTAAATCAGAAAAAGTCAAGCACATTTGTTTAAGAGGAGCAAGCACAGATCAAGGGGGGCTTAATTTGTAAGCTTACAGTAGTTTTTGAAATCTCAGTACTACAAAACCAATTTCTAAAAACTTATCTATTGAAACAAGCAAGTGTGCTAAATAAAAATTTATTTGCTTTTCAAATTAGAAAAATGCACTGTGTTTAAGTCTTCAAAGCTGAGGAAATGAAGTTGCATTTGACTAATGTGCCACATTGGTGGTTAGAAGTTTTGAATGCTTCAGGAGATAGTGGATTTTCTTTTGAATGAATCTTATCCATTGCTGGCAGTGGATGCACTGACACTTATCGTGATAGAGACTAAACAAGCTAGTATGATGTTTGTTACTAGTATTGCTCATCCATTGACTTTATATTGTTTCCAGAGCCATGTGCATACATGTAAGCCTAACTACTGACCTCGTCAATGTGCTTTCTGGTACAAAACTGCTTTCAGTTGTTTTTAATTAAAATGGTAAACTTAAAACCAGAACATTTTTGAAGCATCATTTTAAGTTATTGTGATTTCTCCACCATCTGGAACTTCATGAGGTGATATTACTGGCCCATTTTATTTATTTGCACAAATGAGTGTCTTACTTAAAGTCCTTGCTGGGACTTCATGGGCCACTAACGTTCTGTTTAGAGTGCTCATGCAGAAGTCCCTGGATATACCCTTCACTAAGGACTCTGGATTTATGTATATTTCTTTTAAACTGAGTGGAACATTTATTTTCTCTTCAAGTATGTTATCATCTGAAGTTCATTTTATTGTGGTTGCTTCTCTTAATGTGGTTTTGCATCTAGACTGTTATATAAGGACTTTTTCTTGCAAGAGCCCATAGGCCTTTGGTATTCTGCTTCAGTGAACAAGAATGTTAAAACATTAAAAAACAACCTTTATTTTTGAGTTTTATATACATATATATTTTTAATTGCCCAATTTGAGGTTTTAAGTGATAAACATGCATTGTAAACTCAATTGCCTTGTAACCAAATGATATAATGCATCATGATTTCAATGGAGAACAAGCTGTAGATTTTCCTGTAAATTAGCTTGATCAATTAATATGTGTGCTACTGAGCTTTAACTAATGTGATCTTCCACTGTAGAAAGTCATTGTTAATGGATCAGATATAGGTACTAAACTATGTTTAAATGGATGAACAGGGATTTTGCAGTTTTGAAAGCAATTAAGATATGGCTGTTGCTCAGCCTATCTGCTTGCCATTCAGAAGAGTTGTGATGCAGTGCTTCCTATGCTATAGAATTATTCTTCAGCTTTCAATGACTGTAGCATGGTTCCTTTTTGTACTGTACTGTGTACAGACTTTCATGTTTTGCACTTTTCTATGGCAAACCTTGACTGCTTTATAAATACTATGTTGTGTAGGAAATAGTGATAGTAGTAGCAGGCATTTGTGTACTGGATGACCAGTTTGAACTTCTAGACTGAACTTGGACTAATGTTGTGTGTTGCTGGTTACTTGTTGTAGCTCACATGTGTAAGTACTGTTCAAAGTTACAAAGTCGGCCCTCATTGCACAATGAAAATCACTGTGATCTGTACATAAACCCAAGTAAAATTTTATTGCTGTTTAATTTATGTAATATCTGTCAAATCTTGATTCATTTAATAAATCTTTATATCTTTTTAAATGTTTAAACCTAGTTTGCTTCCATTTATGTTGGGGGGAGGTAGAGGTTATTCATCTAAAAAAAGTTATTAAGTAGAAAGGAGTAGAAAAACAAGTGTTCCTTCTTTTTGGGTTTTAAGTCTTTCCCAAACAAGACCCGGGTGATGGAACATAGTTGTTGTAGAAGAAGCACCCAAAGATATATATTAAAATTTACTTCAGGTAGCGCAAAATAATGAGAAGTTTTAACTCAGACTTCTCATTAGACTTTGATTATGTGACCCTAATTGCTTTGACATTTTCACAACTTAATGACCTGAACACTGTCTGGAACTCTCATTTCAATCTCCTTGTTTAATCATCAAAAGAATTTTGTACAGTATCAGCCACACCTAACAAAACCTTTATTCCATCTTTCATCAAGAACTTGAAAAGTTGGTTTTTAACAAAATTTCTCAATTATATTTTCTTACCCACTACACAGCTCAGTCTTGTAGCGATAATTACATAGAACCAGCTGCATACAGTTTGGACTAGGTAAGGGTTGGATTTTAGACAAAGAACTTTATGCTTTCTTTCTGCGTGGCTTAATTCTAAATTTTATTCATTGACATTTCTCTCTTGTAAACCACTATGTCATGTCCTTCAAGAAACAGCTCATGGAAAGTGAAGGAATGCTTCAATGAGCCCTGGAAAGCTTTTAGTCATGTCTTTGACATGATTCAAAAGAACTGCTCAGTTAAATCATATGAAATTTTTGAATGTTAGCAAGTGTCCATGGTGTTTGTAAACGATTTGGTTTGGCATCTTGTACTTACCACAGCTTTGTCCCATTGGGTAGAGGTTTTGTTCATTTGTTCTAACCCTATGTCTTTTTTTGACTGCTTCTGTAACTCCAGATCTTATGCAACAAAGACCATTTTAAATATGCTTTTTCTCTCATGCAGGGCAGGTAAGTCTTGCTGGTATATAACTTTGTCTGGACCATGCTCACATACCGTTACTCACTCCTCACAAATCTGTCTCACTTCCATGGTTCATTATCTCTTTTTTACTGCAAAACACTGTTAAAACAGCATTTGACAGGAGCCCACCCTTCTGTGACCTACTGTTAACTCGTAACAGTATGATATCATAAGAAATGGTTGAAAGGAACTGGCACTGCTGTAACTTTGCAAATTGATACATAATTCATACAACCAGCTCTTTCATGTGCACTGCTACAGTCTTGGCTTCATAATTTAGGCATCTTTTCACAGGGAAAGTAAAAAGCTCTTCTGCTGTTCCCAGCTTCCCATCCACCTTAAAAAAAGTATGTCAAGCTTCATATTTATCATTGAAACCAGGGATACTGTAAACTTTTGCCAAGCTGAATTGTAAGACCTTGTTTCAGTGTATCCAAATATTTTTCGAGTCTTGTACAGGAATATTCCCTACTGTGCATCATCCTTTTAGTTGTCTATTTTGCACAAGTGTAAGCTGTACTGAGGAGGTGGTTGTGTTTTGAATGTGGCTTCTATTGTAAATCACATGAAGAAAACAGCAGCTCACTCAAGCATGCAGTGTTTTAGGCTTCTTTCAGAGCCAATGCTTATGTTGTCTTGCCTTAAAGGACCAAGTACTTTTCTTTCAGCAGCTTTGTGAGAGTGTAACTGAGCTGCTTAGCGAGTCTCAAGACTGAGCCTTGAGAAAATTCTGAGCTTTTCAATGGCAGCTTTCTTTGAGTCTACATTTCAGAAGTTAAGCATTAGACAATTTTTAATTCAGGATACAAAAATAAAAGATTCTTCTCTGTTCAGTGCTTCTGGAGTTCAGTGAACAAATGTGGAATGTCTCAAATTGTGTGTGTAACATTTAGTACTTTCTCTGACCCAATGTTAATTTCTCAACTAAAAAGAAATCTTCAGTTAGTTTTGGTCCCTCTTCTAATCAAGGTTCTTGTAAAAGTATTTAGCTGAAGCAGGGCTACACTGTGCTAATAAAGTAAAACCTTCACAAGTGGCATTTCTTTAATTTCTGCTGATAAATAGTTTCCTTTGAGGCATGCTGAGTAAATTACTGAACATTCTGTTCTTAGTTTTTGGTGAAGCCTTTACCCATTCTAGTCACACATTTTGCAAAAAAAATAAGCGCAGGTAAGAAAGTTGAAATAGGTAAATTGTTTTGTCTTTGTGTTAAGAAGACTGAGCTGTCAGTATGTTGGTAAATGCATTATTGGGGAATAGCAAAATTTGTTCCGGATTAATCTATTTCATGGTTTGAGCATATTCAGGGTTAGAATTTTTCTTCTGGCCTCTGTCTTATAGCATCTCTGCAGTGCTGTGCCCAGCCACTTCCTTGCTTCTGCCAGGCTTCCATCAGCCACCTAGCAGCAGTGAGTGATCCCAGTAACTCAACTGAGCTATGAGAAATGTGTCCCTGCTGTGAACTGAACTTTGGATCAAAAGCAATACTTCTGCTCAGCTGATCTGAAAAGGAATTTCCAATAACTGAGTGGAGCTGAAGTTCTTCTGTTCTCTCTGCAGGTATTTACCACTGGGGAGTAAGGTTATTGCAGTACGGTATCAAGTAGTACAAAACACAGCCAATATACTTTGAATCCATTTGAAAAGATTTACATGAAGCTTCTGTGACTCATGTAATTGCCAGCAAAATCTTGGCAGGGCAGTAAAGAAAGTGTTATGATTGATCACTTAAGTAAGCTTGGTTAGGAGCTGAGTATGTTTGTTATTTTACTGTCTGACCATTATGGAAAGGGAGAATTTTGTATTACTGTTATTATTATCCTGGACAGGCCATCAGTACATGTGAGTGACTGTTAGGCTCCAGCCAGGTTATCTTGTTGGCCCTTGGTTTGGAGATAATGGATATCATGATTGTGAAAATGCTTGTGAACTCGCTAGATTCTGCCAGCAATTAAATATTAAAAAAAAACAAAAAAAAAAAAAAAAAACAAACAAAAAAAAAATCATTTTTTCTTTTATACAACAGCAGATTATTTACATGCAAAATATGACGGGTTTGAAATTTTAATACTTTAATACACTGGCTTGGCAGTCAAATAGAGAAAATCTGTGCATACAGTTCAACAGATATCATAGCCTTTGATGTAAAATCTTTAAACACTGAAAATAGAGTAATATTTTAAGAATAAACAGGCATCAGGAAGATAGGCTAATTTCACTTCTTCAGTTGAGGATTAAAACTAGAATCAAATGAGTGAGGAATGAAAAGAGGAACTTGGTACCCATTCCTGTCTTTCATCAATGTGTCAAAAATTACTGTTAGAAAAACCTGTAGCTGTGGTACTAGCTGGTGTCTTAGAGTGAAGCAAAGATATATCCATAGGGCATTTCTCCAAACTGCAGATCATGAAGAATGCTTCAGAGCTTGACCTCTGTTTTGTGTTAGACAGATTTTACGGTGGTGCTTCCATAAAAAAACTGATGAGAAGAGACACATTAGTTGTCACATACCTCCTGAAAACAAATTATTTGTTGATGTCATTCATCCATACTCTATATGCCTTTTGTATGACTCTAGTATGTCTTGTCCAGAAGTGTAAAATTTAGCTTATATACCCTCAAAACCATCATTTACCTGGATGGAAAAGAGCAAGCTTATTTAAGAGTTAACTGTATATATATTTCTTCATTTGAAATTACTGAACATCTACATGCAGTATTAAATGGCTTGAAGTACAGGATGCAATGTGTCACATTTTTTAAGGCTAGGTTGCACTGCATCTTTAGAACGCAGAACTTTTTCATTGTTTTTGTGCCTGTATGTGTATTAAGCAATATGTACGGAAGGAAGGATGAAGCTGCTAATACAAGCAAGTTTTCAGCTTGTGCATTTCTGTGGAATAGATATCATGTAATGGGTAATAATCTATGAGGGGATAGGATCCATGCAGTGAAATAGGGGATATATTATGGATAATTTGTCAGCTTGGGAAATAAATTTCCACTCAGCTTGTGCTGATAGCAGTTTCAAAAGATTTTTTAAATTTCAAAGCATAAGATATGATACAGTGGTGAAACAGGGGAGTGATGATTTTTGTCATAATTAAAAATTAAAAACAAGAAAACTATTTTATTCCAGTGCCAAAATCATGGACAGTACTGAAACATATCTAACATATCTTCCTTGTTTAACTTTCTTATGAGTCTTTCTGTTCTGAGTTTTTTTTATACCAAACCATCACAATAATTAATAGTAGTAAATAAAAATACAAGTGAGAATACATTTACCTTGAAATGTCTCTAAGCTTCTACTGTGTTCTGCACAACGAGTGGAGTTTTCAATTTTACTTGAAATAAATCAGTCCATAACTTTCTTCTTTCTAAATCTCTTTAGTCAATCTTAGATTGGCATAAGTTCAAGCAGCTAAAAAGAGAAGAGGCACAACAAGATTATAGAAACAGTCAATGACTTTTGGAACGTATGTTGTCCAAAAGTGTGCTCTTTGTTTCTGGCACTTCTCTGCGTAGTGCCATAGCTTGTGATGTATTGGAAGGAAAAAATCAAGCTGCCTTGAAAATGAGTCTTGAGTTACAGTGTAGTTTCATATATTGCCAAAAAAAAAAAGAAAAAAAAAAATCTTTTGCACTTACTGGCTTCTTTTAGCTAGTTCCCATTAAAAAGATGTCAATAGCTGTATTTTGTTGTATTGTTTTAGAAGTTCTTGCTTCATGTCCAAGCTTGTTTCCCAGTTGCCCTTGAGGGGGGTGTTCAGTGGAGTTCACTTCTGTTTGTTCTATTAAAAAAAATATCTCTGATCCTGTTTCTTCGAAAGGTGTTGCAGGACATAGCAGTGATAAATTACAGACATAAGTCATATGAAAGATGTGTTTGAGAAGTAAATGTACAAAAGAGAGAACAAAAGCCCTCTCATGCTAGAGTCTTTAAAATGATTTTCAGTAGCATGATTAAGTTAAAATGCTTTAAAACAATGTCTTAAGATACCAAACTTAAGGATCGAAGACAGTTTCTCCTATTAATGTCATGTGTTACATCAACCCAATCTCTCTCATTTTGGATGTTTTGAATAGGGGAACTCAGTAAGTAAAGCTGTATGTAATAGGTTGAAGAAAAATAGGATTTCTGGGTCAGTGAATAAGTGAAAAAAAAAAAAAAATGTTCTACATACTGTTCTAATAGTAACATAATACTGTATAACAAATCTTTACCTGTAGCAAGAAGGGGGGAAAGTTATATTTCCATTGCATTTGTTTCCTGGTATCACTCTAGCACATTTAGGCAGCATTCCTTTCTTTTTCATGTTTTCAAACTGGAAAAGGGACTATATGAAATGAAAATTTTCAGCGCCTGTTTCCTGTGATACTGTATCCTCCTACTTCTCTAAGAATAAAATCAAAGCAAACGAAAAAACTCCACCACCCATTAAGTAGCTGATTTAAGGCAGATGCAACATCTAGGAGCGGAGAGAATACTTGTAACTAACAAATAGCAGTGTCTCAGGAGTGGGAGAGGAAGTTATTTGCTTGGTTTTGAAAATTTTCTATCTGAATCTCATACACAGTCCCTTTGTATTACACCAGAGGGTCTCGGGACTTCAAAGATCAAATTAGGTAAATTAATCTGGGATGGGAGGAAGTACTTAGGAAAAGTTTTGACTTTTGTTTGACCATTTCACACAATCACAAGATGGTTGAGGTTGAAAGGAATCTCTGGCAGTCATCTGGTCCAACCCCCCTGTGTACACAGGCCCATCTAGAGTGAAAACAACAAAACAGGATTTTGCATCCCAAATTACATTTTTTGAGCTGTCCTCAAAAGTTACAAAAATAAAGCCTGAAATGCTTTTTTTTCCTCGTGTATTTTAATAAAGAGAGAGCAATTTTTTTATCTGTTCTTCCCATTGCAAAATTTTTGTCCAGCCACCAAACTAATAAACTAATTGTTCTCACAACTTTAACTTCACCAGAGTTGAAATACCAAGCTAAGAAATGTATTCAGATGTTTGTTTTCTCAGATGCTGTGGAAGGACTGTTTATAACCACTCTTAACTTAATGGAGGTCTGAACTTGTGGAATAGACTTTGTATTGATGTCAACTGCTGCTCACTGGTTGCTTGTGACAAATCGTTTCTTCTGTTTGGACGTGGTGCTGATTTACTGTCTCTATAGGCAGCTTTGGATTTTTATTTGGAAGGAAATACAGTTTCTATGTCAGCCAGTTTGTGCTAGAAAGAACGTTACCTCATTGCCTTCCATGTGCAGAATCCCATTCCCAGCAATTAATAAACTTTTTTACCTCAGAGGTGTTTGAAATGGCCGTGCCATTCAGCCTCATTTTTTTCAAGTCTAGAAAAGCTGCTGTAGCCTTCCTCTGGCAGTGGGGATGGAGTGAAATGGGTGCAGGGCCCAGCACTGCACTCTTCTGTCCCTGAGGAACAGAAAATAGGTGTGCTCACATGTTGCTGGGTGTGTATTGAATCCAAAGAGTACTGGATGCTGTTCAAAATGTGCCTCTGTCAAATAAAGAAGTTTCACCAGAAACTTCTTTCCACCCAGTTCTTTCTATGGTGATGTGACATACTGGAAAATAATGAAATCTTGCAATATTGTGCTTTTTGCATTTCCACCAGGCGTGGTTGTCTGAATGATTCATAAACACTGAAGAGCTCCCATAGAGCTAGCTGGAGTGGGGATGGAGAATGCGTCATCACAAAAAAGCCCTTCCAGAAACCAGAAGCTGAAGCATGATCCTTTTTGGCTTGCTAGCCAGCTTTTTCATCACAGGGAGACAGAAACGGAGCAAAGCAAGACTTCTCGGAAAAGAAAATGTTACAGGAAAGACATTCAAGGCAAAGGCTAGGGTAGCTTTGCATCTGCTCCTTGGGCTGAGTGACAGAGCTGTGCCAGAGGTCTAAAGACACAGATCTGTCTGTGCCCACCCAGCTTTGTTCCAGCACCTCAAATGTATAAATACCATATTGCTCATGTAGGCTGCCTTGTGGCAACAAAGTAATTCCCTTTAATATTTTGGCTTTTACTAATACATTGAGTAAAACTCCACGGAAAACTGTTCCATGGGAATTGGCCTGGAATATGCTTTATGGAAAACAGAGGAAGGTTGATGCCATTTCCAAGTAATGCCTTTCTTGTGATGTACTCCTTGTTTACTTAGCAATGGGTTTATATATATATATATTTATATATATATATATATCAATAGCATCATCTATTTTTTAATCCCACTCTTCTGAAATACCATGTGCTGAAAAAGTAAACATTCCAGGCAAAGTCAAGAAATATTTGACCACTGTTAATTAACAGAACCTGAACTGTTCTTGTCCTTTCAGTGACAGCAGTATAAAAGAATTGTTCTCCTTCTAAAACTTATAATTAAAAAAAAGAATGAAATAACCACGGAAGTACTTTTATAGTATACTCTGGAGTTGTTGGATTTATTTTTAAGCAATAGTAAACCATTCAATTGTTTTAACCAGGCTTAGTTCCAAACAGTTCTGAATTTGGAATTAAAGCATTTATCTTGAAGACATGCAGGAAAACAAAACACCTTTCCTTTCCATTTGAATTAATGAGAATTTGGGCTCCTCTTTAGCTAACTTGGCAAGCATTACTCCTCTGTGAACTACCCTTTTAGTCAAAGATCACAAAGTGTCATCTTATATAAATAAACATAAAATTTTAATCTAGTGCCTGTTCTAAAAAAGTTATATTATTCTTTAAAAATGAGCCACAGCACTATTAAAAGCATTTTATTGATTTTATACTACTGTGTACAGAACTTTCAGCTTGCTGTGTTTTGAAAACATTGTGCAATGCTTCTAATGCTGCTGATCACAAAATTGTAATACATGGTAATAAAAGCACAGCAAGGCACAGTGAGATAACAAGAACATTAACAGTCATGCACCAAGTGCTCTGATTCCTCACAGGGATCCTCATTCAAAAAGGAGTGATGAATTTTAATCGAGAAATTGAGACTGTGTCCTGAGAGTTTAATGGCCAAAAAGCTTCAAAATTAGCTTAGATGAAAGGAGATTGCACAGACCTCTGCAGGAGCTATGTTCACATGGATCAAGGATTCTTCTGAGACACTAAGTGTGAACTGAGAGTCTGAGGAGGCTCAAGAGTTTTATGACTTCATTCACAAGATGAATGTTTTTTTCTAATAACTTTGTAAGTCCACCAAACTTGATATTTTATACTTGAAGTGTATATTTTATGATATTTGTGTCTGCAATTACTAGTGATTCTGAAAGTGACAACATCACTGAGGTCAGGGACTGTGGTGGACATCACTCACAAAACACAGTTCATTGAACTGGGAGGCACCTAATAGGAGTATTTTCAGAATCAAACATTAATTTTGTTTTTCATTTGTTATTCTGCTATTTTCTATGAAGTTCTTACCTGGAGTGGCGAATGTAAGTTTATTCAGGTGGAAACTGTAAGGCTGTTTAAATGAGTAATCATTAAAGACTCTTGATTCAGGTAAGTTAAGGTCGTACAAGTAACTCTGATATGATTTAAGATGTTGATATGCTCTGCTATCCTTCTAGATTGATTTTGCTCACTGAAAAATAGATTTGTCATCAAATTAATGGCATCTGAAGGTTTGGCTTACACTTGAATATGGTAATGACTTGGAAAAGATTATTTGTTCTGTAATAGTTTAGGAGTAGAAGGACATAGAGCTCCTGGGACATTTCCAGAGGAGAGACACTAAAATGATCAGAGGGCTGGAGCACCTCCCCTATGAAGCCAAGCTGAGGAAGTTGGGGTTGTTAGGCTAGAGAAGAGTAGTCTTTGAGGTGACCTTATAGCAACCTTCCAATATTTGAAGGAGACCTACAAGAAATTTTGGGTAGGGCTTTTTACATGGGTGTGTAGTGAGAGGACAAGGGGAAATGGTTTAAAACATGAAGAGGGGAGATCTAGGTTAAATAGTAGGAAGAAATATTTTCCTGTGAGGGTGGTGAGACATTGCAAAAGGATGCCCATGGAAGTTGTGGCTGCCCCCTCCCTGGAAGTGTTCAAGGCCAGGTTGGATGGGGCTTTGAGCAACCTGACCTAATGGAAGGTGTCCCTGCCCATGCAGGGGTGTTGGAAATAGATTTTTAAGGTCCCTTCCAACCAAAACCATTCTATGATTCTAACTCCCTTAACTGAATTTAGCAGGTTACAATTATGTTTCTGTTTAATGAAAGTTAAACTTCTAATGAAACAACAATTATTATCTTTGATTGTGTAAATCAGGTATTCTGTGAATGAATGTGAAGTGAATAATGTATGGTACTTGGTCTAGCAACAGAGCACCAACAAACCTGAATCAGAATTTCTCATATTTGCTTTAAATATTCTCTTGGAGAAGTAACAGGGCGATAAATTAAGGACAAACTGATTCACTTCATAAGAATGCTTTAACACATGGTTTCACAGCCAAGAAAAACCTTTACCAGTAGACAAAAATGTTTTCATATCCAGGTCCCAAACACAATCATTGGAAAGGTGTGATTCAGGACTCTGAAAGTGCGTCATCCTTATGTAAAATGACAGTGAAGAGAAAGATCCAGTAAAGAGCTTCTGCAGACCTTTTTCAGTCTGAGCTGTGCACCATATCCTACTTATGTCCAAGTAGTGGGTAAAAAATTATCTTGAAGACCTGCAGTACTCCAGATTTTTGCACAGATGCTGTGATGAAGCGAACTTGGCACTTTGAATCATTTATTTCAGCCTGAGTCAAAGGCTTAGTACCTTCCAGGCAGTTGTCCAGCACCTATCATGAGCTGTCATAGATGTGCTTCTGGAGTCAAGTTAGTACTTAAAATTCTTAGATAGTTTTGTCTCAGCAAGTGTCTGCTGGCATCAACGAAGTGGCGCTGCTCTCTGTACCACTGGAAGGAGCTGGATGACCTTGTTCTGGTGAGGGTAAAACCCTGCTGATGGTGCCACAGTGGGGGAAGATGTGACCTGCCAGCTGATGCAGAGGAGTTGCCTCCACCTTCAGTGCTTCCTTCCTCAAAAAGGCATTTTCAGTAGATGCAATTGTTCTGGAAAATGTTGAAGTATCCCACTGTACAATGTGCAAACCTAAAGACCCACACCTCTCTGCAGTCTTTCAGCAGATGGTTCCTATAACTGTAGAATAAATATGGGAACTAAGATAAGGAATGGCCTTTTTCCATTTTATTTTAGTAAGATGAGAGTACAAAGGAAAGAAAGAAAAGGAAAAAAAGAAAGAAAGAAAAAAAACGAAACAAAAAACAAAAAACAAAAAAAAACCAACCCAAGTTGTGGGGTAGAGTCTGTGGTCTGGGGTTTGCACAAAGATATTAAATAGCAGCCAGAGATAGAAAACAAAGCTCTGACATCTAGCTGGTGTAAGAGGTGAAATCGGAAAGAGCAACAGTGTAGGAAAGGAAAGATGTCCCAAAGCCAAAATTAAATAAAAAGGAATAAGGATGTAAGGTCTCATTTGCCTCGAACGAGAGATTTCATTTGCCTCTTGAATGAAAAAACAACATCCAAAAAAAAGAAGAATATTTTTAATTATTTTAGCATGTTGCTTCTTAGGAGTAGGCCTGCTCTTTCGATGTAGGTCATTCTGCAGAGAAATCCTCTTCCCCCAAGGGGGGCAGGGGAGTGAGGACAGCCCCATCTCACCTCACCACGCTTTACAGCAGTGTAGTCCCATTCACAAGAGCAGACAGGGCTCCTGTTTCTTGTGGCTGCTGCTATCAATTTAGCAAAGTTCATTTCCCTGCTAGGAAGTCCAGGTTTCTTTGGGTCTGGAGGCTGTAAATTCAGAGTTGCTTGTTCTCTCCTTGCAGTCCTCTTTCTTTCAATCAGTTTTGATTAACACTATTTTACAATATTGTGTATAACTTAAATAAACAGATATATTACTTTAGTCACATATATAGTAACATAGCCTTCTCTCCTTCACTCATGGATTTTCCTGTAAAAACTGACTTTAGTCATTAAGTAGCAATTATCCATTGTGCCACTCCTGAGCTGTGTCTGATTTTGTTTTCTAGCATAAATAGCTTAATTTCATTAGCTGTAATAATTTCTTTATAGTGAGATCCTATATTGTTACCTGTGCTACATCCCCTGTGGATGACTCTGCTTGGTACCATTGCATAGCAGTACATTCATATCATTAAGAGCTTTGATCAACATGTGAGATTTGATGCTTTTCAATCCTCTTGGGATAAAATTATGCAGAAATCCTGTAGCAGGAGAGAGGAGAAAATTATTTAGAGCCAGAGATATAAAGTATTTTTCTTTAGCCAGGGATTGAGAAAACGGAAGAACAATCATAGTAGAAGCTAGAGAAGCAACTGATTTTGCTGACTAATTGCTAAGAACAAACTTCAATGGATATCTGAACAAAGCCCCTCAGGGAGCCCCCAAACAATTTCTGCTCTGTTTCTTACCTGCTCTGTCTCTCTCTCCCTTTTTTGACTTTTCTACACCAGAACTGTTGTGCCCATGTTTGCAGAATGGTGGTGTCAGCAGTATGGGTCAGGAGGTGTTAAGCAAAGATTTTCCTAAATTATAGGACAATTATTTGAAAGATTTTAAAATGAGAGTTGAAAATCCAGTGCAGTAAGCTGAGAAAGAGAATGATCTATCTTAATGTGTAATGAATCCAGACCTTGTATTTGCTCTATATAAAGGTCTTTTCTTTCAAGTGTAAAATGTCAAATCCTACCTACAGCTATATCCAGATCTGGTCTGACCCTGGCAAATTAAAAAGAAAGATCCTTTTTTTTTTAGAACCCTAAAAAATCAAATAATACCCCGTGACTTGAGAAGAGATAAGTGTGATGCCTCAGAGGACACCTCTGATAAAAGACTCAGCCTGCAGACACAGAGCTGTAAATCTCCTAGAGATTTGTGTGGCTGAGGAAAGAGTCCCTGTTCTCTGAAATACTGCTTTGTCTGCTGACAGGGCCAGCACAGTTAAACCACTGCTTCTTGGCCTCTGGGGAAGTGTCAAAATGGCCTTACAGCTACTCACATAGTAAGAATTACTACAAGACTACTAAACTGACAAAAATTAGGTCTGTATCTGAGAGAGCAAATAAGTGAAATAGGTGCTTCTGCTAGAAATAATAGACATATTGCTGTCAAGGGGATGAATTTCCTCTTTCTTGAGCCTAGGCAGACACACATGAACACACTTACTGGGATGCCTCAGTGTGTCTGAAAGCCTCAAATCCTCTTTTACAGATTGGCAGGTATAACCATGAAAGCAGTTTCCCAAGGAAATGGTGCTACTGTTATCTTCTGCAAAATGCAGTGGTCAGTTATAAAAAAAAAAAAAAAAAATAAGAACAGAAATTCAAAGGCTACTATTTACTTTCTGAGCTCCAATTTCACACAGCACCTGACCACTATTTTTTCTTGAAGCATTGTAATATTGTAGGGGTAAGGATCTAGTGTGATTGAATGGAAGGGAGAGCAAAAGCTCAGGGTTTTGGAGCCTGGCAGAGAGTCTTTGTCTCCATCCCTTGACCAGAGGTTATTTCTATGCAATGTAAACCTTCCTAACTAGGAAATACATATCCTTGCCTTCTCAGCATCGTAACTCCTTTTGTAGTAGTTGTAGTTTGTAACTGTACACTTGATAGCTTGCTGTCTTTCTAGTCCTGGTCCCATAGGACAGAAAACCTTGGAAATACTTCACATTTTTCTCTTTGCTTAATTTCTTTTGTTCCTTCTTTCCTGAGGAAATTGAAAGCATTGGGAATAAATTATTTAAACCAGATTGCTTATATAATCATGTAACAACCAAGAAAATAAACAAAATGCAAACATCTTGAATGATTAAAGCTGAGTGGCCAAGCCTTGCCAAGCTGACTTGAGTTTCGCTGTCCCCATCTACCTAAGATCCCACTGAGTCTGCAAAGAGCCAGTGTTCATGGAAGAAGAACCCTTCTTTTTACTCTTCTGCATTTAATATCCAAGGGGGAATGCTCCATGCAAGCGAGATACTAGCATGAAGCCCCTTTTCTTGATCTCCATGTATTTCTAATCCTGTTTCAAAGTTTCAGCAAACAGCTGTGAGGTCAGTGTGAACCATTTCTTCCAGCACACGTCAGAGTTCCTGTGCCCTTCCAGGGCTGTGAAGGCAGGGATGATCTATTGCCATTCACAGGCAATACAGTTGTGCTGCAGCTGCAAATCATAGCAGTGCTGCAAGTGATATAAATGAAGCTGGCCAAAGCTCCTTCTGTTGCTATGTGTTCTGCAGCTCTGGGGTTTGCACTCTCATTGTGTTACAAAGGCTTTGGCCAAACTCCTTTCTTCCCCAAGGAAGCTCAGCACAGCTCCCTGAACCAATACAAAGTCCAAATCAGAATCACATTTCTGGACAATGAGTAGGAGTCCTGGCCCTGGGCCCAGCTGCTATGTCTGGCTGGGGAAGCATATAACAGCCTTGAACACTGCCCTGAACATGCTGTGGAATAAGAGAGAGAGGAAAATGGCTTTTGCCTGTCCTAAATGCTCACAGCAGTAAGGGAAGATGGATGTGCTCTAGCTGGAGGCTGGGGGATCCTAGTGGTGCCTAGGTTGAAGGAATATAATTCTTCTCCGACTCCTCAAAAATCTGCTCTATTCGTTTATTCTGATTTTCCTCTAGCATGAGAAATTTAGGGGGTGGAAGCTGAGATCATTTTCTGATAAAGCAAAACCATCTGTGAACCTTGAGTGTTGTCATGTCTGCATCCAGCAGCCAAGAAACCTCCACTTCTGCTCTACATTATCACCGGGTGACACTTTAATCAGCAGGAAAAGTCTAGGGAAATAAGATTTATGGGAACTAGTCTTTGCTGGTGTGAATCAACTGGGTGGCTGCTCCTGCTCATCAGTGAAGTCCCTTGAAATGCAAGTCTTCCCCTTCACTTGCTCACTAGTGCATGGTCAGTCCTGCATGGAGAACTCAGAGGAGGGAATTTCTGGTAAATCAATAGCCAGTAAATGCCACCAGAAGATGCAGGTGGCAAACTAATATATTTTCAGGAATACATTCAGAAATAATGACATTTGTGGGGAAGGGTGAAGTGAAGGGTGTTGGTGTGTATGATGATTCCAGCTGTCACTGCATGGAAGTTCTGCATTGTAAAAAAGAAGATCTGAGTATACAAAGACCTTCCTTTCTTGGTACAAAATTGTCCATGCAATCCTTTGTGTACATATATGTGTGTGAGTGTGTGTATGTGTGTATGTGTGTATTAAAACTGCGACTTAGTCATCATAAATATGAAAAAAGAAAAATATTACTTTAGGATGTCTGTGACTGTAATATCAGGTGGCACTATCTTAGATATAATCTGTGGGCTGTCTCAGGACACAAACAGTCAGTACCCTGATGTCCTATCTCTGTGTGCGAGAATGACAGGCAATATCAAAGCTTACTTTGATATTTAATTTTTTATGTATCCATTCCTGAACCTTGCCATTAAAAGCCTTGAGATATTATTCATTTTTCTGAAACTCGTTGAACATCCTGAATATCTCTAATCAGAAACATTTCTAATGAGTATGTTTTTATGTAGATTGGCTACTAAGCAAGTAGGTCAGAGAGCCAGTATTTAGTAAATTATTTTGATTAAATCCTAGATACTCATTTCTGAATGGAAAATCAAAATGATTTGCAGTGATTTTTCCAGCATCTAACAAATCACCAATGATGTAAGTAGGATTTTCTTCCTGGTATTGCTATGGTTTTATAGTTGTTACTCTTTCAAGGTTCTTTAAACACATCTCACAACAATGCTAAAAGCTTTGGGTTCAGGAATGCAGAAGGCAGTTATTATTCAGGAGATATGACTGAATCTGGACACTTTCCTTGCAATTTACTGTAATTATGTGACTGTGAGAAGTTCTGTTAAAGACATTAAGGGTCAATGAGAATTTAATTGTATCATGCTGACAGGACTTTTGCTTTTCATGCATAAAAGTATTAAGTGTTAAAACCCTTGGACTGATCAGTAGAAAATCAAGATTAATGTCATATCATACTGTAAAGAGAAGGAAACATGGGCATTGTTAGCAAAATAAGTGAACTCTGATAATCTAGACAGCTATAATCTATCCCTGGGAAGGACTAGGATAACAGAACACGGCATTTGGCTTAGTTAATGAAAAAAAGCCTTATGAAATAAACCAAAACTCAGATGTTTGAGTGCTTCAGGGTGACATCATACAGGCACTAGCTGCCTTCATGTGTCCTCACTGTACTCCTTCTATGCAAAGCTCACTGTGGAAGGGTGTAGCTGGAAACAGCTGCTTTGCCTCAGATATTCCAGATAGAAGCTTCTCAAAACAATATGCTGGTAAGCAGCTAACTTATCATGACTAAGTCATTTTTAGTGGATGTTTCATCTATTTGTCTCATTTTCAAAGCTCTGCTTCCTTCAGGATTTTCTAGAGCACGAGTCATGAAAGACAGCCAGCATTAATGCTGTTTGCATTATGGACTGTAGTTATTTTAGGGATAAACATGAGTTTTACAATCTGTATATGTGTGATTGTCAGTTTTGTACTGTGTTTAGCACAGATGGGTTGACTCTGTGACTCGGGCTCTTGGATGTGAGTCATGCTAATAATTAATAACAGTCCCAGCCACACAGACATCTCAGTGTCATGGATATTACAAATGACAGTCATGAAGGAAAATTAATGTGCAGAATGAAATTACTTGCTGAGGGTCACTCAATTAAATGTTTAATTTAAGCCTGACACCCAAGGCTCCTGACCTCCAAAAACTTACTCTTCTCTATTTGATCCCTTGATGACAAGGAGCACAGGAGCACAACAGACAAAAAGGCACTGGGTACCTCCTACTCATATACATCTACATTAAAATGAAAAGCAAGAAATATAATGGAACTGAGTCACCAGAGGCTTCGGGACAGCTGAGAGAACTCTTGACAACCTTCTAAGAACACATTCAACTTTGGTTAAGAGGAAGCCATCATCCTGTCACCTACGTCAAAGGCCAGATCTGGAACATAGATGCAGAAGAGTATTTCAGATTGCATGGTCATGAAGACAAATTAATTGCATTTGCAGGCCAAGTGACAGCATAATTCAGAAGAATGAAGGAAACACACACTGATCTTTTCTCTCACTTACAGAAAAGAAAACACAAACTTGTAGTACTTCCTGATTTTCTTGATTTTCTTTTGACTGCATATATTTGAGTTCTAAATTTGAGTTCATCTATTGTGGTCTATATTTGAGTTCATCTATTTGATGTTCTAAAGAACATCAATGTTTCAGTTTAATGCAAATACCAATGGGGGTTCACAGCTTCAGAGCTCTGAAGACCATATGCTGATTGTTTTTTAAGTATCTACAAGCCATTAGTTTTTGGGTATATTGATTAGTAAGTATCCATCAACTCCCCACAGCATTTCACTGACAATATTTTCTATAAACCTCATGATCAAAATTTTTATCATTTGGATGAAACAATGAAACTGACTTTATTTGATTTACTAGTGTAATGCTGCCAAAGTCTGTAAAAGTAATGATGAAAAATATAAACTCACAATTTCTTATCCAAGACTTTGTAATGAAAAAGCATCAATTTCCACAGATATTGTACTCAGATGTGTAATTGCTTTGTAGGGACTCTGAGATAGAGCAGGTGGTTGGGAACAGAAATGGCTCAATTTGCCTCATTTGAGTATGTGTTTACACAGTGAAATACTCTCTATTTGTACATAAAAATTATACAAGAGGACAAAGACACCTCCAGAGTCCATACATGAGAGTGTAAAACTCTAACTTAGCATAAAGCAAAGCAAGACAGATATTTTTTTCAAAAATATAAATCTCAAGTCCTAAGACTAGAAAACCCCCCCAAAATACAAAATTGCAACGATGGCTTTAGCCTTTTTCATCTAAAAGCACTATTTAATCATATAAAATCAATATGCTGATTAATATAGCCTAACAAACCTCTGCTCTTTTCTGGTATTTTTGTTCCAGACATTTAAACCTGATTAGCTGCTCTTTGAGACTGTCTGCACAGGAAAAAAACAGGAGCTGCAGGAAGCAACCCACCAGTGACCTATCGGGTTTCACCGAAGCTGCTGTGACGGATTAAGTGGAGAGATTGCAAAAAAAGACAGTGGAAAAATCTATGCATCTTTTTGCCCTGAGGCAATGTCTGACAGTTGATTCAAGACTTCTTAGACCCACACATGTTCTGCCATACTAGCTGAGAACTGAGATTTTGCTGCCTATCCAGAGCTGCAGAATCTCCCAGCTGCTGAGACAACATGAGGTTTTCTGGTATTCCCTGCTGACTTGATAACAGCAGCACTGATGCCTTCTGCTATTGCCTTGGTTTCACAATAAATACAGAGCAGGGGGGGGTGGGGGCATTTCCAGTTTTCGGTGTGTACGTGCTGTCTTTAGCAATAGTCATAAAGCTGTAAAAATTCCCAAGCCAGACTTTCCCAACAGCTCCCTTCCCCTCTTGCTGAAAGCAAGAAAGGCAAAACACGTTGCCTGCACTCCCTTCACTCTGGATGATAATCTTAAATAACTTTATTTTTTAGTATCACATATCTTACTTTCACCCCCGTCTCCACCCAGAAAATACTAGGTACATAATAAAATCATTAGACAAAGCCAGAATAGATGGCAAGTGTTGAAATAATTGTTACAGTTCTGTGAAGGTATTCTTTGGCTCTTATCAGGCAAAAAATGGCTTAATCTACCTTGTGTCCTTTCCCCATCTCCTCCGTGACTCTTATGCATATATTAAAATTATAATATATTATAAAAATTATATTGGCATATATACAACATTTTTCTGCTGATCATAACAGAGATGGCATGAAGCCTCAAATCATGGTCTGGTCTGGTTGGGTCTGTTGTCAGATTTTGTATACTAGGCGCAGCGGGAAAAGATTTACTCCATCAATTGGCACATCTTTCTTCCAAGGCAGGCGTGTTCCCCACAGCACATTTTCTAGTCTTAAGTCTAATTTGAAATGTGGTTTCTACTGCTTTCTTATTCTATACTTTCATACCTATAGTTGATCTCATTGTCAGGCAATTTTTCCATATATTAAAATGTTTGCTTTCTCAGTTCCAACTTACTACTCCTAATAAACTCCTTCATACTATGTCTAATAACTTCACTTCTTACTACCTCCAACTATATAGAGATGATTATATGTTTCCCTTCAATCAGAACTTAACCAGCTTGCACATACCGAACCCATTAAGACCTTCTAGGGTTTTGTGTGCAAAATAGCTAGCCTCATCTCACCAGGTTTTTCCAAAAAATCCAGTTCCTCACACATGCCACTGACCTGGGTGCAACAGTCAGAGATGCTGAAAGGTGCTGCAACAGGAAAATGGCCCAGATGGGAAGGAAGTAGGGAGAAACAGAGGCTTCATCCCTTCTAGCACCTAGAGGAGGGAAGGGAAATGAAGCTCTACATTTAGCAGGTACCTGTTTCCAGCAATACAAAGACTGAGAGCCTTGTATTGAATAAGAAACTCTCCTGAGCATCTGTTCTTCTTCCTGACAGCAGTGAGATGAACAGAAGGGAAAAAATTTTAAGCTCTCTACTTCATGACAGACTTCCTCTCTCTCCCCTCCCTTGTGCCTAATCTTACCACTGCCCATATATTTTAGTCTTCTGGCATCTCTAAGATATGTATGTTCAGCTTGAACTAGAGTGAGGAGTACTGGCTGACTCCAATGTAACCTGATGGACAGTCCTCTGGGGCCAAGGAGTGCTTCCTCCCAGCTGTAGAGGAAAAACAGGCAATAAGGAAGGAAACAGTGAGAGGAAAGAGGATGTTTGGATAAGCTAACTATTAATCCACTAAATAAAAACAATAAGGATCCTTCATGCTAAATTTAGATGGAGACAGACAATGCTTTTACAATATTATTCTTCTGAAGAAATTAGTATTGTGGATATTATTCAACCCATTATATACATATTTTCCCAGCCAACGTTCATCTTCTTACCATAAAGGACTTTGCATTAGCACCATGTGCTCATGAGAACCACAAAACTCTCCTACAGCAGCCATCTTAGTTCATAGGTATGTAATTAAGCAGTATAGATACATTTAGTCCACTACTGTCCTAGCAGGAGACAGTAATCAGTATCTGTGATTCATGATCACAACTGCTAATGTTGTCTGGTTTGCAGATGTATTCTGAGTATCTAGAGCAAATGAGACTGTGCCCAAGGTAGTGGGTCCTTTTTTTCCCAGAATTTCAGTGGACAGAAAAATTACTTAACTTGTGCAGGATTCCATTCAGTTTTCTCTTTGCTTGTAAAGATTTGAACCAACAGTACCTCCTCTCTAGTGAATGTACCAGGGAGGAATGTCCTTTCCTGCTCACTAATTAATGCTATTTATACCTTGTATAAAATTCTTTAATACTCAGTCAAATGAGGAATGGAAACAAGCTTATCTTCTTTTATGGAAGCAATCTGGTCCACAAGGTTTTCCTTCTTTATGACTTCCAGTATAAATGCTGAATGACCAGATCATTAGCTATCAGAGATGCTAGTTGGTTCATTTTGTGTAAATAAAAAGGTTAATGCAAGCAGCTAACTAAAAACATCAGAGGGATCCCAAAGATAGCAAGGAGAGGTGCCCTATTAATCAGGACAAACATTGGTGATTAGGTACAACATCATATCCCGATGACAGGGAACAACTCTCTCAGTGTTGGCATTTACTGCAAGGTAGCTCAAGTAGGTTCCATCCAGAGCTGTACCAATCCCCTGTTTAGGTGTCTCTGTATTTCACAGGAGTGCTCTTTGATGAGGATGTGGTTTTGACTTTGCAAACTGATACAAATAATAGATCATTAGTTATTGCCCTGCCTCCCAGCTAAATATCCTTGATCAGTGTGCATAGAATCACACATTGCATCTCTCTGCTCTTCCTCTTGGAGTGAGGTCTAAGTGATTTTATTATGCAAAGCTTCAGTGGGGGCTCTGATGTATGCTCCCAGCCTGACTTGATGGGAACTTTGAGCATGAATCCCTCCAGGTGGAAGGAGACTTCCAACAGTCTCACATGAGGGATTAATTCTGTCCAGGACTGCACTTAGAAGAAGCTTTCTTTCTTTATATCCTTCACTTAGTGTCTGGACCCACCTTTAGCAGAGAGGCTTCTGGTTTTTAAGGATATTTTCCTCATAGTAAAAGTCATATAAGCACCAGAAAGCAGGATTGAAGATGCCCTTCTACTCAGCATTTTCCCACAAATTCTTTCCTACACCAGGAATTGATTTTGTTTAATAATTTTATGTGAATCTATCTAATTTTTCCCTCGTGCTGTGGGGAGAGGCCTCAGTACCTTGCTCCCTTTTCCAATGGGAAACAAAGTACTGAAATCTGTCTGACCTTCCCATGGATACTGCTCATTCCCATCTCTTCTAGTTCACAGCTGAGAGCCCAGGTTTATTTTATCTTGTATGTATCATACCAGGGAACATAAATAATCTGTATCTCTATTTTTCTTTTTCTAATATACATTTCCTAAAAATAATGTCAAAAAATTAAACTGGCTGCTGTAAAATACAACTTCATTTTTAATACATATTTTGGAAAATGCTTCTTTTATAGGTCACCAGTTTAACTGTCTAGTTGCCCTGTAATTTAGATTGCTGTGTCTCTTGGGTAAAGACCATCCCCTTGCTTTTGTTTCTAACACACTGGAAGTTGGTAGCATATTTTTAGTAGTAATTGTAGTAAAGGGATAAATTAAGAAACATAAACCAGAAATAGGTGAAGAGGGCTATCTAGATGTCTTTGTGTTAAAAATGATCCATTCATGACATCTTCCTGAAGCTCATTGTTTTTCTAGCATAAGACTGAGTAAAATGAAAATAATTATAAATGCTTGCATTGTTTCGAAGCCCAGAATGTGATTTAGAAAACAATGTGGGATCACAATGAAAATAGTTTAATACCTAAGAAGCTGAAGTATCACGAGACATAATCCATCATCTACTTGTCTGCCAGTAAAATTATACCATATATTTGCTGTTTGTCTCTTCCAATTCTGCATGTTCATACATACAGAAACTTTATTTTAAAAGATTAAAGAAATATCAAGCTGGCATGAATTGGAGAGGTTTTGTCCTATTGGAGAGAATAATAACAACCATACCCACTTCAGGGGCACTACACACAAAAGCCTTATGATAGGATTGAAATGCTCTGAGGGTGGAGGAAACGTCTGGAAGTTGTTCAGTGCAGCCTGGACTTTTTTTTTTTTTTTTCTTTTGAAACTGAGGCTGAGTTGTTCAGTCATGAATGAGAACAATAGTGGCTTTTAAAGGAATGCAGTGGGGAAGGTTGGCTTTTATTGGCAGTTTGTGCAAGGTCTGTGCTTCATGAGTGCTGTCAGATGCAAGTCTGGAGTGACTGAAGAGCTGGACCAGCTCTTTTGCATTGCGTAAACTCAGATTTGGCCTTGCAGCTCTCAGGCCGTGATAGTGGCACCAGCCCAGAAATAATGGAAGACAGACAGGAAAGAGAAGAGAGCCTCCTCTGAAAAGGCCACTAAAAAAATTGAATTATAAACCAGTATGTGCAGATTCCACTTGGCTGGATGGAAAAGCCCACCGTTTCTCTGTTGTTGCAATAAGGTTTTAATTAAAGGTAGGTTCTGGTTATAAATTTTATGGCAACTGCGTCTGGATGGTTTCTTAACACTTAAGTAAATGACTAAAGGTATGTATTTCCCAATATTTCAGAAGGAAAGTTTCATGTAGTATTTTCTCTTGGCAGATCTGAAGCCTCTGTGAAACCAAGAATTAAAAAGAAATCTTCAGCAATTCGTTGACTTTTGCTGACCACAAATAAGGATAAATCTGTTCGATTATTTATTGTCCCTCTTAATGGAAAGTCACAAATGTGTAGGAAGGAACACATAGTTCCCAGAATAAGGGAGTGAAAAACCTTGGCCACGTCAAAGCACATTCAGATGCACTGCAGTAATATCCTGAAGAAGGAAGCCTGGCAGGCAGAATTGTTAGCATTTTATTATTATTTATATTACCATCATCCCCAAGGAGATCACTTTGCACTGCAGTCGATAAGTCCTGTCCCAGAGCATTTGTGACCATATCTCCAACAACCTCTTTTCTAAAATCATGTTCTAAAAGGGAACACAAAAAAAATTATGAAACACAATTTAGGCATTTAATTACCAAACTCTTCCATGTCATATCTTTAAAAATAGAAGTTAGCACTATGATGGATACACAATGAAAGGAAATAAAGGTAGTCAGCATATGGAAATCAAGACTATTCCAAACGCGCAGTTTCTAAACAGAAGGGATGTTTAGATGATCTAAGTATGTTACAAGGTATTCTGAATCTCCTTTCTCATTTTGCATTTTTTTTCTGGGACTCAAACTCTCTATTCAGTAAGCTATTCCTTCCAAGTGATGATCTGCTTCCAAAGCATACTTTGATGTTACAGAGGTTTTTGTACAATCAGTACAGAAGTGATATTTCAGATTGTAATAAGCATGAGGATATACTCCATTTGTACCAACCTAATTCTGCCATGCAGGAGTGCACTGAATGAACTATCCTTCTGTCCAAATATGATAACTTTATCTCAAAACAAGTTTCTGAAATTCCCATTTACATTGTAAATTCCTTAAATGCAGTTAGACTGTGTTTAGTTTTCTGTAAAGGATCAGACATACGTTGCAGGATTTAAAAGTTCATTTTATCTCATTGGATTGAACACATTAAATAACATGAAGAATTCCAAAACACCTGTCCTTTATTGTAGTATTTCTAGAATCCTGGCATATGCAGGAAAATACTTGTCAGAGGAGAAAAGAAAATAACATCTGTAGTTATACTACATTTGATAAACAGAATAGCCTATTATACAATGTTCCTGGTTTCTAAGTTGAAAAAAGGTCATGTTTATTCTCCTCAGAGTAGAGCTACAACCCCTGGTTAAACCCTGCTCTGTTATGTTTCATATAAACGTAGCTTCACCCTAGGGACCCCACAGCTCACACTCATTAAGCACAGATGAACAAACCACATAAAGGGAGCACGTAAATATGGAAAAACTAACGGAGAAAACAAACTGAATACACAGAGGAGATCAATTCTCCTCAGCATTTGCTTGAAGTCCATGCCTGTCATTATCTATTATAAACAGACTCAATCACAGGTTATAGACCCGTAATTTGGTCTGGCATTCTTGTAATTTGATTTCTAATGTTTGTCTGATGTTGGCTGAACAGGAACCTGTAACTTGTAAAGGCTGCAAAAGCTTGATCAGGGTATCAGGAACGAGCTACAAGGGGCACATACTTTACAGTACAAGATTTTTATCATTGCCTTCTGTAGCAAGACGAACCTCTCTTAGGGAACGGCGCTTCAAGGTCCAACCAGGTGTTCCAGCAGAGACTCACAAGCAATGCTCTAAGCCTATGGCTCTCAGAGTTGACTAGCCCAGATTGGTGCTGTTGCTCCAAGAGCGACTGACCTCTCTGCTGGCTAGCCCAGGACTGAGCCGAGCCTGTGCTTCAGGACTCACCTTTTATTGGCCCCCTGGTCCTGCTCATGCGCAGTGGGGGCCCGCCCTAATTAGGCACAGGGGGGCTTAACACAAGCTCATGCCCACTCCCTGGCAATTAGGGGCATCTGGTTGCCTTGTTACACTACAGCCTTCACTAGTGTCTCTACAACTGTGGTCCAGGTGGTAAATTGAATTATTTAACTTATTCCATCCTTAAGCTATGTGAGAGAAGTGAGCAATAGTGTTGCCCCCAGATGCAAGCAGAGAGGCAAAGGTTTCTTGCCTGGGTACTTGCATGGTGTTCTGAAAACTGACCCTGCCAGAGGGCTGAGTTTCTCCTAGCTTAGCTGAGCTTGTGATGTTACTACACAGATTACCTGTCACTCATAGCACTTCACCAGGTTTCTTTACAGAGTCACCCAGCACTTGTGCGAAGGTGCAATACTGTCTTACAGATGTTCCTCTCTTTTAAGAACATTTCTGAATTGGAGAAAATTTTGCCTAAGCTTTCTGAGAATCTACATTTTAGAGCAGCCAAAGCCATCTGCATCTCATAACCTACCCACTCCATAATAACCTACCCACTCCATAATAGCTATTAACTGCAGCATTGCATTCTGTTTCCCTACAAAAGTTGTGCCAAGTTTCCTCTTGATCTAGTTTGTATTTCTTCTGTATATTGATGGATCTGATAATTTGTTTTACACTGTTTTGGGTAGCACACATCTACAGACATTTCACTGAACTTTTGAATAGTTCAGTACTGGAATAGAAAAGAGGGAGGATGTCTAGGAAAAAAAAACCAAAACAACAACAAGAGCCAGTTTTTTAGGACTATAAGAAAGGAAGGGTAAAAGAGAATAAGGAATCTTTTAGCAAAATTAGTGATAAGTAAATAAGAGCATTTATTGAGTCTTGACTTATTTATTTGAGTCTTGACTCAATAAATGAGCCTTGACTGATGAAAATATTTAAAAAATCACTAAAACCATTATTTTTTTTCCCAAATCCCTTCTGAATTTCTGTGAAATTCTTTAAAAAATAGTTATCTTTTGAAACCTTATGTCACAACTGCATGTCACAGCTGCAGGAGGGTAAAGCACATCTCCAAACCCTCTTGCTTTGCCTTGCCTTGCCTTGCCTTCCCTTCCTTTCCCTTCCCTCTCCCTCTTCTTGCCTTTACCTTTTTCTAAAGAGCCCAGTCCCTAACATGCATCAATACCAACTCAGAATCAAAATATCAGACATGAAAGGAAATAAAGTCAGAAAAAATCAGAGGAAAAAGAATCAGAAAGGAGGGCTGAAGCCTTCTAACCCCAGCAAATACTTTTTGTGACAATTATAATTGAGTGAGTCTATGACCTCATTATTGTTCTTTATAGGATTAGTCAACTGGATCCTGGGGAATCTCCTGCAGATGTTGATGTACTTTCCTCCAGAAATCAGGCTCCTAGTTGCATACCCAGATCTTTTTCCAGAGTGGATCTAAGATATCTCCTTACACCTGGCAACCAAGGAGAGCTGTATTTACCAATACATCAATCAGGAAATGAAAACTACATTTGTTACTAAGTGAAGATTTTGGTCTTTTATTGAGCCCAGAAGGTGCAGACTTTTCAACAGCTTTGCTTGTTTTTATATAAACCAAAGCAAAAATCTCTTTTCATATGAAAAATATAAATAAATTCAGAGAACGTAAATTGTAACCCCTGTCACTGAAGTCAGGAATGTTATGTAATGCATTAAAAATGGAAACCTTTATCCAACAGAGATCAATATTTTATATAAACATTAAAATAGGTGTGGTTTTATTGCCCTCCACTGCTTTAATAATACAGCAGACCCCCAAGCACAATGGAGAGGGTAATTCAGCACGATATCTGCTCTATGTTGCTGGAATAGCTACCAAGAATAGTAATGTGATCTCAGCAGGTGAATTATAAAGCATATTCTGATTAATTTTCCCTTTTGAATAGCCATTTGGCAGATGAATGTGGCTAGTAAAGGGGAAAGTTAGTGGAGTGAACAAGTAACAGGGTACACTGTTACAATACAGTTGCTAACAATAGATTTGTGCCTATTTTGTATGAAGCCTTCTAGAAAAGAGTATTTTAGTAGAATTCAATTAACTACTTCACCTTCTGATGTCCCTTCTCTGAAGCTTGGGAAGTGGTACAGAGAGGAAACAAGGCCTTCATAAGTAACAACCTTTATAGTCTTTGAAATCCAGCTATTTTTATAGTTATCTTTGAAGGCTTTGTTTATTTTCTATAGTATTCCTTGAGGAGTTTCTCTATAAGTTTCCACTCAAGGTCTCTCAACCTCTGTACTAAAGTATTTCTCCTTTTTTAATTACCATCTTTCTGGGAAAGGAATCTTAATTTTCTAGTCCAATCTCCCTTACAATAAGCAAGGAAATCTTCATCTAGATAGTTGCTGAGACTCCCATCCAAATTGACCATTAGTGTTTCCAGGGGTGGGACATCTATGACCTCTCTGGACAACTTGTTCCAGTGTTTCACCATGCTCACAGGTAAGGATTTCTTCCTAAGATCTAGTCTAAATCTACCTATCTTTCAGTAATAGATACTCATCCTATAATAGAATCATGGAATGGTCTTAGAGATCACCTAATTCCAACCCCTCTGCATGGACAGGGACACCTCACAGGATCAGGTTGCTCAAAACTCCATCCAATCTGTCCTTGAACACTTCCAGGGATGGGACTTCCACAGCATCCATGGGCAACCCATTCCAGTGTCTCATCACCCTCACACTAAAGAATTTCTTCCTCTTATCTAAGCAAAATCATCCCTCTTCTAGATTAAAACCATTACCCCTTCTCCTGTGACCACATTGCCTTGTAAAAAGTCCTTCCCCAGGTCTCCTGTATCCTCTTCAAGTAATGGAAGGACACTATAAGGTCTCCCTGCAGCCTTCTCTTCTCCAGGCTGAACAAGCCCAACTCTCACAGCCTGTCTCCATAGAAGAGGTGTTCCAGCCCTCTGGGCATCTTTGTGGCCCTCATCTGGACTCATTCCAATAGGTCCATGCCTTTCCTGTGTGGGAGGCTTCAGAACTGGATACACTGCTCCATGTGAGATCTCCTGATAGCAGAGTAGAATGGGAAAGCTCCCTCCCTTGACTTCAGTCACACTTCTTTTGTTGCAGACCCAAAATAAAGACTGCTGCCAGCTCTGTAGGCCTACATTTGGCAGGACTCAGGGTAGATGATCCTAGGAAGACAAAACCAGCAGTGCTTTTCCTTGAAAAGCTGTATTGCAGTTTCAGCTGCTCTTACGATGTGTGTGGTAAGGGACTAGTATCACCTCTACTGATACTAGACTAAATAAAGTCTTTGGGGGGAAAGTTATGTATTCCAGGTTAAAAAAGTATTTGTCTAAAGAAATATTCTGCCAGTTTTCCCATTTTTGCCACTGACTTAGTTTTAAGTTACTTTTACTGAGAATGGTCCTCAATGAACATAATACTTTGTTTTATAGACTGTTTCTTATGATATTTTTATATGGACTTTTTTCAGCATCACTCCTTTGTATTCATATGATTTATTACAGGAAACAGAGCTTTTTTTAATTCTGAAAATTTTAAACAGGTTTTTCTTTTCCCTTTCTTTGCTTGTATAAGGATTACCATCTCAGAAAGTATATGGGAGAAAGAATAAAGAATATGGATATTTTGAGTTTTGAGTAGGGAAGTAGGCCAAAGTAAAGTGAGAACAGAACTTACTTTTTTTTTTCTTTTTTTTTTTTCACCAGCCCAGGATCACCATCACAGCATGAGAAAACAGGTATGGGAAAAGGTAGCAGTTTGGAGGGAAAATAAATAGAAGATTAGATTGAAGTAAACATCTGATATAATTAGTTTTCTTACCAATTCTTTACAGATGTAATTCCAAAGCTCTAAAAGTCAAAGGAGAAGAGTCAGAGCCACTAGCTGGCATTCATCCCAGGGACACAGCTATGTATAATTGGATTTTAGTAGTCTTCCTTTCCTGAAAATTGAACAAATGCAAACAAGAAGACTTTTCCCATACTAGACCTTTCTTCCGAACATTTTAGAAATCTAGAAGTTATCTGTTTTCTTCTGTTCTGGGTAGGGCTGTGTGAAGTGTTACATACATATCAAAAGCTAAAATCTTTAAGATCCAATTCAAACTTACATGAGGTACTTTATCTTTAATACAACATACATCATTCAGTGTGCAGGAACAAATTTCCTACAGATACATATGTTTAAATCTTAGTGGTTTACGTACAGGTTGGTCGTTCTGTTTGTTTTCATATTTGAACAAATAAATCTCTCATTGTCAAATAATAATTTGACCTCTTTTAATATGGAAACGTCTTCTCCTGACTGACATGTGGACTGTCTTTTGTCTTTTTTCCTGTATTCTGTAAACACATGAGTACTGTGAATTATTTCTTGACAAACACAGTGAGTGCAGAGAAGATAGATGATGTGTTATCTCTTCAAAAGGTGTTTAGAAACACCCTGAAAACCTGGAAAATCTGACCAGAGATGGTTTGATCTTCAACTGGACTGTATACATTATCCCAGAATACGTAGTCCTGCTTACAAATTATCTGTCTGGGTAAGGTACCACCATTGAATCTTGAAAAGATTTAGCAGTCTTTCTTTTTACAGCTTTTAATATTTCCATATGAAATGGTTTGTTAAACATGGAGAAATGACAACACCCACTTAGCCAATGACTACAAGTTTTGCCAAGTGGGTTGAGCCTTAAGACTATGGAAACCCCAATTCAAATACAAAGCCAATATCTGAAAATAAGGGGCCATACCAAACCCTTTTCCAAAAACACAAAGAACTCTCACAGATAATTTTTCTTAGTGAATCTAGCCTGTTTCAACAGTTCTTTGTGTGAGGCTACACTTCCAGGGATCAGAAATTTGTCTGGTAACTAAGAGAAAGCTACAAACTCATTGCTTCATTTTACCATCAGTGCCAAGGTATGTCTTACTAGATCCACCACACTTACTTTCTAGCAAATTTCCTTTCACACATTCTAAATGACCAATATAATATATTTCTGTCACTTGTTCTCATGTTTCTTCTATAGTTTCATAATCCATTTTTCAACTTTTTTTTAAAATACCAAATCCTACTTCTAATAAGTAAAAGTAGTTGGATATTTTAATTTATTTTTACTGAAAAGCAAAAGATAGAAATGGAATGGGTTTTTACAGCACAAATTTACATGACTATTTTTACAGATGCAAAGAAATGATCTGCAAATGGAAGGCAATATAGCACAGTGATATTCTTGTGTTTTCACTTTGCTAAGATTTGAGCATAAGATTCCTGGGTTCTCCTGTAGTAAATGAAAATATCACCAACAACCAAAACACAGCGAAGAATTGAGACTTTGACAGCTTTGCATTTAGGTTTGCATTTAGAACAGGAACCTCTGGAAATATTTCTATACAGATTTGACATCTTTATGAAAAAAAAAAACAAAATAAAACAAAAACAAACAAGCAAACAAAAAATAAAAAGAAAAAACAAAAAAACAGACAACCAACCAAGCAAAAAACCACAGACCCTAGGAACTGGAGTTCCCAACAGTAGGAACTGGAGTTCCTGCTACAGATAAGCGTATCTGTCAGGAAAAAAGAGATTGAATATTGTTCAAACTCATGATTCAGGCTAGATCAGGCCTAGGCAGCACCTGGGTGAGATGTAATATAGACGAAATTTTAAAAAGCTGGAGTCACTTCTTCAAAAGTGTCTTCTTTTCAAATGTCTTTTGTGTTGTTATAGGTCCATCCAACATATCTGTCACTTTAAACCTTATGATTGTGCAATAAATAATTAACTAAGCAGAAAAAAATAAAGAATCACAAAATTATCAGAGTTGGAAGGGACGTCTAGTGCTCATCTAGTCCAACTCTCCCACTAAAGCAGGACCACCTAGAGCACATTATCCAGAACTGGATCCAGGCAAGTTTTGAATATATTCACAGAAGGAAACTGTGCAATATCCCTGGTGAGCCTGTCCCAGTGCCTATTGTCACCCTCATAGGAAGGAAGATTTCCTCATATTTAAATGGAAATTCCCATGTTCCAGATTGTTCCCATTGCCTCCATCCTGTCACTGGAAACTACTGAGAAGAGTCTGGCTCCATCTTCCTTGCTCCCACCCCTTAGCTACTTGTAGATACTGACAAGATCTCCGCTCAGCCTCCTCTTCTCCAGGCTAGAGTCCCAGCTCTCTCAGCCTTTCCTCATAAGAGAGATGCTCCAATCCCCAGTCAGCATTGTTGCCCTCCACTGGACTCTCTCCAGTAGTTCCCTATCTGTCTTGAACTGGGGAGCCCAGAACTGGATGCAGTATTCCAGCTGTGGCTTCACCAGGGCAGAATAGAGGTGGAGGATGCCCACCCTTGACCTGCTGCTGGCCCCACTCTTTATGCAACATAGGATTCCATTGGCCTTCCGGGCAACAAGGGCACACAGATGGCTATCTAACTAATTTACTATCTATCAGGACCCCAGATCCTTCTCCTCTGAACTGCTTTCCAGCAGGTCCACCCCTAACCCATATTGGTGCTTGGGGTTCTTCCTCCCCAGATGCAGGACACTGTATTTCCTCTTGTTGAACTTTATCAGGTTCTTTTCTGCCCAGCTCTCCAACCTGTCCAGGTCATGCTGGCTGGCAATGAGATTATCTTAAAAAGAGTAAATGTGGAATTTCAGTGTTTTAATAGAATATATTTCCAAAATATTCGATTATGGTTTTTGAGAAACAGAAAGAGATTTTCATTGATTTTCTTCATTCTTACAGGGAGTGATAGAAAGAGGTTGTTACTACTATGTGGAGCTGCTATGTAGCACTGATTTTGCTATATCAGTGCACAAAGATCATAAATTCATTTCCAGCTTTCAAACTGTAATATCTCATGGGGGGGTTGTTTTCACTTGGGTTTTAAGAAACTGTAAACTCCTAAGAGCTGTGGGAGAGAATGAGAGAGGCACCTATACTGCTTATAGGTCACAATTTTTTTTTTTTAGAAGATATATATATATATATATACACGTGTTTTTTTCTGTTTTTCTTAATAGTAACAAAAAAGTGTCATATTTAAATGAACCACACAGCTGCTTAGGTCACAGGGTGAAAATGTAGATGCATTTTGAGAGGTCAGCCCATGTAGTAAAACAGATGTGTTTTATCTATCAGCATATTTGAAACCCCAACTGTGTGCATTTTTTATAGCAGAGGTAGATGTTGGATTCCTATAATTTTATATACACATAAAAATGATATATATCTATATACACATGCATGTGTCCTGTCTAAAAATGTAGCCTAGTCCTTTATGTCTAAATTGGATTCTACTGAATTTAAATAATGCCAAATTGAAGTTTCTCCAAAGTTGAATTCTGAAATTCCAGCTTCATTCTAAGGATGCTGAACAATACAGCAGTACAGTCCTCTCAAGCCCACACTGGCAACATCACAGAAGAATTTTCCCTAAAATCTCTCATTTTGGATTTTCATTTTTGTGATCTTTGTGGCTGAACTTTAGCTGAGAAGTATGGTAGTGCAAAAGAATTGTTTGCTGTAGATGTTTCTTTCTCTGGCAGCACCTTCTGTTATCTCAATCAGCACATGGCTTTTAGAACTGATGAAGCTGACCATACCCAGCATAGACAAGAATGGACTCCATGGGATTTCCCTGTACTCCAGCTTCAGGTGAACTGGAATGGTGAGACAGTGGAGAGGTGAGACGCTGGCAGAGGTTTCCCAGGAAGATGTGGTTGCCCCCTTCATGGAAGTGTCCAAGGCCAGGTTGGATGGGACTCAGAGCAACCTGGTCTGGTGGAAGCTGCCCTTGTTCATGGCAGGGAAGTTGGAACCTGTAGCAGGAAGAGCCTTTCTTGCTTCTGAGGCTCGACAAGCTGCTGGCCTCTCCATTGCCTCACACCAGAGTGAGCTGAGCTGCCCTCTGTGGGTGTGTGTCCCACCTTTATTGGCCCCCTGGTAATAGGGGGCCTGCCCTAACCAGGCACAGGTGGACTCCCACCCACTCTTTGGCAACTCGAGGCACCTGGTTTATCTTGTTTCTCTAAAGGAACCGGATTATCTTTGAGGTCCCTTCCAACTCAAGCCATTCTGTGATTCTATGATAATTATTATAATTTTCTTCTTAGCATCATTTGTATTACAAAAAATTTAGGACAGACTGTGATTTGGTACTATGTTGGTGGGCTATGGTCAACAATTATCTTAGGCAACTCTCTTCTGCTAAGAGTTGTGGAAATGGAATTATCTTAGAAATGTACTTGGCACCAATTATCTTAAAATGTCTGGTAAATATTTAGACATATAAATTGTACTCTAATAGAGCATAGGCATTAATGATATTTGGAGAAAAGGGCAAAGAAATAGCTATTAGAAAATCCCTCCAGAAATATTTCAAATAAGCATATTAAACTGATACTCTTTTGATTCTCTGTTAATGTACACCTGGCATAGTCATTACACCACTCAGCAGGAAATTCACAGTGCTCCCATAGTGATTAAGTGGTGCCTGACACCTTCTGCCTGGATGTTTGATGTCACAGTTCCATAAAGGGGAAGTGGGAAGAAACAGGCTTTGTCTTTTCACTTACTTACAGTGTTATGGAAGATTTTACCATATTTTCTGGAGAATAAAACAAACAATACAAAAAAAAAAACCCCATCTCCATCAGAATATATAAAAACCATCACAGCCTCAACGTATGCATTTGTTTAAGTGATATCTCCCCTTTTCCCCTTTTTAAACAAACCATTGGTTTTGTATTTTCAAATTTAGGACAAAAAGCAGTTACACAGAGGGCAGGTTGTGGAAGCTACAAAGCATGGTCATGGATTTGCCCACAGAAACTGAGTAAATTGGTCGAAAAAACCCTAGCATTTTTTTTTTTTATAAGTACCTTCTAAAGTTCCTATTTTAAAACAATAACAGTGGAAACATGATTTGCATACAAGTTTTCAGTGTTTTAGGATTTATAGGTCTGTCTTATTGGATACTTTCTTGTGGACACTTGCAAATCTAAAATTCATGTATGAGCTGGTGCACCCAGACACTTTGGAGCAAGCTATTTTTCTGAGCAAACTCACTAGAAATGATTGAATTTCCATTCAGGGATGCCAGAAACACTTCTCCCTTTTCCTAAATACTGTAAGAGTGCAATTTTGAGTTATGTGTCTCAGTATGCAGTAGAAGCATATTTTGCCAGTGAATTTCTGAACCTGAGCTTTTCCCATATCAGTTTCAGTCTTTTATTAGGAAGATATGAAGTTGTAATGCAATAAGCAGTGTAAATTTAATACAAGGTGTGTCCGGCAACTGCTTTCTTGCATTCCCCAAAAAGTTTGGATATCATCACTGGAACTTTTTCTGCAAAGATTTAGGTATCTACACCAGGGACTGTGGTGATGCCACTAGTTTCTTGAAAATCCTGCATAGTTTACTGACTTTCCTCAAAATGTGGTAGAGGGTGACATGGTGTACATATAAACAGGAAAGTTGTTTATAGTCAGAAAAGGCAGATACTTCAGAATAACTGGAGAAAATCTCTGTTGCCAATTGATGATCACCCCAGAGAGTTCAGGGCTTAGGAGTTTGACTATGAATTTCTTTGGGAATAATTTTTTGTGGAGAAATTGATACAGAATGTTCACAGACATTGGGACCGATTCTAGGGGAGTGCAATCTATGAAGATAATTGATTTATATATAGCAAGCAAATCTCAGAAGGGATTTCATCATGTAAGTGGTATAACTGAGCAAATATAAAAAGACTTCTCAAGTTTCTCTTATCCAAAAATTCAAGACCCCTTCACCCACTTTTGTGAGTGCAAGGTGGGATGAAAAGTAAGGAATGGCAGGAGAGATGCAGCAGTAGACCCCCTCTAAGTGGGACTCTCTGGGCAGCCCACAGAAAAGCTCTGGGACCTCTCTTCTGCTCTCAGATCAGCAGCAAAGTGTCTGCCCATCCATGCTCATCCATGGGCTTCTAGAGGCAAAGTCAGGGAACTGGTGTCTTGAATTAAAAAACTCCAAAAGAAATGCAGCTGTAGAGAAACATTGTCAACCAGGTGCCTTGAGTTGCCAAAGAGTGGGTGTGAGTCCACCTGTGCCTGATTAGGACAGGCCCCTATTGGGCATGAGCAAGACCAGGAGGCCACAGAAGGTACCTCAGCTCACTCTGGTGTGAGGCATGGAGAGGCCAGCAGCTCGTTGAGCCTCTGGAGCGAGAAAGGCTCTTCCCGCTACACTTCTACCCTGTGGTGGCTGGAGTCGTGGAAGAGACCAGCTGCTCGTCGAGCTTCAGGAGCAAGAATGGCTCTTCCCGCTACATGCAGCCACTGTGAAAGACACAGCCCTTACATACTAGGGGCTTACTAAGGGATAAGTGTAAGTTGCCATTTCCTTCTCTTGTTTCCTAAAGGTAGACATCTGAACTTTTAACACTGAGGATTCCAGTTAATTTTCTTCTTCTGTTCTCTTTTTAGATTAAACAAATCCATTCCTTTCTTCACCTCATTTTCTCAGCTTACCAAGAAAAATAAAACCAAATCAAACCAGAAAATTCATTGGAAAAAATTACATTTGCAAGGACCTGAAAATAATGGGACATCTTCAATGAAACAAATATAATAAAGTGCAAGTATGTGGAACAAAAAAAGTGACAAATCATGCCTCAGAAGTATGGTGTGTTTTACCAGGAGCTGTCATCTGATAACACCAGCTTTCAGAAATATGTGGGATTCCCCATATCCAATAGATCAGTATTCAGTAAAAACACAGTAAAAAGATTTGCCACATAGCACTGAGAATGACATTCCATCAGCCTCTCTCTAGATCAGTGTTTCCCAGTTGGCCTCATTTCTTGTCTGCTGTTTCACAATTATTTGTAATATGTTAAATGCCATTGAAATCATTCTACCATGAAATGAATTCTTACTTCTGTGCTGCCACTCTGAAGCTGTGGCAATGGTTATTTGAACTAGTAAGATAGCGAAAAATGTCATTACCTGTTAATATTCAGTATGAAAGTTTTCCTGACATACCACATCATATACCAACAAGTTTTAGATGTATTCAATTACAAAACCATGCATATTTTAGACAAATAATGGGAACTTCTGAACCTATTAAATGTCTAGTTACTTGTAAAGCACTGTACCTCTGTCAGTTCAGGACATATCATATTGTTTTCAGAGCATTAATTGGTTTTCATCAAGCTGCAGGAAGCAATAAAAATCTCTTTTGAAGCCTAGGAAGCATTTTCAAATTGTTATTTGCAGTAATAATGTTCAACAAAAGGATCCATTTTGACAAAAATGTTCTCATAATTCAGCCAGCTCTATTTGTTTCTCTGATTTGTTGCCCATGATCATACAGTTAGTTATGTTGCTTATTATCTTCTTGGAAATCTTTCAAGATATAGACAGGGTAGTACAGCTGATATGATATGATGCTATAGCACGACTGCAAGAGAAGATGCAATCTTCTTCCCAGCTCTCATTAATTTATAGTATTGAGCACTGAAACAGGTGAAGTCTGGGAATGAGAGTTCATGCTGCCTCTGCTTATAAGGCAAAAACCTCTGCCTGAGGAGATGTGTTGTAACCTGACCAGAAGTGCTCACCCACAAAGAGCAGCATAAAATCCTGCTTAGGCTGGAGTAAGAAGTGAAGAAAAGTGTTGTGTAATTCAATATCTTCATATTCAAAAAGAAAGAAAAATCTCCACCCAGAAGGAGAAAACTTAATATATTTATTTCAGATTAATTTTTTTTTTCATTACCTTCACTAAGATTTCACAATGATACATCAATAAAATATCAGTTACTTTTCAGCCTACCAAGGTGTCAACTTCATGCAAGTAACAGGTTTGTGGCACTTGTAATAAGTCCATAAACTACCTGCAGTTAGTAGCAGGGCTCAATTCCTATTTCTTCATGAATGATGAAAACTTTTGAATGATAATGAAATTAATTGAGCATTTGCACTGATGTTCATCATATTGCTAAGAAGTTCTCTAATTGTGTGAGATGAACCCCTCCCTAGGGGCACCCATTTCCCTCTATTGATGACTGGATTATCCAAGTGACTGACTCCACTATAAAATACTCCACAATAAATCTCTTAAGTGGGCAAAGGTAAATTTCACTTTAGTGCACTAAGGTTTTAACCCAACAAATTTATAATCCAACAACACTAAAATGTTTGTGGTGCTCTGATTCTGTCACATTGACCTAATTGTGTTGATAGTGCTTTAGAAATTTGTGACAGTCTTTGAGTCCTAACTCCACAGTAAACTGTAGGGACCATGATAGCAGCTTTGGCTGCCTTTCTGACACCCATTCTGGCATCCAGGGTGAATTTCAGTAACTATCAGTTTAATCAGAAAGGATGGAGAGCTATACCACACTACCACAGAAGACAGTCTGGTCTTTTGGTCTCCTGTGGGAGCTGAAATAAATCAGGCATAAATAAATCAAATCCTTTCAGGCACAGGGGAAGGTGACTCACAGTCTCCTACCTGCTTCTTTGACAAAGCGCAATGAGCAAAGGATTTACCTTTGATAAGATTGTCCAATTGCAATTAGAAGTAAAGGAAGGAAATAATAAGTAAAGAGATAGTTCCCACTACCCATTGTATAGAGATATTTGGACAAATAGGTCTGTGGAGGAAACTCGTCCCTCAGCAGGTAAATAAGGCAAAATCATAGTTAGTTTATGCATCCTGACTTTGTATGTGATAATCTTATGCTGCTCAGCATCATAGGACTCAGGTGACAGTGGGACATTTCAGAACTGCAAGGATTGTTAAGCTATGCAACATTACAGGATTTAAGGCTCACATGATCTTAATGTACCTCTAGCATTAGATGATACAGGAATAAAAGTTTCAAGGATTTACACTTTGGACTTGGACACACATCATTAGCTATTTTCTTCTGTTCCACTATACTCTGCATTGCAATAAGCTAAGAAGGTGAAGATATATCACATGTTCTTCACAGTGCAGATGGTTGAGAGCAAAAAGCTTGGAGCTGAAACCAATCTTTTTGTCTTCTTGTAAGGATTTTTAGATTAAGGGGTTGAATTCAAGCCTACCTCTGATTTATATGTATCTTACATATATAATATAAATAAATAAATACAAATATAAATGTAAATATAAATGTAAATATAAATATAAATATAAACAAATATATAAAACCTATATGTTTCTGTTATTGGTAGCTTCCCTTCCAGAAGATTAACTGCCTCTGGCAAGTGTACAGTTACAAACATACAGAGCTAATAAATATGTCATTTAGCCTACCATACTATTTTTGAAATAAACCATCCTAAGAAATATTTTTTAAACTCCAGCAGCTGTCATATTTTTTGTCTGAAAATAGGAGCCACTAGGGGCCACCATACACCTCAGAAAAATGAGTTTTCTTACCCAGGGGGTGATAATTACAGTTGAATGTAACTGGGTTCACTTTTCTCATGGAATGCATTTGCAGAATTTTCAAAGAAAAGGTTTACTTGTTCAGTTAGGTTTCCCTTTCTATCTCACTCATTTCCTATGGCACAGTTGTGCATATATATATATGCCTACAGACAGAACACTGGGAACACTAAATGATCACCTCATTTCAGGAAGGGTGCTTTTTCTGTGAATTACTTTGGGATAAAATGAACTGTGTTCAGCATTAGTTTTAAAAATTATGAAAAGAGAGAAAGTACTTTTCTTTGTGTTTTCAAATAAGTTCCTTTTGAAGAGGAGACTGTATAATTTTACCAAGGAATCATTTATGCCAAAGTCGTAATTGAAGTTGTGATGCATCACAATTGGTTTCATTGGAGCTAGCTCTTTATCTAAGGTCTTTAGCTTTTTTTAAGGAAAATGCTCTGTTCAGTCACTCAGCTGTCTGCTAAAAATGCATACAAATGTCTGCAGGAATCACAGCAAAGATGACATTTAGAAAAGTAATCTTGTTTCTTTGACAAAGGATGTATATAGATAATTTCCCACCTATACCCCTTCTCTATATCCATACATTAATCCAGGTTGAATAGTAATTGACAATACAGAGCATCCTGTAAGACTGAGACCTTTGTTAGAGTGAGAAACAAGAGAACCTTGAAATCCTGAATGGAAAGCGTTTGCTTTAACCAGTAGATCATTTAGATTTATTACTCACACTCACATGTAGCTAGTTGGGTACTTGGACAGATGTTCAGTCCGTATGTGCATTGATAATATGATTCCAGTGGATCCAGCTAAAACTTCTGAACAGATTACCCCTACCTAGCCAGTAAGATTCATGGTTACCTTCACATTTAACGTTGGTTTCATATAAAAATTTAAAGCTATATTAACACATTTCTAACACAAGTTACCAGAAGTCAGAGTCCAACTGAAATCTTTTTTTCTTTTTCCTGTTTCCATTTGGGATATTCTGTACAGAACACTGTGTTTTCCATTCTTAAATGCTTACATTTAGGGTAAGCTCTTAGCCAAAGTGGAAGGATTTAAAATATGGATTTATACCAATTAATATTTCTCAGTCGGAACTTGCATCACGTGGCATTCACCGGTGCAATACTGAGACTCCCGTGAAACTGAGATTGGATCCTACATTTTTACTTCCCTTTGATATACCAAAGTAGCTCCTTAGCTACGAGCATCCTTTGTTTGTCCTGCTTATTCCTTGATCTCTGTGTTTAACCAGATGAAGAACCTCTGCTGCTTTTCTGAATGAATGGCTGCTAGGGCCATTCTGGAGCCTGGACTCAAAGCAGAGCTTTTTAAGGAGGCATTATATGCAGTTGCTCTTTGATTCACACTTGCAGTGCACATCAGTTTCAGACTCTGGGCTGCTCCTTCAACAGTGTGAGATAATCAAGCAGGGTGTAAACTTTTTTTCAGTGTTTCTTTTATTTGTCCTCATTTGAAAGCAATTTAAAGTGTGACGGTACTGAGAAATGTGACCTCATATTGAAGCTCTTGGCCACTAAGGTGTTCTTATAGCACTGATGTTCTCTGTAATGGCATCATCCACACATTCATAATCTGTGCCCTCACAGATAATATTCAGTGGTTTATTATAATGATAGCAGACTGCCTCCAGGAAGAGTGGACGATTCATGGGAGGGATAGAGATAAAATGGATGCTCTTTCTTTTCTGAAAAGTCAGAACCTCAGTGTAGGAGGACAGCATAAGAATAGGAAGTGTTAAATTATTGCCAAGCATAATATGTCAGGACAATTCTGGACTGGTGGATTTTGGCAAAGGATGCAGATCAATATATAGGCCATAAGCAAGGATAGCAGAAGCATTTATGATTTATTACAGAGTAAAACTGAGCTCTTCAGTGGGATAGTACCATCTATCATAAATAGTGTCCTGGTTTTTTTGAAAGGATGTGGCAAAATCTCAATATAAGTTATTCTGTTCATACATGTGGAGCCACCTTCTTATTCTTATTCCTTTGTTCTTAAACACACTGTGTGCTAGAAATTTTGCCACCCTAGCTGAGTGCTTTCTCTAATTACTAAACCATAAACAATAATCAGCAACACATAACCACCCTTCTAGTGCCAAATTTGACATTCAGCAGTATCTCACTGTCAAAGGGATACTGCTTTTAGCAACAATTATGACTTGTGGTTTATGTGTTCCTCAGATTAAAAAAATGCTGTTAATTTATGGATTCAATAGGCAGGAAATCTGTAGCTCCAGGACAAAGTGGCTACGTCTAAAATTGGCTTTGTTTGCTTTTTTCTGGTGTTTTTGTTTTCAGTGTAAATATCTTTCATCATAAATCTATATCTAACTTTTTAAAAATGGTTCATGTGATGTATTTCTGAGTTCACCTTCTAAATAGTAGGGCTGAAAAATTATTTATCTTCTCATGGTTTAGATTTGGAAAATGTAGTTCTAACTTTTGCTTTAGACAGTTGCTTACTTACACAAAGACACTATTTTCTGAGACCTAAAATTATTACAGAATTTGGTAAAATTTCAGCAAGTTTTATTCTGGGGGTGAATCACAAAGTTGAAATATTTATTTTATGACCTCACAGCATGTCCATAGTTGTTAGACCTCTTGCAGTTTTTCCATATTTTGTTCATAGTATTTGTGTTTTTAAATGATGAAACTATAATTCTAGAAAGTTTTTGGAGAGTTTTAAAAAGTAAAATCTGTAGTGTAACAAGGCAACCAGGTGCCCCTAACTGCCAGGGAGTGAGCATGAGCTTGTGTCAAGCCCACCTGTGCCCAATTAGAGTGGGCCCCCACTGCGCATGAGCAGGACCAGGGGGCCAATAAAAGGTGAGGCCTGAGACACAGGCTCAGCTCAGTCCTGAGCATGCTTTGCAGAGAGGTCAGTCGCTCTTGGAGCACTGTATTACTTTCATTGTGCCACTAGCGCTCCTCACCCTCAAGGTGAGGCTCTGGTGGTGCAGCTGGCTAAGCCGCAGTACTGCACTGCCGAGGCCCCGGGTCCGAGACTCCTCAGAGCGTCTCAGAACTCACCTTTTATTGGCCCCCTGGTCCTGCTCATGCGCAGGGGGGGCCCACCCTAATTAGGCACAGGTGGGCTTGACACAAGCTCATGCTCACTCCCTGGCAATTAGGGGCACCTGGTTGCCTTGTTACACTAAAAATCTGAATTTGAAATCAAGCTAAATTAAGCTGACATGTTTGTTGATTGCTTTTTATTGTTCCAAGGGAGAAAACCACATGGATTTCATATGATGTTAAAGTAAGAGTTCCTCCCACTCCTGAGGAAATAACTGGAAGTTTACTCACTGTGCTATAGTTTTATTTATATTATTTCCAAGGGCACTTTCCATACAGTGCAGCTACCTGCAGACTTCTTTTTGAGATAACATTTTCTCAGGATATAATTTTCAAGTCATCTTTTATTTCCCTTTCATATTAATGTATAATTTTAGCTAAAACCAACAGGACTTTTTTCTTTCTTTCCTCTTCTCAGATCACTTACTTTCCTGTTATAATCTGTTTTCCTCCTACTGACCCTGAAACTTACCTGTCTGCTTTTAACTCTTTTAGGTCTTCTGGACCATCATTCCATGTTCCTATTAGCTTCTGGTTTCTGTATTACAACAGGTGCACAGATTTGAGGATCAAATCATCAGTGAGGATCAATGCATCATTTTACACACGTGCCCCCACTATAACTCTTTGGCACAGTGTTTCACTGTGACCCAACTTCCCCCCTCCATCTCTGTACCCTCCCTTTCTCCCTCACTGTCAGAGCTGTTTCTGATGGGTGAGATGACCCCCTGACCCATGTACAGAAAGCTGGAACTCCCTTTATGACAATCCTAGAAAAATATTCTTCTTTCGCAATTCCTAGAGGAAGTGTATGAGTTACAGTAACGGGGGGTAAGGGAGAAAAATTCTGACTGTTGTTTCTGTTGTTTCTACCGCTGGATATTTTGGCTTCGAGGAGGTGAGTTACTGTATTTTAAGGAAAAAGATACTGTGCTATTCTGAGGAAGAAGTTAAACAATTTAATTTCTTGTTTCCCTGTATATAGATGTGGGAGACTGTCTCTGTGGTCCTCTGGATTCAGAACATGGTTAGCAAAACTTCCTTCATTTGAGGGTTTATAAGGTTCTACTTTGGTCTAGAATAAAACGTACATTGACTTTTCTGAGGTTCATTTACCTGTTTTGCTTGTGACCACATCTCAAACACAGATGCAGGGTGCCTGCAGTGCAGTTGCCTCCTCACACTCTGCTGGGATAGATGCCTCTTCCCCCACAGAGGTAGGGAATTCAGCAACACTGACACTTCTACCCTGTCTGCACCCAGCCCCAACCCTGAAAGCCAGGCTGGAGCCACCTGTCCTGGGGGGGAACTACAGGGCACCAGGGTCTACTGCAGGGACCTGTGCTCCTCAGCTCCTCAGCAACTTCTGTGTTTTACCATTAATGAGCTCAGCAGACTAAGAATGAGCTGGTAATGTAATTTCTGTGCCCCTGTCAGAGAACATTTCTAGCACTCATAGCAAAGGAAATCTGCGTAGCAGATGCTGAGATGTGTGTGCTACATTAAATGCTAATGAGATGTCTTACTGTAATAATTGGACATGGAGTTTCACCTCTGGTACATTAACATGTATCAACATCACTTCCCAGTTTTAGTTAGGAATGAGGCCCTGAAAGTTAACTGTTTTTCTTTATATTTTGGAGAGCAGGTGAATCTGAGATCTGGATCAGCTGTGCCCTCTCATTCTGTAAGGTGAAAACTTCAGCATTTTTCTCCCTTTTTCCATCTCAACCTGCATTAATCAAAATTGTTTTATCAGTTATGTACCATTACGGGCATCCTTGCAGCCAGGTTTACGCAATAACTGCTAGAGCAGGAGGCTGTGACTGACATGTCCTGCCTGCGGATGCTGTGCCCTACATCAGCTTGACTGCTGGTGGAAGATGGGCAACTGGGACCCATCAGGTACAGCTGTCATGTCCTAGCAGCCAGTAACACAACCTCTCCCAAGAGAAAGAGATACTGTAGTGTTATTTGATTCAGGAGAACAGGACTGCTTTGGCTGCTCCTGCATTTAAGGAGAAATAAATCGCAGGGCTCTTTCAAATGTCTGCAGGTCCCTGAGAAAGAAGATATAAGATAGACAAAGACAAGATTAAATATCCTAATGCAAAAAGCATGAAGGCAAGGCAGGGAGAGAAAATAACAGAACAATGACCTCTTTTCATGCTTTTTCCCCCTGTGTTATGCCTATATGCACATATAAATTATGATATTCTGTACTGATTCTATACTTTTTTCTAGAAGAAACCACCAGCAAGTATGGCTGACCAGCAAGATTATAATCTTTATGGCTATGATTATTGCTTACAGCATCTGCTTTATGCTATGTGAACTCATGTGACATGATTTTAAATGAGTGCTAAAAGTAGCACTAAGATACTGTATATTTAGATAACAGTAAATAAATAGAAATATGAAAGACAGAAGAAAATAAATGACACACAGGCAAATAAAAAATCCACTCACAGAGTTCTAGGTCTTGACACCCCAAATTGAAAACAAATGTTGCTGCTGTGAAAAATACTAAGCTAGTGAAATTCTGCTGCTGAACACCATGTTCATGTAACAAGCTGTTGAGATGGCCTGATCTTCTTATCCCTTGGGGGGAGAACTATGATTTCTACACATTTTGCCTGGCAAACATACATTGTTGTGTACATGAACACATATGTACATATGTACACTCATCAGTGCTTTCAAGGATTGCATACATTTATATTTTTTATACCAGGCTAATTTTAATGCAACAGAGTGACATGAGAATTTCCTTCTCAATTAAGAAATTGCTGTGTAGTTAGAGATTAAATAAAAAGGTGTTTCCAAGGGTAAATTTGGCCTGAAGATAATTTTAGGCTAACAAATTCTACACATTGCATGTTGGTCCCAATCAGTGTTTACATTCCCTGGGTTAAGGTAACATTTCCTAATAATCTATTTAAAAGGACCAGCTACCAGCATTACACTGGGAGTGGGATATGAATATGACTTAAAGAACACACATACATGAATACAAAGTAGTCAAATGGGACCACCTTCTGCCTTAAACAGTACTGAAGCAGGAAAATGCATGGGAGAAAATAATTAGACCCTGAGGTTCTCCATTTGATCTGTCTATACAGAACATGGTACATGTATATGTTTGGCAAAGGCAGCAGTAATCCTAGACTCATTGCCCTGGTTCTGACACCTCTGTGGTTATGAACTTAACATGTGGTATGTGCTTCTTAAAACAATTCTGCCATTGTTAAGGTCATTTGCACAGACAATGAACAAATTTGTTGGACTATGCACATTGTGCATGAAAATTCAGTCTCTAAGGATTTAATCTTTGTGTTTGCCAGAATTTGAAGTATTTCCAGTACATATGAGGACTTTCCACAATTGTAAAACATCTAACTGTGGGTATTGGATAAACAGGAGAGAAAACAAAATCTGTAAATGCTAAAATTTCCATTAACAGAATTGAAATCTGTGAGTAAACGTGTCTGGGAAGACAAAAAGTATGTCATAAATTATTTCATATCCAAAACCAGCTTTTTTTTTTAACATGTAGTAGATTTGTGGCACATACAAGACAATATCCCTTTGTAGGAATAACAGGTATAAACCTACAATAAACCTACTTATCATAACAGGAAGAACATTTAATAAATGTCACAAGTCTTGTTTCACACTTAAAATTTCAAGGTTTGTTGCTGCTTTCGGTTGCTGATATAACCACATCAATTGCAGTTCTGTGACACCAGAAGTCACTGTGCAAAAAAACCACTGAAAAAACAAAGTGATTTTGAAAGCAAAGGAAAACTGCACGACCTCCTGCTTTCAGGCTTCAATTTAGGGGAATAAGCTACTGCTCTTACTCTATTTGATATGGAAATGTCTTTAAAGGTGTTTGTTGGGTCTGTGTGGAGGAGCCTTAGCAGCAGAGGGAGTAGCCACAGGGATGGTTCCTGTGAGAAGCTTCTGGAAGATTCCCTGGGTCCAAGTTGGACCTGCTTTTGGCTTAGGCAGAGCACATCAGTGACAATGGATGTGCCTCTGCAGTTACCATAGTAGAGAAGGGGAGAAATAACTGCAAGGAGGCCGACAATGGAGAGGAGTGGGACATGAGAGAATTGTACACGTAGATGCCAAGTTCAGTGAGGAAGGAGATGGAGGAGGTGCAGGAGAAGAGGTTCCCCTGCAACCCATTGTGAATTTGACAGGCTGTCCCCTGCAGACTTTGGAAGATCATGGAGGGGCAGATCTGGATCTGCAACCACAGAGGAGGCTGTGTCAGGGGAGGTGACTGTTCCCAAAGCATCCATGACCCTGTGGATCAGTCTGTGCCTGAGTGGTGAGGGAGCAGTTCCTGAGTCTGCATCTGTGGGAGTGACTCCTGTCAGAGGGGCTTGTGAAGGGCTCTCTCTCATGGCAGGGACCCCAAGCTGGAGCAGGGGGCAGGTGTGAGAAGTTCTCCTCCTGAGGAGGAAGGAGCAGCAGAGATATGTGTGATGAACTGACAGCAAACCCCATTCCCCACCCTCCTGCCCCACTGAGGGGGAGGAAGTAGAGGAATTGGGAGCAAAGTAATTTGGGCCTGGGAAGAAGGGAGGAATGGGGAAAAGTGTCTCTGTCATGCTCTGGTCTGATTGGTGAAAAACTGTTTTGTTTTGTTTTTTCCCCAAGTTGAGTCTGTTTTGCCTGGGATCCTTATTTGCTGAGAGAACCCTCCCTGTCCTTGTCTGGACCCATGATCTCTTCATATTTTCTCCACCCATCCTACCAGGGGTGAGGAGAGCAGGTGGCTATGTGGTGCTTAGTTGTTTGCTGGGCTGAAAGCACAACAGAAGGAACTCTTCCAAATCAATGCAACCTCCTTTCTACTAATTTCCTATTTGACTTTTATAACTGGTGCTGTAACAACATTAATGTAAAGTCCTCATGCCTTCAATCTTTCTTTAGGAAAAGGATCATTACTCCATTTTTACAAATGAAGAAACTTTGAAGAAGTTCAAAGGCCAGGTCAGTAGCATAACTAAGAAAAATTTTGTTTTCACTGCAGTTGTAGTAGCCTCTCTGATTGATGAGAACAAATGAAAATTGTAACTGAAGATGTAATGGGATTATGCCTTCATCTGGGAATTCAAATTCTTACAAGTATTTTGTTTTAGCTAATTAAATTTGAAGCACTTAATCCTGAGGTGATAAAGCAAGAAAAACATGATGCACAGCTACTTAGAACAAAAGTTACCTGAAGTCATTAAGCATCTTTCTCTTTGCTCTAAAAATTCCTTTGTATCTGTATTTATGCTGCTGTAACTACTCAGGTTTTTGGGTCTGAGTGCCCAGGTGCTCACTTTTCCTCTCCTCCATGGCAATGTCACCCCTGACCCTCTGTGTAGTTCCTGTCAGTTCAAGCACACAGCAAAGAAAGTGAAACCTTGATGCCTGCTCCCTCACCCCAGTACTTTTCTTGTTCTCTTCTTTTTTCAAAGTGTGCCTGGATTGTGTTTCTGTTCTCAGAATCATTCACACATTTTTACGTGGAATAGACATTGAATAAAACAAAATTTTTTTTCCATCTTCTGATCCCAAGACTTAGATCCCAGTGGTTAGTACTTCTTTTTTAGAAGTAGTAAAATGTGAATTTGTCACTTCTTTAGATAAGGAGCAGACTCTTGGCTCATCACCTTATAGGTAAGTGCTCTCACCAAGAAGCTACTCTTGCTTCTCTTGGACAGAGAGTACCACTTCTTATTGCTTTAACATCAGTACCTTAGAAAAGAGTGCATTTTTGACTAATCTAAATCCTGGAAGGAGGAAAAGCCTCTTCCAGTCCCTGAGTCATATATTCAAGCACTGGAGAAGGATATGATTTCAGTCCTACCTTCTGCAGTGTTACTCAAGAGGCATAGGTAGGTCCCTGGTCACTGTTATTTTGAGGAGCTGCTACTGTGATTCTTACCCCTTATGAATTTTCAAGGTCTAATTCTGAGGAGCCACCTAAAAAACAGTGTTAGACTGGTAGGAACAGATAAGCCCTTTAAGGCTAAAGTATCTAGGAAGAAGGAGGGCAGCCTGATCTGGCTGGGCCAGAAAGACAGTGGCTCTCTCTTCCAAGAAGGCACATAGAGAACTGAAGCTCTCCAGCATCACTGCAGAGCCTTGGAAGAAGATCACAGAAAGAACTAAACCATGCACATGAGCACTTAGATTTAAGGACATGAAAGAGAGACACAAAAATTGACTGTTTGATCTTTATTATTATCCCAGCTTTACAGAAAAATGGTGTTGGACAAGGTTTGCAGAAGTTGTGTAGTAATTCTAATTTTTCCCTTTTGTGCCCCAGGAGAATCTGTACATATGCTTGTCTAATTTGCTTGTAAAGACATCAAGTAATTGGAACAATATAACCTCCTCATACATTTTATTCTTTTTATCTTTCCTTATTTCTAGGAATTTCTTCCTAGCGGCTAACCTGAATCTCTTTGTAGCTGAAATCCATGTCATCTTGCTCTTGTGCATGAACCCAGAAAATGTTTTTTTTTTCTTGCTTCTTTACAGAGTAATGTGAAACAGTTTGTACTGTGTTCAGGACTATTATGATATCCTTCCTCAGATGTCCTTTCTTTAGTCAAAACAAGCCTATATTCAATCTTTTAGCTCTAATTCAGATTTAATAACTCTCAAATCAGTCTCATTTGTCTTCCTCAAGACAGATTGCTCAAGATAAGGCTGTAGCTATACTGAATTGACTGAAGAATTACTTTTTTTGCTTACATATCTCAAAATGCTCTATGATTCTAGTACATCAGCATGATAAGGTTGACTCGTGTTAGCTCCACACATGTCAAAATTCCTTCACAAAAACCAGATGACAGCTTGTTTTACAGAGGTGTTAATTCTGTTAAGTATTCCTTCATGAGTGTAAAATCTTGTATTTATTCTTATTGTTTCCTACGTTTAAAGACTATTTCACCAGTCTGCCAAAATCAATTCCTAATTCTTCTTCTGGTTATTTTGTCATCTTACTGTCTCTTCAAATTGTCTGTCATCTAGGTTCCCAAAGAAATATTAAAGAGAACTAGAATCAAAACCAAACTACTACAAATGCTTCTATCTTGCTGGACATGATGTTTTGAAATTGAAACTATGACTTGAAGGTCAGATTTCATTTGAAACTGAAGAAGCAGGGAGAGTTCTCTATGGAATTTCTGTCTGACTCTAAATTAATGAGAACCATGTTAAATGTGGCACTTTGCCAGACTGAATTATCACAGCTCAGATTGTAACTGGAATTAAAGATCCAAAAGTACAGATAGGATTTCTGGGAGATGCAGACTTAAACACATGCAAAGTTTATGTCAGTTTGCATTAATCTGCAGAAGTTACTTAAGTGGGGCTGAAAGTACAAAAAAAAAAAAGCAAGGTGTTGGTACACCAGGCACACTGGGTGGTGGGATAAGCATCTGGAAAACAGATTCTGTAAAATAGAAATACTCAGCTCAAACAGCAAGAAGTCACAAAAGCAAAGTGCACGAGAGATGGAAACATGCAGACTCAAATGACCTCTGGAATTTGGAAAAAGCTGTAAGAGCATTAGGAAATGTAACCACTTAAGAAAAGTTCACAAAAGGCAGCAAGAGAAGTAGAAGCAGGAAAACAGAGAAAAGAGGGGAGTGGAATGTGACAATTCAAAGCACAAAACCAAAAAAAAAACTTTGTAGGCATCCATCTCACCTTTCTTCAGTAGCTGAAAAAGTGAATTATATCTTCTAAGCTAGATGCCTCAGTTCCTTCTGCAATCAGTGATAAGAAATAGACATCTCCATAGAAAAAGGTTAAATAAACCTACAACCTGGGACACAGGCAAATGGGGGACAGGGAAATGTGGAGCCCAGCAATACCATACCTATAGTGGGTAAGGCAAATAGGGAACAATTATTCATATTAGCAGTTGCCATAGAGTGACAGATTTCAGAAACTACAGCAGAAAGGGATGAGAAATGCAACTGCTTGTCAAAATTTAAATTTGGGAGCTACAGAAGTAGAAAAACATTTGTAAATGTGCTGCTATGGTGTCCAGAGGAATTTGCAAATGATGGTCAGACATGTTTAGTTGTGCCTAAAGCCCAGAGAAAAAAGTAATGCAATCTTGAAAGATAAGATACCCAATCTGTGGAAGATAGGAATCACATTGTGAGTACCACAGTGTTCTTGTTCCTTCTTCTTGAAACATTTAGCACTTATCCCTGTTGGAAATGTCAGACAGTACAAGATGGAACTTTGATCAAATCCAGTGTGGCTGTGTTGGTGTCTTGAGACTGGAGAGAGCAACAGTAAGAAAAATAAACTTACAAGTGTTTGGGGAGTTCAATAGTCAGGGCCCCCCAGGAACAGCCATTTTCTGTTTGCAATAACACAATTTTGTGTTGTGAAGGAAGTTAATGGGTTATACATAGCCCTTAACACTTCAACAAGCAGGAAGTGAATAAATTGAGCTGGTTGGATCCAGAGCAGGAGTCCAAATCGAGATCAAGAAGTCTGGTCCCATCATAAAAAACTCTTTACTTGAAGCCTTGCTCAAACTTGCCTTCTTTTAGGATCTCAAATGATGTATTAGCCTTTTACATAAATAACCTTCAGTGTTTGGCTGGCAATTACCTCAGTCGAGCTGGAACTTAAGAGGAAGAGTAGAACTACTGAGTCAGCACCACATGTTTGTCTGAACTAAGAATAATTTCAGTATTACACAATCGGTGTAAAGTGTCAACCAAGCTAAAAGGACAGTATTTGGTCTACCAAGATACTTAATGATGCTATGCAAATTATCACATTTCATTCTGTGAGATATCTTTGCACTTAATACCCATGTACCTCAGTTTTTATCATATGTGAAGGGTTTTGTCTCTGTGCAAATGAAGTTAGGCTACTTATTTTTAAAAGCAGGAATTATTTGTTCAGTTCCAATACACTATTTTGGTGATTTCCTTTATAAAATACCAAGTGAGTCAAAACAAACACCAGAAAACCAGTGGGGTATTTTACCAGGCTAATAAAAAGCAATTCACTTGGAAACAGTTGTCAGACTGCTACTTGCTATATCTTGCTGAAGGAGGTGTAGAGAAAACTCCTCAGATTTTTCTATTGCTCGGTGGATGAAACCAATATAGTTCACACAGTGTCTTCATAGAGATGAAGGTAGTAATAATTTTGGAATCATACATGAAAACACGTAAGACTTTGAAGAAGTGGCAGATCATATATGTAGGATTTATACATATATATACATAGTTATATTTTATGCATTTATATTTATACATATATGCATAGTCTGGAACTTGACTTTTATTAATGAAGTGTTGAACCCACACAGGGGGATCAGTGCAATTATTAATGATGCCCTGTCTAAAAAAAGTTCTGCTATTTATATGGGTGTTTATTAGTAGGAACACATCCAAGACATTCTACTATTGAAAAAATGAAAGTCAGTTTAACTTTATGAGTATTTTAAATTTTTTTTTAATGAAAGACATTGTGGACTTCTGGAATATCTTAGGGAAAATGAGTTCAAGTAAAATTGTATAAAATTTAGCAGGAGTTGTGAATGAAGAGTGAAAATAGGGTGCAAATTAATTATGCCATAATATGCCCTGTGATGACAAGAAAACACTGTTTGCTCAAGGGCTTCACAAGTCTCATATAAATTCCTGCATAAGCATAAAGGAGAATCAGTGGCATGATCAGGCTTTGTGAAATACCGCAGGTCATGTATCCAAAATCTGTCTTATTGCTGAATCATGGATCATATTTTGCCTCTGCAAATATGGGAAATGGCACTATGTCACCTTTTTATCAGTCCTGGCGGCCATTTCACATCAGGACCACAACACTGGCCAATACAACCAGTATTTCATAATCTATCCTGTGGGATCATCAGCTCCCAACATCACTGGGTAGTTATTATCCACCAGTGAATTAAAGTGCTAACCATGTGTTAAATGTTAACAAGTGTCATATAATTTACTCTTTTTTATTATTATATTTTTTCACTCAACTGCACTAGAAAAATAAGTGGTGTTTTCGTTCTTTTTCGTGGGGAAAAGGAGGACTTGAAAAATGTGTTGTGTGTTTGTGGTATTACACCAGAGCCTGAAATGGAAAATATTCATCCACTTGAGTGAGTTTACTTACTTCTGCAACTTTATTATTATAACACTGTGATAGAAAAGGCCTTGAAATGATTAAATAATTAAGCTGTTCTGTTACTGCTGTGTCTCTTTTCCCCAGTAACATGCAAACTGCGAAGACATTCTTCTTCAGAGGATGCCTGAGAAAAGTTTGTAACTTGGGCACTAAATGCATCTTAAAGAAGAAAAAAAAATATTGGAGGCACTTGAAGGCATGTGAAAGTATTTGTTAAAAAGCTGTGACATCACAAAAGTTCATTATATTTAATCACAATACATCTTTTGTCAGAAAATACAGCTAAGTTTAAAGTGACCATCTTTATTTCAACTGAATGAGGGAAAAATGGATAGGAGAAAAAAAATTAGCAAAACCAACTGAAGGAAGTGAACTTGTTCCCTTGGATACCGCAATAAAACAACTGCAATTTAATAAAACTTCATGGAAAAGGTTGCATAATAAATAGAATTTATGTCTGTAATTTATCTCTGAAAAAAATCTGGTCTTTTTCATTAAATATGATTAGTGGTAATTGAACCAAATTCAAATAGTTCATCAAATTATCATTGTTCAAATTGGTGACAATAATAATATTTATATTTATGGATTAAGAGTGATTTTCTTCATTAGAATTGCTCCTTAACATTTAGTATTTGTTATTCTTTATTATCAAAGAGGACAATGGTGCATCAGGATAGCTGGATCAAGTCTGGCATCTGTGTATACTCAATTTGTGCCACACAATATATGCTGGTTGTGGATTCTGCAGTCATCCTTCTGGACCATTTTTTATTGAAGCTTCACAGGCCTTTCATCCACAGGCTGAGCATAGGAGTTTCTTGCAATCTGCTGAGGAGCAGTTGCAACCTTGTGGGCAAAAGTCTGTGAAATGATGTTCAATCTCATAATGTTCCAGTCTTCAATGCCAGTGTAAAAGCTTTAACATGGGGGATAATGAGATCATGTAAATCCCGCACGCGTTTTGCTGCTTCCCTTGTGAGATGACTTCTCCATCTGCAATTTCTACAAAGCTGACTTGGAGGTCATTTCCACTCATCTCTCCATTCCAGATTCTGACTTATACATTTTATTGCTTTTCTTCAAACGGAAATGTAGTCCAATGCCTATCAGAAAACTGGCAAATACATCCACTTCAGTGTGGCTCATCACCAGCCTGGGTGGTTTTGTATAGGAATTTATTTCAGGAATTTATTTTTTTCCTTTTGGCATGCCTAAGCCACTGAAATAGGAGTCTGTAGAGCTTAAGCAGCTCATCTGCAGCTTGAAAATGAGTGCAAATATCAGTTACATGGCTACCAGATGATTTTTTGTATAATACATTGGAAATGGGATATGCACGTCATCCTCACAAAAACACAGAATAAGGTTCTCCTAAATTTTATTCTGGCATCATTGCCCACAGGAATCACAGAAACATCACAAGGACTTGCACAGCTCTGCTGGTGAAGCTTGCAGACTTGGCTTTTATTAGATCAACAAAAGCTACACAGAACCCAAAACTTGGGTCTTGATAAAGTAGATTTGTCAGATGCTCACAGGATCTTTTTTCCACACAGCTTCTGATAACAGTTGCACAGCTTTTGATCAGAGCTGCACCATTTGGTTTCTGAGACAATCTTGGTATCCAGATTGCAGGCAAATAAATGTAATTTCTCAGTCAGTATCTACCATTTACTTTCCATATTTCTAAAAAGATTCTGCTCAGGGGAGACCTCATTGCTCTATGCAACTACCTGAAAGGAGGGTGTAGCCAGGTGGGGGTTGGTCTCTTTTGCCAGACGACTTTCACCAAGACAAGAGGGCATGGTCTTAAGTTGTGCCAGGGGAAGTTTAGGTTAGATATTAGAAAGAATTTCTTTACAGAGAGAGTGATCAGGCATTGGAATGGGCTGCCCACTGAAGTGGTGGATTCTCCGTCCCTGGAGCTATTTAAAAAGAGACTGGATGTGGCACTCAGTGCCATGGTCTAGCAACTGCAACGGTGGTTCAAGGGTTGGACTCGATGATCTCTGAGGTCCGTTCCAACCCAGCCAATTCTATGATTCTATGATTCTATGTCATACCTGCCAAGTTCCCTGGCCAGGCACCACTCATAAGAACATAAATTCATCAATACCCAGACCTCATGAGGTGTTTCGTTTTCATCAAACTCGTCTACATTTGCAGACTCAGAAATGACCAGGCTCCTCAAGAAAGTTACAGGTCAACAATAATATTTGTTCTGAAGAGCTATTAAAAATTTTGGGTTTAGTACTAGGTTAAGGTTTTGAGATTGCTGGCTGCTGTATCTTTTTCTTTGGATATGACAAAACCCAGACTGGCCTATGTACCAGACTGAACCAATACTAGTATATTCACATGGTGTTCAATGGCTTCAGCCTGTAAATGATTAGTGCTAAATTTTCTCTTAACACTTCCTGAGCTGAATTTGTAACAAATTTTATTATAAAGCACCTTACCTTCCTTTGAGACCTGATCAATAAAAAACCTGATCAATGGAGTGCTTGGGTTTTATTTAGCCTGTGAAAGTGGTGATACACATCATATAAAAGACAGTCCTAAACATGAAGTGCCATAATGTAGCAAATTGCAAAAAACAATGTAAGAAAAAACGTGACTATGTGTGAGTAGGGACAAAAAGAGAAAAAGTAGATGTTTTGATTAAAATTTTGCAAATAAAAAAATGAAGCAAAAAGGCCAATAACTAATCACAGCAAGCAAAGTAAGCTTTCAACTTTGTCAAAAACCACTGAAGTTATCTGTGTCTAATAATTTTTCACAGGATGAAAACTGTGGGTTCACTTTGTATTTACTATTCATGTGCAGCTAATTCTTTTCTAGCAGCTCACTGCCAAACAGCAAATTGGCCTCTTCATCACTCCACCACACCCCAATTAACCACAGAATACCAAAGTAGGTATTCTACTTTCCACTGTAATGAGGGGATCATGGATATCTCATAGGATTGCTGAGGACTTTTTCTTAATTAACGTGGCTGGGTAGTATAGCTAAAGGCCTGGTTTCTTCTTCATTTTTTTTCCCTGTTATTTCATACTTACTTTTTAAATATAATCCCAGTTTGTGTAAATGGTGAATGAATTACCTGCATCACTTCAGGAATATCAAAACCTGATTTATTTTTTACACAAGTCAATTAATGTTATATTTACCATTCTGCAAGATTACAATTACTTAGGTAATATTTTAGATTTATAAACTACATGCAGATACATTATGTATACATGAATAGCTACTCTATCTGAGAATATTCTACATGAAATAATGCTACGACAAAGTTTTACATTACGATATAATCTGAATAAATGGAATATATAATACTGAATTATAACATTACTTTGTATTTGTCTTGTATTTTTATCCTTTCATCTTCATGATGTTACAAGAGATTTCAAAAAAGGGGAAAATACTTTCAAGGAGAAGTTTTCCATTAATGGCAAGACATGTTGGATTAGATCCTATGGCAAATTTTTTATACTGTGAAATGTTCATCTGTTAAAGAGCAAAAACACATGGTAACTTCTGAGGACTCATAGAATAACAACATTCAAGGTCAAACAGCACTGTTTGTGGTCACTGAATATGTCTCCTTTGCTGAAACTAAGACTAATAGCAACTCTTGGGATTGATGAATATTGCAGATTAAATTATGTTTTAATGAAAAAAATATTGAATATTTCACAGAAAAATTAAGGATTAGAACATTCTGTTTTTATGAAATTGTTTTTTGAGAGTAAAACAAGAAAAAAATATTATTTTCCACACACATTATAATATCATCTAATTTTATTTACCTATTTATTTATGGAAAACTGAACTGAAATACAATGTAATAATTTTGCCCTTCTTCAGGCTTTATGTGATAGTGGTTAGATAAACTTGATGCTTAGTTTCTTAGATTTTTTTAAAGCTATTTCCCAGAACTCTTCACCCAGAAATCTTCAAAGTCAGCTGAGCTGTGGCCCAATACATGCTATGTTATGACTTAAATCTTTGTCAAAGTAACCACACTGTCTGGAGACTTTCAGGCACTGTTTTTCAATGTTGACGTGGTTACTGCTGGTTGATTCATGGCTTGATTCCCCAAAACCTTATATGGTCAAATAACACTGCCTGGGACCCATTAAAAATAAATGTTGCCATCCTTTGCTGAAGATGTGGAGCAATGAAAACCAATTCATTCTTCCTTCCTTCTTCCCTCATCTCTCATTATTCTCTCATCTTCCATTAGGTGATGAAAAAACAATACTACAGAGGTGCAGATTTTTCATTGAAAGAAAGGAAAAATCCTTTGGTGGATCTACACTGAATAATCCAGGAGAAGATGTTATAAACCATTTATACTTAGGAAAGAGAAAGATTCAGTTCCAGGCCAGGACTGACAGAGTTCATTTAATGCTGGCAGCTGAACTTCCTCAGGAGGATCTCAAAATGAAAGTAGGACACTGAGAACTGATATGGAGCTTACGTAGTGTGTTATGAAAGCATGCAAAAGAAATATTCACAGCAGGTTATTGTGATAGCAGCAGTTTGGTTGTGGACAGTTGATACAGATGAGAAAAAAAAACAAACATCTCACAAATGAGTCAAATTCCATTTTTCTCCCTTTCTAGGCATCTCTAGAGGTTTCTGATCCACTGCCTCTTCTGGGCAAGTGGGCAGAACAGAAGGAGAGAGGCTTAATAGTATTTGTGTCCTGATTCACAGAAGTGTTTTGGAACCTCAGGTAACCTGGGACCTAGAAGACCTGGCTCTGTACACTCTGCAATTTGCCACAAGTGCCCGAGTTATTGAGATAAGGAAATTAAATTAATTCTTTTTCAGGAAGATAGTCCATCCTGTGGGTGAGAAGAGGTACTGGAAAATTAATAATCGTGAGAAACATTTTTTTTGTGAGAGTCAGACATGTTGTGAACAATTCCTTCCAAAGGAGCAATTCCATCTAATTATTATATGCAAACAGGCATTTTCAAATAATGTTTTTAAGCAGAAATAGGAGCACACTGTAAAGCTCAAATCCAGGTTTTTCTCAATACAGAGAGGTGGTAGTGCTCCAATTTGGAACCACCTCTACCTCTTCCAGATAATTTTTGTATATTAGAATAATTTATCAAACTGTGGAGAAAGAAATTTCAGTCTGTTTTTCTTCATTTGGCTTGTGAGTGTTTTTCAGATGAGGATCAAAGCAAAGCGTATCCTGACCCTGTGGAAAATACATTTATACTCAAGATATGCAAAACAGGATACGACAAAATTCTGGAGGGAAAATACAGCACTGCTGATACATGAGGTTCTGGTATAAATCATTCCTCAGTGCTGGGATTCATGTTGGAAACTGCTCAGATAGAATTGGTGCTTTCTTAACTCTAAGAGAATAAATAGAAAGGAGAACAAAAAGACACTGATTTGCAGTGAAAGCAAAGTAATGTATTTACACTGAAGGAGTCAAGACCTCATCAGGATCTGCAATTGCAACGTATAATTTACTTTGTGTCTACATCCGGGAAGGGACAGGATTATGAGAGAGTCATTTCATCAGAGCTTTCCAGTTTTGTTTTGTTCTAAAGCTTCTTAATTAATCAGGTACCACACTGGTTTTGTTGAGGTGTGGTTTGTTTGGTTGGTTGTTGTTGTTTTGGGTTTTGTTTATTTATTTGTTTGGTGGCTGGTTTTGGTTTTGTCTGGTTTTAAATTTAGCTTCAGCTTGCTAACTTCTACTATTTCCTTGCCTTTAAATTGAATATCACTCATGAGTGGTCTTTACTGTTAAAGTAACGAGAGCAGCATATTTATCAAGACCAAATACAAATTCATTGGTCCTTTATCAAGACCAATTTTATAGTTGTATAAAAATGAAGCATTATTCAAATATGACAAAAAATGCTTCTGGCACGAGCACCTATGTGATTCTGATTTATTTTTTAATACAAATTTTATGTGGCTGATCCATACTTCCTGTTATGCTTTTGCATATAGTTCTGTGCTGTAGGCAAGAGCTACATAAAAGCAATAATAAAAGTAGCTTTTCACCTTTTCATAAGTAAAACTTTTCAAACTAGACAGAACTTAAGGGTTGTACTTTTTCCTGAGTAATGGTGATTATTATTTTCAAAGAGATTTCCCATCAAAGAGTTAATGGTGCTCCTAATCAGCAGAAGACACCTGTCTCACCTGCCTTGTGCACATTATGGCACCACTGCAATTGTCATTACTTTCAACTTTGCTTTTTCAGCACAGCAGGCATCTTTTCAAAGTTTAATAATGAAGAAAACCTAATTTTCCTATCTTGCAGCAGAGAAGGGCTAATTCCAACAACAACAAAAAGATATCTCTGAAGAGTTATGCAGCTTCATGACTACAGCTTTGATCCTCAAATTTTACCAGAAAATTAGCTTTTTAGGTTCTATGAACAGCAGTTGAAATGTGATTAAGACCATCTGAAGAGCTCTGTTTCTGCTGAGGGATGATCAAGAGGGTCTGTTGAACACATAAAGCTCTTGAACTTTTGTTACTGCTGGGACTTTTTCTGATGTGCTGCAGGTTGGAGCCACACACTGAGAGTCGATGTTGCCATCTGTTATAGGTGATTTATTCAACAGGACTGATATATTCAACAAGTAGAAGAAACAGGATGGGCTAAATAACTCTTCAGGAAACTTGGATATTCACCTCAATTTTCCATTTCTCTTCAGTGATTTCTGCCTCAATTTTCCATCTCCAAGAAAAATCTCCCTAAGCGAAAGAGGTAAAAACACAGACCTCAAGATTTACACTGCAGCAATTTATTTTCTGGACTCTGGCAAGTTTTTAGTTGAATGTGCATGCTAAAATGCTTAGAGCCATTCATACATTGATCAGAAGAAAAACTTTAACTGAAGTTCCTGAACACCTGTTTTAGGCTTCAGAATTTCTAGTCAAGATCTTAAGATCTTCACAAGAGTCTTCTGTCCAAACATAATGTGGAATAGTGATAATTAAACATAAAATGGATGTATCACAACACAAAAACTTATAAAACACAAGAAATAGAAAGCAAACAAAATCCATTAAATAAGTTATAATTGCTTTCTTAGACATATACCCACAGTTAGGAAGGTCTAAAACCTACAGTGCCTAAAGATTTCAAGTGTTGCAAGACAAGCACAAGAATCTTGAATACAGTTTTTAACACAGAAACTGTCAGCATTGAGGGTTGCCAAAAGCATCTATTCCAGATGTTTGGATTCTAGGATGGAAGAGAGATTTTTACGGGTGCCTCAGTGTTTCCTTCTGTCTCTGTATGGATGTGTATTTGGGTGGCAGAGGAAAGCTGCCTCAGATCTTTCTATTTTCTTTTGCAAGATGTTAGACACATTTTCTCCCATCATCTTTGGTCTTACTGACACAAACATCTTAAAACGTGCTGAGAGAGAAGCAAGCACACTTAACAGAGTTAATTTACCCACTGAAATGACGTCATCTCTGACACAAATTCTACCATATGCTCTTTCATATATTAAATCTTATCCAAGCCTGCTTAGAACAGAAGTAGCAGTGAGGTTAGCAAATTCAGTGTGTTGAAGAGGAACTTGTATGCAAAGAATGACCTTGCAAACATGAAGAAAGATCCCATGCAGTAGATTGTGGGGTTGCATAACTTCATTATGCCTTTGTCATGAGCATGGAACACCTCTCAGTCATCTGTAAGCAACCTCAGCTGCAAGGACCTGAGCAAATGAGGGTTCTGAAAACTTTTTTTTTGCTAGTTTCATCAGTTTACACTCAGTAAAATGGAGCTGAATGAAATGAGGCTACATGAATTTTCCAGATCATGCTTTTAAAATACATATTTCTATCTTTCTCCACAAAACACACTCAGATCCAGCATACCTTCTTTTGGGTTTGCCTTTATCAGTTATTCACATAACACTAAATTCGAAGAAACTCCATTACATTTTCACTTTATTTTTCAGAGTTCTATGATGTTACCTTCTTTTATTTACTTGAGCTCCCCTGTATTACAGGAAGGTGTTAAACCCCTTTCATAATCTACAAAGCAAAAGGAGCAACTGAATTATCCAGCCTGACTATTTGCACATAAGAGGGTAAATAGGTAGACAGAGAAAAGGTGGTAGACAGATATGTAAAAGAAGGAAGAATGGAGGGAAAGGTGGAAGGAAAGAAGGAAGGAAGGTGGGAAGGAAGGAAGGAATGGATGCCATTACAGATACAGTACACAGATACAATGTATTATATAATTACTTTTTTTAAAAAGTCTTTATGTTCATCTAGAGATCTTCCTCTTGATTTAAGTAGAAAATTCCTAAAACCAACATTAAAGTTTATCTTCAGTGTTATTATACAGAAGTTTTATACTAGTTTTCAGCATTCTGGCAATGGTAATAGTTCAACAGTGAGCCAATAACAGAATAGAACTACACTGCAGAAAATTTGAAAACACTGTGCAGTATTTTGTGCTTTAAAAAAAAGATGTATTTTATCTTCATGTCAGTTGGAAAAATACAAGGAATGTTATTTTAGTCCCTATTTTTAACACTCTTTTCTTTTACAAGACAAAAAGAAAAATAGTATCTTCTGTAAGTGTTCCTATTCCAACTTTAAAGAACAGATTGAAACAAGGTGTCCCATCAGTGTGACATTTAAAATGGATTAGGCTCAGTTTAGCATTGTTAATTTGTCCCAGTTTTCTCTGCTTGAACTTTTCCCCTCTGTCCCAATGTCTCCAGATCAGCTCAGCTCTTCACATGTAACCCCGTGGAGGCTCACAGTTTTCATGGATGGAGGTTCAGGAGTTATCAAGAGCACTACCAGAAAGGTCTGGTATGGATAAAAACAGAATGAAAGCCTTAGTGCACAAAGCACAAAGACAGCCCCAACACGGTGGTCTCTCCATCAACACAATGTTTTCTAAATCCTCAAAGAACTTGATCCTTATTTTGAGAAGAATGTAATAACCAGATCATTTTAAATTGGCAACTAGAAAATGAGTAACTGTAAAAACCCTTAATGTAACTCACAGCTGGAAGCTTGAGAATTACTTTTTGATTTTCAGGTGTGCATATGCTTCCTTAATAGTTTCAGTCTGCAATGGAAAATATCAGTAAAAGTTACCAAGGTTTTTATTTGGTGGAAAATGCAGCTTCCTGCGTGAATGAATCTATCCAGGTTAGTTCAGTTTTCTATGACCATGTGAATGTTTTACAGAATTTGAATCTGGTATGATCAAGGGGGTTGTATTAAATCATGATATGTTGACAGCCTCTTGTGTTTTCTGATTGAGAAGGGAGAAAATAGAGAGGGTAGGAATGGGAAGAGAGGGGGCCTTTCATTGCTTTCCTGAGATGCTGCTGGTTGGTACAGTCAGGGTGCAAATTCTCTGAACCTGATACACAGCCCCAGCACACTTCAGAAGCAGATTAGAGAGTGGTCGAACATACAGTCACCCAACTTTAGAGGGCAGATTGATGATGGGCATTGTGGCACTCTAAATCACTATCAGCAACAGGCAGTTTACCTGACTAGAGCTGCTGTAAGATTCCTCTGTCAAAACAGCACCAAGGTTTTTAATGAGTCAACCAAATCTGTAGCTGAATGCAACCTTAGTCCCTTAAAGTCAACAGAAAAAAATTGCATCAGCTTCTCTGGATTTTCACGAGGCTTGCAGTGCTACGGTTATTGAGTGCTAACTGCATCTTTGTCATTTGGCAGCTATTTTCAGCAAAACCAAAAACTGTGCTTGTGGAATAGAACCCTGGTGGTCTACACACACACACACACACAAAAAAAAGACATGAGGCATGAATGCTACATTTTTCTGAAATGTGGCGTGAACTTTTGAGACATTAATGTCTCCCACTGTATCACTTTGTGATACAGGAAAGTTGTGGCTTGGTTTGCAAGAAAATATATAACTTAATTTTTCAGAAAAATTATATAATGTTAAGTTTTATTTATCTTCATATAGAGAACACCTTCACCTGTAGAATCCTTGAGGTGTGTGAAGAGTCTTAAAACACTAGTTTAACATAGAGATGGCACATAATTCAGCAGTGATTCATTTAGTATTTTCAGATTGTACACAGTTTAAAGGTGTCTGATTTTTCTGATTTATGTGTTGACATCAAAACACATTTTCAACATTCTGTAAAGCACCATTGCTCAACAACAAGTCTCACACTTGATCTTTTCAATCTGTTCTATTACTTTGTTGCTCTTTTCAAGGTTTTTTTTCTTAATGAACATTTGAATTATTTGTCCATTTTTACGTTAGCACATGAATGCTGTTTCTTCCTGGTTCTCTACATTAAGAACCACATTTATGACTGCTGCCGATGGTTTTATTTTATGATAGATGGTCTTGAAGTTAACAGCTTATACATTTTCGTTTGCATACCATATGTAGAAATTTCCACTCCTCCATACATATCTGATGGTAATTATAGGGTATTATAGGGTAAAGAATACATTAAGAAATGTGTTAGATGTGTTTAGTTCTTTCTGTTGATGAAATATGTGCATAAAGCTTGCTGCATATCCAGATTCATTATTCACTATTCGTAATTTTTCAACAAATATCTTCTAATAATTCTTTCTGTCTTCTGTAATGCTGGGAGTATTCATTAGTAAAAAAGCAAGATGGCTTGACAGGATTAATAAACAGTAATATTTCTATTCTGTTAAAAAGCATATCTCATGACAGTTTGCTCTGAATAGATGAATTTTTGCATATTTTCTTAAAATATACAAGACATAAAATAGACAATACATATTTAAAATTCAGGTTTTGAGTGAAATATTGTACTTAGGTTGATTTAGTAGTTGGTTGGTTTTTTAGACTTAGAACCATACAATCATTGAATAGTTGTCGTTCCTAGGAATCTTTAAAGGACATGTAGTGAAACCTCCTTCACAATGCAGAGGCAGCTTCAACTAGACCTTGAATGTTTCTAGGGATGGGTCTTTTACCACCTCTCTGGACAACGTCTTCTGGTGCTTTACCATCCTAACTTTTAAAATTTTCTTTTTATTTAGGTATTTGCTAATATCTAATATAAATCTACCCTTTTTTAGTTTAAAAACATTATCCCTTGTCCTATCACAGCAGGCCCTATTAAATATATGTCTCTCTCTTTCTTATAAGCCTCTTTCAAATACTGAAAGACTTCCAAGGTCTTAGGCCTTCTCTTCTCCAGCATTAACAACCCCAACTCCCTTAGCCTTTCTCCAGAGGGAAGATGTTCCAGCCACCTAATCACCTTTGTGATCCTTCTCTGGACCTGCTCCCTGTGCAACAGCCCCATTCCCAGCTTCTACTGAGGACTCCAGACCTGGGCACAACAGTGCAGGTGGGGTCTCACCAGAGCAGAGTGGATACTCTGGATACTCTCGGATACTCTGGATACTCTTCTTCTCCTGGATACTTCTCTGGATACTTCTTCTCCTGAATACTCTTCTATTGATGCATCCCAGGATCCTATTTGCTGTCTGGGCTGTGAGACCACACTGCCAGCTCGTGTTCATCTTTGTGGAAGATCACTAGGTTCACAGCGGCCCACTTCTCAAGCTTGGCCAGGTCTCCTCATGTTATATTTGTTGGGGGGTTTTTTGTTTGTTTTGTTTTGTTTTGTTTCTAATAAATCTAAAAGAATTTCTGCAGTCACTGGTTAGAGTTGGTGTGTGTAACAATTGCATGCTCTATAATTGCATACTTCCATGGGCAACCTGTCCCAGTGTTTCACCAGCCTCACATTCAGGAAGAATATCTTCCTGATAGCTGACCTTAATGTCTCCTCTTCTAGTTTAAAGCCATCACTTCTAACATATGGCCCTTAGCTACTGATTAAGAAATGCTTTAAATTTTTTTTTTGTTTTTTTTATTTTTTTCTTAAGTGCTGATTTAAATATATCTCTGAAACCTATTCCTGAACTTCTGACTCCTGCCCAAGGGCTGCAACTGAAGTGACTAACAGACACAAATATTAATAACGGGGAAAAAACCTTATTCCTTACAGTAAAATATGACTGATTCACAATCCCTAATTCCCTATTACCACTTATTGACCCCATTTCTGGGAAAGGCTCCATGAAGCTACTCAAATGCTTGGCTTGAGCCTTAGGTAAATTTTCAGCAGTGTTGGCGATCTTCATTTTGGATGTATTGAAGTCAAAGCCTTGACAGATTAATTTCAGAGTTCACTACTCTTTTCTAACCTATGGATTAGAGTGCATGAAACAATCAGCATCATTAGACATCTGTAGCTGCTCTGCTTAGGTAATGCAACAATAAAAAGCTGCTTGGAGTTTGTATTTCTAACACAACTGTAAGCTCATCACAAGTTTGCTACCGTAACACAGAAGCAAAAAGAATTCTAGCAATAACACAGATGTTCCATAAGGTTTTTCTTAGATGCAAAATAATACTTCCTCACTTCTTTTTTCCTCCTTTCTTTAGAAGTTTTCGTTTTCTTTGGAAGTCATATCAGATCTGAGTGATCTTTGCTTTCACAATGCTGTCAGTCTGCAGGCAGTTCTTGAAGGTACTGTATGCCAGAAATATTGCCTTAGCAACTAGTAAGCACATAAAGGAATTTCTCTTTGCCTTTCATAGACAGCTTGAATGTTATAGCTCAGTATTATAGGAGGAATAGGAATGGTGACAATATGATAGCAATCCAAGCATACCTATATATACAAGTGGAAGAGATGTTCTACACATTCCAGGTTTTCTGCTTCCATGCCTTCATAAACTGGTGCCTATCTTGTCTGCGGAGACAGAAATTGAAAATGCTGCCACCCATCATGTCTCTCAATAAACTCAAGATGCATATTAAAAAGGATATTCATTCTTTCTATTAAAATCTCTATTGTCCTGAGTTATGAGTATATTTTGTAAGCAAATCTGTTACTGTGACACTGAACATGCAGAAGAATGAAGCCTATTGTGTCTAATTTGACAGTTCACGACCAGTTTGTATGAACATAACTTATTTAAAATGTGGCAAACTTTTTTTTTTTAATGTCTGAATTCTCAATGGCAAAATGGAGATTTTTTCCCTTTCTTGAGTCAAGTTAATTCACTTTCACAAAGTATTAAGGGGAATCTTATTTGAATAGTGTAAGCAATTCAATTTAGAGAATCTGTAATTCAGGTTAGATTTAGTGAGACTTTGTTTCCCTTTCATCATCTTGATTTTTCATGCTAGCCCAGATACTTACAATATAAGTATCTATAAATCAGTGTAAGTTTCTATAAAAATAGGGAATTTCCATATATTCTGAGTGCATTAATAGTGTGGTTGATAATATGCCTTCAATGCATGTAAGCTTCAAAGCCTGTAAGACCTATCAGATCATCAAAACGCAATAGAATACAAAGCATTGCATACCTTGTCAGCAGTCATTGAGCATTTTCAACATGAAGGCAAATCATTTGTTCTCCAACTGCAAAACAAAATGCTGTTCGTAGCTTCAAAGAATATTTTAATTCCTAGTGTTTATTTTCTACAGTGAAAGCCAGCAGAAAATATCCAAGGCATAGTGTCATTTTAGACAATTGATTATGATTTAAGTCAGATTTATCAGAAGACAGCAGAAAAAAAAAATCAATTTTAAATCCAGGCTTTTTTGTTTTCTTTTTTTTTTTAGACACAGACAGAATACTTCAATGTTACATGCATTATGACACACTTCCATTTGTTGTGTTCATCCTGGGGTGAATGGTCAGACTTGTCCATACCAGTTCCCTGTGATGCAATGATTGTTTCTGTACATGTGGTCCAGTTTCGGCTGGACAAATCCTATAGCACAGCAGCAGTTATACCAATAAGTCTTACTTCTACCTGAGATGCTTTTCAATGTTAAATCAGAAAGCATTTGACAAGCTCTTTTCAAACATAAAATAGATATGCTGTATTTTTTATAGTTTCTCATTCCAATTATTCTCAATGGGTTATTTTGATTTTCAGAATTCAGAAGAAGATTCAAATATTCTTTGTGAAATACTGCATGAAAGGCACACTAAGTGATTTATTAACTGTATAGCTTGCTGTGTTTGAATGCTATGTGCACACAGAGAGAAAGGTGCTTACTGTCATGTTTATTATTAGTCAGGTAACAGGTTTTTTTCTTTGGAACAGAATAATTTGCTACAGAAAGATACTAAGGCTAAGTGTTTAGTATTTATTTAGTATTTAATTTTTAGTATTTCAAATAAAAAATCAAAGAGAACTCAACTATTTTAGAGTATTTTATACCTTGTTCCATCTTCTTTTTCCTCAGAGAGCATAGCATTCAAGTTGGGAGCCAACTTGAAAAAAAGGTTAAAAAATTATGGGGCTTTCTTTCTCACAGAAGGCAAATAAAATAATAATAATAATAATAATAGGTAGACTTGACTATATGAACTATCTATGAGAGTCTGAATATAAATTTTTATTAATTTTTTTTCTGTTTGGAAGTGCTACTTCTATGATCAATCTATGGATGTGTGTACACATAATTCCTTTTTCCTTATTGTTTATTTTTTAACTGATCAGTCCATTTCAGTAACATTAAATCAACTCTTTAATCATTAAGAATATTACTGCATTAAATTTCTGTCTGCACAGAAAGAACAGTCTGTATCTGAACCATAAGGTTTTAAAGTAAAAAGAAAAATGTCAGATTCAGAAAAGTGTGGGTTTGGAATTTTCATAATTGTTAGGCAACACCGTTGCACCAGGATAAAATTACCAGGAAAAAAGAGCAGACTTCATTTATCTTAGAATACCTATCTGTTACAGAGCACCTAGAATCAAACCAAATTAAAAAAAAAAAACAACAAAACTAGCCACCTCAGTAGGTAGCATGAATCTTATTAGATTGCAATTCCAGGACTAACTGGGCAAAATACAAATAAAGTTCCTAATTATCAGCTACACACACACAGTGGCTGTGGTGGCTGCATTAGGAAGAGATTAAAAGAACTGAAACCAGAAAACACAATGGTAACTCACGAGGATATGGAAAATTTCACAAGTGGCTGCAATATAAAGAACAAACTCTTGGGCATTATCAGTGACTGTGACCAGTGTACTAACCAGATGACATACTCTTTGAGAAGATGAAAACTGAATTTCTGCAGTACCAAGTATCTTGTTCAAAAAGCTACAGCTGCAGAGGCTGCCATTACCTTGATTCAGCAGCAACCATTCCAACAGTTCAACAACCCCACAGGCACCAAAAGGCCAAAAATTTTGATGAAGTTGAATTTATTGGTAAGAAGGAGAAAGACATAAGCCAAGAAAGCTTGTTTAAAAGGGGTTAAAAAGCAGCTGAAATAATTCAATCTTTTCAGGGTTTATTGACACAATTAAGGATGTAGTACTAGAGGTAGAAGGACAGAATATACCAGCTGATACAATCCTGAGAAGGAGCAAAAAAAACCTGGCACAACTAAACAGCAGAGTAAGGGAAGAAGATTCTTAGAAGTAAAACATCTTTCTTTTGGATGCTGGAGTCCTGTCAAGCTGTTGAAAACAGAAAGGCTCATAAACTTGGGCAGCTGAAATATGAAAATACAATAGAGTGGGATAAAAAACATAATGAACAACAAATAAAAGGAAAAAAAAATTGCCATGAATTTTTGAACACTGCAGGAGCCAGAAGTCTTCCAGAGAACTGTTGATGACTAGAATACAAATTCATACAAAAACTCTCATTGTCCTACATTCTTTTTGCTATTGTTTGTAGCCTCTGTATAATGCAGTTGGACTGGTATTTTAGGGAAAGTTCTAATCTCCATGGGAAAGACGACTGTGATTTTATACGAGTGGCACAGATTTGATTGCAGCAAGGTTTGACTGGGTTGCCATTTCTTGACATATGATGCTTTTATTGGCAATGAACTTAAATTGAATTGCTGATAAGTTTTTGCTGAATCATAAGATATTTATTTTTATATAAAAATATTTAAAATATATAAATATTTATATAAAAATACTTATATTTTTTTAATTGTACTGAAGTGCCATTTGGAAAACTGATCTTTCCCTGTGGGAGATATACTCAATACTAGACCTAAATTCATAATGTTCTTTCTATACTTGATGAACCTTGGGAAGCAATGTTATAAAGTAAAATGTAAATAGTATGAATTTATCATTGCTTCCCTCCTACAAATGGTTTAACTGTTCAGTTGGCATTGATTAATGTGGAGCTTGAGGTATATAATTTTTACCAAATATGAAAAAGACTATCCTCAGAAAACTAGCATTCCTATGTTTCTGAGATATCTACAAAAGAAAGTTCTAGATGCCTAGCACAAATTTTTAAGATATCTTTGTGGTCATACATAGTGATTTCAAGGCAGTGCCTGAGTCATCCTTTAGTCACTCCTTTCCTTGAGTAACAGCCCTTAAATAGGAGATTGACTTGCACCAGCTTTTTACAACATTGATGGGAAAGCTGCACAGGGAGAGCTGAGAGCTATCATGTTGATGTTTTATGATTTATTGGTGTCTAACACACTTCTCCAACCATGGGCTAATTGTTTACTTTTCCTAGAAATGTGATTTTATACCAACACACTTCACTTATTTACATATCAATATTCCTTTTTCATTTGCTTTGGTTATAAAGCTGAAATTAAATCTGTATGGACCTCCCCTATGTTTTTTCTTTAACAAGACTGCAACATTATCCTTTCTGTGTTTTATTTCACAATGCTTCTCAATATTTCTTATAATGCTCAGTATTCCTCCTCTTAGAATACTTCAGTGGCCAAAGCAGAAAGGTGAGGAGGTAAGTAAGCCAAACAGCTAAGATTTTGTGGTGAAGATATCCTGTGACATACATAAAACTGATGGTCCTGTCTCTGGTTTGAGTTCAAGGATGCCAAAGAGCATCTCAGATGCTTGACTGTCACTGAGCTATTCACTGTTCTGGGAAGGACTTCAAAGGGTCTGCAAGTAAAAAGCCTCACAGGTCTTTGAGCTCATTAAAACGTGAACAATGAGAAGGTTTTCCAGTCATAGAATCATAGAATCATAGAATTGGCTGGGTTGGAAGGGACCTCAGAGATCATCAAGTCCAACCCTTGAACCACCGTTGTGGTTGCTAGACCATGGCACTGAGTGCCACATCCAGTCTCTTTTTAAATAGCTCCAGGGATGGAGAATCCACCACTTCAGTGGGCAGCCCATTCCAATGCCTGATCACTCTCTCCGTAAAGAAATTCTTTCTAATATCTAACCTAAACTTCCCCTGGCAGAACTTAAGACCATGCCCTCTTGCCTTGTTGAAAGTCATCTGGCAAAAGAGACCAACGTCCACCCGGTTACAACCTCCTTTCAGGGAGTTGTAGACAGCGATGAGGTCTCCCCTGAGCTGCCTCTTCTTTAGGCTGAACAGCCCCAGATCCTTCAGCTTTCACTAGAAATGGAAATAGTCAAGTTAATAAATACTGCTTGAAGGAGCTACTGTTGAAACAATATTCTCGGTTTTGTTCCCTTTTCTTTCCACTGGTATGAGTCTCCTGCTCTAGATGCAAATGGAAAAATTTCAGGCATAGACGTGTGAAGTCCATTCCAGCAACAGCTGGTTTATGAAAGAAACAGGAGCCCAAAAATGGCTGTCTCATTCACTTGAGTCTAAATGTATCATCTTGGTAGGTTTTAATGTTAAAGTTTCATTTAGAAAAGTCAGTCAGTCAGTCAAGCTGTAACAGAAATTCTTTCATTTAAAACAGTCACTATTGAAGCACCAGGCAGTTCAGGTGCAAGGTGCAATCATGAAAACCAAATCTTTCTCTGGCAAACACATTCACCCTTTTTTTCTCCATTGTTACTATCAACGAGATAAGGAAGTTGAGTTTTTCCCTGTAGCTTTCAAAGAAAATAATCTGTAAAAACAATTTATTTTTTCTGATTTTATGAGGGGTAAAGATCTTCCTAGGTTTTCTGGGAGAAGGTACTAATAAGAAGAGCTGAGTATGAAGTAGCAGAGAAAATATGCACTATTTGTGGGATGAATATAGCTTGCAGTAATTATTTTGAGAGGTAGTTTCAATATCCTATGGCAAATGTACTGAAAAATCTTTGTTTAAACGATTATGTAAGGATGATCAGTAATTCCTGTGTTGTATAGATTATCCCATTTTTTATTCTTTTTAAAGTTTATATGAATTAATGGTCTTCACATGACATCACACGTAAAGATGGTAGTTTCTTGATCTTTCAACACCAACTCACCAAATCAGAGTGAATTGATTCTCTGTTGACTATTCAAGCAACTGGGGGGAAAAAGAAACTAAAGAAATCAACAACACTCAGGCATAATCTATTTTCATCATCTGTGTTCAGAAATATTTTATTTCAGTAAAATATTGTTCTTGTCCCCAAAACTGGAAACAAATAGGATTAAAATGTTTTAGGTTAAGCAAGATTAATATTTCTTCTTTGGGAAGAAATTCTTTGAGAGAAATAAATTGAATTTTTCACTTGAATAAATGAGGAGAACATTGACTTAATGACATTCATTTAATATACTTGGAGAGTGGAAGATGAAAGTAAAATTATTATTGTACCTAGGCATTATCAAAACTGCTTTATGGCTTGTAAATTGAGAACAGGTATAACACCCTTAACTATAGTTTTATTGCCTTCATTATATCAGGAGTTAGCAGCTTGGGGAAAATTTATATTTTTCTCCATTAACTACCAAAGGGAAACAAATTCTGCTTTCTGCCCTCAGAAAGCAGACCAATAGAATATAACCTTTGTTCTAAGAAAAGGAGTGTGTGAAAAGCTAATAGTGGAGTGCAAACCATTAATATATGGTAATGGTTATTCACTGCAGTCTTCACACCTGAAAAAACCTCAACATTTCTGAGCTACATTTTGTTTTTCCAGGTCTTGGGCTAGGTACATAGTTTATCCCTGCCTTGACTCCAGCACACCACAGGAACTAAGTGCAATTAAGAGCTCAGACTTAATGCCTTGGATTTTGTCATAAACCTGTGAGAGGGATCCAGTCTGGGAACCACGGGGAACTCCAAGGAACTTCCAGCATCCTGTAGCACACCCCAACAGAAATTTCAAGACAAACACTATAGCTCATTACCTCTGGCAAAAGAAACTGAAAGCTCAGTCAGAGCCTTTGTGGCTTTACCATTTAATTGTAGTGTTTTCATCCCAGCTCCACCGGGAGAGGTAGGGATTAACTGACTGTGAACTCTTTGTCTCTTCTGAAGTGGGAGAAACATATTTAAGATGTGCTTATTACCATCCTCCTCTACTTATCCCAAGCAATTAGCACAGAGCACAATACATGTACCATTCCAGTCCTGACAGAGTTACACAGACAAAATCAGTGGTCTAGCCCACCACATAAGGGAAAAAAAAGTCCACAACTCACTGACATGTGGGTTCAGAACACTGTTTTTTAAGTTATTTCTTCAAAGTTTCTGTAAATTGTTGTAGTCAGCTGACAATTTACTGTGTCACCTGTCTGAAGAGAATCCTGAGATTTATTTTCCTTGCCACCCATCACTTTCCTTGCCACCCATCACTTAGAATCATTTCATCATGTGCACCTCGTGAATTATTTCACAATGCAGGTCTCCCTCCAGCTCTGGCCCACTCTGTCATAATGTCTGTTTTGAGATATTTATGCTGCCTTCCTATAATTACAACAGTGACTATTTTTCCCTTCTCCAAAAATTCTTTGGCTCATTTGCAAGGTTCTTGCTTCAGAAGAGATGCATGAATAAATTAAAAGAGAAATAATGTAACATAACAATCCCAAGTTTATTTCGACCATGACATTTTAAAAAGTCAGTCAAGAAAATAGAATTTTGTACATAATATTTTTGTGGATGTAAATGTCCCTTGGACAGTGAAGAATAAAAACTGAAATCTTTGTTCCAGACACTGACAGCCTACCCTATGTACCAAATATTACTCGTGAATTTTGCATGAAAAAGAGGGCTGTAAGTAAGAAAACACTCACCCATTGTTTTTCATTATTGTCTTGTATCCTCACCATGTGGAAATGTGAAATAAGTTAATACAGCTACTTCTTATCAGCTTACTGGAGAACTGGTTTCTGTCAAGGACATATTTTTTTGCTTTTTGGGGAAAGTTGTCAAGACTTTCAGGAGATGAAACAGCTCATGGCAGATACTGTAAGAGATCCAACAGAGATAGAAACCACATAGCTAATGATAGTTTTATGCCATGAAATTCTTATGTATTTCTGCCAGTCCACATTTATTTTCTATGTAAGTCCAAATGAATGTTTTTAACATCATTTTCTGGTGTGGTGGGGGGGAGTAAATCTGTCACTTTAAGCCAAACACAAATGAAATTAATTTTCCTGTAGAGGATTTATAGTTTATACTTCTAATGGTCATTATATCCCTTGATCTTAAAATTTAGCATTTTATTTTCTGTATCTTTTTATTTTAGTGAAAATAAAATTTTTAAAAATCTTGTTTACTGATGTGGCCCACATTTAGTACTACCACGGATTACTCCCAGTGATTTTTAGGTGAAAAATATGTTTTTTTCATTGCTTGCGTCATGGTTTAAACCCTGCAGGCAGCTCAGCCCCACAGATCTCCTCCCTCCCTATTTCTCCCCCCCCAGGCAAAGCAAAGTAAGGAATTAATTTACTTCTTCCCATCACAGTCTGGTTATCAGCCATCTCCAGGAGAGCTGGGCTGCATCACATGTAATGGTTATTTGGGAAGACAAATACCATAGCTCCCAGTGTTCTCTCCTCCTTCTTCTTTCCCCAGCTTTTATTGATAAGGATGACATTTTATGGTATGGATTATCCCTCTGGTCAGTTTGGGGTCAGCTGTCCCAGCTGTGTCCCCTCCCAGCTCCCTGTGCTGCCCCAGACTCCTCTCTGGTGGGGTGGTGCCAGAAAAGAAAAGGCCTTGATGTTGTGCAAGAGTTGCTCAGTAATAGCTAAAATAGCCCTATTTAAAATAGCCCTAGTGTTGCCAACACTGTTTTGGTCACAAATCCAAAATAGAGCATCATACAGGTTACTGTGAAGAAAACTGACTTTATCCCAGCCTAAGCCAGTGCAGCTTGTTGCATTTAGTTTCATTGTCACTTTCTGATGGTCCCTGTTTGATACAACATTGATTAGTGAAATGCTTCCTTTTAAAACAATGGAGATTCCAAACCAAGAGTTCCTGACTGTCCTGACTGTTTCATGTAATCAGAGAAGCCTGAACCTAGATGAAAAAACATGGGATGGTTAAGAACATTATTCACATTAGGTCAGAAATAATGCAGACTTATGTTCTACATTGAGAGATTTATCATATAGGTATAGTCATACACGGAAGAGAGACATAATTTATATAGAAGGCAGATATATGCATCCATGGAGGGAAGAGTTAACAGTCTACATAGTATGAAAACATATCCCTTGCCCAAGTATCTCCAACAATGACTCACTCTTAGGAAGCAAAATGACTTCATCATTCATTTATCTGTTATATGAATACTAACAGGAAAAAAAATATGTTCAGAAGTTTTAAACCTTTCATTTCCACATTTCTGTCCATCTGTGAAAGCAGCCCTTGCTTGATTTTTTTTTCTCCTAGTGAAAAGTTGATTTAAGTTTAGTTTAAATTAGACATGGACCAATAGCTTGCCCAGTCAGTGGTTCCAATGGCCAACCTGTTTGGTGAGCTTTTGCTGAGCTGAAGTATTTTGCTTTGAAAAGTAAATCATTCCTTGTCATAGCACTCATGGTTAACAAGTTTGACGTTTGTCATTTGTCAGCTGTGAGATTTCCTTTTGCTATGGGTTAGGAGGTACCAGGTGTCTTTGTTAGTCTCTTCTGCTTAAATATCAGACTTAAAATAAATTTGTTTCTCAGGTAGTTTTAGTGCCATAAAGACTTTTGAACATAAGATATTGATTGTGATTCTGTCTTAAATATGGGAGGTTCCAAATTACCCTAAGATACCAATAAATTTATTACATGAGGTGATTTAAAGATGGCAAGAGTGGCAGAAATAAAAATATATTAATGTGAGTTGGAAGAAAACCTAAGTCAGAAGCTTTAAAGGAGTAATACAACAGTGACTTAATACAGAGTTAATATATAAAAGGCTCCTATATGGGAATGATCTGCCTCAGATACTGTGGAGTTAAAGATGAATTCTCCCACAACCTTATTTTCCCAAAAGCAAACAGAACCCGGGCATCTTGCTAGACATGGAGACAGCATAAAAATGAGGTCCAAAGATCTGTGCTAGACCTGTCAATTGATTTGGGAAGTCTAGTCTTCACTTGTCTCACATATTTAAACATTTTAGTCAACTACTCTTTTCTGTAATTACAGATTTTATGGTTTGTATTTAGAGGCTTATGAAGAGGAATGATAAAAGGCTTTAAAGCTGATTGCACACCATGAAGAGACTGAAAGCACTTCTCAATGATTATATTGACTGACTTTATGACACTTTTGCGCTGCCAAAACCTCATAAAAAAGCAAATAATGTGAAGTGGAATACATTGTTGCACAGGTGTAAATGACTACACATGATGCAAGGAAAGCAGAATCAAGCTAGTGGAACCTAATAAACACTTTCAGTCCAGGAACTGTTGCAGACTCTCATGTAAATACTTAACATGTGGTTCTGCTCTAAAAAGTGACTATAAAATGCATTGTGGATTTTTATTGTATTTCAGTAAAACCATATTACATTTACTCAGCTTATATGTAAAAAAAAATTTTCTAATAGTCACGTTAGCAAACCTCAAGTAAACATTCCCACTCAATTTTCTTTTCTTCTAAGGGAGTGAAAGTGTAAAGATTATTTAGACTCAGTTTTACTTCACTGGAACCTTTGCAAACTTACAGATTTTACCTCTTACAGCACTAAAATACACTGCAGCTTCTGAATGTTCAAGCATTTTCAAAAAATACATCTGAGAAGTGGTACACAGGAAGTTACATGCTGAATTTTTGATGAATCAGATTGACTATAAAATTAGCCTAAGCTCTTGTTCATGCTGAATTCTTCTTCCTTTTTGAATTCTTCTTCCTTTTGGTTAGTTTTCATTAGTTGGTTGGTTGGGGTTTTTTTGTTTGGTTTTTTTGAATTTTTTTGTTTTTTACTTTTAAATGTAGTTTGGGCAAAATAAAACTTAGTTTAACAGTTAAAAACTTATCTTGAAGGTCACTTAAGCTCAATTATTCCCCCAGTGGGCCAAACTTCCTTTGTTTGAAATTCCGAAGCAGGGACACAGGATTATTGTCTGAGTCTGGAGATAATGTGATAAATGCATTCATGGAAATGATGTTGCAGTGGTAGGGAGGCAGAACAGGTAATCTCACAGGCCATTTACCCCCTTATACTTTCTGCTGGCATTCTCTGCAGAGCTGGAAACTTGATTAATTTCCTCATACCAGGGTCATCACAGTCTGAGAACTGCAGAAAGGAATGTAAAAGCTTAAAATACCCATTCATTTTGTTTCTCTTTATTTTGTTCTACAAAGTGCAATCCACCCAATGAATAATCAGCAGGTTACCCAGCCAGGCTGCAGCAGGGCCAGGAGCAGGGCAGGGTGGCAGAGATGGGGGATGCACTTGGGGACTGGTTGCATAGAAGCAGTGGTTCCTCCTTCCCACACATTCTTTAGAGAGGCTCAGCCATTTCCATACATGATGTATTGTCCATCTAGCAATGCCTATGTATGCAAGAGTGCTCTTTCAACTGCAGTCCTGTTTTCCCATATCCTTACTTGAGAAGAGGAGAGAGATGTCATCCCAGCTCAATGCTGTGAAGTCTGAGGAACTGAATACTGAGTAGGAAATGAAATTCTGGTTGCTTGAAAAATGTAAAGATCAGCAGGCCCTGTGGGCTGTATGTGTTTTAAGAGCTTGTTAGAAGATGAGAAGGGATTTTTAGGGCTTCAAATTTTATTTCAGTACTGGTTTAAGGACCTCTATCTAGCACTAGCAGACTCACTAGGGAACTGCATGGATTGTCTTGACCATGACACAGAAAAAAATCAGTTGTCTTTCATCCAGATTTCTCGATCTGGGAATGCCAGACAAGAGTAACACCCAGTTCCAGAGTGCTCAACTGAAAGATGGAGATTGTTATTTTAGGCTCTCAGCAACAAACCATGAGAAGTAAAATGATTTGGAGAGCTATTCAAGGCGTATAGCTTGGAAATGACAAACATCTGTCAAAATACAGAAGAAAAATATGAACCTGTTGTATGAGAGCTATGTCTGTGAGACTTAACTCACTGTTTCTAACTGAACCCACACACTGTATTGACACTGCATGTTTCTTATCTCTTACATAAAAAGGGGTTACATTTATTTACACTGGTGAACTCTGAACCACACTTGTTTTCACTGGCAAATTAGGTCATTATTATGTCTTGGTAATATTTCAGAACTCTTGGAGTTTCTGTGGAAGTTGCTCCTTGGAAAGCAATAGCATAGTAAAGAAATATTACTTCCATGCTGGCCTATGTCCACAAGGTTTTATTACCCTATTTTGGAAAAAAAAGAACAATTTATTCACTTAGGGCAGTATTGTATGTGTAAGAGAAATCAGAGCATAAGTCTGCAATCAAATTACATATTAGTCCTGCACACACCAACAGACTGAAAATACTCAGGGAATTCTGAGAGTTTGATGTCCTTCATAAAGTCTTGCACAAAGCTCACTGCAGACTGCAATGGCTACAATCAGTGGGAACACCTGGGCAGCCCAGTTCTTGAGAGAGGTCATATAGTCATGGAGAGAGATGGTAACCTTAAACGTCCCTTGCTTCTGAAAAAACCTTAATATTTCTTTATGAAGTAGAAAGAAATTTATAGAAACAAACTTGTTTCTATAAATTCTAATCCTAAAGTGTTCTTTGTACTCAGAGGTGGGACAATCCTGTTTGTCTTAAGCAGATATTATTAGAGAAACTGGAAACTCGAACTTTTTCAACTTTGTATGTTTCTGTCATGTAACACCACAGGAACAGCATTAAGCTTGTTCACTCAGTTTTTTCACCACCTGTCACATGTAGTTGTATTTAATCATTGCAATGTAAGATTTAGTTTGTCTGTTATCTCTTTCTGTTTTGTTTTGATTTGATTTCTTTTCCTTTTTTTTTTTTTCCTTATTTGTTTTTAAGGCATAATCTGTGAAACTTTCAATCACAGGTTACTGTGGGGTCCAAAATATAAACCAAAGCACAGATTATAACTCTGTACAAACCTTGGTTCTTGTACTCTGCTCTAAGCCACTGCTACTGACAGGATCATGAACTGGACCAATGGTGTGATGCAGTATGACAATTCTTACAGGTGGTATTTATAATCTTCATGTTGGTTTGCTTGATTAGGGGTAAAGAAACATAATAGATGCAATTGGTAATGATGAACTTTCCTCTTAACACAATCATAACGCTTACTTTAAAAATTGTTTTCTAATGTCAAATGAACTTTAAATTGTAATTAATGATGGAAAAAGTAACAGCACTGTTACTGATTTACATATTTCTCCACTTGGCTCGAAATAATAATTAAAAAAACCAAATTTCATTTTAGAGTTATTTGTGTTATCAAATAAAATAATTTCAGAAGGCAAGCTCATCTGGTGCTTTTTTTACATCAGTCAAAACTACAGTATTCCAGGGTCCTCCAGTTCTGGCACTTATATTGCACTTCAAAGAAGTGCAGAGGAGATAAATAGCTATCTCTAGTGTGGGACTAAGAGTTTTAAGAATCAAACACCGTAGAAGATAGTGGCAACCGCTTGAAATGTTTTTAAGAGCACGATAGTCCTTTTGTGAAAGTAGGCTACTAAGTTGGGAAGTAGATCTTCCAGATATTTTTGGAAGAGCAGCTATAAACTATCATCATAAAGTACTTTTTGGGATGAATCCTTTAGGTGCTGAGTGCTTCCTAACCCAGAGGACAAGGTAATCTGTGCCCCAGGAAGCCTTTTTATTGGTAGAGAGTTTGGGAAGGGAAACAGAGAGTAGTTATTTATCCAGCAGCCAGCTCCAACCCGAAGCAAAGTCCAGCAAGGAGGTGCCTATTTTCCCTGTTTTTATGCCATTTCCTTCTGCTTTCATGGCTCTACATAAAAGGGAAGGAGAAGCTGGTCCCCATGGCTATAATTACTGGCCCACTGCTGAGAGATCATTAGAGGGTAAGTCAAGCTGACTCTGCAAATGGACAAGGGGAATGTAGAATATTTGTAGCTGCATTGGCCTTACCACAGTAGTTTGTATTTCCTTACTTTTCCTTCAGCCTTTGGTTGTTTTTACTACAGACATGGCAGGACATTGCCCCCCAGAAGTGTGTTGTTTAATTTCTATTTTTATGTAGATTCCTAAGAGAATACTTGTTAAATTACAGTTTGAATTTTTAGATCTAACATGCTTTGTGTCAGCACCAATAGGATGAACTAGGTGGAATGAAACTTTTTTTTTCCTGACTAAAGTTTTTGTAATTGTTCAGAATTATATGAAATAAAAAAAATTTAAAAGTATAAATTGTATGTTTCTGTTATTCATAAGAATATAATTTAACTTGAAAGAATGATAATAGGTAACTTTTGTCCACAAAGAGTTTTAATTTTGATTGTATGTAATAAAAATATTCAAACCAGAACATGAAAACATATGAAAACAATTTTTCCTTGTAATTTGAAATTTGTTATCATTGTTGCTTATTAAAGACCTAGCAATGATCAAGAGAAACTGAACTCAAGATTTTCTTAATTTCTTCCCCCTCATTAAACTTTATTAAAGAAGTACTCTGACTCTAGTTCAGACATAGCATTCCTCAAACTGAGGAGCTCTAGTCAGACTGCACCATGAATTTTAACACCATCACTTATTTTCTATTAATATTTTTTGTTGTTATAATGCAAGATTTGTACTTCTAGACCTTTTAACCACTGGGTGCCATCTAGTCTGAGTTTGTGATGCAAAAAGACTCTTTTATATAAACAGAAATGCTCAGTAATGTAGTAAGTCTGTGATGCCAGCAAAACAACAAAACAGATCTTACAACAGGTTATGAGAAAATGCTATCCAATCTTAAACCATCACTGAGATACTTAATCCCTTTGTCTATTACAAGTGCCTCAAAAGTGTATTTCTTCAAGTTTATCTTTCTCCTAGATCTCATAGTGTATTATCCTCAAATCCACTACACAAATGTGATACAAGGGCTGCAGTTTTAATGAAATCCTGGAAAACAGTGCAAGTGGTGTTGTTTGGAATGACTCCACAATACTGAAGCTTTTAGATAAGATAAGTGTGCACAACAAGCTTTGAAATGAGAGCTATTGAATAACTTGATTTAAATTTCCTATTCATGGGACAGTCTTTGTAAGAAGAACAAGATATAAAAGCTTCAGTCATCATTCTGGTTTCCCACCAGTTCCTCTCTTTGTTTCTGTCCTCCCTGCTGGATACTCCTTGTGCCTACTTAGAGGAATATTGCAAAGGTAAAGATTTGTGGAGTCAGGCTAAATACTGAAGTGGAACTTATTTACATCATACTTTATTCTTCAGAAACTGTGGGGGTTTTGTCTCTAAAAAATATCCATAAATTTTAATCAAGTTTTCTGAATACATTTAGATGAACAGTATTTGTCAAAAAAGAACAAAAGTAATAGAGCAGGAGAAGGAACACTTTTTTTCCTTCTCTCCATAAATGTATTGATCAGGATTGATCTGGTACATGCTACTTAGAATTAGGCTGTTAGTATACTGATCTAGAAAACTGTACACAGTAGAAGATACACAAGGACTGGATAATTCAATGCACTGAAAGTATTCTGGGATAAACTCTACTTTGCTTGATCCTCTTCTACTTCATGCTAAATGTTTAAATATTCACTGTGACAAGGATAATGGCTCTTGGTCTCTAGTAAATATCTAAATACCTATCTAAATTCTTGAAACATTGGACTAAAAGGGCAGAACAGGATTGATATCTCAGGGTTTCTGGTGTCCCTGTCATAGAATTTCATTCCTGTCACGTGGGTTCTGGGACAAAAGACAGCTTCAGAAAGGTTCATATATGGTTCTCTTATTGACTTTTCTTCAGAAATTTAAAAATTAACAATGCCTATTCCAATTCAGAAAGTACAGGGTTGGTTTTCTTAAAACTATCTTTTATGTCAGAACCACAGGAAAACATTCATTATGGTAATGCTAAAACACTCATTATGGTAACACCACAAACGTTACTAGGACACCGTGTGAGTTATGTTTCAATGCTAACCTACACAATAGATACTCTATGAGTATTTAAAACAGTGGGGTTTGCATCACTGATGACACAGTAAATTGTATGGCAGTAGCTCTCTGTTCATTCAGGCTGGGAAGCCAAATGTGACACAAAGACTTAGAAATTTCCCTCTGTTCTCTAAAGAAACATTTATTTCTAGCAGCAGAAACTCCAGGAAGACCTGGGGAGAGACTACTGCAAAACTGCATTGCAGAGAAGCATTCATTATTTAAAACCCTGACTCAGCCTCCAAAAATACTGATTTTCAATAAATGAGATTTAACAAGTTTAGTCTAGATTTAACTGGACAATAAATCCATATGTAGTCAGCCAGGGCAAAGTTTTCAGTTAGACATCTGTCATGAGAACTTCTCTGGATACAAGTCATTGCTTGGTCCTTCTAAAGATACGTTGCTAAACACTCATTATTGCTAAAATGTCAGCAACATTTGTGCCAAGTGTGGGGGAAGTGAGGAATGTGACCTTTAAACTATAGTAATTTGTCTTCCCTGAAACATCTGTAAATGAATATTTTATTAATATTTTATTACAAACTGAAAGCTGATGAGACTGTCAAATTTATCTTAGATTCAAAGGGAATTTATAGCTCTTCATCACACATAATCTTGTCTAATCTGCTCTGAGTGAAAGAGAAAACATTCCATTAAATTTGAAATGCTATTAAATAACCAGAACAACTTGCTTCATGTTTAGCCATAATTTGCTTGATCTTGACTTCCTCTCTCTCCAAAACAGCAATTAACTACTGTTTGTGTGAAAGAGAAAGGGGGAATATAAATTAGCATAAGAATTAAAGGAAATAATCAGATTTCAGAAAATACTTAGCTGTCTAGACCCTGATTAATTCTGTAGTTTGGATATGCAAATAAACTTTAAATTCTCACCTTTCAGAAAAGAAACTGTGCCAATATTCTGAATAAAATGAAATAAAAGAAAATATTCCCTACTGGAAATCTCTGTTGATCTCATGCTCCTCTGCATCTGGTCTGTAAGTGCTTAATAGGAAATTAGAGTATGTAGTCTCAGATGCAAGCAATTAAATAGTATGTAGTAGATGGTTTTTTGCCTTGGTTTTGGTTGGGTTTTGTTTTTTTTTTTTTATAGAGGGCTTAGATACTTGCATGGTGCAGATGATATTGATTTAATCACTAGTCTTGACCATACTACCAAAGGGACTTGAGTAATTTGTTGAAAAATACCACCATTTCATCTTTAATTCTCCTATTAAACTCACATTAAACAGATTAATTGCAGTTTAAAGCTGAGTATTTTGTAATTCTTTATTTTTTGTCTCAGTAGTGATACCGTGAAGTACCATAAGTGAATGAAACCAATTTATGCTGTATCCTGAAAGGCATCTTATCACTAGAGAAGCAAACATTGATGATATAACTGCAGATGTACTTATGATACATTTATTCATATATTTATGAAAACTCATATCGATATTAGTACCAAGCACATTAGACAGATCTCAGAAGGGAGCCAAACCATCCCAGAGTAGAAGTCAAATTAGCCACAGAATGGAGGGCCTAACATCCCAGAAATGGCAGAACAGAGTGAAATGATCCCTGAGGTGTACTCAGAGGAAGACAAACAGAGCAGCAAAAAACAGCCTTGCTTCAAAGATAATCCAAGATCATGGAGTCTGGAGTCAGGCAGGTGTCCCTGTCAGGGTACAAGATCTCAAAGAAAGTTTGTGCAGAGACTTCAGAAGAGTACATGCAGCACAGCAAGTTCTCTGGAAGAGAGGCTCCATTTTGGATAAAAGATTAGTTAATTTTTATATCATAAAGACAGAAGAGGGTGTTAGACACCACCATATTGAGCAGTCGGTAGGAGATGCTAATATTGATTTTTCACTTAGAGCAGCCATTAGATAATGATCTTTCTCTTCTGTTAGAACAATTTTTACTATTCCAGACTGTTCTTGGAGTTAGAACAGCCCATGGTAGTTTCCAATTTTTACTTTCTCAGGATATTTTTTCCTTTTTTCTAGGCTATTTTTTCACTTTTTTATAGGGTGAAGTAGCAACTTCACAAGTTGGAATTATGGTTTATTATTTTCCCACTTATCAATGGTACATCAGGATATCTTCAGTTTCTGTGTACTCAGCATCAAAGATGCCAGCTGTGCTTTTCAAGGATTCTTCAGATACATGGACTTGCCTCCCAGGCTGGAAGACAGTTCCTCTGTCAGTATTACAGCAGACATCTTCTGATTAGAATTCTTCTCTTTCTAACCAGGTCAGTAACTTTTCTGGATGCTCATATCATGAACTCAGAGTGGCAAGGGGAAGTAAAGCTCATCCAGTTGGAGTTTCTTTATATGACAGATTTGTCTTGTGAGCATTATCCAAATTCCACTTTCAGAGTGCAATGTGGTTTTGTACACCTAAATTTGTATTTTGTAACACCTTGTTCATTAAAGTCAAACTAATTTGAAAGCCACTTTTTAGGATTCAACCTCACTAGCAGAATATATACTATTAAAATGATGCATAACCTATGTTAAGATTTAAAAGATGTTAGCACATTGTCCAATGCACTGCCACCAGAAATTAAAGCAAAGTTTGTATGTTGTTACACAGGTATTATGACTCCCATTCATCTGTCATTATGTGCACAGCTAACAACATCATCAGTTAGGAAATATTTGTATGTCTAGTCTCTTCATTCAGCTGGCCTCTGATGGAAGTTTACCACTCCCCTGAGAACTTCCCACCAGTCTAGGAAGGTCTGTCCCATGTTGGGATCAGGTTTCTAGTATTTCAAAAATCTGCAGGAGACTGAAAACAATACAGTGGGATTTCCTGTTCCAGTTGCAGTAGATCCCTTGTTTGAAGCATAAGTTTCCCTACATCATAACTCAGAAGAATATATATAATCTGCATTTAAATAAAAGGCTAACCAGACAAAAAAAAAAAACAAACTGTAATTTTATTACAATGCTGTGAATGGCAATCAGGGCAAGTACCAGGTTTCAAGCCTGCAATGAGACTTTTACACCTTCAATTATTTTGAATTACAGAAGAAACATTAATTTAATTGAATTTTCTTTACAAGGACAGTACTTCTTGTTCTCTGTTACCTGCTGTTTCATTGTATGTCCACCAGAAAGCTTTCAGTACTCATTTTCATTTCAGTACATGGGTGTCATTTTTCGTTAAGTATGAAACAGACTGTTTCAGCTTCTTGTGAAAGGGTAATTTGTCCCACCAACTGGTTTCCATATCTTTGCACAAAAAGTAAGTGGAACAGGAGAACCCAGTATTCTAGCTTAGTACATATTTTGGGTTTGACACTTACTTTTCAAAACCCAGCAGTATCAATTGTGTGTCCCATGTTAAAAAAAAAAAAAAAAAAGTGTTTTTCACCTGTTACCAGTAATCCTAGCAGAGAAAAAGCAAATGTAAACACAGTAAAATAAAGATGAATTACCTTACAGATACGATGCAGAAAGAATATAAAGTGTTTGGGTCTCTACCCAATGCTGGCCTCACAGCTGCTGTTCAGCCTACACGACTGCTGCTGTAATGCCCTCTGCAGAGGGCTCTGATAAGTCTCATTTATTGAGTCTGTCTGGGAATATTAAGCTGACATTTTTGTCTGAACCAGTCGCTTACCTTTGCCAAGGGTTTCTTAACATAACCTCCAAACTCATGGAAGATGTGAACTTGGGCCCAGATTTGGCTCAGTACAAAATTTTTGTTGGGTCTCCGTCTTCCTTGGCAAGCACTGTGACTCTGTGATTATATGATCTTTATGTGAATCTGTGATTATATGATCTTTCTTACCAGCCACGTTTTCAGCAAACAAGAGTGAGGCAAAAGGATGTCAGTGATTAAATTTTGTTGAGGAGGTATGGGGAGGAGGAGGTTAGGCACTGAAGCTTACAGTCACCTAGGCAACCTGCTCCCTAAGCTCAGGAAGGCTCTGGAAGACATGATAGGGGAGTAAGAGTTTAAATTATCTCATCTTAAAGAAGTCAAAAAGGTAGTTGATTAATCTCTCTACAAATGTTCCCTCCTAGGTAAATAACTCATGTAGCCCTCTTCAGTACAGATGTAAACAAAGAGAATTAGATATGGTGAAACCCATCTTGAGGGTTCCTTTTCTATCTCCAGGACCCAGACAAAATCATGGATGTTGATGATATTTTTTTAAAGCTAGCCAAATAGAAAATCTATTGTTCCTGTGAAATACAATGAACAACTGGTAAAAAGGACTCATTATTCTGACCTTATGCTTTAAACCCAAATTACAGCTAATAACAAGGAGCAGACATGTAGTAGTCCAGGATAGGACTGGTCATTTTGAACACAGCATATTCAAAAATTCTTCTAAAGCCATCTGTGATTTGAGACATAATTACACAGAGGAAAAGTTATGCAACTCAGTAATATGGATTTATTTGAAGATACATTCCACTATCCGCAGCCTTAATTTCCTTTTCTGAAATACCACACAATGTCCTTTTAGTCCATGGAAGTTCCAAAATTCAGCACACTGCTGGGCAGCTCCAGCAGATCATTCACCAAATATACTGATTAGAATCACAGAATCACAGAATCATCGGGGTTGGAAAGTACATCTGAGATCCAAGTCCAAACCTTGACCCACTACCCCCGTGGTTCCCAGACCGTGGCACCGAGTGCCACATCAGTCTCTTAAAAACCTCCAGGGACGGAGAATCCACCACCTCCCTGGGCAGCCCATTCCAAATCATAATTAAATCCAAATCCTCTGTAAAGAATTTCTTCCTAATATCCAACCTAAGCTCCCTGGCAGAGCTTAAGTCCATGCCCTCTTGTCTTACTGATGGCTGCCTGGGAGAAGAGACCTACCCCCCCTGGCTACAACCTCCTTTCAGGGAGTTGTAGAGAGTGATGAGGTCTCCCCTGAGCCTCCTCTTCTCCAGGCTGAACAGCCCCAGCTCCCTCAGCCCTTCCTCACAGGATTTGTGCTGGATCCCTTCACAGCCTCCTTGCTCTTCTCTGGACCTGCTCCAGCACCTCAATCTCCTTCCTGAACTGAGGGGCCCAGAACTGGACACAGGACTCGAGGTGTAGCCTCACCAGAATCACATTACTTTTAATGTTTAAAGGTTTAAGATCTACATCATAGATATTTTACCTTTTTTAATTTTTTTAATTGTAGTTGTAGAAAAATAAAAAATGTTGAAGAGCTTCTCTCATACTACTTTACAGTTGAATCATAGCTTTTTTGTGATCTACTTTAAAAGAAGCACTGAAAAGTTTCAGTTCACCAGATCTTTTCTTGGATCATGAATGAAAATTAATATGGTCATTTTGACCTGAACTGTTTGCATCCCTGTGAACTCCCATTTGGGCACCTGGGCTTGACTGGCAGCTTGAGGTTATGAGAAAGATGGGGCCTCCAAGGTGGTATAGGTCAAAACACAGGCAGACCTGAGTGAAGTTTTTACACAGTGTCTAGTTGCATTTTTCTGGATTTGAGCCAGTAGTAATAACTGTCTGTACTTGCAAAACACTCACTTCACGCACAGATTCTCAAACCCTATTTTTTTGTTACACAGGAATAACAGCTGATAGTTTTCTTAGTTTCATCTCAATTGGTTCAGAATAGTTAATATTTTCATTTTTCAGGTCTTCTCTGTTATGAATTTAAATTTCTTACTGTGAGTTTTGTTAATTAAGCTTCAGTTTCAACCCAATGGTCTTTTTTTTTTTTTTTTTTTTTTTTGGTTAAAAAAACGAACCAACCAACCCAAAACCAAAACCAAGAAAACAAACTATCGCATTTCTCTTTGGGAATGTTTAAGCTCTGAGAAACCAAGTTCCAAGTCTTTTTTTTTATTATTCAAGTAAGTCAGAGAGGTGATTCCAGAACTCCTTCATTACAGGCAAGCAATGTATTCCTAAAACTGATGGAAAACAGTGTGAAGAAAATCTCACCATGACAACTTTCATTCTTTGTATCACTCACACACACACCTACAAAGCCATGCACATGAATGTGTTTTTCTCCTTGAGTACAACTGCCCTCTTGACATTAGCATTCTCTCCAGACCAGCTCTAGAAGGACCTTCTGTGTGGTGAAATACTATTAATTTTTAATGCTACTAGGTTATGCACCTACATAACTCATACTGATATTGTAACTATATTATTTAAATATGATCAACTGTGCATTTCACAATGAACATTCAGTACTTTGCTCAGCTTCCACGCTTTTAAGCTAAGAAGATTTTTTTTTAAATTTATTTTTCTTGCTGCTCCAATGGAGTTACTGTTCATAACATCCTGTTTTCTTACTCAGAACTGCCTGAAACACTTACAATACAACTTGAAACTTCAGTACTAAGTTTCTGTCCTAATAAAATTTTCTTGGAAACAGATGAAGGTTGAGGACCTCACCATATTACTTCCACTTATTCTCCCCAAGCAAATGTGATTAAAAACCAGGCGATTCCATGAAGAACAGAATTAATGAGGACTGATTTCCTGTTGATGTCTCCTTTTGTCTCTCAGGATTTGCCTGAAAGAAATATGGATTGGAGAGCCAATCCTGCCTCCACTCACTTTACATGCACTCCAGAAGAAAAGAAAAAAACCAAAAAATCCCACATCATGTCAGGGAAGAAGTTTTTGGTATATAACTAGGTGCAAACACTGGTTGAAATATTTCCATATCTGTGGCTTTTGTAACGCTCTTCTTATGTATTCTCTAGAGCCTAAGAAAAAGCCTGGTCATGCAGAAGCCTTTCCATTATTAGAACATTTATGCATGGAGTGTCCTCCTTGATCTGAATGCCTGTTTCCATTTAACAAACTGAGGTAGGAATCAGTCAGCCAAATCTATATTTTATCTAAATTTTAGTTACTGGAGGAGCAAATTGTGTTCCTAACATACAGGCTGTAAGTGACTGTTTAGACACATCTAGATGCTCATCTTAAATGTTGAATGGAAGTCTCCTGTAGGTCCTGTACTATATCTACCAGCTCTCTATGAAGTTGCAGATACCCTGCAGAGAGATGCTGCAGTTTGGCACCTGAATCATTAGTGAAACAGAATTCCTAAAGTGAATGTCTAGGTCCCCTCTAAGACCAGAGGAAGTGCATAGCCAGAAGAAGGCTGGGATTCCTGAAACCCAGACATTTATCCTTTCTAGCCACTATTTCCTTCTACAGGCCTTTGAAATGCAATTGTCTCCTCTCTTGACTATCTGAAAAGTATAGCTATTTGTTTAGGATGTCTGTCCACCCTGTGCCTAAAATCTTTTGGCAAATGACAAATGTCTTCCCTTAAGGCACTGTATATTCCCCAGTATAATGAGAACTTTTCCTCTCTCAGTTTTGTATAATTTTTGCCCATCAGATTTATAAACTACTGCACAGGGCAGAACAGAGACCTGCACATATATACACATGCCTGACTACACACACAAAACTTGATTATAAAAGCTTAGCTTCCTTAGGAAGAAAAAGGCTAAATTTATTATAGCTATGAAAGTTACTTTTTGAGCTTTAAAAATATAAAGTATTTTACATACAAGCTAGTTGAGAAATCAAAAAAACTGAATTGTTAAAGCTCAGAAATACAGAAGGTAGAATGAAGGAACTATATTTATTAAAATAAAATTATTTGTGTCCAACTTGTTTTAATTGTTTGCTAAGCAGTTTATAAAGGAAAGAGCAGCATATACTTGAGCTTCAATTTATTATATGGTACTATGACAGAGAAAAAATTGGAATATTACTTTTGTTCTTTGATTCCAGCAAAATAAAACAGTTGTCCGCATTTATTTCTGGCACCACCAAAGCCACAACTAGTTTTACATAACTTTGTGTTTGCTTATGATTCCTGCCAAAAGGACAGAAACAGATTTAAGCCCTGCTGCAGTACCCAATTAAAATACACTCACAACAGACCTCACTTGAGCCCAGTAAGCACTTGAGCCACGTGTAGCCCCGTGGATGTCACTGCAATTCTTTTCAGCCCGTAACCAAATGCTGTGTGTGCCTCTCTGCCCTCACACCTGAGAACCTGCTCGGTGCTTGGACAGTCCATCACCAACCTAAATAATTTATCTGGCTGGGAAAAAACTTGGAAAGACCTCAGCAAGTTTCTGGGATCTCATACAGCTCTTGGAGGACCACTGCCCTGACAGGCAAAGTTAAGTCTCCTTTTCACTTTGGATTCTGTCAGAAAACCACACACCAGTAAGGAAAACAAAACAAAACCCAGCAGGAACTCGTGGAAGAAAGAAAAAAGGAAAGGTCTATTAAAGTCTTCACCTAAGGAAAAGGCTGCCTACCATGGTGAGCTTAGTGTTGACTGAAATGAAGCTTCTAATGATCTTCATCTTTTAAAAGTGTTGCTGTTCTCCATAAGTAAACAGAACTGCAGCCAAAGAATAGCAACTGCTTCTCTCATCAGTTTTGCCTCTGGAGCAAAGTGGCAAAAAAACCACCTCAAATTTAGACTGAACAAAAGAAGGAGAGAGTAACAGCATAATCTTTATACTTCCTGCCCTTAGCATCACCTCCATCTATTTAGTGGAGAATTAATAATTTATGATTACATACTACTGACACTGTTACTCTCTCTTCATCTCTCTTTAAATTATACAGAAAGCATTGGCAATTGCTTCATGTGTGATGCAGCATGGAGGTGAGCAGAGTAAACCTGAACCAAGCTATTCTAAACAGCTCCAGTGTTCTGTGAGTTATCATGTCACCTTAGAGAAGGAGTTATTTAATCCCTAGACTTCAAGGAAAGCTTGAGTCTTTGAGCACTTGTTTTTACTTTGTCAGGTGGGTTTCTACTATGCATTAGCCTGACAGATTTCTGTATATCTACTCAGAAGAAAGTCTTAAGAAGCAGATTCTGAAAGAAATTTAATTTTTCCATGGGAAAAGTACTGGCTTTTACATGCATAGATAGTCAGCAGATGTAAATCAGTAAATCACACACTTAAAATTAATTTCCATCTGAAATAAAGTTTCATCCAGTTACTGACAAATGATGGGAGAGGGTAATCTTCTAGATTTAAAATTAACTCAATATGCTATGGCCATAAATATATTAAATACTTAGAAGTGATTTACATATAAATATCATGAACAAAGTCATCAGTAGCAGTCTCTTTGGTAGGTCAGCTTTTTTAAAGAAACAATTATTAGTTTCAGGCAGAGTTTACCAGATCTTATATTAAAAAAGAAGAAACAAGTCCTAAGAAACTGGTGTATTGGAGGCCAAAGGTCTATGAGCCAAGGTAATTTAGTGTTGCCAAAATGCTGCTAATAATTCTGAGCAGAGAAATATCATCAGGATGAGGAAAACATTGGCCAATAGAGTACAAGAAGTATAGTAACAGGACACAGAAAGAAACAAATGCTTTAAATATTAAAAGCATCATTACATATGCATCTGCTGGACAGCTGTAGTGAGATAATCCAGACAATTATTTTCCTGGGCTGATCTGGAGGACCTCGCTAAGATGAAAATGCTCATCTGACATCCAGAGTATTGTTGTGGGACACCACAAAGTTGCCGTGGTCAAACAATGATCTCAGTATAGGACAACCTGTGTGTGCAAACAAAATACAAAATGTATTTTTTATCAAGTCCATTTTGAGCCAGAATTTTTATTTTTTTTTTGAGGCAGACCATTTCCAGTCTTCAAACTTGGCAGTGCTGCTATAGTCACTGCTATAGAATGGGGTAACTTTGTTTTCAGAGTTAGGATCATCAGTGAAGTATTTCCCAGTTTCTCTTGTTAGGCTCTATAGGTTTTTCCTCTGTTTTTATACTGGTCCTCGTTCACTTTTTATAAAACTTTGACAGGTTGGGTAGAGGAAAGAAAAAGACCAAAGTTAGTAAAAATTCTGAGAGCATACCAATGGCACATCTACACAGTGGACAGCCAAGTAACAAGGTGGCTCCTATGTTTTGACAGCACCATGGCAGACTGAGGACACTAAAAGCCTTTTCAGCCTTCCCATCAGCAAAACTTGGTGCATCATACACTGATCTGGAATGAGTATCTACTAGACTAGTCACTGCAGTAGCCCAAAGTCTTGAGTCTACTTCAGAGTCTCCTGCACTCACCATGGACCTTGCTACAGATGTGCTACAGAGTCTGTCCAGACATCTTCTACTTGGTGTACCCTGGGAAGAGTAAAACTGGCTCAACCCTATCACATAAGAGTCTCTGTATTCATGTCATGTCAAATCAGGTATGTGTCCATTTTTCTTCTTTAGACAGAAGCAGAGGGTCACCAGCTGCATGCTTTCATCTGGGACAGTGCTGTCATGAGGCTGTGCAGCTTCCCCCTTTGCACAGTTCAGAGATGGGGACTGGGCTGGCTGTGTCAGCTGTGGCCTTTGTCTCTCAGCATGACTTGGTAAATCAGGCAGGGTGCCAGGATGACAAGACCATATGGCCCCTGATCAAGGAATAAGTTTCATTATGGCTATACACTGTTCTTGCTGAGCAGCACAGATGTCCCTTCAATATATTATCTGTCTGCTTCTGCTGCTAACCAGATGTTGGGAACAAACTGAGATGATTATCCCAGTGTGATGATCTGTTGGACATCAGTGTGACTAAAACTGACAGTCATGAATATGTAATATAAACAGAAAACAACTGACCAAAAAACTACAGAAGTCCCAGAAAATTTATGTCAGAATACTCCTCTCCTTTGATTTAGTAATAAAAAAAAAATAATATATATATCTGTGTGTGTATATATATATATATACAAAAAACATTTTTCAAAGATATTTTTCAAATATATTATTTCAAAGAAGGCCTCTCTGGGGAATAGGCATCTATATAAATTAGGACTGAGCACTATATTGTGGAAATCAGATCCTATACATCAAAACCAGTTCAAGATGTAATATCTAACAGAGGAAATAAGATAGCTGAATATGAGTCAGTTTATAAATGCACTTAGGATGGCAACTTTGAAACTCCAGTGTCTTGGAAAGTACTAATGATTGGAAAGAGTTATAGGCCTGGAAAGCTTTCATAATAAAAGATATTGAAAAATAGGAAACTATTTTGTGGTTTGTTGGAGGAAGTCAGTTGTTTTTCTTAATTAGTTGATGCTGCTACAGCAAGAATAGAAACAATTAGATCCACTGAAGAAAATAATAAAGGAAAGTAAAACATTTAATCCAAGGCAAAAAACCAAATACTTTCCTCTTTTAAAAAGTGTTTTCTTTTTCTGACATTAGTTTTAGAAAGTATTTTTCTGTCTATGCCTTGCTCCAAGCGAGCTTTGTGTTCAGAAGTCCAGCAGCTGAGCCAGTGGCAACTGGAGGAAAGGGGTCTACACAGTGTCTGCCTCTACGAACTGGTAAAATGTACTTTGATCCAGCTCAGAACTTACAGATGGATAAACTACTGTGCAAACTCTTTTGCATTATTGGTGAATTTGTGGAGGTTATTTGCTTTTTATTTCAGTAGCTGCTTGGGAAAGTCTCTTCAAAGAGAAGTACAAGTTCAAAAGTGAAAGGCAAGTGAGCTTTCTGGTTTAGAAATGTTCAAAGGAAAAATATTGTAGGGCTGTCCTTTTTCTTGTATGGCTTTAGGTTTTTATAATTTTAAAAGCAGAAAACAATTCTTTAAAGGAGAAAAAAAATATTTAATCATAAAAGTGGCAATTGCAAACTGAGATAACTAAAAATGCAAATTCTGGAACTGCATACGTCAAATCAAAACCCAAATGGGACTTCTATTGTTACAACATGAAAATAATACAGTTTGTTTTTTACTACAATCTTTAATAGTGTAATTAATTTGTGTACAGATTAGGGCTCAAAAATACTGTAAATTAACACTGTGCTAGGACAGCCGTGTATCCAGTTTCTGCTATTGAGCATTGAGTAAACAAAACAGAAATAATGAAGTATTATATAAAAAAGAACAGATCTGAATTAGTCAAGAGAATAATTTTGGAGGCTCATTTCTTCCACCAGGGCTTTTGGTTTCTCTTATATGCATGTGTATCAGATTCCCTAACATTTGCCCATTGTTTCTGTTTATTTTGCTTAACTGTGTTGTTGCTCTTCTTCAAGGCCATCTGACCTCATTAAATACTGTTTTCTGTATCATAAATCACTTGCAAGAAGAGGAGGAACTGTCTCTGATCTAGTTAATGTTGGCAGTCTTTCAGAAAGAAAAGTAATCTATCCTTAATTTCAGAAATGGCATCATTGCATGCTTCTACCTAAATCTCCCATTCCCTCCACACCAAGAAAACAAGCGTTGACAAGAATAAAGGATTAATTTTGTTCAAAACTAAAACTGAATTCAAGCAAAAAAAATTAAAAAAAAATTTTTTTAAAACCAACTGTAATTTACTAGCTACCTTATGCATAAAATGTCAATTAGCTGCCTGAAAAAACTAATAATAGGCCTAGTCTTTAATCACAAAATTAAACTGATACTGATCCAAGATTACAGCTCCAGGTGTCTTACAGTTTCTTATGCAGACTCTGTGCTCACCTGCCTTTCAGTTTTGATTCAAAGCACTTTTTTATGTTATGGGGGATAGGAAATCATAACTTACTTGACCTGAGCAGGATAAGAGCTGCTACCATGAGTAAAGATTTCTTGGCTTAGACCCTAACCAGACATACTGATGAAACCTGATCCAGCAAATACTCTGGGGTAGTATTTGTTTGCCAAAACTTGAACAAAGGTAAGACAATACAAAAAGTGGTGTGAAGTTTGGGAGTGTTTATATAAGCATGGGATTGTCTAGACACTTTAAAACTAGTAAAATCAGCTCTAATTGCTTCAAAGGAAAATTGAAGGAGGTGGGTGGGAGGAGGTGTCAGGGCCAAATAGAGGTTACCTTTCATGAGACAGAGTTTCTGGGGGACTCCTGTGAAACGTCTCAGCAAAAAGCCAAGAGTGAGTCTGTTCAGCTGATACTTAAAAAGACTTTTCTTGTGGGCTTGGGTGAAAACTGTTAACTTCTTTTCCCTTGCAGTGAAACCATTCCACTGATTATTCTCAGATCATTGGAGAGTCATTGTGCCCAGGTGGTCTTTAAAGCAAGTGTGACCATGTGTGCTGTAATTTGTAGAAATCAAGTTAGAAGAGATTGCTGCCTGCCTCCAGCAGTACTTGGGCTTGTGATGCCCTGTGGAGTGGACACAAACACTACTAGTTTAGGCACAATACTAAAACATAAAAATAAAGAAAAATATATATTTTTTCTGCCATAGGCTTTGCATTTTCTTAGAGAAAGGGTAAAATCTATACTGGCAAAAGAACATTTTGCTGGTATAACTCCCAGGTCTCTTTCCAGCTCCAACAGCAAAATGTATGGTTCAGCTAAAAGACTTATGTGAGACAGTAAATCTTCTAAGTCTAGACCAGTACTTGGTATTCAGTTCCAAATCCGATCTGAAAAGATGCTATTTGTTCATATTAACCGCCTAATTGACTCTGACTAAGTAATAATAATTATAAACATAATGTATCTAGGCAGCATAAAAAACAGGCTTATGGTTTTGCATTCTAATATCATCTCAGCACAGCCAGGAAAAATTTCTGTGATATATCTTCTTTGTAAAAGCTACTTGTAAATTAGTTTTTAAAAATGAACTGGAAGATGAAGGTTATTGGCATTTCCCCAAAGTCAAAAACCAGAATCTTGGTCAGCTTTTCTGGACCTATCACTCAAGATGCATGTAATAAATCTGATGAAGCATTGATTAACCAGCACATGTGGACAAGGTAAATGGTGGGATACATAGAAAGCAGGTAATAAAGTCAATTGTTTCATCACACATTGCTGCAGAGAAGGGATTTCTGCCAGCAGCTGAGAATTTAGTCCTTCAAGCTTGTTTCACCTCATAGAGTGAAAATCTTTCCATTGTGTTTGGGCTTTATAGATTTAAATTACTCTGTCTCTCCAGATGTGACCTTCCCTCGTCTCAATCCAACAAAGGCAGCTGGTGAAAGGACTGGATCACTTTTCCCTATCATAAATTGCACAAAAAGGTCTAGTAAACATGGAAATTATGTGAGTTTTTTGTAATCAAAATTTCTACTTTTTTTTATTTTCTTGTAGAATGACAGGGGGTAAAAGACAGAGCCAAAAAGAAAACCAAAACAGCTCAACATTAAAGAGGAGAAAAAAATTTAAGAATTTTAGATTTTTCTCCAACTTATTTAAAAAGCAAGGTCATTTTCCTCTAAAATAGCAACATGATTGAGAGTATTTCTTACAGATGTGACGTTGTTAACGAAGACAAAAAGAAATTCCAGGGTCAGCTTGAACATTTGAATATGAAAAATGTTGATATTATGGAGATTTTCAGCCTTCCTGACAAAAGCATAATGAAATCAATATCTGGAAACTGAAGGTAGACAAAACAGTGCTAAAATTTAGGATTCATGATCATAGCTAACCAGGTAGTTTCACACTGAAAACCCCTTGGTAGATAGACTGTTTCACTTAGTACGTTTTTATGAAATTTGATCTAAAATAGGTGTGGCTGTACCTGACTAGAAGAAAGTCTACAGTGAACATCTACAGGAGACCTGCCTAGAAGACATGATTGTCCCTTCAGCTCTCAATTGGGTGGCCTGATGGCAGCTCAGTGATGTCCACACAGTTTGACTTCTCTTCCCTTCCAAAACAAGCACTGAGACTGCAGCAGGAATGGTGCCTGCAAACCCCTTTCCACTCTTCAGCAGACTCCTAGTTGGCCAAGTTTATATACCAGTGATTGATAATAACTATTGCTATGTGATGGGCACTCACATGCTTTTGCCTGAGAGCCACCTTTGGGTCTAAGCAATGTACTAGTAAAGATATATGAATAAAATTTTGTGTATCACACAATCCTCCTCTGAGAAAAAAGGATCTCTGCATTGTTCTGGACATTTTTAACATCACTTCTTTTCTACTTTTGAGCAACATTGGTAAATTCAGTCTCAGGCTTCAGAGGACCAGATTATTTATTGTAAAAATCATGAAGAATTTTTCCTCTCAATTTGATAATAAACATGTAAAAATTGATCCAGAGGACTGTTTTTGCTAGTTTGTTTTCCCCTCAAAAATATTTAAGGTTGCTCAAAGGTTACAGTTTTAATCAGATTAAAATAACCATTAGATAAGAAAAGGTATAAAACAAAATGTGCCCAAAATACAATCCAGGAATCCCCAAGTCTTGATTTATTAGTTGTTTATTTTATTAGTCTGAACAAGTGCTGTTACAAAATGTGAAACATAATTCACATAAAGGCCTTAACACTAAATAGTGCATGCACCTGAGAAATGACAGCAATAGCAATATTTACAACTGAATAGAAACTCTACTTCACTGTTTTGTGAAGAATTTCTACACTTAATCTTTTAAAATATTGTAGAAGATGTTTACAAACAAAAATATCCATCTAGTTTGGATTTGACCCCTAAATCTTTAACTGGAGTAATGGCATTCTTTTCTTCTTTGCTTTTGTAAGCATGTGTGCTTATGCACATGTACAATATATAAAAGCAGGTGTCTGTAAGAGGGTGCATATGATTTTTCTCTCCTGTGACATATTTATGGCCTTCTCTAAAACTCAGTAGGTTGTAGTATATGTCTTCATGTCAGACAGACTTGACAGTTCCAAGATGAAACATCTCAATTTGTTTTCAGAAATACTCAAGTCTAGCAGAAGGATCTTTTTTTTTTCTTCACTTAGGCAACAATGAGAACTCGTCTGTATAAAAAGCATGGTTAAACTCCATGTCTCCTCCAGTTCTAAACCTTCTGTCTGAGGGATTGCCTGCGTAGCATAGGAACAAAAATGATTAGTAATTTAACAGACAGGTCTAAGTAAACAGTTTCTGTATTAGCATTTAGAATATTTTCCCATTCTTCAGCTTTTATCACAGTAACTGAAAGTACAAATCACAAATGAGGTAGTCATGTGAATTAATTTTATGGACAGTCCTAGGAATGATGACGGAATGATGCAGATACAGGTCCACTAGATACTAGATTGAGACAATAGCTAAGTTTGCTAGGAGATCCACCAAAGCAACAACAAATTGCAGTTCTGAAACCCTGCTGGAAGTTGAACTTAAATTGAACAAATAAAACCACTCTTCCTCACTAATATTCATTAGAGTCTAGCAATTGTATTATAACTGGTCTTAATTTTATTACAAAATTTGAAGGAGAAGAAACAGCCAGGATTTGTTAACAACTAAAACTGCAGTTTTCACCAGCAAAACCAAGCAAAAGACCAAACCTGCTGACCAGCTTGTGTAAAGATACTTCTTAAATGCACCCCTTTAATCTCTCTAGACAAGAGAGGATCCAAATCCAACAAGTACCAGTGAAACAATCAGTATTCAAACACTGTCCTTATAACAAGATTTTGCCTCCTATTCATTTGGCTTCACCTTTATGCTTCTTTCTTTTCAATATGTATTTGTTTCCCTGATTTAGTGCCCAGTGAGTGGCAGCCAAACAATAAGTTCATGCTTGTGGTGCATTTGCATAATGTAACAGAAACTCTTCCCTTTGTCAGTGCCAGTGATACAAAATGCTGCCAGCATAATATTCTTGCTTAGCTCAAATAAACAAGGTGCTCACTCCCTTGCCGGTCCTTCAAACAAGTTCTGAACTGCACATTGTATAATACTGAATATATATATACACACAGTACTGCTTTCTATAGCAAAGCAAACAGCAAAGTCTGGATTTCTTCTTCCACATGGGGTTAAGCCTGTTGAAAAAGGCTATTTGTTAGAATAATTGTTCTTAAATGTAATTCATTCACTGTCTTTAGCTCAGCACTTTTTCAATTGACATTTTCCAGTAAACATAACTTTCTTGATTGATACATGATGGAAAGAAGGTCACATAACTTGCTAAGACTCAAGTATTTTCACATGTTAACAGGAAGGGAATATGCATAACCCTGAGAAGCAGCAGGAGTGATGGCTGTCAACAGGGAAGTTAAGCAGGAAAGCTGAAGGTTTAAGTGGAGGGAAGCTAGGAGGAAAACCAAGTTAGTCTTGAGACATGTATCATCAAAACCAGAAGAAAATGTGTCTCAGGAGGAAATGGAGGATGATGGAATAATTTTTTATAAGAAACTCAGCACTGTTGTGGTGTAGCCATGGTTTAGTTGTAGGTTTTTTAATATTATACAGGCTAACAATTTGGCACAAAGGGTAACCATGAGTAATATTTCCTACATAACATAGACCTGAATGGCACTGTGACACTAAGAGTTTTCCTGCACATCTCTTTTGAGGCATTCAAAGGCATCCCTACTTGGGGCTGAAAAAGAAGAGAAAATAAAATTGCTTTCAGAGACTGAATGATGAAGTGGGCTCCAGTTCACTGTATTTTTTGGTTACGATTAGCTTCCTGTGACAGAATGAAACAGAAGAGACGCTTTAATGAAACTAAATTGAAAAAATGAGGAAAATAGCAAAGGTAAGACACTTAATGTAACTTCAATGGAATTTAAACTGCAAAAGCTTAGCCAAAAAGAGAGCAAGTGTCTGTCTGACTTGGTAGATAAGCCATGAAGGATGAAAAGAGATTTTAAAGCTTGAAGAGACTGGAGAGAGAAGTCTGGATGAAACAGAAAGATGACACGCTGGAAAAAAAAAAAAAAAAAAAAAAAGAAATCCCACTAACCCAAAACAAACATAGATAGACACTGAACAGGAAAAACCTTATCTTTTTTCCACACTTGCAGATAAGTGGCTGGGGATTCTCTCAGCTTCCCTTGTATAGTCTTGTTCTTCTGTTCTTTATTCTCTGTTCTAGTGGTATAATTGTCTGTACTTTTCTCTAAATGCACTGTATCTCTCAAGAGCTAACAGGCAATGCATTTTTGCAGGTGCCTTTAGTTTGCAATAGAGAACAAATAAAGCTCCAAAAGAGATGGACAGGTGCCAAAGCCACGTTACCATTTTCTCACTCAAACTGAGATTGAAAGAACTCCACCACACACTTCATCTTCGAGCCATGACAAAGAGACAAAGAGCTGCCTCTGCCTGCAAACTTCATGAGAGGTCTTTCTCTCTCCTGAAATGGATTGCTCTACTGGAAGCTGCTTATTCAAAAAACAAGCACAGAAAGCTGCAGGAATTAAGGAATGGATACTTTTGAAATGCTGCATTTCTCAAGTAAATTTTGCATGATATTTTACTGCTTTTTCTAACGTTTTCCAGCAAAGCTTTGTTTTAAGCAAATGTTTTACATTGTTTATCACTGACAGTAATGACATGTTGTGCAACAGTTTTGTTTCAAAAAATGATTAAAAACTCATGGGAAGTCTTTCCACATAAAAGTGATAGATTGAAAGTGATTGTTTTGTATCGCTGACTAATTTGCTTTATTAGGGGCAAATGCTAGCTGGCTTTCTGCATTTTCACTCAGATTGCTTAACCATACGGCTTTTCTCTTTTCCCAAGGCCTGAAGACACAATTCTTCAACAAATGGCCTGGGATTTATGGATTTAAGGAGGATTGTTGCACCCTGAGCCTCTTCTGAGTCCCTGATAATAAGTCAGTGCTGTGGCAGCTTTCAGTGTTTTCTGTCTCACGTGTGTCTCACATGCATATTTCTTTCCCTGCTACCCCAAGGAGAAATGCTTATAAGGAAAATAATGCCTCTTGAGTTCAGGCATAGCTACATTTACACTAAAGATTCAATTTTGGATCAAATTTATACAAATTTGATATCCAGCAGTTCCTCTTTCTTGATTTTCATGGAGAGGAAACAGGAATTTAAAACTGCCTGGAACTCCAGCATAGTTTACTTGATCTCTGTTCTGCATTCCTACTCCAGGAAAAATCGAGCTGGCCTATATTCTGCAAAGTATCTTTATGCTCATAAACATTTCTAATTCATCAAAAGTCCAGGTTGTGTCTACTAGCCTATATTATACTGTCTCTGCGAACAGATGGCTACAGCAAGTTATCACTACAGAAAGAAGAGCTGCTTTTCATTAAAACTCTGAAAGACGTTATTATTTCTTTTGACAACATTAATTTCTAAGCTAACCTAGGGACATCTAGGAGGCTGTGGAAAATATTTTATCCCCTTGAAGAAGAAATAAGGTTTTTTTTCCCATCCCTTGCTGTTGGCACACACCCTAATGTTAGTCCTGCTTTCTGGAACCATTCAGGTTTAGAAAGCTACGATTCACTTAACCCCAGTAGTTTTATTTGTACTTTGGTGCATTACAACATTTTGCAATGAGGAATTTTCACCAGTGCTGTAACCTTTCTGTCATCTCTCCCTCAAGAGTACAAATGACTTGTAAGCCTTGCATTAGAGGTCAGATACCTCCTACATATCCTTTCAACACAATTTCTGTCAATGTATGTAGTAAGCAGAAATAATCTATGGTTGCACCTAAAACTCTCACTAACCAATGCAACTGTGTAGTTTGAATATTGCAAACACATTACTCACCTTCCATAAAGCAATTGCCATAAGGTTACTCTTCCTTAGACAACAGAAAGCAAGATGCAAAACATGGCCTTTTGTTTACAAGTGAATTTTACTTTTTGTAGTATTATAGTCAAGGCACTGACACCAAAAAACCCCTCTCATTACAATGGTAGTAAAATAAATCTTCAGTGAACAGCAAGAGATAGAGAAAATATGTGGTCATTGCAAGAAACAACAGGAAGGCTGACATTAGCCCTCATAAGGTCAAAATCCACATCAAGCCAAGACAATTTTGCTTAAGATATCAGAAGCCAAAATATTGCTGAGTTGAGATTATTATATAATAACTGAGCCTTGAACTGTCATCTCAAAACAAATGCATAATTTTCCCCTCATCTAAGAGCAAAAACTTTTCCCAAAAGTTAAAACTTCAAGAGTGTGGACAGAAGAATTGCCAGATAAAATTTGCTCTTTACTTGCTTCTGTTTAGCATACCGATCTATAGTATAACTCCAAAGACTACATTTAAATAAACATCTATACACCATTTCTTAGCCAGCAGGGGTGGATGGAGTGAAACTCAGGACCTGCAGTTCCACAACCTGTGCCTGAAGTAATCTTAATGTGAGGGGTAGACACTGAAAAGGAGTCACTTCTACAACATCAGGTTAGTCACATCTTTGGGTTTAGTACAAAGAGCAGATTTCTGGTTGTTATTTAACGTCTATGAGCCTAGAGGATGAGGGATATTGCTAAAAGGGATTTAGAATTCTTGCCAGTTTTCATTTGGCTTGTAACTCCCACAGACACATTTCCATTACCAGAAACTGATTACTATTACTGTCTGGGGAACACAAAGGGTCTCAGTTTGTTGTTTCTTTACAATGTTTCCTGAATATCTTTTTCTATCTGTTCTCTATCTGGGCTATAATGTTGAAATGATGAGAATAAAGGTTAAGACCCTTTAACAGAACTCCCTCTATTCCAAGTATTGTACTAGGATAAATGAGGACCTTTATTTTCACACTTGGAAATCACAATAATAGAGCTGAACTTATTTCTTTCAAGTCAATGTAGTAAAAGCCTCTGTCAGGTGAGTCTTCTGCTTATTCATGAGTTTATTCTGCCTAGTAAATGTATTGTTTTTAAGTATCAACTGAACAGTTCCTGACAGTTCTCTAATCAGATTCTAAGAATTACGTAAATTAAACTGACAAACCATGACTTAAATTTCCTACGTAACTGAATGAAAAAAATCACCTAAATCTTGAGTTAAGACAAGAAGCATAGTTCTATGGATAGCAATAGAAACACAGTGAACTATGACACTTGGAGGAATCCTGCTTTAGGCCTTTGTTGTAATCCTTTCTGAAAATATATTTTTTTCTGTTTTTCTCCACTGCATCCAGGACTATTCAGAGATTTTCAGCTTCCCATTTCCTGAGTCATTCTTCATTCTCTCCTCAATCTGTTGAAAGAAGACTTATCAATTCTGTTATTTTCCTTCTCAAAATAAATAGGCATTTAACAATTTTCTGATTCAAATCCAAAAAACCACACCCAGCTGGTAGCCTCATTTCTTCTCTGTTTTGACTGGTTTTCTTGTTTCTTTCTTTTGATTCCTTTTTCTTATTATGAAAATGACCTAACTACTTGGCTTTTCTCTCACTCCCAATTAAAGCATATGGTTCTCTTTTCTCCTCCCACTTTCACCCAAAGTTATCAGCACACCAGCACTGCTCAGTCCTTGTGCTTTCACGTATTTCCAGTTGACACAGATCATCTTGTAACTTTTGTCTCTGCGTCTCCTGTCTGATCTTTTATGACCAGTATCAACACTGTTGGAACACCCTGATTATTTTTAACAATGGACAGACTGTGTCTCAAAGATATCTAAAACCAGCCATTCATCTAGAACCCCTTTATTTTTCATACTCCTTCATACTCATTTCAACAGGAATCATTTTCCAAAACATTTCTATCTCTTACATGACTAGAAAGGAAACCTTTTTTATGATTCCCATCCAAATTAAACTGAAATTAAACTGAAATTACTTCCATCAGCAAGAGAGCATTTCTGACTGCCTGGACCTGAGCCATCTTGCTGATCACCAGAGAGCAGATCGCATGGAAGAGATACCTATGTTAGCAGTAGCAAGGAAATAGAATCCATTCTTTACACCATCGTATCTGTGAGAGTGGCCAATAGCACATGTGATGGTAACACTTCCAGGAACTGGCCAGGTCTAGCCAGAACAGGGCTTTTTGTTCTGCTCCAAGTCTCTTCCTGTACAAAGACAGACATTCTGCCATGTCTGATAGAGGAAAGGTTCAACAAATTGATCAGGTCAGTGCTGAGACTTTTTATTTATCATAGACCCACCAAAGAACAAAAAGATTCTTTAATTGTCATTTACATACCTTCCAAACGGAGACTTACAGTACTCAGGCTTACAGTACTACACTAACTAAAGTTACAGTTTGTGAGATTTTCCTGAATATTTAATACTTTGTCTGATGCAAACCTACTAGAAATATTCATTAGATTTGAATTGGCTAGGCTACTAACACTGTAATGTGGTTTGAAATTTGGCTAAATGATTGTAGACATAGAGTAATGATAAACAGCAGCACACTGAATCAGACAGAGGTGTCTAATGATGATACATCTGCTCCTGTTTATTTTCATTTATGATCACCAAAAGGAAGCAAATTGCACACAGATGATAGTTATTAAGTCTAACTTGCATATGCAGATGAATTATACAAAGGTGTTCAAACAGAGAAGAAACACAAACAGAAAACAATTACATGGAATCCAGTTTAGGAAGATGTAATCCTTAGATGAGAGGAATGAGGCTATAATCCAAAAAATATATACATCCTCAATGGGAGGAAGAAGTGCAGGGGCTGGTAAAGCTAGGAAAAATCAAAGTGATCTGCAGGATGGACTACCAAAAGATACAGTATATTTTTTTAATTAATTGCACAAAGAGAAAGACAAGAAAGATAAAAGAGACTTTTCTGTCAGCCTCAACTAGACCAATGTTTTTTTAAGATGAAAGAAGGAAGACTGGGGCTGTTTAGTCTTAAGAAAAGAAGGCTGAGAGGGGATCTTATAAATGTCTATAAATATGTGAGAGGTGTGTGTCAAGAAGAAGACATCAGTGTCTTTTTTTGTGGTGCCAAGTGATAGGACAAGGAATAATGAGTTTAGACTAGACCATAAAAAGTTCCACCTCACCATGAGGAGAAACTTTTTCACTGTGAGGGTGACAGAGCACTGGCACAGGCTGCCCAGAGAGGTTGTGAAGTCTCCTTTGAAGACTTTGAAAACCCTCCTGGATGCCTTCCTGTGTGGCCTGCCCCAGGTGATCCTGCTTTGGCAGGGGGGTTGGACTAGATGATCTCTAGGGGTCCCTTCCAAGCCCTAACTTTCCATGATTCTGTGTAGCAGTTTTGAGGACAGAAAGGCTGAGGAAGTGTTGAAAGGGCACATATATATATATATATATGTATATATATGAAGTTCATGAGGAAGTGAGAAGAAGTATTAGGGCAAGAGATAAATTTCAAAGCCTCCTTCTCCTTTCTACATGACACATGCTGGTCATTGAAGACATTTACCTTCGCAGGCTTCTGAAGTGCAAAAGCTATTAAAATTTTTTAAGCTTGTTCCTTTAGCATGAAGGAGAATAAAGCCAGAAGTGATATATTACATTCATGCTTCTTTGGGTTTTGTTTGTTTGTTTGTTTGTTTGCTTCTTTGTTTGTTTTTTTAAGGTGGAGACTTTAAGAGCCTTGCAAAGTCGTATTTGTCTCTCAGTTACAATACCGCAATGTCAAAAAATTCTGTCCTGAAGTCCAGATTTATTTATGCTATTTTTCTGCAGTAAAAATGAAAGTGCATTTCTCATAAAATAATTTGCAATACAACTTTTTCTGATGAGCACTGAATTTTGCTGGCAGCTGTGTTACTGACATGAAGCTGTTTGTATTGGCTCTACATATTTTTTCATAAATAGCAACTGCATACAGAATTTGAACATCAGGTCTAAATGACTGTTACACACTTTAATGCTCTTTGTTGTCTCTACAAATCTGTATTTTATATTTTTTTCCTTCTTCTTTAACTTTCTGTAATATTTACAAAGCTCTAAGTTTCCATGTGCTGCTAAACTTAAGAGTAACTTTCCTATAAGTCCATTCTAAAATTGGTTTAGGATGGAAAAAAATTAAATATGATGAACTTAAACATTTAAAATTTCAATTCCTTCTCTTTCAAAAACACTTGCAATTGAAAACAAAACATAAGCTTCGGGAAAAGTCCACAGATGCCAAAAAATAGTATCAGGAAATAGTAGTTGGCAGAAATTTTGATAGAATAATTGAAGTCCATAACAACTAGAGAAATGTGGAAGGATTTTCTAAAATGCTAGCAGGAAAAAAACTGAAAAAGCCTAAGGCTCTGAAAGCTGCATAATCTCGGTCACCTTGAAACTTGGCACCCGATTTCTCCAGGGCCAAATTACCTGCTGGTACGAACTGGCTCAGATCCATTGAGATCTGAATTATGAAAGCTTGACCCTAAATTTCATACTCCCAAAAGAGACCTTTCCCTTTACAGCAGCAAATTAACTCAATGGAAGAGTACTGGCCTTTTTTTGAAAGATTTATAGTTTTTCTTTGGTTTTCTTGTTTCTTCTGTTCATTGCAGATTCTCTGATTCAAGCATTCACAGCTAAGTGAACCTTGCAGCTTCAATTGTCATCAGAGATCAGGCAGCTCTGCTGCACTCACTCTCCACTTATGTACCCAAAGTAATACACAGCTGGGAAAAAAAGTATAGCTGGAAGGTAGCTGGCTTTCAGCTGCACTTGCCTGAGAGCCCACCACCTTTTTTCCAGTGCCAAGGAAAATTCAGTAATATGTGGGTATGTGCAATAGTCTTACCCCCAAAACCACATTTTTTCCACTGACTTTAAGGATATAGGCAGTTTTCAGCCACCTGTGGTTGAAATGAGCTTGTTTTCTGCTGCACTGGAACAGAAAAAGGGCAAGGTCTTACCATTGTTTTAGCTGAGGGGCACAAACAGATGAGCTCCAGGTGTAGGCATTGCAATTTCTGCTTAGCTTTGACCATACTGCATAGAGAAGAGTTTTTGAGCACCTCACCCATTCAGAGAGAGGGAGGGAGAAGTAACATGAGAACAAGGGCCATTTATTGATCATCAGATAAGGGTTCAAGACCATCAGATAAGGGTTCAAGACATGACTTAGACATAAGCATGATCAGACGAGTCTGCATGTGCATATGTGTATAGGTATGCAGGCAATACATACAGCCCTTTGTAAGTCAGATGTTTACAGTCTATTAAATTTTATTCTGTCATCACATATTGGCCAATTCACTGTCGTTCTACTTGCACAAGAGTTATAAATGCATCTCTCTAGAATCTCTTCCTCTCTTCTATTGTCCGATTAGAAAACAGAATATTAAGATGTATGAATCTACAGAAAAATAGTGGTTGCACTAACTCTGGAAGACCTGACAGCTACCTGTTATTATACTGCAATTTTTGTGTGGTTTTTTTCTGTTGCAGCAAACCATGCTTTCTAGAAAGCAATGATATTCAACTGATCCTTCAGCACATCCTTCTCTGGTCCTTGTGGAACCACAGTTTTTAAACTGTGGCTGAATGAACCTCAGTAGTGTTCTTATATCAACACGTAAAGATATTCCTGTGATACAGAATGTCCTGCTTGAGTAGCTTAACATTTTAACCAATTTTTTTATAGAATCAGCTTCTTAGCAGTAGAGTCTCTGTGACTTCTGGTTTTGATAGTTTGTCACCAAAAATTTACACATTAAAATTATTCCTATGTGAACACTTATTTAAACTGTAAGACTCAAAGCAACTTCCAGAGACCAAGTCACTGTTCCAAGTATGGAATACAGTTTCAAGTGGAAAATAAGTCCAGGATAAAAAAAAATCTGTTTCTCTTTCCATACAGTTAATTTTTTTCTTACTTCACATCATTGCTGTCATAAAGGAAAAAAAAAAAAAAGCTCTTGAAATGCATACACATGTATGTGTCATTAGGAAAATAATTTGAGTCATTTCAAAAATAAGTTTCAAATGGCCAGTGTCATCCAATGAAAGTTTTAATAGCCTGTTTCCACTTTTGTGTTTATTGTGGCCAGCTTGCTGCTTCTGGAAATGTTTGCAGGCTGTAGATTTCCTGATCTGACAAGAAGAGGCTGCGGGGAGACGTTGCTTTCTACAGCTTCTTGGAAGGAGATTGTAGTGAGGAGGACATTGGCTTCTTCTCTTTAGTGAGTAGTGATAGGACAAGAAGAACGGATTTGAGATGTATCAGGGGATATTAGATTGGATATTATGGTAAGTTTGTTCACTGAAAGAGTAAGGGAAGCATTTGAACATTTTGTCCAGGGAGGTGATGAAATCCCCATTCCTGGGGATATTAAAAAAAGGTGTAAACGTGGTGCTTCAGGAGATGATTTAGTGGTTAAGGTAGTGTAGGACTGATGATTGGATCTGATGATCTTGAAGGTCCTTTCCAACTATGATTATGACTGATATTCTATGACACATGATAACTGGTTACTACCAGTTTACTGATAACAGCCACACTGAAATTTCATATTTAAAAATCGTCAGTGTTAATCTAATTGTTCTTATTGTTATTTTTAAAATAGAAAGATTAAGCAGTGACTGAGAAGTCTCTGGGATGGATCTGTTCATATTGCCTATATTTAGAGCAAAAAGGTGTAGTGGAACAAAGCAATCAGACGCCTCTGATTACCAAGAAGTGGGTGTGAGCCGGTATCAAATCCACCTGTGCCCAATTAGGGCAGGCCCCCTATTGAGCATGTGCAAGACCAGGGGGCCAATAAAAGGTGAAACTCCCAGCCACAGACTAGCTCAATCCCGAACACTGTATTACCTTTATTGTGCTACTAGCGCTCATCGCCTCCAAGGTGAGGATCTCGGTGGAGTCTCAAACCCGGGGCCTTTGGCATTGCAGTACTGGGTCATAACCAGCTGTGCCGCAAGAGGTGTCTGATTGTTTTGTTCCACTACAAAAAGGTATGTGTTTGGTGACAATGACAAAGGCATACTTAAATAAAGTTTAAGGAGCAGGTGCTCTTCTATAACTCTGGACACACTTTTTACAAAAAAGCTCTTCCTCATCAATAGGAGGTAGATGGCAACGGCATAAATCTTCTGTCAATACATTACTTGTAAAAGTACTAAATCTGAGCAAAACACTTCCTACAAAGTAAAATTGTCAGCTACTTCAAGTGCCCCAAAAGATATTTCCTCTTAGATGCATTCAGATGAATAACATCTTAGAAGCACTACAGCTCATTATTGAAAGCTTTACTTACTGTGCTAAATCACAAATAATAAAAGTAATGGAAAAACATTATAAAGGGGACTACAGACATAGAGGAATTAGGATACTATATTCTCTTGTTTTCTTTGCTCTTTTTCTAACCCTGCAGCAAGATTTTACACAAATAAATATCCTATTCTTAAGGATTAATTGCTATACTCCTAGAGATATTTAAAAAAATACCTTCCTCTGTGTGTGAATTACAGCTTGTTTATGGAGTACACTTCCACCTACCTGGATGAATGGCAATATATTATAAAAATCTATTTTTGTTCCTCTAAGAAATTCCCTGTACTTGTAGTTTCAGTTGGTACTGAAAACTTTCTGGAGCATTTCATATCCAGGTTATGCCTGAAAAACATTTTCTGAATCAGTAAAAAGTATCAGACTGGAAAATTTTCATTTTACTGAGCTGGCTAGCGCTGACTTAATTCTTACACACCAGGAGCCCAATTTGTCTTGATGTAACATCTATTTCCAGTAAAGAGACCATCAGAATTGCTTTTGCCAAGAAGTGAGAAATGAATTACATGGCATTATAAGATTTATTCTTCAGTTTACTTTGCAAGGTTTAGTGTAGTGTATCCTGAGTTTTGTTTTATATTAGCTGTATGTAACTTTACGTTCTGAATTTATTTAAGACTCATTAGACCAAATTCACTATTTTACACTCATTGCTTGAGCTACAGCAGTGAGGAAAACCTGTCATAAAGCTACTCATTTAACTAACTGGTTAAGACACATTTGTGAATGTTTTACACATATGAAATTACCAAAACCAGTGAAAGCACACAGGTAGATCTAGATCAGAATCTGTCTACATTCAGGGCCAATTTCAAAAGCAAGGCAATCCTATTATGCACTATAAGTCAGTAATCTGGCATATGAAAAGGCAAAATTAGGGAACTGATTCTAACACAGTAAACTCTTCTGGATAAGAACTTTTAGCAATATGCACAGTTAAGCCACTGGCAAAATACATCTACAGTTAAACTGGACTAGTACTCCTCCACATTGGCTTCTGTATTTTCAGACTAAATTAATGGCTGATTTGGAATACAACAAGTGGATGCAGCCACAATGCTAATAATTTAGCCGTTTATTTCTTTCAAACCAAATAAATAAACAATGATGTATGGAAATTAGAACATAAAAGTTCAGATCTTTCTAGATTTCCCCACACCTCTCTTGCAAGCTTCAGTGTGTGAGTTGCACTATGTAGAGACTGGACTAGCTCTTTCCCAAATGATTCTATGTTATTCACTCATAGAAAACTACAAGTTCTTTGCATAATGTAAAGAAAAAGACTGGCACAGTCAAAGAGAATAACTACTCTGCTCACTGAAGAAAGCTTTGCCCTATAACAAAATTTCTATGACTTCCTCTTGCAGAACAAATTGAAACTTATTCTAACCTTTGACTAAAATTCCAAGTTCTATGGAAGTACAAATGACATCTGGGTGTTAAGAATAAAGCTTTAAGACTACACTGATCTTAGAAATTTCAAGAGAAGCCAGAACAGTCATCTCGGTGTGCCATCTTTTTATTGTATTCATATGGGAAAGAAATCAATTGAGTTGGCATCATGGTAAAATTCACAGTGAAGGAAAAAGCATTTGTTTTGGTGATCGTATCTAATTCAAAAGATTTGCTTGGAAAGTTTTTATTATTTCCAGACAGAAAGAAGATTCTCTTACATGGAAAATTTTTACCTATTTTTGAGACCAGCAACTTTTTTTACTGTTCAGTTTGGGGCTTAGTTCTCCCCAAATCAGTGCTTTCCTACTTGGTCTACAAAAAGTTGTTGAGTTTTTGGTATGAAAACTTAAAACTACATCATATAAATTATTTTGGGTCAACATTCCTGATCATCAACAGCTCTACATTTTTCAGAGTGCTGTTGAACTCTTCATAATCATGTTCACATTTTCCCCTCTTTGCATCTCAGCATGTGAGGCATTGTTCATATTGCCTGAAATGCTGTCCAAGGATGTGGCTTCAATACTGCACCCACCTCTTACTGAGTGCAAGAGCTTTGTCATTTACAGGAAATGCATTCTAACCTTTCAACCCTGAAAGCAATGGGGAACCAAAAATATATCCCAAGATCTTTTAAATAGAAGAAAATACACAGTAACATCTAACTACATCTGAAAATAGAACAAAAGCATTAATTTAAAACAAAAGTGATGTCTTTGTCCTCCTTCTTGCCTTTACAGTAAAGGTGACATATGAGATGTTGCTTGCTTGGAATTCTACTGATATAATAATTCTGACTGCCTAGCAGAGCTACCAACAGCTGAGTTCCTCTGGGGATTTTCTGACATGCTTTGTACAAATGAACATGTGGAGACAGCATGAAAGAGAAAGTGTGAATTCCAGAGATGCTGTAAAACCACTGATGCACTTGGGTAATTTGGAAGCCCACCAGATGGACAGATGGGCTCCAAACTACAGGGTTTAATTTATTAGAGCCCACTCCCTACACCCCAAAACTAGTTGTCAAAATATATTTTCTTTACAAGTAGTGAACTGGTGAAAGTAATAAGAAGTATTTCACCAGCTTTCTAATGGTTTTCAATTTCAATAACAAAGCTGAGAAGATAACCTTGCCTAGTGTAATAACTAAACCAGAAAGATTTTGTCTGAAAGCAAAGCAGGGCACTTATGTTCGCTGAACTTGCACTAAAGGGTGAATTGTACTGGCAATTGGAGAATTATTCTTACCACTAAGTAAATCCCCTGTACAGAAATTGTGTACAGAAAAGTTATTTTCAATTTCAAAGTTGCTGGCAAGCAGTGTTTGGAATTTTTTGGCTCACTTCTGTAGCAAATTCCATAGAGTTCCATTCAAAGTAGCTACCACTGCATTTCCTACATGATGAATTCCAAACTCATTTTCATGTAGAATTTTTTTATTTGTTATTACTATAGTTGCACAATGCCCTGTTACATACCAGATGAAAGGAGATATGACAGTGTCAAGGGAACTGTGAAGCTTTTTAGCAGTGATTTTATGCTTAATAGTCATCCCTAAATATATCTGTACCCAAATTGTCTTAAGAGAACTGTGCCAATGAAAGTAGTGTAAATATCACTTCTTTTCTATTTGCAGAGGATCTTTTTATCTCAATCTAACTACCCTTAAATCTCCTCCAAAACTGGACTGTTTAAAGTCTTAGCAGTTGAGAAGACCACATCTAATGAAAAGGCTTGTGTTGCTCTCTTCTTAAAGAATATGATGAACACCGAGTTAATTCCAAGGACAATATTAAAACCTCTGAAAATTTACATGTAGGAACATACATTAAACTAATGGGAACAAGTCACACTGCTCAACACTATGTAGATGTTAAGTACCTCTCCAGAAATAGGCCTCCCTTTTCTTGCATTATTACTGATATTGTGATCTAAAGATAATGAGTAAAATTTAGCTCCTCTGTAGATACATAGAATTGTGCAGGTCAGAAGGGCCTGAGGAAGATCTTCTAATACTGTAATTAATTGTTGCAAGTTGACACTGGAAATTTTTCTTTTGATCCACTTAAATGACTGCATTTCATCAAATTTAGCTGAGATGGAATGAGCCAGGAAGTATTTTGCTTTTGCAAAACCTCAAACATTATGTTTTGGTTTTTCAAGTACAAAACCACCCTGTGTTTTGGTTTTGGGTTTGGATTGTCACTCCCAAGGAAGCAATGAAAGAGAAGAGTGGTAATTATTGCAGTAGAATTAAACAATAAATTTGTCTGGCTGAAGGTTGCAGACTTATTTGAATACAAAATATAAACTATCATACATTTTTTACTTTCCGTACCAAGAGCTGAAGAGTCTTTTTGAATACTCCAGTGTTTAAATTAAAAGGCATTTTGTGGATACTGCTCTGGACAATATCTGACACAGAAATAATGGGTTTGACATGTGAGCAATACTCTGTCCAGGTTCAAACTCAAAATACTTGATATGTTAGAGAAGAATCATAGAATCATAAATTACAAAAAAACCAAAACAAAACAAAAAACAGGTTGGAAGGGATCTCAAGGATCATGTGGTCCAACCTTTCTTGGAAAAAACACGGTCTAGACAAGATGGCCCAGCATTCTGTCCAACTGAATCTTAAAAGCATCCAGTGTTTGGGAGTCTCTCTCTTCCCTGGAGAGATTATTCCAATGGCTGATTATTCTCATTACGAAAATTTTCCTCTTTAGTCCAAATGGAATCTCTCCAGGACTAACTTGTACCTATTACCCCTTTTCTTTCCCATGTGACTTCTTGTAAAAAGGGAGTTTCCATTTTCTCTGTATCTGCCCATCAAGTGCTGGAACATGGTCATGTTACTGTCTTCTTTTCTCAAGACTGAACAAACCCAGTTCTCTCAGCTTTTCTTCCTACAGCCAGCTTCCCAGTACTCCAGTCCTCTGATAACCTTTGTGTCCCTTTTCTGGATCCTCTCTGTCCTGTCCCCATCTTTTTTGTATGGCAGGGACCTGAACTGAACACAGTGTTCCAGGTGTGTCCCAACAAGCACTGAGTAGAACAGGATGATGACTTCTTTATCTCTGCTGGTGACATCCTTCTTGATGCAACCCACCATCCTGTTGGCTTTCTTATGTTAGCTCATACCAGGATTCCCAGTGCCTTGCCACAGAGCTGGTCTCAAGCTGGGTAGATCTCAGCCTGTGCTACACTACTAGGTTATGTTTTCCAAGGTGCAACATCTTATGTTTCTCTTTCTTGACCTTCATAAGGTTGTGTGATTAGCACATCCTTCCAGCCTGTATAGATCTTCCTGCAGAGTGTCCACTTACCCATTTAGTCTGCTATTATCAGCAAACTTCAACAGATCACACTTGATCCCACCATCTAGATCTCTTATGAAGATGTTAAACAGCATTGGGCCCCATATTGGTCCCTGAGGGACCCCACTTGTGACAGGGTGCCAGGTGGAAAAGGGGTTAATTACCACCACCCTCTGAGTGCAGCCTGTCATCCAGTTCCCTAGCCACCACAAGGACCACTCTTCTAATCCATAATGCAAATAAAATTATTTTAGTTTATGCTGCCTAAACCAGTGAAATTCTCTTTTGGAAATTTATGCTGATGAAGTAGAGTTTCAATAAATTCCCTCCAAAGTACTTAAACAGAAACACAACTGTGTATTTTGGTCCTCAAATACGAACTTGAAAAAGGGTAACATATTTTTTTAAGAAAAAATCTAATGGCAAAAACCAAAGGGCAAAAACAACTTCCACACTGTAACTGGTAATCATTCCAGAAAAATAGTTTTTCAAGTGTCAAGTATATGAAAATGGCTGTCACTAAAAGCTGTCACAGGAGAGCTTTTATGTATTTTTGAAAATGCAACCTGCATTATTTGGGGACAGACTCTTGAACGAATCTCATTTTTATTTTGCTGCTCTTGGTAATCACGTTCAAAAAGAAAAAAAAATAATTCCTCTTACAAAGTTGAAGTTAATCAGCTGTCTTCCTGCTGGGAATCATAAATGAAAGCGTTTTCATAATGAGAAAACAGATCAAAACATGTTTCACATCTGGTGAGTGAAAATACAAAGAAAACAGTAATTAGAGCTAATAACAATCCTCTGGGTAAGAAACTTCTTGTTAAGGGTAAGTAAGCTTGAAGGTTCACTATTTCAAAAAGGAAGCAGGCAAAAGAAGTGAGAAAAGAGTGGAAAGCTGCAACGTCTTCATCCTCTGAAGTTGCTGGGACACACAGAGCTGGCTCCTGACCAAGGCTGAGCTGGCAGCTGACACAGCACAGAAAGCAATCAACCTCCTTTCTTCTCCTAACCTGAAGCTGTTCAGCAGCCAAACCAACATACTCCCAAGGCAAAAGCAGCCTGGGGAAGGAGTTCTGGCTTAAGGGCAAGAAAAAACATCCAACACACCCCATTCTGTCTAATTCCTGTGTCTCCTCCCCACATCCTTTTGTTGGCACCAGCATGGTCTCGGTGCAGAAGGTAATGTAGGGGCAGTTCTGCCACTGGAGCATTCTCTCCTTTCAAAGGAGTTTGTTGTACCCACACAAAGCTACTGACATGTCTTTGCTATATCACAGCAACACACAAGGGTCTTCAGGGAGTTTAAAAAAAACAAAACCAAAAACCTGCTCATGGATAATTGAGTTTCTCCCTGGCAAAATTGACTGAACTCTAGGATTTTCTGGTTTCTCACCGAACAAATCCAGACAGAATGTTAGGTTTCTTTCTTAACTCATATTGCCATTAGTACTTATGCAAAGTTACATCTGCCTGTGGGTTGATCCTGAGTGCCTTCGGCTGCTGGCTAAAGACCCAAAGTACACGCTTCCTTTCTTCTCAGCCCTGCTCCCTCCTCTGAAGCTTATTCAGAGCTGACTGAAAGGAAGTAACTGTCCTGCCAGTGCTATTTCAGGTTTAAGGGTGTTCAGGATTTAAATCGAGACATGGATCCAAATTTCATGAATAGCTTCCATCTTTTTAATTGGCTAAATCATAAGATTGGATCCAAAACCCCACAACAATTACACATTATTCCAATGGGATTTTATTGAAACATTACAAAATTGGCTCTTGGTATATTTTGGCAAAGAGAATAAAGTGAAAATTCAATGAGTGAATAATTTGTTGTGGGATAGAGAAATCAGAATGCTGGCAGAAATCTCCCTGAAATCCTGACATGTAAAATAGGATTTCTATCATGACAGGTATGTGGGGGTGGAAAATGAGGTGAGACAAGTCTTCCTCCTTCTGTGTGCAATTGCTCTTGACAGGTATATGTCCCCCAGAAGACTAAGGGAGCCAGATATTGCTCCCTATTGATTTGAGCCTCAGGAGTTCTACAGAATTAGTTATTGCCTCAATCACTTTTAGGTCATGGTTCATTTTTAGGCATTGTGCCAGTTTTTTATGAACATAATTGCACTGAAAACACCAATAAAATATGGGAATTATAGACTAGTGGTTTCTGTAGAAACCACTGCATGGAGCATAATATGATGCCCTTATCTTTTTTCCCCTCCTGCCTCAAGGATTTCTGGCCTTCATCATGATATTTCCTAGGTTAGAAAAGAACATCCATACAATTTTCTAATATTTTTATTTTGTTCAAAGTTCATATATTCAATGAGCTTCCTAATACCAAAGACAGTAGCTAACAACTTAATATTTTCTTCCAGTTAATGAGTTCTTATATGGTTTCTTTATATGTTTTTTTTCCTTGTGCTTATTCAAAGTAGTATGATGCCATAACAGCTATATTTAGTTCTGCTTTACTACCTCTGTGCCTTCCTAACACCTGACCTGCCAGCAGAACAATTAAAAAGTCATAAACATAGGAAGAGAAACTAAAAGGGAAAATGTAGAAGATAGCTATACAATTAGCAACTGTATCTTAAGGCTAGTACAGAACATCTTTATTCTTATTCTAATTTTACCTTGAACTATATTATTAGAGCATAGGCTAAGTGCATCCCATAAATATGAGAAAAAAAAACAGAAAAACAAGGCACAAATAAACAAGCTGATAAGTGATCCTATATAGGACTATTTTTCCTTCTAGAAACCTGTCTCTCTTGGCAGTAAGGATTGGTAGAGACACTAAGGACATATATATAACTTGAAATGTCTAAAGCTAGATGAAATTTAAATTCAATTTTCAAGTGCAACTGAGGCTTTAATATACCTCTTCTTCAAAGAATAGACTCAGTGTTTCTGCACACTCAGTGGGGAGACACCTAGAGCTACTCAACAGCAAAAATAGTGCAAGTAAGAGTCAGAACTTATGATTTTTTACCCAGTGTAAAAGAAGTTATGCTTGACATAATGTATCATGGTTTTTATTCCCTCCAGTTAAAGGGGGGGGAAGTTAATAGGGTCCAGCAAATAGATATCAAGATAATCATGTCAGCCAGACAAAACTGTGACTGACTTGATCCACTGTTGCAATTTTATCTGCTCAACACGAGAAGTTGTATTTGATGGCCTTCAGGAGTCCCTTCCAACCAACCTATTTTTCATGCTATGATGCCATGACTTTATTTGCCCATGATGCAGGTGTCCTGGACCTTAGGTCTTTGATGAAGTCAGTGTATCCAAGGACATAGGTCCTATTTCTTTTTTTTCAATCAAGTGCTGTTAACTTCTCTTCAAACATCCCATTGGTTCTTGATGCACACATAACCACATTCAAGGAGCAAACACAGGAGAAAAAAAGGCACTAAATATGAGCCTCAGTCCAGTGGTTTTGCTTCTTAGAATCACAGGCTGAAATGCAAATGGAGAACCTGAAAGAGGAATCTAAACCAGCTGATACCCTGTCCCATTGCAACTTGGACTGTTCTTCAAAGTGAGCAGTATTAATCACTGACTGACACTTTCATGACTAAACTCCAACACAAGCATAATTTAAGGAGTATGAAAATATACCAAGTTGCTGATCAGAGAGGGATTGCAGGGTGAAAAACCTTAAAGGCTGATGATAGATATATAGAGGGGAAGATGTAATTTTTTCTGCTAGTAAGGATGTTGGAGATTAAAAAGTGGGAGGGATTGTGACAGATGAGAGAGAAAGAACAATGAACAGAGAAAGCTGGAGGAACAAGAAACAAAACCAAAATCCTAAAAGTAATGAAAAGTTGAAAAGGTGGGATTTAAAAAACAAAAAGCTGAAGGAAGTAGAACAGAGCAACATTAGGAAAACTAGAAAAGTGAAGACATAACCCTGGACAGATTCTTGAAGATAAATCAGTGTTCTTTGTGGAAACAGGAGAGCACAAGATGCTTTCTGTAATGGAGGCTAAAGGCAGTGAGGCATGAAGGACATCAGATATCATCCTGCCAAATGGCAACACTTGACTGATGAATGGCAGAGTAAAAACAGGGGGGAATGAAGTTGGAGTTCTGTAATTCTATGTGGTCATGAGATTTTTTTTTTCAAAGGCATAATCAATGCTAGAAGAGAAGCAAAGAAATAAAATGTTTGAAGATGAGCCAGCAATGGAAATTAGTGAAACAGACAGTATAAGAGAAGAGATGGGCAGGCAGACCTAAAGCCATGCCAAAATGGAACTAAAAAAAAAAAAAAAAAAAGCAACCCAAAACATCTTGACAATGAAATCAGTAGAGGAAAGAACAAGGAGCAGAAGACAAACTGAGGTATTTAAATCCTGGAGAGAACTCAGACACTGCCTGAACATTATTCCAGACCAATGACCTAAAGGTAGGTTCATTCCCTTGCTCTTTTAACTGCTTTGCTATATCTGCCAGGACAGAAACCTGTTGTACTGTAAATGAGGTACTGGGATGAAAATGAAGCAATGCACAGATGAAAGAGAGTCCTCTGAAGCTGCCTGCTTCTCTGATGGAGATAGCTGAAAGGTGTCTGGATATGAAATGGTGAATGAATTAAGACATGACTAAAGAGCTGACACTACTGCAACTAGAGTGTAGTGTAAATGTTTCCCAAGATATTTATTAACTACCCAGCTCTGGAATTGGAAGTCTAGTCCCAATCCCAGAACTCTCTGCTACCATAAAACTCAAGTGTGAGGCTTAGTATCACAGTAATTTGAATATGCTGTCTCTATCCATGCCAGCTTAGTAGGGCAACTTCAGCTGTGCCTCTACTTTATTAATATCATAGTGATGTGATAATAAAGAGCCTTAGAGGGAAGATGTTGGTATCCTGTCACTAATCCCATGATACATACTGTAAAAGCATTAATTTAAGATTAATGAAAGGAGAAAGAAGTCATAGAAGTGTTAAAATTTCTTTTGTTTTTCATTATATTAATTACAACTTAATTATTGGCCATAAAATCAAAACTCTGGAGACAGACAAAACTCCCAGCTCTCTCAAGTGCAGATCCAGCATTACAGTGCCAACCATTGCACATATTCATCTCACCACATTCCACCCATCTGTGGAATCCACTCACTTTACCAAACTTTTCAAGAAAAATATATGTGTTTTTTTAAATATTAAGATTTAACTGTTCATAACCACAAATTCCCAGATGGTAAGCAGTTGGGAATAGAAAAGGGAAAACTTGCAAGGCATGGAAAAAATGCTTTCTGGCATAGCTAAAAGAATTATAGGAACTGGCTTGCCTTTCCTGTACTTTTTCCAAGATGTAAAAAAAGGCCAATCGATGGCTTCTTGCCATTTATCATAGCCAATTTTAAATTTGTCTCCTTGTTACCTCTTTTTTTTCCATCCATTTTCTTTATTCCTTTTTTTCTTCATACCTTCAGCAAAATTTTCTATTTCTTCTAAACAACTGGCATTGCTGCAAGACTTTCCAGCTTTTAGTTTGCCTATGTTCAGTATGGACTATTATAAGCCTGGACATACTTCAGGGCTCTATCATAGGTGTGCAGCACATGCTGATGCACAGGACAGAGTTTGGTCCTTTCGTTCACTCTGAGCTGTAAGTGTTAAAGATACTGTGACTCTAGATGATTGAATATCAAATCTCTGGCATTATTCTTCAAAATTATATATTGTGGTGTTTTTTTTTTTTTATCTGAAGGCTTGATTTAGCACACTTAGAAAACTCTTCCTAAATATTTTATTTTTTAATTAGAAATTAATTATTATATTCAGGTGCCTAAACAGGGAAGTAGAGAGGCATCCAAGATACTAAAAAGTATTCCCCTCCTTCTCTAGCCTCCAGATCCATTTCCAACAGGGTACAGGTCTCTTATGGCTCCTATGTCATACCTACTGGGTCCTTCTGGGTACTGCAGATATCCTAAGGAATCTCAGTTGGCACGAGACCTTTATGTTTAGGTAAATTAATTGTGCCCTGATCACATCTGTCCACTGAGTTACCCAATTGATCAGACATCAGTGTTTTTTCATCCTCTAGTTGCAAATTTATCATGACTATAACTATAACCAGTAATAATAAAATCTTGCCTTACACCTCCATGTTTTTAATTTCTAATGTAATGTTACAAGAAGTTAGTGGTTAGCTGTTTGAGGGTGTTTTTATAATTGTAATATGGATCCTTTTCCCTCTCCTTGTTCCTTTAAGAAAAGTGAGTTTTCTGAGCTCTTAAAGAGTACATTTCGCTTAATTTAATGAGAGTAAAATTGGTTAATCCTATGCTAACCTTGTCTAAAAAGTATCTGATCACCTAGAATCCAAGTATGCAGAGTCCAATTGTTAAAACCCAATTTAATCTAAGCCAAAGATTTCACAAAATTCTGTACAGAAATTTTTAAATAATTATTACATAGGAACTATTAAAGTTCATTGCAGTCCTTACAGGAAATAGATTGAATTCTGCTTATACCCACAGTACAACCAACAGGATAAAGATCCTTTTTCTCACCGTGTCAGGCAAAGGATATTGCACCTTAAGGCCCTAATATCTCTACACAGAAAACTTACTACAAGCCCTGGGCCTGGGCCAGACATAGATATCTGTTAGGGAAATCATTCATTTGGAGAGAAAAGAAGGAATGATATCCCTCTCAGATTGAAGCTATGGGTTCTGGGGTTTTTGTTTTCATTTTCTTTTAATAAATAGCAGCTGTTCAAATGTGCTCAGAAGGTAGAATTCTGAATAAGCTCCAGTGCATGGGTTTATTGGGCAGGAATCTGGGGACAAGGTCAAAGGGGAGCTATAAAACAATATTTAGATAACACAGCTCCCATTTTTGTCAGGAAGGGATCATGGCTCAGCAATTCTAAAAGTCAGCAAAACTTTACTTAGGTATCTGGATATGAATTAGGGATCAAAATTGAGGTATTGCACACAGTCCAGCAATAACCTACGTAACTGAGGAAAAAGTCATACAGCCATGTTAAGCTGACATTTCAGCTGGGCTATTGATTCCTGATGATAATAATTCTTATTGCATGACACTGTTTTTGTGGAGAAACACCCTTCATTTTAGAAAGGAAAAACAAACAAACAAACTAAACCAACTAAACAAACAAACTAAACTAACAACATGTATTTTAGTGGACTATGTGTTTCCAAGACTTCATTTTGTTAAAAGAACATCTTGAAAATACTGACTCATCAAAATTAAGACCTTTTTATCTGATGTTAGTGTTCACAGAATCACAGAATCACAGAATCACAGAATCCTAGGGGTTGGAAGGGACCTCGAAAGATCATCTAGTCCAACCCCCCCTGCCAGAGCAGGGCCACCTAGAGTACATCACATAGGAACGTGTCCAGACGGGTTTTGAATGTCTCCAGTGAAGGAGACTCCACAACCTCCCTGGGCAGCCTGTTCCAGGGCTCTGTCGTACATGTCACAAAAACCGCTAACTTTAAATTATGATGTATTCTGTTGATGGTGAAAGGATTTTTCAGTATCTGAGGAAACACTGTAGATGGGCTAAAGGTATCTTATTAAGTCTAATTATATTAAAACCAGTGATCTCTCTATGATTTTAATCCAAGCTTCTCACACAGCCATCTTTGGTGCTACTTAATGACTTCTGCATATGTGCACTAGTACCCTCTACTGGTAATAAATTTACTCTGGTGCTCAAACAGTCTGAGTAGGCAGAGGCAAACCATTAATAGACATATGAATGATGTATTCTTCTTTTCCTTTTTTCTATTTTGATCAAGAGGTAGAGATCTCTATTCCAGTTATACACATGATGCTATTTGGTAATGTGAGGTGGTTTCTATCTATCCTACAGTTCATTAAAACTTTATATAAAAACATAAATAGCAGAACCAACAATAACCAGCACTGCTAGAAAAGACATAAAATACTGCACAGCTAATCATAGAGAAAATATGGTATATATAACAGTTCTTTGTTCTCTACATTCTTGCTGTCATCTGTTGTGCTGTTTTCAAGAACGTCAGATGTGAATTGATTTTCAACATCTTTCCTTGAGGAAAGGAAAGCTATATTTAATGTCTAGGGCTCTTAAAATTCTATAGCAGCATTAACAGTGCCCTCTCAATAGTAAATTCAGCTTGAGCTTAATTCCAGTTGAAGAATAACATAATAGTAACAAAATTAAGATATGGCTAAAGGGAGCACCATGGACAAGAAAGTACTGAGTTGCTCAAAAGGCAGATGGAACAATTGGCAATAAAAGGAATCTCATTTGTCACTTAGAACCATTTGGCAAAGTTACAGCAAATCATGAAATCATTGAACGTCACCAAAATACCTCTCTCCTCTAAATGCATTAAGTGATAGTTTTAAATACTCCTGGATATATATCCCCAAAAGGTTTCTAGTCAAAGTGAGAGGGCTAGAATTTTAATGATTTCTTAACATTCACCAATAAATAAAGCTATTTCTGTTTCCAGAGTATGGAAAAATGAGAGATTATAATTATTTTCCCAAGACTTTGAAATGTCCGTGCCAATATTTCTGTTTTGAACACTGAATAGGATGCTGCACTTCAATAGTATTTAATATGATGTGATACCATACACAGAGCCTATAGTTCCCTGTGTCTGACACCCTCTTAAAACAGTATTTTCTGCTTTAGTAATGTCACTTGGTAATGAACTTTTGAAGCAAAAGATTGACATGGCTTTTCAGTGCCAATGCCAGAGGATTCATCACCAGACACTGATGCCACCAGATGTAGCTGAGCCTTGTGTAGCTTGAAAGCTAAAACACTGCTGTAGGTGGAGGGAGAGCTAGTCTGGGATGTTTGGAGAGGGGTAAATTTATTCATTTAGAGTTTATAGACTGTTACTTTGCATGATGGACATAAATCCAGAATTTTTTCTGCTTTGGGTCATTGTTTTGAGCAAATTTTCTATATAATGCCAAAGACCTTAAAGAGTTTTCTTTATTATGCCTCAGCTTGGTTAACCATGAAGTTTCACTTCCTTCATTTTCATACTTGGCCTTCTTACAAAACATGACAAATTTTATATTCCAAGGAAACCTTGAACAATAAATGAAGACACCAGACAACTTAGAATGCTTTATTTTCCAATTGTAAAATAGGAAGAATGAAAGAATTTTCTTCTTTCCAAAAGAAAAAAAAACAAAAACCACTTTTTTTTTTCAGTCATAATAAAATGCTAAATAGCTTCTAGCATCTTACTTACAAGGGTTCTTGCATTTGCCATGATAATAAGATTAGAGATCCCTCTCCATGTGCCCCCTTAGGGAAAGGTGAGGCTCAGCAGAGAGGTAGTAACTGGTAAGTCAGTCAGGAACGTGTGTCTCCAAACTACTGACTTGGCATGCTGCCTCTTGCTCAGCTAGAGAACAGAAAAATGTGCTTAGGGATTATGGGATGTAGCTGAAAATATTGTGGGGGTGGTTGCTGAGCTCACATGTGGAAGTGGAGCATTGCATTACAGGCTCTAAGGAAAAGAGAGAAAAGTGCTGGGAAGAGGAGAAGGTGGTCCCACAGGATTCCTCAGTTTGTCTTCTCAAGTGTTGAAGATTGTTTTTTGTTGGTGTGTTGTTGGTTTTTGTTTGGTTGGGGTTTTTTTGTTTGCTTGCTTTTTTGTTTTTAATTATCCTGACTTGATCATATTTCATTTCAAAAATTATTTAAAAATGAGGGATAATTCCTAATCTTTTTAATTTCTAGTTTTACCAAATGGGATTCACCCTTAAACTAGTGGGTAGGATATATTATAAGGGACAACCATTTCATGTAGGATGAAAAAACACCCACTTATTTCTCCATAGCGATGACCAGATACAGAATTGTATCTGAAGCTTTTTTTCAATGATGATAAATGTAGATTTAGCCATACAATTTTACATTCAACTCTGTGAAGCAAAGTGGGCACTGTGCACAAGCATACAGTGCCTAGGTATGGTGCTGCTATGGTGATAAGTGCCAAATCTTCCAAATTTTATTAGATGGAATAGAAGGGGCACTCTTCCAGAAGTAAAGAACAGAGCAAATAAAGATGAAAAGAGACCTTGGGAGAGAATTTAATTCAATCCTCAGTCCAAATCTTAGCCACATACACTTAGATCATTGTTTAAAAAATAGGTTTGTTGGTCTCAAAAGCATTTGGTGTTAGATATCACATTTCACATCCTGAAGCACTGTATCCTACTGTATATGTTACTTTATTCAGGGGAAAAGAACTGAATTTTCTTTGTTTCCTTCACGTGCTTTAGAAATAAGAATTTCTGAATTTCAATCATGGTTTAATTCTCATACAGGATATTTAATACCTTCAGAGCTTCTACTAAAGCAAAATAAAAACAGAACCAGATAATCAAACAGATAGATGACAAACATTTTAATTGAGATAAGAGCAGCAAACAACAGGTATATTCAAAGAGGACAAAGACATAATTACCATCTGATGAAAAGAACTTCCAGCAATATATCTCTGTCAAGTGCTTCAGATTCCAAGTAGGGTTGCCATTGTGCCATTTTTTGTGCCTAGATTGTGTATTTACAAATGCCTCTGTATTTCACAAAGACATAAGAAAATTATAATCTTAATTAGATCAAGAGTGCAAAATGAAAATCAAGTTGCAACTATGAGTGCTAGAAAAAAACCTTGAGATAGAGATCATGCTGGAAAGATTAATATGACACGTTATTTAATTTAAGTAAATATTGCTATGTTGCAAAAATAATTTTAAAGAAAATACAGAGTTGTTCGTTACAGTTGCCTTAGGGAAAATATATATGAGTGATATTGTCTTCATACTCCTACTCACTCTGCTCTTTATGAAAATATTTTTATTGCCTGTTTTGCAGTCTTGGTTCACATGGTTGTTTAATTCATTAAGTTGAAAATCACTTTTTTTGCACATTATGTGAAATATATTCCCTTTTATATAAAAATATATATACACACATATTGTTATGTATGTAGAGATATATTTAAACAGAGAGAGAAAAGACAAAAAAGAGAGAATGTGTGTTACCAAAGCAAAGATAATCAGCTTTTCTATCTTATTCAATGGGAACAATAGTAATAAATTTCCTATTGAGGTCTGCAAAAATGGCTTTTTTTCAGTTATTAGTGTCTCAGCTGGATGTTTTCTGTGAATGAATGTCTACACTGGGCAGAACCATAGGAAATCCAAAAAGCTATTATAAACCATCGTATGTAAAAATAGTTCAGATTATATGTGGGTGGAAGATTTGTCTTGACTACTCTGACAGAATTCATGCCCCTCTCACAGCATCCAGTTTGCAATGGTTTTGTTTCTTTTCAGATGCTTGTATTTCATTTACTGTTCATCTCTTTATCAGGTCTCCCATACAGTGAGAGCTCCCATGAAAGCCCCTTTGCTCTGGTTTCAGGTGCTGCTCTGAGTTAATGCAAGCAGACATACAGTAGTTAAGATTTTAACACCTAGAGTCACAGTTTTGCCTGCAAAAAAGGTGGTTTCTTTGCCACAGAGCTAGACTCCCTGTTAGTAAACCATAAAGGGGGAAATCCAGAAGTTGCTAGCTGTGAAACTTGGATCTCAGTAGAAACCATTATTTAGGAAAAAATAAACAAATAAAGAAACAAACAAAAAAACCCACCAACAACACAACAAATAAACAAAAAAGCCCAAAATACCCAAAAAAGCCCCCCCAAAAACCAAAAACCAAACCCAAAACAAACCAGCCAAACACAACAAACACAGACCAAAAATCAGAACAAACAAAACAAAATAATCCAAAACATTTAAAATGCTGAATCACTGCTACCGTTAGCATTTAAATTCCAGAAAGTGCAAAAATTGCTCATATATCTAAAAATGTCACTGAGCTTGAGTACCACACTAGTGAGACTTTATTTAGAGTACTGCATCCAGTTCTGGGCTCCCCTGTTCAAGAGGGACAGGGATTTACTTGAGAGAGCACAAGGGAGGGCTACAAGGATGATTAAGGGACTGGAGCACCTGCCTTATGAAGAAGGCTGAGAGACCTGGGGCTTCTGAGTCTGGAGAGGAGAAGACTGAGAGGGGATCTAATTAATGTGTGTAAATATATGAGGCTGGGTGTCAAGAAGGAAGGTACAACCTCTTCTCACTTGTGCCCTGTGATGGGATGAGGGGCAAGGGATTCAAGATAGAGCACAGGAAGTTCCACCTCAACATGGGGAAGAATTTCTTCACTGTAAGGGTTACAGAGCCCTGGCACAGGCTCCCCAGAGAGGTTGTGGAGTCTCCTTCTCTGGGGACTTTCAGGACCCATTTCTGAGTGACCTGCCCTAGTTTTGGTCCTGCTCTGACACAGGGGTTGGACTCCATGATCTTCAGAGGTCCCTTCCAACCACTGATATTCTGTGATTCTGTGATTCTGAAATGATCTGAGACAGAGTATTCATTTACACTGATATTTAGACTTCATCATGTTCCTTTTCCATGTCTAACTGAAAATGATGCTTTTCTTTATAAATTTTAGACTGAGTCATCCAGCCCATTTCAGCAGCTGTATTAGCAAAAAAGAACCTTTTAACCTGGTAGCTATAACACATTTGTAAGGGAACAGAATATAATGCAAATTAGCTCCAATATAGGTTGGGCAGGGACTGGCTTGAGAACAGCCCTGAGGAAAAGAACCTGCGGGTACTGGTGGATGAGAAGTTCAACATGAGCCATCAGTGTACACTTGCGGCCCAGAAACCCAACAGGATCCTTGGATGCATCAAGAGAATCATGGCCAGAGGTCGAGGGAAGTGATTCTCCCCCTCTACTCTGCTCTCATGAGACCCCACCTAGAGTAATGCATCCAGTTCTGGAGCCCCTGTTACAGGAGGAACATGGATGTGCTGGAGTGTGTCCAGAGAAAGGCCACAAGGATGATCAGAGGGCTGGAGCACCTCTCTTGTGAAGACAGACTGAGAGAGTTGGGGTTCAGTCTGGAGAGGAGAAGGCTCTGAGGAGACCTTATTGTAACTTTCCAATATCTGAAGGGGGACAAAAAGAAAGCTGGTGAAGGATTTTTCAGGATGCCAAATAGTGATAGGAGTAGGATGAATGGATTCAAACTAGAGGAGGGTAGATTTAGATTGGAAGATAGGAGGAAGTTCTTCACCATGAGGGTGGTGAAATACTGGAACAGGCTGCTCAGAGAGGTGGTGGAAGCCGCATCCCTGGAAGTTTTTATGGTCAGGCTGGAAGGGGCTCTGAGAAACCTGATCCAGTGGGAGGTGTCTGTGCCCATGGCAGGGAGGTTGGAACTGGATGATCTTAAAGGTCCCTTCCAACCCTGAAAATTCTATGATTCTAAATAAAACTGGCAGCCCTTTTATTAGGCTTATTTGTACTATGTCAGTTCTGGCTAGTCCAAAAAGACCTTTATTGAATTAAGAAGAGGTGGAAAAGGTTGTGTCATAAGTTTCCATTTCAGCATTTTACAACAAAATTATAATAAAGTTATTATTCTGATTACAAATGATGCTGCAGTTGTTTATTTTCCTAAATTAATAAACTTTAGGGTGGGCGACAGGATTACTCTAAGACTGTATAAAGCATCAAAAAAATCCAAACTAATACACATTTGGATAAATGTAAATGGCACAAAATATTCTACATAACATGAACATTAACTTAAGTAACATTAACATTAACATTAAGTAATAATATTTGTACAATCAGCATGCCAAAGTATCTCAGAGGACTCTCTTGTGTGGGGCCCATGGTCCCTTTCCTTCTACCTGGGTCAAAAAGCCACAGACAATCTCTGCAACATGTTGTCTTGCCTGATGAAAACTGTCCCAAAGGGAGTGAAGGTCACAGCTGAGAAAGAAATGAAAGTAAAAATGGAAAAAGCAAAGAAGAGAACAGCACGTATAGACCTGCCCCTTATGCCCAGAAAATAGATCAAAGTTAACAGGAGTAATCGTATTTGATGAGATCCCTGCACCATAAAGGTAGTATATGTTGTGGAGGTCCCAATTCTGCCAACCTGGAGTACGTACCCAGAATGCAGAGTTTTTAAAGGGTTGTGTAAGTTTGGAAACTGTAACGGTGCTGGGCATGAGCTAACATGTACACAGGCTTTTAAATCCAGGCTGTTTGCATCTGGCTGTCTTAGAGCATGGGTGAAAAATATGCACAACTGTCTCCAGCTGATCACGTAGATATCCTGTATGTGAATAAACACATTTCAACTGAAGGAGGGGAAAAGAAGACAACACATTGTGAAGCAAAATGTATCTGTAACTCATTTGCTTTGATTGGCAGACCCTCACTTCAAAATCCCTACCTCTCCAGGTCCTCAGTCTGGCCAATAAAAATTTGGACACCAGGCTAAGATCAGAAGCCTCAGGGGAAGAAGTGTTGCCACAGACCCAAGCCTCAAAGAGGTGATGCCACCAAAACCTGCTTCTCATTAAAACCATGCAATATTGCATGCTGCCTTTTTCTACCATTCTTAGGCAAACAGATTAATGTATTTAAAATATACCTGTCTTTCCTGTCTCCCAAAAAGCTCTATCCTGGAATAGATAAAGTTGAATGTTGGATCTGGGTGACTTTCATCTCAGCCTCATTCCTCCTTCTAGGAAGACATCTGGCAGAAAATCCATCACTATGTGCATAATAAAAATGACTGAGATCAGAAAAATTTTATTTTTTTCCAGTTTTAGTTTTATTTTCACATTTGGATTTAGACAGCATCTAGCTTTGCAGATAATCATTATCATTGTTTAATGGTGCTCTCTGTTCCTAAATATCAGCTAGAAAACACACACCTCTGACAGCACTGTCTAAACTAAGAAGTAAGCTTCAAAGCCTACACAAAAAGAAGGAAGAGTGGTGTAGGATTGAGTAGGACAGGACAAGACAGGACAGGGTAGGGAAGGCAGGGCAGGGCAGGGCAAGGTATACACTGTTCTCTAATGACACCTATATTACATGTCTCTTTCAAATATTATTGTGATATGCCTTCTATTTCCATTTGCTATAAAACATAAATTACTTGGTTATTTCCCTTCATATGAAATTAATTTTTTACTGAAAAAAGGATTGGCGAGTTCATGGATATGAATCTGACTTAAGTGGCTGATAATTGTGCTACTAACTTGAGTGAATGCAGAGCCAGGACCTCATCTGCATGAGTTTTCCTATGTACTCACTGCAGCTACATTTTTGGTTTCTGTATATGCCATCCCTAAAATTGTTTTGAGGGCATTACAGGATGTTATGTCACATAATTGCTTATTAATTGGTGCAAAAGTTATACTGCAAGAGTAACAACTTCAGGAAACAGTAGTAATGTATCCGTAATAAAATCCAGACTGTGTTCTAGAAGACTGCTTTTTCCTTCTGAGATTAGTCTTTCCTCACAAGAAAAATTAAAAAAGAAAAAAAACCCACCACACCACAAGAAGTGGCCTAACCACAGTACTCAAGGAACTTATAACACATGGAGTTCATATATCTTGGAAGAAAGAAATGTGGAATTCCACAACCATGTACACCCCACCTAGAGAATTTAACTCCCTGTCTGATGAACCAGGAATGACATCATGAATCACTAAGTGGTTGTTTGCTTTGTGAGTAGTTAATTTCTGGTGTATTACGTATAGATATGTGGGTGAAAAATTATTTTACTGAAATGGACTTTAAGCCATTTCCCCAACAGTTGCATTATATGCCTTTGTGCCTTTCTGTGAAGTAATTGTTTTTTCTTTATCTTCCATGCAGTTCTGTGTAATTTTTAAGGCATCCTGGATCTAAAACAAGATAGGCAGAGAGGTGGGTTATTTGTGTAAATCAAAATGGAGTCTCTTATTTTGCATATAATGTAGATTCTTACCTGAAGTTGTATCCCACTGCAATGGACCCCAGATTTTTATCTACATGGTTAGATAAAAGAAAGCGTTAGGATTAACGATACCAGAGCCTAAGCATTTCCAAACACTTCCTAGGTGATGCTCCTTTACAGAAGGGGTTCAAATCCCCAGAACATGCAAAGGGAAAGGTGACCTTTGGAAATCTGCTAGTGGGATGCACCATTGCATGGTCCACCATTCCCAGACCCAGTGTACCTACAACACAAGAGCAAGAGTTTGATCCACCACCTAAGGTGGTGAAATGAACAAGAGAAATGAAGCTGGTAAAGGGTTTGGAGCACAACCCTTATGAGGAAGGGCTGAGGGAGCTGGGATTGTTCAGTCTGGAGAAAAGGAGGCTGAGGGGAGATCTTACTGCTCTCTACAGCTATCTGAAAAGAGTTTGTAGAGAGCTGGGAGTCAGCCTGCTCTCCCAAGTAACAAATGATAGGACAAGTGGGAATGGCCTCAAATTGTGCCAGAGAAGGTTTAGGTTGGATATTAGGAAAAATTCCTTCACTGAAAGGGTTTTCAGGCACTGGAACAGGATGCCTAGGGAAGTGGGCACATCACTTACCCTGAATGTATTTGAAAGATATAGTGTGTTTTATTTAAAAGATGTGGTGCTTGAGGAGATGGTATAGTGGTGGAGTTGGCAGTGCTGGGTTAATGGTTAGATACTGTGATCTTAAAGGTTGTTTCCATCCAAAATTATTCTACAATTATAAGTATTCACAGGCCACAACAGAGGCTGTCCCTGCCTCTGGTCAGCAATTCACTGGAGGACAATCTAAGCTGGGGCATGAACATATGTTTGCATGTAAATGTTGCAAGGAAGGTGAGCCTCAATAGGAAAACAAACTTACAGATTTTACAGCATTGTCAAAGGCTGGCAAAAGTGGAAACCATGGAAGAAGAAATGCAGAACTTCAGTGTCACATCATCCAGCAGGAAACCATGAAAAAATAACCACTTGATATATGTAAAATACTGATTCAGTTCTTCAGATTTCATCAAGTTCAATAAATGCAGAGTCACATCCTTAAACTTCACGATTCATCATAAATGGTTTAAGTTTGGTTTACATGAAATTTATGGACTATTCATTTTTTCTATGTTGCCATTCCTTTGAAAAAAAGCATTATATGTTAAAAATTCACAGCTGCACCTCCTGTCATTTGTCTTTTTCTTGTGTATATGTTTGAAATCAGCTTCCCCATTGCCCAGTTTCCTCTTAGATAATATGCAGTCCCAGAAAACATGAATCTGTACCTAATTAGAGAGAAAAAGGTAAAAGGAGGGGTTGGTCTGGATCTATCTGATCATTCATATTGTACATATCTGTACTAAATGCTAAATTTAATCATTGAGAAGCTTAAATGTACCAGTACTCTGCAGCATTAAGCAATAGAAAAGATCCACAGACAGATCACTTAGCAGATATACCACACACATGGGTTTGTTGACAAGTTTAGTCTTGCCAATTATATCAGAAGCATGTTCCTTTTTTGAAAGAGGAAAACACCACAAAAACAGAAGATGGAATCTGTTCTGTAATAATAGCCACAAACCCCTACTGAAGAGTAGGAAACTGAAGTCTGAAACTGAAACGAAATTTTTCTTGACTTTAACAGGGACAAGATTTCACCAGCCAGATCAATGTTCAGAAATCTCTGAGAGGTCTTTTTTCTTTAAAAAAATCAAGTCATCCAAGCTTCTTAAATTCTGAGTAACAAATAAGAGTAAACCATGATTCTAATCAGGCTCACCTTTCTTAAATGCAGTGCTCACTGGGATATACAATGGAGACTGTTCAATCCAAAATATTTTAATGATGCTCTTAATGGCTTGGGTTTTGCATTTAATTTTGGCATTTTTCCTAAGACAGTCAATTCAGACTCAGCTGCAGCAATAATGGGTGCAGACAGGTCCCGCACAGCATAAGAGCCTGGAAATAAGGAATGAGTGATCTTTTCCATATCATATACATAGTTTGAGTGTTCTAAATATGGCTGAGCCACTTAACAGCATTACACTTTTTCTCTTAAACTGGAAGCTTTAATCTTATTTCAGATTGAAGAATCAAGGAACTGAGACCCTACAGAAAAAGTTTAACCCAGCACTGCCACAACCTGAAAACAGTTGCTTTATAACAGTTCAACTATATCTGTTGAATGAAAAAAAGGGTACTTGATATGGCAAGGAAATGGACTTCCAAGTCCAAGAAAAATACTGAATTTTTTCTTAACTTGTTCAGTCCCAACCTGAAGTAGCCAAAAGTTTTATATTGCAGGTGGACTGGCAGAGGCCTGAGGACCCTTGGAGCCTTAATTGCTCTGCGAAGCCTCAGAATTAAAAAATCTGGCACATGATCAAGTGAGCTGAAAGAAGCCAAGAAGGCTGGGGAGATCAGGCCTCTCAAGGCTTCCATGTTCTTGGCTCAGAATTAACCCTCCAGGTGGTCTGATGATGATCCTGTAGCTTGGAGAGGAGGCTCTGCTAAGGAGCCAGAGAGAGAGATTTTCATCCATCAGACATATCTACATTCCTGCAAACAACTTCAGCGAATCAGCATTTTCCACTGAAGCAATTTTCCATTAAAAAATTGCAGTCAGTCTGAATGCTGTCTGCATGCTACAATACAAAAACATGTGGACAGTCAGTGTCCTGCCTCTCTAAACCACTTTCTCCTGCCTTCTTACACTCTTTTCCCATTTTTCTGAGTTTAAAATTCTAATAAAATATACTGAGGTTTTATAGTCTGTTTATTCTGTGCTTGGTATACAATTTATTTATTTATTAATATATGATATTATATATTACATATATATATAAAATATATCATATATTTGTATATTATATATCATATATTTATTATTACAATGTATATTTATTATTAGATTATATTTATTATTATTATTATGTGCATTGGTACGCAATACCAATGGAGTATACCAATGGTATACAATAACAGTGCAGTTCCTAGTATCAGACTCTGTAATATGCCCAGTCACAACACTGGGTGTCCCCAGTGGCTGGGAAGGAATACATGGTTTGAAGTTTCCTCAAGCCCATGGCTCTCTTTCATTTTAGGATCTTATTGATCTGTCACATTCAGGAAGACAGTTTAAAAGATTTTTCTTGTTATTTTGTCAGTTGCTATAGGTGATTGTCCTGCTTTGGCCCAGAATAAAGGTAATTTTCTGTCTTGTACCTTTGCTTTCAGCTAAGTCTCTTGTAAGTAGCTGCACTTGCTGAAATTAACAGCAAGTTTCTCAGGCAGTGTCTGCTTCTGGGACTGATAACACTCGATGTTTATAGTTACAGCCAGAGACTGGTGTGCAGAGCCAAGGACACTGCTCAGCTCTGAGGAACATTTTACCCTCCAGAAGGAGAAAAGGAGTAAAGAGGTCCCACCTGCAGCCCTCCTTTGGGGAGGAACGGACAAGATAGATGCCAAAATTGACCAGAGTATTCCATCCCATACATGTCATAATCAGTATAAATTTGAGGGATCACAAGGGCCAAACCCCTCCCTGCTTCCCCTTCTTCACCTGTCCCTGTTTGCTTCAGCATCCTGGGAGGAGTCCATCTATTCATCTGCCTGTGGTCCTGATCCATGCCAGCCCATATCTGTGTGTTCCTGCCTCCAGCTCCCGACTGCTGCCAACTCCAGGAGTCCAGCCTGGACTTTCCCAGGGCTGCCCTGCAGCCTCAATGGTGACATGAGAGTTATTGGGGGAAAGAGGGAGGAACATGGAATCAATTTTCCTGTATATTTCTATGCATTTAGTAATTTTTTTGGGGTGAGCTCCAGTGGTGCAATCAGGTTAGCGCAGTGCTTATAGAAGCAGCACAAAGCCCAGCAACACCAAGGCTGTGAGTTCAAGTGGGAGCTGAGCCTGGCCTTCAAGCCTCACCTTTTATTGGCCCCCTGGTCCTGCTCATGCCCAGTTGGGGCCCACACTAATCAGGCACAGGTGGGCTTGACACAAGCTCATGCACACTACCTGGTAATTAGTGGCACCTGGTTGCCTCATTTCACTACAATTTTTCCTTTTTATCATTCCTGTTTCATTAAAGCTGTGTAGTTTAGTTTCCAACCCATAAGTCTCTCTCCCTTATTCTCTCTCCTTCCTTTATTAGGGAGGGGAGGGGGATTATTAGAGAGCATCTGTTACTTGGCTTAATTGCCGGGCCAGTGTTAAACCGTGACAGTGATGAAATGCAGCAACACGATAAAGCTCCTTCTTACTCTATCTGCAACTTAACATATGCCAGGAAGAACCAATTCAGCCTACCATGTAGGCTTCACCATCTGCTTGACCCACCTTACTTAACTACCACTGTAAGGAGGGGTGATTCTGACCAAGTTGACTTATTTTCAGTGTCTCTAGGACTAGCTCCATACCCCTAATAAAATACCAGTGAAATGCCCCTAGGTTGTTTAGTCTCTACAGCACATAAAAGACCTTGGGCAGAGTTTTTGACAACATTTTCACATCCCCCAAGTGCAGGGAGGGTGTGCAATCTTCAAACAAGCTGACACAAGAGAGGCCTGCTGAGGTTGGCTCAGCTTATTTGCAGTGAGCCCAAAGACAGAAGCCAATATTCCACCCTATAGCTGGAATCAGCAGCTTATCTGATTAACTATTTACAGTGTAGTTGGTATATGTAAGGAAGCTGGATTCTCTTCCTTTTTCTTAGGGCAAAACTTGTCCACTTGAGCATTTTAAGGCTGCAAATTAGCCTTAGTGCAATACTGTTATGAAGTAACTATACTCTTAATATTTAGAAAAAAACCCTCAAGTAGCTGCTTAGGGGTTTTATGGCATTTTTATCAAAAGATGATGCTATCATTCCACATCACAGTGTAATGATTTCCATTTGCTAGACAAAGGTATTTTAAATCTGTAAAATACCTGTAAGCATGGATAAAACTCTCAGGACACATCTGTAAATTCAAAAAGGCACACTGAAATCAAAATAGTAATAAATGCTTCTTGACTGCTATCTTAGATGCCAAATCGTATTCTGGAAGCATTTTTATAACTAAATTCTGAACTCTGAAATAAGGGTTTTGTAACGGAAACAATTACAAAGGGAAGGCCAAATCCCTGCATCTGGATTCAATGGAAACACCGTAAGGCTTGGATGCTCTTCATCTAAATATGTATATATAACACATGTACAAATAAATAAAAGCCCGAGTACTGTAGATGCAGTAATGTAAAAGTGTATGGTGGTATACAGTTTTTTTCTTGAGGAAAATAAGAAAAAGGTAGTAATAATCAATAAATATTTTAAAATTTAACTACTTTTCATGTTAAAACCCAGTATCTTTTATCTTTGATAACATTTTTTCTAAATGCAATCTTTTAAACTCAACTCTCCATCTGTGCTGGAAGATTTAACTCTACTCCTAAATATAGCCTCTAAGTGTTGTTTGGTATATATTTAAGAAAAAGCCTGCTTATTAGAGCAGCCCTAAGCTTTGTATACTTCCTTTGTAGCAGCAAGAAGACAAGTCAAACATGGGGATTTTCCTAGAAGGATCCCTAGGTTGTGTACTGCATGGCACTAATGTGGAATGGGATGTGTACGCTGCCTGAACTCAGACTGCTCTTATAACACCATGTTACAGCTAATTAACTACTACAGAATGAATTAAATTGCTGTCTGATATTACCTAATATATGCTGGTGATGTATGCTATAAAAATACACAAATCACATATCATATCAAAACTCTGATTTCTAAGGTCCTGGTCCACAATCATTCAGCCATTCATATCACACAGACTTGCATAATCCTGCACTATTAAAAACATCTTAAACTGACTAAGGTAAAGCAAAATATAATCTAAATATGCACTTACTTATCTGACTTGCTGTATGTAAGGAAAATATCTTTTCTCCTTGTTCACATTCTGTTCTACTATTTACACAGCTCCCGTACAAAACAATTACAACTGTTCATTCTGTAAGACTGCACATAAGTTAATTAAAAAAAAAAAAAAAAAAAAAAAAAAGAAAGAAATATTTGCTCAAATCCTCTAGCTTCTAAAAGTACACATTTGTTTTGTAGTCTTCAGTTCAGGTCTTATAGAGGATAGTAAGACATTTGTGGCCTGTAGGAATACTTTGTAAAAATCTTGATGGACCAGGACATATATCTCAGAGGATAATTTCTCCAGGGTTTGTGCTCACTAACGTGCCATTAATTATCTGAGGCAGACCATTAAAAGCATGTATCAGTATGGTCAGGCTTAGCACTGCAGTAAGTACATTGAGTGACAATGCTGCTGAGCATCCCCTTCAGGATTTAAAGTTTGCTTCCAGGTGTGAGATCCAATGACTCTGAAGTGTTTCTCTGTTAGCCTTCAATGAAGAAATACATGTGTGAGAGTACCAAAAAGGGCAGGAAGTTTTTTAAATCAAAGGAGTTTTTGCAAAAGCAGAATGGGATAAAAACGGAGAGCCTGAATATTATTTATTCCACCACATTAACATGGTGGAATAGTTGTCCAGTGAAAATAAGAGGGGAAAGATCCCTGGTTAGTTTTGCAAATAACCTCGTTAAGTTTCTTAAAAAGGTTGTACATCAGGATAGCCTTTTGTGACAGGAGGCTGAGTTCATGGGCCCAAGAGTCACACGTGCATGATAGTGAGGTAACTGCAGCCTGTAATGTGTTTCAAGCAGGAAAAGTGTCAGCAAGGCTCGGACTTCAAAGGGAAGCTCACTGCTAAGAGGTGAATACTTGGCTCTAGGTTTCCTTGGCAAAAAGAACTTGCAAAGCTGAGCAGTGGACTGGCAGCAGACTTGTAAGCATAGGATCTGTTTAAATTCATAGGATTCTGTTTAAATGTTGCTCTTCAGACAAAAAAGAACAACAGTGGCTGAGAAGGTTAAAACCGAGGAAGTGGAGGAACATTTCATGATTTGCAATGCCAAATAATACAGTGCAAACCACAGTCACCCAGGAAAGTGAAGGCGACTCATGTGGAGAATGTTTATTGCACACTGCTTCTTGCATTATTCTTGGTTTTTTTAATACCTCAATAAACTTGAATTCTTGGCTAAGGAAGGAAAGCAAATGAAGTAATGTTCTCATCACCTCTTTTATTTCAGCTTCTATTTTGAAAAGAGGGAAATATTTTTCTTTCCTTGGTTGATTCTTTAGCTCACAACATATAGAAAAAAGTGTGGCTCTGTTACTCTTCATTTTGTAGATGTGGGAGTAGCATAGAAAATGCCTGACAACAGTTTCTATGTTATTACTCCCAGGTTATTAACAGTCTGATAGAAGTATCCTACCCAGTTGAAAGAAAAACTTCCTTTTCATAGTGCTTCTCTGGGAAATTAGAGGAAAAAAGATATAAAAGCATACAATATACTTCCTCTGATGGTATCTCTCTTTATAAATTGCAGCACATTCCTTCATTCATCCTTTTCATCTTTAAATAACTTCACTTTTTAGTACTTCCAGGTGCCACATCATTTATTGCCCTTTTGCTTTGTCATTTAGAGCACAGGGGTGAAGCAACAGCGTATCCCTCAAGCTATCAAGAGAAATGAGTTTTTTCCCCAGGTTTTCACACAGACCACCCTTCAGATAAGCAAGTTTCCAGTGGGCTGCACTGGTCTGGGGGGAGCTAAAAAAGCCCTGCCCAACTGCAGCAGTGTAGATAACCCTCATCCATCCTGTTCTCAAAGGTCTCCGGATGCGCGTCAGTCTGGAGTTGTCTGAATAGGCAGAAGTGTTGGTGCAGCACTATGCTCAAGCAAACAAACTCTGTGGAAAGGCAGACATGGGATCAGGCTAACACAGCTATACAATCCCTGCCTGGAGCTGGCCTCCAGCCATAGCCAGTGGGCTCCAGCCACCCACTAGACATACCCAAAGGCACTGGAAGCAGGGACAGTCGTGTGACGTCTTTGTTTGCACTGGCACGAGAAATCATTCTGTTTTGCAGATGCCAGGTGAAGGCCCACCAAGGCTGTAGGGACTTGTGATACAATCTATTAGTAATTCCCAGCCTTCCCTTGTTGCCTGGATTTTCTGCATACCTCAATGAGCCTTGGCCTATCATTGCTTTCCTTCCCACCCTGCTGACCCTAATTTTTCTTTATTTCTCGTTAAAAGGCATTTACTCCAATTAGTTTGTGATATAACTTTTCAGGCACTACAGTACAAACATGTGAAATGGCTAAAGCAAATAAAGGAAACACTGACACTGGCACTAAAGCAAGCGTGCTCTCCCAATAAAAACACCCAGCGCCTGAAGACAAGTAGAGAACAAGTCATGACAAGGGTATTATTTCTGTAAGTTAACAGTTTGTTTTCTGCATCATAAAATTGAATGCAGTCCATCAACATTTCTGGAACTCCTCATTTTTCTGCTGGAAGTTAAACAAGGTCCTAATTCATCTGGAGAAATTTATTCCCAATTCTCTGCCAAGCAGTAAAAGCAAGAGTTAATTTATTACCAGCTCCAACAGAAGGAATTTTAAAACTACCATTTTTTCACATGTGTACTACTCACTGGATTTCATTTTTCTGGGCTCCATCCTTGTGCTCTTTAGGAGAAAGCTGGGAAAGTCAACATGCCCATCAGGTATTTTTATCAGTGGGACTGGGGTCATCTATTCCTCTCTTTGCTGAGCCACAGCAAATTAAATATTCTAGATTTAGTTTCAAAAAGAAAACAGAAGCTCTGAGCTCTCCCTCCTTTTCTATGAAGCTGCTTGAAAAGGAAAGCTGAGAGAGCAGCTCTGCTCATCACTGTGTGAAGGACAGGACTGGATGGAGATAGCACAGGAGGAGGGAATGATGAAAGTTTAATGATGTATGCAGCTATACTTCAAGCAAGGACCACAGGATAGAGCATTATACTTTGATATGTGAGAAAGCAGAAACTTGGGTAAGAAGAAGAGTAGCTAGCTGATGGAAAAACAACCTCAAAGAGGAAGGCCTACAGGGAAATACAAGATCAGTTTTCTGAAGAAGGGTATAAGGAAGAGCACTTGCTGAGGACAGTGATACACTCACACTGCAGCTGCAAGGAGACGGCAGAAATTATGCTCTTTGAAAGGTTCAGAGAATAAAGATGAGTCACAGAATCACAGATTTGCCTCTGTTGAAGAAGGCCTCTAAGATCACTGTGTCCAACTGTCAACATTCCCAGTGTATGTATCAATGTAACAAATTAATAAAAGGTATCTATCAATATCTGTATCAACCACAAGAGAATTTCCTGAAGTGCCTCATCTACATGGCTTTTAAATATCTCCACGTATGGTGACTCCACCACCTCCCTGGGCAGCCTATTCCAATGCCTAACTACTCTCTCAGTAAAGAATTTCTTCCCCAGATCTACTCTAAACCTCTCCTGGAGCACTTCAGGCCATTTCCTCTAGTCCTATCACTACTCACTTTAAAGGAGGGGCCATCAACCACTTCCCTACAACCTCCTTTTAGGAAGTTGTAGAGAGCAATGAGATCTCCTCACAGCCACCTCTTCTCAAAACTAAGCAATCCAAATTCCCTCAGCCTCTCCTTACGGTCCTTGCTTTCCAGACCCTTCATCAGCTTGGTTGCCCTTCTCTGAACTCACTCCATCAGCTCAGTGTCTTTCTTGTGGTGAGGGGCCCAGAACTGAACACAGTACATGAGGTGCAGCTTCACCAGTGCTGAGTACAGGGGCACAATCACATCCCTTTTCCTGCTGGCCACACAATTCCTGATACAAGCCAGGATGGTATTGGCCTTCCTTCTTGGGTACCTGGGCACACTGCTGCCTCATATTCAGACAGGTATCAACCACCATCCCCAGGTCCTTGCTTGTCAGCTTTCAAGCCACTCCTGCCCAAGTCTCTGATGTTTCATGGGATTTTTGTGACCAAAGTGCAGGACCTGGCACTTGGCCTTGTTTAAACATCATTTTATTGGCCCTGGACCACTGGTCCAGCCTGTCTAGGTCCCTTGCAGAGCCTTCCTACCCTTAAGCAGATCCCTCCCACCCAGCTTTGTGTCATCTACAAACTTATTTACTCCTGGCCAAAAATCCTTTTTCCTCTTGATGATAATTCCATTCCAACTTGTGCCAGCAGGTCTGGTGTCATGTAAACATTCCCATAACCAAGAACCCTTTTTCAACCTATGGCATCAGCCTCTAAGCCACCTATTGTTCAGGCATGCTTTCCTTTTCCTTTCAGCATTCCCTGCCACTAAAGGAACTGAGGAAAACACCACCGGTGCTCCTAAACCCTCAACCATTTGTCTCAGCACCATGAAGTCCTTTTTTATTGTCTTGGGACTTCTCTTGGTTAACCTCATCATTGCCCACCTGCATGACTGGTAATGGGTAGTAATCAGATTGTCTTACCAGAGCTGGGAGCTTCCTTGTAACATCTCTGGCCCGAGCCCCTGGGAAGCAGACTTCCCTATGGGATGGGTCTGGACTGAACACCAGGCACTCTGTCCCCATCAGAAGGGAATCTCCTATGACTATTACCCTCCTATCAGTTTTTAAAGGAGTGGTCCTAATGCATGAGGCCTCTTGCCTGGGCAGCTCCCTGGATGGGTTTTGTCAACATCACCATTTGACTGGTCCTCTGGTTTCAGCACCCCATATTTGTTATGCAGGGGCACTTGGGATGGTGGGGAAGGCCAGGAAGGGATTCACCTGCTGCTCTAATGAGGAGCCTGTTTCCATTCATCTCCATCTCTTTGGTTCCCTCCTCTACCTGGTGGCTGGAGTGCAGGAGGTCCTCTGTCAGTGAACCATAGGGTCACAGGGAAAAATTAACACAAAGCTTCCTACATAAGCCTACAACCTTCCTACAAGCCTTCCTACAACCACATGGAGTGAGACCATCGCTCTTCTTTCACACTCACACCCACATATTTTAAACAGTATAAACTCATAATGACGGGGTGTCATAGTTTAACACTGTCCCGGCAATTAAACCGAGTAACAGATGCTCTCTATTAATCCCCTTCTCCTCCCTGATAAAGAAAGGAGAGAGAATAAGGGAGGGACACTTGTGGGTTGGAAACTAAACTACACAACTTTAATGAAACAGTAATGATAAATAGGAAAAAGTACTAAATACATACAAATATACAGGAAAATTGATACCACGTTACTTCCCCCCTTCTCCCCCAGTAACTCTCACGTCACCACCGAGGCTTCAGGGCAGCCCTGGGAAAGTCCAGGCTGGACTCCTGGAGTTGGCAGCAGTCGGGAACTGGATGCAAGAACACACAGATATGGGCTGGCATGGATCAGGACCACAGGCAGATGAATGGATGGAATCCTCCCAGGATGCTGAAGCAAACAGGGACAGGTGAAGAAGGGGAAGCAGGGACATGTATGGGGTGGAATACTCTGGTCAATTTTGGCATCTATCTTGTCCGTTCTTCCCCAAAGGAGGGCTGCAGGTGGGACCTCTTTATCCCTCTTGGAGGGTAAAATGTTCCTCAGAGCTAAGCAGTGTCCTTGGCTCTGCATACCAGTCTCTAGCAGTAACTATAAACATCGTGTGTTATCAGTCCTAGAAGCAGACACTGACTTAGAAACTTGCTGTTAATTTCAGCAAGTGCAGCTACTTACAAGAGACTTAGCTGAAAGCAAAAGTACAAGACAGAAAATCACCTTTATCCTGCCCCAAACCAGGACACAGGGGCTCTTAGGAACCAGTAGTAGGAACCATTTATCTCTCAACACAAGAAGAGAACCTTGAAAATTCCCTTGATTTTTTTTTCATTTTCTGTACTGATCTACACCTGTCTAGAAGAGAAGAAACATTCTTTACAATAGCTTGCTATCTGCAATCCTAATTTACTATGGTGCTCAGACTTCAGGTTATGACAGCCTATTGATTTTTACTTATTTACTGTTATCAGTTCATGTGCTCCCATTTCTGCATCAGTTGCAGACTTTTAATACTACACTACCCTATAAAACACAGTACTTGACTGATAAGATTTCTAAGACTATGACTTAAGTAAATGCTCAGTATTCTGAAATTAGGTTATATAGCAATCTGTAAAATCTAAATAATACTGCATTTTCCTACTTATCCTCATCTATTACTGATGTAGTTTGTGACTTTGTTAAAATATAATTACATAATTCCTTTCTTTTTAACAGTGTAATTATTTTTCCAAATGCCCAGAACATCAACCTGTTCCACCCTTGCTCCAGAATTTCAGACCTGATATCTGCAGGACACCATTTCATCACAGTGCATATGTGCTTCTTACAAACTATTGCATAGCTTGCTAATCTTTGTTTCAGCCTCTTTATTTGGGCTCCTTGATTCAAACTAACAAAAATACTTAAGCAAGGTAAGGTAACTGATTTATAGAAAACCCAAAACTTAATTCCTGAGAGAGCAGCAGCACTACAATAGTTTGCCAACATCCTACTTCAATGTTGGCTCATACAAACAGCATTAGGTAACTTCTGAAGGCTGTAAGTGATACTGATGGAAGCTTCCCATAAACACTGCTTCACAGTGAAGGACAGCTCTCTCTAATTATACCCTTTCTCAAATTATAATCCTTGATTTTCCCTTCACTACCTTCCAGTCTTATCCAAAGCATGTCATTAGTTTCTGCCATCACCCTGCTACAACACACAGGTTCTCGTTCACATAAATAGTCTTTCACCTTCAGGCTATCTTTCAGATATGGCTGAATCAGAAAGTCATTTGGTGCTCTCTATGGCATTTCTACTTTGCTTCCCTTGTTCCTTTGGGGCATTTTCCTATCACTTTGTAAATACTATCTAAGCAGCAGGTACTGCAGCTGTAATGACATGTATCAGTGACACAGATAATTACCTTCACCATTCCTTTGTTCTGCCTGTCCCTATCCACTGTGTAAAAACAATAAACAACATAGCTAGAGTTTATAGATAGGTTTTCCAGCTATTTACTGCAGCTAGCTACTAGACAACCGAGCATCACTTGACTGAAATGGGAGAAATTATACTGATGTACAAGAGCTGTCAATCAAGATACCAGTAAACATCACTTCTTGAAATACAACTGAAACACCAAACTGCAAAAAAGTATTATCATCACAGGACTGCCCAAGCCTGTGTAACATCTACAATTTCCCTATCCTGGACAATCTTTTATTGCTAACTCTCTAAGCGTCTCTCCTACCTATCTGTTCTTTAAAATGTTGTCCATCAATACTCTTTGTTTCCATAATTTTCTAACTGGATTCAAATGGATCCCATTAAAAACAAACAAAGAAAACCAACCAAACAAACAAACAAAAAACAACAAACAAACAATGCCCCCCCCCCAAAAAATCAAACCCAGTACAGATTGGTTTGTACTGTTACAGGTTCCAGTTTAGGTTTGGGACTGAGCTGTTGGAGAGCAGTATAGGGAAAAGGGACCTCGGGGTGCTGGTGGATGTAAGAATGACCATGAGCCAACAATGTGCCCCTGTGGCCAAGAAGGCCAATGGCATCCTGGGGTGCATTAGAAGGGGGGTGGTCAGTAGGTAGAGAGAGGTTCTCCTCCCCCTTTCCTCTGCCCTGGTGAGGCCACATCTGGAATATTTTGTCCAGTTCTGGGCCCCTCAGTTCCAGAAGGACAGGGAACTGCTTGAAAGAATACAGCACAGAGTGACCCAAGGTGAAGGGAGTGGAACATCTCCCTTATGAGGAAAGACTGAGGGAACTGGGTCTGTTCATCTTAGAGAAGAGGAGAATGAGGGGTGACCTCATCAATGTTCATAAATAAGTGTTAAGTGCCAGAAGAATGGACTCAAGCTTTTTCAGGAGTGATTAACAATAGGACAAGGGGCAATTGTTACAAACTGGAGCATAGGCAGTTCCATATAAGTATAAGGAAAAATTTTTTCACTGTAAGGGTGACCCACCTGGACATGTTTCTATGCAACCTGATGTAGATGACCCTGCTCTAACAAGAGGGGTTGGACTCAATGATCTTTTGAGGTCCCTTCCAATCCCTAACTTCCTATGATTCTATAATACCCAAATGCAGTAGGGTTCCTGTGAGACTGGAATATAACGTCTTAGGGGCTGCTTAAATGAATTCACCCTGAATAATAGTAAAATTAATAGCAACATTAAAAGACTCTTCACATACTACTTTAATACTTGATAAAGTATCTGCGCCTTCGGTTAGTGCAGTGGTGTCTTGGAAGTGGGGCTTTGCAAGAGTTACTCCTCTGACAAGCTGCTGAAAGTTCCCTGGCTTCCAGTTCTGGCCCTGTCTCTGCCCAAGACCAAGAAGATATAGGAAGCTTGATGTGCTTCCCTTGAAGGAAAAATGAAACTGCAAAAATATATAAAAAAAAAGATAAGCAGAGAAGAGGAGATGAGGAGGTGAAAGCAATGCCATAGCAAAGACACTGAGGTCAATGAAGATGGAGGGGAAGAAGGTGCCCTGCAGCCCATGGTGAGATGGCAGCTGTCCCCCTGCAACATATGGAGGAGCACGGTGGAGGGGTCCCTGCAGGATCACGGTAGGCAGGCATGGAGCTGCTGCTGGGGAGTGTCACAAATGGGCAGACATGGACCCGCGGCCGTGCCAGAGGAGGTGACTCTTTTCCTAAAGCAGCCGTGACTCTGTGTGCAGCCCAGGCGGGAGCAGTCTGTGCCTGAGGGACTGCACCTGTGGGAGGGACTCATGACGGAGGTGTTCCTGAAGGACTCTCTGGCATGAAGGCGACCAAGTGCTGGTGAGGGGGAAGGCAGTGAGGCGGTGAGGAAGGCAGGGAAGGCTGTGAGGAGTCCTCCCCCTGAGGAGGAAGGAGCGGCAGAAACACCGTGTGGGGAACTGAACCTAAACCCCCCCTGCCCCTCCCCTGTGCCCTGAGGGCGAGGCGGCAGGGAAGGGATCTGGGCCAGGAGGAAGGGAGGGGTGCAGGGAAGGCATTAAGATCTGGTCATGTTTTCTCTTTTTTCCCGGTAGATTAAATTAGTGGGTTTTTTCTCTTCCCATGTTGAGTCTGTCTGGTTTTGACTGTTACAGAAATTGGGAAGTAAAAAACTCCTTATCCTTGTCTCAATTAATAAGCCTCTTGGTGGATTTGCTCCTTGCTACCCCAAGGTCAGGTCTGGGAGGTGAGTGAGTGGAGAGACTTGGTTGTTACCCACTGGGCCTAAGCTGTGACAATCTGGATAAAGTATTATTAGCTATGAATTTAAAAAAAGTACATTTTCTACATTGTCCAAAGTTTTGAGTCTCCTAATAGGCCATCTGCAAAAGCTTTTCTATATTTAATGTGATACTCAAAACTTAACTGAATAACAGGTCTAGCCTGAGTGCCCATTGCACAGAGTGGCCCAAGGCAGGAGTGGGGCTGTCCTGGGGGTTGGCATGAGAGCACTGGAGGGGTACAGAACTGGACTTGGCTGTGCTGGGTTAATAGTCAGACTTGATGATCTTCAGGGTCTTTTCTAAATTGGTTCTGTGATTCTGTGAAATGCTGTCTTCAAATAGATAGGAGACCGCTGACTACTTCTGTCTGCAATGAGACCTTAGTAAAGTCAGATTCTTCTTGGTTGCATTTAAACCAGCTCTACACACTGCAGTTTTATTGAGATAGGTCAGGGAGATCAGATGATACACTAGTAATGACCAAATAATTGGACATCGGGCATAGGCACATGGTTGAAATGTTCCCTGTCGTGCAGAAGAACTTGAGAGTTCTACTCCAGTAGTCCAGTTGCCATCAAACTTACAATTTTTTTTTTCAAAATGTTCTGTGTCTGGCAGGGGCGGAGCCGGCTGTCTTCATTATAGCTAGTATGGGGCTGTGTGTTGGATTTGTCACCAAAACTGTGTTTATAATTGTTTTAGCTATTCCTGAGCAGTGCTTGCACAGCATCAAGGCCTTCCCTGCTTCTCACACCAACCCCTAGCAAGGAGGCCAGGGTGCACAAGGAGTCAGACACAGCTGGGACATCTGACCCCAACTGACCAAAGGGATATTCCATGCCTTTATCACATTGTGCTCAGCATATAAAACTGGGGGAACAAAGAAAAGGGGCGGGCATTCAGAGTATTGGCATTTGTCTTCCTAAGTAACCATTATGTGTGAAGGAGCCTGGCTTTCCTGGAGATGGCTGAAAACCTGCCTGCCAACAGGAAGCAATGATTGTATTCCTTGCTTTGTTTTCCTTGCGTGTGCAGCTTTTGCTTTACCTAATAATGTGTCCTTACCTCAGCCCATGGATTTTCTAATCGTTATGCTTCTGATTCTTCCTCAAATCCCACTGTGCATGAGTGTGTGAGTGGACGGGTGGGACTGAGTTGCCCACCAGAGTTAAACCATGGCATAAAAGGAGTTCTGCAACTAAGAGCATGGATTTGACTTTTTCTTTTTTTTTTTTTTTTTTTTTTTTTCCTTGAAAATGAATCTTTGTCTGTGCATTTAGAAGTCATGAATTATCCAGATTTTCACCTGCTTATTACTAACTGTTGAAGAGGCTTCCCCTCCCTTAACTTATATTGATAATCACACCTTTTGTAGGTTTCACAGCCAAACACAGTTCACTAACTCAGATTCTAAACCTTTCTGTTAATTTGTTCAAAATATCCTTGCCACAGCTTTACAGTCTAGAACATAATGCCATGTGCTATATTTATGTACCTTGAAGATGGAATTTGAAAGTTACATGCAAAAACTCAGAGGGATTCTTATAGTCTAAAATGCATCTATATAGGTTTTGTCCAACTATTTTGTGTCTTGAAAGACTAAGTTCTTTTGGTTTTTTCTAGAGCAGTGAATCTAGCTGCCACATCTTCTACCCAGAGAACAGAAAATTTTTTATATCCAAAAAACACACAGTGTAATGAAAAAGATGATAACCCATGGTCGTTGGTGGTACACTTAATTGTTGCATTTTTCACAGGACTAAAAGCAGGCTTACTTTTGTGTACTGAAAAAAGGTGCTAGTGCAGGAGGGAAACTGAGGAGAGGTGTGCTAATGATTTAGTGATTCTAATTTGAAGTTTGCTTCTCTGTTACATTTTAAAGGTAAAATGCAATTCGTGATTGAATCTACATTCAGTCTGGTTCATTTTCTGGTTTCTGCCATTTCTTGTGTCATTGCCATTGCCTCTTCACTCCACTTTTGAGATTTTTTTCTGTTCACAGGCATATTTTTGAGTGACTCTCTTCAAGTATGAGGTAGGAAGTCAGATCCTCAGAAATAGACAAGATACAGGTCTCTGTGGCAGTACAGTGCCAGCACGCACTGACGGTCGCAGTGAAGTTGGGTCTTAGTGCAGTAATGGGACACCTACACCACTACGACTAAGAGATCGAGACTGATTGGCCCAGTTTGGGGCTCATCTGCAGCACTCTGCGTGTGAGAGTGCACAAGGTAGAGAGATGCACATCCGAGCGTTTCATGAGCCCTGGATCGACCCAGCCCCCAGGAACAAACTTTCCGTGAGCTTCAGGTCCCGGATCCAGGCTTATGTTAGACTTAACCCGCCGCGGCCGCGGCCCCCCTTCACCCCTCCCTCCCCCCGGGCTCGGGCCCGCCCGCAGCCCCCCCTGCGGAGGGGCCGCCCACCCCGCAAGAGGACTCGCTCCGCCGCGCCCTCCCCCGGCATAGCGCCCGGCGCGGGCAGGCGGGAGGAGCGGCGGAGCGCGAAGCCCCGGTACCCCGCGCTTTTCGTCCCCATGCCGCGGCGGGCGGCGGGAGGCTGCGGCCGCGGGAGCTGCGAGTCCGGGCAGCCCGGCAAGGGGCGAGAAGCCGCCGGCATCGCCCGTCCACCCCTTCGCCCACGGAGATTTCGGAGCGAGGCACTCGGTTCCCTCCGGGGCTGAGGAGTTGAGGCGCACCAGCGGTCCCCGGCGACGTGGGGCAAGAAAGGCGAGCGCTGAGGGAAAGTAACAATAATTTAACAAAACAGCACCCCAGGAGCGGTCCTGTCCGGTTGCCGCGCATCGCTTATGTTTATTCGTGGGGACGCAAGCAGACCGGCAGATCCCGCAAAATGACGGGCGATGAGCCCTAAGGCGGCGTCGAGGCGGGCTGCCGCGGGCTGCGATGTGCCACGGCGAGCTGGTACCGGAGGAGAGGTCGGGAACCAGGTAGCCGCCGGCCGCCCGGCGCGCCGACCCCCGCCGCCGGCCGCCCGTAGCCCCCCGGGGGCATGGGAGAGGCGGGCAGCGCCTGTTGAAACCGCCGCGCCCGGTTGCAGGTAAGGAGCCAGCGAAGGGCCAGGAGCGACTGCCGGTGTCCGGTTGTGGGGAGGGATGTTTTGGGTTGGGGGGTCCCTTGAGGGTCTGTGCGGGAGGAGGAGCGGGTGTGGGTATGGGTGGGGGGGAAAGGAGGTGAGGCTGCCTGCCCGGCTGGCCGCGGTCGGGCGTCCCGCCGGTCGTGCCGCCGTGTGTCGGGGCCCGCCCTGCGCCCCTCTGCTCCCGTTGCTGAGTCCGGGGGGGACAAAGGAAAACCGGGAGGAAGGGGAACCGCGCCCTCTCCTCACCCATCTCGCCCCGTCCTCCACAGCTCCCCCATGGCCGCGGGGCGGCGGGAGGAGTAGCTCCGCTCAGGACCCCTCCGCCTCCCCGAGCCCCGCGGAGCGGGCGCGGTCTCCGCCCAGCGCCGTGCGGGCAGCGCTAACCGAGGCCCCGCCCCCGCCTGGCCCCGCCCCCTCACCGCCGCTCCCCGTACACGGAGGAGGTGGCGGAGCCGCAGCCCATTGGCTAAGGCGCTGCGCGGAGGCGGTGGAAGCAGCCAATAGCAGACGGCGCGAGAGGGGCAGTCGAGGGCTCCCCCTAGCGGCGGGGCGGGGAGGGTGGAGCCGGTGGGGCCTCGCCGGGCGCTGTCGCGGCGGGGTTTGTCCGGTGAAACCCATGGAATCGTGGAAGAGTTTTGTTTGGAAAAGACCTTCTAAAGCATCAAACCAGCACTGCCAAGTCCAGCACTTAAACTATCTCCCTGAGCACGATTTAATGGTTGACTTGGAAGAGTGGCTTTATCTTTGGTGGGGTTGAAGGCCCAGGACTTGGACACCACTGTTTCACATCCAGGTGAAGCACGGATGAGCCCCTCTGGCCCACTCTTCCCCAGCCCCTCACAAGTCACTGCAGTTTCCTGTTAACTTCAGGAAAAACTGCCTGTAATGAAATGCGGTGCCCTCTCCCAAAAGGAATTAAAATGGGTAGGGTGTTTTTAAAGGGAGTTTTTATTAAAGCATTAAGGAAAATTGCACCTGAATATTCTTAAGCAAATTAAAAGGTATTTGTCTTCTAAAGAATGGTAAATGTCTCATTAACTCGACCACAGATACCTGAGAAACCTCTTCATCCTGATGAGCCTTTCCTTTGAACTGTAACGGTTTGCCCATGAGGGTGTTAGAAAAAAAACTGTCTCTCCTTGCTAGCAGATCTGGCAATGTCTGACTTTTATACTAAAAGCAATAACTAGTAGAACTAATAATACCTAGTAGAACTGAATGACTTTCTGTTACTGTCACATAGTTATAAAAGAGCAGGAGTACTAAATTTCTGCTACTAATAGTAGCCTGCATTCTTGTACGGCTTGAATCTGAAGAGCTCAGATTCTTCTGGTAAGAATAAGGATATTTCAGACTAATTTCTCCAAATTTTGACTGCTTAATCTGTAATTAGACATCTACAAAATTATTTTATTTTCAGAAATTATCAATGGTCGCGGCCAATAACAATTGTGTTTTCCTCATCTGTTACAGTGTGCATCTTTAATTGACTCTTCAGGGGTCTAACTTCCCAGATTTAGGCACACAGTTATCAAAATCTGAACTTGTGTGTTCATAGACATACCAAGATTACAAATTTTAACTTCTTTACTTACATTTCCTCTGAGGCCTGTGCTTATGCTTCTAAGAAAATTGTCAAGTTTTAAAAATTCTGATAATTCATAACTCCTCTTTGGTTAAGATCAAAATTTAAAAGCATATCCAGCATCTCACAATAAAGCATAGAGAAAGAATCTCGATTGTTGCAAATCAAAGCCTTTCTTTCACTCCTCTCTCAGTGATACTTTTCTCTGTATACATTACGAATGAGATTTCATTCAGCCAGATTTTACCCTCCTGGCAGTTAGAAGCCAGTCTTAAAATTAGGAAGCTAGGCTAGGTGAGTTAGCTAATTAGGGACCCAATGAGGTTGAACCATACTATTTCTAGGTTTCTGATTAGGAAGATACCTGGTATTACTCAACCTCAAGTGCATATGGGATTGTTGTTTTGGGAGGTTTTTTTTCTTTCTTTCATTGACTGTAGAGGGAGCCATGGCAGTTTACTTGACCCAGATGCTTCCCTTTGAAGTTTTTCAGTTTTCGGGGGAGATAAGTCAGCACATAGAATAAATTCACCGATTTGCTGCTGCAAGGAGGCAGAATACCTCCAGTAGAATGGTAGAAGCAATTCTGAGAGACAAGTTAACTGCCAAGTGGCAACTGGAAGAAATAAAACCTCTTTTCTGACTGAACTTTGCCTTGATAGCCCACAGACCTTTTGGGACTTGTCGAGCATGGCTAGCTATGCAAAGCTTTTTAAGAAGAATAATGAAAGTGAGCGTTTCTCCTCTGTTTCCTTCGTTTTCCTTCCTCTCCCCCCACCCCGACGGCCCAGGAGGAGCGAAGCGCGGGGAGGTGACAAGATGGGGCAGCGGGCGGCGGCCGGGGCGCTCTCCGTGGTGCTGATCCTGGGGCTGGGGCTGCCGCCGGCCGCCCGCGCCTGCCCGCACCCCTGCGCCTGCTACCTCCCCACCGAGGTCCACTGCACCTTTCGGTCCTTAGCAGCTGTGCCGGCCAGGATCCCCAGACACGTGGAAAGGATCAACTTCGGGTTTGTATGGCAGTTTTTGGTTTTGTTTCGTTTTCTGTTTCTTTGGGGTTTTTTTGGTGTTTTTTTCCATAGCTTTATGTTCTCCGTGTTTTTTCACACGTGTGGAGTCATGGGATCTGTGTGTGTAGGTGGGCTTGTGAAGTAGAGTTGCAGAGATGGGCAGTGACTTGCAGGTGCTGTATTTCCAACACTACAGTTACTGGCATGGGGAAAGTTTTAGTGTAGCCCACACAGTTCAAATAAATATTATTATTCTCCAATAAATGTTATTTTCAAATAAATATTTATATCTTGGTGTCAGTTCTTGGCAAAAAAAAGCTGTGAGGTCTTCTATACTGTTTTACGAATACATTGATTTAAACCTACTATGGAATTTTTCCTTACTTTTAGTATTACACTTGATGTAAAAAAAAGCACTGAGAGTAAAATTCTATAATGAGACACTGGAACAGGTTGACCAGAGAAGTTTGCCCCCACTCTGGAAATGTTCAGGACCATTCTGAATAAACCTTTGAGCAACTTTGCGTAGTGGAAGATGTCCCTGCCCATACAGAGGGATGGAACTGGATGATTTTTAGGGTCCTTTCCAAATCAAACCATATTATTATTCTATGATAATATAGCCAGGTATTTTGGAGGACAATGAGATATTGCATATCTTAAAGCACTACAGTTAATCCAGAGTTATTCCATTGTTTTTGCAGGTTTGATGGGGTTTTGTTGCTTTGTTGTTTTTTTTTCAAGGACCTTAAGTGCAATATAAGCAGACATCAGTGTTCTGGTGAGATTGCTCAGGCTCTAACACACTTTTCTGTGCCAGGGTATTGCCAACTCACATTTACCTGTCAGAACACTTTATTTAGAGACTTCATGCCCAGATTAGCTCATACATTTAATTTTATGTCTACATACGGAAAAGCCAAATGTGGAGCTGGGCCATGAAGCTTAAGACTTCCACATTCGCAAATAAAACCTGATTTATTTGTCCACAGTGAAAATTAAATATATTGAAAAAATAGATTTTCTGTATTCCTTCTTTAAAAGGGGTTTCTAGGTTCAAATTATGTAATTGGAAGGTAGATTCGTAGATCTTATGTGGTTAGTTGACATACCTAATTACATGTTGTAACAGTAAGTCAATCAGGATGTGACTTCCTGCTTCTCGTGCTGTTTGGAAAGTACCCATTTTAATGTCCTGTCTCCAAATCTATATTCATTTATTGTTAGACATTGTTTTGGCAACATTGCAGGCTGTCTAGTTTGCCAGGCTCCATAGCATCATTGGTTGGCAACAGGCCATTAATATATTACCTTTCCATAAACTGAGCTGCATGGAAAAACATACTGACAACTATTAGAAATTAAATGCCTATTTATTTGTCTTATTCCTAAATTATGGTTTAAGTGCTGTAAAGTGAGTTAAAAGAAATCTTAATGTAAACATGAACTAAGTATACTTTGCCTAGGAAAAATATTTCAGTAACTTCTGGCCCTTTGACAGTGCATTAAGTTCTCCTATTTTTCCTGGAAGTTAAGTTATACTAATTCTACATTTGCAGTCCATGACAGTCAGTGCATAAAATGTAACTGCATATGTGATTTTTTTTTTCCAGGTTTAACAGTATACAGTCTATATATGAAAACTCCTTTGCAAGACTTACAAAACTGGAATTGCTCATGATACATGGAAATGACATTCAGAGTATACCTAATGGTGCTTTGAAAGATCTTGTGTCTCTGCAGGTAATTTTTAGGTCTTCTTAAATACTAGAAGTTTTAACTTCAGTGAATAACATAATATAAAAATAAGTGGGTTTTGTAGATATGATTTTTGCCCCAAAATACAGTGGAATCTACTAACTATGCCTGTGTAATACTTGCTATTGCAAAATAATACTCAGCTGTGTTCTCCCTCCCTCACCATCATTATTTGGTGGTGCAAATGATATTTGCATGTAGGTGGAAAACTTCTGCTTGCTTGCTATGCTGTTAGGATTTAAATCAAAACCAAAGATTGATGTATTTTATTCTTTTTTTTTTTAGGTTTTCAAAATCAGTTACAATAAATTGAAAGTCATAACTGGCGAGACTCTCCGAGGACTTTCAAGCTTAATGAGACTGCACATGGACCACAACAGAATTGAGTTTATTCATCCGGATGCTTTTAATGGATTAACGTCTCTGAGACTGGTTCACTTGGAAGGAAATTTGCTTCATCAGCTTCACCCCAACACCTTTTCAACATTTATGATCTTTGATTATTTCAAACTGTCAACAGTAAGACATCTCTACCTATCTGAAAATGCTCTTAGGACCTTGCCTGCAGGAATGTTTCAAGCTATGCCATTGCTGGAAAATCTTTATCTTCATGGGAATCCATGGTCCTGTGACTGCAGTTTAAAGTGGCTCCTTGAATGGAATGAAGTTTCTGGAGGTAAGAGCAAAAATATAATGCTTCTTCAACTCATACCATTAAATTTTTTTTTCAGTTTTGCGTGTGGCTGGGCTTGTTATTTCCTAAGTAGCATTACTTAGATGATGTCTATGTACACTATTATGTTCCCTTAGCATTCAATAAATGCATATATTTAAAATATATGCATATTTTTAAAATATATGTAAAGAGGAAGCAGTTCTGCATCATTAGATAAAAGTCTGTGTTCAAGAACAAAGGAATTTACTGTTGCATTCAAGATAGAAAAAGTGATAGTCAAGTTTAAAACTGGAAGGAGAAGATAGGCTACAACCCATTAGTGTGTTCCTTTGGACAGCAGTACACCTTTGACTGTTGGCTGGCAACTGTCTTCAACAAACAAAACTAGTAGCTGTGTGCTCTTATGGGAAGTGGAAATATTTGGACTTGTTTGGCTAAGGAAGGAATGGAAATCAGTTTTCCAAATTCCTGGATGAGTCCTCTAACTTAGATGCTATTAACATTAAGGTGGCTATGTAACGTGCATCCTTCATGTCTGTCTGCGTTTCTCCATTGATCATAACTTCCACAACTTTGCTCCACAATGGAGAAAATATATTTTATGTATTTTCAGAGAACACCCACAATAATATTTTCTTGTTCTAGAATAACTGGTCAGTCTGTCTGTCTATCTATCTATCTATCTATCTATCTATCTATCTATCTCATATTCAGGCTTAGATGTGAAATAATTATTGCACTGTTTAGCCTGGAACATTTCTGGCCATGTAAAGAAGAAAAATACTTGAGACAAAAAAGACCCAGAACAGTTTCATAATGTGTCTACACCAGGAATATACTAAATGAGAGGTTTTTTAATATCAGATTTTGATTTGGACATTTCAATTCACCTGTGCCCTGTGTCAGGTAGCTAAGTGTTTTCTACAACTGGCCAGAGTGACAGGTGTTACACTGGAGCTGCCACTAAAATATCAAGGGACAGTTGTCATTCAATTGCAAACAAAGATTTCTCAAATTCCTCCTGGAGTAAAAAATTTTATATAATCATTTGGAGCATGTATGGTGGATGATGGTGTGTCCTGTGGTCTTAAAATAGGTAATTCATACCAGTTTTGCACTTAGCTATAGTACAATAGTTTTAAAAGTGTGTGGTAGTTGAATGGGTAATGCAACTGTTCCTGCCTGAACTGATACTTGAGGATCAAATTTTAGACTCTTTCACTAAGTTATATTTAAAAATTCTTCTTTACTCTCCTTTATCCAAATGACTATTTATATCAAGTGTACCTAAGTTGCACTATAATTTGGAACAATTAAATATTAGATGAAGTTTCTTGTGCAGTTTGGATTGTTAGCAGTTTTATTCGATTAGTTTTCCTTTCTACACCCCAAAAGTAGTGATTATTGTAAAGAAAAGAGAATTTATCCATGACATTTACATATATGGATGATTTTGTGTCTCTATATAGCTGTAACATTAACTACTTTGGGACTTCTGTCCAGAAAGAGTTACTAAAGTTCTTCAGACTAGTGTGGCCACTGCCAAGTACATGGTGGGTCAGTTCTGTCATGAAGTGTGCTTTCCTTATCTTTGAAACATCATATTTGAATCTGGAAGTTATGGACTGGTTAAGTTAAATATTCAATTTTTAATAACTTCTCAATAGAATTGGTTTGTCAGACCAGCAAAGCATATGCTTTTCAATTAAAAAATGTTATGAAATTTTGTCACAATTTCCCCCTTCTTCTAGCATTTTATCCTATAGCCCACCTACATGTTGTTCATTCATTCAAAGATCCCTCATTCCTCAGGAGTGATCAGCATGATACTTATTCCTAGAATAACTGGAGTACATCTTGTTTATAGCATATTTCCAAACCAAACATGCAAGGTGACATTTGACAGAAATTTGAGCAGAACAATGTAGTAAAAAAGTGTTATTTTGCAGACAAGAGTCTTTCTGGAATTTATAGAAAAGAGGAGTCAAGATTATAATTTTCTGTTTTAACAGTCCCTTGGTTTAGTTTTTATTTTGTCATTATAGAGTTAACAGTTATTTTAGAGGTCAGGGAAGAAGTGGTACTTTCATTTATCTTTGTTTGCTTCTGATGAATTACTTGTAAGTGCAGGAACAGGTCAGCAGATTTTGGTAGTTCCAGTAGAATTGCAGTATTGTTGTTAACAAATAGAGAAAAAAAAAATGCTTTCTGGATTATTTCATGAGGAAGTCCATAACTTCTCAGGTAAGTGCTGCATTTTTGAAAGCTGAAAGGACCCAGTCCTCTTCACATTAAAATCCACAAATTAGATGGGTAGGCTGTCACTGTACAGATGCCGACTTATTGAGATAGCATCGATTTGTAATGACTTACAAAATGTTGCTCTGAACACTTTAATTTCTCGGCATTTTATTCAGAGGCAGTGAATTTAATTTTCAGAAGGGTGGAGTATTCAGTCTTCTCATTATAGTCAAGAGAAACTGTGGTCAGCTGGTCAGTGTGAGAATCAGGCACCCATTCAACTGTGAAAACAAAAAGGTGCCATTTTAAAAGCCTTGCCTTGTATGTCATGTGCCATAGGATGTTCCTTATGCAGTCATTTCACTTTTGAGAGTTACCTAATGCTAAAACAGAGTTTTTCAGATTGCCTAACTTCTGTTTTCTCTCTCTCTTTTTTTTTTTTTTTCTTGCAGGTGTTTTGAAATGCAAAAAGGACAAAGCGTATGATGGGGGACAGCTCTGTCCTAAGTGCAACAGCCCAAAACAGCTGCAGAAAGAAGACATGCAAAACTTGAAAGATATTTCCTGTAGGAAACCTGTCATTCAGTCCTCACTGAGGCAAAATATCAGCACTCAAGATGAAGAAGATGGTGACAGTTATGAACTCCCTCTGGAAGAGCTTCATTTATCTCCATGGAACATTACTCTAAATATGACTGATGAGCATGGCAATGTAGTCCACCTGAACTGTGAAATCAAAAAACCAACAGGCTCTACCAAAATTCAGTGGAATCAAATCCAGACTCAGGACATTGATATAAATGCTACAGTTTCACTGGATTTTGAATGTCCAATGAATCGAGAAAACTATGAAAAATTATGGAAACTTATAGCTTATTACAGTGAAGTACCTGTCAAATTAGAGAGGGAACTTATGCTCAGCAAGGAGCCTAAAATAAGCTACCAGTACCGGCAAGGCTCAGATTATGATGCTCTATACTACACAGGTGTAAAAGCTCAAATAGTGGCTGAGCCTTCCTGGGTAATGCAACCTCTTATAAATATACAATTAAACCGGCGCCAGAGTACAGGGAAAAAAGTGGTGCTGTCTTTTTTTACTGTATTTTCTCAGACAATCCATACCAAAGACACTGGGCAGCAGAGAAGCTGGGTAATGATAGAGCTAAACCAGACCACAGGGACAGCTCAAAGTGTGTTGGAAGGGTCAGAGTGTCAGCTGAGCTGCAACGTAAAAGCCTCTGAGAGCCCCTCCATTCAGTGGCTCTTTCCAGATGGGACTAAGCTTCAGGCACCATTTGATCAGAAAGACAGTAGATTTTCCATTCTCACTAGCGGACAGCTAATAATCAAAGCAGTGAGTTACTCTGACAGTGGTTTGTACCATTGCATTGCTCAAGTGAGAGATGATGTGGATACAATGGCTTACAGACTTCTAGTGCAGCCTCCAGTTATTCAGGTAGATGATTCAGATATAGTGAGAGTTGAAAAAAATGTTGGTGATCCCATAGCTTTGCCGTGCAATGCAGTTGCCATCCCAGACCCACAGCTGAGCTGGATTCTTCCAAACAGTCAGGTACTTAATGATTTATCAAACTCTTCAAAAGGATACATGTTGGACAATGGTACTTTGCTCATTCCAAAAAGCCACGTCAGTGACAGTGGCCATTACAGATGTGTGGCTGTCAATCAGCAGGGATCAGATCAGTTTGTTGTAAGGGTCACAGTAAATAAAATGGTGTCTGACAGGTCATTTAAAAGGATAAAACTAAGAAAGCGTCCAGGCTCAAAAGGTTTGTCAAAAACAAGAGGGCAAGTCATAGATGATGGAGAGGGATCAGGGGCAGATGTGGAGGAATTTCCACGCAGAAAGAGCCACCTGAAAGACCGGGAAATACCCTATAAACAAAAAAGTGACCAAGTGTCAGAGGCTCAAAGTAAGAAAGGGAAGAAAGGCAGAAGGAAAATGAAAATCTGGAAGAGTAATGATAGAACCCAAGACAGCAATGTTGCAGAAGGCCGGAGAGCATTTGAATCTCGAAGGAGAATTAATGTGGCAAGCAAGCAGATTAATCCACAGCATTGGGCTGATATTTTGGCAAAGGTCCGTGGGAAGAATATTCCTAGAACAACAGCAGCTACAGCCATTTCTTTAACAACTGCACTGCCATCAGTCATACCAAAACCCACCCCAGTCCCTCATCCAGTAGCCAGCCCTCCACCTTCAGAGACAGAGGCTGATGTGATAGATTCCTCTGCTGATGCATCCCCTGTGGGTGAAGATGAGCCATTCTCTGTCACTGTTTCCCACGACATTAAAGCATTTTCTGTCCAGTCCATGGTAACAACATCAGAAACACAACCATTTTTTGACCACAGGGTTTTAGAAACACCTGCAAGTATAATGTCTGAAGAAATCACTGTATTGGGTCCAGATTTGACCCCTGTCTCTTCTACTGTGCAACCCCAAGGCCAGCAACATCTTGACATCAGGACTGGTGATTCAGCTGTAGTCAGAGAAAATATCCATGCTCCCACTGAAGAGCCTGTAACCAGGAAAATTCTAACAAACTCTCCTACTATTCAGAACAGTTTATTCACAGTGGAAAATGCAGATAGAACATCAGAGGAAAATTCTGCTTTTGCTGAGCTACCACTTGATGCTACTGTCCTAGCTGAATCGCAGACCGTGGCTCTTCATAGCGTCTCGGAGACAAGTATGAAGTTAAGTGAAATGGACCTGACAAGTGTTGACACCATAACTCTAACACCTTCTCAGTTGGATGAGTTCATCCCAACAGATTCTGTAGGCACTACTACCATTTCTTCATCTGCTTCTCCATTTGTTGCAGAAAAGAGCAATGATTTGATAAACCATCACGAAGAAGTATCCACAGGTCAGACAAAAATGGCAGACTTAAATACAAGTTTTTCAGCAGTCACACGCATCAGGGTTCAGAGTGAGGAAGAACCTGAGATCCACTTGAATACAGTGACTCAAAAAAGCATGTCCAGCAGTTACACAGTGAGTTTTCAGGGAGGAGAACATAGAAACCTGGCTACTCCAAAACCAGATCCCACATTCATGTTGCACAGTATTAATGCTCTTCATAAAACATCGGAAGGGATAAAACCTGCTTCTTCCATCAGTATAACTACCACTTTGGCCACAACAACAACACCCTATAGAAAGACCGTACCTTCACCTGTTACTCAGCATAGTAGAAAAAGGCCTTATGGGAGAAGGAGATTGAGGCCCAACAGAACCCGACAAAGACCAAAGCCTTTCCCCCATGTTGTTTCAACCACAAAAGCAATATCTGTCATTCCAAGGACACCTGAAGTTGAAGCTGTGATGAGAACTTCTTCATCTCTTGAAAGTTATGATCTTAAAAACAATGTCAAAATGAAGGCAAAGGAAGAGGAGAATATGAAATTTGCTCCTTCATTAGTTACTGATCCAGTTGTCCTAGAGAAAAGTACCAAAATCAAGGAGGAGGTCACAACTTACTTCTTTAGGCCTACTGCTTCTCCACCTGAATCAAAACATGTGACACTCTCTACTGCTTCTGCAACTTTGGCACTTCCCGTGACTGCACCTATCACAATTTTATCATCACATGTTGTACATGATGCAGTTCCCACGATGAAGTCAAGTGCACCTCTGAAACCAGAGCAAAGTGAAGTGCCAACATATCACTCATTAGACAATATATCTGAGGAGAAGAACATTAAAGCAGATTCTAAAACTACAGATAATCAGAAACAACAGTCAAGCACAACACCTTCTGAGCATGTGAACAGCTTGTTACTCTCTACAAAATCAGAATCTCAAGAAGAACCTATCCTATTTGACTCAAAATCTGTGGTTAATGAAACAACTTCTGAAACATTCCAGCTGATACATCCTACAATGATTGATGTAAGTGCTCCTGTTGCCACAGTGGAAGTTTCTAAGGACCTCTCGGTTTCAAAGGACTCCTGGAAGCCCACAGTGTCTTTAGAAGCACCAGCAATTACAGAGCCACCTCAGCAACAAGAGATGATTACTTTGTCTTCCTCCTTCAGCACAACAGAAACTCAGACTTTTCCACCTAGAGAAACAAAGAAATCTATTGCTTCTCAGACGGGGACCAGTTCATCTTCCTGGGATGAAAAGGAAGCTACATCACATATATTTCATCATGATCCCACTCTGCAGACAACTGAAAAGCCAACTACATCTGCTGCCTTTATTCCATTTTTAAAGCTTGCCACACTTCCCCCTTCCATTTCAATCACTTCACATCCTTCTCTTCATTATACCGCTGAGGAACAGAATACCTTCAATAAAGAAAGGTTCTCAGAAGGAAAGCAAGCTGAAGCAGATGGTGACAAGTTGGTGGGAAGCTCAAGAGAGAGCATATACACTACTCCTTCCACTAGCCAAAACAAGATTAGCATTCAGTCAAAAGAGGAGCAGTTCAAAGAGTTGTATAGCAGCAAGTCAAACAACAGTTTACTGCTAAATCCAAACCTTCCCCATCCACCCATTGGAATGATACCAAACATAAACCAAAGACTGCCTGTTGTGCCTCCAAAATACGTTCCAGTACGAGGCACAGTGAAGCCTCCATATGTTGTAACACAGGGTTCATTTCACTATTTCATAACACACCAGCCTCTTCACTACACAAACAAACCAGAGATAACAGCTTATGCAGCACATACCATCCAGGACAAAAAATCTTTCACCTCTCAGAGAGAAGCAACAACCCCAGTACCAGCCTCTCCATTTCACAAAGCAAATCCATTCCCTACAAGCAAGTTTAGTAATCAGAGCCAGAACAGATTCAATATTAATTCAAGATTTTTTGGAAATAACCATGTTCCAGATAGCAGAGGCACAGCAGGGAGGCAGCCAAGTCAAGGGATCCCTTATTATCCCAGCTCCAGAATGCCATTTCTTTTCAACAGAACAAGGATATTCCCTCATTTAAGTATGCATCCTAAACCAGTAGTTCCTAGTCAACTAGTCCCAAAAGACACAAATGAGAAGAAGGTTGCCCAGGTCTCCCCTACTAGGATTACAGTGCAGAAAGCCACAGCTATTCCAGTGCCTCCAGTGCCCCACACAACAACAACATCACCACCACCAGCAACTTTGAAGGTTACCCCTCCAAACTTTCTCTCTCAGCGCACAAAACCACAGACACCCTCTACTGTTCATCCTTTTCCAAATATCCGCTATCATCATCAAAAAGTTCCATCTGTGCCTTATGTGGGAGGCATTATGCCACACAATTCAACTGTAATTCAATCTTCCACAAATTTCAGGATAAATGGAGAAAGACCAAAAATTATCACAAAAGGGTCTCAAAGCATATCCATACTTGCTGAAACAGATGCTTTTATCCCTTGTGACGCAGTAGGGGAACCCAAGCCTTTTATTACTTGGACAAAAGTCTCTACAGGTAAGACATAGAAAAAAGTGCTTTTCCACATAATTTTTAAAGGGCATAAATACTTGGGTTGTTGCATAGAAATGCAACATGATTGAAGGAATAACCCAAAACACTGAAAAATAAATTCTGCTTTCTTTCATTGTTACAGATAAAATGTGACTAATTGCAGATCATCATAACAAGTAAAAATAACTTGAATGTATTTATTGTAGTAAAAGAAAACCTCCACCATTTATTGTCAGTTTTTTGAAGAGGGTGTAGCAGCCAACTGTGATTATTCACAGCAGTTAGAATTTATGATGACAGTTTTGAGCATGTGTTTGTTAACATGGCTGCCTTAAATACTGAAGTGTATGTCATCTCCATGAACAAAAGGAAAAGAGAAATTATGTGAAGATTTCAGAGGAATCCTGGAGCATGAACACTTCTAAAAGTTCGTACAGTATACATGCTTGTGAACTGTTAGTTCTGCAACAGAAACAAATGTCAATTTGGGCTGTAGAGAGCATCAGAAGATGTCATGTGATTCACCTGAAGTTGTAGCTGGTATTAAGTAATACCAATAAGTCTTGGATAACCTTGTTTCAGTGCAAAAATGGATGCCTTAAACCTTCTGACTTTCCATTTATTTCTTTTCTCTCACCTTCCCAGGAGCTCTAATGACAGCCAACACCAGGTTACAGAGGTTTGAAGTCTGGAAAAATGGTACCCTCCTTATCCGAAATGTTCAACTTCAGGATCGTGGACAGTATTTGTGCACAGCTCAGAACCTGCATGGCATGGATAAAATGATCGTTGTGCTCACAGTTGCCGCCCACCAGCCCAAAATTTTACTTTCCCGCTACCGAGATGTCACAGTCTATTTTGGAGAGACCATAGCAATGGAATGTCAGGCCAGTGGGACTCCAAGCCCACATATTTCATGGATTTTCCCAGACAGGAAGATTTTGCAAACAGTCACCACCACAGAGAGCAGAATAATGCTTCATGAAAATCGTACCTTGTCTATCAAGCAGGCAACTTTTTCAGACCGAGGAGTTTACAAATGTGTAGCAAGCAATGCTGCAGGAGCTGACAGCATTGCAGTGAGGCTGCATATTGCAGCCCTACCCCCCATCATCCAGCAAGATAAGCAACAGAACATTTCCTTGCCCCTTGGTAGCAGTATTAACATCCACTGCACTGCCAAAGCAGCACCTCCTCCCAGCGTCCGCTGGGTGGTTTTTGATGGCACACAAATCCGACCTTCGCAGTTCGTCAATGGGAATTTATTTGTTTTTCCCAATGGAACTCTCTATATTCGCAACGTCTCTCCCAAGGACAGTGGGACCTATGAGTGTATTGCTGCTAATATGGTGGGAAGTGCCAGGAGAACAGTACAACTCCATGTGAAGAAGCATGCATCTAATGCTAAGATTACTGGGAGCTCTCCTCAGAGGACAGATGTAACCTACGGCAGCATCCTGCAGTTGGACTGCAGTGCTTCTGGTGACCCCTGGCCTCGAATATTATGGAGGTTACCTTCCAAAAGGATGATTGATTCACTACACAGGTAAATCACTGAGGTCTCACAGTTTAATTACAGTTCAGATGACCTTTTAGAGAAAAGACCATATCTGTACACATTTCATTCTTGATTTCTGTGAGTTTTGAATGAGAATCCCAATACTTAAGGAAGATTTTGGAATTATACCAAATGACAACTAAGTCATAACTTAACATAATTTTCTTGAAAATAATAGTTCTCTGGAAAAGTTAGCTTCAAGTGTTTAGCATAAGCTGACACCGTTTGTCTTTTACAGCCATTTGTAAATGTAGTGAAAAGTCCAATGGCAAAAGTTACAGCTTGTGTACTGCTTGTTCCAGTGTGCTTAGTCTGCCTGATGGTGTTTTATAGGTGCCTGCTTTTCCCCAGGAGAAATAAGATCACTGAATTTTGTTTATCTGTGGTACAAATCATTGTACACAGTAAATCTGGAGCAAAGAAATAATCTTATAATTATTATATTATCTTTATTTATATCTTTATTTATTATTTATATCTTTATTATATTTATCTTTATTTGTGTTACATTATATTATTATATTATCTTATAATTATTTAAGTAAGCATAATCATTTTAACATAAATACACATTACCTTGTAATAAGGTCTGTGCAAAGCCAGTTGCATATAAATGCCTAAATACCTTCTTCAATGTTTGCAATACCAAGTAAAACTTCACTTCTCCAAACCTACAGTGTGTCCTATACCTTTCTAGAAACAAAATTTCTGCTCTATAAATTGCTCATTACTCACACTTTGAGTGCAGATAAGGAGTGTACTGAAATTAAAGTGCACCATTGTGAACAACTTTGTTAGTAGCTGAACATAGAAAGTATTTTTTTCATATCGACAAAAAATATATTTAGGTTGTCTGAAGATAGCACAAAATCCAGAATTCAGTTTGTGCCTCATAGTGATAGCAAGAATCATTTAAATTTTCCCTCGTGATCTTATGAGAGCTGTTTTTCAAATACAGGAGATCTTTGGGCAGAAAACTGGGGCAACTAAGAAAATTAATTTTGACCACAATGCAGTATTCCATAGTGAAGCAGAGAAGAATAATATCTTTTTAGCACATTGAAAATATTTTTTTTCCATATTTCACAACTTAGCAATATTTTGCTTCTTTGAGATTGTTCTAAAGATTTAAAATATTAATACTCAGTTCCAGAAGAAGTTGGTTTGTTTTTAGGTGAAGACCCAAGTAGCAGAATGCATAGATAGGAACCATACAGGTTTATGCGGTCTGTATCATTCAGAAATCCAACATGATTGAATGTTACAGAATACTGTCAGAAGAGTCAAAAATACCATTATTAATTTTTTTAAATTGATGTTCAATGTTTAAAAACACTGTTGAAGTAATTCAATGGAGCTTGTCTACAAGCGAGTAGAATTTTTTTTTCCATTTGTTTTTTGGTGATATTTACCTTTGACACTTCAGATCATCTAATTATCTAACAATAGCAGTGTTCCTCTCCTGTTTTTCCATATTGTTGTTCGTTTTTTTTCCCCCCAGGTTTAACTCAATGAGTAATACCTAAAATGTGATTATGCAACTCATCTTCTGTTATTTTTTTTCTCTCATTACAGTAGCTTGGAGACTCGAATCAAAGTATTCAGCAATGGGACTTTGGTTGTCCATTCAGTTACAGATAAAGATGCGGGAGACTATTTGTGTGTGGCACGCAATAAGATCGGGGATGACTATGTGGTCCTTAAAGTGAATGTGATGATGAAGCCAGCAAAAATAGAACATAAAAACGAGAATAACCACAAGGTCAAGTATGGAGGGGACCTAAAAGTTGATTGTGTAGCCACAGGTCTGCCATATCCTGAGATCTCCTGGGGTCTCCCAGATGGCAGCATGATCAATACCTTCATGCAGTCAGATGACAGCGGCAGCCGGACAAAGCGATACGTGGTCTTTGATAATGGGACCCTGTATTTCAATGATGTTGGACTGAGAGAGGAAGGGGACTACACCTGCTATGCTGAGAATCAAATTGGGAAGGATGAGATGAAAGTGAGAGTCAAAGTAGTGGCCGAGCCTGCAACTATCAAGAACAAAACATACGTCGTTATTAACGTGCCCTATGGAGATGTTGTCACAGTAGCATGTGAAGCCAAAGGAGAACCCACTCCCAAAGTGATCTGGCTCTCCCCAACCAACAGGCCCATTCCTGCTCTGTCTGAGAAATACCAGGTGTATATGGATGGCACCCTCCTCATCCAAAAAGCACAAAGATCTGACAGTGGTAACTATACTTGTGTAGCACGAAACAGTGCTGGAGAAGATCGGAAAATTGTCTGGATCCACGTTAATGTTCAGCCACCTAGAATCAATGGTCACCTCAGTGCAATAACATCTGTGACAGAGACAGCCATCAGGGACAGCCGGAAACTTATTGACTGCAAAGCTGAAGGCATTCCTGCTCCACGAGTCTTATGGGCTTTTCCAGAAGGAGTGATTCTGCCAGCTCCCTATTATGGGAACAGAATCACTGTGCATTGCAATGGTACATTGGACATCAGAGGGGTGAAGCAGACGGACGCAGTGCAGCTCATATGCATTGGAAGGAATGAAGGAGGGGAAGCGAGGCTGATTGTACAACTCCTCGTCACAGACCACTTGGAGAAACCCTCCTTCAGAGACCCTGTCAATGAAAGGATCACTGCCATTGCTGGGCACAGCATCAATCTGAACTGTTCAGTCCAGGGGAACCCCAAGCCCAACACAAGCTGGATCCTTCCCAACGGCACTGAAGTGCTGAGTGGCAGCCGTCTGCACAGATTTTACCATAAGAGGGATGGGATCTTACACATCAGCAGCCTCTCTTCTGGGGATGCTGGGACTTACCGCTGTACTGCCAGAAACCCAGGAGGTTATGTGGAACGGGTAGTCTTCCTGAAGGTGGGACTCAGGCCAGAAATCAGTAACCAGTACAACAACCTGGTGAGCATCATCAATGGAGAAACTCTGCAGCTCCATTGCATCACCCAGCCAAACCAGCGGGTGCACATCTCCTGGACGCTGCCCAGTGGGATGATTCTGGATGCCCCCCAAGCTGTGGGTCGCTTCTCCCTGATGGAGAACGGCTCACTGACAGTGCGTGAGGCTTCTGTATTTGACAGGGGCACTTACCTGTGCAAGGCATCTACTGAGTATGGCACTTCCATGATGAATGTGCCTGTCATTGTGATAGCCTACCCTCCACGGATCACCAGTGAGCCAGCACCTGTCATTTACGCCAGGCCTGGAAATTCAGTCAAACTGAACTGCATGGCCATTGGAATTCCTAAAGCAGAAATAACATGGGAGCTTCCAGACAAATCACATCTGACAACAGGAGCTCAGTCCCGTCTGTATGGAAACAAATTCCTGCACCCTCAGGGGTCGTTAGTCATCCAGCAGCCCACTCAAAGGGATGCAGGCTTCTATAAATGCACTGCTAAAAATATACTCGGCAGTGATTCGAAAACAACCTACATACACATATTCTAACACTAAACAAATGCCTTTGGCTGGATGTTTGCGTTCAAGTCACTGCCAAGCAAGTACAGCAAGGAAAGTACTGCTTGCAACAAAGCCAGGAAGTCTGAGGGCAATGAAAAAAAAAAAAAAAATCCTATTTTCATGCAAAATGAATTGCTTTTGTACTGGCTAGGGTAGTAAGTCCCTGCAAGAAAAGGAGGCAGTAGACATACTGAAACGTACTAACACATTGGAAAAGGTCTTTAAGTTGTTAAGAGAGTGTAGTGTGGTTTTTCGTGCTATCCAATAGCATCCGAGACCTAAAGTACTTTATTCTTGTCAATAGTCTAAAGCTATTTCATGTTCTAACAAGCACCTTAAAAGTACCAAAGAAGTATTAACTGTTAATAAATGAGCTGCAGTGATAGAAGTGCTTTAGTAAAACATAATTTTCTTTATACTCTGCAGCGCTTTTACATAATCTAGCCTTATAGAATATGATTACTAACCTTTCTGTTCATTCTTCTATCAGCTTTTCAAAATCAAAGACTAACTTAGCAAATAAAAATGACCTATTTTAATAACGATACAGGCAGACACAAGTAACCTTAACATATGAACAAGCCTTTTCCAGTTACTACGGACACTACAGTCAAATAATTCATTATATATTTTATATATATTTCTAAATCAGACTATGAGACTAGAAAGAGAAACAATGAACTTGGTCTCATTTTATAAATTATTGGTCTTTACAAGACTCTGATACATTACAGTGTTTTATAATATTAAGGTCAATATACTGTACATTTTATAATAAAAAAATATTTTCCAAAAAATTTATTAACTGTGTTTTTCATTTTATTTTGAGGAAATAAGAAACTCCAAAAAGTAACAGTATGAAGTTAAATCAAAATACAGAAGTCATTTGGTGTTATACATACTATTTATCTTTTTAAGCAGTATTTCCTAATAAAAAAAGTGACATGTATATTTCAGGATATATATACAGTTTTTTTACTTCTTCTGCAGTCAAGGGTGTTTTTTCCATAATGTAAATAATTTTAATGAGATTTATCAATTATGTTATAGAAATAATTCCTGCAAGAGGCTGAATATGCCTGTTTCAACAAATGACCACAATCAGAATTTTGCAGATGTTAATTCACCTTTAAACTTTGTGAATTCTCTGAGCTATTTCTGAATTCTTAAGGTTCTGAGTGTTCATAAAACTTTTGTCTTATAATATGATGAGAATAAAAGCTTTATTTTTATTTTCCCTATTGATGAAAGCATGACAGAAAGTAACCTGAAGTTTTATGCTAGTATTTATGTTTAGGAAGAACTATAAGCAAAGATTTCCTCACCACACAGCTTTATCCAGTTTAGTAAAATTGTAAACTGTTGCAAAATGCATATATATCATCATGATATGCAGAACTGAGCTACCTAAATTAAGAAATAGTTGATTAGAACAAGGATGTTAAGTTAAATGACAACCACAAGGACATTGCTGAAGATATAGGAGGCATAATTTATGTGATAGAATACTTTATAAAACGTGCTTCTTCCAAAAGTCAATGCAGGCCAAAAAGTTGTGATTTATACACAAGCATTTCTTAAAGTTGTAGTTATATTACTGGTCTAATTAAATAGCAATTATGTCTTAGTTTCTCTTTTATGGCTTAAACCTCTGAGGTCTAAATCAGCAAATCAGTGCTCAAGGTGAAGCATGTGCCTAAATAGCTGGCAGATATGGAGGCACTTGTACAAGTAGTTAGTGAAGAAAGAACAAGTATTCAATATTTTTAACTACATTGCTCATGTGGTCTTTTATAATCTGGATATTTTCCTTGAACATGTCACAGATTAGATATATATCTTTAGCCCCGTTACTTAATTTTAGAACTTTTTTTTATTTTATAGTAGTTCTTGGCAAATGGTAATACAATTTTTAATAGTAATAAATCTTTTAAAAGGGTCTGACATTAGCATTTTAGAATTGGAATAGGATTCAAGCACTTTTAATGATTTGTCTGTCCAGTCTTCACTTAACACTTACGTGAATTTAGAGGTATTCTTGGATGCTGAATGACTTCTTTATATTTCCATTAAGCAGAATTTGTATTTACGTTAAGGGATGAAAACAGAATCTAAAATCAAACATTTGATCTGTTGGGATCAAACAAAGCATCTGATAGTGTTTTATTCATCAATCCAGAATTTCAGCTGCTGCCAGTAGTAGTTTTGGAGGCACAAGATGTGAAAGATTTGGCTCATGACCTTTACTTAAATCAAGTCAGGACTTGCATGCTTGCAAAATTCCCTTGAAACTTGACTTAACAGTTTTTAATGTATTAAGATTTCCATAACAATTGCCTTTACCCCTTCTATGGAAGCGTAATCCCAATTATTATTATTATATAAATTATAATTTTCTTCAAAAATATTTGTAACTACACCTTAAGAAATATCACATGAACGGTTTTTATACTGAAGCAGTTTTTGGCCATATGCTCTGTCTGTCATCTTCTTTCTCTGCTAAAGTACCAGTTGTCCAGGAGATCCATCTTGAGTACCTTTTGCAGTAGTTCACAGGGAAGCCAAGTCTGTTCCAGGATTTCTCTTCCTAAGCCTGAATCCAAGTGTCACTCCGTGTGCTCAATCATCCATCAATTACAGGATGAAATGGTCACCTCACCAATAGGGATGTAGACAAAGCAGAGGTATTTAATACATTCTTTGCCTCTGTCTTCAGGACTGATGATGGATGAAGGGGGCCTCGATGCCCAGAATTGGAGGACTATGACTGCAATGAGGATTAACCCTTAGCTGACCTTGAACTTGTATGGGATCTGCTGCTACAGTTAGATCCCTACAAGTCCATGGAGCTTGACAGCATTCATTCAAGAAACGTCTAAGTGAAGCCTAATGTCATCACTAGGCCTCTCTTGATCATTTTTGGGAGGTCCTGGCAATCTGGAGAGATCCTAGTCGACTGGAAGCTGGTTAAGCTGTACCCATATTCAAGAAAGGCAAGGAGGACTCTGGAAACTACAGGCCAGTTAGTCTAATGGCAGTGCCTGATAAATTATGGGAAAGATTATTCTGAGTAGTACTGAAAAACACCTGGAAAACAACACAATCACTGGCCACAAGCAGCGTGACTTCCTGAAGGGAAAGTCCTGCTTGTCAACCTTAATTTTCTTTCATGACAGGGTAATCCACATAGCTGATCAAAGGAAGACAGTGAATGTAATATTTCTGGACTCCAGGAAATCTTTTGATACTATCTGTCACAGTATACTCCTGGATAAAATGCCCAACACACAGATGGGCAACAATGCTATACAATGGGTGAGCAACTGACTGACAGGTCAACCAGAAAGAGTGGCAGTGAATGGAGTAACATCAGGCTGGTGACTGGTCACTAGTGGGGTCTCACAGGGCTCCATCTTTGGCCCAGTCTTCTTCAATGTCTTTATGAATTACTTCGATGCAGGATTGGAAGGAATTGTAAGCAAGCAAGCAGATGACAAAATTAGGAGGAGGAGTTTACTCCCTTGAGTGCAGGCAGGCCCTGTAAAGAGACCTCGACCGGTTAGAGAGATGGGCAATCAACAACTGCATCAGCACTAACAAGGGCTAGTGACAAATTTTTCACCTAGGATGGGGCAACCCTGGTGGCAAGTACAGACTGGGTACTGAGTGGCTGAAGAGCAGCAGCGGAGAGGGACCTGGGAGTCCTGGATGATGGCAAACTGAACTTCAGCCAGCAATGTGCCCTGGGAGCCAGGAGGGCCAACTCTGTTCTGGGGAGCATCAAGCACAGCATTGCCAGCCAGTCAAGGGAGGTGATTGTCCCACTCTACTCTGCACTGGTACAGCCTCACCTTGAGTTCTGTGTGCAGTTTGGGGCACTGCAGTATAGAAAAGACATCAAGCTGTTGGAGAGCATCCAAATGAGAGCTACAAGGGTGGTGAAGGGTCTGGAAGGGATGACTTATGAAGAGCTGCTGAGGTCACTTGGATTGTTCAGTTTGGAGAAGAAGAGGCTGAGGGGTAACCTCATTTCAGTATACAGCTTCCTCACAAGGGGAAGAGATGGGACTGGCAGTAGTTTCTTCACTCCTATGGCCAAAGTTCTGTGATGTCCTGTGATGATTCGAAGTAACTTATAATTTTGGATCAGCAAGAACAAAGTCCAGCCACCAAGGATAACACAAGCAAAGCAATACAACCCTGTGAAGCTATGGCAAATATGTCGTGAGGCAAAAAAGATGGGGGGGGGGGCAGGTGAGGGAAATGGGGCGGGAGAAGCAAAAACAATGATGGGGAGAGAGTGAGCGAGAAGAGTGAGAAAGAGCGGAATATCATCACCCACAGGTCCAGGAGTGTCCAGCAATCTTTAGGGTGGTGATCCGATTCCAGACAGGGCAAAGGTCTGATACAGGGTTGCAGATCAGTGGTAGATGACCAAGAATGAACACTATGGTGTTCCTTAAATACACTGGGTTTCTCACCCATTCAGGCCCCTGGAATCTCGTCTCTCAGGAAGGTCCTCTCACCCCACAAAAAAGGCTATTGTTGTCCAAAAAGGCTATTGTTGGCCATCCCTCAGTCGGTAGCAGTCATTAGCCAGTTTTCCAGCTCCACCTGGGTGAGAACCTCCACCTGACATTTTCAGTCAATGTGAGTTAACACCCTAATATTCCATTTGTCACATTGTCATTTCAGGCAAAGAAAATTCAAAATTCCACTTTATGGAACCTCACAACAGGACTCAGGGAAATGGTGGGAAGCTGAATCAGGGAAGGTTTAGGTTAGATATCAGGAAAAGGTTTTCACCTGGAGGTCAGTTGAGCAGTGGAACAGGCTCCTCAGGGAAGTCGTCACAGCACCAAGCCTTCCTGAGTTTAGGAACCACTTAGATGATGCTCTCAGACACATGGTATGAGCTTTGGGGGTTCCTTACACAGGGACAGGAGTTGGACTTGATGATCCTGATGGGTCCTTCCAATTTGGCATAGTCTACAATTCTATGATTCTATGATCAAATTAAGGCAGCCATGGGACACTGAATTTAAATCATAACTTCTTCCTTTATTCCATGTCATTATCTGCAAGTTGTGTTCTATAAAATAATGATCAATTTGCATTACTGGAAGGACCCAAGATTTCATTAATTTTTTTTTTAAGAAATCTTTTAGACCAAGCAGGAGCCATGCATTTAAAGACAGTGGAGCTTGTTTCTTTTCTGATTTGGAAAAGTGCTTGCTCTTGGTTTGAGAAGGTTTCAACATTTTTACTTGATCAAACAAAGAAGGTTCTGGATAGTTTTCATGAAAAGGAAAACTTAAGATCCTTTGTTTTTTGTTTTAAAAATGGAAAAAAGTATGTGTTTGATGGTTTGGGTTTTCTCTGTGAAGCAGAGTAACAAGATGTTTCATTATAACTGGATTGCAGATGTCTGGAGCTGCGTATACATCTTGTGCTTTGGCCTCCACAAAGAAAGGTTCACTGTGACCATATCCCTAACAGAACCAACAAGTAATAAAAAAAATGGATGTGGGAAAATAGGCTGGAAAAGAAAAAAAAAAGGGGGAATTAACCAGGATATTTTTGTCATCCAGATCTGATAAAATTCCTGAAACCCTAGCCAGTTCACCTGCATATTTTAGTGATTATCTTCAAAACATCATGAGGGCCAGCTGAGGTACAGGAAGACTGCAAAATGCTAAAGCCGTGGTTGAGAAAACATAGAGTAGCAAAACCGTGGTAGCAAGAGAGGTATTTTACTTAATTTGTTACTAAGGAATCAACCTGAGAGCATCTGTAGAATAACATAGTGATAAGAAGCAGCTGCTCTGAAAGTTTCTGCAACAAATCATGTAATAGTAAACTAGTTACCTTCTCACAGAAGTAATTAGTTCAGATTAGGGGCAGAGATTTGGTATAGTATATCTTTGGCAGAAGATTTTACATAGTCACATGGAATGTTCTCATGTCCAAACTAAAGAAACATGATTTCTGTATTAGTAGAGGGAACTGATGTTTTCAAAACATTAGAATAGAAGTGATGAGCAGTTTTCAGTATGGGGGAACATGAAAACTAAATCCATCTTAAGTCTGGTACTTTTCTGTATTTTCACTAATGGCTGTCTTATATAGAGATGACACATTGAAAATATATGAATAGTATGAAACCAGAAAATAATATGAAATTAAAAGAGATTGAAACACACAGGACCAACTTGCAGTTCAGAATGGTCTTTCTAGATTGGTGAAATGATTGGGAAGTAAAAAAAATCTTAAATAAATACAAATGCAAAAGACCTTGAATACATGTAGAGCAAGCAATATGTGAAGAAGGAGTAGGAATTATAAAAGTTAACAACAGGATGCCATTTTAAACAAAGCACTGGCACTTTAGAATCACTTTACACACCAGGGCTGTGTGCTGCAACATACTGGAAATAATTACTCTCCATAATGGAAATAATTACTCTCTTTGCAGCCAAGCTCAAATACAAAGAAATATGAGAGAATCCCATAAAGTGTTTTAGGAAAGATAACCTATAAGGGTAAGTTGAAATAAGAAGAGTTTGTTCTGACTGAGAAAAAAAAGACCAAGTATTAAATACAATAATTAATCAACTGTGTAGGTAGTCCCTATGGAGACAGTGCTAAGTTGTTCTTCAGGTTCACGGAGGTTAGTATGAGAAATATTAGTGTTTACTTCAGGCAAACTATAGGCTAGATACTAAAAAAACCTTAATTGTAAGAACATTAGAACAACCCATTATTTTCTTGAGAACTGCCATTTGTTTAATTGTCATCCAAGCATTAACCTGTGACAGACTGTTTCTGTCCCAGCTCAAATCAGGACAAGAACACTTTGAAATTCTTATCTTTGGACATTTAAAACCAGTTTTGTCTGATAACTCGCAGTCAACACCACTTTCCAAGAAACTGAGAGATCTTGAAGGTTCCTTCATCATCTACATTTCTATCTTTCCTAGATTTTCCTGTAACTATGGAGGACAGCAATTCCATATATTGGTAAAAGAAAAATTTGTTTGCTAATTTGAGTCTATGTTTGTGATTTTTAGCTACGTAATCTTCATGACAGTCTATGAAAGACTCAACTCCAGTACCTGACAGATAGGGACACCTGACAAATACAGGCACATGACAGATATGCCCACTGTGACCACATCTTTATGCTGGAAACCTTGTGGAGGCTTTTCTAGAGGCAGCTATGTCACAGGTTCTATTTTATCATTCAAAGAATTTAGTTTACAAAGACATCTCACACTAGATGATTCACAGAATTGCACAGAGGAGAAAGAACTGTGAGGACTTTAGTTTATTTTACCTAACCTGGCTTTTATTTATCCGTGTTTTCAAATAAGCATTCACTACCTTTCTGTGTAGCCAGCTATCATGAAAAGTTCCTAAAAGCCATACAAGCTAATTTATAGCTTGTACTCTCACTCCCACCTTTATGTTGTTTGCAGCTTGACATAGTGCATTTTGGATATAGTGTCAACCTTTGTCAACCATTAACACACCATTAGGCATTCCTCAAACACTCAGTGCCCTAGTCTAGCAACCACAACGGTGGCTCAAGGGTTGGACTTGATGATCTCTGAGGTCCCTTCCAACCCAGCCAATTCTATGATTCTATGATTCTATGATTCTATGATTCTATGTTTCCTGAAAAGAGATAAACAGTAGGATAGAAGCCATTGCACACAGTGAGGGGGAAAAAAATGAAGTAAATCTCGGAGGATTATCATCTTCTAGTGGAAATAGTGCCTTGTTAGAGCTATTGCCATTTCTCATGTATAAAGTTGAAGATGGAGTTGTGCGCCCTGAAGCTTGTGTAATTTTGCAGCTAGTTCTGTTGGCCAAAAAAAAAAAAGGTACTGTTTTTCCCTGCAAATTTTTGCATTCTTTTTAGGCCCCGTAACACCAGCACTGAACAACAAGTGTAAATATATGGGTTAGAATCTCACCTGCCATAAGCTGTCTGAGCCTGGCTGAAAAGCCACCAAAAATATTCATCACCCCCACCTCTTTGGAAGAAAATTGAGTTTGATAGGTGGTGCAATTGTGGGAGGGAGTGCAACCAAGAGACAGACAGTGTGGTGGTACAGGAGGACATTCCTGGTTTTCATCAGTTTTTTGCACATGAGAAGCAAAGACCCTCTGCTTACTCTTTATTTCGAGTAAGAAAACTTTTCCACGCCTGGTCTCTCACCTTTCTTTCCTACCTATAGTCAAGACCCCCTGTTGCTCTTCATATGGTGAGAGTGATCCATCTGACACTGGGGGTAATGTGACGTGGAAGATGCTATGATGTTGTACTGCAGCTGTGTACCACCTACTAAGCACTTCTTTGAATGTCAGGCCTCCATAAAAGAAAACGCATGTTGGCAGCAGTACTGCCACATGCCACATGCTGTGGCTTCTCCCCTACTCCTGTGACCCCACTTGTCAAGCACAGCTGGCTATAATATCAAAGAATTCACAGACTGGCCATGTCTGATGTGCCAGATCACTGAGTGGGAAGGAGGCATAAAGACATGATGTCTCCCAGCTGTTGGGGTCTGGAGATAACAGCCAGGAGTATGGGTCTGGACAGGTGTGGGGTTGGAAAGACATTAGATATAAAATTAAAAGAATAAGTGGTGCTGTCACACCTAATTACCTCCTGTGGTGCTCTGTGTCACTCAAAGCACACCTGGAATCACATGTACATTCCGTAATCCCTGAATTAACAACACATGCATGGAATTCACTGTTACCTTTGTTCCCAGTGTTACTTAAAAAATTTTTAAGGCTCTGTTCAATGTACTTAACCACTACACTCACCCACTAAGACCTGCTCTGTGCTTTAGCTTTTTGGGAAATTAAGAGACCAAATGAGCAACATTTTCATAAAGTCTTATTACTGATCTGTGAAAAGAGTATTTTTAATTAAGGATGACAAATGCATGCAGCTTCTGTAGATTTAGCAAGCCATGCACCCCTCTGAAATCAATGGGACATTCCTTGGACTCCCAGTTGTCTATTAAAAGAAATTCTTAACAGTTTCCTAACTGAATCATTTTTTCCTATAGAGTGGTTCTGGGAACTTCTTAAGGAAATGGAAAATCTGAGTATTTTGAAAGCAAAGGAAAAATATGGCAATTGGTACCTTTCTTATAGAAAATGGAGTTTAACTTTAAATTATGTTCTTTCAAAAAGCTAACACCTTGTTGAAGTTTCTTCACACTGTGCAGGACAGCCAGATAGTAGCCTGTTCAGTTGTTTTTGAAAATCCTGCTACTTTCTTGCTTAAAGTCTGAATAGAAGTCTTAAGAGGCAGTCATAGTGACCATACTACTGTGCCATTATTACAGCATCCACAGAAGGTGGGTGTACATAAATAAATGCATGTAGATATTAAAAAATTGTAACAGGCATCTTATCATAATACATATTTACTATTGTAATCTGCAACATCAATGTAATGAAAATGTTTTTTAATCATGTTTAAGTCTCACATCTATTACACAATCTGGCTTGTGTCTTACAAGGAGATTGGAGGCAATGCAGTCAGGCAAGGTGGGGTGACCTTATCTGTTAGGTTGTTGGTTGAAAAAAAAATAAACTACCCACACTCTGCTTTCTCTGCTGCAGCAGAAAAACTCCCCTACATTCCCTTACATCAGCTCTTTTGTTAATGTAAACTCCCCCTCAGCCAGTTCAACTCGTTCATTAGCTAAAAAACTAGGGGGGTGGTCACAGGGGAGGGGAGGTGGAGTGCAGGGTTTCTGCCTGGTTAGTGAGTTACCTGGTGTGGACTCTCATACCCGGCTCATCCAGGTAAGTAGAGGAAGGCCCACAAGTGAGAAAGTAAACACTCATTGATCTAGAATGAAGTAAGGAGAAGCAGAAGCATCTTTTCCAACAGCTGTACCTGTTAAGCTTGCCTTGACATTTCTGATTTTGACTTGTGAATAATAGGGGTGAGGGAAAATCTCTCAGAATATAATGAGATTTTTGTATTATACCTCTCCTGTTGATTATATATGCTTTTGTATAGTTTTGTGAACACTTTCCTGAAGCATCTATAAGTGTACTTTTATAACTCTATGTAATGATGCTGACCAGAAGACCTCTGTAGATGGAGGAGTTCTAGAATCATAAAATCATTTTGGTTGGAAAAGACCTTTAGTATCAAATCCATCTGTTTACCCAGCACTACCAAGTCCACCACTAAACCATGTGATTGAGCACCACATCAACATGTCTTTTAAATATCTTCAGATATGATGATTCAGCCACTTCCTGGGGAAGTCTGACAAATCTTCCAATGTAGAATTTTTTCTAATATCCATTTTAAATCTCTGAGGAGGAGGTCAGTGACCCACATGACAGGTAACCTGAGTAGGTGCAGCCCCACGCAGTGCTGTGCTGCACATGTAGTGTGGTCTTCAGACCCATCTTGTGCTGCTCACATCCTGCTGAAGGATAAAACTGGGCAGTAATTTATAATAAAAGAGTCTGCAGGCAGTCCCCAACTCAGTGCCAGTGACTGCACCACCATTATGGGCTTGCCTTTGACTGACGGTTCAGCAAACAGCTCACACGTGCATTTTTTTTTTTTTTTTTTTTTTTTTTTTGGCAGTAGAAATTAAAAATAGAGTTGTTTTCTTCTAAAAAATAGCTCAGATTACCAAACTGGGGCAACTCTACCACAGCTAGGCTCTTCACAGCATGCAGCGTCCTGATTAGAGGCCCTCTGGTCCTTCATGGCTCAGGGTTTCCAGCATCAGACAGGAAGCAAAGTTATCTATACCACCCTCTCTTTTTTTATGGTGCTAGCTTTAAATAATGCCATTTTAAGATACACTTTACAGAGTGACTTTCTTACTGGGATCATAATGAACCGTACCTCCTGGTGCAAAGCACAGTGTATTCATTCCTTTTGATAGTACAAAAGCTATGCAGTCTAATAATAATTCTCGTGAAGAAGTGTTATCTTCGTCAAAGGCAGAGTTGGCAAGAAAGAGAATACTCAGGCAAATTCTCTTTTACAATAAGTTTCATTGTTTTTCACAAAGTATGAGGTAATTGCACATTCTCTAAAGGAGAAGTGAACTGAACTTGAAGCAGTGTTCTAAGGCCAGAGGAACTCCTACAGATCCTTCTCCATATTCTAGATAACTTTAAGACTTGCCCTCAAGTAGACCATATCCCAGCATTTCTCATAACCTTTAACAACAAAAGAAACATTAATCTGTACCTAGGTCACCTCAGCACGTTGAACATACAGTTATGCTTAATAACAGCCATGAATCTAACAATTCTGAAGAAAGCAAGTACCTCAAAAAAAATTCTTTTTCCTCTCATTACTGAACAATTTGTGTACCCTGGGAAGACACACACTTACAACAAAGGTCCGCTTGGCCCCATGAACTTATGCTGTATGTCATGCTGTTTTAATTAAATTTTAATTTAATTAATTACAGTGTTTTGACTCATACAAATGGTTTATTGATGTGTCTAGAGAAAGCCATGTAAAGGACTAAATGGAGAGGAGACATGAGGTGAGACCTCACAGAATCCGAATTATATGCAAAGAAGGATTTAGGGACCTGAGTTTTGGGTTTTCTTCACTGTGACCTTTTTTGGTATTATAAACTTCATTTTGAATATATTTAGGCTGTGTGTTGCCAATGCTTAAAAAAAAAAAAAAAAAAAAAAAAGTGTCCTGTTACAGTTTCTTCTTACAGTCATTTCATTACACTTCATTTCCATTCTTAAATTGCTGGACAATGTTTAAGAGTTTTCAGCTTACCCAGTTCAAATTTTAGAAAAGAACTATTATTAGAATAAAAGTAGTCCTGGTGATTCATGCAACGTGTCAGCAGATCTGAGGGAGATTCCCAGCTCATAAAAAAACAAAGCAAAAAAGAAACAGGCTCTTTTTGCATAAACAACCACAGTAAATGTTGAAAGGCTTAATATTTATTTTAGTTAAAGGGATCAAAAAACTTATTTTTCTCTCTCTGATTAACTTCACTTAAAACAGGGTAACACATACATAAGTGTACAAAAATACAGAAAACAAAGCTACTTCAACATGAGACACGCAACAAGAACTGACTTGAGCCCTTCCCATTAGAGGTTTCTTTATACAGGCTGATGTAGACCATATGCCAAATTCAATTACTGAAGACCAGGATTGTGCTTCCTGACACCATACAGATTTCCACAGACCTGAGGAAAACAAAAATTAGCAGTAGTTAGAGATGACAGATCATTGTGAGAGCAAAATTTAGCTCAGAGTAATTTCTTATACTGACTCGTACTAAAAAGATCCCAGTTTTTGCCATCCTTCCTACAAAGTTTCTCTAAAAGTCAACTGAACTTCATAAACCTACATATGCAGAAAGGTATTACTAAATATAGACTGAAATGTAAAAATCTGGTCTCAGGTAGGAGAAAACAAATGTCAAAAATGTGTCTCCTGTTCATCGAGATTCAAGAGAACTGTGCCACCTTCATTGCAATAGATGTTCTGTGAGTCTAAGTGTCCCTGGAAAAAAAAAAGAAGAAAAAAAAGAAAAAAAAGAAAGAGGTTAAAACTGTTGCTTGTGGCCACTTTCTAATAGTATAGGTCATAGTGATGTACTCACAGAGGAGCCCTATATCATGTTATTCAGCATGGCTATCTGTATCACAAATTCCTCTCAGCCTTTACCCAGATAATTACCCAGATAGAAATCTCAGGATTAAGCCATGATATTAAGTTAATAACAAAATAAGAGTAACTTTGTCTATATCTATATATCTATATATCTATATTTTCGACAAAGGTGAAGATCCTGATATGTGTACAAGTGTTTGTATGACCTTATCTCTTTCTTTAGATATATTTGTGGGTGGGTATCTACGTGCATCTGTATGTGATTTTATGCATACATTCTCTTTGGATATACATGTATATATGGATGTGTGTACCTACCTTTTTGCTTATGTAGATTCTGCCCTTTCCGTGTGGATAAATGGGGAAGAGAAATTGTAGAGCTACACCCAAAAATGAAAAATAAATTTTTCCCAGCTTTTTTGCACTGATAAGAAAAAAACATATCCCTTTCCTTGACTGCAAAGCATGAAGTACTGTACAATCCTGCAGAATGAAATCTCTGATATGAAGAATAACAGTGTTCTGAGATGCTGGGAAGCCACACTTGCCACAGGCTATTTGGGGGGGTCGTTTCTGATGATTTTGGAAGTACCTAGATATTCCACATCACTCATGGGTTCATTTATTGCTTTCCCTGGCAAAGGAGTCAATTCCAGCACATCTTTGAATTTCCTCTTTTTTTCTCTCAGCCAGCTTTAGGAATCGATGACCCATGCTACAGTGAAACAGCAGATTTGCCATGCTTTGATCATCTAAGGAAAATTCTCATCTCTGGAAGTCTTTTATCTATTATTCTTCCAGCATGATCCAGAGAAGATACTAGCAGTGCCTAGTGGTGACCAACCATCTGCTGATGTTGCTTGAATGACATTAACAGTCTACATAAAGAAAAGAGGTTTTAAAAAAATCTAGCTTGATTTCCTTTGGCTTAATAATCATGGAATCTGCTGAGTTGGAAGGGACCCATCATGATCACCAAGCCCAACTCCTGTCCCTGTGTAGGGCACCCCCAGAATCACACCATGTGCCTTAGAGAGTCATCTGAACACCTCTTGAACTCAGACAGGCTTGGTGTTGTGACCCCTTCCCTGAGGAGTACGTTAAACTTTTTCCTTATATCTAACCTAAACCTCCCCTTATTCAGCTTCCTACCATTTCATGAGTCCTGTCTTTAGTCACAGGAATGAAGAAACTACTTCCAGTCCCATCTCTTCCCCTCATGAGGAAGCTGTATACTGCAACAAGGTCACCTCTCAGACTCTTTTTATCCAAACTGAACAATCCAAGTGGCCTCAGCAGCTCCTCATAAATCATCCCTTCCGGATTCTTCACCATCCTTGTTGCTCTCCTTTGGATGCTCTCCAACAGCTTGATGTCTTTTCTGTACTGCAGTGCCCCAACCTGCACACAGTACTCCAGGTGAGGCTGTACCAGTGCAGAGTAGAACGGGACAATCCCCTCACTTGATCAGCTGGGGACACTGTGCTTGATGCACCCCATAATAATACAAATACAAATGATCCATGAAGGATCACACTTTATATTTAAAATTACATATTTTTAAAAGTTATTGATGATTTTTTAGTTCATTTCTCTATGAGTCTCGCTATCTTTCTCTCAAAAATGCAAACCTTCCCATTTTCAAGACTGCCAAAATCTGTCTCTAGCACATCAAGGGAGGAACAGCATCTGCTGAACTCAAGTGTACTTGGCTGATGGTGGATATTTATACAGCACTTCCTATTTAACCTTTCCTTCTACTTTCGTACTAATCTGCAGGACATGCTGAGAAAGGTAATAAGCAATATTACAAGATACAACAGGCAAGACACACAGAAGTCATCAAAAGACTGTTAGAACACCCTGGTAGAGAATGGAGGCAAATAAATAAACACTGCTTTGCTTTTTTTTGTTGGTGTAAACCTATTGATTTTGGTCGAAAATTAGGAAAAATTTTAGCCTGTCATCACAGATTATACATATTCAAAATCTGACCACGAATCTTCAGTGAAGAAATGTTAAGAGGATGGAGAAACCTAAGGACTCTCAGATATAAGGTAGCAAGACACTTTTTTTTTTTTTTTTCCAAGATTACTTTTTATTATGATTGTTATTGCATGGAACTCCTAGCTTTTAGTTCAGGAAACGAATAAAACAGTCATTGTGTTTGGCACCCATTTTCAGGTCACAGGACAGTAACTGGCAGATTTTTATGTAATACTACATTAGAAACAAGCAGTGAAAATGTTGGAAAGAATCACAAGAGAACTGAACATACAAGAAGAGCACAATAAACCACATGATTGTTTAAGTCAAGTGCAAGTTTGAAAGATTTATTTACACAGTAGTTCAAAAGTGAACAGCCTTAACTGCCTGAACTTGCTCGAGGCTGTCTATTTTATCCCTTGTATTCATTAGATTAGAGTAACGCTCAGAGGCTTATTTCTGCATTAGTTGCATAAAGTCTCTGAAGGACATTAAGTATTAAACCACTAATTAAGTCATCCAGTAACTGTGGCCTTTGCATTTTTGGAGGGGCAGGGGTGGAGGACTGTGTTATAGTCATAGGAAGCAGTAATGTCTAAGTTAAGCTTGCCTAACTCAATGGAAACACTGAAAGGCTCAGTTTGTGCATGGTTGCTAAACTAATTGTTTGGACTGAAATTTTCCATGCTTGTCCTTTACTTCTGGTTTAGGATTTATGTTTCTATTTTGTTTCTTTGTGATTCTTAAAGGGTAATGCAGAAAAAATGGCTCAGTTGTTTTAAAATATTAAGTTAAGGAAAAAATTCTGCCAATATTGCAAACATTTTCCAACTATTTCATTGAAGCATTTGTTGAAGAACACAATGTTTGGAAGAACATAATTCTAAGATCAAAGAGGTGGGTGTGTGTTCTGTTTTACATCCCAGCCTCATTTGGCTCCTTCTTACCCCAAGTGGTATGTGTAATGATAGAAGAACACATTGGCTAATATGACTCCCAGTAAGAAAATGATGTGAATTGAATTCTCCCACACATCCTGTAACGATTCCAGATCCTAATGTGGGAAACAAGAACCTAAAAATAAGTTGCCACATGTACAGTTGTTCAGCATCTTTTAGAATAGTCTAGACCTCTTCTTTGTGCCCAAGTAAACTTCAAGTGAAATTTGATAATGATTTGAGATGTTTAAGAAGTATGGCAAACTTTGAAAATGCTGAACAAAATTATAAGGAAAGAGAAAAAACAAAAAAAACCCCACCAAAAACAACCAACAACAAAACAAACAAAAAGATACTGCATGGGAAATCAGTATTAATCCATGATAACACAGCACTGCAGTTTTTTAATTAACTTTGATGAACGTCTAATGCATTGCTGGTTAAGAGGTCACCATGTTAAAAAACAAATATCTGAATAAAACATAAAAATAGGCAAGTATCAGAAGACTGTAACCATCTAAAAAATGGCCCACATCTATATGGGGATTAAGATACATATGATTCAATAATTTTAGATAGAGCTATTCTGGGAGCATAAGCCTGGGATACCAAGAAGTTTACATGGAGGTCATAGGTCCTCAAATAGTATGCTAATTAATTATAAATCCATATTTCCATGTTGTAAAATTCTGGGTAAGCATGATATACCTAGAGAGACTACTAAGTTTTCAGACTTGAGAAATAGTTGCTTTGACAGAACAGCTCTTTTAGATGATTTTGTCCTTTCAGGAGAAAGTAACGAAATACATATCAATCGAGATTTTTTTTGCCTCTACCTCAGTTTGATCTCCAGTAAAACTGATGGCTTGGAAATTGTTAGAGTAATCAAATCCCTCCTGTTTCATACTACAATGTCCCACTGAAAAAGAAATGCATTGTCTAGACTTACCTGCTGGGATTCACTGCAGTGAAAACTGGGGTCCTGGGCTCCTGGTCTTCCAGCTCAGACATCATCTGTCAGAGTGTATCAGGGATCCCTACATGCTCTCACACCAGTCCTCCTTCGTATAGAAAAAAAAATATTAAAATATTGAAATGGATCAGAAACGTGGCTAACATGCCAGTATCTTGCTTCAGTATGAATGCAGGGTACTGGGAATTTGAACCCTTCCTGGGCTCAGCAATTTAAATAAATGCGATTACTCTCAAACAGATTAATAAAAAAATACTGTTTCTTCAGAAACTTTCCAGGTTCTTTTTTTTTACATTCTTGCTCTTAGATAGGGCCTGTTTCTCTGACAGGAAACACAATAGGGCAGGAAGGATATCTGCTTCAAAAGATTTTTACAGGGTGATGACTAGAATAGCAGCCATACATTTTTTTTTTCAGGATTGTCTGCAGTGGAACCTTGATGGAAGTTTGCTGCCATTTATCTGAAGTGTAAAAGGTGGTTGTGTATTGTATGTTCAGATCAATATCTAAATAAGTGAACAAACCAGAGGGCAAAACCATAGAATATAATTATGTTATTGTGCCCTTATTCTTTGGATGTTTTACATAGTGGCATTGAATCAAAAGAAAAGGAGACGTCAGTGCAAATACTTCTGTATGTCAAAAAAGGACTACATATTTCACTTTGTTTAAAAACTCTTTGGACCAAGAGATATATAATATGTATTTATCAAAATAAAGCAGCCCTAGAAGAGTATTTGCCAGCAATTAGAACAAAGTTGGAAAATAAATCTTGAATGTGTTAACTGAGCACTTAGGTAATCCCAGCCTTTGATCACCTTAAGTTTTATTATTTTATATTCAGAATTTTTATTTAGTTATAGCATTGTTAATGCTTCCTGATTATTAATCCTCATCACATTTCTCTTTTTTTGTGTTTCAAAATTTGCTTCTTCAAGGTGGTAATCACAGCCAAGACAATACACTGATTTATACTGACGTAACACTGATGTGAGATCAGCTCAAGGTCTGTTTCTAAAACTCTGCTTCAGGAATGTGAGAATCTTAGAATAAATATAGGATACTAGATATGTATCATGACCTCAGAAAAGGCTTTTGTGCTTAATGTAGCTTTCATTTGTTCTGGCTATAGCTGTTTGCCTGATAAATTGTGTTCTCTCTTAACCTTGTCATGCTTTTGTCAGTGGATCTTTATGGCTACACTAACATCCCCTTGAGCACTTGCTGAAAATAGTCAAAAGATATATGGTTTGGTTTAATATGAAGACAACTAATGTTAACTGGAAAAATTAAACACTCCTGAATAAATCTTTTACACCCCTTTTAAAGTTAAAAGGCCAAAGGATTTCAAATTGTATTAGTGAAATTGGGTACTCTCCTTTTTTTTCTATTCTCAGTTTGAGATTCCCCTAGAGGGCATAATTTTAAGGAAGATCATTCATATTGATTCTACCACTGTATTGCTTGTCTCAGCTACTGATTTGTACTTGTCTAAGTCCTCTGAATTCAAAATATGAGAGGAAAAAAAGAAAGAAAATCCAAAAAAAATAGAATAAATTTCAAAAACAAACAAACAAAAAACCTCAACCCAATAAAACTCCTTTATACTTTCTTGATGAGAATCATAAGAAATCAACTTTTGTGATTTTGTGGAAGGAATTAAAAATATTAGGGATATTTTGTGTTCCAGCTGCTATGTGCTGGATTCAATATGTATGGCTTTGTGAGACCCTGTTTTATCTACTCAAATACCAGAATTTCTTTCAGTTCAGTATTATTATTGTTCAGTTTGTGGCTAGGAAGGTATTTGGATACAAAATAAAAAAAAATAACCTCAGGCACAATGGAGCTTCTCAGTGTTCACTTTGTAGGGATTAGATATTAGGTTAGATATTAGACTTAGGTTAGATATTAGAAAGAATTTCTTCATGGAGAGGGTGATTAGGCTATGGAATGGACTGCCCGGAGAGGTGGTAGATTCTCCGTCCCTGGAGACATTTAAAAAAAGACTGGATGTGGCACTCAGTGCCATGGTCTAGCAACTGCTCCGGTGGGTCAAGGGTTGGACTAGATGATCTCTGAGGTCCCTTCCAACCCAGCTAATTCTATGATTCTATGATTCTATGATTCTTTCTTCAGCTGTGTTCTGATGCAGTCAAATTATTCAGTCATAGCCTACGTGTGTCTCTTCATCTTTTTTCTCTTGTTTCACTTTGGGATATTTTAAGAGTGCTTCATAGTGTTAACCTAAATAGTGGCTCTTAAATGAATATGACTTTTAAAACATGCTAACACATATCTTGCAGCACAAACTTCTTTCTAACCTTTCTTGCTTTAGTCTTTACAAATTGAGGATCTAGGGTTTCCTGTCTCCCCAGTCAGGCAAATCTCACTTTTGCTGGAATTCTTTATTACATGTTTCTAATATAAATCTTCAGGCTGTTATTGTCTTTTGAATGGGACCAGTAATTAGTGGATTTGAGTTTGATTTAAAAACAATACTCAGTAAAAAAAATATTATTGACCAGGGTTTTAGTGCAGGCCATTTGTATTTTCCTTCTAGATCTTAGATTTTGGTGACTTGAATGGGAGGGACCAGTTCTCACCCATGAGATGTTACTAGACACAGGCAGCCAGAGCCTGAAATTACATGACATTGCTATCAAAGTGTGCTCTCACTTGGCTACTTGTAACATATATTTGCTTATATTGTATAGCTTCCTGAGCATTCTTTACCTTAGCAGTCCAGCCCTGCTGTCAGCAGTTTTGAGTATTTGTTATTTTATACACTGTGGACTTCTCTGTGCTTGTCTTCCATTTATTTTTAGTTGAATTACCTTTGGAGCCTTGATTTAAACTTGTTTTGATTTCCCACTTTCTGTAGCCAGAGTTTTTGTTTACTGTTACAAAAATATTCCTGACATTATATGTCAAGTGGATTGATGTATTTTTTTAATTAATATTTATTTTTCTTCCAAAAAAACCCCTTTTTCTTCTTTCACCATTTAAGAAATATTTTTAATAATGAACATAGCCATTAATAAGTTTTTCTCTGATGAGAACTAGAATGGATTATATAAAAAACATATTAGAATTTAAAATGGTACCACAAAGTATGATCACTAGAACACATGCTATTCAGCCATTTTTTGCAGCTGTCTGTGCTTTTGTCTTCAGTCTAATTCTGTATAAAATTTTCAAGCAATTTTCCTAGGGAAATATGTTCCATTTCCTGACTCATAATTCTAAATTGGTGACTAGTCAACAATTTTCAAAGAGGGTACCAACACTATTAAGTGCTTTGTTGGACTGGGGCCTTAGGTATTTTTCACGTCATCTGCCAGGAGTGTGTTCAGCACACTGGGATGCAATGGCCTTCCTAACTTGAGCTATACTTTCCTGACTTGGAAAAAATCTCTTCCTCTCCAGCTTTTCTTGGCAGAGAGTCAATCTTTTTGGTTAGTAGCTCTGTGAATCTCTCACAGGAAAACTAATGCACTACCCAGAACTTTTTTTTTTTGGCTTGCATCAGGTTTTGTTATCATTTTACCAATCAATCAGTCCAATTTTAACAGTTTTAACATGCCCGCAATACTTCTTTGAACCTTTTTTCCTACCACTCCAAAATAAAAATCAGGTTTAGTGAAGGAAATCAGAGATTTTTTATTTAAAAACAAAACAAAGACAAAAAAAAATAAAGAACTCAACAAACAAAAAAAAGCCCGAACAACTAAAGCAAACTCAGGTAAAACCAGAGGCAGCTGAATTCTTCATGAGCTGAAATAGCTTTACCTATACCAGCAAACATTCTCAAAACTGCAAACTATAGTTATTGAAGGGTTTAGCACAAAGTCTTGAGTCATATTTTACTTTACTTCAGGACTGTGCTACAACTGGAAGGATAAAAAAAAAATTTAACATCAATATCTGATTTGTTTGAGAAACTAGATTTCCATAACTTACTGAAATTCTGCCCAGAGAAAACTCAACCTGAAGACTGAATCTAAAACTGAATCTAGTTTTTAATACTTCTATAAATATCGCTTCATCGAAAGCCCTGCCCATTTTTTTTTTTAAATAAAGTAGCTCTGATACAGTGAGTGATTTCTTCCTGTCTTTGACATATCCGTTCTCCCACTTCTGCATTCTAGGTACAGATTATACTTTCACTTAGTCTTGCTCAAGAGATCCTCACTATCATCTTCTCTCCTCTTCGGGTCCAGTCTCCAGTATCTTCAAGGCACAGCTCTTCCTACTTTCTTATGGCTCTCTTTTTATTGCTCTACCTCTGCATCTTGCATTTCCTTCCTTTACCCTCCAGTGTAGAAGATCTTTTCTGCCATTCACTTCCCTACCATGAGTTCCTGTGCCCTGATGGTCCCATGCTTACAGAAGTCAGTGTGTTTGTTCAGAAAACATAACTTCCTGCTCGTGTCATTCATGAGATGTCTGCAGATCTTCCTGACCTTCTCATTCATCAGATTTCTTTCAATTCTGTCTCATTTTTCAGATGTCTTTATTCCACAAGCTTTGTCAATGATACAAAACATGCAAATGTTGTTTGCAAGGTTTTCACACACACTTTGTACCAGCAGCAGTCCCTTTTTAGGTTTCTTGTCTTCAGAATGTTTGTCTTAAGAATGAAAGAGTGGGAGAAGAACACCTAGGACTATGTTTCCTACTCTCAAGATAGTGGCAGTTTGGTTACTTGAGCCTTTACCTTTGGGTAGTCCTGCTGTCTGAGTATCTTTGAAATTAATTACAAAGCATTAAGGAAACCAGAGGGCTTCATTTATGTACTGAACTGCAGGATCTCTGTCCTGCAGGTAACACATAGACTTCAAGAAGACAACTGACAAACTGGGGGCAAGCCATACGCCTTGTAAGCTGCACCATAAAAAGTATCTTCAGTTCACTTAGCACCTAAAAAGTAACAATATCTTCTTTCACCTTCAAAAGCAGATACTACATAAAGTTTTCCTGTTTTCTCTGCTTTTCTGCAGGAGAAGAATATTGCTAATGCAGATATTTTACAGACTGGTACTTGAGCTGAACAACACTGCTTCCATTGTCCCTTGCCTTCTCTACTCCCTGAAGTAAACATACTAACTTCCATGCTAAACATCACGGTAAGGATGTCTAGGAGGTTTGGATCTCTTCAGGATAAGCACTCCAAGGATTTAAGCTGTATCAGGGACCATCTGGTCATGCACACAGAGAGCCAAGCTGGGTCATAGCATGCAGCTAGCCTGAGCTCCCTATCATGCACTCCAGCTCATTTGACAGGACAGAAATATTGGAATGCACTTTCAGCGCTGGATCCCACTTGCACCTGTGCGTGATGCAGGGGGAACAGCCTGGCAGCCCAAACCTATTTATGCAAAGAGGAACAGTTTCAATGGAAGGGAAGGAGAATATTCTTTCTGTCAGTCTCCTTACCCCTCAAACATATTAGCTCAATCCAGCAATCTTCCCACAGTGGTGCGGCACATTACATGTTCATCTCTCAGTGTCTGTGGGAACCAAAAGATGCTGTCTCCCAAGAAGCAAGACAGATGCAGACAGTAGTTTGAACCAGCTGGCTCTCACAAACTCCCTCAGGGAGCTGCTGAGCTCTGCTGAATGTCATTCAAAAGCTGCTCTGTCTTTGGCACTGGTGCCTTCCTTGTTGACCCTGCTCTATTTCAGAGTTAGTGAGCTTTCTCGAACAAGGTAAATAGTGGTAGAGATGCAAGGAGGGAGAACTGGACCAGGTATTTAATACCTTCCTCCACATGTTTTGTAAAGGGAGACAGAAGCTTATATGTCTCCATTGCTTAAGCCTCTTACTGTAAATGACAGGTCTTGTACAGGAGGATGCAAGATAGAGGGAAACAACCAAGTTTCATACTTAAAGTGAAGCTCAGAAAGCCCATCTGTCTTCAACAGCATCTGTTGGTTACTTTTGGAAAATTATCCTACTGGCTTTGACAGTTCTTTAAATTACTGTATTATACAGAATTCCCAGTCAACTCACACAGGGCTTTAATTCTGCTGTTCAGGATAAGTCCATTTGTGTATTGAGAGCTGTGTGTCTAAAATAGTAACACAAATAAAAAATAAAAAATACTTGACTTGCTCAGATCACAGCAATCATCGTAAATCATTAATGGATTGCAAAAAAATAAAATACTTCTCCCTCAGCATTGCTTTGTAGGTTTTCTTGTCATAGAAGCCTTCTTTTGCTTCAGGAGACAGAAAAGTAAATCTCTTTTTTATAATTTAAACCTTTTGGATAAAATGTTCTACAGATCATAGAATCATAGAATCACAGAACGGTTTGGGTTGGAAGGGACCTTTAAAGGTCATCTAGTCCAACCCCCTTGTAGTAAGCAAGGAAATCCTCATCTAGATCAGGTTGCTCAGAGCCCTTGTCAAGCCTCACCTTGAACATCTCCAAGGATGAGACCTCAACTAGCTCCCTGGGCAATCTATTCCATTTTTACACTACCCTCATGATAAAGAGCTTTTTGAGAATCTACTCTTCTCAAATTTAAAACCATTAGCCCTCATCCTCAGCCACTCCAGGCCCTTGCAAACAGTCCATCTCCAACCTTCTTGTAGGCCCCCTTCAGGTACTGTGAGATTGCTATAAGGTCTCCCCAGAGCCTTCTCTTCTCCAGGCTGAACAACCCCAGCCCCCTCAGCCTGTCTTCATAGGAGAGGTGTTCCAGCCCCCTGATAATTTTCAGGGCCCTCCTCTGATCCCAGTTTCTAATGGACAGAAGACCAAGTTCTTATTGTAAGGTATATTTAATTAACACCTCACATATCTGAATTTGATAGGTTACTTAAAAATCACACAGTGATTCCAAAGTTTCATCTGACATGAGTAACAGGTTTGGTATGAACAGTAAACCAGGCAATTCCCTGCTTCACTCAACAGAGCCAATGATGTCATCCCTATTCTAGACTTGTCTAATGGACTGGCTGGCTTATAATGAGCCAATCTGCTTGCCACCACTTTTAAAGGGGCTTCAGTTGGTGAATTTCAGCTGGAAATGTTTTAGTCTACATGAACCACCCAGAGCAAGAGACGATTTTACCCAAGTGTAAAATAGACACTTTCCTTCTTGTCCCCCATCAGCCAAGAGTAGCAGAAAAGCACATTGTCTGTTTGGTGCTAGACAAAAGAGAAAGAGAGCAACAGAGAGACTGAAAGTCCTGTCAGATCAATCCCTCTGAAATTTAGATTAATTGAAGAGTTTCATGTGGAAACTTCCTCATGAAAGCACATTTCACTTTAACATCTCTATAGGTTTTCATCAGTTTTATTCATTCATCTCTCCAAAACCGCTAAAGATTCATACTTGATTGTTTCCTTTGTTTACATCCATTATTTGCTAAAGATTTGGAAAGCTTTTTATGGTGCGAGTTGAAGTCTGGTCTCAGTTGTACACATAGAATCCTGATATGTATTTTCTTTATTTTCTTTCTGTCAGTCAGGTTCTAATGTTTTACAGCCTATTTGCCTAACTGAAAGCTGGAAGGAACTAACTAAACAGAATGGCTCTGAAATACAGAAGAGAGGCTTTTTTTTTTTTTTTTTTTTTTTTTTTTTTTTTTTTTTTTTTTGTCTGGGTTTTGTTTTATATAGGAATGAAAACTTAATTGAACTGACATAGTGCAAAGCTTGAGCGTGTGGCATGCCAATCAAGTTAGCTCAAGTGACCTTGCCCTTTTGTGTGCTACAATGAATTCTGAAATGAAGCTCTGGTCCAAGGCAGTAGATCAAAACCCTTATCCAAGCTTCTTGTGGGAATTAGTTTGGATCCAATCCAAGATAAGGCTCCAGCTGCTCCCATCAGGCAGGAAACTTAGAAATCTCAGTTAATCCAGCCTAACCACGAAACTTTCATAGCTATAAATATAAAGCTTTTTTCTTTGCAAAAAAATACCTACTTTATTCATCTAATGAGACTGATTAATCTCATATGAAGAATTTTCCTGTTGTCTATCAAGTGTCTTCATCTTCTATAGAGTTGTATAGTAAACATGTGAATATAGATTCTCCTTACACAGTTGTACTGTGTAAGGGAACACTTTTTAATATGTTTAAGATATATTACTTGCTAATCTTTTCTTTGGCTTGTCACATCTTTTTGCGTAAACAGAAAGGGAACTTTTGTAACTCCGTGCTTAATGATTAAGTAAACCTTTCTCTCATTCCAAAACTAACTGGGGCCATACCTATTATGGCCATCTGTAGAAGGTAACATCAGCCTGGCACAGCAGTGCCAGGCAGAGCAAATACAACCATGTCTGAGGTAGGGTGTATTTTTGAAAAATAGACCAAAGTATGAAAAGAAGAGACAGGGTATTAAACATTGTAGAGCCTGTTTTAGCAGTAATCAAGACTGGCAGGAAGCATAGATGTCTTTCAAAGAAACTTTTGAGTTGGCAAGATTCACCAGAAAAAAAAAAGACATCTGGGTACTACAGATAAACATCCAAAGCAAACCTTACAATCCCTGGAACCTTCCTTGTCATAGGACCCTTGAGCACACAGTCCTATTCCTTCTTTCAAATTAACAGCAGACCTTCTACCTTGGACAAATACAAGAGTATGCACCCTGCCACCTACAGCAGCTACTTGCTGAAGGACACTTATTTCTTTATATGTATAGCAGTGAAACATTTTGTGGTTCCCAAAGGTTTTTTATCCTTAGAATATATTAAATTTAAGCATCCTCTTCCACTATTAAGTTACAATCCCTCTGTCTCCACCTCTGTTTTCAGGACTTTTTTTTTCTCAAAAAAAAAAAAAAAAAAATCACCACAGGCTCAGTTCTAGCAAATAAAATCCCAACAGAAGTAAACACTGCAACATCAACTTTATATTATCATAATGTTTATCTTCCATTATTTACACAAAGTATTTAGCTTCTACTTTCCTAAAGAAGCTCTTTAGACTATAAGTCAGAATTTTAAAATGTGAGCATTACTGTTACAAAATGACCAGTGGTAAAGATGTAAAAATGATTGGAAATATATCAGAATGAGCTTTTCTCATTTAGTTTTGCAACTTCCTTCTATCTATTATGGGTTTTACATTGTACCTCACTATCTGAAGGAAGAATTTTCTCCTATTCCAAAGTTAAATTTTAGTAGAGTCAGTCGCTTTCAGTGACAGTGGTATGATGCCAGCCATGACACATATGTCTGAGTTTATGTAAATATTTCACCCTCATTTCTAAAATTCCTTCTGATTCCCTAATTACCACTAGACTGTAGCGTAACAAGGCAACCAGGTCCCTCTAATTGCCAAGGAGTGGGTGTGAGCTGGTATCAAGTCCACCTGTGCCTGGTTAGGGCAGGCCCCCTACTGAGCATTAGCAGGACCAGGGGGCCAATAAAAGGTGAGGCTCACACCCACAGGGCAGCTCACTTTTGGGCTGAGCAATAGAGAGACCAATAGGTCTTTGAGCCACAGGACCGATCTAGGCTAGTTCCACTCCGTGAACTATAGACTTAGAGCACTGCTTGCAAGTCTCTATTACGACACCTGGTTAGACCTTGAAGCGCCGATCCCTAAGAAAGGTTGGTCTCGCTGCACTAGACTGCCTATATTACAATGTTAGCACTAATATCATGGCTGTGTCTCCTTTGCTTCATGCCCCTTGAAATACTACTTGGAGAAAAGAAAAAGAAAAAAAAAGGAAAAGTTTTGTAAAACTCAGGTTTTAGACATTATAGCTATTCTTTTTTGAACCAGCCCTTACCTTCAAACACAGATCATATCTTCTCTCATAACCCAAGGAGTTAACCACGTCCTGTTGAAAAAAGACCTTGCCTAAAGAAGACGTAACAAACAAAGAAATATTTCTGACATGTCATAATTTATGGAGAATGAATGCCTGATGCAAACACTGAACACAGACTCATAGCTGGTGTTGTTATTAGGCTGCCGAGTGGGTTTATGTCTCTTGATATAAATATCATGTGCCTGTTTCTTCTCTGTGGTCTTACTCCCACTTCCCTCATTTTGTTATTTTAATTTTTTTTTATTCTCAGAGTAGTTTAAGAACCATATTATTGACCACTTACAATGTATAGTCTGAAATTACACTTAAAAAAAGGAAAGATCCCCTCTTCCTGGAGACAGATGTTTTGGTCTTTTATTTGGCTTTGTCCAGCTGACTTTTCTGAAAAGGAGCACTGGTATCAGAAATACCAGTATTCTAGATTATGCAAGATTTACCTTCAAAATTGTGATGTTTTTCTTCTAAAAATATTGAATGTTTAGGCATGTAAGGAGCATGGTCAAGCACACTGAAACACAGAATAGGGGCAAACCTATTTTCCTGACCAGACTGGTTGAATTCTAAGCTTCACTGAGTACTCCAGCAGGAGGAAAAAAAGGGTTTTTTTCCTCAGGAATGGAGTAAACCACAAAAATAGACATCAAAAGCAATGAAAAAAATAACAAATATTGAAACAAAAACATTTCAAAGAGGAGAGTGGGCAAGAAACCTTTCCCCTGATGCCAGCTGAATGGTTTTAATTGAAAAATACTGGATTTAATTGAACATTTACAAAACAGAGATCCTCAATTTAAGTTGCTTAGACATTTCCAATTTTGGCTGTGAATTCCAGTCCATAGGGACCTGCATGGTGGCAGACATTTCATCCCCCACCAGATCTGCTATACTGCAAGGGAATTTCTCCCTTGAGGGTGAAGGAGAGGTTAAAAATCCACATTCATGAAATTACTTTCAAGTTGAAGTGGCAGATGTAGTGGGGTTTTTTTGGTCATGTTATTTTTTTCTTTTAATGTTAACATTATCTTTTTAGTTTTATGCTTGTTTTCCGAAGTGTTATTTGCATTTAAGAGCCCTGTTTTACAGTCATTAGTTGTCAGGGCTTGCAAAGGCATTCAGCAATTGACATTATATATAGGTCTCACATTAATTATCTTTATTTAGATGGTTTTATCAATTTATGCCTGCATACAGACACTGGCATTGTTTTTCAATTCTGCTTTGTCTAAATAACAAATCTGTTTAAACTTTCTAGGTTTTCTTAACTGTATTGTGATTATATTCCCAAAAGCCTCTAAGGGGAAAAAGAATAGATGTGTTTCTAAGTGCAAGCATATGGATTTTAGTATACAGAGCAGCCAGTCTACTCAGTGATTGCATTACAATTTTGCAGGGTTAAACTAACAAGGCATTATGAGAAAAGACAAATAAGAATAATGTTGTCTGCATTTATAATTAATTTATTGATAACCAGAAAACATTATTACAAACAAAATAGCTAATCAAAATTAATAATCAATTACTGGTTTTGCTGGCCCATTTGAATTTATGACTTCATTACATACACAGACATCCTTTGAGTGAGGCTCTTGATATTTGCTCTACAAGTGCCATGCCACAGGACTTTGGTTCTGCTCCCTGCCTGGGGGAGCCAAGCTTTACAGCTGCTCCTCCCACAGTGAATTTTGGTTCCCTGTTTATTGGAAAGTATTTCAAGACAGAGCCATGACTTACAGATCTGGAATCTGCTGCCTGAAAACATTCATCAGAACAAAAGTTTTCTCAGATTGTTCACAAATGTTACTGAACAATAAAACACTCTGCAGAGACTGAAGCCACACCCAGCATCTAATTAGTTTGAAAGGATTTTTCAACTTTTTTTTTTTTTAATGCTATTTCACCCTTTTTAATCTAATGCATTGTGGTTTTTCTTTCTTTTTGATGAACTTCCTTAAACCATGTGTTCTATTAAAATGGTTCATCTAACCATTTCTCCCTTTGAGCATTTTTTTTAAATTTATTTCTACCAAGTTCATATCTAAAAATAAATCATAGAACTTGGCTAAAACAAATTTAAGGAGGAGAAGATGTGTGATTCTTAGACTTATAGGTTCATAGGATAATGCAGGTTGGAAAGGAACAACATTTATCTTTCCCAGTGTCCTAGCTATATTATTTCATATTCCATTAGCTAGCTTGCAATCTGGAAGTCATATAACAAAAGATGCAACCATTTCCTGAACTTATTACAAGTAGCTGCTGTGGCATTTCTTAGATTGTACCTCAAATATCACTGAGAATCATTTGAGTTATCATAAATTTTAAGAAAATAAAAGTAACTGCAAGACTTAAGAGCTTATTTTATCAACATCTGGGTAGCACCAAGATGAGATTTTCTTGTTCTTTTTAAATTTTTCTTTAATTTCAACAATAAATAGAAAAAAGTATCTTCCATTTTATTCAACTGTCATTCAAATTGTAGATTTTAAAGTTCCCCATAAAATACCTTCTATGTTTTACATTTAAGCTTAATCTTCTATGTTTTGTCTCCTCGATGAGGAATATAGAATGTATTTAAGAAAAAAATTGTCAAATCTTTAAAGAGGAATGCAAATATACAATATGACAACGAAATACCCTTTGTCTCCTTAAGATATCTTTCAACTCATTACTTTCCAGAATATCTACTTTAAACAAGATGTGCTCAGTGTACAAGATCTGAGTGCATCCTGATTTTTCCCATTGTAACAGAGTACAAATCACATCTAAAGGCCTAGATGATTGTTATTCTCAAAAGGTTAAGAATCATGTTTGAAAAACAACTACTTCTTCCTTGGTTTTGGTTTTGTTTTTTTTTTAAATGTTATTTCAGTCCCTCAAGAGAAGTTATGGTTTGGTCTCTTTCCTGTGTACAACAGTGTGCTTCAATTAATTGATTTTCTACACAGTTCCTCATGTATTAACATTGAATTAACATCTATCCAAATTCCAATACTTGTGAAAAGGCAAGTAACAAGGAGATGAATTCTCTGTTTGATTCTGGCTGGCAAAGGATCTAAGGGTGGATAAGGGCCAGATACTAAACAGAAGACCGTGGGGGTATATTCAAAACATAATCATGCTTTGTATTCAGCATCTGCCATAACACACTCGTTGCCTGAGTATTTTTTTATGTGCCACAAAGATAAAACTATTCAAGAAATATCACTTTCATCCAGTCACAGAGCTGTATGGAAGCTCAGATGATGTCTATGGTATTTGACATAACAGTGTTCATTCACAGATGATAATCTAAGATTATTGCCAGCTTCTCTGTTAAGGGAATAGGTGTGTGAGTAAGTTTTATTTCAAACCAGATGTCATGGTCATTAATCTCAAGAGCTTCTGCCAAAAAGGAAGAAATGGAAAGAGATTATTCATTGATCACATGGGTATTAGGTTTCCAAGTGATAGCCTCCAAGACCTGGAATTTCCTTGTGAAACTTTCCTGCACTGGAATTTGCATCTTCTGAAATGGAAAGTGAAGGAATCACAGAGTTGCTCTGTCTGAGATGAAAGATGGTGGAGCTCAGGAAACCCATACTCGAAGGGTGCTTGTATTTAATAAGCACCTGCCAATGTGTTAAACCAAAACCAGGACTAAAAAGAGATAGGAGACATGCATAAAATGTTCACTGAAGCACTGAAGTTATCTAAAATATCTAATATATATATATATAACATATATATAATTTTATCTAAAATATTCACATTTTTTAATTTGCCAAACCACATTTTCCCACACTCCCAATATCATTATAAATCTTTTGACAGATTTTTTAATAGTTTATATAAGAGAACACCACCTGCTTAAGGGGAAGGGAAAGAATTCCAGTCTGTATAAAACAGCATTCCACAAAACAAAAATGCTGACACTGGAGAAACATGAATGTATCCTTATTTAATTTATCCAAGCTCTTTTTTCTGCAAAATTACTCTGAAAATTTCACAACTAATGGAGTTGAGTAGGGTGATGTCTAGGCATTTCTTCCTCCAGTCATCCTGGAAGTACTTCTAGAAATGTCATGGTCTTCTAGTGTCTTTGTTAAAAATGATCCAGGAATTGCACCAGAAGAAAGAAAAAGAAAGCTTGGTGTAGAGAGGAAGCCCATGACATGAAAAACCCAACCATTTTATTCAAGATCATGTAAATGTTATCTTTGGGTAGAAGAATAAATTATTATTAATCATCTTCCCCCTTCTTTTGGTCTAAAGTGTATTTTCAGTTTTTATTTATTATCTCTTAATAAAAGATAAATGGAAAGTTACAGTCTTATGTAAATGATCTGAGAGATCAGCTGTGAAAGATAAATGAGTATACAAGAGACCAGGAAGAGTAAACTGTGTTTTATGAAATAAGTAGAAATCATACAAAACTTTGAAAGCAACAGCTTGTTTCTAAACAGTTTATGTGAACTGAGCCAAATTTATTCATTCTGCATCTGTACTTGCACAGATTTGTTCCAAATATTAGCAAAGCCAATGGTAGGAAAATTCCCACAGAAGACTCCTGGTAAGGACTATTAGTCAGTATAGTTTTAAACCCCTATGCTAACTGGACTAGAGGCATGATCATTGCTTTTTTTAACAAAAAAGTCTTCAAAGCAAACATTCTGTGCTATCAATTCACAAATGATAACCAGATTACTTGTGAAAAAGCAAGAAAAAAAAGACAAAATATGTTTTTCAATGTAGTGATGAATTACATATGTCACTGTATTGGCAGTATGTCACACGGCAGGCCAGAAACTTTAATCAATTTTCAGATTAGTTTAAAAAGAAATAGCATGTATTCCAAGAGGGAGGAGTTAATCACAGCATACAAAAGCCATATACATAAAGTAGACATGCATATGGATCCTATTCACATGCCTATTTATCTGCATTCTTGTAATGATATGGTGCTATGGTTATAACTTCTTCATAAATCTCCTGGGCCTGGTCCTCAGCTGTGCTAACATCAGTGGTTCAGTGACCCCTTAATGACCATGCTCGAACTGTGAACAAGGTGAGGACAATAGTAGTTCACCTGGCCATGACATGAGGAAAATAGATCATTAGGTAGACCTGTCAAATTCCCTGTGTACAAGACTAAAGTGAAGTGAAACTGGATCTTCATCTAAAGTGGGTGATTTTGCCTCCCTCCCCCCAAGATAGTTTTAAAGCATTTCTTTTAACTCTAAGCCAAAGAAAGGCTGCAATTACAAAAAAAAAAAGAGAATGAGAAAAGGCTAAAAATGTACACAAATTAGCTGTTTTAGTGGAAGCAGAAATAGAATTCCTTTAAAGTAATCTATAAGACTATACAATACATGGCAATCAATACTGCTTATGACTAAAATAATGAGTGACAGATGGGAAATATGTCAAGTTACAGCTGTATGTAACTTTCTAATTGTACCAGAATAAGGAACTTTCATGTTAGAGTATGCTGGTTTTGGCTGGAATAGAGTTAATTTTCTCTGTCATAGCTAGTGTGGGGCCATATTTTGTATTTATGCTGGGAACAGTGCTGATAACAGAGGGCTGATTTAGCTATTGCTTTGCACAGCTTTGAGGCCTTTTCTGCTTCTCACCCCACCCCACCAGTGAGGAGGCTGGGGGTGCACAAGGAGCTGGGAGGGGACAGAGTTGGGACAGCTGCCCCCAGCTGACCAGAGGGATATCCCACACCATATGTCCTGGTGCTCAGCAATGACAGCTGGGGAAAGAAGGAAGAGGGGGAAGTTCAGAGTGATGGTGGTTTTCTTCCTAAGGAACCATTATGTGTGATGTAGCCCATCTTGACCGGAGATGGCTGAACAGCTGCCTACAGATGGGAAGTGATGAAGAAATTCCTTGTTTTGCCTTGCTTCAAAAACAGGCAGATGTGGTGCACTGGAGATGATTTAGTGCTTACAGTGGTGTAGGACTGATGGCTGGACTTGATGATCTCAAAGGTCCTTTCCAACCTTGATTATTCTGTGATTCTTTGGTTGGCTTTTCCTATTAATCTGCCTTTATCTCAACACACCAGGTTTCTCACTTTTACCCTTCCCCCATTCGACTGGTGGAGAGTGAGCAAACAGCTGGGTGCTGCTTAGTTGCAGGCTGGGGTTAAACCATGAAAGTAAGAAAGTGGAAAAGATAAATAATCCAGCATTAGATGTGGGAAAATGACTGTTTTCCCACTAACAGCAGACTAACAGAGATGCCTGTGGACATAATGGAAAAACTTCTCCTTGATATAAGCAAAGAATGCCTCCAATGAAAAAAAAATATTGTTATTTATTGTTTGGGAGTTAAAGCAACTAATTTGGTCAAATGGAATGCTTTTAAAATAAGCTAGTAAAAACAAATGGTACCACAGCAGCAAAAAATATTTGCCTCATATGACTTTTGAGACACATATGGTGTAGGGACAGGAATGCAAAGGGAACTGGGGAAAATAAGAAATCCATTTGCCTCCTTGGGTACCCTGTTGAAAATAAAGGTAGTTAAAATTCCCTTGCAATGGTTGCCCAGTCTAGGAGATACTTAAAGCCTATGGACTGCCATGTCATCCATTCTTTGAGATGGTTGAGTATCTGATGCTGGATATGTCCATGAATGCTCAGCTGATAGGCCTGAGATGTACCAAGATTCACAGATGATGAATTTCTCCATCTGCCTTAAGTGGGAGATTCAATAAGCATGATTAGAAAGACTGTGGTGAATGAAAATATGCCTGAGCTGGTCATGCGTCTGTTGAGGGGAGAGGGAATGGAAATGTTGCTCTGTCCTTGATGGATGACAGGCCTCATAACAGCCTCGTTCATACATTCTTCCTCTGAGTCCAGCAAATATCTATGTAATCCATGTTGATAGGAAAAAAGTCAGGAAGAGATGGGGAGAGTAATCGTTTTCACTCATAAGTGCATGTTTGAATCTCCCACATTATCACCTCCCGAGCCTGGAACAAAAAAGCCATGCTGCAGTCACCGCTTGCATTCTTGTGATTCTGTGAGGAAGGTTTGGTCAGGCACACAGACACTTGGACAAAATCTGGAGATCTGAATCCAAACAAAAGATAATGTTTTTTACAACCCAATATATCTTGCTATCTGTTCTGTAGCACTGGTTATTGGCAAACAGCACTAGGATCAGAGCTTTGGCTTTCTTCAGTGCCACCACTACCTCAGCACCGCAATGCTGTCCACAGGCCCTATGGTCCACCCACTTCCTCAAGTATTTTAGGGTCCAAGATGTCCCTAACAACCTGGTCATTGACACCCGAGCCAAAACCGCACGTACTGGATGGAACATTAGAGTTAGTCCTCAAAGCAAAACGGCTTCAGTTGTTCAAGTTTTTCCTCAGACTCTTCCTCTTTCTCTGATGGAGAAAAGGCTTGAAGGCAGCTACACTCAGCCTAAAAGTAGCTCGGGGAGTGTCTTCAGTGCCATCAAATAGATATCTTGCTGAAGTACACAGGACTGATAACATAAGTAGGATATTAATCTGAAAAGTAGCTATTTTTTCCCATCCCCATAATTATTTCCTAACGCAAGCCAGTCTTCTGGGGTTGTGGAAAAATAAAATAAAACATCCAGATCTGAATGACCTTAATAACCCCAGGACGAAAAATTGTACGTATTGTGAGGAACTGTACCTTCCTATGAGCTGTAGACAGGTTTTGACCCAAAGTACCACATTTAGTCTCTATCCATCAGCAAATTTTACAAACAAAAAATGTCTCAGGGAATGATTGGCATGCTTAACCTACATAAGGAGCCCGCAAAGCTATGCAGTGTTGTGCACATCTCACAACAGTGTGCATGCTCTAAGAGGCAGGGATAGAAAAATATCTCTCTTTGCTGGCCCATTGAGTCTATGTCTTCAATAACAGCATTGAAAATTGATCTAATATGACTACAGTTTATATATTATATGAATATAAAGAACTAATTAATTTTACTAACTGGGTCACTGGAAAAAAATAAACCACATTTAAATTGAATTCCCTGATTAACATCATTTGAATTTGGTCAAGGCACACCCAAGTCCATTGTAAAAGTCCACACTCTGGTGTGTGTGAAGAAACGAGTGTGACTAAGAGCAGAAAGGTATAGAAAACTGCAATCTGATCTTTCCTTTATCTCTCACCCTTTAAAACCTTGTTCTGCTATGTTTTCTTGAAAGAGCAATCTAAGAATCTCACTACAGTGTCTTTAGAAGGGAATAAATAGATTTAGTAGGTAAGACGAGGCAGTAGCATAGTAGAATGTCAATGAGGATTTAGGTTAATTCATAGCATCACACTTCTGCACTCCACATGCCATTCCCAGCCTAAGCCTATTACTGTGGGGTATCTGGCTGCAAAAAAACAGGGACACATAACATTCTCAGCTTTTGTATTATGGAAAACAGATGAAAAATTGTATGTACATATATTAAAGGAGAAATATCCTAATTCAGATGAAACTTTTGAAAGGTTAAATTTATATTTCTTTTTAACAAATTCATTTTTGTGGGGACAAAAAGGACTGCTTAAGTCTGTCTAATTCTGTCAGACTTTTTAATCCAGTGGAAATTAGGTATGTGAAATTAATTTTTTTTTTTTCAGTATGAGTGTGGTGAGATTCTGGAATAGATTGCCCAGAGAAGTCATAGATGTCCTCTCCCTGAAAGTGTTCAAGGCTAGGCTGGGTTTGAACAACATTGTCTAGATGAAGGCAAGAAGGTTGGAGTAGAAAACCTAAGCCATTTTATGATTCTATGATTAATTCTCTAATGTTCCTTCAAGGTCTTATCATTTAATTGACTTTTGTTTTTAATGCACTGTGCTCTGCTTTGCAAGAATGGAAGAACTGATGGAGATTTTTTCAGAATTCAGGAGGACAGATTTCTCTCTAAAAAAAAAATAAAAGATCTTAGCCTCTCTCATTCTTCCTCAGATATAGCTTTGCATTTGTAAGTAGTGACCAGTGCAAATGTTCATATATAGAAGACCACATGCTATGAGCCACATCTCTATTGAGTTACTGATTTTCAAACACAATAATAGAAAAGAGAACTGAAAGGAACCATTAGCAGTACCCCTTTGTGAAAAAGGATGTCTGACCTGAATCACTTCAATCAGCTACACCTAAAACCCTGCTTTTCCTTTTCAGTCATTACAAGAATTTCTTCCCACTAGATCTTGGCTCGGCCAAATCACCTTCAGTCCTTCCCTCCTTGAGTGGGAGGCAGCAGGGTGATTGGTTTCCTAGCATCTGTGGTTCAACTGGGTACCTCCCCGTGGATGAGAGGAACCCACACCTCAGCATGTAATATGGTGGAGGCACTCAACTCTATTACAGTTCTGTAGTCATGATATACTCAAAACCAAAACACCTAGAATTAATTCTGTCATGTACTAGCTCATTTTAATCAGCAGCTTTTAAAGAGATTAATTTAGCCTTTCCTATATTTATAAATCATTTTTCAGTGAAACAAACTCTTAGTATTTGTGTCTGTAGGTTTGGTTTTAATGTCAGTGTGCATATTCTTGTCAGGATTTTGGTGGGAGAATGAGGAAGACAAGAAGCATAGGGGAGACCTAGTAGAACATACAGCTAAAGACTTTAAAATTATAAGTAATGGACAGACAAAAGAGACCAAATTCTGGATATATGTTGGAGATAGGACAACACCTTCCCATCTGCTCTTCCATGTTTGTAATGAAGTAGAGATGTGTAATAAAAGAAACATCTGGGATAGAAAATAAAAAACCCAAATTAGATCACCAGAAATCAGTAGATAATAAAACATTAGGCTCTCTGCAGTGTTGGAATGAATCATTCATTTCCAGCTTAAATTGTGGGGTAATCTTTTCTCATCTGAGTGGAATGTTTTGCAACAATTATTTGTTTTATCTGCATTTATTCTCTCTTTCTATCTAAACTTTAATCCAGATGAAATTAGGTAGTAAATCTTTGTAAATTAATTTCACAGTGTGCTTCACTGAAGTTCACTTGAACAGTTATAGGTAATAGAATTTGATTTTAAAGTACATATGTGGGAGTCAAATGTTAATGTTTATGCAACTATACATACCTCCTGAATACTTGATCATGGGACTGAGAGTGGAGAGCTACATATTCCATGACAATTCTTATTACAATCTACTGGTTATCACTTGGAAACTTTTAAGTACCACAGAGCACTTTCTTACAAGAACAGGAATATAGAAATAATGTACAGAAACAGAAACCAACTTGAATTGCCCCATTTGTTTCAAATGATCACAGTATTCCAAATTACCTGGTTAAGCACAGATTACTCAAGCATCACTGGGACACCAAATGTATAAGCGACTGGCATGATGTATTAAATTGCATTGAAACACCACAACTGAACAAACAAACAAAGAAAAAAAAAAGAAGAAAAAAAAAGGAAAAAACCACCCAACCCTAAACAAAAAAACCCCAACAAACCAAACAACAAAGTCAACAAAAAAATCAAAATATCAGCAGTTTTCTTAAATATTTATCCCAAATTCCTCATATGACATGTTTGTTTGCTGATGATTACTGAGTTACTGAGATTTTAATTATACTTTAAAAAGTATATTTTTTTAAATTATAGTGCATTAAATTACTGTACATATAAAAAAGTAACACATGAAATTTACCACCAGCAGTTGATGACTCAATTCTGTGCTTTTTCATAGAATAGTAAATTGCTTTACCATAGAAACACTGTCATACAAGTTTTAATCTTGTTTTTACCTTACTGCAGAGAAAGGACGTCTCTTTGGGTGACTTCAGTGAGTTGCAGAGCCCAGACAAAAACTGTTCCATCACTTAAGCTGTCTAAAACTTCACTTACATATCAGAAGGATGTTGAAACTCTCCATCTATGTCTAATACAGGCAATCAGTGTTTATCTGAGAAAAATGCTTTCACTTTATGCCCTGCTGGATTAGCCAGTCAGTGAATGACCAGATAGGACATTCAATGTCCAGTGCTGTAAAAGTAAAAGAATTTATTAGAGGGCAAATTGAGGAAAGTACAAAAGAAGACTGCAAACTGCTTGTAATAAAAATCATGATTTATTACAAATGTATCCCCTACAAATTGTTAAACTTAAAACTTTCTGCATGTATAATCCATTTTATACAAACAAAATAAGAATTTACCATATGCTTGGGCTTTCAGATTTCATGTCTTAAAACAAAGTACCCCACAACTAGTCAAATAATCAGGTCTGTATACCATATTTAAGTAAGCAGATATAAACTCAGCAATATATCACATAGGTTCACATGCTTCTCTTCCCCTTGTGGATCCTCCAGATATTTTGACTTCATAAATTTAAGCTTTTATTATGTTTTCAGAATAAGTTAATTAGAATGGAAACTGACTGATCTGTGGAATGAATTCCTTACTTAATAGATATGTTACTACATTTAATTTTCTTCGTATAGCTGCAATACTAATGCTTCATTACATGTTCGTGTTGTGGTTATATAAGAGTTAGAATGTCCTAAGGAGAATTAATAGTAATTATATTAATTTGTTTTTTATAATTCCTTTTTTTGTTCTTTCTGCTGCCTTGCAAGATCAGACATCTGTACTTTCACTACAGAAAAGTTCTTTCTTAAAAAAAATTAAGGGGCAGGAAATGTTTGCTGGGGAAGGCAGCTGAAGGATGGTTGCATTTTTGGTTTGTTTTTTTTGCTCCACAATCAACATTTGCATATCTTCATATTGCTGTACTTGGTTTTTCCAAGTGTTTTTTCCAACTGTTTTGGGCTTGCATTAGTTATTCTACACTTCTGTTCCTTCCAAACAAACAACACAGTTGTGAATGCAGGTACAAAACAAAAAAAAGTGGGGTAGCTGACAGGTATTTTAGATGTGTCCTCCTGGCAAGCAGACTACTTCAGGATTCTCCATAACTCTTCCTGAGCTAAAGGCAATAGGGATCAAGTTAAGGTTGATTTTCTTCCACCCTCCTGAAACTGTGACCTCTGAACTTTGCATTTTTCTTAGCCTGACAGCATTCTTCAGTAAGTAATAACACATATTACTAACACTGAACTGTTACAAGACCCCTTTCGAGGCTCAGCCCGACAGTGAGCTGTGCTGTAGATGATAAAAACCTTCTCATAATACTACAATCAAGTCAAATTGACTTGATACACAAAGGAAATGAACAGAAACATATGTCTCATGTAATGGCTTCTCATGTAATTAGTTTTTCATAGATTGGATCGCAGCCACAATTCCATCATTTTCTCCATTTTGTTGAATCCCTGTTGACATCTCAATAACTTTCTTCCATCACAGACAGACACTTTTATTCTGGCTGGCTGGTGTAGTGGTATTAATAGTTTTCACAGGAGCTGTGGGATAGAAAAACGTGTGTACAGTTGACCCCAAAAACAAATAAAAGGAAATTATCTTCAAAACCAGAGATGTGTCAGAATCAATTTGTGCAGCATCGCATGAGCCAAATTCACCCAGAGTGGAAAGTCTGATCAAAAGCAGAGAGGAGATATATTTTCTGGAGCAGCAAGTGTCCCAGCAGTGACAGCATCCACTTGCAAAGGGGGTAGCTGAGACTGAGTTACCTCTTCTGTTTGGTCTATTCCATCCAGTTCCTTATCAGCTGATTTATCAGACTCATGTCTCTCCAATTTAGTGGTCAGAATGCTGTGTGAAACGATATAAAAACTATATAAAAGTCTAGGTAGACAACACCTGTAGCTCTTCTCTTACCCACTATGGTGGTCACTCCATTGCAGAAGACCACTAGATGAGTCAGATGACTTGCCCTTTGTGAAACATCCATTGGTTATTATTAGTACAATTGACTACATTTATAAGAAGCTGAAAAAACATTACTGATTCAGCTGTGTACTAAGAATGATGTGAAGCAAACTCATTTTTCATTTTTAATTTTATGTTTATTTAAAGAGCTCACATAAATCTTTTAATAATTTAGAGAACTAAATACCATACAATCTTATTCATCAGATATGATCACAGAACAAAACACGTAGGAAGACTCATGATTTTTTGGAACTTACTTCTCCAAGACAGGGCACTTTAAACAGAATGCTCCTCCATGGCAAAATGTTATAGATAAGTATGTTTAATAGTATATTATATGTTTCCTTTATGCTGATTTTTAAAATAAATGGCTACATTCCAGAATTATTTTTGTGACGGACACATGTTACAGATTTGGAAGACAATAAAGCAAAAGCAGCAAGAATTCTTAAATTTAGGGAAGAGGTCAGGAAATCATGGATAAAGCTAGTGTCTTGTCAGGCTGCCTAAGGAAATGAACATCCTGCAGTTATCACCCTGCAAATTTTATGTATGTGAGTTGTCTTACTATATAGATTATGATAAATGCTATAAATAAACACTGCAAGGTGAGAATTTGCTTGCGTAAGGTTCATCTTATTGGATTGTCAAATATATGCATTTCTAACCAAATGCACATTCATTTTACATTCTCATAGTAACTATTCCTTCCAGAAGGGTGTTTTGCATCATCTTGAGTCAACCTTTGATGCTGTGTACAGAGATATATACCAGAATCCCTGCAGAGTTTATCTGTGCTTGCAGAGTGTGAATCACTAACTTCCTAAGAGGCTGTATTTTCACTCTAGTTTCTCCTAAAAGAACAATCGTCCTTTCTACCTCTATAAATACTCCTTGAAATACTGTAACTGGGAAATCTGAAAAGCTCACAGAATATATATAAAATTTAATTTGTGCTCTTGAGGTCTTCCATGTCATGTCACTTCTCTGTGGTACATAACAATTCTAGTAATTGCTTTCTGTTATAGACAAATGCATGAACGTGAACTTCCAGTAGCCTTTTAATACCTGATTTTGATAAAGTGTTGGTTGCTTCTTTTTAATTGAAGTGATTAATAGCAGATTAATAGGTTAGTTCCTTATTATGACCATTTGCCTTAGATTTCCCAAAATAGAATACGTACATGCGCTGTGCTGGACAGAGTAGAATAAATGTTGCAGAATATTTCTGGCCTGTCTATATATCAAATGGAAATTTCTGTCAGAAAATTTGACCATATTTAATTTACTTCAAACAAGTATAATTTTAAGTGACAAAAAAAACAGGTTAGATTTTTTTGTCAAAATACACACTGAAGAGCAAAAATTAGGAAGGAAATACTTGTTTCCTGATTTAGAGTTCCCCTGGATATCTAAATGCACCTACATTAAGTAAAGGTACCTTCAGACTGGGAAGTAGAAATAATCTTTCTAGACGAGAAATTTCTAGCTGCATTCTTACATTTACAGTGTGATTCAATCCTGGTGGGTGCTTCAGTTTCTCGTTTTTAAAACAGATGTTCAGTAAATACCTAAATTTACCTGGAATGTTGAGCTTTTTTGGAGTAGGAATAGCTTCATTCTTCATACTCTGGAGTCTCTAGGGATTTTAAAATATATCACACACATGAGCTAAAAAAAACCCCGAACAAACAACCCCCCCCCCTTTTTTTGATTAAATGTGGCCCACAGTAAAACACTTTTTCTTGTGGTCAGCTGGCATATCTTGTGTTTCAGTTTGTGCCCATTATATTTTGTCCTGTCACTGGGCACTACTGAGAAAAGCCTGGCACTGACTACTCTGCTTTTCAGAGTAAAACAACTGGTTTTTACACTGAATATATTTTGCTTTATAAGTAGTTCTCAGTTTATAAGTTTAGTAGAAATTCAAAATATTTACTCTCACCTGACTTAGGATATCTGAGAGTTAACTCACATAGACTTGGAACTTACCTTCTGTGGAAACCGAAGTAAAACTGGAAAATTTTGGAAGATTTTTCACACCGGAGCATGGCAGGCAAGCCTGGACAGACATTGCTCTTTCCACTCCATGAGAGCTCCTGTGTGGGACCTGGGTGACATCTGTCCTCTGGAAGAAAGGTATATGTTAAGCAAAAGTTCAACTGTGTTGGTCTTATAGGACCAACATACTTTGAAATACTATTTTCTATATATTTTTTGATTATGTATTAAATGTATTAAAAAGGTGAATTATGTATTAAAAAGGTGAATTACAAATACAATTGTTATATAGTTATTTACACACCACAAAATTCAATTCCAGAACATGAATTTAAGGCTTGGAGGATTCAAGCTACCCATAAAACCAAACACAGATATCACAGTGATTCAGCTTGCAAAAGGTTGGTTACACTTGTCACATTTAGTTTTTCCACAAAAACTAAACAGTAAGCCTGAACTGACCTGACAGTAACCCTCTAATCCACTTGAATTATTTTCTATGGATTGAATTATTTTGAAGAAATTTAATATTTGCTACATTTGACAGGATAGATTGAGCAATTATTTATGAGAGGTGGAAAAAATTACTCTCGTAGTTTGCTTTCCTTCAGATTAGTCCTTATTCAATACAACAGTACACATTTTGAGAAAGGAAATAAGGCAGAAATTAACAGGTTAGTCTGCAGTTTCTGTCAGATATAAAATGGTGTAGATTGTGTAGCAACATTCAAAAATCTTTAAAGTTCAAACATCTTTAGGGATATATGTGGCTATGTTATGTAATTTATGTGCAGAGTATGTTATTTCAGTGAGTAGGAGACTTCCTCTACAGCTAATATATAAATATTCAAGGAAAAAATACAGGAAAGAAGGGTCATTGTCTTCCTTTCCTGTGTGTTTTCTAGCAGGCTTTACAATTCATCACAAAATGAGGAAAAGACAGCAGGGGAAATTTGCAGTTTATAAGAAAATCCTGAGGGAACCACATCTTAGGTTGATGTTTCACTCAACCCACCAAACTCATGTAAAATGTAAAGACTCAGAGAACTAATGACCCAGGTCAAGTAAGAAGTCTCTCTCTGTTTCCAAGAGGAAGGCTTTCAGATTGGTATACAACAATCCATGTTGAAGAATTTCAGCGTACCTTCCTTTCCACCCCAGTGTGGACAGATAGCAATGTGAAATGCAAACATTTTTGAAAAGCCCTGAACTTTACTGTGCTTTTTTCTTATAGCTAAGATGAAAAGAAGAAACAAAAAAAACAAGCAAACAAAAAAAAAGCCAAAAACCAAAGAAAAAACACAAAACAAAACAAAAAAAAACCAAAAAAAAAAGACAGAAAAGAGACATGTAGGAAATAAGAATAGAAGGAAATTTGATGTCATTTATTGTATCATCTGTAGATAATGTCATCCACATCAGCATCTGTTTAGCATGGTTGTTCATGTATATTTTTATTGGGAAAGACTATACACTTGCTGGATAATTATTGCACAGACTTACTACTGTTGGCACAGAGAGTGGTTTTGCTCTTGTCTCAATTAATCTCACTTTCTGCATTACAGACCCATTATTTTTATAGGTAGCACATAATAAGTTTTTTTATTCCCTTCTGTATTTAACTGATATTCTGAAGAAAATCATAGTGTTCCTCTAAGCTACTTCTGTTCAATCACCTCCCTGAAGCCCTTTTTTTCCAAGATCTGATAATTCTCAGTGTACTTTTCTGGTCTTTGTCCAACGGGTTCACATCCCTTCTTAATTACAGTACCCCAAATAATGCTTAGTGCTCCAGCTGGGCCTCCAAGAGCTTCGAGAAGATTTGAAGGACCACTTAATGTGTTTTGCAGACAATATGCCTCCTACAGTGCCTTTTATACAACACCATTGGCTCACATTCAACTTCTTCTCCACAATAAGCACAGATCCTTTCTTTTTGTTGTTTTTGTTAGAAAGCTGCTTCTTAGCCAGCCCTTTTCTTCCCTGTGTTTGGCAGATGGTAGTTCCTAACAAATATCTTTCTTGAAGAAAGCTGCCACCAGCTTCCAAGAGAAATCCAGGAAGTGCTGTCCATACCCAGAAAACCAAGATTTGACTCAAACATTGAAGAAGTCAGATTTTCAATACTAGTAGATGCAAAGGCTTGAGACCAAGTTTTTCAAAAGATCCCATCCATCCTTGCAGGCCAGAGATGGGACCCAAGTGCCAGCTCCCTGGAGTTGTGGCAGGGTTGCAAGGAACTGCTGAGTTCACAACAGTGAAAAGAGGCATGGATTTGATTCCCGGTTTTGGAAACTTTACATGCAATTGCAATGTGCTGGGATAAAAATAAAGTAAGGGGCTTTGGGGATAAAAGGTAACTCCCTTCTCTGAAGATGACCTTTTACCAGAAGCTCATTTTCAATCTCTTTGGGGATTACTAAAAGAGGTTGGGGGAGCTGCATCCCTCCTTTTAAACCTTCTCTTACACATACATGCACACAGACACATGAAGGTTGGCTCAACAATCACTGCTGGCCAGTAATCTTTCTTGTATGATGTTCAGCTTTTGTAATGATGACACCACAGGAAGTGGAATATCCAAGCAGATGCAATTATGTTACCAACATTTTAATTTCCATTCCCTTTACCATTTATTTTCCTCCCTTCATTTAGATGTAGTAGCTTCATGCTGAAACTTGGCTCTCTGTGGAGCAGATAGGCAGAGGTCACCTTACAAGCCACTGAAGAATAGATTCAGGGTGTAATGAGTGTATAATGACATCTTTGAAATATAAATTTAAGAGGGTAAAAGGAAGATTGCTACCAAATGGTGAAGGCTGCAACTGAAATAAAAGAACAATTTTAATGCATTTAAAACAAAGTACTGAAGTGTCTAGCACAAATATGGGAGGAATAATTAATAGATTCTTTGGTTATTCTCAGAGTAAAAATAAAAGTTCTTCCTCTCCCTAAATGGAGCTGTGATTTCTGCCCCTTCAGATGGAATGAAGTCCTGCTCATTCCATCATATGACCTCCTTTGAGCACCTGAGGGCCAAATAAAATGCAAATGCTTTCTACTTGTGGTTCCTTTTCCCAGAGCTTGAAAGGGCTACTGGGCCCATTCTCTCCGGCTTCAAACTCTCAATGAGCCTCTGCCAAATCACAGGCCAGCAGTTTGCCCGAATTATTTTCTTTGATTAATTAATTAATATACCTGACAGGCACAGGTCCAGTGCTTCATGAAGATCCTCATTAAGTATATATACCCTGTTTTAGTCAGGTGAACATTGTCATGTTGATGGAATATTCAAAGGAACTGCTCAGGCATAACCTTATTGCTTACACTGAAATACCTCACCTACTCCTCTTGGCAGTGAAAGATGGGATTTCACTGAACCTTCCCACTCACCAGATGAATTGCAGCAGCTGCAGCAGCATTTCAGCCACCTTCTTTTGGAAAACAGCACTGACAACTGGGTCAACAAACAGCTATGAAGCATTTGAGCACATACTCTACTTTTATTGCTCCATTAATGCTGTCTCCATAAAAAGCACTTGTGTTTTAATGAAGTGCATTCAAGACGCTGTAGAAAAACTCCAGCTACCAAATGCACTAACAAACTTTTGCATCCAGTGTTTGGGGCTGTTCTTTCAGAGAGGAGCCCTTGCTCCTGCAAATCTTTTAGAAGATATGTGCAGCCAACAGATGATGTGAAGCACTATGGCATCCTTGATGGCTGCAGAAATATTATATCAAAAGTGCCCACTCTGACTTGGAAGAAAGATGTGTGGTGTATTAGGACAGCTTATACAGGGGATTTTGCAGTTAGCTTCTCATGTGAATGGAAGGGAGAGATGCAGATCTTGTGGTTTTACCTGTTGTATCCCTTTGGGGGATGGTCAAAGTTGATGCCCAGGTGCAGGGTTTCGTTTTCCAGAGCATGAGTACAATGCTATTCAGCAAAGCAAGAATCATATTTAAAAGCCTGTTTTTTACCACTGTGTTAGAAATTTGGAATTATGAAGTGGGTATAGAATCTCAGACTATTACAGTTGTTTTAGTTTTGGAGATGATAGAAATTAAATTTTCAGATCTTTCAGAATTTTCTGCAGATTGACTCTGGGTGGTCTTCAGTCTATCTAAGTGAGACTGAAATACAAAGTGTCATTACCCAGCAATGGAAAAAAACATGCATCTAATAACCATGATGCATATAGCAAGAGACAAAAAGTTGTCATTGATGTCAAGTTGGTTAAATACTTGCAAATAACCTATTTCTTCAGAAAGAAAAGTTTTCATCAGAATACTTAAAGATGTAATCCTACAGGAATAAACTCGATTTTCCCAAAGCAGTCGAGACTTCTCTTCATCCTTTCCTTCCCCCACCAACAAGATAATACTACTTGAACTCTGCCTTAATTCTCAAAAGCCCATAATTACACCCTGTTATACTATGTACTACTTAATACAGCTTGACAAATCTATACTTGGTCAAAAGCAAGCCATTTCTAAACATGCAAAATTTCATTTTCTTTCAAACAATTATGGAATGAAACCCCCTAGGAAGAAAAAAAATAAGGTCCAGGACACAACAAACAAAGCCAAGCAAAATCAGGTCCTTTCTCATGTCTAGAGGTCCCTCTACCTTGACTGATTGATTTGGGATATGGTTTATTTCTTTTTCTAGATATTCTGCCTATTAAGGCTCTCTCATTAGTGAGAGAAGCCTACTGAGCAATGAAAGTACTCCAAAAATATTTACTGAAAACCGGGCCAAGAAATCATGGGCAGGAGCTGCAGGGTGGCCGTCTGCACTAGATCTGCACCTCCCAGCATGTAATCTGGGTAAGCTCCTTTTGCATTCTGGTAATAAAACTCAGGTGAACTGTACCTTTTTACAGGTCTATATGACCCTGGGCACCTGAACAAAAAAAAAGTCCCAAGAACTTCAACCTTTTTTTTTTTATTTATTTATTTTTTATTTTTTTTAATTTTTATTTTTATTCACTAAAGAAAATGGCAGAAGTGTGATCAGAATGGAGTATCCATACTGAGCTATTTCCAGCAAAGTCATGAACAGTAGATTTAAAAGAGAATATCTGCATCTTCTGCAACAACAGCCTCTGTCTAACCACAAGATATCTGCCAAAAAGAATAGTACTTTTATATTTAAAAACTAAAAAGGCATGACTTACTATCCAGCAAAGTTAAGATGGGTCATCTCATTGTAGGACAAATCCTGAGGGTTATATTTCTGTTTCTGCTGAAACTTTCTCCCAGAAAGTTTCTTCCCTATTGTTATTTATACACCAGAAAGGGCAGGAGTTAAGGCTCCATTACTTCAAATAAGCACATTCAACAACATGACTCATGCACCAATGAGGGTAAATTCATCATGACAACAATGTTCTTGTGGTTATCATAAATATTTCACTTTATCTTTCATGAAAAAGAGGGACAATAACATTTCCTCCTAATACATATTTTGAGGATAGTAAGAGTAATTCATAACTGTTTGCAAGTCCTATTTTTTTAAGGTGTGGGCTACTAGAGTAGTATAAAGTAATATAGAGACTTTCCCTCTAGAGCAAAATAAGCATTGTAAAGAAATTATGTAGCACATGTTGCTGTTGCAAAATAAGCAATTGTAGTGTTTCAGAATTTTTTCCACACGAATATTGAATAATACTGTGTTGTTTAAATGACCCCAGGGTGTTATGGTAACTGAGACCACATTCCTCCACAAGTCATCACAGTGCTTTGTTTTATTAATAATTATACTTCAATGTTTGTTAAGTTACAGTAATGCTGGAAATCTCTGTCTCTTGTACACCCTCACTGTTAGATCAGTTTGACAGTGAAATATCCCAAATCCCAAATGAGCTCAGAAATATATGTCTTTCAGCAGACACTAAAATTACTTGGTCCTCAACCAGGTCTCTTTGGCTTATCAACAGCCAAAATTTCACAGCAGATGTCTCTGCTATTTAAGACTTCTATTTGCCAAAGTGTTCTTCTGGCTTGGATCAAACCCTTGGGTGCTATGTGAGAAACTTGCCAAAACTAAGGGGGCTTGTATGACATTTGGATCCCTCTGTCTTTTCCTCAGTTTTGATATTAGCTTGATCTTCCCTTCTGAAAAAGTCAGGGAAATTACAATAGAGTTAAACAATTAGAATAAACAATGTTCATCTGACATATTTACATATTGAATATATCTTCTCACAAGTTCAAAATTTCCGATAATCTAAATGTAATTATGTAGGAGAAGAAATTTGGAAGTAAACTTTTTCTGACTTCTGTTAAGCTATTAGATATCCAGTCACTAAATGTAGCAAAACACAAAGCAGCTGCTGTAATAACATCTCCAGGTTTTTTCTTTTTTGTTTTTTCTTTTTTGTTTTTTCTTTTTTGCTTTTCTTTTCTTTTTTTTCCCCTTTTAATTGGGCACTACTGCAAGACCTTTTCCTTCTACATTCTGTGCTAATTTTCCTTGCAAAATATTTCCACATCAATATCCTCCACACGGTAGCAAAGTGGTTGCAGGCCTGTGAAAAAGAAAATGTGGTTGATGCTGTATTTTACGGCTAATCCAAAGCTTACTGAGCTAGATGAGATTCTTTGCTTTGGCTTGTGTTGGTTTGGGGATTAGACTCTAAAGCAGTTCTTGAGAAATATCAAAAGCCTCTTTTAAATAAGAAAAGATAAACTGCAAGCCAAATAATTTGTTCAAAAGAAGGTGAGAGAGAAGGGCAAGGCAAAGATTACACTTGACTCTGTGCTGCCAACTGTGGAGAAATAATTCTATTCTTACTGTTGATTTATAAATAACTTCATCAACAGTCTGAAAAATCTACCAAAAGAAAGTATTCACAAGAAGCAAAGCCAAAAATGTGAAGAAATGTCATACCTTCTGAAGCAATAAACACAGTGAAGTCTTAAACATGATACTGTGGTTTTATAAATTCAGTCCTTTGAGCTCAGACTGCTTTTTGATAATCTCATGAAATTAGCAATTTTGGACACCTAAAAGCACTTAAAATCTCACAAGTATTTTTAGATCCGAATTTCTGTTGTGTACTTAATTTATCTCAACATTCCTTATAGAAAGCAACAATGGGATCCCACTATCTGTTCAAGTCATCTTGCTGATTGTGCTCTTCCTTTGCTTTATCTGGCCCTATTTTCCACGATCTGTTTCACATTAAGTAGGAGAACTCCTGCCTTTGGAACAGCCACTGAAGGACTTAGAAGTTCATTCCAGCAAAGAGTAACTCAAAAGCAGATTCCTGCATGTTAATGGACTCATTCTTTCTCTAAAAAAAAAAAAAAAAAAAGCATAGATTTTCTCATACCACATCAGACCAGCCATACCTTACCTTGTCTCTAACAGCAGGCAGCTAAGGGTGCATCTGAAAAAAACATAATAGGTAATCAGAGACACATGAACCCATTGAGAACTTTCCCCTGGCTCCCACCACCAAGGAGCTGACTTACATTTTAAAGCTTGAAAGCTTCATACTCTCAGCTCTGTGGCCTACAGTTCTCTAGGCTGATTATGTTTTTATTTTTAATGTATTTGTTCTCAGGTTTGTATAGTCACTTATTGCTGTAATACAAGAGGAAATAAATATAACATTTGGGTCTTCCAGAAGGTTTTGTGTGCTTTTCTTCAGTCTCACCTTATGTATCTGTGCTACCAGGAAACAAGTCCAATCTCTGATTCTTCCTTCACCAAAAGCAACATGAAGATATTTTCATCACCTAAAAAGTCTGAAGAAAACTCTTTAGACTCTTACAGCAGTGTCACATGTAACACATCATTTTATCATTGTGAGTGTTACACAAAATGTCATGACCAGAACTGAGAATAATATTCCAGTTCGGAAAATCTTATTTAGCTAAAAAGTGGCACTGTGATCTCTTCATTTCATAAACTCATTTTATTTCATACCAGGTTTGTCTGGCATAAGGCAAATGTTATTGTGAGTCAGTCCATTTCCCAGCTTGAATTTTCTCACTACTTTTGGAGGGTCTAGAATCTTGATTGATTTTGAATGATGTGTCTCACCACTTCATTATTCCATGATCTGAAAGGAAAAAAAAAAAAAAAAAAAAAAAGTAAAATCAGCAGTAGGATTCTTAAAGCACCATGCTGCTAATTATCATGTATCACTTTTATTCTCAGGAAAATAATGTTTCAATTATACCACGTATTAAAATTTTATAGTTTTTCCAAAGACATACTCCTTGGCAAAAGGAAGGCTATAATTCCTGCATGGGATTTAAAGGATAAGAAAAAAGGGGGGGAAAAAGAAATCTTCCAGCTCAATAAAATAATTCAGCCAGAGAAAACCATAGCTAATGTCAGGTTAGTATCAAAGCCTCCCTGTGCTATTTGTGCCTTGCCTCTCCTTGAGGCTACTTTTTACAAAGAGATGGTAAGCTCTGACCAGCAACCTGCCTCCCACTCTGTCTTTGTTTTTGAGCAGTGCTTCCTCTTCCTGCCTGTTGTAATAGCTCAGTGACAGACTCAAAATCATGAATATCATGTGGAGCAGGAACCTTTAATTTTCTGAGTAATTGCACTGAGAAGCAGAAGTGTAAATGGAGTGCAGGACATCTCACATGGCATCCCCTGCCCGCAACTCCTCTCTGTGTAACAATAACTACTGAGGCATCTCCATTCCAAAGAAAATAGCTACCTTTTCTTGAAACATGAATATTGATCAGTTTTACAGTCTTATACTTACCACAATAGATACAACGTCATTGCTGTAAACAAATTAATGCAAAAATTGTTTACTGAGGATTATTTGTACACCAAAAATTGTTGCAGAAAAGTTCACCTGTTTAGATTTACCAAGATTAAAGGCAAACCAACATTGAGGACATAGTGCACAGCAATATCAACCAGGATTTGTTGAGTCATCCCACCATATGACAAACTGCAGCCCCTTCTATTCCTAATCCAGGCTTGGAAGAAAACACAAGTGTCTCAAGAGGACAAAGGACACTGTGATATTTAGCTATGTAACTAGATATTTATTACATTAGTAAGTTCCAGATACCGGCTAAGAATATATATTTTACTTTATCTATTACTCTTGAGTATATGTTTTAAAGCATGTGTACCCGTGTATTCAGAAAAAATAAATTTACCTCACTTTAATTCAGCAATTAAGGTAGAGTTCATGGGGAAATTAAAGTTATCGTTATCAAGTGTTGATACTTGAAATTAGGAAAACAGTATTCAAAAACTATTAAAATTCCACCCAACACTAAATAGTGAATTCAGAGAACAATTTTTTTCATTCAGATCCATAGGAAAACGGGTCTTGCTGTCTTACAGGATTTTTCTTTAGTATAATCTATATTTAAAAGCTAGATAGAAAAAAAATGTGGTGAGGTCTAAATTGTAATATATATTTTGATTTGTTAAAATCAAAGTTTATTATTAAATCATGACAGAACAGTCATTTTGGTAGGTAGACTTCTTGGTTTTTTGTGAAAGAGAAGCTGACTTCATTTCCATGCTTGAAATGGCCACATTGGGCAGTTAAACTGCACATCAACCTAAATCTTGAACAAGCATTCACTTGTGCCCTGGCCAACTTCATTTCACCACAAATTACATTACTTTCTGACGAACGTTGCCAGAGCAAAACTAAAGTAACAGAAATGGGGATTATTTTAGCAGTACTGCCTTTACAATCAAAATTATTACAGGCTTAATAGTAGAGATTTATTTAGTATAAATTACTGCTTTTGATTTTATAGCAGAAGGGTCACACCTTGGATGATAAACTTTCTTTTAAAGAAAATTCTGCTTCTCAGAACCTGCATATGAAATAACTATAGATTTTTTATCTGACCTTTCTGACCCAATCATGGTTCTCATCATGCCAGAGTTGATGTAATGTCTGCTATCCTTATTTTCTTAGAAATACCTAAATGTTTGAAATTTTGTGGTTCTGAGTAAAAGCAAATTGAAATAAAGTACCTTTTATTTCAAAAGTTCTCATGCTGACATAGTAAAGATTGCAGGGAAGTTATAGTTGTCCAAAATTTTTAACCAGGTACAATTAGCTCTATAAAAAGAGAGCCCTATCTCAAAACTGAACCATTACCCATTACCATTACCATGGGTAATGAAGTGAAGATTTTATTTTTTATGGATTATATATTTTATGCAGCAGATTGGATTATAGCAAAGACTTTGTTCAGCTTTAGCCTTTACTCTCATTTTTGTTCTCCAAAACTGAATTCCACAGCTGTCAAGAAAATACTGTTCATTAGGAAAGGTCTGAGGTAATGAATCCAGTGAAACGTGAAGTCCACATGGCACTGTACAGTGCTAGTTATGAATTTTAGCAGAGCTGAGCTCTCATTCCAACTCACATCCATCAAAAGTCATTGTACTGGGAGGAAGCCTGGATAAATACACATTTGTTGTTGTCTGAGACCACCAAGTCCCCAAATGCTGAACATGAGACACAGTCTATTGCCTCCCACCCCGAATTCTTTCCCCGGTGTCTGCATCTCCTCATCTGTGGTACGGTGCCTCCACCTCTCTCATGTTATAAGCATCTCAGAATAGTTTGGACTGGAATGTACAGTATCACCCAGTTCCAACTCCCCTGCATTGGCAAGGACACCTGCATGCTCAAAGTCACGTGCAACCTGGTCTTGAACACTCAGGGAGGGGCCATCCATAACTCCCCTGGGCAACCTGTGACAGTGTCTCACCACCCTCACACTAAGGAATTTCTTTCTAATGTTTAAGCTAAATCTACCCTCTTCCAGTTTAAAGCCATTACCCTTTGTCCTGTCACTACATGCTCTTATAAAGAGTCCCTCCCCCCAGCCTTCCTGCAGACCACTTCAGGTACTGGATAGCTCAACCCCAATCTCTCAGCCTGCCTTTATAGGAGAGGTGTTCCAGCCCTATGATCATTTTTGTGGCCCTCCTTCTCCTGACCTTCCCATCTGTGTGCCAGAACACATTGTGGCCACGACCACAGCAGCCTGAGTGCTTGAGGGCTGCATTTGACAGTCCCCAAAATATTTGTCTCATGTGTTAACACTTCAGAAGCTTAATGTGCCCACAGCTTTTCAGCGTGTGTGCAAAACTCAATGCCTTCAGCACTTAAACCAAGACGAGGCCTGCAGCATGCTACATTTCTGATGTGGGTGATGTTATTTTTAGAGAGATCAGAATATAAACTATGCACCTTAATAATAAACACTAATACTTGTTAAAGGGAATAGAAATGTTGGAATTCTGCTGTGTTTTTAACTGATCGTTTGGCTGGCTCTCTGCAGTTTAGTGGGTGATAGAAAATTGGAGCACACCAATGGCAAGGTAACAATTTCCTCTACAGCAATGGACTTCCATATGCCATCTTGATGTGGAGGGAATGGTATTTTGCAACCAAAATATTATCTGAAAAGCAAAAATTGCTGTGCAGATCTATCTTAGAAGTTAGGAAACTTACTGCTTTTCTGACTTTGTTCCAAATCTTGTGAAATATTCTTTGAAAAAAAGAACATAAAAGGCAAGAAGGAAACTATGTCCAAGATTCTGTAAAACTATTTGGTGTTAACATAGCATCAGCACATAGGGAAAGACCACAACTGAAATTTTGAACCCTACCTAATGAAATCTAAGTCCAATTCAAAATCCATATCTTTAAATATAGAGGGTCCAGAGAAGAGCCACGAGGATAGCAGACATTACATAGTCCTCATTAGAGGACTAAACTACCTGACATATGAGGAGAGCCTGAGACAACTGGGTTTGCTCAGCCTTGAGAAGAGAAGGTTTAGGGGAGACCTTATTACAATGTTCTAGTACTTAAAAGGGGACTAAAAAGAAGATGGAGACTCTATGTTTACAAGGAGTCACCTGGACAAGACAAAGGGTAATGGGCACAAGTCGCTCCTGGCAAGATTCTGACTGACCACAAGAGGAAAATTTTCACTAGGAGGACACTGGAATGATCTCCCAGGGGAAGTGGTGGATTCCCCCACTTTGGAAAGTTTTAAGTCTCAGCTCAGTGCTGAGACATCTGATATAAATAATAATAATGTTAGAAGGGTTGGATCAGATGATCCTTGTTTTCCCTTCCAACCTAACATTCTATGATTCCACAAAATACATCCATAGTCAAACTGGAATAATACAAACCCTTAAATTCTCCAGTCCTCTTCTGACACATTTTTCATTTTCTTTCTATTGTTTTGATTTAAATAATATGAAAGCAATAGGCTAAAATCTGAACTGTTTTTACAGAGAAATTTACATGTTCAAAAACACCACCACATTATTATGGAAATAGAAAAGTGAAAACATGCAGTAAGTCAAAAGAGGCAATTCACACAGGAAGAAAAAGAGGGCAGAAAATACCCCTGTAAATTTAATGCTCATAAAATAATATAAAGAAATGAGTAGGAGTTGAACAGCCATGATAGAAAAAAAGAATATAATTTTGAGGGCTAGAGATGAATTTAAAAAAGCCAACAGCCTCTGTGCAAAGAGAACAGTCTAATGGCTACTGAAATCTACGGACCAGAAAATTACCTACATGAACTATACATTGCTTTTTTTAGTAAATGAGGAAAAAAACTGAGCTATTGAAATAATCAGTAAAAAGGGATATATAACAGACTGCATATAAAATGTAAAAATTTGCAGAGGAAAATATTCAGTCTACCTGTTATTTTCTTGTCTATCTCACTATTATTTATCTGTAGATAAATCATATAGGCAGAATGGCAAACAGAGGAAAATCTTCACAAGTGGTAAGAGCAAGGTAATTCTGGAACACAAAAAGATAAGGTGGCAAATAATTCCCCCTCCAAAAAAAAAAAAAAAAAAAAAAAAAGGAAAAATAATCAAGGTATCTCCAGCCTGGATGAGTAAATGAGTGTGATTTTTTTGTTGTTTTTGGTTTATTAGAAGCATTATCTTTTGCCTATCTATATGTTCTAAACTTAAATAATGTCAACATCTAAGATTTGAATCTTTTGCCACTCAATTTTCAACAGCCATCAGAAAACTTTGTTTATGATATGCCTTACCTTGGATATTTTTTTTTCTTTGCTGTTTTTTACATTTTTATCCCATCAGCTACAAGGGCTTTTATATATGGAATCATAGAAACATTTAGATTGGAAAAGACCTTGAAGACCAAGTCTAAATATTAACCTAGCACTGCCAAGTCCAATACTAAATCATGTCCCTAAGCCTCAGACCTATATCTTTTAAATACCTCCAGAGATAATGACTCCACTGTTGGGGAAACAGTTCAGAAATATACAGGTTGTGAGCAATCCTGACTTACTTCAATTTAGGCCACATTGGGTTAATGGTTATTGAGGCCTAGTTAGAGGCTTTCTGAAAATGAGCTACTGGGAAAGAGATAACTTAATTGGCAACAGAAGAGGAAAATAATTATGTGAGAAGAATCTTTCCGTGAGAATGGAATGTGTAATTGGAATACAAAGCCACCTGCATGATAAGATGGTGTAAACAAGGCTTCTCTATATAAAGAGAGTGAAAGTTGTTAATAAACGATTTCATACAATCATATTGATGTGCACATGGAATCCTTAAGCCTCCGCAGACTGTTTTCCCACACTCCACCACTTCCTTGGACTGCCTGTTCCAGTTCCTGACAAACCTTTCAGTGAAGAAATTTTTCCTAATATCCAATGTGAATTTCCACTGCCACAATTTGATGCTGTTTCTTCTTGTTCTATTACTTGTTGCTTGAGAAAAGAGACCCACACCCTCCTTACTACTACCTTCTTTCAGGGATTTGTAGAGAGTGATAAGATCTCTCTTCAACCTTCCTTTCTACAGACTGGACAACTGCAGATACCTCAGCTGCTCATCATAAGATTTGCCTCCAGACCCTTCACCAGATTTGTTGCCCTTCTTTGGACACACTCCAGCACAAAAAATGAATACAGAATTTAAGGTGCAGTCTCAACAGTGCTGAGAACAGGGAAACTATTACCTCCCTAGTCCTGATGGCTATATTATTTCTGCTACAAAGCCAGAAAGCCAATGCCATCTCAGCACACTGCTGGCACATATTCATCTGTGTGTTGATCAACACTCCAAGTCCTTTTCCTCTGGGCAGCTTTCCAGCTACTCTTCCCCAAGACTTTAGCATTGTATGGGGTTGTTGTGACGCAAGTGCAGGACCTGGAACTTGGCCTTGTTGAACCTCACACAACTGGCCTGGGTCTATCTATCCAACCCATCCAGGTCCCTCTGCAGAGGCTTCCTATTCTCAGGTGGATCAACACACCTGCCACACTTGGTGTCACCTGCAAACTGAGAGTGCACTCTATCCCCTTGTCCAGATCATCGATGAAGACATTGCACAGAACTGGCCCCCACACTGACCCCAGGGGAACACTGCTTGTGACCTGCCACCACCTCAATTTAACTCCTTGTACCACAACTCTTTTGTCCCTGGTCAGCCACACAGCTTTTTACCCAGTGAAGACTACACCAGTCTAAGCCTTGAGCATCCAGTTTCTCCAGGACAATGTTCTGGGAACCAAGCAGGATGCTTGCTACCTGCCAGGAGAAGAAAATCCAGCCTCTTATAAGACATCTGCCAAGCATGCGCAGTTAACTTGTATTACAGAACAGCTCTTATATGACTTGTCTATAAAAATCAAACTGCAAGTGGGCAATCAGTTCAGCATTTTTGGTTGTGACAGGAATTGCAGGAAATGTACAGAATGCCTGCAAGGTGTTGAGTAACATATCCAAAGTGTTCTGTATTTGGCTTGCTCCACACACATAGTCAGTCTGCAGCTGCCTGGGGGACCAAGGCTATTTCTGAGAACAACCACCTTGGATGCTCAACTGTTTTTGGCCAAAGGCCCATATTCTAAGCCAGCATATGGGTTGAGCAAGAGGGAGACAAGAAATTCTTAAAAAAATTGGGTGCTGCATTTGGTTTGGTAAAAGTTACAAGGAAGGTAAATGATGAACCCTTTGATGAGATTTTTCTTGTTTCTTTTTATTTTTAGACACTTGTCCTCACACGAGTGAGTACATGGCCAGCCTCCTCTCCCATACATCACTCCTTGTGCCACCACAGCACTTCTCCCCACCTCCTTGTTACTCATAGTAAATGAGTACTTTGTGGATGCTTCATGATTTGTATATCTGCTCTTTTCACAGCAAAGGCTGTAGGCAGAGGCAGAGAGGCAGAAGAAAACCAGGCTTAGCTGCAGCTAAACAAAGAGGACTGAACAAAGCCCTGGAAAGTTCACAAACTTCAGATTGAAATGGGAGAAGTTGTTGTAAGGCAAGGATTACAACTCAGGGTGTGGGTGTGTCAAGACTTTAAGTGTGAGAAGCTGATTTTAAAGCAGGTTTGTAATCTCTGTGAGAGGGGGTTTTCTGAACCTTGCGAGCAAGTAGGGAAGAGGAAGGTGTTGAACTGAAAAAGTAGGTGTAGTGTCAGCAAAGAAAGTAATGACAAGTCAAAGGGCAGTGTTTCATATTAAAAAGCTACAGTCTGTGAAACCGAAGTACCTGACATGCAAAAGTGGTAGGGAATAGGGCAGAAAATATCTGAATTCAATGTTGGAAAGATGCATTAGGATTGAACAGGAAAGGGGTACATTGGAGTTTGAGAAGGAACAGAGTGTAAAGGTGAACGAGATCATAATAAAATAAAATTCAGTTACTCTCCTTGTTGAAGTTTGCTGCCTTTTATTGAAAAACCATATGCTTTGAAAATCAAGGGCTTTCCTGCTTTTAGATTGAGGACTAAAAAAATTCCAAAGCATATTTATTTAGCCATGATGTATCTGTGCCTCAGTCCTCTCTTCTCTGATCCAGCTTGACTGTATCACCCCATGATGTTCAACAGTGGCTCACCAGAAGGCTGATGAACCAATTAGGCTTCAAATGAAAGAGAAAGTAGAGTTCTTGAATAACTTTGCATTGGAAGAACAGAAGGAAAGCACCCTAGTGAGTTTTAAGAGATTCTAGATACTTATGTACTTGTGAACATTTTCATCTCCATGGACTCAGTGAATGTTTTCTTCAGTACTTTCAGACTCAGATGCTACTGATCCATGAGAGCACCATGCATCAAGCTCAAATTGATATTTCTACATGGACTTAAATTGCCTTCAGAGTCAGAAGACACACAAAACCAAAGAAATATCTTCCCATCTCATTTAGTTTCCCTCATTTCTGAATCAGTGTAATTTTGCCTTTCAGGAAAAGGAATTGAGAACAAGGATGTTACACGAAATACAGGAAACACCAGGTGAATGTAAAAATTATTCTGGGGTTTGCCAACAGTGATATGCTTCACCACTTGACTGATTGGTGTGTGTCCCATGTGGCTGAGTTTTGTAAATAGTCCATTAAATCCCACTGATGTGATCTTGTGTTGACATCACTGAAACAAATCAAATCCCATGGCAAGGCTGCAAAGGCCAGGACAAAATCAAAAGTAACCATATCTTAGACATAAATGCACTACTGAAACACATTGCTTAAGTTGTTTAAGTTTAGTTTCAGCTAAATCACCACAATATACACTTGCAAGAAAAGCAGCCTAAGATACCTTGCAAGTCACAATGAGGTGCAAAATTACATCTACTCAGGAAATTAAGAAAGCTAGCTCAGAAAAGGTGATTTTTCTGATTGAGTAGTATTAGTTGAGCACAATATCCTCAAGAGTGGCAGAATATAGGCTCAAAATCTGCCACAGTAGTACACTATAACAACAATTTAAAACTTTTAAACATTTTCTGGTCTTCATATTGGAAACATAGATTATTATTTTAGCTCTTAATTGTAAGAAATGCACAGATAAAAATTATACTTTTGTTGCTCCCTTAATCTATGAATATGTTCAACACTAGCAAAAATACATTAGTAGTAGTGATTTACAGGCTCAAATCTCAAGTGAAGACTCTCTTAATAGGACTGAATCTATAAAAACCTTTTGCACAGAAAAAAAGGTTCCACCAAACTACCTTAGATCTGACTCTGCAAAAGCCTGGCACATTGCAGTTACTATAGTTTTGCCAAAAGCACTATCAAAAACTGTAAATACTTCCAGTTCTTCTAAGTGACCTTTTTCAAGAATGTATCCAAAAGATCCTTCTAAAACCTTTATCACAGAATTTTTAAGTAACAACATACAGTTAAGTTCATGTTGCTCAATCTGCCAATTAAGAGATCCAAAGGTATTCATTATTTCAAAATTCCTATCAAAGGAATTAAAAAATACTAGATAGGGAGGAACTTCAGTGTCAATTGTGAATTATGAAATATAGGGACTGGTATTCTGTTGTGTTATCACAGACAAATAAGTGAGGACAAGAAATAAAAATAATAATTGGAATAGTTTTTGCCAATATTTCTCTCTTTTTGCAGTTCAATTCTTTGAAATTTATATTAGCTTATCCTTTCAAAACCACTCCCAACTACTATATAGGTATTTTTCTCTCCAGTTAAAATTAATTCATTCTGAGTGACATTTCAACAGCTCTTGAGCAGATGTTTTTAGTTTTAAATGGAGCCTGCAGACTCAACATTAATTTGCTGAATTTTTTTTCACCATAGAAGGAAATTTATCCTGTGTCTAATACATCACTCATTTTACCTTCAATCATATTACTGTTCTACAGTGTTTCTAGCCCTCTATCTAACAGTAGTCTCATACTTAGAAATCTCAGCGTTTAGTAACAATTCACTCTCACAAACCATATGAAAATTATTGCTTGTCTTTTTTTTTCCCCTCAACAGTGATAAAACTTTTGTGGCATCACTTTATCTGAATGAGGGACCAAAAACTTAGCATCAAATTTATTTAAATTTGAGTTTGCTTTAGAATAACTGATAGGGAGCTGTGCCATGATAAGCCACTAGAAGTTGTATTGTTTGCTGCATTAGGAATGAGACCTAATAATAGAACTACTGTGTCAACAAATGTCTCTTAAAAATGTTCCTGGAAAAGATGTTCATCCTTTTAATACAGTTACACCAACAGTATTTTCTTTATTTAATACTTTTCACTTGTAGTGAACCATTGCAAAACTTCTTGGAATTAACAATATTAATTAGTGGAAGTTTCTCTGAAATCTTGCTAGCCCTTCATGTATATCACAACTTCCTAATGACTCTGTTCATCAGTAAAAGAAGTGATTTCAGTGGAGTTGTTCATAAGAAAAAGGTGATATTTAGGTGACTGGTTTGAGCCTCTAACACAAAGACACACCTCCCATGTGGGTAGGCATGCTTGCTTTTCTATAACAACATACGTGTTTTTTAAGGAAGTATATCAAGGACAAGTTGCAGGTTAAATAGGGTTTTAGGCAGGGGTATCTTAAAACTTTTATGTTAATAAGGAAAGATCTCTTTTTCTTAAGAGTTGGCCAAAACTCAGCCAACTTTTTGTGCTTTCGTAAGAGTAGAAATGAAATTTTTGGAATTATTCAAGTCTTCTACTGTCCCTAATGAGGCTTTCAAATCCTTGATTTCAATTCTGAATGTTTTAATGAGCTGCTGAAAATCTGTTACTGTTTGTCTCTGTTTAGCTGCCTAACATTGAAAATCTGCTTCTACATGTGTATTTGCTGCTTCATGTTCTGTCATTTGTAAGGGAAAATAACTTAAAACTGTCCTTCACTCTGCAGCCCATCACTTTGTTACATAACACAGAGAATCACAGAATGTCAAGGGTTGAACGAGAGAGCCTCGTGTTTCTTCAGGGATTTCCCAAAAGTCTCCTGGTTTAAAGCTCCCACATTTCTCTGATTCTATGATGTTTGTTAGTCAGGCAGCTCCCGAGTCTCTAAAGCTCCTCAAGAATTCTCTGATCCCACAGGGCTTCCACACTTAGTCCACAATGAATCTAGGACCTTTCTTCAGTGATGACAGTTTGCTGCTTGCTAGTTTTCCTATGTAAAAAGAAAGAAACCAGAATAATTTCCTAATTTTTTAAAAAAAACTTGCTGTTCTTTTGAAAATTGCACAATTTTTATTTTTAGTTTGTATTTCAAACTTTAAGCAATACGGAATTGGAGTCTCTAGTTACTTTTAAATAGAATACTTTAAGTGGAATATTTCAGTACCTAATATATAAAGTCATTCAGGTCATTACCAAATCTGCTGCAAAAGTACTACTAAAAGAGATATATTTTGTAGTTCGTTCTTCCTATAGCCAAGAGTCTCATCTATTTCTTATATCCTTATTTTGCAGGGTCTTTGACAATTACATTTTCCTTTCCAGTTAAAAACTTTTGGTCTGTTTTTACAGCAGCAATAAACACTTGAGTTTACCAGTGCCAATTGTCAGAAAGACAATATGTCTTGAATTCGAGAACCGAGGAACAACAAACTTAGATCAAAGTCTGTAGACAGAACAGGCCCATTTCATCTCTGGTAAATAGCTATGATGAAATGAGATTTCCATTTTTGAGATTTATATGCTTGTAAAGTCAAGTGCAGTATTGTTGATCCCTACTTAATTGCTTTTGCAACTTCCTTTACTATGGGTCTTAAAGACTGCCAAAGACTGCCTCATCTTTTTAATAAAGAGGTTACAGTGTTGTTTCCAGGCAAATCTGTTCTGGAAATCTGCACCTTCTTTATTTGCTTTAATGTCACTCAGAGAATGAAAATGTATATAAATAAGTCATCCATGAAATTCCATGCATTGGTGTCATAACTCTGAGGCCTTTGAATAGTTGTATTTCAACAGTTCACAGCTCAGATGTCTGACTTGATTGAGCACAGATGTCTATGATATCGCTAAGTTCTTTGGAAGACAAGGGTATATTATTGCAGTATTAACATTGAATATGTTTCTGTTTAATGTGTGCTCCTAAAACCAAGTTCCTTGTGCCATGTGGGATGCTTTCTGCAGATAAGAACAAGCTAACACAGTTCTGCTAGAAGTTAAAGTCAGATTCATACCCAAAATCAACAAGTGAAATTGATATAACTAGGTATTTTTTGTGGTTGCTAATAGTTTATATGAATGCAAAAATAGATCAAATAAATTAATGGAAGAAGAACCTATTCAAGGCTGTTAACTGTAAAGCTCAGGAAATCCCTGATGGAGATGAAAGAATATGCTGCTGCTATTCATTCTCTGTTCATACTCTTTCTCTTGTACAGCTGCTATTATCATTTATATAAACAGGAAAAAGTAGATCATCTTGTGATCTGATTCTTTACTGCAGTGTATGTGATCTAACCTATATCTTGAAGAAAGCCATAGCAATTCACAGAAAATAATTTACTCATATCAGTAAATGAATGGACCTTGCAATCTCATGAAAATCACATAAGGTATCTCAGAGAGTGTAATATTCAATAGAATATTTGTAGTAAAAGACCTGTGGATTTCAGTGAACATTCAAGTGTGTGTAGATGATTATTAGCAATTAAAAAAATAAAAATTTCAAAATGTCACTAATAGAGAGATAACGTCAGTCAATGAAAGCATGCAAGTTGCAAATTCCAAAGTAATATTTCTTGCATTGGGTAGCCCCCTTAGTTCTTCATTATACATTTTGGTATATGAAAGTACTCTATTGACAGTATTCATAGCTGTCATACACAAATTTAATCTGTTGAAATTCCACTCTGTCCTCTGTCCTGCTCTGAAGGTATTTCAAAGGTTGCTTGTTCAACTCTATGAAAATTTCAAATGTCACTACAAAAATCAGAGCTCACTCTCTCCTGTTTTAAGTTGTCATAGCTCCTTATGTATCAGCATTCTTTGAATTAACAACAAAAACAGATCCAGAGTTTCCCATTGAGGTAACTAAGAAATAACTACTGAATTCTCTCTCCTTCTCCCTCTGCCACCATTACCTGAAAAGATTTAGACTTTATATTAGGGCAGCCATATTCATTACCACATCCTGTAACTGTAGTTTATATTAAATTTCTTCCTTATCCAAAGTCTGCTCCAGATTTTTGCCATAGTCTCCTTACATAAAGAGAGCACTGCAATACAATCAATCATTTATAACCCTTGCACAATCCAATGGTGTGGTTGTATGTTGTTTCAAAATACATCTCAAAAAACATACTTAACTCATAGTACACTCAAAGCTGATTTAAAATGTAACAGGTTAGGAATATATGGTAATGTACAAATACAACCATCATCAGATTGCTGTTCAGTGGAATCAAAGGTAATTAGCATCCAGAAGTTAATAATCCAGCTGCCATTTATTTATGTTAACCAACCTCTCAGTCTTCTAAATGCAACAGTCTTTGAAATCAGATGTTAAATGTGTCCTGAAACTTCTGCTAAAGAGTTCCTTAAAATGATATAATTCCATACCTAAGTGTTCATGAAAAGTAACAGTTCATTTCATCTTCTCCTGAGTCTGGAGATAAAAATTCTAGTGTTTAAAAACTAGGAGAGAAGAAAAAAGGGCCCAGAATCTCTCTTCTTTAGAACTGATGATATTCAAAGGAAAACCGTAACTGTTGAGGCTTGACTGGCATTTCATGAAGATTTCTTATTCAGGGGATGAAGAAAATTATAGATCTTTCTGGATTTTGTGTATTACTACTGTATCTATAAAATGAGTGTGTGATATTAATGTGCACCAGCATAATATATCTTGTTCAGATAGAAAATTGCTGTAAATGTCTTAGCTCATACTAGGGAGCAGAATACGTAGAGTTTGAAAACTGATTGCTAGTACATGCCAAAGATAAATAAGTTGTTACTACTGCTCCCCATGCACTACTAGCTCCCCAGCTGGAACATTCTGTCATCTTATCTTTGCTTTGTTGTAGAGAATACTATCTCAAATATATATATATTTTAAGTGCTTCTACTTCATGTCCAGCCTAGATGAGGAAACCAAGGACTCTGCACATACGCATGCAAACATCTTAATCAGATGGTGGCAATCTTTCTAAAAATGAAAAATAATATATATATGAAATTTCATCCTGATTTTTACTTCAAATCAGCTTTGAATTTTAATTCTAGCCAAAAGCTATATAATGATATTTACAAAATCATTCAACAGTGCTAAGGAAAATACAAGACAGTAAACTGAAACCACATTTCTGTTCCAGAAATATTTCAATATTGTATATTTATGAATCATAATAACAAAAGAGAGCTTGGTTCTTTCATTTCTTTTAATGTCTTAACACCACTTTATTCATAACCCTCAATATGAAATAAATTATATTCTTCATTGGTCCTTTTTCCTGAGATAAACACAAACAGATGGGTACATGTAAGTCAGGAAAAGAGATCAGGCCTATCAAACAGACTTTAAGAAGATGCAAGTTACATCTGTGCATTTGCAGAGGGCTGCAACTAACTTTAGCCTTTTTACCTACCCTCCAAGCCAAGCTCCAGGAGCCAGAGATCTCTCTGAGGAGTTGCATATAGCACAGAGGGGATAAATCACAATGAAAAGGAGCATGTTGCTTCCTTTTGAGAGGAAGCAGTATGCCTTACTCTTCTCCAGTTGAAGTTGAAAGAGATTAAACATTCCTTCTCTCCAAATACCATAATCAAATATACTAACACTTTAAAAAATAGATAGAAATCAAAAGATTCCCTCAGTCACACATATATGTAGCAGATATACTAGTCTATAGTAAATATCACAAATCTAGAGCTAACTATTCTTTCCCACACATTTTAATTCATGTTGGAAATTCAACAGTTAAAGGCTTTTTTTTTTTTTTTTGAGGTTTATAGCTCAAAGTAGAGCTTGCTTCTCTGATAAACACAGATGTTTTTCATAAACAAAGTTGCAGTAATTAAAATTTGAGTGCAGATCAGATTTTTCTACGAAGCTAAAAGCAATTCACAGTAATGGGTTGCATTCAAAAGTACTTCAGTGTACAGGACTGAGGCTGCAGTCCAGCAGCTGCTGTCAGTGCTTTCCCAGGCAGATGTTTGAGATCCACCACACAGGGCATGGGATATCTGAAACTGCTCCCTCCAGCAGGGCAAGCTGCAGTGATTGCTCATATGTGGCCTCTCAAGCTCTCTGCTTAGCTTAGACTTGGAAGACTTGCTCACCAATTCTGCTAAGTCTGATTACTTAGGCTTCTGTTTGAGATGCAAAGAAGTTTTTTGGGCTAAGAACTTAACTGGTTTTTGGTGTTTTTTTTTTCAAAATACACATTATCTAGAGAAAAGCCATTATTTCATCCTTCAAAGTTGTCTTGTTCACACCCTCAGAAAGACAGTTCTACAACATCATTGTTCCTGCTCATCCAGTCTCCCATTTTTCATGGAAAACAGATTCTGTCATCCACCTTGTGCCATAAATACAACTTTGTAGCTTAACTATCAATAGCTTAAGTAAACCTGCTCCAGAGGTCTGTTGGTAGGGACACCTCGGGCTTTATAATTCACCTACTCAATTACATACAGTAATCAAAGAAAATAGACCTGTCGTCTTCGCTAGGTTTCCAATTCTGTTCACTTTAAGCAATGCAAGAAACCAAGTATAACATTTACCACCTGCAATAACTTCCTTGCATCGTCATCTCACTTGCTTGAGCATGCTCTAGGTATAGGTGCAAATCCAATAAGGATCTTCTTTCTTCCATGCATCCTGCCTCTGGACTGCAGTTGTGTGGTGGGTTGGTTTTCAGGCCCACAGTGAACACTGTACCATTCTGTTCAGCTGTAATAGGGGTTAACAGTACATTCTCTGTTACCTTAAAACCTCTCAGCACAGGTTGTTTTTTAAGGAATTATTCCTGATCTGCCTTGGAAAGAGGACATTGGACCTCCAGGTCTGTGTATCACAGAATGTACAAAGCACAGGGAAAGTATCTAAATGTTTGTGCTGGCTCTGACTGGGATGCAGTTAACGTTCTTTAGAACACCCCACATGGTACTGTGTTTGGGATTTATGACCAAAAGAAATGTTGACACTGCAGCAGTGTTTTAGCTATTGCTGAGCAGTGCTCTCACAGTGTCAAAGCCTTCTCCATTTCCCATTCTAACCCACCAGTGTGTGGGCCAGGGGTAGATCAGAGGCTGGGGGGAGACACAACTGGAACAGCTGACCCACACTGGCCAAAGAGGAGTAACACACCATAGGACATGGTTCTTGGCAATAAAATTAGGGGGTGCAGTCCCCCAAGGTAGCGATTGCTCAGAGACTACCAGGGTATGGTCAGCTGATGGGAGAAGTGAGTAATGACTTAGAATTACCCAGGGGTTTTTTTTCTTTGTTTTCTTTCTGTTTCTCCACTCATTAAACCACCTTAATCTTGATTCATGCATTTTTCTTGCTTTTGCCCTTTCAATTCTCTTCTTTGTTCCACTGCAGAGGTGTAGTGAGCAAAAGGCTGGCTGGGAGCTTAGCTGCCACACATGGTCATCCCACCATAACTTAAAAAAAAAAAAAAACAACAAACTTCTCACCCCAAGTGCCTTTTTCCTGACAAATTTTGTGAGTTCTTTTGCTATCCATTTTCCTACCATGCTGTAAACGGTGCAAAAGTATTTTACTGCAAGTCTTCTGTTCTGTGGTAAATCAAAAACCTCTGATGTTGTTCTGATGCCTAAATCTACCAGGACATCAAGCTCCATCTGCATCTACTACATTTTTAAAAGTGCTCAAATTGTTTGCTCAACTTTCATAAAATGCACTCCCTCTCAGTAAGTTAACATCTAAGTGTATTGAGGACTTCCCCTTACACCATCAATTATATGTGTACAGTAGCCTATAATTTTCTCTTTTCTTTTGGAATAACTGTTTACAATTGCTGGCACTTTATCCATTATGCTACATAGCAACCCATCAAGTTCAATTATAAAATTATCAGTGGGCTGAAACCAGTTCTATAAGAAACTGTGTAATTATAAAAAATTATGTGTATGGAATATTTTCCATTAGATTGCATGAGAATTACAGACATAACATGCCTACAGTTCTCCAAATGTGCATTTGTTAAAGAAAAAAAACAACCCAACTAATTTCTAATACCCTAAGGTGCATTATTAATTTAAATAACTCAACTTACAGGCTGAGGCCAGTGATTCATCAGAGTAACAAAATCCCTGTTCTGGGTGTGTGCTCCATATGGTACAATAAGGCCATATACAGGAGAGGTGGCTTGGTCCTTTGCACAGATTAAAAGCTTGGGAAGCATTTTTTACTTCTTGTATGTATAGCTTGAAAAGCTGCTATCTCTCCCTGAAACTTTCAGTGGTGTCTAGAGCCTGACCTTTTACCAAGTAGATATATTTTTGCTTTTAGTAGAGCCATTCAAATATGTGTGGGCTTCCTTTACAGGGTGGCCAGATATTCAATTGACAGTGGATCTTTGCAATGCTTTATGGCTGTGCTTGAGGCAGCTGAAATAGCTAGAATTAGAGTGAGGTTAACAGTTTTGCACAAGAATAGCCAAAAGTAACCAAAAATCCAGATTTCTAAGCTACTGTTAGTGACACTATAAGGAAATTCCTCCAGGAGAATTGACTTTGTGACAAGAAGTTTCTTTAGTAATTTCAAGTCAGTTATAACAATGAGAAAGAAGCACTGGAACTCTCACAAGTGTCCCTGAAGGAAAATCTCCAAACAAGTTGAACTTTTCAACTGCAATTACTTAGAAATCTAATTCTGCCCAGATGGAAGATATATATACAAGTGCATCTTTTATTAATATTGTTTGCTGAGGTTTTGTGGTTTTTTTTCCCTGTGTAGTATTTAAAATTAATCATATTTTCCATAAAAGGTGTTTTAAACCCTACTGTCAATTAAAGACGTAGAGAAGAAGAGTTTAAAAAAAAAAAAAAAAAAGTACTCCCAGGATTTGCCAAATGGGGTCTTGTACAATCATGAAGAAATCAGATAGATCTGATTTGATAGACTCAGGAAAACGAAAAGCTTGGGAGGGCCTAAGTACTCCCAGAGGAGTCTGTTACAAGGTGCTTAGGATCAGATTTATTTAGCTAATCACTGATATGGTCTTGGGATCAGAGGGAAGATGGACAACATATAAGAGTACATCCAAAAGAAGTTTACAAGGAGATCCCAAATGAGAGGATGCTTGCAGTGGGTGGGTTGGAGGCCAGAGGGCCAGCCTTAGGCCTTGGCATTCTGTGGCAAACCCCAGTGAAATGAGGCTCCTTGATGCTGCCTTTGGAACAGCACATGGCTCTGTTTATTAACTGTGCCCATAATGCAAAGGTTAATGTATGGAAGAGTTTCCTAGAGGCAGAAACAAGTTCTAAACATGGACCCATTTCAAAGGAACTGTGTATGTTAAAACATTGAGAAGTGGTCAAATGATACCTCAGGCAGAAGGGCCTGTGCTGCTCCAACAAAATGATGGAAAATAAGAATGGAATGGAAATGACCTTTTAGATATGAATCCCATAATTTTCTAGTTGTATAACACATGTAATTTGGATGTCAAGCTTTGGCTTTAAGTCTGTTTTGATCACTATGCCCATCTGGGTTTCATTAGATGAAACTGCTATATCACTTCAGCAACGTTTCTCTGCTTTCCTTCCTCCCTGTTGTCATGTGTCAGGCTCCTCATTGCTCTTTTCCTTTCCACAGTACCCATTTCATTGAACTCCAGTGCTTGCTTGCTTCCTCAGATGCTTTGCTGTCAGTGGAGCCATTTATGAACTTCTCACTTCAAGAGCCTGTTAATTGCTTGATACAATTTTAGAAAAAAACCTGACAGTTTAATTTCAGAACTGTTTTTGTTTCTACATTGTGAGTTTTTTAAAAGCAGTGTTCCCATACCTAATTACTCTTAGTTAAACAAGAGCAAAAGAAATTGATACAAGAACTGAATGCCATTTGCATATAAGAATGAGCCAAGACAAAACTTTTATAACACTACATTTTTAAAAATAGGGTTTAAATGAGCAAGATCTGAACCTAAGAAAAGGACGACTACAGAAATAAATTGTCAAAAATAACTCTTTCAAGTAAGCAAAAGAAAATATTTTCAAGTTTTAATCAATTCCCTTTCCCATGGAGATACTAATTACTACTGACCCTGGACCTGGGGATGCTGGTCAACAGCTGGCTGCATATGAGCCAGCAGTGTGCCCAGGTGGTTGAGAAGGCCAAGAGCATCCTGCTCTATATCAGGAATAATGTGGCCAGGTGAACTAGGGAAACGATTTTCCCCCTGTACTTGGCACTCGTAAGACTGGACCTCAAATACTGTCCTCAGTCCTGGGCCCCTCTCTACAAGAAGGACATTGAAGTGCTGGAGCATATCCAGAGAAGGGCAACCAAGCTGTGAAGGGTCTGGAACACAAGTCTTTTGAGGAGCAGCTGAAGGAGCTGGGTTGTTTATTCTGGGGAAAGGGAGACTGAGGGGAGATTTTGTCACTCTCTATAAACCCCTGTAAAGGGTTTGTTGAGAAATATGGGTCAGTCTCTTTTCACTAGTAGCTAGTAATAGACGAAGTGGTCTCAAGTTCTATCAGGGGAAGTTCATATTTGATATTAGGAAAAGTTTCATCAGTGAAAGACTTGTCAGGCAGCAGAACAGGCTGCCTAGGTCAGTGGTGGAGTCACCTTTAGTAGAGGTACTTAGAAGACATGTAGATGTGGTGCTGAGGGACATGGTTTAGTGGTGGAATAGGCAGTGCTAGATTAATGGTTGGACTCAATGGTCTTGAAGATCTTTTCCAACCTAAATGATTCTATGATTATATTCTATGTTTTATTTCAGGACAGCTTGACTGTAAGCACCCATATTTCTGATGTACTGTACTGACACAGGGGTTGCTCTAGTGCATATTTATCCAACTTATGAGTTCACACTCTTTGCTCACTTGAGCAGCTCATCTGGGTTTGAGTTATGAAGGTCTGTGTTTGATTAATAAATAGACTATTTTCAACTCCTCTAGGACAAAATAGAAAAGACTTTTGCACTATGATGATTCTGATGTTCTTATTTACAGTGTCTAAGAAAAACAAGCAAAGCAAACTATGGTACATCACAGATAAATGAAACAACATAAAATGTATATGTCTGCCATAAAATACTAGTATAGTTCCAGTATAGTGAAAATCAGAAGACTTTATTTCTGCTTCAGATTTTTGCTTTGGAGCTCTGCAAGATGGACTTGGAAGGTTCAAGTCAAATATTAGGATTAAAATTTTCATTCATATCAGTAAAGTGTACAGCATTAGAAGAGGATAGCAGCTGAGACTGATGAATCTCCCCAACTAAGTGATTTTCAAGATATGATTAGACAAAGCTATAGCTAGCTGCATGAATTGCTGGTGCTAGATTTGAGGTAGGTTGGATTAGGGGACATCCAAGATTTAATTCCTACCAAGTGTGCAGTTAATGGATTTCAGCAAGATCAGCTGCTCTTACTCAGATGCTTGTCAAAGAACTGCGGGCACATTTACAAGGTCTGATATCATACAACAGCTTACAATGATTTTCATGCAGATGTAATTTACAGTAATTATGTGCATTTGGTAGAACAATGTCCTTCCACAAAATCTTGATTGACCCCAGGTTTTTAATACCCGGTTCAGCTGATTAGATTCAAATGAGAACAATATTCTGGTTTGCCATGCAGTTAGTTGAACCACTATTCATGAATACTAATAGTAGCTATTCTCCACTCCTTTTAGTATTCTACTCAACTACCTGATTTGAATGAGATTTTTGAAGTCTTTGGTAATGGATCTAATTACAAATCCAAGTATACAACACACATATGGCTAAGACATCAACAACATCTGATTAGATCATTACTATGACTAGAGATCATAACAAGGCATTTCCAACCCAATTACAAGCAACTGCTCTAATACATCCCCAATCTAAATTATGGGATTTAAAATATAATTAATTCAAATTTTTTTAACAAAAGAGACGTAAAAAAATTAAATTGTGAAACTCATGATAACAGAGCTCTCTTTTGAAACACATGCTCACTTCCAGTTTCTTGTACAGTACAGATTCAGGAAGTTATTTTACGACTTAATTTTTCCCAACAGCTTTTGTTTTGAGGCTAAGTGGTACGGAGATCTGCAGTGCCCCACGCTCTGCTGATTGCAGCTCTGGTTCTCTAAAACTAATGGAGCCCAGATGGGGCCAAGAACAAATAAAATGAGCTGGGAGGGAGGGAAGGAACTGATTTATGGTCTTTCTCACTCACCTCCCCCTCCAAAATAAACAAACCTAAGAAGAGGCAAATCCACTCAGCTGCCAGAGAAATCTCCAGCCCACATGACACGTGTGCGCTGTTAGACATCTCAAAATGGAGCAAGTAAATGTGACCATCAGACATATTATTCCTGTCAGAGCAGGTTAATCTGTAGCTTCTGTAGCTGCTGCATCTTTCAGATGTGTTTGTACCTGAAAAGTCCAGTGTAGCAGAAGGACATCCTGATTGTGAACACCTGTCTGGTCATACGAACTATCTACATAAGTATCTTACTCTAGATAAATGATGGTTTACCATACAAATACGTAAAATAGATTGTGTGTCCCTTAAATTAATCCAGCCTAAAGGCTGGAATAAATTTTTCATTCATGTACAAAACTTTTTACATATAATCTTTACCCTTTTGACAACTGCTTTCTTAAAAAACAAACTAACAAAAAAACACAACAAAACCAAACAAACAAAAAGCCAAAACCAAAAAAACACATAAACAGAATTTCTTATTGGTAAATAAGACTCTTGTGTAAGTCACTTTGTTTAGGGTAAACTTTTTAATCTGACCTTTTTCACATTTGTTGCTAAGCGTAGCAGTTATCCAAGAACAATCTCATGCAGATAGAAATGTTTTATGAGGTGAAAACTCAGCAAAATTGTTTTAATACCTTTTCACCTACAAATTAGGATTTAGGATTAAGCAACATTTTTAAGTTGGGCAGAAAGTAAAGGCTAATGAACTGTCATGAGAATTATAAATGTACCTCCAACACCTTGTGATTAATCGTAATAAAATATAAAATATTGATCTTCAGTAATATTTCCAAGCTTTCTAAAAAGGGTTATGATTTGCAAATCAAATGCACACATTTTAAGCATTATCTAAGCCACAAAAAGGGGACTCTGGAAATGGTGTCATCAGCTCTGCTGTCTGCAAATCCAGCTGTACGTGGGAAATCAGATCTCTGATGTTGCTGAAGTTGGGCACGTGCCAAGGTGGCTCTGATTTTGCCTAAATAACGCCACACACCTCTCAGGCAGCAACAACTGCAAACCCTCAGCTCCAGACTGAAGCTGGAGTCCTAATTGTTTGGCAGAAGCCTCTGACATATTAGACAAGCAAGACATGAGTGCAAATTGAAATGTTGACTTCAATGTGCTGACAGCCTTGAAAAGTTTTTCATGCACAGTGTAATCTCATGTCATTTATCTATTTTTGTGTATTGTCTTGATGTTTTTTTTGGTCAACTGCTTAATTGACACACAAGGCTTTGAAACAAGCAAAAAGAACCAACCATGGCTTCATACAGTTTCTCTCAGGAAAATTAACTCCCTGATTAGCAAATGCAAGATTTTGGAGGAGTATGGTCCCTCACAGTCCAGCAAGTCTGTCTCTGAGTATTCCAAGAGCAAAGAAGAGGTATGAGGAAAAAGTCCTTTTTAAGCTTAATAAAAAAAAGCATGGGGTTTTTATCTTTGTTTTTTGGTTTTGTTTTTTTTTTTTTCCTCAGTCTTCACTGGCAAGGGCTCTGGCCACACTACCCAAGTTGTAGAAGGCAAGGGCAGGGAATGTGAGAAGGCTGATCCAGCCACTGTAAAAGAGCAGATTTGAGACCATCTGAAGAAAAGAAAAGTGCAAAAGTCCACGGGACCTGACTATATCCATCCATGACTCCCAAGGGAACTGCTGGATGATGCTGTAAAGCCCTTTCCGTCATGTTTGAAAAGTCATGGCAGCCTCATGAAGTTCCCACTGAATGGAAAAGGGGAAACGTAACCCCCATTTTCAAAAAGGGAAAGAAGAAAAACCTGGATAACTACAGCACAGTCTCACCTCTTTGTCCTGCAAGATCATGGAGCAGATACTCCTGAAGGTTCTGCTGAGGCACATGGAAAAGGTGAAGATGGTTGGTGACAACCATGTTGTCACCATGGCCAAATTGTTCCTGATAATTCTGATGGCCTTTTATGATGGTGTCGCAGCATTGATGGACAAGGGGAGAACATGTTAGATGAGGAGTTAGTCCATCTAACTGGACTTGTACAGAGCATTCAGCACTTTCCAGCATGACATCCTGGTCTTTAAATTGGAAAGATACAGATTCAATGAATGGACCACTCAGTGGATAAGAAATTGGCTGTATGGACACACTCACAGAGTTGTGGTGTCCGGATGGAGACCAGTAATGAATGGTGTTCCTCAAGAGTTGGTACTGGGAGTGGTTTAACATCTGTTTAACATCTTTCTTGGTGACATGGACAGTGGAACTGAGTACAGCCTCAGCACATTTGCTGACACAACCAAGCTGTGTGGTGTAGTCCTTGGTCCTTGAAAGTCTTGAGAAGTGGGTCCATGACAACTTTGTGAAGTTCAGCAAGGCCAAATGCAAGGTCCTGCACCTGGGTAAGGACAGCCTCTAGCATAATTACAGGTTGGGCAGAGAATGGATTGAGAAAAACCCTGAGAGAAAAGTCTTGAGGGTGCTGGTTAGTCAGATGCTTCATATGAGCTGGCAATGTGTGCTTGCAGCCCAGAAAGCCAACCATATACTGGGCTGCACCAAAAGAAACAAGGCCAGCAAGTCACAGATTCTGCCCCTCTGCGCTGGTGAGATCCCACCTGGTGTACTGTGTCCAGTTCTGGTGGCCCCAACAAAAGAAGCACGTGGAAGTTTTAGAGTGGGTTGAGTGACAAAGATGGTCAGAGGGCCAGAGCACCTCTCCTGTGATGGCAGAGTGAGGGAGTTGGGGTTGTTCAACCTGGAGAAAGTCTGGTGTAGAGGGAGGTGTCCCTGTTCATGCAGGTGGGTAGTAAATAGATGATCTTTAAGGTCCCTTCCCACACAAACCATTCTGGTATTTTCTGATTCTATGATTTCTCATTTTAAAAATAATTATCTGCTGTCTGAGAAGTTTTATGATAATGATCCAGGAGCAAAGAAACATATAAATATACCCATGGGATGCTCATATTGCACTACTGTAACTGTGGAACAATTCCATTGCAGAAAGAAAGGAACACCTGGTTTCCCCAAGAGTCTCTCAAGTTCCCCCAGATCATCCAATTGAGGGTAGAATCTTACATTGCTATATACATAAAACACCAGCAATTATTTTTGTAACTTAACTGTGAATTCTTGTCACTAAATTGGAATATGAAAACTTAGAGTTTATATTTCCCCACTTAGAAAAGAGGAAGATGCTCTTGAAACAAAGACAAAGCCTTATTGAAGGTAGGCCCTGCACCAATGTTTCCTACCTGAAGTGCTACTGACCTCACTAGGCTGAGGTGGCTGACAAGAAAAGTGGGACCTGAGACAGCAGCACATCCAGATGCTCTGCCTGCTGCAGAGCCTGAAGAATGGTAGGACTTATCCGGGAACTGAGGAGCAAAAGGGGTTGGTTGTGAAACTGGTAGGGAGGAGAAGGCCACAGCAGTGAGACCAGTGAGACCCACCTAAACTGGGAATCACTGTGTTTTAGCCGTAAGTGCTGATTGATTTAGAGGATAAGAAACAAACTAGTTAATAGCATATGTGCTATTACATCCTATAAAAGAACAGTGCATCACGTTGCATTTTTACTGACCTCTTGTCTCCTTTATGTGACAGAAAATCACTGCTGACCTCCAAATTCAAAACAGCGAAACACCAGGCTGACAAATTATTTGCACTGCAGGAGCACCAGGGGTTTCGATTCATGTCCCATTCTGTGGGGGGTTCTTTAATTATCTTCATTCTACACTGATTACTTTGCAAATGAAACCAGCTAGAGGGGCTCTGGCCCCTCTTTGCCCTTCTACATGGAAGGCCAGCAGCAGTTAGTCTTACATTCTATTTTGCCCTGAGCTGGTTCTGTTTGTGTCACAAACAGTATAATTAAGGATGAGTGACCGAGCACGGCACTGCTCATCATAACATATTCACACTCTGCAGACTATAAATCTGTTGATGCTCCTGAGTTCTGCATATGATTGCTGTGGAAGTGAAGAATGTCCACATAATTTCATTTGACATATAAACTGCATTGTGTGCTCCAAATCTGTCATCGCAGCTCTGAAATCCATCCTTGACACTAATTTGTACAAACAACAGGTCACTGGAGGAGGAAAATACATTTTTTTTCTGGAAAGCAGTGCAGTTTGGTTCTATTGGAGACAAATCTTTGAAGGGCACTTTGCCAGTCATTAAGTTGTGGCTGTCAGCTAGATCTGTTTCCCATGTAAATAAAACTCTCTCCAAAGTTTAGTTTTTCCTCCTGGAAGTGTTTTGTTTAAATACAAATGAATGCAAAGAGAGATCACATTTCATTAAAATGGAGAAGGAGAAGCCCATGGAGATGAACAGGAAGGAGGGCTGGCTTACAAGAATTTTGAAGTTTCAGAAAAACTTTTTAAAAGCGCCTAAAACTTGGCACTTTTTGTTTTTCTTTTAATAGACTTCTGGGGTAAAAATGCATTGCTTTTTTCATAGAATTCAGAAATTAAAAAACAGCAATAAAGCCAATGTGAAACCTGGATGCCTTACATATTTTTTTTTAAACATCAGCCCAAGCCATGATTTATTTCAGTAGAAACAGACCCCAGTGAAAATTAATGCTTTACATGTAGAATATAACAAAGAAAACACTGTACCTTAAATATTGTTTGAGGCACTGTATAATTCTGAGGATGCCAAGCATTCTCCACTCTCAACTGATTTCAAAACCTCCTGGCATTAGGCCCTAAGTATTTTTAAATGGGCCCTAAACTCTCCAATAATCTCATGTCCTTTTCTAAAGAAAACCCAACTTACTTAAAAACCAGTTTACTGCCAAGGATATCAAAAACTGAAAGAGTTCCTGTAAGAGTTTTTTCCAAAGTGGAAAGAAATGTCTTTTCTGTCACCCACATCAAGCTTCTGATGGGAAGTCACACAAATTTGACCATGAAAACAGTTGGAAAATCTGATTTCTATAATTCCAGTATCTTTAACTCAGACCCCAGGCACGCAAAGTGAGCTCATATAGTTAACACCTCAGCAATGACTCTGACCTAAAGGCTATTTTACTGTAATTATATAGTCATGCTGGACTGAAGACAGGCCAGATAATAAGCAAAATCTTGAATCCTTCTCCCTGATACACACACAGAATTTTTGTGGTCCAGATTAGCAAAACTTTGTCCTTATTATAATTTAAAAGTTGCCCCACCTATCTCTTTTAATTTTGCTCATGAATGGAAGTACTGTTTGACTGTGTTATATGAACAATTGTGTTTTAATTCTGAACTAAGGTCATCCTTCAGTATCTGTAAAGCTGGAATCTAGGTGAGACTGCCATACACAAAAAATAGCTTATTTTTGAAGGGCTGTGCCTGTTGATAGATTCTTGGGTGACTGGGATAACAACAGGCACAGGCACACAACTAGGTCAACAGAAATCCTAAATCTCTCACTCCTTGCAAACTGCGTGGGTTCTTCCTTGGTTTGTCACAAAACCTTCTGCTTTTCGTCATGCTCTCACACCACAAAGTCAATAAGAAAAAGGCTCGTAAAGCAGATGGTTTTGTTTCATCTTCAAAGACTCAAAAGGCTCTTTTTTGATAAGTTTCAAACCCCATTATGGGACACTGGACTCCTGCTGATGTGTCAGGTCTGCTTAGGTCAGACATGAAGGGACCATGCTTGACTTACAAAGCCAAGTAATAGTCATAGTAAAATCATTTGTTTATATTCATACTACTTGTTTAATCTGTTTATTTGTGTACAGTTCTGTAAATTGGATCATAGTTATCTGCAGTGAGCTGAATCCCAGTATCTTCCCTCTGCTTTCTAGTTTATTGCTTCCCCAGACAAATTCCTTTTTGACCTAATTTTTTACATAAGTGTCAGTCCAAGGATACTTAAAAAGCAGAAGGAAAATTACTTCAAAAAATCCCCAAGTACTGCATTCTTTTCCTGTATACAAGAAATTGTTAAGAGATGTTGTAAGTTGCTACTGCCTTTAGCAGCACTGGAGCCTGGGAGACCCTTTCCTAATGGGGGACCCCAGGTTTCAGCCCAGTCTGGGGGGTATGGATGCCACTTTAACCTTTGCACTTCCCCAGATACACACATGGACACACACACAGAGTCACAGGCACATTTTGCAGACCCCCCACAAATACCAGCACAACCCTTTGGCCCCCCTGGTGCTCCTGTCTGGGCTCAGGGGCTCTTGCTCACTGATGGGTCCAACATGGAGTTTGCTGTGATTGACACACACAAGCAGCCCACACCCCTCAGTTTGGAGAAGACACAGACAGGACCCCCCAGCAGCTAACACCAGGCACATGGGCATCTTCAGTCACTAGCATGGAACCCCTCACTCATCTCATTCACCTGGTCCTCCCATAACTGGTTTTTAGGACACACACCATTCCTGTTCCAGGGGCTATAGCCAAGGCTCCCATCCATCCCAGTTTGTGGCTCTGAGACCCCACAGGTCTGCTGACCCCACCACCCCAGGGAGCCTGCATCTTCATCTGCCTGGCCTCAAATACACTCACACCAGCCACTGGAACTTTATCCCTTCAGCACTCACACCCCCATGGGACAGCAAGTGCAGTGGTACAGGGAGAGCTACCACAGGTTTTGAGGAGAAGAATGGTCAGACTGGGGACATGAGGTGCAGAGCTGTGCCAGACAAGCCTGCTGGCTGGCCATGACTGCACACAGCCCCCCCTTCTCTTAGAATCATAGTACCACAGAATGGGTTGGAGATGATGCAGCCTTTAAAGATCACCCAGTCCAACTCCCCTGCAGTGACCAGGGACATCACCAACTAGATCAGGTTGCTCAGAGCCTGCTCCAACTAATCTTGAATGTTTCCAGGGGTGAAGCCTCTACCACCTCTCTGTGCAACTCTATCCTCCTCTTATCGCTTTACTAAACCCCAAACCAAATACAGTTTTACACTGTACCACTGACACCCCACCCATCCCAATTTTGCATCCTTATCAGTGGCAAAGCCTAAAATTTCTTGATAGCTCACCAGTTGGTGTGACCAGAGGTTTGTTTCTCCCCATTGTCTTTGTATCTTTGTTGTTTGTGTCTCTGTGTGATTTCTCTTTACCTGTTATTCCCTTGTTCATTGAAAAGGCTCTTGATCACATCACATTACTGAAGCAGGGACTCTTGTCTCATGCCCTTGAAGAAGGAACATGGTAGAAACTTCTGAGATATAGACTTCAACTGATGATTTGGAAAAGGGACCATCCCTGTCAACACTGTTGAGCTCTGAATATTAAGGGGCATGCAAAGGCAAATGGTTGGAAAATTTAGTTGGTGGGTTCTAGAAACTGAGATAAGACTTCAGACATAGTGAAGTTGTCCCACTTGTGCTCCATTCAGCTCTTTGTCATACAAAATATTTTGTGCTTCATTGTTTCATACAAGAAACGAGAAACCAGAAAACAGAGTTTCTGCATTTCCTATGACCAACTAGTACACAGGAAAAAAAGCCCAATACAATTTATCCCCCAACCTATATTTTCAAACTGGATCTCCACATACCATAATGGTGAAAAAGACAGGAAGGCCATGATCTTGGACTTTCTGTGGCTGTAAAGAAAAACAGCATTCCCCTAACGAAAAGAAAGGACTCTGTTCTTCTTCCCCCAGAATACATGCTTTATTAATTTCTGCATTCAGTTCTTAACAGTTTAAATGGTAAATAAGACTAGCATTATTGAACTCATCCAAGTAAATCAAAATCAGGTTTTCACTAACGTAAGCCATTAGGCCTTTAATTGTGGTGTCATATTAGTTATGCATTTGTTCATTACAGTGTTACTTTTGTAAGATCTCAATCATCAGTGTTTCATTGTGAAATATTAACCATGGATCCTCCCTGGGCTAAACACTCCGGACGTAAAGAAAAAGAGGTGAGCGTGCTGAAAATCAAGAAGGAAAAGATCTTTACCTCAGCCAGCTAAAGAATATCCTCATTTCTAATTTTAGAGATGTTACTTCTATATTAATCTAACAGTTAAGTTTTGAAAAATGAGCTTTGGAAAGGAAAATGTAACATATGCCTCAGACAAAAATCCGTCCAGTACTAGGAATACTGTGTGTTTCACTCATCAGAATAATGATGACAAAAAAACAACGCAGATTAATTCCTCTCAAATATGTTTGTTGAAATGTGGTCAAATAGGTAGTGACAGATATCTAATAGACTTCCCTTCCTACTTGCCCACTTTAGAACACTCTTACCCAAAGCAAACTTGTCATAAAATTGCTTGCTTCTCCTCTATTAAAGCATGCTGATGAGCAATGACACTTGAGAGCCGTCAGTAACAGAAACGATCTACCTCAAGGAATACTATTTCCACTTGTGAAAAACACAGTTTGTTATCAGATTTTCTGGTGTCAGTACTCTTGGCTAAAACTAAATTTTATAGTTTATTCTTGTTTTCCTTCCCTATAACATTCACCAAAAGAGTTTTTCCACTGCTGCTACTGCAAAACTATTTCCAAGTTACAGGCAACAAGCACATTCCTTATATATGACCCAGAGAGAGAAATGGAGAAGATTACTTTGAAATCCTAGAGACTTTTAATGAAAAATAAGCAAGTATCTTTTGCCAGACAACAAAAGACATGTTTCTATTCCAGCCACTAGCATAGTCAAAGCTCCAGGTTTTCTTGTAAGGACCAGACACAGGACCCTGGAACAGAATAATTAAAATTGTTAGAGAATTTACCAGCATGGTTCCCTGACCCTAAACTTCTGAGAATTAAAAAGAAAGTCGTGACAAATTTCCATCCAGTTGCTACAGAGCTGTTTTATGCTCGGGTTCAACAGAGCCACTTTATACTGAACAACAGCAGACCAAGCAGAAAAGCAGCAGCACACAATTCAGATGAAGTCACCTTATGCTCTATCTGTTCCTCTTTCTGACTGCCAGAGGCAGCTCCCTCTCTGATACTTATTCAGAGAAAGACCCAGAAGCTGAATAAGGCAGCTGAAGGTGTTTCTCCATGCAGACTGCTGCCTCAATTGTTTCTTTGAGGCAATTTGAGACATTATTTTATTTCTCCAACTCCCCCAAAAATTCTGCTTATAGGCAGTGGAACAGAGGGTTGAAAGCTGGAGGCCCAACAACCCATACTAAGCCTCTTAAGACCTGAAACCTCGTGACACAGCCATGCTCCCTCTTCTGTCCCTCTCTACCTTTAAGAAATTACTCTTGAAGGAAATTGGAGCTATGAAAGCTCTAAAATTTGCTTGTTTCAACAAGATGGATTTCAACTAAAATGTGTGAACCTTTCTCTTCTAATCTTCACTTAAAAAACTCAGCTAGCTGCACATTCTTTTCCATCTTTATTTCAACAGTAGGAGCTACTTGCCTTGCAAAAGTTTAACATAATCATTACAAAAATATACTCTAGATCATTTCCAGAACATATGTATTTCATTAGTGCCACATGTCCTTCTCATACCAGGTGAAGAATACACTCATGTCTTTCAGAGAAGAATTAGTGAAGAGAAATAAAAATTAATATACTATGCCAATTACTGGAAAGACAAAAACCACAATGTTGCAAGGGGCTCTAGTATAAATTAGCTGTGGGAATATTCAATATGCTGCTTCTAGGAAAAATTTTTTTGCAAACGGGCTTTGCAAATTAAATTAAGCCTTAGGATACATGGCTAACATTGTATATAATAACTCCCTTTTTCTGGCAATAAGTGAGAAAAAAAATCCAGAGTCTTTCATATTACCTTAATTTAGGTCAACTGACTCATCATAAAAAAGGTAAGTGTTCACAAACTTACAATTACTTTATTTAATCCTCCCAGTTCTCCGTTTCAACCTGACTTTTCATTTCCCTCTAATCTATATATATTTGTATATTCTTTCTTCCTCCTTAATAAGGAAATAAGAAAGAAATAAAGAAATTTCCAAGCAATTTGCTGGGCATGACAAAACCACAAAATATAGTTCCTAGTCCAAAATCCTTGCAATTAACAAAAGTTTATATAATATTAATCCATTATATTGCATTAGTTTGCTCTGCTCTGAAGAAAAAAAACAACATACTGACAGAGTAATTTGAAATTATCTGAAGAAGGTAGGAAGGAAGAATAAGAAACAAATTATTTTCTTCATTACCAGATAATAATCTCTTTCTTGGATGTGAACTTTGTAAAAAATTCCAGTGTGAAAGATAGAAGCTTGCTGATAGTGTAAACTAATTTTAAAATAACACATGCTGAACTCAAACTGTATCATCTAGTTCCAAGCCCCTGGATGCACAGGGACATCTCCCCCTCGGCCAGGGTGTTTGCAGCTCTATTCATCCTGGTCTTGAACATGTCCAAGGAGAGGGTAGCCACAGTCCATGGGCAACCTGTTCCAGTGTCTAATTGCCCTCGTAGTGAAGAATTTCTTCCTAATGTTGTCACATAAAATGCTATGAGGCTGCAAGGTGTCTGTGCCCTCCCCTTGAGTCATGAGGTTCAGACTGGATCTGCTTGCTTCCTAAGGTCCTCAGAGAGGAGTCTACATGCACCTGGATTCAATCCTGGTCCCAGGTTTAGTCAATGGTTTACATCTAAAGGATCATATGTGTGCAGCCATCTGTCAGTGTGTGCCTGCTCAGAGCCCCAGAGGATTTACATCAAGGAAGCTGCACAAAATTGAAGAGACAGAGAATTTATTAAGGTGACAGATATAATTACTTAAGAATTGTCATTGATAAATTAACCGACTGTGTTAGCAGTATGTGTTTCAAAGATAGCTAAATAATTACTTAAACTATGGTAACAATTCACCTGGGTACCATCTGCAAAGTAGTGGAGGTGTAACTTCTTATCCAGGAGGCCCTGTCTGGGTAGGAGAAAGGTTGAGGCTCATCAACCTATCCAGAAATATTTGGGATTATCTTCCTTTAAAAAGAAAGGAGTCTAGAGGTTATTTTATACTTTTTTATAAGCTGGGACTGGGTCATATCTTGCATGCTGATTGGCTCCTAGCAGGTGAATGGTGCTATTAATGAAGAGAAAGGGGAAGAAATTAGAACCAACACTTGCTGCAGGTGTGTGCTCCTTCTCAGGCTCTTGACACAATTCTGGCTGTCAGTCTTTGCCTATGGCTGTTGTTGGCATAACTGTCTGGCTCCAGGACTTTCTTCCTATCCCAGTAGTCTTGTGAATTACCCTGGCTGCAAAAACTTCCAGACTGCTAGATTGTAAGAAACTGCCAATATCTCGACTGAGTCTTGGCTTAGATAAGTGAGGTGTTCATTCTCTGCTCCAGCTTATTGCCAGGAAGTGATAATTGCAGCAACTTTACTATCCCGAATTTGATACAAGATAAGGACACCAAATTAGACCACTCTGTTCAACTTTCCCACAAATATCTAGCCTAAATCTACCCTCTTCCGGTTTAAAGCCATTACCCCTTCTCCTATCACTGCATACCCTTGTAAAAATTCCCTCCCCAGTTTTCCTGTAGGCCCCTTCAGGCACTGGAAGGCTGCTCCAAGGTCTCCATGGAGCTTTCTCTTCTCCAGTTTGAACAGCCCCAACTCCCTCAGTCTGTCTTCATAGCAGAGGTGCTCCAGCCCTCTGATCATCTTCATGGCCTTCATCTGGCCAAGCTAATCTACTGAAAAAGCTAACCTCTAGACTGTTTGGAAATACAGGGATACTGGAAAGGAGGCAGAGGAACAGGTCAGCTCTATGTCCTGAGCATAAGCTGGAGTTTAATCATGCTTTTAGCTCCTGCTAACTGCAAGCAGCTGCAAGACCCTTTGGCAGTACTTATTTGAAAAAGGGACCTTAGTACTACAGCACCAGCAACAGAGCTTCATGATTGAAACAGGAATAGTAACATTTTCAATAGTCACAAAAGAGACAAGTGCAAAAAGGATGGGAAGCTTGGTGGGGAGCAAAACCCACCCTTTTTGGGCATAAAGGGATAAAATTCTGCTTGCAAAATCTTCACTCTTGCAAGATCTTCAATCTTCTTTGTACCTATTTTTCCCCAACTCTTTCTTAAATGTAGAGACAGTAAGAAAAAGTAACCTAAAGACTAGCTGTACAGTCGATTTGTTATGACACTGTCTTAACTCTGTTAACTCCTTCTGTCCAGCAAAACCAATAGCTTCTGGTATGATCAATAAACAGGCTTATTTGGCATGTAAAGTGTTTTTAATGTATTTTGAGCTCAGTTTTTTGAGGTAATGGAATCTGGTTTTCCCAGAGAGCTGGACTGGGATCTGATCCAACACATTCAGATTCATTAGGAGTGATTCTGTATCCCAAGGTAACTCTTTGGAAGAATACAAATACATCTGGATTTCACATAGATTGTAATGCAAAGCTGCAAAAGGAAATGCTAAAGTAACTGTTTCATTGCTAATGCAATAGACCCAAAACTTTACCAAAGTCAAATAGAGTCTAATGCAACTTGGGAAATTCAGGTAACAGTCAGACTATCCACAATATGTTACAGTGAAGACCTTATTACTCTTCTTTAAAATATTACTACAGGTCATGAGATAATAAGAACCATATAGCCTTTTCCAGACACAGCAACTGTGTAACTTTTATTTCAAAACAGCTTGAGATGCTGTCTCTCTCTCTTTTTTTTTTTTTTTAATTCTTTCCCCCTCCCCCACATTAAAACAGTGGAATAAAATGGGATGAAAAATTGCTATTTCTTATCCAGAATTGTTCTTTTCAAAGTTGTTCAAACAAGCAACAAAACACTTAGCAGCATCTCTGTGTTAAAAGACCATGCTGTGTAGCTATTTATGCAATACAAGCTTTTCAACTAATAATTCATGATTAATGCAAATCTATACATTTTCCCCATCAAAAATCAGAATTAAAATGTCTGTTACTCTTTAGTGCTATTTTGTATTCTGGAGTCTGTCTCCAAAGGATGCAGTTTAAAGTAATTTTCCTTTAAATTATCAGTAGTGAAATAGTCTTTTAATTCCTAACGTGGGGAGGGAAATCACTCATTGTATAGTATTTATTGGCATACATCTTTGGTGGTCAAAGTATTCAATTGCCTTGGAGAAGGGGTAACATGCCCCATTTTTAATTTGATGGATTGATACACAGTATAGAGTCCAGCAATGACAGCTGCTACACAGCTATGAGAGGCAAGGAGCCTGCCCAGAGTTGGCCACCTCACCGTCACCTCTGTCTTACAGGAGCAGGATTGATCTGGGCCTGTCAGAGGAAATACCTTTCCAGGAACCAGCAAAACCAGCATCCAGGCTCCCAGGGTTTGGCAGAAAATGTGCTGTAGCCCCTAGGCATTTATACACGTGTCAGTGTGTGAGGTGCACAAGGTCTGCAGGCATACACTCCTGGATTTTGGATCTTTTCCCTCCTAATAGGCAACACAACCTAATTCCTCAGCTTTATCTGGCCACAGTTCTACAGTGTAAGTGAATGGATAAAGAACAATACAGGATAATCAAGAAAAATACAAGCTAAACAATACAGCATAATCAAGAAAAACACGAGGTAAACACCTGTGATAAAGTTAGAAATTGCTTAGAAAAAGAACAATGATTCTCTTCAAAATGGCTGGAACCATTTATGAAAAATCACTTTTTTGGCTGTATACTTTTCACCTAGGATATTTAAGAAATGTCTCAGCTGAAACAGCAGAAACAGCTCATAGGGCATCATCCTCTTTCTGATCAACAGTCTTGAAACCTTTCAATTTTTAGATCAAAAGTCATCTTAAGGAGGCAGAGACTTAGTGCCATTCCTTCACACTGCAATTTTCAAGATGATTTTTCTGATTCACTCTCTCCCCTTTTCTCTGTAACACATCTGTATCAGGGACTGATGTCAGCTCTGCATCAGTTTCTACATTAGCTGGTTTTCTGCATCAGCAAAAGCTTCAATTGAGTTGGTTTGGGTCTCCTTTTACATGAGTACCAGTGAGCACAGGCATCATTTTATCACATCTTTTTTTGTTTGCATTAATCTGCAACATGTCAATAGGCAAAAGATATAACTGTTCATCTTTACAGTATTAGAAATTAATATTCTTACCATGCAAATATAGCAGGGTTTACTACCTGAATCCATAGTATTTAGTAAAGTGAAACATTTTTATTCTGCTTCTGTGCAGTTTGTATTCCACTATTTGCCATATTGGCTTGCCTATAGTGAAAAAGAGTCTCCTATTTTTCTCGTCCAGTTCGTTATCCATCAGTATTCCCAAGTTCTCTGATAGCAGGAATTGCCCCAACCTGTGTGCAGGACCTTGCACTTTGTACATTACATTTTGCCTTTTTTTCAGATGGGTCCGCTCCTCAATCCTATTAATGTCAGTCTCCTTTATTTTATTGCTTCTTGTCTGAGTTGTAGATACTTCACTGCTCATCACAAGCACAGCATTCACTGGGTACTCCTTAAGCAAAGCACAATAATGATTCCCCTCCCTCATCCCGTGCTCTATCTTCACTGGCATCAGACAATATTAAAACACATAAAGACGATCCATGAATGTATCAATTCTCAAAATGACAGTGTTTTTCTTTCAACTGTGATTTTTCCTCAGCCACAAGAGGTTACTAATTTGCTCCAATGAGCAACTGTAGACTTCATTAGGTAGCACACACTGTCCTCCAGCAATGGCCCCTCTGCAGGCAGGGGAGATTCCTCTTGCTTGGGTTGAGACTGATTCTCACTCACTCTCCAAGCCAAGGCACAGGCTTTCAGAACTCACTTTTTTCCCTCCAGCAATTCTTCTCCAGAGGCAACATTAGATTCCAAACAGAGGAAAGCCAACAGCAGGATGAGAGAGCATTTTCTACAAGGGAATCCTTTAGTTATTCTTCATACACTTCTGGAATAGAGGCCCTTGATTTACTTTGCTTTGGAGAGGCAAAGAAAAGAGGGAAAATCGTGCTTATGCTCCATGACTAAAAGCACGCTAAGAATTGCTAAGATGATTTTAAAGCCATGGGAAATACGGGAATCCGCAATTGACTGGGCATTGTTAGAGTTATCAAAACCCCTTTTTTTTCTTTCTTGCATGTTACACACATTTGATTCTAGTGTTACCCATTATTTCTATATTCTTCTAATGCTTAATGAAGTCAAGACTGGTGTAGAAATAATCGATTACAGAAATGTAAAAAAAAAAAATCAACAAACCCCCAGAGTACTGCATAGACACACTATCTGTAAGTACAAATAACTAATGTGAACTGTTTATCTAGTTATTTAATAACACAGGCTGTTTCTGCTTTCCTTAGACAATCAATCTTGATTATCATAAAATCAGGTCAATGGGCTTCCTTTTAAGAAGCGAGTTACAGCTGAGTTAATCCAGTTGTCATTCAAATATCCTTTTTTCTATTCGAAAAGATCCCAAAGCTATTTAGAAATTCTGTGGACGCAGAACAGTACTTCATCATCAATGCTTATCCTTCTAGGAATAAGGGCAGATAAGACCATCTTAAAACAGTTTAAGACTTTCAGCAAGACAGCTGAGGTTAGAGGAGAAACTGGGAGACAATGAAAGGAGTGCCATCGAGATTACCAGGATTATCTATCTGGGCTGATATGTGGTCCTGAGATATGGGCAGGGGGAAGGAGCCCTTGCTGACTGGGCAGTGACAGTCAGGGCAGTGGAGCACTCAGGGAAATGGAAACTAAAATCCAGCCTTTGTTTGATCGCATTCTGCCCACCCTATGCTCAGTACATTTTAGCAATTTTGACTCAGAGTTTGTGCAGCTCAACAGAAGTTTACAACCAGCCAAACTATTCATGATGAAGGAGCATATCCCTGCCAAAGGGCAGTGACATGCTGGGGAAGCCTTGTGCCTCTGAGGTGGGTGTGCAGCAGCCTAAAGCACAAGCAGGACAAGCTGGAGTTCATCAAGCCCCACCTAAGCAAACCTGCCCAAAGTCATGGCCTGAACTTGGGTAACTTAGCATTTAGCTGGGTTTTAGATACTTCTGAACAAATATATTTAAAAGACAAACCCATTTTACTGAGGCTCATGGTTTTAATTAGCACTACAAAAAGCAATTCTGTAACTGACAGGAGAATTGACAGAATAAGTTTGCAATCCTTAACAAGCCTTTTTCCCACGGAGCCCCAGGTCACTAAGGGAACACATCAGGAGTTGTATGTTGTAGTCCTGAAATCATAGTGTTTGGCACTGGTTTAGAAATGCCTCCTGCACATATAGGGATTTACTACTTGCAAGCATCACATTCCCCTGTACTGTAGTCATAAATGGATCAAGTCGTTCTTTTAATGGATACATCTATTCTACTGAAGCAACACCCCCTGTACTTCCATGTATACAGTACATGGGTTTGTATGGTGGAGTTAATGGGCCTGGCATGCACAAACTGTGCTTCTTTCATGTGAAATTAAACACAAAGATGAACTGCAGGACCACACCAAATGTACTTCAGCGGATCCAGCACTGAGTCTCTGGGACCTGCCTGAATTTAGCCTGAAGTAAAAAAAAAATAATCCCTCAATATGTTTTCAGGTTGTAGAACCAACTGCCTCAGGATGCATGATGTGTGTGCATTGGTCCCTGCTCCTTGGTAATGCACAAAAAGCCCGAGAGGCCTCAGAGTTGAGGGTTTGACTGAATTACTTTAACAAGGCAAAGATATTTTTCACACAGAAGCATGTAACATGACATATTTAAAATCTGTGTTTTCACACAGGGTATTGCAGATAGTGTGCAACTTTTCCTTCAATAAAATGGTTTTACCCTATGCTATATTCTGCTGCCTTGCAATCTCATACAATTATTTTTAATAATACAGTTCATGTCCTCTTGTTTCCCATTTTACATTTCTTTCTGCATTTTTCTTCTAACTCTTTCAGTGTTTCTCATAGTATTTCTAGAATTAAAACCAAGAAACTACCTAGCAATTACTATACTACTTTCATCAGTGAGGAAGCCTGTAAATTTTGGTAGATAACTTCCTAAAGAAAGTGAGATGAATGTTCCATAAACTTTTTGGCACCACATACTGGATAAGATGAGAGTTTAGGGTGACATAATACATTTTTCCATGTAAATGCAAGGAAAAAAAAACAAAAAACAAAAAACACAAAGGAATCTAGGTTTTATCCATGTTGTCACAAAGTCTGGTAAATACATTAGCTAAAGGCAGTGATTAATTCAGCACTCATGTCAATGAAATGTGCTGTCAAAGTCATTTTTAGTCTTAGGCCAAGTATAACTTCATCATCAGCTGCTGGTAACAAGTCACTTCTTAACTTCTGTAATTTCTCATCCATATGCTCACTAACATTTTAACTACTCTGCATTATCACAGTAATGCATCTTATAATAAAAATATATACGTGTTTTCATAGCATCTCCGGAACATTTTCCAGTGGCAAAGAGTTTCTCTTCAGGTATGATCTCACTACTAAACTATTCCTGACTTGCTGCCACATACATCCCTAGGTCATATATGTATTCTCATAATGGGTGAGCATAAATCCTATCATGAGGAGAGAAGTACAATATGTCTAATAGGGAGGAAAACACATCCCCTTGATGGGACTGAAGCAGGAAAAAACCTGCTGCTCAATTATTGCCTTCTATCCCCTGTCTATCATTTATCTTTGCTCTTTTTTTGTGTGTCATACAGGACAGACAAATGAAGTACAGTATTTTTAAATAAGTCATGTAGCATCAGCACTACAAGGAACAAAATTAAGCACACTATTTTCATGATACTTCAAAACCAGAGCTCAAAAAAAAGAGAACTAGTGTCAAAGAATATGAAACGTGAGACATTCCAGGTCTAACTTTCTTGAAAATAGAGAGAAGACAGTACACTGAAGTAAAGTTATTCTTGGAAGGCATAGAGGACTCATTTTTCTCCGTTAGCTTGCCTGAGAGACCAGTGACCACATCCCTCCACTTTGTGCCCATCATCAGTCTTCAAGAATCCTTGCAGAATGCATCTATTTGCTTGTCAAGCTGCAAAGATATTTTGAAAATATCAAATTCAGAAGGTTGCTATTCCAAAACTGTAGGACAGATCTTTGTGCACTTGGTTCCAGAAAGATTTCTAATGCAATGAAAGTGCTTGAATGTCAAGGACAACTTTGCAATTTAATGTTTCCCTTACTTTGCTACTAAGAACTCCACTGGAGGTTAAAATTTTCCTTGGAGAAAAATAAAACAAAACAAAACTAAAACCCAAACAAAACCAAACAAAAACCCAAACAAACAAAAAACAAAAAAACAAACCAAAAAAAGGAAAAAAAGAAAAAAGAAACATTAAAAACACACCCCAACCCAATGAAACAACACCAGGATCCAAGAGCTACAGCTCAATAATGTTACTAAATTGTAAAGCACCTGGCAAAACATTGCCTGGAATAGCAGAACCTGATGTGTGTATGTGAGAGAGAGAATTATTATTGTTTTCTCACCACGCCTTACTGCAAGACAATGTTCAAAGCAGTCAAACCTTTTATATGATTTCCCAGATAACTGGGTCACTGGCTGAGATTTCTGTGTAAAGGTGCTTCTAAAAGGGGAAGAACCAGCATATGTGAGCATTGCTGCTATAAACAGCATCAGCGTGGCAGAGGAATGGAAGTCTTGTTTTGAAACCAAGTAAAGCTTCTTTTGCCACATTAACAGCAAGCAGAGGTGCAAAAGCTCCTGATCTCTGGCAACTGAAATGTTCATTCAGTCAGGTGCTTAAAGAATCAGACATTAAAATATGCAAGCATCTAAATTTGAGGATTGTTTGGGGTCTCTATTAATAACCCACAAGATACTTGCAGTCATGTGAAATGGCTCAGACGTGTCAGAAGGACCATAATAGCTCACTGGCATCAGTCTGCATTTCTGTTTGTGCACTCAGATTGGCCTAAAGGAAATACTGCGTGAAACCTAAAGAAAGAAATTCTGGATAGACCCTGGAGGAAATCCAAAGAATTATTTTACCCACAGAAAGTTAGATTCCTAAATAAAGTCACAAAATCTGGGCAAAAATGGACTAGCATAAGAAATGGATTAGCACAAGGACTGTGGAGTCCCTTTGTACTATGTCTTTACAGCAGCACAATACATAAAGCTCTAACTGTGCTTGGATTTTATGTCTGTAGATGGCTGAAAGACAGAAAGGTTATGTCAATTTCTCTATTTATACATGCAAGTCTAGCACTGGCATGGAAAATAAATGGAGGATTTAGACTTATAACCCCTGCAAAAAAAATTGCATTCCACAAAAAGATCTTATTAAGCAAGCCCTAGGACCTCTGAATTTAGGTATTCAGCACTGCTGACTGCATCCTGTAAAATTTAAGGCAGAAGTGCCCTCTGTAAAGCCAGTGTACCCTGATCTTGAGTGGACCCTTAAAACTATGGCCAAAGTAGTCCAAAATAAATAGGTAATGTAAGAGATCTATAGTTCACATAAAGTCACACGTGTGCAGTTATGAGTCACTTAAAAGCAAAAATTCGCTATGATTTTTCTACACTAGATTATTAAAATTCATATAGTCATATAAAAGACAGACCAAGAACAAAATGAGAAATAAGTTTGAAATCACAACTGCAGATACTTGTACTGATCTGCTGAATGAATCATGGGGAAGAGGTGGATTTTATGAATGGAGAACAAAATATACACTGTTTTTAATAGTGAACATTTTGTATTGGCATAATTGTTTTTTCATATGCCCAAGAACAAGCCACACTGACTTGACTTAAGGAAGTACAATAACTTGGAAGAACAAAATGAAAGTTATTTCAGAAGAGCAGCTGTAGCTTTCAATTGCTCCCTGACTAGACAACACCTTACTTGTTATTTAGGCATTATTATAAGCCTGCCAAGGACAAATGGTCCAAGAAGGTAATTCCTTCTTTAAGGCCAGTTTGGCTTTTCTCCTGTACTGAATCATTGGGTTTTATTTTATAATGAAAGGAACTCCTGCAAAAGTTCTTTATATCACTGATTCCTGGTGTATGCTTCAGTCTAGACTGCCTTGGACGTCTACACAGAAGTGCTAGAACATGTTGTATAACAGACTTTTCAGAGTCACATAGAGCTTTATGTCAGTTAGGACCATTACATCATCTAATTTAACCTGCAAGACATACAAGACCTTACATTTCATCCACTCATTTCTGCATTAAGCCAAATAATCTATCTGGTTAAAACTTTTCTTCTGGATAGGCTTTCAGGCTTGAGCTGAACATGCTAAGAGATAAATCTGTGCCATCTTCAACAGTTATTTGCAATCTGGGGTTTAAAAATGGTGGCTATTTCCCATTAGCAGGTTTCTGTTCAAATTCTGTTGCCAGTAACTAGTATTTGTAAAATCTTTCACCATTAATATATTAGTGGCTCCAGTATTCATTATCTCCCTGTCCCTAAAGAAACCTGGATATTCATGAGGCATCATCTCTTGGTACATTCTTTAGTCAAATCTTTTTAGGCCTCCTACTGCAAATTGTGTTCTGCAATCCTAAAATTAATTTTGTACCCCTTCTACTATTTCAAAAGTCCTTCTGACAAGGTAGATACAGGAACAGCATTCTAGAACTCTACAACTTCTTCTTTGTCTGTATAAGCACAATGATCACATAATCCTCCCACTATACTATTTTTCTGGCAGTTCATGTCAAGCTAAAAGGGAACTATCATAGTACCTCTTCACAGCAACTTTCCAGAATGTATGCTCCCTACTTGATACATCTTACCTTTGGCAGTCCAACACGTGAATCATAGAATCTCAGAATAGTATGGGCTGGAAGGTACAATAAAGATCATCCAGCTCCAGCCCCCCTGCCATGGGCAGAGACACATCCCCCCGGACCAGGCTGCCCAAGGCCCCATCCAGCCTGGCATGGAATACTGCCACAGAGGGAGCATCCATAACTTCCCTGAGCAACCTGTGCCAGTGTCTCACCACCCTCACACTAAAGAATTTCTTTCTAATGTCTAAACCAAATCTATCCCCTTCCAGTTGAAAGCCATTACACCTTGTCCTGTCACTCAGTACTTTGGAAAAAAGTCTCTCCCCAGTTTTTCTGTAAGCCCCTTCAGGTACTGGAAGGTTTCTATAAGGTCTCCCCAGACCCTTTTCTTCTCCAAGCTGAACAATCTCAAGTCTCTCAACCTGTCATCATAGGAGAGGTGCTCCAGCCCTCTGCTCATCTTTGTGGCACTCCTCTGGACTTGCTTCAGCACCTCCGTGTCCTTCTTGTGTTGGGGGCACCAGAACTGGACACAGTACACCAGGTGGATCTCAACAGAGCAGAGTAGACGGGCAGAATCACCTCCTGTGATCTGCTGGCCATGGGTTTTTTTGATGCAGCCCAGGATACAGTTGGCTTTCTGGGCTGAAAGAGTACATTGCCAGTTTATGTTCAGCTTCTCATCACCCAAAACCCAACACCCCTTCTCAGAGCTGTTCTCAATCCATTCTCTACCCTGCCTGTAATTATGCTTTAGAGTTTCCCAAGCCAGGCAAAGGAACTTGTATTTTGCCTTGTTGAACTTCCTGAGGTTGGCATGAGCCCACCTCTCAAGCCTATCAAGAACTCTCTGGATGGCCTCCCTTCCCTCCATCATGTTGACCACACCACACAGCTTGTCAGCAAACTTGCTGTGGGTGCACTCAATTCCACTGACCATGTCTTCAACAAAGATATTACACAGCACTAGTTCCTGGACCAACCCTTATGGAATGCCACTCATCACTGGTCTCCATCTGGACTTCCAGATGTTTACTACAACTCCGCGAGTGTGGCCATCCAGCCAATTCCTCCTCCACTAAGTGGTCCATTAATCAAATCAATATCATTTCAAGATGTCATGTGGGACAGTTTTGAATGCTTTGCACAAGTCCAGGTAGGTGATGTCAGTTGTCCATCAGTGCTGTGACTCCATCATAAAAGGCTACCAAGTTTTTCAGGCAGAAATTGCCCTTGATGAACCATGTTTTTTGCCACCAACCACCTCCATCTTTTCACGTACCTTAGCAGAGTCTTCAGGAAGATCTGCTCCATGATCATGCCAGGCACAGAGGTAAGACTGACTAGCTTGTAGTTCCCTGGGTCTTTCTTTTTTCCCTTTTTGTAAATGGGTGTTACAATTCTCCTTTTCCATTCAGTGGTAACTTCTCTGCCTTTGTCAAAAGGACCCAGTTTACCAAGCAATCCAGTGTAGGACTGTTTTGTCTTGACAGCTACTTAGTCTTCTTCAGTCCTCAAATCAAATGTGTTCAGCAGTAATTTTTTGCTTCAGATCACATGGGCAAAGTCAATTGCACTAGATCTAAGGCAGATATTTACAAACACAAGACATGGAATAACATTTCCTTACTAACAACTGTTTTATTCATAATAGACCAGTTAGTCTACTCTTAACTCATTTTTTAATTAGAATTCATTCTATATTATATAAAGGTTTTCAAAGTCATAGGTATTTTGCAACCCTGCAATTACCATCACCTTCCAAACTAGTAATTGCAAAGGAAAACATCAGGTTTGTTTGACATGTGACATTATTGTAGCTACCCTAGGCTTGCTGAGGTCAGTCTTCCTGTGCATTTTAAACATCACTACCACAGCACCATTGTGCTGCTTTTTTGAAACTTCCCCAGTGTTACCAGTATTTATTTTAAAAGCATGACCTTAAGCCAAAGATCTTCACCACCTATTCTAGTATGTAGTCAATGTAGTTCAGTTCAAGACAGACATAAGCATGATGACTCTGCATAGTTACCTCATCCAGTTTGGGTAATAACTAGGCTGCTCACTTTGTAAAAAGGTCTTGGATTAGCCGTGCTTGAGAGCTGCTGGTCCTCTAGCATCACCCACAGTTTCTACACGTGCTCAGAAAAGGGCACTGCTACTACAGCTCACATGGATCATTTCACCAGCTGGAGCACAAAGGATTAAAGGATGTGTCTTCTAGAGGCCTGAGCCCACAAGAAGGATGAAGCCAAGAACATACCACTAATGAGGAATTGGTAATTGAAGCAAGGACTTATATGATCTCTCTGAGATGGGGGTCAGTCATTTGAAAGGCTCCTGTGGTGAACATGCACCCTTAACACACACAGCATAGAGTAAAAAGTCAGCTTTCCCTTCCTCCATCTCCTTATTCACAGACTGCAAGGAAGCCAAAAAGATTCTTGCCCCCTTTCCCAGGTAAACTCTGTGTCACGTTCCTTCGCTTCATTTCCAGCAGCATTAACACACCCTGTGCTGAGTGACTGCTTTCCTCTGGCTCTGCTTCAGGAACAGGGTTGGTGTCAGTGCAGTTGACTGGACCCAGCAGGTGGGAATAAACCTTTCCCCACACAACTGCTGCGGTAGGTGAAAGTCACCCTTTCTTCTCCAGATCACCTAAGCCAGAGCTCTAAGTGCCTGGGCTACAGGTAGTACCCCAGCTATAGGTGGTGCTCTGGCTATAGGTAGTGCTTCGCTGTCACGGTTTAGCACTGGCCCAGCAATAAAACTGAAAAACAGATCCTCTCTATTAATCCCCCTCCCTGATAAAGAAAGGAGAGAGAATAAGGGAGAGAGACTTATGGGTTGGAACCTAAACTACACAACTTTAATGAAACAGTAATGATAAAAAAGAAAAATTACAAAATATATACAATTTACAGGAAAATTGACACCACATTCCTCCCTTTTTCCTCCGATAACTTTCATGTCACCACCGAGGCTGCAGGGCAGCCCTGGGAAAGTCCAGGCTGGAATCCTGGGGTCAGCAGCAGTCGGGAGCTGGAGGCAGGAACACACAGATTGAGGCTGGCACGGATCAGGACCACAGGCAGAGGAATGGATGGAAGCAAAGAGGGACAGGCGAAGAAGCGGAAGCAGAAAGGGGTTTGACCCTTGTCATCCCTCAAATTTGTACTGAGTATGATGTGTATGGGATGGAATACTCTGTTTGGTCAATTTTGGCATCTATCTTGTCTTTTCCTCCCCAAAGGAGGGCTGCAGATGCGACCTTTTTACTCCTTTTCTCCTTCCAGAGGGTAAAATTTTACTCAGAGCTGAGCAGTGTCCTTGGCTCTGCACACCAGTCTCTGACTGTAACTATAAAAATCGAGTGTTATCAGTCCTAGAAGCAGACACTGTCTGAGAAACCTGCTGTTAATTTCAGCAAGTGCAGCTACTTACAAGAGACTTAGGTGAAAGCAAAAGTACAAGACAGAAAATCACCTTTATCCTGGCCCAAACCAGGACATTCACATACAGAGATCTGGGCTGTTAGACTTCCCCCTCCACCTCCTATCAGACAACCTGTGCCAAGAAGTGGGGAATAAACAGTGTTCAAGTCATTCATTCACCCTGGGCCCACGTCTGTTCCCATTTCATTTTTCTTTGCCCCAGCCTGAGCTGAAGTGAAGCTGTTGATGTGTATGGCAGCAGGCAATGAAAGGTGACTGGTTCAAGGAGGAATTCTGTAGAGCAGATGTTTTTTAAATAAAATGCTTTATTTTCATCTAATGCTTTTAGCAAACACTAAGGAGGTCAAAATTTGTTCTGAATATATAAAAATTCAGCTTTGAAAAAAAAATCATCTTCTGATGCTCTTTTCCTTTGCATATAATTTGGGGAAATCTTTCTCTACCTTTTAGTTACATGGGTTCTTCTAAAACAGGTTTCACTGGCTTATAACCTGTGGAGTCAGATAGCAATTAATAACTTGCTGAAAGAGGAAAATGTTGTTTTCTGAGCAGAAAACATTCTTCTCCTCAGAAGAAAATAAACCGATGAGAGAAAACAGGAAAGGAAAAAATATCTCCGGTGATTATATATTATTGAAAGCTAATAAAAATCTCTTGACAGCTTAATCATTGATACTTATTCTTGATTTTTAGACTAGGTTCTCATATAGACTGAGTTTTTCTGAAGTCCCTAAATCCCCTACAAAGCCTTATCAGAGAACCCTACTACAGATTCTGGGAAAGAGAAGCACAGTGCTGCAAAATAACAGTGATGATGACACATGCCCTACCATCAGGCATATCAATAATATAAACATATTATATATAAATATAAATAATTAAGTTATAATATACCCAGTACTATATATCAGAACTAGCACCCTCCAGGTTGTTGAATGCACAAAAACATGCATAGGCTGAAATCAGAAAACATTCATATTGAACAAACCCTGAGTCCAGGAATGTCACCTAAAACACTGTACATCATTTATATCTCTAAACAGTTACAGAATCATTTAGAAAGGATCTAAGCTGTGTGGAATAATTTTTTTTAACTTGTGATTGTTTTAGTAGACAAATTCTATTGGGTTTGTTAGAAAGATCTTGAGTGGCAAAGGATATACGTAAGCCTCCATTCTGTGCATTTTGTTTCTGCTGTATAAATCAAAAAGAAATTGTCTTAGAATTTAAATACACACTTTGTAACCTACATATGTCTTAATTCTAGTGCATAGTCCTTCAGATAAGTTTAACCAAGAAACTGAGTTTTAACTTGAAACTGCAGTGATATACTACTTACTCCACATATTATATTTTAATTATATCACCGGATGGTTACAAACCAGCCTACCTGTATTTTAAACACCTATTCCCAGATGATACATTCTTGCATATAGATAAGTTCTCTCAAAGGATTTTAAAACACACCAGAAAAACATCTATCATGATCACTGAGTTTGGGATTGCAAAGCAGAGATATTGAGAACAAGTGTCCATCAATAATCCCCCCAGCCTTATGGAAGCTGGTTTATTAAACACTCGTGTACTTTAAATAGTTCAGGCTACCTACTTTATAGCTAGGCTTCAACTTTCCAGCCTTACAGAGTACCTGGGATGAGTGTTGCAAACTTAACACTCAGGTTGAAGTGAACCCTGACACTTCAATACATTGGCTTCCAAGGAATCAAGTTAATTATGTGGTTGTGATTCACCTCTTGCCTGGGAGCTGTATTCTGTTGACTTTATTCCACCTGAACAACAGTGTTGAAAAGAACAATGGAGCTTCAGGATTCTAACAGAAACAAAGCTGTTATTTTTCTTGCAGATCAGGGTATTTTTACTTGCTGGCCAAGGGTGTATTTCTCTACCCTCTAGTGGTGAAAACACACTCTGAGCAGACAGCTTCAGGAAGCTTTAAAAACATTACCAAGATTTTAGCCAGAAGATATTTAGGAGTTTGGAAGTTCTTAAGGGAAAGATAAAATGACGTTTTCTGTTGAAACAGGATACCAAACCCACTAAAGGCATCAAAATGTAACAGAATTACACAAGTACCAAGGTATTCACATTAATAAATCCAGTCTGGAATGAGGTCCACAGTGAATGTGTACACAAGCAATAGAAAATGGGACATGACTCAAATAACTGGATGCTACTGGATGCTCTCACAGGGTATTTTAACTAGGAATCTTGGGTTTCAAGTGTAATACATATTCAACATATTGTTAGCAGAGGCAGAAAAGGTTGAGTTACTCAAGGAATGTCACTTCTAACCAGATCATCTGAGCATATGTTACGGTTCAATCCAGTAAATGGAAAAATGCAAACTAGATTTCTATATTAAAAAGCTTGTTTTCCCAAAGACTCTGTACAAGACTTTTGTCCATTCATCAGACTGAGGAGTACTAGTTGTGATGTACTGGGTTTACAGTACAGTTGTATTTATTATATATTATATATTTTGCATACTTTAGTTCCATAACCTTCTGGGTAACTTAAGCCAACCAACTGGGCTAACTAAAAAAACTGAAATGTACATGCTGTATAGTCATAATGTGTTAAAATACTTAATATGTAGAGAAGCACACAAATCATTTTATCATAACTACTTAACTCTTATTTTACCTTCTTCAGTTGTTCCCCTTTTACATAATTTCTGCCTTTGAGTTTATAGAATATTGCAGTAATACTTAAAAGTTTAGCTGATTGTTACTATCAGAGCCTAAATAATGAACAAGATGTCTTTCTTATTGTCTTCAGCATTTGGAAGATGTTGATACACTTTGGATCATACTTGCTTTGTTAATGAATACCAGAAATTTGCACATCTAATGCCTAGCACTGTTCGTATAGTCCTAACTACAGGAAATAGTTTGGCTATGGTAATTAGCCTTTCTTGAGGTACATTTTCCATACTTATTAACAAAATAGGTCTCTAGCACAACAAATATTCTCCTAATTACTGCATCTATTTTCGCTGTTAATATCCTGCTTTTAATTGTATGCATGCATAGATAGACAGACAGATAAATAGATAAATACATACACACTTTTCATACCCATATGTGCAATACTGAAATACATATTAAAAATACTTCATTCACATAAAGGTATGAGAAATGTAAATCAATGTAGAGTTATTAACCTGTAATTTTGCTAATGAAGAGTCTGTGAAGGACTGAAGTGATTAGTGATATCACTAATCCCATTTCTGCATTTCACAATGAGAGCAGACATCTGAGCAGGAATGACACGGGGGACTGCAGATGTAAGAGCTGAGTCTGAGGAAGTCAGAGTCACATTTCCAGGGTTCTTTATGTCTGCCAAAAAGAAGTTGAGCTTCAAACCACAGCACAAGTCACTTCCTTCTTAATAAGACCAGAAGAGAGCGGATGAAGGCAGAGAGACAAGAGAGAGATGTAATGCAGCCCCAATGCTGGCAGAGACAGAAGGACAGGACATGTCAGGACAGGTAGGAGGGTCAAGTCCCAGACATTTTAGGGAACACTGGGGCAGTCGATGAGTGAGCAGAGCAGGCTCCCTGAAACACCTGGGGGTGTCCTCACACAGGGGCATGTGGAGGAAGAGAGAACTGGAGAAAAGTCAAGTCAAGTGCTCTGGGGGTACATGAACATCCAGGTCTTCAGCGGTGAAGTGAGCATTTAGGATTAGCAAGGAGTCTGAAACAAGGGGGCTTGGGTCAGGGTGTGCTGTGGGGCTGCAGTGGAGCAGGGAGGGGGAAGGTTTGTGGGGCAAAGAAATCTAGAAATGAAGGAAGAGTTTGGAGCCTCTTTGGGTCCTTGATAAAAGTGGATGTAGATGTAGCCTATATTACTGATGGTCAAAAAGCTAGCCCCAGAGACAAACATTGGGTTTGGCAGCATAGCAGAAATCAAGTAGTTGGTATTGTTGAGCACTTATGGTTGGAGATTGGTTAAGTTACAAAACTAGAGGGGAAACTGTTGTTTTAATGCTTTGAAACTGGCCGGTGCCTGTAATACAAGATGGGAAGGAAGGAAGTCTGCAGTTTGTGGGAAAACTGATCCTCTTCATGGATAACCCAAGCTGGTAAATTATAGGATAAAACTAAAAATAAAGAGACTTTTAAATGAGTGATATGGTTAATAAATATGTGGCATGTAAAATGCAAAGAAATTTTACTTGTTTTCTGTATAAATATTGTGCCAAGTATTAGAGACCTGTTCATTTTAAAAATGAAAGAAGTGAACTCTTGTTCTGCTTCTGAAAATCTGCTTAATACAATGCCAGCTGTAAAGTCACTACTTAAATTTCTATTAAAAGGAAATGAAAGAGAATTCACCATTTAAAGATATTTCTTAATGATTTCACTAGATGTTAACTAACAAGGGGCAACACATAAACTGGAACATAAGTGGTTTTGTATAAATATTAGAAAGAATTTTTTTCACTCTGAGGGTGACAGGGCACTGGCACAGGCTGCTCAGGGAAGTTGTGGAGTCTCCATCCCTGGAGACATTCAAATCCCACCTGGATGTGTTCCTGTGTGACCTGCTGTAGGTGACCCTGCTCTGCCAGGGGGGTTGGACCTGATGATTTTTTGAAGTCCTTTCCAACCCGTAACTTTGATTCTATGATTTTATGATATGTAGAAAAGGACAAAAGATGAAACTTTTTAATTAGATTTGTGCTTATATTCTGTAGTGGTGACTTTCTTCAGTCTACACTAGTAGAATTTAATTTGCTGACCCTTAAAAAGGGGTCTTTACAGTACTTAATTACAAACCCCAAAAAGCCAAGAGGGAAGGAATTGATAGAAAAATTAGACATATTAAAATAAAATGTACACATGGGGAAAAAGAAGTTAAATATATAACTTTATAAATTGGTAGGCAATTGGCATAGAGAGAGCAAAATATAACACTCAGCATTTTTAAAAGACTACAGAGGCTATAACATTTGAATTCCTGATCACAGCATGTACAAGCAAAAATTCCAAGGTTATTTTGATATGTTTGTCTGCTCACCTCCCCCCAAGCCTACAGATGTTGAAGTGAGATGTTAAGACAAGATACAGCACATTCATGAGTGAAAAGCATGAGACCACATCCATTTTTGGAGCACATAAATGGCAAAATGGAATATGGTATCAGCCAATCAGTTCTGACTCCGAAACATTTTGTACACTCCCCCTGCAAAAAAAAAGCCCAAAACAAACAAAAACCACCACCTCAAAACACAAAGCCACCCAGCTTCTAGCATTTTAGTTTGTTTTAGCCATTTCTTTCCCAGAATACGCTGGCAAAATCTCATTTTACACCCTTAAGCAACATAGCTAAGCCAGCAGAAATCTGCAGTACAACCTTGGCTTAAGAATGCCAGTGATACAAAAACAGTTCCGGCCTTCTAATCCATACTTTAGTTGTCTGCAGACCATCACAGCAAATCTGTTTCTTTGTGACTTCATTTGGAATGTTCCCATCATTGATGTTCCATTCTCTGAGAGTACAAACAATATCCCTGTGATGATGTCTTCTTTCTGCAGTGCTGGAGCCATTTGTGTGCTGAACTGTTTTAATAGCAATGGATGATTCATGTGACTTTTGATTCTTAGTAATCAAGAGGATCTACTCTGAAGTCTATCCTCAGTTCTGGAAGACAAGTGTTCTTCTGTAACCTGGTAATAAAAAAAAAAACCTATTTAAAAGGACTTTGATTTAACAAGAACTATTTGTTATGCTCTTGTACTTTGAGGTCAATGTTCTCCTTTTTTTCTCCCCATTGTTTTTTTTCAATGGTGACAATTAAAATTAATAGGCTTGAAATCAAAATGTGTTGTGGCTTTTGAAATGCTAAACTCAGAAACCGAAGCTTGTGGCAGTTGCCAGAGAAATACTGAAGATAGATCTAAGCTGACTTGTGAACTCCAGCAGTAACAAGGAGCAACATGTATATAAATCTAGAGTGGTAATCATTAACAAAATGTACTCCAGAGTTTCTTTTTGACTTAGCTTTTGAGTCTGTTTGCAGGAAAACATTCTGTCCCCTGCAAGTCACATGCAATCTGTAGGCAACACTTGCTCTACAATATGGCTCCCAGCTTTTTAAGGAGTCTGATGACTTTTTAAGATTCCATACCTCTGTGCATGCTGGATTATAGATTTCACTTTCCAGTAAAAAATTTGATCTGAGTATGAAATACTTGAAGTTGTTTGATGTTTATTTTTCTGGAATTTTATGCAATGTTCAATTATTAATTCCCATTATTATTAACTGCCAATTAATAAGCAATAGAAACCAAAGGTTCTCATACCTCATCTTGAAAATCTTTAATAAAGCACATTAAGGTCAAAACCTTCCTGATTTGATACTAATCAGCTTAATAACAACACTGAAAATATGTGTGACCCTGTGAGTAAGTTATCCAGTCTTTACTTAGTTACACTGATGGGTTGTAACTTTTCACTACAATATCTTATGAATCATCATACTAGCAAAAATATTTTCTAAGTACTCATAGAAATTTTTCTAGGCAGTGTCTGCCAATGTGAATGCATTGGTCTTAGTATCAGAAAATAGCCAGAAACTAAATACTTGATATTTTTAACTATCTGCTGCAGCTAGAATAGCACTCTGCTTAGAATATAGCTCTTGGTATCTGCAAGAACAACTGCAGTGCTGATGAATTTGTAAAGCAGCAGAACAAGGCATCAGGTAATATCTCTGTATTTTTAAGCACTATCGTGTTTCATCCCAGCATCTGACAAATTTAAGCTATTTTAAAAAGGGCAGGGGTTTTAAGAACATGATAGATACATGCTTTGTTTCCACCAGCTATCAAAATAAAAAATCTGCTTTGTGTATTTTATAGCTTGCCAGAAAAAGCCACGGGTTTTGTTTGGTTGTGGGTTTTTGTTGGTTTGGTTTTTGTTTGGTTGGTTGGTTCTGTTTGTTTTTTCCAAATCTCTCCATTCTGTATTGATCTTATAACCTGTGAACACCTGGTTTGGGTTTTAATAATTTTGTATAAATTTTGTTCTAGTAGACTCAGCTACATAAAAACTAAATCTAAATCTATTTTGCTCTTCTTTCCCAGGAGGAAAAAACCAGAAATATTTTAAATAAGCTCTATACATTCTGGTATGTACATATGTATTGAAATGCATTAAGCTAACATTACCTTCTCTGAAGAAGACAGAAGAGAGGGCAAGAGATCACCTGCCTGTTATTAAGCGTTTCAGTTACAAGTGATGGTTCCCAAATGCAGTATCCACGCAGACTGCCATGGATGCTCACATAGCCTGCATTGCCTGAAGAGTTCCACAGCAGGAGAGATGATGAGTCCATAGGAGAGGCAGGTGTCCCTCTAAAACAGAAAACAGAGAAATGGACAGTGTGCTCCTGAGTGCATGACAACAACAACAAAAAACGAAGCTATGAAACTGTGACAAGAAAAAGTCCATGACCGAGAGCAGGAAAAGGGCACTGGGAGTCTGAATTAAGCATCCTCTTATGCAGGCAAGCACAAGAGGGAGAAGACTTTTAAGACCATTTCTTTTCCATTGGAGTACATCTATGGCAGTTCTTCCTGAGCTGGACAGTGTGCTCATGGCCCTTTTTACTTTTGACTAACTTATAACTAGTTATAAACTATTCTGAACAGAGCAACATCCATCTCTCTTGTAAAAATTGAGATTCATGAAAGAAAGACAGCAGAGAAGCTGTTTCTTCAGAAATTGAAACGCTCGCTGGTTTTTTTCTTGAGAAGTCAGATGGTATACAAATAATCTGAATAAGGACCATCAGCTTTCTAAATTTCAATCAATCTTAGGCAGAAATTGATCTACATGAATTATTGCTTTACCTCAGACCAGGGATGCACCTATGAAGTGATTCTCCCACTCTGCCTCTTTAACTGCACTTTGGCTAACACACACAGGGTAGTCCTGAAGTGCTTGAACCAAGTTCCTCTCCAGGTTCATAGAACTGGCTTACATGCTCCAAGACTGCAGGTAAGACTCAGCTACTGCTCAGGAGCATTCAGACCTTGAAGATCCAGTGTGAGTCAGCATTCAGTGAAATAGCACCATTTCATTTTAATTCAACAAGGGGAAGTGTAGAGTTTTGCATTTGGGGAAGAACAACATGATGGCCCAGTATAGGTTGGGGGCTGACCTGCTGGAGAGCAGTGTAGGTGAAAGAGACCTGGGGGTCCTGGTAGACAAGAGGATGACCATGAGCCAGCAATGTGCCCTTGTGGCCAAGAAGGCCAATGGCATCCTGGGGTGCATTAGAAAGGGTGTGGTTAGTAGGTCAAGAGAGGTTCTCCTCCCCCTCTATTCTGCATTGGTGAGGCCGCACCTGGAGTATTGTGTCCAGTTCTGGGCCCCTCAGTTCAAGAAGGACAGGGAAGTGCTTGAAAGAGTCCAGCACAGAGCTACTAAGATGATTAAGGGAGTGGAACATCTCCCTTATGAGGAAAGGCTGAGGGAGCTGGGTCTCTTTAGTTTGGAGAAAAGGAGACTGAGGGGTGACCTCAGCAATGTTTTCAAATATGTAAGGGGTGAGTGTCAGGGAGATGGAGTTAGGCTTTTCTCAGTGGTGACCAGTGATAGGACAAGGGGTAATGGGTGTAAATTGGAGCATAGGAGGTTCAAGTTGAATATCCGGAAAAATTTTTTTACTGTAAGGGTGACAGAGCCCTGGAACAGGCTGCCCAGGGGGGTCGTGGAGTCTCCTTCACTGGAGACATTCAAAACCCGCTTGGACACGTTCCTATGCGAGGTACTCTAGGTGGCCCTGCTCTGGCAGGGGGGGTTGGACTAGATGATCTTTCGAGGTCCCTTCCACCCCTATGATTCTATGATTCTAGGATTCTATGATTCATCATTACACAACGACTTTTTGAAAGGCAGATTGTGAATCAAATATTCTCTAAAGCATAACGAGATTTTAAAAAACAAACAGGTCGCTAGAGGGAGCCTCTTAATCATCATATCCTAGTACCAAACCACTGTTCACTCGGCCTACAGTGCTCAGATGTTGAGGTACTCCAATAGACTCAGTGAGTGCTGCTCCTTCTAGCACTCAGTTTAAAGAAAATGAGGGTAAAAGACAGGAATAGGAGAGGCTGTGCCAACATTCCACATTCATTCCACATTCTGAACACATAGAGATTATCTAAAGATTTGCTCACAGAAAAACCTGTAGAGCCAGTGAGTGCAGCAGCTGGGAACAGAATTATCTTTGCCGAGAACTTTTATAAATGTGATCTTTACACATCCTCAGTGAAAGAGCATCCACCTTTTCCTCCTTCAATGATCAAACACTAAAACAGGCACAAGTTGTCAGTATGAGAGGAAAGTCTTTAGACTGAATGCACTTCCCTCCTTCCTTTATCTTCATCACAGATTAGCTGTGCACATATGCTAATTCCAAGATGCTGGATTTCAAGGAGTGCTGCTTTGAGCAGGGAGCCGATCCAGCTCTCTCGGTGTTAGAAGGCAGCTACATACTAAACAATGGAGATGAACTCCTGCCGTGTAGCTGCAGACAGGCATTCAATTTTCTGCTCTACTCTAAACTTAGTAAATAACACAGCAGCTGTAGTTTGTGGTTTTCCATTACAAATGCTATAGAATTGGCAAGAAGTCCCAGAAAAACACAGGGAGAATAGGAAAGCTGTGGAGGAGATCCCAGCTGCAAGAGAGGCTCTGCCAAGGGCCCAGGGGGAAGTGGGACAGAAAAAACCAGCAGCTCAGAAGGTGCTTTCTTTTTAGAAAACATACAGCAGCAGAGGGCATCAGACAACAAGAAATCTTATGTTCATTAATGAATCCTGTAATGCTAAAAGCACAGTTAAGAGGAGTAAGAACTGGAAAGGTACAGACTGATGCTGTAAATAGGGTAAGGGAGCAGGCACTGAGAGAAAAAAACAAACAAACAAAATGCTTTTCCTCTGTGTGTTGGCTGTAACCACTACAATATGGAAATCTTGGGGTGGAAGAGAGAAGAGAAGAGAAGGGATCACCTATGGCCCTGCAGGTTGGCTCAGAGATCTTCAACTAGCACACCAACCTGAGCCCTGCAATTGGTAATGAATTCCCAACCCACAACAACATATCTCTTCTCTTTAAGATATGAAAACATAGCAAGTTCTGACAGTAAGGAAAAACTGTTGTTTGATGGCATCTCATGCTCTCTCAAAACTCCCAGTACAACAGGAATCAAACAAGAAAATTCAAAAAAGCAAGCATTAGACAGCATGCAGCCTTATTTTGTCCTTTTGAGTGACAACCAGGAAGCAGGCAGCACTCAGAAATGAAGCTGAATGACTCATTTTCAACAGAAGTACTTCAGGTCTCTTGCCAGCATTTCCTCCCCACACTCTATAACTATTTCTCAGTGCGTGTGCTGAGAGGACCTTCTCATCGCTGCAGGCACTCGGGACTAAGATGAAGTGAAGGTACTATCTCATTTCCTCTATCTACAGACAAAGAATTACTGCTTGATAAGCACAGCATTCTTCTGTTTTCCTTGGTGGAAGTGAGGAGAGTTTTATGGGAAACTGTTATTTATAATGTCTTTCACTGGAGTTTCTCAGACTTAAAGGAGGCCTTTTGAGAAACTGCTGCTGAGGCAGAAGGTGTTTTAGCCCCATTTCCTGGTGTTCTCCCGCCCAACCCTCATGCATGCAGGAATGTCACCGTGATGCAAAAGGCAGTGGGACGTGCAGCTTAAGGGATTCCAGGATAAGCCAGACCACCCAGCCGCTTCCAAGCTCCGGGATAACGTGTCCTTCCTGTGGCGAAGCGCGCATGGGCAGCTGGGGCAGATTTAGGAACCACCTTCAGAAACAGATGTGAGACCCCGTGCTGTAGCAGCAGCTGTTGTGCTGGAAAATTTGGAAGGTTTTCAAGTGGAAAGAAAATAAGCTCGCACTCCAGTCTGCCAGCTGCCTGATTTGAGTGCAACTTGACCAGGTATAGTATTCCTCCCTTCCTGTTTTGGAAACTTTTAATGGGCATTTGCAAATTATGTTTTTGTTACTGCTGCTGTAGATATGAGTACCTCAGGGAAGTTTTTAACAGTAATTTCTCTTTACAACAACATTACTCTCATACATGCCTGTGTACAAAGTGAGAGCAGTCAGCTGTGGGCATGTGTTATCATGAGTCTGTGTATTTATATCAAGTCTACAAAATAGGAATTTTTAGAAGATATTTTCACAGACTGAACAGTAGGAAATTCAGTGGAATTATCTGTAAGACCTTTCACTGAGTGCTGCCATACTGATGCCACAAATGGGTACTGTTTTTGTGAAATCTGAGTGTTCCTAAAATTAGGAGTATTTTCTCTTACACAAACTGGCATGAATTGTGATTTCAGTACGTTGTGATTATTTGATAGAAAAATAAAGACAGATCACTGAAGTTCAAACAGTAAAGGAAAATTGTTGCTAAAACATGATAGATATACAAGCTCCTGAATTATTAAAAGAGATCAAGAAAGGCAGAAAACCTAAAAATTTTTTTTGGGGGGGTGTTAAATAATAAGAGGGGGAATAATTTTGTTTTAAGCCAAATTCATTTCCGGTAGCAAACTGAGCAATGTGCTTGCAGCAAGGCTTAAGTGCCACTTTGGCAATAGTGTTCTCAGAGAGGTCCCCAAAAAGGCATCCTCCAAGCTGCCAGTGACAGAATAAAGTGGGCGCTTAATGCTGCACAGAGATGCAATGTCACTGGGGTCACGGGGACCTGGGGTTCCCCCCTGACTCCTCAGAAGAGGGAGGAACAGGTCAAGCTGCTTTCACTGTCCTTCCTGTTTCCACACAAGTGGCTAAAGTTCCTCTGCCTGGATTCCCATCACTTCTCACCAAGGGAATGGCTCGACTGGGATAATATCAGGCAGCGTGGTGACTGCGCTCTGTGTCACCTGCTGTTCTACAGACAGCTTCTGAGGAAGCTCAGGATTGAGCTTCAGCCTCTGATTTGGAGCAGTGTATTTCTAAAGGTAGTTAACGACAGCCAATTAAACAGTTAAATTTAAATATTTCCATCTTCCATTTATTTCAACTGTTTTGGAGGAACAGGGCATTTGTATTTAAAAGATGGATGAGGTGTCCTCCAGTATCTTTCCCACACCTATTTAGGGTGGAGCAAAGAACTCCAGCTGTAAAAAACCCAGGCTGTCTGCAGACAGCCATGATGTGTCAGCATTGGTGCTTGTATATAAGTGTGTAGAGATATTTGGATGCCAATTCCCTAAACACAGAAAATTAAATTTTCCCACTGGGGCCTTTAGTGTTGATGAATAAAATGTAAGAACTATGGATATTAACCAAGCTGCTAAATACTTTATTTCTGGAAAATGACATGTGAAAACAACGCAGTTTATAAAATTGAGATGCTTGGAATAGTTCAACCAGACGTGGGGTAAATTTGAAAGGAATCTATTTTTAAGGCTTTGAATAAGGGTCATTTGGCACTTGCTTCAAAGCCTTTATACAACTTGTCTTGTCTTGGCAGTGAAAGTGAGGAAACTTTGCAGAGACTTCTGCAGAGAGCGGGGAAGATTATCACACTCTGAAATCTGACTCATACAGAGAAGGAAAAGGCTCAGCTCAAACAACAGGAGGTCACAAATTCAGTGTCTTCTGAGGAAATGTCATCATTGGAAAAGGATGACTAGAAATTCTTCAACTAAAAATATCTCTTAAAAGCCTGGAAGAAAACTTGGCACAATATGTGAAGAAACAGCAGTTTGCTGCTGTCTCTTTTATTAGAGAAAAATAAATGATATTGATAATTGATAAATGATAAATGGATTTTTAGAAGATCTTCTCTTCCTTTCTGAACAGTATTTTTCATACAGCTGAGCCATGTAACAAGACAGTTAACTTACTATTTTAAGATAAACTTCTCTACACAAAGAGAAAAACACTTAGAAGTGAGAAAGTGTTAGCAATAAAAGTAACCTTAATGCCTTTACTTTTCTTCATTTAGGGTCTGATCTGAGCTGCACTGAAGTAAATAAAACAGAGAGAATGTTGATAGGCTTTGATTAAGTTTTTTTTTATCTGTTCTTATTTCAGTGACTACTAGGAAGATACATATATGACAAAGATCTCTCTCAGCTTTGCAGAATCTGAACACTAGCAAGGCAGAAATGATCTGGCAACTAAAAACTCATTGGTAAGGAAAAAGTTCATTAATCATTGTTATATCGTGTTTAGATCTAAAGCAAGCAAAGTTTAATAATGATATAAGACCATTATGAAAGAATACTCCAATGGGGTTTTGTTTAGTTAGTATTTTTTCTTGTTCTTAACTTTTTCACAACATCAAGGTCCCAGTCTGGGCAAGGATGATATTGGCTGAAGTTGATCACATTCTCCATTTCCCAGAGCAACTTCTAAAAAATATCCCAAGCCACCAAAGCAAAATAACTTGCACTTCACCTGTTAATTCCAAAGTGATGTTGTTCATAGGAAGTTTGGCATCAATCAGAAAAGGAGATTTTAAAGTTATGGTCCTAATGTTATCCTTTTCATGAAATCTCTTTGGGTCAATAATCAAAATTTAACACAGACTCTACATCTGGGCACAAAATTATCTGGTGTGCATCCAAGCTTACACAGAAGGGTATTTATCCACTTGCTGTGGGAGTGTTGAGTTGCCAGGTCATTGTCTTCTTTCCTTCTTCTGTGTTTCAGGACATCCCTGGTCACACTTCTGATTTTTGGTCTGCTTCTACAGCCACCGCTGACACAGCTCTCCGTCATCACACAGCCAAACATTGTCCTGTTCATGGCTGATGACCTTGGCATAGGGGATGTAGGTTGCTATGGGAATGACACCATCAGGTAAGGAAACTGAGCAAAACTGAACCAAGCTGGGGGGTTATTTAATGTATGACTGCAAACCTCGACCCATCATCAGCTATTTGAGCTCTCTTCAAGTTCATTTCCTGGAGAAATGAGAGGGTTTCCTACATTTGCCATTGAAGCTAAATGTAGAGCACTACCAAGATTATCTCATAGCCTAGAGGGCATTGTCAGAGCGAGCTCTGTTATTAGAAGCAGGGTGGGAATACATCAGTCATTCTTGTGGATTCCTTAATTGCCCGATTTTGAGACAAGCTATGCTCTTACACATACCTGAAGATAGAAATGTTGTCCCATCTTTCAACATATCAGACCTCATTATCTCATTTAATTTTACTTTGCTATGCCTTCTCTGTCTCACATCAAAATACAGCATAAATCACTGCAATGAGCTATATTGCTAGAAAACACTTCTTTCAGACCCAAGGACATAGAAATCGCCTACTCTTTGAAAATCATTCCACAGTGTTGTCTGCTGGCTTCCTACCAACTTGTCACTTCTTTAAACAAAACCAGATTTGGTATGATCACTCCTATCAACCAGTAAAGTTCTCAGAAATTAACCCTCATCAGGACCAGGCAGTCAGTTTCTGAGATGGCTGATGATCACAGGTAGCTGATGGGCCTCTGCATGGCTGGGCCTCCACTTCAGCAAAGCATCATCCCCAAGCCATGAGTTTTCTTGTCAAGAGCAGTGGGATACATTTCTGTGAAGACATTCATAGGACTTGGGAAACAAGAAGGAATGATTGGCTTGAAATGTATCCAGATAGTAATTGCTAATTAAAAAAAAAATATATATCAAGGGGGACACACATGACCCAAAAATAAAAAACAAAAGTATTTCCTCCTCACTTCAGAAAACTGAAATAAAATAAAAAATATATCCTGGCCATCTTCAAAAAGAATAAACTTCCCAAAACAAATATTTGTGTAATATTCCTCATCCTCACTCCCTTGGAGACTGTCTGAATGATATCTGACAGTGCTGGTTGCATTTTCAGGACCCCGAGCATTGATCGCCTGGCAAAGGAAGGAGTAAAACTCACCCAGCACATCTCTGCAGCTCCACTCTGCACCCCTAGCAGAGCAGCTTTCCTCACTGGGAGATATCCCCTCCGATCAGGTTTGTCTTGTTAAACCAAGCAGCCTTTAAACATTGTTTTATTCCTGAAGGGAAAAATGTCACATAATGGGCGTATAAGAAATCAGGGTGTGCAAAGAGAACTAATATCACAGACTTGTCGTTCCTCACTGAGACACACCAGGACACACTAGCTCTGTCTCGTACATGTGTGGTGGCATCTAGATTAATCCTCCTCAGATATCAGAAACAGCTCAGTCCTGCAGGGAGCAGAGTAGCTCTATGCAGATATGTGTCCATTCCCTCCTGTTGTGGTGCAGAATGAGTCATTTACAGGAAGACTTTGTTACCTGCATGTCAGAATTCATCCATCCTATGAAATAACAGTTTGACATCTATATTATTTGTCCCAGTTCTGTTTCTGAAGGAAAAATACTATCCTGTCAAACTGCGTCCCTGAGATGAAGAGCTGTGAAAAACAAGTAGCTCTACCTGTTTCTAACAGCAACTCTCTAATGCTTATTCTATTGCAAATGATCTGCAGTGCCTGCATTCCCAAGGCATTTTAAAGCTGATATGTCACCCTACTTTTATCATGACAGCTCATACAGGAAGATAGATAGCTTGGAAAGGTTCAGCAACATGTACAGGCTCTCTCCCACACAACAGCAGGGCTTGAGCCCTTCAAGGCTTCCACGACAGACTGTACTTCACATAGAGCTGTGTGATGGGATTATGCCAGCATGTAATGCTAAATGACAGGCTGTAAACCTGCAGGTGAGGAGAAGATTGCAGTGCTAAAGAGCTACTCAGGGTTTCAGAAGTCTAATACCAGCCATACAGCCATACCAGTGTGCTGGGACATCTTGTATTCCCAGGCAGCCTTTTACAAGCTGGAGTTTGAGGCTGACAGAGGGCTGAAGTCTCCCTACCCTTCTCCCTGCCCTCACAGTCACACTCAGTAAGTGTACTTCATACAGCCTGAATGCTGCTGTGAAATACAAAACTCCTATAAAATTGTACCATTCCCAATAAATAAAGGAATGCAAAATGCCTCAGTTTGAGAGACTGAGAAGAGTAGGTACTATACAATGAAGAGACTTAACTATTTTTTAATCTTTGGATATCCGGAGTCCTAGATTCCTTTACCCAAACAAACAGCATTAGGATAAAAATTTAGCACTATAATATCAATGAAACCAGGAAATAGGGAAGTGTTTTTCATACTTACCAGTTATGCTTACTAAGATTGTTTATTACTGTATTTTTTAGGGATGGATGCTATAAACGATTACCGTGTTCTTTTTTGGAATGGTGGCTCAGGAGGGCTTCCTCCCAATGAAACCACTTTTGCCAAAATACTGCAGCAGCAAGGCTACAGCACGGGACTCATAGGTATGGGGACACTCCTGAAGATGGCTTAGGATGTGTTTTCAACTGCATGTCTCACAGAAATGATTTGGTTTAGTTAGCAACAACTCATACAGCAGTTGTCATGTTTTTATTTCTTGATTGTAAAATATCTTTTAAGAAGAAATCCTGTCTTAAATCAGTCTTAAAAGAACAGGGGTCTGACAAAGAGAACAGTCTTTATCGTTGGCCTGCTTTGAAGCACAGCTGTGGTTATTAAAACATATAATGGTAAATATCTTAAGATTGCTTGAATACTATTCTACCACATACATGAACTAATTATTCTAATGGTATTTCATAAAAAAAACAAATAATGAGTGCCATTTAAATATGCATGATGACACTTTACACAGCTCAGAGCAGATTCAAAACAAAAGTGAAGAGCTGCTACTTCAAACAATAAAGCCAGTTCATAATATGGCAAGGTCTGCTCTTTTGAAAACAGAAACAAAGTAGTTACTTTTTCTTTCATTACAGTATCACTGTAGTTCACCAAGATTTCACAGAACCACAGGAAACAGAATCACAGAATTATTCTGGTTGGAAAAGACCATTAAGATAATCAAGTCCAAAAATAACCTAACTACCAAGTTCAGTTCCTAAACCACCTTCTCAAGCGCAACACATAATAGACCTCTTAAAGGCTTCAAGGGATGGTGACTCCACCACTTCCCTGGGTGGCCTATTCAGTGTTTAATTACCCTTTCAGTGAGTAAGTTTCTTCTAATATCTAATCTAAACCTTCTCTGGTAAAAATTGAGTCCATTTCCTCTTGTCCTGTTGCTTGTTACTTGGGACAAGAGACTGATCCCACCTTCCTACTTTCAGGTAATCGTAGAGACTGATAAAGTCTCCCCTCAACCTCCTTTTCTCCAGGCTAAACAATCCCAGTTGCCTCAGATGCTTTTCAAAAGACTTGTGCTCCAAACCCTTCACCAGCTTTGTTGTCCTCTAGACACTCCAGAACCTCAATGCCTTTCTTTTAGTGGGAGACTCAGAACTGAACACAGTATTTGAGTACACAGAGTACAACCACTTCCATTCTCCTGCTGGCCACACTTTTCCAAATACAAGCCAGAATGCCATTTGCCTTTTTGTCTACCTGGGCACACTGCTGGCTCATATTCAGCAGGCTGTCGATCAGCACTCCCCGGTGTTGATTTGGTCACAATCCATTTTCAAACAATTATTCCTCCTAGATAAAAAGCAAACACTCCCGAGCTAAATTTTCAGCTATTTTTTCCTACCTCACATGAACATCTAAATGTCAATATCTAAAATCTATGGCTGACACATAAAAATATTGTCTGCACAAATAATCTGAATTTACTAATAAAAGTGTCTGCAGGAATTGATTTGTGTTATTTCAGCTGAATAAATCTAAACTATACAGGACAATACTAAGCAAAGCCCTGTAAGCATTTTAATTTCTATATTACTGGATCTTCTCCTGCTAGTTTTATAGCAATATTATTTTAGCTGTTTTAAGCAGCCCATTAAAAAAACCATCTCTATTAGCCTAGTGCTTCAGCTTGGCTTCTGCATGTAATCACTAACAAAACAATTACACTGGTTTCCACTTTGCCAAAGGAATTGCCCCACAGGGAGATTGTGCAGCTATCTCCTAGAAGCTAGCTAGCAAAATGGGCTGGCATTTTCCCTGTGGGCAGCTCAGCTAAAATCACACTATAGACACCAAGAGCATCACTTAATTTAACCAGATTGACAAATTCTGATTAATTGCACTGTTGGGGATGATTGAAAGCACTGATAATAATTGACACACACACACACACACACAAAAAAAAAAAAAAAAACAAAACCAAAAACCCCACAAAAAACCAACCAAAAAAAAAAACCCCACCAACCAAACAACAAAGCCACTACATCAGAACAACTTTACATTCAGGTCATGAAGCCAGATACTGCAAACACCTACCCACATCATCACAGCTGAATGGTTTGTGATTGTTTTGCTCTGAGCACAAACAGTTTAATTGCAAAGTTAAATACTATTAATAACCTGCAGCTTGATGTGATAATGAGACATTTTTGGGGGGAAAAATCTGTTTTGTGGATTTTTTTGTAGTCAGGAAGCCAGTGTTGTGTAACATAGTTCCTCAAGGATTGATTTGTCTTAATTATACACTTTGTATACCTTCTGGAGATGAGAGCCTTTTGTTCCATGTCAGAAGCCTTTATTGACCTCAGCTGCAGATTTAGCTGTTGGACTGCATCTGAAGTCCAAGGATACATTAGCTGCACCCATATTTACAGCCAATGCACCTATGTATTCATTACAAACCTGTTTCATTCTATAGTTGGCTCTAAATATGTCATGAGGTAGATATGTCATGAGGAAAAATTATTTAACTGAAAGCAATTGGTAACCTAGAATAGAAATTTTATTCTTGCTTTATATTTATATCCCAACAATAGCTCTTTATTTTTTTCCCCAGAAGCATTTTTTTCTGTTCCTATTGTAATGCACAGCAATTCTATTTAAATAAGCTCAGGGCTGGTTACTAATATATTTATAGGTAATAGAGTGAACCATTTGTTTAGAACAGTATCCTTCTGTAAGTACACAGTTCCTTACTCTACAATAACAATTATTTGCAAATTGGTTTTCAAGCAAATTCTAAAAATTTCATTTTGATCTATAGATTTGGTATCCAAGGACAACTTTGTCCTCTGCTTACAAAAGGACTTCTTCCTCCTTCATACCTTCCTACCTGACAAGTCTCCAGGAAAGCCATGCATTTTTTCTTGGTTCTGAAAATCTGATTTTTTCTAAGTTCTTAGTTCCCTTTATAATCCAGCTTTTTACATTTGGTGAAAACTACAGGGCATGGCTATAGGTACAGAGCTGGAAATTCATAGTTTGAAGAGGTTTACTTTCAGCATTTGTATGATCTATCCCATTACATTACTACGTATTCAATATATATGTGTAGGATGAAGAAGTTATCACAAACAGGAAAACAACCAACCAGTTTTCAAGGGAGATTTTATACAAGAAAAAGCCTGGTTGAAACATTATCTATTTACATTTTAATAATCTGTGCTTTCCAGGGAAGTGGCATCAAGGCGTTAATTGTGAATCCCGCAATGACCATTGCCATCACCCTTTAAACCACGGGTTTGACTATTTTTATGGGATGCCTTTTACACTTATCAGTGACTGCCAACCAACAGAACCACCAGAGATGGACAGAGCCTTTAGAAGGAAACTCTGGCTTTACACACAGACGATTTGCCTCGTTACTCTCACCACTGCCCTAGGAAAACTGATGGGGTTGATTTCAGTCCGCTGGAAAACACTGGCCTGCCTTGCTGGATTTAACCTCCTCTTCTTTGTATCCTGGTTCTCAAGTTATGGGTTTGTACGATACTGGAACTGCATTATGATGAGAAACCACGAAGTTACTGAGCAGCCAATGGTGACAGACAGGACAACGTCCCTTATATTGAGAGAGTCTGTTTCATTTATTGAAAGGTAAAGCGAGTTTTCTTTGATTCCAACTTTTCTTGCATGTCTTGCACCTTTTAAATGGCTCTTTCCTCTGTGATTTTTTTTATTTTTATAATAGTATATTAATAAGTATAATACGTATTATAAGTATTATAAATATTTATATTAATACTTATTAATATACAATTGGTATGCATGTAAATTATTGATAATAAAATCATTATACTAACCAAAAAATCATCTGCTGACCTTTTTTTTTCCTGAATCAGAAAGAGAAAATTTCCAGATTGAAACTGGTCATTTTACATCAACCAAACAGTATTGTATCAGACAGAGCCTAATCACTGGGTTTTAACACTGTACAAAGTAAACATTTCAGAAGTGATTGTTGAAAACATAGTTATACGTTATATATGCAAATCATAATACCATTTTCCATTACAACTGGCCCCTGTATTAAGAACCTTCCTTCCTAATAAGAAAGTGTTGATTTTTTTTAATTTTTTTTTAATATTTTTTCCAGAAATAAGCACAAGCCATTCCTCCTCTTTCTGTCCTTTTTACATACACACACCCCTCTTCTCACCACAGAGAAGTTTCTTGGGAGAAGCAGACATGGGTTATATGGAGACAATGTGGAGGAAATGGACTGGATGGTGGGTAAGTCACCATAGGAAATAACAACTCCCGCTACCTAATAGCAGTCTCCAGCTACCTAATACCTGGGTCTAACTGCAGATGTTAAAAGAATAGGAAATAAATTTAAAAAAAAAAAAAAAAAAAAAAAAAGAAAAAATCCTAAGCTTTTCACTTTTCATTAACATCTGTCAATCTTGTTGAGTACTGTTGGCTTTTTACTTTTTCAAGTTTCAGATCAAATGAATCTTTCTGTTCACTCTGGCTCTTGTGTCCAGTGTTTGCCATTTTTAACTATGACCCCTTGCTTCTGTCAACTAGCTCCCCTATTATTCTTACTAAATAAGTGAGAATTATTTAGTTTTCTGTGATTATTAAAGATCAGGTAATTTCAGCCTTTTATGCTCATGTCTTATCTGGCGATAAAACTGCCAGGTAAATTCATTCCAGGTGTAGACCAGCAGGCTATTTCTCTGTGACTTCTTCATTCAGCAGAGTACTGCGTATTTTTCAGACCTATTCATAAGTCCAGAAATGTTCATAAACATTAATTGGTATGGCCCAGTCAGATTAATCCTTTTTTCAAGCCTGTTTTTTGGAAGGGGAGGAGAATTATTTATCACCCAATCATGTCAGAGGAAAAGTAGCCACATATGCAAAAGGGATAAAAATCAGGTGTAAGTGTGCATACAAAAAGAACTGGTTTTCAAACCTACCTGTAAAACACACACACTCACCACCAATATATTTAATATTATCAGAAACAAATCACAAATAACTTAAATAAAAAAGAGCTATATTAATCATGCATATAATGAATATTATAGTGATCCAGTAACAATGCAAATACTGTGGTAAGATAGAGGTACATTAAATTTTTTCCTCATTGCTCATGACGGCTCCCTTGACACAGAATCTAAGTTTTGTGGGCTTTTGTATCATACTTTCTTTCCATATTTTAACAGCACATGGTATTTATTCTCTTTTCAATACAGGCTTCTGATCCATAACTGTGGATCTTGCACTCCTTGTTATAATATGGATAGGAAGGGGGCTACAGCACATCACAAATTCTCTGTGCACTTAGAGACAGTGAAATCACAACTACAAATCTTGAGACTAAAAAACTAAAACTCCTCCTTTAAATAACGACTAGCCCTACAGAGATAAGAAATTACATTGATGAATGTTTACATGTCAGAGGCTAAAAATTATGTAGTGTAAGCAATATTTTTTTGTTTTTTTAATACCCACATATTCCTGTGTTTAAAGGCCAGGTTCTAGATGCTATTGACAAGGAAGGTTTGAAAAATACTACACTTGTTTACTTTACTTCTGATCATGGTGGATGGCTGGAAAGACAAGAAGGTGAAAGGCAGCTGGGTGGCTGGAATGGAATATACAGAGGTAAGAGGCGTGTATGGAGGCAGTAGTCCGGGGTGGTGACAACCCAGCAACAAGTAGCAAAGCACTCAGGACACCCCTCAAGATTAAGACTGTACACCTAAGGAATAACAACTTGTTATCATTGAGGAGCAAATTTGTCACATTCTAATTAGGCATTTTAAAATGTAGACAGTTCTAGCCTGTGTAGATGCTCTTTATCTGCATGAATTCTCAAACTGCCATTTTCTCATGAATCAACTGACCAAATTAATTTTTATTAAGACTCTATAACTTCTCTCTAAAAATTAGTTGCATCTTACATCTGAATACTTGCCTTAACTGCAAAAGTATGTTACAGGATTGTAAAAGAGAGAGGAGAATGAGGCTGAGAAACAACCTTATGGCTGAAAATTTTATCCACACTGATTTCTGAAGGGGCAATGTGTTTGTAAAACAACAGAAGGGACTAAGTGTGTAAGGTCACTCAAGGAGTCTGATATAGTTAATACACTTGCACTGATGCTGAGAAGGAGCTTAGTGGTGAAAACAAAAGGGTAAAAAAGGTTCAAAAAGGTAACATTAGCTTATGATAATACAATACTTTTTTTTTTTTTAATGAAAGGTGGCAAAGCTATGGGAGGCTGGGAAGGAGGAATACGTGTCCCAGGGATATTTAGATGGCCAGGAGTGTTACCTGCAGGCACAGTTATTGATGAACCTACAAGTCTTATGGACATTTATCCTACAGTAGTTCATCTGGCTGGAGGGGTTCTACCCCAGGACAGGTACAAACACAAGTGTCCTTATTCTTCTGTCTCTCTCAAAACAATGGAAAATCTAGTTTGGAAACACCTCCTAAGAATCTGTCATTCTATTTTTCACTCCTGCTCCTTCTCTAGACACATATCTCAGCCACCTCTTCTCTACTTTTGAAATTCAGCATCTACCTGCAATCTTCTACAAGCATCTTCCCCACTGTTGCCAGTTCCACCAAGAAAGATGCAGAAGGAACACAGTCTTGTCCATCTTCCCCAGTCTGATGGTCTCCACTTTCTCTGCTAGGGTAATTGATGGCCGGGACCTGATGCCTTTACTACAAGGAGTAGTTGAGCACTCAGAGCACGAGTTCCTGTTTCATTACTGTGGCGTTCACTTACACGCTGTGCGGTGGCACCAAAAGGACAGTGAGTACAGAGCTTTTTTCCCTTAAATTGGGCTCAGTCTATGGGATGGGACATTTGTTTTACATGTTTTTTTTCTGGGATTGAAGCTTTCCAAGTAGTTCCAGGTGTAATGAAGTAAACAGCTTACTAGTATTGCCTGTGTTGTATGGCACAAAGAGTTTTTTTATGGCTCCAAGGCACATGGCATGTTGGGCAGGCTACTGGAGCTCAGGGTGGGTCTCAACCACACCTCTACCTGAATGCAAGGCCTGGAGAGTCCATGCCCTCCTTGCGTCACAAGGAAGCCCTGCCTCAGAACTTCATCTGTCATTCTGCTGCCTTAACAACCAAGTAATGGAAACACCAAAGCTTTTATTTGTATCCATGAAAAATGAAGTGAGTGATAGCTTACACTTGGCTGAAAATTATGGAGGAATTTCAAAACATCAGAAATAATTTTGCATTCTTGGTTTGATTCTGTGTCACTAAATTTTAAATGAAATTACAATATTATATCAACTAATAAGTGTAGAGCTGAAGTGCAAGCAGAAATGAACTCTAGAAATATATTCACTTTTCTACTGCTTTGTGATAACCACCAGTGTCATTGCAAGCCTTCTTTCTTTCCTTCCAGGTGGAGCCATCTGGAAGGCTCATTACATGACCCCCATCTTCCGCCCGCCTGGGGCTGGGGGTTGTTATGATAGAGGATTTTGCCCATGTTTTGGGGAAGGTGTGACCCACCATGACCCTCCATTGCTCTTTGATCTCTCAAGAGATCCTTCTGAAGCCAAACCTCTCTCAGCTGACACCGAGCCCCACTTTGACACTGTAATAAGGAGGATCAGAAGAGCCACAGAGGAGCATCGCAGGACACTGACTCCAGTCCCAGAGCAGCTCTCTGGGTACAATGTGATGTGGAAGCCATGGCTGCAGCCATGCTGTGGGACATTCCCATTCTGTTGGTGTGATAAGGAGGGTGATAACAAACTTGCCAAGCTATAAAGGAAAGAACCAAAGTTACTTCCTCAAAAGTGTTTTTACCTTGACTGTTTTCTTAGGGGGGTTAGTGGTGGGTTATTTGTCTGTTTGTTTTAATGGGTATTTATATCAGAATTGTTCCAGTGAGTGGCACAGTATTTGGCAAATGTGGCCTTAGGCTGGATACTCTCAGGAAGCGAGCAAGACAGAATGATCTAAAGAGTATGTTTTAAATCTGTTGACAACTGTGTGAATAGTTCAAATGCACTAAAGCAGGCCAAGACTGGAGCTGTACAAGCAATGATATAACTTATGTTTTGTTGTTTATGATTGTATGTTTGCTTGGTTTTTTGTTCTGAATTTCTAAGTAATTCATGGACTGAAATATCCATTTTTAAAAAAATCCTTATTGGTGACATATAAGATGGAATATAAAAGGTTTTTGTAGACTACTGCCTTCAAAATAATTCCAAAGCAAATGTTCCCACAATTTCTCACAGAATCTCCTTTAAAAACAGCTTTTTTTTTTCCTTACAACAAGTCCTTCCAGTAGAAGTGATGATGGCAGCTGGTTAGCCTGGGGCTTACAGATCAGGAGAAATTACCCAAACGAGACACAAAGCTTGGAAACGTGACAAGCTGGACAACCACTGTTTGTGCCTTCTTAGAAAGATGGGACCCCTCTGATTGGAGCTTGCCTCTTTTGATAGAGAACATAAGAGAGAAAGGGCTTTCCCCCTCCCAAGCTCCTATTGCACTTGGCTGCCTAAGCAGCACTGGTAAGGGCAGTGTCCTTGTTGGTCACAGATGTGCCACAGTGATGAACAGTTCAGTCATTTGGGCATAGGATTGCACGAGTTTCCTTGTTGCCCAGATCTCAGCCATAACTGGTTCCTGCTAACAAGTAGTAGGTCAGAAAAGACTCTTTGGAAGATGCCCAATAGTTATTCTGAAAACAACCAAACTTTAATTTACTATTTTGAAAAGAAATGCAGAATGAAGTTATTTTTTTGCTATATATAGCTTTTCAGCTGTGTTTACTTATATCCTTCACTGCTATAAATTCAGCTCTTTCCTTCTCTGAGTTAAAATAGTTGTTCTTATTAAAGTGGCCTTGCAGTTAAAGTTTTCCAGTTTAGGGTACAATATATATCTGTTTAGATACAGAAGTGTACAATGTTATATCTGAATATGTGCAGATGTCTGTGAATGTAATTTACCCATACAATTTAGTTCATTTTTTACTACTTTTCTAACTTTTGTGATAGGGTCTATTTCAATTTTTCATTTCCTTTTGATATATGTTCAGTTTATTTTGCTTTTATTTCCCCCCTTCCTTTCCATGATTCTGCCACCATGAAATCTGCAGGTAAACAAAATTCTACAGCTTAAAAAGAATTTTTTATTGTATAGTCAGATCACATGCATTTCAGACTTGTATTATTCACACAGATGTTCCACCAGTGCTATTGATGAGAAAGACACTGTGCTTACTGCGAAAATTCCAAGAGATTAAGTGAATCCATCACTTCATACATACTGGATTACTGATGAATTTCCACTATTGCTAAAAGCCTGTGCTTTATTTCTCATTTGAACGTATTCTATTTTACTGTCTCTGTCTTGGCTAAATTTAAAGCTTTTTCATATCCATAATGCAGTGTTTTCTCTATATGAAATTACTGTAATCAGACTGGCATTTTTCAATTTTCTCAGTAATTTTCAAAGACCTCACTTCCATTCTCAAGCCAGTTTTGTGACTGGAAATTACTTCCTTAAAATATTTCATAACACTGTAGGATATCCATTTGGATACAGAGAATAGAGGAAGAAATCTGAGGTAGAACTTGTCCTGGACACTGGTGTTTGTCCATGAAAGGACAGTTATCAGGCCTTGCTGATGTGCAAAGTGCCACAGGATCAGCAGAGGTTCAGGGCTTGGTAACACCAACATTACACTCAGAACAATCATAGAATGGTTTGGGTTGGAAGGGACCCTAAAGACCATCCAGTCCCAACCCCCCCTGCATGGGCAGGGACACCTCCCACCAGACCAGGTTGCTCAAAGCCTCAGCCATGGCCTTGAAGACTTCCAGGGAGGGGGCAACCTGTTCCTGTGTCTCACCTAGGAGTTATCAACTCCTATTCTTGGCCAAGTAGATCAACTGCTTTATCACTCTCTTATTAGATATAGAATAAGACATTTTTGTTGTTTTAGAAAGACCAACAATGCTTAATGTTGAGTGGGGTGTTGGAGCTCTTGGCTATGAGCTAAATAGGTGGTAGAAAATAATCCAGGTAATAAGAGAAAGAAATGTCCTATTTACCCTTAAGTAGTGTAAGTTTAACAGAATCATCATACATGTAAAACAAATCATATGATTTCTGCCAGTCTCTGATTTTTTTTAGGTTGGGTCCTCAACTACAAGACACTGCTTGCCTCAGTCAAATCATGACATAACAGGGGAAGTCAGAGCAAGAAACCATCAGTGAATACTACTGCTCCCAAGATCCAAGCTGGTTAGGTTCATTCTTGGTAACAGCATTTTACGTAATGCTGTTAACAACTCTGGATTACAGGTTCTCAGAGCAAAGATCCTTCAAAGCTTTGCAAAGTGCAGTGACAAAATTTGTCACAGGATGAAACAGACACATGAAAAAAAAAAGGAGGAAAACAAACATTAATCAGTATTTAGGTAAAACACTTATATTAGGACTGTTAAAATGTTGACTAACCAGCTCCCGAGGACAGAGAATGCCTGTGAGGTTTTGCCTTGTGTTATGAATGTTGCAGTGTCCCAGAGTTGTGTAACTCTGAGCTTTACTCTATCTATGATAGTCTGGATAAACAGCTGGTGAGAAGGTGTCTTCAGCCAAATAAACATAGCTTATTGAAAGCTCTGCAGGGTGCTGTACATTTCTGCTCTGGGAACCTCCCATCTGTTGAGATGGAAATTTTTTCTCTATTGCAACAAATGTATGTTTCACTTCCATAGCTAAGGACTAACTGGGAGTCCATGTGTCTCCAACCTAGTTTGTGCTGCTTCTCCTTTCCTCACTGATTTCCCACTGAAATTATTTATGAAACTGGGGCCAGACTCTGCACCAAACTAATTTTCAAAGAATCACCAATAAGTCGCTGAAGCTCTTGCTCTTGTCCCAGCCCTAGGAAATTCCTGGTGTTCCTTGGGATGGGCTCCTGCTCCCTTGGTGTGGGAGACCCAGCAGTGAGAGGATTAATTGCTGTCTTCTTGGCACAGTCAGGGTCAGAAGATGAAGGCCAGATAGCCTACACGTTGATGACAGTGATCATCTCTGCCTATGTGCAGACTTCAAAAACGCAAAGAAACAGAAAGACTGAAGTGTAAATAGATGTGGATATTATTTCTTGTAATAGATTACTCTGTTCAGAAACATGAAATCACTTAGCCCTCCAGGTAACCAAAAGAATCAAAGCAGACTTACTTACACTTGTTCCCTTCAGAGAGAATTCCAGGCAGGACAGCTGGCTTACAGGACCATTTCTGTTAGCTATGGGTCAAATTTTGCTAACCCCACAAAATAGCCATCAGTTTGACAACTGTAATTACTTACTGAAGTTCCTTCCTTCAAGAAAAGTTACCCTGTTGAACTAAAAACCTCAGGAAGCTCTAAAAAACCAGATTACCTCTACTTGAAGCCCCTCGGTGCTCCATACTGCAATGTTTTCAGTGTGCACATTCGTGAAAGAGTGAAGCAAATACTTCCTCCCCTCCAAGATGAGACCTCCCACTAAAATCCCCTGAAGATACCAGCAAGAACCAGGCATCTGGTCAGTGTTTTCTGCAATGAGACGTTTTATGTGTTCATTAAAATACCTGATTTAAGCAATACCTCATTGGTGTTGAATGTAACACTCATCTCATTTTATATTCTTGCATAAACACACATGCATAAGCTGTTTTTTGAAAAGAAACCTTCAAGTCAGGTATACGGAACAAAATCTAACTGTATCAAATTATTCCACCTGTAGATTTAGCCCTTCAGAAATAGAAATATCACTAGAAGGTTCTTCAGAAATTAAAGTATCATAAAAAGTCAGGATTTGGAAACAACCTGTCAAATACTAATCAATTTGTTCACATTTCTTTTTTTCCCTCCTGATGAATGCCCCACTATTTCAGTGAGATATTAGTGAGAAAGATGAAAAAAAAGAAAAATCTATGACTAAGAAATACACTTTTCAGTTCTGCATGGGAAAAAAAGAATGTATAATGCAGACTAACTAAATGTTAAATGAACTAAAATACATACTAAACTATTCAAAAATGTATTTATAAAAATATGATTAATCAATTCTGATTGTTTTGTCCACCTTGCCATGGTATTTTGTATTAATATTTATTTTAAGATTTTTATATTACAATGTGTCCTCACCAAGAACCTCTCTCTTTTTTTCCAGTCTTTCTTTGAATATAGCACTTATTCAGTGGGTTCCATCATGACACATTTTAACCTCTTTTTAAAGCACCATAAGCACACAGCCAACAAAAGGAGGGGTTCGGTGCCCCATGGGCCTGCAAAGTTGTATGGATAGTCAGATTATGCAGCCACATTGGTGGCATCACAGGACAGAACTCACAGACACAGGAAGGATAATAATGTAAGGAGGAGTTAGCCAGGCTGCCAGAGTTGGTATTCATACACCAGTGTGACACTACAGGATTGGCTGTCTTTGGTCTCCAGGGGACTATTTGGGTCACCCTCTCCTTTGGCCGTGGCTACCATGCTGCCATCCACAGGGAGGTTCTCCATGTGGCATGATGTGTGAATTCATGATCTTCCACTCAGTTACTGCTCAGGCTCTCTACATTGCCTCTGTCTATTCCAGGAGCTGTTTCCAGTTTCAGCTTGTAAAAAGTTCTTCCTTATAATCAGCACTTGCTTCCCGGAGCAGGCAGGGAAACCCTCCCCTGTGGCAAGTGGAATGAAAAGACTTTGACCAGATTTTTAAAGGAGACTGACACCTACTAATGGCTCTGAGCTGAATACATAAGCTGTGCCTTTGAAAAACCCTCTCTGAAAGCAAAGATCAGAAAGGCTGGGACAGAGAGGAAAGTGGGAGCAAGGATCCTCCAGTGAGTGCGCATGGAGTAAGTAAAATATTACCTTTTTTAATTATAAATACTAAAAAAAGAAAAAAAAGTCACCTCTGTTTTTCCTTCGGGGGAGGACTTTTCCCTCCCTCTTACACGAAGTACACAAAGCTGACCCATCCTTCAAGAGGGAGTAAACATGTCAATATCCATGGAGACTGGGTACCCAGGGGCTCTGGCATTCCTGGGCAGCCTCCAGCCCTCCTCCCACCAGCCTTTTCTGGGAAGCTGTGCTCAAACACTGAACTCTTCCCTACAGAGCTTTGCTCTCTTTGGATGGCATCCTGCCTCTGCCTTTTGCTCACATCTTCCTCTGGTGACCTCCAGCTCTGATGGCAACCTGGCCCCTGCCTGCCAGCAGAGCTGCTCATATCAAAAGCAATGTGTCAGGGGGCCTGGGGGGGGGGGAAGAGGACAGGGGTTACTGTAAATAACAATCTGATTTCCTTCCTTCTTGAGTGCAAAGACTAATCAAGTCTATCAATACTGCCTCTGTCTCAGGAACACTGATGATCTTTTTAAGACCTGTGCTTTCTCCTCCTGCATTTATGCATTAATAAATCTTCTGCTGTCCCGTTCTTGATTGGGCTCTTGTTCTCACTCTTGAGTTGTTTCTATGTGGTTTTCTCCCCCCTCTTCTGTTCTTAAACTTCACATTGAAAATCATTCAATTTTGGCCAGTGCATAGTTCAATCCCATCAGTACTTGTGTCTTTAAGGTAAAATTATTTCACTAGTCCCTCCTTTAGAAAGAGATACAAGAATTAATTGAGGGTAGTTTTCCCTTCCAATGTCACACCAGTGACTGTGCTCACTTTGTTGTTTACTGTAAGCCTAACATATTTTCAGGATCACTGCCTACCAGGAGCTGATTGCATTGCTACCTTGCACAGCCACCAGCTTAAGCTTAAACCATCAGCTTAACAGTTTTCTGTCTCTTCCTTGTACATATCTGTTTTTATTTGGAAGAATTAAAATTTTGCTGTTTGTAGTGACTCACCTTCTTTCCCCAAGCAGTCCCCGGCCCAAATTAATAACTTTTCCAGATGCTTAATTTGCTTCAAATCTTCATTGTTCCATTCCTTAGTGCCATCTAGGAAATTCAGTTCCATTAAAAATAATGTTTATCATTGTTCTCTCTCTCCTTTTATTTATTTTTTAAAATCCTCCCTGACTGTGAGCTCTACATAATTGTAAAGTTGTGTCTCCCTTTGTACAAGCTCTTAGAGTAGTTTGAGGTGTAGTGAAATGAGGCAACCAGGTGCCACTAATTGCCAGGGAGTGGGCATGAGCTTGTGTCAAGCCCACCTGTGCCCAATTAGGGTGGGCCCCCACTGTGCATGAGCAGGACCAGAGGGCCAATAAAAGGTAAGGCCTAAGACAGGCTCAGCTCACACTGGAAATCACAATCTCGGCATGCTTGGCTTTAAGTGCTGCTTTCAGCACTGCACTACCTTTATTGCTCCACTAGAGCTCATTGCCGTCAGGGTGAGGCTTTGAGGAGTCTTGAACCCGCGGCCTCCAGCATTGCTCGGGGTGTGTCGTTATGTGCTAGCCGGCTGCGCCACTCAAGCCTCACCCTCTGCTCATGCGCAGTGGGGGCCTGCCCTAATCAGGCACAGGTGGGCTTAACACAAGCTCATGCCCATTACCTGGCAATTAGTGGCACCTGGTTGCCTCATTTCACTACACTGAGGTGCCAGGCATTTACACAGATATGACTTCCCTGTGAAATCATGTAGGAGCAGTTTTCTTGAATGGACAGGAGCTCAAGTATGGTGTAAATCTTAAAAGTTACATAGTGGCTGGTATTTTTCTACTGTGTGCACTTATCTGAGTCATTAGGTAGATGTTTTAAAATCACTTACTAATACTAACTGCCAAATTATTTTTAGGACCATTTTAGTTACATATGTCTTCATGTTCTTAAACAATTACATCTGTGTCCCAAATGGAAGTCTCTGGCTATGTCTTTAGTATTACCACTTCCAGAAATAGCTTTGTAGGTAATTCTGAAAATGTTTATATATATACACATACGTATCTATATGTAAGTTTTATGTTTTGCTTTCTTTCAAGATAATTGCTTTCAAGATTTATTGGAGTTGGTAACTTGCACTCTTCCTCCACGTATTGCTGAAAGATGATGACTTTGAGCTTTAAGCATGGTTATTTTCTAATGTACAGTAGTGCTGCAGAACAGCTTAGGATACAAACTTAGAAGTATAATCAGTAGGTTACCTGAGATGGAATTTGTCCCTTGAGCCTTTCTTAATCCACAAGCAGGATTACCACAGGGACTAAATATCCAGCACTTAACACAATGAGAAAATTAAGTGCAAGAATGTGGCTACAGACAATTAAAAGCTATTAGTAAAAACAGGTTTCATTATTTGTGGTCTTTTTTCTTTTTTTCTCTTTTCCTTTGTTCTAATGTGGCAGAAAGAGGTGGGGAGCACAACTCTACTCTCCAGCTTTGAAAGAAAGCCTGAGTGACTGAGATGGGCTGTTGATCCTGTTTATTTACAGGATCCTTTAGAGATCTTCCCCCTGCAGCTCTTACCGAATGTATCCTGTGCTCTGAAAGAATTCATTATATCCAGCATAATAACCTCTAACCCTCTAGGAGAGACACCACTGGCAACAAGAAAATTCTCCTTTACTTCAAATGAGTAATCCTAGTATAGAGATAGAAATTGCCCACAGTGCTCCTAAAGGTGGAACTTTGATCTTGGATGATTAAGTCCTCTTAGCCACTGGTTACTTATTTACAACCATGAGTCCACAGTCACGTTTATAGCAAATCCTATGTTTGCCTGGTAGAGGTGATGGCTACTTTTTAATTCAAAAACATGTTTTTTTACACAAGATCTTCACACCAGAACTGAAAATCCTGAAATGATTTGCAGCAGCTTTCCCAGTCTGTCCTAGAGAGGTGCTGATGCCCCATGTCCTTCATAATCAGTACATATTGCAATGACAGCTCAGTCCAAGTGGAAAAAATAATCTAGGATTAGGTTTTAAGACTGCTGATCAGCAATAGTGAATTGGAGGAACACAGATTCAAATGTTCTAGCGATATTTATATAAAAAAGTATGGTATGTGTGTGTAAAAATGTAAATTCTAGTTTCTGCAGATATTAAATATAGTTGATGCTCGTATGGGGCTCAGCTGGCATCTTAGAATGTCTGTGGAGAAGACTGCTTCAAGTTAAAGTGTTCTTTAAGGTGGTGGAGAGATGGAAGAAACTAAAACAGTAAAAATTTGTCCTTTTTCTTCCCATTAAAAGTGGGACTGAGATGTTTCCCACTATTTTGTATTTCATGCTTCAGATCTTCTGCCAGAAGGTTCCCATCATTCTTCAACCCTCACAAGTCATGTATTTGAAAAGTTATTTTGTTGTGTTTCAGGATGTACCTCCTAAGGCCACTGACATATTTATTCTGGAACAAGTTTGTCTCAAGTGCAGCTATGGATTCTAAACCAAATATGCTTCTGTTTTTGGCTGATGATCTTGGCATCAGAGATATAGGTTGTTATGAGAACAATCCCATAAGGTAAAAGATCTCTCAATACAACATAGTCAACACTAGAACACTTATATTGAATAATTAAGCCTATTTATAAAATAAGAAATGCTCTTAATCTCTTAATCCAAGACTCTAGTAATTGTGCATTTAAGCATTTGTATATATGTGCGTAGGATTGAGGCCTAAGAACACAGTGTTCAGCAAAAGAAAGTAAATACTGTATTTTCGTTATTCTTTTTTTGGGGGGGTGGGAGTTCTTCCCACCCTCTCCTCCATATTCTAACTCTCCATCCACTTGTCTTAGTATTACAGTTACTATGTTCCTTCTTATGTCTATTACTTACTAGTGTCTTTCTCATGCATTAATTACTTCTTTCCTTTCCATGCACATTTAATCCTTACTCTGTCCACCCAGTGCTTTTCCAAGATCTCTCATCCACTTGCTTGTTGTCTCCTACAAAACTACACTAATGTGGGCTTACCTGCATAATTTCTTACTTTACTGTGTGCCTTCAAAGCTAGGGATTACATTACTTCAAATCTAAGAAAGAAAAGTAGAATTGAATGGGTATTGGGGAACACTTTACAAACATCATGTTCTCCAAGTAGAGCACAGCCATTTTGTCAGCATGCTCTGAGTGCATCCTCCTCACACTGTGGTGTTGGGGAAGTAGGAATGTGTTTGTGGAACTCCATTATCATCCTCTGCTGGTGATGAAGATGGAGGGAAGGCCTCTCTCAGTTTCTGTGGTATTGTAGTCCGTTATTCTGGGAAAACTAGACTCCCAGACAAATCTAACTGTATAAAGATATCACTATATTATTATGAAATAAACAGCATGTGTTGAAAACATGGGACAGGAAATCTTGGTTCCAAGAGCTTCAGACACCCTGTGAGATTCTCTGGCTCAATAAACTTCAAAATTTAGGGTCTAGATGTGCTGGCAAAGTGATCTGTTGGAAGTAATAGCATTCTTTCAGCTTTATTTTCAAAGTAAACTCTACCAACAACACCTAGGTTTCTTTTCAGTGATGCCAAGTACATTCTATGGCTGCGTCCTGAGAAATGGATTCTTCAGTGGTTACAATCCACCTTCACCTGCTGTGCCAAACTTTTTACTGTACCAGTCCTGGAAGAAAAGATTTTTAATTTTTTTTTTTTTTGAGGAACTGTTAAAAAGCTTTAGTTCTTCTTGGCAATTTATTAAAATCAGTTTCAGATTACATCACGTCTATTAAACCTGTTTTAGGACCCCAAACATTGACCGCCTGGCAAGAGAAGGAGTGAAGCTTACTCAGCACATTGCAGCAGCTTCACTTTGCACTCTGAGCAGAGCAACTTTCCTCACCGGGAAATACCCCATCAGATCAGGTTGGGCCCATTTTGGACTACAAATTTCTGTGCACAGTGCCAAGGTACCACAATTGCCAATAAATTTTGCAACAGGAGAATGCAGCTATTTCCACAGCCTGGGGCAAAAAATGCATTGCTAAAGGCTCCAAATTTCTGTAACTTCTGTATGGGAACCACTGCCTTCACCAGTTGACAGAGCTTCACCCTGACTTTATAGCATGTGGGCAATCTATATGATGAAAACATATAGGTATGGAGAAATGTCAACAGCAGTGGTATCTGTCACTTCTTTAGGGTGGTGCAGCCTGGTGAAAACTGATAGAAAAACTCTTGATGGTGATGATTAGAGATAAGGGGTTGAAATGGGGATCCAAGAGAAATGGGCAAGGTCATTGCCAACACAGTTCAGGAATTCACAAAACTGATGAAAAAGAAGTGTTGGATTCACTCTCCACCTACGTCTAAGGTGCCTTTTGAAGGAGTTTATAGATATAGATATCCATCTCTCACTAGGCATTCTATAGGAAAATTAGGTGCCTACTTAAGAGAGCTAATTGCAAAATCAGTGTGTACATTGGGTGAACTGTATCTCACCTAATGTGATACAGCATCCCTCTGGCACAGAGCAATGCAACTGTTATCTCTCATTTTAGATGAAGAGTGGGGAGGCTAAATTATTCATTATTCAGAAAGGCAGAAAATAAAACCTAGGATGTACTGTCACCACTGATTTATTATCACTTTGATGGCACAACTAGTGACAATCACTATTTTTTTTTTGAAATACAACTCCTGACTACCTGAAGTACATAAAACACACTATTGATAATGTGATGTGACTGCCTACAAGATACACTCAGTTTTATGTCTTGTGAGGAATTCTAGCTTCAGGTTGAAACCCTGACAGAGAGTGTGGCAGGAACAGCTCAGCCTACAATGTCAGAGAGCAAAATCCCTGCAGGAATCACCAGAGCTGTCTCTCTCAGGGATGGCTTCCAGCAACAGGTACCTGGTGCTGCAGTGGAATCCTGGCTCAGGAGGGCTCCCTGCTGATGAAACATTTGCCAGGCTGCTGCAACAATAAGGCTATACCACTGGACTCATAGGTAAGGGGAAGAGTTTTAGTGTGACCTTGAAGAATGAACTAGTTATATGAAGTGAGTTAAAGGATTGTGTTTGCCCAAAATGGTCCTTTAGCCATAATTGTGAATCCTTTCCAAGAGACTGGGGAGAGTAAACACTCATACTTGCAAGACGACTAAAAATACTGCAATCTGACAATGCAATCTCTGTGACAATGGCAATGTCTGCACAGAGCACCCAAAAGAGAAAGAATTAAAAACTGTCTCATGATTATAATGGGTGGGCATTTATTTTACTTAGCCTAGGATTTCACAAAGATTAGTCCACTGTGAGAGCTTGGTTAATGAAGAGTTTTTTCCAAACAAAACAATGTCTTTAAGCATTTCATCTGCCTTTAGGAGACAAGAGGCAGGGAAATAAAAGAGGATAGGGAAAGAAAGGAACAAAGTTTGAACCATGGAGGAGATGAAGCACAAGTGTCCCATCGATGATGTTGCAAGGGCCCAAAGAGGCATGATACAGTGGCGTTTCCTCAGATGGAGCGAAAATAAAAAGGTGTCAAGGAAGCACTGCCTCAGAGACCCTTCCTGTCTGTGACTTTGGTCACAGTTTCAAGATTAATCATTCTTTTGCCAAGTATCTCCAGAACCACCTGGTAAAGTCTCTCTTTGACCTTCCATTTGCTTTTGTTGCTCTCAAGTGACAGGCAGTCCTGCAATGCATCCGTTCACATTAATGGTAAGAACTTGTGTCCCTTAAAGCCAGGGAATATGGGGCCAGCTCTACTAAATTAATTATCATCTCCCAGTGTTGGAATTAGGGGAGGCTGCTAATGAGTCACAAGCTAATGAAGTGTGATCTTCCTGGGTGAGTCTGTATTTACTTGGCAATCATATAACCCAGCAAACCTCAGGGTCCTTTGATCCAGCAGAGTTTCTAAGCAGACAACACTTGCCTACTGAGTCTATTTTGGGCAGCAATAGAATGAAAATTTGGTTTATGGCCTTTTCTCTTTCTTTTTTTCCTGTGTAGTAGGGATGTGCCTGAGAAATTATCTCCCTGAGTCTGCTGCTCAAGATATCTGTTAACATTAGCCAAAAGTTTACTGGATCTTCCAGTAAATTTGTCACATTATATTAAAAAGGAGTTACAGTAAATGATTGAAAGCTAGGAAGGGAATACATTAAACAGCCAGCAAGCTGGAGTACCTTAATTCCCTGACTCTCAATCTTTTGTTTACCCTTAGCTGAGTAGCTGAGCATCTTGTGAATTTCTCTGTTTATCCCATGGTCATATGGAGATCACCCATTACAGTATGACATTCTCCTGATCAGGCACTGGTTTCACCCAGCATCCTTATGCACAAGCAGAATGTTTCAATATTCTGTTGAAAAACTGAGTGACTTGCTTAATTCTGAAACAGATGCTGGTGATGATTTAGATTAGATGTTAGGAAGAAATCCTTCACTCAAAGGCTGGTGAGACACAGGAACAGGTTGCCCAAAGGAGTTATTGTTGCCCCTTCCCTGGAAGTGTTCAAAGCTAGGTTGGATGAGGCTTTGAGGAACCTGGTCTAGTGGGAGGTGTTCCTGCTCAGGGCAGTGGGGTTGGAACCAGATGATCTTTAAAGTCCCTTCCAACCCAAACCATTCTATTTTGAGTCTGTGATGCTACACTGGGTTTCTTTTGTGTTGTTTACCTTTTAATGATTCAATGTCTTTCATGTTTTAAAATCTTCAGGAAAGTGGCATCAAGATGTAAATTGTGAATCCTTCAATGATCACGGTCACCATCCTTTAAATCATGGGTTTGACTACTTCTATGGTATGCCCTTGACAAAGCTGTCAAGAAAACAAACCCTCAGAGCTGGATGGACCCCTCCAAGCTCAGCTTTGGCTTTGCAGTCAGATAATTACCCTTGCTGGGCTCACTCTCATTGCTGGAAAACTGACTGGTTTGATTTCCATCCACTGGAAGATAATTGCCTGTTTTGCTTTGGTGGGCAGCCTCTTCTTCACTTCTTGGTACTCCAGTTGTGGCTTTGTGAGGTATTGGAACTGTATCCTGATGAGGAACCATGAGGTCACTGAGCAGCCAATGAGGTCAGAGAGAACTGCTTCGCTCGTGCTGAAGGAGGCTCTGTCATTTATCAAAAGGTAAATGATTGGGGTTTTTTCTTTGAAGGAACCAGGATGTTCTGGGCCCTTGGAATATTTTTTTTCAGTAACCATAGCTGTATCATGACAACTGCTTCAAAAATCATATCCAAATTCACCATTAAGAAAATAGTTCATATTTTAATTGCAACTGTCTCCCATTAGAAGCTACAGTAAATGAGACAGATTTTAACCAAATTATATATGACCATCTCACTATGCCCTGTAATCTCTAATTACCATATTTACTCCAAGATTAACCAGCTAATTTTTACACTTCACTCTATAAGCCTCATTTATGCCCTTTTTCATAAACCCTACAAAACACCTAGATAAATCTGTGTGATGCACAAAAGTACTTCATGTGGAAATATCAAACCACTTTACATCTATTTTCATGGATTAAGAAGGAAGGCAATTAAGATTATTAGTTTTCTACATTCAATTTCTGTCTGCACAGCCTTCTATAATATTTCTGTGTACCAAGTGTCTTTCTATAAGACATGGAGAGTAGTTATTCTTTTCTTATAGTTTGTGAAAACAAATACACCGAAAATTGTAAGTGACCATCTTAGAAAAGCCACATGAAAATTAAGGCAAATATGAAGTTGTATCCAGTTGCGTTTAATTAAGAAAGCATCAGAGACAGGCATCTTGATTCATTTAATCACTGTGCAAAAGCTATGTCTGTTTACACAGTGGAATTTGAAAATAATCTGGCTTAATAGTATCTTTCTTGCTCATAATTCATGCAAAAAGAAAACTCAATTGTGATCAATGAGCACTGGATGTGACTACAGTTAAGAAGCAATGTATGTGTCTGTGCATTGAGGAACATGAAACCTTTCAAAATTTCAAACACACAAAAAAATATTTTTGTATTTCATTTCTTTTTAAGAAATAGGCATGGACCATTCCTCCTCTTTGTTTCCTTTTTACATGTTCACCTACCCCTCGTTACTACGGCAAAATTTCTTGGTAAGAGCCATCATGGTTTATATAGAGACAATATAGAAGAAATGGACTGGATGGTGGGTAAGTATTCTTCATGAAGGATTTATTCCAGACACATACACCTATGTATTTTAAAGCAGGAAAACTAATAAGGACAAAATACCTACAGAAAACCACATTATTAAAAACTTTTTATGGGGCACTGCAAAATGTTATTGAAACCTCATAAATATGGCTTGATCTTTCTAATTGGTCAATAGAAACCTTGTCTCTCTTCTGAAATTTAAGGTAAAATTCTGGATTCACTTGACAAAGAAGGTTTGAAAAATAATACATTCACATACTTTGCCTCTGATCATGGAGGACACTTGGAAGCTCAGGATGGATCTGTTCAACTAGGTGACTGGAATGGTATTTATAAAGGTATTTTTAAATATATAGGTATATTTATAAAGGTATTTATATTTAAAGGTATTTATAAAGGTTTATTTATAAAGGTAGGAAAACCACTATGACTTTATATGAATGGTGGAATCAGAAACATAATGAATTTGTCTGCCTGGAGCTACCAAGGGTGGAACAAATGACGTTTTCACCTTGAAATATGGTGATATAAAGAGGTGCTTTAATCTTAAAGTCACCTTTTCTTTAGTAAAGTTACACACCTCTTTGTCAAAGGTATTGTCTAGCTTGCTGCCTGTAAATTATTTTGTATTCTTCAGTAAAAGGTACTGGAAAAAAGTGATAATTCCCTGTACTGAATTTTTTCCCTCTCAGACTTTTTTTCGTCTCTCTCCACAATAGGAATATTTCCTGATTTGCTTGAGGTATTTTTCTCATTATGTTCCAGAAATCGTTGCTGCCTAGCTAATCAGCACAAAGCAGAGTAAGGGCACAATGTGTCATGACTTGTAGTAACAATTTTTTTCCTTGTATGTTTTTATAATCCCTGCAAAATCAGCAATTGGCTTTAAATCCAAATGCCATTTGTGGCCTAAAGAGGATCTTGCTCTTTACCTTCTGCTTGTTCATTTCTGTTATGAATTGTTCTCCAACCTGCTAAGCAGTGCAGAGGCCTTTTTCAAGCCAAAAGAATATGTATTCATAGCATTTTCTCCCACCTACCTCAATAGCCCCTTGTATTCAGGCTACCTCATCCTGTGACCTACCACAAATATGTACAGTATGTGTTCACCAGTGAAGCTTCCATCTCTTGTAGAAAATGTTGATGTTTTTATATTCCCAAAACAGGTTTCTACCACTTCAAAACCCTTTTGAGATGCTTGAGGCCATAGCAGAGGTCAAAGGTGTGGAGTTTTGGCTCCCAAGAGGTGGATCCACTGCTGCTGAGCAATGGAAGTGGCTGGCCCTTATGAAAGGGAAGGGCTTTTTGGTTAGGCACAGAATCACAAAATCATACAGGTTGGAAGGGAGCTCTGAGATCATCAAGTCCAACTCTTAGTCCATTTCCACTCTGGTTACCAGACCATGGCACTGACTGCCACATCAGTCTCTTCTTAAAAACCTTGGGCAGCCTGTTCCAATGCTTGACAAACATGTAGTTTTCTTCATATTTCTAGTGTTTTCTATCTTCAAAGTCAGTACTCCTCTCAGAGAATCTGATCTGTGGTGATGGGGGTGCCAGGGTGAGTGAGAAGAAGTCTCTTTAGTAAATAGGTGTATTCCTATTGCTTGAAGACACTTTCCATTTTCCTTTATTGTCTTGTACTTGTGCCATAAGATTTCTCTCCCTCCAGATGGAGCCATCTGGAAGGCTCGTTACGTGACTCCCATCGTTCATCCACCTGGAGCTGGGGCTTGTTATGGAAAAGGAATTTGCCCATGTTTTGGGGAAGGTGTGACCCACCATGACCCTCCATTGCTCTTTGATCTCTCAAGAGATCCTTCTGAAGCCAAACCTCTCTCAGCTGACACCGAGCCCCACTTTGACACTGTAATAAGGAGGATCAGAAGAGCCACAGAGGAGCATCGCAGGACACTGACTCCAGTCCCAGAGCAGCTCTCTGGGTACAATGTGTTGTGGAAGCCGTGGCTTCAGCCATACTGTGGGACATTCCCATTCTGTTGGTGTGATAAGGAAGGTGATAAAACACAAAGTTTGTGAGATGCAGGTTCACAAAAATATCCCATGGTACCAAGATATTTCTCTCTCTCTGCTGAGAAAGCTATCAGAACATAATTGTGTCCCTTCTCTCTCTGGGAATGGAAATGGATGAAAATAAAGAAATGGAATGTCAATCAGAGATTTTCTCCTTCCTTTTTCACCACTCCCCAGAGGTGTAATGAAATGGACTCTGGTGCAGTAAAGTGCTTGAATTGAGACTGTTTTTGCAGGTTTGCATGTATGAGACAGCTATAGAGCTACATGCCTAAGCTCTGCCTAATTTATGGCTACTCTAGGGAGATAACTGGAGCACCCTGCAGAGAACCTAGAGTATGGTGCTAATCAGGCAGCAGTAAGAAATACTGGATTTAAGCAGATATTTGTAGTTGTGCCCCTATAGTCCATAAATTATGGTTGTACTCTGTCCACATGTGGTCATTTGTGTCATTATTTCTTTCTGTACTTTTCTGTTATCTCTGCAGTAATCGGGCTGAGATGTTGAGTAGCACCTGAGACTGAGTGAATCTGATTTAGTGATGGATCGTCTTAAATTGTGGATGACTTTTTTAACAAATCTGCATCTTTAGCTGGGAAACAACATGCATCACAGACAGTATGAAGTACAAAATGTTGAAGTCCAGTATAACTATGTAATAGTTATAAATGAGAAGCATTTTGCACTTCAGAAAGCAGTCCTCGTACATACTGATTTAGCAAAAGCAACTTTATTGCATATAAGATGACAGTAAAAGATTTTAATAGTTTTCACTGTTTTAGTTTCAGTTCTAGAAAAAACATTTGAGAGTCATATTGGAATTAATGCTCAAAAACACTTGGTAGCAGTAACATATACTTGTATTGTATTGTATTGTATTGTAAATTTACAAACTAAAACACGTAAAAAGGGATCTGCCAATACTAGTTTTAAAAAACAAAATCTAACCAAAAAACCCCAGAAAACTTGCAGTGGTGTGATCTTAACCAGGCTTTCTAAGGAGACATGGCTTTACACTGAAGTTTGCAGGGAAATTGCAGAGATTTTAGGACTTTCAACTGTATTGATGACTATATTTTTGCAGGAGTAGTTGAAGCCAGAGCTTATTATAAACTTGCTGCTATAATTCTAAAGATACTGGGGTTTGAATTGAGTAAATTTAAATACACTATTTTAGTTTGGTTTTTTTTTTTCCACTCCTTTCATAACACTGCAAACATTTTGTTTACTCAGGTAGTTTAGTTGATTAGTGCCTTTCTTCTTAACTCTTAGTGTCTTTTCCCAAGTGTGACACAGAAACAATTTCACAAAAACTTTTTGGTGTCATTTCAATGTTTATGTTCTTCACTACCATCAGGCCACTCAGAAAACTTGTCAAAAGTAGAAGAGTTTATGGGAATTTCAGTGTTTGCTTTTAGTACTCAAACACATGCAAAAAGCCAGGCAGAAAGCAGAAGTATAAAGTGAACAGAGGCAAACAACTACTCCAAAAGTTAAGTTTCTGACAGCAGGGAAGTTGCCTGTATGCAGCAGAGAGTAAGCAGCAGCTTCCTGTGCTCAGGCACAGTAAGAAAAATATTGGCTGAAAAGGAGGAAATGTTGCAGGGCCCAAAATGAAGAGATAAAAATCATCTCCTTTCTGCTTATCTGCTTAATTGTTACAAAGCTTTGGTTTTGGTTTTGATTTGTTTTTTTTATGATAACAAGTAATCACAGCTATTACCTCTGGACTGGGTCTCTAACATAAAGGTGAAGAAGAGGGTGCAAGGTCTGTGCCAACAGAATGTGTCCTCTGCTTCCAGGTAGAGGTTTTTTTATCAGATTAAAAAATAAAATTTGGGTGTTTGAAGGTGGGGAGCAGTGCTGGGTGAGGTTGGGGTTTTTTTAAGGCATGTCAGCAGCAGCATGGGCACATTTTCAGTAGTGAATCAATTGTTGTGAAAGATTTAAACAGACTAGAAAGGCTGAAATAAAATTTAGTCATAATTTGAACCAAAGACAGGTGGAAATAGTACTTATATTATTGGCAGCTTCATCTTCCTTTCCCAAAGCATGATGTAATTTGTGAGAAATTTTTTTTTCAATAAAAATCTTTACACCAGAAGTATCACAAGCCATGTAGTAGTCATACAAAATAAGTATTATAATGAGATAGCTATGAGTAAAAGTAGCCTAGTTTGACCACTTCTATCTTATAAAACAACTAAATATAGTCCCAAGTCAACAAGGAAGTCAACAAATAAAAAACTTGCCTCCAACCTTAGTTATTATATGAACCTGATAGTTTACGGTGCTTCATCTTTCTATCTTACTGACTCCTACTGACTTCTCTAGAGCACATTACATTCAGCATACACTGTATTCAAGTGACTTGGAGAATTGAAATGTCAGCAAATGACTAGATGAGAGCTCCTCCAAGCAATTGCTTTTTAAGAGTCACATGTATTATAAACAGAGTTAAGTTCTTAAAGAAGTGCGAGAGGATGGGGAAATATTGAACATTGAGTTCCTGCAGGGATGGGGGAGGTTCAATATCTTCAGCACAGATGGGTCTACCTGTCCTGAAAATGCAATAAAGAAGAAAATGTAACACGACAGAGGAAAAGTAGAAGGACGGGCTAGTCCTGTTATCCTGCCTGAAAAGGAGAGCGGGAGGAGAAAAAGCCCCAGAGATATTATTCTTATTTATAGCATCTCTTTTGAGGCACTGAAATAGAGCAGTGTTGGTCTTTATAGAAAACTGCACAGAAGTAGCTGTACAGGAAATCTAGAAAAGGCAGTAGCCATGTTCTGCCCGTATTTCAATAAGGACTTTGTACTCTGCCTGGAATTCATATAAAGCTTTCATGTCAGTTCCAGTTTGCCAGCAGCTCCAGTTTGCTGGGTGTTGCTGGCGGGGATCCCAGTCAGAGCCTGTGCTGGAGATGGGGGGATGGGAGAGGGAGAAGAGGAGGAGGAGGAGGAGGAGGAGGAGGAGGAGGAGGAGGAGGAGGAGGAGGAGGAGGAGGAGGAGGAGGAGGAGGAGGAGGAGGAGGAGGAGGCAGACGAGGAGGAGGAGGAGGAGGAGGAGGAGGAGGAGGAGGAGGAGGAGGAGGAGGAGGAGGAGGGGGAGGGGGGGGGGGAGGAGGAGGCAGAGGAGGAGGAGGAGGAGGAGGAGGAGGAGGAGCAAACCCAGCCCACTTCCTCCCACACACGACTTTGAGGTTTGGGACTGCTCGGGACACCAAGGAATAAGAGGGATTTCAGAGCAAGAAGAATAATTGAGACGAGGGTTCGTTTTCTACATTCTTAAAAGGGGTTGGAGTGTTTTGTTGTCTTGGTGGTCATTTCTTGTGGCTCACTGGCTTACAGAGAAAAATAGCATTTGCTGTTTTCTCGGGTTTCTGTAAGTAACCCTACTGATTTCTAGAGGCTGATGTTAGATTTATGAAGTAAGTTGTTTGTTTCATTTTACAGCCTAAGGAAACTGGACAAGCCCTGCAGCCTAGTACTGGGTTCATCATACTCTGGCAATGTCAGTGAGAGCTGTGCTTTCAGAAGGAATCAGCCTCTAACAGAGAAATGTGAATATGCATATTTAATTTTTTTTTCTTTTTTCCACAAGCTAGGTACTTTTTCTACTCTTTCAGTAGGGGTGTTCTCCTAAAATGGCTTGCAGTAAATCAGGAATGACCAATTTTAATTGTGTCACAAGCTACAGTGTTAAGACTGAAATAACTTTTAATATATTGCTGCACCTCACTGGTTTGGAATTCACAGATTCCCTGGGGGGCTATAGAAAATCTGTCTAAGTACCTACGTGTGAAATGCCACCAGGGAGCTGTGGTGCATGAACCTGTAGAGAGGAAGTGGAAGGCAGCAGAGCTGTTGTGCCCTCTTGGGAAGCTTAATAACACCCAGGGGAAATGAAGGCATTTGTTAGATGTCCAGATCTGTCTGGTTCCTTCGCTCCACTGCAGCTCACAAGGGCTGTGACAATCCTCAGCAACTTAGCTCAGGCTGTGAACATTTTCATTGCAATAGTTTTGGGTTAGTCGTGGATTCCCGAGCTCCTTCCACTCAAAACCTGCCTGCGAGTTGCTGGGAAGGCAGAGCACTGCCTCCAGTGTTAATGCACCAGATACAAGTTCCCATTATAGCTAAGAACCAAGGAAGTTGATGAATCTTCCTCCTCATAGTCTTCCTCCTCTCCTTCGAGTCCCTGCCTGATTGTCACCTCAGCTCTGTCCTCTGGGCCATAGTTCATCAGGCTGTTGGGGAAACTGCTGCCAGGCTGTCATTCTGAGGCACCACTGCCCTACAAATAAAAGATTTGAGCTCCAAGTAGTGAGCCCTTTGCTTCACATTAATACAGCTTCGTCTTGACAGCCTCAGACTTCTGGCATCTGCATTCACAGCAAGGTCTCACTTCAAACAGCCAATGCATTGGGCCAGAGGAATCTTCCTACTTCCCCATTAATCTCAGTACTGCCTTTCAAGATCTTGCCAATAAAGAGGGGAAGCATCAACAACCCTGTGGAAAATTCCAGGTCTAACAGTGACCAAGCTTTTTTTTTTTTTTTTTTTTTTTAATTTTATTTTTACTTCTCAATTTGTCTCAGCCATAGCAAACAAGGACCTAGATGTTGCTTGGAAAATCATCAATGCACCTCAGGTTCTGACACTTTTTTATGCTATTTTCCTGGTCAGAATAATAGCATTTGAAATCTTTTTATCCTGTGGCTTATGCTTTGAAATAGGACAGGTTTATGTTCTGCTCTGACCAGTTTAGTATTCCACAGACATTCTAGGTAACTGTAGCACTCTGATGCACAAAAGAAGCAATAAAAAAAGGCTGTGTTTTCCCACCAGAGAACATGCCCACAAATAATCCACTAGTCATCCCATTTTTCATTTCTCCTTGTTCAGAAGTTACATTATGATTACAAAAGTGCTTTCAGTTATTTTAGAAAGTATTCACATTAGTTTGTTCCTTAATAGAGAGGACAACACCTTTGTTCTTGTGCTGGTTTGAAATGGAAAGAAGTGTGGAAAACTAGGGATACTGTGGGTGGGATAATGCAGATTTGTATCTCTTTTCACACTGAAGGAATGAATGTCACCCCTAATTTACTTCTGTGTACACCACAAAGATGAATTTATGCAGCCCCCTGTGGAGCTGGTTTACCTGTGCTACTGCAGGACTGTTTACACAATTCCAGTGCAACATTTTCTGCAGATCCCTCAGTCTGTGGTCTGTAGAAAGAAAAAGCAGTGCATTTCCCAAGCTGTTCTGTGTCCCAAGTGACTACATATATGAAATACAGTGCTCTGTATTTCAGCAGGTATAGGAAATTACTTCCACACACAAAATTTGCCTTGCCAAACAAAAATTAATATTTAGAAACTGAAAAGATTTTTTTCTAGGTTTTTTAAGTCAAAGTTGAGTTTACAGGGTTGGCAAGGAAAAAAACTGACTTTTCAAATTTAGAAGACCTTCAAGGAAATAATCAAAATGACACATTTTTCTGGACAGTTTTTAGTAGGATTCAGATAGAAACATTTTCTTGAGGACACTAAATGACATCCAAACCTAAGAACATTACAGTCCCTTTCCTAAGAATTGCACTGCAAATGTCTGATCCTGCAAATCAGGATGGCTTTTCTTTGGGGCATTTTTTGTAGTTTCTAAGCTTACAGTAAGGTTTAGAATCTTTTCCTGGACCTTAAAGATAATTTAAGGTTAAACAAAAAAGTGAGCTACTATTTTTATTTATCATTACCCTGTCTGTAAAACGGTGAAAACCATTTTAGTGAAGACCAGCAGCTCTCTGCAGGTATTTGGTACCTGGCATCTTTCACACTGAAAACCAACAATCAGTAGGACCCAAAGGGATGGTTTGAAGACGTGTTGGGGGAAGTTCAGGTTAGATATTAGGAAAAAGCTTTTCACCCAGAGGGTGGTTGAGCAGTGCAAGAGGCTCCCCAGGGAAGCACCAATCCTGCCTGCTTTCAAGAAGTCTTTGGATGATGCTCTCAGGCACGTGGTGTGATTCTTGGGGTTCCCTACCCAGGGACAAGAGTTGGGCTTGATGATCCTGATGGGTTCCCTCCAGTTCAGCAGATTCTATGATTCTATGATTTAGCCTTACTTACTGCCAACCACTCACAAGTCCCACTGGAACTATTGGCAGGCTGGCTCTTGCAGAACTGCAGACTATGCTACCTGACCTTCCCTGGCCTCAGGAGTGCCCTTTCTGCCTTGTGGTGTCAGTTCCACAGGGCTGCACGTTCAGGAAAGCTGAGGCTGTGTAGTCAAGCCCTAGTAGTTCAGTCCACCTCTGTTGCAGCAAGCCCCAGCCAGCAGCAGTCTGATCACTGAAATGCAGAACAGTTCATAGACAGGATCACCAGGATAACCTCATAGGCAGGATCACCACAACCACTAGGCTCTGGTTTTGGGAGATATGTTTTTTAATTTGTTTTCAGAGTTTTTTATTTATTTTTTTTTCCACAGAGTTTATGTAACCAGCTATGTACCTGTTTTATACATGGGGAAGCCATGAAGTTTACCAGGGAAAACAATGGTAAGACAAGATATTCACTGAAGGTATTTTCTGGTTTTTACATGCTGTGCTTAAGAAAATTTAAACAGGTAGCTCCCTTTTATTTTTTTTTAAGAAGCTCATTGAATATCTGGGAGCAGTTAATACAGTTTTAGAGCTATTGGTCTTTAAAGGCCTTTCTTTCTACTTTCATTGGACATAGGGCATTCAGGAGTATATATATAATATATGGTACAATATATTTGCTATGCATTTATCACATTGCAGTGTCTATTAGTGAACTAGCAGTCAGTAGCTATGCTCCAGCATGCATATTTTACTTCAGGTGAACAACTGTAAGCTGCCTCCTGCAAGCACTTTGAACAACTACAGACGTGTTCTGAGATATTCTTAGAATCATAGAATCATAGAATTGGCTGGGTTGGAAGGGACCTCAGAGATCATCAAGTCCAACCCTTGATCCACTACTGCTGCAGTTTCCAGACCATGGCACTGAGTGCCACATCCAGTCTCTTTTTAAATATCTCCAGGGCTGGAGAATCCACTACTTCCCTGGGCAGCCCATTCCAATGCCTGATCACCCTCTTGGTAAAGAAATTCTTTCTAATGTCCAACCTAAACCTCCCCTGGCACAACTTAAGACCATGCCCTTTTGTCTTGCTGATAGTTGCCTGGGAAAAGAGAACAACCCCCCCCTGGCTACACCCTCCTTTCAGGGAGTTGTAGAGAGTGATGAGGTCTCCTCTGAGTCTCCTCCAGACTGAACACCCCCAGCTCCCTCAGCCCTTCCTCACAGGACTTGTGCTGGATCCCTTCGCAGCCTCCTTGCTCTTCTCTGGACCCACTCCAGCACCTCAATCTCCTTCCTGAACTGAGGGGCCCAGAACTGGACACAGGACTCGAGGTGTGGCCTCACCAGCGCTGAGTACAGGGGAAGAATCACTTAGGGTCTTCTGGGAGATAAGCAAGTGAAAGCCTCTTGCTGCAAGCTTGAAGGAGAGCTTTGCAGACACTACGTGTAGCACTGAGCACAGTAGATGCAATAGTGAAGCATCAGGACCACCATGGCTCCCCACCAACAACCTTCATGCTCATTCCAGAAGCCTTAGGAATGCCCTATGCCCCAATACAAGGAATATCTCAGGAGACTTGCAAGCAAGCAACCAGCCCCTCATACTGTTGGAAACATCTGCTGAGATCAGTGCATATCTCAATAAACTATTGCACACACAAAACTCTTGTGCCAATATAAACAACTATTGTTGGGTTTAGAAAACTCTGAAACTTCTGTAAATATTCATCTGCTCCATCTGCTGGCAGTATTTGGTAGCTCTTTGCATCTACACCGAGTTCCTCATAAAACTTTTATACTAGTTTAAAGTCTGTTTTAACACCTATTTTCGTATTATTTTTATTTTTTAATACTACCTATTTAATTTCAGGAGCTGCATAAAAATTTGGATAATTTTTGGCTTGTTTAAAAGAACCTGTGTAGCAAATCCTTCGAAACCCAATTTTTTGTTGATACTGGCTGATGATCTTGGTATTGGAGATGTGGGTTGCTATGGCAATGATACAATAAGGTAAGAATGCTTTCTATGAAATAGATTCCCCTTCCTTGTGCATATCAGTGGAAAAAGCAGCAATGACAATTAGTATCAGAAAATTCATTATTATAGATCAGTTTATCTCGATACTCTTCTTTTCAAGCCCTGAAAAAAAAAAAAAAAAAAAGAGAAAAGGAGAGTTCTACAGTAATATCTACTGGAGTAATAATTGCACAGGCAATAGTTGCTTCAGCAAGTTTCTCGGGCTTCTAATTTTCAGCATATGCTGTCAGAACTTTACAAATGTGTCCATGAACTGCATTTGTCAGGCTTGTGCATAATTTCCAAGTTTCCACAACTCCAGGGCTGAAGTATCAAGGACTCAAATGATTCTTTAATATTACTTAACAATTCTAGTAGGCTTCTTATGAAATGACAGCTCAGTCAGTGAGGTATATTTAAACCTAGTGCAGTTACCAGTCTGTATATAAATCAGTTGATAAAATGATTTTGTGTGTATACATATATGTATATCCTGTATTTAAACTATTATAGTATTGGAAATTGTGTTGTCCTGTGTCTATTAATGGATTCTTTTTCACTTTGCTACATGACTTTTTGATATGGGATAGACCTGAAATATATTTTTTTTCCAACTTATTAATAAAAACATGTTTCCATCATTTCTAAAGAGTCAAGGTATCTCAAAAAATATAGAAAACAAAGTTTTCCTAGTTGAATTGTAGAGAAACAGAGAGTTTTGTAAATCTGATGGTGATGTGCTCAACAAAACTAAGAGAAGGATACCCCAAATTTCTGTGTGACACATTTTTATCAGAGGTGGGATTTTTTTTCCCTTTAGGACCCCAAACATTGACCGCCTGGCAAAGGAAGGAGTGAGACTTACTCAGCACATTGCTGCAGCTGCTGTCTGTACTCCAAGCAGAGCAGCTTTCCTGACTGGCAGATACCCCATCAGATCAGGTTGGGCCTCTTTCTCTAGTGGTTCACTGCAGTTTGTCTAGCCATTGTTGCTATTAAAAATCCACTTAAATAAACCATTTTAAAGATGAGTTAATCTAAGGATTTGGGGTGTCAGTGAGGTGGGCAAAAATAAAGACAACTTGATTCAGTGATGGATGGATTTCTATGGGAAAATCTCCACATAAAGAGATTTGATGTGCCTAAATGACAACAACAAAAATCCAAACAACACAAAGCACCCAGAGGTAGAGACATGAAGAATATTGTGTCAACAGTGTATGTTCAATGGTATTTAGGTTATATTAAGTAAAGTGTAAAATTTTGAGAATCCAGGCAATTTTTTTTCATAGTGAAATACGTCTGTGGAATGGTTCTCAACAATAATGTTTTAAAACAATTTTACTTCAGCCACGTAAATTCATGACAGAAAACTTCAGCTGCCACATGCAGCAGTAACAGTGTAGCTCCTCTGATGTTATTCTGACATACTAAAGGATTAATGCAGTCATGAACTGTGCATTTAAATGCGTACACCTGACTATGCAAGCCATTTTTTTCCTATAGAAAACTTATTTTCTTTCTTTTTTCCTCTTTTTTTTTTTTTTTGATGTTATATTTTGATAGAACTTTGGTTGTGAGAGGCTGTCCAATGTCCAAACATAGGCATCTTAATGCCATTTGGTAAACAACCTAACATGGCTGAGGTGTCTGCATTGGACTGCCAGATAATGACATGGGGCTTGGAGGAGACATCATGCTGGGGGTTAATCACAATATGCCATGGCCTACATGTGGCTTGTAAAAAGGCCCCAGGCTTAGGCAACTGAGTGCCACTCATTAAAAACAATCTGAGAAGACTGAAAATTTGAAATTGGCTTGTTTTATTTTAAAGACTTATTTCTCTCCAGGCATGGCATCCAACACTCAACGGCAGGTTCTATTTTGGAATGGGTGTTCCGGGGGGCTCCCACCAAATGAAACGACTTTTGCCAGAATACTGCACCAGCAAGGTTATTCTACAGCACTTCTGGGTATGAGACAGAGCAATATTCTGCCCTTTTTTTTTTTTTTTTTGCTTGTTGTTCAATGAGGCTGCTTCTGTAAATATTTTTCTTTGACAGAATGTCTAGGACCAGATAAGCCAGAGTTTCTTATATGCTTAACTGGCAAAATCAGCATGGGGTTCTGAATATCATCCACAAGCCCCAGTGTCAGCACAGCACGTGTGAAAATCCAAAATGAGGATGTACAGAATTCATAGGTGTACATTGTGAATAGAAGTAAATGTAAAGGAAAGAATTTTGTTCACCCAGTACAGATTGCTTTAGGAAGAGCCAACAGAGGGATCTATAAGAACACAAAACTGTTTTCTGCCAGCTTAATTATATCTGATTGGTAGAATTTATTTTATTTATTCATCCTGCTTATGTCATAGTTGAGACCCTAAAAGTGCCTTCATTTTCTGCAAAAGCAATTCTGCAAAACAGCTGAGGGAGTCCCATTGACTTCATTGGCTTTGGTGTCAGAATACATGTTCAAGAAAGAAGATATTATTATTTTTATTAATTATTATTATTTATTGATTTTTTTATAGCTATAGGTTTTATGAATTAATTTTAATTGTTATTTTTATTAATTCTTTGGTAATTTTTCCTAAACAATTATTAAAGCATACATCTTTCAAACACCTCTCATTTTTAAACTATTTTTGGTGTAGTTAAAGGTGTCATGTGCTTAATTGCAATTGCTGTGATTTTCACACCTCTGCTTGGCTCAGGCACACTGAGGTGTCATTTAGTGCCTAAACTGGAGTTAGTGGTGTACTGACTGCACAGAAGCCTGTGCAAAGGGGTGACCTTTCCCTGGCTCACTGGTATACTCAGCCTGGTATAGATTGTAGTTTAAACTGCATACACACAAGCACAGAGCTGGTTAGCAGTTTTCAAAAATCATTTGTCTGTCTAATAGCCCCTATAGGCCCTTGGTGATAGACTGTCTGTCCTTCAATGTCAGGGTAATTACCCTGCTCTGTAATACGACTTCATTAAAGTTCATTATCAGTGTATGACATATTCTGATTTGTTCAATCATACTGGGTAATTGGAATGTCCTATTTTTGCTACTCATTTTTAGGGTGAATATAGACACACTGAGCCAATATGTACACCTTCATCTTGAAATTTGTTCTGGGACTGTGAATGTCACATAGAACTTGAGTGTAAATTAGTTCATTTTTTTGCCCTTAGCTGTCCCTTTTGGCACAAGGGTTTCCTGTTTTTCTCCCCATCAGGCTACCCATAAATGAATGACTACTTTATCATGTGAAAAATAATAAGCACCAAATATTGCAACCCTATTTATTCTTATTCAGGGAGATGTCTGGGCTGACCATTGCCCTACGTGGAATTTTAACAGATAGGTGAGGAAAACCAGCAGTTCTAGGCATATCAAGTGCCAATGCACAATTGCTCCCTGAGAGCCTGTCCCCACTCCACACCAACTCCTCCCTTGGCTGCACCTTAGCTGAAGATTACAGCCAACCTGTTAGAAATATAGGCAGACACATCCCAGGGTAACCATGTTTGATTTAGGATCTTTGTTTTATATTTTCAGGGAAGTGGCATATGGGTGTGAACTGCAAATATCGTCGTGATCACTGCCACCATCCTTTAAATCATGGTTTTGATTATTTTTATGGCATGCCTTTTACCCTTTTGAATGAGTGTCAAGGCACAGATGACCCTGAACTGGCCAAGTCTTTGCAAGATACATATTGGCTTTACACACAGATGATCATCCTTGCAGTGCTTACCCTTTTGACTGGAAAACTTACTAATATCTTCTCAGTAAAATGGAAAGTGATCGTATGTCTGGCCATCTGTGGTCTCCTGTATTTCATCACCTGGTTTTCCAGCTATGGTTTTACCAAGTACTGGAACTGTATCCTGATGAGAAATCATGATATCACTGAACAACCAATGAATCTAGAAAAAACGGCTTCTAATATGCTGAAAGAGACAGTTTCATTCATTGAAAGGTAACCAATAAAAATTGTATTGTGTTTGAGGGATTCTTAAAAATAATGTGATAACTGTGTCATACACCACTAGGTGAGGCAGCTGACATCCTGAACTACCTGCTGCTGGACAATAATTTGTTGTTTTTTGACAACCCCCTACCTGTCATCATCCAACTGCTGCCTTTCATCTTGTCAGCTCCTCAGGAAAAGAGAGATGATTATTTTGCATTTATGTTTTGCTTACCTAATACAAAGGGGATCGGGCCAAGTAGAAACAGAAAAATTCTTAGCCTGATGAATGGGCTGTCACAGCAAATGTCATATAAAGTTAATATTTTACAAACAGGGGGGTGAAAGTTTTGGTTTTTTCTCCAAGGGTGTCCTTCATCTGCAGTACTATCAGTAGCCCCAATCAGCATTGTACAAGCCACTAAGTATTTAAAAGTATTCTTGTGTCAAATCTGAGCACATCCCTGAACAAGATAATACTGTTCCTGTCAGAGTTTCTTAGGGGAAATTTGGAATAAGAGAAATCTCTTCTGTAAAACTTTGAGCATGAATAATCTCAGGTTCCTAGGATATTCTGCTTGGCCTGATGGTAAAGGGATACAGTTCCTCTGTGGGTGCAGTGCCAGATTTGCCTCTTCCATGAGGATGTCTCAGATGATTAGTGACATCTCTGTTTTAATTTTAAGCAAGAGAGTCCCATTCTTCTTGCCTCTGAGAGAGTGTCAGCCTTTTGCCTGTGAACTTTCTTAGTTATTTATTTAACGTTTTATGTGTCTACTTTGGAACCAGAAAAAGAAAGGGCTTATTACTCTTTTGATCTTAATACAGAAATAAAAACTTGTAAAAATGCAAGGATGCCAAAATTTAAAAATCTAGCAATAATCTAGTAATAATTTTTATTGGGATAGTCACTATCATACCATTTTGGCCGAGTGACAGTTTGCAGAAATAACTATTGTTTCCTTTTATTTCAGAAACAAGCACAGACCATTTCTTCTATTTGTTTCCCTTTTACATGTTCACACTCCTCTCATTACCACAGAGAAGTTTCAAGGAAGAAGCAGACATGGCCTATATGGAGATAATGTAGAGGAGATGGACTGGATGGTGGGTAAGTGGTTGTCTTGAAGGAAACCTTTAATTCATTTGAATTTGGAAAAGCAATTAGAGGCGTTGCCACAGAACTCCCTTTTTGCATATGTCAAAAAACAGTAAACTTGCCTCAGATACACAGTTAGCTCCAGAGACTGCCATTCCATTACTGTCTAGGGAACGGCACTTCAAAGTCCAACCAGGTGTTCCAGCAGAGACTCATGAGCAATGATCTAAGCCTATGGCTCTCAGAATTGACTAGCCCAGATAGGTGCTGTTGCTCCAAAAGCAACTGACCTCTCTGCTGGCTAGCCCAGGACAGAGCCAAGGCTGTGTCTTAGGCCTCACCTTTTATTGGCCCCCTGGTCCTGCTCATGCGCAGTGGGGGCCCACCCTAATTGGGCACAGGTGGGCTTAACACAAGCTCATGCCCACTCCCTGGCAATTAGGGGCACCTGGTTGCCTTGTTACACTACACATTACCATACCTCTTTTTTAAGATGAAAGGATTTTCTTGTGACTATTTGTTCCTTCTATTTTTTGACAGTTCTGTGATGCAGCACTATATGCAGTCAAATAATCAACTGTATACTCACTCATATTGTTAATCAAAATGTATGACATTTCTCCAGCTCTCTTTTGTTGCAGAGGATATAGATGGTGAGGCTGATGAATTTTACATTTTATGGTGATTGTTCTGTGTACTTTTATTTTTTTATGAAAGAATAGTCCTTGGAGCAGAAACCAGAACTTCCCCGTAGCCAAAAGACCATCTTAAAAAATTAGAGTTTCACTTAAGTAATAACTTGTGTGAAGACAGTATATAATTCACCTAGGACTAAATCTAGGCTTTGAGTGTCAATCACACCTAAGCCTTAATTAGTAGGTCCTTCCAGCTTCAATGAGAGGGAGCTACAAAGCTCCTGTTTGTATTTAGTCAAAAGTGAAGATCCTATTGACAAAGTAGTCACGTCCTGTCTAGGCCAAGATTCAATCCCTGAACCTTTTCTTCCTCCAATAATCCTGTTTTCAAAATTGTTTTTTGAGAGGAGCCCCATAACTTCTGACAGGTAGACTGAGAAACTCTGCAAGTTGAATCAGAGGACTCTGCCATGCTCCTCTTGAAACTTTTTTTAGCAACAGTCACCTTCAGGCACAAGCTATGCAAGCAGAGCTGGCTAGCAGAAGTCTGATGATGTAAGGAACATGCCTTGTGTAAGCCAAACAGGATGGCAGCTAATGAAGACAAAAGTTTTCAGGTTTGGACAGCAAAGTAAAATACTTGGGTTCTAATTCAGAACCAAGATGCCCAGTCTCAATCTAAACTCTTTTGGGGGCAGGTGTCTCTTTTTAGGTGGAGTCAATACCTGACCAAGAAGACATGGGAAGTCTGTAAAGGAGAAGAGGTTGTGGAAACGAGACAATCACTGGCTTTTATTTTTTCCTTGTATACTTCAGCTTTTCCTACTTGTTCTGTAACTATGGAAGCTGGTTTTGACAAATATATTTCATGCAGAAGATGGTGAGCATAAGCAATCAAAGATAAATGTTATTCTGTATAAACATTTTATGCTGTTAGTGCCAAAACCTTTCCCTATGAAGTTAGGTGGTTTCCCTATGAATAGTACTCTGTGGAGTTTTTACCACTGACATTAGGAGATTTTGTTTGATAATATGCAGCCTGGTCTCAAAGTCCCTGAGCAGTTCTTGGTGAGAGACAGCAGTTTTCTGTGACTAGTAATCTAGGCAGCACTATTTATGCTTTTAAAGATGCTTGATGCTACAAGGAGACAATCCTTGACTCAGAGAACTTGCAGCATAAATCTGACAGAGTATTCTGAGTAGCTTGAATACAAGCATCATTTGTGTAAATTATTTTCCAGTTATTTTTATTTTTTATCTTCCTGGTTTTATAGAAACCACAAACAAACTTTGGACACATTCAGCTGCTTTCTGTTGGGCTCTTGTTACTTCTGTAATGCAGGATTATTTGTGTGTTATTTGTGGTAGTTTATAACAGAACTCTTTCAGGTAAATGGAAAGACTTGATCTTCACTGAATTTTTAGTCAATGTGACTGCATCTCCAGACATAATTGTGATGCTTTGTTTATAGGCAGGCTTTTGGATGTTATTGACAATGAAGGCTTGAAGAATACCACATTCATTTACTTTGCATCTGATCATGGAGGATCCTTAGAGGCTCACAGAGGAAATGCTCGGTTGGGTGGATGGAATGGGATCTATAAAGGTAAAACTTTGTTAGTGTGTACATGCATAAGACTTCCTCTTTAAAATAAAATTATAGAATAAAATGCACCCCAATAGATTTTATTTACTAAGATATATGCTGGGATGATAACCTTGGATTGAAGGGCTGGAGCAAATGCAGAGCATTGGCTATTCATCTTGCAGCCCTCAGAGAAAATTACTTTCATGAGAACTACTCCTGACAGCCAGACTGTCTAGCCTGTTCCTAAAGACCTTCAGTCTTATTCCCCAGATAATTCAATAGCTGTGCTACAGGAGCACAGCACAGGAGTTTTCTGTCTTGGGTTTTCCTGCTGCAGTTTAAACATCAGATCTTGCCCTATTCACCACTTTTTCTTCTTTTCCTCCTTTCAAAAGCCTGTTGTTTCAAGGTCCTCTTGTATTTCCACTTTGTCCTTCCTTTCTTTAGACTCCAGTACACTTGTACCCCTTTCTAGTTCTATGCTGTCTTTAAATATTGTGAGCATACTATCTAATCCACAGCCCAAAACACTACTTAAAAATGTAGTATCACAGAATCTCAAATAGAATGGACCCATAAGGATCATTGAGTTCAAATCCCTGCTTCTTGCAGAGCTACCTAAAAGTAAATCGTGTGACTTGATGCCCAGATGCTCCTTGAGCTCTGACAGGTTTGGTGCCATGGTCATTTTCCCAGAGAGTGATCCAGTGACTGATCACCCTCTCAGCAAAGAACCTTTTCCTAATGTCCAGCCTGAGTTTCCCCTGATGCAGATCCATAGCACACTGTTTGGAGTCTCACTTGGAAAATCCTTTTTTTTTTTTTTCACAGTGGATGATGAGTTGTATCAACACTGGCAGGTATCATGATGATATTTTTCTTGATATAGTTTTCTCTATTTCTCATCAGTCCTATGGATGTTTCATTTAGATTCTCTTTCTATGACTGGCTTGCAACACAGTGACAAAAGCTGGATGGAAATGAAGATCTATTGTATCTCTTTCGTGTTCTGCCTCCAGACTGCTCAGCCTCAAAGAGCCACTGAAACAGCTTGACACTTAATGTGTGATGTAGCCTGGAAAGTGCTCTTCTCACTTACTTCCCTACAGATTCGGGTGCCTTTGACATTGCTCAGAAGCAAAATGCACATTGTCTAGTAGTAAGTTACTTTATGAGCCATGCAAACAATGTTTGATGCAGCTGATACCTCATCTAGGAACCATCATAAATTATAAATTAGCCTCCAGTTATGGATATGAAGTTTCCATAGAAGTAACAGATGTAATAAAGACCAACAGACTCATTTGAGCAACTCAGGAACTAACCTAAGGAATTTACTTCTAACACAAGTATATTAGATACAGGAGAATCCAGAGAGAAAAAATGAGTATGTTTAGACAGAAGACCACACTAGAGAGCAATGATGAAATCATACCCACTTAGAGAGGAGACAAAAGGAGCTATAATACCATTTTAGATATTAATAACAGAAAAACATTCCCAGTCATACAGCAGAACAAGGGACACCCCAGTGAAACTAACTAGCAATATTTGAAAAAGTAGTTTAATTCATAGATATCTTGAGAACTCACTGCTGGTATCAGTAACAAGGTATTAAAAACAAGAAGATAAATAAGCCATGCATGTGAATAACTTGAACAGTCACTAATGAGTAGCAAAGCATGAGATACCATTGTTTAACATATCACAAAGATTATTGCACAAGCAGGTGGACTTACTCTGTCTATAATCCATCATGCCATCTTGTCAGACTTTAAAACCAAGCTCTGGGAACCTTATCTGTCAGCTATAGCAGTGAGCACATCTCCTACATAGCAAATTCCAGCATCACTTAGCAAAGCCAGGTGCTAATACAAACTAACATTCAGTTGAGGATTTTTTTTAGCTGAGATAATAAGCTCTCTTCATGTTTTGCTTGCCAGTTTCCCTGCAATCCTTGATTGTAGGAAATTGCTGGATGTAGGTACATCCAACAATGGTTTGCCATTTCTATCCTTGACAGGAGGAATACCAGAGCAAGGGTCATAGAGGTCTTGCAATTTTTGTTTTCTAACTAGACCCTCAGCTGGAAGTTCTGGGTTTTGTCCACACCATCTCATTGATATCCCCAACCTTGGCATCTATAATTCATATCTGTACTTAGTTAATGGTTCTCACTTTGAAATGCTATTCAAAACCATGAATATTTTGACTAGTAAAAGAGCCAATGCATGGAGGAGAAAAAATAGAAGACAAATATGTAATATAAACCAAGTTAAGAAGGACTCCTTGGATTACATCAAGACAGCTTCAACAGTGATGTAGGTCACAAGTCTTCATCACTGCTGCATATTCAAAGCACTCCCCTGTTTACTGCACAGGCTCTGTGCTCTTCCATTTGGGACGAAGTCAGAGCATCTGAGGGACTGTAAACTCCTGAAGGGCAATCAAGCATTATGTTAATTCTACTCACTGCTCTCCAGGACTGTAATCATTTTGTAATGTTCCTTCTGCCTCTGATTGGGATCTGTCTGACCACCAAATTTACTCTGTGTTAATCTCCCTTCCTTGGACACCAAGTGAGGCTGCAGCCCAAGACTTTGTTTTGTGCGTGTTATTAGTGAGTGCAGAGATTATTCTCAGACATGTCATTCAATTAAAATTATGGGTTAAATTTTTTTCTTTCAGACATCAGAGCAGGAACTCTTATTCTGCCAAAAATGCTGCTTATTAGTGGGTGCTTCTATGTGCTACCCAAGAAAGCTGAGTTTTGTTTGGTTTGGTTTGTTGTTTTTTTTTTTAAAAGAGGTTAATAACACATTTCTGAAGAGCAGAATTTGCACTTTAATTAAAACATACTAAATCCTGGAGAAATGTAGAATGACTGAAGTTATTTGAATATTCTGAAAGTTTCAAAACATTTTATTGCACATGCATAAAAGACATTTAATATCTTTTGTTCACGTATTCCTTTTGTCCTTCTCTTTAACAGGTGGAAAAGGAATGGGAGGCTGGGAAGGAGGGATCCGTGTCCCAGGAATAGTCAGATGGCCAGGAGTGTTGCCTGCAGGGACAGTTATCAATGAGCTGACAAGCCTTATGGATATTTTTCCAACAGTGGTTCAACTGGCTGGAGGGTCAGTGCCTCAGGACAGGTACATAGGTGGCTTCATAAACCATATTTACTCCCCTTTCTTGTTTTGCAGAAAAGCTGACTATGTCCTGCATCCTAACAGTCACAGAATAAATTCGGTTTGCTTCTCAACCAAGTAATTCTCTAGCTTGCCTTCTCTGTAGCTTTGCCTATCTTGTCTGCTCTTATGGAAATGGCAAAGGAAAACAGTATGTTTTGTCATGGGTCATTTTGCTAGTTTAGTTTTCTAATCACTAAAAAGCAACCTGGTTGATTTGGAACACTGAGATAACTATAAAAAACAAAACAAAACAAAACAAAACAAAAAACCATAAAACCCTCCTCTTTTAACCTTACCTTTTATGAAAAATCCACAGATGTTAAGCAGGTTGGTTGTGCTAAAGTACTAGAACAGGCCTTTTCCAAAACTAGAAAGCTTCATTCTTCATGAGTAGAAAAGGTAGAGCCAACAGAGAAAGAGTTTCTGCAACAGTAAATGATTTGTATAATCTTTAAGATTTGTATAATCTTTAAAGAACATAAGAAAATGTAGGTGGCTAAGTCATTTGAGCAAAAAAAGCAGAGCAGTACTGATGGTGTGTAACTAACCCAACCATTAGTCATGCAGTAAGTGGCTGGGGTTTTTTTTTGTTGGGTTTTCTCTTGGCTTTGTTTGTTGTGTTTGTTTTTTTTTTTTTTCCTATTCTTTTATAAAAAAAACTTAATGCACACAGAGCTAACTGACTTCATCGACATTCATTTCAAGGAGCAAAATTAATGCTGTGAATCCTGCCTTCACTGTGGTTATCACTCCCAGGAAAATTACAGTAAGGGTAACTTATCTCCCCGGGCAGGATGTGTGAACTAACTGCAATTTCAAAAACCCCTACTAACTGCTAATTATTGGTCTCCATCCGTCCTCCCGATTAAAAATCTCAGGGCTAATTAGCTAAGCAGTAGCTTGGTTTGGAAAGCACACTTGAAATCTTAATGCTGCACAGATGGAGTACTGCTCACTCTCTGGCTGCAGACTGAAATTCTTTAGCAGGTTGATGACTCTCTCCTTTCTGCCAGGGTCATTGATGGGCTCACCCTGGTGCCATTGCTGCGAGGGACAGCTCAGCACTCCGGGCACGAGTTCTTGTTTCACTACTGCGGGGTGTTTCTGCATGCAGTGCGGTGGCACCAAAGGGACAGTGAGTATCAACATCTCCCCCCCTGCAGATGATGTGATATCATCTGGCTTCCCATACAGTATCACATGAAAACATACACATAAGTTTTAGTAACCTTACTGCCTCAAGCTCTCAGTTCTTCTGCGAAGTGCAGAAAGGCTTCACTGGTATCTGTCCTGCCTTGCCTGAGATGCCAGGCTGTGCTTTTTGAGTTGCATGACCTCAAGAGTCTCCCTGTCATTGCAGTGTTTCTATTGCTTTTGCTGCAAAAGCATTGAGGAGAAGCTTATAATAAGACTGAAGAACAAGGAGCTGCACACAAATATGGTAGCTTAAGCAGAAGTTTGTTTCCAATTTCCTTATTTGTTTCAATTTTTCAGCTGTGGCATTAGAGAAGATGACTGCAGCTCTAATGCTTTCCTAGGCTTTCAGCAACCACCCAATCTTTGCTGATGTTCACCCTCCATGAAAGTGTAAAAGAGAGCAGGCCAGTAACTGGTAGCTGTGCCCTTACTCCTGCTAGAGAACACAGGACAGCACTAGTGCCACTATGCAGGTGCCTGGACCTGAGCTGGTTGGTGTATAGTCACAGAAGAGATGCAGATGTGAACAGGGCATGATTCACTTCCTGATTTACACATCCAGGCTAGATCAATTACACCTCTTTCTCTCCACTGACTGAAAAAGGAGCCAAGACTGACCATATCAGATATAAATAACACCATCGTAGTAATGTTAGTTGAACTGCATCTTCTGAATGATGTCACAGTAAGTGATGACATTACAGTAAGCTGACAAATTCATGGGGATACTGTACTCAGGTTTTTCCATACTGCACTGCAGAGAGAAATGCAGAAGCTGGTGAAGTGCTATGACTACTCATCGTCCTCTCTTTTAGAAACTTGGATAAGCCCCTTCAATTTTTGTTTTTCTTTCCCTTTTTGTGAAGTGAAAGAAGAATTAGTGTTCTTCAGAGAATGCAATTAGAGAACAGTTACAAATGCTAGGGCATTCAGAGGGCACCTTTCCTATGAAGACATGCTGAGAGTTGGGGGTGCTCAGCCTGGAGAAGAGAAGTTTCCAGGGAGACCTTATAGCAGCCTTTTAGTACCTTGAAGGAGGCCTACAGGGAAGCAGGGAAGAGACTTTTTACAAGGGAACGTAGTGATAGGACAAGGAGTGATGGCTTTAAACTGGAAAACTATAGATTTAGTTTAGGCATTAGGAAGAAATTCTTCACTATGAGCATGATAAAATACCTGAACAGGTTGCCCAGGGAAGTTGTGGCAATGAATCCTGGAAGTGTTCAAGGCCAGGCACAAAAGGGCTTTGAGCAACCTGGTGAGGATGTGATGCCAGGTGCTGCAGTGGAATTTTATTCTTTTTGTTCTTGATGCCCAAATATAAATCTGGATACTTCATTCAAGGAAAAATCTGTAAGCTATATAAGCCACACAGTTCTTGAGGAGACTAATCCATTCAGGGTGGGATCCAGAGCAACATTCATGGTGCTCAAGGAGCTGGGTGTCTGGTAAAAAAAACTAAGTGCAAGGGTGTTTCATCACTACAGGTTTTTCTATGGAGTGCAGTGTACCTTCAAGCTCTCCAGAGAAGGTTTTTCTGATTTGTTTGTTTTTTTCTTTTTTTTTCTCTTGGGAATCCTCGTTCTGTATTTTTCCTGGAGAGAAGATACTGATCATGTTTTTGTCTGAGAAGGAGGAAAGGGTTCCTTAATTTCTAAACAAATAAACCAAAACAACAAAAAAACCCAAAACAAAACAACAACAAAGAAACCAAACAAAAAGGCAACCAGAAAAAAAAAAAAGAAAAAAAAAACAAACCAACAAAACCAAACCTGAAAAACAGAAAGAAAAGGGAAAGAGTGCTGCAACTGCCAAACTTTTGCCTGGCAGCGGAGTGGTAAGACCTTCACAGCCCTACTGCAGTTGGGCAGAACTGGTTCTTTGGCAGAGTCATGAGGAAGAGGCCCTGAGCTCGGGCAGTACACTTGGCTTTGCTGCTTCCCTCTCTCCCCCCAAGGGATTTGGATGGTCTGATACCACCACCACTATGAAATCAGGTGGTCCTGATAAGGGCACAATTAACGTGCTCAAGGCCAACGTTTTAGCTGCCTCAACTACTTATGTAAGGAAACCAGGACTCAATTCTTTACTCTTCTGGGCACAATCAATATGTATCATCTCCTAAGTGACACATATAAACCACAGCTCGACATCTTGGCTCTTCCTGTGGGATGGGGAACTCAATAGTAATTATAAATCAAGATCAGCTGGACTCCATAACCTAATTATATGCACTGGGTTTGGGTTAGGGGTTAACCCCCTCGGCTGCTGTTACGGTCTCTTTTTTATTAAGCCCATTAACACGATTAAATAACATTGGAGATGGGACCACTTTGCTCCTTCAGGTGCTGTGGGGAGGAGGATGCCAGCACTGGAGAGAAACGCCAAAGTGTCGTACTGCTCGGCACCCACCTCCCAAAGCACACAGTTTACACCCCCGACCAAGCCGCCCCGGCAGCGGGGCATGGAGGTGGGGCAGCCATGACGGTCCGGTTTTGGAAGGTACCGCCGCAGAGCTGGGCCGCGGGGCCGCTCTCCCCTCAGCCGGCAGCGGGGAACCGGCAGGGGGCAGCGCGGCACCGCGGCACCGCCAAGCGCCGCAGCGCCGGGCGAGAGCACCAGGGATGGTTCCAGCCCATGAAAACAGAATATCCGCGGCTCTTCGGCGCTGTTGGTTGCTCCGCTTTTCGTTCACACGCCGCTTGAGGATTTCACAGACATTGAGGCTGAGAGAACTGGGTTTGTTCAGCCTTGAGAAGAGAAAGCTCAGGGGAGACGTTATTACGATGGTCCAGTACTTAAAGGGGGGGCTACAAAGAAAATGGAGACTCCCTGTTTACAAGGAGTGACACGGACAAGACAAGGGGTAATGGGCACAAGTTGCTCCTGGGGAGGTTCTGACTGAACACAAGAGGAAAATTTTTCGCGATGGGGACAGTCAGACATTGGAATGGTCTCCCAGGGGAAGTGGTGGATTCCCCCATTTTGGAAAGTTTTTAACTCTCAGCTTGACAGGGTGCTGAGGCGTCTGATATAACCAATAATATTAGAAGGGTTGGACCAGATGGTCCTTGAGGTCCCTTCCAACCTGACATTCTCTGCTCTTGAAATGCCATGTGTGAAAGGCCATTCACATCTCTGTGGGAACCAGAGGCTGAGACCTGGAGCCTGCTGCCCTGGGCTCATGGTACCAGGAGCCCTCATCAGCACCCCCTGCCCCCATGGCTAGTGGCTTCATTTCCTAAGCATTTCCACCACTGGTACCCACCCGAACCACAGCCAGAGCTCCAGCCCAAAGGTTGGAGGACCCAAAGGCAAGGCAGGACCCATGCCCTAAGGGAGTGCTGCGTTGTTGCACATGGAGCCAACATGGAGCTTGAAAGAAATAGGAGTCACCACTTTCAATCTCTCTCCTCCTGTATCCAATACTCAGCAGACCAGGAAGTTACAGACTGAAAGTGACAGTCCAGCTCTTAGAGCTCTCGCTACAGATGTGAGACACCACTGTTCACCTGATGCAGACAGGTGCTAAACTGGTGCCACCTCGGAACCTGCCAGTAGCTCTAGGTTTGATCACATCTAACCCTGAGTCCATTCGGCTGTTTCTATTACATAAAGCAGAATAGCTGTCAGAAACTTAAATCTCCCATGCCTCTAAAGTCATCACTACTCTTAAACATTTCTCTTAATTTCTTCTTTAATACATATTTCCTCTCACCAGAGAAAGCTTTGTCTCACAGCACAGAGACTCCTGGGGAAAATTCCTGCTGGAAGAGGCATGATGCCCTTCCTTACTGGAAGGCTAAATGCATGCTCCATCAAGGGATGAGTTGGAACTGGGTTCAAGGACAGCTGTTTGCACCTCTTGTTCTAATAGGCCATGTAATGTTTGTCTAGGTCACAATTTAAGTTCAGATTAGAAGAGTGCATTTTGAAGCAAACCCCTCATGATTATACCCACTCATTGTTCTTTTGCTTGCATTGTAAAATGGTCTTAAAGACCATGATTTTAGTTTAGATGAAACTAAAGAGTAAAATAGGCTCTAGGACCATACCTAACATGACCTCATCACTAAAGATGCATAGATGGGACCAGAGAAATTAGGCCCCAGTAAATCACTGCTAGACAATGACAGCAAGTCAAGACATCAATGACTGTTCTGCTCTAAAGATCAGTTTCTAATAGGCCACACTACTTGTAACAAACAGATGTAATATGCAAGTGCAAGGTGTGGTCTGTGTGTGGTCCTGTGAAGCCACAGGCACCTACATCTCTTATGTGGGACTTTCTACATTGTTTCCCATTAAGCCACAACTGCTTACTGCAAGGGGGTTGAAAGCAGTGGGATGTTCTGCATATGAAAAACTGGTTCATCCAATATTACCATGTGGCTCAGCTTTCAGGCAGTTCAGAAATTTTGGTTCTTTGCTCCAACTGCCATTACTTCTGACTGGACTGACTGAATTTATAGAGCCTGTTTTAGCTCACTAACAAGTGTATCACATTCATATGACTTACTTATTGTCTGTTTACTTCTATCTGTTGGACAAGCTGGATACGAAGCCATTGTGCCTTGATGTCACCCAGGCAGGACTCATCAATTAAGTCCTGCACTGAAGACAGAAGAATCCTTTGTCTGTATGTTAAAGAGCCCTTTCCTCTGCCACAGCACAATAAGGCTTATTAGTGACATGACTTTTTTTTCAGCTCGTTAAATGAATGGATTGTTACCAGATGGGTTTGAGAGGTTTGGATTGAAGAAGCAGGTTTCCTTTCCCTTGGACATATTACATTAACACATTACCCTAAAATTCACACACATTCTTCCAGTTCTGTCAGAGCTACTTCAGTGGCAAATTGCATATCCCTTTTTGCCTCTTGCAGATGACTGAAACACCTGCTGCTTTCATCAGCACTGATTTCTACCACCTTTTTTTTTTTTTCTCTTATCCTTCTGTAACCCAGCTGTCTACTCAGCTCACCAACACAGGTTAATTACAATCAGCTTCACTGTATCCTTCCGAGTGAAGGAAGAAGGACCTGGCTCTCTCCCATTCTGCAGCAACAGTAATTATTTGCAGCTGTGAAAAGTGAATGTTAAAATTTTTGCAGAATCAGAACAATTCTCCTCAGACACTCTACAGTCTACTCCAAACTGCTATACAGTGTAAAGGTTATGAGGAATTCAGCTCAAATATTTATGGAAATGACTGACTACCTAGTTTGTTTTTTCCTGAACAATGATCATGTAAGTTCCTACGTATAGTTAGATAAGTCTACCTGTCCATCTCATGTTTATCTACTAAATGGTCTTTTTAGGCAATATCACAATAGCACCCTGACTACAGCCAGCTAATCAGAAAAATGCTGGTGGCCCAGAGAGTACTTACCTCCTTCTAACAAGTATCTTTGCTACATGAGCAACAGCCATAGGACTCAAAGCCCACACTGGGCAAACCCTTCTGTGACAGAAAATGCTTGTGTTTTTGTCATGAGACAAATGGTCTTTCCATCACAAGACAGGGAAAATAGAAGGACATGGAGCACATTCCTGCCAGCCACAAAACACACACTCAAACAGAGCTAAGGAAGACCTATCCTTAGTAAGCCATCAGGAAGTAAGCTCACTTTCTTTAAGAAGTCCACCTTCTCCATCCTTTCTCCCATGGCTTCAGAAATAGAGATATCTAAAAGCTGTAACATTTCTAAATGTATTATGCCAAAACATTTCCAAACCATGAACATCATCCCTCTATAGAAGTATGGAGCATAGCTTAGCCGGACATGAGCCCTGTGGGCTGGAAATAAAACGACAGTCATCCATTCAAAGAGCCAGCGACTAGAAATTGTAAGATAAAAGATTATCTGAGCCTTAATATCTGTTATTTGTTGCCCTCATCTTTTAAGATATTTTAAAATTTTATTTATTAACAAAATGTATTCTAGCAGTAGTGACACAACAGGGACAGAAGAATACAGCTGCAGACTTGCATTCATGAAGAACAGCTCCAGGGACAGCAGAAATAAGGAAAGTTCATCTGATTCCATTGAATCAAAAAGAAAATGCCAAATGGGGACAATGCAGTTGTCAGCTATTTGTGCTCAATGCATTTCAGAAGTGGCTCCAAGTGCTGAATGTCCCCTTTCTTCTTGTCTCCCTTTTTCAGACATAGTATCTATTTGGATACTTCTTGCTGAGCACATCCTTGCCTCCAAGTTCATCATAGTGCTTTTGAAACACAGCATGAGGAGTAAGATGAAAAGAAGAAAGGAAAATCTTCTATTTAACTTCATTCAGATTTAGTCATGTGTCATTACTTCATTGTCACATTATCACTTAGACCTGCACTTATCCAGTGGTCAGTGCAAGAGCTTGATCAAGTACAAGCTCTAAAGATGCAAACTATTTGCCTTCATTGTGTTTACCTTCAAAACTAGATTCTATATTTCACACTGTTTGCATGACCTGCAATTACCACCCTGTTTAAAAATGTGCTGGAAAGTTAGCATGGAAGTGAGCTGTGGTCAGCTTCTGCCCAGGTGCTCATCTTGGTTCAGATGGGCAGAACCAACAGAAGAATCACCTACCAGCACCTGCACCCAAAAGTCAGGGTCTACATTCTCCAGGTTCAATCCCCAGCGAGAAACATGTAGAGTTTTAAAGAGACACAAGAAAGCAACAGGGAATCCCTCTGCACCCAAAAAATTAGACCCAACCACCCACATAGTAGATACACATATCCAGAGCCCAGGTGTGCCTGAGAGCCACAAAAAACATTTCGAACCTCTGCCAGCTCCCAAAAGAGCTTTTCATTCTTGTGTGACAACCAGAGCATAAGCTTCCCCTAGGAACAACAAAGCAGGTAATTTAAAATGTGAACCAGTCTTCTAGGGACCTCCTTGTCTCCCAGTGCTGTTAAGCTGTTCAAATGTGCTTCTCTGACAGGTGGCACGGTATGGAAGGCTCATTATACTACTCCAGTATTCCAACCAGAAGCCTCTGGGGCCTGTTTTGGAAGAGGAATCTGCCCGTGTTTCGGGGATGGTGTAACCCATCATGACCCTCCACTGCTGTTTGATCTCTCCCGAGATCCTTCTGAGGCAAATCCTCTATCAACTGACACTGAGCCCTTGTTTGATACTATAACAAGGAGAATAGAAGAAGCTATAGAAGAGCATCGCAAGACCCTGACCCCAGTCCCACAGCAGCTCTCTCCTTACAATAATATATGGAAGCCATGGCTGCAGCCGTGCTGTGGCACATTTCCATTCTGTTGGTGTGATGAAGAAAACAACAAAGCAGGTGGTGTAGCTTAATACCAAAATCCAAGTATGATTATCTTATAAAAGACAGTAGTTTTCACATTCACATGACTACAGTCATACAGAGACATGGGGCAAATTACACTGGAACAAAAGGGATGTTATTGGTGCTTTTTATTCAAACTTTCTCTCATTCACAAACATTCAACAAGCCTGTAGTTTAAAAAAAACAAAAAAAAACCATATTCCAGACACACTCCACCTATGGGTCACCTGTCAATCTATCCCTCAAGAGCATAATTCTGCATCAAACACGCAAATATATGAAGCAAGATTTCTTTCCTTAATGATTTTCAAGTAAATTATGAATGACAAGGGAGTGAACATTAATTGCATCTGTTGGTATGGGTAATAGGCTTGTTAAAGCAGAAGGACTGAGACTGAGGGCATCTCTATTCAGGCCTTATCTTTAATGAAGGAAAAAACCCAACAACTTTCCTGTATTTAAAAGCACAATTGTACATTTAATTTGGAAACATAACAAAACACATTGGCCTCTAAGAAATAAACACTTGCTAATTTACAACAATGTTTTGTCTTACCTGTACATGCATTCACTCATTCATCTATCATTCAAGAATTCCTAGGAAAACCATGAACTGCCAAGTATGCTTTAAAAATTAGCTAAAGTTTTTATCTCAAATTTGGCAGAGAAGTATCTAGCTATTCAGAAATGCAAAACCAGAACTCCTACTGACATACACTTTCCACATTGTTGTCATCTCATTTGTGAGAGCGTTGAAAATCATCACCCTGCTGCCTTGACAAGATAGGTGCCGAATTTCACCAGCTATGAGAGCAATTCATAAGCTTCATGTCCCCACTTGATTGATAATACTCCTGATTTCATGAAAAACATGCTTCCTTTTGTGAGACTTTCTTTGCAGTAAAAGGTGTTAAAAAATTCTCTGCACACACTAATCACTTCACTTATACAGGTCAGCTTCTCCAAGCCAAACAAGTGTCAGCACCCTGTACAGTCATTAAGGAAAGGGAAGGAATTAAAAAATCTAATCCTCTCTTGCTGTCCTCAGGTTAAATTAATTCATCTCTCAATATGTAATCCTAGCCATGTCCTTTCAGGGCTTTTGTGTCAGTTCCCATTTTCAAGCAGAGGTTCCTGCGTTTTCTACTTCCAAAAATAGATTATGTGTCAGAGACTCAAATTCAAGCTTCTAAGCCTTCCTGAACACTCTATAGCCTCTTCTACCACATAACAAAAGGTCAGAAAGATTTTAAAAGTAAAAAGGTCCCATGAAAGCTGCATAGCAGGTGGTTCGGGTGACTTGTTTCCTTAAAGGTCACTTCCTTGCAGAACAATTCCTGCACACATCTGCTCAGTGCCAATGCTGTCTGCGTGCCATTTTTAGCCTTTTAGAAAAAGGAGGTGATAGGAACGCCCATGGGAGCTGATGATCCCAGAGCAGTGCTCTTGAGCTGCAAAAGCAGGTCCCAGCCCTTTCACTAGTTTCAGGACAAAAGTCTGTACGTGCCTGCATTATGCACCTTTTGCAGTGTTTTCAAGCAAAACCCTGACTTACACCCCTGATGTTGTATGTCACCAGTGTGATAAGTCACTATGTTATTTTGCTTTAAACAGCACAGGTCGTGACCATGATGCAGCATCACACACACCTCCAAAAAGCTGACCCAGAATTTCTTCAGGTTATTTACTTTTTACCTTGCCTCTAACAGGTCACCAAGCAAGTTATGTGGAAATTATTCCACATAAATCAAAGGGCTAATCCGACCACAGACTGATGGGATATATCAATGTCAGATTTGGCAGAAGTATCTAAAAATACATGTGTTGATAGCACATGTATTTTTTTAGGCACACTGCTTGATAGCATTAAAATCCACATCAGCATTGCTAAGAACTTTTCAGACAGCTTGACATTTTTCTGTGTTTGGCAGGAATTGAAACCACTGCAGGTGCATCTCACTGGATTCATGCAGAAAGAAAAGAGCACAAAAGACTGTGTATTTTGAGGTTAGTTCAGCCCATTGAGAGATGGAGGATAAATCTTATTGCTCAGTGGGGAACAAAGCCAAAAGATGCTATCTGGCATCAAGTTGGTCAGTTCAGGGTCGTCTTCATTGTCAGTTAAACATGAGGATAAGATTTTTCTCAGATCACCTCACTGCCCTCCACACCCCAAAACCCATTTATAAACAGAACACGCCCCATCACAGACTGCTCCATGATTAGAGCTTTTACTAGGGGATGGAAGGTGTTCAAGCACCCACACAGCATAGAAGCACAAGCCCAGGTTCCTGTTGACAGACTGGGAAGTGCAGTACATTAGCAACAGCCCTGAACCCTGAGCACCACATGAATGCTTTCATCCCAAGTTTAAAGCCAGGCTAAGAGCTAGCAATTTGAGCAGAGTGCATTTGGGTTGGTTGATATCATGCCTATCAAACAAGCTTCCCCTTTACCTCATGGGAAAAAAAATAAAAATAAAAATCACCCATACAGAAATAAGCATTAAGCTTGGGTGCAACATTTCACTCCTCTGAAACTTAAAGTTGCTAAAATCACATTGTGTCAGGCTCATGTCTTCTGTCCTGACACCCAAATTTCACCTTGTGTGGCATCTGTGGAAAGCCAGACCATCCTTCTGGCATGAGGCTGGAGAAACAGGCCTGACAACTGGATGTTGTCAAGTAACTGTCAGACCCAAGCAGAGGGAAATGGACTTTCCCCATACAGAGAGGGACGAAGAGGGCAGGTAGTGCACACAGATGCATTTCACAGGTGACAAGGAGAACAAAGTAATGGGAAATCAGTGAGTAGGATGCACTATGTCACTTCAAAAAAAGTTTTTACAGGTGTAGAATCCCAAAAAGAATATTTGTCTCAAAACAGCTGCCCTGATAGAATGGACACTGTACTTGGGTGGAGGCCTCATTCAACAGCCATCTGGACTCTGTTCTCTCAAGGAGAGACCCTCATTTGGGTAACCACCCTGATAAATGGGGCCCTATTCTCACAATAGCAACCCCTCCTTTAGTGGGTATCCCGATCAGCTGAACTCTGTCCTTGCAAGGGGAGCTCTGTTTGATGCCCCCCCTGACAGGCAGGACACTGTCCCTACTCGATAAGGGGCAGGGGCAGGCAACCTGCACCCTGCAGAGGCAGAGTGACATCTCATGTGTGCCCCAGGTAAAGACAGTGGAGTGGGCACATGCACAGAAATAAGGGTTATTGCTGTGTCGCCCCATCTGGAGGGGCCCAAGTGAAGACCTGGCTGTGCAAGATATGCCAAAGCCCCCCTAAAACTGTGGGGTCAGGCAGCATAAAAGAGGGACACTCAATGTTAGATGTGCTCACGCCATCCAAGGACCACAACTTTCTGCCAAGGTCATCGCTGGATCCGAGGGTGGTAATATCTTTCCTATCTATTCTCTCTCTGTTTCTAACCTGATCTCAGCACATGAGAATTACATAATTTCCAACTTTAAGTTTTACTACCAATTGTTTGGTTTGTTAGTTGTAACCTGTTGTTTGACAATTTCCTTAAATTTTGCTAAATTGTAATCTACTGCTTTGAAAGCTCCATCATTTATAATCCTGCTAGTTGTAATATGTCATGCTTTATAATCTTACTAATTTTTAAGTAAAGGTGTGTTTTGAACTAGCCTCCTGGGTAATAATTTTACTCCTAGAGTACCATGCAGAGTATTCGTGAACCTAATCTCGCTGAATGGGTGGTTAATAGAGATTAATTAGAGGAGGCGGCTTGGGCCCAGCTGCACCGAGGCTCCCCTCTGACAGAGTTTAAAAAGCAAGAAGGTCCAGTCCAAATCTCCTTGAGTTGACCTCCAGTCTGGGGAACCCTACCCATGTGCACTATGGGATGTAACACCATACCCACTCTGGTACTTGGTTTGCCCCCACCCTGTGGAACCATGCTCACTTTGAGATGTGACAGTGCCACAACTGTAGGCTGTTGCTTGGAAAATTATGTGTAATCATCCTTTGCAAAATGTATAAGAATAAAAGATAAAATACATGCTTTTTCCTTTCTTTTCTTATGGTGTCTTTCTTCATAGAAGGGAGGAAACCCCACAAAGTAGCCTGTTGGGAAACCTGAGAGAAGTAGCAGATCTCCAAGTCAGTGTTAACTATAGCAGAATGTGCTGAGACATGGTTAAATATAGACACCATCGAGAGGGAAGAATTACTCTGTAACAAATAAAGTTTGGTTTTACTGACAGAGCTGCAGCCGAACTGTATAAATGTTTGACATTCACGGTGTATGAAGCTGACTTGCATCCAAATAGTTTGGTCATTATTAAATGGTATTTGGGATTGATGCACAGACTGACTCAACAAATAATTGTCGAGTCACACAGCAGTGAGAAAATAATCTTCTAAGAGACCTCACTTCACCACATTTAAATATCAGGCATGTTACTAGTTTGGAAACAAAGAATTTAATGAGGTTAAAAAAAAAAAAAAAGGGTGAAACATCTTTAAACTGAACGAAACAAAAAATAGGTATCCACCCATCACATGCAGTCAGTTTTGTTCCAAGTATTCAATACTGAGATGGTTTTGAAATTCAAAGTTTTCTAAAATAAGTTACTTGTTTCTAAGAGAACACGTCTGAAGGAAAACCACCTATATTTATCATGGTTCAGAACCTTGTGCAGTTCCATAAGAAGTGAGTGACCACTATTCCAAAGCAGTTAACATCATGTATCCTGAAGTGGGAAAAGTATTAAAATAATCTCAAGTTGGAGCCTGTCTCTCTTGGAATTATTTTTTTCTTTCCTTCCAGTTTCTTGAAGTTGGAAGGGTTCTGACAATCAAAGTAAAATTCAGGAAAAATGTTTGCAGCTTTTTCCCTGCTTTCATAGACAGTCTTCTAACAGTTTTTAACAAAGTTTTAAAGTAAATTAAGCATAGTTGTAAATTTTTTTAACTACCTTTGACACAATTGTGTTATGCTGTTACCAAAACAACTTGAAAGTTTATACCAGGGTGTATGTAGTGCTTGAATGATGCCCCTTTTAACTGTCAGCACCAAGGAAACTATTACTTATGAGCCAAACAAATCAGGATGAACAGAATTTCAGCTGAAGCATTCTGCAACCAATAGACTGAAAATGCAGACTATTTCAATGACTACTATTAACTGACATGTATTTTTGTAGGCTATTTAAGAATTGACTACTGTATATTTATTTGCATTCATAGGGCTAGCTTAAAAAAATTTAAAAATTAAACCATAGAATTAAAATCATCAAATGGTGAAAAGAACACTAGGGGGTTAGAGGTGGGAGAGAACAATCACATATATAAAACACTTTTTCCATACGCATACCTTTACACCAAGGTAAAAAATATTTGAGGTGTGAATTAAGAAGACAGTCACATTTTATGTTATTTTTCAAGTCATATGAATCAAAATAATTTAGATTAGCAAAACAATGGAATCAGACCCACTAAAGAAGAAATAGGCATGCTGCAGACTTGTTTCTGTTGAACAAGTAGTTGTGCAAACATAAAAAGCCACCTGCTACTAAACTAGCTTCCCATAATCAAGGAAAAAAAATAACTAAGCATTTTTTCAAGTACCATCCTTACAAAACAGCTGATGGGAGATGACTGAAATAGAGAGACAAAGAAAACAACTTATTGCAGACAGACAACCAGGCTGGGAAGGTCCACACAAGATAGCAGACAGTAAGTGGTATTTCAAGAACAATTTCCTTTTCCCATAGGCTAGGGAAGTGCCTTAACCCACATGTCTAAAATTTTCAAGAATTTTCCTTGTGGCACACCCACCCTCTCTCCTGTTTATACAGGAAGAGCACCCAATAAAATTGTTAAATGGCAAATAAAATTACCCTCTTAAGTCTAGCTGTGAATAATTCTAAGCACATGACAGAAGAACAATAAGCATGTTTTGTTTTAAAGAGAAGCTGTCCTCTCTAAATAGAGTCTGACACACAGCAAAAGGTCAGAGTCTGGCCTCTCAAAACCTTTACAGCTGCTTCTCAGGTTGCTAGGGCCTAAACAATGCTCACAGAACTCTCAGTCACACACACACAGACCAGCTCATACAAGATGTCTGGTGGTTCTCATTTCACTATACTTTTTTTTTTCCTTTCACACTCCCTTTACATTCCCTTACATCACATATATTCTACAGTTTCCAAAGTGAAAATATGACTTTTTTTAACATGCCCCCCAAAAGCCAACATTTCTTAACACCCTGTACTCTAAAAATACCTAGGACTATACCACACTTTAACATGGAAAATATTCTTGGTGGGAGTTGGTAAGTTTTTTTCTCTCATGTTTCTACTTAGCAAACCTCAGCCTTGTGGTTCATGGCAACAAGCAGCCCCTAACACAGCCCAGAGGTGCTTGTGTGCCCCAGATTTCAGAATGATGTCCATAGGAGCAAAGAATACTAAAGCACAGCACTTGCAAATTCCAGATACACCCACAAGATTCTCCCTTCTTAAACTCTGGTGACAACAGGTACTATGCTAGAATTCATTACAACACTTCACTGCTTTTAACTAGTTAAACATTTTTTTGTGTGTGAAAACAAAAAAACTCAATTGGAGTTGGACTTTTCCATGAAATGCAATAAACCAACTACTGTTGTGCTAATTCAAGAGATCCAAACACTTTTAATTATGTATGTTTATAGAAATAATTATAACTCATACCTTTCAATTGTGCTCAGCAAGCAGAGCTAATGTCGCAAAAGCAATTTAATAAAATTAAAAAACATACTAAAGCTACTAGTTAGTCATAAATGATGACTCTGTCACAACATAAACAACCCTGTAACTCTGCATCACCTTAAAAGCACATGACTTTATTTATCCTTTCCATTTCCATTTTATTTCCATGACAGTTATGTACTACGATTCTTTGCAAAACATTGCATAATACACACACCATACCATTTTACATATTAGCACTTTCACATGTATTCTATGACAGCTCCTTTTACTTCATTCATATGAAGTTAACCTTTGGGTTACTGATTTCACATCAGTAATTTTTCTCCCATAATCTAATTAATGTGCCCAGTAAGACCTACTAGTTACTGTAAAAATATTACAGCTGCATGAAGCATGAGTTCACATTGTTGACTACAGTTTTATACAGTCTTCAATAACCGTTTCAATTATATTAGCAATAATGCTTATAAAAACAGAGAGCTTTCTCAGGTTCACTGAACAGGGGTATAACCAGCAGATCAGATGCCACAGGAGTAAGGTGGGCACTGCAGCTGCTGCAGTCTCCACACAGTGCTGGGCTGGGCCACACACAGCAAGGCAGAATGCATCTCCCTGTGTTAACACATGAGGGTACCTACCCAGGAGAGTCAGGCTACTGACATTCCCTTTATGATCAATAGAAAAATTGAGACTTGAGAAAAGAAACATCTTCTGGACATCTGCCTTCGACTTTAGAGATCCTTAACATTTAACTGAAATAGAAGCTTGAATTCAGCAGATCCACCAGAGCCATTCCCACTTTGAGTGCTTAGAATAAGTGAAAAATAAAGAACTGTGTAAAATGAGAACTATCCTACTGAAGTAGAAGCAAATCTATCATAGTGAGTATTAGACATTAATTCTAAAATACTCAAATTTTCTTCTTTTAATGGGCAGTTCGGCTTTTCTGTTCCTTTCCTAATTTGTTCAAGCTATTCCATGCTGCCCACTCCCACAAACCTTTTTGATAGAAAAAAAAGAAACAAAAAATCCTTCTCTTCTACCATTTTTTCTCTATTAGCATCTATGGCAATCTCTCTGATGCATAACTTTACATCATTCCTTTTTAAACAGAACTACCCAGTAATTTCATTAGGTATATCTGTACCAAAATTAGTGCATATTAAGACTGAAATGTGCTCCAAGTCCTGCATCAGCACTGCAGAAATTTATTCTACTATTGAGTTGTGTTATGAATAGCTGTGTCCAATATGTTATTGTATGAGCAAGCCTGTCAAGCTTCTTTCTTTCAAAGTGTTTCTTTTTCCTTGTTTGTTACGACATGCTGCCGAGATCAGTTGGATTTAAATACCCAAATTCAATAAGCAAATCTCCCATAAGTATGCTTAACATTATGGAGCCTCATCAGTAGATTCTTCTGGAACTACATTCAGAGATCTATTGGTTCCCACACGCAGCTATTGTTTAGAAGATCTTCAAAGGGCCTGTTTACTAAAACAAGTTCCAATGTGTTTTCAGTTGCACTCAAACTGCCTGCAATACAGAGCCACAGTGCTAAAGGGGAAGAAGCCTTTGTCAGCTGTAGCTTGAAGTACTGTAAACAAACTGATAAAAAGCACCAGAAGGTGTATGCCTTAGTGTCAGCATTCCTTCCTCTGACTACACAACTCTGAATAGGCAAGCACAGATGACAATATTTTTAAAAAACAATAGTTTCCTATAGCAACAATATAAAAAGTTAACATGTATCATTAGTCTGGAGAGTTTCACACCACTCTTCATCACATTGGTGATGAGGCTGAGCAGCTTCCTATAAACAGGGAGAACATCAACTGGTGATCTCAGACAAAGTCTGAATTTCCTCCAACCCTTAGTATACTTAAATTATTATTTTTTTTTTTTTTGTCAGAGTCTAATGGGGCCAGAATTTCATCTCCTCACTTTTTTCTCATATTGAAGTCCACATTAGGGTCACCCTTGAAAGACTTACTATGGTTTCAAGAACAAGGTTTTCATTCAAATAGTTTTATAGCATCTTTTAAAAGTACTTTTGAAATAATCTCAACTTCCAATATCTTTCACATTCGTGACTGTTTCTGCAGAATGCTAAAGGGAGAAGCAGGATAGAGTGATAAAAATGAGTTTCATTCAAAGGTTTCATTCATTGTACTTCAGAAGGCACTGTGGGAGAACAATGAAGGTAAGACATAGCAATGAAGATGAGACACACAAAGAAGATGAGACACACACATAATAAAGATGAGGCACATTTAAATATTGTAAAACAAGAGTCTATATCTGTTAGTCTTCCCCAAAATCTGTGAGGATTCATATCTATGTCTTTAGCTTTGGTTTCAAACTAGGTAGATAGCCAAGTATTCAAGGACTTCATTTATAGAAGAAACATAGATCATGATAGCCCTTACAGTAGACTCTGTCTTAATGTAAGAATGCATCCAATTTCTTTTTTATATGCTCAAAAGCATCTTTCCCCATATAGTCCATACGACCTTCCTCCCATTTTCTCCGTTCATCTTCTGGATTTGGTTCTTCTGGTTTGAAGCAAATTGACAGCTCTGAAACAGAACGTGCAACTTCATCCTGTGGGAAGAAGCACAACAGTGGGAAAACAGATATTTGGTTGTTTTCATTTTAATGCTGTGAAGCTAAATGTCAAACTTCTGCTTTGAACTGTCCCAGTTAAAACAATAAAAAGAAAAAAAAAACAGTATTCAAACATTCATTCTTGATTTGATAACAGGGATCTTATTTTTCCATGCTTTTATGACTTGTCATTGCATCTCTGAACATGGCAAACATTTATTTCACTTGCCTTAAGTCAGACTTTGGCATACTCAGCAACAATATGATAAGAATATTACAACTATGGCCTATTTAGAGCAGAGTATCTCCTACAATAAAATGTCATTATGTCTCTGTGATAATTTTCTGTTACACAAGCTTCCACCTGAATCTAAGTTCCTGGAGTTTTTGCTCATTTGTTGAATTTGATCTCCAGTGAGATCAGTATTATTTAGCAGATAGGAGTAACATTACAAACAGAAATTATTTGAAAAGCTTAATACTATTAACCATACCAATAACTGGTTCATTTGGAATGAAGGTCCAAAATTGTCAATCCTGGTTCAAGTTATTATATGTGCACCAATGGAAGACATTATGAACGTGAACAGGAGCAACCCTAAGATTATAACCACTAATAGATATGAAATGTAACAAGAACTAATTTAGGCAGCTACTGAAAACCTGCTCTCAGTACTATATGAGATTCCAAGGCAAGCTCATGTTATAAACACAGTCGAAATCAACCAGAATTGCCTTCCAGTGAAGCCCTCACAAATTCGCTATAAAAATGTTTCAAAATAGAACTTAGTGGGATAATCAGTAGATGCAACTTTTTAATTTCCCTGTAATACCCACTATTTCTGCCGATTTGGGGTAGATAAGGGACGGGACTTCTGCAAGACCTGCACGTGCAGCCCAGGTAAGGTGTTACAAACAGCCAACATGACACTATATGCTTGGGCAACTGCATCCTTCCCTATTTACCCCCCCCTGGGTCCCACTCTGTACATGACCAAACATTAATAAATACTCTGTAGAGCATGCTTGCTCTCTATATATGCAAATAGGCAGAAATAATTTACCTTTCAAGCTTTGTATATACATAACTGCAGTAATACAACAATACAATTCCTTTCCAATCGGCAAGTCTTATCAACAGCTTTGGGTACCACTAGTAACAAGATAGGAATCATCATGTTTTTTTAGAAAGTAAAAATTTTAGCTAGGGCCTAACTGGCTTCACAGGAGCTACAGCTTCACCTACAGTTTTCTTTCTCACTCTTACAGAATTTCACCATAATACTTTACAATCATAAAAAAGCCTCACCAGGAAAATGTAGGAAATGCACTTTACCTTAAGATATACAATTCCCTGAAACCCTGTCTCCTCCATCAGCTCCAAGTCTAGCACTGCTGTCACACTTCCCACAGATAAATGCAGTGCAGGATTACAAAAGAAAGCCCAGTAGCTTAGGCTCCATGCCTGACTCATTGTACATTCATTTTCCACTTTCTTGAAAACAAGACTTCAGCAGGTAGAAAAAAAACAAAACAAAACAAAACAAGACACAAAAAAGCAAAACAACCAAAACAACAGAACAAAAAAAAATCTTTTTTTAAAAAAGCTTTGCTTGTATTAGTATTGGAGAGCTAAAATTAATACCATGCATTTATTACTTAGTGGCTAGCACAGGAAAATCTACATTTAAAAACTTATGTTTTACAAACTAGAAAGGGATCATACCCTACAATTGGAAGCAGTTAAGGAATTACATAGTTAAAAGCTTAAAGAATTTATTGCACACTGCATCAACAATTAGTTAAAATTTCCCAAAGTTATGTTGGCAGCAAAGACATGCATGCACTGATCAATAGATGCACAATGTAGAAAGGTACAGGTACCAGTTCTGAGGTTTCCTGTAACGCAGGGTGAAATACAAGTTGTTCTGAAGGTCTGTCAGGCTCAGAGAGATGGGCAGTAGAACCACTTAGTTCAGCTTCACATACAGGTTGCTAAAATACAACCACTGAGGTTTTATTAGCAGCATATTTTTTCATAGTTTCCTTATAAAGAGGATTTATACAGTAAAAACCTATTTCAGTCTTGAGATAGGGAGAAGCAGTGGATGGGAGGAAAAGGAACAAAACACGCTATCACCAAGGACAAAATTCACCGAAATTCATCTCCCCCTGCTTTAACTATCACAATGGTACTGAATCTAAGCTCCTACTATAATCAGTTATGGATAAAGCAGCTACAGAGGACATTTCACCTCATCATCCTATAGAGGTTCAAGAGTGGCTGTCATTCCTCAGCAACTACAGAAACAGCCTGGAAAATTACCTTACAATAGATCCCTACTGTTCATAAGGCCAAATTTCAACAAGAAAAATCACATTTTAGGATACTAGTTTGGTCTACAACTCATGAGCTTCTTATAATGCATAGAATAAAATGCACAACAATGAATTTCAAAACAGAGGTAAAATAAATGGCCTAAAAAATACTTGTCAAATATTTGCCTTTGCCAAATATCAACATGTAAATTAGTAGAGAGACCCCATTCTGCAGTCTCTTCCACCAAAACCAAAACTGTCCCACCAGACTACAGAAGCTAAGCAATAAAAAATGTAATGATGGTGCTTCCAAGTAAGAAGATAAGGCTATTAATATCTAATTAATATGACCTCCTGATAAATCAATCCTAGCAATTAAAAAAATAAAAGAAAATTTAATCTGAATTAAATCATTTTAAGTGAACCTAATGATTCATTTTACCCCAAACAAGCATCTTGAAAGATGTCTCTTGACACATCTTGAAAGATGTGTCTCTATTTGGCTGTAGCATTTCCAATGGAGTCAGATGCATGAGACATACAAGATAATACATCGTTTGCAAATAAATTATTCTTAAGGCGTAGAGATGGAAGATCTGCAGTTTTCTTTCAGCCCCTTCACACTCAGAATAGAAAGGAAATTAAGACCATGGTTTTACCTTATGGAGTAACTATAGTCTAAAGGGATCGAACACTGAACTTAATGACCAATGTCTTCATCTTACTAGAGCAGTCCACAAATTACAATAGCAGATGACACTAGAATATTATTTTCCCCCCAGTTGTACCATGCTGTAGCAATTAACACACAACACCTAATGATGGTGATGTTCAGTTTGGAGAAGAGAAGTCTGATAGGAGATCTTATTGCTCTCTACAGCTGCCTAAAAGGAGGTTGTAGGGAGGTGAGTGTTGGCCTCCTCTCTCAAGTAAATAATGATAGGACTGAAGGAAATGGCATGAAGTTGCACCAGGGGAGGTTTAAACTAGATCTGAGGAAGAATTTCTTTACTGAGATAGTAGCTCAGTGTTAGACAGGGCTGTATATTACATTTTATTAAGTACTTAACAACTTCCAGTAAATTTCTTTGTAAATTTCACTGCAAACTCTTTCAATCTCTGGACACATTGTGCATATCTGACTGAAGATTAAAGATAAATGCTCTTCAGACTCATTCTGATGCTAGTGAGAAAATTCAGTAGCTGCAGTTAAGCTGAGTAAGATACCATCTCCCAGGTCAGAAACAGAATTTTAAAATCTCATTTTAGTATATCATTTAACTTTCTTACTGTGTATAGTAATATAAAATATACTTACAGCTTTAAAAGCAAGTTCCTCAGGTGAACACACTGTGGGATTTTTTTCATTTGTCTGTTCTGGAAGCACAGGAACTTGCAGCAAAGGGGGCACAGAAGGACTGACCTTTTTCAGTGTAATTTCAACTCTGTTGAAAGTATGCTAACAAAAATAAGAAGATCTCACCATTGAAATACAATTTTGCAGAAAATTAGTATCTATCTTACAACCATTCTTTACAGGGACATCAACATTAAATGAGTAAGTTACAAAATTCAAAAAGTTTTTGATCCCAGATTCAGAGCATGCTGCCATTTAGATTGCTACACTCATGAGTATACCAGCATCATCACAAGGCAAATCTAACAGATATTTACACTTTCATGCTACCATAGCTGAAATATTTCTTTACTTCGGAATTCCTTGAAAACGAAAGCACGTTTAAGTGTGAAATAAAAGACTATACATTCATTCCTCTGCTTTCCAGTTTGTCACGAGGTTAAAAAACAAGTTCCTCTCTGGTGCTTTGATGTTAATTTTCCAGCTGACCTAACGCAACTAACACAATTAGTTCAATGATGATAATGGTCTAATATTAAAAAAAAATAGAGATAATGTTTACATGTGCAGAGATGTGATCTAAACTGTCATGTCTGGATACAGAATAAAAAAAAAAGTGTAAAGTGCTCAAGTGCTCAGTAAATGATTGATGACATCTGAGTACCGTATACATCTTAAATGTCACATACACAGCATTTGCAAATTTGAATTGTTACAACCAACCCTAATAAAACAAGTCATAAGGCAGTTTTGAAAAGGGCTAGTTTGATAGTCTACATCAATATAGCTTTAAAAAGTCAGAAGTCTGTTTCACAGCAAGGCTATCACCTTCTCTGGATAATGCCTATCATACTTTGTGTCTAATTTGAAGAATCTATAAACATCCATTCCCATACAAACTCTTATCAGTTAAGAAGAAGGTTGTGGGAAATCTTTGGAAAGAAAACAGTTCTAAAAATCCTCCCTTAATTGCTAGTTTAGATGTGTCTAGAAGCAATCACCAATCAACAGATATTGTGTTTTCTCATTTAATTCCTTATGCTTGCAAACACAATTTTCAGAATTTGTCTTGTGATTCCAACATATTCCAGCTAACTTCTTATTGATTACCTTGTATTCCTCAGATTCTGATTCTTCCATCTTCTGAAGTTTTTCTATCAAAGGCAATATACTGGCACTGTATATATTCCACCAGAGAGCAAGAAATGACAGCTGATGAACAGACCCAGAGATGGTGCCATCCTGAATAACTCTCTTTGTTTGAAGATTATATTTGTAGTTCCAGGGCTTTGTCTCTCCAAGGAAGTGAACAACTTTGGCATCTCTACCAAAACTGTAGAGATTGAACATACAGGCCCATACATTAAATATTTTTTTGGTTTTAGCCTATATTAACTGCTAAAGAAACATGCTTAGCCTCACTGGTGAGATAATTTTGACATTTTGCAGCAGTAATACATTTAATATGAGTTTATGTGTTTTGAGTGTTTTTCTGTCTTGTTAGTTTAAGGTATCTTGCTTGGCATACAGAAAACAAAAGGCCTCATTGCCATTTGCTCCCAGATGCCGATTCTAATTAAAAAGTTCATGAAAAAAAATGACAAGCTCATATAGTACCATTTCCAGTATTCCTGCATACTTTGCTCACAAGCACCACTTCAAAGACTGAATCAACAAAATCACTTATTATGGATCCCATATTAAAAATCACTAATTAATACCTAGTCCTAAGTTCACCTTCCAGTAAGTGTGTTGTATAGCTGGAACAGGAGTTCATGAAACCCTAAATCCAACTTGTCTGCTGCCAGAAAAGTTTCTCTAACTGCATTGTCTGAAGCCATGTAATTACTACCACAAATTTTGTCTCAGGGAAGAACCTAATAAATGGTTTAAAAAAAAAAAAAAAAAAAAAAAAAAGTCTACAATGGTTTCTCAAAAAGCTGACTAGGAAAGAACTTTCAAAGTAAAGCTGTCAGAACCTAATGTTAAAGTAAGGTAAATCTTTTCAAACATGAGCAAAGCATCTCTGAAACATGAATTCCCCAGTTCAAGAGAAACAGGAAACTACTAGAGAATCCAGAGGAGGGTGACAAAGATGATTAGGGGACTGGAGCACCCCACTTATGAGAAAAGGCTGAGAGTGTTGGGACTCTTTAGTCTGGAAAAGAGAAAGGCTAAGGGGAGACTTTATCAATGTCTACAAGTATCTGAAGGATAGTGTGCAAGGCAGATGGAGACAGATTCTTCTCAGTTCCCACTGACAGGACAAGGAGTAATGGGCACCAGCTGGAACATGGGAAGTTGCATTAAATATAAGAAAAAAAAAAATCTTTATTATGAGGGCAACAAGGCACTGGAAAAGGCTGCCCAGGGCGGTTGTGGAGTCCCCTTCTCTGGAGATGTTCAAAACCTGCCTGGATAGAGTCCTGTGCAATGTGCTCTGGGTGATCCTGCTTTAGTGGGAGAGATGGACTAGATGAGCTCTAGAAGTTCCTTCCAACTCTAACAATTCTGTGATTCTGTGACATAAGATAGTGTAGGCAACTCTGAGACTTTCTGTTTGATATCACATTTAAACTTCTACTGCATGATTTTTACATAATATCCTTTGTAACTACCATAACTTATAATGAAAAGAATATGGCATTGTTAATCTCTCTTATGTTTGTCAACAATGAATGTTTGATAACAAATTACAGCATTTTACAGTCAGTCCGAAGTGTTACTACTTACTGGTTAAAAGCAGGACTGTAGGTGTATACAGCACTGCTGCTTAAATTATAGAGGAAAGGCAAGTGTTTGCCAATATCTGCTGTTGCCCAGTTGCTGAAGAAGCTATTCAACAAGCCTTGATCACCTCCTAAAGAATACATAAAATAGTATTATCTTAATTGTGCATTCACTCAAATTTATGTCAAAATTTCACATCCAAGGATGGGAGTGAGACTGGTGTGTTCATGGCACTGCCACGTGGACTTGACAATATGGCCACATGAGCAGGTACAAGTGAAATATACCTGATCCACTCCGATGCAAATTCAGTGTAAATGGAGTTCTATTGTAATATATGAAGAAAGGAGTGGGAAAGGGTTGGGTCTCCCTCAGAGCAGAAGCCTGAAGATCAGCTGTATTTCTCTCTCCTAAACCAGACAGCAAAATTAAAACTTACTGAACAAGACTCAGACACAACGACCCTTTGCTGCACTTTTCTGGGAACTCAATGGGTCTTAAGTACAGTGCAAGAGGCAAAGGTCTGCACCTTTAAGTTCTGTGAGGACTCAATTGCATAAAGCCCAGAGAACTCCTGCCTCCTTCCACCCTGCTGGCTAGCATGAAAGCTATGGATCAAACAAATTACTGAAAAGAAATCTAATGTCTTGCACTTCAACCCTTATGCTTTGCTCCTTACCATCAAAGCTGCCATGCTCAGCAGCAAACTGGAGCAGTAGGTTGTAAGTTTTTAAAGAAGGTCGGAACACAAAAACACCACTATTAAAGCAGTCAGGCCAGCCAGAATCAGGAGCTGCTGAAAACTCTTCTCGATCAAACAGTTCATCAACATTGCAAAGCACCTTAGAGATAGTAGGAAAAAAGAAAAAAATTTAGAGCAAATGTTTTTTTAGAATATGAGTAGTAAAATCAGTACCAATGGAGTAAACTACTAGTTTGGCCAAGTATATAGCTTGCAAAACATAAATGCAGTAGCTATGCAAAATATGCTTGGGGTCAAAACCTCTATCTTTAATACAATATTGTAACATTAACTATGGTTCTCCATAATTTCTCTGATAAGAGTGAAAATTCGGTGGAATTACTTCATGAGTCTCAGAGACCTTCCAGAGCATCTCTTTAAATAGTATAGCATACCTCCATTTTAAAACTGGCCTGTCCTTCTGACCAGAAAAAATCCAAACTTAAGTATACGACAGAAGACTATTTTTTAAATATCCGTCAGAAGCCCATTTGCATAGAATGTGTTTGTGGTCTCTTTTGAGAACAATCCTGAGACAACTCTCAAAGCAGCATTTATTTCTAGGCAGCCAGCAAAACTGTGAGTACTGCCAAACCAGGCCAGATGGAGCTCCTGCAACCTTGTGACCAGGAGCAAATCTGGTCACTTCATAGGTCAGCAGCCTGCCTGATGAGGAAGCATGAGGAGCTACTAAGAGTAGTTCTCCAAGACAGACACTAAGGTTTCCATGGCTACCAATCTACTCACCAAAGTGTCTGCATCCATGAAGACACATTTGCTATAATGAGTAAGAGTCCAACAGTGAAGCTTAGTGAAGGTTATGCCCAGTTCCGGCCTCTGCATCAGAGCCAAATGGGCTGAGCCAGCACTGTCAAGCACATCCACCTCGGTTACTTCATCAAACACACTGTGGAGGACAGACCTACCAGAGCAAGGACAAGAGAGGGAGAGGTTCATCAGAGTTCACTTCTGGCATGAAAACAGTGACACACAGCACAACATATTTTATGACAACAACAAAGGCTAGATGGATTGGTTAGAATGAGAAGTCAAAAGTTTAAAGTCCTTGTAAACAGTTACTGAAGTGGCAGCTATGAGGCCATAAACTATCGCGTTTTCCACTACAGGGACAGCACATCTCAAAAGTGACAGGTGCTGTATGGAGGAGAAACCAGTCCTTATTTTAGTTACTTAATCTTCTATGGGAGCACTAACAGAAATTAAAGCAGCTTTCATCCTGCATAATTGTCTCTGAAGAAGAATGCCATACTGTGTTCCCTCTGCATCACAGAGGATGTGGCATGCACTGTCAGCAGTCATTTGCACCTATTATACCCAAGTGAATGCAACTTCAAAACTGCACTTTTAAAAACAGACAGTACATACTTGCTCACTACTACAAACCTTACAAATGGGACTTTTAGGAAGACACCCTTTTTCTTTGCATATCTTTGATGGGAATTTCACAGGTGAGACTAAAGCAGGTAAATTTTTTTTTTGTAGTGCCTTGAAAGAAAAAGTATTTTTAATACAGCTTATTTGTTTACATTACACTATTAATGACCATGTCCTGGGTGTCATACAAAGATGGAAAAATAAAAGCCTATGCTGATTATCTCAACTGCAGAGTCTTAGATTTTGTTTTTCCCTTCAAGGGACAAGACAGATGTCATCTGAAACTAAGCCCCCAAGGTTTGGATGACAAGACAGACATCATCTGAAACTAAGCCCCCAAGGTTTTGGAGAGTTCTAATGTCACAGGCAGTTATGCATCTTGCTCTTCCTGAAAGAAGAACACTTGAGGAAAAAAATAGTGCCTTTTTTTCAGCTCAAAAGCAAGACAATAAAACCCTAATTCCCAAACTTTCAACTTATGTTCCCAGTTAAGGGCTTGAGATAACTCCCAGCCACAGACTGTACTTCTGCAAGTGAATTCTTATAACAAGGCTTATCATGGATGGTATTTGGGACTGCTCTCAGAAATAGGTAGCCAAGGGAAAACTTCTAGACATATTGTGAAATGCACAGGAAGTCTATTAAAATCTTTCATGCTGTTGTTAATTCTTGCACATTATCACCCTCCAAAATACATTAATCCATACCTCATCCCACTGGAAACCTCTGGTGTAATTAGCACTGCCAATTTTCTAGAAGTTGTATGGTTCCTCAAGGATTGTCCAAGAACCAGAGCACCTTGACAATACACATCATTGGTAGCAAGGGTCACAAAGGCTTGATCTGTTACTGTGAGAAAATATTCAGGAGAGTTACTTTATAGCTTTAACATAAGCTCTTTTGGCAGGTTCCAACAAACTCCCTCCTCCAGCTAACCAGCAGGCTGCAGCTTGTAACAACCTGCAGTTTCTGTGATAAGCTCTTTTCTCTCATAAAATCCCCCAGAAGACACAAATGAATAGAAAATCCATGAAAAATAATTGCAGAATGTATGTTCCTGAATTTGTTATTTTTTGTTCATCTGATTCACATAATAACAGGTATGAAGTTTTTGGACTGGACTTGAACAAATATTTCCCCAAGTCTTATTGCCTAAACATAATGTCAATCAAAAAAGTCACTCTCTAAATATTTAGATTTTACATTTAGCTAACATAGTAAAATATAACAGATAAGGAATTTATTCCTGTTTATACAGCACCAAAAGCTAAGGGAAAAAACAGTACACTAAGTACTGGCCAAAAATGTCTTCCTTTTCATGACCTCACTGAATCAACCTAACAGGCACTCTTTAATCTGTCCTCTTTGTATGGGAGTAACTGGTGCTGGCTGAACAAACGCAGAGAAGTTGCTGCTGAGATTGGTTCCCCTCCCAGAAGCTAACAGTCCTACCTCAAGTAGCTGCAAGAAAATTAGGAATATTTCCAAGGGAGAAGTTACTATAACAAAAAAAGCAAGCTACATGCCTGCACAAAGCAGACATAATGTACTTAGTAGAGATAGCAGGCCTGTGGCAGTAGCACCAAGGACTGCTTCTTTAGCTCTGCCCTCTGACAGAGCCACCAGGGTTCTCCTAAGGAGAGCCAGAAGCTACAACTCAGCAAGGTGAAGAGCATCCTCAGAACAGAAGGAAGATCTCAGTTTTCTAGACTGCAAAATACGCAAAAGAAGAAGAGTGGGTAGCACAGATGAGGGAAATTCCACTGAGCTCTAGAGGGCTTCAATAAATATTTGTGCTGAACTACATGTTTAAAACCACCATTATCTGAAGGGACAAGCAATTACATTAGATAAATTAAACCAGTGAAACAATAACAACAAAAACATCCTGTCATACAGTTTCCAGGCTCTGTGAGAGACACTGGGAAAGAATCTCACAGAACTAGTTGCAGAGAACCCAACAAATGACCTCATGGCTGCTTCAGCCCAGAGGCTGCCAAACTGAGTTCAAAACTCTAACCTAACATCAAGGTATGCAATGAAGTGGGATGGTTGGTGCCAGTAACAAGCTCTCGGGTAATTGTTACTCTCATTTTTCAGGTCCTCCAAATCCAGAGCAAAGCACAGACCCACTTCTTCTTCCCTCCTTTTTGCCCTACCTCCCACTCACCTCCAGCCAGCCCTGAATTCAAATCAATCACATGCACCTTGCGGTTGCTGACACACACTGCAACAGACCCCTGCACCTCAGGATATCCCCAGTAGAGTTAAGCTTGGCCAAGGAATCTGAAATACTATTCAAACTTCAAGTAGTCTGCAGATCCCTCAGCTAAGAAAAGCAATTTTTAATCGCAGTTTCCAGAAACAACAAATGAAAAAAAAAAAAAAAAGAAAAAGGAGCTTTCAAGTCTTCCGTGATCGTAACAGCTTGAGAAAGTTATGGGTGTTCTAGGATTCAATTAATAAGGGGCTACTTACATGGGGTGGTTTTAAAAAGACAGGTGTGCAAGTGAACTGTTCCTACTGCCATTTTTCAAAAGGTTAAATGAATAAGTATAAGCATACATTTTAAAAATTAAAAAAAACCAAACCCTGGAGACTGCTTTAGCAAAATTCTTCTCAGAGGACAGAGTCAGCAAAGAAAAGCACTTCTGTGTTAGGCAACAGGCATCTTTAGCCAAATAAAGGTAATAAAACAACTACTGAGAGGAACGTGGGAGGCAGTTTAGTAAAAAAAAGCAAACTGAGAAATATGCGGAAATTCAAATAATTATCAAAAAAACAGAAAACATAATCTTATTGCATCTGCAAATTCTTTTAGCTACAGAAACCTAATCTTCATATAAGTAATAAATCTAAAAATACACAAGCTACTCATTCAGCAAGTTGGTATGGCAAATTACCACATCCTACATACACCCCATGCCCTGTACCTTTTGGGCTGAAGTTGTGGCCAGAACCACAAGGAAGCAAGCTGCTAAATAAATACAGCTTCTAAGAAACTCTTGCTAATACATTACACAGAAAATAAATCAGTTCTCTTTTGAGAATCAGATGTAGGATACATATTGTGGCCTTCTTAAGACTGAATCATTACAGAGAGAGATAACAGACAAACATCTGCAACATTAAAATATTTCTGGTGGAAAGCAAGAAGTACATTTTAAAATAATGCAGAAGCATCACTAATCTATTAAGGATCTATATGGGGATTAAAAATCAAAACACATGCTCTTTCATCTATTCTCTGTTTTCAAGGGAGACGTGTTATTTGACTTCCCTTGTGTTGAAAGTTCTTTGGAACTCTGTAACTGTAAATAAATGTTTTATTTTTATAACTAAAACTTAAGGATCAGATTTTCATATAAACTCATGAAAGTAAACCCTTTCCTGAAAATTCTAATTTAACTGAAATAAAAGAAAATGCTGAATTAAATTGAATGTACACAGGGCTTCACCGACTGATTTTAAACTGCAAAAGAAGATTTAATCCTTTAAGATTGAAGGAAAAGGGTGTAGATTTAAAAAATTCATTGAAAGTGGATTATTTTAATTTTTTTACATGTCAAGTGCAGCTCTATGCATAGCTTTCACTTCTTTGTGCTGAATGACAATACGATTTCCCATGGAAAACACAGAGTGTGAATAGTGTTAAGTTTCAAGCAAATTGTTTTCAAGCTGTGGAACCCTATGGCTAATACTATTGACTTTCAGAGAATTATGAGAAAGTGAAGTGTGTTATTAGAATCACATAAAGCCATGTTATATGAATTTTTAAGTCTGCTCATTTCTCTTGACTGGATTACCACACAGCGTATGAAAATTTAGAAATCATTATCATCAGCAATGGCTCCTCAGTTTTAACACCTAATGATAATTTCTCAGAACAAACAAGGGATTTTCAAGCCAGTAACTTCAGTGAGTTATTTCAGTGCCTGCTCTTCAGCTACAGATAGCAAAACAGAAAAGACAGCAAAAGTAATGTGAATCACTACAGTTAGGGTGATTTTATGCAGAAACTTGTTACAGTTTTTAAACCAAGACCACCAGCTTCTCATCCTGCTTAATAGCAGTGGTACCTTGGATAACACTGCCAGAGGCAAAATTCTTCCACGGGCTGAAAGCTAATTCTGGGGCAGCTAGGGGCTTTACTTAGAATCCACACCAACAAGTAGACAGGGTGGTTCACACTTTGATTTTCAAAGGAAAAAAAAAAAAAAAAGACTGAACACCAAGTACCTCCTGAAAATGAGTGACTCATAGTAACAAGCACTGAACAAACCACATCCACCTGACAGCTTCAAGGCAAGTTTAAGTAATCTGGGAGGGTTTTGGTTTTTTTCTATAATCCACTAGACACAGCGTTCTTAACAGATTTCAGATTTTCTTCTGATAGACACAGATAGGATAAAAGCACTCTAGCTGTGGCTCCTAGAATAACAACTCAAATTTCCCATGTTGTCCATTCCAAATTGCAATAGAAGAGTGCAAACTCAAATGTTAAAACTCTGTGAGGCTGGTTAGATCTCTGCTATCTAATGCCATTCATACAAACCTGTGCTGTATCTTGCTTTCTTAAATTCCTCACTGGTACCATCTGTTGCTCTTTTCTAACCTCTCCCGTTCCATTTCAGACACAATCTGCAGGTTAAGCAGGCTGCAGCCTGAATTGGTGCCCACTAAGACCAAAGCATCTTTTTGAAATCAGCCCCAGTTCAAATCACTTTTTCTCACAACAATTTTGTTACTCCCCTTCCCACACATAGGTCCCTGTGCATCCTACCACAGGAGCACATCTTGGGGAAGATGCCTTAGACTTCTGCAAAGGTAAAGAAAGCTACAGGCTTTCTCATATCTCTGACCAGCACAACTGTATCAGAATCACTTGGAACACTGTATCAGAACCTTAAAAGCAGTCAAAAAGTATTTTGTTATAAGTAGATAAAATAAATAATTGTATCAGACAATAAGCTATGTCAGCCCACTATCAGAAATTATTATGCAAGTTTTCAGCAGAGGCAGTTCTTGCCCTAGTAAAGAAATGACTGTTTTAATTCCCATACTTCTTCAGTCTGGGTCCAGTATTAGTAACACGTTACTGATAAAGGTGGCACAGCTGACACATTTACACAGACTTTTTATAAGAGAACATAAATTGACACTTGATGGCATGCAGTGTTTCTCTTGGTCTAATAAAGTTCTGCCTGATCCACAACCACATTCTCTCTTATCCTTTCTTTAAAAAAATATATTTTTAGTAGACAGGATTGCTGTTATCTTGGAGGTTACAAAAAAGAAATTTTAATTTAGTGTAGATTTTACTATGTATCTTTCAGTTAAGAACAGTTACATTCTGCTTTTATAATTCTGCTTTCATATTCAATAGACAGTAAATGAACATTATGAAATATCAAGTGCAACAATATCATAACATGAAAATAATGCACACATAATGCATAGTGAACACATAATGCGTAGGATCCAAAGCTGGTCCCAAAATAATAACACACCAGCTTGAAAAAAAAAAAATGAGTAATAGTTGCTTAAGCAACCCAAAGACAGTACTGAGGGATTGATACATTAAGTTAGATGCTTCCCTCTTCCAAAAAAGGAGGGGGGAAAAAAAACCCGAAACAAAGCAAAACACAGCACCACCACGACCCTCTAATCTTCTCATCTGCAGACTCCCTTTCTGCATCTGCCCCCAGCACTGAGGTGACACACACACGATTTCCAACGCCAGGCCAAATGCCTGAAGAAGAGATGTCTGCAACATCACAGACATGGAGCAGCACCTGCACCCAACCCCTGCGGTTAGTCCTGAGCCAGCGCCTCACGGCTTGAGGGATACTTGGAACACGGGGCTATCGCTGCTAAAGAAGGGACACCAGAAAGGTTTCTCTGAACCTGCCTCAGGCTGGCATGAGCCCATCCCTGTCTGTGCCCCTGCAGACCCATCAGGAAAGCCCGCAGAGGCCTGGGGATGCCAACCTGTAGATACAGGCAGCATGAATACACGAGTTCAGCTCTTCCATCCCACCAGCCTGAGGGTTTAAATCCGAATCTGCGAGCGCTCCTGACAGCGCGCAGCACTCTGCTGATAAAGAAGGAGCGGACATCCGCGCTCACCCTCCCCGGTGTGCCGAAAGGGAACTGACCCCGAAGGAGCCCCGGCCGGAGCCCCGGTGCTGCCATGCCGGCCCCCAAGTGGCGGCTAAGCCCGGGTGCTGCTGCCCACCGCCACGACAGACCCGGCGGCCGGAGACGCGGTACTCACCGGGCATCCTGCGGGGGGTGGGACAGGCGGGAAGGGCCAGAGTCACGGCCCGGGCCCAGGGCGCCCACCCTCTGCCGCTGCCCCCGCCTCACCTGCTCGCTGCTGGCCCGGTAAATGGCGGGATGGGATTATCCGCTTTCCCGCTGCGGACAGCGGCAGGTGATTTATAATCGCAGGGACTCCTGCGCAGCGGCAGAGAAACGGCCTGAGCGGCACAGACCATTGGGGAGGCTTGGCACGACCCGCACCGCCTCCCCTTCCCGGCCCTTGCTTTAGGGAGAAGGGAAGGGAGAAGGGAAGGGAAGAGAAGAGGGGAGGGAGAAGGGAAGAGAAAAGAGAGAAGGGAAAAGGAAAGAGGGAAAAGGGAAGGGAAATAAAGGAAGGTAAGGGAAGGATGCCCTCGTCGCCCCCTGCCCCGCCGTGCATCCCCGCAGAGAGCCGCCCCTAAGGCAGAGCAGATCCCGTAGGTCGGGCCCCAGCAGCCTCCGTCTGCTCCGGGCCTCGCACCTGCCCTGCCCCGTGTGGCACCTGCCCTGCCCCGTGTGGCCCCGCAGCCATGGTGGGGACGGGCGGCCTCGCCTTCACTCCGCCTCCTCTTCCCTCTCATCCCGGCCCGGCTCCTGAGAGCTGCGGGTTTGGACGGGACCTCCACAGAGCCTCCCCTCCCCAAGGCCATTCCTGGCAGAATGCCTGCGGGCTGCTCGGGGACGTCAGGGAAGGAGAGAGAGAGACGCCCCTCGCCCCCCACCAACCCTGCTCCTGGCATTGCAACACGGCCTGCCCCTATGCACACTGCTGAGCAGAAACGGGAAGGAAAGAAGATAAACTGTGGGAATAGAATCAATCATAGAATCATTTTGGTTGTAGATCTTTAAGGTTATCACGAGCAATCATTATCTCAGCACTGACGAGTCCACCACTAAACCACTAAGCTTTTAAGTACCTCCAGGCCTGGTGACTCAACCATGGAGGCTCTCCTTGGAGGCTCTATTCTGAAACCCTTTTGAGGAAAACATCAATGTCTTCGCTGGAAAAGCTTGTAGAATGTGGAAAACAAAATCTTAGCAAATGAGTGCAGTGACTCAAGGGTGGCTTACAGCAGTCATGATACTTGGGATTCACCAGGAGTTAAAAGACAGTCTGGACAGCCTGCCCCAAAACTTCTCTGGAGCCACCATTACCCCTGTGGATATGCACAGTCTGATAACTTATCACTCAGATATATAAATAAATATTTTCAGAGATCTTGTGTTATTGTGTTATATTATACATAATATATTTGTATTTTCACAAATACAGATATAAATGTACGCATATTCACACAGCGTGTTTTTGCCAATAATTTAGCAGTGAGGTAGCCAACAACTAATGCAGGCACAAAGTATCTCTGCATGGTAGTTTTAGGCTGATAAGGTTCAGCCAAGGCATTTGTGCATCAAATGGTTCTGTGAACATCGGTAACTGTTTAGAAAGAGGAAAACAATTTAAGAGTGTGCCACTGAAGAAACTGCACATACCACTCAACTAATTAAACCTGTATTTCCAACAATTTGCAGGTGATCAGTGTTGCCATTCCAAGCTGCAGCATCTGTTGTCTCATGCACTGAGAGTATCTCCAAGGTTCACCAATAGAAGAGAATGTCATTGCACTATATGGTGTTGAAGGAAGAAAGGACAAATTAATAAGAAATCAAGCTTTACTTATCCTGCAGAAACAAAAATCTCAGGTAATGTGTGCATCATCTGCCTATATTGATGAGTCAACTAAGCAATATAAGTATGATCACTTCTACATGTAATTTTACTGGCAGATCTATTTCAGTTAGGGAACTTTATAATCAACAAAAGCATTTTCTTGGTACTAAAAGTCTGCATTTAGAAGATTTTCTATTTTACTTGTGTGTCAGCAACTTTTTTACAGTATAGAATAGATTATAGATGTCAAAGCAAATAATACCACCAGGAGTTCTGATAGTCTAATATGCAGTTTATATTCCTTCTTTCCTTCCCCTACCAATTTAAATAAGCCACAGCTTCCCCACACAACCCCCAATTATATGAAATAATAATGATTATGAATAATATTACAGAAATTATTATTGTTAACATCATCATTGTCATAGTAATTAAAAGGGAAATTAGCACTGAGAAGTGTACCTGCACAGTGGTATATTGATTGTATGCTGATATAATTAGACAAACGAGCTATAGAGGGCTAAAACAATTCATGTATTTTGCTTAAGTTCTCCACAGTAAAATCTGCTTTTTGGATAATAACACAGGCAAGAAAATATTTTGAAATGTTTTTAACAAATTTAAATAAGTTGCAATAATTTTTAAAAATCAAACATGCTAATAATGCCCATTCTCTGGACACTGCTTCTGAAAAAACAAAACAGAACAAAAACCTACAAACAAACAAAAAAACACCAAACAACAAAAAGAATTCTTAAGTTGATTTTTTTCTTCCTAAAGTCTTTAATTTAAAAGCATTTTTTCCTCTTCTCTAGAGAGACATAGATGAGTTTGTATGTAAAAGGTATCAGCTGGCATATGTCCCAGAAAGTAACAAACGAAACTCAGATCATCTTAGATAAAACACAGTATGTGTTTATTGAAAATTTTCAAGAGAAAGAAGCAAAATATATGTATTTTCCTTGTTAAACAAACAACTGAAGTGGTAACCACAAAATACTTAAACAATTCATTAATCAAAACTGTGTGTTTACCTGGTAAAATAGATTTCAGTTTTAACTATTAACATGGAAAATTAGTACTTTTAGAGAAATATCAAGTGTCCTTGAAAACCATATTAAAAAATGTTGTTATTTATAAGTTGAAAGGGATAGCCACAAAGGTGCTCATCAGTTTGTGTATTGTCAAGACGTTTCAGTACTTAAATTGATGTACGTTATAATTTCTTACTTTCAGGATTAAAATAAAGATTATCCTAATGTCCTCAGCATTTCAAGTGTAATTTAGACTGAACAGTGTTTTATGAAAATAATACTTTTTCAGATTATGCCTTTGTCTCAATAAACACAAAATTATGTTTTCTTCCATCTACACGGAATTTCAGTAAGGTAAAACATGCTTTATATATAAGATGAAGATAACAAAGATTTCCTTTATGCTGTGAAGTGTTAGCTAGAACGGCTGTAGTGAAGAATTATGTCTGAAAACTGTTTTGCCAGGTTTCAGCTGCATTTCATTCATTTGCTGGTATTTTGAGTTGCTCACTAAATGAAGACAGAGAGGCTGGAAAAACTGTTTGTTTTTTTTTTTGATAGACTTGTCTTTGTAAGGACATTTGTTAGCACAGCAAACTTGGTCAGGAACAAAGGGCAAAGACGAAACAGTCTTTCAACTCTTATCAACCATATGTATGAAAACTCCATCTCCACATATGCATGAAGTTAAAAGTTGGCATGACACAGATTTTATAGAATAAATGTCACAGACTTGTTCTAAATGACTCTGAAAAGCTCATACCTATTTCCCCTTTATGGAAATCACGAATAATATGACTAAAAAAACCCCAAACAGCCAGCCAGATTAATGCCTTTAAAGGCTCCTAGAGCAGGACCTAAGTTTTTAAGAAGAGAAACAGAATTTATGTCAAATTCCAGTTCCTGAGAAGAGCAAAACACCATTTCAGTAATAAATAAATAAATAAAATCAGTGTATGTTCCTCTCATTTTTATTTTTTAAAGTTATTCATCAATATACATATTCTTTTGTTTTAACATTAAGAATTAATATTCCATCTACATCTCCTTTCACTTTGCTAGAACCCAGACATAAATACAAAGTAAAGGCATTAAAATTTTTTGTCTTTTATACAATATCAAGTTTTCCTTAAACATTATAGACAATACAGAAGTATACTATAGAAGCCCAACATGTATGAATGGAAACAGCAGTTTTCTTATTTCTTTTCTATCAGAAGTATTAAGTATTTTGGTTAGTTTGGGGAAAAAAAAAAAAAAAAAAAAAAAAAAAAGAAAATTGTTCAGTTGCTCAAATGTGACCAACATCTTTCCATTTTTAACTTATATTAGACTTGATTTCTTTGTTGCTTCCAATAACTTCTGGTGGTTCAATACCATCCCTAGAGGTTTTAAGCAGATCTTTGATGATGTAAAGCCCAAGGTACCAGACCGATGTCAGGTAAGAGGCAGTAGGATTTCAATGTCTCAACAAAACATTAATTAGAGGAAGATTTTCTTTCGTCAGAATGTTAAAGTAGAAAAAAGTTGTTGGATCTGTGTGCTGTGTGTCACCAACCAAAGGAGCCTGAGATCAGAGGGCAGCTCTTCTTTCAGCAGTTTACACCACAGCCCCACCTGAAAAATGCAGATTGAACATTCAGTATTTCACCATGAATGCCCTTTCCCAGCTCTTCTGGGTGGGGTTTTTTTTGTTTTTTTTTTTTCTCTCCAGTCCTTTTGAGGCAGCAGGTGGGAATCTCATAATCCCTGGAGCTATACAGACAATCTTTCCCATTTGCCTGCAACCAGGGGGTTGCAAGGTCACTGACCTGGTGTTCTAGTTACCTTCCAGCCATAGAAATAGAGGGAATTAAGTGACTGTCAGACCTTCAGAGCATGAGCAGCTTTCATGGCCCTGACCAGGCTTCCTCAGGACATCCCTGTCCTTGCTGTGTCTGGTGTAACCCTAGCCAAGCCTTCCCCCAGCACCAAGCCAGCATCAGCCCCATTGCAACCCACTACAGCAGCCCCAGGCTGAGGCTTTCCCTAAGTGCCAGGCAATCCCAGATCTCTCAAAAATGCCCGTGAAACATCTCTGCTCACACCCTGCATTTCACTCACGTCTTAGTTGTTACAGAGCAAGTCACAGGAATTACAGGTTTGAGTTGACCTCTGTGACAGCTCAGGGCCAGGGCTGGGCCGTTCCCAAAATGCTGGGAGCTGAGGGCAGCCACAGGGGAGCCCAGGCCACCTCCTCCCTGGCAGCAGGCACACACAGAGGATGTGATGTTGTCAAACAGGCTCCAGGCATGGGCCAACCATAGCCAGATGAAGACAAAGCAACTGGCCCAGCAAGCCAGGAAACCCAACCACCTACCCAGGCTCATGGCTGGGTCAGGCATTCCAGGGATGTGATACAGGAAACTCAGAGGCAGGAGTTGAAATGGGGACCTCAGAAGATACATGAGGGTGCTCCAGGAGAGGCTGATCTGAGTGACTCAGACTGGTTCCCACGCACAGGGCTGGAAAGGTCATCTCTGTGATAGCAGAGACCTCACGTCATGTAATTCCCCTCATGATGTGAATTACATCCATATTCTGGGCATGTTATGCCTTCCTATACCTGTCCTTGACTTAGAACATTAATTTCCAGTATCTCATGCAGGCCAGTGAGGTTGTTTAAGATGAGATGTTCAAATGTCCTCATCCCTGACTCATTTATGCTCCCGCTGAAATTTTAAGTCTGCTCCAGTACTAAATCAACTCTGAAAGCTGGAAACTACTTTGGTCTTACCCTGTGGTTTGAAACAAAGTTTCTTGTTCTTGTATGCGGAATAGGCAGCTATGGATCCAACAACCAATATCACAAAAGCAGAAATTATCGGAGATGTAACTCCAGCTATCAATCCTGAATCTGTGGAAAAAGAGAGGGTTTTTTTTCAGAGGCACTTAAATGGTTTGACTTGAATATTTTCCCTACTGCAGTGTACTTCTGCCAAACTGAACACTGTTTGGTCAGATACTGGAAATTTATTACATAGCATTTAAGCAGAAGACTAGCAATTATGTTGCATTCCAGCTGGTGTGAAAATGGTGTCTTAAAGAATACTTAAGAGTATAAGGAATAATTTAAGAGTAAAAAAGTAGTATATGTACTACTTTTAAAAGGCTAACATTTTCTGACTATTTTATGATGATCAGAAGCAAGTTAATTATTAATAAATAATTTATTATACCTGTGTTTCCTCCATGATTAAAATTATGCTCCTCTTCTCCTGAAACAAAAAGGTGAAATTTTATCAAAAAATGTTTTTAGTCTTGTTTTGAGAACAGTTTTTACTCATCAAAACATGGTTTCCTAGAGAAGGTGAAAGGGGGTGGCTCAGCAGGACTGTGTGAAAGGAACATCTCTTCCAGTCCTGGCTGACAGCTCTACTGGCTGGCTGAATAACTGTTCATCCTCCCAACACTTCATTTTTGGAGAAGACTATTATCTTCTAAAGAAAAGATTGTACTTAGCTGTCTACATCCAGCTGATTTCACAGGGAGTGGGAGGCCTGTATACTCTGGCTATTCTGTACTGCCAGACAGTCAGTTGATTTCTCAATGATTTAAATCCAGATCATGGGCCTCGTGCATCTACTTTTTGTTCTCAGCAGAATGGCTTTGCTTTGGTACTGTCCCAGCTGAATTCAAATGAATTAAATCTGCAGGGTTCTGGCATATGCCAGAATGGTACAAAATGCTTAGGAATATGTTTCAAAGTTGAGCTTCAGGCTCAAAGCCATGGCTTGTGCAGGATAGCTAATCTAAATAAAAATATCATAGTCTTGTCCTATATCTTCAATGACAAACAGATTACTGCTAAAGAAATGCCAGCTAGCTCTGAGTTACAAGTATTAGGAAGAAGCAATAAAGGAAGAACCAAAGAATTGGCAAATAGTACCTATAATGTGCGGTGGTAAAGCATTCCCATCAAGCAGATCTGAGTCATCAAATCCTCCTGCAAAATAAAGATTAGGATTTAAGTTGCAAAATTTCTGATCAATGATAACCCCTTCAGCATCCAAATCCTGTCTTTTTGTAATGTTCTAGGAAGCGGTGAGGAACCCTTGAAATCTCAGCTTTGTATGGAGGATGGGTCAGGGGTCTTGCACTGAATGGTCACTGACTCAAATTCACCTGGAAGCTGGAGTACTGAAACTGCTGATGTCTACCTATTCTGCACCTGTATTGACACTTGTAGGATGTGTGGGACTGAGTTCTCAGGAGCATTATAACAAAGATTTCTCAAATCCCAGGGGTTCCTGGAACAGGAACTTTCCAGGAAAGGCTGCAGGAGGACTTCAGAAGGGCCTCTCCATGGCTCACCACTAACAATCATACCAGAAGTAAACATGTGATACATGGTGGCATCTGGGGTAGAGGTGCCATTTCCACATTATCTGAGTGGGTGTGTGTGGAACCACATCCAAAAGCAATACAGGCTTATATCCACCTCCCCACTCCCACCTGTTGTATGTCCCAGGGCCATCTCAGATGCACATCTCAGTATGGACTGAATATAGGATTATTGACACCCTGTGACTAGATGTCCAGTTTGAACCTTATCATGGTTCAGTGTATACACATCCAAAATGAAAAGGCAAACAAGATGAGTGTTATTTCCATGCCATTTAGGAGGCAAAGTACCACAATTTGGTCAGACAGAAAAGATTTATGGTACTAAAAACTCAAAAAAAACATTGCAAACATTGGGTATTAACAGTGATTGCAAAAAGCAGATAGCAGAAAGGGACGATAAAAACCATCAATAAAAAATAAGAGAATAAACTATTCAGAATGTCCCTTTTTAATGCTAGATTGTCTTAAGAGAAAATATTCTTACCAGAATTACTATAGGTTCCTGGTCGTGGTGGCAGAGGTGGATATAAAGGCTTTCTTGGGATGTCACCTATTGATAATCAACATTATTAGATAATTGGACAGCTTTAAACAAAAAGCATATTAACCTGAGATTTTACACTTATTTCTAATTTGTTCTCTGGTGAATTAAGAAAAGGATCTTGTCACTAGTTAAAAAGTCTCAGGCACTGCATCAACAAATAACTAGGTACTAAAACTAATTAGGAAGTGAAAAGGGAATAGTTTCAAAATTAAAATGAGAGAATAATTTGCAACAATGTTGAAGGAAAATACTTCATGCATTCCTGGGAAGTGCCAACACTAGTGCTGACAGTGGGGAGGTGCAGTGTGTCACTGTGGGTGTCAGGGATGCAGAACTGACAGAGAAGTTGGTGTTGGTGTCCAGGGTTGGGCAGTGGCTGGGGTTGGTAGGAGGGCACAGAAGGGATGTATCTGTGACATCATGAGATATTACTAAGATCTGGAGATTAGTTTCATCTAAAAGATGCTGAATTCACCTAATGCATGATTAATTTTCTACTCTTGAACAGTGCAAAATGAACTCACAGCTTTGTTTAGGACTTTGGGCTGGTATTTGGCCTTAACTTTTGCCAAAGTTTCAGGAAGAGATGCATTGAATAGAGCAGAAGATCTGATGACTAAAAGCAGTTTCCAAACTGCACATACAGTGCTGGAGTAGTAAGAGCTGACTCAGGTAAAAACCTGCCAAAATTAACACCCAGGGTGTTGCTCTGCATACATGGAGTAGATCGCCTCTTGCCATCAGCTCAGTTGCTTTTCTCAAAGCTAGAGGGTAAATTTAGTTTCTACAAAATCAAAGGTAGGTCACAGAAATAAATACTTGCTTCCCTCCCTCTTCTTAAATCTTTTCTTCACCTTTAAACATTCCAGATTCCCTTTTTTCATGTTTTCTTCTTGCATAACTGCTAAATACAATGCTTCTGTGTGTGAATAACATCTAGGTTATGATTCAGGAAATGATTTAGATCTATGCTTCAGTTCAGTCAAGTTGAGCCTACTATAGTCAGTGGATTTTAGGTAAAGTCTTAAAGCTTTGCTGAATCAGACTTTGCCCAATTCATTCTATTCAACAGTAAAAGAGACTTGTTCTGTTCCAGAACTATGTCTAACAAACTAAGACTCACCACAGCACAATAGCAGAAAACTACTGAGCCCATTATTAATTTCTACTATGATGCTACACTTATTCGGATTTCTCTAAGCATAAGAAGATATATTCTATATATCTCCTTATAAATACAAACTATAGTGAAAAAATTATTAATCTGGTCTAGTAGGTGCCCCTGCCCATGGTAGGGATGGGGGGGAAGGGTTGGGGAGGGGTTGCAAGCAATTGTATGATCCCTGATTCTTTGAAATAATATCTTCAGAGCTATTGATAATGAGGTACATATCATTAATCCCTTTATACCATGCATGTCAGTTAAGAACCTGAACTCAGAATGGAGCAAAGAAATAAAAACTGAGGGAAATGTAATTTGCCATCTTCTGAATAAAAAGGTGGGTTTTAGAGAGGACACCTAAGGTATTCATTTAGTAATTTAATCAACATACTAAGCACATACGTTCATAAAAACACCCATTATAAACTTGCAGAAATATAACAATAAGCATAGGCAGGAAGAAGTGACAGTATAAACATAAAAGTTATAAACAAAATTAGATTCAGCTTTAGAAAAGATGAGTTAATATGTCAAGCATGATCATGAAATGCCACAGATGAACCTGGAAATGTGAAAAGCCCTGTAAATGGGAAGAATAATATGCAAGTTATGGTTCTCTAAGATGGAAACACGAGTAAACAAGACCACTGTGACTGGGTTCATAATTCAGAGGTTCTGTGCAGTGGGCTGAGAAGTAATTTTTCTTATTTGTAGCTTTGATTCCAGTGGAATTTTAGGCTTTGATTCAATACTGCTTGCATTTTAGATAATCTCAGCATACAGGAGCCTAAAACACATTCTTGGTAAATCACATTCTTGGTATATCTCTAAAAATCCTAAAAAAAATGCAAAAATTCCCAAAGCCATGGATTTCCTATGTCTGCACAGCTCAGCACAGTACAGTGAATGCTTCCTGGGTCAGTTCTGGATGTTACTGAAACACCTGGAAGCTCTGTCAGGTTGCAACACCTTGACTGCTTCAAGCTTAAGCTGTATCTTCTCCATCCCTACTCATCTCTGGAAGATTCCTTCCTGTATTCCTGACCAGCAGAGCTGCAAGCTCCCACCTCTCTCTATACGCTGTTACCTTTGCTTCCTAATCTTAGGCAGACACATTTTGAAAGAAGAAACTACTGCTGTTGCCTGTTGCCTTCAACCTTCTACCAGAGGCCAAGCTCCTAAACCATTGAGGGCTAACTGGGCAGTACATCCTCTGACCAGACTGGGGTAGCCTGGCATGGTAAAGGAACTGGGAGCTGACTTGGTTCAGGCAGGCAGGAGAGCCTGCAAGCTCCCAGAATTGGCAAGCAGGCACAGCCCATCCTCTTGTCCCAGCTCTGTGTGATGGCCTCTGACAGAAAATCTGTATGTACATGAATTGTAATGACTCCCACTACTACAGTTCCTCCCACAGGCAGGATTAAAAAAAAAAAAATTACAAAAAACCCAATCATTTTATCTGAGAACAGAGTACTCACCTCCACCAAGAGCATCTCCTAAATGCAGATCATTGTCTAAAAATGAAAAGGAGGAAGAAGTGAGTTACATGCGATTCTTGAGGGAAATGAGACATTAGTTTTAATAGAAAATGTAAAACTGAGTATTTGCCAAGCAACTTTTCCAGGGCAGTCCCACAAATTCAAATAAGATATTAGATTTTTATTGAAACTGCTTACAGAATTTAATATTTCCCCACACAATAACTGACAAATGATACAGTATTTTCCACTCAAAATAGAAAAGATTTATTCCTGCTTTAAATAAGCTCAGAAAAAAATCTCATAATGGAATCATGGTCTTTAACGTATTCACAACTACAAAAAATAAAATTAGTTACCTTAGCATATTATAGTTTATTTTTTAAAAAATACACTTATTTAAAAACAGTTTTGTCTGTGGCTAACACTGATATATATTTGTCAGCTCAAGTGTAATCTGTTGAACTGCAAAACCTGAATACCCTTTTCAAGAACAATTACTGGGAAGTAGTAAACTTACTTAGAGAAAGAGAATTGAGTCAACTAATAAATATAAGGGTCATGGTGACATAAAACGTTTTGCTTCAGTTGATCACATGTTCCTGTCTCAAGTTGGGTAACAGTCTGTTTTACTTTTGCTGAGCTATAAAGGTTTTAAAGTATACTTAAATATCTACATGAGCAAGTTGTTGCCATTCCCCCAGCACTGCCCACGTGTCCCTATGTACCTGGGCTGGAATTTTCCTCCCAATAAAAAACCTGCCAGTGAGCTGCAGATGCATAAACAAGAGGAACTCTGTTTCCAACATGCAGGTGTGGATATGAGTACGTGGGTGATATTTTAGGGTGTGCTTAGAATGGTGGTGAGCTCTAAAAGATCACTGAGTAATAGGCAGATGGATGTCATAACTTCAAGGATCCCTTTCTTGTTCATTTTAAATCTAAAGTGCTGGAATATATCAGGATGGACATCAAAATATGCCTAAATTTTGATGCCAGTGCTTATTGCCACAGAAAATCAGCTAAACATTTTTTATTTTTTTTTCAGTATACTTGTATCAGAATTTCCCAAACTCAGGAAAATCCATCCAAATGAATCACTGTGCAGAAGACACCCTACACGTATTCTTTATTTCCAGAGGGAGCTGCTTTTGCACAGTATCTAGTCTCATATGTGTAACAATCCAGAAATGCTTTGATGTCACCAAGGAATCTGGCAGGAAAATAATCGAATTCATACAACGTGACTCTGTTTGTTCTTGTCAAAACAGGTGCTGATCCTGTTTGCACCTGGGCAACATTTCAAAAATACCTTTACTTGTTCAAGTGCCAGAAGAAACACCAGAATGAAGAGTTAATGAACAGACAATAAAAAACATGCTTCCCAGCAATAAAATGAAGGAATGTGTTGCTTCTGTCAAAACCAGTAGGTCTGCACTCTTGTAAGGTGACAGCACAGATGAATTGTCAGCAGAGGAAAAGCAGAAGGGGACTCTAAACCAAAGGTTGCAGAGTATCACCTATTCCACTATTCCTGTTTGCTCACTCAGAAAATAACATGTGGACATAATCTCTGTACTCAAACAAGTAATGCCAGATAGTGGGCAGCAACCTGGCCTGGGGGTCAGAGACACTGAAGTAAGATTATGAAGCAAAGGACCTCTCCATAATAGCTGATGACTCCTAAAGAGTATAAAAGATCTGTACATAAACTGGCTTGTCATTTTTGACCAAGAAGAACCACAGCTATTGAGGACTTAGTAGCTGGCATACATTGTCCTATGTTGCACATGGTGCTCACCAGACCACCTGAACATGCACATCTTGGTGCTCCTCTGAGCATACAGCTGAATTAAATCAGTGGCAGGATGAATGTCAGTAGGTAAAATCAACTTATTTAGAGGCTTTGTAAACAAATGTCACCATTCCCTTCCAATACGTTTTGAGTTAAATTTTCTTATGCTACATGGGAGGTGCCCACAGGAGAGCTTTAAGTCAGGCACAGGTTTCTGTGTGGGAAGTGGTGCCCAGAGGACATGGCCTGTGCAGTAACTCGTCCCAGCTCAATCAAATTCATCATCTCAGCCAGCCTCATTTCTTAATGGTACTGGCTGAATAAGACATAGAGGAAACCCTGAGGTTAAGATGAAGCATCAGGCAGATGCTAAATATATTTTTGGATCATCTTCCTGCACATGTTTCCAAATCTAGTAACTGATTTTTAAAGCTGCCTTTTGATTTATTTGAATTTCCTTTAAACTCCCTGCAATCCTCTTCAGCCCTGGAAGAGAGTCTAGAACGGTCAGGAAAACAGAGTTCTTCATTTCCAGGAATTAGTGAAGTTGACTCAGGTAAGGCGGATAATCCTCTGGCTGTTGTATCCCACAATTAAATTACTTTCACCTTACTAAAGCAACTTCACTGTAGGTATCAACATCCCTAGGTTATCTTCAAACACTTCTGAGAACAGAGTATTTTGGGGCACAATTCAAGTAACCTACTAGGAATGCCTCTATTAGAATGAGTCCAAATCCACATTTAGGGTGATATGAACCATCCCTAGAAATTCTGATTTCTCTCTACTGATTACAGAATAAGTCAGCACAGCTAGCTAAGCTGAGGGCAGTGGTTTAGCAGTGCTTTACAATGGACACGTCTAATCTGGGCCAAACACAGACTTTCTTTGCAAAATCCAGTGGGAAGGAAGAATGCAGCCAGCAACAGGGTTTAATTACCACAGCATTAGCAAAATGCTGCCCTCTTTGTTCAAAGAAGGAGACAGAAAATTGTGTGGGAAATGTACCTGCTTGCATGTATCTAAAGACTTACTGCAATTTTTATCCAGGAAAACAAAACACTGCAAGATGTTGTGTGGAGTAATGTTAATTTCAAGTATTTTGATAGCCAAAAATGTCTTTTTGGTGTAGTTTAGTTGAAAAAATCTCTATGTTATCATAAAATGTTCCATCATAAATGCTTGTGTCGTTTTGTTGTTGTTTATGTTTGGGTTTTTTCGGCAGTAATGACTGTTAATTGGACATTGTCATTTGCCATCCTCAAGACCACAGCTAAAATCTTTTGGTCCTCTCTGCCGTTCAGGGCCTTTTCCCCTTTTTGACGCAGGTCATCAATAGCAGATAATAGTAAGTATATACATGGGAAGAAGTGAAAATACCCAAATTCCTTCTGATTCTTTCCCAAGTCTACTATCAAACATCATGAATACCTATACTAAGAGAATCATAGAATCATCAAGGTTGGAAAAGACCTCTAAGATCATCAGTCCAACCATCCACCCTACAACCCATAACCACTAAACCATTCACATAGAAAATATGATGGGAAAAAAATAGTAGAACAGTGAGCCATTTTTAGCAACTGTTATTGTTATTTTTATCATCCTATTATTATACTCCCCAGGGAATTTAATATGGGTTGGAAAAGGGCAAGGAAGATCTTCAGGAAATAAAATGCCATCAGTGGCCAGTCATACTCTAAAGCCTTCCTGGAACTAGTAAAGTAGTAAAGACATGTAATTGGTAATTGTCAAAAATTATTTTACATGTAAAAGACAGCTAATATTCATATGGTACATTAGCTAATATGGTCAAGAACCTCATGGGAGAAAGTTTCTACATATCTAAAATCAGTTATGACTCCTTGTCTTTATTACTTACTCAGCCCAGGCCTTGTCGGTCTTCTGATCACTGTAGGCTTCCTGGTGATTATGTCCTCTGTGGGACACAATGGCATAACAATAAGAAATAATAGCTTAAACTTTTTCAACTTATCAAAAGAAGCTATCTACCAATCTAGAGAGGTGCACTCAGTACATTTGTGCATACTCTGGAAGAAGGTAAAAATAAATGGCTATGTTTTCAAAGCCTTTTTTCTTCCATTTGTTTTAAAGAAAATTTAAATTTTATGAGTAAAACATTGAAATACAGGATTTCTCAGTTCTGTATATCTTTAACTTAAGTACTAGCCACAAGGAAAAGGCCTTGAGATTTATCTTAGATGCCTTGGTAAAATAAGGATAGGAGATTTACTTACCCGGGTGATCAAGAGCATCAGCTAAATCAAAATCACGTTGACCTAGAAGGAAGGTGACAGAAGAAACTGCTTAAGTGGACAGGTTTCCATGAGCTCTGGGTCTGGACTGAGCCAGAACACCAGTAAGAAGCAAAAGAAAAATCCAACCAAACAGGAGCTGGCATAGCAAAAGCTGTCAGCGGCTGTCCCTGCACTGTGCCATCCTCAGTGGTCTCATGGGATGGGCTCACTTCATTCAGAGACGTTATTTGCTCAGGTAGCCCAAAGAAAAGCTCTTCTCTCGTGTTACCCATATTCAGCTGCTATGTAAACATGTCTTTGAACCACACAGGCTGCTTCTTAGGGGGCACAAGGACTATTGCCAGATGATGGAAAATAGCAGTCAGTGCAGTGCTTGCAAACCAGAATAGTTAGGTGACAACTTTTAATATTCACTACATTTTCAGTAGCTTAGCTTCAGAGAGCAGCTTTTCTGTCAAGCCTGACTTCTGATAATTTGTAGCTTGAGTCAACTTTTTTTTTTAATTCTTCCTGTAACACGTGCCAGCAGTAAAAGACGGAAAGATGTACTTCCCTAATTTAGTTTCCACAGTACTTTAAAAAATCTGAAAGGGGTGAAAAGAAACCTTCCTGTTCTGTATTAGGTAGCAATGATGTGATTAAATGTCAAAGCAGGACATTTAGCATCTTGACTTTTGAAGTTAGCAGGTAAATAAAACTGTTAAGTGTTTAAAATATATTGAACTGAAATATACTACTTTGAAGTGACCATGTGAGTTTTACTTTCCACCCTCTACAGCCTGCCACTTCCCTTTTAATACAGCCCTCATGAATCACTTCTTTGCAGAGTATATATCCATTAGTTTTCATCCAGACTGAAACTTCACCATCCTTATGTTTGCTCACCAAATACAAGGTCAGCCAGAAAAAAACCACAAAAACTCTTGAAGTTGGGACTGCCCCAAGATGATGTGTTTTACTGTGCTCTACCAAGTAAGCTTCTTGATCTGCATCTGTTTATTACTCTCTAAAAGGCTTAAGAACTAACTCTTCACTAAAGTGCTTTTCTTACTAAATCTTGAAAAGAGTAAGAAAGGTGTCACAAGTCAAGCAGGGAAACTGAGGATCAGAGAGAGGCTATCAGAGATTCTCCAGCATGATAGTGCTTTGGGTTCAGCTTAGCCCTCTCTCCTTGACAGATGCTGTCTGTCTTCATGACATTTTTCACATCAGTCATTCTTTCTGAATAGTATCTCTTGTTCTCTTGTCAAAGAGCTCCTGGATAGTTAAATTATAAGAGGTAAAAACCAGTGATGCTCAGATAAAAATCAGTGCTGGAGGATAAAGTAGAAACATTTTGATTTGTATAAGTACTTTCACAAAAGTCTGAGTTTAATTATAGCTGGTGTCTGACAGAAAAGATAAAACGAGCTAGAATGAAAAATAGTGAAAGGCTTTTAAAGCAAAACTGTCCCATAAAAACTATGACAAATGTCTCTGGAAGTAAGAAGTAGATAAACAGCATAAGGCTTTCCCACAAATGTTGTTAGAATAGCATTTGATCTCTTTTCCTTTGAACTGATCTTGGAGTTTTACCTTGTCTGACCACCTCTCCCACCCCTGCCCTAGCCACTGAGCCAAACTAGTTAAGTTCAGCAACCTTTGAATTGGGTCTTTAGATGAATAATTTCCAAGATCCTTACAGGTTATTTTTTAAAAAATAAATCCACAAAAACACATAATTACATAAAATAGACAGGTGACTTCCTCAGAAGATATTATCTGCCAGAGCTCCAAGGACATTGCCACCCCTTACAGGCCCTAAGCCCCTCCCAGAGGACACATCTGTGCTGCTGTCCAACCATGGGACAAGTTGATCCCTCTGCTGAACACCCTACCCAGACACTGACATCCTGGTATTATCTCAGCTTATGCAGTCAAACTACCTTTTTTCTGAAGCATTTCTTCAGTGCCAACCATACAATCAACCTTTTGACTGTGGTTTGATTTTTCTTCTGAATAAATCCATTCACCGGCATCCTGAGTGCTGAGTGCTGAAGGAGTGCTGACCTGAGCCCTGCTGCTACAGGATACTGCTGTGGGATTCAAACCATTTCTCATCAAAATGAATCACCAGAAATAGTTTTGTAACATTGAAGAGCTGTTGGCCAAACCAGATCCCTTGTAACAGATCCTAACAGGCACAAAATACCAATATAGAAAGCAGCTACTGAGATCTTAATGCTGTAAAGAGAGCATGACAAAATCACCTTGTAAAGGAAGACTCTGGAAAACTTATTTGTATAATATTTCTTTGCAGTTAGAAGGAAAAAAAAGAAGCAGAAGGAGAAATCTAATCCAAATAATTTATGGAATTCAAACAAGATGATGCAGATGCTTCCAAGTGAGTAAGAACAAAAGCAAAATAGAATGGTGAAACCGTTACACACATCTGCCTTTCTCCTGAACAATACCTAGGTTACACATCCCTGTTTTATGTCTGCTCTCATCCTGAAGATGTGGGAAATAGCAAGAGACAGCAAGGGAGAAGTAGAAGAGAACTACAGATATTTCAAGTAGAGAAAAAAATGTCTCTTAATTCCCTGTATAAATTATTAAGATTTTTTTAAATTAATATTTCTTATTATAAACAAAGTAATACACTGACATCAACACAGAACGAATTAATTGGAGTAAGGCAGGAATCTACACTGAAATCTCTTTGACTGTGTAAATATAAACCTCGACAGATGGGCAGATTTTATGTGGACATCTGTGCAGCATGGCAAATGATATTCCAATAAACCAAAAGATTCCTTGGACTTCCATGCAGACTTCCTCCAGTAATAACATCAAATTGCTGCAAGGGGTAAGATTTTATGGAGCAGAATTTTAAATGCTCGTTACCATTTCTGAGACTGCACCTAGACATTTTAAGAATCCAATTTGGTAGGATAACAGATGGTTAAATAGCTGAACAGCCCAGATTTCATCCACAAAATGGTGGGTCTAAAATCAAAAACACATTAGAGACTCAGGGACTATTTAGCTCAATAGGAACTGCAGTCACTCAGGGAACTGTGAAGATAAATGACAATGGAAATAAACCAGTCAAGCTTCTTCACAGAACAAATAGGCTGATAGAAATTAATTTTCCACATATAAAAATGGCTTGGGTTTGGACCAGCTTCTGTAATAGAAACAACTGGAAGTACACCGATAAAAATAAGAATGAAAGAAATTTTAGTGGGGAGAAAACAGCTTTTTTCCTTTGGTTTTCTTTATTTGGTCGGTTTTCTGTTTGTGGTTTTTTGTTGGTTGAGTTTGATTGTTGTTGGTTTTTTATTTTATTTTTTTAACCTGGATAAAGATACAAAGAGATTTAGCTATTCAAGGTGGTATTATCTCAGAGTTATCTCTGTTACTACTGCTTTGGGCTAGTATGATGCTTCTTAGCATCACTTCTATCCCTTCTTCTGGAAGTACCCCTGCTTTTAACAGAAATAAAATTACTGTAACAGTGTTTTTTGTTGGGTAGTCTGATATGGTTATTAATTTAAAATTTGAGAAAATTCTTGTAAGCTCCTGCCTGACACTACAGAACAATTCTTCTCTGCAAACAAGAGGACGTTAAGCTAAGGAAGTGAGCCTTCTAGATAGATATACAGATAGACACAGTTTCTATCACTAAAGGACTTATTTTAATTATGTTTAAGCTAGCTGCTCAGACACAATGAACTATAGTAACAGCAGGACTTTTGCTGCTATTGCCAGCATCATTTGAAATGTAATTTCCTCATCTCCACCCAACACACATAACTGTCCCAGTAAAAAATCTGAAGCATAACCCTGGCCTACACAGCTAATAGCAGACTTCTCTGGAGCAGCTAGACAGGTGGCAACAGACTTCATAAAGCCAAGCATCAGAATATTTCAAAGTTACTGCCTTTATTTTCACAGGCACGATTCTTCTGGGTAAGACATTTGCTTTCACTAATGCCCATACTTTCTATCAATTTTTTAATAGCATGGTGATATAAAATCCTCATTAGTCCATTTGCTCTACTTGTGGGGACTGTTATGGTTGTTATTTGCCACAGAGGTATTGAGCTCACTTTTAGTAGGTTGCCTTGACTGTAAGACACATCCTGCTGAAGCATCTCAAAAGTTGAGGTTGTCTTACCCCACCTCAAGTGATGTCCTCTGGCACATCGACATTTAATGTTTGCAAAATTTGACCCATATTAGTTTTCTGAAAATATGACCAAAATATCCAGTCACTAAAATAGAGAAAACAGCACCTTTTGGCTATGGTTGGATTGGTGATCTACGTGTTAAATGGATCCATCACCCACTAGCTGAGTAGCCAATTGATCACAAGGGTCCGAGGACCCACAGTTTTCAAAGAGAATTTACACAGATCCTGGCTGGATTCTCCAAGTGGATGTTATCTATACATCATTATGTCAGAGGTTTTCTGGAAAAAGGCTCCCACAGCACCACTGTGCAATTTTTAATCTCCATAAGTAGGTTCAGCCCTGCAATGGAGCCCTATGAACACAGCTTTTAGCCATTCAAATTTTACACATTTAAGTAAGCCTGCACGAGTGTTGCAAAACGAGACTCAGGTTATGGGATAAATGAAATTAACTTCTCAGGCTTTTAACATGTATAGTCTAGTCCTAAAAATGAAGCAAAGATTCATGAGAAAATGTCTTTATATGTTCATGTGCATGTGTGTGGACATACATCTTAAATGCATACATGCACTTGCTGTTAGGTAAATCCTTTTGTCATTATATTATTAAATTAATGGACTTTAATTGTATTGCTAGCAGTCCTATGATTAAGATGAGACTACATGTGTCACAAATAAGTTAGAAACAACTAACTTAGAAATGCAAGCTAGATAGAAAGGGAAAATAGGTTTTTACATTGTCTTAAAAGAAGAACAAAAATTATTTCTTCAGGGTAATAAAATAAGAATTGTTTTGTGAATACAATGAGCTTAAAACACTGTGAAGCTGGCAGATACTGAGGGAGAAGTGGGTGACTCACAAATGAGAAAAAAAATAGTTCTAAAGAGAAACAATAAGTTACTGAAATTTCTCACAGGGCCCATTTTATGTTCATCTTAGATGAAATGGTAAGTTCTTTGCACAGCTACTTTCTGCTTATTATACAATAATAAGGCATATTTCCCATGTAACAAGGAAATGGGATGTATTCTCTCGGGATTCAGAACATACCCTTTTACTAGTCCAATTTTTTTAGGGAAGCAATTATGTTTGTTTAAAGGAAATTACTCATGGAAGAAAAGTTGTGGCAGAACATAGAAGTTTACACCCCAGAGTGGACACATGGGACAAAATTTCAATGAGGGGGTGTCATTACTTTGATGTAACATTCTTATGATCCCTATTTCCTGATGAGGCTACTGTAGCTTTTTTTTTTTTCCATCATGGCCCCTTTGTTCCATAAACAACAATCGCCATTACAACCCCTTAATGCTGGGGTGGTAAATGAGCATGCTTTAAAATCTGTAATTAAGATCAGAGATCCAGTCTACAGACTACAGCATATGGACCTGATTATTGGCTTCATGTTTTTTTTTCTAGGCCACTTCTGTTTGAATTTAAGGGAAATTAAAAGGTCTCTCTCACTTATTCATTTAAGTACACATTTAAATAACTACTGGCAAATAAGATGCACTAGTAAAGCACCAGTGGCAGTATTGCTTTAGGTCTGTGTAGCATGGCCTTGTGAAACATAAAAGAAAATCTTCTGTTTTGATGGTGTTTGTTTTGTGGTGGACAAACAACCGCTGTTCAAAGGTAGCTGCTGTTCTTTATGATGTGATATGTCCTTCATACATAAAATTAAACATATAATTTTATATATTTTGCTTCAGAGTGTGTACACAAGAATCTGGTGCGGGCTGTAAAATTACAGGCAGAGCTAAAGAGTTGGGATCTCTGAGGTAACAGCACCATATGTCTGCCCGTCTCACCGAAACTCAGATTTTCATCTTTGTGTCATGAGAAAGAGGAGCCCAGGCCATGGTGTGGGCTGCTCAGCCAACGCTTCTCTCTGTCCCTCTGTGATTTGTGAAGCTGCTGGCCCTTCTCAGCCATTTGGTCTGATGGTGTAAGGTTTAATGATCCTCACTTTATAGCAGGCAGGCTTGAACAAGAGGCCTTCATGAGTCTTCCTGCTGAAACCTTATAGTGTGGCACAAGCAACAGAGGTCTTGGGCTCTGTCAGTGACCACACAGTCCCTAAGAACCCGCTGGCTAATCCACATTTTCCCCAGCTGGTAGTTTAAAGACAACAGATGGAGCAGAAGATAATGCAAGTCAGGAGATGCCAGGTTTTTTTATTTCTGTTGCTCCTAGAGTGTCTTTTAATGTTTCTCCTCCCAACTTCGTCACAAATGCACTGGTAAAATGCAACCAAAATAATCTTTATCTCTTCAATATGAGTAGCATAGATCTCAGTAGCACTATTCTGTAAATAATGTTGTATTGAACTTGTTTCAGAAGATCTGCTGTATAATTAATCCTGTGCCCCCTGAAGTCATGGTAGGACATTGGCATTATTCTTTATATTGCTTCCAAGGGGTTAGTAATACTACCAAGTCAAAGTGGATGATGAGGGCATTTCATGCACATTCTTGTGTGTTTAAAATGCAAGACAGCAAAGAAGCAAAGCATCTTCTCTGCTTTGTGCCATTAAGAATGTGTTTTCTGTAAAAGAAGAATGCTGGAAAGACTTGCTGGAAGTCAGCAAGCAGGTCTGTTCAGAAACAAAATCTCTGCAGTGTCCCAGGAGCCACCATCTCATTTAATTTGGATTAAATGAGAACAGCAATTAGCCTTCTTCTGGAGAGCTGAAGAAGCCTCTGCACATGCTGCCAGAGCACACAGGGAAACCTCACTGAATGACCCTGGGCAAAGGGTGATGGAACATCAGTTGGTGTCTGAACTTCAAAAACAGGAGACTCAGAAGAGTCTCTGGGGGGAACACAATCAAGCCCTTAGTCTTTGGAGGGAACAGAAATCAAGAGTGTTGGCATGTGAAACGCTCTGCAAATTTGGGTTGGGTTTCTGAAAAAAGAGCCAGCCATCTTTTTGTAACTGCCATGCTCAGAGATGATCAGTACAGTCTTTGTGAAGAAAAAGAACCCTGGCTTGTATCTCGGTTTTTGCTCCTTGCAGATGGTAATCTGCAAGGTAGAGTTGAAGTTTTGATGAGTGATCCACAAAGCTTTGTTGCTGCTAACTCTTCCCTGTGGGAAAGTATGCTTCAGGTTCTTCCGCCACTGATGTTGTAAGGCCTGACATGTAAGGAAGGACTTTTCTTTAATTTGTCTTCTAATCTTTGTGCCTACTCTGGGCTATTTTTCATCTAATCTGGAGCATGGCTGTCCTCTGAAAATATATTACTGTGAGTTAGCTTTTAAAATACAATCCTCAGGAATTAAAAAATGCATTGATTAGAGGTAAAGCTTACCCAGTGGAAATGAGGCTGTTATATTTTCATAACTCATTTAAGACCTTTCTTTCAATTGGAATGGCCTGTTTGCCTTCACGAGATGATGTACTACAGGCCATATTTTAGATAGTATTTTCCCTTAACATTCATAGATGTTAGACCCCTGTGGAAAAGAGGGAATCAAAACAACCAGTCAACCTGATCAAACCAATCTTAATCTCTTTTCTCTTAGCCATGAGGCAAAATGTCAGAGAAATCATTTTTTAATGGATTCTTAATCTTGAAAGAATAATAACATTTATTTGATCAATATGACATCCCCAATAAGATGAAAAGTGACTGAAAATCAGTGATGCAAATGAGGGGGAAATATATATTGAAAACAGTCCATCTGAGAACTGCTACCAGGCTTGCAATGTGGCATCACTGTTTGAAAAGTGAGCCTGGGGAGCTGAGTAACCACCTGGGCTGTGAGCTCTTGAGCTCAGATGTTGCCACAACTCCACTGTTAACATTTCAATCAGTTCAGGTATGTCTACTTAGCAAGCTGCCATCACACCCTTGGAGGATAGATGCTTGTGGATGATAGCAGCTCAGGTATTGGGAATGTAAAGGTTTTGGTGTGCAGCAAGAAGAGAATTCACTGTCTGCTCTATTCCTGCTGATACTGCAAGTGCTCTGGCACATACACAGGGATCTTATATGAAGCAACAATGAGGCCTGGAGCTTGATGGAGCAATTTAAGAGAAACAGGACTGTGTTTTTCATCACTCCAATTTTGCCTTGTAACTCCAGTGAAAACGACATTATTCATAAAACTAAGTTACACAGTGTCTCAAATCCAAACAGGTCTGTAATTTTCACCCATAAAGTACATAGCTAATTAACTGAGAATACAATTAGTTTTAAGTCAACACCTTTGTAAGCCTTGGCTGGACACTGGTACATGATTTATCAGCTTGCAATAAATGTTGGTCCTTTTACCTGCATAGAATGCAGTACTTGATGCAGCAAATTTAATGTGTCTTAAACATCGTCAACATTTGCACTGTCTGTGACTGATTAAACATCTGATGTATTAGTTGGTCTTAAAGCCCATGGATATATAGAATATCTCCATATTGGGAACCTGAGGAGCATTACTGAGAATTCAGATCTGAGTGAGAGCTTCAGCTCCTTCCCAGCTTCATAGAGGAGTGAGGCCTCAGCTTGCACTGCTTCCCCACTGCAGGTATATACCCAGGTATACTGCCCAAATGGGATCTACTGTAAGCTTCAAAACTGAGGTGTGTGGCCCAAATGGGACCTGTGATACGTTTCAAACTGGTGCATGATCTCAATTGCTGGCAGACAAGGACCTAAACTGTGTCTTACCACATCCGAAGTGGGCAGTGTAGACACAGCCAGAGCTAAATTACCACAAGTGAGCTGAGCCACAGTAATCAGCATGGGTTGTTGTCAAGAACTTCAGTGGAAGAAGTTTCTATGAAGTTTGTTTCCTTTGGGTTGAGCTAAAAGCCATTCATTTAGTTGTTGCAGCTCAACTTATGTGGGAGACCCCCTTTAACCTGCCCAAGCTTGGAAATTAAAAATGCTGAAGGGTGTAGCCAGAAATATGGAAACTGTGGTAAGCATGGAAATTTCTGAACTATATCAGGTCTCACTTTCTTTGTGCAATGTGGTCCTTGGTTGTGCCACACTTCTGTTGAGGTGTGTCCATCAAGGTAGTCCAACCAACTAACTGAAGAGAGCTGGACACAGGAAATGCTGGATGGTAAGAAGGGTGATGTGATCTGGCCTGGCTGTGGTGACATGGTAGTTTCTAGGAGTTATCACAGACAGTAACAGCTCAGATAAAAATTAAGGTTGCTTATAAAAAGGTGAATGGTGCTATAGATGTTCCTATCATAAGGACCTAGACCAGCTTTTCACCAGCATGGCCAAGCTTTTCTCATACCATGTCTTAACTAGGATTGAGAAGCATTTACCATTAATATTCCCTGAAACATAGCAAATACTTTGATGATAAAATTCAGTGGCTGTTGCCATAAACTTAAAATGCTTAATTTTGCTTTTTAAAGTGGATTAAACATTTTCCACAACCATAAGGTTGTGCCTACAGCATCTTTTGACAATGAATTCTTCCCCAAAACAGGGCCTGCACTGGGTCTAAGTTAGCACATGTGTAAAGCAAGAATAGTTAGGCAGTCTGTCTTTGTAATTAAAGTGTGTGTAGCATATGGAAATCAGCTTGCTCATGCTCAGGTTGGTTGAACTGAAATGCTCAAAAACAAAAGACAGTCCTTCAGAACAAGAAAGTCAGCATGCCAGTGATGAGACACCCTATGAATCACCACTGTTCACAGCATACTACAGGGCAGGCCAGCACAGTCCTCCTGCTCTCCTGTTCTTATGCCACGTTACTTGGCTGCAAATAATCCCCCATTTGTTAAAATGAAACTATGACATTAATTTAAAGCAAGGTTTTTTCACTGCCCATTGCTGCAAGACCTCATAGGGACTCCATTTAAACTGTAGTTGGTGGGAGGATGAGCAGCAGCAATAATTTTGGAAGTAGTGGGTAATGATTGTTTTCTTCCTGCAAACTCTGCACTATTAGTTGTTGAAGTAGTGCTACTATGTGAAAAAGAAGTTGTTACAAGTCAATACACTACATGGCATATACACACAAGGTTGATCCCCTTTGGTTTGATATTAAAAAAAAAAAAAAGTTCTACAGAATTTTTACTAAAAGAAGATTATGTCAGAAATTAGAACAAAGACTTCATGCACAAGGACTACATTTTCCCAAATGCTATTTTGCATCAAAAATCTGCATAAAGTATATTAAATTCTTCATTAATCCTAAATATATGTTTTTATATATGCTTCTGTGTTGATTTTATATGTTCAGGAATATGTAGGCTAAGGTTAGTAAATTATTAATTTAGAATTATTAAAGTGTGAGCACCAGTACTAAAGAATGAGTATCTTTAATCTGCATCAGAATTCAATTTTACAATATAACTAATATGTTTAAATACACCAGTAACCAATAAAAGAACTAAACCTATGAAGTTAATGCTTGACTAAGGATGTCTCTTCTGTTTAGAAAGTTTATACTCAAGTTCAAGCTTGTGAGTAATTTTAGGGGAGGAACACTCAAGAGAAAATAAGAAATGATAACAAGCGAATGCCAGCTAGCATATCTGCTAATGAGTGATCATCCAATATAGATGAATATCTCTTTAGAAAATGCAGAAGTACTTAATCTAAACAATCTTGAATTCTTCTCATAAACCAGCAACTGCAAAAGTAACACCAGCAAATGTTTCTAAATGAACATGCACATTTTTTGAGAGATTGGTGTTTAGGGTTTTCTGTTTTGGTTTAGTTTTTCATTTTAATAATCATGCCCTAGAAGTAAGCCAAAGGAAACGTCACTTACCTCTTACGTGTACTAGAAGAAAGCCAAGGCACAAAAGAAGGATGCTTCTGATTTCTCCATGGTCTCCTATGCATGCCTTGATTGTAGTACAATCTTTTGTACAATCTTGCTTTTTCCCAAGCAAGGAAAGCAGATGTTGCAACCTGCAGTGCCAAAGTTGGAGGGAGAGGCTTGGACCTGTGGCTCTGCCCACAGAGTTCTCTCACCGTCACACTCAAGCACTGCTGAAGAGAGAGAAGTCCCTGAAAACCTTGTCTTGTACAAGACAAGTTACAAAAGCAGAGGCTCCTGCTACAGCCAAGCTGTGAGCAGCTTTGTAGGTGCCACCCACCCTCTAAGAAGTCTATTTATCATCCAGACAGGGATCGTGAAGAGCCAAGAAACCAGCAGCAGCACCCAATGAGGAGGGAGCCAGGGCGCCCTGAACCCACCTCCTTCCGGAGGGAAAGCCAACCTGTTTGACATCCTTACCTTCAAAGCAGGGGTGTGGTGCTCTGGGATCTCAAGCAGCTTGGTGAGAGGAGACTGGTCCTCTCTGACAAGTACTTGCAAAAAACTCTAAGGTATACTCTGTCCTCCAAGTGCTGCTTCCATCGCTCAGTTTTGTTGTAAGCAGTAACTACTGGTAAAGGCAATCATCAAGTTGATGAGTGAGCGGAGTGGAGGATAAGAATTTGCTTTGCAGAGACTTGGGAAACTTGACCAAAAACTCTAACTTTATAAAATTCAAATCTGATGTTGGACTACTGAACTGAAGCATGCCTAGCCCCCTGGCAGATGCTTATCTTCACAAGGTAAATGTTGTCTGTCATGATTTCTGTCATTGATGTAGACGTGCGTCTCCTACACGGAGAGAGATCTCAGATTAGTGCCGAGCGTCAGAACGCAAAGCTTTGGAAACTGAACAAAAATCATGCATCCATCCAGACATTAACATACTTTAAAAATAAAATGGCGTGCTCTAAATCCAGTTTTGTCACAGCCTGTCTCTTGTCTGTTGACCTGGACTGCTGTTGTCACACCGGTGCCTGGAGCCAGCAGGATACTGGTGCGCGTCCTCCCTCTGGCTGGGGGTGAAGCTGCAGGCGATTTTGTCAGCCCTGATTTGACTGGGGCAGCAAATGCTCTGCTGCCATGAGCACCCAACCTGTGGGCTTGTGGGTGATCTGCTGTGGTGCAGGGCCCAGGTTGGTCCAAGTCCATTTCTGTTGAGGTACCGAGAAACGCACGACAAAGCATGTGCACTGAATTCCTGCTTTGCCAACAATATAAACTGCACTGGAAAAACCTGGTGATGCTGGATCTTCAAGAAGCCTGATGTTCAAATAGGTTAACTTCCCCCTGCCCCACATTCCAATTTGAATCAGCACAATTGTGTCTAGCAGCTTGGCTTATTGTATCACACAGTTTAACTATTTACAGTGAGTAACAGAAACTCTAAAGCTCAACTTATGTATCATTGCTCTCCTTGTCCAAGCCAACTGCTCAATCTCATAACAGTTAAAGTTATTCAGGTTTAAGAGGTGACTTTGTGAGCCAGTGAAAGAAAGAATTATAGCATGACACAAGCAATCCCATAAGTGTACTGTTTATTTTCTTTCAGAAAAACAAAAGCAGCCACACAGGGGCTAATCATCATATCAGTGATGAACTTGTCAGAGCAGAAGAAAGTTATCAAGGCTATGTACTAGGCCCTGGCAAGTCCAAGCAGCTCACAAACAGTCAGTAGCTTTACTTCACAGCAATTTTTCTTGTAACAGAAGTTCACAGAATCACAGAATTGTCGCGGATTAAAAAGACCTCATCCTAAAATACTTTATTTTGCCTGTCTGATACGAGTTCATTGGGACACTGAAGATGATTAATCAGTTTGAAGGTAATGCACCCCTTTGACTAGTTCCTGTGAAGCCACCTACTGGCTGTGTCTAGCTAAATAAAGATCATATGAAGAAGACACAGGGAGAGCAAACTGAACGAGTGGACCTAGCATTGGAGTTGGGATGTCTGGAATACTTATCCCCCTTTTGTCCTTTGGGCATTGCAAAAACTTCTTAATCTCAGCTCTCACTGTCAATGACTTGAAAGTGATTGCCCAAGATATCAAATGAACAATATTGTATATTAAAATCAAATATAAGGCCTCATACTTGAACAGAAATTGCAGTTTTATCCCTTTGAGAATTCACTGAGTAATCTTTTTCTTTTTAAAGGGAAAACAAAGTTCTGCCTAGTATTCACCTGACAAGATGAATGACTTGCCTTTTATTTTTCAGTTCTTCCTTCAAGAAAAAGAAGTATATTTAAGAAATACCAAATGGGTAGTGAAATGTGTCTGTCTCTTCTCTACACCATATACTTTTACCAAATCAGACCTCTTTTAGATGAGACAAGCTGAAAGAGAAGAGGAGGATAGTCACAACTCACCACAGTTGCAGCCCCATCCTTCCTGTGGGCAGTGGTTAGACATTGCTCTCTTTGACAAGGGTGATCTGGTGTATGAGTCTATTGGAAAGAACTAAATTATACCTTACTAGAGAAAGCCACTAATATCCTATCCTTTGCCATGAAACTGGAAGTATTTTAATTAAAGTATTGAAACATCAAGTAATATTACACATTAATTTCAATACAACCCAATACACAAGTAAATCAATGATACCATTTCTTGGCAATGGAAGGATACAATTACTACATAGCTAAAAGGTTCAGTGGTTTTTCACAAGCAGAGGAACATGCATTTTTGTGTTCTATCACTATGGTTCCTAAAGTGCTAGGGGTTTCAGGAAAAATGTATTTTCTAATAATCTCTACAGTTTCCTTCAAGATATGTCTTTTATAACTGTGCTATATGGGGCAAAAAAAGAAAATATACTCTTCAGTTAAGATTTGTTTCATCATCTTGTGAAGTAAAAAACACAGAGAGAACAGTACAGATAAGAGACTGACCTAAAAAATTTAGCAAGAAAAATAATGGAAATGCACAAATGGAAGCATGATTCAGGCCCAGGACACACGTGGAAGCTGAGTGCACTACTATTTTCCTTAGCATTCTAAATTTGGCACAGATATTGAAAATGAGCATGAAATAGGAGCTACAGTAAAAAGGCTGCCAAATGTTATGGTTGAGAACCACCTACTTTTATTTCCATAGCCTAGTTAATTTGTTTGGGTAAGTTTTAGATAAGTATTTGAAGTGGACATCACATTTGAAAACCACCCACATGTTTTTCAAGCAGTTGTTTTCATTGATAGGATGAATTGCCACCTCAGCTTCCCTTGTAGAAGCTGAAGTGATATATTCTGCAAGAAGATCCTGCTTTGCTTTTGTCCACCTGTTTCTGAAGGTAACTCTCCCACAAAGGAGATAGACAGAAGAAAAAAAGCCATGGAAACAGGGCAGAACTCTTCTTTGCCATTTAAACTCACTTGTGAAAGTATCTTTCAAGGAGTGAACTTGCAGTTCGGGCCTAGAAAGGACAGGAGTTTTTCAGCCCACTGCAGTGTTCCTTGAAACCCATATGGGAACTTGTATGTTATTTCCCAAATTGGGATCTGAAGTCACTGACCAGCCCTGTAAGGGCCACAATAGGCTGCAGCTGATCTTTGGAGATGACCACAGAATACTTCAGTAAGGTGACAAATAACCATAAACTGATCCTGTTTCTTTGACTTGATAAATTGGGAACTAATGATTTAGGATGTTGAGTTACCCCATGTGAGAGCAGCTGAGCTAGGAAGGCAAGAGACCAAAGGCTCAATGGGTAGTGAGGCAAATCGCACCTTAGCGATTAATACCCTGGTAAATGAACTGCTGTGTTTTACCACAGAGAAGTGACAGAAGCCCATAAATTGGCAGTTTCTTGCTCTCTACAGAAGAACCAGCTTGAAATTTCAAGCCTTCTCTTCAACCTTTTTCTTCCTAGTGGAAGCAGCCAGTCTCTATTCCTTCTCAACAAAGACCATTAAGTTTGCCCAGACATGAGCCTTCTGCCACTGGATTTTGAGTAGGTTCTGTGTATACCAAATCCAGGTGTTCTTCTTCAAAAGCTATGCCCTGCTTCTGCCTTCACAGAACCAGATTCTTCTCTGCATTACACACTGGTGAGCACCCTGTGAAAGCGGCTCGCAGCTTTGTTGCTACAGACAACTTCCTTTCTAAATGACTGAAGTGTCTGTAAGAAATAACTAAATTGCTGATGGAGCAGGAAGACAAAGTCCCTTTGAAGGCTGCTTCTCTGTGTATCACCAAAATTACTGTGTTTCTAGAACTACTAAGAAGAAAAATACATAAACATTTTTTTTCTTTTAATTTATTTTTAGAAAATCACAATGTTGAAAGGAGGTTTCAGTAAGTAATTTTAGGCTCGCAAAAGCTGAAAAAGAATTCATGAGTTGGTTTACCAAGAGCTAGTTGAGCTTCCCTTGTCATTCTATCCCTAACAAACAGGCTTATTTCTGATTTCTCAACATGTGCATTGAGATACCTGTTTGTCATGCAGGTAAGCAGTACACATCTATTTTATCTTCTTTTTTATTTACATAGATCAAATGTTTATATAAAAAATCAATTTTCCACCTCAGACACACTTAAAGGTTTTAGCACTTTACACTAAAAGCAGAAGTGAGGCAAAAAGAAGTTTACAAATTAATTCCGTAACAAATACTAAAATCTGTGTAAAGCTTTGTTGCAAGCTAGAGAAACATGTACAAGAAATTCTTAAATGAATTATCCTTGGTATACATTCATATTTGAATGCACAGATATATTTACATGTTTAATATCCAAATTGATAATGACTTTTCAGATGTTCCATGAAGTGTCATCTTTCTGTAGAACTCTTCCAGGTGGCTGAAGCACATTAGTAAGACACATACTGTAAAACAGCATGAAAATTTGAAACAATTAGAATGAAAGCCAACAGAACTGGTCAGACTATTCCTTCCAGACAGAACTAGTTATTATTGCAGACTTAGTCCTTTTACTGTCATGAGGTCAATAGTTCTCCAGGTTTCCACAGATTCTTGAAACCTTTTTGTGGCTTTCAAGAGTCACAGCAAAAGCTCACAAGTGCTTTCAGTTGGGGATACAATCATAGTCCTCATCCCAGTGGCAAATGCTTCAGAAGTCCACACGTGTTCTTCACACACATCCTATTTATACAGTTTAATGGAAGTTTGTGGAATGAGGCTGGGTTGTTCTGGTCAGCCTTGCTACTATGTACTTTTGAACTGTATTACAGTTTCTGTATATATATTTTAAGTGCCTATGATTAGCCTTCCAAATTCAAAGCAAGACATTATTTTCTGTTAAGGTTTTGGTTATGGAAGTCTGAAGATTTTAATCCCCACTTCCAAGTACTTCATCCATAACTGTCCAGACAACATCAGTCTCCCCAGATACAAAATTCAATTATGGCTCCAATTTGCAAATCAGGGTTTTCCACATCTGACCAACTCAGCACTTGCTAAGCAGAAAGAGACAGAAAGGAAAAAGGGTCTGTGTGCACTAGCTTGGGTGTTCTGAATCTGTACCAGACAGATGCAATGAAAAAAAAATGCAAAAACAGTGGGTGACCCAGGCAGCCACACAGATTCTATCAGCAGCGCCCACACCCCAGATTCATTTACCCACACACCATGAGCCATTTGCTTCTAGGTGCCCACAACATATACGAAGATGTTTGGTTGGTACACTCACTGCATGCAGGATATTAAAAAAAACGTTTGCATTGCCTGAAAGCAATGATGAGACAAAATATTAATTGCTTATTATTTTTGGAGAGGTAAGGAAAAGTTAAACATAATGAATGCTCTTGAGACACACCCATTTGTCAAAAGAGTACAGAAAAGAATGTAAAGGTACAACATACTTTGACACTCCTGTCATTAAGGCCATAGTTGTGTGGCAACAGTGCTTCACAGGGCTAACCATATAGAATCACTCCGGAGGTTCAAGTCACACTCCCAGAAGTGTTTTCAAATAAGAACTGTTTTTTCCTGTACTTAAGACTCTGCTTTTTTTATCTTTTTTATTATAATTTTTGTGGATTTTTTTCCCCAGGCAGAATGCAGGCTTTCTATCCAGTTTCAGTGGACTGTTCTTCATCATGTCTTCTTCAATTTAGTTCTCCAGAAGTGTTCGCTGTACTAAAAAGTGAGAAACAACTCAACATTAGTGTACTGTTAGTATACATTTTAAAGCCTATGGTATTGCTATGTAACACTATATGTGGACAACAGACATTTGAAACCTGTAAGATAAAATTAGGTTAAGTAGAGGCTTGATTCTGGTGTAGACAGCACTCTGCAATTCCAAGGAATATTACATCCCAACTTTCTCTTGCAAATAACCACATCATGTAGCAATCTACAATTGCAGTGTAACCCCAGCACGCAGTTCCAGACTTGTGCAAAAACCAGAATGGAGTAGTCTCTGTAGCTGATGGAATAGGCAGGTATTGAAAGAAAGTGCTAGCTTATGTTATCAACATTTTTCAGGAAGTCAAAGATAACTCTACGTAAAATTTCAGAAACATGAACCTGTTCCACTATGCCAGCTGACCTGGCTTAATGCAAGACTGCTTCTGCCTAGAAGCCATGTAGGCACATCAACATTTTATTACCAAAAGCAGAGCAAATGCCTGTTGACTCCCAGAACTTATATCATGAGCAGTAGCACCGTGTTTAACCATGGTTGCCCACTTTCTTGGCTCAAAACATGCTCATGCTTGCCTGCAAAATACAGACATATGACATCTGGGATTTAACATAACACCTATAATGCAGGCAGGACTAAGCATTTATGATAAACATCCAAGGTTTGACTTAATTGGTTAAAAATAAAATACAGATAAACTGATGCATTTCACACGAGTCCTGATGGATCTTGACCAAAATTTTAAGCATCTGGGAGAGGTCTTTGATCAATACTGCTTGTTTCATTAATGCATAATTTAATCAAGAGTATGTACCTATTCCCAGTCCTGACTTCAACAGGAAAATATTTTCTCCTTTGAGAGTTTTAAATAATTAGCAATTAAATGAAAAATGTTTATTAACAGGATACATGATGCTGATGGGTGTTTTTAGGAAACTGATAAAATACTTGAAGTAAGGTATAATTTTTACTAAATTATAAAAACAAAAAAAGCCAACCCAGAACTAGTTTCTGCAGGTTTTAGACTAAGCTCAGGAAGATATATTGCAAATGTGTATTGATTTGAGATTTTAATATTCAGTGTTTCAAAGACACTCAGCAAACTTCATCATGAGGGTGTACTGCTCCTTCCTTTGTTGACCTGTCAGTCACAAAAACTAGAAGGCCAAGTTTTTCACCTATGTTGTTTTATCTGCATCTGGTTTGGCCTTTCATGGGAAATAATCACCTGTCTATCAGTGAAATACTCTAGACAATCATACCAGGAAAGGCTAGGGTTTGGTTTTTTTTGTTTGGTTAGTTGGGCTTTTTTGGTGGGTTTTTTGGTTTATTTGTTTTTTGGTTTGGTTTGGTTTGTTTTTCTCAGTTTTGTTTGGTTTTGGTTTTTTTTAGGGGTTTTGTGCTTTAAAACAGATCCTTTTCACAGCTGTAGACATTGTACAAAGATTTGTTATTTGATGATTTTTCCCATACAAGAAATCATTCTGTGTTCATGACTGAGAAGTTTTAGTTACAACAACATGCAAGTAATTTCAGTCCTCCTTGCCTCCAGTGAGTTTCATCTCTGCCCAAACACTATTAAAATTTTTAATATGCATTCTTGTTGAGTACTGTGTGGGTTTACAATCAAAAAAGGAACCAGATTCCATGTAAATGCAATATATACTAACAAAACACCTGTCAGCTAATTGCAGTTATGTATTATACTCTAAAGGATCTGTCCTGTGTTTTCATAATTGTCTTCAGTAAACACTTTTGCAGAGAAAATTCAGTTCTCTACTTCTTCCAAGGTCCTGCACTTCAAGCACCCCTCATGGCAATAAACCAATTTATTAATAGAATAAAAAACTAGAGAAGAGGGACTATATTATCAGAATTGAAATCTTGATTCAGTTCTGAGGAAGTTGTTGTGTTAGTTACAAACAATATTTAAAAAAAAAAATAGTGCAATAAATTTTCTCCACCATGTGAGATGTCAATAAAATTCATTTAATAGTATCCCCACCAAAAAGTTCATCTTCCATCTAGATTCTCCTCTTACCAGGTGGCTCAGATTGTGCTCCCCGATGGCTTTCCATATTCACATTCTCCTCATCTGCTGGGAAACAAAGACACATAGTATTCAAATTCTCTTATCTTCAAAGTTTTTGATTAATAGAGAATTTGAGAGAAGAAACAGCACTAAAGAAACTGGCCTACGGATAGATGAGTTTCCTTGAATGTTAATTTTAACACTGGTATGGTAAATGTTACTCAGTTTCCAGACTTCCTGAAGTACAAAACAGCAGTGTCTGGCTCCAATGCTGCTCTGTCATCTCCCATCACCAACCACTAAGAATAAAATAACAACCTAGAAAGAACAAAAACAAAGCTTCTGCCCCACCTATCACCCACAATACACTCCGAGTATTCTGATTCAAGTTATATGATATTTAGGTGAAAAGGAAGTAGATAGCAAGCAAGAGATGTCTGAAGAAAGGAATCATTTGGGGATGAACACCTGGGTAGTTGTCAGAACCTATTCTTCAGGCAAGCATCTTTTGAAGACACAAATACCAAGATTTACAAAATTAGAAATTACAAGGTATTTTCCAGGATGACAATAGTCTCTAATCTCCAACCACCATCCAATTTTCCTTAAAGAAATGTTTTTTTGAAGTCTCACTTTTCAGCAGAAAGTGCTTTTATTTTAAGAAATCCAAAGCATTAGGTGTGTGTGCTTCTCAAAATCTGAATTTTGGGGATGAGGCATTGTTCAGGACACCTTTACATGACTAGTAAATGAACACAAATTCACTGTGCTATTAAAACTACCTTATGTATAAGGCTAATTTCTAGCCCCAATACAAATACAAAAATGCATCTCTCTATACAGTAGAAAAAAACAAACAAAAAACATTAAGAAATCTTACCGCTTTGTTTGAAACAGAGTTTCTTCTTCTGGTAAGCAATGAAACTAGATACTGCTCCAATTACAGTAGCAACGACAGCACTTACAATTCCAGCTATTGCTCCCTGAGAACCTGAAAAAAAAATGTTTGCATAAGATTTTCAGAATTGAAATTATTGTCAAACTTGTATTGTCTCAAAGTAAACTCTGTAGACACTTCCAAACCCCATAAACTGAAGTTATCACATGAAACTTCAGTAATGAAGTCCTTCTGTCTTTGTGAATAATCCTCTAATGAAGAGTGAATCCTCTTATTTTATAACCATTGATTTCTTAGCAATGCCTGTTGTTAAAGTAAGTACACCTGTTGTAAGGTCCACTAAGGAAAAAAAAGCTACCCTTGCAATTCAACTGCATGCATACAATCACTGCATCAGCATCTCTGAGACCTTAATGCTTTTGAATCATTTTCAATATAAAATTTTAAAGAATTATGAAAGCAGGGCTTGAAAGTAAGAATTCTAAATTCCAGAGAAGTTTTTAAGCTGAACCCATGACCAGCAACAACCATTTTAGCATAGTATTAACAAAACAGAAGACATATCTAAAACCTGTTTTCTGGGGTTAACACCATCATACACAGAAGTTTATGCACTTACCCTCAGGGTCTTCAACCTTATTTGGACCTGAGTCCTTTCGCTCTGTAAAAATGCAACAAAAAACTTTATATTTTACATGTTTGAACAACATTCATATCATAATTGATAAACTTTTGTTAGTCATTAAAAAGCCATCTATGATGTCCACACAGTGCTAAGCTCCCTGGCATTCAAACTTTCTATTTTCAAATCCCTGCTGATGGTGATGCCAACTTCAGCCTTAGGTGCTCAGCACTACAGAATACTTAATAGAGAAAAGAGCATATAATTTCATGGTAGAATCCAACTCTTATTTCTATGAAAACAACTATCTTGTTTCCTAAAATCCCAGCCTTGATTTACTAAATAATTTTGCGATTCTTTTGGCAAATAAGATAGAAATTCTGTGAATATTGTCCTTATTTGGCCACTATACAACTTGCACCACTGAAACAGGAACCTGCACTGCTGAAAATACCACAGAAGTCTTAAAAGATGCTTCTTGGCTTCTTTTCAAGTTACTGCTCCAAAGGAACCCTGGAAGTGAAAAACCTCCAAAAGCTAGCACCAGGGATGTCTGTCTGGGCCAATTCTGAAGAAGTCAGTAACCAGCAGCTCATCTCAGCATCACATCAAGATACTTAACCTAACTTTGACTTGGATATACCAAGACTTCGATATTTTCCAAGTTCAGTTGCAGTAGTGTACACAGGGACAACTAACCCCATCCTCATGATGACCACCATTGGCAGCTTGGTCCCAATGGCAACATCCATACTGAGCTGAGCCATAACAACTCAACATGGCAGGTTACTCAAACCAAGTTTGTTTTTTGTACTGCTCCAGAGAAGATATAACCTACATCACTTGCAAGTCTAAGGATCAGTCCATCCTACTGCAGGATGAGATGTTTGAGAAAAAAAAGTGGGCCCTCTTCTGGCTCATTTATGCCCTTCCTAACCACAAGAACTAAAAGAAACTAAGCATATGTCACAGAAGACCTGAAAATAACACCTGGTTGCCTTTAAGAACTATATTCATGGTGAATTTTGAAAAAAAGTACCACATCTCAGTTTTTAAACCCATCTTTCTTTGCATAAAACTGAAAATCACTTAAGTCTTTAGACCAATTTAGCTTCTTAATTATATGGGATTTTTTGACAGAGGCAGAACACACTGTTGAACTGGAAGGCATGCTCTTACATTTCAGATACCAGAACCAAAGGTGTTACAAGTCAGACCATGCTAACCAACTTGTGAGCAAGCTTTCATCAAAAGCTCAGGCAGCCACAGGATCAACAAGCACAACCTACTATCTTACCAGTGCCACCACTACCATCAGCTCCTCCATGTCTTCCACTGTTATCTTCTAAATCTTTATCACTAAAATCACCTATAAAAAAATAGAAGTAATATGATATAACATGCTTTAAGTTCAGAGAAAAGAATCTCAAGGTACATAATGACATGGAAGTTTTCTCTAGAGCATTCAGCTGAGTGGTTTTAGGTTCAGCATCACAGCCAAAACATGTTCATGTTTTTTAAAGTCCTCCCAATCTCAAGTCCCCCAGCTAAGCACTACAAAGTTTGATAGCAGCAGGGCTCCTCTGGACTTCCTGCTAGAGAAACAGTGTCTACTGCAGAAGCTTGACTTCCTGAAAAACTAAGAGAAACAGTGTCCAACAGCAGGCACTACTGCAGAAGTCATAGGCTAAGGATACAAGAAGACCTGCGAGCTAGTGAAGTGGAAAAGCCCAACTCTCACCGTCCTGTTAAAGCAGAGCGAAGGACATAGACAGGAACAAGACCAACTATTTTCAAGCTGCATCTACAAAGACTTCTTCAGAATTAAGTTAGTAAGTCACAACCAATCTTTTTAATCTAAAAAAACACAGTAGCTAGAAGATAAAACAGAATATAAGAAAGAAAAAGAGTTCAACATGCCAAATCCCAATGGCTGTTAGTATTTGCCTGACAATGGGAAGATCCAATACAATTTTCTCCTGGATTATTGCAGGACATTGAACCAGACCTCCATTTCCACTGAAAACCTACCTCATGGGGGCCAGAGTTTTTCTTCTTTTTTCTGCTGCCAAACAATCTTGGTTTATGCGAACCAATCTGTTTCAAAGCAGGCAAAGCTAAACCATTGCATCAGAGTATTTTTTGGTTGGGTAGCAAAAGCATTGTACTGAGGTGTGCGAGACCTGGAATTTAAGTATCTGCTGCAAATCAGACAGAAGAACAAGAGCCAGGGCCTTGGATTTCAGTCAAGGACTCTTTACCACCCGTATTCCTGAATAATGGCATCACCACTGCTGCATCCAACCCAAAACTCTTTTATTCTGAGTTAGGCAAAGACAGAAAAGATCTCTAGAGCGCAGGAAAGGGCATGTATTTTAAAGTCTGTCTTTCTTAACTGAAGAAAAAAAAAAAAAATAGTCCTTTAATTTTGAGCTTTAGGTTTAATTTGGATGCTTTAAGAATGCAGTTCACAGGTAATTCCTACTGATTTTTTAGCAGGATTAGATGGATTCAGATTGTAAAGATGAAAGAACACAATCCAACACATGGGTGCTCCACCACAACACCCAAAACCAGCACTGCCCCAAGGCCACCCACTCTGTCCTGCCTGTCCTGCTCCTCACATGACTGCTTTTAAGTGAAAGTGACTGAACATTTTTTTATGGAATTTCAAGCCTGCTACAAAATCTACTTGCATGACATTTTTTCCTCAATCCTCACTGGTTTTTTAGTGCAACATCTGAGATTCCTAGCAGACAATTAACAAGGTCTAATTATGTTTAAATGCAAGTAAAACCATATAATAATTCAGGAATCTTGCTTGGGTTTATCTAAAAAAAAAAAAAAAAAAAAAAAAAGAGAGATTTAGGAAAGAAAAAAAAATGTTAAGAGATCAAAAGTAGACTAAAATCCAGTAACTTTTAAAGAGGCTAGGAAAGATAAACAAATATTTTTCTGCTGTTCAGAAATTCCTGTTAGGTCAGTCTTACCAGTGTCTCTGGGATTTGGAGGTGGGCCTGGTTTGGGGTCATCTGTAGACAAATAAGAATAAAGCAGCCAAAGTTACCAGTGTGAAAAGACCAAAAGCAGAGCACACAGTGCCCTTGAAAATTTATTTCCCCGTGCCATTTTCCTTTCCTTTCATTAGCTAATACTTTCACTAGCTAATACTACTAATATTTGTTTGGTTATTTTAGGTTAAATGCTGTACTTTAATGCAATTAACTGTGTTTCTATGACGTTACTCTGTGTTAGACCCTTGCTATAACTGAACAGATACTGAAGAACTCACTGAGTGCTATGCAGAATTGTAGTTTGCACATCTGATTCCTAACACTGAACTTTTTTACATTTTTCTGCCTGATATGAAGTACCTTGTTATTTCCTCTTTTAAAACCAGATTTTAACCAATAATCAAGGTTGGTACTTCTCTTCAAAAAAACCAAAATAGACAAAACACACAAAAAGCCCAAAATACACAGGAGAGAACTAAAAATATGGTCCCCACAATGACACTTTAGCTTTTAACAAAATATGGTAACAAGAGATCTTAATAATTATCTCTGTAATGTTTGGTCAGTCTTTTGTTGCCCACATCAGATTAACAGACCAGCGGTTGTTTTCTAAATATGTGTTTTCATCAACAGATGAACCAATCCAGTGGCCCATTTCTTCTGCATGCTACTTCTCCTTGATTTTGCATGGTATTGCCTTCTCTAGCACAAGTCAGATCAGGTTTCCTTGGGCTCACTGCATATTCAAAGTAAAGAAGTGAGCATCTCCAGAGAACAGTTTTAAGATGCCAGCTTAGGCCTATAAAAGATCCACTGTCTCTTCACTTACTTGGACCATCTGATTCATCCAGCCAACTGTTTCTCAATTAGCCAACTCTGATTTTTAAAATGTCAGCAGTTGGAAATGGGCTGCTTTACAAGAGAAAAAAATTTCCTGCAAGAAACCACTCTACGAAAACGTCAAAGGGCTAAATCAAACAGAGCAGCAAACACTGCTACTGTCCTACAACTCTGCTAGGAAAGCTGCCTAGGATACTGCAACAAACAGGTCTAGTGATGGCACTCAAAAGGTTGCTGTGCATTACCTGTCTAACTGGATGCACCTTTTACTGGCCAAGTGAAAACAATATTGTTAATTTCTACTGCTGCCCACACTGCAGCAGAGCTGAAGTGAATTAGAAGGAGTACCTTCCCTCCTATTATTTCAAAAAGATTAATGTTTCCCTGTGCAGCTAAAATGACTTCCCAGAAAGAAAATGTCATAGTTTGAGTACAAGGAACTAAAGAAGGAGGAGTTTCAGACTCTGAGAGGGGCAGAGTCTCCCATTTCCTGCCCATACTCTATAAAGGACGTGCTCCCTTACATGTCACCTTACACATCACATACCACCTTACATGATACATGTCAAGGGCCAGCTGAAACTGAGCAAGCTCAAAACATGCAGATTGAAAGCCAGCAGAAACATTCTCACAGGGTCCTTAAGCTTATAAAACCACAGAAATAAATTTGTGAAAGCACTAACTGAATTACCCCAAGATTACAGAAATCCCTTTTGCTATTAGGAAGCTGCTTTCTTTTATTGAAACAACTCTTGTGTATCACTACACAGAAAAACTCAGGCTCTCAAATTACTTCACAGTAAAAGTCATTACAAGCCAATTAAATCTCACCGAAATCTGATGATGGTGGCTTCTCAGACGGAAGAGGCAGAGGTCCTTTGTTAGTTACTGTCAGGGATGGTAAAGAAACAAAAGTTTAAATACTATTTAATAAACTGTTCAGCAGACACACGAAGGACAAATACAAACCTGTGTCCATAGAGTGAAAAGCACAAGATCAAGTTTTATACAGCAAAACATTTTCCCCTTAAGAGGAATTTCTGAGTACACCCAAAGACAAATTTCAGTTCTATGTGGTCAACACTTTGACCTACCCATACCTGAATTGTTACACTGAGGTTTAAACAAACCATATGTGGGCAAGGTGTCATGCTTGCTCATGCAGTGATACTCAAAAACAAACAAGTCAAAAGAGCAGCAATTATCTTCCCTCCTACTTCCCAAAATACGAGAGAGTGTAATAATTACCAATTGCATCTTCTAAATTGAAGTCTGAATCACCTGTAGAAGATGAAAGAAAGCAACATTAAGAACATTGTTTTTTCTTCCTCAAAACCAAAACTTATTACAGTCATAAACATGTCTTTAATCTATCTTGAGGTATGCTTTCTGCTTCCTGCAGGATGCTAAAGATTTTGGCTAAAGACAGATATTCTTCTCTGTTTCTCCAGACCACAATCTATACACGTCTTCAGGAAAAAAGGAATAGTACTAAAAAACACCTCTGTAGGAAGGATTAAGAAGGCCAGTATCTATATCCCTACATCCAATGTAAGGCACTTATTATTTTATTCTTGTCACTGATATTGCATGCTTTCTCAGTTCCATCCACAGCATATTTTTTCCCAGCCTTCTTCCAATGGAACCACCAAATGAGCAGGCACACAGCTCCAGTTCACAAGAATTTACAAGATTCAGGTGTGAAGAAGCACCTTGGAGCACAAAGGCTGCTATTAAAGTTTTATGATCTGGTAATGCATTTAATACCTTGGCATTAAAAATGAATTGTCATGACTTTACAGGACTTATCTTTCCCCCTAACAATGTCTAACAAAGGTCAGTGTTTAAATTATTAGCAAAGATAATCTTGAGCAGTCTCTTCAGCTTCCTGAAAGACAGATAAATGCAGCTGTCACTACTATGGGCCCTCCACTCAAGGTTGATTAAGTTTCATTTTCAGCCCTCAGAAAAAGAACATTCTCTCTTGTTCTATTAGGTCAGTTGCTAGAGCTACTGCTGCTTACCCAGCCAGCTGCAACAACACTACCTCAATATCTTCATGATACAAACTAGTTTCACAGCATGAATATAGTAGTGTGATCTCAACAGCAGAGCCTTGTAAGATAAACGGACAGCTATAACAACTGCCTGGAATATTTCTGAGAGCTGATCATTCCTACTTTCACCGGAGCATGGCAAAAGAAAGAGGCATGAAAGCAAAAGATACACAAATATACTGTTTTAGCCCTGAAGAAGCTGTAAGATTTTTACTACATACTCTGGCAAGCCAGCCAGAGCAGGACTGAATGTCATCCAGAGAAGATACATGCCTAAAACATTGATATGCCTGGCCTTTCCTCTAAGCATGTAGCTACATAACTGGCTACTGCAAAAGTCTGAAGATAGGAATAAAAAACAAACATCAAAAAACCAAACCACAAGCAGAATGTTCATTCTGCTTACATGCCAGGCCAAGTTAAGACAAGGACAAGTCTAGTACCAGGATGCTTGTATACTTCACAAACATGCCTCATCTCAACTAAGGTCAAAACTGCATTTATTTTTTTCTTCTCGGATTACTGCATTAATAATGCCTTCTTTTTTTTTCCAGAGGAGAGACAAAAAATTACATTTTTACTTCTTTAATAGAGAAGAAACAGATGAGAATTAGAATTTAAAAAAATCAATGGCAAGCTCACAGTTTCCTGAAAGCGTTCTTCAAGCTCTGACATCTAAGCAGCAATTCCCATTCTCTAACATTTGAACTGAGTACCACCATGCTCACAGCCCAGTATGGAGATAGCACTGCCAGGTCAGTGACAGGGACCTTCATGAAAATAGAGGCAATTCATGACTTTATGGTGGTGCACAAGAAAAGTGCATTTAAAATCTCTTGCATGAAGGCATTAAGAGTGGATTTTAGGTGGAAAGTAAGGAGGTATTTACTTCACTGTAGATGGAGTCCATTAAGGTCTTTCAGATACTACCTCATGAAAAACTGTTACACAGAATGCAAAACATTTGCAGGTTGCTTATCTGAAGCCTGAATCACCTTGAAATACAATCTAAAAAACTTCAGTCAATTGAGCAGTTGCTAAGACCCAATCTTAGTTACCTCTGAAGTTACCCTTTTGCTTAGACTGCAACGAGAAAGCTCCATATTGAAACAGGTAATTGCATAGTTGTTCCTCATACTTGAAATCTGGTTACTTTTGTCAAGCACATACATCTCAGGCTACAGTCCTCCACAGAAGAATGTCTAAACAGGACTTGCTCAGATAGTTGCTAGTGCTAACTCTGAGAAGGTAGGCAGAAGGGTCTGCTGAAGATGCATGCTCCCTGAAACAATCTCACATAAGACATGCTTTATGAGAGCAATAAGTGATTCTGAGGGTTAATAAAAGAAAAAAAAAAATCCCATATTGACAGGGATTATTCAGTATTCTGTAACAACAGTACTGTTTTCCAAGCATGCTGCATGATGCCAGGTTCCTCAAGAACATAACTTTATTTCAATAATGGTAGCTGAAAATGTCAAAACCTAGCTTGTAAAACTCATTACAATAATTTGCACTCTGAAGTCTCCCATCAGAGTATGGTTGTTTTCTCACTGTTTGTGACAAAACCCTTATTTTTGCTTACTTCTACAACTTCTGCTAACTCAGATTTTAGTCTGGGTGGTTCCAACTAAATTAGAAGGTCAATTACTTAGCCTGAAAGGAGAGGCTCAGAACCAGGTATTAAGCTGGTTCCAGAACTAGAATAAAGGTAGCAGCAGGACTCAAGAAGAAAAAGTCAGCAAGAATATGCTGTAGAACCTACAGGTTTAAGGAACACCAAGATTCACCAAGCTTATGAGCATTTTATTAGCCTAAAGAAAGATACTTGCAAAAAACACAGATATCAAATTGTGTATAAAATACAATGTAGAGGGCATTTCTAGCTCCTACACACACAAGAAGATTGAAGATACATGAATGTTTCTACATTCTAATGAAGTGTCCATACAATATTCCTTCCATGTCCATAAATCAAATACCAGGACCTCATTCCCAGAAACCTGCACAGTTTCTGTCAGATGGGGGAAAAGCAGCAGGTAAAACAAAAGAGCAAACATAAGCTTTTGAAAAGCTGATGAGCTGGAGGGTATTCAAGAGAGCCAAATAGCTACGGAAACAGGAGTCCCCTGCAAAGAGCCATCACTGCCCTCAGACACTTACTGTTGTGGTATTATATTAGTCATATTTACATTCCACTACAGAAGCCAACATGAGCTTTGGAAAGTTCCTCCATTAGTCACATGTATGGCAACACACCAAGAAAAGAGACTTGTGATGAATCACCACAAATGTAACTTTCTGACTCGAGCAACAGGCTGCTTGAATTTTGTTTTTCTAAACAAAATTTGTGTTCTCCTCCATCCCTCGCCAGTGCCCTGTGCACCACTGGGTGCCACAGAGCTGGTCTGACAGCTCTGGGCCTACAGACCAGGTGACAGCTGTCACCTTGTCCCTGTCCCACCACTGGACATTACATGCCCCTCTCTCAGTGGACAAATAACTTACAATTACAGAATATCTTGAGTTGGACGGGACCCATAGGGATCACTGACACTCAAATCCTTGCTCCTTGCAGGACTACCTAAAACTAAACCATACAACTCAGAGCATTGTCCAGCCATTCCTTGAACTCTCACAGGCTTGGTGCCATGACCACTTCCATGGGAAAGCTGTTCCAGCGAAGAACCTTTTCATAATGTTCAACCTGAACTTCCCCTGATGCCTCTCCAGTCCATTTCCTCATGTCCTGTAACTGGTCACCAGAGAGAGAAGATCAATACCTCCTCCTCCACTGCCCCCCATGAAGAAGTTGTAGACTGTGATGAGGTCACTCCTCAGTCTTCTTTTTTCCAAGCTGAACAAAGTTACTTCAGCCACTCCTTGTAAGTATGGACATCTTGGGTGCCCGCCTCTGGACACACTCTAATAGTTTCAAAGAATCCCAGAATAGTTTACATTGGAAGAGACCCTTGAGATCATGGAGTCTAAGCATTTGGTGTCCTTATATTGAAGTGCCCAAAACTGCATACAGTACTCAAGGTGGGGCTGCATCAGTGAAGTGTAGGAATCACCTCCCTTGACTGAGCAGAGATGCTGTGCTTGGTACACCTCAGAACAGTTGGCCAGGGCACACTGTTGATGCTTGTCAACACTGTTGATGAACTTGTCATCAACTCAAACCCCCCAGGTCTCTCTCCACGTAGCTGATCTGCGGCTGATCTCTTGTTCCCCGGTTTGCACAAAATACATGGCTTATCCCATGCCAAGCACAGATTCCAGCATTTGCTCTTGTTACATTTCGTACGGTTGGTGACTGACAAACTTGGGTCTGCTCTGCTGCTCTAGCCACTCATTTTCCTAAAATCTCCAGAAATCCTGAACTCAAGGAAGCCTCTCATCTCTGTTTACACAAGGTTTGGCAGCCCTCTCAGAGGATGAGGATGCTGGTAGCCACAAGGGCATAAACTTGGGCAACCACAAAAAACGCAGCTTTTCTAATTTCCAGCAGGGAAACCAAATTTTATACCCCCATGTCTGGTACTTCTTACCCTTGGGGGACTAAAAACAGGAGGAGCAGAAATATTTAACACTGAACTGTAACAGAAGCTACAGAAAACACTGGAAGGCCTACACATTGAAACTTTTTCATGTGACACTTCGAATAACAGCACAAAGGCAGCACATCCCTCCCTTACAATTACTTTTTAAGCTTACCAGGACTTGATTCCAATCAAGGTTCTGGCTCCCCAGCATTAGTTACCAATAATAATACTTCAACAGCACAGTTCTGACAGTTATTTTCCAACATGTTCAAGAGGAGCAATTTAATCACAAAAAGCCTGGGAAAAAGGTTACTTGGTTCTCCACACCTTCCTGTAAGAACTGCTTTTCTAAACTTCTAAATGGAGATCCTGGAGCATGAAAACCACTCGCAGCTGCTGGAGGAAAGTACTTAAAACTGTGCCCCTCTCAGCCAGGACAGAGGTTTGCAGGCAAGATCCCTCTGCGTCAGGCAGTGCAGATGGGATGTTTACTCCTACTGCCAAGCAGCAGTTTATAATTAGCCCTGCCTGGAGTATCATGAAATTATATCCCAGACAGTTGGTTTCAAATCCTGTTCCTTCTATAAGCACCCACCTATCGATGATGCTTTTCAAGTTTAGTTTCTTCTGCAGAGCAAGAGAAAACTTGCGTAGATCTCCATTCAGAAGAATTCAGCCCCTTCCTACTGAAAATAAAAAAGGGCCCAAAAGCAAATAACAACTGCATATCAGCCAAGAAAAACAAGATAATTTTTTTCATCTGGGGAGTGTCTGCTTTCTGAACATCTGGAGCATTCACTAATGTATCTGATGGGAATAAAGTCAGCTAAGCCTCTGCTGAAACCAATAAAAAGATTTATTTCCTCTTCAAAAAGACACATGACTACCCTAATAACTATCATATTTATTTTTTTACAGTGATCCAAAAGTTACTTCCCTGAAAAGTACTTTCTTTGCACCAATGTTGAAAAAGCAGTACAGAAAAACTTAAGCTATTATGTGGCCTGAACTTTTTGTAGTCTGACTACTAGAAATGTCTGTGATTTATTTTAGAATTTAAATTTCTAAATATTCCTTCAACCCTAAAATGTCAATTTAATATTTTAAATGAACAAGAAAAAAAGCTTACAAGGCCAAATTCTGACTCAAAGATATCTGCTTAAATAACTGTAGCCAAAGGAGGTTTTTTTAACAAAACATGGTAAAATAAGCCATTTACTGTAGAAGAAAAATCCGTATTTTGAAGTACAGTTTGAGGAATTCCATTTGTCTATAAGTTTCCTATCCACTGGGCAAGTTTTGCTGACCCTTTGTGCAGTAGAAAGTAGGAAAATACAATTGGCCCCTAAATATTCACTGTGTTCTGGGGAGGATTTGACACAGAAATAAGAGGGTGGAATGAATAGCTCTAAATCAACAACAAGCATACAGAAGAACTACAAAGCTAGAGAATTCACAAGATGGCAAGTCTTGCCAAATGTTGAGCTGCTTGTCCAGAAATGAGAAGGATAAAAGAGAACTATACAACAGTTATAAAAGGTCTAAGAATTCCTGCAAGCCCCTTCAATCAAGTAGTAAAGACAAAAGCAAATACTTGGCATTAATCACAACCTGTCCAGTGACAAGCTGTATACCACGGTCTGGTTGCTTTCTTACAGATTGTTATTCTGCATGTCCCTAACTAATGCAACCGTTTTCCCTCCAAATAGTCCAAATGGTTTGGAGACTTGGTGAATCTCTTCTGATTACAGTGCCTGCTGGCAAAGCAGTATCAATGGCAGAGCCACAGGTTCCAGATCTCCTCCTTAAGCTTAAAAGAGCCTCCAAAGCACTGTCACTAACAGCAGCTTGAAAAGAGATAAACTATTTTCTGGTTTTGTGGGGAAAGTTGGTTCTTGCAGAGAGTATTTCCCTCAAAATTCCCTGAGTATTACTCAAAATACTCAAAACCCAGCTGACCACACTCCTGGGCAAACTCCTGGGCAGTTGAACCTGATGAAGCAGGAGGTGGGGCTGGAAGGTCTCCAGAGGTGTCCTCCAGCCATGGCAAACTCTGGTTCTACGACTTGAGCCATCTGTGGTCACTGGACTGAACTCCCTGTGCTAGAAAGTTCATACAACTGCAGATAAAATAAATCACTCTGTCCCCTGTGTAATTCTTTCTATAGATGCAAACTGAAATACTCTGTCTCACGAAGTCTGCAAGTGCAAACCCAAGCCACGTTAACAAAGGTTGTTGAAAGAATATTTGGGTGACAGAATTTGCATCTTAAATCAAGAGCACTCACATCAAGAAATGACAAGGTTAGGGCCACTGGGACAGGAAGCAGGAAGAGGTGAAAAACGTTTTGCAGAAAGAGTGTTTTAGTGCTTTTTTCTTGAATCAAAAAAGGATGGAAAAATTGCGAAAAATTGGGTGCTCTAGTACAGGTGTTGAATCCAGATAGCAACGAGGAGCTGATTTCTTCTTACCTGTAACTTCAGAAAGGCCTGACCATGCTTCAAGACTGCAAATGCCATATCCTATGTTAACTGCTGTTTTACCTCAGCACTTGACCTCACCAAGCACAAATGCATTACTAAAATTAGGGAGTGTTTTAATAAGATGTTTTCTAAAAAGAAAATTGTAAGTTCCCTCTCAGGTAAACTCAGGGACTAAGGCAGAGAGAAGCAGAGTCTCATCTGTATTCAGGTGCAGCGTACCCTTGGCGAAGGCTGCAGGTGATCTATTAAATCCTGCATAGCCCTACACGTTGGTTTGTGCAAAAGAAAGTGCTAGACATACTGAAATTTGCAACCTTCTAGATAACTTTTCTTGAGGTTTTGGTGCTCTTCCTTCTAGTTGTCTCTTCCACAAAGTTTCCTTTTCCCGCTCCCACAAAGTTCCACTTCCCTTCCACAAAGCTGTCATTCTGTGCGTTAAGCATGAAGCTACTTGATGCCAACAACGCCTGTTCCCAGCTGTGCAATGTCACCCCACACCTGGGGCCACTGTTGCCACTGCTTTCTCTTTCTTAAACACAATATTTATGGAAGCCAGCCCTATACTTCAGTCCATAGGGCAGGCAAGAGCACCCCCTGGCTCCTCTTCCCAAGTCTCTGGTGCTGGCAAAATCACCATTTTCCCAGGGAGGCACACGGAGCAAGCAGAACAGGTGCCACAAAGCTGACAGGCCTTTCAGATACTACTTACATAGCCCTGTATTTCCATAACCAGGTGTATTCTTACCACAAAGGTCACATTGACTTTTGTTATGAAAGTTCTCTTCCCTATTATATCAATCAGGCCTTATAGTATGAAAGCAACATTATACATTGCTATGCCTGAAGTAGTGGAATTTTACTGGAGACTTTGGAAACTGTTCACAATTAAGTAAAAGAAACCAAAGGACAGCTCAGCCCAGTGGAAAAGGACTATTTCTCAGAAGCTTTGAGCTGCCCATGAAGGATAAAATATACCCCTGCACAACCAAGATAATTGCAGCATACTAGACTCTCTAATGACTCTCTGAAATCTTACAAGTGTTGGCTGGAGACAATGATTAAAGTACAGCAAGACTGACTCCAGGATGTCTGGATAGAAAAGCAGCAAGAATAGTGCAGAAATATAGATGCTTTGCAAAGTTTTACTATGACTAGTAATGAGTAGTGTGGGTGTCAGTGATTAGTCAAATCACCTGAACATGTAAAGGCTAAAAGAACCCTATGTAAAACCACACTCAGGATTCTCCAGTTGTGCTGGAAAACCTCATGCATATGAATAAATATCTGCCCTTTTAACTCAATATTTTGATTCTAACCTTTCACTAGCAGGTATCTAGCAATAGCAACAGCTTCACCAGTTCTTGGCAAGAACCGCTCTTGCAGCTGACCAACATCTACACCACCTCTTGCTCTGCAGCATATATTCCCCTCTAAATGACAAGCAGTCAAAACTATACTTTGAAAAATATATTGTCATGGCACTAAAATGGACACAAAAAGCTATGATGGCGCTGGGAAGGGACACTCATTCAAGGCACCTTAAACACTTGGTCTTCTCATATTTATGAACACATTTATGAATGTTAAGACTCACTGGGATAACACTCCAAAATAGCAGCCAGCAGCAAAATTTACAGTTTAAATACACTGAAAAGATTAAAATGTCAGTTATTCAAAAGATTAACTTCAAATTTAAGAAACCTGCTTTGCCCAAGGAGGTTGCAAACTCTTCAGTATTGTATAATTTAACAAATTAATTGGTCCTCTCTGAAGTAACTAAAACTGGTATCAAGAAATGTGATGCTAGTTTATCACCAGAAGTTTATCTATACTCCTGTTCAGATAGTAACATTCTAAACTCTCTTTGTACTGAAAATCTCTATATGCATCTGTGCAGCTCAGTACACTGCCCAGTCTTGAGCAGAGAAAGGGAGAAGTGTTTTCAGGGCAAATGTGTCATGTCTTGAGTCAAGACTTCAAGAGTTTTAGGCTTTTTCTGTTAATCCCAGTATTTAGTAAATCACACAGTGACAAAGAGTGTAAGGTAGAGAAATTTCAGAGGGGGTTTGGAGGAAAAGAAAAGAGCAGCAGTGAGTCTCGGCTGCAGAAATATTAAGGTCTGTACAAGATGAAAGACGGTAAAGTGGTGAAGTTTTAGCACAGCAAAGAAGGAAAGTACTAAGAAATCAAGATTTGTGATCTGGCAGCCAATGAAGTAAAAGAAAAGTTATCTGGCATCCAGTCCAGAAAGCTAACTGTATCCTTGGCTGCATCAAGAGAAGCTGCATGGCCAGCAGGTCAAGGGAGAGTGATTCTCCCCCTCTACTCTGCAGTCATGAGACCCCACCTGGAGTACTGTGTCCAGTTCTAGAAGCCCCTCTTACGAAGAAGACATGGACTTGCTGGATTGTGTCCAGAGAAGGGCCATGAGGATTGATCAGAGGGCTGGAGCACCTCTCCTATGAAGACAGAGTGAGAGAGTTAGGGTTATTCAGTCTGGAGAGGAGAAGGCTCTGAGGAGACCTTCCAGTATCTGACAGGGGACAAAAAGAAAGCTGGGGAGGGACTTTTTAGGGGGACTAGGGGAATGGATCCATACTAGATGGAGGGTAAATTTAGACTGGAAGTTAGGATGAAGTTCTTCACCATGAGGGGTGGTGAGACACTGGTCACAGGTTGCCCAGAGAGAGGTGGTGGAAGCCCCATCCCTGGAAGTTTTTTAAGGCCAGGAATGAACAGGGCTTCTGAGCAACCTGATCTAGTGGGAGGATGTCGCCGGCCCATGACAAGGGGGTTGGAACTGTATGATCTTAAAGATCCCTTCCAACCCTGAGAATTATATGATTACTAAGTAGAAGGTCTTGAAAACTGAAACAGTTAGAGTGGTAAATAATTCTTACCCCTATCAAAGAAAAGAATTGTAATTATAACTTACAATGAACGAGTAAATGGAACATGGCTTGCCATTTAGAAATTCCTTCTAAAAACTAGGATTTGGTTGAAATACACACTTGGAACGTGTATAGAACCTAATTTGAGAATACTCTTATTTTTACCAGCAGCACATCTAAATGATGTTTCACAGTAAGCAGAACTGCTTTATGACTTCTGGTACTTATAAGCTGACAGTTTCATTCCACAGCCTGTTTCTTTTTACCTTCCTCACCATAAAGAAATTCAAAACAATTTGTATAAGAATAGCAAAATTAAAACAAAATCTGCACTCTTAGTCAGAAACATTAACTGAATAGTAAAATTGACTTTGCTTTCCTGGACTTCTTTTTCACTGTGGCTTGTTCAGCTGTAGCTAAAATATTTCCATTCTTTTCCATTCGCTTACTTTAAAAGTATCTACTATAAGTTTTGCTAAAAGAAAGAAGAAGAAGACTTTGGGTTTTACAATGATGGTTTCCTGTGGGGAAGGCAGGGGTAGAGGAAACCCGACCCAGTACAGTGGTTTGTAATGATTAACTAATATTTTAATCCTACTGCCTCTGAGACTGAATCAGTTCTGGCACTAGCCAACTCATTTACTATAGCAAAACCTATTGTTCCACTCAAACTTCAAACATTAACACATTCCAGTGGCACCAGTGGCACTTTTCTTTCTGCAAGTATTTACCATTAAGGGATAACTGAGACAGAGTTGCATTAATGACAATTCAGTGAGCCAGGATTTGTCAGCTCACCACACCAGCAACAGTTTGCAAAGATGCAGACTAGCTTCAGCCACAGGATGTGTGATGTGACAGCAGTTTGTTTCTCTGGGCAACAGGGCACACAGCACCAGAAGGCTCTTTTTTTTCTACTTCAACTTACTTTGTATCATGTATACAACATCACTATCTAAAAAAATATTTCTGAAGGACAGCCATGCACACAGAGATACTTCCTGCAGCCAGCTGAATGTGACTAGTTTTAGTTGTCCAAATAAAACAGATTAAAAAAATAAATAAACGGATTACTTAGAAATCAATGAAGTGGCAGACACAGATATAATGCAAGGCAGAAACGTGGCACAGGTTGTCTGATGAGGGGCTATTTTTTGTTTCTCATTTTAAAAAGGTTGTTGTTTTGGTCTTTTTACTATACATCTTTCATTATGGTTACTTGAGGAACACATTCACAGTGAAAGCTGTAAGCATTTCTAGTTCAAGTGCATTTTGTGAAAGTACTTCTATTATGCTATATTTAGAAAAAATCTTTTATCAAGAACTCTCCATGTCCGTCCTAAGAAGTAGTGTCACCATCTCCACTCTGACTGTATCACCTTCTAACACAAACTGGATTTTATATTCCAGTGCTGTCACTTGCAGGCAGCCATTACATGTGTCAGACTTCAGTCTCATTTTGTAAAACACGACAGGAAACAACAGGAGCGAATGGAGAAGCTGTCCTCAGGAGTGGTACGAATTGCAAGCTGAAGGGAGCTGTGCCTGGGTGTAGGACTGGCAGTGAGAACAACACCAATAACAGCAACAGCCAAGAGAAAGGCATAGAAGAAGCAGTCAGCAGGGAAAAGGCAAAAGGAGACAGAGTCAGAGAGGTCTGGATGCAGAGAAGTTGTCAGCCGCAAGCTTCAGAATCACAGCTCTTGACTGACATTTTGGGGGAAAAAAAACCTATTTACATTGCTGCTTAGCACAGAAACAGAAGGCTTTGTGAGAAGGGAAGGGTGAGGCATGTCGTTAATCAGACTGCAAATCTCCTGGCTAAAACAAGCAGGAACAGTTCCGATCCAAAGAAGTAATATTTATAACCATTTGCAATGTCTAGGGAGGGAGAGGACTGGGAACAGCTGGTGAAGTAACTGCTGAATTTGAGATTCAATTGCAAGATGCCTGGCATCCAGGATGTACTGTAAAATACAGAGGTAGGCACAGATTTGTGGCATCAAGAGGGAAAATGCAGACTGGCATGGGTAGCTGGAGGTGAGGGAAGAAACAGTAGCTTGAAAGATAAAGACAAATATATAGAAATATATATAGAAAATATATAGAAAAACAGAGAGTTAGCTAAAAGCTTTCCCAATAGGCTTCCCCAACCCCTCCCCCCAAAGCTTCTTGTTTTTAAATTTAACAAGGACCTGTGTGCCTCCAGAGCTGTTTTGTCCAGCAATAGCATCAGCTCTAATAAAAACTGCATCCTACATTTATTTTTAATTCACCACATCATGCTGCTACTGCTGTCACCACTAGCCCCTTCCATCTCACACAGGTTCAGTATTTTCCTCCAAATCACAAGGAAGAAATAGTAGTGGTAAATTATGCCTGAACATGTAATTTATTTTTTCAGATAGAGAAGGTTTAGAGTATAGTGTTTTTGTCACAGTAATAAATCCAGTAATACTACTAACCAGGCTGGCAGAATTGGCTGCCCTTAAAATATCAGGTCAGCAAATTTTTCACTTTATTTTTCCTTCAGAATACTGTATTTCTTCACAAACAGAAGAGATGTAAGCAATATTGGTTAAGCAAAAAAAAAAAAACCCATGTAGAAACAGTTTTATAATAAAAATCTGATTTTTACCAATGACACTGATGGGTGTTTAATCTTAAAGAACTTCTATTTCATTGAAAGATTAATTTATATACTAAGTTGTAACATTTACCAGATGAGCAAGTGCTATCGTTAAAAAAAGTTGTATTTTACTTAGATTTAAAATTCTTTTGCTCAAAGTGATATGAGCTTTGTGGATACTTTACACATATCAGGAAATTAAGACTATTTCTTGTGTAAATGTCAAGAAACAGTAGATCAAACAGGGGTTATAGAGGACTCAACTTAAGAGTAAAGAAGAGTGTAATTAACATCTGCAGTTAATTAACTGATACCCCAGTCAAGAGGCTTTTTTTTACAAGTACAAATAAAGATGCCATTTACTAGATGTCTGTAGTATGTGGACTCTTCACAAATGACTATAATCTGTATAAAGGAAAACAAATTACAATTTGTTGATACAAAAAATTGATTGATGTTGCGTGGTGGAGACCCTGGAACTCAAAAATAGTTTAAGTGTTTTGGGTTTTAAAATGATTTTTTTTTTTTTAACATTGGTAAAAATGATTTCCCTGCATTTGATGTGTAAAATTATGTATTTTAAAAGAAAACCTGTTTTCTATTATTTAGAAAAAAATTGTTCTATATTGTTAGAAAAAACTATTTGTAAAACAGACTTTTAATGCCGACAGGATGAACCTAAAGTTTTCTTGGACTTTCACAGGAATTTTGCCCTTTATCGAATTTCTTCGGGATTCTTTCTAGAAAATTCAATCTGGATATTTATTCCCTTCCAGGGGTCCCCTTCAGTCACAATCAAATTGCAAGAGACTAAAACCACTTTTTAAAAAGGAGTTTTGTTGCTTGAGTTATCACAACGGGCGAGGAGGATTTTTCTTATTTTATGTTCAAAAACCTGGTTTTTCCCCCAAAGCCAAGCAGGGAATTCTTTCCCAACCTACCAACTTTGCCGAAAATCCAGAATGAAAACAAGACTGTTTTTAAAGACCGAAAAAGCAAACTATACGCCTGGTTTTTTATGGTACCAAGCAAACCTCGCCAAACACGGCTTTTGACAAGTACTGGTCCCAAACCTGCAGAAAAGCTGACCTCACCACTTGCTGCTGCCACAGTGTGTTTTGCAAGGTAACACAGAGACCTTCTGCGGTAGCTGACCAAGACCCCAGACAGGCAAAGGGCAAGGAGCACAGAGTCTGGAACATTGTTTCTCAGTAGAGGGAATACCTTGCCGGGTTCAGCAGGGGCTTGATAACTAAGGTAGGACTTCTGTTGACCAAGGAATGGCCTGCTATGTACCATCCTGGAGGGAACATCTCATGGGGATTATCAGGGAGGCCACAGGGGTATATTGACACTCCAGCCAGTATATCAATCTTGAGGAAAAATGTCTGGAAAGAATAGGAAATCTGCACATTCCTGTCATAGATGCTAGGACTTACAGATGCTCGCTGAACAGGAAAACGAGCAGGTATGATCCAAGTTGAAGGAAAGGCTCTTCAGCAATGCAGCAACTGACAGCTGAGGAGCTGGCAGCAAAGAGCAGAGCTGGAGTTCAGTTACACCACTGCTTCCTCCTGCCACAGTCTCCAGACCATGTACTCTTTTGACAATCCACCTGAATTCCACTGCACTGGGGGTCCTGCTGCTCGGCTGGCAGCAGCTGGGAGATATCCAGATTCTATTGGGTTGTCTTTGCTCCATCTACATCACACCCTAAGGGAGACTCCTGCTCAGTGCACCTTATTGTGCCCTCTGGGTAGCAAGTGATGAACGAGTAGTGGGGAAGACACAGAGCTACCTCTACTAGAAGGGAGCCTCAGGTTGACAACACTGGTTTCCCCTACCTGTTGCCAGCATCCCTGCTTGCCCCCTGCCCTCCTTGACTTTCTTGAGCACTGCAGATGGATAGATGAGACTGGAAGGCACTGGGCTTTCAGTACAGTGAGGTTTGTACAGGAGGGAATAACACACAGGACCCTCTTACTCACCCCCAGTGATGTTGCATGCACTCAGGGCACAGTTGTACTTCCTTTAGCAACAAAAATATTTGCCAAAAGATGTACTGAACTGAATAAGTGGCCACTTGTGAGATATTTGAACTAATTAGAATTCAAGGACATCAGTATTCCCTGAAAAACAAGGGGAGGGGGATCTCAAAACACAATCACCTTACAACAGTCCTGTTCAGCCTGTCCAGAAGAATACTGGAGAATTTATAGTTAAACATTGGAGCTTTGAATGACCAAAGCTGATGCATCAGCTGCTGTATCCCAGGCATGTTGCAGCTTTTGCAGGAGCCAGAAGCTACAGAATGTAACTGGTATGTTACAACTGATGCTGCAAATCCTTTATTTTCAGTCCTCTGGATGAAGAAGCAGGAGTTCAATTGCCTTCAATTGGAATGGTGGGGAATATGTATGGACCTGGCTGGTGGCAAGAGGTGAAACACAGCCTACCATCTGTCATGGCATCATCCACAAAAGTTTTAAAACATGTCTAGAAACTTTTCCACTAGAGGAAAAACTCTAGAAGCATGACTAAGTAATGGAAGCAGCTAATCTTTACCTTTCTCAGCTTGAACTGATTAGCCAATGGCCAGCAAATCAACAACATGAAGGTACTGAACTCCTCTGGCTATAAAACACCCCAGCATATGATGAGTTATATGCTGAAAAACACCAGTGGAGTTTGGTTACTGATGGATCCTGTAGAACTACCCTGTAGAAGCAGGGAATCCTCCACAGGGAAGGCTGCCACCTGCAAAGGGACATGAGGCTGCCATCAGTTTGCAGGCCTTTGGAGTTGCCTTGGAACATGCTCAAGAGCATCAGTGGCCCTGTGTATAGCTATACACAGACTCCTCAGTGATTATGAATGCAGTGCAGAAATGGCTCAGAGACTGGAACTGTGATAGCTGTCAGCAGTTTCATCTGCTGAAGAATGGGAAGCAAATGCCAGCAGCTTACTCAGAGAAACATCTACTTGAACACACGGTGTTAAATGCACATACCTGAAATTCAAAGGCAATTTGAAGAACCATAATAAACCAGGCTGACAAGTTAGCTCAACTTACCAGCACAGATTTAAGGGTGTGAGCACAAAGGAAAGCTATTTTTAGCCAGGGAGGTCGACAAAACTGCTGCTCACATACTAGGGCAGAGAATATAGCTTGATTTGTGTCAGGAAGCAACAGGGCAGTGCGAGATCTGAGGAATAATACAATACACATGGAAAGTATGAATGATGAACCAGGATGTATGACGGGAGCAAGAAAAGTTTGGAAAAGCCTGGCAAGTATATCATCCCTTCTCTCCAGCAACACCAGTGTACTCCCAGTGGCACAACTGGCAATCAGTTGTTAGAAGCTTTTCTACTTGGAAAAAAAATGTAGGAAGCACCCTAGATGGAACAAACTTTTTGCTGCTATGATGGAATGAAGTTTTGGCTGGACTCAGATAGCAGCAGTCATTCCAAAGCCACAGCTGTTCAAGAATGAGGGGAAGACTGTGGACCAGAGTGGGGTGCATCGTATTCCCTCTAATCCCCAGGCATCTGGAGAGGTAGAATGGTACAACTGCCTTACTTGTCCTGCCCTCGAGGGAAATGGAATCTCACCCTCTAGAAAGCTGGAGGGGAGCTAGTTAACATAAAAGTAGGAACTGTAGTAGCAGCACTGAAGAAAACCACATACTCCAAGTTCAAACTGGGTGATAAAGTACCAGTCAGCCCTGAGGACACCAGACTTGAGACACAGTTCATGTCTATTCTCCTGCAGCAACTGAAATCCCTATGGAAGGACTTCTTATCACTCAAGGACCAGCAGTTATCTACAGATGGCCTTGGGAAAAGTAATTATGAAAATAAACATGTGGTGTTAACATATAATAATCCTTACTACAGTTCATAAACTATGCTGTGTGTTTTGGAGACACAAGTCATTCTGCATTTCTAAACAATTCCGAAGTATCCTAGGAACCCATTACCACATGAACTCAGCAGGGTTTTCAGCAGGTGCTGAAAGAGGGCTGCAGGGTGCCCTGTCTTGGAAGAGGCCCCAGACTTCCCTGTACCATTTCAGTCCATGTCATGCTGACACTGACACTGACAGTGAGCACCAAACCTTCAAATGATGAGAGAAGCACAGAATATTCCTACTCGAACACCTGTTTAGAAAAAGCATCTGCAAGCAGGGACAGGAGACGCCATGAGAAGACAGTCTGAGAGACTCAAGGAGGGGCAGACAGTGGAAGGGACATGTTCTGAGCAGGAGAGGTTCCATGCCAACAGGTACATCCCTGAGGGGACCACAGCCATGGATTACTCACACCAGGGCAAGGACAGCCCTGAGGGACCCACAAGCAACCCATAATGGGTCAAAGCACTGAGAAGCAAAGAAGATAGAGAAAAATCAGAGGAAAACAAGGAGAAGCAGCAGTAGAAACCACTAGGCATTCAACTCTCCTGTTCTGCCTGTCACATCACCCAAGAGGCAGAGGATGAGTTGAGTGTAACATGAAGTGAAAACCAGAGAAGCCCAGATGGGATGGTAGGGGTGTCTGACTTAAGCTGAAAGAGGGGATGGGGAGGACCTTAGGGGTTGATTTTCTCTCAGTTCACAAATCTATGATTAGAAGTTTGTGTTATCTTGAAATTTAAATAAAAGTATGCTAATAGTAAAAGTAAGCTAATTTAAGTAAAAGTTCCTGAGCTGAGAAAGTTTTGCTCTTCACATTCTCTCAAAACACTTTTACAAGAACACAAATAGTAGGTTCCCATGCCAAAGCACAGAAAAGCAGTCTGGCTAAAAGCAAGAGGCTTACTCCTGGCAAGATATTCTTAACTGATGATTACTATTATTACTGCATTCCACTAACACAACTGTCACCGGATAAATTACAAGTTGATTGCAGTGAGAGGTTCAAGACAGCAAGAGTTAAAACCAAGTCCCTTCTCAGGCACAGGCAACCCCATCACATGCACCAAAGTAACATGAGGAAAATACTGAAATTGGTCTTGGCTGCATGGCAGAAGGCTGAGTCACGCTTAACTCTTGCCAAGTTAAATCATTGTAACTACGGAAAGCTTAAGGACTGTTACAGTGATGTCATTTTGATGTACCAGTGCAGTGGCCATTTTATCTGCAGAACAACAAAAAGCCCACCCCTCTTGGCCATTTCGAATTGGAGGAAACTATAAAGATGGACAAACACGTGCTGCACTTTGCATGCTGCCATATATGCACACTAGCACTGCCACTAAGACTGTTCAAGCTGTAAGAAAGCTGTGTGGTTGTTTTTTGTATAGTTTCGTTGTTGTTGTTGTTTTCCTTTTAAAATCAGATTTAAAAATCAAACAACTCGAGAGCCCCCAAAGCTGCCATCAGTCTCCAGGAGGCTCTGTGCTATCTCCCTGCCCTAGCTGAAACCTCCATCTACTAAAGAGGTATGTTCCTCTCATCATCTTTCATCCAACTAGTCATTTCTCAAATGGTGACTTGCCTCAACAAGAAGTCAGGGGCAGAAGTGTTTCCTTCTCTTTGGTCACAGTCCTGTAATTGCAGCAGTCTTATGAATAAGGGCTCTCGACTTGTAATTTACCTTAGGCTACTGATCTTAAAACACAGATAAACCTCAGCTTCCAGTGAGTATTTTGCTCACCTCAGGGTGTTCACTACCACAACTGTTGCATTTAGCAACAGCTGTGTTTCACTCTACCAGCTCTACTCCAGTCTTGCAAAGTATACTTAAAACCTGAGTCCAAACCCAAAATACTCAGTGAACCGCTTGTTATGCTGTTATCTTTCCAGAGTAGATTAGGTAAACTTCTGAGCCTTGTGTCCATGTTTGCAGCTTTCTGCCAGTTGACATGTATGGATTTTTTGTTTAATTCTCCTTCTGCTCGTCTTTTACTATAAAATTGCACAGATCTTATGCCCAATACTTTTGTTTGTTTCTGTTGTATTTGAAAACCAGGGGTCTAAAATTAGGTGTGGGATAATTTTGTCATTTTGAAGATGCAAAATGGACAAGCTGGGTCACACACCTTGTACCCAGGCAAAGCAGGAAGCCTCCCCCTCTTTCTCCCCTTCCACCACCTCATTTCCACTCTCACCACTGCCACTCCCTTGCCCTGGTCTGACACCCATCAAACACACCACAGAGCAAACTCAATGCACCACATTAGTCACTTGCTGACTTATCAAGATGAATCATCTCTGGACAGGCCCTGATGGGCACCAGACCAAACACAGAAGGAGAGAAATGGAAAGATCCCCACTCCTCTAGAAGGATAAACTGACTGCCTATAGAAACTGATGATACAAAATCACACATTAGACCTTCCCCTGGATCCAGCCTTAATGATATCTAAATTCCAGCTTTGCCGAACTTGCAGAGCTTATACTTGCAAAAATGAGACAACACTTGAATACCAGTTTTAGCCTTAAAACTCTAAGCTCTTTTTCTAATCAGCCCCGAATTTAAAAAATTGCCCTTGCTTAATCATAACTTCAAATCCTCATGATATGTTAAATATTGTTTTGATGATAACAGCTTTCATACACCTAACACTGATGACCCCAGAAGGAATTTTCAGTCTGGAGGCACTTGAATTGCAAAAGCAAGCAGTGCCAGTGAAACCAGTCACCCCCAAACTGTCACACAGCAGCTGAACTGATCATAAGCTAAGATCCCCAACTTTGTATGGCAGTTCTGCAAATTCAGACTACAGGTAGCCTACCTGAAATTAAAATTCTCAGAAGTATGTAATTCAAGTTTTTGCTTTTACTTAAGATCACACACTGCAAATCTGAAATTCCTCTGAAGGGCCCCACCCTTCCCCAGCCTGACATTCTAAACAGGTTCTTGACTTCTTACAAGTTTAGTTAAAGGGAAATGTGCCCAGCCTAATATAACCTATCTACTTGGTTTGTATTACTGACATTAATCAGTACCTAGATAAACTAAATCAGTTTTTAAAGAGCAATCTCTTAAAGAATGTAGCATCATTTCCTCAGAATTCAAAACATAACCCCTGAAGGCAGTTTTTGTGCACTCTCCCTCTGATAAAGCATAAACCAGACAGACTCTCTTCACTCCCAAACTTATCAGGTAGTAAGACTGGTTTTGAGCGACTCCCAAACACGTCCACATCTTTAGAGAACCACACCAAAAGACCTTGCTGTCCATGATGATAAGAACTGCCTGCAGAAGTAGAGGAGCAAGTTTTCTATATTAAGTTTCTGATACCCTATGTTAGCAGCCTGAATCATCTGCCAGTTTTAAAAAGCAGTTATTGTAAAATTGTACTGTTCTTCCAAGAACTCAGCTTTGCTAACTTATCAGTTAAGACCACAATAAGGCCAAAGAAGAACTGAATTGAAATAGGCTTGATGGGAAAGCCTAAGGTTTGCACTGCATATTCCAGTTTAGGTGTCTTCCTCCAAAAAAATAATAAAAATAAATAAAATAAAATAAAATAAAATAAAATAAAATAAAATACTTGGCATGAGAACTTGGCTGCTTTTCTCTGCCTGCCCAAACTGTTTCCTTATACCATATACCGACGTCCAACTGCACTATTTTGATCAGGGTTCAAGAAAATCATCCCTGACACACGCAGAATCCATGTGTGTGAGTCACATGAAAAGCTTATCAGAAAATACAGTGGTGTGTTTTACTCTGTAGTTTTGAGGTAAGACTTTTTTTTTTTTTTTTAAAGCTACAGTGTCACAGCAGAGTTTCTTGGTGAGTAACTGATGCCATGGAATTAATGCAACTCTGCTTTCTTTCCTAAAATGGAAGCCGAGCTTCCAGCAGAGCTCCCCATCACCTCGAAAACCCCTCCAAGCCTACTTCAGGGACCCCCTCTTGCACCCAAGCTCCTAACTGGGGCAAGCACTATGTATTCGCAGAAGAGATTAAAAGCAAGACGGGGGGTTCGAGTAGGGGAGGTGGGCAGCGAGCTGAGAAGTACTTTTTCCTTTAGGAAACAAACATACAAACACACAAACAAAAAAAAGCCCTGAACAACAAATATCACGAAAACAACACAAAGAAGGGCTGGAGGGTGAAAGCGCCGCCACCCTGTCCTGGCGGGAGCACTTCTACAGCCAGCGCTCAGGGACCCGCCCGATTGCCTCCCGGGCTCCTCCCGTCCCCGCGGCCACTCACCCGCCGACACCCACTCAACACCCCCCCCCCCAAACTAAACTCCTCGTCTCGTCTCATCTCCGTGCCCAGCGGCAGCGCCCGTTCCCTCTCGCCGGGCACGGGAAGACAAAGGAGTGGTCCTCCCCAAGCCCAGCGGGGTTCTGCGGCAGGTGAGTTCCCTGCCGCCCCCCTCTCCTCACCTCTGACCGGAACCAGGAGGGCGAGGAGCACCGCCAAGGGAAGGAGCCTCCAGCTCCCCATTGCTGCCCTCCACACCAGCACTACGCCCGCTACCCGACGGCCGCTCCCGCTACCCGCTGCAGCTCCTCCCGCTTGCCCGGGGGGCGGCACCTCGCTGGGCCCCGGGGCGGGGTGGGCCCTGCGGAACACACCCAGCCCGTCGTGCTGTCGGTCAGGGGAGAACCGGACCCTCTTGCTCGCCGCCGCGGCGGGACGGTGCCCGGCTTGAGAGCGCCGGTGGAGAATATAAATGGAGATCAGTAAAGCTTGGGGGGAGAAATTTAAAAAATCACTTCAGAGAGAATAAAGAGGCACGGAGAATAAAAACGGAACTTGCGAAACGCTGAGCGTGGAGTGGATAAAAAACACGTCCCTAGCAGTCAACAACCCGTACTTGAGAAGCAATCCTGGCGGACGGATGGGGGGGATAAACGAGTGCTCCCACACTTTAATTTAGCGTGAGAACGGTTATAGCCTCGAGCGAGAAAAGGGAAACACTAATTTGGCTTACATTATTAACACAATAGCAATATACTTTAAAATTCACTTTTTTAAAACACCGACCCGGAGGCTTGAGGGGACCCTTACTAACGAAAAGGCCCCTAGCCCTTGAGCCTACGTGGTGAAAATTAAGCACTGTCACTGTCAATGGAAGAGAACTCGTTACCCCGTCACGCATACGAGTGACAGAACTTTATCAGAGAGAATTTTACATATTTATCTGCATAAAAGTAGCTCCCGCGTTCCGGGAAGCTGTGTTGGCTGTGTGGATTACCACTTCGCTGCCTTTTCTGCTCAGAACTGGGTATTAAAACAAATACCTTGACTCTCTGCGTGTGAATCTGTTTACCGCGCACCGGGTTACGGAACCCCTCCCTTCGGATCGGCAGCGCGGAGGCGGGACGCGGGCTCTGCCCGGCCCGGTGGGAGTGGTGAGGAGGAGGAGGAGGGACCTCGGAGGGTGCGGGAGGTTGTGAAACCTTGTTCCCCCTGGCGGTCCGGAGGCGGGGAGCTGAGCCCGGGGACCGGCTTTCCTTTTCCTCGTCCATGTGGTTTGGGGCGTGCGGTTTGGTTCCGTTCTGTTCTGCCCGCTTCTGTGCATCCTGCCTGTGAAACGAGGGAGCAGCCGCCCAGCGATCCCCAAAGGAGGCCCCGTTTTCCGGACGGAACGAGCTTGAGGGCTTTAAACACTGGCCACAGGGTTTAACAGGTTTAAACACAGACCACAGGGTTTAACGCAGGATGTTGCACTGCTACCTTCTCTTCCCCCCGCAGGCACTCTCTTTTCCTCGGGAAAAGTTAGCCAACACGAAACACGCCAGGACATCTAACAGTGGAAAGCTGGAGAGGGGCTTTTTACAGGGGCATTCGGGGATAGTGGTCCACAAATGGGGTTCGTCTACCTGGTGTGCAAGTCAGTAATACACAGAGTAGAAAGTAGTAGCAATTTACTAGCAGTGCTGCGCAGAAAGGGGCACCAGGGGTATTTCCACCATACCTTTATACTTTCTAAATTAACACCTTTAACATATCCATTGTTCACTAAGTTTTACTGAAGCTGACAGTATCTTAAAACTGACCCATGTAGGGTATACTTATCTTTATTTAAAGACAGTGTCTTTCAATTTTACTGAGCAAGTTCAAGTAGGGGGGGAGAGGTCTTCAAGCAGAGGTGGGTATTTACCTTATAGAGGTGTGGCTTTCATATTAATCCAGTTTGTCTAAAGGACACATTTTTTGCTGATTCATGTAGTACGACCAAGCAGCTTGGGCAATAGGCCCACTAAAGTTCCCAGTACCTGGTTTTAGGTCTCTATGTTCCTTCTATCCTATTGTCTTGTCAAAGGGTGATTTAAATAAGTTAACTTATTTTTGTTTCTTAAGCTGGCTAAAAATTACATCTTTTTAAAATGGTAGGATGAGGGGTGATGGTTTCAAACTGAATGAGGGTGGGTTAGATTAGATACTTGGAAGACATTCTTCACTATGAGGCTGGTGAGGCACTGGCACAGGTTACCCAGGAAGGCTGTGAGTGCCTCGTCCCTGGAAGTGTTCAAGGCCAGGTTGGATGGGGCTGTGAGCTGGGACAGCTGCCCCACCTGACCAAAGGGAATATCCCATGCTATCTGACATCATGCTCAGTATGTAAAGATGAAGGAGGAAGGAGAAATGGGGAGCATTCAGGGTGATGGAATTTATCTTCCCAAGTCACCATCATGAGTGTGGAAGCCCAGCTTTCCTGGAGGTGGATGAAGAGCTGCCTGTGAATGGGAAGCAGTGAATTAATCCTTGTTTTGCTTTGCTTAAGCATGTGGCTTTTGCTTTACCTTAAAAAAAAGTGTCTTTGTCTCAACCCATGAGTTTCCTCCCTTTCACCTTTCCAATTCTCTCCTCCAGTCCACTGTGGAAGACTAGAGCAAGTGGCTGGGTGCTGTTTCATTGTCAGCTGGAGTTTAAGCATAATGTTGCTAGCAGCTTCTTTTTTCCTGAACTCCAAGCCTAGAAAGTAAGATTGAATTTATGCATGTGCTTGACGTAATCCAGTAGTATAGATCCTATAATTAGTGCTATATGCACAACACAGGAAAATATTGATGTTACTGAAAGGATATCTTGTAACAGAGTGTTTGTTTATAGCTGTTGTCAAACATCACCTAAGAACTTGCTCTCTTGTCAAAAAGAATGAGAATCAGTATGCTTCAGTGTATTGCACACTTCCCTATTTAGACACATCTTGCCAAGACTTTTTTTTTTTTTTTTTTTTTTTCAGGTTTGCAGAACTAACAAAAAAAGCCTGGTTATCTCACTGGAATTACCACATCAGATCAGAGCCCTGTAGCTTCCTGTTTCCAAAATTATTCTTTGTCAAAGTTACCATCTTCAGATGAGGTAAAAATATCCTGCTGTTAGAACAGCTGTGAAGTATGTGCACTTTGCCTTAGAGCTGGTTTTCCAGTTGGTTCAGTCCTTGGGGCAGTGGTACAGTTTGCTGGCACTAGCCACTTTACAGCTAATATATGCTCCAGATTTATGAATATCAGGGTTGTTGTTTGTTTTTTTTATAATCTTACTAATCTTTTTATCTGAAAATCTCACTGACATCTTATGAACGTGAGATTCATTATTTGTGGTTACCAGCTCTTCTATGTCTGGAACTTTGTTTAGAAAAAAACCCAAGCTTTGTCATTTCACGCTTAAAGCCAACTCCTCTGTAAAAATAGAAATTATTTAGTATTAGGTCTGATTATCTGATTGTGTGAGTCCTATGCATAATATGAGACCCACTTTTTCTAATAGCATCTGTCTTTGCACTGCTGAACATGCAGTGGTTGCCCTAGCAGGTGTTTCAGTCTGTCTTTGTCTTACCCATAGCCTCTACCAGGAAGCCTCTGCTTGGGCATCTGCCTGATCTGAAGATGTCTCAGAAGGAGAGAAGGTTTCTTTTAGACTTATTTCTAAAGAACAGGATCTTTACAAGACACACATGCTTTATGGTTTGGCTGGAACTAAAACACAACTTATGCAGCAGCACAGTGAAGACTGGAAGTTGTAAAGCCAGATGAAACTGTTCAAACTTGAACAAACTCAGTGATGTGAACAGCTGAAGAGCTGCCCCTGCAGCTGTCTGTGCACTGTGAACATAAAGGGTCCTTTCTTCTCAGTTTACTCCAATTCCTCTTCTAAAGTAAGATCTTTGTAGTTCTTTTCCTGCCTCTGCGTAACATTTTTGCCCCTCTTACCTACAAGCTCTCAGCCTTGCCAGAAACAGCAGAGATCTCCAGGTGTTCAAAGAAACACAGAAAAGATAAATAGATTTTTATTTACTAAAAGCAAAGTCTTCATGGAACAAGTAAAACCTCACTGCTCTATCCCCTGAGGATACCTTTTGGAAGAAGAGTGCCACAGCCAGCGGACGTTGAAGCAGATGGGCAAAGGGAGCACCAGGGGAAAAAAAAGAAGATGGATGGCATTAGTAACAGTGAAAAGCTATTCACTGATTCAGGACAAGTATTCGGTATTTGGTGTGAGTATGAAAACAAGCCTGGAAATTATGTTGTCCTTTTTGTGTTTAGTATTCATCAGAGTTTGGCAATGCTCTGTGATGACTTTTTATTTCATTTACAATGTTTCTGATTCCAAGAACATTCATATGTAAGGAGCATATTTGGGTGTGTTGATGTTGAGGTTGTGGCCTCATCAGCAGCATGTACCGGATGGCTATTTTTTTTTTTTGTCATGTAATTTTTTTTTTGTCATACTGTTTTTTGTCATGGCATCTGCTGGTGCCTGGGTTCTAATTTTTATGTTTCTTCTTGCTATGATGATATAAAGGTTCCCATTTATATTTATTGTTAAATAAAAGTCAAGCACATGAAACTTTATTTTCTTCCAATGTTTTCATGCTTGAACTGTGCAAAGGAGAAGGAGCTAGTTCTATCAGCAAAGTTTCCTATAAATAAACATAATATTTTAGCAACAAGTTGAAGTTTTAGGGTCACAAACAAACTGATATGATATAGTCAGTCAATATAATTGTGAATTTTTTTAAAAGGATGAAATACAGAACATGGATACAAACATAGTTAACACGCGTTTCATCTTTGGTTAAAGACAGTAAAAGCTGCTTCATTATTTTCTGTTGGTTGGTTTCTTAAAGGAGCAACAGTATCATTTCCAATACTAAGGGTATATTCAGAATAAGCCAGAGTCCAAAAAGGCTCCAGAATGTGCTGCGTAATCTTTGCTGGCTGCACTGTCCTGTGCTATTTTCTGATTCTCTGCTTTGCAGGACAGAAAAGATACCGCAGCCTAAAGCTTTCTTCCTCAGGAAACAAATTAGATTCCTTTACAGCCAGCTTATTTCAATAATAAAGATAATTTCAGAAAGGAGTTTCTGTAGGAGATGTGTAGACCTTGGACAATTTCTGTAATGGCCAATTACCTGTTCTAACCCCCAGCTTTTCCTTCTGTAAATGCTCTCTCTCTTTGAGTCCCTTGTTCCCTTCCAGTAACAGCAAATATTGTGTGCCTACATGCCTTACATCACTAGATTAGAAAATAAGGTCTAGGCAGCTCAGAGCCCATCTTCTTTAAAACTCATCCCATTTCTACAATTATGGATCTTGCTCCTACTCTATCCAAAGGGTATTGTTTCCTTTACAGATTCCCTCCAAATAGCTTTATGCTTTGCGTTGTTGGGGGTTTTTTGTGATGTTTTTGTGTTTGTTTGTTGGTTGGTTGGTTGGTTTTAAATCTTCCAGTAGCATCTGTATATTCTTTTACTATACTTCCTGTAGATCATCCAAAGACCTTTCTATGTCCAAAGCCTATGGTAGTTTTTCATAACAGTTCGTAACGAGAAATCTGATATTTTTTTTTCTGCACACTAATCTACATTTGAAGAGACAGTAGGCAAAAAGTAGTTAAAAAGTAGCTGTATATTATGTGACAGGGATGCCATTCAAAATTTAGTTCCATAATAGAATATGCAGCATACTGATTATTGAAATAAAGTATTTCTCTTTTAAGATTTTTTAATCAGAATCTGCATAACCCTTTCAAGCAAATACAGCCTGCAGCAACAACCCTTAACATGATTTTCCTCTGTTATAGGAAACCTCAGCTATGCTTTTATGCATACATCAGTAGAATATAGGAGGGCTGTCAACCAGATTTTAGTATCTCTAACTGTAGATACTCACTGCTAATTCTTTTCTGGGTATTTTTTCTTAAGCAATCCATAGACCTTGAGGAACTAACTTACCTATATTTTTCTGAGCATCCTCTTCTTTATTATTTTCCTGCCTTTCTCTTAGGATTTTTCTTATTTAATACATCCAACTGCAACCCTTAAAGCCAATAAATTTTTTTCCAGAAGAACTCACACTAGTAAAATTTTTATTAGGATTAGATGTTATATAGCTAACTGTCCATCAGCTAGGGTATTGAATTATTTATATGTAAGCAGTGCTTTTATTAAGATGTTTAATAGTTCCTCTGAAAGATATATATATGCATATATACATATATATATGCATATAAGATATATATAATATATATATGATACAAATAGGTATTTATTAGAATTAATTTCAAGGTACTTTTAGACTAAGCATATCAAGCATGGGGGCTTTTAATTCTTATTTTGTATATTTATAAGTTCCCTTTTCTGTTAGAATATTTTTTAAAGTTACTGCAGTGGGTTAAAATGTCTAATTTTAACTATTAATTATATTCAAATTCTTCGATTAATGATTAATTTTCTTTAATTTCTCTTTCAGTAGACCAGTATCTTCACTGTATTCTATTAAGTCAGGTTTTTTTGCTGCCTAGAGAGCTGTTACAATAGTTTGTCATCATAACAGTATGGGCTAGAAACACCTAATCTAGTACAAATGCTGAAAGCAGTCTGGTTGTAGTAGTATATGGTATAGACCTCTATGTGGGCTTATCAATTACAGTGAAAAACTTTTGTTGTAAGGTGTTCTGTGGTGTAGATGTGTCACCTGAAGTAAAGTAGGTCTTCTGCAGATAGGAGATTTTGGTTCCTGTAGTAATATTTGAATTTTATACTAACTTTATAAATCCCTCTTTGTAATTTAACTGCTGAGATTCAGATTTCAGGGTTCACTACTTTATCTTCTGAAATTTGTTTCTCCTATATCTGCATTTTACTATGGAACTTCGCTTTGAATATTCATGTCACTTCTGTTTTAATGTAAATATTTGACTTACTGAAAAGAAAACCTGGAAGACCTTTCCAGGTCTTTCCAGGAAGACCTGGCAAAGTCACATTTTCATTAATGAAATTTCTGTTCCTTTTGAAAAAACAGTGTCCAATTCTGTTTTTTCTTCTAAGAACAGAATAATAATTTTTAAGATGTTAACTTAGTGCTGGCTTTTTATGTTCTTTTCCCTGATGTTAATTTCTGTTTGCTCTTCAGAGAGGAAGGAAGGAGAAAACTGATGCAGTTCTTAACCAGGTAGGTGCCACATGCAGTTTATATTATTTGATTGAGCTGCATCCTTCCTAGGCTAAGTTAATGCAATTTTGGCACTTCAGACATCTATGAGAGGTTTTTTTATTCTGTAAAACAGTAACATACATGTTTTACTTGTTCAGATACTGTTGCTGTTTGTCATATTAACTGAACATATCCTACTTAATATTTTAGTTGCTGTTTGCATTTTCTCCTCAAAGGAAAAATATCTCACTTTCATGAACTATTATAGTAACAAGGAGTAAAACAATGTTCATTTTCAGCCTTCATTTTCAGCCACAGCATGATGTTTGTCATACTGACATCATCTAGACAGTAAAAACAGGCTCAGGGCTCCTCTGTTCTTGAAAATCTTCCTTTCAAGCTCAAGTCTATGTGTCTCTTTTTCGAAATCAAGTTTCCCAAAAATATCTTTCATGTAAAAACAGGGGTAAGTGGTCGTACATGTCACTGAATGTGTTCCCTTGCCTTGCCTTGGGTTTGCAGCCCTGGGTAACTGGGGTTTGCTGGGGCTTTCCTGCATGCCCTCTGGCCCATTCATCTGAAGCCCTCTGCATGGGCCACAAGGTCACCTGGACCAGAGATGTGAGCTGGACCTGTTGTTTTGAGGGGCAGTTAGTTTAACACTGAGCAGCATGAATTTTAAGACCAGGTTTTAAGAATTTCAGTGATTATCCAATGAGATAACCCCAAGTTATGTGCTGTGCTGAGGGCTTGGGTTAAAAAATGGTGCTTTGCAACACGGAAGCTGAGAAAAAGCTTTCTAATTAGAGCTAATTATTCTTCCATTTGTTGTTGTCTTCCAAACCTCCACCCCTGTTACATAGCATGGGTTATGTGACTGCTCAGTTTCATAAACTCGGTGAGGGTGTAGCTGGATTCTTGATAGAGGCCAGCTGATCTGAAAAACATGGCAAGAATTTTGCAGTCATTTGTGAAGGCATTTTATTCATAATGATTCCTTGTGTATGCATGCTAGATGCATCACATCAGGGCAAAATCTTTTGAGCTGCAGCGATGAAACAAAAACATCTCTGTGTTTCTCGCTCAGATTTCCACATAAAAATCCTTCATTGAGATGCTATGGCAAATGCTGTTGGCAACTTCAGCCATCTACAGACTAAGATAGACATAAGTTATTTTAGTCGTGTGCTGCAGAATAAAAGCAGCTGCTCCAGTGTGTTATGAAGTGCACTGCTGTTGCACTTGGCATTAAAGCCTTGAAATGAAAGCTTCATGCCCAGGCATAGTTGGAGAGACAGTGGCCTCCATCTTTGCCTAGTGTGGCTATGGACTTAGTGACCCAAAGAGACTCAAGTCATGAAGTTGTGTGTGTGTATGGGTAGTTTGGTGCCTGTGCACCAGGGCAGGTAGACACTTTCCATTTTTGAAAATACAGAGCTATATAATTGAATGCAAAATCGTGGCAACAGAAGACTTGTGATGTTTTAAATATGGGAATACGCAGAATCAATGTCCTTTCACACAAAGAACTAAAAGCTTTGTTAGTCATGCATGGTCTTAGAAGCATAAATATCCAAATAGGCAAATGTCCCCCTAATGGGTGGGTACTTAAAAAGGAATATAGGAAACTATTGTTCTTATTTCCCTTTGAAAAATTTAAAATTCTTCTTGAAAGAATAATTTCCAGCATGAGAATAGATTTCCTTCTTTAGGATCTTTCTTGCAGTTTATCTTGTCATCCATTTAGGAGCAGATGCCAGTCTGTCTTTGTGCTGAATGATGCCAATTAGCCAGCTCACAAGGCTCCTTCCTCAGCCCATTGAGCTTTTTTTGGGTCATGACACAGAAATGGGTGGCTGCCCTCATGCACTTTGCTGGTAAACAAAATTATTTCCCGAGTTTTGTTCCCAGAAGATGACTATTTGTGTCCTTTCCCTTGCAGCTGTCTGTACAGCAGTGGCCAAGAGCAGAGTGTAAGGGGAAGGGCAGGGGGTGCAGGGTGTAAATTGAGATACTGGCCTGAGATAAGAAAGCAACACATTGAGGAGTTACTGTCTACTGTCATGTTGTGGTCTAGTTGAGTAGAAACCAAAAGCTGTTTAGATTATTCACAGTTTACAGTGAATGATAATGTATTTCACAAATGAATCAGTTGATTCATACTTGGACTTTCTTTTTTTGAAGCTGGTGATTTAAAATCGTTTGAAGTGCAGGAGTAACATTTTTGAGGGAGAGGCTCACAGTATCAAGGGAAATAGCTTTTCCTCCAATTCTCTGTGAATTATTTGCTTCCTTTCTGCTTCTGCTTTTCTGCCTTCACAGAAAAAAAAAAAAAAAAAAAAAGCACCTGTCATAAAAAGGAACTTAATAAACTTAATAAGACTAAATAATTAAATTTCTCTTTTAGTATTTCCTTAAAGAAGACCTTATGAATAAAAATTAACTTATTTATATGTAATTTTGGTTTTAACTTGGGGATCAGAGGGAGCAGATCTGCATTGTAATTCTGAGCAAGAACATTCACAATGGTGCATTCTTATGACATTTTCCTCTTATTATCCAAAGGTAAAAACAGAGGAGTGCAGCTTAGTAAAGTAAACTAAGAGTGTTCTAGATTGTCTTGGTTTTTTACTGCATTACAAAATTAAGAAAAGGTGAGAAGAAATACAAGAAGAAATGTTATATGTGTGGAGTACAAGCCACACAGCTGGAACACCCTCTTTTCCTGTCTGTGTAGTTTAGGAAACGTCACTAAGTCAAACAATACAGCATTTTCCATTTGAGCACATAAAATTGGAGTTAATAAAACAAGCTAGCATAACTGTACCTGCCTTGGGAACACTAGATGTGAATAACTTCTCTATGGAATTTAAGAAATGTGGAAAGCAAATATCACTTGAGAAAAAAAGCCTGTGCATTTCTCATTCCCACATCCGTATTTCTGACTCTTTTATTTCTACACTGCTCTTTTCCTCAATGCCTAGAGTTGGTATCACAATGCTTAAATAAGAGCAAATACTCCTGCCTTTTTTTTTTTGCCCTTGCTCTCTGTTGAGAGCTCTTCTTAGGAGCCAGCAAAGGCATTCACTAAACCATTAGTGTCAAGCACCCCCAGCTACCTCTGGCACTGTGGAGTCAGAGAGGAGACCACACTGAGATAAGATGCACTTAGAGACTATTCCCTCACGTCCTTGCAATCTGGAGCTGTATGCTTGCTGAGATTTAAAAGAAGGTAAAACTACATAGTGATACTGGATGTTGAGGAGGGATCAAAAGCACAAATGTGTCTTGATGAGGTCTTGCATTGCTACTGATAATGCTGCATCACATTTCTTGTTCAAAACCAGGCCGAATCCTAATGATTAAGATGGTTTGTTATGCTTCAGTCTGCACTTTATTGTGTGAAGTGGCAGACTTCAGTATTTTCAAACCAGATAAGAAAGGGGAATGTACCATATCACACCTCAGAAAAGAGGCGAAGTTTATGGGTATCTACAGGGTATTTCTACTATAGTTATAGTATAGGCTGTTCCCAGTTCTATTTGACATCTGCTGGTATATATGCCAGAGGGAATGTTTTAAATGTGCAAAATGCTACAGGAAAATATAATTTATTTCTTCCTTCTCAGTTATAAGAACTAATTGTATGTACACTTCTGTGCTTTGGGGGAGAAATATACATTTGCCACTTCAGTCCTCCACTCTAGATGCATCCTGCTAGGAAGTGTTCCTATAGGACACTACCATGTAAATGGGACACTAGGGACAGCTGTGGCCTATGGTTTAGTTTAACTTTAGCAGAAAAGTAGAGAAACGTGGTTAGCCTCTGTGAATATTTTGTAAGGGAGTGTGACTATGGGTAGTGACCCATCCTTTTATAATTAAACAATTAAAATAACCAGGTCCTACAAAGTGTCACTGCTTCTAATGCACAGTTTAAATTTTTTTTAATTTGTGTAAATATCAGAAAAGGACTTTTCACATTTTGATCAAAAACATTTATTGTGTAAGGATGCAAACAGCTAGCTCAGTAGTTTGCAATTCCTGTTTGAGTCTTGTTACATTCTGGTGCTGGGGTGGGGTTGGGAGACACAAAACAGATATGCCAGAAAAAAAAAATGTTTACAATATGTTGTTTCTCTGACAGAGCAACAACAATGTGTTGGCTTCCAGGGGTTTAACTCCGTACGAAAGAGACCTCAAGTCTCCTTACCTCTCTACCAGCAACTCTCTACAACTTCTGGTCTGTGCTGCTGAAGACAGAAATGAGAATGATGTAGAAGAAACTCTTCCTTATTATCTTAAGCATAGCTGAAAATGTTTTGAAACACCTTCAGATTCCCAGTACTTTGCTGCATTAAATATACTCACCAGCCTTCATGTTGGCATCCTAAAGCTGGTTAATGAGAAGGCAAAATTATCTTTGCTTACCTGTTTGTCTTATAATGAATTTTCTGCTTCAGAAGTAATTGTGGGCAGGACAGGATGCATGAGGAGCATGAAGCACAGGACAAACATGCATCAGACTTGACAAGTTCTGTTGTGTCCCAGTGTTTTTGCAGTGAACTTTTGAAACTCCACACAATGGGACTTAAAGAAAACAATCATCTCAGTGCACCAGTTCTAGTTTTTTATTGTCCTTACTTGGCAACAACTAAATGTCTTGCTTGTGCTGTTTGTGCATATGCCTCTTCATCTATATTTACAAATAATAGTTCATATGGCCACTTTTAGCTTTTATACAGTCTTGAAGGTAGTCACGTCTTGCAGCATTTATTTGTCTGAAAATTAATGGCATTTTAATCTTTTGCCATTTAGTATATTTCTAGTTCTTGTGAGTTTCCAGGTGTGTTTCATTACCAGACTAATTCACAGTATACCATAAATTGTCTTCTTACCAGACATCATAATTCCTTCAGTAAGGCACTTGTATAATGATATAAAGGATTTTTAACTATAAAAAGTGAAACTTACATACACAATTAATTTGATATGTATATATGTATATAAATTCTGTTACTCAGCTAATACCACTTAAGCCCAAGACTAAAATTTTAAGTTTAGGTCCTTGTTGAAGTGTTGCAGTTTATCATATGGGAAGGTAAAAATCAATATTTGATCAGTTGGTCAAATTCTCAGGCATCTGTCTTGCAGACCATTGATTTACTCAGCAACATTAATTTTGTGCAGAGATATTTAAGAGCTCAGATATTAGCAGAGAATGGGGGAGTGGAAGAAAATTATTAACTATACATCTTCTCAAGTATGCTCTCTCAGAAGCTGAAGTGGGACATTTTTTTGAAAGGAGGAGCAGATGCATTTTTGTGTGGCTATGTGTGCATTACTGATTGCATCTTTGAGTCTGTTTTCAAGAAAAAAAAATCATTTTGTCTTGCCATTCTCATGGCAACTGCTCTTGATAGAGAAGCCTAGAGGCGTAGCAGTGAACTGAAATGTGATCTCCCTCCATCTGGGAAGAAGAGGTTGCCCTTGCTTTTCCATAGAGAAGTACTTTCTGCTAACAAGACCCCAGCATAATTTACTTCCTAATCATGACAAATGCCCTGGGGATCCATCAAGCAAATATTAGATGCTAGATTTCGTTGCATACTTTGTTAAAATGTAACTGCCCAGCCTGTGTGTTAAAACCCAAGCAACCAAAGGCCAACTCAGTTATTCCCATTTCTAGACACAGGACCTGCAGCAGGCACAGTCCCTGAAGAGCAGGATCTCTGGGAAGCTGTAATCAAGACTGTCTGTAGAGACTGCCCAAACACAACTCTGTGGTTCACCTTTAGGGGTTTTCTGATTGAGATTTTCAGCTGAATTCAGCTGTATCAATATGTGGTAAAGGGAAACACTCTCGGGTAGGGGACATACACTGTGCCAGGATGAGCATACACACAGAGTGAAAATTTATACCAAGCACATTCCCCACCCTCAGATACAGGAAACTGTCAGCTAAGTGCACAGAACAAAGATGTCTGTGACTCATGAAACTGATTAATGAGGTTTTACTAGCATGCCTTGTTTGAGTTGAGCATAGAGGTTAAAACATATCTCAGACCATCCCTGGTGAATTAAGCAAATGCTGGATTCAGCTGTGGTTAGGCTTGCTGTTCATATCTGGGAGCTGATTTCTGTTGGAGTTTATAATTTCTGTTGGTTTTCTTCATAAAATCTTTTTTCAGTATAGCCAATAGCTGTGGGCCAGAAAGAAGGCATGCACACATACAAAAGCTGTGGGTTGTATTATAATAGGAATCCCTACTGCTTATCATTGCTGTTTTCTGTAATTGTCTGGAAAAGGTCAGCATGGTTCTGTTGTGAACAACTGAGGCTGAAAATTTAGATTTTTTTCTTTTTTTTTTTTGCACTGGACTTGTAAGCTTTTGACTAAATGTGGCATGAAAAAGGAACTGTGGAAAAAAATGAGACAATTCCTGCCTCCAGCCATTGTACCTTCATTCTTAAATTGTTGTGAATCTTACTAACAAAATGTTTGGTTCACAGACAAAAAACATTTCAATTTTTAGCTCTAAAGCCAGTCCCAATATGCTGATTTGTTTCTGTATTTTTTTCATAAATTCTGTCCTAGTATATCTATCATTTTAATTTTGCTTTCTCTAGCACAGATGCAGCCATCTTTGCCATGGCTTTTTTTACTATTGTTGTTGGTTATATTTCTCTAATTACTTCTATAGGTTTAGAATATGGTGTTTTGTTTTTTTTTAACCATGCTCAAAAACTTAAGGCATGGTTATTCTGCAAGGAATAACAGCAACAAGGAGAAAATAGTATGTAGGAGAGCTGCTTTGCAATTGCAGAGGCAGCCATAAGAATTGCCTCTTGACGTATCTCATGGCACTTTCATAAAATATTTGAAGAAGCTGTAACCAAAGAAAAGAATTAGCTCTGTCAGAGAAGGGAGTTGCATGCCAGATGTACTCACAGCAGCAGAAACTGTATGACAGCTGTCCTATCAGAATTAATCTAAAAGTGAAGCCTTTGTTTCAGTAGGATTTACTTGTTTGTCTGGGGTTTATTTCCTCTTTGTAGCCTTGTTTTGCCTCAAATTGGATACAATAAAATAGGTTAATTGTTCCCATTCAAATTGTGTTTCATAATTAGTATGGCCTCCTGGGAACAGAAAAACTGTGTGCACATTAGTTTCACCCAGAGAACAGTCTACAAATTGGGCAGTCCATTCCCTTTACCTTCTCTGCAGCTTGTGTTATGATTGCCAGGAATTTGCATGGCTACAGAGGTGCATTGCCAGATAAAAATCTGTAACACCACTCGCTGCACTTGTGAAGTGGAATGTCCTCCAGCAGATATTAGTCAGAACCATTGCAGATAAAATAGATTTGTAGGGCTACTCCCACACCTGGCAGAGGTGCAGCTTCTCTTACAAAATCCAAAATACACATAAAAGCACATAAAAGTAAAAAAAAATCCGAGTTGGCAGGAGAGTGCAGTCCAGAGTTTGCCCTAGCAGGAAAATTTCCCTGGAAAAGGAAGAAAAAATGAAGGTTCTTGACTGAGGATGCAGCTATGGGAAGAAGGTTGGGTCCTGTGGTTCTTCAGTGTCAGGGAGGCTCACAGAGTGAAATGCAAAGGGGTCCTGCAGGGTAGGTAGCAAGTGCTATTGGTGATGTCTTTGTGTTGCCTCTTGAGCTTTTCTGCTTGTGCTGAATAAGTTTGTGTCCCAATGGAAAAGCCAGAAGGAAACAGGCACAGAACTGAATTCTCTGCATATAAGGGAACAAGGCTCGATTCTGCATAAGAAATAGGGTGGATCTGAAATTAGTCATGACACAAAGTGGCTTTTGTGTGATAAAACCCTCTCATCTGTGATCGCTAAAACAGCACTTCAGCTGTCCTAAAACTGCCTGCTGGGGGCCAAACGCTGACTTTGGTCAAAAGATCAAATGCTAAATAAGAATAATCAGAAAAATTACCCTCTGGAAGTAAATGAGAATATGCTAAGCTAAAATACCAGAAAAAGGCAGCCTTGTCTAAGTCAAACTGGAAGTAATGCAAGGGTGTGAGTGGCAAGTGTTAGTCATCCCTATGTTCCATGCTCTTGCTACTCACCCCAGCAGATCCTGGCTATGTGCTTAGGCCAGATACAGCTGTGCAGGGCTGGACACTGGGCAGTAAACAGCTCTCAGCTGCATCTGTGGAGGGGGATGAACTCTCTGGCCAGGCAATGGTTGAGCTTTCTTCCCTTCCACCAGAGTTCTTCACCCAGCAATAAAACAGCTGCAGAAGGACGTGTTCATCTCAGCAGCACTGAGCACCTAAATCCTCAGGATTTACACATATTCTGGATTTGGTAGAAGACTTGAGAGCAAAACCTCAAAACCTCAGTCAGGAATGAATATCCTAGTGAATATCCAGAGTCCTAGCTAGTACTGACTAACTGCTGAGTGGCACAATGCCAAGCACTACAGTTCATGTTATTATTCCCTTGAAAGAAGATTTGCTCCCTTATGCAACTATGAGACTTTAAATTTATATCAGTGTAAGACTTTGAGAGGCTTTCAACCAGCAGAAACCTGGAGTACTACACTGACTGACTGGATTCTGACTTACCAGCAGTGAGAACAGTGGCTAATCTTTTCCTGGGTTGTGATTTATTTATTCATAGAGTCTAGAAGAGACCAGATAACTGGAGTTCACGAACTCTCCATTTACGACTGTAGACTCAGTGAAGTCCAAGTAAATAAGTTTAGCCCAGAAAGGCTTGCCAGAGTGAAGGTGCTCTTTCTTTTCCTGCTGCAGTATTTATGTATTGCAAAGCTCTAGCTCCTAGAGCACCTATGGTTTGTAAAGCATCTTGTCTCCAGTTCTGCTGCAAATATCCCACCTGTGAGGAGAGCTGCAGTGAGAAGGCTTTCGATTTCTGGACTTCCCAGATATCATTCAGGTAACAAAATCAATTTATCACCATAAACATGTACACGTTATCACATGGCAACACGTACAATCACAATTTTCTTTTTCTTCCCCCTCCTACTCTCTAGTGTAATGGGTTTAGAAGAAAATCATAACTATCTGTTTCTGGATATGGACTTGCCAGAGAAGGAAGGGGATCTGTTGTCCAATGGACTCTTGGGCCTTTATTCTCTCAAACAGGAGCTGAACTAGTTTTGTGTTCCTGGGAGGAGCATGCAGCATGCTGGACAGAATACAGAAATTCTGATTTTAGAGAATAGGCTATTGAGTAACAGCCTAGCTTCTTCATGGCATTGTTTGCCAAAAACTTCATACTTGAGGTAGGATTAGGCAATAGCAGCCCATTTCCACTGCAGGTGGTCAGTTCCTCTTTCAGTTCCTAGAAAAATAGAATATCTAAGCCTTATTTCTCAACCTCCAGGTCTTCCATTCATTAATAGCTTTCTAGTGGCTGATGTAGATGAAGCTACTGAAACACAGTACCAAAAATATATTTCAAAGCTACATGGTTGGACAAGTTTTGAGCTGATTTTCAGGTCTAACAGCACTGAATCAAAGCTTTATTAGTCCCCTCCTCAAGATGATGTTCTTAAAATGCAACTCAAGGAAATGAAGTCCTAAATATGGGTTTATATAAGTCTCTCTCTTTATCTTGGCCTAACACACACAATCATGAAACATCTGTTACAGTTGTAATAATCAGGGCAAATCAAACATCCTGGGACATGTTGCTTTTTTCACCTCGTGTCAGTGTAATTCAGAAAAAATCTAAGACAATAGTTTGACCACATGAGAAGTTAAAAAGAGTCATGCCAGAGAGACATACCCACCTGTCTTTCATTAGTGTGCTGTGACTCACACAGATCTCTGGAGATCATCCCATTTCCTTCCTGACCTAAAAAAGAGGTTTTCACAACTGGAATGTAGCCATCAGAAGATGGCTACAAACTTCATTTTAATTTCTGTGCAGGAAATTCATTCTAGAGAAAATAACATAGATGCAAGTTGCTAACTAGTTAAGGAAGAAGGCAGAATAATAAAAGGTACTTACTCTCCCAAGTTTTACCTTTTCTGCATATTGTTTAAGTGCTGCTTCCAAAAGTATTTGGGAGTACTAAGCTAGCAGAATATCTACATGGTGTCTGTGGTTCCTCATAGTCCTTATCTGCACCACCTAGATGTAGGATGGGTGAGAAGCACATTTCAAGGCTCTAAAATGAAAATTCCCAAAAACTAGACATAGAGGTAATAAGTAGAAAAGGGAGAGGGATGTAATCAGTAGGTTTAGAGCTTTTAGCCTGGACAGGAGGCCAGGGGAGTTGTTACTCTGTCCTGTTTCTGTGGTTTAAGTGATGCTAGGTACAGCTGTTGGGAATAGTGCTTATTCCTCTTCATGAAGTTGTCCTGTACTGCAATAAAAATCAGTGTATTCAGATGGATGATAGACAGGAAATATTAAAAAGTCTATTGTAAAAGTGGAGGCAACAGCTAACTTACAGTTGCAAAGTTGCATTTGCATGGAAAAAGAAATGTTTGTAGAAGGAACTGCCAGTAATTATTAATAATAAATATTAAATAACAATTATTAATTATTCTTGGTTAACAGAAATTAAATTTCACTTCATACATAGACATAAACATTGAAGAATTATGGTAGTGTGTCTGAGAGAAACATTTGGCTTTTAGCTGTGTGTTAAGAATTACAGTGTGTTCTGAGGATGCAAGAGAAAGCATTCTGTAAATATTTACTACAAATGCATTGTTGACATTTGATTAATGTGAATGGACAGGAGATAAACCTTGGTTGTGCTGTTTGATGTTGTCATTGTTATTCATTTAAAAATTAACAAAACATGCTACTTTGTTTTTCCCAGGAAAGAGGACACATGAGAGTTCAAGGAGTTTTGAGTAAGGGAAGCCAGAACTGTTCTGTTTCTCACTAAAATGAGAACATGTGAACACTCTCACTAGATGAGTGGCAAATTACCTAGATGCCAGTGTGTAAGAATTTGATTACAGATATTGAATGTGTCAAGCAAAATAAGCTACCATTTGGCAGATGATGGTTTTCAAAAAGATTTTTGCATTCAAATTGCTGGATTGCTACTGGCAGAGCCAGATGAAGTTGACTCAGTTCTAGATGCTAAATATGAAAAATTTTTTTCAGAATGCAACAAATGTAGCATTCAGAGCCACAGATCTGCTGCTAAAGTACCTGCTAAGTGGGTTTTGTATACTTTTGATGCTGAAGCACTGCAACGCACAGAATAATCCTTCAGAAAAATGTTAGTCTTGATGTCTTTGATACACATGGACATAAACTAGGGACTGTTTTCTTTATCCATAAACATATTTTCTTTATGGCCAGCTTCAATGAGTATTTAGTTTACACAGCAAGGGAATAAGTGATATTCATGCAGGCAGCTGTGTTAAATAGTTTGAATAGTTTTTCAGATAAAGAGAAATCCTAGTGAAAATGCTGAAAGATGGTCTCAGGTTGTGACCATTCCTTCAGCACATTATTTAGTGAAGCTTGAATTTTAAATAGTGTCCTTGGTTTTGAATGGGAGAAAGAGTAAAATACATGCATTAAAGATGATCAGCAAGTGCAAAAATCTTCTTGACTTGAGTCTTCTTGACTACTGCTTGCCACTCCCTGCAAGCCATTCATTCCTGAGGCTTGTGGTTCTGGCTGGGCAAGGCTTCATGTGTCCTCAACATTCACCTGTTTTACAAGTAGAAAGCACATACCTTCTAGACTTGTTTTATGATAGCCTAGGTATTTTATAAAAAGAAGGGGAAAGCAAATTCAATTAATTCTCTCAAAATTTTGCCTTGGCACTTGGCATTTTATATGACATTGTTTCTGAATGCCCAAGGTTTTTTTTTTAGTGGGCCCAATGTTCCCTCTCCTGAAAGATTTTTTTTTTCTGGGCAGTCAGTATGTTGAATATATTGTAACATCTTTTAACAAAAGAAAACTTTTAGTTTTTAGGTTGCATGTGAATAAGATTTCCTTTCTCCTATCCTTCATAAGTACATTACAATCGAAAGTATGCTTCACAGAGGCATTCAAAACAGTTCTCCATATTATTATCTTTTTAAAAAATAATCTGAGCCTTCCTGGTAAAACACATGTAATCTGACCAATAAAAGGCAAGTGAGATACTTTTCTCAGTCCTACGGTGCTCAGCGCAGAATGAAAATGCTGGACAGAGTTACCCTAAAACTAGTGGTACACAGTGGACTACTTGTTTACATTTTCATTAGAGCTCTGAAGCAAGTGGATTCAACAACTTAATAGACAACATCAAAGAGATATTTTGATAGATGACAAGATACAATTACTTACTTAAATGCAAGTTATACTTTGTGGGCCACAGGATGACCAGAAGGCTCGAGCGCCTCTCCTATGAAGACATACTGAGAGATGTGGGGGAGATGTGCAGAGGAGAAGACTCTGAGGACAACTTATTGTGGCCTTCCAGTATCTGAAGGGGACCTGCAAGAAAGCTGGGGAGGGACTCATTATCTCAGGTAGTGGTAGGACTTGGGGAAATGGATTAAAACTAGAGGACAGTAGATTCAGATTAGATGGTATGGAAAAGTTCTTCACCATGAGGGTGGTGAGACACTGGAGCAGGTTGCCCAAGGAGGAGGTCAAAGCCCCAGCCCTGGAAATTTTTAAGGCTCTGAACAAGATGATCTAGTGGAACATGTCCCTGCCCATGGCATGGGGTTTGGAACTAGATGAGAACTAGATAATCTTTAAGGTCCCTTCCAACCCTGACAATTCTATGATTCTATGAATCAATTGTATCAACTGATCTCTTACTGTGTTTCAGGTTACCAATGCTCAGGCTCTATAGAGAATCTACTCAAGACATGCTGACACATGGCTCCTTGGGAAGGGGGTGAGTTAAAACAAATGCCAGTACCCTAAGAGTCCTCTGAAATCCCGTGCCTCTTGCAGACCCACAGAGAGGCATAATCACTGTGGAAGTGCAAGGTGGCTGGCTTGCATATAAAGGCTTAGTGGAAATGTGACAGGTCCAGAATGCAGAATGAACTGCTTTGGGAGAATTCTGATGCTGCCACATTCATAGTTGTCACCTTTGTCTCTGACTTAACACAATAAATTAAATGTCATCTTCATATTGGCTCACATGAACATTCTGACACAGGCATTTAAAAGATATTCCAGTTGTGCTTTTTATTATCCTCAAGTCACTATTCCTACAAACTAGATAAGAGCAAGGAGCATCCATGTGTGTGAGGGAGAGTGTGTGTGTGTGCACTCACATACAGGGAGAATTGATTTGGAAGTGGTCAGCACATAGCAAAAGAAAACAATAGTTCTTAACTTTTAACTGGTTATAAGGTGAACCCTTTCAAAATTACAATGAAATGTCTGACACTGCAACACAGAATCACAGTATCTTTGAGGCTGGAAGGCATCTCGTGAAATCATCTAGTCCAATCTCCCTCCTGAAGCAATGTCAGCCAGAGCAGCCTGCTCAGGACAAGCATCGTTCTGATCATCAGATAAGTACTGCATAACAAAAAAGCTCTGGGAGTTGCTTAAAATCGTAAGATCTTTCTAAGTGCATTTGTCTTACAATCAGAGAATTATATAATTGTTTTGGTTGGAAAGACCTTCAAGCCCAACCATTAACCCAACATTGGCAAATGCACCACTAATCCATGTCCCCAAAGACCACATCTACACAACTTTTAAATAACTCCAGGGGTGGTGACTCCACCATTTCCTTAGGCATTCTTCACATTCAATGAAGAATTTTTTCCTAATACCCCATCTAAAGCTTCCCTGGCACAATTTGAGGCCATTTCCCCTTTTGCTATCACTTGTTACTTGGGAGAAAAAATCTGATCCCCACTTAGCTGCAACTTCTTTCAGGTAGCTGTAGAGAGTGATAAGGCCTCCCCTCAGGCTCCTTATCTCCAGGCTAAACAACCACAGTTCCCTCAGATTCTTCTCACAGGACTTGTTCTCCATATGTTTCACCAGCTCGATTGCCCTTCTCTGAACTCACTCCAGCAACTCAATGTCCTTCTTGTAGTGAGGGGCCCAGAACTGAACACAGGACTCAAGGTGTGGCTTCAGCAGTGTCAACTACAGGGGCACGATCACTTCCCTTCTTCTGCTGGCCACACTGTTCCTGATACAAGCCAGGATGCTGATCATCTTCAGGGCCACCTGGGGACAGTGCTGGCTCATATTCAGCTGTCTATCAACTGGTACAATACAATATATATCATCGTATCCTGTACTTAGCATTCATGTCTCCTGTGTTCAATTGTTTCCCTGAAACCATGACAATGAAGTATTGTAATTAGGAGAAAAGCTAGAAAGTCTCACTTAATCACATGATTACAAGAACTCAAGTTTAAGACAAAAAATATATACACAGTTTTGAATTGTGCAAACAATGTGTCACATCCACTCTAGACTCCGTGTAATGTTGCACGAAGTAGACTTAACAGCCAGTCCTTGAGCGAAGAAGTGGTTATAAATGTACTACCCCAACTGCAAATAGAATGAATCCCATAACCAAGAATGTCCTCAGGCTTTACTCAGCTCAGGGATGAAAATTAACAACTCTTTTAGGAAGCCAGTCTCAGCTTTCATCATGACTTTTTAAGGAGAGGGTTCTTGATGTGGTTTCATTGCTTAAAAAACTGTAAACAAAAGGAAAATGTTCCTTAATTGCTTCTGATATCCTAAAATGTCAATAAATGTTTTTTTACTTCCCTTTTCAAATTCTTGGTTATGCTATTTGCATTTCCAGCACATAACATTCAGTGATTCATACCCATGTCCTGTTTGTCATTTGCCATAACTCATTTCTCCCCCTTGTGTACCACACCCTGAAGCTGCTCGCTTGCTTTTAAAAGTAACATCTGTCTTACTCAGTTAAGTACTCCATAATATCCCTTGAAACAGAAGACTTTTAGCTCCTCATGTGAGCACTGTGGCAGGCATGATGCATCGAGGTTTTCCAAAGGATACAAGGAGGTTGGTCTCTTAGAATTAAATGAACAGGGAAAACCTCAAGATTGACTGTTTTGGGGGTTGTTTTCTTTCCAGAGATCCCCTGAACTTGACTTGCTTTCGACATGCAGGGGTCAGTAGGGATAATTCATTTAGAGTTTTGCTCCTCTAACATTTCTACAAGCATAGCTTGTAATTTCTGAGAAGGGCAACGTGGTTTTAAATATACCCCTGGTTACTTCATCTCACACTGTATTGCCAACTACTAGCAGGTGTCAATAAAGGCTCCTAGCAGGTCCTATTCAACCAAATGCTGTTGACCCTAAATGAGGTTATTTTATACTTTATTAAAGTGAAACTAATATAACTTTTTAAGACTGCCTAGAGGAGTTTTTTCACTACAAAATGGTTTACTTCTGGTAGGTTATTTCCTACTATTTGTTTATAGACACAGGACATCTTTTTGGCTTTGTTTAAAGGAATATATCTTCTTCTAGAAGTTTCCTCTTTTAAAACCTAAATTTCAGTGTATTTTCACAATACTGAGGTGATAGAAGGGTAGGTGAAAAATCTGAAAATATTCTTGCTTTCTCTGTAGCTGTGTTATGGGACTAGCATGTCACTGAGTGTTATGTTTGCACTGGTACTTGCAGCCCTTTCACCTATGACTGCACTGCAGAGTTGCATAACCTCAAGTAGGTTCTAGGTAGGAGTAAAAGCCTCGGGTTACATGAGGCAGAGGTGCACAGTCCAGATTAATTGGGCCTAATGGCCATCAGAGGTAATGAATATTTAATGATGACCAAGATGCCTGAGATTATTTCGATGTTGATTTTGGCATATTTTATTTTGTTTTACAAGCATTTGCTGAATGGTTAACTCTGTTTTGTTTTTTGGTTTTGTTTTGCTGTTGTTGTGTTTTTTTGGTTTGGTTTGGTTTGGTTTTTTCCCCCCTGAAAATAACCAGTTTAAAACCAGTCTCAATAAAATCTGAATTTAAGAAGTAAATCAGATGCTACAAAGTGTATATTGTCACAGCTGTGTTAGAGTTGAATGAGCAGGGAAAATCAGAAGTAATGACCACTAAACATTACCAAAAGCCCCACCAAACCCTTTCAATTTTAACAGTGAAGTTTTACAATAAAATTTGTAATCTGCCAAGCAGAATTCAAAGTGTTTTTGAGAGTACCAAGATACTTAAGATCACAAGAGCAGGATAAGGACAGAAGAAAAAAATAGACTATGGACTTTCCGGTTTCAAGGAAGAGAACACACCCATGTGTTGATTGATACCTTCACTCAGATCCTCTTCCCTTATTATTGACAGGAAGCTGGAATGTGTGACCTAATTCCTAGAGTGTGTCTTTCACTTTTTCTGTTAAGGATACTCATTCAATAGAGGGAACTCTTGGGGAAGGTTCCCGAAGCCTCACAGAAAGGAGAACAGAAGCCGAGCAAAGGTTCTTCATGTCTCCATTCCAGGACATCCTCCTATCATGTCTCCTCTGGCCTCCTGTCCTTCTCTATCCAACACCACTTGTGTCTTCATCTTGATTCCATCTGTCTGGAAGTAATGATCAAACAGGAAGAAAGAGAGAAAGATTTGTGAGCTGTTTGTGTCCTTGTCTCTCATCAGGTATCTTGCAGTTGGATGTAATGGGTGCATTCAACCTGTCTTGTCTTAAACAGACCTAAAAATTTTAACAGATACTGATAATAAAACAAAATAATTTGGGCTGCTGTAGCAGAGAGAAGACAGATGGCTATGGCACCCTGCCCCAGGCTAAGCTACCTCACACAAGAGCCATCTGTGTACAAACCATTTGCTGTTAGAGGAATGCAAGACAGTGCTGATCTCTGGTGGAGAAGGAAGTGCCCTCTGGTCACACAATGAAGTTTGACATTTGCTATAGCTGAGCTAGAGGTGGAGCTGTGGATGGTGACCTGTGATGGAGTGGTGGGATACAGCAAGTCCAATGGCATGAGTTTCTTCTCCAATGCACCTCTTTTCAGAGCAGGCAGTGGGGATACAGACCTAGGAGACCAATCCTCTCTCTCCCACATTCTTGAAGGGTCACTGTTTTTTGCAGACACACTGTGTACTCATAGTTGCCTTTGGACTCTGTAGCTTGAAAAGAACACCATTCACATTGCTGTAATTAAATGCATATCAATAAAAGGAACTGGGGAAAAAAAAAAGATTATAGACATGAATTTTGCTAGTAACCTGTGACCATGTAAAACATATATGTGATGTGTTTAGTGACCCTGGAACATGTTGAGGCTTTCAGGAAACCACAGCTGGCAATGTTAGATTGCTAATCAGGAAACACCCTTAAGAATATTAAAGATAACAGACACAGTCTGCTGGGGAAAAAAGCCAGCCAGGCATTGTACAGAGGTCACATAACTTGACCATACTCGCAGAGTAGTTTGTAACAACCTGAATACTCATAGCCTGAATATTTAAGACAGTGATGAGACCCACTAGTTGTGCACACTTTCTTCCACACTGGCTAACTGAAATATTCAGTTCTTACCTTGTATTTGTCTATACACACCTGTTATAAGATCATTAGGGGGAAGAAACCACCAATATCTGTGTCTCACTGATTGTCACCCCTCACTGCAAATAATGATTTTTTGTAAATCAACTACAATTACCTGTCCTATGTATAAAATTAAAAAGACCCTCTGTTTAGAGCCAAATGAGTTTTTCTTCAGCTGAACAGGTAAACAGGCCTGTGATGACTTCTTTGTCTTTGCATTTGTCTCCATGGGCGATTGCAGAGCCTGCATGATAAATAATTAATGATGGCTTGTATGAGGAGTGAAAACATGTTGAAAAATAATAGTGATTAATTTGCTTTTGTTTTACAGAAAGTTATTACACTCCACAGCCCTGCAGGGAAAATCATAGCAAGAGAAAAACTGTTAACAAGTCTTTATACAAATCATATCTATGGCCTGTTAGGTATGGCTTTGGAAGAGTGATGGAGGGAGGAAATAACTGTTACAATTTTGTTCAACAGAATCTTGTTACAAGAGAACTCCAGGACAAGATAATGATATTGTTCTTTCATAAATACAAAAATTATGGTTTTCCTAGTATGCATCACAAAGCCAGCACTTAACAAGACATAGAGTCTCATCTCAACTGCAGCATAGAACCGGTAATAAGGCACTAGCAGCAGAGCCGCTGAGATGTCATGTTAACACTAATCCTAACTCCCCGGAGAACAAGTAAAGAGCAAAAGGACATATAGTCTGAGTTCTGTGCAAGCACTGTAATGAATGTATATTGCCAAGGGAAGCTCTCTTGGGTTTTTTTATAAGAGCTTTCTTTATAGTATACTGCTGTAGCAGAGATATAGATGCACTAAGCTCGGTTGGTTGGGGAAAGAAGAGATATGGTTCCTAACATCTGTTACTGATGGGGCCAGCTTACAGATTTACATATTCTTTTGTATTCAACCTCTGGTTCTGGAATTATAATTTAATCTGCTTTATAAGCAAAACTTGGTTCCAGGTAGCAGTTGGTATTCAGCAACCTCACAAGTTTTTTAATATCTACACTGTCAGGAAACCACTGAAGCAAGTTTAGGAAAGTGCAGTTCCAGGGAATAAGTCTATGAAGAAATGAAGAGCATCTTTTACTAGTAGCTTTTCCCATCTTTTTTGCCCCACTCCATTTTTTGAAAGAGTAGCTGAATAAGCTTCCCATTATCCTGTTGTAGTATCTTTCTTTCTATTAATTCCTGGATCATCTTCTGAATCATGCTAACATTTAACCCAATGTGAAATTTTATGATGAAACTGCAAAGTAGAAACCTGGCAGGAGAAGCTGACATCAACATTTGAAAAAGTGTACACATTCCTGTTCATTTTTTGAGGGTCATTTGTGAGTGGTAATTGCCCTGAACCATCTCTGTGTATTAGAGATTAAATGAAAAAAAAAAAAGAACAGCAGAAAACCCACTTCCTCCATAATTTAGCCTCTGCTTTCTAAACTGTAACTGCTTTTGTGCCAAAGACTCACAGTTCTTTCTTCCAAAATTAGCTTTCACAGTTTTACAAATACCACCTTCTTCCAACTGAATCAATGGTGAATTTAAAAAAATTATTCTAGTTCCAGTGGAAAAAAATGTAACTGGGCCACTGCAAACAATATAACTTATTACTCTGTGTGTCATCATAGCTAACTGTTTGCTAAGCCTATCAGCAACGTTTCCTTTCTCTCTCAATTATTTATCTTTATTTAAGAATACACAAAGATACACTGATAGCTCAGGACAGTGTTTTAGATAGAGAAACTGAGGCATAGAAATGCTGCAGATATTAGATGAAACCAGGGAGAGGTTCAACAACTGAAGGATGAGAGTAATCCTTGCCTTTCAGCATGTACTAGGAAAGCAAAGAAGTGTGGGCCAACAAAAGGGAAATTAAAAATGCTTTCTACCAGAAATGGAGCTTTTGTTATACTGACTTTTTAATATGCTGGAAATTTGAGTAGCAAATTTGGTTGCTACTCCCTTCTCTGACTTGCCTTATGAGGCAGTCTGAAGAAGAGCAATCAGAGGAAGCTAAATCAGCATTTCCAACTTGCATCACACCTTTAATAGTAACACTCTCATCACCATCTTTTGAAGTTACTGGTGTTTATGGAACAATTAAAGCTCCTTGTCTTCAGAAAGGAGAGTCCACAGGCCTCCTGCATCACTCTATCTCTGATTATCCATTTTATCCATTAAAATTTTAAATAAACTTCAGCAAAAGAGGCTGAAAAAACCTCACATGAGCATGTTTCACTAGCCAGGACACACTCCTAGGATATGAGTGTTGTGAAGAGTACATTTGAACTTGAGCTCTCTGTAAGTCAATTAAGTAACTCCAGGAGGGAAAGCTGTTACCTTGCACTCAACTCATCTCCTTTGAAAGACACTGAAAGCCTTTCTAGCTAAAGAATAAAAGAGTATGAGGTGCAGATTCCAAGCAGAATCAGGAATTCACCTGCATCTCTCTATAGACAAATCTTATTTATGTTCTTACGTTGAAAATTGGCATCTGTGGTACCACCTTATTTTCTCTGTAGCTCATTGGGAGAGCACAAACAGCACTGAGCATTATGCTGTCTTCTGGGGAAATATTTCCCTCCCTGCAGTTCAATATAGCTTTTTGTAAGAATATTTAATAAGGATACTCTTTGCATGCCATTAATCAGCAAAAGCAATAAAAGAAATGGTGTGGGTTTTGTGCTGTTAGTACTGAGTCCCTCATCAATGAAAATGAGATGGAGTTGGCTGGGTTAGGATCTCTCATGTCACAAGTGACAGGACAGAGCTACATGTAATAGATGTCTCCTACTGCAGTGGCACTCACTGTTCTCTTCTTTGTAAAGTGTAGTTTCAATTGTTCAAGGCAGAAAAGGGACTCTTAGTCACTCACCAAGGAGAAACATGCAGATAAGGGCTGGGAACTGGCTAAATAATTTTTCAATGTGTTTTGTCTCATTTTCCTTTGGAAGTATCCCAAGTTCTCATACACTTACATTAATACTGACAGCAGTGCAAATTCTGTTGCATTAATACTGACTGCAAACAGCAATACACAGCTTTTTCAGCACAAAGCTGTGAGCATCTTTCTAACATCTTTTTTTATTATTATTTTTATTATTTGACTTGCAGGATAAACCCACCTGAAAAGTTGAAGTTTGCTTTAATCTGGCTAATCTTTATAGTTTAAGAAGATGATGCAGGGTTGTTGTTGGGTTTTTTTGTCTTGTCTCTGTGAATAAGACAATGGCTTTCAGTTAATGGTACTTTGGTAAGGTTTCAAAACTACTGTCTAAAAATTTGCATATATCATAGTTGCACATTTTTGTAGCTGTTAAACACTGGCTTGTGCTCTTTGTGAATCTGCAGCATGATATAAATCTTTTTATCTTTTTAAAAGACTGGGGCTTAACCCATGTGTCTTGTGTATCACTCTGTGCCCAGGGTGGATGGATTTACTTCCCTAGCAGCTATTTCCTTCTCTTTTTTTTTTTCTTTTTTTTTTCCTTTGGTCTTTATGCTGTTCTGTGGGAGGCCTCTTGCCATGTTTACTGACCATTATCCCATCCCAGCTCACACGGTGTACATGTTCTCCATGTCTTCTGCATTTCTTGATACCGGTGATTTAGGAGACTGAATCAATTTACTTTCATATCGTTCCTGTGGGAGAGGGACGTGGAACTCTTCTCATTTGACCAAGAATCAGCTGAGATACAGAGGAACTCCATGATTTTTTTTCCCCTGTTTTGGAAAACTCTGGAGCCTGATTTTTTGAGAGCACCTTACGTTAGCAAATCAAAGCATAGCTCTTGGATTTCAGCTTCAGTTTGCAATTGAATTATATTCAATGACATAGTTTGATTATAAAATAATTAAAGGCATATACAATTTCAGAGCCTGTAGAAATACTTTCTAAAACCAGCACTGTAACAGTGCATTGATACTTCAGTGACTCAGTTGGCTCCACTAGAGCATAAAACAGGTATTAGGTGAAGAAGAAATTACACCCGTTCTACCATGTATTTATAGAACAGATAGAACAAATCTCCACACTAACACTCAGACTGCTATCATGAAGCTCCCCAGCTCTTATGTGCAATGCTGTCTCAGGCTCTATCATACTGATGATAGCTATTTATCTTAGATCTCAACTCTCCTAGACACAGTGTAAATTATTTGCCTCTCAAGATACAGCAGTCAGGCTTTCTGCAAGTGATAAAGACAAAAAATATGCTGATCAAGTGCAAAACAGAAGCAGGAACATGCATTATTTAAGCATTTTTCTATTCTTCTAAATGAATCACACCACTAGTCTGTGCTTTCAGTGGCTTCATCTTGAGATACTGTTTACTGACTTGAACAGCTGAGGGCCAGCCTTTATGTCTGGGAGGAATTATAGAATTATTGTTTGTGTGGGTTATTCTTCCCACTTGTTTGATTTCAAGGGTCTTACTTGTGTACGTGTGTGTACCTTTAACCCTATGGCCTTTTATTTTTTCCTTCTCTGTTTTGACAAAAACCCTTGATGATTCCTTGTGGTTACCAGTGTCAGGAGCCGCTAGTGGGAAATTGTTTAAAAGATACTTAGTAATTCCTTGAGGAAGTAAAAAGACTTGTCCTTTGCTGGGTATAAACAATGATGAAAAATCCATCCCAGAAAACCCACTATGGCCTTCAGTCCTCTGGGCAACATGGACTGTTGATTAGAGGGCCAAAGGAGGCACCTTTCCATCATCAGCACAGTCACATTGGCACAACTGTGTGTCAGCTCCCTGAGGTCCTGGAGATCCTGCCTAGGCCTTGAGACAGCATTATTATTTTTTTGCTGGTTTTGGAGAAACTCCACACTGTGCTGATGGCAAATTGAACTCCAAAAATTCAATCTTACATTCAGCTTTCACTCTTTCATAATGGGACTCGCCTTCTAACACCTTTTTTTGAAAGATAGTATCAAACAATCACCACAGTTGTTTTCTGTTGTGTTGTGTTTCTTTCCAGCTCCCAGAATACCACTGGGTGAAGTTATTTGCAAATAAGGATTTGCTTAGATTTTTCCTAAAAGGTGGGCTCTGTTTCCTTCTTTTTCTTCTCAATTGCCATGTCCTAAATTGAATAAAAGATAGAGCAGCCTCTGGAGATAACCATTCAGGTTTGTGTTTACAGAACTTGCTAATAAAAAGAAACCTAGGAAGATCAGATTTATGGAGATCTTCCTGTTTACATCCTGCATCTGGCTCCATACCTTTAATCATAAGCAAACTGCACTTTTTGAGCTCTGAAGGGATCTTGCAGGCTACACGTACCTGAGCAAGGTGCTTGGGGACAGTCGTGGGTGCACTGTCCCAACAACACCCCCCTGCAGCTGGCCTGTCCCCCAGTAGCCAGCAGGGTACATCCTTTGGAATCAGGAGGCTCAGGCAAGGATGCACTTTCAGTCCCACATGCAGTCCTGGAGGCTGTGCTCAGAACTGAGACTGAACAGAAAAATAAGCATCCTCTTTTAATTTAATCCTCTAAACTGGATTTTTGGGGGGTTTTTTGTTTGTTTTGTTTGTTGTTGTTTTTTTGTTTTTTTTTCTGGCATGCTGCTTGAGAGCTAGGCAATCAGAAGATGATCAGGAAGGGATTTGTATGAATCTAACACTATCACCACTGAGAAAAAACAAACCTCCTGGGGCTGGTGAAGTGTCAGGAACAACAAACAAGTCAAACATCCCTCTCTATTAATATCATCTCTCCAAAGAAAAGAAAGCATAGACAGTGGCAGGAAAGTTCTTTTAGAGAGTTGCTTTCCCTCCAGCTTGTGGGATTGTAGCAGGAAAAGCAGCTCAGCAATAAATGTTGCAGTTACACCAGCAGCAAGATACCATTCAGAAGGGATCATGCGTAAGTAAACAAAGATTAAAAAAAGAAAGGAGTGATCAGTAATCATGTGATGATGAGCAAAGATTATTCCTGACTGACCATGAAAGCAAAAATTTCCAGCCCAATTTGGTGTGCAGAGAATTGAAAACATCGGGTTGTTTTTTTCCCCTTGCTTTTATCTCTTACTGCTGCTGAAGGAGGAAATTGTCATTTTGTCCTCATTGCACAAGAAGTTTGGAGTAATTGGCTAGCAAAATGTATGAAATCGAGTTGGAGAAAGATTTACTGCGGTGTTTTTAGCTATATCCTTACAGAGTGCCATCTAGGGGCCACTCATCAAAACCTCGTCGAAGGATGAAAGCTTCACCGCGTTAAAATCAAACTGGAAAATGCTTCACCTCTACGATGCTCCAAGATCTTGCTACTGATGCTGAGTACAATACTTGGAGTACACAGTGTGGCATTAAAACTATAGGAAAAACTATAGGAAAACAGATTTACTACAGGATACAAAGGAACTAGGTTCATAAAACCTCTGCTCACCTCCACAAACTACTTAATGTTTACAGCCAAATCTACCCATGCTATCAGGGTGACTGGCATTAAGAAATAAAATTATCCCAGCTTGCATTTTTTTTTTATCAAGGGCTTGAGAATGATAAAAAGATTTAATATCCCAACTCATAATTGTGGTGAGTAAATTGATTCAGACATTTTGACTTTTTGGTAGGACAAAAAGGAAATTTGTAATTCTTACAAAGATGCGAGGACATTAGCAACTGTATTTTTCTATAATTTTGTTTTATTTTGTTGCCCTGTTTTGATCCCCTGTTCTACCTTTACAGATCAAATATTTATGTTCTAACTTCTACAATCAGTGTATATTTAGCGTAATAGGATCAAGATCATAATTACACTTCTGCCTAACATTTCCTTTGCTTAGCTTAATGAAGCCTGGGTTTTCTCCTATCTTTCTGGAAATTATGATAGGCAACCAGATAAATTCTGAAGATCTCAAGGCAGCTAATTATGCTGAGATACTCTAATGATGCTTGAATTTCTACTATTATATAATTTACCAAAAGAAATTAGCTAAAAAAAATTCCCCTTTTTCTATTGTTTTAGGCAGACTTCTAAAAGTCTTTTAAGTTTGAAGAAACACTCAGAATGGCCCGTAACCTTAGGGCCAACTCTCCTCAGTTATCAGACATGAAGCCACACTCAGGCAAGGTCCCTTTTATCCTGCAAAAAGCAGCATTTGTTCCTTCCACCATCCCTCTCTTGCCTGTTCATCATCTCTTTTTGGCCTAACTTAGTAGAAAACCTGTGTGTTGTACAATTTATTCCATAAAAAGGTCTATTTTGTGTCTAATACCATTGCAGTATCCCCTCTACCATATACATTTCCTCTTTTTTTTTTGTTGGTTTTTTGTTTGTTTGTTTGTTTGGTTTTTGTTTGTTTGTTTGTTTTTTACTTTGGATAAGGAACAGTCTTCAAATTCTATACAGGTCCTAATCTAGTCACATTTTGGTCTATGGGTTGGGCTACTAGGTGCTGTTAAAGATACATACTTAGAAAACTTCATTCTGCTCATGTCTCTGTTATCATCTTTGCATCATTATATTCTGTTCTTTTCCTACAAAGAGCTGCAGCAGACTGTTGCTATATTAAATCAGCCTATGATAGAAAAAGCTGTTCTCATTTTTCCTCTAGCTCTTCTTTGCAATATTGATTCAAAAATTTATAAATATTTGATATTTACAAGTGCCAGTGGAAATATAAACTGTGCTGGCCAATGCATCTGTGTCATTCTGTCATTCGGTTGTCTCTCTCACGTATTCCAAACAGTTCCTTATTTTTGTAAGCATGGTTTTATAAAAGGGGAGGGGATGGGTAGGTGGAAATCAGTTATACTTATGGGTACCATGCCAAGAAAAATGACATAGACTTATAATACTTGGAAGAAAATTAGTTGGTACAAATTGTGCAAATGGTTAACAAATATTTAGTGTGCTCCTGTTCTAACCCTTTGCACTACTGAACTGGAAAACTTGAAAACTTAATGATGCCAGTGGGTGAAATACCTTCCATTTTCACCTCCTTCCAAGTCAGTGTTAATATGCATAGATTTTTATGGAGCTCAGGCAGTAGCACCTAACACCTCACTTTTGTCCATATCTATGTATACATATTACTTACATAACTACACATATTACTGAAGTCCAAAAGTAGTAAAAGACTTGAATTTTATTTCAAAGTAAGTAATAGTGGGTGAAGGTGTACTGTGGTTTATTTTTTCCTGGGTAGGCAGCTTTCCTTACTCCCATTTCCTCATTTTAGTGTGGAAGTGTTGTTATTTAGCAAGGAGCATTGTCTACTCTACTCTGTGCTAAAGTGACAAGTATAGAAGAATAATAAAAGTGGCCCAAAATTGCAGTGATAACACAGCCATTTCCTACCATTTTAAAGAACTGTACAAATATTAATAAACCATCCATAATAGCATATTAGTATCTTTTACAGTATCTAAATTATAAGAGAAATAAAAGCATAAAGAGCTTCAGAAAGGTAACAATGAGTTTTGCAGTGCCTTTTATTTTCTTTTTCAAAGTGCAATGTACTCTATAGTACATTATATAGTACAACTAATGCCTACTAAAAATATATAAAAGAGAAGGGAAGGTTAATTTTCCATGCTGGGTGCAGCTGAAGTCATTATTTAATATTGTTGCTAGTAGCCTTTAATTGTTTCCTGGCCAAAAACCTTTTCACTTTGAGTTTCTTTTGTCTTGGAATCATTCAAGCCCTGATGCACTGATGTACAACTGCAGAACATTTCTGATTCATCTGGCACTAACTTGCAATAAAGGTGCAGTGTTTTAATGCAAATAATCTACCCTGGAAGAATAATGTATGTTGGTTAGCTCTCCTCTCCCTGAAGTGTTTGAAGTTCAATTGCCAATATGGAAAATTTTATTAGCTAAACACCTCACTACCTGATAGCAGCTGCTGTGAGTGGATGTCAAGTGATGGGAAGAACCTGAACTGGGGCAAATCCTATCCTAAGTGAGAGACTGGTACACAGGCATCCTGTCCCTTTCTAGCTGTAGCTGTCACTTGTGCCTGTGCTTCAATTCACACTTTGTAGCTGTAATTTCACTCAAACACTATTTTTGATCTTCTATATGCTTCAAGTTGGCTCAACTTTTTTTTCCTCCTGTGAGAAGGGAGTTCCTAGCTGGGAGCTGGAACAATCCCTCCAGACTTCCCCTGGCAGCTGCTGTGCCTGCTATGTGAATGTGTGCGTTTCACCCTTCAGCTAGATCTAATTTAGCAATCTTTGAGCTCTTAATGATTTCCTATAGTTTAACCTCATTGAATCTAAGTGCTTTGCGTTAAAACTTGAATGCTCAGCTGGATGGAAGCTGAAAACCTGTGAGCCTGAAACCCAGCCCCAGAAACATGAGCCCTCCTCCATGTTGACAGCTACCATCTCCTGCATCAAAGCCACAGCCATCTTCTGTTTCTACCTCATGCAAAAACAGTTTGGTTAAGAAAAAAGGTCTTTTGCAGAGCTCAATTGCCACTGACAAAATTCAGCAGCTGCTGCTGAGGAATGTGCCACCTGGGGTGGGCCAAAGCAGGGAGCTGGCTCTGGAGCACTCCCTTCATGCTGTGACCTGAGATGCTGTGTAGCATCTCAGTAGGTCAGAAGATCTATGTCCAGCAGGTGGTAAAGCTGTGTAGCAGGGAAGAAACCACTGCTCAAAGCTCCTTCTAATGGGTTTGGGGAATGTGACTCAGGAGACAACTGAGTGATTGCCCTGCTGAGGGGGAGACAAGATAGCAGGCTCAGCCAAAGCTTACTGGGCTCTCCTGTCTGTGTCTTCCAGCAGTGTTTGCTGTTGGCTTTTCTCTAGATCTATTAAAGCCATCCCATGGTAAAATACCATTACTTTTCCTAAGAAATTCTCACTGTGCTTCTATAGTGGAGGAATATATACCACCCAGGGGCTATCCATTTTTTTTCACCAAAATTCTGTTCTCTTTAATGTTCAGGAAAGAACAAGTATTTGTATCATATCTATTCAGAAACCTCTTCTAAGAACACCATACAACTACTGCACGATGCAGCATCTAATGATCATAACAGCAACATATTAGTGTCAAACTCAGCTACAACGTATGAGTGCATGATCTGATCCCTTATGACAAAAATGACAGCATGAACAACATTGAATAATCATCTAGCCACTAAAATCACATTCCTGCAAAACAAGACAGACCTGTTTCTTTTATTTTGAAGACCAAGTCTAGGTAAGAGCACTCCTGTTGTGTCAAGAAGGTTGGAAGAGTTCAGGTGATTGCTGTCACACACTGAAAATAAATAAGATTCTTAGGCTTCAGTATTTGCATTTCATAATTTCTGGCTTACGGAATTATACTCCCAAAGTAAATATCATTTTAGTGTAGGAAATTATTTACAAAAGAAAAGCTAAGGAAAGGTATTTCGACATTTCTTTTTTCATCCAGGTGAAAAACACTTTCCTGCAATCATTTTACTTGGCTTAATCCTACATTGCATAAGCAGGAAAATTTTCCATTTAAGTCAGTGCATATATTGCTTTCATAAGAGAATTTTGCTTTCTGTAGCAATACCTCATCTTCCTATAACTAAAGTCAATGAAATACATGGTTATGATGGTAGTGGTAGTAAAATTAGATCTTTGGTGGTGTTTTACAATATGCTACACTAGCAGAAAGAGAACCATCAAATTTGGGAATCATGGAAGTTTGCATCAAAGAACAAATTTGCCTCTGGTAAAGATTTACATAGGAGTGGGCCTGAAATTTAAGAAACTTCAAAGTAACCTGAGCTGCAGCATAGGAATAAAGTTAGGCCTTATGCATTTAAGCAGTTTCCACAAAAATAAACAACCTGATTCAGTCAGTGAGTTTAGTGTTCCAGTTAATTTCAATGTGCATTCAATATAGCACCTTGAATTGATTATTTTTAACTTTACCTGTAGTTCTAATAAAGATACTTTTGTTTTCCCTAAAAATGTTCTGGAAACTAATCATACCTTTTGTTCTAAATGAAAGATGTTTCATTTGACCAGACCAGCAGTATTCTTTTTAACATTTAATTTGGCAGGTAGCAGGAGAATCCTCAGTTTTATCCAAAATTATGTAATTTTTGACTGGGATTTGGTTAGCATTTTCTTTTATATATGTTAAGCAAAGCTCATAGCCTCACTCTCTGAAATCTAAATGTGATTTGGCAGTTAGAGACAATATATAGCTCCAAAACCACCTCTTCAGTCCTCATGGACCCCTTCAGTATGTAAGACTAACTTCTCTCTCTTACCAGCTACAGTAGCCCTCAGAGCTCCCCCCTATAGATGTTCACAATGTGCAATTAAAGAGGGATACTGCATAAATCTCACCATCTCTTATGCGTATTTCAAACTTAAAAAATTATCCTTGGACTTAAGCCCAGGAAATAATTTAACTTCCCACAGCAGGCAATTTTTGTCTTTGGCATAGCTGATAGTCCCCAGATAATTAAGAAGATCAGCCTACAAAGCTATTGGCATAAAAGAAATAAGAAATTAATGAACAGGAGTGTGTTTCAGTAATGTTACTTTTATTCAATTTAATCACAAAGTTCTTCCAATTCTATTTAGGTAAAAATACATCATATTCATCTGAGCATATACATAATTCCAAATATCACTTTTTCCATAAATAATTGTCAGAACAAGCTACCAGTTGTTTGTAGTTCATTGAAAACATTCACAAAGGCTTATAAATTTCATTACAAGATTGGGTAATTTTATAAAATTGATCAACACAAAAGAAATCTTCACAATTTATCCTTCACTTTGAAGTGTCACTTGTTTATAAAGGTTCAAACTTTCTAAATTTTCAATTCATTATTTTGTATGAGCTGAATTCCAATATTAAGAATGGACCAATAGCAATTGCTTTCAGGGCTCAGCACAGTTTCTACACCAATTTTCTTTTCCCCATGATTATTTTCTGCCAGCCACCCCTTTCCTGCCTGGGCCTTCAGCAGGACACTCAGACCGTCCCACAGGGCTGGACATCAAGACTGTATCTGGACTGCTCACATTGAACACACCTCAGGGATGTTTCAAGGCACCACATATGTTTGTTGAATTTGTAAAATGTTTCAGACCATGATTTTATCCTGACTAGATACCCAAAGAATTTGCAAGCATGGCTCAGGGGTCAGCACTGGCCACAGATCAGTCCAAATAGGACGGGTACATGTCTGTGCCTGCAGGCTCAGTGGGCACAGGCATTCAGTGCCAGATGGCTTCTGCCAGGATATAATCCTCTGCATATTTTCCTCACCAGCATAGATGAAACTCTGGGAGCCTCAGTACAGCTCAACTAACTTTCATGTAAATCCACACTGGATGAACTGTTGTGATGCACTGGGAGTAAATGTGATGATGAAAGAATGAGCTTGATCTTTAAAAGTCAAGTTTACTTTACACTTGTATTAATTTCCTCTTCCTTAAGTAATGATTGCAGCACTTTTTCAGGATTTTAGGTCCTTGGTGCAAAAAAATCAGGTAAAAAGATGAGCGTACCTTAAACCATCTTTCCTTTGAAATCCATAAAAAACCCTGTAGCTTTGAATTGCTTCTGATTCCTGTTTTCCAGTTGCTGTGTCTCTCTTGCAGCACAACCCCAGAAGAGTCTGCTGCTACATAAATGATGCATAGACCAGGCAGCAATACAGTACAGTGAGAAAAACAAACATAAAGGGAAGGAGGATTTGGGGCAGGGAAGAGGTGGCAAGGAGGAAAATGAATGAAAAGCAAGGCATAAAACAGCACAAATTGGCTATGTTGAAGGCGATGTATGGCGATGACAGGAATCACATGAAACAAGTTCTACATCATCTGCCACCTCTAATGTATGCCCTGTGGGACACAGCTGAGCACTGAATCAGGATCTTACCGCAGCCAACAATACTGCTTTTCTCACAAAAATGTCTCTCTGTCTTCTGCTTGATGAGAAACCCCACAGAGAAGTCAGGATGAGAGCACTGTGGGGTCTTGGGGAACCTGTGGGCCAGGGGAAAGGGATCAGCTTGACCAAGAACCCTCATGGATCAGCTGCCACTGACAGCAGGATCCAGGAGTTTGGGAGGTGGAGCAACTGCGAAGTAAATCTCTGCAAATTTTACTCATCATCTTTTCTCACCATGTTTCTCGTGGCTTTTTCCCTTCCAAGCAGAGACTACTTAATCCCTTGTCCTCTCAGTTATAGCCAACTGGAAGTCAGCCACTTGAAACAGTCATGCTGTTCTTCCAAATGTATATGGCATTCTAGTGGAAGCATCAGGAGCTGGATTTATCAGACCAAGGCTGGACATATTCATCTAAACTACTCTCTAGACTTCATTTATCATTTCTGGAAACAGATACTTCTACCAAGGGACTCATCTCATGCTGAAGTTGCTCTATGAAATGAAAGGCACATCAGAAAATACTTATTTCTCTCCATTAATTACAAAAGGAGTTAAGATGTGCTTCAGACATGGCCACAATACTACAGACATCTAAAGTTAATGAGGTGAAGCCCAGTCATTGTTGCTCTATATAAGGAATAAAGTAACCTAAAAATGAGAATAGCATAATACAAGGTTATTTAATCCAACTAGTTTTATTTTACAAAGAGTTGTATTTTTCAGTGTCTTTCAGTTTTCATTTAATCTAGTAAATACAGCTGAATGAAATACTAGCATTTCTAGTATCTCCCTTAAGTGTCCCCTTGACAAATCAGGATGTAACACAACCAGAAAACAGGATGTTACATAGCCTTCATGTAATTACTTCAGACTTTCACCATCAGTTTCCGTAGGAAACACTAACAATCTGTTTTGGCCAATAACCATCTCTTTCACATGCAATGCGTCAAACTTAAGTTACAGGATTTTAGATTTATCTTAATTCAGAAATGTTTAATTTTTTTAAACACAGATCTCATTTAAACTCAAAAAATTTGGATCAGTTTAATATTTGTATTTTCAAAAAGGAAATAAAAAGGAAGAGCTGAGGAACTGCAGGCCAGTCTGTCTCACCTGTGTGCCCAGCAAGATCGTGGAGCAGATCCTCCTGAAGGCTCTGCAAGGCAGATGGAAAAGGTAGAGGTGGTTAGTGGCAACCAGCACGGTTTCACCAAGGGCAAATCATGCCTGACTGATTTAGTGGCCTTTTATGATGGAGTTACAGCTTCGGTGGACAAGGTGGGAACAACTGGAACAATTACCTGGACTTGTGCAAAGCATTTGACCCTGTGCTGCATGGCATCCTGGCCTCTAAATTGGAAAGATATGGATTCAGTGGATCCACTCCATGGATAAGGAGCTGTCTGGATGGTCACTCTCAAAGAGGACTCGTCAACAGCTTGATGTCCCGATGGAGACCAGTGATAAATGGTGTTCCTCAAGGGTTAGTACTGGGACTGCGGCTGTTTAACATCTCTGACAGAGATATGGTCAGTGGAATTGAGTGCACCCTCAGCAAATTTGCTGACAAGAGCAAGCTGTGTGGTGTGGCTGACACACTGGAGGGAAGGGAGGCCATCCAGAGGAACCTTGACAGGCTTGGGAGGTGGGCCCACACCAACCTCATCAAGGCCAACTAAGGCCAACTGCAAGATCCTGCACCTGGGTTGGAGCAATCCCAAATTATAGGTTGGACAGAGAATGGATTGAGAGCAATTCTGAGGAAAAGGACTTGGAGGTGCTGGCTGATAAGAAGCTCAATATCAGCATACAATGTGCTCTTGCAGACCAGAAAGCAAATCATATCCTGGGCTGCATAAGAAGTGTGGTCAGCAGGTCAAGGGAGGTGATTCTCCCCCTTTACTCCACTTTTGTGAGATTCCACCTGGAGTACTGTGTCCAGTTCTGGAGCCTCCAACACAAGGACTTGGAGATGCTGAAGCATATCCAAAGGAGGACCTTGGAGATGATCAGAAGGCTGCAGCAGTTTGCCCATGAAGACAGGCTGACAGAGTTGGGGTTGTTTAGCCTGGAGAAGATAAGACTCTAGAGACACCTTATAGGGGCCTTCCAGTCCCTGAGGGGAGCCTGCAGGAAAGCCAGGGAGGGACTATTTATAAGTCTGTGTAGTCATAGGACAAAGGGTCAATGGTTTTTAAATGGAAGGGGGTAGATTTAAGTTAGATGTTAGGAAGAAATTCTTCACTATGAGGGTGGTAAGACTGCAACAGGTTGCCCAGGGACATTGTGGATGCCCCCTACCTGGAAGTGTTCAAGGCCAAGCTGGACGAAGCTTACAGAAATCTGGTCTAGTGGGAGGTGTCCCTGCTCACAACAGGGGGGTTAGAACCAGATGATCTTCAAGGTCCCTTCCAACTAAAACCATTCTATCATTCTGTGATATCACTCAGGCCACTAGCTTACTCAGGAACACTTACAGGAAGTAACAGATCTGAAACAAGAACAGTATTTGTTGGATCAGTCACCACAACTCCTAGCAGGTAAGCTGAAGGCAGAACAACTTCTAGGTTGTTTGGTTCTGCTGCACAGGTTTATTGTTTAAAATTTGGATGTGGATGTGAAAGTGGGTAATCCAGGGATCATCTATGCCTCTTTGCCAGACAACTCACAGTACTGGTAGCCATTTGCTTCCTCACATCTTTTTGGTCTGGGAAGGCTGAGCCAAACAGCTGATTACAGCCCAAGTGGTGCAGTGGTGTTCTGCAAGACTCCCAGCCTTTTTTTTTTCATCTCATTAAAGTATAAGCATGGCCAAAGGTGTAATTTTTAAATTTTCCAGAATAGTACAGATTGACAGAGACATAAAGAATATCTTTGGATCAAAGTCTTATTTAGCCACTTACTCACAGGTACAAAGTGCAAGATTTAGATGGGATGTAAGAAAAACCCTACTGGACCACCCCAACATTCCCTTCAACCAGGATTCTGGTTCAGCAGTGGCAGTGGAATATACTGTTTAGGGCAGCTTTTTGAGCCTACCATTTTCTGCAGTCGAGTGCCTCTCATACATCCCCAGAATCAAGTAATTTCATTTGGAAGTTGGAATTTTCCCTAGGATGGCTTCTTTACCTTTCCTACTGAGCTGCACAGGAATTTTAGTGGAGTGCTTGTTTTCTTGTTGCAGTGAGGCAGTTCACCAGGGCTTCTGATACAATATTTGTAACAAAATCTAAATAAAAACATTACTGGGTATGCATCTGGGAACAGCTACATGCTGTTTAAAGCAAGAGAAGCGTCTAGGTATATTTCCCTTTACCTGACCTCCAGTTGTCCATTACAACCTTGAATACAGAGCATCTGACTCAGCTGCACTCTTTCTACACCAGGAGAAACTGCCTGTGTGCTAATCACATTTTCTGTCTATTTCCTTAGATACCCGTCAGCACTCACAGCCTTTTTTCCAGACAAGTATCCTCCTTTGGCTTATATTTAAACTTTGAAGATTAAATTGTTCTTAGTCTGACAGGTACCAAAAAAGGTATATTCCCCAAAATCATCTTCATTGCATTTTCAGGTATTTGGGTTACTTTGCTTTTCTTGCCTAGCCCAGTTACGTCTTCCATTTGATTTAACTCTCTGTGCTGAGGCAAAATAAAACCTCATCAGTGATGTGAATATTATATTAAAAGTACTACTACACAATTGCTTTGTTTGTTATAGTTTGCAAGTCTAACAGTGTTCTACATTACATTCCTCAGGTCCTAGATAATGAAAGATTTTGGTTACTGTGAGGATCTAAGCTTTCATTTCAAAAGGGAAATTTCTACCCCTCCTCATATTTATTGTGGCAAAAATAAATAAGAGAAAACATGGAATCAACTTAATATAAAAGGCAGGCTCATTATTTTTATGATTAGACATGACTTTGGCAGGGGCAGGGGGAAAGGAACAGTCATAATTTCTGAATTTTGTGAGTGGCAATACCTGTAAGTTTCATCTTTGGGAATGCTTTGTCCTCAGAGTGGTAATAATTCCATTGTCCCGTCCATTGGTGTGAATAAGAGTAGTCCTACAGTCTAACTTATTCTCTTGGCAGCTTTGGGCTCTGATCTTGCAAGATGAGTTTGGCACCCATAAAAAGTGCTGCAGTGATATGCAGTAGTGGTATGCACAGGAAAGGTAATAGATCTTGCAGCTAAACAAACTCAGTGCAAAAATTTGGAGATGTTTAGCTGATCTATATTAAAATTGCCTACATAGAAATTGCAGTAATTTCAAACTCCACATCATTAAAATAATGTAGAATTCCTCTTTCCTAATTGTCCTTCAATCCAAAAATCAAAGGGTGCAAGTAGTCTTCCCACATCCTCTCTCCTGAACAGACGCAAACAACAGCATAGAAATAAAGAGGGATTTCAGTGGGAAATAGGAAAGGTCGATTCCTTCCTTTTGTTCCCATTAGGTGGAGCTCTCAGACAAGAAGAAATGAATGGAAAAAAATCAACCCAGCAGGCACCCTTAGGAATCAGTACTATTCTATGCAGGTATTTTTCCCTGCTGAGCGCTGCCTCCTTTTCAAAGAATTAATTTGTATCCAACTAGAAAGCTTATTACATGCTTTCAAAACTACTAATGTTCAGCAACCTGCCTGTACACCTATGTTTTCATATACTTAACCTGTCACTGAGATCAAGCTGCAAACTTCAGTGGTAACTGAATGCTACATTACTTGGGGTCAACACAAATAACCAGGCCAACAGAGAAATCTTTGTAGAAATAAGAAATCAGAGCATATAGAGAATTTAAAAGCAAAACATAAAAATCTGAACATTCCAGCAAGTGCTTGACCTCACTGCCATGAATTATAAAAGTCCACTGCTATTCATGACACAGGATTCAACTAAAAAATTGGCCACGAAGACACAAAGACAAAATACAAATGCCAAAATGTGGTCAGCCTGATTTTCTGCTGCTTTCTTATAGTTTCTACTCTCGATTTTGTATCGAATTTATACATTCTTACAAAGTACTGGGGAATTCCTACACAAGGAGAAGGATTAAAATAACCCAATGTAAATTATAGTACAAGCAAAGGACAGAATGTTGGGTGTGTATTTTCAAGGCCATTGGGTCTTATAGCAATTGTTCCTTATGTGTAGTAACTCAGCAGTGTTGATATTTTTGACAAATAAATGTCTGTGGTTGTCAAAATGCGAAAGAGGAAAACTATAATACGTAGAAATTTATCACAATTAACAGAAATTAACAGAGATTAACAGAGATTAATTAACAGAGATTGTCCATATATATATGAAACAAAAGAGTATGAACTGGTATGAACTGGTTCCTGTTAGGCTCTGCACCTTATTTAAAAGAAATGAATGACTGAATTTTATCAATTCAACTGTGATCAAAGCCTGCTATTTTTATCTACTATTTTTTATGTTAGGCAAACGTAAAACCTCTATAATTGAACATTTCAGTAAAGCTTAGCCTATCTTTGAGATCTATAAAAATAATGATAATTTCATTACCATTGTGGTATGATGCTGGAAGGCGAGTTTTCTGTTTGAATATCATCTGTCTAATTCCAGGTTTTGCAGCAAAACTTTTGCAGACATGTGAATATTCTGAAGGCTTATTCCATTTTCAGGCTTTTAAAACTTGTACTCTTCTTTGCCCTAAATGAACCTTGGGCCAAAATATATGTTATTCATTGGCTGTGTGACTAGCACAGAACTACCAGCTTTATGTTAAAATCAGTTGGCCTCATTATTTGATAGGTTTTAATTTTCCACAGTACTCTAAATTTGCATCATCATTGTAAAAAGAAAACTTCTACATAGCATCGACTGCTGCAATGTAAGAAGAGTATCTGTCCCCAAAGCTGAAGGTCTCTCCCTCACATCATCCATATTCTTCTGCTCTACACATTTTTCTAGAGGAATGCTTTGTGGTCAGGATGATCTTTTAAGCATTTAGTTTTTTCCCAAGTGAACCATCCCAAAACTTGCCACAGACATAAGAAAGATGTCATAGGTGAGTACCTGATCTTTATTTCTTGACATAAGACACCATGGACCAGGACTGTTCTGGACATACGGGGCAAGATGCATTGGTTCTGGTTCCACAACCGTTCCAGATGCTGAGGGACATACTGGGCAAGATGCATTGGTTCTGGTTCCACGACCGTTCCAGATGCTGAGGGCATAAGAAGACAGAACTTCGGCATCACCTCTCATTTTTAACTCCCCTCACCTGCTTTCAAGATGATATTAATGACTACAGCATGTGTTTGCAGTTTTCAAGTCAGAAGCACAGAATCACAGGATGGTTTGGGTTGGAAGGGACCTTAAAGATCATCATGATCCATGGGCAGGGACACCTTCCCTTAGACCAGGTTACTCACAGCCGCATCCAACCTGGCCTTGAACACTTCCAGAAATGAGGCATCCACAACCTCCCTTGGCAACCTGTTCCACTATCTTGCCACCCTCACACTAAAGAATTTCTTCCTAATTTCTAATCTACCCTCTTTCAGTTTTCTCCTGTCAGTCTGTTCCTCTTTCAGATGATAATATGTATCTGTGGTATGGATATGCTCCATTCCCTGTCATATATGGCTACTCATTGACTCAACTGTACTTATTTTGGGACCCCTACCTCTAACAGGAGTTATGATTACCCCTACTTCAGGCTAAGTGACTTCTTTAGTTCTATCCAGGAAGCCTGTGGCAGGTCAGGAAGCGGAACCTGATTCTGGTGCATCCTAGCTCAGTTCATTGAACTGTACTTCAGAGTGACATTGCACAAATAGATGAGTGTAAGTCTCATTTAGACTTCAAGAGTAAAGGAAAGTTGTGGCAGATTTACTCCATTTACCTAGATTTCTGAGAGAAGCAAGTAGAAGTAGGGTCTAGACAGTAGAAAGCTGAAGCATTCAGTCCCACATGATGAGACTCTGGTGAAGTCTTGTAGGTAGAGAGCAGAGCAGGTAAGATTCATCTAGGCAGGCATCACTGAAGCATCATGCCAGTTTTCCCAGTGTGAACCAAGCAATTCTCTCCAAAACTGACATTCCTCCATTGTGGAGTTGTTTTTATGACATAAGTGTTTTTCAGTGGAAATTTTTCCATCAGTATATTCACAACCATCCGCTATGTGCCCCCCTAATTCCCTGCAGCTTCACTGTGTCCATGACCCTGAATGAACGAGAAGGTTCTCTTACTCATGATTCAGTATTTTATTAAGGTACAGTGTGATTAAAAGACAGAAAATAAATCTTAACTACTGAAATTTCCATAAAGTTCAATTAAAAGTGTCAAGCTATTGTGACTAGCTTTGTCAAAATGTGGGTGACAAGCTCTGCTGTGCAGCAAAATGTGCTTGTTTCCCAGAACACTGGAGAGGAACAGCAGGATGCTGCTTCTCAGGCAGCTGCAGGGACACAAATCTTCTGGCTGTAGCTTCTCAGCTTGTGTCTGACTCTGGTGTCCAGAGCTAAGCCACCTCTTGGAAAGGGAGAGCCTGAGAAGAGAAGCCAGTGCAGGTGCTCAGGGTTCAGAAGGAAAAGAGAGTGATCTTGAGCAGAAAAATAATGACAATCAAACAGCCAGAATCTTGATCTGCTACTGATCCTGCTGCACCACTCTCTTTCATTCACCTGATTTGGATGTGGTGTTTTTAAGGGAATATAAATACACTTCTCTTGACTTCTTTGTCTATCCGTTTGGAAAAGTGTTTGTACTGTATAGCCCAATATGTTTTCCTTTTGAATATCCATTTCAGAAAACACACCCCTACTGCAGCACAGTGCAGCCTATAGCAATGAAGAGGAGCAGTAACAAAATCCTTAAAGACAGATCAGGCATTCCAAATGCTATTCCTGGGTCAAACTTGAATCTGAAGGGCTTCTAGATATCATAAAAAAAGTATTTTCTCCCCATCTCACATGATGTTAGAAATTTCTGCTAGCAATTATGTGGGAGTAAATTCGATCTGCTGAGTCTGTCATACTTCTATAGGTATGTATGTAGTCTTCTACTTAGTTATAGTCTTCTATTAAACATCATTAAGACCTCATTCTGATAGTCCATCCACTATTACACATTTTTTTTGCAAGGATCATGAGATACTGTGATAAACAAAGCTGCTCAGCTGAGTTACATGCTTCACCCAGGACCGATCTCTGCAAAACCTGGTAGTCCTGCACATTTTTGGAAACAGGTGGTTCTGTCATGACCAGCCCTGACCTGCTTTTGCCAACACCTTATTTGTTGCACACACATTTCAGCTTTCCTCCAACTACAGAATCGAAGAATAGTTTGGGTTGGATACTTCAAACACAGATTGCCCTCTGCTATCAGTAAGAAAAACGCTCAAAACAACAGAGACCCTGATGAGCGAACACCAATTCCACTCTGCTAAATAGAGCAGAAAGTATGTGTATCACCAGAACCCAGCAAAACCAGAAGTACTGACCTGCTTCTTGAAGGAACTTGGGATTCTTTTCCCTTAGCTGGCCAGTTTGACTTTTCATTTCAGGGGAATGGAGGAGCAAGTCAAATACAAACATGAGACTTGCAAAATAAAGAATTCTGCTGTAGAAAATACAAGTGCAATTAAAGAGTGGCAGAATTTAATAGTGACCATGACCTCTCTTTATTATTAGCATGAGATGGATGGAAGGAAAAACTGTTTCACTCACTGCAGAATGCATCTCTCTTCATCTTTTAAATAGACCCACAATAGAGCCTTCTGCTGGTCATATCGATCTCTTTCACATCACATGTAAGCTATCATTTTTTTTCAGGACATCTTTCTGCTCTTTAAATTGACAGCTTGATTGCTGAAGCCAATCTCCACCACAGCAAAATTGTTTACCTAGTGGTATGGGTGAGTGGGGCTATTTGTCCTGAAGTTCTGCTGTGTGGCTGCTGGGTAGAGATTTTAAGTTGAATGGAGCATGGTTTGATGTCGAGTATAGAAATCTGTGCATCAGAAAGGGTCTACAGAGGAACAGAAACTGTTGTGTCTTCCCACAAAAGAGCTGGGAAGAGCCCCAGCTCTTCCACTGAACTCCATGGTCCAATGAAGTGTTTTGCAAATAGCTGACCTCTGATTTTGGTTCCCAGTTGAGATTTTTCATTCCAAACGTGATATAAAAAGACAATTTACGCTTCAGTGCGAATAAAAAATTCATAACCCAAAGTATTGGTAGAATGACTGTGTAGGAGTATGTAAGATGAGTTAAGTTTGGAAGGGATGGGTAAGATCTAATTAAGTGACTTAGTTCTCTCTTCCTGCACTAAAAGTTGAAAGACTGGTTTGCATATCTGAAAAGAGTCAAAGAGAAAAATCTTTATTTATAGACTTCCCCACCATTGGGTATGTATCAGCTAGGAAGGAGAAGGCATGACAACAATTCTCACTTGAAATCTAATGGAAACATAGCTGAGCCATATTAGCTACCTCTTTGGATGGACATGTTCATAACACAAGCTCTCTGTTCTCTGACACAAAAGACGGTCTCAAAAACATTGATGGATACTTAGGTCAAAAATAACTCCTTTCCCCTTCCTTTTCCTTAACTCACTTGCTGAGTTTATTCTATGTTTTCAAATTCCTATAGATAAAAATTGAAGAACAGAAGTGCATTTCGGGTTTGTGCAAGTGGCAATTTGAAAAGTACCTTCATTCTCTAAACAGCTTGACTTTTCTTGTCAGGGAAGCATATCTGCCAAACAAGATGTTCCTCCTGCTGGAGCTCCAACAACAGGTGGCTGAAACCTGTGAAGGGCTGATATTCAGGGACATGAAGTATTTAGTAAATTTACACTCACAACAATACAGCACTACAATTGTGTCCTCTTTCTATTTCTCCTGGATAGAAAAATTAAGTAAATCACCCAAACTTGAATAGCTAATCAGTGATACAAGCAGGAATGGGACTGAACCATCCTGAGTCTCAAACCCCCTGGTTAATGACAAGACCATATAATTTGCTCTCTTGATCTGTTAGTGATGCCATGAGCTGCTCTGGTGGACATGGACATCCAGAATAAATCCAGATGTCATCAGCCACAGCCTTGGCTAGATACAGGATGAAATTTAGCCTGGGAAAAAGAGCAAACATGGTCCCTATGGCCAGGCACACTCATTGCTGCACCACCACACCAGCCATCTTCCCTCTTTTCCTGGGACAGGTTGTCAGGATCAGGAGCAGCACAAGGGCAGCTCCTTCATACATAAATGTATGAAGGAATAGCACAAACACCATCCCAAGTGTAATTCCCTGTGCTGTAAGTCAGATGCCCTGGGGGGTGATTCTAAGTAAACCCAAAGGAAAAGAGATTTGTCTGTTCTCTTTTGTCATATCCCACAGAAAGGTAGGAGAGTTTGTGTCTGCAGCTTCAGGGCAGTCTGGGAAAATAGACCTACTTGGTTTTATATCAGGATTTGAGGCTTTGATTTGATAAAGATCCATTATCACAGCCTTGAGTTGTTTTAGTGATTTTTTTTCTTGCTTGTTTTCCCCCCAAACATTAACCTGGAAAGTGGAACTCCAGTACCCCAGAAGGGTATTACTGATGTGATGCAATTTGACAACATGTAACTCCTGTCTCCTTCCTGCATTTCTGCTCTCAAGTATTCTATAAAGAACATATTTTTCTCAAAGCTGTGTTGTGCTGAGGGCCCATTATATCTGTTTTTTTCTTTGGAAAATAAGTTGGGGTTTTGTATTTTGTTTTATTTTGTTTTTCTGTTAGTTGGGTTTCCCCCCCCCAAAATTTTCTTACTTGATAATTCTCCTTGCTGTCAATATTTCCAAACTGTAAAGTTTCATGGCCCCTTACATCAAGCTACTGAGATGCTTGGATCCCCACAAGTCTATGGGACCGGATGGGATTCACCCAAGGGTGATGAGAGAGCTGGCAGAACCCAGGTTATGAACTCCTTTATTTTGAGTTTTCTCATGGGTTTGGGCCACCCAAAGAGATGACCAGAGGGAGATTCACTAATTACCATCACTGATAACTCAGCTTGTTTTCTGACTTCCTCTTTTGAGGGGGAGATTTATTTTGTTTGCTTGTTTGCCCTTCATTTCTGCCCAGGCTTTTATGATGTCTTTATTATTTTATGATTTTATCTGTATGATGTTTTATGATTTCATAGAGAAATGTGAGATGACTGATAACTCTCTTTTAATTCACAGAAGAGATACTGTCTTGGCAACAGCACATTTTTGGCCTAAAAAATAAAAGTATTTGAGGCCTGACATATAATCTATGGATTTGTCCAATCTGGTTAGTGCCACTCACAGCAGTGTTTTTAATGATATAGACATACATCCACTCAGAAAATCACTAAAGCTACCAAGTCCACTTCCAGCCAGTCATCCTGTCAACACGTGGCTGCTTCTAACTTGCAAATGATTTGAAAGATGCTCTAGGGGTGGAATGCTCTGAAGCAAATCATCAGTCCCTTAAACAACATAGTTTCCAGTGATACTGTTCACAGTCAAGTACTCTAGATTAGACTCCAATTTCCACTGATTTCATTGTACTTTCTTGTAATCAGCTAAAATTCTGGTATTGTTGAGGTTGGTGATAAACTTCTACAGCAAAAAATACTGCATATGTCTATTTTTAAGAAAACAGACTGAGAGTTGGGCTAAATTAATACATGTTCAGCTCCGTGCAGCAATGCCAGACAAATTGCCACGCTCAAGCTCACTTGTTGACAGTTGCCTGCAGTATTTCTAGCATGTGTGGCCCTCTTTAGTACAGACACATTCTGGGAACAGTTGGCCATGAGCATTCACTGGGCATCTTCTACATGGTTCTGACATTTCTTCTCTGAGGAATTGTTCTGTAAGTCTCAAAATCATTCTAATAAAAGAGAATAGACCTCCTTGCATTTTTACGTGTACAATCCCCATCAAACCATTGAGGACCAGACATGCAATGGAATGTCATGCTTAGAAATGATCAGTCTGTGTTGGATTTTCTGGACCGGAACCACCTCCAGCTAACATCAAAGTGAATCACAAGACTTTCACTGGCACTCTGATGTTATAGGCAAAAGCCAAAAAAAAGAGGAATGGTTTAGGGTGGCTGGATTTTTTCACTGGTAAATGAATTAAAAAAATGTTATTGATTTCTTCCCAAACTCATCAGTCTTCTGCCCGATCTGTCCCTGCATTCACTGCAGGAGGGAAATATGTTTTGCATTGCTGCCAGTCTCAGGCTTAAGGTGAGAAAGAATTAATAGTTAGGACTTCTCCAAGCATCCAGCTCTGTCATCACCAGCCTTACCCACCATCACAGACCACTGGCTGTTCCTTTTTCAAGCCCTGCAGCCCACTCCTGGGGATTTGATGGCCTCAGATCCCCTCCCAGCCTAGGGATGTGCTGTGAGTTGGCAGAAATTGTCTCCAGTAGTGAAGTCTGTGGTGAGAAAAATTGGCCAAGTCTGAACATATATAAACCTGATCCTCCTTTTCCAGTAGATTCTAAGGGGTCTGAATAAACATCCTGATAGGAGGACTGGAAAACCCAGAGACAGCAGTGATAGTTTCACACTGGCTAAAGTTGCCCATGTACCTAAAAGAAATAGCACAGTCTCTTTGTGACATCTATGTCACACACACATTTGGTACATCAGCACAGGCTTTAATTTGGGCATTTGAAGTCATGTGCATTAGCTTGTGATTGTGGGTCTTTTTACCTGTTTTTTTGTGTGTGTATTTTTCTTTGCAAGCGTGTATTTGCTGCAGCACATTTTTTAACAGAACTGAGAAAGGGAAAACCAAAAGCTACATGTAGTAGTATTCTTGTTTAATTTAATATCAGCTTACAAGGTGGAAATTAAAATGATTTTTCTGTCACTGTTATCTCTCTTCACTTGGCAAAGATCGATTTCCTTCTTCTCTACTGCTTACTAATAAGACATCTGAAAACTAAGATGGTTTTTATGTTTACTGACTTGTTTAAGTCAGCTTTCTCAACTATGGATAGCTTTGGCAATAAATTTGCTTTTTAACTTGTGTTGGCTCAGACTCCACCAGTGACAGAACATCAAACAGAGAAAGGCTATATATTTTTAATCACTCAGGGATGCCCTTGTGCATAAGTACATGCAAATGAAACAAGTGGAATTCAAAACCTGTTCAGAACAGATTGCCCAGGTTACACAATCAGTCACATTTGGGGCTCAGAAGTGATGGTGCACTATTTTGCTTCTCATGCTGGCAAGTGCAAAGGTCTCAGCCATCCCTTGGTACCACTTTTTTGAGAGCTGGCAAGCTAAGGAAGGTGGATGGCAACATAAGAATTCTCGAGTGCTGAACAATTAGCCTACATGGAATCACACCATTCTTCAAAGGAAATGCTAATGTCCAGAAAAAAAAGATTAGAAAAAATATGACATTTTAAACATCTCAAAGAATCTGATGTAAGCACTTAACTTCCTCCCTCCAGAATCCAAGCCTCCTTGGAAATGAGGAGGATAAACTAATGAGGATAAACAACTCCAAGTTGTTGCTTGGAGTCCAAGCTGCATTCTGTGAACTTGTTACTTGTACCCTGGTAACATTACATTTCTAGCCAAAATGTAATTATTTCTAAAGACAAAAACAAAACCAAAAACCCCTCAAAAAACCTCACAAATCCAAAACTGAATAAATTAAGTTCCCCAACATTCAGTGAAAATACTACATTATAAGACAGTCACACCAAAAGGAAAAGAAATTAAATATAGCTATGTGCATATTGCAGATGAGGAACCAAAACACTAGAGACAGAGGCAGAAAGGTGGGTATCCCTAGCAAGCTGATGCTTCTTTCTGCATGGAAAAGCTGAGGTTTTTCAAAAAGTCAAATTTTATGTCCTGCAACACATTCTCTTGGGATATTATCTCATACTCTTTTAAACATTTAACTGTGTCAGAAGTCTCCTTATTTAACATCCTAGCATTTCTTTTTCGTATTTTCTCTCCATTGCCTTTTCTCACATGCTTGGCATTAATAAGATTATTGTCCCTGAGGTGTTTATACCTGGAATATCTATATAATATTATCTTACCTTCTTCCTCTAAAACTTGATTATCCTTCATTAATCCATTGAAGTTTTAATCTACCCTTTTCCTTCTTGATAAAGATGCTCTTGTCTTTCTCAGGAAGATGATGACTCAAGGTTTCTTTCAGCCCTATCTTGCATGGTTCCATGACATTCTTCAGTGCTTCTGTATTTTTTTATATGGTTGCATCCAGAATTCCAATCAAGTGAAGCCTTTCTGTGAAGATGCTGCTGGCTCTGTCCCTACTCAAGATCCAAGGTGACAGCTACTTGTATTGCACCAAAAACAGCTGATGCTGTATAAGTGGCCCCCATCCCACCGAGTCTGTGCTTGCTAGCCACCTGCATGGGTGACCTGAGGCAATAGTGTCCTCATCTCTGGTTGCCTTCCAGCACAGAGCTGTTCTTGAGGCACTTCCATCCTTGCCAGGGAGCTCCATCCTGCCCTGCTGTGCAGGGATGCCAGGTATGCATCTGTACATGCTTTAAGTGGTGAATACAAGGCTGACATGTGTGTGACGTGATGCTGTTTGGGCACTTCTGGCACCACAGAACTCTGGGTTGAGCTGAAATCTGCATTGGATCTGCTGTCATGTGGTCAGTATGCAATTAATTTCCATCTTCCTGTCCTATTTTCATGTTACCTGTTCCGTGGTGTCTTTGGTGCATGTACCAAAGGCCATAGAACTACAGAGGCGTTTTGGGCAGGTTGCGACCCGGGATGACCTGCCAGAACAAAACAAAACAAAAAACACCCTTTAATTTTATGAGGGAATGGGGTGGCCTTTTTGCTTAGGAAACAGTGAGAAGCCTCGTCTGTCCTCCCCAGCGCCCGGCCTCTCTCCAGTGGGCAGCGAGGATGGCGGAGATGCCAAAGCGGGGACTGAGGAGGGTGGACGGGGAAAGGAAACCCCGATGCTTCGCACCACCACTTAGTTACAACCACAACACGCACCCGGGCGACGGGGCTCCCCCGCGGCACGGCGGAGGAGGCGACAGAGGAGGAGGAGAAGAAGGAGGAGAGAGGGAGGTGGGGGCGAGCAACGGCGAAGGGAGGGAAAACCTCGGCTGGGCGGGACACGCCGGCCGGCGCGGTCCCGGGCTGCCAGCGCTGCCGGCGGCTCCCCTCGCCCCCGCACGCTCCCCCCGGGGCCGGGGGGGCGGCGGCGTCCTCGGCATCCCACTCGCAACTTTCCTTCCCCCGTGGATGGCTTTCGTCGGAGACCTGCAGGGCAGCCGGGCGCTTGACACCTGTCCCCCATGGGCCGCCCCCGCCCCTAAGTTTGCCGGCGCCCGTCCCCTTCCCGCCGCCGCTGCCGCCGCCGCCGCCGCAGGGCGGGCTTGAAGCCGCGGCGGGGGCCGCGGAGCCCATGGCCGGGAGCCCCGCGGTGCCGAGGTGTCCGTGCGCACCGCCCCGTCCCGCCGCCGCACCCGCCGGAGCGCCGCAGCGGGGGCTCTGAGGGAGGCCCATCGCTCCCGGCCCACCGCCACCGGCTCGGCGCCAGCCGCCCGTGCCCGCCGGGTCGCTGGCGGCGGCGGCGGGGGCGGCGGCGGGGCCGCGGGATCCGTCCGCGCTCGCTGCCCCCGTGTAGTTGCCGTGTCCGTCTGTCCTCGGCGGCGGCCCCGCGGGTGACATGCAGTCCCTCATCTCTCCGGTGACCAAGGCTATCCTGGTGGCTCTGTTCATCTTCGCCATCCTGCTGATCCTCTACGTGATTCTGTGGTACATCTGCCGCGATGTGGATTGCGACCATGGGATCTGAGCGGCGCCGCGGGGCCAGGGCTTAGGAGCCGGGATTCACCCCGCGGGTCTGGGAGCGGCAGCGGCAGCGGGAGCCCCACCGGGCGGGCGGCAGCCGCCGCCACCGCGGCCGGAGCAAGGGAAGAAAAGAGGGGAAAAAAGAAAAGAAAAAAAAAGAAAAAAAAAAAAAAGGAGGGAGAGAGAGAGGGAAGAGCCGAGGCGAAAGAGCCCAAAGGACAACTGCAATCAAGAAACCAACCTGAGCTTGACCTTCAGAGACCAGGGTGACCCGGTGAGTCTCCGCTGTCCGCGGCGCGGGGGATGCGCGGGTGCGGCGGTGCGGCTTCCCTACCGTCCTGCTCCGCTGCCCTAGCATGCACACACACACACACATAACACACACACACGGATGTGACAGTCGCACCCCAAGCCTCGCACACACACACGCACCCCGGTAGATGTGCGTGCTCAAGTGCCTGCTGCGTTCCTGCGTGCGTGTCCCCAGGGAACAATCAGGACCCGGTCCTGCTGACCGGGGTAAATTGTACCTGTCCCTGTCCCCGCGTCCCTGTCCCCGCTTTAAATGCACCGAAGTGACAAGGCGCAAAAGGGAGCGCGCCCCGCGGGAGCCGCCGAGGCCGGGCGCGGGTGAGGAGCCGGGCGCGGGTGCGGGAGGGGCGGCGGGCGACCGCCGCGCTGCCTTTGCGGCCCCACATTGGTATGCAGGAGGTGGCTGCGCCGGCAGGCAGACCGAAGAGGTGAGCCCAAGGGATGGGGGGAAGCCAGCGCTTTAATCTGTCCGGGAGCAAAACGTGGAAGTAACGGGAAATAACGGGAAGATGTCGGGGAACCAGTGGGCAGCAGCGGGCAGACTTTGGGCAGGCGATGAGAAGCGGGATGAGTTTCTCCTTCCTCAGGGAGGGTTGTTGGATGGAGGTGGGGGACATGATAAAAGAATGTGCATAGGAAGTTCTGGTTGGCAGTGGTCCTTCTCTGGTCTTAGCAACACTGCGTGTCATACAAGCTGCTCTTCTCAAAAGGGTTAATGCTAGGGCTTAAACATATGCCCAATCCAGGAAATGTCAGAAAATAATGATTAAAAAGTACACAATTGATGGAGATGTACATGCTGAGTGGTCTGGGACACTACCGGGGACCTATCCTGCCCCCCCCCCCCGTTTTCCCACCTGAAAGAATCTGTCGTTGGCTATTTCTGTGCTTATTGCTTGGTTGTGTTGAATCCTGCATGCTAAAGCAGAGAGACAGCAACACATTGAGAGTTTAAAGCAAAAAAGACAGACTGATAGAAGAATGGTTTTGAACACTAAGTCTGAAAATGTTTCTGTCCTTGACAGACAAGCTGTCAGGAATCAGAGCAATCTCTGTGTGCCTTGTCCCTGCTGGGGATTTATTCGGACACCACGGCGTGCGGGTGCGTGCATGCAGTGGGGAATAAGAGAAAAATCAAATTTGGATTTAAAGAGGAGGAACAGGGACCTAGCCGAGTGTAAAGTGTAACTGCGTGACTCAGGATGATTTGACATTGAGTGTTGGTGACTGAAAGCTCACCTTTGCAACAGGGGTCTGTGGTTGGAAGAAAACTGTTTGGAAGTCAAATTCTCTTGCCATTTTGGGTTGTGCTTCTGTTCACACTGTGTTTTGAAGGGCTTTTGACCTGACTAGTTGATCAAATATGACATTACTGTTAACATACCCTACTAATATGATTATAGCAGCAGTGACATCAATGTTTCCTTACCCTGCAACTACAGTAGCAATGCATTTGTTTACTTCCCCTGTATACACTCTGAAATGTCTGTTACTCAACAGCTCTGACCAGCATGGGAAAAAGGAAGGAGGAGAGGCAAGCTCTTAAAGACACGTAAAAATGGCCATAGCTCTGCTTTCCTCATGTGTTTAATTACAGAGAAATACAGTAACTTCTAAGTCCTCTTCTTTAATTTTTGTTTTCAGTTTCACCAAAAAAAGTAAACTTTTTTTTGCCGAAGTGGCAAAAAACCCTCTTCACACTTTGACATGTAAGGTTTTGTCACAGGTTTCCTTTCGAATTAACAAGAGTGCATACCTCATGCTTCTCTCTCAGCTGTCAGCAGCTAGCAGGCAATAAGTTTATAGAGGATTTGCAGCTTAGTGTTAATTATTATTTCATGGTAAACCAGTATTTCAAACAGTTTCTTATAGAAGTAGAAGGAACATGGCAAATTAAAATGCTTTTCACCAGACTTCAGATACTGACAGATACGTGTGTGTGATAAAATGCCTGAAGTGTTGATATGACTAAACATGTTTTATAGTACCCATCATAACCAATGCCTAGCAGCAAAAATTTGCAGAAACTGTGAAATACTCTATTCATTTACTGTGTGACCATTAGTGTTCCTAGCTGGCTCATTATTTTTTTAAGCATACAGTTTCTAGGAGACAAGACAAAAAATTTATTTTGTTCCTAACAGCTTTTATTCTCAATAAGGTAAATATGGATGCGTTTATATATAAATATGTATATATACATTTGTATAAACATTTATGGGTATTTTCCAGCCCAGCACAACTGAAAAATAAGCAGACCAAAGATTAGCAATATTGTATCTGATTTATAATTGAAGTCACATATTTGTTGGCTCTGGATCAATACTATGTGAGTTCATTATTGTGTATTAACAAATGCAAAACCCTAAAAATATGAAACCCACCTTTCCTATTACTGCAACACTTGATGTAAAATGATGAAATCCTGGCCTTGCTGAGGTCAGTGTGCAATTTTGCAGTTGGTGAAAAATATTGAGAGATTTACCTGTGAATTTGAAACAGCTGGCTGTTACTGAAGTTGAGAACTATTAAAACAGTAAGCAAGGGCAAATTGGTTAGAGTGGAGCATGTACAAATCTTATTTTTTTATTTATTTACTTGTTTGCTCAGAAGTTTGGTAGAAATTTTATTTTTATTTAGTATTATTAGGTGCTTTTGCCCCAACTCAACAATTTTCATCAGCTTGCTCTGTCTTAACGTATGGTAGTGTTTCAAAGGTGATACTGAAATATCTGGAGCTAAAGTACAGAGTACAATAGCTTTGAGTATATAAACATCACCTGTAAGTATTTTTTTTTCCATAAGATGGTTTGTAACATCATGAGTACCTTTGTTCAAGGCAAAACCAACTTGTTATCACGTTCCTACTCGAGCCAAGAGAAATCTTTACCATAGTGCAAAAACTGGTAATATTGTAGTCTGAAAGGGTATTATTAGTCCAAAAGTAATTTAATAGACTATTCAAGCATTGTGTAAAAGGATATTTCAAAGCTTTGCCTTTTTGTGTGAAAAGCACTGTGAAGATATTACCACTGCTTCATCAGCAGAGGTGTAATGAATTTCATGGATTAATTCCTACTTCAAGGCAGCATGCTATAGGGTGGTCCCAGGAACCCATCAGGTCTGACTTAAACATCAAGTATGTTTTGGGATCAATCACCTGGGGCTCTGCAGGGATGAAAGGTTAGCCAAGGTCCTAGGATGGCTAATGCTGCATCCTTGAGTTGTCCTCGTGTCGTACGAGTTCTCAGCTGTACTTCTCCCCCTCCAGGTGAGTGTAAAGTAACCTTCAGACTGCTGTCAGGTAGGACACATAGCTCTGCCCTACACTGCTCCAGCCCTGCTTAGGGGAGAGCTCATTGTAGGAGCAATTTTCTACTGCCTGTTTTATGTAAGAGGTCAGACACAACTGTTTTGAAGTCGTTCCTCGTGTCCCTTAAAATCCATGACCCTTGGATTATTGGTAAAGTGGCAAGCACTTGGTATAATTTGTGTATTTATAAACAGCTTGGAGGTGGGATTGTGGGTATTAGTTGTATAATTTATGCCACTGTCAGGGCATTGTCCTTTAAATGACAATTTTTGGGGCAGCATTAGGGAACACAGGGTCACTGTACTAAACTTGCAGCATGAGCAGGCCATAGCTTTTCTTCCCTTGCTAGAACAATGATCTTAGTAATGTTAATACAAGCTCTGGTGGTGGTGTAATGGAGTTATGAAGAACAGGAGTGTTTGCTCTTCACCTGAAGAGCAGGCTCTACACACACATCAGGCACATAGGTACCATTAGGTGCTTGCCTGACACGCTCCCTCCCTCCTCACGGCTGGCACAGGACATTAAAATGTAAGAAGTTCCACTGCTGTTTATCAATGCATTGCTTTCTCCCCCAGTTTTTTCTTAGATGTACATTTTCTCCTTTTCCTCTTGGGCAATAATCCTTTGAACTGTGGCTATTTAGTTCACAACACGGTTTGTAGACAAACTGCATGAATTGATTTTCCTGAAGTGGGTTGATGAAATAATGAATGTATTGGAAAGCAACACACACTTGCTCATTTGTTTTTCTACATTAAGCTAGTTTTATACCAAGTGAATATTCTATAAAATAAAATAGGGGGTTTGCTTGTTTGGACTTTTTTTTTTATTTTTTTAATTTTTTTTTTACTTCAGCATGCTTCTTTTAATATGCTTAGCTAATATGGTTCCTACAGTTGCACAGCAGCATCTGCTCTTGTTAGAGGTGCTTTGATAGCTTTGAAAATTTTACCCAAATGAGAAAATTCAAGCTTCATCTTAGAGGGGCTCACAACACATTCATTACATCTTGAATGTTTTGATGCACTACTGTGGAATATGAAAGATTCCTACTGGTGTTTTCATAAGTCACCATTAAATTAAACCATATGTAAAGGATACCAAAAAGGTGACATTCAGAGTTTCTTTGTGGAACATATTATGAATGTGGTTATGGCTGAGAAAAAGATGTGGGAAAAAATTGATTGTGAATGATTAAAGAGGAGAAAGGAACAGGAAAAAAGGGGAAAAATGTTACATCAAGATGGAAGAAGAGGGTCTTCAGAGTATTTGAATAATAAAAAGTGCAGCTAATGTGAAGTAAAACACTAAGCTAAGCTCACAAGACAAAAATTGCCATATTCTTTTGCTAAATGTATAAATACATCCTTGTATGCATATATATGTGTGTGTATGTGCACATACATATGTACAATCTATGTGATTTATTTAGAAATCTGCATCTTTAGAATGAGCTGAGAATCTTTATGAAATGGATGATTTCATTCCTTTGTCCTTGTGACCTGGCTCTATTACTGTCCAATATGCATTCATTTTCAAACCAGATAGTGTTGCAGATGCTTTCTTGAGAATTTTGTGATCAAATATGAGTGGCACTGTAAGCTGACATTATAAATGTATTATTCTGATAAAGAAAATGCTAACAATATTCATGTTGAAAACAAATAATGCAGGTTTTATGAGCTAGAAGAAATAACGTTAATAACAGATTTTTTTTTTTGTTTTTCCACTGGCCTCGAAGAGACAAAGCCTTCACATTCTAGTGAAAAACCTATAAGGTAATTAACTTACTATGACAAATAAATACACATGAGAATGGCATCTAAAAGAGAACATAGGAGAACTGTAATATTTTTACTAAAACCAGAAATAACCAAGACCTTGTTACACAAGTCCTTCACGTAAAACTCGTGTAATAATCTATTCTACTTATGTCTTAAGTGCAGATGAGGAAAAAATCCACTAAAGTTACAAGTGTTAAAACTTATGCAACCTACTACATGATTATTATGCTTTTTGGGTATTATAGAGTTTTATAAAGCCTGCCTGAGAGAATGTTTGGATTTGCATGGAACAAGGGAATGCATGTACCAAGAGCTGGGAAAAAAAACCCCAGAACCTTTTATATGAGTAGCCTCTTCCATATCTATTGCACATTGGCCTAAACCTGGAGACATGAAGAAAATTTTATTTTTTGTTCAGAATCCATTTCGGGAGCGAGTTGCACATGCTGCAGACTCTATTAAATGAATGCCCAACAAACTGATCATAATACCTACAGTTATAATTAAGCAGGGTCTTAATTGTGATCTTCATTCAAAATATAAATTACATAGTTAGCTAACTTGCAGGATATGTTTCCTGTATAGCTTTTTCAATTCTCGTACTTCTGAATATACCATCATTACCACCCTTGTGAGATATATGTATAACTGGGCTTAAAACTAAGTCAGTCTCCGTTCTAATGACTTGGGTTTATTTTCTATTATAATACTATTCTGATATGCTTAATAGGGACTGTAACTAAGTCAGAGTTTAATGAAGTCTTGGTTTTGGTTAAGACAGAGAGCACACAGAAAGATACTAGTATATGTTTCTAGCACCTTACATAGGATAATTGAACTGTAAAGTGAGTTAATAGGTAAGGAATATGCATTTATTCATTGATACAATGAAGCAGACAGATGGCACATAACTGCACCTATCAACCTCTGCCCTCAGGCATCTGCAACTTCAGTATTCACCTCCCTTTGAGGATTCTGGCACAACAGACTGGAGGATTTGTGGGAGTCTGAACGCTGCCAATTGGTGAAATGAGATAAGGAAAAAGCCCTGTTAACCCATCTTTAGAAGGACAGAGTATTTTTTGACTATACAAGGACATATCAGAACGTTCCCTGAGAATTCCTGTTAACCTCTCCTAGACAACAAATACATGACCTCAGGAAGAAAGTGGCAATAATGATAATAACAATGATATCAAGATCTGTACAGAAATTTTCCTCCAAGGTTGCTATACCATGTGCCATCCACATTTTACACACAGAGAAAGAAAGCTACAGGGGGATCCAATTAGTGACTTTTCAATGCCACCTAGCAGTTCAGCAACAACTATAGGATAATCTCCAGCACTTCCTTTTTCTCTGTCTCTCAACCTGGAGAAGGTAACAGAGAGCGCTCTTCTCTTGTTTCCAGGTGATGCCATATTTGCTACACCAGCCAATAGACCCAAAGGGCAGAGCTGTCTTTCAAGGAGACCTTGGCAGTCTGGAAGACTGGGCCCAGAGGAAACTCATAAAACTCAGCAAAGTGAAATGTCAGGTCCTGCACCATGGTGTGAAGAGCCTCTGCAACACCCCCAGCTGGGGATGGATGGGCTGGGGAGCAGCTCTGTGGCAGAAGCCCTGGGCAGTGAGGTGAATGTGAGCCCTGGAGGCAGAGGTGGCCAACAGCCTCAGGGGGGGGTATGAATAAAAACATAGCCCAGAGATTAAAGGAAGGGATTATCCCTCTCTATACAGCACTTATTAGACCACTTCTAGATACTGTGTTCTGGATTGGTCCTCCCAGCATGGGACAGAGATGGACAAAGTGAAAAGGGGCTTGGTAGTCGGGGGCAGGAGCATCTGCCCTGTGAGAAGCGGGTGGGGAGCTGGGCTGGGTCAGCCTGGAAAAGAGATGACTTTGGGGCATGTAGTAGTACTACTACTGCCCAGAGAAGTTGTGTAGTCTCCATCCTTGGATGTTTCCAAGACCCCCTGAGCAACAAGGTCTGGCCTCAAAGCTGACCATGCATTGAGCAGTTGAGTGAACAACAGACCTTCTGAGGTCTCTTCCAACTTGAATTTTCCTGGGATTGATGATCCATGTACTCATGAGCCATGGCTCTCAAAAGGCATGTATTCTTGAGAGTCTTCTCCTGGAATGAGCAGTGGCTTACTTGTGGTACACTCTCTCAACTCTGGATAAGCACTAGCCAAGTAAACCAAAAGATTGAGGCACAGAACTGTGACTAGGTTAGAATGAGGATCTGTTCTCAGTAGCCCTGACCATCCTTAGATTTTACACATACAGCTCCACAACACTGCTGGGTATTGTGTGGTCTGGAGCTGAAATGCTCCAGAGCAGAATGACCACTGTGCTGATGTATGTGTGGAGAATGATGTTATCACAGATAATAGTAGCCTGAAGGTTGAAGACAAAAATTGCAATGTACTTATAGCCTGTTTAATTCTTACACCTCTGTGGGAACTCTAGCACATTTCTAGGAACTGGAATTAATTTGGTTACATTACTCTGACTATAAGATAATCGTGCTGGGTGTGCTATTGTGCAATATAATATTTTTCAGTCTTGTCCAATGTCTATTTTAGTTTGTGTTCATGTTCACCTGTACAAACCTGTTATATTAACTGCAATGTCTGTGCAGGTAGCTGCTATAGTAGGATCTATAAGGTACTGCCTGGCTTGACCCTGAACTGCTTTGCACACTTCAGCATCAAACCTATCATCTCACGCCTGGGCAACTCACAGTTTGCATTTAGGTGGAGAATGGAATAGTAGCTGGAGAAAAAGTCATTTAATACAAAAGCCCTTTGAACTTTTTTCCTAGGTAGAAAAAGCCTTTTCCTCAGTGCTTGAAATTGCGCTGCAACACTTTCCTGCAGTAATGGATGGTGGGCAGATGCTGGTGGGGGCAGGAGGGTTCCACAGGGTGAAGGGTTCAAACTTTGACTCTCAGTGTTAGTACACAGACTTGCTGTCACCCCACTTATTAAACACATGGAAAGCCACATCTGTGTACCTCAGTCAATTTTTTTTTTGTTTCCTTTTTTTTTTTACATCTTTCACTAAGATGTGTAAAATCATGATGAAAAATACTTTGAGACTAGGAAAAGAGAGCTTTTTAATTAAAGGTGAAAGAGAAGAGAAACCAGCCTTCCCGAGGAGTTTATGAAAGTTCCCCATGTTCTAAACTTAAATTATATATGAAGCAGCAACATTCTGTTTTGTGGATGAAACTGACATGATGATTCCCTTTTTAAAATTTTACAGAGTACTCAGGTGAATGAACTGGATATAGATAATATTATCTTGTGTATTTATTCCAGAACCTCTATGAACCTATTGCCTTTATGTTTTAAAAATTTGATTGTTTCTTTCCCAGAAACAAGACATTGACAGTAAATTAATTTACCTTTAGTCCGTATGCTGGGAGGTGATGTCAGTCCCAAGGATAAATGTGTGACAGCATTATGAAATAGTATGACTGTTTTGATCAGCCAAGGCTTTCTTCTCTTCTGGCTTTACAAATAAGGTCAGGTGGAAGGCAGAGCACAACAGAGGATGCTGGAAGAGGCTTGGAATATACTGCAGCCTCTATTGTGAGTCATTCTCTTTTAATCACGTAGGCAATATCCTATGGACATGTGGGAGGATACATAAAGGAAGGCAAAATTTTGCTTGCTGTGGAGGAGCTGTTCATTTGTTACAAACATTCAGCTGACTTCAGTGGAGTGGTGCCAATTTCTGTTAGCAAAGGTTTAGGTTCTGAGGATACATACGTGCATTAGTAAATGGTTGGAGTCCTTCTCCAGGCTGCAGACAGCAGCAGCCAAGTAAGTGATGTAGCTAGGATGACATCCAGCCACCTTTGTCACTCTTCAGTAGCCAATTATCCAGGTTTTTTTTAAACTGATTTGGCAATGATTGATGTGACACACAGCCCTTAAACCTAATCATGTGTATTAATAATGTGTAATGTGTGTGCTGTATAAAATGTTGCTAAATCAAAAGGCAAACTGCTACCCATGAGAAAAATAAATATGCATGATATGTCATTGAAATATACAGGTATGTAACATGTGCCTTTGGTTCAGCAGATTTCATGCAAAAAACAGATTTCATGTAAAAAAACCCCATGCAAAATACGAAGAATCTCTGTACATACCAAAATAGAATTGCTCCTTGGTAAGCTTGTGGTATAGCTACTGCTATATTCGTAAAAGTCAGTTAGGCAAACTAAAATTATTTAACACAGTTTGGTCCTCTAGATGATTGGAGAAATTGTTTGGTTCTTTTGACAACTGTAAAAATAAATAAAACCCTCTAGATGTTTAGAGGAGGCTAACAGAAAGGCAGCACCCAGGGTGGCACTTACTTGTCATAGAATCATAGAATCATAGAATCCTTGGGGTTGGAAGGGACCTCGAAAGATCATCTAGTCCAACCCCCCCTGCCAGAGCAGGGCCACCTAGAGCACTTTGCATAGGAACGTGTCCAGGCGGGTTTTGAATGTCTCCAGTGAAGGAGACTCCACGACCCCCCTGGGCAGCCTGTTCCAGGGCTCTGTCACCCTTACAGTAAAAAAATTTTTTCGAATATTCAACTTGAACCTCCTATGCTCCAATTTACACCCATTACCCCTTGTCCTATCACTGGTCACTACTGAGAAGAGCCTAACTCCATCTCCCTGACACTCACCCCTTACATATTTGAAAACATTGATGAGGTCACCCCTCAGTCTCCTTTTCTCCAAACTAAAGAGACCCAGCTCCCTCAGCCTTTCCTCATAAGGGAGATGTTCCACTCCCTTAATCATCTTAGTGGCTCTGCGCTGGACTCTTTCAAGCACTTCCCTGTCCTTCTTGAACTGAGGGGCCCAGAACTGGACACAATACTCCAGGTGCGGCCTCACCAATGCAGAATAGAGGGGGAGGAGAACCTCTCTTGACCTACTAACCACACCCTTTCTAATGCACCCCAGGATGCCATTGGCCTTCTTGGCCACAAGGGCACATTGCTGGCTCATGGTCATCCTCTTGTCTACCAGGACCCCCAGGTCTCTTTCACCTACACTGCTCTCCAGCAGGTCAGCCCCCAACCTATACTGGGACACCATGTTGTTCTTCCCCAAATGCAAAACTCTACACTTCCCCTTGTTGAATTTCATCATGTTTCTCTCTGCCCAACTCTCCAGCCTGTCTAAGTCTCTCTGAATGGCAGCACAGCCTTCTGGTGTGTCAGCCACTCCTCCCAGCTTAGTGTCATCAGCAAACTTGCTGAGGATACATTCTATACCCTCATGTTGTCATAGCTCTGTGTCACGGTTTAACAGCCCAAACCAGGACACTCTGCTTTGTGAACTGGGAGAAGTTTTGCAGGAGGCTTCACTGATGGTTGGAATAAGAAATTAGTGTAGAGTATATCATGGATGGATGGCATGCCAAGCCTCTGGGAACTTGCAAGCCTCATGTAAGACTGGGAATGCCAGACCTTGTAATGCATTTGTCACACAGATACATTTTGAAGACAGAAGAGTCTACTCCTGACAGGAAATATACAGTGCCTGGAAAGGAGAAATATAAAGGCTGACTATGACTTCTCAGTACTGCTTTATTGTGGCAGTCACCCTTTGTTGCGGGCTTGGAAACAATCAGAAATGCACAATACTGAATTTATAGTGATGTGCCTCAACAATCCATAGTTGTGACCCAGTGTGGGCATCTATCAATGTCTTTTATTAACATTTTATTAAATAGCATTTTCAGCTGTTTAGTAAGATGTATTTCCTAATTTGCCATTTTTTAAGATAGCTGGTTTTAACTGAAGCCTGTGAGTAAACCTGTCTCTTGCATTCCTGCAGTGGTACTGTAGCTGCATTTCTTTTTGAGCTACAGATCCTTCAACAGCAAATTTAGTTTATTTTTCTCTTACTATTTCAGTTATAAAATGTTGTAAAAGTGTATATGTATGTTGCTAACTATGTATGTTTGGCCACTATATACATATAGTGTGCATGTTGTTCTCATAATTAGCTGGATGTTGTGTACCCCTTTATTTCAGTTCTGACACGTTATTTTCATGCTTATTTATCTTCATGTACAATGTAACATCCACCTACCAGCCTCATCCTACTCCCACTAGAGCTGTTCTGCTGGAAACCTGTGCTGGGTTTACTTTTCAACGTGTAGGCAGTGGGTTTTGGGCCCTTATAGGGATCAAGCTGAAAAATCCTAAATTATCATCACCTCTGAGCATAATCAGGGGAGGATGAACTCTTTTAGTGCAGAAAGTGACTACATTGTTGAGTCTCTTGCTGTAATAGTAGCAGATGGCACTTGTTGCCCAGAATATACTGTCCTTTTAATCATGGTACTTACTGGGGAAATCTTGTTGTTTGGCTTTTTCCATGTGTAAAAATTATATTTATTTTAATTTAAAAGAACAAGCAAATCTTACTCTTTGCTTGCATTTTGCTGTTTTTTTTTACCAATTGTAATGGTTCCATTTTAAAAAATATTCTCTGTGATATTATATGTTTCAGTATATTATCATTTACACCACAAAGACTTGTTATCATGAGTTTAAAGAGATGTTTGTGCACATCTGTACATATACATGCATTTATTACCAATGAGCATGTGATGATGCTTGGAGTAAAAATGGCCACTTCTCGTTTGTGCATTTCCACCAAACAGAATCTTATTTCCTTGGTTTGCTTAGTTTTGGGTCTCTTTTTAACATGGGCTTTATGTTTAGGACATGGACGGGGTCAGTGGTCCAGAAGCGATGTCACTTGGTTTGCAAAAGCAGCTCCTGGAGTTCCTGATAATCTGAGGTTTCTATGGCTTTCCATTACATTTATGTCAGCTCTTGGAGAGAACAGGAGTGAACATGGAAATAGACTGTCAAAAATTAAAAGGTGCTTTTAAGTTAACTTTCTGGATGGATTTTATCTCTGGTCCATCCAGTGGCCCATCCATGCGTCTTCCTACTGAACACTTCTGGGTATGGGATTCTCTGAAGAGCACCCTCAGCTCTGGTGCATGGTGGTAGAATGCTCTTCTATTGATGCTGAAGCATGGTGGGGACATTGTGGTCTTATAAGTAATAATGTTCAGATTTGGAAAGTCTCTTGATTTTCACTTGACCTGGACATGCTCAGCTCTGACTGCTTTTGGATAGTGATATGTCTATATGTGTGTGTATATATATATATATATTTATATGCATTTTACAACATAATGATAAAATCCTTATACACAATTTTATTTAAAAAAATCAGTCTAATCGAAATGCATATCTCTATAGAAACAAATCAGGAAATGAGGAACTAATTAAGGAAAGGAGAAAGGAAGAGTTAATTAATTTTAGATTTCTTATTAGGTATGGCACTGAAATATTACATTGCTTTATTATTTAGTTAAGGTCAAAATGAGTAAATAAAAGTAAATAATAAACAATGTTTTGTCCATTAAGACAGCTGCTATTCTTTGTCTCAGAGACCTAACCAAAACATGAAAGTATTTCTATAAGCATCTCATGAAAAATAGTAGCTTCCATGGGCTTAGCACTACTGCGAGGTTTTTATATTTATATTTGAGGATGGTTTGTGCCTTTTTGCACAGAGCAAGACCCCCTGGAAAAGGACTACTCAATTTATAGAGAAAATTATTGATTTTTCCATAAGCTTAAGTGCACTGGTGTGTACAGGGTGGTCTTACACTTCTAAAGCATTTTTCAAATGTAAAAAGCAGTGGGCTATGAACAGCCTGAGTTTGTGTTTGCTCAGGACCCAGCACCCTGGAGGCAGAATAGTGGGGTAATAGGAATAATATAATTTTAAAAATAGAACAGAGACTATAATACCAGAAATACCTGGCCTCTGTATTGGTGAAATAAAAAAATATGTAGCCCTGTGATGTCCAGACACCTTGCAAAAAAGGTGGGTGCTACTCCGTCTGCTTTAAAGGAGAGGAAAGCAAAGCTGAGGAGGCTGGGGGTGGGGGATGGGAGAGGGGCTTTCCTGAATTCACCATCAGGAACATCAAAGAACTGGGTGTATAAAGTGACTCTGTGCATCTCAGTCCAGTGAGCTACCCATGAAACTGGAATAAGATAATGATGTTGGTGATTACTGTGTTTTGATCTGAAAATATAGTGGTAATGGCTTACATATCACTACACTATCATTTTATGTAATTTTCTAAACATTTATAAATAATTCACATTTCAGGTTAGATATGGCACATCAAAGGTATTCTGTCACATCCTCTTCTCTTTTTACATCAAAAGAGCAATGGAGACAGTAGTGACATGTTATATCCATTAAATATAATGCTGCATTTTGAAGTGAATAACAATTGAGAACCAGACTTTGGCTTATGGGTAAGTAGGAGCTTTGCTAATAAACTCGGTTAGAGCATTGCCATCCCGAGGACAGCCAGAGGAGTATATTGACACTGGAAAACTTTGCCATTTTAAAGAAGACTAAAGACTTGTCAACAAGAAGTAAGAATGCTGTTGGGTAGAGAGGCCAGGGTTCTTCACTGCAGCCATTCCTTTTAAATAGCATGTCATTATTTTTAATGACATATTATCCATGTCAACTTAAGCAGGAGTGGGAACTTTCTGTAAAAGGAAGCAGCCTCCCGGACTCAAAATGAAAACCAAAGCAAACCCAAACTTGAGATTTGAATTTACCAAGATGTAAAACTAGAGATGTTTGAAGATATCTTTGACCTTCAAGCTCTTTTCTTAAATATGGGAACAACAGATGGTGTTGCTGAATGTTTAAAGTTGCATGAACAAACACATTTAAGAAATGGACGTGGTGCAGACAAAGCCTAGAAACACTCGGGAAGGATTCAGAAGGCAGAACTGCTCCATAAGGTAAGAAAGTACCCAACACAAGCAATGACTGGCCACAGCATGTTGGCAAAACCCAAGAGTTTGTTGCTAATGACACAAGAAAGAAGCAAAAGTCCTTCAGTGTGAGGTCACCTAAATTCCAGTTGACCTTTTTAAACTTGGAGGGTTGTGTTATAGACAGGAATGGCAACTCCGGATCGGACTGCATGTGAAGGAGGTGACATAAATGAAACCAACATGGAGAATCCTATTACTGAGTGAAAGTGCAATACATTTTGTGACAGGAGATGCCGAAGGTAACAGAAGCAATTTCGAGAGCTTACAGTTGATCCATTACAAAGACATTGCTAGGAGAGAAATGCCATTTTCAGTGAAAGCTTAAGAGATGTTCAGTTTAAACTGTCTAGCTATTATTAATACAAATTATTGCTTTTTAAAGTATTGCAATAATTTTTGCAGCAAAGAAATGTAGATAGAAGATCTGCAAGGATCATTAGTTTAGTCTATTGAAATGTGCAGTGCTCCACTGCCCTCTTTTGCCTTGTGCCTGGAAGAGCAGCACTCACAGTAATTGCCATCACAGCTCTAGGCACCTTTCTCTTCCAAGACATGTACCTTTTGAAATGGCTTGCAGACCAGTGACAGACCATGAGTGATACTTTGGGAACCTTCTCTTTCTTCCTACAAGAGGAAAAGTACTGCAAATATGACCTCTTCTTTCACATGCCTATGGACCAAATACTCATCCTTGACTCCTACAGGTTTTCCACTGAATTCTTAAATGATAATTAGAATTCGGTCCCAGGTGAATTTGCTCAGAAGGTATTGCTATTCAAAACATCTAATAGAGATCTCGAAAAAATGGAACAAAGAACTAACCTCAGGGTTTGCCCTCTTCCTTCATTCTACTGGGAACCAGTACAGCACGGTTATTATTTCCTCTGCAAGCTATTTTGCAAAGGAGAAAATCACCTTAATTGTTTATTATCTGTTTGTCTTGCTTATCAGGAAAAAAATATGCTTATAAAATTGTGTGCTAGCCCTTCAAAATCTTTTCTGTTAGTTAATGGGGCACACTTGAATAATTATGTTTATAGTTATCATTCTATTTTTCACAGTTGACAGTAGCCTCTAGCAGCTTGAAAATTATTTTGGTTTTCCTACTGCTTTGACACTGAAATTTATGTAGAAAAAGAATAGCTTTGGGCTTATGTTGGTGTCTTACTGTCTTGCCAAGATATTTTTTTGTTTGTTTTTGCACAAGCATCACTGACAGTGAAAACACAGCTCTTGGAACAGTTTTTAACTGATAGGGTTTCTGCAAAGTCAGTAAAGAAGAATAATGAATCATGAACAAATTAATCCATTCTAAAACAGAGCTACCTCTTGGGCAAACTTTGCTGGCTACATTTTTCCAGCTAGTATTTTTGGGTTTTGTTCTTTAATTTTATGGAGAAATTAGCATATTATGTATTTATTATTTGTACAAAAATGTAGTTGGAAACATATAGAAACATATGACAGAGAGAAAATGTTCATGCTTATAATGTTATATGTATTCTGTTACACCATTTTGTTAGAAATTTTTAAACTGGCTCTTAAAAGATGTAGGTTTACAATAGCTATCCAAGTTTCACTTTTAATGTGAAAAGGTAATAATCAGAGGTTGTTTAGCTTTTAATTTTATATCTTTTTATATCATTTTTGCCAATGACAACTCGTTAGTTGCCAATGAAAATATCCACTGAAATATTTTCAATGGCTGTTTGCACAAGGTGCCAGGGAGAAATTCACGCCCTAGTGTTCCCATTACTGTGTTAACGTCTGGAAGCAGAGGAGTTGGATGGAAGAAACTGAGAAGACAGTCAGGGAGGGAAAAGAGCATCACACGGTTGAAAGAGCTCTTTTGAGGAGGTGGCAAAGCCAGGGAGATTCAGGGTGGACCAGAAGAGCATACTGGAGTGCTAGGATTTAAGGACATGAATAATACTCAACCCCTTTCTGTCCCTGCTCAGATCTACATTTGGCCCAGTTCCAGTGAATTTTCAGCCTCTGTCTGTCTGTCCATCTATCTATATCTCTCTCAACATACCTACCTTCCTTCAGGAGATTCTAAGGGGACTGAAGAAGGGGAAGGAGCTCTGGCTGCAGTCCCTGTGAAGCTGTGGCACTGGATGTGAGCAGGCAGCAGTTGCAACAAAATTTTTGGCAGATGTGTCATAGTACTGCAGTGCTGAGGTAACTAACAGGGGCTGATTTGTGAGAAATGGCTTGAATTTAACATCAGAGGAGGGAGTTTTCCATTATTATTTGGAGAAATCTGTGAGTAATCCTCTTACCTCCATCAGCAATACTGATATACTGATAATTTAAGCTACCTTAAAATATGAAGTTTATAATCTCATGAAATTCAAGCAGAGGGTAAAGAAATGTTTCCAGGCAATCATTATCTCAAGCTGGTACAGTAGATGGGATTGCAGCAGAAGTGAGAATGCTCCTCTGAAAGCACTCAGTACATCAGTCAGAAAGCCAGGCTGTTCCCACTATCTTGTTCAGTTTCCATCCTTTGGGACCAAGGAAAAGTCCAAGGACAAAAGACACAACACCTGAGCTGTGGCTGTACTGCATTTTGCCAGTGGTTCCTTGGTTATTAAATAAACTTTTGGCAGTCAAACCAAGGGGCTGGTACCTTCCAGCTGGGATGTTTCAACAGCAGCATCTCCCTATGGATCATGAGAAGAGCACAAAACTGACTTGGGAGCAGTAAATGGTAATGCCCTAACATCACTGTGTGACTTGGCAAACAAAAAATATCTTCAAAGACATCTTTAGTTCATACCAACTCCACAAAAGTTGCAGCTGGAAACACTACTTGCTGGCAAGGCCTCCCTATCCTGGGCATCCTACTCCAGTGTCCAGAATCTGCAGGAGGCTGCTTTTTGAACACACTTGACAGCACCATGATGATGCCAGCACACCACAAGATCCAGATGCCATTCAGGGTTTCTAGGACAAGTATATTCCATCAGATTGTATGTGGAATATCATAAAAATTCAGGAGACTTAACAAGATAAATATGAAAAGCGTAGTTGAGCTAATTGGCAAGAAAGTAGAAACACTCTGAACAAGTCATATGCCTCAAAAGGTACAATGAACAGTAAGGGAGATGAGGTTTTTCAGACTCTTTCCTCTTCAAAGAACTGTGTTTAGCAGCTGCAAAAACATGGTGAGCAACTGTGAAGGGCAGAGTAATATGTACTGAGTTGTGTAGTAGGTAGTCTGAGCACAGGGAGTAAAAAGCTACTGTCTGTGAGTCTGTGACAGATTCTCCCGTTGTGCCTCTACTTCTGAAATAAAAATATAGGGAAAGGATAATTGTGCCTTAACTTGGGATAGACCAAGCAACTCAACAGCTGAGTGATTTCTTCCTTTCTGCAATTCATGGGGTTCTTTAACCCATAGCATGGCTGGTCTTTCTGACCATTTTTTCTATGAAAATTAAGATTTGTCTGCTACTGACTTTATGTTACTGGTAGGATTTGTGATTTCTGGTTATTGCAACTAAGGATTCAGTAATGCTAGAAGTACTATTTATGTTTTATTTAATAATCTTTAGGGAAAAAAGACTTTTCAAATTGGTATTTTTCTGAAAAGAGGAAAAATTAAAAAAGGGTATTTTATTAAATAAATTAGGGAAACTTCTGTAAAATCTTGCAATTTGAACATAATGGAGGATAAAGCAGAAAAAAAATTGTACCCTCTGTTAAAATGACTTAATTGCTAAGATATTTATGTTTTTAAAGAATCTTATAATTAGCAGCCAATTTTTATAGTGATTTGGTTTTATCTATTTGTTTATTTCATAAATTGCAATATCAAATTTTTTTTAAATGACATTGATTGAAGATGCTTTTTTTTTGCTCACACTCCCTTCTCCTTAGAGGAACACCAATGAATGCCAAGTTTTCCTCTGAGATGCATAGAAGTCCCATTGACTTTAGTGAGAGCTTAATATGTACCCTTTGATGAGAGAATTTGGTCTTAGAATGTGTCCAGTTAAAGAAGTGTCCAAAGAGAGATTCACTTAAAAAGGAGCTTTCATGAGATTTACCAGTGAGCTGCAATGATCTTTTTCACCCCATCAATTCTTTTTTATTTCTGAAGCCCGGTGGTTTCACTGAATGTGTAACTTCCACTAAAAAGCAACGTGCTAATCAGAGTACTCTTGTTTTATGTGAGGTTTTCCTTTCCAGTGCCAGCTGACATTTTACATGACATTTTAGGAACTGGATAGAAATGTTTCGCTTTGGATCTTTTGTCATGCTGGATGCATGTGAGTGCTGCATGGTTCTCACCACGAAAATGAGGTGGCATGTTGCTGCCCCTGTGATGGAGACCCTGGGGCTCTGCAGAGCATTGCTGAAGTCCCTGGATACCTACAAAAACTCTGGTACCATCTTTTAATTTTTCTTTGGATCATCTGTCAAGTTCCTGAAAGCTATGACAGGCCAGTTGCAGCTTCAGAGCAGTGAGAGCAACCTTGATGTCTGTGGATCCCATTGAAGAACTAGATCTAGTACAGAGCAGAAACCCAAACAAACAAAAATGTGATGTAAAAATGTAATTGAAATTGCTTAAATGATTTGCCTCTGTGTTGGTGGAAACACATGGGTAACATAAAAGGGAAATTGCTGTTTAAATATCATGACAATAATGACAACTGTCGTGATGGTGTTTGATTAGATTCTGTTGTTTTTTTTAAATCCTCAACCTTGACTTTCTAATTACATCTAATTACATCTGCCTCCCCATACTTTTAGGAAAAGCATGTATCTAATAACCTGCTTTGTAAGAAAAGAGTGACATCTTACCATGCTGAAAGGTTCACAGATTAGGTAACAGGTTTTAAAAAAATAATCCCCAATTATGCATTAGTAACAATGCTGGGTTGTTTGGGTTTTTTTAGGCTAAATATGCTATTTTGAGCTAGGTGCCCACTAAAATGAACTAAAATAAATTGGACTCAGCCAAGCCTGAGATTCAGATGGTGGTTTGGGATGAATTCTCCTTCCCATCCAAGGCTGGCTGTTGAGAGGCAGGATCAGGGAGAACCTCCAGAGGGAGATGCTGCCCAGCACACGCTGCTTTGGCAGAGGGAAGCCCGGCTCCTGGAGGCCCCTCAGCCCAGCTCTCCACTTCATGCACTCATTGGTTGACTGTGGAAAATGGCTTCACTGGGCTCCAGGGGTTCTGATGGAAGCCAAATGTTTCTTTAAGCCACAGCCCTGAGCAGCTGGCTCTGGTAGTCCTGGTTTACCAGCACACATCACTGGTGAATTTTTTCCCTTGCACTTTTGTTCTGGCTCTTCTGTTTGTTAGGAAGTTGACACTCTACTGAGGTACTCAGCACTAAAAAGGTTTCTACTCTGTATTCAAGTGCTTACTTTTATTGAAACCCATCTTTAGCTGGCACTTCTTTGAAGTAGCTGAGTGTCTGGATGGGACGCTAAAGGTGACACCTGGGTCACGCTGGTAGCCAGGCAGTTATTGTGCTTCCAGACTGTAGGAGGTACAGGTGTGACAAACCTATAGGTGGGCTCTCACTTTCAAATGTTGCACAGGAAGCAGAGCTCTACAGCACCTCAGCAGAACAAGAGCAGGAGATGCCCCAGCACCAGTGGTGGGTCACTGAGGAGCGCCTTATATGTTTTTGGTATTGTGCAGTTGGGAATTTTTGCAGTAGATCATACTGCAACTGAAAGAGGGTAGATTGAGATTAGGTATGAGGAAAAAACTCTTCACTGTGAGGGTGGTGAGACATTGGAACAGGTTGCCCAGGGAAGTTGTGGATGTCCCCTTCATAGAAGTGTTCAGGTCCAGACTAGATAGGGCTTTGAGCACCCTGGTCTAGTGGGAGATCTCCTTGCCTGTGGCAGGATTTTGTAACAAGATGGTCTTTAAGGTTCCTTCCAACCCAAACCATTCTGTGATTCTATGATATATCTGTTATTTCTCAGCACTTGCTCACATACAGGCTGTGTGTTGAAGTTCAGCTGGAAATCAGGAGTATCACTTCTGACACAGCAGTTTGGCAACACGCTCAAAATCCCACCACTGGCAATTGGCTTTTCAGTGTGAGTGTCTCCCTGCTAACTGCATTGGCTCAGATAAGCTTGTTAAGGGATGGAGGCTGACATTTGCTCCTGAAGAGAGCTGCCATTATTTGAGAAAGTTATCAGATATTAGAATGATTCATCTGCTACTTCAGGCTAACTGTTCAGCTTTCCTTCAAGTCAAATCAAACAGTTGCTCTTGGCATGAAAAACAGGGCAGGCAGGCAGAGTAAGAGAAAGGATACCTTATAATTAAAATCAGGCTTGACCTTATACTTTACTGCTGAAGAAAATGGCAGGTTCTACTTCCAAATATTTAGACACTCCAAGCAATATTAAGCTGTAGCAACTCAGCTTTAGACTAAGCAAGAGCTAGTATTGCAGTTGGAAGATTAGCTAAGTATTTTTAAATGCTCTTCATCCTAAATGACAACATAATCTTTGAAAAAATGTTCAGTGTGGGCCTCGAAAAAATGAACATCAGAACAGTCATGAAGTGGCAGCTGACCTGCAAGTGTGGTGTTGCCTAGCAATCCCTCACCATCAGGCAAATTGGGAAAGTGGGTTAGAGTGATTTACACCAGGGAAGAGATAAATGCTAATTTTCTCCAGAAGATTCTGGCTTCTGTGGTTATTAAGGAGCTTGTAGCCCCATCTTCTTCGTTTTTTCTTCTTGTTTTTTAACAAGTTGAAAAGAATTTTGAAACAGAGCATCAGTTCAAAGAAAAGTCTGTGAGAACATAAGTGCATTGTCATCCAGAACACTAATTTAACCAACAGTTGATGTAACTGATAAGTTTGGAGGGAAAGAATAATAAATAACACAAAGGAAATTATCTTTCAATGCTTCCCTGAAAATTTTGATGTCCACTTTTCATTTCTGAATTAGTTGCCAGAGTCCTGACCCTGCCACAGAATCCCTGCATGTGGTATGCTGAATCTGCCTCAAGTCAGGCTGCTGTCCACAGGACCCAGGCCTGAATTATCTGGGTCTTGATCTGCGTCAAGACAGATGAGACAGAAAAAAACTCACATGCTTGCTGGCTCAGGTCATTGGGGAGCTCTTGTACCAAAGCATTGTAATGGAAAGGAAGTATTCTGAATTTGGAAACTTGTTTGCAGAGGATGAGAGTTTGATGGAGATAAGAAGCTTCTTTCTTCCTTTTCCCATTTTGATGTCTGATCCACTTCTTACACCTCCATAGCAGTAGATAAGGCAGGAGGAGGCATTTTGCTTTATCCTGGTTTCCTCGTCCAGACATATCTCTTGTGGAATGTGAACAGAGAGGTGAAAGCTTTGTCTATCAGACTTTCTGCTTATGTTGAAGAAGATGCAGGATGCAATGATGCCTTCTGGTCTACTGTGTGGCTGACAGGATGTCTTTCTAGGGTACATGATAGAGGTTCTCTCTTGCTTTTCCTGGAGACTTTTCCTGTCTCTTACAAATCTCCTCTCTCTCCCTTAAAAATGCTGGTACCAGGCAGTTATTGTGCTTCCAGCTTGTAGGAGGTACAGGTGTGCCAAACCTATAGGTGGGCTCTTACTTTCAAATGTTACACCCTAATAAGTTGATCTTGTAACATCCTGGAAATCTATGCATCCATCTGGGAGATGCAGCATGTTTGCAATGTGTGACACACAAGCTGCTCTATGCAAAGATCTTTAGAAGTGAAGGATAGCATAGGTTAGAGAAGGTGGAATCACCAGGACTGCAATATCTATATTGTGTGGTGGATTTCCATGGAAGGTACTACCAAACTTAGTAGCTGCCCTTAGAAAATAAGCACAATAGCTTTTCATTTGCTGCTTATTTTAGCACATGGTCAAAGACTGAAAAAATTTAATACTTCTGTCACTTAATCTGGAACTCTGACATTTCTATAGCTGATGACAAATTATTTTCCAGGCACATTTCTGAGTTTGTTTAAACGGAGAGGTAGCTTTTATCTTTTTGAAATGTCAGAATGTTTGTCTGAGGAATACAGATACTCCTCTCCTTTAAGTGGCATTGAGTGTGTGAAAGCAGGATGCACAGGGTCAAATACAAACCCCTTTGTGCAATAAACAACTGCCAAGTCATAAATCATCTCTTTATGTATGTATCCAAAAAGTTTTCAGCATGTTTTTTTCTTGACCTTTTAACACAGGCAATAGTACTTTTGTGTGCGAGGCAACTGATTTTTACTTTTCCCTTGAGAGGTTAAAATGAACCAGCAGTAATTTTTCACCATTGCTTCACAGAACTGCAGAAAGAAATCATATTTTATCAGAATGCATAGCTTCAGGAAATTACCAATGGCTATTAAGAGAATAACTGGAAATATTTTAGGATCCCCCACTGTTACAAATGGGGCTGCGTGCCAGTGTATCATTTTAATGATAATTTTGAGAGGAGACAAAGCCTGACAACATGTGTCATGACAGGGAAATCAGAGCTGCATCCAGAGAGTAATTTCAGGCAGGAAGCAGTGGGAGAGTTTCACAGTTCCTGCCAGATAAGAAACATAAGCAACATGCAAATGTGGAAAACAAATTAAAATGCAACATAAAACTTCTCTTGTAAGTGAGGTAACAAGGAAAATGCCCCACAGAATGTACCTAAAACTTGCTGTGGATGTGTGTTTTCTCACTGCCATCACTGCTGCTTCCTGTGACTTTGACAATAAAACCAGAACCAAACACTGTTAATGGCTTGAGAGAAGTGACTATGCAGGTTTTACAAATACTTGCCTTTTGTCTTAGTAAGACAGATATTGCTAAGCTGCCAAAATAATTTATTTTAGGAGGGAGGGCAGGGTTCTGATATGCCCCCAGGTAAGAGTGAGAAAATTAACTTCCTTACATATAATCAATACAACAATTTAATCCAAAGCTCATACAAAGTCAAATCATATTCCCACCTTCATACAGACTTTGCTTTTGCAGTGCACTTGTGCAAGCTTCGTGTTCTCCCATGAACTGCACAAAACTGCATCTGCACATCTGCCTAACAAATGCTCACTGAGGAACCATGAAGATCTTGACCACGTTTGCACGAGCATCCCATTATCTTGCCCACCTTGTCAGTGCCCTCAGTGAACGAGTCACAGCTACAAAACCTGCTTCCTCCTCTCTCAGCCCAAGCACTGGGACAGGCTGGTGAAGGCTGCAGAAGTGGGTGTCTGGCTCGGGAGGTCTGCAGTCACCCTTCCCTGCCTTTGTCAAGACAGCAGCCATCATTCCAGGTCATTAGCTACGTGCTCTTCCTCAGCCTGGGAAAGGCACCTATGGAGCAAGGCTTGCTTTTGAACCCAAGTGAAAAAGACAGGCAACAAAAAAGCAAAGTGTTCCTGGGATTGCTGAAAAACATTTCACTTTGCCAAGCGGTGCAGCCTTCACGGGCTGAGAGACCTTTAGCAGAGAGGAACTGTGGAACAGGAAATCTGGGATCGTTTTGCTGTGCATGTCAGGCTGTGGCCAAAACCAGAGTAGCTGTGCTAACATGTGAAAAGTCATCTGATAAAAGGCTGCTGCCAAAGAGGCACAACGCAGAGGAGGAATAGCCTCAATGTATTCTTTTTCTTGGTTTTGGTTCCAGAAGATGCCTCTGTCTCATGACTGCAATAATACTCAATCATCATGCTATAATTAAGGGCTTTTCATGTAATCATCTGTAGAACTGATTACTTTGGGCTATAACCTGCTCATGCTGAGCTCCCTGGCAAAATTCCCACTGACATCAGTAAGAGAAGGATCAGACCTTTCCTCAGCAGTTTACCACTCTTGTTTGACAGTACCACATGTTTGAGAGTGTAGTTTGCAGTGGAGATTAATTATTAAGCCTACTGATTCTTGGAATATTAAAATGGAAATTTAGAGAGAAGATGCTGTTTCTCAGAAGCTTGAGTCTGTTCTGGTCATTATTGTGTCCTAGGACTACAACACCAAAGCAAGGCATGAACAGGTCTGAAAAAGATTCTGTCCAAGAGGCTGAAAATAATAGGCATGAAAAATGGGAAAGAAGATGAAAGATTTTATATTGTGGATGATATAGCAACATTTGCTATCTTTTGCTCTCAAAAAAAAAAATAAAATTAAGCAATCAAATCCACTATAGCTTCAAAAGATAATACACCTACAGGTGTATTCACTATTTTTAAATAAATGTTCTTCAGTCTTTTTTATCCAAGTTTTGCCATTAACTCTGATGAGACCAAAATGCCCAGGGGATTAGTAGAATCTGAAAAAAACATTGGACGTTTATAGGGATCACTAGAACACACACAATGTGAGCTCTATTATCTCTCATCTGTAAAGGTTAAGAGCTTGCGTTTTGATGTATTGAATGTATGTAGATCATTTTTACTTTACCTGGTGTTCAGGGCTCTCAGCAGTGTTTAGAGAACAGACCTTAATTTGCTGTCACACGGGCCAAGCGTCTCTGTATTCGGATATTCTTGCTTTTCATAATTGTCACTGCAGTAGCAATTAAGGGATACCATTATAGACAACGATCCCATTGTACTAGAAATAACAGTTGTTCCTTACTCCAGAGGCCTTCCACTCTAAAGTCGAGACAATTATTGGAGACAGTTTGCTGAAAAGAAAAGCAAAGACCAAATTCCCCCAGGGCCTGTCTTTCGGCACCGAGTGCAGGTGCCTGGATGTGGAGGCTGCTCTTTTGAAGTCCTCTGTTTGTCCAGCCCCTGATGGTGGTGACAGAGGTGCCGGGGCATTGCTCAAAAGAACACTGCAGGTTTTCCTCTAGAGACTGTGTGGGTCAGGGCCAGGGAGCCCAGGCTGCTCACACTGGGGACAGGGAGAGCACCAGGGCTGGAACTGCAGCACTGGGCAAGAGACACATCATTGCCAAACGCTGTTTCTTCATCATTCTGGAAAAGCTTTTGATGCAGTTCCCTGTCAGGAGTACAGATCTGTACTGCAGCTTGAGTTTCCAATGAAGCAGGTGTTCAGAAGTAGATGAAGGAGTTGCAGGAATGGGTCAGGGACTGTAGCAGCATCTCTCTACCTCCCCACTTGAGCATCCCATGTATGGGTAGATAACATGGCGCACCTGTGTTACAGTGCTGTGCCATACAGACTGTGTAGATCCATGGCATAGATCTACTGATTGTGTAGATCCATAGCACCATAACCACATTTCTTAAGGATTATACTTCACAAATACACTTCACAAATTCAAAAAGGTCTGAACATAGCTAATAGTTGCAAGAATACTCCAAATACAGTGGACAGCAGAGGGATTTCTATGGAGTCCTCTGCTCTAGCTCAGCAGAAGCAGTCTGGAGGAAAAAGGAACTGGTACTCCAGGGGTTTTTTTGTTGGACCAGACCCAGCTTGATGGCATGGCCTGAATACGTGCTCACCCTGGGAGTGCTTCGTGGAGGGCCTCATCTGCTGTAGCCCAGATGGCTGCAGTGTGAAAGCCAGGCAGGGTGCTGGGAGATGGAGAAGCTCTGCCTCATGAAGAGCACTCCTTGATCTCAACTAAAAGAGTGGTAAAGGTGCAGCATCCCCTACCTGCACTCCCTTGTGCATGAACTGTGGTGTCAGAAATACACTGAAAATTAGTTTTTACACACAGTACTTCAGCTGGACAGTCTCTTCTGTGAGCTGATGAGCTGAGAAGAGCTCATGTTTTTTTAGAGGCAGCCTGAAGCACTTTGTAAGACGCTGGGCTATGTACACTGCTTCTAATCCTAGCTTTGCCCCTTAAATGCACACCTCTCTTTATCCATCATTTTATATGCTCACTCACCTCACAAACTGGAATTAGAGGATTCAATTTTGCACATTAGTCCAGAGATGTGGAAGTCTTTATATAACTAGGCATGGAAAAAAAAATATCCAAATACAGTAATAAAGCTTGTTTGTTATCATACTAATGTAAAGGAAGGAAGGAATGGAGTGAGAAGGAAAGACAAACGCCTTGACCAGGATATTATCAAAGAGAAGATGTGCTGAGAGCTGTCAAAACTTAGCTAATAAAACAATAGTGCATGAAGAAAATGTACTGTTAACAAACACTATATTTTTAAAAATGCAATTATTTCCACAGTGCTAAAAATTTTACCCCAACATCCTTGTTCAACATCGAATTTTTCTACTTTGTGAATTGAAAGTGTTTAATTTTCCTACTCCTTTCATGACTTCATAATCATATTGGAATACCAAATTAAATATTGCAATATGTTCCTAGTAGATGTTGCAGATATTAATATATGTAGGAGTGTTTTGACAGTATATATATTTAACACTTAAGTATCGTATTTTTTCTGAATTTTTCTGAGAGGAATTTGAATTTTTTTATTCCGAATCAGCATGAGAAAAGGAAAACAAATATAGCAATGTTAGTTTTTCCCTGAGCATGGAAATTCTTACCAGCTGTAATTATAATTATGCTAAATAATTTTGGTTTTGAAGCCAAATAGAGCAATGGCAGTTAGAATATAAAAGCCTATATATTGTAGTCTATTGATATTCACATCTTGTGCGTTTCATTTGAGAGATTTTCCTTAATTTTTATTTTCTTCTTGTGTATACAACTTATGCAAGACACATTTATTCTAAAATAGCTTTCAGTCATATAAATTTTTTGCCCCATTGTTTCTAACATCAAAGATCTCTGCACTGGCATCTTAGCAAAGCAGACAGTGTGTCTAATTTTATAAGCAAACATTTGTTTGACCTACTCTCTTGGTTATGTTAGGAGAGAAAAAAGACTACTGATGTTAAAAAAAAAATACGTATGGAAAGTTTAATATTTTTCCAGTAAACTGTTCAAGTATGAGCTCAAAACTTTTTTTCTCCAGTATGGCCTCCCTTTGTATGACTATGTCTAGAGATGCTCACATCCCCCAATTAAAAACTGGGGACCTAAGGGAAAGTCTGGAGCACCATCTGGAGCATTTTTTTCACTTTATATATTTACAAAATGATTTAGCTATACCCACCAGCTCCACAGCTTGGCTCGGGCTACACATGTTGAATGGGGTTTTTCCAAATGCTGTGCCAGGGAACTTATGGTTCTGCTGGCCAAATCTGGCTTCCAGTTACACCTCTGCAACCCCACTGACAGTCAATGGCATTGTAGGCCTGTAATTGAGGATATCATTTGGCCTGCAGTTATGTGGAAACACAGGATGCTTTTATTTAGCTTTGGTTGGGTTTTTTGTTTGTTTTGGTTTTTTTTTTTCCCTAGAGTCACTTTCACAGGAAAAACCACAGTTTAACTACTGGGGGCTGTGGTCAGTAAGAAACTCATCTGAGATTCAAAGGTGGTGTTGCAGAGATTACTGCTAAAGCAGCTCAATCCCAGTTTGGAGGACAGATCCTCCAAACTTTCTCTACAACGTTTACCTTTTGTTTAGTGATGTTTTATTTTTTTTTTTTTAATTCCCTGGGAAACCAGCCCCCAAATCAGGCTGGCCACTCTGAGGGTTGAAAAACTCTCCAACTGTTTAGAAGATGGAGAATCAACTCCAAGGTTGCTCAGAGAGACCACTGGAGAGATACGAGGCCTGTTTGGCACAGTCAGTGGAGAGAAACATTTCCATGTTGGAAGGTGATTTCAGCTGCTGGTTTGTTGTTTTTTTTTTTCCATCCTCTTGTTACAGACCTGGAAGGGTGCTGGGTATTTCCAGCCAGCCCTCCTTCTTGAACCTCCCTTCAAGATTTTCACAGGTTCTGCCCAACTCTGCCTTTTTTTTTTTTTTTTTCCCTTTCTTTTTTTTTATTTTTTAATTATTTTATTTTATTTTAGGTTTTGTGTCCAAAGCCTATGGAGATGTGTTTCATGGACTTGCTGGCCTTTAAGTCTTGCCCTTCCTGTGTTACCAGAGAAAATTCTCAGCCTGAGCATTTTATGTACTTCTCATAAGGAAGTTGCAGAAGCTGCAAATTAGCTTTTGACAGAAGGCTTTGCAGCCTGGCCACAACACCAGAACTTTCTTTGAAACAGTTGGCAATATGGGCCACGAGACTGTGCAGCTCCTCTCTCCTTCCTTGGTATTGACTGTGTCCACTGCTAAGGCTTGGCCACTTTCTTGACACAGAAAATTACATGTACAGCTGAAACTTCATTTTAAAACTTTACCTTCTCATGTCACTTGACTATACCCTCTAAAAAAAAGTTATTTATGATTCTAGCTTTGCCCTCCTTGCTCTGCCAGGAGATGCCTGATGGTGCATCCATCTTTGTTGTTGCTATTTTTTTTTTAATTCGTGGGTACTAAAGGTGCAGGAGATGTAATGGTGCCTTTTAGAATATTAGGAGGTGAGGAAATACTTTTAAGGAGCTGACAGATTATCAGAAAGAAAAAAACAACAACAACAAAAAAAAATGTTAGGAAAGCAGTATTTGTTTGCTGGCTCTACTCATCAGTCCAGAGGGGTTTTATCATGCAGTTTTCAGTGATCTTAACTGACCTATTTATTTCTAGATGCAGACCAGAGCTTATATTTTAGATTTGACTATTTTCAATGAGTTTATTCTATGATCAAATAATAATAATAATAAAAAAAAAAGGACACTGACAATTAAGCAAAGCCTGGACTTTTGCAAATTCACTAAGAATAACAAAATTACTTGAGGAGGATTTTTTTCTGCTTTCCAGACTGTCAGTGGTAATGCAGGGGCTGCCAGGCAATGGGGTATTCTGGCAGTGACCCTCCTGCCTCCCCAGCCAGCTCCTCCTCAGAGCTCCTGCACAGCAACATCTTTGGGTTTCTCTGTAGAGATGTCAGAAGTACCAGACTTATGCTTGAAGTGCAGGTACAGGGCAAAGAAAAAAGATAAACAGAAGCTTTGCAGGGAGTGTATTGAAGCAAGGAAGTAATATAATAAATAACTGACTAGGTAGACGAGGTGCCATGCTTTTTTTTCTCCTTTCAAAGCTCTTAATAAAACCAGTCAATCCATGGAGCAATTTCTAGACAAAAAAATGTTTAGCAGAGCTGAAGGAAGGAACCTGTTCACTTGTTTTCATAAAAACAAATATTTCTTATCACCATTAATGATAGTTTCTGGAGACATTGGACAGAGGTGATAAAATCTCTTGGCATTTGAGGTGGTGGTTTCTAGTCACTAATAATCTGGATTAGATTTTGATTAGTTGATGATACGAGTTGTCAAGAAATGTAGAAACCTTTTCTCTTCTCATAAATATGGGATAAACTTGAAGTGAGTAGTGTGCCACTGATGTGTAGCATGCTTAATTGAAGGTTAAATTATTACTATTTGCAGGCAAAATGCTAATACTGAAAGAAGAGTTTCTATTTGTGCAGGAGGCCTGAATGCAGCAAAAAAATCAAGCACTCAAAGTGATGTACTTCTTGGCCCTCTCTAAAAGGGTAAATGAATTTTATTCAAAGGACACAAAACAAGTAGATATTAAAACATCCAGTTGGTTGGCTTTTTCCCTGGATTCATTGTAGCATGTATAAGTGGAAACTGGTTGGCACTGGTTTTGTGCTAAGTAGGACCATCATCCAATGCAACGATCAGAAGAATGGCTTGAGGTTATTAAGTGAAAATCATTGAAATGATCAGCCTAGTGCACAGAAAAAAAAAAAAAAAAGCAAACAAGATAATAGATTGCCATAGATTGCTCTGTGTGAGCAGAGAACATGTCTAATTCTTAGTATATGTAAAAATTAACTTTCTGGGGAAAAAAGAAGCATCTGTACACTCAGCAAGTATGTTCATTTTTACATGATAGTTTTCAGCTTGTGTGTAAATGCATTTGCTTTTAGAAAATTATATTGATAGATTTTTTTCATGTTTTCAGTTAAACCGTTGCAATACATACTGTGAGCATAGAGAATGACACAGCAAAACCAAGAAAGAAATAATCAGCATGGTTTCCCTCCCCAGCAGAAATAAATCATTATAATTATAAATCAAACAATTTATTACAGGGCTCAAAAAGCCCTGAAAATTTCAAGTAGCAGCAGCAGATAATTGAAGAGGAAACTTAAATTTAAAATGTTTCAAGAACTCATTGTAAATACCTATATTTTCTTTCTTTTTTTTTTTTTTTTTTTTTTTTTTTTTTTTTTTTATTTTATTTTTCTTTTCCTCTCTGACTCCCTCTCTCGAGTGGCAAACAATAATAATGATCAGATAAAAGAAAATGACAGAAAAATATTACTTACCAATTGTCCTTAGCAGCTTGGTGGCCTAATTGCTGAAGGGTGGGATGTGATCCTGGAGTGTGGCTGGAGAATGGCACAGATGGAGAACTGTTGTGTGCTGATGAGAGAGCAGATGTTGGTGAAGACATTTTGTGGCATAAGATGAAGTTCTGGCTTGTCTCCATCGGTGGTGCTGGTCTTGTTACTCTCAGCACGTGAAGAAATTTCCAAGAGATCCCAGGAGCAGAATTTTAGGAAAATGTGTATCACATTTGTCATCTGCATTTTCATATGAACTCACAGTTAAAAATGGGGAAGACAGTGGCATGGTATGACTAGGTAGTTCTGTGCAGGCCTTAACAAGAATATTTCTCGTCCATGGTTCACTTAGTATTCATACTTTAATCTCTGCATAGTTTATGCTTAAAATTTTGCACTCTAAATATATGAAATACTCTTTATGCCAACACCTTTCCCTGTGTATCACTCTCAGTTACACTAATAGACACTCCATAGTACACTTTGAACTGGAACTGTCTAAATGAAAGCTAACAGATTGTGTTGTACTGTGAACTCCTTCTGAAGAGCCGTAAAAGATCTTTTACAGTAAACAGGAAATGAGTAAAACAAAAAAGAAGTGCATAAAATAGTAAGTGGTCTAAAGATAGGGTGAGAATTTTGCTTTCCTTCCTTATAGCACAGAAATAGAGGTATGCAACAAGATTAGAAGGTTGTGAGTTATAAAACATTAGATTTTTCTATGACAATGTATGTAGTCATATACATGAAATGAAGCACTAGAAAACACTTAATAAAATTCAAAAGTAATGTGGAGAATCATCTATGCATTAATTATATCTAAAGAGACAACTAATGGCAGCAAAACCAAAAAATTGATAAAAAATTGATATGAAATCTTAAAAAAATTTTGTCTAACAAACATTACTACGTGTCAGTATAATAAGTGCAAGTGAGAAGAAAGATGAAGATTACCATGTAGGTGGTTAACTACTGAGGAGATTTTAAAATTCCCTCTGAGATATCTAGTCCTGGTAATTTTAACAGAGATATAACAATCTGTGCTGCTCTTCTGTCTCATTTAATATAGCTGTTCAGTGCTTGATCCCATCCCTGAAGTACAGATCATACACTCATCCATACACATTTCTAAAGCTGAGTGGAAGTTTCTTTCATAACATCGTGATTTAAATTAACCTTCTGATTAGGGCAGGAACAGTTAATAATTAAAGAAGGGAAAACCAAACCTGCAGGTTAAAAAAAAGCCATTTCTTTTGGCCTAACTACAGGCAAATGTATGCCCTTTTCTGTACATTACTTGTATTTTAATTAAGCAGGCAAGTTCTCTTTCTGTTCGTACTCTCTGTATTTAATCAACAACAGCAAGAGAGATAGAATCAGATCCTTGATTGCTATTGATGGCTTACTGTAAACAGTTGGTTGCCATACAATGCAAAACAAGGGCATGACTGATATTGTGACAAACAAAAACCAAGGAAAGCCAGATGCAAAGTGTAGTTTTCACCTTGATTCCTCCATGGAAAACATATTTAAAGATAGTGAAGGGGCTCTTAATAACATCATTATTAGGAAGAAAAGCCCCAATAACAGACAGGCTGGTCACAGGCAAGATGGGTACAAGACCCAACATGTGAGTTGCAGGAAACCCCCTTGTTTTGCAATAAGAAACCCAGCCAGCAAAAGAGTAAGCAAAAAGCCACTCATCCTGTATGTAATGCATGGCTTTGGTTGCTTACTTTTTTTTTTTTTTTTTTTTTAATTTAGAACAACACTGGGTGATGCTATTTTGCAAGTTTCTGTGAAAAAATAAAACAGCCTGGTGTTAACAAGTAGTTTTAAAGACTGCAACTCTTCACTTGAGTCATTGGGTGGTTTGGATTAAGGTCTTTTGCTAGATGAAAAACACTTGAAAAACAGTTTTAAATCTTAGTTTTGAAAGCTTCTTATGCATGTGAACTACCTCTGTTATTTTATAATGTCATACTCATACTTAAAAGCATACTGTTACATAAAAAACCCACACCTCCCAAGTCCAGAAACTACAAATATGTCATATACAAGCAGCAATAGCCGAGTCCTTCTTGTTAAGCTTATCCTCATTCAATACTGAATGTAAATGGCTGATATTACTGAAACAGCAGCAGCAGATTAGAAAACAATACAAGACCAGAACTAATCCAGAATCTGAAATGCAACGTTTCTAACCACTACATCTCATGGGAATCCAAATGTTATCTCTCAGGCTTGAGCAATCTTGGTTCTCAGAGGACTGAGAAATACCCATTTTGTGAGTCTCTAGTGAAAGATTTTTAAAAATGGTCAATCTGTCATTCTGCACTGTCTCTGCAGTCTGGGATGTGATGATGATGTTGAATTAAACTGCTGTTTTAATAGACTTGGAAATTAAGCTATCATAAGTAATGTATTATGTATAATCGGAATAGTTCATTACCTTTGAAAAATATGAATTCTGATGTCATATGTATAATCAGAATCAGACAATAATTCTGAAAGTGTATTCTGAACAGCTGTCAGGATGAGCCCTTGGTTTTCTCCAGCTTTTAAATTGTTTTTATCAGCAGAATGAATTGTCTTTGATAATTTGTAGCATATGTATTATAGGGGCTGAAACTACAATTCTGGAACATTTTATGCTTTCTCACAGACAAGTGTTTGAGGAGAAAGTGCAATGTCTGAACCCAGCTGAATCTTCTCTCCACTTGTTCTTAAGGCAGTTTGGCACAGTTCACACTATGATTTGCTTTTATACTGACAAAAAATTAGATGAAGAATGAAAAATATACCTCAGTGTTTACAGAGCCTTGGATCATCCCAAGGACAAGGAATGAGAAATGTTTTTACAGTTGTCTTCTCTTACCTCATCTATATCCCATGTGAATTTTTCCTCAAGAGAAGCAGGACTTCTTTATTCTTTTATTTAACTTTCCCCTTTAAATTCAGAATATTGAGGCTGCTCATTTCTTGGCCTTGCTAGCTTTTTACACTGTTGCTTTGTGTTTAGTAAATTAATGTAGTGCTACAGAGTAACAAAAATCCAAAACATTACTGCACAAGCCAAACATAAACAAGTTATATAACGCTGCAATCATTCCTTTATTAAAGTAAATGGAAAATTCAAGATGTACGTAATCTTTTTGGACAACTGACAGGCAGGTGTGATCACGAGAATGGAGAATCCAGTGATTGTAGGCTGATAGAGAGACAGGTTTGTCCAGGTTAATTAGAAAGTAAAGTAAGATTGAATTGGGAAAAATGGGAGAGAGTGTTGGCTGTCCCAGGGCAAGGAGAAGTAACAGTGCAGAGAACACAAGGGGTTTTAGAGGAATCAGCTGCAGCAGTGATGAGCAAGTGTCTGGGGAGATTCAGGAGCCAGGACCTGCTGTGCAGGCAAAGTAGTTGTGCCAGAGCAGTAATAAAAAGAAGTGCAGAGTGGGCTTAAAGAACTACTGGATCCCCTTTGATTCTCAGGGATCCCCTGCTGTTTTCAATATAGAAGGGAAGATGGTTACATGGGCTTCAGATACCTCCTGTTTCTGGTCCACTCCCCTGCACATCCCAAGAGCGCATTTCCTGGGGTTGGGGATGAGGGGCAGCTGGTCCCCGCCCCAGCCCTTTAACAGGAAGAATAGTTTTGCTGCACTGGGGCTGTTCAGCTCCACTTGCTTTCAGGCATCTGACACTACACACCAGATCAGCTCACATAGCATCATTTACTGAAAGTTGCCCATCCTCATTCTTCCTGTTGCATGCCCTGATCTAGGTTAGCAGCAACCTGGGCCAGTTTTCAGCAAAACCAAACCAAAACCAACCCACCTCTAGCCTTTCTCACAGCTCCTATTATTTTCTATCATCTGCATGTCTTCCTTTGCTCAGCATTTGCATCGTGATTTGGCCTGATCTTCTTCCCTCCAGCTTGTTCTGTGCATCTCTTTACTCATCACCATGCTTGCTCTCTCACATGCTGCAGCCAAGAGACAGACAGTCGAAAACAGCCCAGCCAGTCATTAACAACAACCAAAGTAAGAGATGCTCTTCCCATGTTGAAGTCAGCCCTGCCCCCAGAGAACCCTAGAAGACCATACAGTTAAGTAGAAGAGCAACATGATCCTAAAGATCCATATTAGGTCCAATCCAAGAAGTGAGTTGGTGAAAGAGGACAAGTAGCTTCACACTGGTGTGAGGCACAGACAGGCCAGGGCAAAAAGCCAGGGCACTTCAAGATGTATGAAAAGTTTAAACCAAGTAACAATAGTCCCCTTTGAGCAGCAGCACATTTCCTCCCCTGATTTTCTCAAACAGCAGCCACAGTCTTGACCACACACAGAGTCTGTGGTACAGTCCTTGTCCCTTGTCCCTCTGACCACTTCTCTGCTGCTCTGAACATCTTGACATCCAAACTCCATCTCCCAGGTTCCTTGACCTGAGCACTCATCTGTCATCAGTGTGAGGGCTTGCTGGCTCTGGTGTGGAGTCACCTGCTTGTCTGTAATGGGTGGGACCTAACGCAGCCAGCATGCCCAAAAACACAGCTCCCAGGTCTTCTCAGGATTCAGTCCCACTGCTTCCCAACACAAGCTGGCCGGCTGCAACAACAGGGAGTGCTGCCCTCAAGGAATTGCCTGTAGACAGTACAGATGAGACCAGTAAATATACTTTTCTATTTTCTCCCCACAAACCTTGCCTTGTGTAACATTGTTATACGTGGTACTCAAGTACTCTTGCAAGCAGATAAAAAAAAAAAAACAAAAAAAAACAGGTGCAGATCAACTCATGATATGTAGTTTGTGAGGGGTCATTCTGCATTTTCATTTCTGTCATTTTAGAATGGTGCCAACAAAGTTTCTGTTGAAAGATGTTTATCTTACAGTATTGATAAGGGAGAGATCATAGACCCATGGAGGACCTGCTGTCATGGAAAAATTTTGCTCTGGATCATAATCATCTTCTTGGCTGTTTGCTGAACCCTAACAAAATCCTCTAGGGTATGGGTTGGGCAGTGTTGCACAGGGTATGCCATAGGTGCATGCAGACATCACTATCCAAACACTGGAATAACTACACAGCAATTATTGACACTAGATATTTTTTAACCCAAATGAACTAACTGTCAACAAATCCATTTCTATTGTGGGCATAATTAATTTTTTCCTTCAATAGCATTATTTTATCAGCATTGGAATGTTGCCAGTCCACCTCACCTGCTGAAATGTGTCTGAAATTCCCCTGGTCCTCTCCTGACTTCACAAATAGAAATAACACCATGCCACTGTGCTGCAACAGCTTTTCCTTTACCCCATCCAAGACATGAAGGAAGGTATTAGCCCAGGCTGAATGTGGTACAAAAACTTGACATTCTGCTCTTATTTTGCTTTCAATTCCTAGTAAAAGTCAGTCACTTAATTTTGCTCTCATTTTAGTGTGGGATTTTGTTTCTTTTCTTCTGTGTTGTAAATATGCTGGGTTTTATCCCCTGATTGCTTGGCATCCCTTGTGCACAGGACCTTGTCAAAGGGCTTCTGAAACTTTGTATATAGTAATCAATCACTTTATCTACATATGGACATTTTTAAATAAATTCCCAGAAACATGCAAAAACTGATTTCCTTCTACTAAGATAATGCTGGCTAATCCTTGCTCTATCTGGAATTTCCAAATGTATTGCTATTCTTTCAGCCAATTCACAAATATCAAGTTGCTGAGTACAACAGTTTGTAGACTGTTAATACCTTTACACAATTCTAAATAGATTTGCTGCTTTTAAGTCTTTTACAGCAGAAGTTGGTTTTAATAAAAGCTTATGTATTTTAGTTAGCAGCTCACCTGCTTTATGCTTATGTTCCTGCAGAAGTTTTGCATGTAAATACATGTGCTTGGGGATGTTTAGTTTTATTTTTAAATTTGTGTTACTGCTTTTTTCCTGCATGCCGCCTTCCTGAGTGTTTGGTCTCCAAGTCTGGAAAAAACTGCAGGGGGGATGCCCAGATCTTACTGGATATGGAGGAATGGTACTGGGGGAGAGGAAAGCAAACCCAGCCCCAACTACTCATGCTCCAGTTACCTCCTGAAACATGGCAATATGCTGAAAACTCAGATGCACAAGTGCAATAGTCACTGGAAGAGAGGTCACTTTAAAAAACCTGAGCAGCAGTAATAAGCACACTGCTTCTTGCTTTATAGCTGAGTGGCTTGAGCATTTGGTTGAAAAGGGGAAGTTGTCTCTATCCCAGTACTCCATTTATAAGTACTCCCAGTACTTATTAATCCATATTTCTTCCTGTTCTTCTCCAATTTAAAAAATGTAGGCTCTTCAGGGAGTATGGACTGGAGCTCTGTTCCCTTGTTCCCATAAACTTAAGTTCTAGGCTAAAAACCTTCAGATTTCTGTTCCTGGGGTTGATATCCTTATCACTATAGCCACACCAGCAAGGGTCAGTTTTTCCCAATGAGACTATTTTATTGAAAAGTGAAATACCTAAAAAAGATTGAGATGGATCAAAAAACATTCCTCTTCATTGGCAAATGCTGTAGCACTGGTTCTGTTACACAGAAGATCGGTCTTATACTCATCTACTATCTCTCCCAGCATTAATAAAGAAAAAGAAATGTATTCAGTTAGATGACTGCCCACAGCAGAGGAGCCTGCTCTCAGTCCCTGGTACTTCTTACTGCATAACTTGCAGACACCTCTCCCCTTGGCAAAGCTTCTTTCCCCTTCCAGGCTACTATAAAGGGGGTGGAAGAGCTTACAGCTCCATCCTGTCTTGCTATGCTCAAGTGTCCAATGTTAGGCAAGGTGATGTCTAGTTTGAGGGTACCTAAAAAATTTCTTTTTTTTTTTTTTTGATAGAAGGGGGAAAAATCATATGCAGACTGAAAAGAGTTTTCTGCAGGTGCTCACAACCTCACATGAATTCCAGACACAATCCCAACTGTTTCCCAGCACTGCCTAATCTTATGAGCACCTCCCTGCTGAACCTGAAAGCTCCTCAGGCATTTAACTTTATTCACCCACACATGTTAAGGAGATCCTGTTTTGGGAAGATAGGCACTTATCTCTTGCCTCAAGTCCCACTGCAATCCAGCTTAGGAAGACAGGCATTTAAATCCCTTTTAGAAGCCTGAAAAATTTGCAGCAGTCAGAATTATGTCTTGCTTCTTCTGGCATGGGCCATCAGCTGCAACATACATGTGAAACAGAGAGAGCTCATCTTGAGCTAAGCAGAAGAGTGGAAGTGTATGTTTTACCATTTGAGAGGGATTGATGTAACATGATTGACATCTTACAAGACTGCCCCAACTACTGAACCTGGAACATCACATGATGAATATGGTTGTTGGTTCTATTTCTCATCTCAAAAGAGGGAAAACCAAGGGGAGCAAGCTCATATACCTGGAAAAAAAACATGTTATATGGGAGATAGTCATGGAACAAACAAGAAAAAAATAGGCCATAACCTGCTAATCCTCCATGCCATGCCAGAGATAATCTGAACTTGCAGGCTAACCTTGGGTTTGCTTTTGTCTGCTCTGATGTGGCCCTGTGCCTTGTGCGTTCCTGGCTGCACAGGCTCTCAGCTGCAACACCTACCATCTGGTCTACCTGATGTTTGCTGATTATGCTATTCTTCTGGGAAGTTTGAGCTCAAGGCTTAATTAGAGTCTAGCAATATTACCCACTTCCTTTCTTAAAGCTTTATGTATCATAATGCAAAGCGTGGGTGGAAGCACTGTGATCAGCTTCAGTACTGCTTCATCAGCTCCAGTCCTACAGCAGGGGCAGATAGGCTGGAGCGCGTGTGGCTGGAGTGTTCCTGGTGTTTCTGAGGACTTCCCAAGAGCATACCTGTGCTCTCAGAGCAGGCTGGCTTTGCCTGCTGGCAACAAGAGCTCACTTACTATTGCTGGAAAGAAGTAAGCAGTCAACTTCTGCAGGTCTTCAGAAGTGCCTCTCTCTGTTCGCTGCCCATGCAGCAAAGCCGAGGCAATTAGATCGCTCCTTTTGTCCCTTCCAGGGCTCAGACACCTAAAATTTAATTGAGGTAATAACGTGTCAGTGAGGTATCTACAATAGATGGACAAGATCCCATCCTGAACGCTCAAGGCTTCGTAGTTAATGATTGCAAGGAAAAAAAAAATCACTAAGAAGATGGCAACCAGTGAAAACCAAGGGAAAGGAATTACCAGTTAAAATTAGGATGCATTATAAGACACCATTTGAAAAGAATCAAAGACCTACAGCTTTTTGCTAATGTTTTCATTTCTCCTCCACTTCTCATCACTTCACTTCTCATCAGCTTTTAGAAAAAAATAATTTAGTGTTGAAAAAAATTTTCCTCATCCTTTCTGTGAGGCCATACTCATGAATCATGGAGGGTTGAAAATAATTTTAACACTTCGAGAAAAAGTAGAGGGACCAGTAAGACCATGATGTTAACTAATTGGTTGTTGCCCACTTAATCTAAGTCTTTGGATATTGTTGTCTATAAAAAGACGGAAGAGTGTTTATTTCCATTATTTGAATGTGCATCAATTGATTTTATTATCCTAGAAAACCTGAGAAAGCATGTATAGTTATATACAAATAGTGTAAATACACTGTAGGCAAATTTCACAGTTTAATGTTGCTCAGGGCTTTCATGAATGCTGTAGTTCTCAGGAAAGATGTAAAGCAGCATAAAAGAATTAAGATTTGATTTTTACTGAGATTAAGTTGAAAGAGTAATTCATCTTTACTAAATGTCAGTGCTTCTGCTTTCATGTCTTTTTATGTGATGCTCTTTCTACCACTTGGTGCATGGTTGAGAACAATATACCTTAAGAATGAATCCTTAATTGATGTGACTTTGAGATGCTTTATCATTTATGTTTGCATAATTCCATCTATTAATTAAAAAAAACTCACAAGAGATACATAAAATTAAATGGGTGTTTTTTTCTCAGAGGAAATACCCATTATCCTATTACTTTATGCATATTCTTGATACAAGACAGTCAGTTCTGCTGAGCAATCCGATCTGACATTGAACAAGTATATTGTTGTGTATTTTTTCTCAAGGATAGGTTTATATTTTTTAAAGGTGAAGACAAGATACATTTCAAATGCAATTCCATGACTCGGCATGGTTGCCCATCATGCTCAGTGGCAAAATACTACCTAAGGATTTGAAACTGAATATATAGGTCAATGTCTTCTCTTGTGAAACCAACTGGTCACATTTTTGGTTTTGTATTGATACAGAGGCTCATCTGTGCCTCTGAAACACTGCCAGTTCTGTTAATGAAAACCCTGGCAGGGGCTGTATTTACTGTAGCTGAAATCAGCCATCTACCAGAAGAACTGGTAGGTAGGATGTACTCTAAGTACTCGATGTCTTAAAAGCGACGCCGAAGATTTAAAACCGAAAATAAAAAACTTTCGAGACAAACCCCTTGATACTCCAGGTATCGCTGTGCAGAATCCCTGCATCAGGCTCGTATAAAATCCAGGCTTCTGGTGTAAGAGTGCTCTGGACATAGGGCTGCATTTGGAGAAATCGCTATCTCCTTACAGCCGCGACGAGGAGAGGATTCGGCTGCCAAAGGTGACAGGGTCCTGTCCAGCCCCAGCGATGCCCGTGGGGCCCCTCACCTGTGCCGAGGAGAAGGTGGATCGCGACACAGCTCGCTGGGCGCTCTCAGCCAGGGGATTCTGAAGCAGACCCGGCTGTCTCACCCCTCACCTCACCTGGGCACTTCAGGCTGCCTCTACCTGGAACCGACCTGGCAGCGAGACCCAGTGTGCACCCAGAGCCCGGCAGCCTCTCACCCTCTCCCGCCGCCGCTTCTCGCTCGCTGCCGAGTCACACCCCCGCGGAGCGCCGTTTCCCTCGCACCCCGCTCCCACCCCATCTTCCCGGGGATCCCCGAGGTGGAAGAGCCGCCAGCCCGTCGCTATCGGCTGCCTTTACGTCCGCCGCCGCCCCTTCCCTCCCAGCGCTGGCCGCGCCGCGGCCCTTCCCCCGCTGCACATGCCCAGAAGGGCGGGAGCCGCGGCGCGCCCGGGCGCTGCTGTGACAGCGGCGGCGCTTTCCCTTCCGCTGGGTGGGGGCAGCCCCACGCCGCGCCCCCTCTTCGACCCGGCCCGGCTCGGCAGAGAACCACCGAGCCACGGATCAGCCGCCCGCCCTCCCGCCTGCCGAGAGCTCCTTCCCCGCCTCGCCCCAAGCCAGCCGCCGCGGGGCGGGAGGCGGCCATGTCGCTATTGTCTGCTCTGGTGCCCTTGCTCCGGGTGTACCGCATCGGCCTCCTCGTCATCCTGCACCAGCTGCGCCGCCGCCTCCTCCCGCGCTGTCCCCCGGCCCCAGGTGAGCACCGCAGCCGGCGCCGCGGGGAGGGAGCGGGACGGGGGGCGGCAGCCCCGGCCTGAGAGAGAGGGAAAGTTTCCGCGCCTCCATCTACCCACCCTGGGGCTGGGGGACGGCGGCAGCGCCGGTGCCCCAGGGAGCGCGGGGCCGAGACTTTTAGGCCCAGCGGGGAGACGGGCACACGGTCAGGACAGGATAACCGCGACCTTGGCAGCAGAAGCGGGTGGCCCGCACCGCGCCGCTTCCCCCCACAACGAGGCAAGAGCCGAGGCACCGCGGCGGCCCCGGCCCTGAATCGGGCGCTGCCGCCAGGCTCCTCCTCCGCGGGCTGGGCCGGGCCGGGCCCACCGCGCCGCCTGAGGACAAACGGCCCGGGGGGGTTGCGGCTGCCGGGGAGCCCTCCCCGCCCCGCATGGGCCCCGCCCTCGCTGCCGCCGGCGGGCGGCGGGTCCCGGCCCCTAACCGCCCCGGACGCGGGGCGGAGCGGGGGGCCGGGCCCGGGACGGGCGCCTGGCTGCACGCCGGCCTGACTGCGGCCTCGGGAGGCGGTGTGGGGTCTCCGACGGCCGGGGGTCCCCGCTTCTCCTCTTCCTCCTTTTGTTTTGTTTTTGCTTTTCTGACTGTTTCGCCTCAGACCTTGGCTCAGAGCCGCGCGGGCGCAGCCTCCCTCAGCCCAGGTAGGTGCTTGGAAGGCGGGTAGCGGCGGGCAGCCTGCCCTTGGCTCGGCCACCGGCCCGGGATCTCCTGCCCGTCGTGTCCCGGCCCCGTTGCCGGCCCTCACGGGCGGCTGGAACCGAGGGCCCCGGCCGGAGGGGAACAGAGCCGTGCTCTGAAAACTTAAGTCTTTGATACCGGCTGACGCTCTCTGACAGCCTTTAAGCTGGGTGAGTGACACTCGGTAGTTTTCTCCGAAGGACTTCAGGTTAGGTATTTGTTGTAAGTTACGCTTTTACGCTTTTCCGATTCGGGTCAACCAGCATGCCTAGTACGGACAAGAAGAAACTTTTCAGTTTGCCCGAAAACGAAGATCTGAATTTCCTCTTTCCTCACATTACTCTTGAAAACTTTAAAACGCTTCTGAGTTTATAAACTTAGAGCAAACTATGCTCTGAATGGATGCGTAGAGTATCATCAGGGCTGAGCGTACAACTGCATGCTAGTCAGTGCCTTTAACTTTCTCTGCTTAACAGCAAGTAAGCCTTTGTGGCTCTGTTGACAGTTTTAACCAAAGGAACAGTTTAATAGATATATATTGGGAGGGTATAGTGTTTCAGTAAGGAGAGAAGGCAGATGAAATTTTTTTTAGAAAATATCTGAAGCACTGAGGAGGAGATGGGACAAGTACACCACACAGTAAGAGGGTATTTGTGCATTTCATCACAGGTAGCTTTTTGTCTACTTTTAATTAATTCCTGATACTTCTTTGGATTCTTCTGTCTTATTCCCATAAGACAGAGACCCTACACAACTGAGAGAACCCTGGTGACAGAAAGGGCAGATGTGCGCACATTTGAAGTCATCTGGGCATTTTTCTAGCATTAGTTTTTCTTGGCAAAGTGAACCTGGGTATTGTGCCTAGGGTGTGTAACACTTTCCAAATCTTTTTTTCGAACCACAGAGACATAGCATGACGAAAATGTGAACTGAATGTTTTTTGGGGTTTTTGGTTTTTTTTTTTGTTTTTTTTTCAGTCTGTTCTTAGCTACTATTAAAGCAAAACAAAACAATACAGAAGTGTTGAATTTGGAAATGCTGGAAGAAGGCAGTGAAGATCCAACCTGGGAAATGTTAGCTGACTAAGACCAAGGCAGACCTGACAGATGTGGAAAGTTTTTTTTCAGCCCTAATGCAGGGTGGTTTCTTCCAAGGACAAGTAGTTTCCTCTTCAATAGCTGTTTGCGTGGAGTTGCCTCTTGGCAGTTACCTGCTGCCCTGCTTCAACTTGCTGTGTCCAGCCATTGCTGAGAAAGGTGAATCAGTTTGTCAACAGGAACTTTTTTACCCAGATTAACCTCGTTTCCATAATAACTTCAAAATAGCGACTGCAGTGCAGCAAAAAGTTTTAAGTGTTGGTTAGAACGTGCTTAGTTAAAGCTCAGATCAGTCATCTACTCTTGCCGTAAGAAAATAACAAGTAACTTTTCCAGACAGTAACCTAGAAAAGTGCATATGTTTAAAAGTGTATTTATTTTTTTGAGGGAGTGTTCTGTAACTCTGACCAGAATAGACATTTTATTGTCAGGGTGCTTTCCTGGGGAGAGCCTGGAGAGGGGAAGCAGGACTGGGAAGGGCAGGGTGGCAGAGTCAGCCTTGACTCTGATCTTGTCTCCTTGGTCCCCGTTTCCCCATCAGAGTTCCCACTCTTCATGTGTCAGCAGCTCTCTTTGGAATGCTAAAACTGAGGGATGCCTGGTGGCTTGTCCTTGAGATCAGTGGATCAGGAAAGGGGTCTGGTGTCAAGGAAGCCCTTCTGTCTCTGAATTTTCCATGAAAAGTTTGCCTTCTTGAGCTTGCCAGGAAGAAGTATTCAGTATTTCAATCCAAGTAAACCAAATTAGTTTTATTTTTCTTTTCTTTTTCCTTATCCGTAGTCAAAGTTGCATGTTCTTGGTATGTGTGCTTTTGCATGGCTTTTAAAAGTACCTGTTTGTTTTTTCAGATCTTTCAGGGGATGATCTAGCTTTTGTAGATGGGATTCAAGACAGTCTTTGGGAAAAAGGGCAGTTTGAGGTCTGAAATCTAGATTCAGTGCAAAAACTTGGTAATTGTTTTGAGTTGCAGTCCCAAAATATACTTACTATGGAGTGAGCCTGAGCCCTTCTACCCCAATACAGAGTAGGGAAGTGGGTCTGAAATTCTGATCTCGATCTGCAGGTAAGGGAAATAGGAGCTGAGGGGATAAATGGAGTGCAGTCAGTGATTGCTTTGCTAACTAAAATCAGTATGCAAAAATAAAGGGGAACTTATGTTTAACTTATATTAAAGCATTTTTCCAAGTACTAACTACATAAATGGCATAACTGTGGATATGTAGTACAAATTATGTTAGCGTTCAGTGATCTAAAATTAGTAGTTTCTTTAGAAATTACTGCTTGGATTTCACTGCCCTGCATGACTCCATATCTTGATATAAACAGCTTTCAAAAATAAAAATATAATCAGTGGATTGGTAAAAGACAAAATCATGTAAATTGTGACACCAGGATATTAAAACTGAAAATGTGGTCACTGAAAGTCATCCTATTGATAGCAAAAAAGGTTCATATAGTAATCTTGGTATTTTCAAAACTTTGCAAGGAGTTTATTTGGCAGCTCCCTCCTGCTCTTTCTTTTCTGCTACACACATTTCATTGGAATTTGGTTGGGAAAGATTAAATGCTGAATGTTTTGTAGTTCTGAAGTCTTGGTAGTAAAATTTGGTACCTGTAATCAGTAGAAAAATAGTTCTGTAGAAGTTAATAATGTGGCTGAAGTTCAGACAATCTTAGAGCTGACTCTTGTTCTTCTTACAAGTGATTGAGATTTCATAGGTATTTTAAATTTGCCTCCATTTCTAGTTATTCTAGGTAGTAATTGGTATGGAATTTCTTTACAATTAATCGTAAAATATTAATTAGTAAGAAGCATCTTTTAATTTCAAGTAATTTATTAAGGATTTTTAGTTTATGTGAGTAAAGCAGATCGAGAGACTGAGCCCTTCCTGCTCAAAGCCGTATGAGCTCTGGTCTACTAAACATCCTGAGGTGGGCAGAGAAATGAGCAGGTAGGAAAGATTGAGGGCAGGCAAAAATAAAGTAGCATCTAAAAATTAATCCCTCTCTCTCGCGCATGCGTGTGAGAGTTATTTAGGTAGTTTCAGAAGTGAGGAAACACCTGTTTTATGGTTGTCCCTGTGCTGAATGAGGCAAGGGCTATGCGACAGCGATCCCTACCATGTAATTAGGGTGCCATTGCTGTGTGTGCACAAGGGGGCAGAGCTAAGGTTGGCAGGGTGGCTGCACACCCCATGTTTTGTTTCTTCACATCTCCGTGCTTGGTTTCACAACCCGAGTGACTCTCTTACAGGTTTTGAACCTATTTCCTTCTCCACCAGGGAAATTTAGCCCTGCCTGGTGCAAGGGTAGCATCGTTGCCCCCTGCAATGCATGTTGTTACTGGCATTTTGGTATTTTGTTTTAATCCCTATTCTGGAGAAGGGGAGTCATGGGTTTGTGTTAGGAGAGTGAGAGGGGCCAGAGGGGTGTGAGGAGGCAGCACAGTCTGCCCTGAGGAGAGCAGGGATAAGGTGCTAGGGCCAGGAAACATCTCTTCCTCCTCCTGTGGTAGTGGATTGTGCTGGAGGCCAGCAGAGGATCCTGTCTGCAGGCTCTTAAAAGCCTGAGCATGGGTACTGGCTGGTGGCGTTGGTCAGCTGCATGGAGGAGGTGAGGATAACAACAGCTTCTCAAGGTTCAGTCTGTTTCAGTGTGGATGGGAATTCAAGGGAGAAAAGGAAAGCCAGCTTTGTAGCCTGAAGGCTTCTGCATGTGGAAGAGTTTCAGGAAGCCAGAGTGGCAGTGTTTTTTTATCATGGAAAGATAGGCAAGCTGAAAGAGAGCATTTCCATCAGCTGCCCTTGTAACAAGCTGTAGCACTTCCCAAAGGGGCCATGAGGTGCCCAGTGGATTTCATTCTGGTGCTTGTGTCTTCAGTTTGGCTCAGAGTGGAAGCTGCTCTGTTTTTTGCCAAGCCTAGGCTATGAATACTTAGACTGTGTCAGTGAAACAGGAAAACTAATCTCTTCCTGAAGAAAAATGAGAGTTATGGGTTTTGGTGATAGTTTTTTTGCCTTTTTTCTTTCTTTTTTTCTTTTTTTTTTTTTTTTTTTTTCCCCCAATAGTGCCAGTTATGCTGTATAACACTTGAGGAGAGGATGATCAGGAGTTTATATTTGAGCTATTATGACAGCTGAATTAGTGTCAGATCCATCTCAAAAAAGATGGCAAAGCTGTAACATACATAAGGATGAAAGGTGGGGTTAAGCTGTAGCACTCCCTTGATCTAAAATAACTTGCATTTTATCAGTCTGTGATGAACTTTTTATGATCCAAAGTGTGTCATACCAACTTTGGTGCATCTTTAAAGATGCACCAACTCTTCTATTACAGTGCCCTCCTCCTTGCTCTCAGGAACTGCCATGTAACTGCAAGGGAACCTCTTAAGATTTAATGAAGTACTGGAAGCCTCTATACATCCTTGAGAGACCATGCCATGGGTTGAAATGGAGGGATCTGAAAGCAATACTAATGCATACTGATACAACATATTTTGTCAATACACAGTCTGATGCTATGGCAGGGTTACATCATTATACATTACCCTGCTTTATCTTTCAAAATCATCAGTTTTTGTGGGATTGCATACCTTCGTGCTGTTGATATGCACATCTTTGGAATTATGCAGCATTACCATGTTGAATCAATAGTTTATCCTGGCAACTTAAAAGGCACTGAATGAATCACTGTAGAGGGCAGGCTAGCAGCCAGGACATTGCCCCCTCAGGAAAAAAGGGTCTACACCCAAAAATAATCTTCAGATATAAGTACTGAAAACAAATCCAATAAAATGCTTGCCCCGCATCCTTCATTCTGGTTCTAAACCAACAGCTGTGTTTAGATACGTTTAGTCTTGGTCTGTGTGTTTTTTATTCAAGATGTACAGAAAGTGCTTAAAAAGACCAGCTCTAGTTCAGAGGAAAAATATATTTTCTTAGGGATTTTCATCAACAGCAGGAAATACACCGGAGAAGATTGCAGGCATACTTTTTTGTGGGGGATATTCCTTTTCAGCAGTATGAAAAGGTCCCGTTGTTTCTTCCTCCCCCACTCAGCCATTCTTAGCACCTGGCAATGTCTGGGCTTGAGCACAGGTGCAGCTGTTGGATGGAAGAAGAGGGATGCCATTGCTTTCAGGCTAGCTGCAGGAATGCTCCTGTTGTGTCTCTCCTGCTCTCTTCTCCCGGATTTTTGTGGCAGAGGTCACATCCATGTTTAACTGGTGACTTCCTTTTCCTTCCCAGTCGTGGCCAGACCCCTGGCAAAGGGGTATTTGTTCTCAAGGTGACTCGGCTGGTGGTGTGAAGGAAATGAAAAAGCATCAGCATGCAATCATGCTATGCTGTGGCTTGGCTCTTTGGTGTAGCAATATCAGCTCCAGCACTGTGCACAGAGATGCTGTAGGCCTCGAGTTGTCCTTGCATGTGACTGCACAAGAAGCATTTTCCTGTGCAGATACCAAGGTACAGATTGCCAAGTCTTGCCTTGTTGCCATGCTCATCTCTAGAGTGTCACCCTCTCTTGACTTCTGTAGCCTTTTGAAGAAAATACAGCAAAGTTATTTTCCATCTGATGTGGATAATAACATTTATTAGTACTTCCCTGTCTGTTTTTCCTGTAATTATAATGCACTGTTATTCCAGGAACCACAATTGAGAACTAGTAGTTCAGGAGATAGCTTTGATTTCAGAAAGAAAGTACAGGAAAGGTGTCATGTGCATCCTTAATCTTCATGCAAGCTCAAACTCCTTTTATTTCAGTCAGAAAACATCTTTACATTTCAGAGGAGCAGCATTATGCCGTAATTTGCGTCACAGATTTTTTTGGGGGGGCTTTTTTTTTTTTTTTAAACCAAATGCTGAAACCATTAGATCAAGCTAACAAAACTTCGTTCAAAATAAACAAACAATAAAACCTTTGCTCCTTCTGTATCAGGTTTCAATTTAAATAAATGTTAACTGTGAAGTTCAGTATCTCTTAAGCAAGAAGATACCCTACTCTATCCCTAACTCTAAGGGATAAACCCTTTTGTCCAAACCTTAATATAACTTAAAGAGACAGGAAAATGCTATAGCAGATGACCAGTTTGTGTGACAGTAACCTATCAACTCTGTGGTGGTTGTTACTCTTTGTCTACCCAGAATTGTGTTATTTGCTACTAATTATAGTTCTGGAAACAAAACTCAGGTCCTCTAGCTTGTAGCAGAATGTGAGTTATTAGAACCCTTTTTAAGTTTTTGACATTTCAGTGGGCTTCCTGTAGGTCACACTTCCTGCAAATCTCATCTTTAAATTTGCAAATGTAATTAGTAAGGTAGGTTTCTTGATACATTTGCAGAAACACTGATTTCACATAATTAAGTGTGGTCAAACTTGTGCTTTCTCATTGTATCTTTATCTTACTGCCTTTATCAGGTACTCATTAATGAGTGAAGGATCAAAAGGTGGGACGGTGGCCAAGAAGCAATGGAGAATAAAGGTTTAGAAGGTTCCCCATCAGACCTAAAGTTAGTGGCTCACCCGAGAGCAAAGAGTAAAGTGTGGAAGTACTTTGGGTTTGATACCAATGCAGAAGGATGCATATTACAGTGGAAGAAGATCTACTGCCGTATTTGCATGGCACAGATTGCTTACTCAGGAAACACCTCCAACCTTTCCTACCACCTCGAGAAAAATCACCCAGACGAATTCTGCGAGTTTGTGAAAAGTAACACTGAGCAAATGAGGGAAGCCTTTGCCACTGCGTTTTCAAAAATCAAGCCTGAGTCGTCGCAGCAGGTTGTTCAGGATAGCCTCATCATGAAGACCTACCAGAACTACGAAAACAAAAAGCATCAGGAACTGACATCTGCAGTCATCAGCTTAATTTGTGAGGGTATGTACCCAGCCTCTATCGTTGATGAACCCACCTTCAAGGCCCTCTTGAGAACAGCAGACCCCAGGTATGAACTTCCCAGCCGGAAGTACTTCTGTACAAAAGCTATTCCAGAAAAGTACAATGCCATTAGGGAAATTGTGCTGAAAGAGCTCACAGAGGTTCTGTGGTGTGGCATATCCACGGACATCTGGAGGAGCGAAAACCAGAACAGGTCGTACGTAACTGTTGCGGTTCACTTTCTCAGCAGCAGCCATGCCAACTGCCTGGTGGTGAACTCGCGGTGTTTAAAAACATTTGAAGTACCGGAGGATAACGTTGCAGAGACTATTACACGAGTCCTTTATGAAACATTCATTGAGTGGGGGATCAATTCAAAAGTCTTTGGTGCTACAACAGATTACAGTAAGGACATTGTGAAAGCTTGCTCTCTTCTAGATATTCCCGTACAGATGCCTTGTTTGGGGCACACTTTTAATGCAGGAATACAACAAGCTTTTCAGCTCCCCAAACTCTGCAGCCTTCTTGCCAGGTGCCGAAAACTGGTGGAGTATTTTCAGCAGTCTACGGTCGCGATGTACATGCTGAGTGAGAAGCAGAAGCAACAGAATATTCTCCACTGCATGCTGATAAGCGACCGCGTTTCCTGGTGGGGAAGCACGCTCGCCATGCTGCAGCGCCTCAAGGAGCAGCAGTTTGTCATTGCAGCTGTTCTTGTGGAGGACAGCAACAACCACCACCTGATGCTGGAAGCCAGTGAATGGAATACAATCGAAGGGCTAGTGGAGCTGCTGCAGCCTTTCAAGCAAGTTGCAGAGATGATGTCTGCCTCAAAGTACCCTACGATCAGCATGGTGAAGCCGCTTCTCCATATGCTTCTGAATACTACCTTGAACATCAAAGAGAACGATTTGAAAGAAATCAGCATGGCAAAGGAGGTGATTGCTAAAGAGTTGTCAACCACCTACCAGCACACACCTGAGATAGACATGTTTCTCAACGTTGCAACTTTCTTGGATCCCCGCTACAAAAAACTGCCTTTTCTTTCAGCCTTTGAGCGGCAGCAGGTTGAAAACAGGGTGGTGGAAGAGGCAAAAAGCCTGCTGGAGAAAGTAAAAGAAAATACCTTTAGGACTGAAGAGAAATTCTTCACTGTTTCAGAAGAGCCCCCTGTGAAAAAAATCCTTATCTCTTCTACTCCTCCTCCTACAAGTGTCATCAACAACATGCTCGCAGAGATCTTCTGCCAGACGGGAGGAGTGGAAGACCAGGAGGAATGGCATGCTCAGATTGTTGAGGAGTTGAGCAACTTTAAGTCACAAAAGGTCCTTGGTTTGAACGAAGACCCGCTGAAGTGGTGGTCTGACAGACTAGCTCTGTTTCCAGTTTTACCAAAGGTTCTTCAAAAATACTGGTGTATTTTGGCCACGAGGGTCTTCCCTGAGCGCCTTTTTGGTTCTTCTGCTAATGTTGTAAGTGCAAAGAGAAACCGGTTAGCCCCAGCTCATGTGGATGAGCAGATCTTTTTGTATGAAAACAGTCGGAATGGGTCTGAGGCAGAACCAGAGGATGAAGATGAAGGGGAGTGGGGTTTGGAACAGGAACAGATTTTTAACTTAAATGACTCAGTAAATGTAAACAACAATTTCTTTAATATCCGAGACAGTGGGTTTGTTTAACAGGACTGCTGCGGTACATTTAATAACAAAGAAAAAAAGGTATTTGTCTTAAGTTACCAAAAATACTTCTGTTTTATGCTATGAATGCTGTAAATATTGAACAGTTGTAACAAACTCGATTTAGCTTCCGTTGTCTGTGTTTTTCCCACTGTCTTAAAAGATGAATGACTTGTGATTAAACAGCACTGAAACGAATGAGGAAATAAATTCTACAAAGACTCTGGTTTCTGACTGTGGCCCAGATTTCAGAGAGCACTTACCCGTGTGCTTCTTTTCCACTTGCTTCAGTGGGAGACAAACACATGCTTATGTGCTTTCTATTCATAAAAATATTTCCTGAATTAGGACCCTGAGCAAGGGTGTTTTTAAGATTTATGCCTCTGTTTGTAAGTCCTGCGTGACTCAGGATTTTAGCTTTAAATTTTCGATTTTAAAACATTATTTTTAAAATCCTTAAATCTGAGCAGCAATTATTTTTGAAGTGTATTGATGCTACAGAATGAGAGAAGTTCTTGAGCCTGATTTTTCTTTTTCACTACCTCATGTCTTAGGCCTCTGGTCTATGCCAGGAAAGTTCAGCTGGTATAATTCTGTCAATTAGGAGACTGATGTATTACTATTTTAACTGATGCTGTGCTGTCATAGGCTGTAGTGTGGATGCATTTAAACCGGGATAAGTTATTTTCCTTTCCACTGCGGTGCAAATGGTATAAACACTTCCTAAACTGGTATTGCTGTGTCCATATTAGTCTGGTTTTACCATTTCACTGCAGCAGCTGAATGGCAAAAACTTTCTTTTTGTGTGTGTGTGTGTCTAGGCAAGCCCTGATTGTAGTCTCTTGTGCTTTTCACAAAGTGGTTACGAAGCACACAGGGTTGGAGCACTGTTGTGTTGCCTTCACTGTATGTTTGCCTTCGCTGACCTTAGGGCTGATGCCAGGTAGTGTGAAGCAGGCGAGGCATCAAGACCCCTCAGCAGCTGAGGCAGGGAGGGAAGGGAGGGATGGAGAGGGTGGAAATGTGTATGGGCTGTGGGTCTAACTCTCTGTCTGTCTGTCTATGTTATTAAATCCTTAACCTCTTAATTTAAATGGAGACTTTGCCCAGGGTAGCTAGAAAATTTTGTTGTCGGGAAAAGCAAAATAAAAAGCTTTAATATCATGTAAATATATTTAAAAGAAGGGGACCTCTCCATTCCCCATGTATTTAGTGAGTCCTTAAGGTTGTTTCTTGTTACATTAGCACTTAAAAACTTTTTTTTTTCTCCTGTCTCTTTTTGATTCAGTTTGTAGAGTGGGTTTCAGTCTTGTCCAGTCTAATGTTTGAGTACTGTTTCCATTTAGTTGTTATATATTGTAATTGCTTCCTTTGTGTCTATACCTATGTGTTTTAAGTGTTTTAAGCCCTTTGGAGAACTTGGCAAACAAGAAAAAAGGAAAGAAAACCAACCCAGATCCCCCATCTCTTATGAAATACCACAAGTGATAAACAAGATCAGTGTTCTCATGCTTGGCACAGAGCGGGATGGTAGCCAGCATTTTCCCCTGAAGTGTGAAGGGGAGGACTCTTGGCATAGTCAACTCACAGTCAAGGTTTGCTCGGGGTTTTGTTACTGGTGTCTTGTCACCCTCCTCAGCTTTGGTCTGCAGCTATGTTAACCACACTGTTTTTGGACAGAGGTCTGTAGAAGATTGGCTGTTACTGTTCTGGAGGAAGCATGTTGGGTGGATGTGTGGTTGTAGAAAGGGCCCAACCAGGAGGAACACACAAAAATGAGAATCATGATGGAATTCAATCTACTGCCAGACTGCTTGTTTGTTTTAGTTGAATTTTTTTTCTTTTTTCTTTTCAACTTTCAGGCCTCTCTGTTCTTTGTTGGTAGCAGGAAGGAGCAGGTGGGTGAGGAGAAAGGACAGAGGCTGCATTAGAGGAGCAGTGGAGGAAATAGTAAGAAACTACCTGATACTTTAAGGCCTGGGAAAAATGCATTGAACAGGTGGTGTGGCCCATATTTGGCTGTCAGTAAGCCTAGGCTTTCACTCATCAGCCTCCCCAAAAAAGTGCAGTTTTTGCCTATATTTGGGTGCCAGCTGGTGTCACCTGCATCTTGCTGCCACCTTCACTTGCTGCCACTGCTGCTAGCCCTTGAGGAGTTTTGCAAACACTAGTGTGAGGTGTGCACATCTTCTCTTACACGAGCATGATTCAAAGCTAAGCCCTTGGAACCAAGGCAGAGGCACAGAGCACTCTTCCCCAGTCCATGCTCAGCCTGCCCCCTTTGGAATCATCTGTCCTGTTTCCCCCTTTGTCCCTCTCAAGCTAAATGTACACAGTGATGCTCACAAGCAGCTATACTGAGATAAGTGCAGTGCACTACCTTCCTTCCAGCTTCTTTTTTATTTTTTGGTATCCAAAGTAAAACTAGTTGGTTCAATTGATGTGTCTTTCAGCATTCTTACAAAAAAAAAAAAAAAAAAAAAAGGGAAGAAGAAAAAAAAAACCAACCAAAAAGCCGTTGTTAGTCTTACCCATTGTCTGTGAGATTCTTATTTAATGTTTAACTCTGGAATATTGTTAAATAAACCAGAAAAATAAGTTAGTTACTAGATTGTTTGTCTGATATGTGTTCATATCTGCTGCACTTTATGACTTTGAACTCTTCTGCAACAAGGGGAGGTTATATTATAAGGTCTTGAAGCTATGCATTTATTTTCCTTTTGATCCTGTAAGTTATTAAAAAAAACAAAAACAAACAAAAAAAAAAAGCTGTACAAATCTTTTGGATTAAAAAAAACAAACTGAAAAATATCAGAAGTTTAGATGGTTTCTCTTGCTTAAATACGTGTGGTGTTTTTCACTTAAAGGCATAATTCTCTGCTGTTTAGTTGGGTGGAGAACCAAAGTTTCAAAGCTGTTTTAAATATTGCTACAACATGAGTTAAACCATGGGGTTATTGCCAAGGGTGGGCCCAGCACACGTTTCCAAATTATGCTATTGACTTAGATTTATGTTCGTGTTTCTTGACAGCTAATTTGAATCCACAGCCTAATGATTCCTTTTCTCTTTGGTACAGCCAAGACATCTTCTTGGAGAGGCAATAGAGAAACTTCAGTTTTGAGTGCTTTCATGATGGAAAAGTGAATTTTTAGACATCCTGTCAAAGTATGTACTTGATATCAAAAGAAGACTAATTGCCTTTTGCCACCAACTGCGAATTTCAGTGTTAAAATTGATCTGGCTAAATAAGGTTTCTTAGGGTGAGCAATGTAACTAAAGGGAGTTTCGTGTGTCTGAACAACCTTTGTACATATGTTGCCTCTCTCTGCCATTAGGAATTGCTCTGAAGACAAAAGGAAAACCAAACTGAAGTTGAAAAGATGAATTTTCCCAGCAAACCATGTCTGGGACGCCTTGTTCTGGATCGTTTTAAGATTCTGTCACTGCAATGTTTTAGATTAATTCGATGGCTTTTCTTTAGTTGTTGTCATGGTGGTCCAGTAGCTTTAGAGGAGCATTCATATGCAGGCAGGAATATCAAAAGCAAAAGAAACTTGCACTAACTGTGTATTTGTATTATTTTATAAGCATTATGAATACAGTTCATTATTTTGTCCTTTTTGTGTGATAGCTTAAAAGAAAGGGGCCACCTGAGGACGTCGCTTCTGAAGCAGGGGAAGCATACAGATTTGAACACAGAAGTAGTGTATTTTACATATTCCATGAAAATTGGCTAAAGGAAACTTTATGCTGTAAAAATTGTATTTCAGTCTCTGTACACTGTACATCTTCTGGTGGCCTCCATTTCCGTCCTTCTCAGAGGATGATATCTTGCTGAAGGTCTGGTAATCCTGGTTCTGGTAGTACACTACTGTCTAGTCTAGGCTGTCTTTGGCTATGCTGAGAAGACTCAGTTCTTGATTTGGTATTTTATGACACTTTTTGTTGTTGTTGCTTTTTTTCTTGCAGGCAAAGACTATGATCTGTCTCACTATATATCCTCTGAATCGCTGATCTTCTGCTAAATTCAAGATGTATTTTATTTTTAGAGGATGTAGGGAAATTACAGTTGTTTTTTTTTTTAAATAGCATTGTTATTTGGTGCTGCAGAGATAATTTAAAAATACAGTGTAATCTTATGTCTGTCTTAAAGCCTACATCAGTAAATGATATCAAACGAGTTTACTATTTAAACTGGAATTGCAAAACATCCCTATAGTTGTTGTATAATACTGTCATTTTTACATACAAAAGTATTTCCTTTAGATTGAACAATAAAAATAAATTAAATAGATCTTTTGCTGCTTCTACAGTAATTTTCAGTGCCCCTGCAGTTGTGTTAAAGTTCTACAAGGGAATTGAGTTTACTATTTAAAAAAATACCTTATGTTTTAAGAGCCTTTTTAGTTTATAGAATTTGATTTATGTCTTTTTAAAAGGCAAAGACTGTTGCAGAGTCCCTCAGACTCTGAAATGTTAATATTATGATTTTTGAGCACTAATGTTGACATTTCCAGGCAGGGTGGTATTGATTTCCCCTGCTGCCAGAAGAAAAGGTTAGTGTTAGCAAAAATGCTGCTGCCATCTATAATGCTTTGAAGTGGTGATCAGATGTATCTTTTTCTGCTGAAAAGACTTATTACCTGCAGCACAGGTGTGCTGATTTCCAGGTGTTACAATTAATGTTTACTTCCAATTACTTTAATTTGCAAAGTTCTCCTCTGTCTGTCTTACAGGTCTGTTTCCCTGGCCTGGACTTGGCAGAGTGCTGGGTGGGAGCAACAGGGAGAAGGAGCCCTTCTCCACTCTGTTTTTACAGAAAGATTGCTGGAGAACAGGCTAGCTCAGTTTAAAATGAGTTTAAACTAGGTTCTTACTCCTTACTCTTACTCTGCTGGGGCCACAGTGCCTGTGCCATGCTGCAAAAAGGGAGAGCCAGTGATTCTTCCCTCCTACAGCCCCAACCCCCACCAGAGTGATGTAAAATTGAACACATTGCTCAGTTGGACCAAAATTTCATACATAAGATGCTGGGAAATCTGGCAGAACACTGCTAGGGAAACATGCTTGGGGTCAAGGGCACAGTAAGCAATAATAGTCCTTATTACATATCAGGTTTAGAAGTGGGATGTGTCTACTCTGGTTGTTTGGGCTGTCAGGATAAGTGTCTTAAAGTGGTGCTCGTTTGTTCTCTTGGCTGAAGTTTTTCCTGGGAAATTTTGTGATTATTATACTTCCATATTTAATGCTGACATAGAAAAAAAGAAGTGTTCTGTGGCATGTGAATCTAGATTTTATATGGAGGCTAAAGCTACACTTCATATTGGATAGATATTTGGGGTGTAACATTTGCAGTGGTTTTACTGTTAACAGATTCCATGGCCATGTACATTCAGCTATCAGAAGCAGTAGTGTAGTCCTGTTTTTAACTATGCCAGAGACAGGAAGGGATACTTTTATTTGGAATAAATAAAAAGTGTTTGTATTTTAGCACTTTTAGGTAGAGAAAAATGAAAATGCATCTGTAAATTTATATAATAGTGTAATAATTTATCTAGATCTATTTGCAGATAATTGATTACTTAGATTTACTTAGTATGCTGGAAGTATGACTGTATTTGTCTGTAGCTGCATATGCATGGTGTTATGTCCAGCAGTGATTCCCCAAGAACTGCAGAATGAGTTTGTTTGGGTTGTTTTTTGTTTTGTTTTGTTTTCTTATTACATACGGTTTCATTGTCCCCACACACTTGCAGTCAGGAATGAGAAATTAATCTTTTATTTCTCTAACAGATTCTGCTTTGCTTTTAAGTTTTAACCATTCTGTGTGTCTGTGCATCACTCTGTCTTTATAGACAGTGTGATTGAGGTTTCATTCTCTTTGTTGCTTTTTTAATGTGCTTTTTTCTCAGGAGTCATCAGTGAGGTTTACAGTGATAGGAATTTAGTCTCATAACAAGGAAGATGTAGAGTCAGCATCAGGAAAGCTTGTGCCAGAAACATCCTGTCCTGTGTCATGAATGTTGTGCTCTAAGAGAAACCTTCATCTTCTCAAGTGTGGTTATCTGAGATGTCCTTGTGAGAGAAAAATAAAGTGCTTTTGCAAACAACAACACAGTTCTGTTTTCTGGGTGATAGTTCAGTTTGCTGGGGGTTTGTGCTTTGGGATGCACTCAGAGGTTTGGCCTGAAATTTAAGTTTCTTGAGCATGCAGCAGAATTTATATAAATACAGGGAAATAAATAATGACTGAATCTGCCAAACTCAGTCACTTCGTTGGTGAGAACAAGTAAGAAGTGGGTCCATCCCAGAAAAAAATGTAGCAGGAGCCTGCAGTTTCTGTCTGAAATACCGGCAGTATTTAAAAATACTAAATGATGAACTCTCCTGTAATCTGACATTTCAGAACTGTGTAAAACATGTGGTTTGCACACTTCCTGGTGTTTCCATGCTGCTGCTGGTGAGCTCTGTTGGCTCCAAGGCCAGTGCTCCAAGAGATCAGGGAGGAGTTTCAGTACTAAGGTAGTGGAGGAGAAGAAGCTCTTATCAAACCCTGCCCTCTGCCATGGGAAGCTTGGGCTGAAGTGGTTGTTTCGCAATGATACTTTGGCACAGCCTCTCTGATCCACCACAGACACACTGACATGCAGGCCAAGAACTTGCCACTGACAAGTCCTGAGGGAGTGAGTGGTGGGAAAGAGCCAGTCTTGTGGATGAGTGGAGCCTCCTGTGTATGGTAGACCTCATTTCTTGTCCCTCATTTTATGCCCTGTTTTATTTTCTATGCAGGTAGTGTGTACATTAGTGCTGATCTGCTGTGTGGCTCTTATATTCCAAGTGTGAGGAGGATAGGTTACCTTCATGCTTTCAGGACATGGTGAAAGTAGTCAAAAGTTGGCCAGGTGCTGGATGTGGTTTGCTGCCTGGTTTGCATGAACAGCAGCTTGAGGATGATATTTATTTTCACCCATAGTGCTGCAAATGTTGTCCTGGTGTTGCTGCTAGGAGATTTCTGCATGCCTGGTCAGAGAAATGAAGTGAGAAGAGAGCAAACTTTCTGCATGTTGTGTCTGGAAATATGATGTAATTCCCAGGTGAATTTAAAGCAGTCGCATGAACTGGTTCTTTTGTAGTCTTGCAAACAGACCACCTTGTTCATGCCCTGCTCCCTCAGTTACTTTGAAAATTACCATTTTCATTACTTTGGCTGATCTTCGCAAAGATTTCACAGTTCTTTTTGGAGATAAATTCACAGATAATATAAGAAACTATTTGTCTATTGTTAAGAGGGTTGTGTATGCTTTTTGTACCTTTTTTTTGGCAATGAATTTTAGAGCTGATGGAAGATATTTTTTTTTTACCCAGAGATGAGATACACAAATATCCAAAGTAGGTTGTATGCAGAGACTGGTAAGCTCTTCTTGCTTTGAGGCGTTCAGCCCAGTCTGTTGATTGCACTTCTACCCTGTCTCTGTGGTGTTTAGGAAGGCTGATGTGCTCTGCGGGGGGAAAAACTGATTCCTCTGGAGTGTTTTCCCTGTGTTTTTGTGTTGCTGGGGCTGCTTTCAGGTCTATACACACCTGAAGAAAAGGGGTGGGCCAGGGCTTTTCCCCTGATTTTGGTGCTTCCATGGGTTGGTTGGCTTCCCTGGCAAGAGGATTGTGCTGATGATAGCAACAGCTGGGTGATAAGTTCCCGAACATGAAGTCTACAAAATGATTTCTCTCATTTTATGTTTATTTTTAGGCTAAGATGAAAATGATGCAAGGTGTGGCCTGAAAAGGAGCCTTCAGACCCTTTGCACTAACTACTCGTGAGTTAGGCATCCAAATATAGAGTATGGGATTTAATCCTGGCAGGCGATCCATTTTGCATGCTCTACCTTGAGAACCACTAGAAATGCTGGCATCATAAGTGTATCTCTTTAAAAATATTTTAAATGATGGTGTTCTGAGGTGGGCTCCTTTTTTAGATACAGGCCACAAGTTTTCTTTTTCCATGTATTCATTTTCTCTTCAGGTATGTTTCACATGTTTGGATCCATAGGATAGTTCTGTCTAAAGTGAGGTACTCAAACACTTGAGGTCCTAGGTGTAGGTAAAGTCAAGAGAAGTATTTCCCCTCATGACTTGGAAGCTGGAAGTCTTAATTACTTTCTTGTTGAGGGAAGCAACTGTAACTCCCAAAACATGGGAGAACATAAAATGTAGATAATTATGTTTTTTAGGTAAAATTCTGAGTAAAAGGCTTAAGTTGTAAACTTAAGCCCCTTTTCCACCCTGTTAGCTACATGGCAGCAGGAACAGACCCATAGTATTTCATTGACTATGCAAGTGACAGAACAACATTGTTTTATCTAGTCATTACTTTCCTTGCTAAGATGTTTCAGTTTAGATGTGTCAGTCTTAACAAGCATAAAATCAACAATTTGAGCAGATATGAGTGAGCATTTCTATTGCTTATGCCTTTTTTATGTGATAAACAGGAGCTTTTTCTTCTTCTTAATGTAAACCAAAGGAAAGAAGGAAAACAGGGGACTAATGTTATGAGTTGGAAGGCTGTGTATGTGAGTAGTGCTCCTGCAGCTGAAGCACCACTGATGGATTTCTGAGCTTGGTGATGGATTGTGCTTGTGCCAATAGGGCATTTGGGTCTAAAGCTGAGCAGATGGTATCTTGCAAAGAATATATGACCTTAGCTCTCAGGTCAGTGCTATGCCGATCAATGTGCTACTTCACCCCAAGCGTTAGCTGGTTGTGCAGCTAGCAACTTCTGCTGTCACTCAGTGTCTCTGCTTTTTGGGAACTGTTTGAAGTGGGATCTTCTTTAGGTGACAGAGCCAACTCTGTTAGAATTAGTGATGCAGCAGCTCAAGAAAATGAACTATAAAACGTAATTGGTCCTTTACATCCTAAAAGGAGTTGTTTAACCAAATGGCACTCAATCACACTTCACTTGAAGGCACCGGAGGTTGTAGAAATGCAGCTGAGGAACATTAAGCTTTACTGCAGGGTCAGTTGGGTGGGTGGGTGTCTTTAATCACACAGGACCTTGTGTGGGCTCCACCATGAGGCTGCCTGCATGGGACACATTGCACAACCAAAATCTTACTTGGCTTAGATGTGAGTGCTGAAGCAGACTTGTGAAGTTTTGCAAGGCCAGAGGGCAGGAGGAAGTAGATTTGGAGCCTGTGATGTTATTTTCAGAGATATTTTTGTAGTAGAGTTGTAATACCTCAGTCTCCTTGGACCTTGCAGTTACTGTCCCACCACAAATGCCTTACCTGGGGCTCCCTAGCTTGGTGCTGGAGTAGTGTTGAAGTTGCATGGGCACTAACATGTAATTCTTGATTCAGCTCAGTTTATAGTAAAGCTTTTAGTGCATTAAACAAATCGAGTCGTAGGAACTCTATGGCACTAAGATCATGTGGTTTTACCTTGCCTTGCAGACAGGGCAAGATGAAGATTTGGGCAGTTATGAAGCACAAATATCAAAATTATATACATGCACACTTGGTTTCAAGCTTCTCATTGTAGTTTCTGAATTGCAGATGTCATTACAGTAATTTTGGGTTTGTGGCTTTATCATAATGTATAAATTATTGCATTAATGTTGCAGACATGGTCGAATACAGCAAGGTTTAAATGGGGTTATCTCCAGCAAGGGGAAAAAAACCAACAATCCTGACAGCTACTATTCCTAAAGGAAATAACCAAAAAGAACCAGTGATATTTTGCTTCAGGATTGCTTTTAAGAAAAAAGAAACTGCCACAGGTTTGTAATAAAATTATGAAATTTGCTTTCCATTCACTGTATTTGTCCTCTGCTAGGAGAGGGTTGATATTTAATGGAAAATTATTTGGACAGGAAAACTGCATCACCCATCCTACTCAAAAGACCCTGTTGAGTTGCTTAAGGCTGAGTAAGAGTGCTTGGCTCTGATATACTTCTGCTTTCTGTAGTGTGACTGTTTCCTGCCAGACTGTTCTTTCTGAGACATGGACATTTTGCCATCTGAGGGAATGTCTAACTGTGACTGCTAACGTTGCTCAGTATTTTAAAGTAGCCTGGGGGTAAAACAAAAAAAGAAAGTTGGACCTAAAAAATGTGCTGAATTTATTTCTGATGCAGGAAACTGAGGGAACAATTAAAACCTTTTTTTTTTCCTTTCTTTTTACTTGTTGACACGTTGGTACCATGGTGATATAACTAAGCACCCTCCAACTTCTTGAGAGAGTACTCATCTCCTACAAGCTCTGTTCTGAGTTACCCTCTGTGACGCTGGCTTCACTGGTGTCAAAAACCAAGTTGTGCCAAATAAAAGCAAAGCTCAGTCACCTCCTGACCTCTTGCCTCACGCTGGTGTTTCTCACATGCACAAACCAGGGATTGTAGTTAATGAGCCTTATGAGTGTTCAATGAATTTGGGATTAAGTTTTTAATCCACTACGCTGCAGGCAAGGGTTTGATTGCCACCTCCGGCTGCGCGGGTACGGTGTGCTGCCGCTGGAGATGGGTGATGCTCAGTGTGAGCAATTTGTGCTGAAACAAGTGATATTAAGGTGCCAAGTTCTTTACAAAGCCAATCCAGAAGATGCTCGCTGTTTATTTTTAAAACAGAAGGAGATAATTCAGTAGAACTGTATTTTAATAAACATGTCAACCCGTCCCAGTTAAGCGAGTTACCAATGAGTTGGTGTCAGACCTCGTTCATTGGTACCATCGCAAATGGCTTATAAAAGGATGCAAGAATGTACATATTACACAGCATGAAAACTACTTTGTAAATAAAACATTACTGCATTACACTTTCTGCAAAGTAGGACTGACCCAGTGAAGAGATGAGCTTGTAAGTTTTTTACTGAATATGCCACTTAACAGGGCGCCTGCAGAGCAGTAAGTGCCGGGTTTCGGCAATTGGATATAACATGAATAACTGGAAGTGAAACATTAGTGCTATGAAATGCTTTTTACAGCAGATATATGAGGGCTCTTTGGGCTTATTTTTCCAAAATAACATCTTGTTAATGAATAAAGCTATCCAGTGTGAATATAGATACCATCTAATCTGCCTGTTGGAGTGCTTTCATGCTAATTAGTGCCACCACCTATATGCCAGTCATACTTGTGCATTCATAGCTGGAGTCACTGCATTGCACGGCATATGATTTTAACATAAATAGTCTGCTGAAAATTAGTAGAAAAAAGGTCAGGAAATGCAAAATCCGCGTTCTCTTGATGATGCTGTACTTCCTAACTATATGGTACGGATATTTAAAGAGCAACTAACTCGAGTCAGCAACAAGTTTCGAGTGCTGCAGACACTGCCATCAGTAATGCCTGGTAAGTGCTAGCACAGTTCTTCACACTTGGTTGTAGGCACAGAACTTTATTCCTCCTATAGTTTCTCATGGGTTCACTTTTGCAATTGATCTTCTGAAGTCATTAAGTGTAGTCATCTAGCACTGCAGAGAGGAGGAGAATATCTGAAAGTAGAGGGAAGGCAGTGTAAAGCAAGAAAGATGGGCGACCATGCATCCTGAATTGCCCATTGAGCATGGTCATTAGGTTATACTACAGTGGCATATAGTCTTCCTTGTTTCTTCACTAATTTAATGAGCTTTATTTTGATTTTTGTTATTAAGTGTAGCATATATTCTGTTACTTCCACTTCCATTTTTGAAGTAATTAAAAACATTTTTTCCTCAATATTTACTTCTTAAAACAAGTCATAAAATACCCAGTTAAGACAGAGGTGAAAACATGATTTTTTTCCTAGTCATCTAATCCAATTATAAAAGTATTCTTTTTCTCCCTTAAAGGAATAGTGTATTCATACCTGCACAAGTATACAGAAAATGATTGCAATTCATCGATGAGGTCCAGTTTATTCAGTTCACATTCTTCCAAGCTTCTACCCTGTGCTTTAAAGGCCAAAGTCCTCTTTACAGCTGTGCTCCAGCTGCCAGGTGGTTTTGCTGAGGACTGTGGTGATGGGGACAGAGCTCTGTGAGTCACTGGAGCCACCACAGTGGCTCATCTGGCAGCGTGTGGCCAGTGTGGCTGTTCTGTCAGTGGTGTCTATCCAGGCATGACCTGTTGCTTGCAAAAGCTACGGGGGCTGCATCAAAATGGGTTTGCAGTGCTCTCCTCTGGCTTGGCTGGTGGACATTTGGAGGGGGAGATGCTGAGACCTCTCCTTTCTGCCTGCGCTCCCTGGAGAAACATTGCTCCTGTTACAAGACTGCATGTGGTGTGATCCTGGTGAGTTGTGCTGTGTGTCCTTCTTCATGTTGACATCTCCTCTGTCTGCCTCAGGCTTGTCTGTAGCTGCTGCTTTCTTACTCAAAGATGTGTCTTCTCCAGGCTGAATCTGCACGGGGATGGCTTTGCCGATGTGCTGGGCAAAGCACTCCTTTGAAAAGGTACCACATCCATTAGCAAGGCAATACTTGCAGAAAAACAGCTTTTTCTGTTTCCCTAGATGAAACAGGGAAAGCCAGTAACTGTGCCTGGAGGGCAGTGTGGGCTTTTGCTAGTACAGCAGCACTGGTCACAGAATGCATCAGGGTACAGCCACTCCAGCCAGATGTCCTAGCATGCCTTCACATGGAGGTGTTATTTTGGCCAAAATGAAGGTGGTATAGCCCTCAGTGCTGCTGGATCTCATGAAAAGTTGCAAATCTTCAAAATGCAATGTAGTAAAATAAATGCTGATTCAGACGAAATCTGCTGTTTCAACTTGCAGAGGCTGGAGGGGATCGCTTTGCTCTCCCTGCAAGGAGCTGTGCACCTTTTACCTTCTATATCACCACATTTTTTTCTGAGAGAGGTAGTAACTGGAGGCAAAGCCCTGCTGGAAGATTGAGTGTGAGTGGGCTGGCTGTTCAGACACCGGGACAGAAATTTAAGGCTGGTATCTGGAATAGCAACTGCATTTTAGGTTCACATCTTTCAAACCACCAAGAAGTCAACACAGAGTGTAAAGAATATATTGGAAATGCAGGCCTTGTGTGTTCATGGAAAAAGCCCTAGAGAGAGAAATGTTGGAACCAGCAGAGAGCTGCTGAGCAAGCCAGTGCAAGCTCTTCAGCTTCTATTCCTCAAGGTCTTTCCCCTTTAAATTTTTTAAATCACCTAATGCCTTTACAAAACAACAAAAAACCCCTAAACAAACAAACCAAAAAACCCCCCCAAAAACCAAAACAAAATAAGCCCCTCCAAAAAGCCCCACCAAAATTAATTCAAATTATTTTAATTATTTAGCATTAGACAGAAATAAAACAGGTGTAACTTTTGTCTACTTAATGTGAGTTATAATATGAGAGCTGTAGATAGGAAGCTGCCATCTGTCAGCTTGGCAAGGTCTGTCCTTTGAGAGGTGGGTCCTGGTATGTCAGCTGCACTGGAAGCTGATTACTGATTATGAGCTTGGTGTGGCAAAAATGGGACTATAAGACCTGTCATAGTTGACAAAGTGTCTTTTTGCTCAAATAGAAAAAACAGTCTTTGACTTATCAGCCTTTTCAAACAGGTGTTGGGGATGAGGTTGTGCAGAGGGGCTGGTGTGGTCTCTGCAGGCTTTGTCTCCCTTCTTGGAAGCAGGTTGGTTGGGAGATAATGGGTCAAAAAATACACTTGTTTCAATATGAACTGAGCTTTTACCTTTAAAAATTTGAAAGCTATTTATAGGAGGTAATTAAATGTAGAAATAAAAATAGGCCATTTGTGTCATGCCCTAGAGCATTATCAATAATGGGTTTCATTTTGTGAACAGTTGCATTTCTTCAGAGCAGCATGTGATAGTCTCTAATTGAAATATTAATAGCAGATAATGACACTGTGGAATGATGGCCTCATATATGGAGGTATGCTTTGAGAACTTTTCATTTGTGTGGTAACTCTGCATATTAAAAATCTTTGACAACTTTTTGATGAAGAGCAGTTCTAGAGAATGCACTGTAGCTGCTTTTTAAGGTAACTATTTCCCTGAGTTCTGTGACCTTAACTAGATCAATGGCCTATACAATTTAATTCAAAACTAAGTTTTTACCAAGGAATAAAACTATTTATTTTAAAAAATAAAAATCTTTCAAAACAATTTGCTGGCTATATTGCAAAGCATCTAACTTCCTTGTGAAAACTTTGGTGCATATTTTGTGTGGAACAAGAAAGGTGCAAATTGAAATAAATGTGAGTATCTGATCACTTCAGCACGTGTTACAGAAGAGAAGTCTGGAAAAGAAATCAATATTTTCCTAGCAAGGGACTGTTGTGAGAAAATTAGGAAATGATTTATAGTACAGTGAAGACCTTTCTGTACTCAGACTTTCATATTCCGTTTGAAAACCCTAACCTGCTCCTGTTATCAAAGAGGAGAAAAATAGTAAAATTCCGCCTTCAGAAAGCAAATGTTGTAGTTGTCTTGAAAACAAAACATGTACTCTAACTTATCCCAAGTTAGAGCTGATTTTTAAGCAGTTTTGTGTACACAAAATAGCTCCACCCAGTCTCTGGAGGCTTCAGTAAAACTCCCGTAAGAACTCTCCTTAAAACCAAAAAACCTAAAAATCCCACAAAGCTGTCTTCCATCATGAGTTTATGCTTCTGGAGGCTGGGTGGTGGCCCCAGGAGGTGGCATGTGACAGCAGAGGGGTGAGAAGCTCAGAGCCCTGGGCAGCGATCTCGGGCATACCCTCGCTCAGGGGGATGCCCCACAAGTCTGGAGCCTTTAACATGTTCTTCACCCATGCAAGCAAAGTGAGCCTTGCTCTCCTTGAAGCTGCTGCTTCAGGTGCCTACACTGAGAGGCAAATGGGCACCCATGCAAGTGATAATATGTGGACAGCCCTTGTCACTGTCTGGACTCTTCAGGAGGTGCCAGCTAGCCAAAGAAATAAGTGTATTAGTGAGGGGCTGGTTTGAAGGATGCATAAGTAGTGTAGAGAGGGAGAGGAAGCATGTTGATGTTATTTTCCATCTTTTTTTTTTTTTTTTTTTTTTTTTTTTTTAAACCTGAAGCTTATCTGACATTACAGCCAATGCTCTAATGGCTTATGATCATTAGTCATTTCTGAAGATTTTAATAATATGGAAATGTGCTTTTTAACATTTGGTATTTGAATTAATCGCAGGTATTTCAGGGTAGCTTTAAGTACTGATTGGTTTATGTTCTACACTTCCTGTTAGATAGATTTTTTCCAATAATCTCTAATCACCGTGTACCTCTCTTCCTGATTCTAATTACTGGATCTTTGTATATGATAACAAGCACTTCAGGTCATGAGTGATTGCACAGATTTCTAAAGTGAAGTACTTCAGAAACTTTCAATTACCTTTTAAGTTCTGTACAGCAACTTGTGACTTCTACTTACTTATTTACATTTGATGGAAATACTGTCATGCTGAAGTCATGGGAAGCAAAGGGGGCTTTTTAAGTGGCAGCAGAACATTTTGTTGGCTGCAAGAGGCAGATCTGAATGTGACCTTCAGCTGGATGCTCTTAAGCTTGATTGGGATATGGAAATTACATTCCTTGTCTCTGGGAAGAGGAGAGATGCCGTTTAAACTACCCTTAATGATCTTGCAACTTCTCACCTTCCCCTCCCCCTCCAGAATCTAATATAGTAAGGGGATATTTAAAGAATTGACTTTTCTGATGTACCAGTTGCTCAGCTGTATCTCCCCATCTGTGCGCTGAGCAAGAAGGGATGGAATGATTAATTCCATCTTTTAATAGCATGTGGTCAGAATAAGAGGTGTTGGGACTTACAAACAGTAAAAGTAGAAGCTGTACTTACGATATTGGGAATTGTGATACACTAGCCTATAGTCTATAGGAATATGTTAATATTGTCAATACTGTATTAATTTTTTAATAATTAAAAAGTGGTCTTTTTAAAAGTATAGATCACAGAGTGAAGTATAAACTGCTTTCTGTTGGCTTTTTAGTTCCAGTACTATGCTAAAAAGCCAGTAGCAATATTTTGCTTTTGGTTTGAATTTCCAGTTTGACCATAAATAAGTAGGTCAATCTTTCCAGTTTGACTGTAAGTAAGGAGATCACTTTTTGCTTTGGTTTCTTCCTGTGAAAGTGCTGATTAATATCTGAGTTTCAGCATTTGCTGAGCTTGGGATACTGTAAACATTCTCCAGACTTGAAAGTTTATGACAGACCCTTTCTACCATGGAAAGTTTGGGGGCTTAGCTGCTCAGACTGATTTCTACATTATTTGGGATTAAATCAGGAGTAGCAGCTGTTGGTTTTGTTCCTGAAGTGTCTTTGTAGTAAAACAGCAAGCCCAATATTTAGTCTCTGAAATGAAGCTTCTGCATTGCTGCCACTTGTGAGATGTATTCAGTTTGTAATGTACTAACAGACATGTTACTCTTGCCCTTTCTCTTCTCTAGCTTCAAACTCACTATCATCACCTTTGCATTTTTAGGTCAAAATGATAACCTAAATTCCTCACAATTAGATGTGAAATTTTAAAATCCTAGGAATTCTTTGCCTTAAGTCACTCAGACAACTGTTTCTCAAGTTTTTTTGAGATATCTGGGATTCAGTCTTTCCAAGAGGAGGCATTTTCTGGCATTACTTAAATTTAGCTTTATTTTATTTTTATGGCTTTTTACAAATTGATCACTGGATTTCTGAGCGTCTAATGGAGATATATGTCTTTTAGAGGGGACTTCTGTAGGAGAGGAAAAAAAAAAGTGTCTTTAAATGGCAAATGACTGGTGAAACTGAAACTTTCTGTTGTTAGATTGGGAGTTAAGCTGGGAAGGCTTTTGTATACTCAGGGTATGACTGAGAGCAAGGAACTGAGATGGTTTCTTACATCTTGAGGGATGTAAACCATTCTGAAATGGACTTGCATCTATTTTTTAGCTGTTTATAAAATCCTGGAGCCTGGACAGTCTTCTGTTCCCTATATACAATGAAAAGTAAATATTTTTAATGTTTCTAACTTTTGCAGGATGGGAAAAGTCATTCTGTAGGTACTAGACTATGCAGGGTTATTTCCATTTCCCCTATTTAAAACTCCTGGGATGAGCTCCTCTTTTTCATCTCTTACTTCACAACAGGAAAAAACCATAATCACAAGATGACATGACTTGAAGAGCATTTGGAAGTTTTACATAGAATGACATTGCCTGAGGTATTGCACAGTTATTTTTGCCCAGAGGGAGGGAGTATGGGAGTAAGTATCAGTAAATCTGTTCAAAAGATAACCAGATGTTTTTTCTTGATTTGAGGAGACACCTGTATGTAACTTCCCTATCTTTAGTGTGACTGGAGTGAAAGCCAGAGTAACATTTAGTAGGTAAATATATAAAAGGAATGAAAGATAAGCAGAGCAGAGAATACACGGCAAATGGAAATATGACCTTTTCTATTCTTGTGATACAATTTTCCCATGTAAGAAATTATATGGGTAAATGGGCCCATTAAATATATGCATATGTGGGGATGAGTACTGTCTTGGAGCTAGTGTTGAGTTCTTTTCCTGGTGCTTTCAGCATTTGTCTTCCACATGCAGGGTGTGGCTATCCAGTATCTTGTAAAGAATTACTGTGATTTCTTCACATTATTGCAACAACAGCTTTGCTCTAACTTCACAAAGGTCTGTGTTAGGTTTTTGCAGAGTGCCTCTTCTGAGGGAAGCCAGGGCTGCTCACACATCAGTCGCCTTGGCTGAGCAGAATTGGTGCTGTGCTCTTCAGCCACTGCCCCTGTCAGAGCCCCAGGGTGTCCTACACACCTCTCCTATAGCTGGCTGTATGGCAGCAAAGCCCTCTCTTCTCTTGCAAGTGATGGTGGTTTTTCATGGCCCAATCTGAGTCCCCAGCTGGCATCTGTCCCCAAAACAAAATGGTTGCAGAGTGCAGCAAAATTTGCTGTGTAACCCCAGTGAGAAGCCTGGTGCCAAATATCTGAAATATTCTTGTTCCTCCAGACTCGAGTTTCTCCTGCAAAAAAACTGTCCCAAGGACGCTTAAGATAAAGATGACTGTGTGATGTTGCTTGATGTCTTTCCCTTCCTTCCTTCCTTCCTTCCTTCCTTCCTTCCTTCCTTCCTTCCTTCCTTCCCTTCCTTCCTTCCTTCCTTCCTTCCTTCCTTCCTTCCTTCCTTCCTTCCTTCCTTCCTTCCTTCCTTCCTTCCTTCCTTCCTTCCTTCCTTCCTTCCTTCCTTCCTTCCTTCCTTCCTTCCTTCCTTCCTTCCTTCCTTCCCTCCTTCCCTCCTTCCCTCCTTCCATCTCTTGCTCTCTCTCTCTCTTTCCTTCCTCTTTCTTCCCTCTTCCCTTCCCTTCCCTTCCCTTCCCTTCCTCCCTTTCTGTCTTTTTCTGTTTCTCCCCTCCATCCTCTTCCAGGGATCGAATGCTCTCTTATTCCTACTCATTTGTTTAGGAACTTCCAGATTATGGGCAAACCTGGATTCCTGATGAATTTTTAGCAGATTTTAATAGTGCACTGTGGTATTTCCCAAGTGTCTTGATTTGTATAATGATGTGCTCAATCCATCTATCTGGCGCTTGCAAAAATTAGATTCAAATCTCTTATCTTTATATGACTTTTGGCTAAAGGAACAAAGTACCTGAAAACAGCAAACATGGCCAGAAGTGAGATTTAGGACTGGGGAACTGCACCCTCCCTCTACTTTGGGTTTCTTTTACCTTAGGGCAGCTCTGTGTTTGTTGGGATCAAATTTCCTGATATCACTCTGTCAAAATCAGCCTGAACTTGTATTGTAAAAAGCTCAGATATATGCTTAATCAAACCATTTTTAATGCAGCTTTGTTTCCCATTCTTTTAGAGAAAGTAAATCCAGAAATGGCAAGAAAACTTCCCAGATTAACCATTGTCTTTAATTTTCTCCATTCTCAGCCTCTTCCTTCTTGGGGGAGCAACATGCAGCTTTGTTGGCAAGGTCAATGAGCCCAATGCAGAATGTCTGAGTAGGATTTATTGGAGGAAGAGGTACTTCGCAGTCAGAGTAAAGAATGCATAAATCTGTTTGGAAAATTGCCATCTATATTGTTTTTGAAAATTGCAATTATCTCTTGCTTTGTGCAGCCCTTCTGCCAAGTCAAGCATCATCACAAACTCCAGGATCGATATTACTGAGGATCCTATTTGACAAATAAACCAAAAGCACTCATGCTGCAGTTGAAAGATGTGTGAAAATGCAGCTTCCCTTGGCTCTCTTAAGCAGGCAGGACTTTGCAAAAACTTGCAAACACTCCAGTCATATTCTCTAGAAAGCAAGGATAATACATGTGCAAGTGTCCCTTCTCCAAACCATGTTTAATTTGTCTCCATACATAGCAGCAGTCCAAAGTGTCTTTGCAAGTCTCCTTGCTGGACCTTTTTATTTCTGTCTTGAGGACAATACTCTTATGCAGAGTTTTATGATTCAGGTATATTAAATTGCTTAGAGACCTGTCTCAGGTAAATACCTGGAAGTAAGGGAGAATTCTCCCTTTATCTGCATTTATCCTGTCTTTCCAAGAATCACTAGAAGAAATGCAGATAGGTGTGGCATGCAAATGAAAATTTTAGTGCAGCTTTCCATCCCCCTTCCCAATGTTGCTAGAGAGATCTCTTATCACAAGCTCGGATTTTTGAATGCCCAAAACTGTTGCTCTGAAAAAAGTTGCCTTACTTAGAGTATCTTATTTTTCTTTAACAAAAAAAAATACTTCTTTCAGTACTGTAATGCTGGTTTCTTTCTATTTACTACTGTGACAGTTTATCTTGCATCTTTTCTAGTATGTGAATTTCTTCTACTACAGTTAGGTCTTGCTGTGGATACAGGTGCTCCAGTCTTGTGATATTGAACTTTAATAATACTTGTTGCTATCTAATGCTTCTGAAGGCTCCTAGTGTGTTCATGAGATGAAAAGTAAGAGGGAGGAGGAGCTATTCTGTTTATTAATCCTTTGTAGTTCAGCTTTCCCATGAGCTGAATGAGTTATCTGGGGACAAGTCCTGGAATTGATTTTGGAAACTTGTATCTCTGGCTTCTGTGGAGGCCTGTCATCTTGTAACTATTACCATTTTTCCCTTATAAGCAAGCTGGCATCCTTGTCAAAAGCCTAAGCAAATGCTCTAAACTTACAACAGGGTCAAATTTGGGTTTTGTTTTTCAGTTGTTTTCATTGGCAGGTAAAAAAATGTCATTAGTCTGGCTCAGCAGATATTTGCTTCTAACTCTGAAGAGATATCACTTGTTCCCATGTTGATGAGGTTGGGAAGGTATGAGGATACACATAGGCTCCTTAGCTGGGTACACACACTGCTTATGTAGTCAGCATAGCTGCCAACTCTCCTGCTTTTGTGTCATTTTCTGCCTTGCTGTACTTTGGCCATTTGTCCAGGCTTGCTGGATACCTGTCACCTTGGCCTGTGTTGCAGCACTCTTTGGTTCCCAGGCTGCTGCTGGTCCAAGGACTGGATCTCTAGAGGTCACTTCCAACTCCAATGATTCTGTGGTGCTGTGATTGCCTGTGCTGCCGGAGCATGGGAGCTCTGCTGCAGTGTGGAAATGTCCTCTTCATGGAGCACAGGGCTGCATGAGTGTTCTCATGTTCAGTGTCCCAGCATGAAATACAAGGGACAGAGCTGTTAGGGCTTTCCAGCTTTTATGAAGTTCTAGTGTGAACTGTTGTGTGTGAGTTCTTTGGCACGCAGCATTTTAGGAGCTGTGTGGTGCCTCATGCAATGGCTAAATGAGAAACTTGGTCTTACGGATGTCATGGTTTTTGCTGTGGCTTTGCTAGTGGTTGTTAACAGTTTGTCTTGCCTACTGGTCGCTGTGTGGGAGGCTTCTTAAATTAGGTCTACCCCTGGCTGCTGAAATTCTTACAGCCATCTGGCTGCTGCTGTTCCATTAATAGCACCTTGAGATCCTGTGCGTTTGTAGGGAAGGGACGCATTTCCATGGTTTGGTTTCTCCTGCTGTTCTGGTTCTTCAACACCTTTCTCTTCCCATGAGTAACTCCAGGGCCAACCTGTCTCTGGTACCTCTGTTTCCTCGTGATTCCTGACTTTCACTTCCTCTGCAGAATTAAAGACAAAAGCTAGGAGGCTTGTCACCTAGCTGGGGCAAAATTCCAGTTGTGTTTGGAAGCAGGTGATCTTCCTGGGCAAATAAATCATCCTTACACAATGTGCCAATTGATCTGAGGTACACTGGACATGTTGGTCATCTGCCAGTGGATCTACATGTGTGCATGACAGTTTTCCATGAGCAGAAGGTCTGATGGCTTCCAACTGCTGAAACCAGCAGGATACCTTTTCACAGAAGGACTAGTCCGGCTGGTTGCCACCTACCTGGTTTGCAGCCTTAAAAGCCTTCAATCTTGATTGCATATTGATGTTCCTTAGGAAAAGGACAGGAAGCAGCAGAGGCAGAAGAGATTTTGGTGTGCAAATTTGGAAAGTCCATTTGCATCTGAAATATCATCTGCACAGGTTTAGGACAAGCTTAGGACCTACAACTTTTCTGCTCGTGAAATCTGGTGTCATACAAGAAAAGAAAGATTGTCTGGCTTATTCCTCAGGGCTTGAGTATCTGAAGTTGTCTCCTGATAGGATAATCCTGGAATGACTTTTTGAGTCTGGACCTTTTTTCTAATTTTCTACCAAGGCAGAAGTTTATGGAGAAATGACTGTAAGGCTGAAACAGAAGTTTCTTGCTGAAAACTGCTTGGATTCCCCCAGCGGTCTACCGATTGATCTCAGACTAGCAAAGGAATTATTTTTCTACATCTGTTTTGAATGGGGGCTTAATGGCTGTAATCTCAGCACTGCCACCATCTAAATTGAGAGGAAAGAGTCAGAGTATTTTGGGATCAGGAAAACTGCTCAATAACCTGGTGGTAGATTGAGCTGTACGAATTTCTCAGCCAACTAGAAAAACCCGACTGTGCTGTGTCCTGTGGCATTAGGTGAGGACTGACAATCATAGTTTGCCCTCTTTTCCTCACTCACTCCGGGCTGCAATACAGGAACAGCTCAAAACTTGGCACTTGTTATTCTGTCATCAAACTAAATATTCATTGTAACTTCTTTTTTTTTCTTTTCTTTTTTTTTTTTTTTTTCCATCTGTGGTACTGCCAGTTACCTTCAGGCACAGTATTTGCATGTAAATTATTCAGTTTTAGGAGGAAGGGAAAAAAATAACTGTTTGGATTTGTCTGGAGGGGTCTTTTCAGCACAAATGCCACAGGAATCCCTGTGCCAAGTGCTCAGTTCAGGAGGTGTAGGAAGGTCCTAGCATGGTGCCTCTAGGGTGACTCCTCTGACCAGCTCTTCAGATGCCTTCAGCACTGCTCGTCTTTCTTGCCAGATAAGGGATGGAGACTGATTTAAACAAGCTAAATTCTGCCTTTGGCCTTCAATGTCTTAAAAGTGAGGATTTAATGAAGAGATTAATACAAAGATACTGTATTTTAATGTCCACATGACTCATAATCTCCCACAATACACATGCTAGATTCATAAAGTAGGAGATGGAACTTTGTAAAAATTTCATACAATTTGCTTTTAATAAACCTTGAACACTTTTTTTACTTTCCCCTCAAACAGGCTGTGCTTGTTTAAAGATTACAGAATATCAGAGCAAGCAGTTGTTAAAGGGGATCTCTTCTGAGCTCTTCCTTCTGAGGTTTGCATTGTCTGTGGTCACATTTCTGCACATTCTCCAAATGTCCACATTACATTTCTGTAAAAAAATGGTTTAGTGCCACTGTTTTGATTTGACTACTTCAGTTACCCTCATCTCTACTTCAGAGTTCAGATTTTGCTAGGAAGGGCTGGTCATTGATTGGTACTGGTCACTGATGCAGGTCTGCAGTCTGGTTTATTTCTCTGTGGTCTTGACAGTTGCAGAGACATCTTAAGAGCATTATTTAAGAGTCCCTGGAAAATTAGGGTTCTTAAAAAATTACAGAATTGCCTTAGATTCTCTGTAGCACAGACTGTGTGTGAGGATGTGTGTGTACATAGATCAGATTACGGAGAAGTATATTTAAAAGGACAATAATTATTTTCAAATACCTTCGTGTCTGGAGATATTTATTACAGAATAAATCTGCCTTCTTTTTCTGCTTTAGCTTAATCCATTTGCAAAGCAGACAGGCTTATTTCTTCCAAAGTGGCTGGGATGCAGGCAAAGCCTGCAGCCTGGGAGAAGCCTTTCTCAGACTCTGGCGTGATAAAGCAGCACTTCAGGATGGCAGGCTGGTTTCTTCCAACACAAAGGGACATCAACAGCTCCTGCTTGGTCAGGGGATTTCATTAGCACCAGGGCTGTACGGTTCTCATGACCCACGGTGAGATCACTGGCATTACGCCTCTGTAATTCAGATAAGTATCTACCTACTTACCAGGAGCAGAGGCAGAGAGAGAGATAGGGTGTTTTAAATGAGGTGCAAGATGCACCTGAGGGAACCTCCCCAGGGATAGCAAAGCTGGTGGGTCTCCACTGCCTCCTGCCTGGAGGGCTCCCAGCCTCCGGCCTCTTGCACAAAACAAAGCAGTGTTTGCTGGAAAACCAGGCTGAGCCCGGGTCTGCTTTGAAAGTTTGATGTTGGGTTTCCTCATGGCTTCCCGCCGAAAAGGTGGCTGGTTTGCTAACTCCCCCTTGGAGCAAAGATGATCAGAGGGCCGGAGCTCCTCCACTATGAAGGCAGGGTGAGAGGGTTAGGGTTGTTCAACCTGGAGAAGAGAAAGATCCCGGGAGACATTATAGCAGCCTTACAGTACCTGAAGGAAAGATGGGGAGAGACTGATTGCAAGGGTGTGTAGTGATAGGACAAGGGATAATGGCTTTAAACTGAAAGAGGGTAGATTTGAGTTAGACAGTAGGAGGAAATTCCTCACTTTGAGGTGAGACACAAGAACAGTGTGGAAGAGCTGTGGTTTCCTCATGCCTGGAAGTCCTCATGGCCAGGTTGGACAGGGCTTGGAACAACCTGGTTTAGTGGGAGGTATCCTTTCCCATGCAGGGAGGTTGGAACAAAATGATCTTTAAGGTCCCCTCCAACCGAAACAATTCTATGATCCTATGAAACTCTACCTAGAAGTGGAGTTGTACTGGGAACAGGGCACTGATAAACTGCTTTTTGCTGCTGTTGCTGCTGCCTTGCACACACAACCTTAGATTTGATTTCAACCAATTTTCTTTATTTAAGAACCAGTAGTGTCTCATTTTCATGGAGATTCATTTTACATTAAAATATTTGTCTTGATGGAAACAGTACACCTTTTCTGCAGATTAAAATTAATTTAAGATTAATAGAAGTAAAATTTTAGAATTAACTAGGGGATTATTTATTCTTATGCCCCTCCCCCCTCCCAAATATGTTTTCAGTTTTTCTCTTTGTGTTTCCTGTTTTGAATGAAGTGAGCCCCATACTGAGATGTGGCATGCAGTGTTGTGTCTACTCAAAACCATGCTCTGTGGGAGATATATGCTGTAGTTGTAAATAAAATGTGTACTGGCCATTTATCCCTGTGTCCTCAGCCCTCACACCTCCCTCCGTGGGTGCTTAGGTCCTTCAAGCTAGCTGCTACAACCAGGCCTGTTTTAAAGCTTTCTGTTATATAGGATCTCACTGAATATATTTCTGCAGTGCATTCTTTCCAGCTGTCATGCTCTTCATTGCAGGCTGATAATATACCTGACTTGGGTGGCCACTGAGACCAAAAACTCCTTTTCTTTGCAGCTTTCATGGACTGGAGACGACCAGGCATTTTCTTTCATTGCCCTCTGCTGAGCACCATTTCATCACAGTGATACCTTCTATCATTTTGCTCTCCTGACTTCCCATTTTTCCTTCATGCTATTGCCACTTACCCAGTCTGCACTTCTCATTTTCTTTTATTTGTTTTCTTCTAAATGAAACAATTTTGTACTAGAATATCACTTCTTATTCAATAGGTAGATACAATGGTGCAGTAAGGGAAATGAGAGCACCTGTATACAGTATGCAAAATCCAAATGTCAGGTTGGCAAGGTGGTGAGAGGAGGAGAAGGTAGAAGAGGAGAAGGCACTTAGGCCCAAAGAAAAGCAATTTCTCTTGAGGAAATTCCTTTTCTTGGTGTCAGAGTATTTTTTTCAGCTATAGTGAAATAAAAATGGAAATATTTTTTATTTTTTTTTTCTCCGAATTCTGTGTCCAAACACACAGGTGAAATGGAACAAAAGATAAATGAGGAGAGAGAGCTCTGGGAAGAAAGCAAACCTCACATTTTTGCAACTTGTTCTCTCATGTGTCAGCAGAATTTTCAATGTAGATTATGACTGCATGAACAAAACTTTAAAAGAAAATTACTTTATGGATTTGATTGAGCTCACAGGATTTTTTTTTACAAGTAGATATGCATCTGCCACATGCAAAATTTACACATATATCTGTCATGGCCTATCTTTCTGCTTTAGCACCGAGGCAATACCAGTGCTCCCTCTCAGGATTTAAAGCTCTTGTGCCCCTCAGGAGAGGCCTCAGAATGGCTCTTGCTGCATGGACTCAACTGAGCCAAGAGACATTTGCTTTGCCAGAGTCCATTTTTCATAGTCTTACATTTTTGAGCAAACAAGCTTGAAAAGCCATTTGATTCAGATTTGCCTGCCCTCTTGCAAAGACTTTTGCCCCGTTCCTCATTGAGGGACCTGTTGCCTCTTAGTACACCCTTGGTACAAAGCAATGTGTTCTTGTTCTCGTGTAGTCTAAAACACTGAATGGTGAGCACATACTGGTCCCTCTTTTTATGAATGCAGGCAGTGATTTTTCACTCCAGGGATGAAAGGACTTGAGATTATATATCCTTGCCAAATTCAGGCATATCCGGTCACACTGAGACACAAGGGCTATTCACATGGAGGTGACAATTTGTTTCACACTAAGCACATTCAAAGAACATTCATTTTTCTTCCTCTTTAAAATCTTTCTTTCCTCTCTGCATTTTCAAAAAATGCAAAAGTGCTTTTTTTTTTTTTTTCCCCCACATTGCTGACAGAAAAGACCACGAAGGCCAAGTCTAATAAAGTAATGCACAATGAAAAATACTATCCATAGTGAACAATTTACTCAAGTATTTATCGACTGGTGTAGCTTTAATTTCTAGGCTTAACTATTGAAAAATATGTGAATGTATCATTGAGAGTTTATTAAGAGAAATATTTTCGGTGAAAATTGCAGGACTGCTTATAACTAAATGAAGTCCTTTAGCCTTCTTGACAATGTTTTATTTAGCTCAACACCTGCATGTATAGATACCAGTGTAATAATAATTAACTTTTAAATACTTGCAATCAATTCTCACTCTGTGTGGATGGAAAGAATCACATTGTTACCTGAAGAGAACTTAAATTCATATTGAATCGTGCTGGAAAGAACTATGTATTTCAAAGCAGGTGAAATCTGAGTCCTTTTTGAAGTTGCTGAGAAGAAAGCTGCTGGTATCAGCATGAGTCTTGTGCTTCATAACCATATAAAATGTGAGCTTGTGTTGTACAACAAAACAATACCCTAAAAACCTACAAATGAAAATACAAAGTGCTTTGATAGATGAAAGTTGGCATTTTTTTTACTTTGCTATCTATAACATTGCCTATAGACACTGCACCACAGCAAAACAAAATACTCAGTGCCTTTTTCCCTGTCCAAATACCTAGCAGCTTCTTCTGAAAACCAGAAATTCATCTCAGCCTCCTGAAGACCACAAGTTGCTTCATATGAAAGATTTGCCACCTCATAGAAATAAATAATTTTAAAAATCCCATTTGCTATTTGATCTATATTCCATGCCCTCTCCCCCAAGCAGTTAAACTAAACCATCTTTGCTCTCCTTTGGTGGGAGGGCTCCCTCCATCTTGGAGGGATGCTCTTGGCACCCCATGGCTGGTGTGAGAACTGGCAGTCAGGGTGGCTGCTACCCCAAAGCAGACATCCCAGCCACTTTTTGGTGGTCAAAGGGCTGCCTGGGGACAGAGGAGGTGTGGATGGTGGGTCTAAGCATCGCCTGGCAGTGGTGGTTTTGAGACTGTGCCCTGCCTGCTGGGCTGCATGTTGCCCTGGGTTGAGAAGCTCTTGTGGGGGCAGAGGTGATGGGGGTTGGCCACAGGTGTCAGGGGTGCTGGTTTCTGAGGTGGGTGGGAAAAGCAGGTGGGTTTTTTTGTGCAAAAAATTTCTCCCTCCTTCCTCTGGGAGCCAGGACCCTGCGACTTTCAACAAGGGGTTGCTCAGTTGTGCAGGTAAATTAGGCTGACCAGCTCCTGCCCTTTAGAAGTGTTGTGTTGGACTGAGCTATTTGCTGTTTCCCCATGTTACTGGTAGAGGCCTGTCCTTCATCATTCAAAAAGTTTGTAGCATATCATGCTGCCCTTTGAATTTTTTTCCCCTTTGCATGTGAAGTAAACCACCTCTGAGCTGACTTGTAACAGCTGTCACCTTGCTCTGTAACAAAATTAAGGTGAAAATTGTAAAGGGCAGATTACTGTGGGATGACAAAGTGTATGCAACTAGACATGAGAAACTTTCTGAAGTTGTTTCTCTTTTTATGTGGTCAGCTCCAGTCTAGTGCAGTAGATAATGGCAGATGCTCTATAACTTGTGTTTCTGTTGAGAGCTGGAATCTCAGAGTTGCTTCTGAGGTTGTTTATTAGCTCAGCTTATGTGGTCTATTAAGCATACGTCTCTTTAAAATACATCTTAACTTCTTAATCATGTTACTTTGATGAGCTAACCTTACATTATTTCTTTTTCTTCATACAGTTTTCCCTACACAAAATGGAAAGGTTGCTATAGTGACTGGAGGTGCTAAAGGAATTGGGTACGAAACTGTGAAGCATTTGGCACGACTTGGCATGCATGTTATAATAGGTAAAGTAGTTATTTTCCTAATATACTTTTTTTTGTTTCAAAAAGTATTTTTTATTTCTTTTAAGGAGTATTTTCTTTCCAGAATAAGTAAAGATATGGCAGGGGAAGGCAGGAGAGGGTTTTGCTAGTATTTAGCACAAGCAAAGATTTGATTTATGTTTTGCTTTGTGAGATCTTAAAAGAAAAGTAGAAGAGGGTTTTTTTTATGCCAATTTTAGAAGAGTTATGGAAGAAGAAAACAACAAAGTCATGAAAAAATACTTAAAAATATGGTTATTGCAAAAATATTCTATTATCTTTTTGCTGAGGATGGACTGTGCTGGGATGTTTAGGGTGCACGTGTTCATTAAGAACAAAACTAAAGAAAGCCTTGGAGTAGTATTTCAATGTGTAGTGAGGGATGATTGATTTTATAAGGGCAGAGGAAGCCTTATGACTCCATCCTTGCAAAAGTTGCACGTTTACTTCTCAGTGTGTCACTGTAGGTAGCCTTTGTGGGCAGGGCAAAGAAATATAAATCAAGAGTGGTTCATTCATGACAGGCTGGACAACTCCCCTCCTGCAAGTGTCTGTGTTTCTTCATTGAAAATAAAGAGTTTATAAGGTGACCATGTAAGACTGAGACACCTGAAGTTAGGATAGGTGAATTTTGCTAGGAACTCAAAAAATGTCCTAAACATACAATTTTTTCTCTGTACTGCAGATAACGTGAGACTTTTTTCAGCTTTCTGTACTAGACATATACATGCACTAACATATCTACTAAATCAGTATGTAACTCTTATGTCCTGCCTTATGGATAGAAGAGGAAGGTAACTGATTCATAAATCGCCTCATTACAATTAAATGTCACTCAAGGTCTGTATTTGGGCATTAGCTTTAATTAAAGCTATAGAAGCAATAACTCATAAAGACTGATACTTCACTTATTATAAATGTGCAGGCTGCCTGGTCATAAAGACTGATGCTTTGATTATAACAAGTCCCAATACATATATATTCAAGATGTGTGACCTGGGAAAAATCACAGTAGGCCTTGTGCTACTTAATAATTTTAGGAAGGAAAAGAGAGGGAACAAGAGAAGAAGAGTTAGACAGAAAACCACCAATCCTGTATTTGTCTGGCCAGCAGGGGAGGGTTGGTGTTGGTGAAGCTCCCAAAGCCCACCATCACAGCTTCTCCTTTTTTAGGCAAGTTTCACTTAAACAATTGTTTTGCAATGATGAATAAGCATGGTTGAGACATATCATGATTGAGCAACTGGAGCAGCCTCCTGCCCTCTCTGCTCCTCCACCGTTATCTCTGTAGGGATTCATTCCTCTGGAGTGCAAAGGAGGTTTTGTTCCAGGGCTTACAATGGTGTTGCATTCCCTGAGGGACAGTCACACACAGTAACACCATGAATACCCATATGATTAAAATGTTGCATTTTGGTCCCTTTACCTTTCTTTAACTTCATTTTTACCTAAACATTGTGACTTTTACACCATTTGTGTACATGACTTTTGCATCACTGAAGGCTGGTATTTCATAATGCAGTAGCAAGCTGTCGGTGCCATTTTTTTTAGCTTTTATACAGAATGTACTCTCTCTAAAATTTTGTATACAAATCCCTTGAGAAGAAAAACTAACAAGAACCACAGGAAGCAATACACAAGAGCATAGTAGTCATGTATTTTTAGTCTACTGCAGTCAGCAACTAGTGGAATTGCCCTGGAATTGTATAGGTGTTATGTGGAGTACCACTTAGTCATACATGTTTTAATAGATATGTCAAAACAAACACCTGCAAAAGTGTAAACAGATGCTGCTGTATGTAGCTAGATGCTAGATGAGCTAATGTAGCTAGACATAGCTAATGATGCCAGTATGAATATTTCACTAAAGGATTCTCTTTTCATATTTAAGGTGGACTACAAAAATGTACTCAGTGAGAAAACTGAAACACAAGTTTTCTTCTTTTTGCATAGGATGATGGAAACATGGCATATTGTTACTTTTTTTCAAGATTTATTTTATACCATTTAATATTTAGGACATTTTGTGTAACAAAATTCAATGTGAGGGAGGGACCTTAAAGATCATCCAGTTCCAACTGCCCTGCCATGGGCAGGGACATCTCCCACTAGACCAGGTTGCTCCAAGCCCTTTCCAGTCTGGTTTTAAACACTACCAGGGATGAGGAATTCGTAAGTTGTCTCGGCAAGCTGTTGCAGTGTGTCACCACCCTCATAATGAGAAATTTCTTCCTATTGTCTAACCTAAACCTACCCTCTTCCAGTTTAAAGCCATTACCCCTTGTCCTGCCACTACATGCCCTTGTAAAAAGCCCCTCCCCATCTTTCCTGTAGGCTTCTTCAGTTACTGGAAGGCCACTATAAAGTCACCCTGGAGCCTTTTCTTTTTCAGGCTGAACAACCCCAACTCTCTGAGCCTGCCTTCATAGGAGAGGTGCTCCCAGCCTCTTCTAAAATCTTCTAAAATCTCTAAGAAAGCTGATTTTTTTCTACTCACAACCCCCTCTCATCAATCTCATTCACTGCCACTCACACCCATCCTCTCACAAGCACCCAGATGTGTGTGCCTCTGTGGTCTTGGTGAGTGTCACTTGTGTGCAGCATGGGAAAAGGCATAACAGCTAGCAAGTCCTTATCCTGCCCTTCTGGTTCTTCTTGACTGGAAATGGCAAGCTGGTTTATGGACAGATCTTTTATACCCTTTAGGAGTCATCAGTTCTTTATACATTTGTCCTTCTCCGGAGTATAAGACTATGCCTATAACCTATTTTCTTGGTCAGCTAACAGGCACAGTGATGGTATGGGTGATATGCCACAACCTTGATGTTGATATTCTCCTGGTGTCAGAGTGCATGGTCATCTCCTGACAAGTCCTCTGTGCTCTGTCCTTGACCTAGAACATGAATGGTGTCCTGAAAACATGTTCTTTATTTTCTGTTAGACATTCTTTTACCTCTCTGCTTTGCTGTTTCTTCTGGTTCTTACAGATACACGTTTCCATTCACTCTTCATTTGTACCAACCCTAATATTCACATTACGAATCTCTACAAATGTAAATTAATGAAATTAATTATAGGAAGCATTTGATGAGTAAGTTTTTAAACTGATTCAATTATTTCAGACAGACTCTGATCTAGTGAGTCACAGCCATCTTTGCCTGTGAAATTCTTCAGAGCAGAGAAGCCCTGTCAGTAGAATAGATAGTCACAGGCTTTGTTCCAGCAGCAAGATTAAAACAGTCTCAAAATCACATTAAATGCAATGACTTTCCATCCTTGCTGTTAAATGTTGGCCTCAAGTGTCCAGAGTATGCTTAAAATACCTGTTGGCACATTGGCATACAAGCAAAGATTTAAGTCTCAAGACAGCAGCTGTGCTCGAACTTTCTACTCTAGAAATGTTTTCACCCTATGTTTGTATATAGGCAGGAACTTAGATGAAAGAAGTGTCAGTGTTAGCTGAGTTTGGGCTTTCAGGGGAGACTCCCATGTAGCTCACAGTAAATACTTTGTCCATTCACTGAATGCTTCTTTCCCATTACAGGAAGCAAGTAGTGGGAATATTTAGCAATAAAGAATGATCCCCCTGGAGTGGGCAAATGACTCAAACATGAATGTCTAATGCAAAGATGATTCACCACTTGGGATGAATGTGACTTTTACTCCATTTGACGTTTTAGAGGAATAAATGTTTGAAGTATGTGGAAACAAATCAGTAGAAAGCATGTTGCCTTGTGGAGCACGAATCCTCACCGCATGAAAGGGCAATGGGCTCACTTGGAGCATTTTCAGCAAGTGGTTGCACAGTGCTTTTGCAGCTTCTTCCTTTCCAGTCCCAGCACTGATTCACAAGGGTCCTTTCTCCTGATGATGATCTCCCTCTCTGGATGCTGTTTGCCCTGCCCTCAGCCTCTTACTGGGACGAATTTAGAAAATTTACACAATTTAGTACTTGATAACTAAGCTTCTATTTTCATTTCCAGAGAGAGGAGGTAAATGACACCCAGTTTTTGGTGCCTGTTGACCACTAGCTGAGATTGAAGATGGTTTTTTGTGTGGACTTACAAATAAACGTGCTGTTGGCAAAAAGAACATTGGAAATTAAGACAATCCAGACAATTTTATAACAAGGTTCCGTTTGGTTCACAGTGTTGGCCACTGAACAGTTTGTGTCTGAATTTAGACTGATGAGAAGCATAAACTCTTCATATGCCTTTCATCCTTCATTGCTGGGGTTTAATTTTAAGAGGGTTCTGTGAGTGGATGTAAAAGTTGTTGACTTAAAAAGGAGAGCTTGGGTTTGATTTTTCCCTTTTTTCTTTGTCAGAACATTAATGAAAGAAAGTTGGAAATAAAAGTGTGACAATATCTAATACAGAAGCTTTGATAATCCTGTCTGTGAATAGTGAGAGAAATTCAAAAGAATTTCAGCTTGACAATATTACACATATGCTGCTTAATATAAAACACCAGGTTCAGGGCAGTGTAATTAATCTTCAGTGCCTGAGTGTATCACTGTCACATTCTAAAAGGAAGCAGTCTCATACATATAAATGTGTGTATATATATTCAAGTGACTTATTTGAACCATGCAATTTTGGCATAAATAAATGTGGTTCCATCATCAGACTCAGCACTTCTGTGTGACCTCTGTAAGCCCTGCAGGAGGCCAAGCAAGAAATTTGTTATCTGTTTCACTCACATTAGTTTCCAATTTTCAAGCTGGACTCTCTGCACCATATATCAAAAAATTCTTATATTATATAATACTACAAAGTGACTATAGAAGGATAATAAAATGCTGTCAAGATGGTGCAATTGTTCACTTTCAAAGGCAGTTTGATTTAATTTCAATTACTAAAAATTTATATGGGTTACTTTAATTTTTCTCACTCTACATAGATGTATGAGATGCTTGTGTTATAACTTTTTACAAGAAAAGTGTTTTTCTTCTAACTTTAGCCATGTTTTATTAGTCTTGAATAGGTTGTAGAGTTAGCCAGGAAGTATGAAAAGGTTACCAGTCTTTTAAAAGTGTGTGATGGTTTCGTTTTCCTTATATGAACAGTAAAAAAATGCATGAATATTAAGAACATTATAATTGTCACTCAGTAGTTTTTCATGTATCACTTTAATCAGGAAAGAAAAAACTCCACTTACAGTGCTGTGTTATTTTTATACACAGCTTTCTCAATTAATAAGAATTTTGTCTTTTCTCCCTAATTTCTGTTTGAAGACTGTCCTTTTTTTTTTTTTTCCCCCTTTTGTCCTGTTTTGAGCCAGGACAGAACTAATTTTCCTTCCAGTAAATTTACTTTTCAGTAAGGTCTCTTCTAAGTAACAGCACAGCAAGTTTCTCAGTCAGTGTCTGCTTCTAGGACTGATAATGCTGGATGTTTAGAGTTACTCCTGGAGAATGTTTTGCAGAACCGAGGCCACTGTTTGGTTCTGCTAAACTTCTTCTGTTCCAGAAATGAAAGGAAGGAAAAGGGGTTGCACCTGTGACCCTCCTGTGGGGAGGAGTGGATCTACAGGTGACCAGAATTGACCAAAGAAAGCATTCCATCCCATACACATCATACTCAGTGTAAATCTGAGGGATCACGAGGGTCAATCTCTTTTCATAGAATGACATAATAGAACCATAGAATGGTTTGGGTTGGATGGGGCCTTTTAAAGGTCATCTACTTCCAAGTCCCCTGCAGTGAGCAGGGACATCTCTTACTAGATCAGGTTGCTCAAAGCCCTGTCCAACCTGGGCCTTGAATATTTCCAGGGATGGGCTACTACCATCTCTCTGGGCAGCTTGATCTAGTTCTGATGTTTTCCTATCGAGATGGTGTCCTCGGAGAACTCCATCAATTCTATATTTAATCCTGATCTGTACCTTCCTGAATCCATGCATTCCTGCATCCCGCTCCCATCTGCTGTTAACTCCAAAAGTCCAATCTGTCACCCTTTAGTCTCAGTGGTGATGTGAGCATTATTTGGGGGGAACACAATAGTGGTTTTGTATATATTTGTATATATGTCATTATTTTCTTTTTCATCAGTACTGTTTCATTTAATCCATGTAGCTGAGTTTCAAGTTAGGGGAAATCTCTCTTCCTCATTCTCTTTCCCTTTTCCAGGAAAGGAGAGGGGTTCATAGAGAATGTCTGTCATTTGTTTAACTCTCATCCCAGACACCTTTTTAAAAATATATTTGTTTATATTTATTCATTTTGAACATTTCACCTATAATATTTATAGGTTTTTTTTTTGTAATTGGCAGTGGTTTGAGTCTACATATTGATGAGCACACTCTTTGGTGCATTTGAAACTGTCATTAAAATATTGACAAACAACTGAACAGAAACTTAAGGTGCAAGTATTCTCTTTTGAGCAGTAATCTCAAATAGAAATATAACTCAACATCTGTGTGGGTGTATTGCATTGTAAAAAACTTTGATTAACTGAGCTCAGCTGTCACATCAATGAGAGAGATTTGGGTTCCTGTGGTTTGGTAGTATTTCTAAAAATCTTAAAGCAAAATTCCTTACGGCTCTTAAGGACACTGCACAGCCCAAAGGATAAGTACAAATGTAATTACATTCACACAAGAACATTCCAGGTTATGGCAGAACACAGACATGAATGTTAATTTTCTTCGTAGACAGTGTTACTATTGGAGTCCAGTGGGGATATGTGTTAGGACTCATGCTATCAACATATAACTTTAGAGGAAGGGCAAGCAGTGAAGTGACAAGTCTTTCAAATTGCATTTCATTGTTCAGGGTACTAAAGACCAGGGATGTGTGTGAAGAATTGCAGAAAGTTCATAGTAAGCTGAATGTTAAAAGGCACGTCCAGTTCAGATCAATGTAGACTGATGGATGTAGTGAGGAATCTTCACTCCAGAAAAATAAATGATGGGTTGTGTATTGGCTATCATCAATTTGGAGGAAGATCAAATAGATCATGCTATGAAAACTCAATACTTAGTAGCAAAAAGAAAAGCAAGTATTAAAAATGGTTAGAAAAATTAAAATCAAAACAGACAGTTTGAGTTTGTCACTGTATAATCCTTTGAGTGTCTGCATCTTACATGCTGTGTTAAGTCCTGGACTGCCTGTTTCAAAATGGATAACATAAAAATGAAAAGGGTTTAGAGGAAGACAAGCTTATCAAGGGAATGAAGCTTCTTTATGAGGAACAACCAGATGGGTTTAGAATCTTCAATCTGAAAATGTGTTCTGTGTATAGGCAACTCCTATACTCTCTCTTCTAAAGGAGAAGCTAAAAAGATGCAATGCTAATTAATAGTATGGGGATTATTACAAACTCAGTATAACGATAGTGCCACCCATCAGAAAATAAATTAAAATAGACTAAACCAAGACACTGTGGTAAAAGCCAAAATCCACCAGTTGTTTAAAAGGATTTCAGGACTATTTCTAATATCTTTTGCATAGGATCTCAAATCTTCATTGGTATAGAGGAATTGGAAGAGGGGCATATGTGACTGTTGGGCAGTTTTAAGAAGGATGTTGTAAATATAACAGTGAGTGTGAATTTTGACAAAAATGGCAGACATCATAAAAAATACAGAGTTAAATATGTGATGATAATTCCTGGAAGAGTTAGTGCATTTTTTCCAGACATTTACTTAATTTATTCATTAAGCATTTATTAAATGCTTTGAAGAATTCAACAACTGCATGAATTACTTTAATCTTGATTAGCTTTTGGCACAGTTCATACCAAAATATTTTAAAATGGCTAGCTTATCTTGAGGTAAGAGAAAAATCTCTTATAGATTAGTAACTGGTGAGGAGACAGAAAACAACTGGAATGATTTGTCATCTTTGGGATGGAGCAATTAAGCACTCCTGATCCCCTAGCCATATGTTCAGTACATTTATGAAAGACAAATATAGGAAGAAGAATGAACAGTGAGATGATTGTACAAATTTGTTTAGGATAGTCAAAGTAACTTTACTACTGATAATTAAGGACTTTAAGCGTCTGACATATAAGAACAGTCTGAGAGAGCTGGGACTGTTGAGCCTAGAGAGGGGAAGGCTCAGAGGGACCGTTCCCAGTGCATAAATACCTGATGGAGCCAGTAAAGAAGGTGTAGCCAGGGTCTGCTCAGTGGTGCCTGTGACACAAGAGGCAATGGGCACAACCCAAAAAGCAGGAAATTCCATTTAAGCATTAGAAAATACTTCTTGAGGTTGGTCCAGCAGGCTGTCCAGAGAGGTTGTAGGGGTCTCCATCCCTGGAGATAGTCAAAACATGAGTGAACATGGTCCGGAGCAACCAGCTGTAGCAGGGGGTGGGGCTGGATGGTCTCCAGAGTTTCCTCAGCCATCTGGTAATCTTGTGAAAAGAAGAACAGGGAAGAATTTCACAATATTGAATGGCTAGGTTATAAAGTGATGGACAAATACTGAGTGTCAGTCAATGAAAATACTGCATACGAGGAAAAAAAATCATGTTTATATTTACAGGAAAAGGATCTACATTAACTACTAGCACTCAGAAGAACAAAAATTAAAAAAATTGTGATTCACCATTGAAAGGTCTCTGTGGAACACCTTCAATATTCAATGACAGTCAAAAGGGCAAATAAAATTTTATTACTTAGCAGGAAAGAAGATGAAAACAGGATAGGAAGCATCTGTCTTCCTTTGTAGAAATTGTTGTTTCATCCTGTTGTGAATACTGAAAAGGAGTCTGGTAAAACTGGATAAAAGAAAGAGGGCTAGTGGGTAAGCTGGGATGACTCCATGCTAATGAAGCCAGGTTCTTCTGCTTGCAAACAGATGACTGAGGTGTAATGTCATGCAATTATGAATGGTATAGAGAAAGTGAATGGGAAGTGGTTATTTTCTGTCTTATTGTACACAAACATCCAAGAGAATAAATAAAAAACCACCACCATTGAAGCACAACTTTTTAGTGTAAATGAGTGTGTCACTAAATCACAGAGCTTGTTGTCCCAGAACCCAATGGCAGCCAAGTGCTTGAATGAATTGCAAGTGCAATTAGATGAAGTGGTGGAAGAAGGTTCACTGAGAGTTTAGGTGTGACCTTTGAGTCAGGAAATCTCTGAAGCTTCTTGCTGCTGAGAGAGTGTATAGGAAAACATCACTTCCAGATGTATGGCTCACTTACACTTTCTTAAGCAGGTGCTATGGGTTATTGTTGGAAACAGGGCACTTGTATCTTTGGTTCAATATATGGGGTCATTCTGAACTTCTTGGAAAAGCTGAGTTGCTGAAGCCTGAGGCAAGAGTGATGATTTCTTTCCTCTTTGGAAACCGACCTCCTCCACCTTACTCAGTTTTGCTTCTTTTCTCAAAGGAACACTTAAAAGGACATTTTTGCCTATGATGTCAAAAAAAGCATGTATTTAATTCTGACTGCTGCATGATGAACGGGATGACAAAGGTCGTGTGGTACTTCTAGACAAAAGGAAGCTTTGCATCACTCTCTCATGTTTTCTTTTACCAGGTCACTTCCTTATTTAGTGAATAATGAATTCATGACTTGGAAGTTTTATGAGTGAAACCCAAGATCTATATTTCTTTCTCCTAAACAAGAATTTTGTTTGGTTTTTTTTGTTGTTTTTGTATTGAAGACTTTGTAAATATCTTTTAGAAACCGAAGAGAGTTAAAATTTCTCATCCTCAGAACTTTTGGGGCACATTCATCCCCCTCTCTGAGGCACGTGCTATTTGTTGTGCAGTGCTGTTCACACTCATGAAATCATAATCCTCAACACCAGTTGATAGGATTTCATTTTTCTCTTGAGGCTTTGGTGGCCCTTGTAAGCCATGTCTTCAGGCTGGTCCTCCAGTGAAATCAGTTCCCCTTTCATCATAATGTGGACTATACTACTTTGAGGAGGCTCCTTAATTCAAATTTCCAGTTGGAATCTTTTTTATATTCTGTTGCCCAAAGCCTCCTACCCACCACCCTCTGCAAGTCCTTAATCAGATAGTAGACATTTATACAGAATTTATTATCATCCCACCCAGCTTCTCCTGGTAACACAAATATGCATTAGATTTTATGAGCACCACATCTAAACTTGGGTTACTTCAAGTGATCAGGGGGGAGTGGGGAGGGCCATAGGGAAGGCTGGAAACCCTGGAAAATTATTCATCACTTCAGAGATTAACCAGAAGCTAATTACAGCCAAGTAACTCAAGGGATGAGAGTTGATCTTAGGTAGACAGGTTGCCCAGGTACTGGAGAATGAGGGGGTTGGAGTTGTCCAAGTTTGGGGTGCAAAGGGACCTGTCCTGCCACCAGGCAAATTGTCCCTGCTCCCCCCACCAGGGTTTGCTGTGGGCTGAGGGGTGCCTTGGTGCACAGGGAGGCTCTCGGGCTCAAGGCTGGAGGGGTCTGGGTTTTTCTCTGGACCACCACATCCTGGGGTGGTTTGCTTCTTCTCCGTGTTCCTCTCAACAAGTTTTTATTTGTGTTTTGGTAGTATGTGTTACCTTACTGAAAGTCAGGAAATTCTTCCTCTGCTAACTTCAGTAAGCAAGAGCTTTCTGGATGTGTGAGCTTATTCTGTCCAGGCTGCCTTGAACTCTACGGGCTGTCATTGTGCATAGGCTATTTTAGATTTCTTTTTAATGCCCTGCAGTATGTTCCCTTGAAATGCCAAAATGTCAAGATTGTAAATTCCTATTTTTGCAAAACACCAATTGGAAAAGATCCTGTTGTTTTATCATGATCAATTTAGTACATAAATTTTGAGCATGAGTAAAGATTATTCTTCTGAAGAGATTTTCACATTCAAGAAAATTAAAAATATTGTATAAAGAAAACATATATATGTATTAGGACCCCTTAAGAAGTGATAGTGTAGATGTTTCCTAGATGTGCTGGGTTTCTATGGGCTGTGTTCTTGCCCTCCTTATTCAGGCTGAGCAATCCTCTGTGATAATCCCATTGCAATCCTTAAAATAACTTTCATATTTAGGATCTACTGAAGTGATTAAGATGACAGAGCCTAACCTTTAGGGTAAGATCCAAAGCCTATTGCTGATGCTAAGAATTTTTCTCTGTTATTTTTTGGTGGATTTAGATTAATGTGCTTTGATTTGTGGTGTTTGTGTAGATCATAGAATCACAGAATCATAAGGTTGTAAAAGACCTCTAAGATCATTGAGTCCAACTCTCCACCCTACAACCCATAACCACTAAGCCATCCACCGTATCTCTTCATCTACCCATCTTTTGAATACTTCCAGGGATGGTATTCCCACCACTTCCCTGGGCAGCCTGTTCTAATACCTCACCACTCTTTCTGTGAAGTTTTTCCTAATATCTAGCCTGAACCTACCCTGGTGGAGCTTTATCTCATTTCCTCTTGTCCTATCACTGGTCACTACAGAGAAGAGGCCAACATCTCTTTCTCTACCATGAAACAGTGAGGTCTCCCCTCAGCCTCCTCTTCTTCAAGCTGAACAGCCCCAGTTCCCTCAGCCTCTCCTCATAAGATCTGTTCTCCAGACCCCTCATCAACTTGGTTGCCCTTCTCTGAACCCTCTTCCAGCACCTTGATGTCCTTATTATACTGCAGTGCCCAAAACTGCACACAGTACTCAAGGTGCAGCCTCACTAAGGCAGAGTATCAGGGCACAAGCACCTCCCTGATCCTGCTGGGGTCACTGTTTCTGATGCAGGCCAGGATGGAGGTGGCCTTCTTGGCTACCTGGGCACACTGCTGGCTAATGTTCAGCTGGCTGTTGATCAATACCCCCAGGTCCCTCTCTTCTGGGAAGGTCTCCAGACACTCCTTTCCAAGCCTGTAATTGAAGAATGTAAGAGTAGGTGAATGTAAGAGTACAGTCCATTTTTTTTAAACTAAGAGTTGTATTTAAATTTATTTTTAAAATTTTTTTTCCACATGAGATATGGTATTTTACTAAGAATTATAATTTTTTTTTCATGTCATGAAAATGATATCCTGTTTTATACAGGTGAATCCATTCAGACTTGAATTTATTTTATGTTAGGTTTGTTTTCAGAATTGGTTGTTTCAGAATTGGTTTCAACGTTGTTATTGAATCAGTCTCACCTGAATTTTTCACTGTTATGTGGCAACCAAGTAGAAGAAGAACATGAGATAGGGCACTGAACAGCTTGCATAAACAGTTCCTGAGAAAAGTATATCTATTTTGAGTTCCCAATAGTCACTTAGCATGAAATGCAAAATTATTACTGGTTTGGGTACTTTGATGATCTAAGCTCTCAAGACATTGAATCCCTTTCTCTCAAAGATTGTGTTCAACTTCCCTCACTTCCTTTTCTTTTCCTCCCCTCCAAACCACTTGAATCCAGAGCAGGCAAATCTTACACTACAGATACTACTGTGCTTGAAATTGATAAATCTTGGCTTGCATGAATTCTGGCATGTCAAATGTGTGAAAATCATGGCAAATCACTTGTAAAAAGTCCAGCCAGAGGATTCTTCTGTCTATCACAAAGATTTTAAAAGAATCACTACAAAAATGCTACTAAGGATCTCAAACAGCTGACGGTGGTAAGAATTTGACCCTTGTATAGTAAACTCTCCCCCTCCTTAGTACAGCACAGGAGTGCTGTACTCCTGTTCAGTACACTTGGAGGTCGTGCCCTTCATCAAGAAGACACAAATTATTTTTTACTTTTCCCAGCCTAGAGCTGATTGTGTTTGCTTGTTGACTTTTGAATTATTAATGTAGCACTTTAAAAGGAGGTTTTTTTCTTTCTCATGCCTACCACTCACTTTGCCTGGAGAATCCCAGAAGGATGGACTAGAAGAGAAGCAGTGCAAGAGTGCAGTGCATTGTCCCTTTTCTTTCCTACCCCTGCTCAGCAAGGGGATGCTGATCCCCATAAGCTAACTCAGGAGCAAAGATTACTCTCCTGCCCTTGCATCTTCCTGATACATGTCTTTGAACTTTTTGTAAGGACTTTGGTGATTTGTTCAGTGTCTTTCTTTCAGATTTTTCTTTGAAATAAGTATTTCAAAAAGCCTCTATTACAGTAGCTTCTTTCAATAAGGCTATTTTAATTTTGTGATACTCCAGCCTCCAGAATCTGATTTTCAACCTTTCTCTTAAACCAGGCTGGAAACAGATATTTGAAGTGACTGTTTAGCAAAATAATTATTTTTCCCAGTGGTCTAGAGTGAAAAATATGCAAATATGAATAAAATGAACTCATTTGGAAGGCACTGAGCTTTAATGAATAATCATTTCTACAGCAGCAAAATAAAGCAAATTAAAATTTGTTGTAAACACCAGCTCTTTTAAAGGACCAAATTAAGTGAGCATACTGGGAGCTAAATCAAGACACTGGAGGCTTTAATAAGGCTGTTCTCTGCGTGAGGAGTGCTGAATGAAAGAGGAATCAAATAAGCCCTTCACAGAATTGGCACTGGAGTATTTTTGTTTCTAGCCTAACTCTATCTGGCGTAATAACACGCTGAGTTTGAAATCTTACTCTAGTACATCACTCGAGGTGAAACAGTGAGGCAAATTGATCTGTTGCCCATAACCCTGTGCACAGATTTCCCCAGAAATGGCAGTTTCACTGGAGGGTTTGTTTGTTTACGCTGCAGCTATATCTGGAAATTAGGATCAAGCTGAATGTTTCTCTTCTGTTCAAGGCTGGATGGTTTTTAAAGGGAAAAAAAACAACAGCAAGAAGAAAATACTGCAAGTGATGTCTGCTTTGGTCTTTTTATTTGTTTGACTTTTGGGTTTTGTTCTTTTTTTTTTCTTTTTTTTTTTTTTTTTTCTTTTTACTTTCTTTCTTTCCTGGTCAGTCTGAGCAATATAATCTACAATTAATAGAATTTGTAGACAACAGTTATAGGCCAGTATTACTTTAGGCTGTATGGGAGATTTTTTTTTCTCTTCAGTATCTGTATCGCTAAATGTCTTTATTTTGGCTACATTTATATAAATACTGAGTCTTCTTGCATATCACCAGAACAAAGATATGGTGCAAATCATTGTTTTTCACTGTAGGAACACAGCAAAAATATCACCCTCAAAAGAATGTATTTAGCCTACCTCCTTGACAAGGTCAGGTTGCCCCAGAAATCTGTGTTCTGTGCTCTTGGCCTTTAGCTAGTGCAACCAATGGATGACACATGATCTGTCTCAAAGGGCTTACTCCCCCTTTTTAAACACATTCACTGTAACTTCAAATGAAACCAGTTTAATAACACAATAAAACATGTCCTGACATCTTGAAGTATAAACGAACACGTACCAACTAATGTGAGCAAGAAGTTGAACCAGATGACCTCCTGAGGTCCCTTTGAACTTCAGCTTTTTCCATGACACTGTGATTCTTTCCTTGTCTTTGATGAAGATGGTTCACTGTTACTAAAAAAATGTCAAAAAGAAGTGAAAAACCTGAAATTTCTGCTTCATAGCTTACAAGCGAATGAGAGGAAAGGATGCTTGTAGAGGGGCACGAAATCGCCTTTATAGAAACCAAAGTATAGGTTTATACAAAGAGTAAAGGAAGGCAACTTCATGAAGATTGTAAGAGAAATCATTATTTATATCCAATTTAGATTGTAAACAATAATGTGCCATGTTATCAAAAGTACCTTTGATAGATAAATGGAATTTTAGAATTAATTTCAAAAATTTACCTTGTATTAGCAAGTGCAGTAATGTGCTTGTGCTTATTTTTATTGCACTCATTCAAGTTATTAAAAAATTGGCAAACAAATGTCAGACCACTATTAACTGTCCACCTAAGCTTAGCAGCACAAAAGGCATTTATTTAATACTTAATCACATCTTATGCTAGCATTGGTAAAACCTTTCCTGACCTCTTAGGGGAGGGTGGTGAGGCTTTTTCTCCAATTATGGAAGTCTTCATTTCGGAAAAAGAGCGAGGAGATGTCTGCTCTAACCCATACTCAACCTGTATAGAATCTGGATGTGTTATAATTCACTTGGCTTGGAGACTCACATCTCAGTTCTGCTGGTCCAGCCTGCAGATGGTCCTATCTTGTATGAATAAATGAGGTGAACAGGCAGAACGTGTGTGACCAGCAGTGCATTTGTACAGCCCTCTTCAAAAATGCCTGCCACCTGACAGTAACAAATCAGCCTTTTTGACCTGAAACCCCATACTGGTCTTACACTGTGCTTAGCCCTTCATAGGGATATGTTTATATTCACTGTCTCTAATTGCATCACTGATTTTCCATTTTCTGTATTGTAACAGCTGGAAACAATGAGAGCGAGGGCCAAGAAGCAGTGAGAAAAATACAAGAAGAAACTTTGACTGGAAAAGGTACCACACTACACCCTTTTCTTTAAGGAACCCTTTATTCCTGTCTTTCTGCTGGCATCTTCTATACAAGGTTCCCTTGTGTGTTGTCAAACTTTTTAGTTTGAGGAAACTAATTCTTATTAGTCTTAAAGTAAATTTGACACAAAGGTAAAACAAGTAGGATGGGGTTTTTTTAAAATGTTTTCAGGGTTTTTTTTAACTTCTTTACTGTGTACCATTGCAAAAGGACTGGCTGCAAGTTACAGTCTGCCTGTGCTTGCATGTGGGCATATTGATTTAATAGCTGGGCAGAAAATCAAAATACTAGTAATTTCTGCTAAGGGAAGGGTGACAGCAGATAAGAGGGGTGTGCTTTTTTTTCTTGCTGATCTTGCCTCTTGTGGTGTGTATAATTGCATTAAAAATATGTTGGGTTTTTTTAAAAGAAGTTTCTACAAGAAGAGCACTGTCTAGTTGTGTGAGCACACGGTGAGAGCATATAATGTTTCGCAAAATAAAACTGTGTTCTTAAAAACAGATGGACTTTTCACATAAGCCAGAATTCCTACATTTTTGCCACGCTTCCAGTTTTGTTGCTTCAATCTGATGAGCAGTTGTGTTGGTGGGAGGCATAAGAAGAGCATAGCTTGATAACTCTGAGAAAAGGCATCCTGCACACTGTCTGCTGTGTGATTATAATTTGCAGTTTATGATGGAGGTTGGTGCATCTAGAATTTCCATCTCAGATTCACTGGGTGTAGTTCCTAGTAGTGTATGATGATTCACTGCTTCCACTTTGATGTATCACTTCTTGGCAAAATAATAGGGCAGTCCTGGTACTCCACCCTATTTAGGATCTCCATGGCTTCTGCTGATATCTGATTCTGGTTTTGTGACTCTAATGATTACTGTTATGATGATCAAAATACATTAATTATTGTGCTAAAAAAACCCTTTCATTAAGATTTATCTTTTGACTTAAATAAATGTGCATCCATCGTAGCCTCGGGATACATGTATGCTAGTTAAAAGCTTCATAAATTAAGGTATAGTCAAAAGGATCATGAAAGGAAAAAGGTTATTATTACATCATTTAAATCTTTTGCTGGAAGATTCTGTACAGAGACCAAAACTATTTGGAATTAATTGCATCACGTGATGTGTGTCTGAATAAACCAGGTTCAGCCTTATTTTCTTGTATCTGTGTGATCACAGACTTTTCTAGCACCTCAGTCTAACTTTTTTTTTTTTTTTTTTTCTGAACGAAGTTGGCTTTATCCTTCAGCTATAAACCTGGTCACGATACAACTGGCAGTTTCAGGAAGCTTCAGCTTTAGATTTGGCCTAAAAACAATCTGGAAACAATGCCTTTTCAGCATTTCTCACTGGCTGAGGGATATTTGTATTTATAAGTTAATATGTTGCATCAGTCTGAGCAGCAGTCCTGTTGTACTGCATTTCCAGTTTAGCTTTGTAATGGGATGTGTATGCAAATACTGTGACCAAGATGAGGCTGTGGGACTGTATCACCTTTTCAAAAGCTACTGTTCAATATCTCTTCATTCACTGCATAAAAACTCTATTAGTTGTCATGACCTTCACCCTCACCCTCCTGTCCTCCCATTTCTTGAGCATTTTTCTGTGCTACAGAAACTGTTCCCATCTGGAATATTGGACTATTGAAGAAGAACTACTCAAAGCAATATTTCTGGGCAGCCAGAATGATCAAAGAGTGGGATATATAACTGTCCTTCTTTTACTATGGGCAAAACTGTACAAGTGAGTGCTACCAATTTGCTATCCAGATCTCAGATCTTAAAGAACAAGGAAAGTCTCCTAGCTTGTTAGTACGTTAGACAGCAAAAGGGAGCAAGTGACCTTGTCCTCTCCTTGTTGCCTGTCTGAGCCCATAAGCAGAAAAAATATCCCCAGAGACACTCCTAGGGAAAGGCCAGGCTTGCTGAATGCATGTAATTGCAGTGTTTTCATGGCAATGTCATTCTCCTGCTGGTCCTCTGTCTGTCTGAGGCTTTGTATGCTAAGGGTAAGTAGTTTTACCTGACACAATCAACAATTATTTCAGGTACGCATGAGATTCAAAGCATGTACATAAGTGAAGCAGCTCATGAGCAGTAATGTGTTAACAGTTTCAGAGGAGTATAAAGGAAAAAAGGCCATGCACACAGGTGATGCTTTTTTGCAGCAGCACGACATGAAGAAAGGACTGAGAACATTTCTGAATCCAGAGAGCTAGGAATCCTGGTTTCCCATACTGGAGGCATTTAAACCACAGCCAGTGCCAAAAGGTGGCAGAATATTGTGGAGAAAAGCAGTTGCAGCCATCCCCCTGCAAGGCAGCAATGCTGAAGGACACAGAAAATCTAAGCCATGTGTCATATCATCTCTTCCTGCCACCCATCTGCTTCCATGGTGCTACTCCAGAAACCTCCTTGGTTCTTTCCCCTGCTAATTCCAGACTGTTTAGGTGTCCTCTTTGGTTTTGGGTCTCTGTGCTGGGTTATATATTACTAAGTGTAAAGAGCAAGGAAGGACATGGACAGCCAACTGGAAGAGAATATGGTAAAGGTCTTGATAGACCCAATTCACCTGGTTATCAGAACCTCCTCTATGGTAAAGCAATCAAAGCCCTCAGATATCCAGAGCAGACCAGAAGCAGTGCTACATTGTCATTAAAATTATCACATGGGTACTATTTCCAAAAGACCAAAGGCAACAGATTGCTACGCTCTGAATCATAAAGCTGGGAGAAGCCAGAATGATGTGGGCATTTATCTCGCTTCCATTTGTTAATTTGGGAACTTGTGTTCTTAATAGTAGCAATTATATGGCTGGGAAAATTGTTGATGGCTAGGGATTGCCACAGAGATATTCTAATGGTGTCAGTCTCTGTAATTTACACATAGGGTGTGTCTGTGTTGATGCATTTGTTGGTTATTTAGATCAAGAGACTGCTTTTCAGGCAACACTCAGCTGTTGCCCGCTTGCTGAGCACAGGTTCACATCAGGAAGGGCACATCAGGCAGGTTCTGATCTGAATTCGTTAGGGAGAGATCCTGGAAGGTGAAGCTGCAGCAGTAGCAGGGCATTAGTGCACGAGCACAGACTCAGAGCGCCTCTGAACTAAGAGTCCAAACAACCCATAGAAGTTCCTATATCAAATCCCTGGCAGAAAATGAGATCTAAAGATTTACTTCTATTAATGCAAACTGCTTGTAAATATAACTGTAGTTACCAGTCCTGAACAAACCCCAATGAGTTGTGAAATTGGGAAGTTTCTGTGAAAAACTCAACTCCCTATGATATTAGAAGAAAAAAAAAGAATCTTTTCATGTAGAAAATAGAGTACATCTCCTGACTCAGTTACCCTCAGTTTACATCTTGGCGAATGAAAGCTGGTTTCAGCCTGATGATTACAAACATACAAATGTTGGAAACTAATATATAAACATGAATGAAAACTTCATTCATTCCAGCATAGGTTCATGAATGCCAGTGGAATCAGCAATTAGCAAAAGTTTATGCATAAATATCATTTAGCACAGTACCAAGGAAAGGCTCTCACAACTGCAGTTTAGGAGCTGGAGTTCCATCAAGACTCAAAGGAGAAAAAAATTAAAAGTCAGTGAGAAAACAGGGTGTAAAAGTCATATTAAGCTTAAACCTCTTCAAAAGGAGAAGCCTGTGTTTAATCTCACCCAACAGTTTTGTGGCAATTCAAATAAAACCACAATTATAAAACTACACACTAAATCCACAGCATTCATGAGACTTCCATTTGAAGCCAGATGAGAAAAGAAGAAGAGACTTTCTCCCTTGGAGTCAAAGGAATGCAGAGGTTAGAACAGTGGCAACCAAATCGTGTCATTTGCAGTCTGACCCACATCAAGACAGCGTGGGATAAGCAGTAGGAGGAACGGTGGTGTCTGGAAAACACTGCAGTTCACCTGCTTTCAACAAGCCTGGCTTTTCCCCTGAGCTTTCTCTTGGGATGTTTGTGCTACATTTGGATCAGACAGGGAACAAGGAGATTACAAGGTCTCTTGCTCTCTTTTGCAGCATAACCTGCTAATGAGCAAGGAGATTTTTCTTGTTACTAGAGATCTGAGACTGAAGAGTTTACCTGAAAGAAGAAGGGATAATCTAGCCGATAGGTACCAAGCATAATTGTAGAATAACTCAGGAGAGGTTATTCCACTGATTATTACTGTATGTTAGGTGCCAATTTGAACAAAACAGTCCATATTTTTCCACTCTGTAACAGACTTTCCCTGCAGACAAGAGCAAGTCAGCTGTTGAGAGTTTCCAATTTCCCAAACTTTTGGATTTGATTTTGCTTAAGATTTAACGGTGGTATTCCCAGCACATAGGCCAGAGCTGTGTAAGCGTGTTCACCAAAGACCAATCCCTTGTTTAAATATGCAAAAATGTCACCTAGGATGTCAAAGATGTCATTAGGGAAGTGATCATCGAAAAGGTCAGAAATAGTAGAAAATATTTGTGTCTGAGATGTATTTTCTGTAAGTCTGCTTAAGCATGTGTGAGTTCATGCTTGCTTGAGTCAGATTTTAATGCTGAGTTTGAACTTTGTAAAAGCAGAACTTCCTAAGTTTGTGGCAAGACCTGATGTGGCTACTTTGTCCCATTTACCACATCCTGCCATTGGCATATCCTTTCTGTACCACTGCTGGTGCTGAAAGACCTGTAGGATTGGTTTGGAGTTTCCTAGCACTAACAGTGCGGTTTCCATCCAAGCAGTTTCTTTTTTTCATGCTAGTGCATTATCTCCAGAAGTTATTTTCAGCAGGTCAAGGACTGTTCTTAGTTGGAGTTGTAAAACTGAATGATAGCCTTGTGAGGTCATCTTGGAAGAGAAAAGTGGTGATATGAGTGAGAAGCATAGAAAACTCAAACTGAAGTTTGCAACTTTACAAGACTGTGCATGAAACTGCAGGGCTCACCTTCTTCATCAGTTGATGATGGGTATAAGAGCCTTGCCTAAACATTCAGATTTCTTTTTTTTCCATAGTCTTACCTAAGGCTGTATCAGGTATATTCAAGCCATATAAAAAATATTTGAATCTTGAAAAATATTGGATGTGTTAACCTTGGTCTAAGTCTGTAAGGACTGAAACCTCCAAATGCTCAAGGTATAGAAGACCCCTTTCTGGAGTCCAAGAAATTGATGCAGGGGCTAGTACAGCTTCTCTGTGCTCGTAGCACTTGCATCCCATACCTAGTAAAGTTGGTGACTTTTTGCTCCAGGGAAGATTTTAATCCACAGAAAAGTATCTCCACAGCCCTCTGATAAAATCATTCAGTTGAACTGTTTGTTTTACATAATACTTTGATGCAAAAATGTGGTTAAATTAATTAAGTCTGCTTGCTCATGTCTTTTTTGTTTCTCCTTTTGACTTTCAGTGTAAAATGTTATAAAATTTTTTTTCTCCTCAGTGCTTGCAGACATTTGAAACAATGGAGAATCTCTTTTTTTTTGGTGTGTTTCTTAAGACATCTTAGAAATTGAGTTGTCATGTTAACAGGGTGGCAATTCAGACATTAAGAGCAGCATGAGTATGGTTCACAGAGCTAAAGATGAGCTGCAGATCTGGAAAGAGAGATGGAGATAAAGTCTTTCAAATATAAAATGTATTCATAATGCAGTCACAAGCTCTGCCTGTTAGTTTCCTAAATTCCCATTTCCATTGGAAATGTGAAACATATTTCATTAACAGGCTGTGCCACTAGGAAACATGATTTTCTCTTATTTAAATTATTTCTAATTGAAACTTAGAGACAAAGTAGCTCACAGGTGTAGCTGTAGGCACAATAACAAAGACCTTTCAGATGTCTTGAAATGATTTTCTGACTCTAAATCACCAAAGCTTTGTGTGACTAATGGGACCAGAGCTCTGAGGTTAGGATTTTGCTGATTGTGCCGCCCAACTGAAGGCAATGCAGAGAAAGGGAATTTCAAAATGAAATTGCCTCTACAAGGCCTCAAAAACCTCCCATTTCACCCTTTTACTGGATTTTCATCCTCTTCTATGTACCTGTAGAGCCATGATGTCAAGCAGTGGATTGCTAGAGATGCTTCTGTCTTTGACATCTCCTGTAGTATGCAGTTAATTTTTCCGGCTTGAACAGGAATTGGGGGCAGATTGCGTGAGCTCTTTCCAGATTTTTTCTGTTCTCAAAAGAATTGCCAACAAATACTGAAAGACAAAGCCAAGAAAAAGGCAATTTATTTTCTCTCTGGAATGCTTTTATATCTCTCTTCCAAGATCTGCTTCATATAATCCTAGCTTCCATGAGCTGCGTGTACAGCTTTAGAAGTTAATTTGCTTATAAAAAGTAAAACATTTTCTGTGGAAATGCCATCGGCTTCTGTACTAAGGATCCAGCTGCCAGGAACATGGAGAACTCACAGCCTGAAGTAAACACAGGGAAAACACAGCCTATATTGGAAGCCTTTACTGTGGGGGAGTGTAACCTTCCAGGTGTGAGCTGCACATGAACAGCGATGGACTGGGGTCTGCCTGAGTGTGTGGGCACTGCTGCTCTTCCCTTGCCAGCTCCATCTTTGCAGCAGAATAGCAAGGCTCCAGAGAGGATCCCCTGCGCCTCTGAAGGGCCAATACTAGTGTGTCTTGTGTTTTGAGGGCCATTTGTCAATGGAAGAGAATCCAAGTTCTGAAGAGGTGACCCAGTTCTTTATTGAGTTATGAGGCAGGCCTTTCCCAGTGGTGCCCCATGACGAGATCAGAGGCAATGGGCACAAAGTGAAATGCAAGAAAAGCCATTTACAAATAGGAAAACACTTTTTTCTTTTGTAGCATATTGGCACAGGTTGCTCGTTTTGGGAAATGTTCAAAATCCATCTGGTCATGGTCCTGGGGAACTGCCTGCATGTGTCCCTGCTTGAGCTGGGGCTGGGAATGGACAATCTCCAGAGCTGCCTTCCAGCCTCAGCCACCCTACATCTGTGTGAGTCTATGAAATTTTAGCAGCCAAAACCACATAAAACTACTTCTTTGTATGTCCAGCCCTGACTACAAATACCATGCACAGATTCCTGGACTGCAATTCCAAAGAATTGCATCAGTGTTTATACAATGCCCAAAATAAGACTCTTGGGCACAGACTGTTGTGAGAACAGCAATAATTTGACTGTAATGAAATTTTAGGAAATGGGTATTTGAGAAGAAATTTGAAGCAGTGTGAAAAAGACACATCTGTGCAGGTAAAAAGCCCATTCTGTAGAAACAGAGAAAAGGAGTGTAGGAACACTAGTACTGAAAGCAATAATCTGTGTGAAAAAGCCAGGAAATATTGCTCTGTCCTCTGGAGCAGTTTGACCTTCTTACAGTTTGTTTTATTGTTGTTTTTTTTCTATGCAGGGTATAGACTAATATATTTCATTTTATAATCTAAATTTTAAAATCCAAATTTCAAATAAACCATGTTCAAGATCATGCAAGACATGATGTCTTTGTCACATTTTCACATCCTGAATGGAAATTAGCATGTTCATGTACACTTTGAAACACTTTCCCACCTATTTAAAGGCTTGCAGGAAAAGTGTAATGCCAGAACAATTTCTGCAATATTTTATAATAATTGGTGCTAAAAAGTCTTTCTTGTAAGAAGAAAAAGAAATACTCCAAAAGAGACTGATACAAACTCTTGAACTGAGAAAAATATCCAACAAGGGAGTCATTAGCTATCTGACAGTAATCTGATAGTCCTCTTATATTAAGGCAATCTTTCTGGACAAGGTGATGTGAACTGTTGCCTGATTAATTTCCCCAAGGTAATGGGCAGCTGTGGTTTAATCCTTATTTAGTCTTTACATTATGTCTGTCACTATCTTCTCTTACCAAGATTACTGCTGACTTCAGGCTGCTTGGCAGGAGTAGCTCTAGACAACTGATATGACTTGAGGAGATAAAATCCAACATTTAGTTTGACCTAGTTGAAAAATAATTCTTAATAGTGTTTTACTTCCCAAGCATGGTAAAAGTGTGAGCCTGTGATGGGAGAGAGATCTTCATAGCTCTGGGCAAGATCTTCTGTTTTTCTGTGTTTCCTCTCATTCTGCTCCAGCCTGTTATGCTCACACACTTGGACTTGTTTTGAATAATTTACAGTTACTAAATTTCCAGAAACATGGATCTTATATAAATGGTAACGTGTCTGTATTTCTTTCTCTTAGGAATTTTATATAATATATGAGAGGAAAAAAAAGAGATCTATGTATTGGAGGGGAGGAAAAGAAAAAAGTAGCAAAAGGAAAAAAAAATAAAAATTTCTCCAGTTGAAAAACTTTGTCATTGTAGTGGGGGCTTCTAAACTGGAGGTTTGTGAAAAGTTCATTTTCCAACCTGAAATCTTGTGCTCTTTCTCCTAGCTTATGTTTTACACTAGTCCATGCAAAAATCCCATGACCCTAACTGGAACTGTTCACGAAGACAGAATATTTCAGAATGTTTCCTAGTGATGTCTCCATTTTGGTGTGAGTGTTTATTGGTGAATGAGAGAGAAAAACATTTTTGCTCTTAGGTCTGCAGCATAAAACAGGAAAATTGCCTTTGCCTCTAGAAGAAATTAACACAAAATGCAGTAGTTTTGTGTTCATTTCAATCCAGATCAAAAGGCTTTTCATCCAACGTGTTCTGAATTTCTTATGTCCCAGACTACTAATGAAGTCAATCTTTGTTTTAGAACTTAAAACCTTATTGAATTAATAAACTGATGCTTATCAATGCTTTGTGTTGATTTGCAAATGCATGTTGTTATGGATTTTCTTTTTTTTTTTGTCCAACTGAAAACACTTCTTTTGTATAGGTCTGAGCCTACTTTCCATCAATCCGATATTTACTTTTTAATTGCTTTGACACGATGCAAAATTAAATGTTCAATCCTAGGCTAAATTAAGCCTTCAAATGGGATCCTTCAAGACTTTTTTTCTGAATCTAGAAGGCAAAGCACATCTCAGTGCCATGAAGGCCATATTCTTTGAAATCACAGACCATAGATAATAGAAAGAAATGTCAAAAATGTGCTTATTTGGTACTAGTGCATGTCTTACAAGTCTGATGTAGTGAGCAGTTCTCCTGAGAATCTTACTATGGCTCTTCCTCAAGTTAAGCTGATCTCAAAAAGCTGGCTGAAGACTGCTATCATAGAGGATAAATGATTTTTTGGTCTGAAATCATAATCCTTTAGTTGCCTTGACAACTAATAATGATACATAACTACATTGGGTTTTGCCTCCCCAGATGCCCTTTTATCTGGTTCTACAGACAATATTTCTTTTTAACTTCTTTTTTTAAAATTTTATTTTATTTACTTGAATTGTATCTCTGGAAACATGCTCTTCAGAATGCAGCATCCTTTTCTGTGTGTCCTCCCAGCAGGATGGAACAGTATCTTTGCCTTTGCATGCAAAAGGGAATAATTTGTGCCAGTGCTCACATATTATTCAATTAACTGCCAAACAGTGCCTTTTTGTATAAATCTGAAATTCAAATTGGTGTGTTTGTGTTAGCCAACCTGGGTGTACGTAGGGATTAAGTATGAATAAATCCTGAGTTTCAAGTAGTGAAAATTACATTACTGAAGTAGTAATTCTCCCTGTGCCCTCCTCAAGTAGCACGACTAAGCAGAGCCTACAGTGCATACTGCATGGTGTTGGAGGAAACTCTTCAAACAAAGCTACTTGCATTTGCTGTGTGGGATCAAGCAGGACTGTGTGGAGTTTTTCACCTCACTGCAGTCAAAAGTTGAGAATTTCATAAAATCATAGAATCATCTGGGTTGGAAGGGACTTCAGAGATCATCAAGTCAAACCCTTGATCCACTACCGCTGTGGTTCCCAGACCATGGCACTGAGTGCCACATCCAGTCTCTTTTGAAATATCTCCAGGGACAGAGAATCCACTACGTCCCTGGGCAGCCCATTCCAATGCCTGATCACCCTCTCTGTAAAGAAATTCTTTCTAATATCTAACCTAAACCTCCCCTGGCAGAGCTTAAGTCCATGCCTTCTTGTCTTACTGACAGCTGCCTGGGAGAAGAGACCGACCCCCCCCTGGCTACCCCCTCCTTTGAGGGAGTTGTAGAGAGTGATGAGGTCTCCTCTGAACCTCCTCTTCTCCAGACTGAACACCCCCAGCGCCCTCAGCCTCTCCTCAGAGGACATGTGCTTGAGTCCCTTCACCAGCCTAGTTGCCCTCCTTTGGACCCGCTCCAGGATCTCAATATCCTTCCTGAACTGAGGGGCCCAAAATTTGGGGGCTATGTTTGCATTTATTGGTAGGAATTTGGGCCCCGAGGTGTTTTAGAGACCCAGTAATTCTGCTGGGTCCCCCTGGCTATTCTGGCAACATCTGTGTATGGAGATGGGTAGTCATCATGGTAGTCACACAGGAGAAGGTGGTCACAGCATCTCTGGAGAGCTGGCTGGAGCTGAACTGTGAGGTCCTTCCTTCATCTCCCCTGAATTCCCAGGCCTTCCTCCTTCCTCCTCACTGACAGGCTATCCAGGCAGCAGTCTGCAGCAGAGCCTGGGTACTCAGCCTGTTGTCCTCAGTACACAGCCTTGAATGTGTGACTGTGGCAGAGATCTTACCTAGTAATTGTTCTCCTTGGGTGAAGACCTCATCAGGTGATGTAAATTGCTGGCACCAAAGTTCACTTCTCGCGGGTAGTCCAGAAGCACAGTTTTTAGGCTGTGTGAAAATCTACCTATATCCTTAATCTCCTAAGTGTAATTTTACCTTCTTTGCTGAAGGTAATATTTTGAAATCAAGCCCTGCATTTGTTCTTCTGAAGTGTTTTTGCACAGGGGTTATTTTCAGAAGCTGGATGCAAAAAGGCTAATCTCTTCCTTCAGCAAGAAAATGCTACCCACCAGCCCCAACCTCAGGGATTTTTAAGGCAGAAAACAAGGCCAGGATGGGAAATATAATTCATTTCCTTCAGTAGGTAACATGTTCTCTGGGCAGTTTGGGTCCAGTGCAGTGTGGTGGTGCACAGGGGGACAGTTGTGTAAGGAGTGGCTTGGAGCTGAAAGAGTGTCTATGGGCCTGATGGATCTGCGCTTTGCTTACTCTTCTGCCTAACTTCAGGGACCCTTTCCACAATCTGCCATCACAACAGGCCAGAGAGAACTTTTAAAACACACAATCTCCTAGTAGTTGCAGAGAGTAAAAATTAGTGCTGTTTTCCCTTCAATTTCCTGGGCTGGGCAACCCAGAGAGATTCTGATTAAAATGCTACGGTCTGAGGAAATGCTCAAACATCAGATACCCCCTCATTTGGATTAAGTTGAAACAATACTCAAGTTCTGTATTTGAACATCTGCTTTAATTAAAACTATAGAACAAATGACTCATGAAGACTGATACTTGGTTCATTATATGTGCTTAGGCTACACAGTCATAAAGGCTGATAATTTGATTACAAAAGTCACAATACATATATGTTCAAACTGTGCATCCTGGGAAAAATTGTGGCAGGTCTCACATTGCTTAGTGATTTGGGGAAGGAAAAGATAGAGAGTTAATAGAAGAAAAGCTAGAGAAAAAAAGAAGAAGCTAGAGAAAAGCAGAAGATCATCAGTCCTGGATCCAGCATTGGTCCTGCCAATGGGGTAGAGTTGGTGTCAGTGGAGCTCCCAAAGCCCACCATCCCAGCTCCTCGCTTTATAGGTCTGTTTCCTTTAGGCAACTGTTTTGCAATGATGATTAAGTGTGGTTGAGTCATATCATGATTGAGCAAGTGGAGTAGACCTCTGTCCTACTCTGCTCCTCCATCGTAATCTCTCCCGTTGTCTCCATATGCAGGCCATAGGCCATGTGCAAGCTGTTATTTCCATAGGCGCCAGGCAGTCCCTTGTCTGGCAGTCATTTTCTTTTATTCCAGGACTTATGATGGTGTTTGGACACCACTCTCCACAATAGGTCCTTGTGTGTCCCTTCACAAGCACCAGGTGAGATTATATGTCACTGATATTATAAGGAGAATTCAGTCTTAGAGCTATTGTATAAGTTTACCTAACCAGCGGGGGATTATTCCTTGAGTTGAAAAATAGATTTTTAATAGATCTTTTTTGTTTTTAAAACAATATGTTAACTTCCTTTTTTTTTTTACAGATTAATTTCAGATTTTGCAGATTAATTGCAGATTTTGCAGATATTTTTTCTATGTTGTTTATTTTTTGTGTTAAATAAAAGCGTCCTACTGCAGTGGATGCTGTGGAAAAGAATATATGTACATGTTGAAAGAGCAGCCAAGCTGGACAGGTAAATGGGAGAAAATTGAGGAAAAAAGGAAAGCAGAAAACCATTTCTCCATATTCCAGTTTCTTTTAGAAAGATCATGTTTTTAACATAGTTTTAAATTTAATCCTCAACACGCTAGAGTCAACATGCTAACATGCAGGTTAATAAGCCAAACAAAGCTGAGACATACTAAAGAGTAAGAGGAAGGGAAGACTAAAGAGAAGAACAGCACAAGTAGAAAAGGCTGAAGAAGAGGGACATAGGAGAACCTGGTTACAGCCATACAAGTTTGAAGGAGTGTAAGATTATATCCAGAAAATGCAATGCACAGGGGCTGGCTGATTGTTTACTATATATGCTAAACAAACTTTGAGTAGATGAGTCTGTAGGGAAAGAAGTGGAGTCACTCCATACTTCAGGATTTCATTGTTGGGAGTTGCACGTTCCTTGCACTAACACGGTAGAGAAAATATCAGTCATATCCCAGCTGACAGTGACACAGCATTCATGGCTGTGCCTGCTTACAAGGCACCAGCTGGGCTAGCACAGTGCACATGAGGCTGATGCTTTGCTTTTAGTCTAGTTTATATCCCCCAGGCAGTGTGTGAGAGGGTATTGGCTTTGTTCTAGACCTCATCTTACATATTTCCCCCTATCTTTCCATCAAGGAAAACTGCATATTTTCATTTCCATTCTTTGTACTTAACTTTCCTAATATTCTCCCAAGGTCTTACAAAGCATTCAGCATTCCTGGCATCACTGTATTTCCACCTCTGTCTCCCTCCCTCTTCTCCTCTCCCCCTTTCCTTCCCTTCCTTACTCTGTCTCCTTCTCCATCCCTATCTCTCTGTCTCTTTTTTAATGTTTTTAACTAATGGGAAATACAGCTTTTGTAACATGCGTCTTGCAGTTTTATGTTCTGTTTCAAATGCTTTTTGTGTTCTCATTGGAGCTGCTTTACAGTCTCTAGTTTGCATATTGCAAGCAGGCAGTATCAATGGGAACAGCCTGTACTTTAGCCATGCCTTTTCATTTTTAATTTAAAAAATGATCCCGCATTAATAGTGCTTGCATCGTCAGAAAAATAGGATTTTTTTTAAAGTAAGTGTGATTTCTTATTCTACACTTTTCATCCAATATGTTAATTTTTATTTAGATCCTCTTTAAGCTGGCTTCTAAGATGGAGGCAGAAACCTACTCCTTCAAACTTCTTCATTGACTTTATATAGGATTGGAAGAGTACACATGAATGATCTGGATTACATGATATCCTTTCTCTGGCAACTGTTCTGTTAAATTATTTTCAAAGCTGTCAAATTAAAAACCACAAACTGTAAGTGACATGTTATGTCCAGTGGGTGTTTGTGTCCTAGGAATAGGTATCATGCTAGCCTTGGGAAAAGCCTAAAAGCTAACTTCTGTAATTATTCATCTGAAAACTAGAAAAAGAATGACTGAATCATTAAGGTAATGGAATTAAATAACTCCTGATGGACTTTTCTCTCTTCCCGTGCTCCTCTTTGTGCCCTCTTTGTCCAAATGTCTCCCTTGTTTTCTCCAGTCCTATGGAACCATCCCTTTGTCCTTTCCTCAAACCTTTCCTCCGAAGTCCCAATTGTATATGTTTCTGTATCTGGATTATCTTTTGTTTTAATAGCTCAGAACTGCAAATTCTGAGTTTGCTAAACACAAGGCAGAAATAGGTGTCAGTGGGTAGACACAGTAATTTAATGGTATAAACTTAACCTAACCTCAAGTTATCCATGTAGGTCTTTTCATCCCTGTCCCCAGCCAGGACCTTAGGAAAGTGCATCTTTTCTACCTTTGATACAAGAGCTCTTTGCACATCCCTTCCTGTCTGTCTGGGCCAGCACTGGTACAGACAGGCATCATCTCCCTCTCCAGGTTAGCAGGGACAGCCCTTGAATAATGCTGCAAGAAAGTGAGGTGCAGAAAATTGCTTTTCAGATGTACTAGTCTCCTCCTCTCAGTAGTGAAGGTGTTTGGTTAAAGAGCTTAGAGGACCCAACCACCTCTCAAATGGCTGAGGCTGGCCAGGCAGTGCCAGGGAGCATGAGGCATAAGCAGAAGAGACCGAATCCAACCTTGCTCTCAGTGCCACTTGCCTGTTTCCTTAAATCTTCCTGGCCTGCCAAGGGGTGTTCTAATTCCCCAGGTCCAGGTCTGGTGAGTCTCTTCCAACACTCAGATGCCGTAAATGCATTTGAGACACAGTGAGACAGAGGAGCTGTTTGTAAGGGATTGATCCTCATTGACCACTGTAATCCAAAGGGACTGCTGGAGAGCAAGAAGGCTGCCTTGGCTGGCTGGCCTTGTGTTTTGAAGTCCCTGAGCCCTGTGTGTGCTTGCTGTGCTTGGCTGTCTCCCTTTGCTGTGTGAGAGTGCACCTGCTCTCTGCCAGCTGCTGAGGAAATGCTGATGGTGCAGCAGTGCCCGCTTCAAGCACAGCTGGATAAACACACCCAAAGCTGATGATAAAGGCTTTTAGCTTAGGTGGAGGGGTCTCCTAGCTCTCAGAAAGGCTGAAGCACCTTAAAATAGCAGAGAATTGGGCAGGACAGGACACAAGCCTTGCTCAAGAAAAAACCCTGAAGGCTGTCGTGTAGGGGGATGGTCTGAAAGGCAGGGGCGTGCTGCACTACTGTATGCACAACCCCATGTTTTGAGACTGTTCAGAGTTACAAGGACACCCTGTCCTGGACGTTAGATTAGGAGGAGGCACGAAGTGAAAAACAAGTGGCTCCCACCCCTGCACCAATAGGATTCACTTTTGCTACATGTGAACGGCACCCGGTGACCTGTAGCAGGTAGTTTTGGAGTGTGGTGGAGGGGGTGTGGACACTGTAACAGTATATAAGCGGTTTTTGTACGTAATAAACTCTCTCCCTCTCTCTGAAAGCATTGATTATACCTCTGTGAGGACTCATCTTTTACTTCTGTGCCGAACCTCTGAGGTCGTCACCCCGCACAACACTGTCGTGTCTCTGTGCTATGGTACGGAGATGTAGAGGTTCCCCCTGCAACCCAGAGACTGGAGACCCACTCCACTCAGCGTAGTATGCAAAATCAGAAATGGAAAGGGGATTACAGATCACCACTTGTGAATATTCGAAGCCCTGTTCATTCTCCCCCCTCCCCCTTCTGCAGTAGGTGCTGGTGTATGCATTTGAAGTGCTTCTATCAGCATATATTGACCCAGTTCTCAAGCGTTATTAAAATCTGGGAGGTTCTTTTGGTGGTTTTATGCTCATGCTGAACATGAACAGCAAGCAGGTAGAAACCTGTGAAACCACACTCGAGCTTTTGGAAGACAGGATGAAAAAAAATTCCTTAATGTTACGATTCCTTTCTAGACATTTTAATATGTTGTTGGGGTTGTTTTGTTGTAGTTTACCAGTATCCCTCTCTATTAGGGGCCAAGCAACTCAAAAGCACCTCCTTAGAAAGAAAGAATAAAAGGGAGGTAAATATAATAATATGGGCAGAGCAGAACTTGGTATTTGCACCGGACTAGGAAAAAAATGTCAAGGATTCTGCACCTAAGAGTCTGTATGGTTACATTCAATAAACATGAATCACGAAGCTACTTGATTATTGCATCTAAATATTTCTGAGTATTTTTTTTGTTTGTTTTTTTTGTTTGTTTTTTATATTAAAGCCTTCAAAATAATGTTCTTGGGGCTCTAATATCTTGAATTTTCTTGGAAACAATGGCAAAATTTCCACTGGCTTGAACACAATTGCGGATTCTACCTCACTATTACGAATAGTATACTATATTTCTGGTTTTTTCAGTGTACTTAATTGGAAATTTGTCCCATATTCATCAGTAAAGTTACAATTCTAACAATTCAGCTGGACGATTATTCAGAGATACCCAGGAAGGCAAACTTTTTGATCCCAGTTGGCCATCTATTTGTGCTTGGAGGCAGAGAGTGTCATGGCCCTCTAGATCTGAATCACAGTAGCTGTGCATGCAGGTGCTGTTCCCATCTATGTATGCACTAACTTTAAAAACCTTCACAAACTAAATGTCTCTGTTTCTTTGGTCAGTAAGAACTGTAATTAACCTAAACATTTTAAGAAGCATACCTTTTAATATTTTTATTTTCATTTTATTTACAGTTGATTGCAAAGATTTTTTTGAGGGTTTCCAAATGCTTATTTAGCCTGTAGAGTGCTGAACAGTGATGTGATTTCTTTACATGCTGGAGTTCATATATCTAATCAATATGCTTTAAAAAAACACTTTGTAGCACTGGGCACCAATCTGCAGCAAGAGTAGCTTGTAAATGTTGGCCATTAACTGAATGTTTTCACCTTCCTTCCAGGTCATTCCTGACAAAGATCTCTGTATCTCAGTGTAATGAGTCTGAAACAGGCTTTTCTGTACTAAGGATGCATTATGGTCTCTATAAATGAGGTTTTGGTTCAACATGAACAAGGGCAGAATCCTGCACCTGGGAAGAAATAACAAAATGCACCAGTAGAGGTTAGGAGGTGATCTGCTAGAGAGCAGCTCCATGGAGCAGGACCTTGGAGTCCTGGTGGAAAAAAAATTATCCATGGGACAGCAATGTGCCCTTGTAGCCATGAAGGCACATGGTATTCTGGGGTGCATCAGGAAAAGTTTGTCCAACAGATTGAGGGAGGTTCTCATCCCCCCCTACTCTGCCCTAGTAAGACCTCACTTAGAGTATTGCTTTGTTGCTTCCAGTTCTGGGCTCTGCTGTTCAAGAGGGACAGGGATTTATTTACTTGAGAGAGTACAATGAAGAGCTACAAGGATGATTAAGGGACTGGAGCACCTACCTCCTGAGGAAAGGTTGAGAGAAACATGATCTCAGTTATCTACATCTGCCTAGATGTTAGCTGCTCAGTTCTAGACAGGTTGAAATGCTCCAATATGTATCTTCCTGACAGCCTTTAAACTGTTGTTTCAGTAATATCAATAAGCACTTTTCTTCCCTGTAAAGGAATGCATTATGTGTGACAGGAAAGGAACAGAAAGAAGGGAGGTGATCTCAGTTATCTACATCTGCCTAGATGTTAGCTGCTCAGCTCTAGACAGTCTTGTAGGCTGCCCTCCTTAAAATGGGTGTCTGAGGTGCCTTTCAGATGTTCCAGTCTCCTCCTCTCACTAGTGAAGGTGTTTGGTTGAAGAGCTTGGAGGACCCAACCATCTCTCAAATGGCTGAGGCTGGCCAGGTGGGTCACACAGTGCCAGGGAGCACGAGGCATAAGCAGAAGAGACCGAGTCCAACCCCCTAACATCCTTGCTGGCAGTGCCATTTGCCTGTTCCCTTAATTCTTCCTGACCTGCCAAGGGTGTTCTAATTACCCAGGGCCAGGTCTGGTGAGTCTCTTCCAACACTCAGCTGCCGTAAATGCATTTGAGACACAGTGAGACAGAGGACTCATTGTAAGGGTCAATGTAACTCATTGACCACTGTAATCCAAAGGGACTGCTGGAGAGGATGGAAACAGTGATAAGGGTATGCATATGGCCCAGGTCCTGCATATCATGATAATGGTAATGATTGTGATGATTCTTCCTTGTGATACTGGTCCTTCTCTGGCAGGGGCGTTGGACTCGATGATGCTCAGAGGTTCCTTCCAACCCCTGACATTCTTTGATGCTGTGAACTGCTATTCTCTTTCATGCATGTTAGTTATAAACAACTTGTCAAAGATCTTAGTTGTTTGATACTATCCCCCTACACACACACAGCTGCCAGCATTTCACAGTCCTTCCTTCAGTGAGTTTCTTATTTTGAAGAGGTCACACTCGTCCAAAACAATGTTTATTTTTCTCTCCTCTAGTACACCACCTTGCACTTATCTTCAAACATTCCCTTGTTAAGTGTTGCCTAAGCATGTACTTCTGTTTGGTCTTTTGGGAAATTCCTAATGATCCTCCCAAGCCTTTGTTAAGCTAAATGTATCTGCACTGTCAGCAACTTTCACCACCTGTCTATTCCTCCTGTTTTACAGAAAATCCCTCACACCTGGCACCTACCACTTGTTTGGGTACAAGGCAAATGAAGCATGATGTTTCTCTCCAGAATTCTCAGAACTGGCAGCAGGCAGAGGCAACAACTGCTCCTGATGAATAGAGCCATTAGTCAGCCCTGAGATTCAGGTGCATAGGGAAGGGTTCTTCTTGGGGCTCAAACAAAACTGGCACTGAAAACCTGGGAGATCTATCTATCTATCTATCTATCTATCTATCTATCTATCTATCTATCTATCTTTTTTTTCCCCAGTGTTGCATGTGCAGAACAGCAAGTGCTCAACCAAACCAAGCCAGCATGATTTGGAAATGGCCAGTGCCTTTGTCTAAAATCAACCCCATCTTCTATTACAGTTGTACTGAAAGTTGTGGAATTGCAGAATGAAGCTTGCACTGAAGGCACTGAGGGAATAGTTTTCTTTGTTCTTTTAAGCTAGTTAGTGTGCTTATCTTGTACTTTGTGCACTTATCTTTTACTTGACCATGAGTAAGGGTGGAGGGATGAGCAACTTGCTTATCTGAACAAGACATAGCACAGATGTTTGAAGTTTTATGACCTAACAACTACTGCTACTGGACCTGACAATTACCATGATGTAGGTTTTATGATCAGTGATTATCATGATTGCTGGAGTAGAGCAAAAGCCCTGTGGCCCAAAGTTGCCTTAGCAGAGCCGGAGGCAAGGACTCATAGCCAGAGGCTGTATCAGCAAAACCAGACAAGGAATCTGCATCTGTAGCACATGTTGGTTTTTCTATCATCACCCTCTTCATTATTAATTATTAATTACCATTAGCTTGCTAAGAACCAGTCAATACATGATATATGACCTAATCCCACCTCATCAGTAGGTCTATAAAGTATTCTGTAGAATCCTCTCTTTAGGGAGGAAGAAAATTCCAAGTATCCAGGTGGGCCTGAACATACACACCCCACCCCCACTCCCAAACAGGGATGCCTCTTTGGTAAAATTTTCACCTCCAACTCTGTTGGATGTTTACTCAACAATTAATAACTCAGGTTCAAATCTTTTCACAAAGGGCATTTATCAACGGCAATTCCAAACTTGTTATATATTGCCTTAATAAAGTCTCTTTCTTTAGAGCCTTACTATCTGTCTCAGTGCAAGCTCTCTGTGAGGCTCTGAAACAGCCAACATTGTTTTCAACTTTTCTTAGCTGGCTCAGTACAAGTCCTTTATGGGGCTCTGAGCAGGCAAATGTTGACTCTAATAGGTGGCACATTCATAATCCTTTAGACATGAACCATTGACCAAGTCAGGGATGAGGATTGGATCCATCCACACCTTGACTACTCTCTGAGAAGGAGTTTAAAATGTAAGGGGGGGCCTTTCTTAACCTCTTGACTCAACAGAAGGTCCTTTCCAAGCCATCTTGGAGGCTCATACTCTTCTTTACATGACAGGCATCAAGAAGGTATCACATGAGGATGCAAGCTGCTGCTGCAGCATCTTTGGAAAGAGGATATTTTTTTCAGGAGCCCTCCTTTGTGCTACCTGTACAGTGTGTGAGTCCCAAGTCCAGGGAGAAGATCAGAAAGTGAAGTGGTTAGACAGAGAGCAGAGGGAATGCTGTGTTGACTGATCAGAAAGCTCATCTGGAAAGTGAAGCTAAATTTATGTGAATGAAACAAGGAAATCCATAGGGGGAAAAAGGACAAATTAGGGTAATTTTTTCCCCTGTTTTGATGGAGTCACAGAAGGATTTGGGGAAACATTAATTCTCATCAGGAACATCTGTAAGGCTTTGTAAGGGCATTTTTTAATACTGTGACATGTGTCTTTAACCCAGGTAACTTGAACTGAAAGGGATGCAGATGTGTGAGCATCAATCAAATGCTAGATAGATACAAGATCTTTGAGTTGCTCTTTCATGGAACATGTGATTTTTATCTCACAGGGAAGAATTCTGAGAAATGGATCCAAGCCTTGGGAAAGAGATCTAGCAACAGCTGAAGAATGTCTGGGATGCCAACTGCAGCTGGAGTGCTGCTGGCTATATTGGACACATTACTTGTATAAACATGGATCCTTCACCTTTTTTTAGTATATTAGAGAAGCAGCAGTTTGTATTGAATTTCCATATTTAGTCTCAAGATTGATTTAGATTGTTGATTAAAAGGTCATTTCACTGTCCTGATATATTTAGTGAAAGTCACAGAAAGAAGAGGAGAAGGATGGATGAGATACAGAAACAGATTGTAAAGGTGAGCAAAGGCTGGACTTTTTAATTACAGTCAGTTCAGTCAGTTCAGCCTCTGAATTCATGAGTATGCTGTGTGCTTTGGACTTCTTTTTTTAATATATTACGTCTGTTACAGTGAAAATCTAAACGCTTGATTTCACTAAGTGACTCAAGGAGAAGTATAAATCAAGATTTATTTTGGCTAGAAATTAGTCTTTTCTTATGTAAGATGAAAGTAAAGATTCATAAAGTGAATAATACTTTGTTTCTCCCGTAAAATATGAATAGCAGCTTGTCTTTGGGAATTTTAGCCTTTCCAAATTAAATTTTTACTGCCTTATGTATTTACTTACCTGTTTTAATTAAGAATTGGCAGGAATAAAAGAAAAAAATTTCTTGTTTCTGAGCTGATATGATCTTAATTGAGAGTTCCTGGCTCTCCTATTGTCATTTATCACTTATTTTTGTGAATTATTTCAAGGCATGCATAAGGAATATGTAATACTCCCCCTTGGCAATATCTAGCAGAAGGAGCTGCGCGAGGCCAGGTGTTATAACACGGTGGTTTGAAAAAACTCCAAAAATAGTGTGCGGTTTTGGAAGCTGTGGAGGAGGCAGGGGACAGGTTTCCAAACACCTGGACTCCTACAGATCCACCTGTAGGATAAGCTCTCCTGCCTAAGACGTTGCATCATATTAATCCTCCTGCCATGCTTGAACAATGCCCACTTCTCTGTGGTGTAGCTTCAGAACAAAGGCACAATGTTTCTATGCAGGCCCAGTGCCCCAGAAAATATATTCTTTCCTGCCTTGTTTCTGTCAGGTTAGGAGAAAGATCTTGAAGCTCAGAGGTCTGGAGGAAATGGGAAATAAGATGCTTTAGCGTGCTTTATGTCCTCAAGTGTACTCCCTCCAGTGCCACACGCAGAGGGAGAAGTATGGATGCTTACCTAAATAATGGTCTGATTTTTCACTTGTGTAGCTTCTAAGCAGAGAGTTTCAAACTGTGCAGTAGTAATAGATCAGACAGAATCTGTGAGACATTAAAATATATAATGACAGACTTAGCTACATTTTTTTGCTGCTTTCCCACTCATCAGTGCCCAATGAGTAGGGATTAATTGTGACAGGATATTGGGCAATGTAGAGACAAGTGACATAAGAGGCCAATGTCTACAGCTGTGTAGGAGGGAAAAAATGGGCACCAGCAAAGAATAAGATAAAAACATCCAGTTGTGTCAGCAAAATAGTTTCATAATAAATACATGATGTGAGCTTTTCCTTTCAATTCTCTTGTATATTATAAGCAAACTCATATATTGAAAGGACATTTAAGAAAAATAAAAATCACCCAATATACTTGAAAAAGGTGAACCCAATGAGATGTAAGATAAAGTGGTCAGCAGACCTTTGTGGCTAGAGAAAAGAAGCTACTAAACTGCATCAGATGCAGAATATATCATGTGCATTACGAAGTGGTTAGTTTGTTATCACTGTTAAAAATTCGTCTGCTGTTGCCAGGCCTAACATCAGCTTTTTGAAGTACTAACCTTCCATTTTTGAATCATGTCGTTCTTTTATATCCCAGATCAAAGGCCTTTTGACCTATTTAGGAATATTTAGACTGTATTAGGCTCAGTAAAGATGCCTCTTACATAGTACCTGCCTGTGTCATGACTTTGGGTGATATATCCACATAGTTCTTTTGAGGCTGAGTAATACAATCTGTTCTGATATTTTTTGAAGAGCTATGTACAGACTAATTGAGGTGCTTCTGATTGGTGGCATCCTCAGTGCTGACCATTGCCTTTGTTTTTGCGGACAGGCAATCTGGATACACTGGAAGGCTAAGATCTTCTAAGTTCTGAATAATTAGAGTAATCTACAGCATTCTCTCCCCAAATTACTTGAATTGGAAGGAGTCATCAACCTCAACTCATTATGAACACAGGACTTTAAGAATCATCTAGTTACAACCCCCCTCTATGGGCAGGGACACCTCCCTCTAGACCAGGTTGCTCCAAACCCCATCCAGCCTGGCCATGAACACTTACAGCGAGGGGGCAGCCACAGCTTCCCTGGACAGCCTGTGCCAGTGTTTCACCCTCACAGTGAAGCATTCCTTCCTAATGTCTAGTCTAAATCTACCTAATTTTTATTCCTTGAAAGAAGTGAGGCCTTTCATTACCCAGCACGATACCTCCTTTATAAGAATCAGTCCTTTGGGATAGTTAGTGCTGGCCATGCTGTGGTTCAGCCTGTCTAACCTCATCTACTCTATTACTTAAACTCAGGGACTAAAGAAGACTTTGTGGACTGTGTTGAGTAACTTGTGGTCTTCTCACTTGCTGAAATGCCTCTGAGATACATCTTGGAAAGTTACCATCTCTAAACCACTGTTGGCTGAGAGATGATGGGAAATGCTGTGGGCAGCAGGCATAACTGATGGGCCAGATGAACTCTTCTCTTGCTCAGTTTGGATGAGGATCTACTGTGCTTAAAACAGCATCACAACCAGGACAGGGCACCCATGGAGACAGATCAGACCCCCTTGCTTTCTAAACTTCTCAGAAAGGAGCCTCGGGACAGCTGGATCCAACCTTAGTGTCAGACCTGGCCCTCCCAGGGAGAGTGACTTAAATATTACGGTCTGAGAAATGAGAGAATATGAATGTCAGGGGTTGGAAGGGACTTCTGAAGATCATCGAGTCCATCCCCCTGCCAGAGAAGGACCAAAAACTGGGCAGGTCACTTAGAAATCCATCCAGACAGGTCTTGAAAGTCTCCAGAGAAGGAGACTCCACAACCTCTCTGGTGAGCTTGTTGAATCCCTTGCCCCTCATCCTATCACAGGGCACAAGTGAGAAGAGGTTGTCCCTTCCTTCTTGACACCCAGCCCTCATATAATTTATACACATTAATTAGATCCCCTCTCAGTCTTCTCTCCAGACTAAGAAGCCCCAGGTCTCTCAGCCTTCTTCATAAGGCAGGTGCTCCTGTCCCTGAATCATCCTCGTAGCCCTCCCTTGTGCTCTCTCAAGTAAATCCCTGTCCCTCTTGAACAGGGGAGCCCGGAACTGGATGCAGTACTTCAGGTAAGGTCTTAATAGGGCAGAGTAAGAGAGGAGAAGTGCTTGACTGTCAGATACCTCTTGATCAGATTACGGTGAAGTGACAATGAAGGTCTGTATTTGAACATAAGATTTTAGAACCATGGAAAGAATAACTCATAAAACTGATAGTTTGGTTATTATATATGCTCAGGCTGTGGAATCATAAAGGCTGAATATTGGGATCACAAAAGTCACAATACATGGATGCTCAAGCTTCATGACATGTGAAAAAACTGTGATAAGCATTGTGTTAATGATTTTAGGAAAGATAAAGAGAGAGAGAGTAGGAGAAGAAAAGAGAGATAGAGAAGAGAAAATCACCAGTCCCCGATCCAGCATTGGGCCAGCCAACAGGGAAAGATTGGTGTCAATGAAACTCCTGAAGTTTGTGAATGAAGAAGAAATGGGAATACAAAATGAAACTTCTTTGTTTCTCAGTGAGTAAGCATAATTGAGTCATCATGCTTGAGAAGCTGGAATGGGCTTCAGCCCCATCCACCCCTCAGTTCTTTTCATTATCACAATCATTATCATTATCACGATATGCAGGACCTGGGCCATATGCATACCCTTATCACTGTTTCCATCCTCTCCAGCAGTCCCTTTGGATTACAGTGGTCAATGAGGATCAATCCCTTACAAACAGCTCCTCTGTCTCTCTGCATCTCAAATGCATTTACTGCAGCTGACTGTTGGAAGAGACTCACCAGACCTGGCCCTGGTCAGGTCAGGAAGTTTTAAGGGAACAGGCAAGTGGCACTGCCAGCAAGGATGTTAGGGGGTTGGACTCAGTCTCTTCTGTTTATGCCTCGTGCTCCCTGGCACTGTGTGACCCACCTGGCCAGCCTCAGCCATTTGAGAGATGGTTGGGTCCTCCAAGCTCTTCAACCAAACACCTTCACTAGTGAGAGGAGGAGACTGGAACATCTGAAAGGCACCTCAGACACCCATTTTAAGGAGGGCAGCCTACAAGACTGTCTAGAGCTGAGCAGCTAACATCTAGGCAGATGTAGATAACTGAGATCACCTCCCTTCTTTCTGTTCCTTTCCTGTCACACATAATGCATTCCTTTACAGGGAAGGAAAGTGTTTATTGATATTACTGAAACAACAGTTTAAAGGCTGTCAGGAAGATACATATTGGAGCATTTCAACCTCCTGCAAAATGATTTTTGTCTGTTTATAGGAGAAGAACATGTATATATTTTTAAATTATTTTTTCCCCACATGAGATTTAACAAATGCTTATCAACACTTTAACAAATACTTACCTAAAGAAAAACTCAGATACAAATGTTATGCCTCACTCCAGAAAAGCCATTTGCCACGGGTAAAGCTAACAAAAAAAACCCCAATGGTTTAGCTCTCCCTCCTTATGCTTTTTAGGACATTGATCCTGTATGTTGATCCATTTAGCGCACTGGGCCAGAATAGTTGAGGGTGCAGAAGGGGAATGCCATAAGCTAGTTCAAGGTTATATTTATCAGCACCAATTCCCCAACCCAAAACCATCCAGGCAAATTTTTCCCACCCTCAAACCCCAAGAGTTTTTCTGTCTACATTTTCTGTTACTTGCCAGCCCATTTCTTTGGGGACGACGGGATCTAGGATATTTGAAAGAAATGGTAAACAACATGAAATCAGATGTGCTATTTATGGAGTAAATCGTTTAGATAGGTACCCATCAGAATTTTTCTATAACTTTGCCAGTTTTAAATCTCCGTAACAAGAAGAAGTGGGTTCTGGGATATATTTTTTTTTTCTGAATGTACTGGACATTCTGGAATTATGCAGTGCATTTTATACTTCTCTGTGTTTCTGGTGAACACTTTTAGGTCCCTATGGGGCTTCTGAAGCACTTTTCTGAAGCACTTTTTCTTTTCTTTGTTGGTCCACATAAATGGGCCAAGGTATGTGACACAGGAATTAGGACCATCATTGAAGCTCTGAAGTTTTAGGTTTGAGGGTTGTCTTGAAGCCAAGTGTGACCAACTTGTTTTTTCTCCTTTTCAGTTCCTCTGCATGTGTATTATTGTTCAAGCTACAAGCACAGTGAAATATTTGGGCTTCCAAATTGCCTTCTAGTTGCACCAAGTCATAGCTATATCAGTTAGGTACTTTCTTCTGTAGGTCTTTTGACATAGAATCATAGAATTGGCTGGGTTGGAAGGGACCTCAGAGATAATCAAGTCCAACCCTTGAACCACCATTGTGGTTCCTAGACTATGGCACTGAGTGCCACATCCTATCTCTTTTTAAATATCTCCAGGGATGGAGAATCCACTACTTCCCTGGGCAGCCCATACCAATGCCTGATCACCCTCTCCATAAAGAAATTCTTTCTAATATCTAACCTAAACTTCCCCTGGCACAACTTAAGACCATGCCCTCTTGTCTTATTGAAAGTCGTCTGGCAAAAGAGCCCAACCCCCACCTGGCTACACCCTCCTTTCAGGTAGTTGGAGAGAGCGATGAGGTCTCCCCTGAGCCTCCTCTTCTCCAGGCTGAACAGCCCCAGCTCTCTCAGCCTCTCCTCATAGGGTCTGTGTTCGAGACCCTTCACCAGCCTGGTTGCCCTCCTTTGGACCTGCTCCAGGACCTCGATATCCTTCCTGAACTGGGGGGCCCAGAACTGGACACAGTACTCGAGGTGTGGCCTCACCAGCGCTGAGTACAGGGGCAAAATAGGTGCTAATAGGTAAACTGAAGAGAAAAGGCAAAAAATTTGAGACTTATTTCTATGGTTGAACTGTTTGCTTATATCTTATTTACAAATATGCCTAGTCATACATTATAATCCTCCTGTAAGTTATGCTAAGGCACATGGAAAATAAGAAGGTGATCTGTGACAGCAAACATGACTTCACTAGGGGCAAATCCTGCCTGATGAATTTCATGGCCTTCTATGACAGGATTTCAGTGTTGATTGATAAGAGAAGAACAACTGATGTCATCTAGCTGGACTTGTGCAAAGCATTTGGCACTGTCCCACATGACATTCTGGTCTCTACACTGGGGAGACATGGATTTGATGGATGGACCATTCAGTCCAGGATAAGGAAGTGGCTGGATGGTTGCATTCAGAGAATTGTGGTCAACAGCTCTATGTCCAGGTGGAGATCACTGATGAATGGTGTTCCTCCTGGGATTGATTATGGATCAGCAGTGTTTAACATCTTAGTCAGTGACATGGGCAGTGGAATTGAGTGCACCCTCAGCAAGTTTGCTGATAACTCTGATCTGTGTGGTGCAGTCAAAACACTGGAGGGAAAGGGGACCATCCAGAGGGACCTTGACAGGCTTGAAATGTGGGCCCATGCAAACCACATGAAGTTCAACAAGGCCAAGTGCCAGGTCCTGCACCTGGCTCTGGGAAATCCCAAGCACAAATGCAGGCTGGAGGGAGAACAGATTGAGAACAGCCCTGAGGCGAAGGACTTGGGGGTGTCTTTTGATGAGAAGCTCCACATGAGCTGGAAATGTATGCTTGCAGCCCAGAAAGCCAACAGTATCCAGGACTGCATAGAGAGAAGTGTGGCCAACAGGTTAAGGGAGGTGATTCTCCCCCTCTACTTCACTTTCTTGAGACCCCACCTGGAGTACTGTGTCCATTTCTGGAGTCCCCATGCAAAATTGGCAGTCTGCTGTGACCATGAATTCTGCCTTCGTATAGTTCAGATGAAGCCATCTTTATGCCAGAAAGAAAAACAAACCTCACATTGTGAAAAGAACTATTCAGCATGATCCAGATTTCCTCAGTCTAGCCCCTCGGGATTATTTGTGCATTGAGATGCTCTTCATTGTGAATAGGAGTGACAAAATCTGGCCCAAAGTTAGTTCTCCAAAAATGTAAATATAGAAACTGCCAGAGAAACACGTGCAGGGGCACAAATTCTTTTTTTTCTGCCTATGATCTTTCCCAGCAAGGTCTCTCTCTTAGAGAGTGACTCTGACAGTTCAAAACTTCACTAGTATTGTGGGTTGACAAGGGGAAGCATTGCTGATCCACCTCAGAGAAGCAGGCAATTTGCTTATATAAAATTACACTTAGTAAAGCTTTTGGGAGTTTGTGTCAGATATATCTGAATCACTCCTGTCTCAAATGCTCTCAGTCATGCGAGGGAGAGGAGGTCATATGAGGATGAAAAGCAATCTAGACACTTAGAGTAACCTTTAATGAAGTACACAAGCCATAGAAAAGGAACCTGTCAGCAGCTCCATGCAGTAATCTGGAAGTACTGACTGCCTGTTTTATTGTTTTCATGGAGGTTTGAGAAAGAAGACATGAGTTTGCATTACTACATATGCACTGACCACCTGGTCCCTGGTGTGGTAGATGGATCCAAGGGAAATTTCCTTGGCTGGCTGGTTTAATCGCTCCTCAGCTCTGCTGATAGCACACTGCATATTCTCAGGCAAGTCACTTCCCTGCTTGCACTTCTGCCCACTTCTCACCAGTAACCACTGGTGAGCAAGCAGGGGAAATCAGGCTGAGGTTCTCTGGAAGTGGAGAACTGGACTGCCTTGGCACAATGCTTGAGACCACTGACTCAGCCTTAAAAACCAGTTGCTCTCATCCCCACAGCATGAATTACCCCTGGTAATCTTTGTAAGTGATGCAGTATGTAACAAAACTGTTGGTCAGATAAGGGCACAGAGTGCTGCTTTTAACAATATTAGTGGTTTTTTCCTAGTAGTTTTATTGCTTTACACTAATTTGCCAGGGCTTACATCACCTTTCATTTCTGTTCTGTATTCACACAGCACACAGAGGCTCCATCTTCATTTTTGCCCCCGCAACAAAATTTCTTTAGAAATACCTCTAGTGTTGGCTATATGATTTTTTTGAGAGGTGAATTTTACCTCATATAACTCTTTAGTTATTTTCCTTCTCTTCTTGCCTTTTTTTTTTTTTTTTTTTTTTTTTTTTTTTTTTTTGAGGGGCGGTGGTGGTGCTGTTATGAGGGAGGAAGGGTTTGGGAGTTTTTTGTTTTGTTTTGATTTTTTTCCACTTACAGATCCCAGATGTCACATAACAGCAGCAGCTGGCTGCATGGCAGATCCCTTAGGCTGCAGCTGGGTGAGCACTCCTGGACTTATTCTAGCTGTGTCATATAGATGTTCTGCAGATTATTTCTCTGAGCTGTCATCCTCTTTAAATGCCTCTAGCTTCTTTCTTTCCTTCTTCTACTCTAGTAATACACGAACCCTGAAAATTCAGCCTTGGAGAAATCTCTCATGTAATGTGTACAGGCTCTAGGGATATAAAGGATGGCCTGTGTGTTCATTATTCCTTTTGCATTATAATTCTATTAATAAATAATACAAAATAGTCCCAATACATTATTAGATTAGGAATGGCTCTGTCCTTGAATTCCCTGTATCTATGACAATACCACTCTTTTATGAAAATGAAAGAAGGAATGTTAATTCAGGAAGTCTGATCTTTCTCTTTAAAATTAGGTCTCTTTAAAATTGACTTGATGTCAAAATTGCTTGAATGGTACTTTTTATAAAGTCAGTGTGAGCAGACTGATTGACTGTGAATGACAGTTTAGAGCCTCAGATTTCAAGAAAAGAATGAGAGACAAGTTCAAATAAGTTTTCAGTAGAAGACTGCATACACAATGTATTCTATTACCTACAAAGGAAAGTTAAAAGCAAATTAAAATCTCTTATTTGCCTTGCTGGATATATTTTTAGGATCATCTGTGCTGATGAATTTTCTTTGCAAGTTGTACTATACATTACATTTAGCCAAATCCTTTGAGTGATGTGTTGTAGTGCTGCCTAAATTACCACGCACATTGAAGAAATCATAACAAAAGTATGCTTTGACTTCAACTACAAGGTATGTTTTATAAAGGCAATATAATTTGAAGGTGAACTATAATTTAGGTATTCTGATTTAAACTTTCGTATCCTGACTCATGATGAATAACACCTTGGAGGCTCAACAATTTAATCTTAGTATTATTAAGGTATATGCTTAAACCTTCAAGGTAATACTTCACGATATCATGTACCAATAAATTACCTCTTCAATACCATCAAGGATATTAGCTGTCTTGATATAGTTTGTTCTAGAAACAGAATTGCTCATTGACTGAATAGCCTTTTTTTCTTTTTTGGCAACATCAAGAAAATAGGTTTCACCAAGTGAGGCAAATACACTTTCTTGACATGGTCTAATCACTCCTGTGCTCTGCCTTATCTCACTATTGTTTTCTTGAAATATTATCTGCAGCTAAAAAAGGAGGTGATTGCTGTAGGTATGAGTCTTGTTCTTGTTGCACCTTTCAAGAATTAACAACTGGGATTTCAGGCATGGTGGAGAATGCAGCTCAGAGCTTCAGGGAGATGTAGACGTGCTGTGCAAAAGTAACTGAAAACCCACAGGCCTTCCAGCACCAATAAATGCAACTCCATTGTCTTGTATTTTAAATCTAAAGCAATGTACCTGTTTCTGCTTTAAAGTCACTGAATTGTATCTTGTGTATTATCTCTGAGTGGGGCAGTCATATAAACTCTAATGTGACTGCTTCTAGCTGCTTCTGTGTAACTTGCCACTTCCTACTCACAGCTTCCTGGAGATGCTTTAGCTTTTCAGGTCTCCAAAGGCCATTGCAACATGGAGGTCAATATATATATGCTTTGCTCTCTAGCTAAAAGATAATTAAAGTATCTCTTCATAAAGGAAATGCTATGTATTGATCAATGTTGTTGCTTCCTCTTGGTGAAACCACACACAGTAGAGTTATTGTGGTACTTTCTAGTGGGAGATTAGTCTGAGTGTGTGTGTTCTTGAGTTCTCTGCCCTGGCCAGTTCAGAACCTTTTGATTTTCTCTTGTTTCCCAGTCACAATTCTGGGGGAGGCCCTCGATGCAATTGTTCAGATCCTTTAATCTCCTTTTTTTTGTTGTCAGCAAGGTTCCTGCTGGTCTTTGTTGTGTTTCCAATTGGTTGAATTCCTCAGTTTCACATGAGTGACTGATGACACAGAGTGGCAAAACATCTTGACTCCCCTGAAACAGACTACCAGAAATGTGCAGAAACATTATCTCCTAAGTGGTTCTCTGCGCTCTGTTGCATGTCTTTCAGCAGGAGGCTTAGTTCCAGAAGCTCTTCCAAATTATCTCTTTTTTTCTACCGTACTTTTGGATTTTATTTTTTCTTCATTTCTGTTTCCGGTTTGGCTGTAGTCAGAAGGCACAGTTATATGTAAAAAAAGCACAGATTCATTCAGAACTCTCTGATATCTGAAGGGTCAGAAGCATTCTACTTAGAAATTGGATAATACAGGAAAGTTCTCTTGGCTTTTTTCCCCCCTCTTTTTATCCACCTGCATCAGATATCAATCTTTTCATCTCCAAATCTTATGCTTTGTCTTACTTTCTGCTTGTCTAAATCACCATCACCCTTTTCCCCAAGTTTCTCATCATGTTTGCCTCTACTTCAAACTTATAATATAAAATTAAACTTTATATTAGGATATAACTTCTGTTAAGTCACTTCAAAGATCTTTTCCATCTCGCTGCTTTATCTTTTCCTCCTACCCAACTCTCTCTTAAATCCTAGTTTCCTACATCATGTTACATAACCTATCCTTATTCTATGTCAGGATGCACCACTTCCCCTGTAATTTCAGTGATCTCTATCGTTATGATTCCCTTTTTCATTTTGTTTCTCTGAAGCCTCTCAGTGAAGTAAATGTACTTCTAATTATTGTCTTCAGCACAAAGAATATGAATATCCCTGTGTATCACTACAGAACTGTTCCATATGTGATACTGTACTAGTTAGTGCTTTGCTTTGTATATACTTCTGATCATGCAGGCTACTTCTCACCTGAGCTTACTCATGGAAATTCAGTTGGAAGAGGCAATGAAAATTTATAATGTAGATATTTTTGTTTAGGTTTTTTCTGCTCTATAAAGCATCATCATAGCACTATGAAATGTTAGTCAGAGCTTGAATTGTGTCTTACAGAAGAAACTCCAGTAAGCCAGAGGTGCAAGGTGTGTGGTTCAGGTATGACACATTTCGTGATCCGCTTATTATTTTATATATTGATTATGAGGACAAATTAGCCACCCAGAGACGACGCTTGAATTACAAAATAACCAGACTGTTGGATTTAAAATTAGTTACAAGGGTTTATTTCTAAAAACAGGGAAAGCCGGTTTACTGGCAAAAGGCCTTTGCATAAAGTAATTACCTTAACTCGAGGGTCGTTAAAAGTAAAAGAGGGGAAAACAAAAGAGAGAAATTGTCACCATGCGAGGGGCCAGCCTCGGGCTGGGGGCTGCTCCTGGTTCTCCGTCGTTCGAGCCGCTGCTCTGTCTTTCCGTAGCTGGAAGCCGAGGTGCCGAGCTGGGGGAGCGTCTGGACGAAGAAGGCCACTTTTCCTTCTTTCCTAGGGTTTTTTATACCCCCAAAAGAAAGAGAGGTCCCTTCATTGAGTATGGCCCTGATACATACAAATCTCCAGGCTTCCTGGGATGAGTCATTTCTTATCTTTTGTTTCCTGGAGTCCTGCTAGTTTTGGGTGACCTGATAAATAATCTTATCTTCTAGGTGTCTGTCAGGCATACATTGAGGTAAACATATGGTAATTACAAGCAGGATGAAGGAAAGAGGAAAAAAAAAACTGATTCAAGAGACATATTTTATATTTTCAATTCCACATGTATACCACAACACATTAACTGTACCATATTAAAATAATCCTTCTGAAAGAAAGACCCTACCAGTGCAGATGGACAAGAAATGTGAAGGAGATCATAGAACATATAAGACAAACTGTGATATTCCAGCTTTCGTGTTTTCATGGAAGGGAAGATGGTGTTTTGCATGAAAGGTCTAGAAACAGATAAAAGGATTCTTCTGCCACTTTTTAAACAGTGCTAGTATTGCACAAAATCATAACAAAAATTGCATAGAACTTACTGTCTGAAAAGGAAATTTAAGTCACAATTGGAAAAAAAACAAAACCAGCTGAGAAAAAAACATGTCAGTAAGAGATGGCATTGAGCTTACTGGTGCAAGGTAAAGGAAAACATCTATCAAGGAAAAAAAATGGTATTTCTATTCAAGTGATAGCAGATGTATTTAAGCTATGCATTAAAGTGCTTTAGTAGAAGCTACTGTAGTGCCATGGTACAACATCTCTGTTTCATTAAAATAGACATAGCCTGGGGTTGCATCTTGGATAATACATAGCACTTCAACTTATTGCAGAATTCAGCTCATGTGTGCTGTACCTGAAAAGTTTTCTTTTTATGGCCTAGTGATGTATGAGCTCATGATGAAATACTGCTGTAACCACAAAGCTGTAAGTATCTGCAGCTCAAGAGAGTATCTCATCACTGGTGAAGTGAAAAGAAAAATATATTTTAAAAAGCAAATATTTAAATATTTCTGTACATGACAGGACCAGTCAGTCATTCATGTGGCAGATACCAAATTATTTATTCAATGCATGTTTGGGGTTTTTTTCTGATGGGGTTCAGGACTCATGTGAGTGATATTACCTGGGCAACAACCAGCTGCTCCATCATAATTCTCCATTAAGATAAAGCCACAAAGCAAGGAAAAGCCCAAAGTTAATTTGAATAAATGATAGGGAAAGGCATGTACTGTGAGCTGCATTCCATGGCAGAGTCTTAATGTTGTGGAAAAATGCTAATTTAATCTGTTCAGTAATGTTGGTGAGCTTTCTAATGCCATCCAATACTACTTTATGTTAGCATTTTCTCCATTTGAATTCTCTTCATACATAATTATATATTTTCAGGTTGTTTGGTTAGAGAGCTGACACAACCAGAGAAGGAATATGAATGTGAAGGAATATGTACTGTGCACAGTAAATAAAAATGTCAAATAGCCATTTTTAAAAAAAGATAGTAAGCAGAAAAACCTCTAGGCAAACTGGATTTTCTATTTGAAATTCTGAGTTTATTCTGTGTTAAACCACAGTGTTGTATAGTAATCGGGGTTTTTTTTCCTATATTTTCCATTTCCTTTTTCAGTAAATGATGAAGCTAGTTACCAATTCCATATTTAATCATTTTCATAGAGAAGAGATCAAAATCCCTTGGAATATGAAGCACTCCTTGGCATGTATTTTGTAATTAGCTGTAAAAATTTACATAATTAATTAAGTAGTTAATTTATAAATCTGATGTGTGTCTGTGCATATAAGCCACAGATCCATGCCCAGTGCCCATCATAAGAAATTCTCAGCTCTCCCATCAACTTCTAAACTTGAGCTTTTGATACTTATTGATCTTCTCAACAAATTTACCATGGTTAAAAGGCTGCTGAGGGCTACAAATTAGTATGGAAGGTTTTTTACACTTCTATTGCATGTGCTGTCCATAGTCTCTACCACTGGAGCAAAAACACAAGGCAAACCAGACCAACCAAGTCTAGTGAAAGACATAATGCAGATGAATACCCCAGCCACATTCATCCCCAAATCTGGTATAGTCTCTCAGCTGGGAACTGTTGTCTCCAATTCCATACCTCTGAGTAAATGTTTTTGTCTGCTTTTATAGTATTAAGCAGCACTGACCATTCACGGGCCATAGCGTGTTGTTTCCTACACCGGCAAGTCAGTGGAAAAACCTTGTAGTGTCTGAGCTGATGGCACAGTCTGAGGGTGACATAATTGTTGACCAACTTAGACTGACAGCTTTTTCAGCTTGTGGGAAGAAAATACATGAAGTGAAGAGTTGCCATTATAGGAAATGAAGGTGGTAGTTTCCGCTGACTAATGATGTTACCCTAAGTCTTCCTTTAAAGCCAGTGTTTATTTACATCTTAAGGGCTTCTGAAGTACTTGGTGATTTTTCTAGATGCTGCAATAGGGAAAGTGGAAGAAAGCCTCCTGTCATTTGAAAAGCCCACCTGACCATGAAGTCACTGTAACCAGGACTCCTGCTGTCCTGCTAAGGGCGATGTGACCACTGGGCAGTGGTCAGATAACCATGACAACTACTAGACAACAAAGGAGGACTGAAAATCATGGGCAGAGGAGTGAAAGGTCCACCCTGAATTCATTTTGTAGTGGATTTTCTTCTCTGAACGCTGGGATAGCCTGAAACTGTGCCCTGCCCTGCCTAAATAGCACAACTAAGGCCTTATTTCTCTCATTTAGAAGATGGGTGTTCTTCATTAAGGCATGTTTGCTCATCTTAATAAGCAGTGTGAATCTATTAAGTAGGGAGGCTTGACTTGAACTGATTTGCTTTGTTTAAACATGCTCTAGCTTTTGCTCATGTACACAGCTCGTAAAAAAGAAACCTGTTTTGAGTTTAGCCCTATATCCCATGGTGATTACTTAGATGTTCTGTCATAGCCAAGAGCTTTGAATCTAGGATTTTGCTGGCAGAAGTCCAGCTGCAATAATTACAATAATATGGAAAACTGAACCACAATTTGAAAACCAAAAGTACTACAGTCTTACAGTTCAAAGAGTGCTGAGTAATGTCCACTCAATATATGTAGGTAAAATTCATGATGCTTTATTATTCTAAGTAACTATTGGGGACCAGATTTATTTAAGAAGCCATTCTCTAGTTTAAGCATGCAGGTAGGACATCCAGTTGGCTGTTTTGTTTAACCAACCACTCAAGAGTCAAGTAGAAGTTTTAGTGAAATTAATTTTGGCTATTTAATACTTACAAAAGCCTTGAAGATATTTATTGTCATATGTTTGTTCGATTTGATTCATACACATTGAGGAATGACATCCATTTGTCTCAGAAGTGACTTCTCTTGTGAAAAGTATTTCAACAATGTTTGGACCTGTCAGCAGTATTTCTTTCTTGATCAGATCCTGCAAAGGCATATTTATGGCTTGGATTTTCAATAGCTCCTGACAGAGTGAGGCACTGAAACCCTCTGAATGCCTTGTGCTGTGAATTCTGACCCTTCACATCGATTAAAGCTGTCACATACAATAATAACAAAGAGCAATATGAATCTGGGATACACAACTGTGCTATTGATTCAGCCAATGAGGTTGATAAAGTTTTTGACCTAACTTTGACTGGAATGCAGAATATTGTCTTCAGCACCTCATTTGAGTCTGTATTCAGATTTCTTAATTGGGATTTCTTTCAATGGAAAAGCAGTTAATTTTCTTAAATATTTTTATTTCTAAAATATTATTTTCCCACATTCTAAATAGTTCTTGTTATATGTCTCTTGTGACAACTAGACACTGAAAATACCAGACTTTCACTGGAACTTCTGCCTATGAAGGTACCAAGCTTGATTTCAATTCTGCAATTTAAATTCCACTCTTAATGTAAATAGTTGTTTAATACTTAATCTGGACAATGCTGACTTTGTTAGAATGATGGTGGCACAGGCAAAATGGATATAACGGGTGTAATTTGAAAGCTGTCTGATTGTAATGTATGAATGAAATAAAATTGATGTGCTGTGATGAGGTGATCTGTACTCTTAGAAGGAAGCAGTTGCAAAGTGAAATGAATTCTGGGAATGCATCTTTTCTGAAAAAAAATGGGTTAAACAACTGGTATGTTTTTCCTCAACATCCAAATGTATACTTCGTGTAATCGAAGAATCAAGAAAAATGACATTGCTGAATAATTTCTGGTCATTAGCTTAAATAGAGACAGATTTATGGAGATGCATGCTATTTTGAGCAACCAGTAATTGTATTAGCTGCACCTCACAGACGAACTTTGTCTTCTGTTTAACAGCAGGTTCACCATCCTGTCTAACCAGGTTGTTTGGTAACCTTGAAGAGATGAATTTCTGCTTCCAAAAGAATGTTTGAAAGCTGTGGATATGATTTTTATGTATTTGGGCAATCAATCAATTTTATTTTCTGGCAGCCTTCCCAGATCCCGGTTGCTTTTACTATTTAATTTTGCGTCAAACAAGCAAATAAATGTTCTAGTCGTATATAAAGAGAACTGTTTTGATTGTCATGTTTTGAATTCTTAACAGCAGCTTACAGTATTACAGTTGTATCCTATCAGCATATTGTGGCAAATCTTGTGAATTAATTTCAGTAACGATTATGAAGAAAATGCGACTAAAAACTTGCAGTACAGCTCTGACATATTTTTTGTAGCTATTTCCTTATAGCTTTCATCTTATGAGGAATTGTTGTCCTAGAAAATGGGCTTCTCATTCTGTTTCATAAGAGCACTGTGTTTCCAAAAAGTGATGGTTTGAATTGCACTACAGCCTCCCTTGCTCTTCCACAGTCTGGGTGTCTTAAGGGTGAAGAAGGTTGTCAACACTTTTGTGTCCTTGGCAGCAGGATGAGGGTGCTTGGCCCCTGGTGATCCATCAGGCAGCACATTGTGCAGCTACACAAGGCAGCAGAGTGGGCACACACTCCCCAGTGGGCATCAGGCATCTTCAGTATGGGCACAGAAACTGCCCCAGGGTGAAAACACTCCATAAATAACACCTGTAACCTAACTAGGCCAGGGGTGGAAGGAAGTTTTATCCGGGCACTCCAAAGTGAAATTTGCTGCAGCTCTCTGAGACACCTACCCAGCGCAGGTAATGCTGGTTTGGTTGACACTTGAGTCCCTGTCACCTCCTGTCCTTTTCAGCTGCTTCATATCTTTGTCATGTTTGATCCCCACACCAAGGGATATGACTTGGAAAAGGTCAATGAAAATCTGGTCATCTGTTTCTGAGCTGCATGAATGGTGTCGATGCAAAGACTTGTGTGGAAAATGTTCTCTCCTGATCTCTCATTGGAAGTGGTTGGCTTGTGGGTGGGAGAGGGAGGTGGCTCCAGTTGGCAGTTATGATTTGGCTTGCAGAAGAAAGGAAAAAAATCTTATTCCTCCAAATTACATACCTATTAAATTGCTTGCTTTGCATTATAATCTTGCATTAGAATTAGAATTTCACTGTTAGCCTTAATAAGTTGAGATAGCCCATAGGCCACTCAAAAGAAACTAAGCAAGTTTAAGGAGAATACATTCTATGCAAAAGCAAACGACTAACCAGCACATTAAAACCTGTAACTGAATATTCATACCTTTTTAATGACTCTCCGAAAATCAGACTTGATGCAGAAAAATATATATGTGTGTACATACATGTATGCACACACACATAAGGTATTGGAAAAACTGGGGAAAATGTAAGGGTGGATCAAGGAATTGACTGAACAACTGGAGAAAGTGCCTTAGAGGGAAACTGAGGTGTTACTCAAGTATTTGCCAAGTGTATTTGCTTAAGCAGAACTCTTCATCAAATTCCAGACCAGAGCCAGCTTGCATCCTGCCAGTTGACACCCCAGGGAAAAATCTATGTTCATTTGGTGTCTGCCCCTGTAGATTTTTCCTGGAATAGCACTCCATTGTCATAAATTCTTAAAGAAAAATGCAGGGGGTACTAAAACTCAAGAACTATTAACAGCTGTGAAGACTGGAACTAGATTTGAAGACTCAGGGTGGGAAGAGTACTATCAGACCTATGTCCCTCAGTTGAAGGCAAACAAGGTCAAATGAGGAACCAGCTTTAATAACCAGGGTGATAAAGCAATTAATAAAATTAAGAGAGTAAAAATTTCCATAAGAGGTGAATTTTTCATCTTGTCTAAGCTTAGATCAAAATAGCCTACCTTTCTGAATGTAGGATTTTTAATTCTGGGATAAAAATTAATGAGCACACTGAGTCTCTGAGAAAACTACTACGATGTGAATATGAAAAGACACAGTGGATAGTGGAGGCGAGTGAGGATAGTGAGGTGGGTCAGTGCATTCTTAGGAAAAAGAACAAAAGCTGGGGTTGAGGAGCAGGTATATTGCTTTCATTTTTCTGTGTTGTAGTAGAAGTAGAATAACTGGTGCAAAGAATGCACTCTGTGTTGGATAATTGTCATTGTATCTGAACATCCACTTTTACAAGAAACAGTAACATCTCTAGCTGCTAGTCTTCAGGATAACTAGGACAAATGTAAAACTGGGTGAGTTGTTTACTTTCCTAGGACCCCCAGGTTCCATGTAGCTCCTGGAAATTGCCATTAAAAAAAAGTGGGAATAGAAATGTTTTTTTTTTACTTTCATACTTGTTCTAAAAATCTAGGCAAATATTCAGATTCTTGTATTTCTGAAACAGTCACTGAAGGAAGGTCACCTTCCAAAACTGCCTTTGTAATGGCCTGCTGTCTTCTTTGGCCAGGAAACTGAAGCACCTCTCCAAAGCACTTAAGATGAGTAGAGCCTGGGCTACAGACTTCTTTTTAGAGAGCAAAGTGGTGTGTTTTTTTGTTAGTTGTTTGAGGGGTTTTTTCCATGTTGTTTTCTTTTATATTGTTTTCAGGTTTCCTTGTCATTTTTCTTACACTGTCCATATCTGTTCATTCTAGACTGTAAAATACCTGTTAATTTCTGTAAGAGCAGGGTTACGCCAACACTTTGTGTACTGAGAAAGTACTCCAAATGAGTGAAAGTGGGAGACAGAAAGAATACCTAAATGCTAATACTTTTATACTTTCTACCTATTAATGCAACAGTTATTTCGTGCTGTTATATAACTTTAAGAAAGACCAAAGGCATTTTGTTTTGGTTTTGTCATTAAACTTTTCATGTGTTAAGTACTGTGTTCAGACCATCACATACAAGATTTGCACTTAATGTATGATTAATTCTAATTTTCTAGCAACTTCTCCTTGTTTCCTGTATGTGTTTCATTAAAATGCTTTCCTACATAGCAGAATGTCATTAAAGAAAAACAGAAAATAAAAACCACATGCAACCTTTTTGCTGTTAGTCTATTGCAAAATGCCCTGCATTTTCAAATCCATTAGCCAGAGTAAGAACATATTTACAAGTGACAGCACTGATTTCTAATTAATTCTGTTAAGATATCAGAATTGGGCTCATGGAATTTGACTGGGGAAGGTCATAGCAAGCTTGTCTATCCAGACAATTGGTCACAGGTCTAGTGAGATGGAGAGGACCTCTTTAATGTTCTACTGATGGCTGGGATATCTCCCAGGTCTGGAAAAGGAAGGTATAGCACGATGTATGGCTAAATAGAGGAGATATCAAATGTTAGTTTGCAATCCGGGAAGTGAGGTTTACTCTTGTGGCTATGTAGCATCAGGAGTCAAGTTTGCTGCCAGGAACTCAGCCAGACCAGAGCAGTTACAGGTCCATGACAAGCTGGTCGTGGCAGGGGCTGTGCATCTGGAGCATTTTGGTTTCTGGGATGAGAACAAATCAAAAGCAGAGGTGTGGCCCTCTGAGAACTAAGTGTCAGTTTTGTGTTATAACATAAATAAACTGGAAAGAAGCTTTAAAATAAATTATTGCCCTTAAAAAAAATAGAAAAATAAAAGGAAAAGGAGCCAAAGAAATTTCTATCGCGCACAAATTTGTTCCAAAATGATTTACCCCAAGCCCAAGCTCTCTTTATCATTCCTTACAATTCCTCGTGGCCACTGCAAGCATTTATGAGATAAAGTTGTTCAAAATTTTTCTGTGAAATATATTCTCTTCCTACTAATTTGAGCCAAATTAATTGTTGATGTTGTATTATTCACATGACTATACCTTGCCATATATTTTCTTTTTCATCCTTGACATTATATTTTTTGGTTTTGACATTTTGTGAGTTGGGCAACTTTTACCTCAAAATACTGTCCTTTTTTCTGCTCTCACATTTTGCTTCTTATATGTCCCAAAGGTCTAGCAAAAAAGGAGTAATATGTTAAAAAGTGTTTGTGTTACTTAGTGGTGACTTCTTCTATGCGCCTTTCAGGGAGGACAAAGAACATTATTTAAATGTGATGTTTTCCAAGCCTGTCATAGTTGATTTTTCCCTGGATTGGTATGATGAGACTTAAAAGAATTTTAATGGCAGATTTTCCAGCATGGCTTAGTTCAATGTCTTGATATTAAATTTTAATAATCTTGAAGCTCTGTGTGGTGCAATGAAATTCAGCAGAAGTATGCTGGGCTAATAAGCTGCAAACTGTTAATACTGAGATGCTTTTTGTCTGTCTGGTATCAAAAGGCTTCCAGGACCTATAACATAAAATAAATTTTCAGCTATAAACTTGAAGCTCATTTGTTAAAAATATCTGGGGAAAAGGAGGACATCAGTGGATTCAGTGCTATTAGGATAACTAAAGGTGACAAAGATAAGCCACTGCTTTAGCAGCTTAGGCTTTCATGTAACTGTGAAACAGATAAATGATCCTGAGATGTATTTGGTGGTGTATTCCCAAAATAAATTAGGAAATATCAGTACTAACTTATGTTGAATTCCATATAAAATACAGGGTACTGTCTTGCTCTGTGTGTTCTAACAAAGATGAATGCAAGCTGACATAGAGAAAGAAGGCTTTCTTAGGTAAACAGAGAGCTTGGCTGATTTTGTCCAGAAATAATTGAGTATTAGAGAGGACAGCCTTGCTCCCCATAGATTTATCAATGGGGCAAATAATAAAACAAGTACAAAAATATTTTCAGTAGAAGACAACTTACAAAAACAGTGAGGTATAAACTAGCCATGGATTGGTTTAGATTGGAAGTTAGTAAAGGTTTCCCACCAGCTGGAAAAGCAAAATTATGGAACAGGTTTCCCATAGAATAAACAAAACATAAAAAACCAACATAGCTATTTCCAAAGAAGAAACCAGTAAGTTTTTGAAGGGATGTGACAGGATGCATAAAGATATACCCATTATTTGTGACAGTGTGTTCAGTCTATGCTGTCTGACTTTAACTGCAGATAGGTTGGCCTGTACGTAACCTTATACATTAAAATAAAAATTGTCTTCCAGCTTCTCTTTCCTTTGCTTTCTCTTCCTCAAACCCAGACAAAATCATGAGGATTAGATAACATCTTCTAATGTTTATTATTGCAGTGATTTCTATAGCTCAACCAAGATTGGGGCTCCCTTGTGTAAATAGGAAGTGATTAAAGAACTGGCAATAAATAATTTACCACTAATTAAAGCAAGTCAACCATTAAATTAATTTAGAAAATTGCCATTGTATTTTCACTCTTAAGAGTTCTTAATAATTGTTTGTCACAGATCAGTTTTTGCATTTCAATAGAGAAGGAATTAATTACAAATGTATATAATTATTTTTCTGTATTTTGCCCTTCTTAAACTCTGGCAATTTTGCTTACAAAACTGTTTGTAACCTTGGGTTCAAGCAGCTTTCAAGCACTCAAATGGCACTGAATACTTTCCCCAGCTAATGCTATATTTTAATGGATTGAAGGCAGAGCCTTCTGGAATAAATGTGATAAGTGGTCAGAAAACAGCTCATGTGTTACAGAGATGTCTTTTGCATGGTCTGATGATTATTTAATGCTTTTTCAAAATTCATAATTTTTTTTTCCCAATGCATTTTTTAGCATATGGATTTGGTAATCTGATATGAACTCTGAATTAGAAATAAATTTTCCAGATCCACATTTTGTTGTGAGTGTGATAGTCTTATAATTTGTCATAATCACAAACCAAGTATTTGTCAGGCCATCCCTGCACACGTTGGTCTGCCAGCTACATTGCCTTGTAGAAATGCAGAAGCTGTGAACAGAAAACTGCAAGTCAGAGCATTTGCCACACTAATGTGTCATTATTTGCCTGCTTTGATGTTCTCAGACATGGTAGCTCATCCTTTTGCTTCAGAGGGTCCTACTAAACTCTAACTGCAGTAAGGGCCTATGGGAGTCATGCTATTTGTAGGAAAAAAGCCCACTTTTTCCTATGGCTCTTCTAATCTTATGATGCTTAAAATTTACATAAATCATGTTGCATAATAATCTTTCCTAACTCACCTGCATACTCAGGTCAGGGGTTTTCATGACTAGTGACCTTTCTAGAATTTACTTTTATAAGGCTCTGCAGTCTGTGTTGTATATTCCAAGTACTTGAAATGAGTGACATCTCAAAATGCGGAAGTGATAAGTTTTGGTCACTTGGATAATAGAGATTTTCCTCCTGTTTCTAGAAGAAGTTGAGTGATAATGATAAAAGTACATTTTCAAAATCTTTTTCTTGTTTATTTGTATCCTAAGAAAATTAAGTTCAGGTATCTATGTATGTCAGTCAGCTTTTATTGTTCCACTAAATTTGACCTGCATTTGATTTTGAAGCTGCATTGGTACAACTTTGTCTTAAACCATTGGATGATTAATGGATATTGGATATTTATGGATTTAATGGATATTTAATGGATAGCTGGATAATCAAACCATTGGATATTCATTCCAGATGAAAGTTTCCTTCTTCCATCTTTCTTGTGTTTCTGTAGAGAGCACTTCAGGTTCTGAGATTTTTTACCAGTGGTGTGTTATAGAATCAATACCACTTGCATTTGTTTTGTGTTGTTTTGTTTTAAATTATCTCAACATTCTTGGGTTCTGAGTTTCACTGCTATTAAGAGGTTGCTTTATCACAAGCTGACCACAGTGTGCTTTATTGGAAAGGTTGTCAGGAACAGGCTGCCCAGGGAAGTGGTGCAGTTACTACACCTGGAGATATTTAAAAAGGTGCTTAGGGACATGGTTTAGCAGTGGACTTGGCAGTGTTAGGCTAACAGACTCGGTGATTTTAAAGATCTTTTGCCACAAAATTCTGCAATAGAATGGGTATTCAGATAACCTCTGAGAGAGCATGGATAAGTTCTCTAAACTGTGTAAGTACCAGCTCTAAGTTTCTCTCTTGCACCAGTCATCAGTTTTGTCACCTTCCCACTAATAACTTGGTCTTTTCCACCACTGTAGTTAAAACATAATCTTACAGTTTAAAATGACAGATTTGATTTCTCTTCCAGGAATTAAAGCACATTCTTTAAGATGTATATTTCCAGCCACTAGAAGAGCTGCTCAAACTGCTTCAGAAATACCTGATTCACCCTCTTCCCACTCCTTTCACTAAAAAGCTTGAGAAGATAAAATTCACCTCTAAGGAGGGATGTGTAATTCATGCCTTCCCTTACCATAAGAACAATCAGTTTTTAAAGTGGGACTGACAGAATAGAAGAATGCAACTGCAATGGGGGGAAAATTGAGAAGTGAACAGAAGTGGAAAGATGTTGCCCTGGCTAAGCTATCCTGCCAGGTATTAGGTGAAATGCACCATGACCCTCTTCCCAGGAGAAGAAGGAGCAGCATAAACTGCCCCTTCCTAAGAGTGGATTCACTTCAGCCACAAAATGTAGTCAGGGAGCCAAGAGCTGAGGAGAATGAGAAACTTCACTCGTTGTGGGCAAACTATCCCTGACAGTCCAGAGCAGCATGGAAGGGTTCCCTGCTCCAAGCATGGAGTGCAGATATCTTTTCCTCAACTTTGTGGGTGAAACATAACCTGTAACTTTTGAAATGTCATGAGCTGCCACTTGAATACCTTGACTGCAGACTTGACCTTTTAATGGTTTGTGCTCAATCCAACTGAAGTAAAAAAAAATATTGGCTTCATACTGTAGCCACTGCTGCCAGTGATGAAATAGGTGTCAGCATTGGTAATTGTTAAAAAAATATATTTTAAAAAATCTTTGCTGGTGTACTGCTTCAATACACAGTTTTTTTGAGAGAGTTTTGAAAGCATTACATTTAAGTAGTAAAAGATTATAGATGCAAGTCAGTTTACGCAGAGACAATGTACCTTTTGTTTATTCCCATAAAACATATCTTGAAAGAGCAGTGATCAAAAAGGGTTGATAAGAGCTAAAGAATGCAGTTGTTTGGAACAATACATCTTAAAGGGTTTATTTTCTGTTAGAAATTTAAATCTCCTGAAAAGCATCGCCAAGCTGCAACAAGTCCTTTATTCCACAGAAAAAGAAAATTATTTGGAAAGTGAATATGTCCCTCCAGCAAAATTGCATGCCAGGTTGCCCAAATGTCTTAAATTGTTTTCTGTTCTCTCTGGCATGGGCTTCTCTTTCTTTTTCATTGACTTAGCTGAGGCAATGGCAAAGAGGTGCCTTCAGAGAACAAGCACGCAGTTTTCTCCAGAATAGATACAGCAAGTGTTCATGGTTGATGTGCTGCAGTGGATGGTTTAGTGGTTAGGGGTTATAGGGAGGATGGTTGGATTTGATGATCTTAGAGGTCTTTTCCAAACTCGATGATTCTCTGATTCTGTGATTTACCTTTTTATTCATGACTAACAGAACAGTTTAATAGAAAATAGGTGTTACTAAGTATGAAGTCTTTCTGCTTCACCTCATTCTCTTTGGGAAGTTAATTTTAAAACAGAAATGCAGAAGGCTAAATACTGTGGGAAGCCATCCACACAGACTGTTTGGATGTGTATTTTAGATTGCATTTTTCTCACTCTGAAGTCCAGAAATTTTGAAGATATGTTATTAGACAGGTAGTGAACTGTTTGGGTAGAGAAAAATGAAACTGTGTCTGGATAATATCAGATGGATCTCTGCTTAGGAAATTACAATAAACTCACAGTTTATAAATCTAAATATTTATCCAAGGAGACATAGTAGGAAGCAAAGAAGTTCTCCAGTGTTGTCATGATCAACTCCCTTGTTTTTCACACAAGATAAGCACTGATATTCTCCTTTTTCATCAGAGGACAGGAAGGTGCAGCCACAGAAGTCTTCCACATCTCAAGATAACTAACCCTGGGGAAAAGAAGTATCACCCTGTTTCTTTCTAGCTTCCCTCAGCTATTAGCTCATCAAGCTTTGCCCAAGCTCATCAAGAAATTATAGGTTTGACTCAGTAATGAGTAACTGTAGGGTCAGATCCTGTGTCATGCAGGAGGCCAGGAAGATAGGCGGTACAAGTGCTGAGCTGTGCATCACCCAGCATGGGATGAGGCTCCCTCCTCTTCCTACAAGAGTGGGTGCACTTCAGCAGTTTCATAGTTTTTCTTTCCACCTCTCTGTCGGTAGCTTACATCTTCATTGAACTTTTCACACTTTTTTTTTTTTTTTTTTTTTTGTAATTTCTGCTTAAAATATAACCTACCCTCTTTGATTCAGGGCAAGACTTGTATCATTTCCAGACTTGCTGGACAGGGGTGACGCTGCACTGTGTCAGAGTGTTGCTACCAACAGATGACAATGGGACATACTTCTCAGGAAAGCAGAAGCTAGTGGTTTGCTGTAAGCACAAACCTCCTGAAAGATTTCTTCTGGAGGAGAAGAAGTCAAAATGTGGGATGGGAAGTGAGTGTGTATGAAGGCTGACTGGATGGGGATTAGTTCCTCTTTTGATGATTTTTGAGTCTGGTCAAAGGAAAATAGATTTCTGAATCCATTAAAGCTGTCTGGTCAAGCAACACACAGAAATTGAGTACAGGGTTGAGGGGAGAGTACGCTATTGTTTCTGAAAGGCTCATATTTTGATTCAGAGAGTATTTCTGATCCAAATATAATTTGTTTATTAAAGCTGTTTCAGAGCTCAAGTGGCACCTGGACATCTGCCTCTTCACATCCACTAGCTACCATCACCATTACTGTGCAGATGGCTGTATGTCTGCCTTGGGGTATAACTTATAATAGAGAACAAAGATCTGCAGTTGCCAGAAATTGAATTACCAACAGCCAAGGGTCTGAAAAAGTGGAAAAATTGAATAGAGATAAATTGCAGAGAATTGGTGGCTGCTGTCCAAGTAATGTGTAAGAACCAAACAACAAAGCAGCCAAGCTACTAACCCAAATGTATAATTTTCCCTTAAATTAGTGCTCTACCTGCCCATTAAAAATATGTTGCTCCTGAGCTTTTTACATAGCTAACCAAATTTACTTCAGCCTTAAAAATAGTGGCTGGGCAGATCTGTGTCACCTCTATGAAGTAACCAGAGTAATCACACGGCTCCAGTGCTGGCACAGGATGCTGGGGCTGAGTGGTCACTACGAGTCTTGCTCCATCCCTGCTCCCCTTTTTCCCCCTGGCAGAGCCACCAAACTTTCCCAGATAGGTGCTTGAGCAGCTGCACTGCCCTTTCCTGGATGAGGTAGAGGAGTCAAGAAAGGGACCCCCCACCTTACCCAGCACTGAGGTGGGTTGCACAATGCGCACCATGGCAGCAGGGGCTGGATTCAGCTCTCTGCAGGTGAGAGTTGAGATGAGCCCTAAACATAGACATAAGGAGACACTATGGTGGGTGAGAATCTGCTAAAAACAGGCAGTGTGGTTTTTATATGTTGTGGCATGCTCCACCAAGATTTTGCATCAGAGCCTTTTGATGTTGCAGCAGCACTGCTCATCTGGGGCTCTGCAGCAGTTCAGCATGTTTGGAAGGCAGCGTGCAGACCCAGACCTGCTGTTAAAGGTACTCTACCAGAATAGTAGATTGCATAAAAGTTACCTGATTTCTTTCCCAATGAGTGGTGGGTTCTGTTCCCCAGAAATGCCAGTTGGGCATTAAGCAGTAATCAGAAACCTTCATAAGTCCTCAGATCCACTATTCTGCCAGTTGCAGTTCTCTACTGTACTTCATAGAGTCAGGATCACAGCTATCACCATAATAGAAGGAGTAATTTATTGTGACAAGAATTCCTTGCTTCTTCATTAACCAAACACCAATAATACATCAGAAAGTGTAGGAAGAATAATTTCATACATTATTAATTCCCTGCAGAGGATGAAAAATTTAAAAGAGCTTTGTCTTTCTGAGCTTAGTTTTCCTATGTAAGAGATTGGGGAAAAAATCCAGTAAACATCTATTTGAGTTATACTTGGTTTTAAGGAGACTAATGGGAATCACATCTTCCCCCTCCTCCCTCTAAAAGGCTTGTGCCTGAAAGATGTGCACCAAAGCAAAAACAGTGCTGTGGCTATTGCCTCAAAAAAGAGATCCTTCTATCTACTGCTGAATTCCTTCCTTATAACTAGAGAGCAGATTCACACAGAAATTGATTCATACACCTCTTATGCTTTTCATTTAGCTATGCACCTCTTTTGACCAATTCAGCAAGAATGAATTCACTTCCTATGAAGTGAATTCATAGGAATTCACTATACACTTCACTATGCACTGCAGAGCAATGAATGCCTTGCTCCAAACCCCTTCAGCAGGTGAGAAGTTCAGACCTGGAGGAGTATCTCACCAGCACATTTTAAAAATTACTTTGGCTGATGAGAGTTGCTCCAGAAAGCCCAAAGAATAGATGGGAATGCAAAGACTTAGCTGTACAGGTTCTATTCTTGTAGAGCTGGCATTAAGGCCAATGGCAGAAATTGCTATGCACAAGCTGGATTTTTGAACAGGAAAAAGATTTAAATATCCATTTTTTGTTCATCTGGTACCTTCCCCAAGCTGTACCTTTAGAATTTTTTTTTTTTCTGAAAAAAAAGAAAAATCATGCAGGTAAAGGAGTTTCATGCAGGAGGTTGCACTGGAGCATATCCAGAGGACCCTTCCAATCCCTAACATTCTGTGATTCTGTGAAAAAAACTTTTTTTTTTTTTTCCTAAGTAGTCCCCAGGTGAGAATGTACCCTTTCCAGCCACACATAACCTTCCCAGGGATATTTTTTTCTAATGAAAGGAAAACTTTCCACAAACTATCTTCGTAGGGTTATCAGCAGGAGTTGAGACAGGCCAAGACAGTAAGAATTACTCCAAATGTCAGTCTGCCTTCAAGAACAATGAGAACACCAGAAGCCTGAATACTGAGATGAAAGAGAACAGTGTGGCTCCTTGCTCAACAGCTCTGTCTTATATTGTCTGAAATTCCAGGTCAGCATTAGCAGGGTGCTGCTATGAAAGATAATTGCTGTAAAGCCCCTTAATAAACATATTAGAGTGATCATGATTAATGTTCTGGAGGACCAACAAGGGAGGTGACATGAGAAGAAGAACAGAAAAGTAAAGAACAAAACAGGACGGCAGTGGGGAGAGAGATCTAAGGTTTCCTGAAGATGAATTGATCTCACACACAAAAAAAAACCAAACCCCAAAAAACAAAAAAAGACCCTAAAGGCCCTTTCATATAATATTGATGAAAATACACCCTTGAAAATAATAGGAAATACTGAGAAAGAGATGGAGTCCTGCATACAGGAAAGCCTCTGAAGCATCAATTAAGAAACTCTGGTTCTATTCTTGGGATCTTATTCTTCTGCACTTGTTTCTCATGGCACTTTGCTAGCTAATAAGATCTCTGCTTCAGATTAGTAACTGCAAGAGCTGTGTGATTTATAAAGCAGCAGCAAAACTGCCAGTTCTCACCTGGGATGCAAAGCTATACTGTTGTTAGTTTAGAATTAATAGTGTTTTGCAGTCTGTATAACCTCAGTTTTGGTTATATTCATGAACATACATAGCAACCACCATGATTATCTTTACCTTCTTAGACTCTCGGCATCTGTTCATCAATTAGATTGTGCAACAATATCTCAAATTTTGCGTTGAGAAGTCACAGTTATTTCAGAGGCATTCACAATATGAAAAGAACTTAAAAACACCCTGCAAGACTCCTTATGTTTCTCTAGCATGAATTTTCTTTCTGTTACTCAGTTAACTGTGAGCCTTTGGCAGGATCCTTAAAGTTCTCACTCTTTCTTTTTGTTTTTTGTTTTTTGTTTTTTTTTTTTTTTTTGTGTGTTTTTTGTTTTGTTTCCTAATCTTTAGGATGGAGACTAACATTGAGTCATCTGCAAGCATACCCTGTTCTGTGATTTTTCTCTTATTCTATTTGTTCATTATTGGTTCAAACTGAGCACTGGGACTCAAATCCCCTAACTGAGGGTGTTTATAATGCAGAGGTTTAAAACTGAGTCAGCATCATCAAGCTCCCTTTGCAGTCTGTGAAGAGGAATAAGCAGTTGCAGGACATGATTCATCTCATCTTAAACTAGATTTTGTGAAACAGGTCAGATGAATCATATCTCCGAAGCCCTCTACAGACCTAAGTTTGCTTAAGCATGAAAGAGAAACAGTCTAGTGTCAGATCTGGAGGGAAGGAAAAAGTGAGCCTGTGCATCCTAATTCTTGGACGAGTGGGAAAGGACAATGACATTCATTGTTATTTTATTTTAACCCACGTCACAATCCATGTGTAGGTGGGCATGAGCCAGGACAAGCAGTTACCCCTGCAGAACTCTGTGGAAGCAGTGAAGAGGGGCAGGGATGAGAGGGGAGAGCAGCCATCCCACCAGGTGCTCAGGAAGCAGGTTAATCTGTCCCTAAAGCTGCCTGCCTGGTGGAAGGGGCAGCCCTTGCCTCTCATGGCCTCTCCACCCCAGCTCCCTCTTCCCTCTGCCTCTTCTCCACCACCTCTTCAGCCACTGCTGCCAGGAAGAGGAGCGACTCACTGATCTGTAGGAAGACTATCTCCAGAAAAAAAAAAAAAAAAAAAAAAAGACAAAAAAAAGTTGGTTGAAGCTGGATCTGAGAGCTGCTCAAGATTGTCACATGGGTGCTAGGACTGACACAGGGGGTAAAAACCATAGAACATGGGGGAAAAAGAAAGGTGGCGTTTGCGGAAGCATCTGTTATGGATATGTTTGCTCTCGTGTCTAGAGCAAAAGATACTGTGTTCTGGACAACTCAAAGTTATTCTTCCCTAAAGCTTGGAAATATTATTTCCTTCTTGGTTTTATTTCCTTTGACTCGGCAAGGTTTTTGTCCTTGCAGTGCTCCAAAGCAGAGGCACTATCAGCCTCTCTGTGTTAGCTAAGAGGGCGTGGAGCAGAATATTTGCTGAGGTGTTTTCATGGTAATACTGAAGCTTATTACAAACATGCTTCTTCACATTGAAGGTTTTTATTTTGGTGGTTTTGAAATGGTAAGCAGCTATACTCAGAAAATGCATTCTCTTTTCAGGAAATAGCCAATGGGAAAACTGTTTTGTCATCACAAAAAGTTTCTCTGCTATTTAAATCTGGCCATGAATTGAAAGTTGTTATTGTGCATGAAATATCTATATAGTTCTTCCCACTGGAAAGATTTTTTTTTTTTCAGATCTCCAAGTATATATTTGATATTTTTTTATGGGAAGAAGTTCTTGCATTGCAAACTTAGCCGTGCTGGTGGCATTCTGAATTTTGACTGAAGGTTACAACTTCACATCTCTTGACAATTACATTCATGAGAGGACAGAAGCCAGACCTGCAGTAGCAGCAGTCAAGTGGCCCAGCTCAGTTCTGGGACACTATCAGAACTGGGGCTTCATCATAACTGAGCTATTTCAGTCCAAAAGCAGTCTAAGTGGATTTAGAGGTTCATTACTGTAGCAACTAAATCAAAAAATCGGTTCTATAGATATTATGACTCTAGGAGTGTTTGAAATTAAGGTATCCCTGTTTTGGAAAAAGTATCACTTTCTGAACAGCCTCTTTTTCACAGAAACTTGTGCCAGTTCTTTCTCTAAAATAAATACATAGGGAATGTAAGACCTTTTTTATTTTGTAAGGCAAGGAAAATTGGCTTTCACATTAATAAATAAATAAATTAGGGAGGCTGAGGAAAGCAAGGCTTAGGCATGTAAAGGTTTGAGCAAAATAGCTAATTTAAAAATAAATTGAATTTTGTAGGGTTTGGATAGCTTGGAGAAAATGTTTTGAGTAAATAAATTATACTTGCTTGTGAAGTAAGCTATTCATATAGAAAAGAAATTCTGCAAGTCAAGAGGGGAACAGCTCAAGAAGAATGCTGGTGCATGTTTTAGTCAGGGTACATATCTAAGAAAATATTCAGAAGAAGAAGGCTGCCAGCAAAAGATGTCTGGGCCTTTGTTTTTGTCATCCCTGGTACCCTTTCATATTCATCTATTTATCCTTGATCATTAAATTATACAAGAGATTTGATATCTTAACTTTTAAGCTACACAACCCAAGATGCAGTGGGAGTGTGCAAGTCCAGAGCTAAGAAACTAGAAACAAATGTTAGCTCACAGTTTGCAGAACTTTACCAGTTTAAATCAGTTGAAGACTCAGCATCTTTTCTGGGAAGAATCCTCCTCCTAGCTTGCTCTGAAGTACATTTTTTATTTTGCCATCTTCTAAAAGGCTTACTGACTTTTATCTTCTTTAATGGATTGACTATGTATTGCTTCCAAAAAGCTCTTTGCTTGAGTTTCATTTCTGATGAGAAGTGTCAATAGGAGAGCACGATAATGTGTGTGTCACATATGTGCCATATATTCTGAAGTTTTAAATGAGATATAAGTCCTAGTATAGAGATAAGCCACTGTAAGCAGTAAATGTCACTCAAGATGAAAGAGAAACATATCTGCAGTTCACAAAATATAGTGATGAAATTTAATATAAAAATCTGTTCTCCAGGGAGCAAGAGAAAAATGCATCTGAAAGTATGTATAATAGGAATGAGGGTTTTCTAAGCTATCTTATTTTTTGTCCATAAATGATGAATCTTCAGATGTTCACTGTGAGCTCTCCTGTCCCTGTGGAGTAGAGGGATTTTACCTGGGTCTGTCCCTTGGTTTTGGTGCCTGTGAAGGGAAAAAAAAAGATGCTTAGCTGTGATCCAGATAAATGCTGCCTTCCTCAATCCTGAAAAAAAGATAGGAGAAGCATTTTCACAGCAACACTTTCCCCCCCCCCCACCAGGTTTCAGCCACAGAGTGAAACTGGCGTGGCCATGTCATTTTCCCAACATTTCTCCAGAGGGCTTTAAATGAGCCTGCAAAGCTGCTGAAATGGTATTTCCTTTAAACCTATGAGAAGGCACACCAGCAGATACTAGAAATAATGACAGAATGGGTTCCCAAAAGAGTTACTCACTGGGGTAAAAGCAAAGTCTCCCCATAGCAACAAGGGAGGGTGCCCGAGGACTCTCTGCGGCCAGAAACTTGGGTGATGAGCACCCAAACTCCTGAAGAGTAAGGGAGGTGGCATCTCATTTTCAGCAAGCATATGTAACTATTGTTGTATTGGCTATTCAAAAAGATAAAGACTCTTCAGTCAATAATCTGGAAGACATTTTACCACAGGAAGCTGAGTTAACCTTTCTTACCCTGGGAGCTGGCTATGGACCCCACTGCTCTTGTGCTGCTGCCACCACCTCCTAAGGTCACTCATCTGACAAGTTGATTGAAGCTTATTTCTTTTCAAATACACTGCCTGCTGAGCAGAAAATACTACATATTATACAGCAAAGCACTACTTGCATGTTTGGAAAACCAGGACATGCAGTGCCTATAGGAACTGTGCTAAAATGGTAGCATACATAAATATCATCATCCCTGGTGGTGCAATTAGAGTCATGGATGGGCAGTTCTGTGTCTTTTTATATTGCTGTGATGTCCTAGTGCTCTGGCAACTGGATCTGTGAAGTCATTCAGGGGGCAGTCCTATGAGGAGCTGTTATTTTGACAGTAATGGGAACTACTGGTAGTGATGGAACTCAAGTACTGTTCTTACCTTGGAGTTTTGCTTATTTGGATTAGTCAGCACACAAGACCTACTGCAGCCTTTGTTGAATTTAACAAGTTAAAAGCTCACTGCAGTAGACCACACACTTCTCTTTGAAGAAGCTGAAAGTAGCTAATCCAAAATGCTCAGTTTCTGAGAGCAAATTTCTTTTTTATTTTACTCTTCCACCTCTTAAGACAGAAAGCAAGCTGACGTCTTTTTTTCCCCATTTATCTTAGTACAAGAAGTTAGATCTACATGGTTTAACCTGAAATGCCTGGGTTTTTTTGCGGTAACTCTTTGAACAATGTTCAGGTCATCCCGAGGAAGAAAATAAAGGCATGAAATACTAATATTTGCCCTATGTGTCTTCCTTTTTATGTCATGAGCACCAATGCAGAACTCTTTTCTCACTGAGTAAGCTGGAGAATGACACACAGAGGTTGTTCACAAAGGCTAACATTAGGCAGAGACAGCTGATCTCTTTAGTCTGTCTTAAAAACTAATGGCACTGGGATGGATGACTCAGGGAAGGTGCGCCTAAATTTAGGTGCTCCCACCTAATGGAAGACCATAGACAACCTAGTCTAACTAAAGTTGTGAATGTATCTTTTAATGACCAAGTCATATATCTTTAAATAAGCTCACTATTTTGATCCATGGCAGCACACTTACACATTTTGCCAGATGGATGTGTTCCATCTGTGGTTTTTTTCCATGGCATCTTACAAGCATCAGCCCAAACAATAAATCTGTATTTGAGTTAGCCATGGTTTATAATTTCTGTTAATAGTCCATGAAAGACCAGTGATTGGAAAAAGTGCCACCGAAAAAAAAAAAAAAAAAAGGACAGAGGAGAAGGCTAGGGATAGAGAAACTTTTAAGATGTAAAACAATCAACATTTTGGTACATAGTTATATAAGTAAAATAGTTGGAAGGATTAGGACCCAAATTTGGTACATAGTTATATAAGTAAAATTGTTGGAAGGATTAGGACCCAAATTTCTGCAAACTATTAGCCTAACCACAGCTGGAATTATGGGTTAACCTGTGCCATGTGTACTATTGCACATACCAGGATTTTCTGTTCATTAATCAATTGAATATTTAATTCCTGTGAATCTTAATGCAGGATCGGGGAGACTCTGGGGTGCTTGTGGTGTAAAAGCCAGAGAGGTCATCAAGAGTACAAGAACAGGAACATGGCATAAATTGGAGACGCTGTGCTTTCTGCATTTATGATGACTGTCTCTCATAGTAAAGCTCAATATGCAGTTGGCTGGTACACGCCTTATTTACCTGTGGGGTTTTGTTTGCGTTTGTTTTCCTAGAAGTCCTTTTAAAGTGAGTATCTTATAGTCCTGAATAACATGTAATTTTCTGTCATCATTCACATCTGAGCAAAGCTTTCATCCCAGCCCTTGTATTAATCCTGGACAAAGTAGGAAAATTCTATTAGCAGAGCTCATATTCTGTCAAAGGGCACATACCACATTTTGCAGACTGATAAACCCCAGGTTTGTGTCAGTAAACTAGATAGCAGTGCTTTTGCATTTTCCAGTCACAGCATTGTCACATAATTTCTCAGCTGGTCAGTTCATTCCCTTCCCTGTTTTGATTGAGAATGACTTTTTTTTGCTGGAAGGTGTATAAGCAGAGGAGTGGAGATTGTTAAGAAAGATGACTTGATTCTGGGACACCTTGCTTTGGGGAGAGGACCACGGGAGAAGGGAGAACACTGGACCAGCCAAAGCCACTGTTTATTAGTGCTAGCAAGGAGAGTGGAGTGACAAACAGAAAGAGGTGCTAGTCAGTATTGCTTTATGTCTTCCCCTCACAGTTCATGCTTTGGGTCTCCTGGGTTTTACTCCATTTTGTTTCCACCTGCCACCATCCTGACAGAGCTTCTCTAGCTCTGCAGCACAGCATGCATCAGAGGGTCGATATTTGCCTCATTAAGAGCACTTTTTGATAAAACTCATCTCTGTTGCACTGTCCAGGTGCTCAGAAACCCACTCCGTTCTTTTGTGAGCAGGACAACATTTCTGCTTGCTGCTGTGCAGATGCCAAAGCATAACTCCAGGAGGCAGAACAGCAGACAATAGGCCAAATTCCTCAGTGCTCTCTGTGGAGATATGACAGACAGAGAACAATGCACCTGAGTGAAGCTTTTGCAATGTGTTTTTGAGCATGAATATGTGACTACTGAGCAGTATTCTTTATTATCTTGTCTAAGAACCATTCTTAGTGCCTTGCTGGAGAAGTAACTCTTCCTGCTGGTATCTTCAGATACTGGATAGATGAGGGGCAAACAGGAACAGGCAAAGCAATCCTTTTTGCAGTCCTCTTTCCACTGTGAGCTATGAGCTCTCAGCTCCGTGCTGTGCAGGACTGCAGAAAGTAAAAGCACTGTGGAAAAATTCTTTGGCATAAGTAATAAAGGAAAGTTGACTCTGGCTTATGATTTCTGCTGAGGTGGAGCTGTAGTTGTCCATAATATTTTCAAGATAATGAGTTAGAGTTGAATGCAGAAGAAGAGGTAGTTGGTAGGTGGCATCAGTCTCCTCTCCTCTCCTCTCCTCTCCTCTCCTCTCCTCTCCTCTCCTCTCCTCTCCTCTCCTCTCCTCTCCTCTCCTCTCCTCTCCTCTCCTCTCCTCTCCTCTCCTCTCCTCTCCTCTCCTCTCCTCTCAATCAGATCATCAAAAATCTGATCTAAACCCTAATGACATAGCCCTTGCAGGACCCTAAACATTGCATTTTCCTCTGTTCATCTGGTCAGTGAATATCTCAGAAGTTTCAGTCTCTGAGTCAACTGGTCAGATGTGAAAAGCAGACGAGGTGAACTGTAGGTGTTAAAAAGAAGGGTGTGCTAAATAGTGTGAAGAAGTTGACTCATGAAGGAGAAAACTCACGAAGGAGAAAACTCATGAGAATGTTATCACTCAAGGGCTGTGTCTTAATTCTGGGGCTCCTGTGGGACTCACAGTGTCAGGAGGCTCTCCAAGGGCCACCAGGTGCCTGTCCTTCAGGTCCTTTGGCTGTTACCAGGACCAAACAAGCAGAAGGTGCACAGTGCTGTGGGGGGCACTGAACTCTGCAGGTGCTCAGTGGTGTGAGTGCATTCAGCCAGGGTAGCTCTGTGGGATCTGTGCGGCCTTACTGAGGAGCAGCCCCACAGGCATCCTGCCCACCATCTGCACCAGGCAGATAGGTGTTTGAAAGAAAGCAATTAGGCAAAGAAGCAATTGTAGCACCATCACCTATTCATAGGTGAATAATGGCATAAGTAACTCTAGCTGCCTTTTGGGAAATTATGCTCCTTTTGTATTTTAATAGCTACTAACTTTCTGACAAGTGAATCATCAAATTACAGTAAAGTAATAGTAACATTTTTTAACGGTGAATATTTTAGCCAGTGTCTGACAATTGTGTAGTCACTTGCTTTCCTTGGAAAGATTATTTACCTGAGAACAATAACCATTCCACTAGAAGAAAGACATGCAGGTCTGGATGTCAGCCTAGAAGTACCTGAAAGCAAGGGGAAGCATAGGAGAAGGAGAGATAAAATGAGATTGAGTTAGAAAACAGGGCATTTCAGCATTAGATGCAGATGTTCTATATGTAGATTCAATTCCTATTTTTTGTTCTTAATGGTATACAACAAACAAAAGGAACAAGTTAGTTTTGAAAACACATTACTAAACTCGAAGGCATAATGACCACTATTGTCAGTTAATTAGGTGCTTTAATAATTTGAAGTCTAGTGGCAGACAAACCAAAAAGATAAGAAGTAACATCTCTGAATATTAATTTTAGCATCTATTTTAATTTGCTTCTTGTTATTGGACATATCTATCCTTTTTCTCATATCTATCCCATACAGAAAACCTTTAGCCATTGTTGGTTTTGGAAAGTGATTCAAGTCACATTGCTAGTTCAAATTCAGGCTTGGTCATCTACTCCCATTATTTAACACAGGTCTTTGTTAGTTAAGACATTTGGAAAAATGGCTTGCTTAATATATTTGTGCATGCTCTGAAATATTCTAAAATTTAACGTTTGTCTGTAGCTTCTAGATGTGCAATTTTTCAGTACACTGCTGAAAAAAATATTAAATACTTGCACCATGGCACAAAGAAGAAATTGGGTTTCTGTTCAGGGCCCTGTCGCTGAGCCAGCACAAGGCTTGGAGCCATGCTTTGGCACTCTTTCTCCATTGGAAAGACACCTCAGCACTCATGCCAGTGATCCTGCCACCTTGGCAAAGGGCTGCCTTGCACGAATAAGCATAGACAAGGACTTTGGCCATTAATTTGTCTGCCCCGTGAGAAAAAAGATGTTTGGGGTTTGATTTGTTTGTTTGTTTTCCTGTGCAAAGCATGTTCTGATCTTCTGATGTCAAGTGCTCTACAAATACTCAATATGATGACACATTTCCCAAGTAAGCAAGTAAATAAGCTTAGTAATGGCAGCCTTGGCCTAGTAAGCCATTACTCTGGGCACCGTGCAGTCATAAGTCAGGACAGCAGTTGCTCTGCTAAAGTACAGAATTAAGGGAGGGAACATCAGACACACGTAGCAAAAAGTTAATTCCCAAAAAGGAATGGGCTTGTACCTATCAGCCTGAAAAACACTCACCATGGCTTGCTGGTTATCAAACCACAGCTGTAGCTGGCAATGCAGAAAAGGAAAATTTTGAGATTGTATGAGGGGAAAGATTAAAAATTAGTTCATTGAATGTTCTCAGGTGCCTGCTTTGCAAATTAGCAAACTGTAGGAGTGTCCAAAGCACTGTCAGTCTAAACAGGTGGTTGGACCTTGCCCTGTGCCACAAAATACTGTATCTACCGTAAGTCCAATGCCTTCTGTACCAAGATGAATATTTTGCAATAAAAGGGACTTGTCCATTGGCAATGGGGGTTGCTTCCTCCTAAGAAGCTTTTTCCTTTTGCTTTTTCCTTTTTTTTTTTTTACCTTTTGCTTTTTCCTGGAAAATTCACTTTGTGGAAGAGGTTCAGGCAAATCCGCCTCAGACCCCAGTGTGCTGGATCTGGCTTGGGTGGAGCTGACAAGATCTAGTCAATTTTTAGTCCCACCATGACATGTAGAAAACCAGAAAGAGAATAACATGTGCTAGAAATTCATATTTTCTTAAAACAATGCAGAAACAAACCAAAAGCTTTGCATGCAATATGAATACTTTCTAAATGGCTAAAACAGGTGGGTGAGGTCACAATTTTCTTTCTTTCTTTTCCCTTTACAGTGTTTCTAGACAAACCCTTATCCCCCACCAACGTGCCCCTTGGGCTGACATTGGCAGTGTAGTAAGGATGCTGCCCACAGTGGCCATGTGAGGGGTGCTCCTCTCAAGCCATTGCTGGAGATGAGGGAGGGCACAATTCTTGCCCACATCCAAAAGGCACTTACATAACTGGTTGTTGTTGCCCAGTGACCCGGACAAGAAATGTCCCTGGATGTCCACCAGAGCCATGGCATCACTTACAATGCCATGTTTGTTATCAGTGATGGGATGAGTTGCCCTATGGGCACACTGTTGCTCATCTTTCCTACTTCCTCAATAAAGCTTTCTTTTGTAACCTATTGTCAGAATCCATCACTTTTTGGACCACAGACACTCAGTGAATAATCTGGAAAAGAAGCATAGGGCAGAGTATTTGGCATCAGGAACACAAGGAAACATGGTAGTGCCCAATGTGGCCTCTCCTCCCCCCTTTTGATTTCTAGCTGACGTGTTTTGATCCTTTCAGCACTGAAGGGATGTAGCCCCTCTTCCTAAATTGTAGCAGTAGAAAAAAACTGGAATGACTGGAACATATTTTCTCCGTTTGATACCCTTATTCAAGTCCTGGAAGCAGCATTCTTAATATTTTTCTTTGAAGAGGAAGAAGAAACCTTCTGAGACCAGCTTCACCCATAATTTTCAAAAGCCTGATTTATTTCTAATTCCATACTTTCCTGGCTACAAGAGTCCTTGTTGATGTCTGTAAGTGCATTTTGATAACATTGTAACTGATTTAACTCTGGTTTTGTTCATCTCCTCTTCTTTCCTAGTGGAGTTTTCATACTGTGATTTGACTTCCATGAAGTCTATACGGCAATTTGTGCAGCGGTTTAAAGCAAAGAATCATCCACTCCATGTCCTGGTGAATAATGGTGAGTTGTTTTTTTCTTCACATATCTGCAGGGAAAGATGGGACAAAAAGCATTTCAGAAAATTGATTATCTGAGCTATACAGAAAGTTACAATACAACTGCATTAACTGGGAGGTCTTTCTAGGAGTTAAATTGAATATTTTGGATGGATTGTCAGCTGAGCAGACTGAACACTTCAGTGCCACCCCTGCTCTTGATGTTAGTGCAAGTCTTGTTCCTTTGTTGTGTAGGGTTTTTTCAGCTCTCCAACACTAAACATCATGTGACTAAACAAGAATCTGAGCATTCCTAATAAATTTTAAAATAAAAAATTTAATAAAAAGAAAAAAGTAAAGCTGAATTTTATGTCTCTAGAATCTCTTCCCTTATATTTTCCCTGTATTAACACATGCATTTACTGCAGCTGCCTGGTGAGCTAGGTTGGAGGGTTAATCCATCTGAAATATAATCTAGCAAATTAAGCAGATGACCTCACTGCTTAGATCAAGGTGCTGCTGGAAAGTTGTCCACAAAGCTGTGTCCTCAGTGGTCAGAGAACAAATTATAAGGACAGCATTTATCTTGCGTTCATATAATTATCAAATGAATGTAATTACTGTTAGGGATTTTAACTTTTGTTATTCACATACTTGCAATCTAATTATGTTTTATAGCTGCAATATTTTTGGAAGCCAGCCTGCACAATAATTTTCCTCTGAAAACCCTTTATGCTTTTCATACACTTTTCTAAAGGGGAATTTTCACCTGTATTAAATGTGGGGAAAACCCTGCCAGCAACAGTCTAAGCTTCTTTTTAGAAGTTTTCTGCTGTTACATGCTGGTGTTTTTGTTTTTCCAATTATTTCTATGTATTTTCATTAAGACATCTCAAAAAGGATTTTCTTTTTTCCCATACACCTTTCAGTCCTAGTGAGGCCTGTGAATAAATGGGTTTGTTACATTTCTTGTTCCTTTAAAGATCTCTCAATAACACGAGCAAATATTGCAATAAAAATTTAAGAGTTTTTTCTTTCTTGACTGATATGGAACATTCATTAAATGTTCAATTAAATGTTCATTTTTATTTGATTAGTCAAAAAATCTCCCTTTATTACTTTAATTGTGCAGCAATTAAAAGTAATGGATATTTAATCCTGGTTACAAAATCTTTTCAGTTTTACAGGTGTACTTTTAAAGATGCAGAGTACAAAGTGCAAGACAGATGGGTACAAAGCTATCTGGAAAAACAGCAATAGCTGTGTTGGAAGGGACTTTAAGGATCAGATAGTTCCAACACCACCTCTCACTAAACCAGGTTGCTCAAGGCCCCATCCAACCTGGCCTTGAACACTTCCAGGGAAGGAGCAGCCACGACCTCCCTGAACAACCTATTCCAATGTCTCACCACCCTAAAAATATGAGACCGAAGAGTGTAGACCCAAAGCTTCTATTACGGAAAAAGTTTAAGACTGTTTACCTAAATCAGTCTGGTTTTGTGACCTGCAACCAAGGCATTTAATTTCATTTATGCATAATTTTATTATAGTTACCGAATACAGTTGACAAGAGAAATCTTTCGTTTGAGAAAATCCTGCTAGAACCCACAATGAAATGAATGGTCCAACTCTGCTTTTTGCTGAATCTTTAACAGGATCAGAGGAGGAATCATGTCCAAAGCTGCTGTAAAGACTCCCATGTAATTAGATTAGTCTTAAACCACTACCTGGCAAGTCATCAGCCTTCACTTCTGAAAGCTCTTTCCCACGTTTTGTTTGGGCTTTTTTTGTCCTTTTTGTTTGCTCATGTAAATAATCTGTACCATTTAGCTTTGTTGTTAGGTTTGTAGTGAAAACCCAAGTGATTTCTTCGTACACAAGAGGAAAATGAAGGTACCTAGTGGCCTGATGCAGGAACCTCTGAACATCCATCACTGTTGTGGAAATCCAAGACAAATGCTAATGTTTGAGCTAACTGGTTGAGTTTTCCTCTTCCCTTTCTCTTCCTCATTCATTTTTTGACATTTTTTCATACTGTAATGTGCTAAGGAGGAAGATTCAGTCCATTGTGAACTGCTGGGATGGAGGCACCACTCACTCAAAAGCCTTATCACAGTTTCCAGCTCCAGTGCCTTCACTGCTTGATTCCTTGGAACACAACTTAGGTGTGTGGAGGACAACAATGTTTGCAATATTTAAGTCTAATGGGAGTAAGTTGTTGGCCATGCTCTCACCATGTGTACCCTTCCTGTCAGAAAACTCTATTGTCAATACAAAAGCACTTTGTATGGCCATTAGATGTCACAATGACATCTCATAATGACATGGTTGATTTTGTCATGTCTCCTCAGTGTATGCATCAAGAATAGTAGGGTATCACACAGTACTTTCTTATTTCTTACGGATCTTGAAGCTCTAGCATTCTTCGTATGAAGGGGTATTTTTTATTTTTTAGCATATGGAAAGAGTCTGTGGGCCAGAGATCTAAACAATGCATGTATAAAAAGCCATATGCTTTTAAGAATCTGTCCCAAAATCTGTTGGAAAGCCTCCATTAGGTTTTAAAAATGAGACCTTGTGTGGCTCCTATGACTTCTGAATCAGACTACTGGCAACCTAATAAGAGTTTTCCTCTCTATCTTCATAGGACCAAGGGTTTTGTTAATAAGGACTGTATCCTTTTATTACATTTAATATAAAAATGCCAGAAACTGTTACATTGCAATTTTTATGCACAATGTATTAGTATTATTTAATTACTTTGAATCAGAATCTTTTAAATTTATTGATATAAACATATCTATATGGTAGTAAACTTTCCTTTTTATCTCCATGAATAGGTATTCTGTACATATGTGTAGGTATATGATATTTGTTGTAGGCTTATATTAACCTATCAAAAAAGCCAAACATTTCAAGATGGATTGAGGAAAGTTTTAACATTATCAATAATGAAAACTATTAAATTAACATTGAAATATTATTAAAGACAAGTGATTTGACATGTATGCCGTGCTAGGTAAATAATCAATACTACATGTCTGTCCTAAGATTATTATGAAATTCAGTAGTTTTCCAGGTCACTGGTGATTTAAAAAAAAAATGTACCTCTATCATTTGCACTCCATCATTTGCCTAACTTAGGGATCTGATTGGAAATTAAATTACTGATAAAATCCTGAGTTTCAAAGTATTCTAGAGCTGGGTGCCCAGGCCCCACAAAAATCTCAGTAAAGTTTAGGTATCCAACTAATTCAGGCATTTTAAGAAGTCTTACATGAACATTCAGAGCATTCAAAATGGAGATCAATGCACTAGAGTCACCTCCTCTCCTTTTGTTGTAGCTGATTTTAGCGTACACATTTACCTTTCTAATTTCTAATTTAAAAGGAAAAAATTTGGTTGAATGCACTCATTATTTCAGCTGACAAATAAAGGCCTGTTGTTCCATTACTATGCTTTCTGCATCAGTAATGTGCATGCTCAGCTCTTCGTTTTTAAAATAAGCAAAACATATTAAAGATGCAAATAGAGTATTACGTAATCTTTTTTTTTTTATGTGCTAGTGCTATAAAGAGAGAAATGCTATGACACAGAGAGCAAATTAATTTTCTATTAAAAAAAAAAAAAAAAGGTAAGCTAAATAGCTGAACTATGTGCCACAGAATAATGGATGCAGTAAAAGCATCTAGGAAAACTTACCTGACAGAAGGTCAGAGGAGTATGTCTTCTAGTCTGCTAATTAGTAACTGAGTGCCAATTTTTTGGTGTTGTTTTTGAAATGAGCTGTTTCAATGTACAGTTGAAAATCATTTAGCAAATTACAGCATGTGCACTAGTGTAATTATTTAATATATTTATTGAAATGGTATTGACATTAAGACACATTAAAACCTCTACTACCTTCCTGTGGTTGCAAAGGAGACAGATAGTGAAACACTTCATAAAATTCCATGAGCAGTAGTCGCTGTTTCCTTTTTCTCAGCACCTGTAGTTAATAATTTTACTTATACATTGTTTACAGTACTTAATGATCTTAAACAGAAGAGAGATAACACTGCAGACACAGTGTCTTTAGTGTTAACAGGATGCCTATGAATACTGAACATGCACAGTCGAATTCATCAGCCGTGAAATAGCAGCTACCTTCTCTATTGTGTGTCATTGAATGGTTTGTGATTTTGGCAACAGGTTAGGAAAGGAGAGGATGAAAACCAATGACAAGGACATTTAGTATATTCCTTGGCATGCACACAAATGCAAGAAAAGAACATGGAGTTTTCAGCATATTATTAGCCTATCATAAGCAGGCTGCACTTAATGTATTTCAGGTTGAAAGCTGTCTATGCCAATTTAAAATCAATGTCTCTGTCCTGCTGGCTAATTCTGAAGTTCATATTTCATACTTCATAAAGAAGTATCTGAGGAATATCAGTCTTGTGATTGAAAGAGTAAGTGTCTATAAGCTACCTTCTTTAGTCCCTTCTTTAGGGTACAATAAAAATTGAATCAGTTGGTAAATATGTGAGATATATATATATATATTTGTATTACCTACACACAGTTCAATCATCCTAGTCATAATCCTTTGCAGGGAGCCATTTGAGTAGTCCCACAGATGCTTTCATGGTTTATCACATATTAGATTATTCTTGGTTTTGGTTATTTGCAAGATAGTAAAAGTGTGAGATTTGAGGGATGGGAACAAGTGGATATAGCAAACACAAACAATTTTATAGGTGCCTACCCATTCACAAGTATTGTTGACTAGTTAGGTATAATAGTTACATTAACACAGTGGGATCTATGAAAAGATCGTGTCCCCATGGACTAGATAAAAGCCACTTCCCCCCTTGTATGCCTTGATTACAACATCATGTTTCACCTTTGTACATCCTCAAAGATAAATTAGAGCAATACACCAGCAAAGCTGAGATGGAAGAGTTGTAGAGGGACAGGGACACAGAGAGAGAAGGAGAAGTAGAAGGACAAGTAGCTCTTTACTTGTATGTAATGGAGGATAGATACTGACATTATTGGAGAGCTGGGCCTTTGTACATGTTAACAGCTTGAAAAGGCAATTTGAGGTGGTGGTGGTATTTGCCTAAAATGGATATCCCATGGATGATGGGCATATCATCCATGTATGATATGGATGCAAGACTCATTAGGACACTAACATGCAGTGTTAATGTGTTGTGCATTGAGAAAATATTCCCAGAGCCATTGTTTTTGGGTTTTTTTTGAAGAATCTCAGTGCACGACAGATGCCACTCACTCAGCTTTTTCAGAGGAGTTCACCTCTATAAGAGAGGTAACTGGAAATTACTGGGGAGGCTGACTGATCACACACTGCTCTTTGCAGGTCCTACATGCCTTGGCTACTGGGAGTAACTTGTCTGGGCAGGTGTCAGAGCACCAGGATACTGCTGATGCCATACAACCCAGCTTCTTCAGAGCAACCAAGGATTGTGCTATGGCAACCTTTACCTAGTACCCAGATTTTTAGCAGCAGTCATCAGCTAGAGCTTTTGCTATACTTGAATAGCATTGTTGTCTGCCAGAATGATATGTATTCTGTATAAAGATAGCAGATTTCTTATAAAGGGTTTATTTTTATTAGAAGAACTAATGCAGTAAAAGAGTAACTTTAGTCTACTTCTGGCTTTTAAACTGTGTTTCATTCATGAAGATCCTGACTTTTGTTTGATATTATCTTTGACTTTTTATTTATTTCCAAAGCTTTCTCTGTGTCTCTGATATCAAACGCTTTGTGAAAAAGGAAATATCTGAGGCTCCACATGCTACAGGTTCTTGACCCATTTGCTTTTATGTCCTGAATGTGAATGCTTTATCAGTGGAAGACAGACACAAAATTCAGCTATTGATGGATTATGAAACCAAACCGATTCTACTTAAGTGTGTGGAACATTTGCCACTGGCTTTTCTGAGAGGCAGGAGTGAGCCATGTTTTATTCTTACCTAATCCTTTCATAGCTCTTAGGTAAAAATGTCTTTTTATACAAATGGGAAAAAATATTTTATTTTTAAGTAAGCTTCCCATTGAATTAGAAAGCTTAGACTGAGATTCCAATTATCTGCTTCTGAGTGGGATAACTCACTGTTATGCCAACCAAATGCTTAACTGAGAGTAGTGTTAGGAAATAATGTTTGGGTTGTTGTTTTTTTTTTTTTGGTGCAACCCAATTATGAATGCACTAATTTATTTTAGTGTGAAAACAAAACCTCAGTTGTGGATCATATTTTCTTTTTTCAGTTAATGCATTTTCCAGAGAACCAGCCTATGCTTTGTGTGTTCCCTGTGTAGCAGACTGACATTGAATCAGAAAGTGAATCTGTTCTTAAGGAGTTATTGCAACCTGTTCAGATTTGTGCTGAACCTCTTAGGGTTGCTGTTCTCATACTCCTTGAATGTAGATTGTCTGCATTTTTTTTTTCTTTAACCTACTGTTAAACTAAGAGTTTGTCTTCGGTGGAAAGAGATGCATTGCTTTATGTTCTTTGCCACAGCTAATACAGTACCCTTCCCCCTTGGGATCATTATAAGTGGGTCTGGGAACAACAGTGGTAGACATAAATCAATTTACAATTTTTTACTCACTAGCCAACTTTTAATATCTGGGCTAAGACTTTCCATGCCAAGCATTTGCCCAAGGCTAATTTATTTTTATTTAATTTTTCTTGTAATGCCAGATAAAGGAATTAATCTCAGAGCCATGGAATTAATCTATTTCCAAGAATGGTAAGAAAAACATCTTGGGTTTTTAAAGTAAAAAATGTGGTTTGGGGCTTTTTAAAGTAAAGCAAAGGTATTGCACTTTCTCATTGCTCACTAGGCAGGAGAGATCCCACAGGACAGGTGTGTTCTTGGATAGTGCAGCCCAGCTGAACAAAGTGGAACCAGCACTCTGGTATAGGCAGCCTGGCCAGTGGCTGCTGCTGTTTGGTTATTGAGATGTTCACTCCACTAGAGCTTTCCCTATTCCAGAGGGAAGTGAACTGTACTATTCTATAGTTAGATAGATCCAGCCATAGATCTTTTGGTGTGAGGAGCAGTTTTGACACTCTGTTAAGTGAGGTGGGTCACCTCATGTGACTGCTTATGGGGATGGAAAGTGCTGCTAAAAGAATCAACTACACCAGTACTGTATACATACATATATATGTATACATATATTATGTATATTCCTACAATCCTGTATGAAAAAAGGCTTTGTACTTCTACCTAGTGTTACTGTCTCTATGATGTTTGCCTCTTGTGAACTTTTTTGGTCCAAAAAAAGTAATTTTTTTTTTTTAATCTTTTCCTCACAAATAGCAAGAATTAGGTGCATGTGATTCTACGTGTTCACCTCCTGGTGTGGAGGTATTAAGTGTATGTGGCTGCTCTCTTGAGTTTTCTGCTCTGCCTTTGGGTTTCTGGGGATAAACTGGCTTCTATGTAGGGGCACTGTCTTCAACCCCTCTTCTGTGAGCCTGGCTGGGAAGAAAGGCAATTTGTTCTGTGTGTGAAAAAGACATTCTAAATCTTTCTTTTCTAGTGAATTTCAAGCAATTACCTTTAAAAACCTCCTAGCAGCTCAGTGTAAATAAGTGCAGATAAGTGAAATACTTGTATTTTTGAAGTTTTTAAAACATATTTTATAATGGAGCTGAAGGATGATTTTGCAGTGGGAGGTACAGGAATTACAGCAATATTTACTATCATCTACAGTACAGGCAGGCATGGTACAAGTTATTCTTTATAATCCAATAAAAATACATTATGCTTGGCCTGTAGTATTTACAGATGTCATAAGCTTCCTGGTTATGGTGTGTACACTATCAGATCCATTATGCTCCTAAAATCACATAAGATTAGTTCATTAGTGGATCCCAAACCAAGAGTTTCATTAGAAAATTTCACTGAAAATCATGATGAATTGCAGTTTCCAAAGACAGTTTGTCTTGATGTGAGTTCATTCTTTCAGAGAAAAATATTATTGCCTAGTCATAAAATTAAAATATATACAGATTTTTTCAATTTTTAGCTAGTTATAGCACACAGGAAGGCATTACTGTATTGATAAAAAGAGTAATTCTACAGAGTTATGCAGCAAAATATTTTCCTTATTCTAACTTATTTCTGCTTTTGCAAAATCACACATTGGTGTGTTTTTACAGACAGTTTTCTGTATGTACAGTCAGTCCTTTGCCTGAATATTTTGGTCATAGCTAACCAATTGGAAAGTAAAAGCTTACTTATAATTAATTTTCTAATGCCATGCTGACACCAGTGACATTTTTAAAAATAAAAACTCTGGAAGCAATCTAGTTAAATAAGAGGGGAAAACACACAAGAAAACTGTATCAGAACTGAGGTGCCTGACATTAATGGTCTGTGTGCTGCCACTTCCAATTTCACATGCACTCCAAAAAGCAGAGGACACTGACTATTGATAATTAAAATCAGAAATATAATGAATGAATTCATACCAGAAAAATAAGCAAAATCATAGAATCGTAGAGTCATAGAATTGTCTGGGTTGGAAGGGACCTCATAGATCATCGAGTCCAACCTTTGAACCACCGTTGCGGTTGCTAGACCATGGCACTGAGCTTAGCATCTAAGCATCATGCTTAGCTTGTAATGAAGAAGTTAAAAAAAAAAAAAAAGCATTTTAAAATGTTTCAAATAGTATTGGACTAACAAAGAATTAAAAATAGGAGAATCATTGAGTTACCATTTGGGGCCCTTTAGTAAAGCTGATGACATTTCTGGACAAAAGAAAATCAATAGCATGACATTTTTAGTATCTACTGAATGCTAGTTAATAATTTAAAAAAAAAAAAAAAAAGAAAAAAAAAAAAAAAAAAAAAAAAAGATTGCAGCTAGACTTGCAAGGTTTTCCCTTTTGTCAGGGAAGCAGCTGGGTTCAGTTGCCTGTTGGGTACTCCTTTGTATGCTTGTTCTGACTTAAATGGCTTCTCCTCAAAACAAGAAACTGCCCCCAAATTGCAGAGCAAGATTTTTTGATAGCCGTAACATGAACCACCACAAAGATGAAAGCCTTAAAAAAAAATAAAAATCTTTCAAAGGTATTTTGGATTAATATTTTTTGACCAGGTCTTGAAGACAAAAAAGGGATTTGTAGCAACAAGAAATGCCGGCAGAAGTGATTGTGCCTGCTCAAGTACTTGACCACGATTTCTGCTTAGAGGCAGGTCCTCAAGAACAAGCTAAATAATTTTCAGGAATGTTTATCTTAACAGTTGTGTGTTGCACAAGTACTATTTCTTTCTGTCTCCTGACATGAGCTCAGGTCTGTTCTCTGCTTACACAATGGACAGCACAGATGGTGGAGACTAATTGGGGTGAAGGACAAAACCTCTATGTGCTCTTGAAGTCCTGCATCTTTCCAGAGGTTGAGGGGGCAGCTGCTGTATCAGAAGCATCCATAGGGCTGGTATGAGTGGTGACCACCTCCCTGGGTTTGCCTGCTGAAAGCTGAACTTCTCTCCAAACAAATTCCTCCATCGCTTCATCTGCCTTGGCTGGCAGAAGTGAGGGTGTACATGGAGGTGCCTGTGGTGAGCCTTGCAGCAGCCCAGCAGATGCAGAAGCATCATTTAGGGTTCATATCAGCTTTTCTGTGCCAGGGTTGCTTTATGTTGGCATCTTTTTCATAGATTTCCATTTTACCATTGCTGCTACAAACAGACCTCTGGCAAACTTCTTCCTCATGCCTCTTCCAAGTTGCAGAGCTTTGGGGGGCAGAATGGGTCTTAGAGAGATTTAAATCACTTCTCTGTACCATCCTGAGTGCTCATGAGTTGCGGTGCTGTTCACATCTGCCCTCCAACAGCTCGTGCTAAGTCCTGTCTTTGCTAAAACTTACACTGTAGCAGGTTGAGACTTGGCCTGGGAATCTGGGGTTCGTTGCCTGTCCTGCCCTTTCCTTTTTCCCAGAAAACAAGAAAAAGCCACAGTAGAGCTTCTTTCACCTTTCTTTCTGTTCATAACCTTCACACCAGCGTTAAGTATCAGCCACGAGCATGCCACATATGCAGATTATGGAGGAGATGGAAATCTGTTTTCATCTCTGTGAGCTGTTGCACTGTACATCGAAGCAAGTGCTGCTAGGAAAGGAGAATGCAACAGGACATCCAACCCTCTAATTTGTGTCTTCCCGTTGTTAAAATTGAGGCTTGGCATTCAGAGAAACCACATCTGGCAGCTGGATTCTCCTGTCATTCTGAGGCATCTGGGAGAGTGGCTGTAATGACGGAGAGAGATACCAATCAGAGTTTTTGTAGAGCCAGGTCATGTAATTTGTGTGAGGTTTCTTTCATCAGCTAAAATGTTCAGTCTTAAGGTCTCCATATGCAGGAAGCTGTGTTACATCTGAGCCTTTTGCTTTCCCTGTCTTCTTCTCCCATTTCTTCCCTTCACTCTGTGTCTCCAGTTGCTCCATGAAGCAATAGGCAGCCAGAGGTGAATTGCTATGGGTGTTGTCCATGCTAAAAATGTCCTGAAAATATCACCTCCTCAGTCTGAGCTGCAGTAACGAAGCAGAACTGTTGGGTGCTGAGACCCAAGAAGGAATGGTGCAGATGCACAGCATGTACAATTTAAAATGGCAATTTAATATGCCATAATTGGTCTGATGTCTAGAAATGGGATGTTGAAGGTTTTTTATGGGCATGTGAAGTATCATGATAATCTCTCATGTCTGTGAACAGAGATGGCCTTTCTGCTCTATAATAACCATGTATTTTAGGGAGAAGACAAACATCCTGCAACATTATTCTTTATGAGCCCTGTCCATCTACATTTAAATTACAAAGGTCAGGTCCACTTGTACAATAATTAAATTTTAATAAAAGAAGAATAATTTATAACGTTCAAGTCCACATTATAATTGAGCGGGACAGCAATCCCCCGTACAGCCTCAGTACATGATATAGTTTATGCATGAGCTCAGGATTCTCTGCAAAATGCTGAAATCAACATCATGTGCTAGGGATGTGGATACTGAGTTTAGGCACTGAGTTTGAAAATTGTGGTTTGGAGGAATATATGCAAAAATATTGCCAAAATAAGTATTTAAAAACTCATTTCAATATGCAGCTGCTTGTAAGCACAGTAATTAAGATATATTGGGTAAATTTACTAAATCTTTTCTCACACAAACCATTGAGATAGAAGTTGCATATTTCAGACGAATACTCAACAGATCTTTAAACACCAGCCAGGACTCAGCAGAAAGCTGTCTGGGAGAGCAAGTTGGCTGCTTAGCCTGGTCTTGTCTCCACTGCTCTGAGCTCTTTGATGGAGGCAATGTTGTAGTGATCACCATCTCCCAGCTATTGTAGATGGATTAATTATTGTTGTGGATCTGTGGCATTTAGTTCTGGCACGACAACAATGGGTTAATTCAACTTTTAATGTCTTCAAAACCCTTTTCACAAATGAACTCATTTTTCCTTGCAATTCTGCAGGGAGGGAGGGAGGAAGGGAGTCCGTCCACCTGTTTGCTGGGATAGAGGAACTGAAGTGGGGGATTTGACATTTTTCTCAACAGGAATCAATCATGGATGTATACTTCACATGCCATCACCAGTCACTCGTTGCTCAGTGTTCACACTCTGCATTAGGAAAGCCATGCTCCTTCTAGCTTGCTCCTTCTCTGAAATAAATCAACAAGTTTTACCTCTACTTTCTCCTCCAGCCGGGGTGATGCTGGTCCCTGAAAGGAAGACGGAGGATGGGTTTGAGGAGCACTTCGGATTGAACTACTTGGGACACTTCCTGCTGACAAACCTCCTCTTGGATAAGCTGAAGCAATCAGGAACGCACAGTCACAATGCTAGGATCATCACTGTCTCATCAGCCACCCATTATGTAGGCAAATTGCACCTGAATGACTTACAAAGCAGGTACTGATCCATTTTTGGCATTCACTGCTCTGCAGTAAAGGTGTGCAGATTAAACTCCAAGAGAATTTCTACTGAATACTGCATCTGGGTTTCTTTGGTGTTTTCTTTTTTTTTTTTTTTTGTTTTGATGATGATTCTCAAGCTGTTGCTTAGTGTCTTTCAGGCCTGAACAAAGCTTGTAGCCTTCAGTCAAAGACACAGATAATTTATAAGCTCGTAAACTGAGTGTTTTATTCTGAGCCTTAAAAGCCTTTGCAGCCTTTCTGATGCTTACATTGTGGTGGCAGTTGTGGTGCAGAGCCTGGAATCCTCACTGCCTTACAGGGAAGCTTTCAATAACTGAATTGTTTAAGCAGCTGGGGGAATTCGTGTTGTTTATTTTCTGTGAGGGGAGGCTAAGGGGAGACCTTATCATTCTATAACTACCTGAAGGAGGCTGTAGTGAGGGAGGCGTTGGCCTCTTCTCCCAAGTAAAGAATGATAAGACTAGAGAAAATGGCCTGCAGTTGTGCCAGGGAATGCTTAGATTGGATATTAGGAAGAATTTCTTTACTGAGAGAGTAGTCTGAAATGGGCTGCCCAAGGAGGTGGTGGTGGAGTCACTGTCACTACAGGTATTAAAAACATTTTTAGAAGTGCTAATGTGGCACTTCAGGACATGCTCCAGTGAGCATGGTGGGTTTTGTCTGGGTTGACAGTTGGGCTTGGTGATCCTAGAGGCCTTTTCCTACCATGATGATTCTGTGATTCTGTGAAACTGGTTTGTGCAAATGCTAAGGCACTTCATCCTCAAGTGAATGCATACTGAGGCACCTTGATCCTGCCCTCAGATGAGCACAACAGATGCCTTTGTCTGCCAGCTCCTTGCCCGCTGAGCATGAGGATGCTGATTTGTCTGGGGCATTGCAAAGCCCATGTGCTGCCTGCTGCTCCTTCCTCTCTGGCAGCTCTGACTGCTGCCCTCCAGCTTCTGGCACACCATCCTCCTTTCCCTCCACCTCTGGCTCCTGCTTTGTCTTGCACATCTCCTGATGTCCCAGTTCCCCACCTCTGCCTCCTTCTCAGCCTTTCTTCAGTTTCCCCACCTGCTTCTAGGCTCTGCCATCCCTCCTGTCTCCATGGTGCTTGCCCTCTCACACCTGAGGCTGGTGATTCTGAGACCTTCTCTAGCTCCAAGTGCATTGCCATCCTGTAAAAACGGGTTAAAATGCATGGCTATATTCTGTCCAACTGCTCTCATTTGGGAAAACTGGGTGAATGTCTACAGGATGTTTCTAATGTTAAGAAGGCACCAAATGATGCATTTAATGTGTCTGGCATCATACAGAAGCTATGTAAAGTTGTTTAATTAATTTAGGAGCGGGCATGATAACTGAGATGCATTTGATAATGTCCCCATGTGGCCACGTGTGGGAATCACATGCTCACTAATCTGATGGGCTCTGGAACATTTCTGCCTGCACAGAGACAGTCTGAGTTTTGCATTATTTCTGTGGAGAAATTCTGTCTCTGTCCTTTGACAGGGAGTTCAGTATGTGTTTAGAGGCACCTGACCACAGGTTTCATTATAGAACAAAACTTGAAATTACAGAGCTTGGGCTGTTTCCACTTCAGACATTTTACATATGAATGCTGCATCAAGCACATCAGACTTTCTGTTTGACTCCTGATTGCATACTACAGCATCAGTTTTATTACAACCATATTGTTTAAACTCTGCAGGGTAGTCACAGTTTAATCTCTTGCTTGTAAACCAATCACAGGAAATTACCCTTACTCTTCACTTGATCTATGTATTTATTCTTTCTGATGGCCATGTTCTGGATGGCACCATGCATAGGGACTGAGGAGGGTAATTAGTGTTTCTTTGGGCTAAAGTGCAGATTGCAAAATTAAATGTGTCTGTTCCGTTTCTCTGGATAACAATAGTTTCATTGATTATAGCAAAGCCTTGTACCATCCCTCTTTAATTCAGGATCTTCCTTACCTGTGATTCATCATTATTAACTCATCTTTTAAAGGAGCTGGAATTGTGTCAGTTTGAAAAGTTATGTTTGAGTTATGAACATGACCAATCTGATGTAAAAAATAATAATATACCAGTAAGATTTACTGGCAGCTTTTACACCAAACCCTGCCCCTTACAATTCAACTTTACTGGCATAAGAAGACCCATAAAGGACAAAAGAGTCTGGCTGATCTTGCCTGTTCTTTCCCATGTGGATGCTCTGAATCTCTTGGGCCCAGCAGTGGTGCCCATTTTCCAAGCACACAGGCACAAGGTGAGACCCATTGGGAGCTGTTGATTCAACTCCACACATGCCCTTGGTTCAGACAGAAGACATTCCTGGGTTGTGGGGTTTCTTATTGGTTTTGTTTTTTTTTTAGCTTAACTGCAGATAAGCCTCCATGCAGGTGAATAGTTAGATATCTCAGAAATGATGCTGGTAAAAACAGTGAGATCACTTCAGTGTTCAAGTGTGTGCCTACAGCATGAGTGGGTGGTTTAGCAGCCCTGGAGGGGCTGTTGCAGGGTACAAGACACAGGCAGTGCCCACACCATGGGGCCTTGGGAATGCCTGTGACTCAGAGCAGCATTTAAGAGCATTAATGGATGCAGTAAAGACACCCGTGGTAAACACTGCAGTATGACAACATTTCATAAGTTGCCACAGTTTCCCAGTGATGCCATCCCTCATTTTTCCTGCTTGTGTGAACAGGAAATCTTTCTAAAAACTTTATGTTGGCTTTTCCCTTATTTTTAGTTGCGCTAGTTGGCAGTAATCCTTCTCATGGCTTGGGTGTATGTTTCCAAATTGCCTGGTATTACTAACCTTGCAGGAAGGGAGCAAAATCATTTGGATTCATCTTCACAGTGGAGAATGGGTAACATGCTCTCTGATGGAAAAATTACAGATTGTAGCAGATGGAACTGTTTACCATGTTCTTGTCCCATTATTCCTAGATTTTGGCTGGACTAGTGTCCATACTGGAGGTGAGTGATGGTGGCCAAGGAGGGATCCATGCATTAAACATGACAGAGAAGGAAAGGCAGAAGCCTATCTTAACATAAAGGAGACAGTAAACCAAGGTTTAGTTCTCTGCTTTGCCACAGATTTTTGTATGGGATTGTTCTTCCATTGAGGTGCCTCTGGTCTGGCAGACAAAGTTGCAGCCACCAGTCCCTATTGCTTGTACTTACCACCCACAGTTTGTCTCTTAAGCCAGATGTCATCCATAGCAAGTGACCATGGGGCAACAGTATAACAAATAATTGTTAGGAGGTCTATCCCATGAATTGTATTAAGCGCAGATTGTTCTACTATCTTGCACATTTCCTCTTTTGTTTGTTTTCTGCCATCTTACCAATCTAATTTATCCCATATTTTTAATTTCAACTTCTTTTTGGCAAGAGGGTTAATTTTTTTTCTTTCTGATTTTCCTTGCACTTCACATTATTTTTCTTCCTTTGTTATCTCTCTTTTCATGTCTGCCTACTTGATTTCTATGTTCATAGTTTCATCTTTGCCTGTGTCTTTCGAGCTTTTTTTGTCTCCATTGCCTTTTTCCACCCTATCTCATAATCGGTTTCTTTGTTTGTTTGTTTGTTTCTGGTGTGCATTTGTGTCTGATTTCCACCTACTAGTTAATTTTCTCCTCTCCATTTATCTAATTCTTATTTTCTCCCCCTAGTCCAGGTCCTATTTCTCCCCTTCAACTTTTCTCCCCCTTCCTGCTCATCTTCTTCACACACACCAGCATGAGAGGCACAACATGGGTACATCAGGGCAGGACAGAGCTTGTTTCAAACTGGCAGGGCATAGCTTGTTTCATGTGTGTTATTGAAAATGCAAATGCACATGGGCAATGACTGCTCTCCTAGTTCTTTTGCTGAAGGATATATGAAGAACATCAAACACCTTTGTGGTCTTTTAGATCCAGACCATTTTCAACAGCAATCACATGAGTCGACAAGGGGATCCCTAAGGCAAATCATTCTCCTTCATCCCTACTTTTGAGTACAACTCTTTTCAAGGAGGTGAAAGTTTAGCAGAAATGCTATCTGCAAGTGTTTCAGCTATGGTGGTTACAGTAATTACATGCTGAGGATAGTAGACTGTGCACTCCAACAGCATAGCTGGGGTATCATTTTTTCCTCTTTGCCTGCCTTAAAGAATACTTCCTAAAGTGAGAGAATAAAAAAAAAATATGGTAATGAGAGCATACGGCTGACTGGTTTTAGCAAGAGCTTGAAGAACATTATGCCATCCCTCTTGGTTTGAGATAGGCTTGAACAGTGCACTGGAGTGCCTGGTGCTCTGACAAGGCTAGCATGGAGGAAACTCCTTCATGTACTCTACCTACCAGATTAAGAAGGGATTCCTGAAAAATAAAGAAGACATTATTGCTTTTCCCAGGTTGTGGGTCACACCTGAATATGTTCCCTTTCCCAGGGGTAGTATCTTTGTGTGTTCTGTCTAGCTTTGCCTCCATGACTAACTGTTCCTTTCATCATCCTCTCTTTTTGCATGTCAAACTGGCCCTATGATGCTGTGAATCACAGATCTCTGAACTCCCCGGCCACAGAACACAGCTTCTTTTCTGGTTCATGTCTCCTGCATATTCAGGAACAATTAGTCACACTTTTTCTGTTCTCTTTCCTCTGCTCTTTCATTGCAGACTTTTTTTGTAACTCTCCAAGCTGATACTGTCCCCAGATAATTTCTGTATTTTTTTTCCCAGTAGCCCTAGTGCATGAATTGTGTCAGAGACAACAGAGATTGAAAGAAAGGAATTGCAAAAACATCCTGGCTGTTGTATGAGCTTCCTAACTGGTGTAAAATAGGGCAAAAATCTTTGCCCAAGATCTAGAAGGGTGCTGGGGAGAGAAGGCAGCTCCAGTTCATCTCTTTGATAGGAGGTTCCTAAGGGCTGTAATCGGAGGCATCTCACACTGCTGGGCAAATATGTCTAGCACTGTCCCTGGAGACCTCCTGTCCTTCTGTTGTGATGTCCTTCACTTCTTCCATGTGTATGGTGGTTGTTGGTAAACGAAGTTGTATTAAGTTTGGGCTGAAGGCTGAGAGTTTTGTCCCACTAGCACTGCTGACATTTTGAAAATATTGTCTATGAATATCAAGGAAAAGTTAAAATGCCAAGCTATATTTGGAAAATAAATATTCATTTTTCAGAACAAACCCATTGATTTCAGTGATTTCAGAATATTTTCTTTCTTAGTTGTAAATTGAAGCATAATGTTGATCAAACTGACACCCCAAAAATTTTGATTTTTAATTCATTCTGTTTAAGTTAGGAATCTCCATCAGTTTAAATTTTGCTTATTTTTAAGATGGACTTTTGTTTAAAATGTCTTTTTTTCCCTAAGAATGGTTTGATAGGTCAACATTTTTTCTAAAGATATTTTTATTATTAGCATTAGCGTTAGCATTATTATTATTATTATTAATTTCCCCAAACTCTCAGTTGGCTCCTTCAGTGCCTTTTCACAACTGATCTATCACTTGTAATGCTTTAATTGTCTCTGACTATAAGAACATATGGGATATACAATATTGTCAATTTTAAAAAAAGCAAGCAGGAAGCTGATGCAGTGTAGTAGTATTGCTTTATTTCCAAATTTTTAAATAATGGAAGAAAATGTGTAACAAGAAGTAGGAGGTGTTTTAAATATTACCCTTCTATTTATTAATCCATTAAATCAGTACAGAAGTCTTTCACATTTATGTGTAAAGAGCTATATCACTGGACTGCTGCTTAGTAAAATGCTGTGAAAACTGCAGAAATTGTGATAGCAACAGATTGTTCTAGACAATTAGATACATCTTATTGTAGATTTTCTTTTACTCCAGGAATGTATTTTTGTTTGAACAGCTTTCTCACTATTCCATAATCTGCTTCTGTTTGTGAGATGAATCATGTTCCCTTAGCAAGACCAAATACCAACTGCAGACACTGCTGTCCTCAGTTAAACATCTTCCTGACACAGGTTACCAAGTTTCCCTGTCTACAGTTAGATGATAAGTATTTAAAAGCTTAATGCATCTACAGAAATCCTTCAGTCCTTCAGTTCTTCTTTGTGAAATCACTTCTACGTAAATAAAAAAAGATTTGCTAGTTTGCCAAATGATTCCTTGCTTTTGCAGCAGTTAGAATTAACTGCAAAAATCGACTTGCTGGCCAAGAAAATAAGTGCGCTAGTGAAGGTGCAGACCTCAAATTCTGTATTTTTTTTTTTTTAATAAATGGACTATTGTATGAGCAGAATAATTAATCAGTACAAAAGACAGAGTTTTACTTCATTCTTAGCATGTGTTTTATCCCTGTAGCTTACCACAGGTGATTCCCAGACATTCCTGAAACCAACAATGTTTAAATCAGGATGCCAGCTTGGAAAGTTTTTATTTTAGATTTATCAGTTCATTTTTGCTGTGTCTAATTAAAATACTTTTAGGGTTCATTGGTTTCTGAAAAACAATAACACAGTGTAACGCTACTCTCACAAAGGTAACACCAGACTTTAATATATTCAGGGAAATTAAATGTAGCTACTTTGTGTGTCACAATGTTAAATTCCTCCTTGTCTAAAAGGGATTAATGTTCTTAGCAAAGGATTATTAATAATAGTTAATGATTTCATAGAACACAGTGTTTCTTCCCAGGTTCAGAATTGCAACACGTTGGGAGGTTATGTGATGTATGGGTGCTCCTGCTGCTCAGCCTCTCCTTACACAGTGGGTTGGGTGGGTGAAGTCAGCTCTCTGTGGGTCTCTGAGAGTCAGGACAGTGAGTCTCACAGATGTGCTCTTTTCCAAAAAGGCAAAATAGTGATTTGAAAGTTAATGTGCTGTGCTTGTATGACTGAGAAGCAAAAGAGACTTGTAGAGAACAGGGAGTGGAGATAGCTTGTCACCCTTAAGAGGGGAAGGTTAGTTTAACATCTCCCTGTGAACAAAAAAGAGTTGTTAGGGCTGAGGGGACCTTAGAAGCATAAACTTCAGGTCCTGGGTGATGATTCAAATGATTTCAGTGCTCCTTTCAATCACTTTAACTACCAGCATACTCCAAGCACCTTTCCAGCAGTTTTCCTCTGAGCTGCCTAGTTTAGCTGGGAAAAGCTGGCACAAATGCCTGTAAATCCCTAAGATAATGTGTTTAGGGAAACGTTCAAAACCATCAGCTTGCCTTCCAAAAATCCTCTCTGGGTTCAGCCCTGCTGTTGCCCCTGGTTCTTCACAACTGTACATCCCTGATCTTGCCACCTGCATTAAGGATTACAAGCTGTAGTGGGGGGAGGCAGAGTTCTGCCTCAGCAATGATAACTCTTAACCTTTCTCTGCCCCCTGTCTTAAACCTCTTCTTTCAGTGAAGGAGAACATCTGTGCAAAAGAAGACCAGGTGTTTGAATTGTTAAGCCTGTTAAGTAAAATCAGTTTTTTGATCAACTCAAATATCCTACAAAAAAAGTGGGGTTTATAAAAAATACACTTCCTAAATAAAATAAGCCTCTGTATAAATAAAATATTTTATCCCCTCCAGAAGTTTTAATACTGCCAGAATGCCTTACATACTTGTAGCTTCATTGCTACATTTCTTTTGATCTCATTATGTGTCAGGTGCTTTGTTTGCCTTAAATTTCTTATCACAGGAGGTGGCTGTACACAGCACCATCTCAGCCTCCCAAGGACAGAGACCAAAGGGCACTGTGTCTCACAGTAGCTTTTTGAGAAGCTCAAGAGCTTTAACAGTGTTTCTAGCTATAATACAGCACTGAAAACAATGTGCAAATTAAAATATTATGAGTTTTGCATGAAATCTTTTGTTTTTCAGCTCAAAGGGGGAGGGCCATGGTGCATTCTGTATCTGAGTTCCTGCCAAAAATCAGATTTGTGCCAAAGCAGCAGTATCTTTTAACTCCTTTTTTGATGAGGGCTGGGGGATGGCAGCTCTATGGGTGTTGGTTTTTCAGGTTTTGGACATGAAACTTTTAATTGTTTTCTGGGAAGCCAAACCTGCCTGACCTCACTTGCTCCTCATGTTTGTGAGTAGAAGAGATGACTGGCACTCTGGCCCCTAGACAGGCCATGCTGCTTCTTAGGAAAGGCTTAGAAAAATTTTCCATTATAGATCTCTGCTTTTAGTGTTCCAAGGGGGTGACACAGTAGTGGGAAATTTATAAAATAAAACTAAAAACCAGCTCTAAGGATAAATGGTAGAGGAAGTCACTCTCACTGTCCCTTATGGGACTTTGAAACAACTCCTTTGTAATCTTGGCTACCATCCACTTTGGGACATTGTACTTGCTTCTTGCTTTTTTTTTACGTTTTTTTGCTCAAGTAAGCTTGTTTATGTTCATAAGTAATACATCCCCTCACTTCACAGACCCCTTTCATGCACTCTTTTAAATCCTGCACCTTTTCTGATGGTGGAAAAGTAGCACTGGTGATACAGTCTCACAGGACAAAAGCCTGTTCTGATGTGTCTGAGCTCTCAGTCATTTCATGGGTGCAGAAAACTTCCACATCTTAATTTCTCCTACACCTTTTGGAACATCAGCTGTATTTCTTCTCTTGCCTAGAAAAGTCTTCCAACAGAGTACAAAACTTCTCATGGATGTTTTTTACAAAGAGCTCTGTTTGCAAGCTTGTTCCTTGTCCTATATTCATGAGCAGGGAGTTAGCCAGTTTGTCTCTCAGTTTGAAGTTGTGATGCTCATATCCTCAATACATCAGAAAACTTTCAAAAAGCAGAAGTTGTGAGATTTTTTTAAACAAAGAAAACCCATTTTTCAAATTTTTTTCATAGTGCCAGACTTGATAACTTTGTGCGGCTTCTGTGGACAGAGGGTGATGGCACAGGAGTTTTTGCTCAGTATTTATAGACCTCTTGGAAGGAAAAGGGTTTTGCAGTCTGTGTGCACACTTTCCCCTTGTAAGACAACAGTCCTTCAGCATGCTGAGTATTTGCATTTGCAGAACACATTCAGCACCTCCTCAGCTTCAAGGCAATGCAGTGTGTTCAGCCCACCACAAAATGAAAACATACGTTGCTTTCACATATAGACCAATAAATTTCATGTAGTCTGCTGGAAATCTGATAACCACATGTGGTGCACTCTTCTGGGTCTGTGATGGCAGCCCTGCATAAGCAGACCCTAAAATTCCCTTTCAGCCCTAGAAAGAAAAGCCCAGAATCTGCTGCTGCTCTGCAAAAGTTTACACTAGTTTTAACATAGTTTTATCAAACCAGGAAGAAAATTTGGGATTGTTCAGGTTATTACTGGACCATTTTATGGCTATATATGCATTCTGGTGAAAGGGAAGAAACTGTAAGGAGACCTTTTGCTTCCTTCAACCTAAAAGCTTGATTGCAGGAAAGTTAGGAAGCTTTCCACAAGTGGGTGGAGGTTGTGTCAGAACTCTTGTTATAACCCAAGAGATAATCTTAAAATATATGTGACAATCTTCAATAAACTAAGATCCATATTATCCAAGAGATAGTACAAAAAGATATGTAGCCATGATGTTTCTCCATCAAAGGGGATGTAAAGGGGTCATAGGGACACAGAATGTGGGTGTTTGAGCCTGGATTTCCTGCAGCAATGCAAAACTTTATTTGCTTCACTTTATTTACACATTCTTTCATTTGATGGAGATTTTTAATTTAATGAAGGGATCCTGTTATGCTTAAATACCACTTCAAATTTTAGCAAATACTTAACACTGCATCATGTGAAACAACTGTAGAAAAATTATGTTTCAGAAGAGGCAATTTATATCATTCTTTATAAAGAGAGATATTTTCTGCAGGAATGATATTACAGTAATTACAACTTGAACCTGAAATCGGTATTTAAAAATAACAAAAAAACCCCAAACCCAAAACAAACAAAAAAACCTACCCAAACCCAACCAATCAACCAAAAAACAAAAAACCCCATTTGAAATTAACACTGGATGTACAAAACCAGAAAACTTAGACTTTTTTTTCTTTTTCTTTTTCTTTTTTTTTTTTCTTTTTTTTTTTTTTTTTAAGAAACTAATTCTGGTGAGACTTTGAGAAGGCCAGCCTTTGAGTCTGTGTTTCATACATTTGAGAGCTGTGCTGAGCCACCAAGTGATGGAGGTGTGCAGAGCAAGGAAATCAGTGGAGCAGGAGGGCTCTTGACATCCTGACTCATGCCAAGCCAAGTGAACAATGATGCACTGATTCTATCTGGATGACAGTAATTCCAGGCTGGCAAGACCCTGCTTGTTTTGCCTTTCATAAATGTTTTTGAAATATAGTCCAGGTTCCTTCACTAAATGTAGTCCTCCAAAAACAGTAACTTAATTTTGTTCCCTCTGGATTTTCTACAAGCAATACAAGGTGAAAGTCACTGAATGCTATGTATTTATACAGTGATGTGCTGGAAGTTAGGAAGCATGGCTTTTAAAAAACTCCACAACCGAGCTTCCAACTTGTGTTTCCTGCTGTGATTTAAGCACAAGACAGGAACCACTGACTTGCAGAGAAATAAGCTGCTCCTAGTGAGACTAGCACCAATATTTTAGAGAGAATCTCCCGGCTCTGAATGTGTACCCTTCTGCTCATCCTATAAGAAGAAAAATGCTATTTTATCACGATTGAAAGATTTCAGAAGGAGCCTGTTTTGGCCAGAGCTGTGTGTGGGCAGCATATGGCACTGAGGGGCTCACTGAAGGGAGAGGACAAAGCTCTAGGTGTGGTGGATCTTTCTGAGTGGATTGGAACCAAAGGACGAGGTGGGCTGCTCTGACAGTGCCTCCTGTCTCTGGTTGCTTGTCTCTGGTTGCTCTGGTTGTCTCTGGTTGGTTTCAACTACCATGAAACCAACTGGGATTTGAAGGGTTTGCTTATCAGCCTCTATAGAATCACTAATTTCATATATCAGTCTTGTAGCCTTCCTTTCTGACATGATCACCACAGGGTCATGAGGGCCCTTGAGATGTTCCTAATGCTTGAGTCTTTGTTCACTCAAATTACAGCTACCAGCATATTCATGTTCAAACATGAAGCATTCTAGGGCCACCTCGACTGTTATATGTATATATTTATATTTTTTTAAGGCTAAATATCGAATACATGAAGGAAATGTATGTGAGGAAGTGTAGCTATTCAGTGAACAACCAAAGTTTCCAGGCTTTTGAATGGACTGCATGACTCTGCAGTAGCCTACAGTAGTAGCTGGTAAAAAGGAAGCTACTGTACAAAACTAACAAAATCTGGAGAAGGTACAATAACACTTTAGATTGTAGTTTTGTTTTACTGATTACTAAGGTATGTGCATGTTCCTTTCAAATAGCAATCTTCAGTATTAGCATACCTGTATTCCAATTTCTCCAGCTCTTTCTTTTCTCCATCTCTGTATTTCTCCCCTCCCCCTTCTTTTTTTTTTTCTTTTTCTTTTGTTGGAGAAAAATCACAATTGATGAGACTCATTAAATGTGTTCATGGGATAAATATACTGCCAGGAAGTCTACTCAAATCTAAAAGGCAATATTTAAGACTCAGGCTCTAGTTTATCACAGAAAGAGAGAAAGAAACTCTTTATGATAAGCAGAAAGAATATACCTATGTCCTGCAATATATTTCTGTAGCTGGTTCAAAATAAACTGCAAGATCTGTCAAAAATCCTAAAAAATCCAGACTGCATCCCCCGGGGAAAGAAAATTTAAGACTGTGAAAACTTCATGAGTGTTTAATAATAGTCTTTTATATTCTTGACTAAGCAGTGGTGATGATGTATTGCAAGATTAATTCATAAATCATTAGGAAACTCTAGTCATTTTAATACAGCAACTCTGTGTTTTGCTTAAATCACTGAATCATCCTAAGGCAGATATTAAAATTCTGTGTGTCCTTTCATTAAAAATCCCAGCATGTCACCCACGTTTTGCATCACTTGTCTTTTAATGGAGCACACAGCAATGGGGTTGTTCTGCCTTTGGATTTTGGTGCCTTCTGCCCTCCAGGCAAATTAACACACTGGAAATTGAGGAGTGTGGTGATGGGTGAGGGGAGGATGACATGCACAAGACAACTGTGGTGTGAAGAGGTCCTCATCAGGAAAACAGTACTTCCAGGCAATGGCTGGGTTAAATGTACCTCTGTGTGTCACAGGTGTGGTCATAGCTCCTGTGAGTCTTCAAGTAAGTAGTGGAAAAGGGAAAGGGTAGGAAAGAAAAAAAAAAGAAAAAAGCCAGGTAGAAAAAAAAGAGTAAGACTGACTGCCAAGGGAGGTGCTAAACATGGATCCTGTTTTCAAACTTGGATAGTAGCTGAGTCCATATTTAAACAACTAATTAGCCACTGCAGACTCTGGTTTGAAATTTGGCCTCTCATTACTTTTTAGAAATACATTGCCCCACCATACTAGGGAGACTGCTGCTGGGGATATCACCATGGATATGAGTAGTAAAATGAGCTTTCTCCTTCCTGATTTTTGTAATTGCAATTTAAGCTTATTAAGCCCATCTTGCAAAAAATCATAAGCCAAAAATAAGAATCTCTGCTAAATTAATTGAACTGAAAGTGCATAGCCTGCCTTGTCCTTATCTTTTATGTTTCAGTACAGAATCAATAAAACATTGTTTTAAAAGGAAGAAGTTCTTGTATATTGCTGCTCTTTTGGCCAGATTTCAAAGCAGCTAATTAAATCCTGTCTGCCTTAACTCCTCCTGTAGTTCCCATTTAGTGAGGTGAGTGTTGCCTTATTTTATCAACAACTACTTGCCAAATTGGTCTACAGGGCATCTCCTTGGGCATCCCGTTTTCTGTGGCTGGAAGGGGTGGTCCACAGAGACCCCCACTTAAATGAGTGGGTAGGCAAGCATCGTTCTCTGTAAGCTGCTGTTGCCTAGTACAGCAATCTTTCCCACTGGACTTCTTCCCAGTAAGACCTTGCTCCATTTTCCTTAGCTTATGACCCATTCACAGGCCTGCCATACCACTTTAGGTACTTTCTGACATAGTTTCAATTTAGTGGGCAGTATTTATTAGGAATAACCATGAAAAGTCAAACACCCATACCCCCTACCTCTCTATCAGCGTGCATATGTACTATTGGGAGCTACCAGTCTTTTGCCTGGCTGTCCACCTAGGCAGAGTTTCTCTGCCTTGCTGCAAAACATCAATACTGTGTCCTCAGGGGTCCAGACATCGCAGGCACCTCCTGTGCACTGGTATGCCAACACAGTTTGTTGATAAATTGTATTCTGCTTTGAGCTGGTTGGCCTCTTGAGTGCACTTTCATTTCAGAAAGCTTTTAGAGTCTTCAGGAATTGAAAGTAATGTGGAAATGTATAATGGCAAAATTACTATTTTATTTAGTATACAATTACAGATTCATTCAGTGTAGAAAATGTACATACAGAGAAAGCATAGAGCACCAAGAGAGACTAGATCTAAGTGCATAAACTTTAAAGCCAGATAATTCCATGTGTAAGAGTAATACTTCTCTTTATTTGCTTTAAACTGGAAAAAGGTAGATGCAGATTGGACATAAGGAAGAAATTTTTCATTATGACAGTGGTGAGACAAGTTGCCCAGGGAATCTGTGGCTGCCCCCTCCTTGGCAGTGTTCGAGGCCAGGTTGGATGGGGCCTTGAGCAACCTGGTGTACTGGGAGGTGTCCCTGCATGTGGCAGGGTGGTTGGAACTGGATGATCTTTAAGGCCCCTTCCAACCCAAATCAGTCTGTCATTCTATGTGTACATGCATGATACAGAAATAGGAGCTTAAATGCTCCTCTTTTTCTGATACATATAGTCAAGACTGATGTAATGAAATCAGGTAACCAGTACTGATTTTTTTTCCAATGTGGCATTTAAACAACATGACAAACAAAATAGTTGTTCATCCAAAATCCTTGTCAGTTCTGTGTCACAGGTTATTCCCCTGTCTTGTGCACTTCATTGATGTCAGATTCCTGGAAAGCAAAAAGCATGCACAGAGAAAATGGGAAAAGAGCAGGTAATCATTGCAGGAGTTCTGCCAGAAGTGTCTGCTGCTTGTATCCAATTTTATTTCCTTCATATCTATAGTATGTTACTGAACTCTGATTCCCTGCTGCCTTGCAAATCATTTGCATCTCCGTACTGTGATATAAAAGGCTTCCTTGCTGATTGGACAGCTTTTTATAACTTCTCAGCACTCATGTTTTTCTGACATAGATACCTATGCAAAGTACAAGGCTTTTGAGGATCTGGCCCTTGTAGTTCATGCTTCATTGCCACAAGGTAAGTCAAAACATCACTCACACACAATGTGGGAATGGGAAGTGTTCACCATCCTCCTGCCTGGCATCTCAAGGTTACAGAAGGCCAGACTAGACCCAGGCAGAACGAGTCAGAGTAGTCCTCAGCCCTGCTACCCTGCAAACCACTTGCCAGACGAGATCACCCTAAGTCAACTTGGAAAGCTTGTCCCGTGCCTCAGCTTGTGTTCTCTAATAGTGAGGGAATGGTGGCATGGATGGAGAAATGCCAGGGTTGGCTGCCAGAGGCAGATTGGGATGAAGTGTTTCTTCCCATGGGTGGCATGAGCTCTGTCCCTCACAGCTGTGCAAGGGAAGCTTGTAGTGGCTGAGGATCTAGTCCTTCAAGTTAAAAGGGCTGAAATATGCATGAAGCATAAGGTGACATTTTGAGTGTCTCAGATCAGAGCATGAACGTTACCGAATTTAAAATGTAACTGCAATTTCCTGGCTAATGCCCAGTTGCTTTTATATTCATGCAGTGGTTGTTCTTTACTCTTAAAATAGCCCATTTAACCCTGAGGCACAGGTGATACCTTTATGATGATGGAGCTGTGTTCCCCAGCACGGTACAGCTCAGGCCATTGGTTGGTATGAGTGCTGTTTATAATCAGCTGCCCTTTTTTATTCTCTCACGATTTCTAGAATGCTTTTGTGGCCTGTTTGTTATGATTTGCTTGAACAAGAATGGAAAAAGAGAAGAGAAAAATACCAGAGATACACTGGAGATTTCGAGTTCTTGTCTTTTACTTCTTTTAGCTGAACTTTATGATTTACCATTGTGTCTCCAAGTGTCTGAGTACATCCAGATAGCAAGCAATTTAAATTGTTTCAGTAGCCTTACACCTCTGCAGAGAGTCAGCCTGTTTGCTAGCACCCAGGGCTTTCTGTGGTGAAGTTTACAGGATTTTATAAGTAGAGGTATTCAACCAGAATGGGATAACAAAAAGAACCCTGAGACATATTTGCTATTGATTCAAAATAAAAACCTTGCACATAGCAACCACAGCAAACTGAAGGCAGGCTTTTCACCAGAGCAGGAACATCCCCAGCCTGGGTGTTTGCTGCACTGAGGGTGAGGGTGTAGAGGGTGGATCTGTAGCTGCGTCTGTCACAGAAGCAGGACAGCAACTAGGGGGAAGGAGAGAGCTGGCTAAGAGTGATCTACTCCTAGATACCCCTCTATCTCCCCCCCACAGCATTAGCTGTTTCCCTGGCTCAGCAGCAGCAGCAGCAGCAGCAAGCAGTGCATCCTGATGCACTGGCAGAGGCAAAGGGCATGGAGAACAAAGTTGTTCTTTTCTGCTGCCCCCAGCAGCCCATTGCTTTAGGCTCCCACCTGGTTTTCCTGTGAGTTGTCTGTAATTCCAGGGATTACCTTTGGTTCTGCCAAGCACACACACACACACAATCACACACAAAAAAGATTAGATGAGAGGCTGTAGTAATTACAAGAGTAAATTGTCATGGCATAGGAATTTGTAGAAGTGATGCTGAAGCCCCACTCAGGAGGAGCATTTTAAGTGACATACCTGCTAATTTACCTCGAAGTAGCCTGCTTATTTAAAAAAAAATAAATAAAAAACACTGCTGCCTACACAAACTCAAACCCAACTAATCAGCAGTTCCTAGACAGTTTGACTTGAAAGAAAGGCAGATTCAGCATACAGATGAGAGAGGTGCACTAGGTAATGTTTTGCCTTTACCCCCATTATTAGGGTTCCTTCATCGCACCTCCTGTTTGGCACAGACCCAGCCATCTGTCTTCACTCTAAAGACTGTATATGCCATAAGTGTGGTTGTTACACTTGCAGCCACTCTCCTTGCCCCATATTTTTATCCATCTCTTTAGCTGGGTGTAATCTGGTGTGTCACAGGTGCAATGATTGCCTTACTCATCTCCACTGTTCTCAACACAGGAGCCTTCTTCAGAAACTAGTAGGTCCTGCTGTAAAACAAATAGTAATAACCAGGAGTAGTATTATCAGGCACAGATTTATTGGGTGGGAACAGGGTATGTGTGTGTGGGCAGAGGACAGTGAGGAAGAGGAGAGTAATCTGAAGGCCTCTATGTGACGTTATCCTGGAGAATGGTGCCTCAACATTCCTCATTTAAATAGTTTGACACAGAGATTCTACCGGATTCTGTGTAATTTTATTTTTTTTCCCTGCCATAATAAGGATTTGGGATGAGAAAAGAGACAAGAGAAGTAATTTTCTTGGGGCATCTGTTTGACATTCTTTCAAATGCATTCTTGATGCTTGTGAAAGAAATCTCTGTGTTTAGATTGTACTTGGTGGAATTTACTTTGTGTTTGTTCCAGATAAAGGCTTCATCCTTGTATATTTTGTTTCCACATTATAATCAGGTAAAATGCAGGAAAGGAAATACACATCCTGCAGATGCATTTTGGTGCAGAAATACTGTGTCCAGGGCACAACTTCAAGCTTCATGAGATGTATTGTACAGGGATTGAAGCTGAGAAAGGGTGACAGAGCCCTGGAACAGGCTGCCCAGGGAGGTTGTGGAGTCTCCTTCACTGGAGACATTCAAAACCCGCTTGGACACGTTCCTGCACGATGTACTCTAGGTGGCCCTGCTCTGGCAGGGGGGGTTGGACTAGATGATCTTTCGAGGTCCCTTCTAACCCCTAGGATTCTATGATTCTATGATTCTATGAAATCAGACTTGGTGTCTGCTGGAATAATCACCAGAACCCCAGCAAACCACATGCCTGCCAGTGATAAGTTGTTTCTTCTGACTCCTCATTGTATAACCATTTGTTTGGTGGATATTGCAAAATGCATTACATTTGAAGTTTGGGCAGTTCTGTTTTCCTTCTGATTATTTTCATGTGCATCTCTGTGTCTCTTTTCTCTCTTGTGTACAGATGTTCGTATTCGCCCCATGGAGCCTATGCCCAAAGCAAACTTGCCCTTGTGTTATTTACCTATCGACTACAGCACCTTCTGACTGCAAATGGAAGCCATGTGACTGCTAATGTAGTAGACCCAGGTGTAGTGAATACTGACCTCTACAAGCATGTGTTTTGGGTTGTGAAAGCGGTCAAATGGATGACAGCCTGGCTAGTTTTCAAGGTAAGCAGTTTGGGGGTTTTTTTGGATCCTTTTGTTACCATGCCCCTACACTGTGAGAGCTGTAGTCACCATGAAGCTGAAGGTGTTTCAGAGTTTATCATAATTTATGCTATTTGTTTCTTTTCTCTGTTCTGATGAGATGTACAAAATTGGTAGGCAGACCTTCCCCAGAATAAACACTGATTTAATATGAGGCGAGCAACTTTTCACATAAGGGAAGGCAGTACCTTTCACTGGCTGTGCCCAGAATCCTCTCTGCCCCCATCTATCTGTGTGTGCACTTTTTGAGTGTATGGGAACAGAACATCATCCTAACATGGAGCCAGAAGATGCAGTGGTCCTTTAAAATGTCTTTTACACCCTCTTAATGATAAGCAGATATGATCTGGCACTGTTTATGTGCACGCAACAGATTATAGAGAAAAATTGCAAAAGGAAGAAGGTAGCTGTGCAAAAATGGTGGTGGGAAGTGGCCATACTCAGGGCTGTGAAAGTCCAGACACTCCTGCTCTGGGAAAGGGGACAATTTTCATTAGGCATTTTCACCTTAAAACATGCTTGTAACAGTACCTGGTTTTCTATTATCTGCTCCTGGCCTGCATTAGGAAATTTAAAGCTCTTTGATAAACCAATCCAGAAGTGAGGCAGATCCAGTAACAGTTAACTTCAGTAACACTTTGTAATGGTGTAAGTAGAGCAATCTGAAATCAATTTAGCTGCATAGGTGCAATCTCCACATGCAGACAAGCCTAAGTAGGACTTGTGCTAAGGAAATGTACTGCTTGAAACTCTTCCAGAAAGTAGTTTTGGATTAAGCGAATGGAACCTGATTCCATTAGGGAAAATTAAATGTCCTAATTAAAATGAAGTATTTTAGATCAAGGGGCATGTCCCACAAAGCAAATTAATTTTAAACTTTGATATGGAAATATCACTAGCTTTAATTTTAGAAGTGAAACTGGAGGCTGGAAGAGTGGCTGTAAAATAAGATGCAAGCAAATAAACCTGTATTTAAAAAAAATTACTAGTATCTTCTGAGTACACCTTGAATATTGCAATAAAATTGTAATAGGAATGCTCATAATATGCAATGCATTCCTAAAGGAGCAGGATGCAGCTTTGCCAGACCAGTATATATTAAACTTGTTTTGCCTCTTGTGATTGCCTTTTTAAATATGTCTTGAGTGGTAGTGTTTTTTTCATTGGACTTATTTCACCTTGCTAACAACAGTTTCATGTAGATGTTTAGGTTGTGCTCAGCATTTCCTTTAGTCCCACAAAATTCTTACAAAATTTCCTTGTCTGAGTGGAAACTGAGTCTCTTGTTCATAGAACTCAACCCCATTCAGTTTTTTCTGTCTCCTCAGGGAGATATTTTTATATGAGACTGATTGTGTTTAGATGCTGAATGGGTTGTTGCTGAACACACATGAAATGAATTTGGATTTATTACAAGAGGGAGTCTCATACTTGAGCTCTAATAATGATGTCACTGATAGTTCCTGATCACTTCCCATTCTCTGGATGAGGTGCCACTCTAAAGGCATCCTGCCTTGCCACAGGTGACAGACTGATATCCTAACTTGTATGGAAATGCAGTGTGTGTGTGCTGCCTGATCAGCAAAAGCTTTTTGGTCTGTGTTACTTCAGGTTTGCGTAACTGTTTCAGTTACTGAGGTTGAAATTTCACATTTTTATGTAACACTCAATGTGTTTTTCTTATTGGCCAAAGGAGAGAAAAAATCTTGCCACCACTCTTCCCATCCTCCCTTAGGCTTCTGAGTTACATCTCTGACTTCTACTCTGTACTTCTTGCTTAGTGCTTAAGATATGTTTATGTATTCAGGATTGACTTTACCTTCATTTCTCACATTCTGGAGCACTTCATCACATAAGTACGCCCTGCTCAGCTCCAGCAGAACTGCATCACAACACAGTATTTAGCTCATGTCGTGTTCATGTTGAAAGCCATTTCAGTAGCACTGAAAGATGATTCATTAGCACTGGACTGAGTGCCATAGTATCTAGCATTTGGGCCTGGGTGGGTCTTGTGTTGGTCCGGGATAGATTTCCCCTGAGAAAAGTGAAAAGGCAAGTACAAGAAAATTCAGCTGTCTGATAGTATCAGCTGACTGGTGGCATTATGGATTTCTTCTTCCTTGGAATTTGTTCCCAGGTGCACACATATGAATCTTCCTTCTAGAATTCTGACAGTAATACAGTGAAAATGAGGTGATAGCTCTCTAATCATATCAGCTCAACTAACTTTTATCACCCTGAAGTATTCCGAAGGGGTTTCTAAATGCGTGCAGGAAATTGCTTCACCCACTGCAATCTGGCGCTCGTGAGAGCCGACGCGGCCCAGATAGCTCCGGTGAGGAAATGCATCACGGATTTATCACATCACATTCCCTCAGGAGAGAGTCAACATGTTGTTTGATTTAATTCCAAAATATTGTGGCAGAGCCTCGCTACCTTTAAATGCATTTCCTCTGGTCCTGGTCCCAGTTGCATTCAAGTCAAATACCTCCTGGGGGTTACAGCCAGGCCCTGACTCTTGCTGGGCTGCTCAGATGTGAGGTAGCTCCGTGTGGCAGACAAAGCTGTCGGCTCAACATCCGCCTCAGAGTTGCCTCAAGATATTTAGGTGCTTAAACAAATAAACCTGCAGTCTCCTAAATAGGTCATGGTACATAAATATAGTTTACTCAAGTATGAACAGCCTGAGCTTCTCAGAACTGCACAACATCGTGTTCTGGGCTTCATACATAGGTCAGTAAAAATCTCGGCTACACCAGGGTTGTTTTTTTGTTTCTTTTGGGTATTTTGTTTTTTTGTTTTGGTTTGGTGTTTCTTTTTCCCCAACAAGCTGCAGTGAGAGGCACCTCTGTAGAAATAAGATAGGCCAAGCTAAAGTACCTGGTGACAATCATAAAAATTATAAAATTAATGCCTGCCCTCAATGAAAATGATGGTTTCATTCTTTCTCAGCTTGGTTCTTTCGCAGGAATGTTATTTTCTGCTGGGAATGTTCTTTAAATTTTCTTTTTGCAAGTGTTTTCTCTGCATTTTTTAATAAACAGGGTTTGCACCTGTCACACCTGAGAGAAGTTATCTTTATTCCTCAAACAAATAAATTGATTTCTACCCTTATGACTTCCCAGTAAATAAAAGCTGACGAGCTGTCATAGTTCTCTGCAGAGTGTGTTGAAATATGTTATCCCTTAGGAGGTTTTAATATAAAGTGATCTTCTTTTTGAAGACATAAAGTCCAACCTGGTAAACAGTAGCTAATTAGTAAGACAATAATAGCATAAAAAGACATTGCTCAGGCATCAAATTGCAATTTAGTCAGCTGTACACTACACAAGTTTTAGTAAAGAGTACTGTCCAAGCTGGAAGCTGAGAAGGTACCATTTCCCTCCCAAGTATTTCTGCTTCTGCTACCCATACTGAATATCCATTCTTAAGCCAGATGGCCTCTGCTTGTGATATATTTAAAATGCTTTAGAGCCAAGAAAGAGTTGACTCTCATTAATGTCCAATGGCAGGGACTGTTCTGCCTTATATGACTTCATAATGTCATTGATGTACAGACATTTCCTGCTTAGCAGCTCTGTAAGCTTCCCCCAAACCTTCTTTATGACAAGCTGGATGAATGTATCAGTATCAGACACAGAATATTTGGTGCTTTCAGCTGCCTGAGATTGGTATTTAGGAAGGCATTTTGGAAGCAAGACTGCACATCAGATCTTGTCTCAGCTGTCATCTCCAAAGACATAGTGCCATGTAAGTGATTATTGACTGACAAACTTGAAAATGAGTGGGATTAGTGACCCTGCTGGCCTGCAGAAGTGATGGGGGAGGCTTCAGGAATACAAGCTAAAAATCAACCAATGTAAACTAGTTAATTTCTTTTGTCTGTCAAAATAACCTTTACTTTAGTGTAATCTTCCTATAACGTTTTTAAAGAAATGCTTCCACTTTGTACGTGCTGCTAGCAAACAAGATCCAAAGAGCCTGGATTCATCATTCATGCCAGAGGGCATAGTCATGCAGGTCTTATTGCAGCATTTCTTATTCAAACTGTCCCTTTGGCTCTGTGAATGTAGAAAATTCATTTCATCCTCCCTCCCCGAGGTGTGAGAAGACAAACACATCACCACACAATAACACCAGCTGTAGAAAATGAGAATAATTAAATTCTACAGCTGAAAACAGCAATTCATCAGACTCTTGCATCCATGTGTGTGTGTGGTCCTCATGCAAAGCTAGTCTAGAACTTTCTCACAAAATGAAAGCTTCTTGCAGAAACATGTAATTTGCAGGTGGTTTTTACAGAAGCCTGTTAGATCAAAAGTGAGATTCTGGTCAAAATCTGAGTAAAGTCTACTTTATGCCAGTACCTCTGATCTTTTAGCAGGTCCCATTTTTGTACACAATGGCACAGGGATTTAAGCTTCACAGCCATGGGGCTTATTTTCTTTCCCCATTTAATAAGTATTTGCTTATTCATACAGCCATAGAACAGTTCTAGGAGGAAAGATGAAGGGAACCACCTTAGAAGGATTATGAGCAACCTATCTTTGAGCTACCATAGTCTGGTGGTCTGGGTATATCTCTTGTATGTGACTCCTTGGATTTGGGCAGGCATTTAGGATATGCTTGTTAGGGGGCAGGTCGATGCAGCTTGGCTGCTTTATTTATTCCAACTGCTAATTTAGAAGACTTTGGAGCATAGAGTGTTTTGTGTCTGTCCTAATGAGGCTCAGACCTCTCTAAAGGAGTCAGATGCTCAGTGCACACATGGACTTCTGTCCCCACTTAACCTGTTGTTCCCCTGAGGTCCCAAGATACCATTGCTTTATGTGCGTTTTCTCAGGGCTAAGCAGCTGAAATGTTTATTATAAGAGACATCTTGAGAGTTGCTGGAGAGCGTTTTGATGACAAGAAAGTGAAGGATTTGTGTTGCATGTCTTGGTGAATGGCACACCAAAGGGTAAGGATGCTGTATAGGACAGCATAAAATGGGTGGGATTGTGTTGGATTGCATCAGATGGAGTCAAAATTTTGAAATTCTTGTTTAAAAACTCTTATTTGGAACTGCTGAGGTATATATATATATATATACTTGAACAGTTTGACTCCAGGGATGTTGTGCATTATAGCTCAATTAATATTTCTCTGGGGATGACCTTCATTATTGCTTTAATACTTGTCCTGCATTACCTTGTAATGTAACAAATAATGCTGATAAAACCTTGAGCCCCTACTTACCACAAGAAAAATAATTTTTGGAGTGTTTGGAGATTTGCAGGCAGTCTTTTTCCCCTCTCTGAATGTGAAGCTCCTTAATTTACCAGTAATCCAAGGAGACTGTAAAACCTTTCAATGTGAAGTAAGGAAACTCTTCCGTGAGCAGCATTTTTGATGGCTATCCTGAGCTTTTAAAGGTTAACAGAAAATGCCAGGTTCTGCCAAGAAGCTGAAAACATACCGTTTTGCAGTGGTCTAAGACATCTGTGCCTGGAAGCCCTCTCTGACAGGTCTTCTTGTTCACAAATGTCTGCAATGTGAATGCCTGCATCAGAGCTGTCCATTCAGTGATCTTCTTACAGTTGGTAGGGAGTTGCTTCTATTTCTGGATCTGTCTTATCTCAAGATAAATTTATACAGTTGTACAGATGAATCAAGTACTACAAGTGCCAGTTTAACCCTGTAAATGGTGACTAGCTCAGCTGTAGATAACTGCTCTCTAAAAGTATAAAATTAGTTTAGGTGAATCCCTTCCTAAGGTAGAGGATATTAAATCTGTGTTATTTTTATAGCACTGGAGGTACTAATGAGTAAATGAAGATAGCTTAATTTTGTATGTGCACAGGAGAGAGTAGGAACTGTAAAAGTGTGTTCACATATCTGGACCACAAGTAATATGCAATCAAGCTGTTTTTTCATATGATGACTCTTAAGCGTTTTGAGTGTCAGACCATTTCCCGTATAAATGGGTAATGTATTAATGGGCAGCCACAGGTGAGGAAATCACAGTTATTTATGAATTTTATTTTTCTAGTATGTTTACAACCCACTATATATCACGTAGATATAGCCATGTATTTACATGGGTAGTTATGTGTACTCCCTGTACGTATTTGTAATTGCATCATGTGCATAACTAGAGAGAACCACAGAAAGCAAGCACCACCCACTATTTGAGGAAGAACTGGAAACAGCAAATATGGTTGGGTTTTTTTTAATAACAGGATAATCCAGCACCCAAATTCAGAATTTTGAAAAGTTTCAATTAAAAAATCACTTGAATATCTCTGGCTTTAGTAATAACAATTATGATTGCTAGCCCAAAACATTCATGTGTGTATTTGAGAGAGTACTGAGGTACTTCAGGATGTGGTTCATATGGTTTTTTGTGTTCTTATTATGTTCTCAGCTAAATACATGGGATTTGGTGGTTTTAATAGGTAAACACAAGAAGGGAATTTGGTGCAATGGCTCTAGCCCCCATTTTTCTACAAGGAAGTTGATCCTAGACATGGCACAAACACAAGTCATTACAATCTGTCCAGAGTCTGTGGTTTCTATATGTTATTACATATTTAAACCTTTTCTTTAAATTAGATGTGAATCTCTTCAGAGCAAATGACTATATCTGGCTGTTGCTATCTCAGTGGTGGACAGGGGAAGTGTCCACAGGATTTACATTACCACAGAGCAGGTGCTCTGCAGGGAATACAGAACACATGCGGAAGAGGATTTGGATGAAACCTGAGCAATGTGCAATAAAACATGAATGAACTTGGACAACTTATCAGGGATTTACAGAGGTATTTATTTGGCCCCATCACACTGACCTACTTTCTGTCACTGGAACAGGAGGGAAGTGCTGCTGCTGGTTCTAGGCCAAGGCAGCATCTGAAAAACATAAGAGTTGCTCCCAATGTCTCTTAATTTCTCATCAAAGTCTTGGAGTGAGCTGCCACCATCTCACAAGTTTAACTTACTGATTTTATTAATAGTCTACATAATTTATTATATGTGTTAGTTTTAAAATGAATGGCAGGGGCTGGAGTTGTTACCCTGTGCCTGGCATCCCGGTATTCCCCGGGCTGTGCTGCCAGCAGCCTCGTGCAATGGGTCCCCAGCTGCCTGGCATCCCTGCAGCTGGCAGCCGTGGGCTGAGGCTGAGCCTGTCTCAGGAAGAGTGGTGTTGACTGTCTCATTCTTTTTGTATTTTTTTTTCCTGCCAAGCTCTTCAGATGCAAAATATAGTCTTCCACAGCATCTGCCACTTGTCGCATACTGTCCAAAGATGATGAAAAATGCAGAGAGAGAAAAGCTGTCCTGTTGGTTTTGGAGCTCAGGGTGTTGAAATAAAATTGCATGCTATAAGCGTATTGTGACAAGTGGATCTGCTCTGAAAAGAACGTAGAAGAGGCAGTATGGGGCAAAATGCTGATTTGTTTTGTCAGGATTGTACATTGTCCAAGTACAAAGGTTATTTTCGTGACTGCCCAAGCTGTGAATATAGCTTTGTCATTTCTCAGAGGGAACCTCAGTTACCACCACTCTCATACATCATGACCAGTAATGACAAGGTAGGTTCCTGTTTTCCTTTGCATATCAAGTTATGACTTCCATCATCAGGAAGTTTTTGGTACTTCTTTGGTGGCTTCAGTGTGAGTGAAGCTGATTAGAACCTTCTAAACAAGTAAAAAAGACCCAAACCTGAAAGAACCCAGGCTCAGTTTTACTGTGTATTCTTGTAGGAAGGATTATCTGGCCTGACTTTGCATCCTCTTTGTGGAGTACTCTCCTTATGTAAAACATTTTACACATCTCATCCTGCTTCTTAGAAGTTCTCCTTGATATGGGTCTGGCCTTTTATTTTTCTCACCTAGTTTAGGCTTGTAGCACATGTGTCCTATTTTATATGCCTATTATCAGAGGAAGTGGATTAAAGCTGTCACAGATACACTGAACCATAATCGCTTTAGAGGGCCTGCAGGTCTCTAGAGGTAGTAAGTACTTCAAATGTTTATAATACTAGATTCAGCTGATGTTGCTTCAAATCCATTCAGGAGTAAGATCTGGAAGGCAGGAAGCAGGGAGCTTTACGTAGCATTTTTTAATTAAATAAAATTGTTCTGTTAATATTCTGTCTATAAACACTCAGTGCTCAGTTTTGATTTTGGTGGTGTGGTGGGGTTTTTTCACCCTTGTATGGGGCAAAGCCTGTTTCATATGAACCACTGTTTTCACTGCAAAATATACCCATCACCCAACACCTTGGTTGTATAACTTCTTCTATAAGAATTTTCAATCCATTCGTCAGAGCACCGATTTAAAGGCAGTTTGCTGATGAGTCATCTATTTCCAGCTTTTTAAAAAAAATTATAAAATACAAAATGTTATTGTGCTAGGGTAACTGGGTTTGTCATCTGTAGGACACTACACAGTGGTAGGACACTACACAGTGGTTTACCCAGAGAAGCCAAGGGGATTATAAAGGACCTCCGGTGCTCAGAAGCAGCTCTCCTACATGTGATGTACAATATGTTCTGTGCTCTCCTACTTGGAAAGAATTGCTTTTCTTTTTTTTTTTTTTTTTTTTTTTTCAGTATTAGTGTCTCTAGGCTTTATAGATGTGAGGAGGTACCACTCCACTCAAGAAGAGTAGCAGTGCTGTCACTGTTACCATAAAAACAATGCATCCTTTGTCTGCTGATCTCAGTCTGTCTCTGTAGAAGCTCTAGGCAACAAATTTTGTTTTCTTTTTATTCTCAAGTTATATCATGATATCGAGGAATAGCCTTTAAAATGAACAGGACTGAGGAAACAATTTTGTCAAGACAAGAATGAATTGAAGCAAGCAAGCTGGAAATGTATTTAGTTTGAGAAAGTGAGATAGAAATAAGGAGAAAAAATGAAAAACTTGTTTGTAATCGTTGGAATTAGACTCTGGGAAAGACTTTCACAGAATAAAATGAAGAGATGAGAGATCTCCCAAGAGGACCCTGAGGTCCCCCATTCCTTCTGAATTCCTTTGGTATTTAGAATCCTTTTTTTTTCTTTTTTTTCTTTTTTTTTCTTTTCTTTTTCCCTCAGATTTATCTGTTTTGCCCTTATGATTAAAAGGAAGAAAAAAAGGAATCCAAAATAAGGGTCCAAAAGCTAAGATTTGCCAACAAACATTAATTTTGATTTTGAATGTATTTGAGTACCTTGGAAATCCTTCTTTAGAAAAAAATGTTCGGTCAAGATGTGTCACTTCTTGACCTCCCCTCCATCCTAGTGTTCTTCCAGTTGTTTGCTGAGATTTATTGAAGTGTTTTTCCAACAGTGCTGGCTCTTTTTTACAGTAGAAAAGTGATGGTGGGGCTAAGGGTCAGACTGAAGAGCCTTCAATGAAAATTAGATCTTTTATTCTCCTGGTCAAGAAATCTGTTCGTGCTATTAAAAAATAAATTTGCCAAAGTAAATTGAAACTGGAGCTGTAGAGATAGGTGTCATAGCTATCTTTAATCTGGGTCAGGGTTACTGAAGTCTGTTTTGTGAAGGTGGTTTGCATAAAGTACCTTTGAGGTGACTGCCTTTGGGGAGGTTTGCATCCCTGCTGAAGAGCTGCAACTGTCAGGGTCAAGAGTAGACCAGCAGGGGAGGATTTCTATTCCTAAATTGTCCAGAAGAGAGAGTTTGGGTCAGGATTTTGCCTGAAGGAAAGAAAAGTATTCTTATGTTCTGTGGTGGCGGGTTCTTCTTGCCTGTATTGATTTTCTCACCACCACTACTTGCTGTATTTTTCTTATGGAGAAGTGATACCACGCATTTTAAAATTTGGAAAAAAATATTTTCTTTTTTTTTTTTTTCTTTTTTTAAGTATAGCTTCTGTGGACTTTTTATTTAAAGTGGTATGATGAGGTATGTTAGAGGGGACAAAACCAGGTTCTTGTTATTTCTTGGATGGGTCTTCCATATCAAAACAAGAGACCTGGTTGGAGCTATTGATCATGAATACAGTATTATAGCTGGGATTTGACCATGCCTCAAGTTACTGAGTTAAAGCTTTGCCCTCTGATATGAATAGGTATCTAGATTTAAAAATAAATCCTAATCCCTAACATTCTGTGATCCTGTGTAATTTTGTGTTTATACCCAAAATTTGAACTGTCAAGAAATAAATGGTGTGGTGAACTGACATATAGGTCTCTTAATCTGCCTTCAGTTCAGATGTATTTCAGTAATCTCTCATTCACCGTGTATTGCTGTCAGCAGCCTCTAGGGTTTGGGTTTTTTTATATTTATGATGGAAATATCTGTATATGAATCATGTCACTGAGATGCACGTGCCTCTGCAACTTCAAGGAATTAGTAAAAAAGTGCACTGTTTTTCTGTTAAGAATACTGCATTGTTGGGTCATTTGTACCAGTAGGTATTTCTTAATGTAAACAGCTTTCTTACATAAAAAAATCCCTTATTTTCATGTGTAGTAGGTGCAAGATATTTTTTTGAGTAGGTACATATAACTTCTTCTCTTGTTTTTCTAAATTTTCACTGTCAACAGGTATTTCTGTAAAACTTTTTCTGACAATAGGTATTTATTAACAGACTTCTGCAAGTATTTTCTTATTACAGTTATTTAGTGTCTTTATCACAGAAAAACAGATTCATCTAAAAAGCAGTAGCCTGACATCCTTTTCATGTTTTAGAGTGGCTTTCCTAAAATCTGTGGAGACTAGATAATTTTCAACTATGTATCACTTACCTTCAAGTATAGATTTCCCTTTTAATCATATACTAGAGAAAAATGTAGCCTACTATAGCTTTTCAAGTTACACATATATTATGAAGTACTGCTCAATATTTTTCTTTCCCTCTTAGTTTCAGTCACCTGCAATACATAAGAATTTTTAGAAAAGATAGATAAATAGCTTCAAAACATGAAGTGCTGATTATTTTGGAAGACTGAAAGGTCCTTTTCATTTGATCTGCTGTTTATTATTGTCACTGTAGATTACGGTTGAGAATATCTGCAATTTTCCTCCAGTTTATATAATTTTGAATTGAAAGGAAGGGCAGAACTACATTGCATCTGGCAAATAGCTAGCTAACCTAATGCTAACTAATGCTTGCATTGCAAGCATTTAAAACACCTCTTCAGTCAGGTTTCTTAATGATAAAATACAGAGGGCTGGCTTTTCTGACAACCTGTGGAGCATGATTGATGATAGTAACCTTTTCTCTAAATTAAATAGGAAAACTGGGAGCTGGCAGTGCACTGTGCTCAGGCACCCAGGCTTTGGGATAGCAGCTTCCTTTCTTGCTCCTCATCCTATAAGTACACATTTTTATGTTGATTTTTAAATTACATATATACATTCTGGATTTTATTCTCAGGTCCAATTTGTTGACACTCCTTCCCAGTTTATAGTTTCAAAATAGTTATGTTTGTGCTTATTTAATGAAGCAGCAGTTAACACGGGCTAGAGGATTTACTAGATTTTGTTTCCTTTTCTACTCAAAATCAAACTCTAGGTGTAGGAGCAGCTCTCTGCTATTGCAAATGAAGTGCATACTGAGAAAATCTTCAGTATTGTTTGGTAATTTCTAATACAAGGGAAAAGAAAACAAAACCACCTGAGTGAGCTCTTTTGAAATGCGTTCATTTTTCCAGAGAAGGATCTTAAGAGTATACTTGGCTTGGGCATCTATTTTTACTCAAGGAAGCATTTTCTGCAAGAATGTGTACTTAAGTACTATTTTCTCTTCAAATTTCTCTTTGTGGTTATGTCTGGGGGTTTTTCTGCTGTGGCCATCTACAGGTATTTGTAAATTCTTCACACTATTAATTTGGATTAGAAGAGGAATCTGCCTCATTTTTCAAGAATCAAACTGCTCTTCTCCCTTTCATTATTTTAGTGATTAAAATTTACTGATGTTTTATTCTTCAGAACTGCAGTAAGACACCTAATTCTGGTAATTTATAGTCACAGCTAGGTATTTATTCTTCCAAAAATCTCTCCTTCTATCAGATTCTGCTGCTAAATGCTGTCAGATGTTCAAGAAGCTGTGGTCTGATGGCGGGCGTGAAGTCGTCTATTTGTTTTCTAAGCAAAGACCAGACGTTTGTTCTGGCCAAATCAGCAGACTGACTTGCAGTTTAAACCTAAAGTAAAGGTACATCATTTCAGGCTATAACCCAGCCATCTCTCAAGCTATGTGTGAGTCAAAAAGAAAAATGTGAGAGCCAGAGGTAATCAGCTTCTTTGCTGCCGTGTACACCTGGGGTGTTTATGTATGATGGGTTATTCTCTCCCTTGTGTTAATAGAGGGGAATTCAGATTTGTACCTTGGATTAGTTCATTCTTTTCCTTTGCTTTACACTGAGATAGAGATAAAAACAAGACAAAGCTATATTTAGAAATTTAGGCTTGTGAGGACTCATGAGTTCACTTTAGGAACCAGTGATAAATGTGTCTCCCTGGGAGCCCTCAGCAAGTGCTCAGGCACATCACCTTGAGCTCTGGACAGTTCTGGTTACTTTGAGAAGTAAATGGTTGCACACTGAAAAAGAAACTGGGAAGACTTTAAAAATATGAAATCCTGCAGGGTTATACCAAGCCTGTGAGAGGTGAAGTCTTCATTGTTCTGTGACTGACAATGTCTTAGGCAAGAAAGAGTCCAATGTGCTCCGGTAATAGGTGCACTGCTGCTGGCTGTTAAATTTATCCATCAGCAGTCTACTTTTTGCATTTTATTCTAGATTCACACTTACCTTTAATATATTCGCTGCTCTAGTGGCAAGAAAAATTACACTGGGACAAAGGAACAAAAGCAAACATGGCTGAAGAAATTTTAAATAATGTGCAGGTCTCTTGTGGGCATTGATCCATGTGCTTCACGGTGTCAACGATTGTTTGTGAATTGCAGCCATTTTTTCCCCTCTGAACAGACCATTACTTCTGAAATACAGTCATTACCTATTGATTAGCTCTGTAGTAATTTTCATGCATCACTAGTTCAGATAAAAAAAATAAGTAGCACTTATTTTACACCAGTGTGTAAGATCCATACATTGTTCATTAATAACTGAAAAAAAATATATCTTTAGAATATTGATTTTATTGCAGAGCCCAAATTTACATTTTCAATAGCCGTAAGTTTCAGGATAAATTGAAAAAGTCTTAAGGGCTTTTTTTGCTATTGTTTAGCTGTTTGTTTTTTTGATGGGGGAGTTGTAAATGTTCTCCTGTCTCAGGGCAGGGCTGAATAAGTAGGATATATTTTTCGCTGTTGGGTACTAATGTAATTTCCTCTTTTTCCTACTGTATGACTCTCCTTTAAATCCCAATTGTCAGTGATGTGCTATTTTTTGATTAGATGATGAGACCTGAGATTTAGCAAGGAGAAAATAATTAAAACTATTTGTTTCACAGACTGTCAGCAGCTATTAGGGATTAGAAAAATATGAATTAAGGTGGTTTGTTTTGTTTTGTTTTGTTTTGTTTTTTCCTAAGCCACGTTACGGGCTTTACAAACTTCACAAACAATTGTAATCCTCTTTTATTGAGTACAGATTTAAAAGTAAAGGTCAGTTGTGTTTTGGTCATTGAGGAGTTCGTATATTTGGTAAAAACCAAACATTTAGATTATTTTTCTATTAAAAGCGTGCTGCTTGGGAAACTCTTGCTTCTCCACTGTGGCTCCCTTAGCAGAGACCAGGGACCAAAACCTAGCCACATCAGCTCAGCAGATGGCTCGCAAAACCAAGGGGGCTTTGCAGCTCATCCCTCCAGCCATGGCACTGGCTCATGCCCCGGGAATGGCCAAGCAGTGGCAGGATCATGGCTGATGCTGGTGGCCTAAGACCCCCCTCTTGCTCTCCTTCCCTTGCAGCCCCATGTATCCAGCAGTGCAACAAGCTGCACACCACTGGTTCTGGGGCCCCTACAATTCTGCTGTGAGACAAACTTTTTGTTCTTCCCTGTTCTAAGGGCTTTGCACTGCTTGTGGACCCACTGTATCTCCTGTCTTCTCAGATCTGGCTTAGTCAATGTATTGACTAGGTTCATCTAGTTAATTTCCCTTCTCTCTCTTCTTTCTCTACTGTCAAAAGGCTTGGGCTGTCTCCTTTGTTTGCTGCAGAGGTGGTAAGAGCCATTTGCCCTGAGATCCCATGCTTTGAAGGGTGCTGTCTTTTGTTTCTAGAGGGGCTCATTGACGTGGATGGGTGATCCCAGGAGGGTGAGTGTTGGGACTGCACTGGGAGCCCCTGAGAAGCCCCTCTTCCATATGGCTTATGAGATGCAAAAAGAGATCTGAGCCAAGGGGGGAGAAGTGCCTGGCATGTGATGTAGGAGCCACACTCAATAAGGCTGCAGTGAGGGCCTGGCAAGAGGCCAGGGAGGGATTTAAGGGGAAAAGGTAATGAAGAAGAAGCTGGGACTGTCTGTGAGATTGTGAAGGGGCATGATGAAAGGGGAGAAATAGGTGAAAGTTTGGACTGCAGATGTGCTTTACATACCACCTAGAGAAGAGGAGTCCTAATCTTGATTGGAACAATTCAATTCTGCTGTGAAGTACATATTAAATAACAATAGGCAGCTGCAGAGCTGTGCAGACTTGCAGGTGAAGAGCAGAATTTTAAGCAAGCTGCCAGGCGGGCAGGCAAGGCAGCAGGGAGGGCTGGGACAGGCAGTGCGAGCTGGCATCGAAGCCTTCACTCATACCTCAGCCTATATTTTTGGGATTTAAAAGCAGTTACTAAACCGCAGCACAGTTCTGCATTAATTCAACTGGAATTTTGCCTGGGAAGCAGGAGTTTAATCATCTGGAGCATCGCTACTTGCAGTGTATCACAGGGAGGGCTCATTGATTGGAGTCTCAGGGCAAAGGGACGTGTGTAGCACAATGGCATTACCAGAGAGTGGCATTCAATGCAGGCTCCCTAAACAAAGGGAATTATTTCAGCATCAGATGAGGCCGCAACATATACTTATTGAACCACAAAGCCTCACAGTATTTGTTTCCCATTCTAAACTATTGCTCTAACCTTTTAGTCAAAAAGCCCCGTGAATACAAGCGCAACAGAAACTCTCCCGGGGCGCATAATAAAAAGAAAAGGTTAATTCTCACTGTGTTATTTTGGCTATTGATACTTCTGCAAGTGTGAGCACCTGTGCCCTTAATCAGTTCTGTGTTAAAAGGTCTCTGCAGAGGACCTCTTTTTTTTCACTTGCAGACTGGGAGAAGACTAGGTTTGGATAGGATTAAATGTTTTTCTTCTTCACAGTTTTTTCCTTCTTCTTTTTTCATCCTCCTACAGGTAATAAAATTTGCCACTGTGAATCTAATTTTTAACCCAAACCAATACTTCCTGTGACACAAGTTTAGTTATTCACACAGGGCTGGGGGATACTTTCTTACCTCTACAGCAACATGACACTTCTGCTGTGACTTCTGTCATCAAACAAAGGAAACAGAAACGTGGAAAGGATCATGTCTGTCGGCAAATCCAGTCCTGGCTTTTGCAGGGGAGGGATTTTTCATAAATTACTGTCTCCCTCTGCTTACTTTAATGAAGGTTTACACAGCATCTTAGAAATAAGCCTCAGTATTAAAATTAACAGCTTCAGTGGATAGTAAACCTGGGTCTTGCTACTTACTATTACTTAATTTTCAGTGCATTTCACTGCCCTGCTTTCCTGTATCTGTCAAGAGCTGCCACCTTTTCCCCTCTAGGTCCCTTTGCAAATGAAAAACATTGTCACCTCTCCCCAGGCTAACATCCCCCTCTGAACTATGGGTACCAATCTGCCCTACTTTCAGACCATTTAATTGATTAAATGATGAGTTAAAACTCATGAGTAATTGTTTTCAATGGAAGGTTTTTGGTTCTCAGATCTTCAAAACATTTGTGTGACTGAGTGTTTGTGTGTTTGCTCTCTCTATAATGAGCTCTGCTGGTGCTTCATGTCTTGCCTGACATACTTTTAGAAACATGACTAATCTTCTTGCAATCAATGGCACTATTTGATTGTCTAAAGTTATACATGTTCTTTGGGGCTCTTCTCAATTGAAGCCATGGGTAGGTTCCCTAATGGACAGTAAAGAGCCTCTGGGTTGATTGATTTAAACAAAGGGATTTAAGTTACAGAGCTTATACTCACTTTCATTCTAAGCAATAAGAAGACTAATATGAATCACAAGATTCAGCCCTCCTTTGCAATTGTGTATTTAGTTATTTTGTTAACACCAGGTTGATTCTGATTTGCCAGTAAGCATTCAGATTTGTTGATTTGCAACTGAGTATAGTCCTTGCCTTTACATTTAGTAATCGAGACAATAAATTATGGAGGCAGCTCAATCATTGTATGGTTTCAGAATTTATCTGTGATTTCATTATTTTAGCATTCTGTTGTGGTAGAAAATGGGAAACAGTAGTTTTATTTATTTTTTTTTTTTTACAAAAAAAAGCTTTTTCCAGATGAAATATGAGTTTAATTAAAATGGAGAAAACTGTCATTTTAAAGGGCTTTTATTACTTAAACAGAAATACCTGGAACTTACTGGACATATTTTTCTCATAAAACCAAGGATATATGATCTGTAATTACTGACTAGAAGAGACTAATTCTGTTTACTTTTTCTGTCAGAAAGACTAGAAAATCTGAGCCTCTCCCACGCATTTCAAATCTGAGCCTCTTTCAGTAGAAATACAGTCTACTCTTCTTGTTTTCCATCTCCAGAGTATGTTACTAGGGACAGACCTAAATTAACCCCTTTGTTTATATCTTTTTAGTTTATTGTTTGAGATTAAATACTGAAATTACCATCTATTGGAATTATATAAAACATAAATTTGCAGAAGATTCCTTCCCTCCTCACCATATTTATCTCTTCCAGTTTGAGCTTTCTCCTGTCAGCTTGGGGAATATTGCAAAATTATTAATTTACACACAGTAACTATATATAAAAAAATTAAAGCCAGACCACTTGGGGCACGGACAAATACCCCAGTGTTATTTGGTGGTCTACTTGAGACTTCTTTCTTCAGCCAGTGCAGCCTCTGAAGGATTATCATGTTTCAGTCCTGCAGGAAACCTCAGTCAGTGAAAGGGAAAAAGAGACGAAGGCTGAGGCCCAGAGCAAGGGTAAGGACTGTGAGATGATGTCTCTTTTTCCACACAAGAGCTTTCTGTCAAGCAAACAGCTCTGCTGTTGACTGACCACCTCAGTGGCCAAGCGTCTCCCTGCAGGGCTGTATGTGGACCCCCTCTACCCCTCAGCAGGACATGTTGCAGCTGCCAGCACGCAGCTACCATGTAGATGAGACAAATCTGTGGGAAAGTGAATTTCTGCTTTCATCTACCATCTTCCTAGGTGTATTTTCAGCTTGCATGCTGCAAATGCAGAGATGTAGCACTCTGTACTCATTTTGAATTACTTTGTGTGCTTTATTACTTCTGGTTCCCATCTTTGCTAGCATGAGCACATGGCCTGCTGGAGTCCTGCTGGAGGAGAAGTGTCCTCTGCTGCCCTTACCTGGTGGTCTGGGAAGGGATTTGCACTTTCTGATGTGAGCCATCTCATTTCAGTAAGTGCCTCAAGCAGGTAAGTGAAAAGCCTGGGCTAGGAGCCAGCTTCTCCCAGCCCCACCACCAGGCTGAGCCCACAGGTGGGAAAGAGTCCTGATGTTTTTTGGGGTGCAAGAGGGGTGTTGTAGCAGTTTTAAACAGAAGAGGCTGTGAAATAGCAGTTGCCCTGTGTAATTTTGGGTTATTTCATTTGGTCTCTGTTCTGTACAGTTCTTCTTCTTTTTGATCTCTTTGTTGTTTGTAAAGCTTTGCTGTATTGTGGTTGCCTTTTAAATATTTAGAAGTTCCATGCCCATCCTGAGTGCTTATAAGCATTAAAAAAAAAATAACCATCCGTATAAGAAAGTTGGGAGATATGTCAATTCCAATTTTCTAAGAAGGGAGAACAAGATCTTTAACTTCTTAAATATTTAACAACCAGTAAAAGAGCAAAGATGATGGCAGGGGGCTACAAGTCAGAAGCTGCCATGTATCTCATGCCTAAAGTCTTTTGTTTTCAGCAAAAGCTGGCAAAGATATTTTAGTTTGTGTGAGCAGGCAGGTAATAAAATAAATTGTTCAGGGGCATATGCACTCAGGAGAATCCTCTTCATCACTTAGACCCTTGCTATGTCTCCTGCTGTCTGGGACAGGTGAAAATTAAGCTACCATTTCAAATGTTAATGTTTCTGTGTGCTTGTCTTTGTCGTTTCATTTCTTTTGCCAAAACTGGCACAATTTGAAAGAACTCGGCAACTGAAGAAGACCCATGTATGGGATAATGCATAGCGAATGAAAGATCTAGAGTTTTCATGGTTGTTGTTTTTAAGTCCTCTTTACTTTTTCTCCATTCACATTTTGATTCATATCTAAATTGTGTTTTCAACTCAAAAAACAGGCACATATTATTAAATGGTACAGATGATCCAGCCACTGCTTATCAAAGCAGTCGCGTCTCCAAAAGCTTTGTTGGAGGGTTGAGCAGCCTTACTCTCTTAGTCATATTTCTCTGATGGTAATAGTTCAAAACTCAGTGGAATTGAAGCCTTTTATAGTTAATAAAGATAACAGGATGGTTCCTTAGCATATATTTAGCATTAACACTAAGCTGTAATTAAATATTCTTACTTAATGATGGATCAGTCTGCATCTTGGAATGAAGAAGATTATGTTGAATTGCTTGCATGATACTGTAATTATGGTCATAAAGCTGGTAGTAAACAAATAAATTGTGTATTTTCCTTTACAAACACAGACAAGGACTAACAGCCTAGTCTGCAAAGCATCGGGATTAGGATTTAAGAGTCTCATTCTTTCCTCATCTCCCTGGCTTGCGCATTTGTTTCAGTAAATCCCTTTGTCTCTCTGTGACTAGAGGTGTTGCAGAAAATCCCAGATTATGTGAAGATACCCAGGACAATCCTGAGTGATTTAAGTCAGGCATCCTCAGCCATGGGTGGCTGCTGGACATCACCTGTTTTACAGGATGATTAACCAGACAGAGTGCCCTGCCTGCAGAAGAGGTTCCAGCATTTTGCATGTGCTGTCTTGTCCCTCTCCTCCTGTCACTGCCCGCCTTATTTCCAAGAGACTGGATGTTCTTCCAGCAAGTGACTGCCCCTTGCTGAATGTTTATGCAGTGTCTGGGGCAGCAGGCTCCTAGCTGTCACATTTTGCATATTGTTACTGAACGGAGCGAGGTAACAAGTCAAATGTAATTTGAGAGGCTGCAGCGATATCTCAGCTCTGGCTTTGAAGACACCGCTGCCTGCCACAAAGCGAGCTTAGGGATCAGCCTTTAGCAAAGTAATCTTCCTCAGTGCCCTTGCCAAAATGAACAAAGGAGTCAGTTATGATTAATGACTTTGACCGAAGTTTCAAGTCCCTTCTCAAATTCAGTCGTGTAAAGTTGGGTTCATTTTTCTGGTTTTTTGTTTTTTTTTTTAAATTGCTTAAAACTAAAGATTGTTCTTCTAGGCCTTAATTTCAGTAGCTCAGAAAATTTCAACTAAGGATCTACAAATTCCCCACTCAAATTGCTGGGGATACATTGAACTCTACAAGTGAGTTCACTGTTGAAACTGCTATTTAAAGTCAATGGAGATCTTTTCAGTGTGGCCCAGAAAACTGGCCACCTAATAGGGGCTTAATTTAGCAGTCTGATAACATAGGCATTTGATGCTATTTGAGATGACCCCTGATGTCCTACTTAGTCGGAAGCATCTGCTTTGGAAGGGGTGTTCAGAGCCACTACTGCTATCTTCCTCTTCTTCAAAACCTTTGCTCGTGTTTTGAGTCTGACAGAAGAGCCATTCCAGAACTTCAGAGAAGAGCTGCCTGGTAATATTCCAGCAAAACAGACTTCTCAGAAGGCATTGCTCTGTCATAAAACAAAGTGAAACCTTCTACTGTTGACTCTATCAAATAATTATATGGGAAACCAGGTAATCAAGGCCGGAGCCCTGTCTGCTCTTTGGGGTCCTGAGCACCAGCCTGACCCCGGTTGTCTTGGGGGGCAGCTCTTTCTTTCTGTGGTCTTCTTTGTCTACAGTCATCCCAGCCACCAGGTATGAAGGTGGTGCTGGGCTTCCCAGACTGTCTGTAGACTTGGATTTTTTTTCTTTCCAGAAAAACTGGTTTCAATAGGAAGTAAAGGAGAGATTCAGGATTTTATATTCCCTGTGTCTGTCTGCCACCTCCCTCTGCTTCTGCTCTTTACAGTGTCTTGTGATAGGATGTTCAGGGAAAAGCTTCTCTTTTTCCCAGAATAGGCATGACTTATTCATTTTATAAAAATCCTCTGCTTCATTTTTTTTTAGTTTGAAAATTGCCTTTTGCTCTTAATTCATGTTTCATCTTTTATTATATATTCATATCTTTGATTCAGAAATTATTTTTCTATAGCCACAACATTGTCAGGAAAAAGGCTTCACATTTTAGTTCAGCTATTTCTGTTTCTAGCTGCTGTCTTATTTAAAGATGAAATCTAAAGAATTTTATTATGCAGTGAATTAAATAAAGAATTCCTTTTGCCATGAGTTGGAGATTGAAGATAAATTAATTTGATGGTGCTGACTGGGTCTCAAGGGAAAACTCTATATTCAATAAAACATCTCTATCTCTTTCTGGTTTATGATCAAGGCAGAAATTGGATAGAAAGAGAATAATAGTGAGCTACATGGGAAAGAATAGGAGGAGAGAGAGAATGCAGATGGAAACCAGGCTTTTTGACTGAAGGGGGTGATGTCTAAAAAGCTGTGCTGCCAGACCTCTCTGGCACCTCTGATTTCCAAGGGATCCGACACTTGGTCCTGGCCACCGGTCTCACCAGGTCTTAGAGTCAGCTGCTCCAGCCTTATTGATCAAAAGTTTCTGAACAAATCCTTACACCTGCATGATGGTTTCCTTTTCTAGCATTTTTGTACCTGATGTTTCAACTGATTCCTTTTTTTGGATTAAATTTTCAAAGCAGCGACCATGTTAGGAGGCTTAGGCAACTGCCAAAGTTGCACAAGAAGCATTGAGCACATACAGCCCATGTCTTTACCAGGGGACTGTGACACTAGTGCAGCTGGTATTATTTCACCTAGAGTCTTGCAGCAGTAAGTAACCTGATTTTGAAATGGTTCTGCAGTTTGCAGAGCTCAGTAATCACTGCTCCCTGGGACAGGGGTGATTTATTTCTCACAGGTTTGTTTGCTTTAATATTCATGGGAACGCAATCCCAGCCATGCTTTTTCTGACAGTTTTCAACCTGTTCTGTGTTGCAGTGGCTTCATGTTTGCCTCTGTTCTTGAGACTCAGGCAGTGCATTGAAGGTGACTGGGTGTCACCCTTCTGTTAGCTGCCAGCAGGTAGATTAAAGACTTTGCTGTACCAAATAACAGTAATTTCATGTTCTCATTCCTGTTGGCAAGCCCCCCACTGTGCATATGTGTAATAGTGATCAGGGATTCCAGATGATTGTTGTCTTTCCTGGAGACAAAAAAGACAGAAAACTCTGTATATGTGGAGTTTTTCAGTCCAGATACAAAACAATAAAATACTAACATTTGCAGAACATTACCATATTAATTAAAAAAGTAAAGAATGCTGGCAGAAGTGTCTGAGTACCCAGGCCCAGAAGATGGCACATTTAGTGCTTGCTGTGTCTTCCTGGCTAGAACCTAGGAACTGTGTCACTAGCCAAGACATGTCTTCTTCTTAGCTGAGACAGAAATGGACTGATTAAAACTTATCCAGTTAATAAAGCAGGGCCACAAACCAAACCCTGAAGTCTCTCTCCAAAAACATCCCAGAAAGCTCCTTTAACTCATCAACCCATGAGCAGATTTCCCATATGAACTGAAAAATGCATGCTGGATATGAATACATGAAGTAGGACCACATGACAAAAATCAGGGTCAGTAAGTGTTCCTAAAGCAGCCTACCTAATATTGCTGATGAGGGACACTCCACCAATACTTAATCTGTTCTGCATCACAAATTGCATGGTTAGAGGTGTTTTAGTGTTTTAGTATATTCTTCCTCAGAATTAAGTCATTTGCAAGTATACCAGACAGTTCTGGGTGCACATTTCCCTGTTTGGCCCCTCATTTGTGTCCCTCAAAGTGCAGCTGTGATGTTGGTCATTGACTTTTCCATCTGCTTCCCTCTTTCTGCCTTGTTTGCCCAGCCCTTTCTCCTAGCATGTCCCAAGTAGGCAGCATCCTGAAGTCATAAAATATAAACCCAGTACAATCTACTGACTGACTGGGGCAAGGGGAAGCTATTCCACAGTAAGTATCTGATACCATAGATGCTTTTTTAACCAGCTCTGACAACCATTACAATATGAAGTTCGTGCATGGCATCCATCCAAACTGTTTGTCACAGTGTTTAAGACACATAGAAAAGTTTTCAGTGTTTGCTAGTACTGAAAATGGTACTGGCAAAATGAATGTATTGCAGATGAAGAATGATAGGAGTTCATTAGTTCTGTTTCCTGACAAGTTTTCTGTGGTTTCTGAAGCAGGCGCATGATATTTAAAGAGTTAAGGTGTTGTGCCTACTGCAGACAAACAAAAAAGATGTGATATTTCATGGTGATATGGCTGTAGGGACTGACTGTTGTCAGCTAGCACATTTTGAGTGCAATAGCACCTAATATTGGCAAAGTTACGTGGCGCTCAAAAATGCATTCATGTATTAACTGGCAAATCTTAGAAAAACAAAACTAAACCACAAATACACTGCAGCTTTTTGGTATAACACTTCAGATTCCCAAAGAAGGGAAGGAACTGGTTCCTGTTTGTGTAGAGCATCGTGGCAAACATCTTGGGTTTTATTGATCAAGGTATTCAGCCACTGGCTGATGATTTCTCTGGCCTCCCATCAGGTGTTGTTGGCATTCAAAGGACAGATCAGATGTGTTGCTTATGGTTCTTTTCTTTCCCAAGGTCTTTATGGTTTCTCCTCATCTTTTAATCAGCTCTCAGGTAGTAAAATAAGAGCTATGGGACTCCCAGGAAAGCTTGCAATCAGGAGTGGGGCTGCCATTGCTGGAACAATTCATCTCACTCTCTCTCCTGGTACTCATGAATTGCTCCAGTGGCAACCACCTGCTGCCAGCTTCTTCAAGAGCTCCTCAGGTGATGTTAAACAAGCAGGATGTGTGTGTGTTGCTGTTGATCTGTGGGGAGGATCGAGTGGTTTGGTAAAGAGCCTTGAGTGTGTGTGGGCAGGTGGCTGTACAGTGCTTTCCAGGTAGGTATCATCTCTCCTATGAAGACAGGATGAGAGAGATGGGGTTGTTCAGCCTGGAGAAGAGAAGGCTCTGGGAAGACCCTATAACAGCCTGACAGTACCTGAAGGGGCCTAGAGAAAAGCTAGGGAGGGACTTTTTATAAGGGTATGTAGTGAAAGGACAAGGGTTAGTGGCTTTAAAGTGGAAAAGGTTAGATTTAGGTTAGACATTAGGAAGAAATTCTTCACCGTGGGGGTGGTGAGAACAGTGGAACAGAATGGCCAGAGAAATTGAGGCTGCCCCCTCCCTGGAAGCATTCAGGGCCAGGTTGGATGGGGTTTTGAGCAACCTGGTCTAGTGGGAGATGTCCCTGCCTATGGCAGGGGGATTGGAATTAGATGATTTTTAGGGTCCCTTCCAATCCAAACTCTTTTATGAATCTATAATCCAGAGGTGGAATAACAGCATATGTTTTTTCTTCCAGCCTGTCAAAACAGGTAGGTCATCCACCCAGCCAGAAGACCGGAGGTCTGTTGATGTAGGGTTTCTTTTTATTGTTATTAAAATAGAAAACACGCCAAACCAAATAAGAGATCCTCAAGTAAGGAAACATTAAAGCTTTCAACATTAATTAAGTACTCAGAAGATGGGGTAAGACAATTAATTAATCATACATATGCAACTCTACTCCCCATTGTACAGGAAAAATTGTTTTCCTTTAGCTTAAATTATTATTTGCTAATTGCTTAATGTAGTATAGTATTTTTCCCTTATGTGTTTAGATAATTGCTTTTAGCAATAGATGATAAAAAGCAGGTGATAGAAACGAGCATTTTTGCCTAGAACCTTCTACTCAGCATGTTAGATATGGTGGTCATAATGAAGAAGAAGCTAAATTTGTGAAAAGTTACACAAGCTGATGATGTCACTGTGCTTATAGACTGGTCCCAATGTCGCCATGATAGCACATCTGTTATTGTCTGAACCTGCCCCATATTCTCACTGTATTGAAGAGTAGGAAATACTTTGCCATATAAAATGCTTTGGTAAAGGTCTACTAAGGTTGCATAAATCATAGAATTGTTAGGGTTGGATGGGACCTTAAAGATCATCAAGATCCAACTTCCTTGCATGGGCAGGAGCACCTCCCACTAGAGGAAGCTGCACAAGGCTTCATCCAATCTGGCCTTAAACACTTCCAGGGAGGGGACATCAACAACCTCCCCAGGCAACTTATACAGCGTCTTACTATCCTCATGATGAAAATTTTTTCCTGATATCTAACCTAAATCTACCCTCTTTCAGTTTAAAACCATTGCCCCTTGTCCTGTCACTAACCTCTTTGGTGAAAAACCACACAAACAATAAATGAATAATATTGGAATAATAAATAAATAAATCTGGAATAAACCAAACAACTGTTTCTCAACTCATATAAAGCCTTTATGTAATATATTTCATATTATTTTTAATAAGTCCCCTCTGGTGAGGAACTTAATTGACATATGATGAAAAAATAAAAATCTTGATAACTGCATAAAATAATCCATGAATAATATCATGGGATAACCTTCCTATCAAACCACAAAAGGCATGTGGTTGTTCTGATACTGTAAGAAGATCCATACAGACCAGTCTCTGAGGCTATAGAGAGCCCTGCTTGAAAGAATGTAATCACACAAATTCTGCCTTCACACCATTTTTTTAAAGCATTTTAGTTTTAAGGTGTTGTCAATAAGATTTGTGAGTCATTGACACTGACATTTATACTTGTTTGTGCTGCAGTGCTGTTGAACACCAGACCATAATGTCCAGTGAACAACTGCATGAAATAATGGTTTATCTGTATTAGTAGATTTTTTAAGTAAAGCACAGCACTACCTTAAAAATTATGTTTCCTTCTGCCATCCAGAAGAAATTGCATAAAATAAGAATGCTTGTATTCATCATTATTCTTCTGCTTTACAGAATTAAGATATTTTCTATAGTGTCATAGCTGATCATGGATAACAGATTCTACCTGAGCGTGTGGATCCCAGCTTTTTATGGAGTCATGATGGTCCTGCAAAGAATTATGCATGCACATGGCTTTAGATTGATTAAATGGACTGCACTATTTTCCATAAAATGATGAGGAGGGAAGAACAAGTATTAGAGTACTAAATTAACATAAATAAACACATTTTATTAAGTGCTTTTTAATAAGCACTAGATAGTAGCTCACAGTAGACTCATCTTATTAAAAACTACCTTAATATTCCAGCAGTTACCTGGACTCTTAATTAGTGTTCTGACTGATATTTTGAGGAGAGAGTAGCCAGTTGGATAACTGCACTGTCATCTTTTATTCAGTGGAATTTGGAATGGGTGTCATTGCATGGGGACTAATAGTAACAGCTGCCTATTTTCTGGCCATTCAAGGAATGGGTGGTGGTAATACCACTCTTTGCAGCCTGTTGGCATAAATAGTTTTCTGTCAGGTTAAACACCTTCAGACAGGGGCTTGGTAGGGAACCAGTAGAGCTCTGTGCATTGAAATACCTTGACTGGGCACATTTCTTCAGCAGTTCCCTTTTGAGGGACCGAGCCTCTTGTCATGCGGGGAATGTGTTTCCCTTGCAGAATCTGAGGGCTCTCTGCCCTGGCAGCAGCCAGAAAGGTTGGTTTGGGTAGCTTTGTATTATTGTATGATTGTATGGCATGGCTCTAACTTATAAATGAGACCAAATGCCAGATTCATCAGAGAAATTGATTATAGAACATAGAACAAATTATGTTCTATGTTTTGTAACAGTGAGAAAGCAGAAAAATTGTTTCTTTTTAAAATATCTGAACCTTGTCAGAGAAAGCTTTGAAATTACTTAGATTTATCTCTCTTTTTAATTGGGCATTGAGTAAGCTATTCAGTATTGTCTCATTCATAAAGTGAGTTCTTCAGGAAAAGACACCCTGTCAGGAGCAGCAGACACAGCTGTGAGCAGCAGCAGTACTGTTAGTGACTCAGAACTACTGCAAGTATTGTAAGATGACACATTATCATCTAGAAGACATGGATCATAATCACATCACTGATAAAGACAAAATAGATAAAATGTTGTGTTTTAAATAAAAAAAAATCCACTGAAATTATTGCAGTGATAGACACGTGATCCTGCTGTATGCAAATGGAAATGTTTTGCATATCCCTGGGATGAAAGGATTTATCACTTTTAGCTATTCATTTATTAATTTTCATTTGAAACTCATGGTATAACAGACATTACAGATATCTTACCACTTTGCCTCACAAACTTTGCAGAACTCTGATGAGTGTGCTCAGTGTAAAAGGTAATTTCCTGGTTTACCTGCCTGCTTGAGCTACAGTATGGAATCTTAATTTTCTGTCATGGTTTCCATGATCCCTTGCTTGTGTCATATTTTTGTTACAATGAGCACATTGCTCATAGAGCATAGCCTTCTTCTTCTAAAGGCAGAGTACAGACCCTTTCATCCTTGTAAAATGAATAATTAAACTAAAATTTTTATACTTGTGTTTGCTTTTGGGTGTATTACCTCTAACTGTGAAAACTAAATCAATTATTTTGAACACTCTATCTGACTAGCTCTTGGAAAAATGGACCAGAGTTTTCCATATATCTGTTCCGTGGCTTTAAGCTATCTCAAAATAGCACTGTTGTAGAAATGGACTGTACTCTAGCAGTTGGGTAGGTGTCATTTTTATCACTATCAGCTTGAGGTTTGCCTACCGCCCACAAATACGATGCACAACTAGAGAAGCTGATTGTCACTGGTGAGATTCCATGACATAATGTAATTCTTCTATTGTACCTGTCTTGCCTGCATTTGTTTTTCATTTTATTTTGGTTTGTTTTGTTTTATTTTGTTTCTATAGACTCCAGAGGAAGGAGCCTCTACAAGCATCTATGCAGCAGTATCGCCTGAGATGGAAGGGGCTGGCGGCTGCTACCTTTACAATGAGGAAAGGACAAAATCAGCTGACATAGCATATGATGAGGAGCTGCAGAGAAGGCTCTGGACAGAAAGCTGCAAGATGGTTGGGATTCCTGATGAATCCAGCAGAGTTCCCTAGAAGAAACAATTTCCGGTTGGGTGAACGAAATGTATTGACAAGCATCTTAGGTGAATTCTTGCAGCATCAGTCATCATCTTGGAAATCACTGTTCAGTCTCAAAGGCAAACATGAACAGCTCTGTTCTTTGCTTGAATCCCTAGTCTGCTAGGGTGTGTGGGAAGTATTCCCACAGAAAGATGTAGTGGTTGGTTTTAAATCTAACCATCAGTTTTGTAAATCATGATGTTTCAGTCTGTGATTAAAATACAATCTTTAACCTTGTGCAGAGTTGAGTTTTCATTTTTAAACAAACAAAAAAAACTTTCCCTGGTGAGAATGTTGTCTATGGCATGTTGAACTTAAGGCACCTTTGTACATGTAACTTACTCTTTTTAAATAATTTTTAAATTTGATCTTTCAGGCATGTTATAATGACAGTCAGCTTGTTCTAATGCAGACATTTGACATTCATGCTCACTATGCTGTTTCTATTGTAGTGTTAGTGTTATATGTCAGTGTTTATCCAGAAGTTTTAAGGAAGGTCAGAGCCAAAAAAGAGTAAATAAAGAAGGTCTTCAGACAGGATATTGAATTCAGGTGTTTTTCCATTTGAGTTCAGCTCTCCTTTAAAGACAAGCCATAAGAATGAGGAAGAGCTCAAGCAAAATAAAAGAGACACTGGATCTGGCACAGGTGCCCTCAACCTGTTGTCTCAGCAGCAGGCTAAGATTACTTGTGTCCTTTTCTCCTGAAACCATGTAACCTTGAGGCTGCAACTTCTTGCATTTTCTTTGTCAAGCAGATGCCCTTACCTACTGCTCACTGCAAGAGGAATCACCTCCTTTGTCTGTTTTCACACCTAGTTCCTATGAGTTTCAAAACTAGAGTTCATGGTTTGGAAGAGACAGCAACTGGGTAATGCCAGGTCACTTTTTTTCCACATTGCTAAGGGTTTTGGAGACTTCCAACATGTCCTCCTTAAACAGTCTCTTTTGCCATGCTAAAGACCAGTCCTTTCCTACTCATCCAACTTACAGAGCAGCAACAGGATAGTTTTCCTTTTCTTGTGCAGTTCTTTCCTAAAAATTCTTATCAACAGTTTTATTTTTAATTTTATTTGACTGTCTTTGAGTGTGGGCCTAATATCTTTTTATGAAACTGTTTTTGGTAAACCCTGGGATTTCTCCTCTGAGCAGGACAGTAGTCAGTTCAGATGCCTTCAGTTTCAAACACACTGCAGTGTCTACATTTCAGGGCACTCTATCTATGTCTGCCGAAGGAAAGCTTCAAGAATGATGCTCACATCTGTGGGGTGAATAACAAAAGAGACGTGGTGATATGAAGATAAGTCTGAGTTTCTTCAAGCTCAAGCAACTACAAGAAAGCCATGGACTGAAGATAGAGCCTGCATTTTAAAGGGGAAGGTGATAAACTATGAGAATAATTTACAGATAAATTTAATCTGGAAGTCACAATAAATATTAGAAGTGTCCCCAAACTATCTAGAAGGTTCTAAAGAGACCTAATAGCTACCTTCCAGTACTTACATGGGGCCTACAGGAAAGATGAGGTGTGATGTGTCCTTGTCTCCTGATGGACTGTGTGGACTGTGTCCATTCTGATCTTGCAGATAGAATAAGTTTAAAAAGGCAGAATAACAGAGTTATTCAAGATTCCAGCCTCCAAATGGCCTGTCCAGCAAAGGCTGATATAATCACCATCCTGATTTATGATTGGACTTGATGATCTTAAGGGTCTTTTCCAACCTAAATGATTCTGTGATTCTATACTTTCTCAGGCAGTTAAGCAGTAGGATGAAGGGTAATATTCTTAAGATGAAAGAGATCTAGATTATATTAAGAAGAAATTCATTATTGTGGGGGTGCTGAGATACTGGAACAGGTTGCCCAGGGAAGTTTTAGAATGTTGCCTCTGCAAGTGTTCAAGGGCAGGTTGGATGGGTCTTTGAGCAACTAGGTCTAGAAGGAGGTGTTCCTGCCCATGGCAGGAGGGTTGTAATTAGGTGATCTATAAGGTCCCTTCCACCACAAACCATTCTGTGATGCTAGGATCTCTCCTTAGTGAGAAAAACTTTCCAAGAATGGTCTCTGCTGGGGAGCTTGAACTCTGGCTCTTAATGGAGTAAGCTCTCCCTTATTCCCATCTCATTAATTTTAGGTGTGGTCTGAAAAAGCAGCACAGTCCTATAAATGTCCTTGTATGTCCCTTTTTTTTAAAGATCTACACTACAGAAGAGACCACTAGGCAAATGTAAAACTTACATTCATTTGGACCAATGGAAATCACTGCATGACAGAACTAAGTGCAAACACAGCATTGTGGTCTCATTTGCAGCAGACTAGAAACAATATGAACATGTTCCTATTCACTGAACCCTGGACTAATATCCCTTTTGGGATTTTTAGCTCAAACCTGGTACATCACTGACCATATCTCCAGCCCCTGGTCCAGAGAAAGATCACATTTAACTGAAAGAATGCATGCTAATATGTATGAGAGAGACCAGCAAGGAGATGCAAAAACAATGAAAAAAAAAAAAAAATAGCATGAACAAAGAAAAACAGATGAGTTTAAAAATGATAAAAAATCTGAAGGAGAGCATATTTCCCCTCTGAATTAAGCCATGCATGATTTATTTCTAGATTCTTAGACTTAGTATATACAAGGGTTAGCAGCAGGAAATTTGTCTCTCTGTCACTCACACTATATGTGTGACTGGCTGACTCTTTGGGTTTTGTTTTTGGTTTTTTTTTTATGGAAGTGAATATAGTGCTTGTGAAATGTGCCAGACTGACACTCTGGGAACTAAATTCCTCTGTTTATTCATGGATCATGCATAGGATGCAGTAAGCCTGCTAGACAGCCAACATTTTGATGTTGCCATAGCATTCCCATGGAACATCATTGCTGCTAGAAGAATGTCCAGGATTTGTCAAACAAGATGGGACAAAATTACCTTCAGGTTTCACTCTCTCAAAGCTCCACAACATTTGCACAACCATTTTCAAGTGTCATAGGCTTTGGTAGAAAAAGCTGATGGTAAAGAGAGCCAGCTCCTCTTTTCAGTGTAATCTGAACCACTTCATTAGTGGTCTCAGTCCAGTGAAATCTACTATAACAACTCTGACAACCTGCTTTGTGAAAACCAAGAACACAGACTGTGCCTGCATGGGGGAAAAAAATGTGTCCTAAAAGCCAGGCTTTTCTACAACAGTGCAATGCCATAAAGGTATAATTTGATATAGCTGCAAAAATGTTATCTCAGGATCTTAAAGCAGAAAACTGTCAGCTCTGCAATGTCACATAAGCACATGAGCTTGTCTTGAGCAAAATCTGGTGTCATTATAAAGTTCTACATGCTACTGGGAGCATTCATCTGTGAAACTGATATGAAATTTCAAAATAATCCCTAGCATATCTATTAAGAAAAAATAATAATTCTGCACACAGAAATCATAAGAGCTAGTTTATTTTAACAACTCAAGGACATGGAATTTCTGGAGATCTGAGAAGCTCTTTCAGCCCTTTCCTTCAGTCCACCGAAGACAAGTTTGAGGGATGGCTTGGGTCTGTGGTAGATGCATATGTTTAGAAAAAATACTGAGAACTTTTTAACCTTGCAAAGAAAGGCAAAGCAAAGCAAGCTGAAACTGAAGTTAGACAAATTAAGTTTCCAACGTTAAGCGAGATCCACTCTCTGTAAGAGTAATTACATATTGGAACACGTAGATCTGATACTGAAGTTAATGAAAAGATGCCTCTGATGAGATACCTGGCAAGGAGGCCAGGTAGGCTCCTAAGCAGAGCAGGTCAACCACAGTAAAGTCATACTTAGCTTCACTCTCATGTCCAAAGTGATAGCACTTATTTTGATTAGTGTGAGATTGACCCATTGCTCACAACTTCTCAAACGGATATTTCCATGCCAGTAGTCTGCTCAGGCTAGTATTTAATTAAAAGGCTAAGTGCCTTTACTTGGTCTTAAAAAAACACACAAAATCTACAGTCCAGTTCATGTCTGATCAACAGAAGCATCTGCTAAAGGCCACCATGATGTGATCCTGTTACCCTCAATGAGGGAATAACCCCCTCAAAAATGTAAAAAAATAATCCTTTATTAAAAAAAAAAAAAATAATTACTTTTCATTTTCATCTCCCATGAAAAAAAATGTTAAAAAAGGACATAAAAGGTGGAACATAGTTCAAATATATATTCTAGATCTTACTGCAATTAATGTAGTCCTCTAGGAATGACCTAGGATGAGACTACGTACTTGCCTAGGAAATAAACTATGTGGGGCAGAGCTATACGTTTCTTAGGAAAAATATGAACTTTTTCATTAATTAACTAATTTATTTGTAAATTTGGGGGCAATTTATTGTGTATTGAAATAATAAGTGTGTGACTTGTGTGCCTATACACTGTTATTCACACATAATAAGGAAGTTGCGTTCTTACTTGCGATTCAAAATTGATTTTAAGCCCTAAGTGTGGAACCTCTAACCACACTTCTACAATGACAGTGTATGCATATTTAAACTTCAAACTTTCATTTTTGCACAACTATCAGCTCCTTCAGTAGGCTGTAAAAGAAACAAGGACCTCATAACTTGACATCAAACTTGATACTGCCTATTCTAAATGCATTATAGTGTTATCCCTAAATAAAAGAATACATGCCAGATATTTAAATTCTGGTCATAAATAAGCTATGCAAGCTTTGGCTCTAGCACAGTTCTGGCTTTAGACTGTCCTTGCTCACTATATGACATGGTTTATGCTCCAGCATAAACAAAATCACATTACAGTGAAGTTCACATGAAATCTGTCACAGATAAGATAAAACCACATGACTTTAAGTGAATGGAGGACAAGGGCACAGACCAGTCTGCAACTGGTGAAGAAATCAATGAGAAATGTGAACTGTATTGTACAACATCAGCCCAGGCAAGATAGATTAGCAGCTATTATGAACAATTTTTTGGAAGGTAAATTTATTCCTTTTAAAAACAAACCCACTTGTGTTTCAGCAATCCACTGTGGTAACTTTGATGAAGCTATAAGCATTTTCAGGAAGAAAACAGAGCAGTGATCAAGAGTGCTGTTTCCAGATGCATGTAGTTATTGGCTGTACCGATCAACCCTACCCTTATTAGCATGTCTTTGGAAATGGACCCACGCCAGGAGTTCTTTCACATAAACAGCTGAGGGAATAAGAAGTAGTGACCATAATGACCTTAAAGTGAAAACCTTCCTAATGCCAAAAAACTATATAAAAAAATAATATATAATTAAAAAAAAAAAAAAGAGGAAAAAAAGTATGTAGCAGGTTTTGAGTAATACTAAACCTAGCCACCTCTTCACAGACTGAAATTAAGACACATTAAGATGGAAAGCAGGCTTATGTCCTTTCCAGAGAACACACACCAACAAACACATAGCCTTCCTCTCTATCTTTGCATTGCTTGAGCTCTCAAATAGGCCTCAAGTGACACCTCTGTTAAACTTTGCAGCCAAACAGACTGATATTTCCTTATTAATTTCTCTTCCCTTTTCTGAAACTAGTAACTAAATTTTTTCCACATTGGCCACATTTATGGAATTCATGACTTAGTCCATAATGATCTGCATATATTCAAGATCTGTGCGATATCTAAATATTTTTTAATGATACTGAATGAAAAAAAACAAACAAAACAAATTCCTCTTGGGAATTACAGAATACCTAAAGGCCAAAATCTGCATTCTTTTCTCAAAGAAAACTTCCATTGAAGACAATCTTGGCTCTTTACAAGAATAGTAAGACTGTGCTCAAGAAAGTTAATGTAAAATACCTACACAGAACTTTTCCCTTGACTGTATTGTACAACGCTGCTGAAGTTAATGAGACATTCAAGAATCACCTTAGAAAGTCACATAACTTAGTAACAGAAGAAGCTATAAAAATCCCTATGATTTAAATTTGAAAATGCCTCAGAATGTTATATCTGGAGTGAAAGCACCTTTGTGCTTTATTGATACGCTTAAGCCCTCTCTGTCTCAAAGAGATTAGTCTTAAAAAATATGCAATCTAAAATTCCACTGATATGATTTATTGTGAAAAGAAACATTCATCTCACTTAAAAGTAAATCAACTAAAAGCCAGATAGCTTAAACCAGTCCATTAGGCTCTGCCTTCAGTCAATGAGTGTAATAGTTCTATGGGACAATTCCTCTGACCCATTTTGAGTGTGAAATGAGTCATAATGCCATCTCAGACTAATTAGTGAGGGAAAATTGACTATAGAAAATAGTCCAAGGTTAATGTCCAGTGCCTGAACATTATCAAGCTCTTGTTTGCTCAGCAAGCTCCACAAACAATTAAGCTGCCCAAGAAGAAAGCTTTTCTTTTCTGGGGCTTGGTTTTTCATAGTTTCTTAGCTGAAAAGGCACCATAGCAATCTTACAGTTTGATCTTCTGACAATAAAGATCAGCGAATTCTAACTTTAGCTTGATCACCTCTTCCAGATAGTTATCAGACCTTGTTTAAAATTTTCCAGTGAAATATAGAGCAACCTGGATATGTTTTTCCAACCATAAACTATCTTCAGTGTAGCAGGAGGAGCCTTTCTTGCTCCTGAGGCTCAATGAGCTGCTGACCTCTCCATTGCCTCACACCAGAGTGAGCTGCCTCTGTGGGTGTGTCCCACCTTTATTGGCCCCCTGGTAATAGGGGGCCTGCCCTAACCAGGCACAGGTGGACTCACACCCACTCTTTGGCAACTCGAGGCACCTGGTTTATCTTGTTTCTCTACACTTCAGTTTTAAAAACTGGGCTTTATTTCAGCTACCAGCTTTTTGATGTAGTTACACTTTCATCTGCTGGGCTGAAGAACCTGTGTTCTGATCCCAGTGGAGGTGGCCAGGCAGGGTAGAAATCATCTCTTGGCATATTTTTTATAAGCTAGCTTGATTAAGCTCTTTGAGTCTGTAATTAGAAGTTGTGTTTTACATCTTGTAATAATTTTCTTGTCTGTTCATGAATCTCATCTAATTTTTCTACTTCCTTCCTACTTTTGGGATCTCAATAGTTGATTTTGATATACACAGGTAATATAGTTGCACTACCCAGTTTATTTTTCCCTCTTCCTACACCCCAAGACCTTCTGGACCTTATTCCCTGAGGCATCATAGAGAGCTCAGATTAAGAGCTTCTATAAGCCTTTTTCAGACTCAAAAAGTATTAGCCCATAAATACAGCCTATTTTAGGTTTTGAAGATGCATGATCTAATAGAACACTGAACACTTCTTTTTTTGTGATTTATTTCCACATTTAAAGCCCTAAATCTGCACCAAGGAGTGCTTGAGAGGTGTCTGGAGCATTTGAGTCAGAAGGCACAAGAGGAACAGAGAGCTGAAGCACTGACATCATGAAAAAGTTCCATAGTTGAGCAATTAAAGCCATAGATAAAATACTAAGCAGTGACCTGACTTATCTGGAACATAACTAATTACACACAATCTGTCATTTCATTCATTAAAAAGATTATTTCTGTTATTTATCACTCTGAAAGAAACTCTCAGAAGATGTTTCTCTCTCTTCACAGCCAGGATTAGCTGTAGAAATGGATATTTTTCTGCACCTGTGAGGTGAAGAGATCCCTAGCAATTACACAGTACGTCAGCACAGTGCTGAAGCTTCAGCAGCTTGGCTCCAGACCTTGGCTCTATGAGTGATTTCAAAAAGCAGATTAGGCTCTCAAAGATGTTTTGTTTGTTTGTTTGTTTGTTTTGAGGGGGGTTTGGTTGGTTTTTTTAGTTTAACACCAATTCTTCATTTTTAATGACTCTTTCCCTCTCATGTGCAGCTTCTCAATGAAACCCTGTGTGCAAACTGGAGACTTCTCCCAAAACTGATGGAAACAGATTTTTTTTCCATGCATCCTGCATCCACTTGGTGTGACAGTTGTGATCACAATATTGTAACTCCCTCTTGCTCTGCTGGGTCTTATTCCTGGGCACTGCATTCAAGCTGCAAACTCATGGCTTCTCTGCTTGTTATGAAGAGAGTCATTACCATCCGTTCTGTGGGTCTCTCAACCATATTTCATATCACATTTGCTTAAGACTCAATAGCTGCTACTGCATTTATCACCAGTCTTCTTGTAGAGCAGAAAGCATTTTACCACCAGCTCATTCTCCAAAAAATACTGAAAAGTGCAGCAGTCATCTTGCCTCTGAACCAAAGCCCACGATGCAAGTTATTTCCTGCAGAACACTGTGTCTAAAGTATTTCTCTTGGGAAATCATAACATTTTAATCAAAATGTTTAGTTTAGATAATGCTAAAAATACAATGGAAATGTAAATACTAAAAAGTTGTAAATGTTCTGTTTTCCAGAACATGAAAAATAGTAGCAGACTATTTTTTAAATGTCTTGCAAAAATAAAAACTAAATTCAGGTTTGAAGTCATCTGGATCAATATGACTGTGCCCCTCACATTGTTTCACTGTAGAAGTTGCAGCATTTTGCAGTGAAGTAGCTTTTTGAAACAAACTCAGGGAAGAGGCCTTTAGTGAAAGATGTTTCTTTCTATTCTAAAAATAAATTTCTACATCTTTAGCAATCGTGCTTTGAAGATTTTTCCTTTGACAAAGATGACTTGACAGCTGATACTGTAGGAGAGGATTTATTGCACATCCTTACGCATCACACTGCTGGGGCCCATGAAGACCCAGAAAGGAAGATACAACATAAATACTTGATTTTATAACTGCTTCTCCTTCACATTTTTAAGCTGTCAAGGGCTCATGAATAGGAAATAGGAGAAGGCAACTAGCAGCAGTGTGCTTCCATGTAGTGAGAGGACAAGGGGCAATGGTTTAAAATTTGGAGAGGGGAGATTTAGGCTAAACACTGGGAAAAAATTCTTTCCTATGAGGATGGTGAGACACTGGCACAGGTTGCCCAGGGAACTTGTGGCTGCCCCCTCCCTGGAAGTGTTCAAGGCCAGGTTGGATGGGGCTTTGAGCAACCTGGTCTGGTGGGAGGTGTCCCTGCCCATGAAGAGAGGTTGGAACTGGATGATCTTTTTTGTACCTTCCAGCCCTAACCATGATATGATAGAGATATGACATGAGAAATACATGAATGAAAAATCAGCTATCCAAATCTCAGTCAGACCAAGCACTTCATGCCCTGATGTGGCTGTATCTTGGTTTTGAATAGAACCTTGAATAGTACCTCTCAGGGTCACAGGACTGAGGAAATTTGGTCCTACCCTGTAGGGTTTGTGACTTACCTTTTCTTAAAATGAAAGACATTTCCATGCTTGTTCAACCTTAATTTCCCAGGAGCTGGTAAAACACACTGGCTGCTGTTTTCTGTACAGCTGAAAAGGTCAAATTCTGGGTGTTGCTATTCTTGAAATATCATCCTCTGAATTCATCGACAAATTAATGCAAAATTATTTTGATTTTATTTCAAAGGCTCTGAGGCTAGGAAAAAGCACCATGGTCACCTGAACAACCACCTTCGAACTCAAATATGTGTAAAGTAGTTTTTTAAATGTTTTGATCCAGCAAATAGCTTCCTATCCTTCCTTCTTCTAAGGAGAAAAAAAAAAATGTCTGGGCAATAGGTTAGGCTGAATCTGTAGTTTTTTCCTTTCCCTGAAGTTCTGTAAATCTACATGACCTAATTCTCCTGAGAGCAGATGTTTTGGGACATTGCATTTAGATTATTCATCACAGCAGTTCAGAAAAACATATTTGTGTAAAAGCGTGTGCTTCAGCATATTTTAATAAGTGAATTGATTTTAAGCATGGGCTCAGATTCCAGCATGTGCTTGACTGACTTGGGGCTGTGTTGTACTTCAGATGTGGGGTAGGTGACAAAAAGGTATTGAAATCACACCCAGGTAGGTATAAAAAAGAGCACAAGCTGAAGAGCTAATTTTCACCTGTAATGAAGACCAAGCCAAATGGTCTCCATTTTTGAAAGTTTTTCATAAATATCAACGTTTAGCCAAAGATGTGTTTAAACTTTAAGGCTTTTAGCTCAATATATTTAATCACATAATCACTGTGTCTGCATAATCTCAAGAGGAAAATAATAGACACATTAAATTATTTTTAAATAACTTTAAAATAAGTTTAAAACATATTTTAAAAATAGGAAAACAAAGCTAGTCCAATGTTGCTGAAAAATTAGTTGTATACCACAAGTTCAAACTGTACATCAAAGCTCATTAAGGATAAGAGATGCAGAGTTTGAGGAGAAAATATGGGAGAGTGATCCCTGTGTCAAGAGTATTATAAATATGATAACTATTATTTGCAAGTACTTGATTATGTACAGTGCTACAAGAAAACTCAAAGCTCTGCACATCTTTGAAGGAACATACACTGGAGTGGTAACTGTGTATCAGTCTAAATTGTTTATTTTCATGAATGGAAAATTAATATATTCAGAACCACTTAGATTTCTTATGTTCAAAAAGCAGTTCATTTGCTGAATACAAATTAACACTTGTGCTTCTTCCTATTTTTCTCATGTCCTCTTTCATTTTTAATAAGCCTTTTGTTAGTCAGATGTGTTAAAAACCTTTCTATCAAACCACTTGAAGTCGTATCCAAAACTCTGGGGAAAAATAAGAAAGATGAATTTGTTTAGCTTCTAAAAACATAACCACTTTGCCAAGAGCCACCAGCTGGCAGGATGGGAAAAATATCTCTCCCTCTTGCAAAATGCCAGTTCTAAAATGGCACAGCAGCAGCTTTCCACAGCCAGTGCCTACAGCTGGCCTGCCTTTCACCTCCCCTCTGCTAGGCAAAACAATAGCTTCCTCTCACCATCTCTTCTCCAAAAGGCATCCCAGGTTACAAAACACAGTTGAAAATTGTTTGTGTGTTTGAGATGAGCCTGTACTGTTGCCGTCAGGGGCACAGGAGTGACATGAGGTCCATGTTGTTCTCCAGACCAGCTGGAATGGCTGTGGGAAGAAACAGTTCAGGCTTGCCTCTCATCAGCCTTTCCATGAGGCTAAAAAATTACCAGGACTGATCTTGAGAGTAATTGCTCTCAGTTTAACTTCATTATGCTAATCAATTTAGAAGCTCAAGAGAAATGTTGACTGACAGTTCTGGGCATGAAGGAGTCTTCTTGGCTGAAGGTGAGAGCTTTCAGTCCCAGGGGATGGAGGTGGTTAGGCAAAGGAAACTGAGGGGTGGAATGTTTTAATGGGATTTAGGTGGCCTGGATGTTGCTCAAGATGAAAAAAAAATTATAAAAGCTGATTTGTAGATGTTCTAAAAACATGGTGAGGCTGATGGGGCATAGTGTGGGTAATGTGGTGTGCAAGTGTTCTTAGTAATGATCAAAATAAGCAAGTGTTTAAATTAAACATAGCCTGAGATAGAAGATGGATGGGGGAGAGCAGCAAGGCTGGCACCTCCCTGCTGTAGAGAGGTGTGTGTGTTCAGGAGGCTGCAGAGGCTCAGGCTTAGTGCTTTGCTTTTCCCCTGGATCCATGTCTCTCTGCAGCCTGGCAGAGCTTCAGCACTGGCTGCAAAAGATGAAACTGCCCTCCCCTCCATCTCCCATCCACACCCTCCCACCTCCAGCAGCTAATCCCCTGATGTTTGTTCTCCTGGAAAAAAAAAGGGAGATTAATTGCAGGGTGGGATCCTGACTCACTCCCCAGGCAGTGGAGAAGCTTGGTATTTTACAAACAAAACAGTCCCAGTTCCTGCTTTGGGGGCACTAGCCCTACAGGTGGGTCTTACAAGAACTGGGAGTCCAGATTCTGGACCTTCATGAGAAGGTTTAAGCATGGCTCTGCCTATTTTCTGGATAAGAGAGATGACAAATGCTTCATCACCAAGATGTAGAAGGTCCCAGGCATGAAGGTTTCTGTGCACCTGAGGGTACCACAGATGAGACAGGGAGGCTTCCAATGTTTCGAGGTTAGTCAAGTGCTGAGCAAGATTTTTTTTGTGGGTTATTTGGCTATTAGAGATTTCATCCCTGTCCTATTTTAGACTATTTAAAATCTGAACCTTGCTAATTCATATTAAGTAGGGAGAAACCTGAGGAATGCCCCACTGGAGCACAGTGCAAGGTTTGCAAGGTCTGAGACACTTTTCTCATCCATTGGAACAGCAACACCGGGCAGTAACTGGCAGAGGGCCAAAGGGTGCCTGCCTACCCTGGACATCAGCAATTCCCCTTTCCCAGAGCATGGAAAGGACTATTAGGAGCAAATAGAGCTCCTCAAAAAGTGACAGAAACATCCCTGGCAGAAAGATGAAACTAGTGAGAAATCCAGACTATTACAGGGGTGGCCATTGTGCTTTTTTATGTGCCTGTTCTCCTCCCTTCGTTGCTCCTACAGCTGTCTTTACAAACAGCACCTTTATAAGATGAGGTCCAGGTGTAAGGTGTGTCAGTATCCCAGGTGCAGTGCATACAGGAGTTTCCCTTTAAAACAGCCCAGTGTCTGTTTCTCCCTAAAGAGACTCCAGCTCTTATCTATAAATACCATGGGAAAAGGGATTGTTTAAGCTGAAAGACAGTAGTAGAAGCACAAAAAGGAATAATTCAGTGATGAATGAATTAGCCTGAGCAGCAATAGAAATTTTCTTACCATTTGGGGTTGCAGCTCAGCAATAACTTTAACAGGATTAAGAGGGATTAGAGAAACTGAAGTATTTTTAAAGCTGGAGTCTCATTAAAGCAGGAACAGGTACATAGAGAGCAGCAGACCTAGCCTGATGACCAGAGTGGCTTTTTGCAAACCTAGATTACCTGTCACATTAAATATTATGCATTTCTAGAGACTGCAGTTTGCTTTCTGGTGACTGAAGACCCTGGAAGGGTTTTCAGGAATCATAACCCTGGGCAAGCCTGCCACTAGCAAAAATTTCTTTCACTGACTAGCATTGTAACAGAAACGAGAAATTAATCAAGGCTCCTATAATAAGTGTAATTTAAGAAGCAATTAAGACAGACTAACTTTAAACCACAGTAGAGGCTTGTGCTGTAGCTCAGTGCCCAAGTATAACGAGGAGAAGAATCCCCCACTGCTGCTTCGGGGATCCCTCTATTTCAAGGGAACTTGATCTTTGGCATGCTAAAAGGCTACTCTCAAACACACCTCTGTCTGCAGTGATTCCTCATACTTGTAAGAAACCCATAAACAACTAGATGTTGTGTCTGGATTAACCTTCCTTGTAGTGTTCCCAGAAGCACTGGCAGGAATTCATAAAATAAAAAGTAAAAAAATAAATAAAAACAAAATGGAGGTGGGGAAGGGAGGAATAGAGTTTATTAGTCTATTAAAAAAAATTGAGTTTAGCAGCTTTTGAGTTCACATACTGGTGTTCAGTGCTTTCATAGAATCATAGAATTGTCCGGGTTGGAAGAGACCTCAGAGATCATCAAGTCCAACCCTTGATCCACTACTGCTGCGGTTACCAGACCATGGCACTGAGTGCCACATCCAGTCTCTTTTTAAGTCCTCCAGCCAGTTCCTAACTCAGCGCAGAGTGTCCCTGTCCAATCTGTGGGCTGACAGCTTTTTCAGGAGGATGCTGTGGGAGACGGTGTCAAAGGCCTTGCTGAAGTCCAGGTAGACCACATCCACAGCCTTCCCCTCATCCACCAGTCGGGTCACCTGATCATAAAAGGAGATCAGGTTGGTCAGACAGGACCTGCCCTTCCTAAACCCATGCTGGCTGGGTCTGATCCCTTGCCCATCCTGCAGGTGCTGTGTGATTGCACTGAGGATGATCTGTTCCATGACCCTGCCAGGCACTGAGGTCAGGCTGACGGGCCTGTAGTTTTCCGGGTTCTCCTTCCAGCCCTTTTTGTGGATTGGCGTGACATTCGCCAACTTCCAATCATCTGGGATGTCCCCAGTGAGCCAGGACTGTTGGTAGATGATAGAGAGAGGCTTGGCGAGCTCTTCTGCCAGCTCTCTCTGCCACCCTTGGGTGGATCCCATCTGGTCCCATAGACTTGTGGGGATCCAAGCAGTTCAATAGGTCACTGCTTCCTTCTGGATTATAGGGGGGCTGTTTAGGTTCTTGTCACCTTCTATAAGCTCCAGAAGCCAGCTGTCCTCAGGATAACCTGTCTTACTGTTGAAAACTGAGGCAAAGAAGCTGTTAAATACCTCAGCCTTTTCTTCATCTTTGACAACTATATTCCTGCCCATGTCCAGTAAAGAATGGATGTTTTCCTTAAATCTATATCCACAAAATATGGTTTTTGATCCACTTGTCCCAGTCATATTGCAGGTGATTTTTTCAGGCTAGGAGCTCCTCAGCATCCATAAATGATGCTGTGCAAGCCTGATGCTCTCTCTGGCAAGAATTGGGAAAATCTGCTGTTAAACTCCTTCACTTTCCCTACACACTTCAGCCAAGCAGTTCTAAGGATATTTTTGGATAATTTTGTATAAAAATACTCCTTGCCTTCCCACACTTCCTGATATGTGGTAGATTATTTTCTTGATACTGTGTTCTCAGAAATGACTGATGAAGTGCAGATAGCAGTGAGCATGCTGCGTTGCCAGCAGGGACGCTGGGAAACTTGGACTGGCAGTGAGCGTCTGGGGTCCCTTCAGCAGATTTTTGTGCAAGGATGAGGGCAGTGAGTGATGAGCTGCTATTTGTCAGCTAGGGACGTGTGAGTTCAGATGAGAAATTTTTTGAGACAACCTTTGCGTTTTAAACTTTTGCTGTAAGTGGATCCAGGACAAGAAAATGTGTCTGTTGGCATACAGGTAGAGATGAGCAACTCAAAAATATCCTGGGGAGTGGCCCTAGGATTTTGGGTCATTCCTAACACGATGTAAAACTGTGAGAAAAAACCGAGGGGGCAGCTTTTTATATAAAGGATTTACTCCTGTACCTGATTCTCACATTAATTCAGGAAGATTCAGACATGCTCTTACTGCATCCAGGTTACTTTTTCAGTACACAGAATACAAAAAGGCTGCTCTCCTGCAGTGTCCCAGTATTGCTGCAGGGCCAGATGAAGTTCTGAAACAGGAATTCTTCAGAGAAAGAAGGTATTAAGTTAGGATGTGAGGTGTTCAAACCAATCTCAGTTTGAGAGGGGATTTGCTGTCTCCGTCTCAGCCTTGAAAGGGATAGAAAGATTTGTAGAAAGCCAGCTGATAAAACTGAAAAAGAGTAGAGTGAAGGAAATAAACTTTAAAAAAATATGTAATAGAAGAAATATTAGTCCTACTCGCTCAGCTTGTTTCTAAAGCTTGGACTCCTAGTGGAACCATCTTCTAAGCTTCACTGACATCACTGCTCACCATAGAATCATTGGAGAGTGGGAAGAGTCTTTGCAGTTTGCCAGGGGGAGATCTTGTCTGGACATGTCTAAGGTACAGTAGTTAGGTAGCTCACCAAGAGCAAGAGTAGACAGGAGCTCACCAAGAGCAAGATTGCAGCAGGAAAATGGGAAAAGACAGAGCAGAAAACAAAAGCAGTAAAGAAATAAGCCAGCTAGGGAACACAACAAGAGTGATTTCTAACAGAGTGAGATAATGAAATATGAATGATGCAAGATATGAAGGAGAAAGGAAATCTGTAAGAAGACTGTGGAGAAGGCAGCTACACAGGAAAACACAATATAATCCAAGCTAAGAAGCTTGAAGAAAATGGAGAAAAAAAAAGGAAAACTTCTGTTTATTTTAGAAGGCTACTTTAGACATTGCTGCCTGGAGAGCAACACTTTTGATTATCAGTATTTTAATGCAAAAGTGTGAGAGGCTGTGATTGTTCCTGACCTCCTGTTTGTCTTGAAAGTAAATTTCTCACATGTTCTGTTTGCTTGATGCATTTGTAAATGCCTCTCCTTATCTTCTTAGCATAATCTTTGAAAGGGAGAACTGAAGCAAACATATTCTCTCTGGATCTGTGCCTCCAAGGCTGAAAGAAAAAATGAAACTTCTGTGACTAAGTGTCCTTTAATTAGAGATGGTGAGGCAAACTACAGCTTCAGTGCTGGGTCAGATGGATCTTTTTTCCAATTTCAATTTTATTTCAGAACTGTGATCCTGAGACCCTCTCTTCCAATTTGATGCCATTACTCCAATGAAATAGCTCAGAAGTTCCTTTTATGTCTCTGTTCACATTCTGTTCTCAAGCAAGCCAAAGTGCTTTGTGTCTTCTTCCCATTTAGCCTAGGTCGAAACCCCTGAACTTGGGAAAGGAGCTTTCCTCTTGGGGTTAAATATCAACTCCTCTGGCTGCTACCTCTATAATCAGAGCAAAGAAGTGACACACAATTCACTTCTAAGAGCACCTATTTCTTTGGCACAGATTGAAGGTCAAGATCAGATACCCAGCTTTTAAAAGGTAGGGTGAATCTCACTCTAGGTGCTCCTGGCAAGGATGTAGGCAGGCAGTCTCAGAGCAGACCTAGTGAATCTTGACAGGACCAAGAAGTATGTGTCTTTCAGAGAGGAATCAGGCTGCCAGACAGACTTGGAGCTACTTTAACCTGGGCTGGAAAAAGCCTGAACAACCTTATCTTGATCAGAAATTCGCTCTGCTTTGGGCAGAGGGTTGGACCACATGACCTAGAGAGGTCCCTTCCAGTATAAAATGCCCACAGAAACTATGAAATCCACATATCCCTGCATAATATCCTGATGGGAATGTGTCCTTTTGGAGGAGAGGAGAGGAGAGGAGAGGAGAGGAGAGGAGAGGAGAGGAGAGGAGAGGAGAGGAGAGGAGAGGAGAGGAGAGGAGAGGAGAGGAGAGGAGAGGAGAGGAGAGGAGAGGAGAGGAGAGGAGAGGAGAGAGGTCACAGAACTGAAATCAAACTTCTATGGGTCAGGAAGAGTGTGGCTTGGGGTCCATTCATGTAAAAAAAAAATAAAATTCCTAGATTCTAGCTTGCCACAACTCTTTTTGTACCTTATGTTCAACTGGTCATTTAGTCTGGAGCAAGGAGTGGAAAAGTAGTATAAAACCAGTCAAAACCTAGCCAAGGTTTGTGAAATCTGTGTTAATAATACAAAAGGAGATCTTTCCTCCCTAACCTTTAGTCTGAGACACTGTAACATCAAGGCTCTAAGAACTCCAGCATTATAAAAACAATTAAAAACAAAATTTAACTTTGCACTACATTCACCAGACAAAAGCAATCTAGCAGTGTGCCTTTCTCAACCTTTTGAAGTAAAGGGTAATAACATTTAACCCTCGGGACATTCTTCTAGGCTGCATATCTGGAATACAAATATCTCAGTGCATAGCTGAATAAGGTACCTGGGAGGTAAGACTCAACATTTCATTCATGCAAACTTTTTAGTCAACTGGCCATTTTTGTTTATTTTTTTAAGTATGAGATTTTTCCCCATGCCAAAGGCTTTGTTGGAATACTGAATTCAACTCTGAAGGACCAAAGGCCTCATAACTGACCATGAGGCATTGGGGTCCTTGATCAGACCTGGGCCTGGGAGCCTGACTTCATGTTGTACATCCTGAAACAGTGGTCTACCTCAGAGGTTTCTGGTATTCCTCTCCTCATGAAGGTGCTTCAGTACCAGTTGAACCAGTCCTGTTCCTTTTTTCCATGTGTGATCCCTTCATGCTACTGCAATACAATCCATGGCATGTCTGACCATAAGTTCACATTTGAATCTTATGCTACAGCATGGAAAAATTGTAAGAAAAATGAAAATAAGTTAAAAACACAGTCTTATAAATTTTATCAGCTGAATCAGATCCTTCCTCTTCTGTAAGAAGGGCAAAATCCAAAATTATTTAGAAAGAATCTTTGATGATTAAAGGGTTGTTGGCAATTGAACCACAGAGGCTAATGATGAATTCTCTGTTGTACTTCTTGCCACTCTCTCAAATAGTTGGCCGGTATCATGGAAAAATTGTATCATCCTAGCTCAGGAAGCAAGGAAGGAAAAGATTTAAAGCTATAGCCTGATGAGTCTTATCAATTTGTAAATGGTAAATCCTGCCATGGAAGTGGATGGAGCTATGCCAGTTCATAATCTGTTACTGTGATATTATTTTCTGTTTATATAGTATATAAAACCCACAGAACATACATCTCAAATGACATAAAACATTTAGTAGTTCTTTTATAATGAATGCCTGTGAGTGTATATATATGGTGTTCTGAATATCTGCAAGCTTATAATTTTCTTCCTTCTCACAGTCATGGAAAGTATATAAATAAATGTCATAAAAATACAAGGTTATATTCCCTCTAGACATACTGATTTTTCAGGCTATATGTTAAGCATTCCATGCCTAGAAGACTACAGGTCCATCATACTCTCCAGCAGGTTTGATGCTCAAAAACAGTGTTTTGTTCTACTACACCCATGTGTGATGGTAGGACTTTCTATTACAAAGTTCTTTAAAAAGGTGTATTGGTATATTGCTTCTCATTTATAAATTCATAGCACAGACAGTAGAGATGAGTCTGGATAAAATACGTGCCCACAAAAGGATCACTCTTGCATAGCAACAAGAGGCTTGTGAAAGAGCTGAGCTGCCTTGAAGTTCCAATCTCATGAGAATTTCAATCTTCAGCCTTTGAGAAACAGTGAAATACTCAGGGTTTCTTTTCTGTTTCCCCCCCATGTGTTTTTACAATCATGATGGCTTTGCCTTAGAAATAAAATACAGGGAGAGCACAGTGTTCTTTCACTGCTGGAGTAAAGGCTGAGCACCTATCTTTGTGTTGATGCTGAACAAGAGGGGCAGCCATGCCTGTATTCCAGTCATGTTTCCTTATTGTCTGTGCCATCCTGCCCATCTCCAGAGCACAGGAAACTGCTTAGGGGGATGTAATTCTGTTTAAAAGTCTGTCACTGTGAATTACGGAGAGGAAAAGGCAAATCACAGGGTAGCAGAGCAGTGCTTTGGTGCCAAAATAATCCCAGACCTTTGCTGTGTCAGAAAATAATTTGCAGTGAATATCCAAGTTCCCCTGTATCATTTTCTTGAGACTAGAAACATGCTAATCTCTTGTATATAGAGACTCACTGGCTGCACATTAAAGGTACATTTGGAAAGAGAAAATGGCACTTCCAATTTCCAAATTCTGTCAAATTTCAGTCCTCAGACCACAAGTGTAAAAACTGCCTCGCATTTGACATGATCAGGTCTACCTATTTTGTGTAAGGTTTACTCCTGTGATACAGTAGCTGCATTTGCAGTTTGTTCTCCTCAGCTTTTCCTTAATCCTGGTTCAAAAATTGCATAACCATGTTGTCTTCAAGAAACAAGATCCTTTTATAATATAAAAGCAGATGAGCCTGGGGTGCTTTGGGAGACTGTAGGTCATGTTTACGATACCTTGCATGTAAAATTATTCAGCAAAAAGTGGTAGCCTGAAGTGAGTCAGTATTTCAGGTACTCTACTGCAGTTAAGCAGCCTAGAAAAATTTGTTACAGATCCTTTCAGAATTGCCACTGATCCTTGAAACAAGACCATTCCTGCTTGTATTTTCAGAAATTTTATTGAAGAAGGTTGTCCCTAAGGAAAAGATCAGCAGAAAGCCAGTACATCAACAGAACTGCATGCTAATCCTTGGGGCAGGAGCAGGGTGGAAGTCAAGAATACAAACTAAGAAATTTACCTTAGGCTGGCTCTCTGCACAGCAGCAGATATCAATGCTACAGACGCCTTAGAAAGAGAAAAAGACCCAAACAACACCCTTCCTCTCTAATTTACTGCATGGTGATTAGAACTAAATCCAATTCGAGCCATTAGAGCTATTGCCAGAAAATGTCAGTGCCAATGGTCTCTTCAGACAGACAGATCTGGCTAAGACTCATGGATCCCTGATGGCCATTAGATATCTTAAAGTCTTTGAAAAATAAGCTGCAAATTCATTAAAAAGGAATTTATCTTTCCTAGAGAAATTTTATAATAGTGGCAGAAACATATCCTGTTTGCAAGATTCAAAGTATCATTGAAAAGCAGAATCTCCCTTTTTGAGTAAACTGGTGCTACAACATATGAAAGAATTTTTAGAAACAGACAGGGTGGATGCAATAATTTACATCTTCTTAGTAAGTGTGCTTAATTTGAAGGAAGTTCTTTGTTTACATGCAATAAAAATGACTGATCCTTCTTAACAGTCAACAATCAATCCTAAATTGGATTTATGCTAAATGATTAAATTGGCCAGTGAAAGGGTTGTCCTTGAATTGCCTGCTAGAAGTATCTCTAAAGACTTGTATTTTGTCCTTTTCATGTCTTTTCTCTCCAAACAGAAAAAAATCCCCTTATTTTACTGTCAAATTTACAAATTAAACAACTTTGCTACAATGCATGTAGAGGTTGGCTGAATAGGGCTCTGATTAGCTGGCTGTGTCTGGGCTTACTGCACAAAGAAAAGAAGATAATTATTTAAAAATCTGATTTTTACCCTATTGGAAAGAAAAATAATCTTCCCCAAAACTGTAAAAAAATTCCACAAAGTGAACATTTTCACACCCTTAATTTGGTTTTAAACCATTTCGATTTTTTCATCTATGAATTGACTTATTCTTTGTTTGATCTGCTTTCCCTTAGTTAAAGAAAGAAGGCAGGGATGTGGTGTAGGAGAGACTTTTTTTGATAGGGATTTTTCATTACTTTTCTCATGCTTTTTTCGTGCTTTTTCATGTCTCTGCCTTTAAATGTTGCTTTCTTCAAGGAAGTAAATATTGAACACAGAAAGAGAGAAAAACACTAAGAAAAATGTTTTAAAATATAAGGTTTTAAAATCAGAAACAGAAAGAAATGGCATTTTTTTTAAAAAGTGCAACAATATTTAAAATCACCCCACGTTTGAAAGTGCAGTGACAGGAGTGAGACATCTACAGTTACATTTGCTACGGTAACCACCTGGGAATGATTTTTGCTCTTTTTCAGGTGCTTACAGAAGTCACTTGTCTTAATTCCATGACTGTGACTTTGTCATTTCAGCTTTCCATTTTATTTACTCTTACTGATTTTATAGTCATCATTATTTTAAGTCATCAGCTTCATCGTTTTAAGTGAAATCAACACTGTCCATAACAGCTAAGCATCTAATGCAGTTCTTTGATAAGCACTTTTATTAGTGTTTTATGGTTTAATGTGTTTTGAGAAATAAACTGCTTTTGCAGGGCTGGTTTAAGCTAGGAAACTTTCTAAATAACTTTATAATAATGTTGAATAGAATTGAAAACATTAGGCACAAGGTAGACTGAAAATTTTTTTTATCTATAGCTTGAAAAATAATTTCAGGCCTCTGGAAACAGAAATTATTCTGCATCTCAGAAACAGGCTGCAGCACTTGGAGAAAAGCACAAGGTTGCAGTCTAGTTATAAAGGACTGTGCTTGTTCTATTTTCTTCATTTGTTACCATCAAAATCACAAAACTAAATTAATTTAGAGTTGTGCCATTTCATCTTGCTAAAATCTATGTCTGGAGAATAATCAAGAGAAAGAAGCAATTTGCTCCCATACCTTATAAAGATGCTGCTACCGTATTTCATGTGATGCAGAAGTCTCTGGCTTACCGGAGAGAGACTGCAGTGTTCTGGGCGGCTGCAAAATGCAGCAGCACTGGCTAAGAGATCCTATTAACTTCTGGGATTTAGTCTGTGGGACATAGACGTGTCTGTGCTATACAAAGAATCAAGAGTTGTACCATGCAGCCCTGAGGGATATGTGCCCCCCACTCAGGTGCGCAAAGAAGAGGAACTTTTGTGTTTTTGCTGAACCACAAAAGCAAACTGAAGTTTGGGGTAGGGATGTCGAGGGTGAGATGGGCAGCTAAGGAGGTAATGAAAACTCAAGACAAGGGGGTGTTTTCCTGCTGTACATTTTTCCCATCTCGTTGGGCTGTACAAAGACAAGGCCACCCAAAAGTACGTGAAAGGAGCTGCCTGGGGACTCCACGGAACCCTCTCTCAGCAGGTGGGAACCCTGGGGAACAGTGTCCAGGTCAAATACTATTATCCCTAGACTACTGCATGAAGTGGAACTTCTGTTATTGTTCTCATCCAACCTTCCATAGTGTCATCTGAGTGTCACCCATTGCCCCTTCCAATCTCCAGAACGGTCTCTGAAACCCCCAGTATTCAGAGATTGCTTGCTGGGAGAGGTGACAAATTTGCTGTTTCTCTGATGCTTTCCTCAGGTCGTCAGGGAAACAAGGACATCTAGAAGTGAGTCCTATCCTTTCTAACCCTCCCCCCCCCCGGGTGACCTAAGTTACAAATCCCGTTCTGAGGACCCTGTTGGAGGCTTTGACTTATTGTAGGAAGGCAGGGGCTTAAAGGCCTCCTTTTGGCCCAGCACAAGCACAATTTGTTGCTTAATTTCCATGCAGAGCACCAAAAAACTAAAGCACTTATTCTACCTGCAGCAATCCTCTGCCCACATCAGACTGATACTCAGTTGCCTGTACAACCAGTTGCCTGTTCCCTCCTTTACAGCTACAAAGTCTGCCGGTAGCTCTGGAATTTTTACAAGGTTAAATATATCCACTGAGACAGTCTCTTAAACTACAGGCATTTTATGTTTAATCAGGTTTAAATATCTTCAGGCCACTGATGCACACAGATTTTTCATTATCTTTTCAATGGGCTAATAACCATTCCGAGTCTGTGCCCTACTCGTGCATGTTTTTCCAACTACAATGCCAACTGGCACTATTTGGTCATTTTCAAATGCAAAGGCAGATGTCTGCTGTTGTAGGGAACATGACCAGGAAGAGAGTTGTTTTTTTGCTTTTTTTTCTTTGCAGGGGGAGGTGGTGGCTATTCCTAAGCATTCTTTTTCACTGGTGCAACAGTACTTTTCTGAAATGAAGTTTGACTTCCTGGGTCTCATGAGCTCCCCTTCATAAGAGAGCAAAGAGATTCCCTCATGAAAGACTCCAAGCCTCTTGAACTACAGAAGAAAGATGCTGGAATTTCATTTTCTCTTTTTCATTTGGTCTCCCCATGGGAATATTTCTGTCCATTCTCCTATAACCAAAGAAGCTTGTAGAGAGTGCTCTGTATATGACTTGAATATTATTATATTATTTAATTGATGTATGATTGATGGTCATAGGACATATTTATTCATTCTGTCTGAAAGAAATTTTAACAATTACAAAGAAATCCTCTTCTGGAATGCACCTCAGTACACCTGAGCTCAGCATCCCAAGTTGGTTTCTCCATCACTCTGGCTGCATTAAATAGATCTGGGCTCTTGGGGAGTGTGAGGAATACAAGCCCTTTCCCCACAGCAGTGGGAAGGGAGAATCATCTTCTGGGAAGCCAGTGATCTGCCAGCACAGCCTGTAGGTCTTCCTCCAGTCACACAATATGGCTGGTATGGGGTTTTTCTGCCCTGGAGAGTAGCTCCTGGAATGTGGTCCTGTTCCCACCTTCGCCTCCTCCTCCTCCCCTTCACCCTTTCCTTCTTTTCCATTGGCTTTTCACTGCCCCAGTTTCACAGCTTCTCCCCTCTTACTGAGTCCATTGTCCACAAAAAGGCTGACAGAGACCTACACACAGCTTTAGTAAGGCCATAACTAAGATTTCATATTACATGTATTTAATGTAACACACACATAGATGTATGCTTGACATATTCCCTTGGCGTATACAAAATAATGTGAAGGGCCTGAAGGAACCTTTTTCTGTAGCCATTATTCTTCCATTTTCCTTATCCCTCTCCAATTCATCATATGCAAACGTGAATTATAAACTCTTTGGGACAAAGAGTGCTTAATTTTATTTGCCTGTTGGCAACAGCAATCTTCTGCATGAGGAATAAATAAATAATAATTACTTTATTTTTTATGTAAGAGTGAGCAGTAGAGTGGTTTGGGTTTTTTTTGTTTTTTTTTAAGAATACAATCAGGTAAAAAAGAGACCCACCACTTTTGCTTCATGTAATGCCTCTGGAGAGCTACTTCAGGATTAATTTCAATTTGTGGGAACCTCTAATAGAGTGTGTTTCTCTTTACCACTTCAAGAAAAAAAAAAGATTATTGTTATAAAGGGATCTCTGCTCTGCAATTAGAAAAACATATTTTAAATAGTAAACATATTTTTTTAAATCCTGTTGTGAGTGGAACTGAAGATAAGTTAATCATCTTGTATTCTATGTCTTTCCTGACTTGTTTGAAGAACTTCATCTCCCTCTAGATTAATAACAAGACAAGAGTTAGACATGAGATAATTTACCACATCATTTATTTACACATTTTAATGAAGGAAAGATCATAGAAGCATAACAGAGCCGAAGTTTGTTGTCAGTTGGGTTGGGAAATGTATATAAATTCCAGGAACAATTTAGTCAGTACTGACAGTATTTTAATTTTAAATGGAAATTATTCAGCTAACAAGTCATATCCTGTCTTTTCAGTGCTGTTGATCTGCAAAGCAAGAATCCTAGAGGGCATAATGGGAGAACTCACAAAAAGTACTTCTGAGAAATAATATCTGATGTGTGATTCTCCTGCTTTAGTTTTAACTGAGCTGCTGCACTAGCGTCAAACAAAAATAAAATTGAAAACCATTTTAATATGTCTTCAAGATTTCATTTTCTTATTTTGCTATCAAATAGCACACCCCATAATCTTGATTGCTATCAAGTCATCACCAATTCATTGGAAACATCATCATTCAAATATTTGATTACGCACATGACAGCAACAGGATCAGTTTGGAGCAAAGTCACCCTGACCCAGAACTGACTTTGCAATGTTTATCCATCAAGACAGAGTCTTTTTTAAATGTTCAGAGATATTTATTCTACCTAAGCAAACAGAAAGATGCAGGAGTCAGGTATTGATCAGCTCATGGGACAAGGGATACAGAACTTGGAAATGTTTTACACAATCCAGCCATGGAGTGGTAGAACAAGGAAACATGGATATCCTACCATCTACCTCCATCATTGCTTTTCTGTTTCACAATAAACAGTTGTCAAAAGAAACCTTCTTTTAGAAAGTCTGGAGTAGAGTGTCCAAATCAGTAGGCTGAGAGCCATCACTTCCTTGTGTGGCTGGAGGAGGCTTGAAGCCTTCCTCTGAATCATGAAGAGGAATCCCAGAAGAGGATAACAGCCCTCTATGGGTTCTTTCTTGTGAAGAGGTCAGTATGGGATGGAAACTGCTCAGGACGGGGTGGGAACTACTCCAAGACATTTTGTAAGACCTCTGTATTACAACATAGAACAGGTGGGTCATGAGTCATCCTCTTTCCCTTTGTATCAAAAGGAATATTGTAGCTGCACTGGATGCAGACCCACTGTGGGGACAAGCTATGGGAACACTTATAGAATCATAGAATCATAGAATTGGCTGGGTTGGAAGGGACCTCAGAGATCATCGAGTCCAACCCTTGAACCACCGTTGTGGTTGCTAGACTATGGCACTGAGTGCCACATCCAGTCTCTTTTTAAATAGCTCCAGGGATGGAGAATCCACTACTTCCCTGGACAGCCCATTCCAATGCCTGATCACTCTTTCCGTAAAGAAATTCTTTCTAATATCTAACCTAAATTTCCTGTGGCACAACTTAAGACCATGCCCTCTTGTCTTGTTGAAAGTCGTCTGGCAAAAGAAACCAACGTCCACCCGGTTACAACCTCCTTTCAGGTAGTTGGAGAGAGCGATGAGGTCTCCCCTGAGCCTCCTCTTCTCCAGGCTGAACAGCCCCAGCTCTCTCAGCCTCTCCTCATAAGGTCTGTGCTCGAGTCCCTTCACCAGCCTGGTTGCCCTCCTTTGGACCTGCTCCAGGACCATGATATCCTTCCTGAACTGGGGGGCCCAGAACTGGACACAGTGCTCGAGGTGTGGCCTCACCAGTGTTGAGTACAGGGGCAGAATCACTTCCTTGGACCTGCTGGCGACGCTGTTCCAGATACAGGCCAGGACGCCATTGGCTTTCTTGGCCACCTGGGCACACTGCTGGCTCATGTTCAGCTTCCTGTCAATCCAGACTCCCAGGTCCCTTTCTGCCTGGCTGCTCTCCAGCCACTCTGTCCCCAGCCTGTACCGCTGCATGGGGTTGTTGTGGCCAAAGTGAAGGACCCGGCACTTGGCCATACTTCCAGGGTTACAAGACAGAGGGATGTCTGTTCCTGTATAACAGTTAAGTTTAGGCACGAACATGTGGCTGAGATGCACAGTCCCATCAAAACCAGGGCATTTCTGGACGTGTAACAAGGCATCACAAAAAAGGTGCCTCCAGGGTTACCTGATATTTTTCAACACCACAGGTTTGGATGGTACTGTGCATCTCCACATTCCTGTGTTTAGGGGAGTGTGATGGAGCCAGCCAAGATGTCTGTATCTAAGTGTAGACATGCCCTGTGTACCTGGAGAATGAAAAACCTACAGATAGGCAGCATCTGAGAAAGCTTTGGAGAGTTTATAGCTGGGTAGTTTGGTGCCTATGATCTCCTCTATGTAGCTTTTAAAACTCTGTGTTTACTGAGGGTCATTTTCTTTTCAGAGACCTTGGTGTTAAAGTAGCCACCCCTGAAGATTTTGCCCTTCTTTTGAGTGCCCCAGGGACCTTCTTCTCCTGTAATAAGTTACTGCCCATGGTAAGATAAGATATAAATGAAGCCTGTGTACTTTTCCAGACTTGGAAATTGAATAACAGACAATTCTATCTATACTTTGTTTCCCCTATAAGGAGGCAAAATTAATTAAACATCTTGGCCATTTCTATTTAACCAAATCAAAATTTCAACCATTTTGTAATTCAGGTGGGAAATGTAAAGATATATAAAACACATGTTTAATTATTTCAGTCTATACCATCAACTTAAATGAAGTCAGCAGAAATTCTCAGGACTGATCTTTCATTTTCTCAGTGGAAAAGTTCAAGTTTAAAAGGAGCAAGTGTAGGTCTTCCATGATACTTGTGATTTATCAGTTCCTATTTCCCCTGTGGTCATCTGTCTGAATCGTCACAGTTTTGCCAAAAAATCCTTTCCCTGACCAGGGTTTACTTTCCCACATTCATTATCTTCATTTCATGCTATCACTTCTTTGTTAAACCTTCTGAAAAATCTCATCATTCCCTTGTCCCATTTGTCACACTATAATTAGACTTAGGAGTTTCAATCCTATGTACTATAAAATCTTTGTCATCCATCATACTGAACATTTTTCTGAAACTGACGTCACACAGTACATGTTGGGATATGTGTTACATGCTTTTTCTTCTATGTTGTTCCCTATGTGTGTCAGAAAGTGATTTCATTGTCCAAATGCAAATTTTCTGTCCAAGCTTTTCTCAGTTGCAGTGCCAAAAGTCTGGCAGTCAGACAGCTGATGTCTTGTAACTACTGCTTTTCATTACCTACCAGACTGCCTCTTATGTGTTTTCTCCATCTGTTGCTTGTAACTACCTTTGGTCCTCCTCTTATTGATCAAGGAACAGACACTGTCTATTTACACCTAAAATTCACAGTAGAGCTCTGGTTCCTACCTCAGTGCCTAACAGTGTCTTATTCTTGTAGAAATATCTGAACTGACTTCAAAGAAATGTGCAACAAGGTAATGGAAATGCATGCAGTCCTTAAAATAGGTACATTGCTTCTTATAAAACTGTATGTGGAGTGGTGTACTCGTGATCCCCTTTCATGAATATCTGATAAGTTGATTGCCACGGTGCCTAGAAGCCCCATATCTAAGTAGATGACATTCAGTTCTCTACAAAGGCATTGTTCTTTCTCTAAAGTACTTTTATTAGTAATCAAATAACTTCTGAAATAAAGAACATGTTGCAATTACTAAATACTACAATTCCAATATGTACATTATGTCATATACTGTGGTTTCTTTTCGTCCTCCTTTCTTTGGCTCCATACCTAAGCATCACACGTTTTAGTTGGCAGGAATACCATTGGAAAAAGTTGTCCCTTATTGGCACTTCAGCCAAAGCAAGCAGATCATGATTGATGCTGAAGGAAAAGCTGCAATTCAATGGCTACAGACATAGGTAATGGACAGGTTTTCTGGAGTTTAATAGATTATTAAGATGTGACAGTTTTAAAATCTGAGAGACAAATGAAACAGATGGAACTACACCCTGAAAGCACAGCTATAGCCAGGGGCCTTTGCAAGGCTGGCTATTACAAATATACATGAAAAGCAGCTACCATTAATGGTCAGGAACGAAGCCAAAAAAACAATAAGTATTTATTATTTCAGCTACAGTTACTTTAATATTAGATCATACAGGACAAATCTAATGAACAAGAGGAAATATGTACATCTGTTTTCTGTAGAAATTAAGCAAATTTGGGTAAAAAAAATAGTAGTAGGAGATGATAAGCAGAAGAAACTCAATATTTGGAATCAGCATTCTGAGCAGAGCAAAAATCTCTTCATAGCAAATAAAAATTCCTGTGTATCCCAAGTTCCTTTAACTTCATCTGTCATTCTCCTCAGCCATCTCTAAGTATGGCACCCCCCAAGAGGTCTTCCAGTTCTGTTCTCAAAACAGCTCTAATCAGGGAGCTCTGCTCCTGCAGCGACCTAAAACTTTACCTTTTTGCTTTAGTTAAACTTTTCGAATGAAGCAACAAATGTGGGTGAGAGAAAACTGAGAGAATGAGGCTTGTCAGTCCCTCAACATGTGCCCTGTACTCAATGTCTTTGCACTTTGCCTCCTTTGCCTTCTCCCAATCCTTGACCCCATACTGCTCTCAAGGCTGCTCTAAATAGGAAGGACTCACAGCTACCTTGGGCAGATTATCAGTGCCTGTAGGAGGTATTGAGGCAAAGGTTTGATTGGGGATGAGCAGTGAACTCCTTCAGTTGTCTCTACGAACACTTGTGATAGATTTGGCAATTCAAGCTGGGTGATACAGTTCTGGTGACAAGCAAAGGAATTGCTGGTTTGTTCAAGCTTCTAATGGGAACATATGGCTTCAATTAAGTGTTTTCAGAAATATTCCTTAGGGCAGGATGGGCTCCTGGTAACAGACTGTGACAAATAATTAAGGTACTTACTTGAGGTAAGGAAACTAGGAGTCCAAGGCCCCACACTGCTCTATGTATTGGGCAGAAACTGAGATTTCTGCCTGTCAGGCAAGGATCTGGTCTGATCTAATGGCTACATACTCCCTAAATCTGTTTGCTGTTGTCTAAGGTAGAGGAAAGGGAGGCTCCCTTCAACTTCAAAACTTTAAATTGTATCAGAGAGAATCTGTATCACCTGATGGCATTGTATGGGGGACAGCAGAATCACACTGTCCAATTCTACTAGCACTTCAAAGGGCCCTATAATATGTCAGTGATTTCTCTTGTTGTCTTTCTAAGACATGAACTGTTCTTCAGAGCAATATCTTTCTGCGGCTGTCTGTCAGTGGCTTTGATACTATTAGGAATTATTCTGTCTTTGCTCTATGCTAATTTCTTAGAAGACTCTATTTTTGTCACAGTTTCTACTGTTCTACCCAGCACACTGTGCAGAGTAGATTTTATTTCAGCAGCTCAGAAATGTTCTTCCCTGAGTGGTCAGTGCATGATCTGTCCTTTGGTTCCTTGCCCAGGAATTCACATCAAACCAAAAGGCATAGAATTATGCAGAACAGGTGACTCCTAAACAGATTTTTCCCCACTGGAGGGCCAGCCACTGTGTCCAGATTCAAACATTGTGCTGCAGACATTCACAGCAAAGGGAAAGGAAGCAATAAGCCAATGGGCAGAGAAGGCTAGGGAGTGGCTGTCATTAAGCAGGCAAAATATCAAACTCCAGTATCAGCATCACTTCACTATGCTAGCAGCAAGGACTAGAAATTAAGGAGTGACATGTCTGTGGCCCATTGCCCAATTTCACTTCTGACTTGATCCCTGATTTACTAGCAGAATTGATTGTGCTGAGATAGACCACATCAGGTAGAAGAATGACAGCCTCAAGACATGGTGTGTAGCTGCCTTTACACTTTTTCTGCACTGTAATAACAGGTGATTTTATGAGAAACAAAAATGGGAGCTAATTCTGCAAATTCTAGAAAAGAGTTCAAGAGGTTACAAAATGCATTGATGGTGATGAATGTCCTAGCCTTTCATTTACGAACCTCACTTCACTGCACACTCCTTTTGCCTGTTGAACAAGGACTTCTGAGGTCATAGAGGAACACAGGCCTACTTTAGAACCATATTTTCCTTGGCCCAGCATCAGTGTTTTCAAAGTCCTACTCTGTCACAGCCCTTTGATGTGTTATGCCACGTTGAAGTATGTATTCTATAGCTATGCCTTGAGCTATTGTGTCTAATAGGCTTTCTGGTGGCTTTTCAAACACATTAAACACACGTAAGGGTTAAGAAGATTCACAGGCAAGAAAGCCAGTATGCACATCCATCCCTTACTAGGCTCAGCATGAGAGCATGAGATGACTTCAAAGCTTCCAAACATAAAATTCAAAAGGCTCAAGAAGCCTTTTGCCTGAAAACAAACTTCTGATCAAGCACTTTCCCTGAATCTTCTGAAAAAAGGTGCTATCCACAAGAGAGCAAAACCAGCCCAATAACCCTTGGTCACATTTCTCTAGAATGTGTTTGTTTTCCTCTGACTTCATGTACATTAGGGCTTCTTTGCACTTGAAAGCTAAATCAAATTTAAACAAATTATGAAATCAAAGCACAGTTACTTCTTCTGAATCATGGCACAGGCGGGTGCTGCTTTCTGGTGCGATGAAATTGCTTCTGCTCAGTTGGAAGGTGGGCCAAGCCCAGAGTAAAGAACTCCAGAAGAGATGAATGTTTTTATGGGAACCACAGCTCCTATTTTTTGTATAGGAATAGGCTCAAATTTGTACTGTGAGGCAACGGAAAGTTGCGCTCTTTTTGTCTTGGAAACCAACAAAGTAGTGACAGCTTTTTCTTCCTTTTTTAGCCAAGCTATGGAAAACCAGTGGAGGGGAGGAAATTATGCCCCCATAGTTTACGTCTCTAAGTAAGGTTCCTTATGAGCCGTGGTCACACAATTAACAAGGTGAGGAAGACACCTTTGTGTTCTCAAGAGACATCTCCAGTCTGTGCCACTTAATGTTCCTCTACTGCATAGAGAACTCAGATCCTCAGAGGGGGATCCAGCCTACTGCACTCCAGTGACACAGACAGGGAGTTTATAAGACCCAAAAGGCAATCCTGACTCTGTCTCTATACCCAGCATTTGTTTTGCCTAGCCCTGCTCTGAGATGGAGGCAAAAGAGGAATGCAAAACAAGAATGAGAGTAGTGGGGTTTTGTTTTATTTTGTTTTATTTTGTTTGTTTGCTTCTTTGGGTTTTTTAGTTTTTTTATTTTTTTGAATGACCTGTAGAATTTTATATCATGTCCCCTAAGATGATCTTGAACTGTACTAGTAGGACATAAACATATCTGGTGTCCTGGTCCTTCTCCCAAGAACTGATAGTTGTCAGTCCCTGAAGGTGAAATATATGTACCCTCAGAACTGTTGTGTCTGGAAGCACAGCTTATGTCCATCCTTGCACACTCAGCAAGGATCTCCAGTTTAATTATTTCTTTCTTTCCTCTGAGACTCTTGAATCCCTGTCTGCATGGTGGACTGGCTTTTGCTGAAGGTCTGAACAGTGTGCTCCACTCGGTGTGTTGCAGAAGTGACCTCAGTACTCTTTGAGGAGAGTTGAACCTAGAATTTCGTAATGATTATTATCATCATGGCACACCGTGAGCTGATATACAACAAAGGTGGATGGGCCACCTTTACTTAACCCATAAAAGAGAGCAGGCACTCATTACTGCTCTTCTAATAGTCAAGGTGGACTGTGCTGCTGCTGGCTACCAAAATTGTTTACACTACTGACACCATTTAGCATTCTGGCCTTTTCTCATCATTGTTATGAGAAGCCCAGGTACTTGTTGACCTAAATATAGATTACAAAAGAGCTTTTAACAGGGAACTTATTCACATGCACCCAGAGTACACATCAAAGTTTGATTATGGAAATCAGCATCCAAGAAACTTCTAGCATGAGAAGAGAAGCAGTGCTTGAATTAATCTTTTCTAGCATTAGGCAATCCTGAAAAGATTGTATGTTTGGTTTTTTTTGTTTTGTTTTTTTTTTAAATTCACACAGGCACACATGATGTAAGCTTACAAAGGTGGTATTAAGCTTGAGTGGATCCTACCAGAGCTACTGAGGCACACCTTCAGAAATCAGCTGTCAAAAACCAAGAAGTGCAAGGAAAATTATCTTTAACACATTACATTTCAGTCAAAAATATAATTTCTTGATTTATTCCTAACTCTTTCTGTTAGGACAGATGACGCTTGATCAAAATATATTCTCTTTGTGATTATCCATTTTCAGGCTTCATAGTTGTATCTTTTAATAAATTGAAGGATATACAAACCAGGAAAAAACCCTCTGTAGATAGCAGAGAACAGGCTTTTCGATGGAAACATAAAGGTTGGTTTTGAATGGTTTAATCCTTTTGGTATTTTTATGCTAGTTTATTCTGTATCAGGGAGATGCAAAGTCCAGCTAAACAGTTTTTTCAAATTTAGAGGCATGAAGATAATCTGCAGTCAAGATGAACACATTTGTAACTGCTGGCTGAACATTTCAATTTTCACTTCTTTTCTTTCCTCAGACTTTTTCCACTGAGTAACCAAGACCATCACAGTGGTATCTCTAGCTTTAGAAACCAACAATAACAACAAAACAACCCTCATTTCTTGCTTCTGTTTTCTTTCCATTTGTTTGTTTCTCTTCCTGTCCTACTTATCTGCCATTCTTTGTTCTTCTAATGCTCCTGAGGTTAAACACTGAAGCACCTGAGCCTCTTGACAAGATGTTTTCTCAAAGAAAACCAATTGTTTAAGAAAGGAGTCTATGTGTCAAAATAAATGTTCTTCTAGGACTCTGTTGGTTGTGATGAGCTTTGAGTGGAGCAAAAGAATAAGTTTGATGGGCAGGCTCTGTTTCCCAGTGCTCTTCATTTTGGGGAGGCCAGACAGGCTTGCTCAGTGATAGTGGGGAAACTTTGCCTACCAGAGAGCTGGCTGAAGCTAGAGCTCGTATGCTTCCCCAATCTTCTTTCTGCTGAAAGGCCCAGAACTTTGACCTTTCTTTCTAAATTAGAATTTTATTTTATTTTTTTAATAAGAATTCAATGCCTAAATCACTTCTGTTTCAGACACTGCGATGTCCTTTTCTTCCACGATTCTTGTCTGTGTGTTTCTATGGTAGAGCTGATAGATATTTCACTATTCAAGATAAAAAAATAAGAGTTGAGGAAATTTTGACTGATGTTATGTTTTGTCTGTGACGGGAAATTATACACTGATAGATTTTAAATGTGTGTTTGAAGAAGCATAAGTTAAAAAATTAAAAATAAAACTTTATTCTAATGCTGCCTAAAACTGTGAAATTAAGTGACTGAAAAATACCGTTTAAAAATCCGTCGGGAACTTTAGAATTAAACAGCTAATCTACTCTTATTCTACCATACACTGGAGCATGATAAAATAAATAAAGAAATAAATAACCCAAACAGTAGGAATATTTCAAACCATCTTTGTTTTTCCTTTAATCTTTAAAAGCTAACACTGTGTCACATTTTTTTTCTTTTCTCATTATTCCAAGGTACCTCATACTCCTAGGAAAAATTTATTCAATATCTGTTTGTCTTACTATGATGATGCTGTCATGGTTTTTTTTTTCTTTTCCCCTTCAAATGTCTCTTGAATTAATTGTGATTGCCAAAGTAATGAAATAAATGGGTAAAAAATATCCAAAGTGAAGGTTTTATCAAATGTTAACTCACTTAATTTGATAGTTCATGTATTAATAAATATTTGTCCTGGTTTTAATCCAAGAATTTGTGTTTTTATACCTTAATAACAAACAGAATTTTTTTTCCAAACTGTTGTTTTTATTTTTTCTTTCAGGAAAAACCAGAAACAATTATTGTTTAACCTTCAGAGCCTTGAGTAACTTTTTTTGGACTAGAAAGAAAATGCTGGTATTCTACAGTGTTTTTTTTCATAACTCTCTGCTCTCAAAACCAAAGCAACCCAATGCACCCTCTGTTTTGACGGGTTTTCAGGAATTTGGGTGGCACATTGCTGTCCTATCAGGCAGGGTCCCACTGATAGACCTTCCTCATCTTCTATACTTACCCTCTCCAGACACAGCAAAGTCACCACCCTGGTGCAAGCCACTCACAATATAGTGAGTACCACTTAGATCCTTCTGATGCCTGAAATTTTGATCTAAATCCTTTCTAACCTGCTGGGGCTCTCCCTGCATCAAAACCATTTTGCAAAGCTGTGCAGTAAGGTGGAGAGATGGCTGCATGGGTCGTATCTGGACTTAGACCCAGACAGGGGACAACTTTTGCTCCAACCCCTTCCTGCAGTCAAACAGGACCTGTTGATGGTGAAAGCAGAGCTGCCCTGCTGTAGTGCCCTCTCCTCCATGAACAGAGCCAGGGAGAGAAGTGCCATCAGCCACGGAAAGAGTAAAGCTGCCCACAGAAACAACCAAGCGTCAGGTTCACTCAGCATCATCCGATAACCCCGTGGAACAGGTGATCAATATTCATCAGCATCACAGTTCTCCTGCTAGTGATGGTTAATGGGCTGATAATGCCATCCTCCTTGTAGCCAAATCCTGTCAGGGACCAGACAGCTGGAGCTGAAGGATAAAACTTATCAGATCTGGCAGGAGACAGTTTAGGAGGCTAAAATTAACCTTGGACCATTCACAGAAAGAACTAATTGTTTGTGACTGCTAGATTCCTGCCAGTGGCAAAGGTTTATTGCTGCACAGATCTTAACCTGATACTAGTTTTTCTGCAGAAGGAAAAAAGGAAGAAAATAAAGTGGGAACAAAGGAAAAATTCCAGGGTTATTTTTAAGCCTCCCCCCCACAAATGACTATAAGTTAGAGTATGTGTGATGAAAAATAAAACTATAGATAAAACTTTGTGCATTTGTCCTGTAATAATTCAAATTGCTTTGGGAATCGAGAACATATTATGAATTCATCATCGTGACAGAGCCTTTATCAAGAAAAAAAAAACCAAACCACACAAGAAAAGCCTGTCAGAAAAGCCTGAGCTTGCTGAATTACTCTTGCTTTATTAAAACCTCGATTGATATAATTTCCTCCCCTTCTGCTGCCAGCAGTATGCAGGCTGTAAGATGATTTTGGCTCAAGGGTCATGAGCTGGAACTCATGAAAAAGAAGGCAAATTAAAATGCAGCAAAATCAAAGAAATTGTAGGTTTTACTTCTGGATCTGAGACTGTGGAAGAGAGGGAAGATGTTAACACTTGACAATACGCTTGAGTTACAGATCTCTTGGCATTCAGACATCCAACAAATGTACTACATAACAGAACTGCAGAGAAAACACCAGTCCAAGAAAGAGAACCTGGAAGTCTGTGCCTGGGCAGCCTCCATGGGAAAAAAGAACTCAGAGCTGGAGAACAGGCTTGCTTCAGAGAAGAAGAAAAGGGAGCACAAGATAAGTTGAAAAGTGAAAAAACAGTACATTTAGTCCAACAAAAAGAGGAATGGGAAACCAAGTAGCTTTTGTTAGCTGGCATGGAGAAAACTAGAACTGGTATCAAGAAGGGGCCCTTATCATTAAAAGAAAAAAAAATCCTACCAAGGGAGCTGGTGTAGAGACAGTAAAGAGCTGAGAAACAGGATTGGAACTAAGAGGATCTTGAAAATGTCAAAGAGGACCCTACTGAGTGTTCTTGGCATCAGGACAAGAACTAATACTGGAGAGAGTCAAGGATGTCTACAATAGACTAGAATGTTCAAAGAAGATAAGCTTGAGATGTCTCTCTGGAATTCATCACATTTACATTAGGAAGTAAATGCATAGCAAGAAAAATTAAAAAATGAAACAAAACAACAGGGACTGGTTACAATAAGAAAGATTTGACTTCATGTCACAGAGCTGCAATCAGCTGAAAAGTTTTTCTTGAAGTATTGACACCATGCAGATGTCTGAGATACTTAAGTGTGATGTAGATGACTTAAAAGTGAGAAATGGAAGAGTGAAGAAGTGAAGTGACCTGAAGACACTTCTGAATCACCATGTAGTTAAAACCTAGCTGAAGAGGGCTCAGGTGCTTGAGGATTCAGTAGAATATTGGATGCTGGATGGTCTGTAGGAATGGATTTAAAAAATATTCTCCTGAGACAGTATGATAAATCAGTGATAAACCCTGAGGGTTAGATGTATATATGGATCAAGGATCTCTGTAGTGTGATGGAGGAGATGAATAAATACTGAAAGTTGTGCCCTTAATGAGACATTTTAATTTCTAGGTGTTTATCACCTGAGACTGAGAAATGTGAGAACAGGCAAAAGACCAGCTGAATCAAATGTCACAAAAGATATTAACAGAAGTAGGGGAAGCTCTTCATCCATAAGAAGCAAGGAAGATGAAGGAAATTAGTGTCATTTGTTTAAAGCTATAAGAGAGGATAGGAATATTTTATAGAAAGCAAGTAAACTGCTGAGTGCATTTCCTTGTTTTGTCCAGGGAATATGCCTGATACCTGATTTCTTTCAAGTTTGTCTCAGAAGATTTTGTTAGCTGGAAAAAGAATAAATTGATGACAAAGTCACTTAGCAATACAGCTCCCAGCATTAAGCTAAACCACTTCCAAGCATGGTGCTATCTCCCCATCAGAAGCAGCTTGGGCAGACGTGCAGGAAGTTTGCAAACAAGTCTCTAAGTCTGTATATGCTTGGCAGAGGCTATATAAGGCATATTGACCTCTGTGTCTCTTGCATGTAAAGCACACTAAAAAGAGGCAGAAGAACAAAACTTGAGAATACTAATTGTTCGGATAAATATACAGCTTGGACTCTTTCTCTTACAGCAGAAACATCTCAATTGAAAGGAACTTGATTGGAATAATTTCTTTTATGTCCCAGTCATCACCAGCAAGATCATCTGGCAGAGAAATATAAACACGCATTTTTTTTCCTTGGCATACCTACAAGAACCAAGCATTTTGTCCCTTTCCATCACTATTGTTACTTCCTTCCACTGAAAGCCAAAGTATAAGGATCATACTAGGAGGTGTCGCAGCAATAAAAATAATTCCTTGCCCATATTATTGTTATTTTATATTATGAAGGTAGTACATGTATTTGGTAATAATTAAGGCAATTTAAATAGCTGTATTGCAGAAATACTTCAATCTAACTCTTTAACACTACTGTGCCAAACAAAGAGGTAATGAAAGTAAGATGTGGAGTCAATATATTGATAAGCCAGAAGTGGAAGTACTGCAAATACCACACTAAATTCAGTATATGAGGAGTAAGTGACATTTAATTTTGGGGTAATAGCAAATCCTATGAGCTTTGCATCTAAACAGATGATAGACAAAGCTATACAGAAATGCTTCCTTCAATGTTCGCATGAGAGTGAGATGCAGAGAAGGAAAATGATCCATACTGCTACACACAAACACTATAATGTTAGACAGAAAACACAGTAGGAATGCAATACAAGCCTCAGTGAGAAACATGAGTAGATACAGAAGTAAATGTAATTCCCTCTACCAACCCCCCCAAGCTAATAGAACCAATATTTCCACCTGAAAAAATGACAACCAAAGAACTGCCTTTTTTCCAGAAATTATAAAAGCATAGAATGGTTTGTGTCGGAAGGGAACTAAATGATCATCTAATTCCAACCCTCCACCCCACCACAGGTAGGGACGCCTTTCACTAGACCAGGTTGTTCAAAACCCCACCCAACCTGGCCTTGAACACTTCCAGGGAGGGGGCAGCCACATCTTCTCTGGGCACCTGTGCCAGTGTCTCACAACCCTCCCAGAAAATAATTTTTTCTAATGTCTAAAGTAAACCTGTCCTCTTACAGTTTAAAGTCATTAGCCCTTGTCCTGTCACTACATGCCCTCTTCAGCTTTCCTCTGGGCTCCCTCAGGTACTGGAAGGCTGCTATAAGGCCTCCCTGAAGCCATCTCCAAGCTTGACAACTCTGACTCTCTCATCTTGTCTTTTTAGGAGAGGTGCTCTAGCCCTCTGATCATCTTCTTGGCCCTGCTGTGGACTCCTTCCAAAAGCTCCATATCCTTACGTTGTATATCACTCAATAAAGCAAAGTTCATTGGAAGTATTCTTTTCTAAAATTGTCTAAATAAAATTACTTGAAATTAATATGATTCTGATAGATCAAAATTGTTTAATCAGTTTGAAATATTATGACACAAACCCCAAAATGGTATGTCAAAGCCCAATATTAAAACCGAACCACGACCCTCTGCTAACCTTGAGCTAAAAAGTGGTGTAATAAGGGGTGAAGTCATTCTAGTGTCACCCATGAAAACAATTATCCCTTGGCTATAGTTTCTGTGCTTGTTAACTTGTAGCAAACCAAAAAGCTTTTCCTGACTTCTTATCAGCAGCAAGATGTTTAGATGGCAGACATTTTGATGTAAGAAGTCTGTTGATCTAACAGCTGGTTTTGCTTCTTCCTTTGTGAGACTACGAAGAATTTTTTCTTGTCAAGAGTGTTTTATACTTGGAGCTTATGGATATGACCATGGCTGGCTTTTGGTTGGTACTCCAAGAAAATTTTATTTTTTCCTCCAAGCTGACTTCAAAAAATTTTGTCTATGTAGTTATCAACTTAAAACAATGTGGATAAACAAAAGATTTGTTTATAGAACAATCTACCAACCTTTTTATAAAAATAAAGAACTAGTTTTCTAATAGGTACATCATTGGGCACCCTCGCCGTTGGATTCTATGACACTATGAATTAAGGCTTTCTCATTCTACTCTGCTGGAGCTTTTTCAGTTTTCATTAAAAATTTAATAGCACAGGGAGTATGAACTGAAACAAAAACCTTTCACTTCCCAGGCAAGCATTCTAACATTCTAGAAGACTTTCTGGCTCTTTCTTCGGCCAATAAATATTTATCATTTCTTCGTTCATTTCTCCTCTAAGATTACCCAACTAGCATTGCAATTTTTTCAGAGATATGCTCTGACAAAAAAATCAAGATGATTTCTTTCTGAACTATTAACTATTTTATTTATTCAAAACTATTTGGAAAATCTGACTTGAATTTTGAAATAGCTTTGAATCAACCCAAACAGTACTTCTATGGCAAATTTGAAAATCACACAGTTCTGCTCATGACAACTCACTTTTGTTACTTATGTTATTTTCAATACTGCATCAAAAAAATTTCACAGCTGTTCCTGAAGGGGAACAGAACAAAAATAACCCTGACAGGTTCATCTTGGAGTGCTCCTCCCACAAATCTACATACTGAAATACTCAAAACAGACTATTTAGCTATGTGACAGTGTCAGGGAAAAAAAAGGCTGCAACTAGTGGAGAACAGAAGGTTTTGGAGAACGGAAGTGCAGCTGTGCACCGAAACAGCTTTCACCATTTTTACTGTCTACTGATTTTTGCTGGCTGCCCTTTGCCTTTGCTAAAAGAGAAAATGGCAGACAACTTAAGATATTCCAAGGCCAGACTGCTGAGAAGAGGTTACCTTCATTTTCTTTATCACTCATTGTTCAAATATCTGCTTGTCATAATTAAATGGGTCAGCCAAGTCACAGCAGAAACTCATTAGGGCTTATTGACTGCTACCCCACCAAGCATGGCAAGTATCATGTGCAGTGTACCAAGCAAGATGGGTTAAGTGGCAGAAACACACAAAAAAAGGGGGAAGAAACTCTTTTACCACTCAAATAAAATTGCTCCTTTCATCCTACTAACTGCTTCACAGTTGCCCATAGATCCTTTACTATGAGAATCATCTAGGGCTCCTTCCAGGAAAAAATACTTCCATAATATGAATATTTTCCTTGTTTCTAGAATCCCAAGCTGGATGTCCAGCAGCAATATTTGGATGCATGCTCTTATCAATACCTTCCCACTGCAGAACTCTGGGATGTTCATTTTCTGATATTTGCTCACATTTCCACCACTATTCCTTCTAAGCTCTGGAAGACAAACAGAAAGTATCCTGGCAACACCTAAACAGAATGACAGTGACTTTTATTTTCCTTTTAATGTATACATAATTTCTCCCGAGAGTGAATATAAAGTTGCCAGGTATTATTGACACCTACACTGCACCAATCAAATTTTTTGTAAGATTTTAAGCACTCAGCAGCCTTTTTTTTCTTTTTCCTGTCCTGAACTCCCCCAGCCATTTGAACAAGCATGGACCATCAGGACTAGGGTTGTCTCAGGCATAAAACTGATGGCTACAGCTGGGCACAGAACTAATTGCAACCACCTCGTGGCTCCTGGCTCCTGGCCTTTAGCCTCTATTACAGCTTGGCACTTACACTTGCTAATATTGATTGCTGAAACATTTTATGACAATCATGTGGAATCGTTCAGCTGCTCACTTCTTGATGATATTACTGGAAACATTTTGTAGCTCATTTGGCCATCCTTTCATCTCGGCACTTGGAGGCTGCAACTTCATGCAGAGAAGCCCATGCTCCACAGAGGAGGACCTCACATCTAGTCTGAGAGCCATCAGCCATTTACACAGTTGTCTAATATTCTGTACAGACCTCATTTTGTTCTGGTAAAGAGAATGATCTAAGAGTGCAGAAAGATGAATTTATGCTTAAACACATAGATATACAAAACTGGACTCATGTACTAGCATAAAAAAATGTAATGAAGGTTACGAATGTAAAGAAGAGGAACTGATAGTAAAATTTAAAAATAAAAAACAAGGACACTGCCATTCTATCATACTTCGACTTAGAATCACACATGCTTTTATTTTTTTTTTAATAACATAAGATAATTGTATACAAAATCTTCCATCATGCTGGAAAGATTAACATCCCTCAGTACGAAGTCCCTGCTACCTCTGGGAGTAGCCTTGTTCATGTTGGTTTAAAATCCTTCTGGGATATTTTGAATCCCATGACAAAACACTGCATAATTAAAAGTATTTCTTTGATATTTATACTCTGAAAACATCATGGGAGCATAACAATAAGAAATTGTTCTGGGAGCACAATTTAGCAACAATATCCTCATCTCAAAGAGCTTAATTCCACCTTTTTTCACACCCTGATGCCTTGCTGATAGTTCCCCCTGTAAGGGTTCATGTATAGCCTTCTGCAATTTGCAAAAGACAGAATATGTCTGGTCTGGGGGTCAGAAAATGTTTTTGTAATTAAAATGACAAAAACTTAAATTTAAATTTGTTCACTAAAAATCAAAAGAATTCTACAGGGTAAAGTCCTCTTTTGTGTGCGTGTGAACTGGAATTCACTGGAACAATACAAAGAGCAATACATCAAGCTGCTAAAACCAGCTGGTATTAAGGAAAATTTTGAAGCTGTTCACATGAAATTACCTAAGCAAAGACAAGTGAATAGTGGATTTTAACAATATATTAAAGAAGCAGATGAGCTCTGACTCAGAAGCTTTATTTCAGAACTGTTATAAAATGCCTCCATTCTCCATGTTTTATTTTACGTTACCAGTACAAAAGACCATGTTTTTTTGTTGTACATTAAACAAATGAGTGTCAGAAAATCATGTCTTGTGCTGCAAGTTACTCAAACATAAAGTATAAATTTTCTTTGCAGTTTTTTTCTAGTGATAAACACTTAGAGAAAATTTCTTGACTATTGAGATACAGGGTCACAGTTGGGAAATGGCTGCAAAAAACCTAAAAGGCTCTTCACTGAATAGCTATGGAAGCTTTTCCCTTGATTTTTTGTAGCTAGAGGGGGTATTAGGTCCCTATTTTTGGCATCTAATGTGCCCTCCCTTCTTAGGCACAGACTTTCCAGCTGTGTGGAAATTTGGGCCACTAAACCACAGCAGTTTCTTCAAACAAAGATTTTTGAAGAAGCCTCTTTTTCTCACTGTCTAGAGAGGAAAGTCTACCCTAGTACTGGACATTTGCAGTGTGATGTGTGACTTGTTGACATACATAATACTTCATTAAATCAGTCCGTGTTTTTAGTGGCTGTACATACAAAGTCCCACAAGCAGTATCTAAGTGGTACACTTTCATATTGTTGACATTGCATCTTACCAAAACTACGAATAAATTCATGAGATGAGTCAGCAGTCTACATCTACTTCCCTGGCACATGAGCTACAAAACCTTGTCCTTGGAAACCTCCTCCATCTGTGGCTCCAAACAGGAGTTTTGCCACGGAAGCCTGGCAATCTAAGCTTTTTGTGTCCTTAGTTGGCTCATTGCTGAATGGCAAAACAAGCAGCTCAAAGAAGTCACCCAGCCAAACAAAGGTAGACACACACACACACACACACACATACACACACGTTTCCTTGCTGTGGTGGAAGGGAGGGGATTTTTTCCATCAGCTGTGTCCGCACAAGCAGTCAACACCAGGATCTGGCCTGGCGATTTCCCTGATTTCCCTTTGTTGACTTGGATAGTCCTGGAGACGTGCAGAGGAAAGGCAAAGAGTGCCAGGGTAGACTGCAAGTTCATACCTGCTCTAATTTACTCCCCTGAGTTTCACAACAATTTCAGCAACCGTGATTAGGCAAGCTGCACAAACATCTTACTAAGGTATGTTTTGATTGGCCTTACAAACCTTAAACAGCCCTCAATAAATGATCCATATACAGCAAACATTTAACATTGTGTGTATTCATATTGCTTCTTGTGTCTGCAAAGAATCTGTGTGTCAACAGTTAGATGAATGTTCGGATTATTTTCTATAGAGCATGAAGCAAAAGTAAAGAGACCAATCATAATGAAGGGTTGTTTTTTTCCTCACTATTTGTACAAAGACTATTGTTGAAAACTCAGTGAATTGAAGCTGATCTTTCTTTCAAGCAAATCTGTCTTCTGAAGAAAAATGAAGTACTGTGGAACTTGCAGTAGATACAACTATTTCACTCATTCTCTATAAATCATAGTATGTTCTCTGGCACCCTCCTAATTCTCACTATCTGTCATCACCCCCATTGATCATTATCTGGTAGCACCACCCCATGACTTTGGAGCCCACCATGGCTCATTATTTGCCACCCCCCCTATGTCTAACTATTTGGACACCCCCCTTCCAATCCCTAACTTTCTATGATTCTATGATTCTCAAAAGGGAGCTTAGAAGCAGCAAAACAGATTTTAAAGGCACAATCATTAGATGATTTCTTGTAACCAGGACTGAAAAAAAGTCTCCCCAAGCAGAAGAAGAAAAAAAGAATGCCAGAGAAAAAGAAGCTTTTTCTTTTTTTTTTTTTTTTTTTTTGACTTAACACTGAACACTCAATGTTTTGTTCCAGATATCCAAACCTACTACTCCCTCAGAAACATCTAAGGGATGTTATATACTGTCTGTTCCTAGACCCCTGCTAGCCAGAATTCAGGTCAGTGAAGCATTTTTTTGTGCGTCACTGACGTAGTGTACTGGGAAGAACAATGTCTGACATACTTTGTTATGTTGTAGACTAATGTTGATGTGAATGCAACACATAGTGAAGACATCTAACCTGTTGGAGGTAGTCTAAATTAACACCTAGACTACTCATTAAGTCTGTTGGGGGTATCTAGATGTATGTACTAGCTCTGAGGATGCCTACCATATCAACTGATAATAGAAGGAGCCTGGCTGACTTTTCTGCAGGAGATGTCAACTGCACTCCTGGGTTCTGTGTCCTCAGGTGCAAGACCTTGCACTCCTCTACATTGAACTTCATGAAGTTCCTGTCAGCCCACCTCTTCAGTCCTTCTAAGTCATCCTGAAGGATAGCTCTCCCTTCTAGGGTGAGCCTGGGTGTTGTCAACAAATTTCATCAGGGTGCTCTTGATCCCAAAGAAATGTAATAACATAAGCTGATGGAAATAAAAATGGTCCTAAAACAATTGGCCTGGAAGTATGAAGGTCCTGTCAGTGAACTGAGATCTGAATAGCAAGAGAGAAACCCACAAGTTTTGGTGTGTCGCCAACCAATAAACTACTGCTCAGTGTGTTTTTAGAAGATATGGCTCTTAGAGCCTAGCAGAAATAAATGTGCACTTGTTTTCATGAATAACTTCAGCTGCAGAATGATACGCAGAAGTCATCTAGATCTGGATCTTTATAGGTGTTATGGCAATCACTCTCTTGTGGTTTTGAGGATAGAACAAATCCAAACATCACTTTGCAGTAAGCAGCTCCAGACATGGTACCTTTATGATACCTGGCATTTTAGGAATATGTTTCTACCCTTGAATACAAGGACAGATAGACTTTCATTTCTTGGGAAGGAAACTTCAAAATTATAAGATGAAGTACCAATGAGATTAATTTATCTTTGGTATTAGAACATTTTTGAAAGCAGGAATGTTCTGTTCTCTCCCAACGTCTGTCTCATATTTCTTCATGAGGTACAATATGTTTCAGCAGTTACTGAAGGCCTAACTGTCCAGTTTGACATTCTGGTGTGAAAATGCTGAGGTATCCCTTCTCAAAACCTCAGCTACTCTGTTTCCTGTGAGAAATGTGATGAAGTAAAATATATCATCTTTTACAATAATAGCAACCCTTTGCCCCAAAATATGTCTTTTGCAGAAAAGCTGTCCTTACTAGCTAAATGTGTATTAGCAGGGGAATGCAATGGGTGCCAGACATGTACCCTCAGAACACAATATGCAAAGACCATATGGATTTCCCATGCCATTGATGGCTTTTCTAGCACAGGTCCTCTAGGTTAAATGTTGACAGATCAAGCAGCAGACATTAATGAACCCAATAAAATGTAATGATTGTCAATGCAGAAGATAACACAGTGCCCTTTCTGTTTGTGGGAATTCTCAGGAATAATTAATTAATAGACCAGAAAGTTATTTGGGTTCTCTGGACCTTTGATATTGGATTTCACAACAAGCTCTATTGTAAGCATGCTCTTTTATCTGTTAAACCACACCTTTACATGTCCTACCATTCCTGTTCTTCCTGATTTCAAGGTTTTGGAGGCATCCATTGAGTACATCTTGAAAGTGTCTTAGATCCTCCATGCTCATGAGTTTTTCCAGCGTTTTTCCTAGATACAATTACAAACCCTTGATTTCCTGTGTACCTCAGAAAGGAATTTTTCCAGTTCCAGTATTTTTCCAGCTGCACAAAATTTATTTCTTTGTTACAGCTGAAATCCTGTACAGCCTTCCAGGCAGACCAGTTATCAGAGGGCATCAACTACACCAGCTTTTTTCTTCTGTAGTGTACAAAGAAATTACTGCACTGAAACTTTCTGAGTTGTAGAGGTACGTGAGCTAGGCTGATACAGCCTGCATAAATAGCTACTTCAAGACACTGATGGGTCCTGTAATCTGTCCTTATCCTCTTGTTTTCTTTTTTTCACTGTTGTCAGAACCCAGGGTGGCAAGTTTAAAAGTCTGCATAAGTTGCAATTTATCTTTTAAATTCTGCCATAAACATAACCTTAAAAATAAGAGGGCTGTCTGTGTCTACTCAGTCCTTAGCCTCTTTAGGCTAGTGTCTAGTGTCTAGCTTTAGGTTAGTGCCTAGCTGCTGCTGGTGTGAGTTATGTTATGTGCCTGAAAACTGGAATTGAAGAGAGAACATGAAATGTAGTTTTCCATTATAAGGCAGATAAGTACAACACAACTATACCATACAATAGACAAGAAAGTCATCTTGGTAAATAGCAAGTAGCACAAGAGCTTAATTAATCAATACAAAAGGAGGTGATCAAACACTCCAAAATAATTTATATTCTACACTGCAGTCTGACTTCATACTTTGTTTGCATGTGCTAATATGTGAAAGGGCAGCAGTGGTTGAAAACCTAAAGAAAATTGGATGTGACTCAGGTATTAATTTATACAAGTCTACTGGGTCTGGATGGGATGGAGTTCTCTGCCTTTTTGGCAGCTCATGTTGTCATGTTTTGGATTTGTAACCAAACCAGCGTTGATAACACAGGGATGCTTTAGCTGTTGCTGAGCAGTGCTTACACAGCTTCAAGGCTTCTCTGTTTCTCACTTTGCCCCAGCAGTGAGTAGGCTGGTGCTGGGCAAGAGGCCGAGAGACATGGACAGGACAGCTGAGCAAATGACCAAAGGGCTATCCCATACCACATGGCACTATGCTTGGAAGTAGAAGCTGGGAAAGGAGGATAGTTTTTCCAAGGTGGCTGCTGCTCAGACATTGGCTGGGCATCAGTCTGCTAGTCATTGGTCTTTGCATCAGTTGTCTGTGGGTATTTTTTCCTCTTTGCTTCACTTATTAAATTGTCTTTATCTTGAACCTTGAGAGTTTTTTGGTTTTGCTCTGATCCTCTCCCTGACTGCTCTTTGGAAGAGTGATCATGTGGCTGGTTGGTGCTTAGTTGTTGTCCAGGGTTAACATCAACTCTCTTCAGCATGTCAATTCCTTGCTTGAAAGGACAAAAAAGGAAACATCGCAATTATAAATCAAATATTTAAAAATTTTAGAGGTATCATGCTTGTTGTAGAGTCATTTGTCACCTGAATTGCTAAGTGTAAATGTCAAATCCATTAAAAAATAAAAGGGTTTCAGTCTTCTCCTAAACAAAAATGATATAACTCTCTACCTACAGCGCAAGCAGCATTACCTTATATTACCTTATGTTAAAAAGAGCAATTTATGAGAGACTAAAGTATGTGAAAATCTTGTGTTTCCATCAACTTTACCCACAGCTTCAGTTTATATTCCATATAGTGTATTACCAAAATAATGTAGCCCATGCACTCAGTTTAACAATTTCAACAGTTTTTACTGCCTTGACATTTTTCAAGTAGGAAATCTTTTCATAGAAATCCCTTCCCTGAAATTGCACCAAGTTGGTAATCATACATCAATGAACCCAAGGGTTTCTGCCAGAGGCATAGAGCAAGGTCATCAAGATACTCTATTTCAGAGTATATCTCTTCCCATTATTCCAGGGGATGGAAAAATTATTATATGTGATATGAGTGAATAGCAGCCACCAAATATATTAAATTACCTCAAAAATCTGTGCTTTTCCTCAGATTTCCCCCTCCTAATTTCAAATTCTCTTCCTCCCACAGGTTTCACAGCATAAAGGGCAAACTGCAGAATAATCTGAAAGGCAGGTCCTGCCTGACCAGTCTGATCTTCTTCTATGACTGGGTGACCTGCCTACTGAATGAGGAGAAGGATGAAGATATGATCTACCTGTACTTCAGCAAAGCTTTCAACACAGTCTCCCACAGCATCTTCTTGGAGAAGCTGACAGGCCATGGCTTGGACAGGTTCACCCTTCCCTGGGTTAAAAACTGGCTTGATGACTGGGCCCAGAGAGTGGTTGTGAGTGGTGCTGCATCCAGTTATTAGTGGGGTCCCCCAAGGCTCAGTACTGGCCCCAGTCCTAGTCAACATCTTTATTGACAACCTGTGTGAGGGGATTGAGTCTGCCCTTAGTAAGTCTGGGGGTGACAGCAAACTGGGAGGGAGTGTCAATCTGCCAGAGGACGGGTTGGTGGGCTGAAGCCAATGGTCTGAAGTTCAACAGGACCAAGAGCAGGGTCCTATACTTTGGGCAATAATGCCATGCAGAATTACAGACTGGGGGAAGAGTGGCTGGAGAGACAGCCCCTTCATTATTTTACACTCTCTTTTTCCAGAAATTCTCCAACACACTGATTCTCTGAAGGAGTTGTAGGTACATGCCTGTGAATTTGCTTACTCTCTGATCTCATTTCTATGTTTTTAAAGTCTCATTTTAGGGTTAATTTAAACCAATTTCAAACAGCCATGCATTCTTCTGTGAAAAAATGGGTGGTGTTTACCTTTACATTCAAAATCTGGTTTCTCATTAACTGGCAAATCAAATAGCACGTGAGGTTTTTCAAGTAAAATTTTTAAAGCTTCTCCTTCCTGCCTTCCTGCTTAATTGCCTGACTATCTTCCTGCCTTCTTTCTTTCTCCAAGGATGTAGATTCCACAACTTCTTTGGAAAGCTCTTTCAGTGTTTGACCACCTTTGATGACCCTCTTAGTAAGTTTGGGTTTTTTTAATCTTCAAATTGAATGTCCTGTGTTTGAGTTGTTGCCTATTGCCTCTTGTTCTTTCACTGGGCATCACTAAAAAGAGCCCGTGCTCATCTTTACATTCCTCCCATCAGATCTTTTAAACACATGGATAAGATCCTTCTGAGTCTTCTCTCCAGGCTGAACAGTCTCATTTCTCTCAGCCTCTTCACCTAACACAGATACTCCAATCTCTTAACTAACTTTGCGGCCTTTTCTCTCTATTCTCTCCAGTGTGCCCATGTCTCTCCTATAGTGGAAAGCCCAGGACTCAACCGGACATTCCAGATTTATCTCAACCATACTGAGAAAACAGGAGGGACCATCTCCCTCGACCTGATGATGATAATGCTCCTAGTACAGGTCAGTAGACTGTTGTCCTTCTTTGCCATGAGGGTGCATTCTTGGCTCAAGGTTAACTTCTTGTTCACCAGAACCCTCACAGGCCACTTTGCAGACCTTCTTTGTAGCTAGTGAGTCAGTAGCCCATGCTGGTACAGAAGGTTATTTTCTCTAAGTGAAGGATTTGGGTTTTCCCTTCAGTGGACATCATGAGACTCATTTGTGCAGTCTCTCAAGGTTTATACTGTTTACATGAACCCAGGTTTATCCTTTCCAGGTCATTTTGACATATAATGAAGCAAGTTCATGAACTCAGGTTGAAAAACCTAATTCTTACCATAATTATTACAAAGTCTTAAAAATTTTCATTAGAACTGGAGCTGCTCTTTTAGAGATGTATTCAGATATAGTTATAATTTTCCAGTAATGAGGTGAGAATGAACAAAACTCTTTTCTTTCTCTTATAGGCTATAACACTTGGCACCTGTGTCAAAATTCCCATCTAATTTTTGTTAAAGTGTTTCTAACTTAGACTTTGACCTAGATTACATCTTCTAAATTGAAAAACTCTCTGTTCTCAGGCTTGAGTTTCCCATATGGAAACTAAAGTATATATGGTCACTTGTATTTCCTATTAAGTCTCATAAAAATTTGGTTTGTTCCCTGTAGCTATCATGATGTGTCTCCTCCCTCATTGCATCATTCTCAGGGTCCCTTAATTGTTTTTGCATTCTCTTGTGAGCTGTTCAAAAAAGACAACACAATACCATGTCCTGGTTTTATTGGTACTAAAATACAGTAGGGTAGGGTTTGCCTAAATGTAGGTGTCTAGTGAAAATACAAGTGCAAAGGTGTATCTTGCTCAGCTTCCATATATCATCCCAGATAGGTCTTCATCTCCAGTAGGTTCTTTGCTATATCTGTGGTATGTGTTTGAGTGTTTTGGGTACTGAAATGTACTTCATAAGGCACCAGACATCTGTTCAGGCAGCTGAGTATTCCCCACAGTGTCCCTGCACAGAGTTCATCAGTTTATGCATACATCCACTCTATCATGTTAATCTCTTGATCATAAGATTGCATGAGAAATGATATTCTTCTCAATATTTATCTCTGTGGGGGGTTTTGTTTGGTTTTCTTGTTTTGGTTTTTGGGTTATTTTTTGTTGTTTGTTTTGGGTTTGTTTGCTTTTTTTTTTTAATCCCAGTCATTTTTTCATAGGCTAGCAACTGTTATCCTGCTTGTCCTACAATCTTTTTATTTTTCTTGGCTTTGGTTGTACACTTCAGTTGGTACTGAAATTTCCACTTTACTGAGCAAATCAGAATACCCCCAAACCATGTTCTCATTATGGTTCCAATTGTCTCAGTCTTTGAATATCAGAAAGCTGTAAAATAATATTACAAATCTGGGTTTATATTGTCTTCCAAAGGCTAGAAGGGTCTAATTTTAAAAAATGTCCTTCCTATGATTATAAGCAGAGACATACCAATCAACCTTTTAATGAAAGGCATGTTTCTTTCATAACATTCAGTCTTCTAAATGATTCAGTGCAGTATAACATTTCAGATACCTTACATGAAATCTAAGCGTGTCAACACCTTGTGTAGTCTCAGACTGTTTCATTTTCTGTCCAGGAGTTAGAAGAGTTATAGAGTTCCCTGTTTACTGTACATTTTGTCTTTTGGCTTTGATTTTGTATGTACTTGGAGATAGGTACATCAGTATTAAGACTGTCAGACTGATGAAGTCATACAGATGCAAGAGATTTATTTAAATGAAAGGAAAAGTGGATTTTATCCTTGCTGATGCTAATGGGCCAGTACATCTTCATGAATCATAAAAGAACAAAGTGCCCTCATCTATACAAACATTTAGCTAAAGTCTGGCAGGATGGCACCCTGAGGGTAGCTTGAGGACAAGGAGAAACTGGTGGCTGAAGGAGAAAGACAAGTTAAAAGCAGTTCAGGCTGCACTATCCCACTGTTTGCTGTCCCAGGGTGAGAACATGAAGATAATTCAGAAACCATATAAATCTCTAGAAAAGATATTTGTATGTGTGGTCATTCTCAAGATTCCTGTCAGGAGGACACAGAAAAGGACTATCTCTTTCTGCTTAGTGGGGCTAATTTCTGGTTCCTGTGGGCTCAGCTGAAGGTGCAGAATACTTAAGAGCTGAGGGAATGTTTGTCATCTGATCCTGATGTGATCTCTGCAGGATGGTGGGGACACATCAGTGGAAGAGAATGAAGGAACATTGCCAAGTGGGACTTTGTGCTAAACTCATGTGGGAGCTGGCTCATCACTGTTCAGTTCAACCCTTTCCCCAATATTTATTTTCTACCAAAGATTTAACGTTAAGCTTTTAAGTTCTTTTTAATATTGTTACGTCATCACCAATACTCTTCAAATGTGTAATTTCCTTGTGCACAAAATTCTTGAACTATAAACCCAAAACCAAAACAAACAAGACACCCCAAACTCTAAAACCATTAGAAGCAGAAACAACATGTGCTTTACAGACAATATTCACCAGAGGCCTCATTTTCAAAAGTGTTGCAATGTTTGGTTAACTTTGCATAACTAAAAAGAAACCATTTAGATTTTCCAAAACAAAACTATTTCAATTAGAACTATAAACGTGTTTATGTGATAATGACTTCTATCCTAAATTTTATGATGAAAGCTTGATGGTAAAATAAAATATACAAATAATTTCACATACAAACATATGCCTGTTTTTTTACACTTACCAATACAAATGCACAGGTTTTTATATATTAAGGTGGAAAATTTTACTGTATTTCTCCCATTCATTTAAGATATTTAATAATGAAGCAATATTTTACCTTATTATCTGGATACAAATATCTGGTGAGAGAGGGGATAAGATCTAGTTAATGTAAGCCATGGTACTGTTGGATGAGGGATGAGGCCAGATGCACAACCCCTCCAACAAAATCCAGCTGTTTTATAACTCCCAGTGTTAAAATTGTGATAGTTCCTATAGCCAGCTTATTTCTTTAAAATATGTTTACAGAATATTTTATTCAGCAACGTAGGTTTTGGTTTAGTCCTTTTGTACAATCAACCTACACGAGTAACTGCCTAAAAATGTTTACAGGACACTTAATCAGCAGGAGATACTAAATATTTATGGAGGTTTTAGGAAGTCCCCTGTGGTTCTGTACTTAGTTTAGTTATTTTTAAAGCTTAGTATGTTTACTGGTGAGCTGGGGACTGCTGGTGTCAAAAGATTCTCAGGAAGAAAATGCAGCCCCATATCTGCCTAAAGTGAAATTCCCCAGGCTTCCAAAATATTTAAGTGTCCTGCCAGATTGGGGACATATGGTCCCTGTACCCTGAAAATCTTAAGTAGAAACTTGCTTATATATATATATATATATATATATGAAAAACCCCTGAAAGCTTGAAGATTTTTCTTTATGGGTGGAGAGTAATGAAAAGGGTGGTCTTTAGTATTTCAATATTAAAAAAGGAACCAACATTCTCAACACATAGAGAAAGAAATTCCCCCCCAAAATTAAGAAACAGACATCAACATTAAAAAAAAAATTAAGAAAAATAGGAAAGACCACCTTGCTGTATCCTTCAAATCATACCAGATCAGAGCTAGCATGGCCAGCTGCCACCTATCAGTACCACATACCATGTTCAGTCTAGCTCTTCTGTCTCATATTCTGAATTTCCACTTACTCCACCCTGGTAGAGATGATAAATATATACCTGAAACCGTTAATAAAATATTCTTTTGGATTAGCCAGAATATTTTTCCTACTCATTTTCTTCCAGTTCATGTTGCAATTAACTCTTTTTAGGAGAAAAGGGAAGCTAAAATATTGTTCTCAGTTTTTAATTTAAGTTGTTAGAAATTATATAAGGATTTTTGTGTAATTAAATTAAGAAAGGTGCTGTAGCATTAGGTAATTCTACAGGAACTGATGCAGTGAGACAAAGTACATTCTGAACCATATAATTCCTGACATTTGAGCAGATTTTGTTTTATTATTCTTTTAATTTTTGTACCACTAAAGCCCAGATGCTTTAGACAGAACATTTCTCTTGATGCTCTGGGGCAGCACAGTAGGTTTCCTTGCTATTTTCCTTGTAGGCAGACTCCAGTTCTACTGATGCACCACATTTTGTTTGACAGAATGAGGAAGAGACCAGCTTCCTGGGTAAAACTAAGAAATGGAAAAAAAATTGGTTTGTTGTAGCTATTTTATCAACTTTCAATAAATCAGCCAAGTAAGCACATGGTCAAGGTCTGCTGCTGTCATTGGTGTTTCAGAGAAACTTTATGGCTAACAGGTGCTTAAGTCTTCTAAGAAAATCTCTTGTACTATCAATAGTGGCAATATGGGAAAAAGGGAGCAGGTAAAGAAAAAACATATTTAAGTTGTTCACAAAATAAAACAAAAAAATGCAGGACCAACTGAGTGGGGGGGGGGGGGGAAGGGGGAGGAAGAGGGGAAGCCATGTAATATTTTCCATATCTACAGACAGATTGTATCACAAAAATGAGATTTATCTATTCATTTCCCTTGCCTTGATGTTATGTCTGAGAAAATAAATATTTAGTACTAAGAATCATAAAATGGCAGACCATGGAAAGGAAAAGTTGATCCTCATTAGAGAGTAATATGACTCAGCTCCTGCATATAGCTTAACTAAGTTTCAGTTCATCACAGAAAAAACCCTAGAAGAAACTTTGAAAAAGTCAGCCAAAGAAGCAACTTATCAGAAAACCAGCTCTGACATATGGTGTCTCCAAAAAGGACCAGAAAGTTATCCATTATAAATTAACTCCCTCACAGATGTCTCAAAGGGAACAGCTATAATGATCATGATGCTTAAAAATAATTAATTCCTCTTGCAAGCTCCTGGCTTCTGGATCTAAGCTTACGTTCATATGTCTTGGCCCTGAGGTTGGCTTCTAACCAAGTTCTGGCTGAAATTCAGAGCATATTAATGCTGGTTTGAAGCAAGGGGCAGAACTGTTAGATGGGACTTTACATCTGCAGTGTAGATAATATTCTGGTAGGTTAGCTAAGATCTATGTACCCTGAGACCCAAATGACTTATCCATCCCACACTAGTTTCTAACGTTGTATATACCTGTTTTTTTCATGAAAACTTACATGTTGTGGCTGTAGTAATAGACTTCAGACATGTGTACCACAAAAGCTGCTACCATGGGCACAAGCTGATATTCCTCTCTTTGTTACTGTTCCCTGTGCAGTGCTGCCAGGCCCACACTGCCCTGGTTACCCAGGCCTAGCTGCATGGCTTCCTGACCTTGCATCAGCTTGGGCAGAAGATGCTCAGGTCTGTCTGCAAAACACCATGTTACATGCTCACCCTTGGCTCTAGAAGGGCTGCCCTGAGATGAGCCATACCACAAACTATGGCTGAGAGTCAAGGATGTTCCTTATTTACAAAGGGGAGGCAATTAATGCTGTGACAATTATTTCTTATAAAACATATCCAGCCTTGTTTTCTGTGATGCACAGCAAGAGCAGAGCAGAGGCAGGGAACACTGAAAGTCACCCTACAGCCAGCTTTTCATTATGCAATGCTGCAGTGCTTGTGCAGTAAGGGTGACTGAGCAATCTTCTAGATGAAAATCAGCTGTGAAGAATAAAATGCCAGCATGATCTTCTGGTGGTTGTTTTTCTGCACTCCCTCTGTTTGTATTTCTGCCTTTATAAATATTCTGTGCTTAGTCAATGGGTGACTGATCTTACTCTTAGAGGTGAACGTGAGGCCAGAGAGGCAGGGAAGTTAATATCTGTGATGCTGCTGCTTGGATGAAGGGTTCCTAGCCAATCATTTTTCTTTTGCATGGATTTAACTGATGTGATAAGACACACCTGTCAAACATTTGAAAGGTGACTGGTGACTTTGTGTACTGCCTCGGAAAGGGAGCAATTTAAAGTGATGAGGTCTGAGAAAAGGAAATTCTTTCAAGGTCTCTAACTGTGCATGCAAAAAGACAGAGGTACACATTTGAATCACTTTGAAAATAAGTATACATAATATTAGAGCTACGAGTTAATCATAGTGTGACGGATTTCTGGGTACTGCACATATTTGCTTACCTCTGAACTGCTGTTTACCTCTTTCCAGGATGTACCTCTGTAAAATGAGAGTGCTGTCTGACTTCCTTACCTCAGTTTTTACTTTATTATCCTGCCTGAATGCACTGAGAACCTCACTCTCAAACTCGCAGGGTATAAGATAGCATCAGCAACAACATCCCAGGGTAAACATCTTGCAAAGAATTGCTGTCACTATGGCTGAAACCAAGTGGATTCCTCTTACCTATAATTTTGAAGGTTAGGACAGAGAACTGTTTCTAGGGTTAAGATCAGGATGGAGAAGGAAAAGACAGAGGCAGGTTCTGGATGTGATCCTATGGGCATGAATCTATGAACAGTCTGGCAATATCACTGTGGATAGCCGATGCAAACACCTGGATACCTGCTCATAGAAAAGTTTCTCTAATCGAATTTTTTGTGGGTAATATTCTGGAAAAGGCCAAGCTTATATGGTTAGTGTCAGAAATACCATTTTTCCCCTTTCATTATGATATCAATAATACAGTTATGTTTCTCATTTTGCACCCCTGCATTTTTTGGAATGGTCAGTGGGCAAGAGCCTAGGATCACTTAGGGGAGCTGTGACCCAATGATCCCTTACCAACACTGTTTGAACACGTCTCTTCCCTGTTCCATCCCTCCCTCCATACCCACCCAGATGTGCCATGGTAATATGTACAGCTGTCCCTACAAAGGTGTCAAGAGCAGAATGTGTCCTTTCCCATCTACCTGCAAAAAAGGGATTTAGTCTGAAATTTTCACAGACTTGATTAATTTGGTGGCTGGATGGAGATTTTGGGTTTTGGTTGGTTGGTTGTTCTTTTAAGAGTCCAAATGGTAAAAACCTGATGTGTTTTGCTGAAAAGTCAACCCTGATCAAAGATTAAAGAAACACCTTTTGAAGATATATTTCTTTTTTTGTTTGGATTAGAATCACAGTATTGGTCAATGTATGCCCATTGTAAAGAATGGAGGAGTGCAGGGAGTGTGTTTGCCTTGTGTTAGTATCTGCTGGGCATCAGATGTGATGCATGTCCTCTCTGAACCAGGAGAGTGAAAGCTGCTCTGAGTGAGTTCATACCTGTCTAGACATGCCTACCTGGAGCCTGTCAAGATATGGTGTTCTCCTGGAGATAACAGTGACACTCGACAACTGCACATGAACTTCTTAACAGCTGCCAGACAGTGTGGACAAACCATGTGCAAACCCTGTGACTGGGTTTTAAACCAAGGACAGAGGTCTCGCAAAGCTTTATGAGGAAGAGGATTGCCTGGTGCAGGGAGCTGATTAATCCTGGGGTTGATGAGCCAGAGAAGTGAGAAAAATGACCTGCATGGATGTGTGTGCATTCTTCTCTGCATTTAAAACTGGCAGGATTCTTAATAACTAATACCTTGTTTTTAAAGGTTATTGCAGACCTGACTTGTGTCCTGGCTACACAAGCTGTCAGGCTGCACTGCTGCTGCTGAAAGAGTGGCTTTCAGACCAAAAGGAGCTTACAACAGGAGCCTTGTTTAAACGGGGAGTCAGAGTTGCTCAATAAACTGCCACATCCTGGATAAAAGCCAGAGGTGATTTTACTCCTTGGACCTGGTGACAAACCCAAACTTATTGCTTACACTTCTCAAAATGAAATGTCTCTTATCAGCCCTGACAATAATTTTAAAAGCTACAGAGAGTTTCTAGAAGCCTTATTTCAATTCTGGAGTGGAAGAAATTTGGGAATAATGGGAATGAATCAATTCCACCTCATTCTTAGTCACTGAAAAACATCATTCTGCATGGGCACCTTGGGTGACTGTCCTTCACTTTCTAAAAGAGTGGCTGATAATAATGGCCTTGAGGAGGTTTGCAGACTAGAAAAGATATGATCTGTTAATCACTGTTGCCTAGTTCCATATTTGTGCCATGTACAATCCAAACTGTGAGTTGTCAGAAGAATCAGAATCAGTTTTAAGCAGCAACATACATACACCAAACTGTGTAGTCCACTAAATTGTTCTGTAACAGATGAATGCCTTTTTTTTTTTTTTCTTTATCTGCTATCAAGTGCACAGCAAGCAAGATCAATCTTCCCATTTTCTGTGGCTTTTGGTGAGAACTTCTGCAAGACCAACATCTGCTATTACATTTTTATACATGCATGATATATTGCAGCCCAGACACAGGAATGTTTTTAAATAGCAAATGATAATGCAAAAGACATGATAATAAAGGAAAATTTAGTACAGATTAAAAATAAAAATGACTTTTTTTTTTCTTATTTTGTTTATGTTTTGAAGAACTAAAGGGGAGAAGAAAGCATTTGTATTACAAACTTCTTGACCTACTTCTAAGGGCATGCATGCACCACTCCAGGAGTTTCATGCGTTTCATGAGTTTCAATAACTTTTTGTTATTTTCTTGTTAGGATGATCTTTATATTAAGCAGGATTATATAGGAGCTGCCTGGGACAAAATAGTCATGCAGTAGCAGTGCAAAGAAATTTGAAGGTGGATATTTGCCAAGTAAATCTGGACAAGACACAGGAAAGAAGAAAAGACACACAAAAGTCATAAGTATTCTCTGCCATTTGAGACTGAATCCATCTCCAGCTGCAGTGTGCATGGCTGTGCACACAAGTGAGGTGGATTGTACCTTCACTTTAACCATAATTTAGGCATCAAGTCAAAGTTAGTTTCTAGGCTCCCTCTACAGTCAATGGAGAAAAATACTCACCTCTAGAAAACAGGTTGCCCTGCTTTCCTTCGACATGTATTTTACAGACTTCAAGGTGACTTGGTAGGACTTTGCGAACAGCAAAGTGAATTGCCTGTGTATTTGAGCACCTCAACAATAAAGGCAGGGGCATGGAAATGGCCATCTCTGCTTATAGTTTTCCATTCATCGTTTAGCAATCAAACAGAAAAAAATCTAAGTCTTTTTAGGTATCTGTGAAGATGACTTCTATCCTCTATGACAAAAGGAGACCTTTGGTCAGTTTAACCAATGTATGATTTTTATGTAGGTAATATTTCTTCATATACATTGATTCTAAAGTTTAATAAAGTTTCATATATAGATTTTGAATTATTTCCTTTAAAGCCATTAAGTGAGGCTAAATTCCTCTTCTTCCACAACCTCAGCAGGAGATTTGTTATTTGAGAATTTGTTATCATCACCTGTCACTAGCAGGAGGCAGCTTTTGTCTCTCGTGGTCCCTATCTTCACTGCATTAACCACCATATATGAAGAAAATATCAGACTGCCATAAGTTTTGTTCATCATCACCCTCTGCAGATTGAGCAAGTCTGGTTCAGTCTCTTTCTTAAGCTGTTCCTGGCTGTGACCTCATCTCTTTGAATGATGAAGTTTTGTTCTGGGTTATTTGGTTTGTTTTTTGGTTTGGTTTGGGTTTTTTGTTTTGTTTTTTGTTGGTTTGGTTTGGTTTGGTTTTTTGTGGGTTTTTGTTGTTTGTTTGTTTTATTATTTTTCTAAATGGACACTGCTGAAAGTGAAATAATTCTTTCCTCTTCTTAAGGACTATGCTTTAGAAGGAGATCTTGAAGGAGGTCTGAGTGATATATTCATACAACAGACAAGAACAAGTTGTTCCAGTGACAAATACAAAAGATAAATGTTAGGATAACCTTTGTGATAAATATTCTGTGTGAATTTAAATGAGAACTAAAAAAAGAGAGGGCTCAGACAGAAGGCAGTGAGAAAAATTTTCTCATGGCAAAATATACAAAATTGATTTTCCTTTGGAGATCTAAATTAATATGGATATTGCAAATGCAGTGTCCAGCTTCAAAAAGAGAGAGGAAGAATGAGGCTATTTCTGCCCTCTAAAATGTATACTCTCAGAGCAAGGTATGAACAAGCTGTAAGTAGGGCTCCTGAGTTAGTATTCACTGCTCCAGGTCCCAGATTCTGCCAGCAGACACTGATGAAAAGCTGCAGAAAATGGACACTATTGACAGCCACTGACAACCTCAAAATCCAAGCTAGTAATAAGCACTCCAGTGTTTCTCTCTGGTAACTAGAAGGGAAGCAGTGTTATTGCAGCATGCTTTTCTTAGCACTGCATCCTGATCAAAACTTAATAGGTAATTGTGAACCAGGGCTTTATTTTCTCAGGGTGCAGTGATTAATGCTCCATTGCATTGTCCCACCACAGCTGCTGTGTTTTAATCAAACGTAGCATGCTACAGTGGCATTTGAAAACATGCAGTTTTAAGCCACTCTGGTTTGTTCCATACTCTTGGCCTTCAATTAAACGAACAATAAATACCTCTATTATAGTGCTGGAATGACTGACATATTTCTGTACTCACCTTTGAAAAGTCAGTTTTTCTGGACACTGTGAACAGTAGATCACAGCTTCATGGTTGGTGCCAAATCTGCTGACAGAGCAGAGAGCTCATACATCAAGAACACTGCAGTTTCTTGGTAGGATCTCCAAAACATAAAATACCCGAGAAAATAGAAGCTCAATTTCTTCTCCTGTTTAAGATATGTGGGTTGGGTTTTTTTGTTTGGTTTTGTGGTGTTTTGTTTGTTTGTTTGTTTGTTTCATTTTTTTGTGGGGGGAGGGTGGGTTGTACCTCAGAGGAGATATAAGTACCAAGAGACTACGTTCTTCAAATGTGGTAGAATGTAAAAATTAAAGAGAGGATTTTGTTTGAAAAGCTGCAAAAGTTAGGAATAACTGTCTCAGGAATAATCTGAGGAGTGATGCAGAACCATAAAAAGATACACCCATGCATTTAAGAATATGGAAATCATACTGAAATTTCAAGTGCTTGTGTGAAAACTCTATTATTAGTAGGAAGCAGCTTGAATTTTACTTAATACCACCAGCATCCATGCTCATCTTTTACATGACTATGCACACATATTCTAAAAGTTCAATGAAAGGGGTAGTGATCTCCTTAGCTGCCCTATACATCCAGTGAAGCAGGCTTGCTCTTCTCCTTTTCTTCCACATACATCCTCACAGAGCTGTCCTGCCCCGGGGTCAGGACAAAAACTTGCTGGGGGAAACCTGAAGTGAAACCACCACAGTCCTCAAATCCATGCTTACATGCCGCTGGCATGAGCTGGGAATCTCAACACTTTTTATTAATCAAGCACATCATTTTCTGGAAAAAATGACTGGTGTTGGTGTGTTTTACAGCTACCTTTTTCAGGAGCATATGAAAGCTGTAACACAAAGCTATAACACGAAACAGGAGATCTGTGTATAAGATTATGAAAACAGTAAGCTCTTAATGCCTACAACAGAAATGCTCCTGTGGCAGAAACAGATAAACAGATAATATGTAACTCTCCACTTCCCTAAAGCTAATAGAAGTGCTTTGGAGGCCTTGTTCTGCTGCTGAATATTTTTTCATGCTCTTTTCTCTTGTCTTCTTAAACCTCTAAGGTGAAAAAACTTTGTCCCCATAGTGGCCCTCTCCATACTAACAAGATGTATCTACTCATAACTAATCAGGCTATTCCCTGCCTGGCTGATGAACAAGAGAGCATTGCAGGCAGAGACAAAATTGCATATTTATTGAGGTCTCTCATAACAGTTTAGCTTTCTAATAAATTAGGTAAGCATAAGCTTTACTTACACAGATTCACCCAAACCCCTTCTCCTCCTCTCTGTCATAACCAACTGGAGAAAATTCTGGTAAAAACTACCATGAAACAACTCCTCTTGAAGGAGCTATACTTGATTCTCCCTTGAATCCCCAGCCTCCTCTTTTCCACAGTTCCCCTGGCATAGGTCAGAAGGGTTATGACCCCACTGCCTGGCCCATGTCCCAGGTTGGGCAGAAGACTTAGGACCAGGTGTCACACAGAGTCAATGTGTTCTCTCTGCAGAAGGGACCCCAGCTGATGGGGCTGCCTCATGGCTCCTCTGGCTGCACCAACATCACTACCATGAACCAGTCTCCTTGTGCATGTTTCTAATCAACCCAGATATCATTGAGCTGGCCCTCAGAATGTCCCCACAACAACAATGTGAGTATAGCTCAGGGGGCTGCCCAGAGAAGGACCATCAGTGTCAACAACAACAGTACACAAATAAGCGATGCACAATGCAAGTGCTTACCACTCATCCACTGAACAACACCCAGCCCATTCCCAGCTTGTGGTCTTGGAGGAGAGAAAATCCCAGAACTGCAATCACTCAAAGTGAGAGCTTCGAGGCCAGCCCTCATCTATATGCTGAGCATGATGTTGCATGATACAGAATATCTCTGGCAAATTTGGATCTGGTACTCTGGCTATGCTCCCTCCTATCTTCTTGTGAACCTGAACACTAGGAAAGCATGGGAAGTTGAAAAGTTCTTGACTTCTTAGCAACAACTTAAAACATCCATATATTATCAATATTCTTTTCATGCCAAATACCATATGAAATATAAATCACAGTGCTATTCTAGCTACTAAGAAGAAAATTAGCTTTATCTTAGCCAAAACTTGGGCAAGGACTGGTGAGAGGTGAGGACTGGGGGAAGAGTCATACTGCTGAGGTATGCCAGGAAACTTTGGTCCCCCTGGAAAAGCATGCCTTATTCTCAGCTGCCCTGGGTATCACAACTTCAGCTCTTTTAATGCAGAAATGGCCACTTTGCCATTTGAAAATTCCAGTTGTCTTTCTGTCTGTGAGCTTTTGGAAACACCTAGTTTGTGCACAAGCTAACATTTGTTGAATGCAACTATATCTGCATTAACTTCCCAGTTTTCATTCCTACCAACACTTACATGGGAATAATTTTATCTTTCTAAAAACGTGATAAGTCTAGATTGTCCATCAGTTTTTAACGTTACTGTTTTCAGTATAAGTCCTTGGTAAGGTCAGCAGGTGCCCCAGTTTCATGAATGTCCTGTTTTCATGACAGTCACAGAGATATTAAGGTGCCCTAGTTTTTGAAACTGATGGAGAGCCTTCTGCTGCCTTCGGCACATAATTACTAAGCCTTTGTGAAAGACAAAAAGAGGATTGTCTTGGGAAGGAGAAGCTATTTAAAGTGACAACAAACTAAAATACTGATTTTGGTTTCCTGTTGAAAGTGCATCAAACTCTCCCTGATCATTTACTGTTGCTTTTTGCCATGGCAGGTTGCTCATATTCATAAATATTCCAAGTAAAATTCAGATATAAATGAACTGTAATTTTATTCACTATTAAGATGTGTAATAGATGTCAAGAAAGTTATCAGATTTTGTTCCACCTGAATATTTTTTTTCCTAAGGTTACTGAAAAATACTGAAACCAGCCCACTGATCCGATGCATGTTTTGTTTTGTAATCGAAAGCATTGCCAATTTTTTTTTAAATTAATAGTTAATTTATATTATGTTTACATGCTAACCCAAAGTATTATTTGGTCTTCCCTAATTTTGTCAAAAAGGGAGGGTCAATCTGGCACAGTGAACTGTTCCAAGGCAAGTGATTGATGGTGTCAGCCCTCATTTACCTCAATTATTTCAGGCCTGGCTGCTGAAAATCCCATCTCCAGCTGTGGTTTCTGAGTACCTTCCTGCCTGCTATCCAAGTCATAAAATTAAAACGAGTGAGCTAAAGGAAGAAAATAAGAGTTAAGAATATAAAAGGCTAAGAAAATGCTGTTCGTTTTGGAAACATCAACAATATTTACTTAGTCATGGTTGGATTTCAATACCTTTTTAGCTGACTACCATGTTTCTTCTCAAATGTCTTCATCAGAGCTATGAAGCAAAGCATCTGAGCCAAACATGGGAGGTAATATCTGGCATTCAAAAATTCAGGTATCCTTGAAATTAAATGCAGCAGCAAATCTCATTTCTTTCTTTGCTCTTTCCTTTGTGTTTGTTTAACACTTCCCCTATCACTCAAGGACAATAATGATTAGTTTTGTGGAATATTGAGTTCCTTAAGTCTTTCAAATTTCTTTCTCTACCTATATTGGGTAATAAAGCAAAATTCAGTCCCTTTCTGCCAAGCTATGCTTTTAAATCACTCTTGATCAAGTCAAAGCCCAACAGAGAAAACCAAATGGATGAAAGTCTCTATTTTTAATTTATTATTTTATAAAGTGCATATTGATAGTGATGTTATCTCTTAAAATGCATAATATGCTATAATTATGTGCTTAAATAAAGCTACATGATACTAGTATGTTTCAGTTGTGCATTTTGTTTCCTAATTCCAGCTCTCAACTGGATCTGCATATCTGTTCTTCAGACCTAAGCCTTCTGAATACTTTCTGAAGGGAATTTGATTAGATCCTCACATTTCAAAACAGATGCCTGTGAATGTCCAGGAGTCCTGTAAGCAGAGTGCAAGCTCTATAATTGTATTGCCTAAGATAAAAAATTGCTCCATGTCTCCTGTCCTGAAAGAGAACAGTGATTTGCTGCTAGTGCCCATTACAACCCTCTCTGCACAGGCTGCTTTGTTAAAACCTCTCATCCTCATAAAGGAGGTGGGAAAAATAAACCTAAAGATAAAAAGATAAAAAGCCCACAATAACTGCACACAATTTAGTTCCCAAATGGGGCCTAGTATGATTAAAATAATAAGCATCACACTGTGCTCAACAGCACTTTAATGAGAGTAACTAGGGTATAAAACATTAAACATGTCTCCAATACAAAACATTTTAAATTAAAACTATAACAACAAGTCTGGGAGAGCATGATGGTGTGGAAAAGTCTGCTGTCAGTTTAAGTGTTCTGGCAAAGATGGGAAAATTTTACTAACATGGCCACAGACTGGCCAAAAATTCAACCCATGTCTTCCCCCAGAGAAAACCATATGATGGAAAAGCTCATAAAATGAGAACAATGGAATAGTTTGGGTTGGAAGGAACCTTAAAGACCCTCTAGTTCCATCCACCTCCCACTACAACAGGTTGCTCAAAGCCTCATCCCATCTGTCTTTGGACATTTCCAGGGAGGAGGAATCCATAGCTCCCTGGGCAACCTGCTCCAGTGTCTCACCATCCTCACATAAAAGAATTTCTTCCTTGTGTCTAGCCTAAATCTACTGTATCCCAGCTTAGGGCCATTAGCTCTCTTCTTATCACTCTACACCCATGTGAAATGTCCCTCCACAGCCTGTAGGACACTTTCAGGTACAGAAGTGGTCCTGTCTCTGAAAAAATGTCAGCAATTTCCATGAATCTTTGAACAGTTCCTATATCCTGAGTTATTAATGGTGCCCTTCAGCAGATCCTTGCCTAAATACAGAGAGGGACATGACCTCTGGCTCTCCTAAAGCTGTTGCTATCCCCAGGCCAGTGGGCTGGGGCTGCCAAGACAGTCATCTCACACCACCAGATCAGCAGCAGTTGCCAGAAAATACATCAAGTTGGGAATCTTTAGGAAAAGGAAGAGGCAAAAAAGCATCATCAGACAGAATAAATCTACAGGTTGTTTGCATCTTGAGCACTTAATAGAGATCTTAGGTCTCCATCTCAGAGGATGTTGAGTAGAAGAAGGAAAGGTCCAGTGAAAGCAATGAGAATGTCCAAAGAAGGGGATTGGTTTTAAATGAGGAATGAATAAATAGACTAAGGGCTTACCAGATGGGAAAATAAATAATTGAGGGAGACACAGCACAGGTATTATTCTGACTGATCAGAACATTAATGAGGAAAGAATTTCCCTATTTTTATTAGAGAAAGAAAACAGGGGGATATAACGAAAATAGCAAGGGGCAGATTTAAGGCAAGAAAAATGAGACTGTTTTAACACATTATTTATATAAAACATGAAGTTTACAACTGGATGTGGTGTAACCAGAAGTTTGCATAAAGTCAAGAAGCAGATGGACAAATCAAGGGGACAAAAAATGCAGTAATGTAGGCCAACTACCAAAGGCAAAGTCTGTGTCCCTGCTCAGGAAGTCTCAGAGCCACAAGTTAAAGAAGACAGGAGGAGTATTTTGGGGAAGTATAACTGAGTATGTTAATACTGCTAAATATTTGTTATTGTTAAAATTATATAGTGTTTTTATGTCACCAGTCCTCCTGGGCACTGCTTGAGGACACAGGGTTTGCTATACTTTTCTTGTCGTAACTCTTCTTGTGATTTTATGTTGAATTAAAAACTTAAAAAAAAAAAATTAAAAATGGAACTAGAAAGACATAAAAATGAAGTCCATGGTTTAAATTATGTGGAAGATACACTAGGAGTGTGGGAGTGTGTTGCTATTGTTTAAATTACTGAGACTCTTGTTCAAACTGATTTTTTATACTTTCGGTCATCCTGGAGGTAGCAAACATATACAACTCTTTTGCAGTTACTAAGTGCTGTAAATATTTTTCCTTAGATGACAGGCTCCCTGGAACATCCACTAGTGCCTTTGAAAATTCACTTTTCTATTTGGGAAAATAAATAATTTTGGACAAACTAAGTTTTGCCTGATAAAGAGGTGGTTTTCTATCAGATGTCAATTTTATCTTCTCTGACAAACAGAAAATCTGTTGCTTAACAGCAACATCATACATGGAATGTACTGTGATACATATCAAGAAATACTTCTTCTGTAAATATAAAATATATCACAAATAATAATATGTCATCAGATTAGTCTGGTCTCTCTGGTTACAGAAAAACTGTATGTGTTATCCAGAAAATGTAAATGTGGCCACTGTCTTCAAGTTATATTAGTGTGATATGACGATAGACTTTACAGCCCACACATCAGTCCTGTGATGACAAGGAATCTCCAACTATTTTCTCTTGCTCTTTTAAGAATGGAGATAAAAATTACAAAGGCCTGAGAGTTACCTAAACTGAAGTAAAATCCTATTTTCTGTAGCAGACTTTCTTCTTCTGATTTATGGCACAGATTCAGGCCTCTGGGCCTTTCAAAATACCTGAACACACTTCTTTACATTGCACTTCAAACTGTGTAACTATATTGCCTGTAGCTACATAAGCTTTGAGTTGGTTGTTATAAATTTTCCTGTTTTCTGTAATAGGAATAGGCAGGTTGACAGCATTTGAAGCAGTTCAAGTCACTGCATTTTTGAATTGAAATAATCTATACCCTGCCACAGCAAAATCTTTATACAGTCAGTAATTCTTATGAGAGCATCTGTCTATTGAGTCTGAAAAAAAAAAAAGGAAAATGTAGCTAACTGTAATTAACATTGAGCAGTACCTTAAAAAACTGGGATGGATTTTCTAAGTCCTGTTATTGAACATCTGACTCAGGAACATCTGAGTCTTCATTTTGTTGTGAAAAAGTTGCTGGAAAAAGATCCAGCAAATCCAAAGATTTGTTTATCTTTACTTTGTGTCCCTGAGGAATGATATGCACCAAACACTGCACTATGTCCTTTATACAAGGTGAACTTTGTGTTTTCCCTCCTCTTAAAGTCTACTACAAAAAAAAGATAACTAAAAGGATTTAATTCACTGGTGAACTTCTTAGATTCTTTTTCCTTGGAAAAATTATGTCTGTTTATGCAGAAAGCAAAAGTTATGCAGGAAGAAACTAACACTCAGAAAAAAAAATATTGCTTTCTTTTTAAGCCTCTAGTTTTGTGTTTTCCTTTGTGAATTTTTTTTCTTACTACTGTATGACTAAAATTCCTGAACCAAGAAATAGCTAACTCATTTGTGCCTAGCTTAAAAGAAAAAATAACGTGAAAAAAATAAATAAAACTTGCAGTTTCTTGTTGAGTAACAAAGTGCATTATACTTCTATTAGACATTTTTCAAAATGATACATTTTCACCATCTGTAGGAAGCCCTCTTGTTTCTGAAGAGGTGAGATATAAACTATGCCAATATCAGAAATCAAGTTAAGAAGGTGAGGAAGGGATATTATGATATCACTTTTACAGTAATTTTCCAGTATTTGAGAAGTTCCAGAAAGCTCCTGACTTCTGCATCAGTGTAAGTGGTTTAAGAGAATAATTTTCATTCTGTGAGAATATCATTGAGAACAACTACCTAGAAAAAAATTGCCTGAATTTCAGCTGAAGCATAAACAACATCTCCTTCTTCAAAAATTAAATCAACTTTTGCTTTGGTGAATTGGACTTCATTCTTCATCTCAGTGGGATCTGAACTGCAAGCGTAACCTCAAAAAATCTAACACCAGACTTCTCGAAGACAAGGAAGTTTAGCACACTCAATAGTTTTTCTGACATGCACCTATTTGTCTGCTTTTGTTTGTCTAGCTCTTGATGTCTCTTCCCATTCTTTTTGCTTGTGGTTATTCAACACATGGTGTGGTCTGTGCTTGACAAAGTACTTGCAAATAGTAATGCCTGTTTTAATGAAGTACAGCATTTATAGAAAGTGACGGAAAAACCACAAGGAAGACGAGTGTGTGAAGAGCAGGCTGGCTGGTATGACTGGACAGCTGTCACAGACAAATCAACTGGATCAAATCCCCAGATTGTCAAGGCTGGAAAAGACCTCTAAGATCACTGTGTCAATGACCAACCCCAACCCCCGCCCCTCCACAAAAAAACACCATTCCACTAGAACATGTCCTGCAGTGCCTCATTTACATGGTTCTTAAATACCTCCAGGGATGGCTCCAGTGCCTGACTACTCTTTCAGTAAGCAATTTCTTCCTAGTACTTAATCTAAACTTCCCCTGGTGCAACTTCAGGCCATTTCAGGTAACAAAGGATCCTTTGGAGCTCAGAACATGAGTACTGTTCTGCTGGATGGGCACTGAGGGGACAATAAATGATACTCAATAAGGCATTGGCCACCAGAAAGCAGGAGGAAAGCATGGCAAGTCTGTACATCCCACCATTTATCATTGCTAAAAAAGGAATAAGGGTGTTTTAGGGTCTTGTTCTACACCTTTCACCAGAACATGTGTATTTCCCCATGGAGCCCTTCTGAGAAGCTGAGGTGTCTGCCTCAGACCCTGCAGTGTACTTCTTCACATAGGATCTGTGGAAATTTCTTGCTTCTGCATCAGTAGGACTTGATAGCTGTCTGCAGAAGAATTACACACCAGAGCTGTGCCTTAAAACCCCAAACCAGAAGTGCTGTTTGGGCTCTGGGTACAAAAGTCTTAAAACTTGTGGTCCATTGGTGAGAGCCCCAAAACCAGGAAAGCCCCAGTTAGGGCTGCACACATACCATACATATTCTAAATAAAGCTCATTAACAAATCACAAAATAGTCAAATTTTTTTGAAAAAGATCAATCCTGCCCACTTGAAGTTTGGCTGGAAGAAATTGTCCTTTTAACAGGAGGTGTTCCTCTCAGGATGTGCTGCCTCAATGTGAGTCACCATGACTTCAGATGGGTTGCAAAGGGGCAGGAACAGCTCTCCCAAGGGAGAACACGTGGGACATGAGCAATCCTGTAACAGATCCCCAGAACTCAGTGACCCTGTGAGGAAAGTGTGACCTGAATATTAACCTTAATGCTGGATTACGCTGAGAAAAATTCTACTCTGAAAAGTTTGAATTAAACATTTTGGAAAATACAACTCTTCACAGGCATAGTTATCTGAAGAAAATTACACTAAATTAAACAAAGAGGTATGAGGAAATAAGGATTAAAATAAGTTCTCATGTAAATGTATATTTACCTAGAGAGATGAAGGTGGCTTTCACATGTCTGCATTAAAAATGTGTACAATCTCTATATGCATACATTTATACAGATGTGTGTATATACATATATACATATATACATATATATATATATATATATGAAACAATCTATTTGCAATTCTTTTAAATGTTTTTTAAAATGGCCAGCCCAACTTAAGTGCATTGTCATAGTATATGTAAAGGAAGTTGCCAGCAGACTTCTCTTTGCCTGGATGCTGAGAGGTGCCTGATGAACCTTTGTGGCCTGTGGTGGGCCAAGGCATTAACAGCTCTTTGTGTTACCAGTTTTCGTCCCATAGCTGACAGCTCTTCAGGTTCTTATTAAGCAAGTTCTATGCAACAGTTTTAACAGGGACATAAGAAGGGAATTTTATTTATCACTCCATAGCCCGCTGAAGACAGAGGGCTGAATTCCTCCTTTGCTATGCTGGAGCTTATCCTCATAATATGGCCAGCTCAGTGGTAAAGTCAGCTAGACACCTGAATTACTGAGAAATACAGCAGGTATACAATATTTAAGGGGGTTTTGTGTGTTATTTGGTCAGTTGGTTTGCTGGTTTTTTTTGGTTGGTTGTTTTTGTTTTGTTTTTCTGATTACATGGAGCTTTGTTGGTGGTTTGGTTTGAAACCCACTGCAGTCAGACTTTCCAAGAATGCTATTTGGTTTGGTTTGACGTATGTAAAGTTAGTAGACAGCTGTCTGAACTTTGATGTATGTAGAGAGACACTGTCAACCAGGTGCCTTGAGTTGCCAAAGAGTGGGTGTGAGTCCACCTGTGCTTGATTAGGACAGGCCCCTATTGGGCATGAGCAAGACCAGGGGGCCAATAAAGGTGGGACACACACCCACAGAAGGCACCTCAGCTCACTCTGGTGTGAGGCATGGAGAGGCCAGCAGCTCGTCGAGCCTCTGGAGCAAGAAAGGCTCTTCCTGCTACACTTCTACCCTGGAAGTGCTGTGTGGTGGCTGGAGTCCTGGAAGAGACCAGCAGCTCGTCGAGCTTCAGGAGCAAGAATGGCTCCTCCCGCTACAGATGTATTAGAATGTTTTTTGCCCTCTTTGATCAGGATGGGCAGTATGGCCCTCTAACCGGCTATCAGACATTTACCTATTTGCCCAGAGCTTTCTGCACATAACCCCAAATGTTTCCTATCTATCCACTTGTCTACCTGCTTATCATGTTTCTAAAACCTGTGTCATTCCCATGAAGAATGGTTTTCAACATCAGGACTGAAGAACAAAAGAAATGAAAACAAATGGGTAGCAAAGGCTGTCTTCCTGTTGTGCTCCACTGAGGCAAGAATGTGGTGTCTTATGGGAAGTACTATTAGGATGCTGTAGCCAATGAAAGTACCTGGACAACAAGAATATAATCAATGACCATTCATTTTAGACACTTATTATGTTTCATCATGGGCCTTAGTAATTACTGCTTTCAGCAGCAAAGTCACAGACATTTTGTAATAGGATATATTTTTAACACTGCATGTGGGACATAGACCTATAAATCCTGCAATCTGCTAATGGAGTTTATATCCTGGATTTCCTTTATGACTTTATACTATGTCTCACTGGGAACAGAAAGAACTAGTTGCTGGTTTTCACTTCCCAACCTTCCCCCCCCCCCCTTACCCAGCAGCTTTTGTTACTATAGTAGCAAAACATCTGCAACAGTTGGAAGAGCGACTATATTTTAAATAAAAATGCTGTGTTTAATAAAGACAAAGAGATGAAAGTAGTTTCTAGAGCAGACATATTTAAATCATGGTAGTAGCAGGAAGTGAAGGATTTTCCATTTGGTCCCTCCAACAATTTCAGACATGAATCAGACAGGAAATTAAGACAGTGAGCTGTAAACCATTGTTCTAGTTAAACTTAGTAAAGGGCAATGCTTAGAATCCAACTGGACTGCTTTTAACATCCTTTGTCCAAAGGAAACCTTAGCAACAAGACATAATAAATCTGGGGGATGCAGACTTCCTAAAGGAAATACGATTTAATCCAGTCAGAAGCTGTAGTCCATTGCAGCTGATGCAGCAGTGCAATAAAAGCAGTTTTCTTGCCAAAGGGCAATACCAGAAATTCTTTTCTTTAGGAGAACTTTATTCTGCAGTCTATGGCAGCCTACTTGGCTGAAGGATCATGAAAGCAGAGAATGTATGATTGAAGCTTGCTGCATTCAGGTGGCCTAGACACTTGAGTGAACTTCTACAAATCAGATAGGATGCTTTAACTTATGCTGGAGGATGTTCTAGTATCTGGTGTCAACACCAACTGGAGAAAAAAAAAAATTAAAGCTTTTCTGGTCTGGATATGACCTGATGAAGGCCAGATGAAGCCAGGCTTTGGGTAGATACTAACAACTTCAAATGCATTTCTCTATGCCAGTATTAAAATTGTTTTACAAAGGTAATGTGCAACTAATTTATGCAATTTTCCTAAACTCATAGATGCACAGTAAGCTACACAAAATAATTGATGTACACTCATGAAAAATCAGTAATGTTTCTTCATTCATCATACTAATCTAAATTTATTATTAGGGTCAAACTCATGGACACCTGGGAAAAAACAGATTCATTAGAAATCTGTTATTTTAGCATGAAAGAATAAGACACAGGAAATGTGTTAAAGTTTTTCTACACCCACAAAATACTCTTCCCAATGTTAATAATAAATTTCTGTACTAAAATTTACAGGTGTGCAATTATTTAATTTTAGAGACATAATTCTAATTAGTGTTTTGAGAGAAAGCTCTAGCTATATTCCTGTTTTCCACCTCCTGTTTGAGTGGTTTGCTCTTCCATGATTTACTGTGGAACTTTTCCCCTCTGCCTCCCCCCCAAAAAAAATTAACATAATCAAAGAGATTTTTAACACTGGAGCTTGCATGCCCTTCTTCATCTTACAACTTGGGCATGAGTTGGGCCCTAATTACATCTTTCTGATACTTGAGTTTTTTGTTATGACAAAGCCTGCTTTCACAAGGTGCTGCATGTCAAAAAGGCAAGAGACAACTGACAGAGATTGAAAGAAGAGAGGTTCAGACTGGTTCAGACCTTCCCCCATCAGCAGTGAAGTAGACTGTCCTTAGAGGCTGTGCCATCTCTCTATCCTTGGAGAGAAAGAGAGATTTAAGCCATGACTGAACTAAGCTCTCAGCATCCTGGTCTGACTCCAGAGCTCGACCAGGTTTGGGCAGGATATTAGTCTCTTAAGGCCCCTTGTAGTGTGAATTATCCTACAGGAGAAAGGGCCATGTCACATGCTTTGCTGAGATGCAAACAGAGGAGATATCCCCATGCAGGAAGGATAGAGATAACCATCATGGGGGTGGCTGCATTCCTGGGTGAGGGTGAGATTCCTTCTGCAGATCTCTGAACTACTTGAGAACTTCAGGGTCTGAGCTGGGCTGGAGTTCACTGTGTTGAGCTGTAGTGTTTGAATACTATTCCCCCTGAGTACCATTGGGAGATAATGCTAACTGGCAATCTTTGTCAGAACACACTGGGAGAAGTATGAAATAAAACACACACACACACACAAAGTTAAAACAAGAAGAAATAGAAAAAAATCCTATACTGAAAAAGTGTTTTCCTAATGTCTTGTCTCTAGAGCTCCACTTTTTCAAAGGAAAATTGACCTTTTGGAACATGGATAGTTTCTTGGGTTTCAGCAAATGAACATCTAAAATACCCACCTGCAACGTTCATTTTCTCTCTACTTCTGGAATTGTGCTTTGGTGTATATTAGATGAAACTTTGTTTCCACTGAATTTTTCCTCACTTCAGCAGTCATTGTAGTACCTTTGAGTTCTTGTGACCTGGGACATGGAAGTACTAGGAAGTATCACTGACTGCTGACATACTCTTTCCCCAAATCTCAGTGTTTTGAAATCAAGAGAATTTCCCAAACAATGCCTGCAAATAGCATTCTTACTGGAGATTTTAAAGAGCCTGGTCTGAAAGAAAGCAAAAATTGCAGCAAAATAGCAGTTCTGAAGATCTATCATCACCAGTCTTAAGAATGTTGCTTAAATACCTCTATTCCCTCTATGTAAATGGAAATGACACTGTTGGCATTAAAACTGCTTCTTTATCTCAGAGTAGTGTTGTGAAAGGGATACCAGTAAGTCTTGGAAAGACTTTTTTAATGATTTGTAATAAAAGCAGGAAATGTGAGGGGAATGGAAGTTGTTCTGCTATGTGCCTTAGTAGCAAAAGTCCTCTTTATCCCCAACACCTTTTTCGTGCAGCTAGTAATTAGCAGTTTATTATACTGAGAATGAATTGCTTCTTTTTGACTTCTAACCAGTATAATTAAACACAGTCATTAATATATAGACCCTGTATAAAAGAGACTCTTCATACCTGATCAGACAATTATTTTGAAAGGTGCTGATCCTCTTATTACTACTTAGAATATTTTTCGGTTGACTGGAGACGTGGCAATGGCACAGAATAATAACAAAGTAACAGAGATAAATGACTAGGAAGTTTGAAATTATATTTCTGCTATGTTGCTTCTATGAAAACTATGCAAAAACTGTCTTGCAGTGATCACAAGAAATATTTGTAAAATTAGCATGTAATTCATTTTGCTTCCAATGGAGCTATCAAGTTTTTAATTGAAAAACATCATTTGATAATTTCATAGTACAACAGTAAACATTGCAACAAGATTTATCACTGCATACACTACACCCCTCATGATTGTACAACTTCAGTTTTTATAGCTTGCTCATTTTTCTAGAAAGAGAAAAACAAATATGTCTTTTTTATTTTCTGCATGTGGCTGTGGACAGATTTAACTAGATTTTCAAAGTCAGGACACGCAGCCTGCCATGGAGGGATGTGAGTGGGTAGGAAGGAACAGTGAATTTTGTCTGAACCATACATAGCAGTTGAACTTAGTGAGGTATTAGTATGGATGGGCTGGCTGAAATGGGAAGACTTAACATTTGGTGAAATTATATGAAAATAGAATTGTCAGAAGAGGGTGACACTGGCCATGTTTTGTGTGTAGGAAAGGATTACCACTCCTTTCAGGCTTCTGCACAAGCATCTTAAAAATCCTTCACATTGCCCCAGTCTGTTCTAGTTGTCATCCAACTAGATGATGTTGGATCAGCAGAACATATCAGCTGATAGTTCCCACCAACAATATTATCTGAAATAAGAAATTAAAATGAGATTTTAAGTGGTAATGATCAGTCTTGCAGACTCATCTCCATGAGCTGAGCCCTACCCAAGTTTCTGCACTGTAAGATAGGAATTCACATTCTTCATAGAAAGAGTATCTTTACCCTCCCTGAAAGGCAGGCTCATGTGACAAAGGGGATTATATTTAATATATATATATATATGATATTATATATCATATATATATAATATAAAGGGGACTATATTTATTTAAATAATTTGTGGTCCTATTACCATTCTTCTGACTTTCCTATCTTATGTTATCATTTCCTCATCATCTTCTCTACCTCCTGATCTGTGCTTGCCATTATCTGTGGATGAGATTGGACCTTCTGTTTGAGCTGCAGCTTGGTGGTTTTCATCATTAGCCAGTTACAGTTTTCAAGTCTTGTATGAGTGCACTACTGGAAAGTATTTACTAGTGACACCTTCATTTAGGTTTCTAAAACATTTGAATGTGAACAGTCACTCCAGTCTCTGTCTAGAAATCTCACAACACTCTTGTCATACAGATGGGTAGGGGAAGTTTCTCCCTAAGTAAAGAGCCATTGGATCTGATTTACATATTTACATTTTTAATGACAACAGTCAAGTGAGATGAACCTCACCCCAACAATTTCTGAGATTCCTGAACTGAAGAATCACTTGGGGTATTGATTATTCTGTTTGCTATTATGCTGCTTGGCTCCATTGATCATGTGCGTATTTGTGTTCACACCTAAGTATGCCTCATAGTTTTGGATTTCCCATGTGAGTATCCTTAATTAAAATATGATAATAATTTTCTTCTTTATTTTGCTCTTCATTTCCAATCTGCCTTTTTTTGGCCAATATTTCTACCATCATGGGTCTTGGCAAATTCATACAAAAAAACCCAAACCACACACACACACAAAACCAACCAAAAACTCCCAACAAAACAACCAAAAAAACTGCACCAAAAAATGAACCAAACCAAACCAAACCAAACCAAACCAAACCAAACCAAAAAAGCACAAAACTCCCCCAAACAAACCAGCAAACCCCCCACCCAAAAGAGTCAGACTGCCGAATTGTATTAATTTGTAACTTAAAGCAAACATTTCTGAATCTCTCTTAAAATATTATTCTCTTATTTCTAGTCATATTTTCACTTAGATAATACTGCCTAAAGACAGTCAAGTGCATGAATATTTCAAGGAAATCAAGATGCATGAGGTACATCTAACAGTGCAGATTGTTTTGGAAGTCAAGTACTTATGTCGTAGGTCTTCATTAGAAAGAATGTGTCCTAGAAGTCATCCTCTGAAAAAAAAAACCCAAACCACAACCCCCCACCCCCCCAAAAAAAAAAAACAAAAACCCAGAGCAAAATAATTAGAAAGTGAAGTTTCTTATGAGCTCAGTTAAAAGACTACTTTAATTTTTTAAACCTCATCTCCCCGACCAGCCAAGCCAATTGAGAAAAAGAGCTTCCTCCAGAGGGCAATTCAGAGAATGTGAAACTATATCCTGACTCTGCAGAAGTTTCTCAGGATAAAAAACAACCAGTATATTTTAGTACCAAAAAATCATGTGGAACAGCTGCCTTCATGAGGGGAAGAAAAAAAAAAAAAAAGACTTCAGCAGTAGATTTTTGCAGTTGATACAAAACTGAGTAGGACTTTTCCTCAAAAGTAAGATGTCAGGAGTGTGCAGTGTCATGGTGTTTAAAAGCTGCAGAGCTGAATACTAAAGTTCATGTCCCTCATCAGTTTTAATCACTTCACTCTGTTGAGTAAAAAGTGCAATTTTCCAGCTTGATGTTTCTGCTGGAGATTTCCAGTCTCCAGCAGACCAGTTAACATAGCTTGGATCCCAGCATTCATAAAACTAATCGGAGGTAGATTCTCACATTTTTAAATGTAATTTTAAATATTGTTTTAGGCTTAGATTTGGAACATTAGAATGCTGATGCAGATACTATTTTTTCATACCTGTGTGTTGTGAGAGAAATGTCATCTGCAGCTTAATCTTCAAATATGCTACAATCTAGTAGGCTTTTTAATTGGTTTATATTATAATACCTTTATCGACAACACTAACAATGTTTATAAGAGATAATTACAACAACAACAACATTTATGGGTCCCTTCTGGCATGCTTCCTACTCTCCTTTATTAAGGGAATGATAACCTTTAAAGACCATGCTTTTTAATTTACTGCAGGGTTGTTAGATAAAGATTTTACACGGAGAAGATTAAGAAACACTTGTTTTGCAGGGTAAGACAAATGAAAGAGCCATGATGTATCTTCATATCTGCATGCCTGGCTGAATTTTCCAAATCCTGTTTCTTCTCTTACTCATGATCGGAAAATCTGTGCAAGCTGAGTCCAAGCATGAAAACCATTTTTGTTTATGCTAATAATTCAATCTCTACTAAATTGTTTGCTTATAAGTAATCTATACAGACTGGAAAAGTGGTGTTGGTAGGTGCATGTGATCCTGGTAGAAATATGCTACACCTAACCCTAACACTTAGTCCAGAAAAAAAATATTTGATGTAGATGCAAGTCATGAATTTTTTTTTTTTTAATTTCTGCTGCCAAATTAAAAAAAAAAATCAACAGAAATTTATGTAAACTGGAGGTATAAACACCCATGCCGTAATGCAGCATCTTTCAGTATTTTGAATCAATTTGATCAACATAGAAAAATATTAGAGAGAAATAAATGAATTATGTAAGAACAGTGCATTAAAATTCACTGTATGCAGGAATTTAAGCATAGCAGGAATGCAGCAGCTTTACGATGTGTATTTCTGTAAGTAAATTTTACTGAGATAAAGTACACCATTAGCAGACATTTCTCAAGGGCAGGTTCTAAAGGCTTAAACTTGTCTGCACATAATGCATTTGAAAATATGCACTGAACTTGGAGGGTAAAAGATGCAAAATGTGCACTCTAGTTAAAATTCAACATTATTATTACTTCATTGCCACAACATCCTTGGGTTTTAATGTGACTTTTCAGACAAATGAAGGGAGACATTTCCTTGCCCAGAGCACTTACAGAAAGCCTCTGGCCATGATCCTGCCACTGATAGCACGAAGGAGGGATGTTGCCTCTCAATGGAGTGTCCTTGAAGCCAAAGGGTAGTGTGAGGATGAGTGAATCAGTTCATGAGCTGTCAATTCATGTACTGTGAGCTTCAGACCCTACTTTGCTCCTGCTGATCCCTTACTGTTACCTTCAAGGGCTGCAAGATGAGCTCAAAGTCATCCAGGGTACAGATAAAGAAACAGAGGTGACAGGTAGGATTCAGCACACTTTAAGCTCTTGCTAAAACCAGCCATAATAAAGTATTATGGGTAAGAATGAAGGTTTATTTTTACACTAGCCTCTTACTCCTGTATGTCTTAATAGTACTGTTCTGTGCTTGCTGTGCAGTAAGTGCCTTCGACTCCTTATGGAGGGGACACTGTCACTGGTATAGCCAGAAATAAAGCTCAAGAACACTTTTAATTTCTACTGTAATTTCTATTTTAATTTCTACTCAATTTATTCACAGATTCATAGAATGGTTTGAGTTGGAAGGGACCTTAGAGGTCATGTACTTCCTGTTCAGTTTATTGTAGAAGGAGCTGGGGGAGATCAGCTAAATTATCCTTTGTGCAGACTGCTTCCCAGATGTACCTGCATCAGGGTTCAGTTCAAAAGGGAAATGAGGTTTGGAAGTGAGTCGTAATTTTCCCATCCATTGCACTTTGCTTCTTGTCAAGAAACTATTCACTCAACTAAGACTCTTATTCTCAGGTGAAACTTAAACAAAAGAGGATTCTGAAGCACACTTCAGTGGTTATTTGGACACCATGACCTAGAGTTAATCCAAAGAAAGGACATCATGTATTGCATGTAATGTGGGAACTGATGCTCTAGAAATCAGTTCCTGTTGTGCCACATTACCTGCTACTGGATGCAAGGCTTTCCTAGCAAATCTATCCTTTTAGAGAATTAGACCCACTCCTATTACATATCCGTTACAAGGTTTGTGATAAAAATATGCAACAAATAATTTGTGTACTAGAAATTGCTGTGCCAGTTTCCTAAGAAACTGATTCTCCTCAGCAGTGTTTTCTACATATTAATTCTAAAACCAGGACACTTGGGGCACAAGACACAAGAGCAGACTCCATGACAACGAAGTGTCTCTTTGGAACAGCAATTACAAATTTGCTATAATGAACAATTAATACAAGTATTAAACTGTTTCTTTGTTCTCAACATCTACTATTTTTTCCTGGTGGATAAAAGCTTTTACAAATGATAATTTTTTTTTGTTAAAATTACATATTAAGTTAACAACTTTTGTGTTGATTCTCTGTTCTAAGTGCAAGATTTATGCTATCCCCTGGTATAAATATGGTACCCAAACATGCCTGGGAAGTTCAGTAATGGGCAAGTATTTCTCAAACATCAAAGATGTATTTCTTTCATAATAAATCTGACAAGAACATTTCGATTTCCATATTTTATATAGAAAAGCCCTCTTCTAAATTCAAACTACATGTGGAAATAGCTTCTAGATCTTTGTATTTAAAAATACAATATTAGGAAAAACTGTGAACACATGATATGCAATCTTTCTGTTAACCTTATCTTGCTTCTTGTAATTGATAAGCCTTATCCTGACTAATATTCTTGTCATTTCATGCATCTATTGTAAATGAAAATAGATCTTATTGTACCTGTGTTACTGTTATCCTTCCATTGTTTGTAATTATTCCCTTTGTAACCCCGTTTGCCATCTTGAGATGATAACGAGAACTTGCAGAGGTGCTCATGCATGAACTGGAAAAAACACAGCAGAGCTGTTGGAGTCTGAGATGGTCTATATGATAAAACTTTTTTTTATTTGTTCACTCAAAAAGTAGGCTATGGAAATTGGTAGCACCTTGGAGGTGGAAAGTCACAATCTCATTTAAAGGAGACCAGTTTTATGGCAGAAATGTAATTCCATTGCTGCAATTGTGGAAGCAAATGTATCCTTGATAATTATTCCAGTATAATTGGCAGGATATATCAGCCCAGATAATTTTAACTGTGCAACCTTGAAATTACATGGGACGGTCATAAAAATCTGTGCTGAGGTTCCTGAGACACTCACCCAGAGGCAAGATATTCAAGGTAGGGATGGTGGCACTTACAAAAGATGTCATTTAAGTAGATATCTGCAACAGATTAAGTAGATTGCTCTCTAGAAATACCTATGGGTGAGGAAATAGTTTTTATATAGATCTCTCTACTGCAGGATGAATCCAGTCTCTAAAACTGTAATTCTAACATAAGTTTCATTGCCCAGTCAATCTCACTTGTGTGAGATGAGGCTGTAGAACTGTTTAAAATTTGACCTTAATATACATTTAGGGAGTAGAATTTTGGAGGTCTTTTTCTATGTTGATTTTGTTTGAAAGGGAAGGTGTTTTGCTGTTGTGTTTTCTGTTTCTCAATCTGTGATTATAAGTTTTATACATAACTCAAACCTTCAATTGGAAGTAGATCACTGCTAGGACTTGGAAAAATGTATATCACATGTTGTCTTTGGAAGAATCTTCAGAACAGGTGAAATTTGTGTCTAAGACAACTGTGTGTCCTGGTAGAATCCAGCTTTTCCAGGTCATGTAGTACAGGCATGAAACGAGAAACCAGGGAGTTAGCTACTCCTTCCTCCCAAGAAATAAGAGGTATTTGAGTTGAAACAAAGCAGCCCTTTCTGGGGTGTAATGGAACTGGTAAATAAATTGCTTTGTCAGAGGAGCAAGCTGGCTATAGGTGGGACAAAGGGCAAGAAGTTCTTAAGCTATAGGTAAATATCTGAGAAACCCCAGAGAATCATGAATAATGAAAGATGACTGATCAAACCCTAAGGAATACTTTAGTTATGAATAAAAAGAGACCAGGACAATTTATTGTTTAATAAACTGTTAACATTACTATTAATATTAATAATAACTATTGTTGCTGCTGCTGTTGTTATTGTTATTATTGTTATTTTCATCATTACTGTTAGTGTTATTATCATCTTTATCATTATTGTTAATGTTATTATCATCATCATTATCATCATAATTGTCATTATCATTACGTATTGTCATCATTATTGTAGTTGTTGCTGGTTTTATTGATGTTATTATTGTTGTTGCTATTGTGCTATTTTGCCATCATATGACTTCCTTAACACATTTTGTATTGAAAAATCTCCCTGCACTTCTTACACCAATTTGCCTCCACTGTTGCTTTTTCCAGAGTAAGCAACCTCTAAACCTGATCAGCCTGTGGACAGAGATGCTGAAAGGAGTATTGCTAAATCACTAGCCTATTTGAGAGATATGGGAATAGGACTTTGAAGAAAGCTCAAGATCAATACGGTGTTGCCAGAAGGCTGTGTGAACAGAGGCCAAGTTAAACATTTTGGTGTATGCATGATCTGTAAGTAATATCGAGCTTAAAGGGCCCACGGAAATGTAAGGACAGTTTAACCAGCTTTATGAAACTTTCTGGAACAAATAGTGCATATCAAAAAGGCAGATCATAGAGATTCCCTGAGAGTTTATATACCAGTGCTCACACATAATAGACCTCAGGCTTTCCTAACTGAAAGATTCTCAAGAGTGATCTATGAATACATAGTAGCCTCAAAATCAAACCTGCTGGTTTGCGCTTTGCATTGGTTATAGCATCTCTGCCTCCCAGCCATCATCAAGCTGAACACCCAGCTCTCAGCCAGTCACTCTCAATTTCTAATCAGTCCTTCTTATGAAATAAAGAAGTTGTGTGTTTTCCCCAAAGGAGAAGTCCTAATGATGCTCAGAAAAATTTTAACAATAAAGAAGTGAGGATACACAAGAGAGAGAAAACAAACTTTACAAATAACACCTTACTTAATGATTATTTGTAGATTCTCCCAAGTAAAGGGAGAATTGAACATACACAGAATGGAATAAATCCTATCTTGACATTTGTTGGTTCACTTTAACAGAAGCTGGTGTGTGGTCATCATAAATAAACCTTTCTCATGACAAATCATGCTGTGAAGTACACACATATGCCTCCAGGAAGCTCCTGTCACCTCATGCAAGGCTTTTTACTTCAGCAGTGCTCTGGGCTGGAGTTTTCTCTAAGCAGGAGCATACAGAGAATGAGGGCATCACAGGAATGAGGGCTGTGGCAGAGCCCTTCACCACTGCAGAAGAATAAGTGCCCACCAACCACCCTTCCAGTTTTGGACTTAAAAGTGCACAGCAAAGGAAGAAAGAACCAGTAAACAAAAAAACAAGACCCCAACAGCCTTCATCCTTCCAGACAGCCTCCTGCTATGTAATTTCTCAAAATACATACATAAAGAGTATTACTCCTGGAAAAGCTCCCTCCATTTCTCAGACAGGTCAATACCCAACTGCTTCATGCCTGGCAAGGCAAGCCATTTATTAATGAAAGCTGCCTTGCAGTCTGTCACTTCTATTCCAGAATGCTTTGTTTGTGCCTTTCTACAGATGGTACAGCCATGATGTCACCTAATTTCAAAGGTGATTTTAAAATGAGACAAGAAAATGTGAAAAGCAATTGAGTTAGTGCAATGTTGAAGAGCATGTTTGAAGTAAGCTTCTGAAGTGTTTCCTAGTGTTACTACTTCAGCAAGCAAGGGGCAGCTCTGTACCTGTCTCTTGGGAGGCTTTTTTCCTTACAAAAGTTGCAGTCTCTCTAAAATTTCCCTTTTCAAAGTGTTGTAACCCATTAGTTTGCCAAATACTCTGCTTAGCTTTCATGGGTTGCTTTTATGGTCTGAAAGCACTTTGCAAAAGAAGTCTGCATCATTATCTTCATTCATTTTTACATTTCTGTTACTTCCTGATCATTTTTTTTTAATAAGATCCTCTGTGGGTGGTTTGCAGATAGGAGAGGCACTGTCATAGAGTTTTCTGCCTCAGTCATTGGTTCAGCCAATGTATTTGATCACTCAAGGGAAGCACCTTAGTGCACAGAGCACACTATGTAACCCATCTGCCTTCACTGATGGGGAATCAGATGTGTGAGGTCATCCTGTGGCACCAGTAGTTTTCAGACAACTGCTCTGTGCAGTCCATTTTCTGAAGAAATTTCATTTCACTATCTCCCAAGCTATGGATACCAGCTTGTCACTACAATCTGTCATTTCGAAGTGGGTGTTATATCTCACTGTAGTCTCATCTTACCAGCCCTCTGACACAGTCTGTAATACCTGTGGAAGGAGCATCTTCAAGAGATCCCAAAAATGAGATGGCAAGGAAAAGGCTAATGACCATTAATGAGCTTGTACTGTTTTTTTTAACCAAAGAGAAATTGAAAGGACATCTTTTTAATCTATGAATTTCTACAACTGCCATCATCTATGTGGTACTCTCCAACAGAAGAAAAATTTAAAGGCATAACATGCTGAAGGGCATATAAGTCCTTCCCTATGTTTCTGTCAGCTTTTACTAAACTTTGAGTTGTTAAGAAAAAAGGGTCAGCTCTCATACCATGGACAAAGGTGTGTATTTTCCAAATTAAATTTCCTGTATCTTTCACAGCTTCTGTCTTGTCCCTGAATATACATATGCATGTGTAGGAGGCTGAGATCTAGGGTTACTACTGTGGCTTAGAAATATAGGTTTAAAAACTCAGGAGGATTTGTCAAAGGCAGGTCTTCTGACATCTGGAGGCCCAAGGGAAGCTAAAGATTTGCCTGCATTTGGAGCTGTTGTCTTGGAGCAAAATGGGTGGTTTTGATCATTGGGACTCAAACCTACTTTCCATCCACAAGGATAGAGATGGAGAGTCTCTAATACATCTAATACAGTCTAAGCTGATGTACAGACTCCCAGATGATGTCTATAGTACTGGATTAAATACATGGCAGTGAAAGCAAAGGGTGGCTCATGTCTATTATTGAAAACTCCTGCTCTCTAAAAGAAGGTGGTGACATCCTGTTGTCTACTGGAGATGTCTCTCTGGCTTATGCTAACTCACCAACCACACCTGGGGGGTTGTCTGAGAGAATTATTTTCAAGTTTTGTCATCTGGGAATATCCTCTGGCTCTACTTAATCTATTAATTCATTGTTTCTCTGCTTAGTCTTTGTTGCATTTCTTTATACCAGTTTATTGTATTGCATAATAATGCACAGGAGGAACACTTTCCCACCTCTATGCAGGGACTGGCACTGCTTTGAACATGAAAATTTGTTTTCTAAAAACTGCTCCAAGTGAGATTAAAGTAATACTGGTCAGCCAGCAGACTATGTACCAACAGATTTAAAGAAGAAATTAAAACCACAAACCAAAGTGGAAAACTAAGGTGATCAGTTTTCATCTATAGCCTGTTTGGGTAAGTCCCCAGTCTGACTTCGTAACTGGTTCTGGAAATAGAGAGTGGATTAAAAAGATCAGGAGAAGCAGTGCCTCCTGTTATATCAGAGTTTGAGAAAGCAGCTGTATTCTGACCCAGTGCTCCTGTCAAGATAATCACTGCACCTATAAAATGTGGGCTTCTGGGGACAGAGTAAGATGGGATCAGAATTATTTGCAAGGATTTGCTTGCCAAGGAAGAGCAGACAAGAAGAAAATGTGACACAATTCCTGAAGAAGAGGAAAAATTGCAACCACCTTTCCTCAGTACAATTCTTGAAGAAGCAGTGTCTACCAAAAAAACAAACCTAAAAAAAAATTTTTTTAGGAGTGGAAACATTCCTCTCTGGGAATTTCCAGTCCCACAATGTGGCAGATGCAGGTGTTTTTGGAGGAAGCAAAATAGAAGCTATGCTTACAAGTATTAGAAGTGCTTTCTCTTTAAGTTTGCTGAACAAAGATGTAATTGCCGAGAGCTGAGACAGTAGTTATTACAGTGTAAAATCAGATGTGAGAGGTTGTTCCCTGGCACTGACAGCTCTGGGCACACTTGCTCAATGAACTCTGTTTTCCTGCTGGTTAAATTAATTATGTGATTGTCTCTGCTTGAAATTAACAGAGTCCTACCCTTCCTCACATGAAGAGATCAAACGTTTCCACGTGACTTGCAAATTACTCCTCTAAATGAGGGTCCCTGTAGAAATAATTATGTTGTTTTCATTTTTTAATATTACCCATTTAATATTGTTCATTTTATAAACACTATTTTCAGTACAAATGCCTGGAAAGTTCTCTTTTGTTCCACTTTTTTTTTTTTTAAAAACTGATGTTTCATTAAAAGTCATGTAACAAAGCATTTCTGAGAATGCAGACTTGTCAAAATGGTTCAATGTAGAGGTAAAAGAAACATTTCCAGTCGAAACTATAAATCTTAAAAATGTGGAAGTTTAAATGTTTCTCAATACTTTTGAATCTGACATAGATGTAAAGGCCATTTACACACACTAAGTGGGCATTGCAGGTGTTCATGTCCCATCCCCTGCCTGGGGCTATTGCTGGGCCAAGCCCCTCTACTGTGATGAGCCCGTAAGAGTAGCCCAGGGAGTATCTGGGGCTGTACCAGCACTGATATTGCCAAGACCTTTGAGGTGACATCCTCATTTAGCAGAGTGAAATTCAGGAGAAATCAGTGGAGCACTGCTCTAGCTTGGCCCTCTGGAAGGGAGAAAGGAATTGACCAAAGGATAAGTCCAATGAGAAACACGAAGGTCAAGCAGAAAGGACAACCCAGGACAGCATCAGAGCTTGAAGCCTGATTAGTTAAAAGCCTGTTATATGGATAGAGGCAAGAAGAATATTACAGCAGAACTGTAGCCTCTGGTGCTGTAGCCTCTTTTTTGGGGGGTTGTTTTCTTCTTTGTTTATCTGTCCCCTATTCTGTGAGTGGAATTAGTATGTTATGTGAGTAACTATGCTTCATAGTACTTGTATACAGTCACTGGACTCAGCTACAAAGAACTGGATAAGTGCTCATTCCTTCATGAGTTTCATTTTGGTGAAGAAATTTTATCTTAACATTTATTGAGTAGTTGATAGTAAAACAACACTTGTTTCAATAGACCAGATTGTTCCTTCCCACAGGAACATGCAAGAAATGGGGAAAAAAGTTAGATTGCCTGTAGGTACATGCTTTATTTCAGTTGTTTTTCTCAGGATGCTCTTTGACCTATAGAGTCATGTGAATCCCAGAATACCTTTGAAGGCTACAGCATTCTCTGCAACCTCACTCACCTCTGGCTATCTAACAGCATCAACCCCCCACTTTTCCCTTCCTTTTTCTGTTCTAAAAGGGTCTTAAAATTTTGAAAATAGAAACTGAAAGTGAGAAGTAGGTTAAAGAGGCAAATGAAATTGCTCCTTCAGATTTTAACGATAGAAGATATATGGTATTAAGAGAAAACTCAAAGTCTCTGCTGTTAGAATACTGAAGCAGAATCTTTTCAGGTCAAAATTATCATAAATTCATTGAAGCCTTTTGAATTATGACAGCAAACAAAGCTGAATTTCTGTCTCCATTAATATAAGTAGTGTAGTCACTGTTCCCTTACACCTGCTAAAAATCCAATGAATTCACATATCTTCTATTTTCGCTGATGAATGACAGGTGCAGGGCTCACTTTTACAGTATCTTTCTTGTTCTAAATGGGATAGTTCAGCACATGTCATAAAGAAGAAAGCCTAGTAGGCACTAACCCTCCTAATGATATGCTGCAAATTAAACAGGGAATCACATTCTTTTGCTCCGTTCTTGTAATTCATAATTATCTTCTGATTTAGTCTTTCAGACCTTGAAATGTCTTACAGTAACTGTCTATTTAGTCATTTGATGTTCATTTACTTCCAGGAATCCATGTGCCTGTTTTGCTCTGAAAATGAAATATAGGAGAGAATGTTTAATTTCCTGCACAAAGAAAAAAAATCCAGCAGTATTAGATAGGAGAAGAATGCAAGCTCTAAGCCTTGAAAAGAGCACTCACTGAAATAGTGCAAATATCCCATTAGCAATAAATAGGGGTTATATAACATTTTAGTATTTTTGGAAATTATTTAGTGTTAGAACCTGTTAAGCAATGTAAAAATGATATAAATATTTTTCACCAACTGTCTTATGGACAGTGAGAAGGAGATGGATGCTTCTACTTAGAGAGTACATCATTCAGCCTTCAAGTACAGCAAAAAGATTTTCTGTTTAATAACTACACAGGTTTATGCAGTGAGCTTTTTTGTAAAAAAAAATAAAAATCTTCCATGCATGGACATGGGAGATAACAGCAATCTTTTTCCTCACAGAAGAAACTTCTCACAAACTCTAAAGCCCAGATGTAACTGGTCTCTAAGGTGACAAGGTATCTGGACTCCATGAGCATCCTGGCAGCTGCCCCAGTGCTGGCAAACAGTTGCCTGCAGGAGCCATAGTGGACCCTGATGGCAGTGCTGGGAGAGGGTCTGCAGGGTGACAGATACTCAAAGAGTCAGATATAGCCTGGGCTTTGTTGTAAGAGTGCTGCTGGCACTGCTGTCAAGAAAAGAAAGGGGAGAAGGCAGAGGCAAGTGTGCTGTTATTTTTTCCTGCATCCAGCTTGAGATTTTTACATACCCACAAAGTCCCCACTGAAGCCACTGACATCCAATTTGCATCAGAGGAGGAGGAAGTCTTAGGGATGCTCTCAACTCCTTTTGGGGACTGTTTTATAAGAGTAATGTGCATAACTGAGACAAACTGACCAGCTACCAGTCAGAAAGCTCTTTCTGTTTGTAAGAACACATTTGAGTAAGTTTTTTAGCTGCATCTGGCTGACTCTGAACCATCTGAAACTTGTGGAGGAGTCCATTGGGAATCGGTGTGCTGTCACATGATGAAACTTTTTTTTTTTTTTTTCTCCCCAGTTGTGTTAACCTAGGGAACAGCAACAATGGTGTTCTTTAATACATTTTGTGCAAGCAAGAGCCAATATTTCAAGTAAGGAAATGCCAGAGCTCAGTGTCAGATTATTGTCCCTGTGAGTGCATTGCACTACAGCTGCACTGACTGAGGCAAGAAGCTGGAGAGAGGGCAAGAAGGCTGCATTTCTAATGCCCATCACTGAGAAGCTCTGCAGTGAGGTTGCAGATAGCCTTAATTTTGACATCTTTCACATTGCATGTGTTTCCATGTTCTCTTTTACTATTCTTTGGACACTCCTCTCTTCAGTCAAATACAGCTGTGGCAGTTTTAAAAGGTATTGAAGAAAACTGAAGTGAACATGCCTGCTCTGGACAAACAGCAGGAGAACAAGTTTTATCTTGTGTCCATGTGGCTACACTGAATTGCAAGAGCATGGTATTCCATTTATTCACAGGCTGTGCTAGAGGCCAGGCTCATTTTTAAAAAAGGAGATTGTTTTTGTACAACTGTTCCTGAGAAATTATTTCTTTCTGCACCACAATGGACTGAGGTATGTTTGTTTATCTGCCTGCAATTATAGAAAAGTGCCTGGAATAAGAGACTGAGGTAAAGGAAAATGGAGAGGAAAGTAACAAATCCAGGCTAAATGCCAAAACAAAGTTGTAAATATGTAAATACTTTGGTAAATTACCAGTTGGAAAAACTCCCACCCTCCTCCAACGTTTCTAATTGCCATTTACCTTCCAGGCTTGATACTGAGTCTGCTTTGCAGTTTTACCAGAACCACAAGCCTCTGGAGTTTGGCTGATGTGTACACTCTTCTGTGGGGTATTTGGAGGCAGCCTCTGCTTGAATGGGGAGAAGTGTGTGCAGGCATCAGGCACGGCTTCTCCTGGCAGAGCACCAAAGAGGAGCTCAGTACAGCACCTGGGCCTATGGCTGGACTGGAAGGACTGGCTGGACTCATACATCTCAGCCAGATGTATGATGAAAACAATTTCCACCATCCAGGTCAATACAGCAACAGCTCCAGCTGAATTTGGTCAACCTTTGTCAATGGTGGCTTTTACGCTGAGAGTTATAACTGTGTCCACATGTGCCCTCTGCACATGGCAGGAGCGTGTCTGTAGGGGCTCCCTATCTGCCTTTTCCTTATTTGCAGTGGTTTTGGTACCATACTAAGGTTTTAGTTAATCTTTGCCTTGTTATCAGCTCTGGCAGATGATGAGATAGCAGTTCTTCTGCACTGATCCTTCACAACACAGAGCAGAGGAGCTGTGGCTGCCCCCTCCCTGGAAGTGTTCAAGGCCAGGTTGGATGGGGCTTGGAGCAACCTGGTCCTTGCCCATGGCAGGGAGCTGGAACTCGATGATCTTTAAGGTACCTTCCAACCAAAACCATTCTGGGGTTCTTTAAACACCTGAGGGTGCACAAGTAGCTTGAAATTTTCTTGCAGCCTTTGAACCACCATGACCAAGTAAGAGCCAGTGTGAATTGGTGCAATATAATCAGTTTGAATGAAGAGGTCCTTATTTTAATGACAAGTGTGTCCCTACATGTTGTAGAGTTAACCTGAGAAAGGCAAGCAGAAACAGCTTTCTCTCCTTTTTGCACTGGATTATGCTCTTCTGTAGATAATTTATTCTTGAAGGTGTCAGGAAGTATAAGCTTGTCAGGGTGTCTCACAAAAAGAAAAGCTTCAGAAACAGCAAAAGCTGTAGGTCTAAACAGCATTTTAGCTTGCCAATGTAGAGCCATAATGATGAGTTCTGATAAGGCAGTTTTAGTGAGATGTGTACATCTTATCTCCTGTCTCCCAGGTAACTTCCTAACATCCTTTTGAAATTACTAAAGAGCAACTAATGTATTCTCATACTGTGACAAGTCTTATCAAGTCAGTACAATGTAATATCCTTTTCTATTTTGAGTCATATTGACCTACAATGAACCAAATCCAACAACAAAATACTAATATCTAAAAGTATCCATTCCAGTCTCATCATGTAAATAAACACTTTTCTCACATTTTGTATGAATATTAAGTTGAATCTATACATTAAACATCTACACAAGCCATATATGTCATTCTATTGTATAAAACATAAAATTAATTGGAATGAATTTTCTCAGAGTTATTTATGTTTTAGAAATTATTTTTATATTTAAAGAACCCAAAACTTTAATTTCTGAGTATCAAATTCTAGCTTTGTGTTTTGCAGCACTCATAATAAATTACATAAAACCTACAATCTGTAACATTAAAAATAAAGAAATACTCTTTTCTCCATCTGGAAGTACTTGAAAAATAAATAAATAACTATCTGCAATGAGTCTTGACTCAGTTTCTCATGGGTATCATAAGACATAAAGGTTGAGTTGGGGTGTAGTCTGTCAGATCCCATGGCATGTTTTGACACAACGGAGTGCACTTTTCAAACATTATTAGAGATTTAAAATTATCTTGTTCCTTTTTTTACAGTTGAGAGAGTGGCAGTCATTAGAAGAATGAAAGCTTATCATTTTTAATTTGAGTCTACAAAATATTTCTCTAGCATACACTCATTTACATGTAATACACAAAAGCATTATATATCTACTGGGAAAAATATAGCTAAAAACTTTGCATTTCTACAAAGGCAGGCAGAAATCTATCACTGTTTTGCAAAATCTTACTGTTTTCAAATAATAAACTACAGAAAAAAAATTAACAGAAAAAGCAATTCCCCTTTTAAAAGAAAAACATTAGGCATTCAGAAGACAGGAAATACCTGCTTTAAGAATTATATTTTGTTTGTGCATAATAGCTATGCTTTGCTTCAGATGCAAGATCAATGATGTTAAGAGCTAAAGCTTCAAATACTTTGTGCATTCTAGCTCAGACACCTGAAGCAAGAATATGTCTCTCTTGTGCCATATATCTGCCACTGTCATTAATTTGCAGTGAATGAGGAATACTTCTGGGTAAACAGTTTCTTCTAATTTTATTAAAACCCATGACTTAAAAAGAAGTCACAAATGCGTTGACTTGACTCGACTCATAATTTTATAAGTCTTATGTACCTGAATAAACAACTTAATATTTATTTTTAAAAACGCTGCAAAACATTTTGCTACATAAAGAATGTTAGAAAGGAAAATGATCATCAGGGCTCAGTCTAAGGTTTTATGATTTATGTTCACCATATGGGCTAAGAGAATAGCTAGTAGTAGAAACAATAATTGTTGATGTACCAGCCCTAGAGGGCATTGTCATTTGGGGCTTTTACATTTATTTTTATATTTTTTAATAGCTTGAATATCTGTTGGTAGTGAAACAACATTAACAATCAATCTCTGCAGAGGAAGACAGGCCACAACAAAAAGAATAAATGAGGATGGAGAAGTGAGCCAGTTTCATTCTCAAAAATAAGGATTTCTTCTTGTTTGAACAAAAAGGTTTAGGTGTGAGTTCCTTGTTCTTTTGTTAATGTTGTTATACGGTAAAATCTTTATTGCTGCATTTGTCTGGTAGGGGGCTATTTCTGTGCTGCTAATCAGCAAGTTTTAATTGCACACAGTCCAAGCTGGTGGAACCTGCATTGCACTGCTGCTGCTTCTAGAGGTTCTTGGATGCCTGCTGCCAGGAACGAGGTGTCAGAAATTATATTGAAACTTGTAGTTCCTAACAGTTCCTACTTCTGGACCAGAAACTAAACATCAAATTAGCATATAGCCTACTTTTAAGGACCTAAAAGACATAGAGAGGATTTACAGCCAGAGTGAATTTCATAAAAACACATCGTATCAAATAAACCAGTTTTGCTCTACCATTGTGTGACACAGTGGAGAAGCAATACATGACATATACCCTGGCCTTTATAAGACTATACACATAAAATTGTTGCAGCCAAACTAAGGAAAATTTAAATTAAAAAAAAAAAAAAAAAAGAAAAAGGAAAAAAGAAAAAAAAGCAGTTACCAAAGCCATGGGAAAACTCTTTTTGGGAATTCATTAACAGTAATTCAGGCACATACTGGAAAGGACTGAGTACTGCTACAGGGATCAGGAGTGGTACTATCAGATATTTCCTGTAATGATCTAGAGGGCTGAACATAAAATGTACTGATTACTAATAAACTGATCACCAATGATCATCAATGAGCTGATAGCATACATTAGAAAACAGGATTAGACTTCAATGGGATCCTAATGAACAGCAAAATGCTATGAAAAGAAAAATTGCTGTTTATTAAGGCCAAATGCCAGAAGGTGAACTGGGTTAAGAACCATTAACTGCACAGATATAGGGAACAAAGGACTAAGTTAGAGCTCTGCAGGAGTATATTTAGAATTTTTATGAATCATAGCTTAAATAAGACTCCAAAAGATTGTGTAAAGGCAAATCCCATATGATTAATCACCCACGATGATTAATAAAATGGTGTAGCTAACAAGACATCTGAAGCAATCCTGTTCCTGTTGGTACTGACCTAAGCTGAGTGCAGCAACATTAGCATTAAACAATGACATTCAAAGAATATAGGAGTTACTTGGCTGGCTTCCAGAGGAAAGAAGTTTGTGGAAGAACAGTGAGAATAAAGAGAGGGCTACAACACAGACAAAGAGAAAAATCTGTGTGAGTTAAAAGAATATTGTTTCTTGTTGCCTCATTACTTTCAGGATGAGAATGAAGGCTTTACATTTCAGACTTTGAATGTTGAATCATCCCATAGGAAAATGAAACTACCCACAAACCAAAGTGCTGTCATGGGGATTTAAAGGCTGTTCTCATTTCCCAGAACCATTGCAAGTGACAGTGAAACAGTTCACAGTGTGACCACGTTGCCAATCCCAGTTTTTCGCAATTCCCCTCCTAATCCTTCACCAAAAAACCAAAGCTCTTTAACTTCACTTTCTAGCTTTACAGTTTTTAAGAACCTCTTATTTCTCATCTTCAGGTGTTTCACAACTACCATAACACCTATAAATATATTTTTAAAAAAATATTCTCTTGAATACAGGATTTTGGGTCTTGCATCTTTGGGACATGGGCCTTATCATAGAAAATATGTCATATACTGATAATATTGTCAGCAGTGTTAGCCCTGGCTTCTGACCCATGAATAGGCATTCCCTGCTCAAAGGGACTGTTTCAAGAGATCCATGAGCTCAAGCATTGTGTCTGGATTGCATTTGTTTCACACAACAGACAGAGGTGACTTTTTTGTTGTAAAGGAAAGAAAAATGAAAGGTAGAGAACAATTAAATGTAGTGGAACAGAGCGACCAGGTGCCTCTGATCATCAGGAAGTGGGTGTGAGCCGCTATCAACTCCACCTGTGCCCAGTCAGGGCAGGGCCCCTATGGAGCATGTGCAAGACCATGGGGCCAATAAATAGTGAGGCTCACACCCACTGAGGCAGCTCATTCTGGAGCTAGTTGAGAGAGTGGCTGGTTGCTTCCATAGCAGCAGACCATCTTGCTAGTTCCTCGCTGTGGGCAATAGACTCAAACCACATCCTCCGAGTCTATACTACCATATTGACACCTCGATCTCGGACTAGAGACTCCTTTCCGGTTACAATTAAAAATTAAAAACTCAGCTTCATCTCCTTCTTCATGCTAGTTGCTTCATTTTGTCAGCTGTATTCAAGGTCCTGTGTAACCTGCAGAAATGTGAAATACTAATATAATCCACAGAGCATATGTAGCACAATCTCACTTCCCTGGTTGAAAAAAAAAAAAGAGAGGACAAATTTTGACCTCTTGCTTGTCACTCCATGCTTTCTACCTAAATAGCTACTTAACAGAAGAGCCCATCATAGCTTTTAGCTCATAAATAGAAGAGACTTTAGTGAGCTCTGTAATTTTGTTTTTTGGCTAATGTAATCCAAACTGCATCTTTCCGTTGTTCTGGTGTCTTTATTGTCCTGTCAGGATTCTGACAGGAGATATTCATGGCCCAGGTTTCCTCCTCAGGATAAGCAAGGTGTGGGCTGAGAAGGGATGGGGCTAGCTTGATCTTGTTCTGACGGAGCCTTGGCTTGTGGCCACTGCTTGCACCTGGGCCCAGGGTCTGGAAGTGCTCTCAGCTATCACAGTACAGACATAACCACCAAGACCTGGGTTCACCTGGAAAACTCTCAACCTAATGATTAATTAGGTTGGCAGGAAAATCTGGGTATGTAGGCATCACTCTGGGCATCAAACTTTCAGACACCACTAAAATTCCCATTTAGTTGTAATGTATTCTGAAAAATGTCTTAAGTGCCCCAACAACTAAATGTCAATTATTACTGTCCTTCACTGCTAAACTTCTATTCCTTGGGATAGATAAAGGCTGAGATATTGAGGCCAGGAAAGAGGTAGAGAGGAGAAAGGTTGTGCAGTTCTCCTCTGACAGTTACACTGTGATGCAGTCCCACTTGCTTTCTAGTAGAGAAAGCATGTATGCGCTTTTTTCATACATATAAACACTATCTCTGCTCCAGATGAAGGCTAAACACCTGTATCTCCCCAGTGTTTTGCTCCCATGACACTTCTAAGTGGTCAAGAGAGTAAAATAAGCATGGCCCCTTCCTATCTCACATAACTTTTTCCTCAGTGCTTCAGTTATCCCTTTTTTCACCTGTCTTAGGGCTGTGGCTCTTAAGAGACTCAGATTTATCCTTTCAACCAGTTAGTGTAGCCATTATTCAGCTACAGATGATTTATAAGTCACATAAAATTCCCTCACCAATAACTAGCCATAATATCTTAACTCATGTTTTCCTACACCACAATATTTTTACAGTGCTTTCCTATTCATCACCTCCAGAGTATTTCAAGCTGTTTTTAAAAGTCCTAGTTTTTCATATTTTCCTGGTAAGTTCTTGGCCCAGAGTTTTAAAGAAACTGATTTGACGCAGGTTCACCTTCTCTCTTTGCCACTTTCAGCATATCATTCTACAGTGTGAAATAAGTGGAATCGATCCAGCAGTTGCCATCTATTAAGCATCTGCATTCCAAGCAACAATTAATTAGGATTAAGGGTTCTTGAAAGTATATCTTATAGCTGAAGAAAACAATTACCAACTATTAATCACATACTTCTTGCAGATACTTAAAAACTAATTGCATGCATTTTCCAAATGAACTAGGGAGGCTTGTGAAATATTTAAATTGCATTATACCCTAGGATCAGTTGAGAAATATCCAAATTTTTCATAAGCAAACTAATGATTTACTGGAACACTTCTGTTGCTCTGCTTATGCTAGCATTTAAATCACAGCTTTTACCTCACAGAACCCCAAAATATAGTTTTCTGCCCCATAGGAAGGCAAGCAAGTTGTATTAACAATTTTTGTACATTGTAGAACTACACCCCCATGTCAGTGAACATAAAAGAGCTTGATGTGGGAGGAAACTACTGAAGGAGGAGACAGCTGACCAGGATCTCTTTCAGACAGTGTCATCTAAGTCACTTGTCCGTGGAGAGGGTTGTCAGATGGGGCTACAGACCTTTTCATTTCTCCTTAATACCTTGTAGGCCTGGGCCTGATGCTGGTGAGAAAGGATGTACCAAAAGAAACCCCCTTCCCTATCATACACATAGAGAGGAGCTCTTCTGTACATTGGCCATTTATATCTTTCCAGTGACCTAGATGTGAAGTTCCCTCTGGTTTCACATCAAAACATAAATCATAATGTTTCTGGGAAGTCAGTGATGAAGCTGAGTCTCTCTGGTTAGGCCTCTGGGTCTAGGACCATGGTGTATTTCTAAATACAATGTAGTAAACCTAAGCATTAATATTTTATAACTCATAATAATCCATCCTAAATCTGAAAGCTAATTAAACCAAACATATAAAACTTGCCTGCAACTAGACCTGGTTGCATGTCATTTGAATAGAAAAATTGCAAAAGCTTATTTGCATATCCAAAAAAATTAACACCCACAGAAAATATTCAGTAAAAATTAGTCTTAGTTTTTAAGTAGTGGAAATCACACACTGGAATAATAAAAAAAATGCAAATAATAAGTATGCAAAGTTTATTTTAAATCCAGAAGGAGACTTATCAAATACTGGATCTGAAATAGCAGAAAAAGAACAAAATATTTTTGTGTGTGTTTTGTTGGTTGTTGATTTTAGAAGCACATACAGGCAGTACTATTTCTGATTTTTTTGATACAGTATGGTAGAATAAAATATAATACTAATTCAGTTGAAAGGCACCTACCGCTATCATCTTGTCCAACTGCCTGACAAATTTAAGGCTGACCAAAGTCAAAGAATGCTGTTAAGGACATTATGCAAATACCCCTCAAACACTGACAAGCTTGGGACATCAACCACCTCTCCAGGAAATCTGTTCCAGTCTTTGCCCACCCTCTTGGTAAAGAAATGCCTCCTGATGTCCAGTTTAAAGTTCCTCCCTGGTGCAGCTTCCCACATGTCCTATTACTGGATTCCAAGGAGAAGAGCTCAGAACCTCCCTCTTCCATTTCCCCTCCTCAGAAAGCTGTAGAGAGCAACAAAGTTGCCCCTCAACCTCCTTTACTCCACCCTAAACAAGTCCAAAGCCCTCAGCTGCTCTGCACAGGCCATTATTTCCATCCCTTTCACCAGCTCTTTTGTCCTCCTTTGGATATATTTGAGTACCTCCACATCCCTCTTAAATGGTGGGGCCCAGAACTGCACCCAGTGCTCAAGGTAAGGCCACACAACCCTGAATACAGTGGGATAATCACCTCTCCTGGCTATCCGGTTTTGCGGGGTGTGATGCCTCCCACGATGGGGGTTTGCACATTTCTGGCTCATGTTGAGCCTGCTCCTGACCAGCACCCCAGAGTCTCTTTCTTCAGGGCTGATGTCCAGCCACTCCTCTCCCGACTTATGCTTGTACCTGGTGTCACTCTGTTCTAGTTGCAGAATCTGGCATCTGGACTTGTTAAATTTCATCCTATTACTCGTAGCCCAATGCTCTCATCTGACTAGATCCCTCTGTAAGGTTTCTTCCCCCTTAAGAAAGTCAACAGCACCTTCCAGTTTGGTATAATCATATCAGCTCTGCTGTACTCAGAGAGTTGATTCAGTATCTTTTTTTATTTGTTTTTCACAGTGTTAAACACTGTCCTTACCCCAAACTGACTGTTTTACATGTACAGAATTATTGTACTACCCACATGAACTGCTGATTCTCTTATAAATGAAAATTAACCCTCAAAAGGAATGACCACCTGTTTCAGCCTTTTCTTCTCCACAGTCAAATCAGAGTGGAGTGATTTTAGCAATGCAATTTTAACAGCCAAGTGGTTTCAACTTCCTCTGTCATTAAAAAAAGAAAAAGAAAAAAAAAAAGAAATAAAATGCAGTCTTGAGTTTAAGCTATGCTTGAAGAAAATAAATTGTAATTAAGTGATTTTACTGATGGCTGTAGTATCAAATTGTTAGGAATAAGCACACTTGAGATAAAGTCCAATTAGCAGGGTAATGTGATAGGTAAATACTGAATGGAAACACATTGACAGCTGCTCAGCTGACTGCAGGCCTAACCTTGCAGATAGTTCACGTGCAGATGTGTTACAAGGAGTTTGGGGCACCAATCAAGAATGGTGCACTATTTGCAGAAACTGTCACTATTCTTTAAAAGGCTTTATTTACTGACACAGATATTTGTGCTTAAGAAGTGTTTTAACACTTGTTGACTGTTCATTGTTTGCTGCTGCTAGGGGACATTGACCAGAAGTCATTAAGAAAAGCTCAATATTGAGACCTGGGGTGAGGCTCTCTTGTCTCATTTCTAAACACAGATATATATCTAAAGCAATAAGCTTCCAAGGAAGTCATAAGCTCAAGCAAATGTCATCCCTCTGTTTTATAAGACCTTTTATAAGTCCCAAAGGACTGCCTCACCAGAAGGAAACCCGCGCCTTCTGTCTTGCAAGACCCATATATGAAACAAGGATTTTTAAAATTAGTCCTACCCCAAATCAACAGAAAGATCAAATACACTTCAGTAAAGGTTTCTCTTGCCATAGCATGTCATGGGTCAATTCTGATCTGCAGCTCAGCCCCAAGCAGCCACTCTGCCCAGTGGGATGATAAAAGTGAGAAAACTCATGGGTTGACATTTAAGTCAACAGATTAACAAGTAAAGCCAAACCATGTGTGCAAGCAAAGCAGAGAAAGGAATTCACCCTGTGCTTCCCATCAGCAGGCTGGTGTTCAGCCATCCCCAGGAAAGCTGGGCTCCTTCACATGGAATGGTTGCCTGGGGGTACAGCTGCCCATGTTCTCACTTCCTCCCACCTTCCCAAAAATTTATTGATGAGCAAAGTGTCCTCTGATATGGAATATCCATTTGGTGAGTTGGGATCAGCTGTTCTGGTTGTGTCCCCTTCCAATTCCCCATGCAAGCCTGGCTTCCTTGCTGGTAGGCTGGGGTGAGAAGCACAAAAGGGCTGGACTCTGTCTTAGCACTGCTCAGCAACAGCTAAACCAGCCCCTGCTATCAGCACCATTTTGGTCACAAATGCAAAATACAGCACCATACAGGCTGCTGTTGTAATGTATGTTGATGAATTTTTATTTCTAACCAGTAAAATTCAGGAAAAGAATTAAACTGAGTAAGAAGTGAATGTGGGGCTAAGCAAAGCAGTTGAGATGTAATTTTTCCACTGAAACAGTGTGAACAAAACAAGGCCCTAATGAGACTAACTTCTATCTTGAAGATAATTAAAAGTGTAGGTCCTGTTCTTAAAACAAGACACTGCCACGGCTAACTAGGCACCAAAGCAATGTGAACATCTGCACAAGAAGAACATAAAGATGTCATAACCAGCACATAAGAGGAAAATTATGGCTAGGGTCTGATATTGTCTTGTAACAACATAATAAAGTCAGCAAAATCAAGAAAGGTAACAAGTTCAAACTTGAGGAAGACCTCTCACTTCAGACCCCCCTGATGATGCCCGGATATCTCCCCAAAAGAGGACTCTGTCTAGACTCCACCTGTCATGAATATTATAATGACCTGATGTAATCCTATGAATATGTACGTAAACCCACCTCCTTTTGAATATGCATAGAATTGTAATCAATAAAAGGTAATTCCAGAGCTTTAAGTGCGTGCATGTGAGTGGAGGGGAGACTCCCCATGCACCCAGTGCTGTTTTGCTTATTGCAATTTTATTAATTAAATTAAACCATTAACAGAATATTGAGTCTAGGTCATTTATAACACTGTGAAGAAAGTTGACTCCCTCCCAGCCAGACCCAGAACATAGTGATATCCAAACACGAACATGGAGATTTAATTAGAATTATTAACAGATTATGCAGTGTTCCTTCAAGCATGCTTATAGTAGATGGGTTATGCACTAATACATTGTGGGTATGACAGGTATGGATGGTACACATCATTAAAACATATATAGACATCTTTACTAATAAAACCCCATAATTAATAAAAAAGTAATCAAAGCCAAATTATTCACCATGAATTATAGTTTAAGTCTGGTTTAACTTTTCTGCTGCATTTTCTTTGATCAGAATGAGATGAGACTTCTGTCAGATGTTGTAAAAGATTCCTCTTACTCAGAAGTGAAGGCTTGATCTAAATACAAAAGAGAAATCTTCTTGAGTATAAATTACAAATTGAGTTAAACCTAATCTGTATGAAAGTGCCTTTAATCTGACACCTAGGTAGCTGAATTTTCTTTGTAATCAACATTTTAGAAAAGAATGTCCCATATTGTTTCATTTAAGGTCATTGTACCCTGCATGTTTTGGGCAGAACAGATAACAGTGATGGTCAGTGAGTGCCACTCATGTTTGCCACATCACTGACACTAATGAATTTAGACAGATTAAAGCATTTTGAACTCTGTGGTGTTGAATGACAGCTGAATCTCCAAGTGAACAAGTGAAAAGATATTCCATTTAGCTTTTTTGTAGATGCCAGAAAGGCAAAACAGGGAGAGGACAAGCTTGCCATTGGACAGCTGAAGTGCAGCACTTACTAACATCTGAAATGGGAGTGATTAGCACCCAGAACAGATCTCAGGCTGTCTCCCAGGGCTGTGACTTGGCAGTGAGGATGGACAGGAGGTCTCCAGGGGCTGCAAACTCAGGTAAGGCCACCTCACCACCACTTTCCTTGGGGTTGACTGAGAAGTGAGGGCAGTGACCAGGGACATGAGCCAGTTCAGCTGAACAGCACATGGCAGGGGCAACAATGCTTTTGCTGTTCTTTAGGCAGACATGGTGCTCAGTAAAGGTGGTGTTGAAAGTATTTCTTTCAAACCACTGAGTTAACTTACTGTGACTGATAAACTTGTTGGTGTCTGTGCCAGCAGCAGGAAGCCCAGCACCCTCCAGACTCTGGCAAATAAAGGCAGAGGGAATGGTGCCTCGGATAAGCACTAAAATGATTTGTTCTTCTTTCAGATTATGAACAAGGGTGTACGACATGTTCCTGTAGACTGTCAGGGAACAGCTGATGTCAAAGCATCATCTTATTCTGTCTGCCCTGTTCTGCCTAGTAGAGATGAGAAAGTGGCAAGACTAATTCCCTCTGTAATGAGACTGACAAGAGAAAGTCTGGCTATAAGAGGGGGTGGGGGAATTAAAAAGGATGGCTTTGGTAATTAATCCATTGGTGCTCAGTTGCATAGTGATGATGCTTACAGTAACTCCTGCAGGGATACTGTGGCTGGTAAAACTAATAGCAATTTCATTAAGTTAACAGCTCCTAGTGCTAATATCAGTTCTGTCAAATCTGTATGGATATATTTGTCCTTACCTCACTTTTCCTTTTCCATTTATTTTGGAAACATTTCACAGTCTCTTTTGCCTCATACTAGTGTTCTGTATTGCCCCAAGATCATTGCTGAGTCTCGCTGTGCCTTTTCAAGCTGTGAAATATTTGCCTCACAGTGTCTTTAGGGAGTTCAGCAGGAGCAGGAATAGTAATTATCTTAATTTAAAATCTAAAAAATGTGTTATCTATCTATTTTGTTGTTTGCAAAGGCATTTAGCTTTGGATGTTTTTAAAGAATTTTAAAATAAATAAAAAATAAGAGTGAAAATGCATCAGAAATATCTCATGACAGAAATGTAATATTTTAACAGTAATGTGACATAAACAACTTGTCGAGATGTTTCCAAATTAAAACTCTTCATTCCTCTTTCAGCCTTCTCTGAGACAGACTGAAAACAGAGAGCTTTTGTCTACGATTCAGCCCTTTTCCAACTCTGATTATCTGCTCCACTCTGCAAAACACTGTGGACTGTATTGCAGCTGGTAGTGCTGTACTGAATGCTAGAGCAGCCTTTTATCTACATGGTACGTGAGGTCTGGCAAGTCAGATCCTAGAGGAAAACTTACTAGGAAGGGAAAGGGAGGGAGCCATATGTAGCAGTGGCTGCTACTGACTGATGCTGACACTGCTGTGATGCTAAGAGAGCAGCATCAGGAAGGGTGGAGAGGCAAGCCTAGAGAGATGAAGGGAATAGTCAGACAAACAATACTAGTTTTCATCAAAAGAGGTTCATTATCAGAACTGATGGAATTTCTGCCAGTTCTCAGGACTAGAATTAATCATATGCATACAAATAATTGTGTTCTGGCTGGCACAACAGTCTTAACTACCTCCTCCCCCCCAAAAAAATAAAAATAAAAATTAAAATAAAAAAAAAAATGGATCCAGTGCAGGCATCAGTAATAATGCAAGTATTAAAAGAGTGTCTCCTGGATGGATGCTTTCCAGGGCAAACTGGTAAGAAAAGTGAATTTTTGTTCAACTGGTACTTTGCATTTTTATAACTGTCAGACCGTGGGGAAAAGAGGCAGGTCTCCAGTGAGTTCTGCACTCCAAGTGTGTAAAGCTAAGTAATGATTCCCTAGATTTGTAGTGCTGGATGTCTCATCACCCACACATATATTCAATGTCTGTTTGACACAGCAGGTGGGGGCTGAATAGCTTCGCTCTTGACTATTCAGTAGCTTTTATAGAAAAGGTTGATGGGTTCTGTCCAAACCCCTGTGTACAGGCAAAAGATATCCAGACTACTGAAATGCTAAAACACCAGGCATCTTCTGGGCTGGTGCAGCTCTCAGGGGGTCCCTTCACCTCTTGATGTGATTTCCCAGCTGCAGGGAAAGCAGACTAATATTGAGGAAGTGGAGATTTCATAATCTCATAGGACCACTTTGCCTAATCTCTGATTATCAAGCCTTTACTCTCCATGGCTGAATATTTTCTAAACACTAAACTTACTCTTCTTTTCCACAAAAATGTTATTATATATCTTTTTTAAAAAGCTGTGAAAAGTGAATTTTTTCCTTAATATCACAGTACCACTTGTACACTTGAGTTGTATCCTAATTGACTTTGCTGAGGAAAGATGAAATAGCCTGAGGCAATTATTTGCTCTCTCAGGAGCTGTTAGTGAATAACATTTGTACATAGTTCCTTTCTCTTTAGAAAGAAACAAAAGCAACTTCAATTTTCTGATGGGGGAACTAGAGCAAATCACATGTGAGGACAGACATGGTGATTTATTCTCAGAACTAGATTTGATTATAAAACTGGGAAACTGAATGTGCATGTGCATAATGCAATGAAGAAAGTACCATCTTCCTCCACAAGTGGACTCATCTAGATTCTCATCAGAGATGCTGCAGTTGTTCAGCACTACACAGGTCCTAATTACAAATGTTGGGAAAAAATTACTTTATGTTATTACAGAATGTACTTTTCAGGGTGTTAAAAACTGGTTTAAAAGTACAAATTGCCATTGCATTGGAATGTTTCGTTGTCTAAAAAAAATTGCTGCAAATTAGATTTCACAGCCATATACAATATTTCTATTTTCTGGCTTCATATTGGATTTGGCAGGAACTACTGCCCTGAAAAAAAAATTCTCCAGGCAAAACTGTAATGTAAAGATATAACAGATCTGTATCTAAAAAGAATTATGATAGGATGGCCAATGAGAGCTGTAGTGGTTCAGTAGAGCCTTCCTGCATAAGTATGTATAAATTATATGCATATATACAAATTTCATTTAAATATATTTATTTTCTTTAAGTTATAAATGTAGTAAAGGTTGGCCAAGTAGTGGTTTAAATCTATTTCAGGAAATAAATGGTGATGGACAGCTAAAGCATATTCATGGATTTATGTGATGGTTGTACCAAATAACATTTTTTTAATGTTTTTAATACTTGGGCAAAGCAACAGTACTGCTTAGAGCAGAAAGTCAAGGCAAAAGTTGTTCAGAGATTGAGGCACTGTTCAGAAGAGAGGCAAATCACAGACCAGTAGCACGTGGCATAGGGACATAAAGTTAAAAAGCCAATGATGAGGTCAAGGGTTGGATCATGAAGCACAAACATGAGGCTGGAGCAAAAGCCTCTTGCTGCAAAAAGCTTACCTGGTGATATGAGGTTTATGGATTACTGATAGCTGTGGTTACCCAAATCATATTTGCAATACTCAACTTCAGAGTGCTGAAAGAGGCCTTCGTCTGGCAGCAAGCTCTAGGTTCTGGGGAGAGGGAATGTGGAGGCTTCTATGATTTGGCTGAGAAAAAAGAGGCCTTTGTGGCATTTTCCTTTCAGAGCTGTATTACTAGTAAGTTACCTATTTTGTTTCGAAAGATTGCATCTGGAAGACCTTATTAATTAGCTCCTCATGTGGACAGAGAGAAGTTTGGGGAAGGAAAATACAATCTGGAATCTAAGAATATCTCAAGATTAATGTTTCTTCCAGTAAATGGGAAGTATGATAAAGAAGCAAAACATGTATGATCCCAAATGAAAAATCAGGAGTTCATCTTATTAGCCACAGTCTTTTAGCCAAGAGATAACATAAATTTCTCAAAAACATACAAACAAACCAACCAACCAACCAAAAAACAAAAAACAAAAACAAACAAACAAACAAAAACAAAAACAAAAAACAAAAACAAAAAAAAAAAAAAAAAAAAAAAAAAAAAAAAAAAGAAGAAAAACAATTCTAAATTCTTGCATTGTTGGAACAAAGGGCATATTACTGTATGTACCTACAAAGTATTAAAATTAACCAAACACCAAAACAGAGTGAAAAGAGATACCAGAGCACTCATATTATCATCTTATTATAAGTATGATTTCTGATTAAAAATAAAACAGTTGACTATGTATTGTACTTAATGGACTACTAGAATTTTCATTGAAAAAATAAGAAAGATAGTACCTAAATACTAAAATATCAAGTAGTATTTTTTTTCAACTACAAGAAAAATAATTTCCATGGTGTTTCACATGTTTTTTTCCCAAAGAAATTTCAATACAAAGAAATTAAAATAAATGGTGAACATTTCACTTGTTTGAAAGTCTGAGGTTCTAGAAAGGTGAGAATCTAGAAAGTGACCATCTATTCAGTTCTAAATAATCATTACTTTTGGATTGAGTAGCTGGCATTTCATGGAGCATCTTTATAGACACCACAGATGGATTAATTTGTTGAGCTGAATAAGTAATAATAATAGTAAAAAAATGGATTTTATTTTATTTAGTTCATTATATGAACTAAACATCAGTTGTATGTAAAATTCCCATAAAACTAAAATCCTGTTCCAAATACTAAATAGGAACTTCCCAAGATATCTGGATTTTTCTCAAGGTTGAGCCTGCAGTGAGCAATAGAAGAATTTTTATTTTGCATTGGCCTCTAGTTTTCATTACTCTTTGGGCAGTATTGTTCTAATACTTCTGAATTACAAGCATCATGGCTAATAATTTGTGTACCATGACTAGTATTTATTTGCAAATGAAATTAATTTCATACTACTTGAGTAGTTTCTCCAGTTCTACCACCCCTTGTTCTCTACTGGAAATATAATTGCAAGAACTTAATATCCTGTACATCTTTGACTGGAAATGTTGATATATGAACAAAAGAACAGTATTACAGCATTAATTAAATTAAACCATTTTGAAGATGGAAACTTCTTTGATCTCACAAAAAAAATTGTCTGCTGTACCTTGATTCCAGCTGTAGGATATATAACTGGTGTGGTCATGTCATGATAGTGTGTCTGTCAAGCACCATTAGCACCAAACTGTTAGTTTTGTAGCTCAACTGGATGGGAGATTTTACTTCCTTCTGAGGTGAAAATGATCACGATCTTGCAATGAGTCCAGTCTGGTGAAAGCACATTAGTCACAAAATATAAAGCTAGTGTCTGGGCTGCCTTTCATCAGAACACCTGCTGCCACCTTCTTTATTAGATAAAAACTCAGTACTGAAGCATCTTGGTCTGGAAATGATGAACTTGTTGAGAAAATGCTCATGTTTTTATAAATTCTGAATACAGTAAATCTATGAATTTTAGATCTAAAAGTCTTCTCAAATAAGTTTATAAAGGTATGGAAGGCAACATCATAGACTGAATAACTTATGCTCTGAGTATAAAATGAACACATGACATGAAAATGCAAATAAACTTGGTGCTCATAGTTTTGGACTGGATGCTCCTTTTCTCAGTGCTTAAACTCCCCAGTGTTTGAACATTATTTTTACAATGCTGTAAGTACGTCTATTTCATGTGAGACTGTCAGCTAGGACCTTTCAAGAGAGATTTGTTACTGACAACTTAAAAATCCCAAATTTTATTAGCACCTGTTCAAACAAATTTGCCTGATAATAGATGAAAACTACTGGTTGAAAAGAGAAACCCACAGAAATAATAACTCAAGTCTGTTAGTAGGTCCTTTAAATAGACTGCTTAAGTAGAGTTTGGCTGCTCTACTTCCTCTCCATGCCAAAATGCTATTTCTGACTTGCTACATATTTAGAGGCCCTATTTACTGAAGAGTACATTTGATTTCAGACCAACCAGGGTCAGTTCAGATCACTGTGGAGTGGCTTTCTAGTGCTATGTCTTTCTATTAAGATTCAGACTAGCACTGCAGATAATAATCTATTTTGCTAACAACTGGTAGCTATTGCTAATGATACCTGGAAATACCAGTCATTACTTTGGATTATACAAACAGGTGTGTAGAAAGTGATAAGGACATCCAGCCAGTTACACTGGAGATACTTGACATGACTAAGAGGAGCTATAGACAGCAGGTTTTGGGCTTCATAGGTCTCAGTGATATATTCATAGAATCATAAAATGGTTTGGGTTGGGAGGGACCTTCAAGATCATCTCGTTCCAATCCCCTTGCCATGGTCAAGGACACCTCCCACTAGACCAGGTTGTTAAGGCCCCATCTAATATGGCCTAGAACCCCTCTAAGGGGGTGGAAGCCAAAACTTCCCTTTTCCTTCACCTCAGGTTTGATCAAAGGAGTTGTTCCCAATATGAATAGTTGCATTTGGATTGCTGATGATCATTAGAAGTCACTGGAATTCGACAGACTTTTAAGAATATAGAGAAAAAGGGATACTGGCAACAGATCTCTGCTGGTAAAATCATTTGCCCAACCTTGATATTCCAACAGATAAGTCAACAGAATCTAATGGAAAGATGATATTAGAGCCAAGGTGTCAGGCATCTACATGCTTTCTGACATCCTGAAGTCTGAATTTGCACCTCCTTTTAATTTTTGAACAATATTATGTTGGACCACCAGTGCTGACAGCTGTCCAGTAGACCTATCAGACATTACATGTGAGGTCTTTTTTGCAGCAGTTAAGTCAAATAAGAGTCTGCCATACAGTAAGTGTCATCAGGGATAAACATTGAGATAAAAAGACAGGTCATCTGGCTTTAAGTTTAGAATAATGTCACATCAGAAGATCATATCCAACTGGGAAAGCCTTCTAAAGGCCAAATGTAAATTCTGTAGCTTGTATGACATCTAAATGACATCTGTGATAGGTGGAGAGTCAAGGTGCATGATCTACTGGATCAATGGAAAGATCACTTTGAATTAGTTTATTCATGCCTCCTCTGGGAGTGGGAAGCTTCCCTCACTCTGCTAGAAAGTGAGATCACAGCTCACTGCAAGAAATCTGGTAAGGTATATGAGATGGTAAGAGTCACTCTGCTTGAGTCAGGTCAGCTCTGTGGCTGTCTGCATAGGCTTTTAATTTCAGTAGGTAATGAAATTCCCCAGGATTTGAGAAAGGTGCTGTTCACAGCATCCATAGAAGCCTAATTCTTTATTCAGCTACAGTGAGTGTAGCTGTACTTACGCCTCAGTCAGCACAACACCTTGAGGCAAAGCAGGAGCATTTGGTGTGGACTTAGGCCAGATGTTTTGCCTTTGACTAGGTTCCTATGTTACAGATGTTTTCTGAGGAAACAGTGAATTTAGTGAGTCTTATTCAGTTTTTTGTCTGTCTCTGTCAGGTACCTGATTCAAGATATCAACCAAGCTTAATAGGCCTGAGCAGATGCTCAAAATTCCAAGGAAGAAGTAATGCTGGTGAAAGACCCCCTTCTAAAGGAATAGAAATTCCCATTTGGATGAATGACAGCTAAATGGCACTATTCCTCTGTTTCCATGGGTGCATGGCACAGATGAGCCCTGCCCATTCTGAGTCTTCACTGTTACCACTGCTCAGCTGATGGATGCACTGGGGGAAACAGCTGTTTTTGTGGTGTTGCACCGTACACAATTCTGCTTAAAGACCTTAGGTTCACTGATGGCATTTGCCTTGTTTGCTCAGCATGGAGAATGTCTAAAGCTGACAGTCAAACTAGTCAAGCAAAAAGCAATGTGTAGTGGAGGAGAAATTATGAATCAGACATATTCTATTTATAACTTCCCTGTTACAGATACACATCGCAGGAAGAAAAATGGACAAACGCTGCTTACAAACCCTTTTTCAGTATCTCTGCTGGTCCTATTTCAATGCTCAGTCACTGGATTAAGAACTAAATGTTATCCAAGAACTGCTGCTTATGCAGCTTCTTTTTAACAACTGTAGTCTTGTGCTATGTTATGGAAACATAACATAACTCATAAAACCAGAAAGGGACAGCAACTTCCAGCCTGTCCTCCCAAGATTCAATATTTGTTCTCTAAAAGAACTTGGACAACAATATGTAACAGTGCCATCTGGTGTTATCAACAGTGACAATAACATTAAAGTTTGGATGCTTAACTATTTGAGGGTGCTTAACTGTTTATTTCCCAGAAATTAAAAGAAAGTACATCAGTCCTCAGAAATATTCCTGAAGTGATCTAATATTTTAGATACTACTAATTTCAGGCTGATAATACTGTTGGTATAACAAAACAGTAAGCTCTTTGGAAAGAAATAAAATTCCCTGTTAATTTCAAGTTTAGTATGGTTATTACTAAGCATTTTATAAGAGCTTATTTGTTCTTGTTTAAATTAGTAGACAAATAAATGGAAAAAATTTTTTTAACCTGTCTGAATATTCTAATATGACATATTTTAAAACACTAGTAGTGTCTTAACAGGTAGAAAATAAGAGAGCAAACTTATGAGTTACTAAAAAGAAAAGGGTTGTATGTGACAAACCAGAGACAGATGGCATGGTATTAAACCTGATTCCTTTTCAAATTAGCTATAAATTCACTGGCTGTGTTACACTTTCAATCAGAGTTGGAGGGAAAAGGGAGTGGATAAATGAGTCCTCTGCTTTTACTACAGCAATGGCTGCATGAAACTCACTGTTTGTGCAAGCATTTTACTTTTTAACCAGTGAAGTCTCCCACCAACTGTATTTGAAACAATCATTTGAATAATTAAATTAAAATGCTATACAATTACTACTGTAATTTATATGTTTTTTTTCTGAAGGAAGCAGATGAGTAATGGTCAGAGAAAAGTCAAGGAGAATGGATACTTCCTTTATAGACAGTCTGATTTTTGAATAGTCACTGTAAAATTGCTATAAGCTTATCTGCTAGTAGCACTTCTTGACCTGTGATCCGATCCAAAGGTTGAGCAAATCTACAATTACATTGGAAAATCCCACAGATAAAATCCATTTCCAAAGAGAAAGTTCTTTGTTGAGCTGGGGGAATATTCTCTTTACTTTGACTTTGCACTGTGTCGACACCTTTTCTTATGACTGAGGACAGAAGTTAACTGATGCATGCTGGTAATGCTAGCAAGACGCTTTTCCCTAAGGGATATGAATGAACTCCATGGAACATAAGAGTCTGAACTAAACCTTTTTTAAGTTAAATTCTAAGCAACTGATTATCTTCTGAAAGAATTTACAGGGGAAAATGAATTAGCCAAACCAAACTTCAGGCTGCTAGCTAGTCATCAGTATTCCTGAGGGAAAAACAAAAAAACAGCTTGTGGCAAGCTATATCAGGATTTTTCAATAACTTTCAAAACCTTTCAGTTACCAGGACTGGGGCAAGTGAAGTCTGTTCTGAAACATGCCAGGGCCAAGGATCATGCAAAGGCTTCATACCCCCACAGTGAATCCTTGTTGCTGGCACCCCTTGGGCTAATTTAAGAGCAGCAAGCTATATGGAGCCCTGGTTCTCTCTTTAGTGTTTCTCAGCTCTCCCTATGGGCTCTGGGCTTGCATTTAGGGCACCAGTGTTGGCGATGGCAACTGAGTCAGTAGGAAGTTGAGCAAGGGCTTTTCCAGCTAGGAAGTTATGGACATCCATCCACTCAGTTTTGCACCTCCTGCCCTGAGCATGGGACTAACTGACCCCATTTAACTCCATTCTCCTTTCAAAGACACCCTTTGGCACTGTATTTAGAAGCAATTTGCAATGGTGCAATTCTAAGTGCAGTACTTGTAGTGCTGTAGCTCAATGGACCTTGAGCAAGGTGCAGTGATACAGATGCTGGACTCAGTAGCAGCATCAGCCTCAAGGACACCCGGTACTTTCTGCACATCTTTCCTTCATGCGACTTTTCCTTTATCTGACTAAACTTTGATTGAGTCCCTAGTAAGATTGTTGAGTGTAGTAGTTGTTCTCAGCTAGAGTCATAAAGCCAAAGGAAAAGAAGTAGCTTGAGCAATTTTAAAAAGGGAAATAGTCTGGACCAATATTTCTGGGTTTACTTCTACTGTAGTAATTGCTCTTTGTTCAAAAGAATAAATATAACTTTCTGCTGCAGAGAGAATTCCATCAGCATTGCAGTGTATTCTGCAAGGTAAATATTAAAAATTTTCAAATTGTTTACTTGTTGACTTTCTGAGGACAGTAAGAAAACCTTAGAGCAACTTATTCACAGCACAAATGAAATGTTCAACAGCAAGTAAATATGTTTGGTGCTTTTTCCTTTTTACATTTCACATTTGATTTTTAAAATACTGTTGTCATGTAGTCACATAAAGGACCATAAATATAATAAATAACCACCATCTAATCCATAGCCAGGCTTATGTTGTAGAATTTGAAAAGTACTTACAAATTGCATTAAATTAAAAATATGCTGGTTTAGTAATTTTATTACTATTTTGTGATTTCTTGACTACTTCAAATGATATGTGAACCACATAAACATGAAGAAACAAACCCCACATTTTCTGTCAACAAGTTTAAGTTAGCAAAAACAAATAAACTCAAGACCTGCAGTTTGGGCTGAATTATTATATGCTTTCCAACAGATATTTTCATTTACTGAGCATCCTCAAAGTGTTCTTATTTTATCAAGACTCATCTCATGCTGTTTGTACAATGATGGGATATTCATACCAGTGTCTGGATCCTAGCGTGAGGAATATTCTGCTCCTGTTCTACAAAGGCTCCACTTCAGATGACTGTTTCTAAATGAAAGTGCTAACAGAGCAGTTAAAGAAAACATAAGCAGACATATATTTGAGCATTAATAACTTATATGAACATTAATTTAACGGCTGCTAAGAAATATAAAGCATGCTAAATATTATGCTGCCATCTCTACCCTTCACTCTGGTCTTCAGGTAAAATCTTGGTGGCTGGCTACCTCAGTTATTTTGCAATATGCAAAAAATATGTTGCAGTAGGAGTTTTGCATCACTTAACCATCAGAAACTAAAGCTTCACTTGCCTTCTGTGCATCTCTCTGAAGGCTGATTTGCTCCTTCGGGGCAGTTTGTCTAAACAGCAATTTTACTGAGGTAAGTTTTCTGTGAGGAAGGAAATAAGTAGAGTAAACCCAAGAGCACGTTGTTTAATATGTCTACATTTATATTTTCTGCAAATTAAATGAGACAGGAAGGTCTTGAATAATGCTACACTAGTGCATACATTTTCCCCAGAGCGCTCTGTGGCTCTGATCCCAGAATCACAGCTCCAACCTCCACATTGTACTCAAATACAGAAAGAAACTACTTCTGCTGTCCTTAATGTTCTCCCCTCTCATATTACAACTTTTGAGATATTAAGGCATCTAGTACTTTTTAATCAGGCCTGCTTTTCTCACCTCTCCTGTGGTACAGGAACACATATATGAGCATGCACACATCATGCCCACACATAGATTTTGAATTAATGCTTTTTCAAGTCTATTTATCAGAGGATCTTAGAATTCTTAATTGCCTTTTGAAGGTTTAACACCAAATAAGCCTATATTTTCCAAGTACCCTTTGTATCTTTTATGCATCGACACCTTATTTTTTCTTCTACTGGGTAGTGCATTTCTAGAGCTGCTTCTCAGCAACTCATTTCACAGTTTTCTTAGATATTATTTCACTGGCAAGGCTATGTTGTCTGGCACATCTGTGTAGAGGTGTTATCATGGGTCGATGTCAAAAGGTTTCCACAAAGTAATTTAAGAATAGCATGGGTAGCTACTGGGCTCTTATTTTTAACATTTTGGCTATATCCTGTCTTTCTGCTTTTTAATTATTTGGAAGAGCACCTTTAACATATAATGAAATAGAGAGATACATTCTTTTCAAAGCATGGAATTACATGCTGCAGTTTTATAGCTCATGTCAGGCAGCCTAGAGGACTTATTAATACTTGATGAATCCCTTTCAACATCTCAGCAGTGAGGAGAAGGCAAACAACCCACTGGATGATTGATGCTGTGCCTGCCAAAGAGGAACTTTAAAGCATGATTCTCTCTTACAAAATCTAAAAAAAAAAAAAAAAAAAAAAAAAAAAAATTAAAAAAGTCTAGGTGTGATCCTGCAGCAGCAATAGCATAAGTTGAGAGGAGATGCAGTCTCTGCCCTAATGTACAATGGAAAGTGCATTAACAAGATGTGTAATAGAGGTAGCAAGGTTTTCAGCCTTTCATCTCTGCTTCCTCTCTCCCCAACATGATCTCCATTGCATGGTGATCTCTAGCAGGCTGCAAGCTGCAGTGTGATGCAGGTGTAGGTGGCTTATTTTCAATTCCCTTGCTATGAGGCAGGCATCATGGGGCAGCAGGGCAGAGAGAGCAAGGACAGGAACCACCAAATCCTGCTCATCACCATCTTAGGGCATTCAGGAGCTGTTCTGAAGCTTCAGAATGTGTTTTCTGAGACTTTGAAGGTATCCTGGGAGATATGGGTTCAAAGTTCCCCTCTTTGGAAATACATACGTATATAGAGGTGTCAAAACATAATCACTTTTAAGCTAAAGTATATACAAATGAAAACTAACATTATCACCACCTAAGTGTTGCTTGCTTTCTTAGCCTTGTAATTCCAAGTAGTCTGTTATTGCCAGCTTTCATCTTTTTTATCCTCCAAATTTTGAAGTCCAAATTGTGCCTTCTGTGCAGTTGGTTTCCTTCTGCTCTGTTTTTTCATGCTCTTTTCAGATGCCCTCCCATACATATGTATCCATTGTTAGATGATGCACATGGTGGGACTGATTGAGTGACCTAATGTGTGCCTATCTTACCATTAGAAATCAGATGCAAGACTTCTTTACCTGACCATGATGCCATATGGGCAGAGGATCACACATCTTTCCTGGAATCTGATTTTTCACTCCAAATGGCTGTGGCTTGCAGTTTTTTACTGGAACAAGATCACCAAATGGATGAACCAAACAGACCTGTAATTTCCTCACATGAACAGTACACAGAGTCCCCTGTGTCAAACAGAATCCCTAAACTGTGCATGGGTTCCTCAAACTCGATGAGCCGAATTGTACTTATGCTTTCCAACTTTGTGCCAAATCTACCTTAAAAGGGATGATATTAATATAGAGTTAATATGTATGGCCATTTCAACTGCCATGGGAATATTCAACTTTGAACAGGAATTGTTTCAAGAAAATACAATCTAATTTCAATTAACACGTCTTGGTCCGTAAATCTGCCTTCTCCTTATTTAATTTTATTTTTGCAATAGCAACATTTTGGAGCCAAAAAGAAATAATTCATCTCCAAGGAATAATGAATTATTGATTATGGCATATAGAGCAGTTTGAATTCATATAGGAAGCCAAAAGTAAATCAGTAAATGAATTGGTTTAAAATACATATTTAGAAAAAGGGATTTTGGCGAATGCTGAAATGAATATTGGAAAGAAAAATATCTAACTATCTGAAACACAATCTCTAACTGTCAAGTCAGCCCCTGATCTATATAAATTGCAATTTAGAGTCTGAATTACGGAGATAAATGAATCCAGTACAGAAAATAGCTTGTTAAAAAGCTAATATTGAGAATGTAGCATTTAAATCCTAATGAGACCAAAATGCCTTTCCTCAATAATTGTATAAAATTAATGTCTACAGAAATCAATATACAAACAACATACATTGATAATTAATAACCAGAAATATGCAAGGTTCTACAAATAAGAACTTCTCTCAGGTCTGAAAGGTGATATGTCTGGAGAAAGGAATATTTTTTTGCATGCATAAATGGACTAAATTCATCCTTAACAAGTGCAATTCTCTTGCATGCAATGCTGTTAGCCTTTCATCTACTGCTTAACTTAAGCCTTCGTTTTAAAAAAATTGGAGAAGTGGAAGTTATTATATTTCAAAGAATACCTAATGTATTAGATGTTGTCCCATATTACTCTGATTACAGTGACCTCTGCTGCCCTCCTGCATCTCATAGTTTTCAAAATGCAAAAGAAGTGTATGGGCTCATGATGCTTTCAGTGATGACACATCAGAAAAATAAACAAAGAGAAAACTATCAAATAACAAAAAAATAAACTACATAAGTTACCTACTTCGTGAACAATCTCTAATTTTTTCTCATGAAATTGAGAAGTATACTCTTAATTTTTTTTTTTTTTTTTTTTTTTGCTCCATTACTTCAGAAACAGTATATCAAAACCCTTGTGCTTAGAAAATTTGGAATCTGTAATTCTGAGCATGTGGGAAACATAAAATACTGATATTCCAGCCAGCTGTCATATTTAGCAAACATCAACCTGAAAGAAAAGCATGGAATAAAGAACATAAAGACTCCCAGAACTGCTAAATTGTCTATAAATGGTCATGCTGCATTAGAAATTTATGAGTAAAATAACTGAAAAGCTCTGAAAAATACACTAAGTGATCTGCAAGGGTATTTTTACAGGGTAGGGCAAGGCAGTGGGCTTAACAGAGTGTCTGCACACCTTGCTGCTCAATATCCAGGGCAGGTAACATGCTAGAGTGCACCAGACTTCCTTCCCCAGTCTGGCTCCCCAGTTTGCTGCCACGGTTGAACAGAGAGAGGAATATTCTCTTAAATTATATCCAGGGAAGAGAGATGCTTAGAAGTCAAATTCAGCTGTGAACACCTTTTTCTTCTTGTTTTAATAAAATAATTTGTGTGTGGAGTGCTTCAGAACAAGCATTTTCTTGAACAGTGTCCACAGATGAAATTGCTTCTCAGTCACAAAAGTTAAGAGGCTGTAAGAAATCTACAGGTACTTATGGAAATTAATGCCTACCTTGGAGTTTACATGAAGACCAGCAAGAATATCAGGACCAATCTTTCATTAAATCATAAATGGGTCTGGATATCTTTGAAGATTAGATGTGTTTCTACTCTGAAAATGGATTCTGTCAAATAGCATTATTAGATTATGTGCTTTGTGTAACTCAATACTTTTCTAGGTCTCTGATTTATATACACATTAAAAGGATTAGATATTTTTTCTAACTTCAAGCGAAAATTCTTCAGTGTGGCAGGAAAGTCAATCTGATTTTCTTCACCTTTTGAAAACTACGTGAAATACAAGAGAGGAAGAGAGAACACAGCAATCAAGGGAAAATGGGGCAACAAGTAACCAAAGTAAGGTGATAGAAAACACCAAACAAAAGAAAATAATTTTTGGATGCTATATTGAAAGAATCTGGGTAGAAGATTTCGAGGACATAATATTTTTATCTTCACCCATGGGTGAAAATCCTTCTATTTTAGAAGATTCTGGTTCTGAACCTTAGTCCAAAATCTAAAGAGCTTTTAGCTTCAGAAGTGTTGTTCCAAAACCCCAGTTTCTCACACCTTTATGCATGTCTATGTGTAAGCTTTACTGTAAGCACCAGATGTTTTTCCTCATGTCATAAAATGAATATGGTGTGTCCCATTTGTTCTGCTTGAAGTTTCTGTTGTTGAGAAAAGAGTTCTTTGAACATTATATTTTTCCAGCAATGCAAACAGATTTATGCATAAAGTTTGTAAGTTTTTTGTTTTCTCTTCTAAGCTTTAATTAAATTATTATGGCCTTTATAAAAATAAAACATACTTAGAATTTACTTTGCATAGAGGAGAGTTTAACAAATACCTCTAGGGGTCATGAACCACTAAATAAAAGCAAAATATTTAAAAAAAATGCTGTTTCAGAATGAGGGAATTTTTTTTTTAGCACAGAAGAACAATCAGAGGGAAATTTAATGATGTGAAGTGAATCATATCTCTAACAAGCTATGTAATTGTGCAAATGAGGAAATGGCATTTTAAAAAGTAACTCAAAACATGTAAATAAGTTTGTGCCTTACACCTCTGTATATCAGGTGACAGTTGCAGTTCATGCTAGTAAACCCAGTACTAGCCATAATGGATAAGATAGAGTGCATGTAAGAGGGTCACACTATAAATCTTCTCAGGCAAATTAAATTCTAAGAATGAAATCAATAAAAAGCAAGAAGATACTATCATGTCAGCAGAATGCAGGGTTATAAATCTACTCACCAAGTATAAGTGTGATAATGCAAAGAGTATCTCTTTCAATATGTGTTTAACTGGAGAGTTAAAGATCCAAAATATTCCCCAGGTTTTTTCAGAGTTTGCATAAGAGGCCATCTGAAATTCATTGCAATTGAAATTCTGCAAACCTAAATGTTCTTAATTTGAATATAATTTTGTATTTTTTTAGTTTACCTTTTTCTCTTTAATGTACTAATCTCTGCACCTTGGCATGAGGTAGGGTTATTTATCTCCTGAATTCTAGACCATAAAATTAAAGGATATCCCTTTTTAGGACCTCTATGTGTAAAACTGTTATTTGACTTACATACTGCTTTCCATGCTACTGAACAATGCTTTCAAAAGCTTCTTTTCTCCTTCCCATCACTAACTTTAAAGATGCATCTAACCCTGTGCTAAGTACCCTCAATTTCAGCCTCTGCTCGATGTGCTCAGCTGACCCAGCAGAGAGGCTGCAGACATCTGCCAGGCAGCTGCAAGCAGCAAGCAGATGTGCTGGGTGATTCCAGCCTGGGGGTCCCCCAGCCCCAAGGCAGCCCATGGGTAGTGGGTGCTCTGTCTGTGCCCTACTGCAGATTCTCAGGAGGAAGTCTTGAAGGGACAGAGGTGAGTAAACAGCCTCTTGTGGCTTCACAGCTTTGGTACCCCAGGGTCTTTTCCTCAAGGTTTCCATTCATCCCTCAGCAGAGCTTAAGGACAGTGAGTTTCTCTAAGATGATGAAGTGACAGTGACAGAGAGAGGATGTAGGAAGTAGAGGAATTCACAAGGCTCTGGGAAAAGTCACCATCCTGACAAACCTCTTCTGCCTTGTGTTGTTTAGTTGGCATTCCTCTTCAGGGAGAGCTTACTGCCTTAGCTGCTGAGGTAATGCTGACATTTGTAGAGCTCTTCAGTAAGGGGTCTTCACACTTACTATAAAGGCTGAGGGTGAATTTTTGACAGGTTACAGGGTTCACTCTCTCCATTTGTGCTTCACATTCTAGGATGTAACAATGCTTGCTATTTCTGAGCAGCTCAACTAGCTAAGTCTTCTTGTCATATCAGACATAAACCATGCCACCTTTAACCTATTATTGGCATAGCATGTGTACATGGGGATTTCCCAGGAAGATGGAGATCACCTTGGCAATCCACAGAGAAGACAAACATCACCCAACAACACCCTTGTTTTTTTCAGACCAAGACTGAAATTCACACTCACATCTGCCTAATCAGAGTTGACTAAGTAAATAAAGCAGGATAACACTAGGATTTAACCATCAATAGCCTTCTGGTTGGTAGTACTGGCAAACCACTGGCAACCTCCATGCCTAGCAAGTTCATTGCCATGGCACAAAAAAGTTTGTCAATGTTATATATCTTTCTTCCCATGTGCAGGATCAGTTAGCTCATATAAGGAATAAATTCATATTCGTTTAGGATCTGTCAATAAACCCAGTGTTGTGCTTTTAGTCAACTGCAGCTTGTTCCTCCAGCTCAAAGCCAGCAAGTCCTAGAACAGTTTGGGTTTTTTTTCTTTCTCAGTCTCAATACAATAGATGGCCACAAGTGCCTTTGTAGCTCTGCTTACCTGTTGACTGGGCAGAGCTACCTCACAGCAGGCTCATGGGGAGAAACACACCATTTACTTTTTGCTAACATCCTTTTTAAAAGGCAACATTTATACCATAAATGTCATCTGCCCCTATAAATAAATTATAATCTTGAAGCTATTGTAATCCTAGAACTGGAAAGTGCTACTGTCTCCTTTGCTATCAATGGAAAAACTCCCTGGGAAGTTTTCCAGCTACCATTGCCTGTGGTTACAGCTCACTCAGCTGCAGTTAATTGATGCAAGTTACACAGGCCACAAGAAAGTGCTGATTTCCCCTTGTCAAGAATTTCTGAACCACAAACCACAAATATAAGCAGAAATCAGAAGCCTCTAACTTATATCACATTTCCTGGGAAAACAAATAAATAATGTGGCCTACGTACAGATTTTTGTTGTTGCTGCCTGTCCCTATGCCTACTACCTTGAGTGCTCTGCACTGTCACTTCCATCTCTTCTCCTGACCCTGGGCTCCTCCCATTCCAGTCTTGGGTCTGTCACTGGTAATTATCCATCTTTTGACCACTGGCATGTAGCTGCAAGCAGAAGACACCTGATCTGTCATTCTGCTTCCTAATGAAATGTAGTGGTGTTATCCACATCATAAAAATGCCACATAAAGACCAGACAGCTTTTCTGTGATAGGGATGTTAGCAAGATAAATGGGAACAAAAGAAGAAAAAAACACATTTTTAAAAGGGCACAGTTAATTATTCAAGCAATCTTTTTTTTCTTTTTTAATTTTATGACAAAAGCATTGCAATTAATTTTTTTATGGGTTTTTTCCCCCACATTTTGGAAGTCATCATAGAAAATACACTTTCTGTTATCAAATTTAAATGTGGTATTCAGAAGTTTTGGAAAGATACTTAGCAAGATAATGAGTAGGAATCATATATTACTGTAACTCATTATATTTAAAGTAATGCATAAATCAAGTTCAGCATGACAAGACAAGCTCTATAAACTGGATAATTATGATTGCTGTTGCTGTATCTGGCTTTTTTTAAATGGTTATTCCACAAAAAATTGAATACATCAATCCAGTAACCATTTATTAGGTTTTAATTATAAATACAACCTCCAAAATACCAAGTGAAAAAACGCATATATTTACATATTACTCTTCTCTCATTTGTGTTGAAATTCTTAAATCTTGTTCATATTTCTTCCTTTCACTGATAACATTATGGAATGCCTTATTGATTGTGACTTGCCATCATTTTCATAAATGTATAATCTCATTGATGCCATAACTTATTTCTGAGGCTGTTAGACATCATGCTATGGATTAGAATGGTCTTTTATTTAAGTAGCAAGAACACAAAAAGCCATAAAAATCTCAAAACAGCAATTGTAACTTAATTTGTTGTGACAGAAAGCAAAGATAAAGGAATTAAAACTGTAGTGCCTCTAATTTGAACTGTTGTAAATGTTCAGGCTTATGTGGGTTGAATTTGGATTACATAAAATCAAATGAATTTCAATAATTGTCCTTTTAGAGAATTATAACGTCACTCAATATATGAAAGGAGATGGGTGAAACAGCTGAGGTAATAACAGTCCCTTAGCAGTGTACTTGAAAGATCAAGCCAGAAAGCAGACGTAGTTTAAGACAAATACACAGTCTTTGTAGACTAATTTATTGGTAAGTGAATCCATCCCCACACTCATCCTAGGAACATGAAATTTCTCCCTATGAGGCTCTGCAGGGTGGAGATTTCCTGGTTTAGTATCACTGCATTGCACTTGTACAGGAGCAACACCTGCAAGGACATCACCTCTTTCATCTCACACCTCTGCCATAACACACACAGTCTCAGTACTCTGCAAGTTTCTCTTTTAAGTAATTTTTGTAATAAGTCTTGCAGCACATCAAATCCTTTTATTGTTAAACACGGATTGCTGAAATCTTCATAATTTCTGAGGCACTGCATCACCCAGAGGAAAAGAAACAATAAATAATGGTGTCTTTCTCTTAAGTAAAAAATTATAGCTCTTTTCTGAATTCTGGAAAAATGTGAAGTATGAGCTGATAAATCCTCTAGAGTGTTTGTTTATTGCTTGCTTTAGGGAGAGAAGGGATTGACAGGAATGCTACAGATGTGAACATTTTCGCTTCTGCACAGCGGCAACCGACAGCTTTAATGAGAGCTCACTCTTTTTCATGCTGGTTACCTGCTCATATGACTCAGGTGAATACAAGGTCCTGATGATTTATTTTGGATTGATAGGATGTTTGCTGAATCACATAAGTGGGTAACCACAGACAAAAAGAAAAAGCTATCTTTAAAGAGATGAGAGCACTGTTCAGTAAAAACAAGATTGACTTGCAGAAAAAACTCTACAACTTATAGAATCATAGAATCATAGAATCATCTGGGTTGGAAGGGACCTCAGAGATCATCAAGTCCAACCCTTGATCCACTACTGCTGCAGTTACCAGACCATGGCACTGAGTGCCACATCCAGTCTCTTTTTAAATATCTCCAGGGATGGAGAATCCACTACTTCCCTGGGCAGCCCATTCCAATGCCTGATCACCCTCTCCGTAAAGAAATTCTTTCTAATATCCAACCTAAACCTCCCCTGGCACAACTTAAGACCATGCCCTCTTGTCTTGTTGAAAGTCGTCTGGGAAAAGAGACCAACCCCCACTTGGCTACAGCCTCCTTTCAGGGAGTTGTAGAGAGCAATGAGGTCTCCTCTGAGCCTCCTCTTCTCCAGGCTGAACAGCCCCAGCTCCCTCAGCTTCTCCTCATAGGATCTGTGCTCAAGAAAGTGTGCTTGGAAAGTTCTAGAGAGAGGTGTGTTTATTCAGCTCTGGGCACACGAGGGGACAATTCCTCCAAAATCTGTGTGCAAAATCTCACAATGAGGCTTTTGTTATATACATTGAAGTTTTACATCTTCATTAGGTTTTGCAATATGCTTATATATGTGCATCACCTACTCCTGCTCTCTATCAAAATTAGTCCCAAGAGGTCATTTTCATAATCTCCTCTCTCCTGTGCTTGCGTGGTGTCTCCTGTTGGTGGTCGTGGGGGTCGTGGGGATGAAGTAAAAATGAAGCAAATGTCTTCCTCTGGGTAACCTTTTCATCTCTTCTCCGGGCATGCACATTCCTTCGGTCTTCAGCCAAGCCAACAACGTGTTCTGTTTCTTATCTCAGGTTTCTATAGTTATCAGTTTAGCACATGTATTTCCCTTATAAGGTGATGACTACCTAAACAATTTCTTAGCTTCTATTAAACAAGCATTCTGTGTTAGCTTCTATCAGGTCAATGTGACCCCTAGACAATTACTAGTGGGCATTTTATATTAACCCTTACATCAATATCCCTTTATTTCTTTCCATCCCATTGCCTTGCTTTCTACAGTAGTGAAAGTGTAAAGAGGAAGACTAGATTGAAGAATATAATAAATACCCTATAGATATTAGTATTGCAATAATAGAAAAGGTTTACAGCATGTAAAATAGGAGAATAGGGAAGAATATTCAGACAAGAGAGGATTCAGCTGATCAACCCTGCAAATTTGTTGAATTCATGTCCACAGCACATTATCCTCTGGCCTAGTCACCTCAATCCCTCCTATAGACAAAAATTAGTCTAAACTTATTTTTCTCCATTGATTTTAATGGGAATGTAATCTTAATTATGAAAACCCTGAATTATTGCAGAAGACACTTACCTTTTAACTCTGTAATATTGTCTATATTATATATAGAAACCCTGTTCATAGTGATGTCTGGCAATTTGACTATCTCTTAACTTAACAGCATACATCAGACAAACTTGTAAAAACATCCTTTTCTGATATCACAGAGTTAAAACACACTTAAGAGTCCCACTGTTAAGAATTCATTTGGTTTTAAGTGTAATAGTACTGGTAATAACAAACTCTTCTGGGATGCATATATTATTAACATCCTTTCTCAAAGGTATTTTCTTGTTCAGCAAAAGTGAAAATTCACTTAACAGATACTTAAAATAAGATGGGCCCATATAAATCTGTAGTGAATTATAAACTGTATTATACAAGATCATGACTCAATCTTCATGCTTTCAAGGAAAAAGAACAGCCTAGCTTCTTAATTTATACCATGCTCCTGCACTCCAACTGACATACTTGTTTCTGAAGTTACTACCTATTTATCATAACTGGTGAAGATCTCTTTGTAGTAGATCTTGATGGAAACCATCTAGCTGTTCAGATTGCCTCAGTCTGCTACTCTGTCTTTCCACAGCTTTTTACTTTTCCCTTTCTCTGCCCTGTAATCTTCAAAGGCTCCCTTGCTCTTTGTAGTTCATCACAAAGGATAAATAATACAAGTGGAAGGCTACGTTAACACAATAAATGGTAAACAAGGCAGCTGGTTCAGTTTGGTTTTTTCTGCAAAATATTGCAGTGTTAGAGATACAGAGATATCCCTCCCAAGTCTGCTGATCTATCAGCTTTTCCTTAGCACTGAGGAAGAAAGCAGAAGCTCCTGTGCCCAATGCAGTTTCTTATCAGTTGTATAAGAAACATTCATTGAGTGTATATGGCAGAAACTGGCACCATGCCATGACATTTGAGATATGGCCCTGCAGCATCCTAGTAGAAGTCTCATTCAATGTAGCCTTATTCCCAGGATCCAGTAAAAAGCACTGCTGGTGGAGAAAATAATTTCTAAGTATAAATTTCTAAAAATAATTTCTATTCCTCTGGAAGTTTATTCTGAGCTGTTCTGAGGTTAGAAAAACCTACAGGTATTTAATTTCAATATTTTAGCTTCACCTCTGTCTCAGGAAGAATTGTTACTTTAATTGAGAGCACCTGCCTTTTGTTCATGATGCCATGGTGACACAGCAGATACAGAAATTGGTAAAAAGTGATTATTTCCCTCCTTCCAATAGTTTCCTTTACCTTGTTCCATTTATTCTGTGAAACGAATGCACCATGTTATCTCCTGCAGTGGTTTGTTTTGCTACACTTGACTCCAAACTGGAGTGCACTCAGCAGCTTCCATTGAAACTCTCCCTCTCCCTGGAAAACCATTCCATGAATTTCACTGCCTGAATAACAGGAAAAATACCACTGAATCCTAATTTAGTTTTCCAGTTACTTGTCTAGAATATGGTGTGACTTGTCTATAGTGGTTCTCACTCATTTCTGTAGAAGTTTCACTGGAATATAGAACATAGAAGCAAATCTTTCTTCAAAGGAACCATTTCATGCTGGCTGAAACAATGATTTCTTCCTTGCATCTGTCCAAAATGTGTGCTAGTATGAAAAATCTGGATTAATTTTGCCTTTAAAATGCATATAATATGTTTATTAGCATGTTTTAGAGAGGGTGTGGTGTGAAACCTAGAGAAGCTGCTCAACTGCTTTTTACCCTGTTTGATTCCATTTGTTCATAATAGCTAACAAACAATTTATAGTTCACCTGAAATCCTATTAAAATAAAACTGAGAACAAGTTTCAAAATCCCTTTTATATTTGGTGAAAACTGCATTCTGATGTTTCCACAGGTCCAACAATACATTTTTTTTTCATTGCAAAGTTACAGCAATTAGAGAGAAAAAAAAAAAACAAAACAAAAAACAGTAGGAGAAAATAAACTGCTTGCAAGATACTGAGAAGATTAAAGGTAGCAACTCAGATTCTTCTTTCAATAGCTTGCACTCACTGGTCCAACTCTAGTAGTCAGTCTTTAGGACAGATTGTAAATTCTCAAAATGGTTTTAAGGCTTCTGTTTTTCTGTTATATTTATTCACTGCAATCCTGCTTCTCCATGGCCTTGGCAGTGAAAGCCCTAGGTTGCAACCTTGCCCTGTAAATTGCTGTAGATCAGGATCACTTACATCAGTTCTCAGTTGTATGAGAAGGGAATGTAGTGGGTAAATCAGCAAGGGGCTGAACTGTGAAAAATCAAATAGCAATATTGATATCAAAGAATGATCTTAACTACATGAACAACATAATATGTGACTTACATATACTGGGAAGATTTTGCTTCCTAAACAAGAACTTGGCTGTAGAAATCAAATAACTTTAATGGGGAAAGAATAGATCTGAGGTTGTGTCAACATTTTCTATCTCTATTTGTTCAGTCAAAAGGGGCATAGGCATCAAATCCAGGATTCAGACAGACCTTAGTGCCTTAATTCTGAGCAATGTCAACACAATTCAGATTGTCCTAGTCCTCTTGGGCTATCCACATCTGGGATGACATTAATCTATTTCAGAGAATCACCCACAGAATCACAGAATGTTAAGGGTTGAAAGGGACCTCAAAAGATCATTGGGTCCACCCTCCATCCCAAAGTAGGATCACCTAGTGTAGGTCACACAGGAATGCATCCAGGTGGGTTTTGAATGTCTCAGAATTCTTTAGGCAAGTAGGGTTTCACTGTTGCATCAAAAAAGAAAGCTCTGTGTTACTTTTTTTGGGACAATGCAGGTAGGAGTGTAAAATCTATGACACCAGAAAGATAGAGTGCAAGAGCAAATGTGACTCAAGTTTAGAGAATAGCATCTTCACAAGAAGAAACTGAAGTTCCACTTCTGGTATCAAGTCTGTCTCCAGACAATGAACACTTAAATATAGGAAAAAATTGTATTTGCAATAGGGAGTAGGGACAATCTGTACTTTTTTACTCCATTAGCTGAAAGCCCTACGTATCAGGTTTTGGAATATTTTCCCCTTTTTACACAACACCATTTATTTTGCAGTCTCTTCTGTCAAGAAGCAGCATTTCTGTAGGAGTGCTGGCAGTTCTCTTTTCAACTTCTCAGGAGCCTGCAAAGATTAACCAGCTCTAAATTGATCACCTGATAGCAACACATAATTTTCTGTTTCTAATGTGGATGTAACTTTTACAAAACTTTGATTTGTTGTCTTGGTGCTGAAAGTCTGGGTCATGATTGCCAGATAATTACAGGGCTGCAGCAATCTGGAAGTTTCTTATCTTGACTGATTGGTAGGATGTAACATGATGGACTACTTCTAAGATACTGGTTGAAGTTTCACAGCTTGGCAGTGTCAGGTGCTGCAGCTCTGAAAAAGACAAGTGTCCTCAGTACTGCCTCACCCATGAACACAGAAACACTGTGACAGAGAGACTGACACTGAGAAAATCATTTGGTGTAAAGCTGCAGGACTTTTTAAAATATACAGAAAAAGAAAACTGGAGATCATGATGTGGGATAAGAAGTGCAATAGGAAATGGACCCACAATCTCAGAGTTCTCTGCAAGTAATATTAATATTCCACACTATTTTAAGACATCAAGCCAAACAGGGAGTTAGGGATGCCCCTTTTAAGCACAGTAAGCAGTATCTTTGGCTAGTCTAGGTGACCTGCACTACACAGATAGAAGCAAAGTCTCTAAAGATAAATGCTTTCAGACAATATTAATATTAAATAGATATACTCAGAAAATAGATGGCAGCAGTAATACTCCTATTAAAACTTTCTAGTGTAGATGTGGCCTTAAATTTTGTACTAACTTTCCCTCACTCTTTCTGCACTGTTTTTTCCTGACAGACCCACTCCAGCAATATATTTCTTTTTTATTATTTAGACCAAGAAGGACTGTAAAATAGATAAGTGACTCAACTATGGAAGTGAGCCAGACCTCCTTAAATTATGTGGCACTATAAATACGACCTCCCCTAGGACCTCTATAACTTTGTGAGACCTGTCACTCTTTCTCCATAAAATTAGAGAGACTCCAGTGATTACAGATCTGCTTACAACAGCAGCTCCACAACCTGATGTGAAATACTCTGTCTGAGATGCACTGGGGCCCAACAGCTCCTCAGAAATATCGCAAGAAAAGGGTAGGGATTGTCAGTAGAAATCTCTGGGTTCAATCATAAAAAAATCAATCAGCTGGTAACTTACAGTTATTCTTTCTCTTGATTTTATTACCATGAATATGGGGTACAATACTGATGAAATTATAAGTACATTCATCCAGTGACTTCTCTCAAGTTTGTTTTTTGCAACATTTCTTGACTACAGCATTAATAAATAGTATTGTATTAAACTAGGATTACTGGCTATTTAAGTGTGGGTAGCGCTGTCCTTACATGCAAGTTTTATGAGTGCCAGAGCCTCCCTTTTAATGAGGAAGCCACTAAATTATCTAACACCTGCCTTAGGAAGAAAGCCTGAGAGACCTGGGGCTTTTTAGTCTGGAGAAAAGACAGAGAGGGGATCTAATTAATGTGTATAAATATATGAGGCTGGGTGTCAAGAAGGAAGGGACAACCTCTTCTCACTTGTGCCCTGTGATAGGATGAGGGCAAGGGATCCAAGATAGAGCACAGGAAGTTCCACCTCAACATGGGGAAGAATTTCTTCACTGTAAGGGTTACAGAGCCCTGGAACAGGCTCCCCAGAGGGGTTGTGGTATCTCCTTCTCTGGGGACTTACAAGACCCATCTGGATGCATTTCTGAATGACCTGCCCTGGTTTTGGTCCTGTTCTGGCAGGAGGGTTGGACTCGATGATCTTCAGAAGTCCCTTCCAATCCCTGAAATTTAGTGGTTCTGTAATCTCTAAACCCTTGCAAGCTTGCAAATTTATGTGATTTCTTTCATTGTCTTAATGACGTTAAATTACAAACTTAGGAAAATGTTTTGAGACTGACATCTCTAAGTGTTTTACATTCTTCCCTGTAGTGCTCAAAAGCTTGTCCCACATTATAGACTGCTTCAATTAATAAATAAAAGATCGGTAAATTGAATTAATTGATTATGGAGTTATGCTACTTGGATATAACTGAAGCCCTTGTTTTCTGCTTAATGTGATAGTCTCCTTCCTAAAGAGAGATGAAAATTACAGCACCTGCCCTTGTTATTTGTTGTTAAGCTCATCTGCATTTTTTCAATTATGAAATAACTCATCCTAGAAACCCAAGGGAATGTGAATTATTAACTGAGCTAAGACAAACTGGTACTAAAATCTAATGGGAAATCACAAGATTAATATCAGCTATTCAGTGAATATATCTTTTGAGCTTTGGCCTGGTTTTATATGAACAATACTCTGTTTTCATGCATTGTTTTTATATACATGGAGAACACTATACTCTAAAAACAATTTCAATTATTTCTTAAGAATTAATAAAGATAAATAGAAGGCATAAAACCAAAATATTTTTTGTATTGTTTATTATATGTGGAAGGCATTGCCTTTAGACTTAAAATTAATAAAGATAAATAGAGTTGGATGGTTGTTTTTCAGAAATATAAGATTACATCTATGAATTTGATGCAAACAAGACTTTAATACCACTAGGTTTAAGATTGTTCAATGTACAGCACTCTTGACTTTCATAAAAGGAAAAAACTAAGCATACTGACTTTTGATGGCTGAAACCACCATTCCATAAAATCTGAGCAGCAGGTCTAATATTGGCCTCAGGATTACCCTCTTTAAATCCATATCATTGCTTTACCTTGGAAAATTAATAGAGTAGTTGATCACCTTTAGGTTTTTTTAACTCAATATCTAAACATGACTGCACAACTCTGGCCATCCGTGCCCACGATGTTTTTACATCCAAAGAATGCAATATATGTGCAAAGTTTTCAAGTTTTTTTAGTAGTGCAAAGTTAAATTCAGTGGAACTTATTTTAGTCAGATGGTGCTTTAATTTTGAAAATATTTATTCTTTCATTTCACAAACTCAAAAATTTGTGAAAAATAATTTACAGACCTGTGTATTTCTAGGTACCATTTCAACTACTTTTTTCTATATGTTCAAGAATGGTTAACGACCTACACCAATTGACTGGAATCTTTATTTTGGATATTTTCCTTATATAACATAAATGTATATATAAGAAGCAATATTAAAAAGTTATAAATAAATAGAAAAACAACTGGTAGAGACTGATCTTTTGAAGTTTCCTATTTGGACAAAAACTGAATCTACACAATCTCATCTTGTCTCTCTTATTTTAAAAATAATTTCTAAGGAAATGTGTTTAGCAGGAAGTTTGATGTTAATTCATTTACTAAGACTCCCTAATTATTAGTACTGGAAAATAATCACTGGCTAACCTAATGTGTCTCATTATCATTTCTTCAGTATTGCACACTATTAGCTGAATCTTTACCTCATTAACTTGAGCGGGATTCTTAATTTCTGTAGTTGAGCTGAGGGAGCACTCCAGAAGATTTCTTGAGGAAGACAGTACCATCAGCAGAATTGTCAATGCTTCTCTCCTAAATTATCATTACCAGTTCCCTGCAACATGGTCCTTAGGTTTTGTACAATGTATATGGCTTCAAGGGCACTTAGAGGTCCACAGCTTTAAATTCTACTCACTTCAGTCTGTTTTCCTGCACTAATACATGTCTTTTTCTGTGAAATTCATTGGAACTGGACTGTGCCATGCAAGTATCTTTGGTCTTCATTTTAACCCTTCACAATGCTACAAAACAATTTCCTTGCAATCACGGGTCCTGCTCCAAGATGCAGATGTGGGCAAGTGGTGACAAACAATTTGCATTTCTGAAGAGATTCAAATAAGAAATATGTTGTGAATGGATTTGAAAGAAGGGAGATAAACCAGTGTGTGAATTATGTCAATGTGCCTTTCAAACTGCAATTTATCCTGTGAAGGACCAGGAGAGTGTATGCATGTGTGTGCTATTGTGGGGAAGGGTTATCACCTAGCTTACATTCACACCCACTGCAACATCAGCTCTTGTTATGAGCTGGCTATAAAGGCAAAATATATCACTGGAGCTATTTTCAGCTGCTCTGCAAAATGGAGAGTAAGTGTACTTATGTGGAGGCACTTAATGTAGTTGTTTGCTTGTTTTATTTGTTGTTTTGTGTTTGAGTTTTGTTTTTTTTTTTTTAGCTAGAGGACTGGCATAAGCTACATAAAGTATCAGAACAAAAATCAAGCAAAAGGTGTTATTATGAGGTTAATACATTCAAGGTTACTCTGAATCTTTCTAATGGCACACTGTTCCATAGAAAAAACATATTTAGGCTGAACCACAGCTCTTAAACCCAGATGTTAACAATTGCTTTGGAAGAAGCAAAAGTCTCCACTTCTGGGACTGTGGGATGTGATCCTTTGTTCTATGTAAAGGAGTACATAAAGCATGGGAGTCTTTCTGACGTTCAAAGGCACAGCTGTAAGGTCTTAGCCCAATTTCAGGCAATGGAAAATCATCATCCACAGCTGTTGAACACAGAAATTCTAGGCAAAGAAGTAGGAAAATACAAATTTGATGAGCTAATATCAGATCTGTTTCAAATATGGAACAAACAAAATATCAGTGAGGATTAATGGATGCAATAGCTATGGTCTGAATCATATTTAGAAAGCATGGTGCAAACAAGGAGTATCTAAATAGTTATTTATCTTGATTTCTGCATCATATTTCCCATGAGGAATATTATGTTAGGTGGATCCTTAGCACTGTACATTCTCCTTATGTAATACATTTATTGAATTGACCTATCACTATCTCTGAGGTCTTCCCCTGTTTTGCCTCAGATCAATCTTGTCTGGCCAAGAATTGGGTGTCTTTCTGTTTCTGCAAGAGAGACTTTAGCAGACCACAGCAAAGGTGGATGAAAGAACAACATACAGCTCATTGCTAAGGAGCTGTTATGATTATTACTGCAAGTCAAGTTTCCAATTCAACCCAGAACTGAAGACTTAAGTAGGGTCTTGTTATCTTTTTCAGTATCAGGGTTGCACTTGCCATATGCCACTGCAAGCTGCCTTCCCTCTTTCGGGTTGTATGACACTGACTCATTCCACTGTGAGCCCCTGCACAGGAAACACTGCAACAGTTCAATGAAAACATGTAATTATTCTTCTATTCTAATTATTCTACAATATTCAAAGATATAAATTTATAAATTATGCACAAGAGAAGAGCAAGTGGGGAGACTAGATCATCTACCATGACCCATGTTTCCGTGAGGTGTAAACCCTTACCAAATAACAACTTACCTAATTAGCGAAAAATTCATTGCCACCCCTATTGTTTAATTAAAGAAGCCATTTTCCATTTCCCTTCTGAAACCATCTTGCATAAAACGACTGGAGTAGAATGCCAGCTGCATTGCTTCCTGAGAAAATCCATAGAGATTTTACCAGCATGAGATGCGATCATTCTTCTGTGAGTGCAATGCTATCATTAGTATTTCTAAAGTGTTCTGATTACACAGTGTCACTTCCAGTTATTACAACTTCTCCTAGTTTCAACTTTTCAATAAGGTGTTTTTTTCTCTCTTTCCCAGACAGGGAATATGTTGCAGAGAACAAAGGGAATTAGTTGATTTGTTAAACGGGTGTTATTTTTTGTGAGAATTTAAGTAAAACCTCAGTAAGCTGTTATTTAGGTTCTTCCTCATGCCTCAGTTCTTCTCCTTCTTGACTTAGGACTGTTTTTATGACATGAGCAGACTCCAGGGGGAAAGCTGCAAGATATTTTTCTGCTCTAAACCTTGGAGAAAGAAACTCTCCTTCTTAGGACTGTGGTTATGGTTAAAAAGCAAGGCCTTCCCAAACCTGGAGCAGAGCTCTACAGAGTAAACTGGTATGAGAAGTGTGCATCCCATCCTCAGGTGGTGACTTAAAACAGAAGAGAGTGCTTTGAATGATGAATATGCCTAAAGAAAACTTGGATATTTAGTCTCAGAAGCAGAGTGCAGCTTCAACAGCTCATGCAAGAAACACTTCTTCCAGGCAGAGTGAAAATGCAATGTTTTAACCATATAAGCAAAGTTCTGGGATCTCAGGTGGAGTATCTGTTATACCTTAGTGAAGTAAGTGGAATACTCGGTGCCTCAATTTCACTGCCATGCCTCTTTAAGCTGCTAAGTGCTTTTTGAATCTTGCACCAGACACATCAGAAACCAAAGAAGTGAAATGAAGTGAAACTGCTCACTATAAATTATTTACCAACATGTGACTAAACTTAAACCACAGTATGAGAGGTGCATTATAAAAAGAGAGATTTTCAACAAAATGGAAGTTTTACAAATAATACTCTTCAGAAGTGCATGCTTTTATATGCACTATTATGTTTAATGCTTAGTTTGGCTCCTACTTTTCAACTAGTATTATACTGAATTTATCTGGTCAATCACTGTAGCACTTTTCTCATCTGTTTAGCCATCTGGGTCCTGTGGTGGCATATACTTGGTATATCATCAAAGAGGAGTGCCTGTTTATTATCGTGGGCTGCCACATGCGGGGCTGTGGAGGCAGCTGGGGAAGGAACAGTGTGCTGGAAAGGTTTGTAAAACCACTGAGCAGCATCGCTTTATGCTGCTAAAGGGATCTGCTGCAGCTGGAGGAGAGAATTAGCTTCCTTTGGAAGAGAACAAAGAAAGGAGTTGACATTTAATCAACAGGGAAGAGAGAGTGGGAAAAGGAACTGTGGAAGGGTGCAGTTGATATTTCCACTAACAATTCTAGCAGCAGGAAATTTTGTCTGAACTGTATTCTCTCTATTAAAAGACTCCAAGAAACCAAAGGAAAAAATCTACTATGAAAGATGTTAGCAGGGACACCAACTTTGGCTGCCTGCAGGGTGGATGGGTCCAAAATCTTGATGCCTGCACAGCAGGGATACAACAGCTCAGCCCAGAGCCCTGGTGCTCACAGAGCTCTCACTGCACACATCCCTGAAGGGCACATCTCTCTTTGGCTCCAACACAGGGGTGCTGGCAGCTGGTACAGGCAAAAATGTCCCATGGGAACATCGAAAAGCTCCATGTTAAGATGAATCTGCTGAATGCCCCTGTGGCCTGTTCAACATACTTGTGCATTGTACGTGACAAATCCCCAGCCAGGACACCAGAGGACATCCTGCCTCTGTGAAGAGATTGCTTGGGAGCCTTAGAGAGGCAGTGGATGGGGATGTCTAACAACAGACCGAGTTGGCTCCTGGTTAGTGACTAATTTTTCTTCTCTTAGCAAACAGCCTGTGGGAGATAAGTAGCATGTCAGGCAGAAACCTGCTCCTGAGCTGTGACTGCCACAGGCTCCCCTGTTCTCTGCTGAGAGCAGGTTCTTATCACAACACTGACTGAAATACGTATGAATGCACATCGTGCTTTATATATACATGGTCCTCAAGACTTTCCCATTTACAAACCCTAGATATGGCAAGCTGGTGTATCTTAATTTCTACATGGCAAATATAAACCTACTGACACTAAGATGGGTTTTTTTAAAAAATCTGCTGTTTGATGAATAATTTAAGTCAGCAGATCCATTCTTATAACTGCTTAGTGAACTGGACTAGAGTACCAATCTGGCTGGAAAGCAACCTGCCTAAAGCAAATCAGTCAGAGCAGTTCCTCGCTCTGGCTTACCAAGTAACCACATAAACATTTGTGCCAGAACATTGCAAAAGGTAATTTGGGGACAGAAATGAGTAGCAACCAACCAAGTAGGGTTGGGTTTTTTTGCCAGAAGTGCTGGTTTATGGTGATCTAAAATATGTGCTGAACTGTAGTCTTCATTGCCTACTGTGCAGTGCCTTCATCATAGATCCCAGACTGTTGGGATTTTTTTAACCACAGCACGAAAACTACTGCCCTAAGCATAAAACGAAGCAATGGCATGCCCTTGTGCTGACTCTGACATTTTGGGATAAAGTGCTCCTCTGGGGATGTTTCTGGAGGATAGGACACTGTATGAATACTACCTGTGTTGCATTCAGTGGGTACAGTTTGTAGGAAAAGTGGTAAACACAGTACCTGTGCAGCCAGAGAATCCTTCCCAGAGTATTATTTAGTAAGGTCTGTTTTTCAGGGTATTATTCAGAGCTCTTCTGTGAAGGAAGACCTACAGTCAGAAGATGGTCATAGAGTGCTCTTTTGATATCCACTGCATTCCAGAAAAGATGGAGAGGTCTGTGCTGAAAGCTGGAGAAGGTCTTTCAGTACCGTGAATCTACAGCCAGGGACACTATAGTAGTAAGGTAGTCCTGGAGCAGATCCAGCCTTTCAGAGTTATTTATGCCTATATTCCCCAGAAATTCTGCCTTTCTCAATTTCTGAAAAGTAAAAATTATGAAGAACACTTAGCAAGAAATAAAAGACTGCAGAAATAACCACATAGGGTGCTTACTCTTCCTAGACTCAGTCCTGAAAACTTGTAATTTACTGCCAGATCCAAATAACCACTTTGGGTATGCTACTAAATGACCATATGCCTCCAAAAAGGAAACTTGTACAAGTTGTTCATGACCTCATTCTGCCACCTTTGCTCATGCTGACAGATGCTTTGTTCCACCAGTAAATCCATCCCCACAGACAATCAGGTTTTTAACAAAGAACAAGGAGGAAGAATGTTTCCTCATGTCTGATACGTTCCTCAGTTTGAGTGTGTCAACAGATGGAGTGGGGATTAGTTATAAAATAATGTGTCCTCTTAGCTTATGTAAAAAGCAGTCTTGATGTAATGGGGATTTTCTGATGACTCATTAAATGTACTCATGCAAACTAAAGGATGCTTATGGTATAAGTAAAATGCTCATCTTCAGTGAGTGTTTGCCTTCCATAGATAGTGTCAGGATGATGTATACATGTTTAGAGAAACATGCAGAGAAATGTTGGCAAAGAAATAAAATCTGTTGTTTGTTCTTTATAATATGGCCTGAAATGTTAGCTGTTGATGTGCAGCAGGAGTTACTACTGCTCACTACATGTTTCATATCCCACTGAGGCTGTCTACATGGCCTTTTGCAGACTGACATATGTTCCTTTTGCCTTTGCTCTGAAGCTGCAGCCGTGGGGCTGTGGCTGGTGTGCCATGCAGTGCAGAGCTGTGCTCCAGCTGCACAGCAGGGTCCAAAGCCCAGGGTTTGTGTTGCTGCGGATCAGGGCTGATCTGGCCCTGTGGCCTGGAGTCTCAGTGTGCTCCTTGCCAGCTTCTGTTAGACCAGGGACTGAGCTTGCAGAGCTCAACAAGACAATAAGGTCAACTTCTGAAGATACAGGTAAAATGCCAGATCAAAATTGTTACTTTTACCAGTATAATATATATGCTGAGGGCCCAGATTTATGGGTTATATGTAGCACCAGTCATTCCTATCACGCTGAATATATTATTCCTCTTCCTTCTTCTCCAACCCCTAGATAACTGTCTTCCATTTTGCCCACAGGGCTTTTTGGGACTTCTTATGAACCTAAGCCAAGGACTGATATGGGTGAAAAATATGTGGGGGAAGGCAGGATTTTTCTGTATTTCAGAATAATTTCTTTAATTCAATTAACAGAGGCAAAGACATTTTAGATCATTATGTAAGGGAATGAATCCTTTTGTCAAGCTGCAGCAACACTATGGTTTTATTGCTCTTTGCCAAGATAACAGAACTCTGTCAAATGCCTCCTATTTCAAAGCCACATCTCCAAGCTAAATCTTCTGCTGGCAAGCTGACCACTGCACAGAAACACTATTGTTTTCCTGCTACCTGGATGATGAACTGATGGTGCCGGGATGCTTTCCTTTGGTTAGAGGTGTTCTTCTGTGCTTTAGGAGGTACTGCAAAGGTGAAAGTCCTATATGCCTCCACTGCAGAGAATTGCATATATAGAATCTTATAATATAATGTTTTGAGCTGGATGGGACCTTCCAATATCCCTGTCATGGGCAGGGACACCTCTCACTAGACCAAGTTTCTCAAAGATCCATCCAACCTGGCCTTGAATACTTCCAGGGATGAAGCATCCACAGCCTCCCTGGGCAACCTCTTCCAGTGTCTCACCATCCTCACACAAAAGAATTTCTTTCTAATGCCTAACTTAAATCTACATGAAACACACATAAAAGGGCTAGAGAACAGATAAGTACACAAACAGTCACATTAACCTGAGTTTGTGGTAGTGCCTGGGAGCATTCTTCCCAACAGCTATCTTCTGAAGTTTAATATAGCACTGGTACTGTGACTTGTATTTTATCTTATATTTGCTGGCTGTCTTCCACTATTTTTGGGCCATAGAAAGGGCTTAGTATTTAGGAAGAATGAAGGAATATCATTAGAGTCTTCAAAGTCATAAAGCCATTGTTAAGTCTTTTTCTTCCTCACATATACACATTGATTGAATTCAGTAAGTTCCCTAATTATTCTTTTAAACAGCAGCACTTGACATTTTCCCTGAGGGCTATGTAACAAGTGGGACTTTACAAAAAGAATGGTGTCATTAATAGATTAATAGCTGTAATAATGCAGACAGCAGCATTAAGAGGATGGGTGAATGAATTTAGGTAAAATGGATGGTTACATGTTTTTGTTCATCCCCCTTTTGTAACTTAGATTTTGAAATGATTAGACAGGACAGAGAAAAAGACAATTCTTGCCCTCATTCTCCCTGTGTTTTCCTTCTTTTCCCTGACATCTTTTTTTTCATTCTACTCTGGTTTCTCCTCCTTCCTCTTAACATCTATTCCTTCACTGCATAAAGGACCAACAGCCTCTTAGATCCCCTGGTGCCTAGAGTGCGAGGAAAAAAAAGCCCCACTAATGTTAATATTTACTCAACACTTCCCCCATAAAGCCTCTGTAAACCAAATTAGTGTATGCTCTGGTTGTTCATAATTTTTCAATGCCCATTTTATAGAAATCTTGAGAGAGGAGGTATTGCATTGAACATTTCAGTGCTACATTAACTTTTCAAGGACTGCAGGCACAAGTGTGAAGCAAGCCCCCTTCTTTCTTGGAAGCAAAATTATTTCTCATGCATCAGATACAGTGAGGAAAAAAAGTGACAGAGTTCAGCATCCCATGCTGTGCAGAGAAAGAAGAGGAAGCCTGTTAGGCATCTGAGATGGTAGGCCCCAAATCTGATGTTAACACACAGAATTTTGGTACAGTAACCCAAATAAAGTTTAAAGGTGACTGATTTACAAGATGACTGCTTTGTTTTGTCCTCTGTGAATCAGACAATACACTTATGACAATAATCAAATATTTACACTGACTTCAACAACTTTACTAGGTTGCCTCCTCTCTAACTTTTCTGAGATCCTCGGCATCGAGGCTTCTAAACCTCAGGTTTTTTTTGCACATCCTAACTTGCCTTGTTAGATCTTATGTATTCCCTAACCTACATGCAATCTACAGGGAAAATATTTTACAGCTTTAACAGAAATCCAGCAGAACAGAGAATAAAATTTCTGGACTTACTCCCCAGTTTTTCTGACATGATATTTTTTGAAAAAATTTGGAATTCTACTCATTTTTGTGAGGCATGACTTATTCTGAAGGGGAAAAAATGATGTATTCCAAATGGTGTGAGCAAGAAAAACTAGATGCAAATTAGGGCAGAGTATATTTTACTGGAGATTTACTAGATGAGTACATATATGACCATTTTCATAGAATAATCGCTCAGGAAAAACACCATTTTAAGTAGCAACGTTGTAACAAATTGTGATATTGCACAAAAAGGAGGAAGTACTAAAATTTAGTGTTGGAGAAACAAAGTTTTGGGTAGAATAATATGGGGAAAAGAACACATCTTGCAGTTGAACACAGAAAAAATTTCATATTTTCTTTGTACAGTATGTTTCAAGGTAAAAAAAAAAATTTAAAAAAAAAAAAGACACCATCAAAACTCTACTGAGCTGGACCACTAAATCTTTTGGAGACCTCCCACTTTGAGAATTAACCTGCTTCTGCTTGTTACATTTAATTTTAAAGTAGATTTTTATTTCCTGATTAATATTCCAGGCAGGACATTTCCCTTCATGTCTGTTTAATTTTATAGAAAACACGAGCAGCTTATGAGCACTTAGTTTAAGAACCTAAGTGTTTATGCTGTGACCCTAAAAAAATATGCACAATATTGCACTTGAGGCTGGCGTAAGATATGTCATGTTTTCACCCTGGTTCTATGTGAATTCTGTATGAATGTTGTGTATCTCTCTGTCCTGTATTCATTTTCTTGCTATTTATTTCTATTAAGCATATCTCACAGAGCCTGTAGCTACCAAGCAAAAACTATAGGGTGGTGTCTCATAACCTGCAGGCATTTTTCCCACATCACATTGTTACCAAAGTACAAAAAAATCTTCTGGGTATTAGAAAATCATTGCTCGCATGGCAAGATTTAGTCATGAGTTGTGTACACATCTTGCAACAAATAGGGTAAAGTTGTGTCCAAACAGACAACTTGAATTATATGTCATTGAAGAGAATTTAAGCCTGGGATCTCTGTTGGGTAAGAATAATTCACAGGGCTGCCAACTGCTTCTCTTTGCAGCCAGCAAAACAGAGTGGTAAATGTGCACCCTACCCAGCTGAGCACATTAATAGGATGCTTCAAAAGTGTAATGTAGCAGCCACAGTTAAATGCTTCTCCTGGACTTTTATCACACTTTTATTAAACAAATCTGTTACCCTGGGCAAGCTGCATTGTAAGACCATGGGTAACCATGGGCAGAACCGCGTTCTGTAGGACATGGTTCAGAAAAGCATACATTCACAAACTTATTACACTGAAATATGCTATTTTGATAACAAGAAATGCTTTTTTTTTTTTTCCTTCCAGATGCCTCATTTTGTGCATTGCTGAAAGGCATTTTTTATTATAAAATTTCTCCACGAGTTCAAGTGCATCTCAGTCATCGAGACTGAAACAGAAAGTGTGCAAACACATTTCAGAGATGCACATAATTTCTCAAATAGCTGCCATTAATCTGTACTTACTGCACATTCCTCAAGAGAAACATTGCCAGGGGCCTGAGGGCATTGCCAGCCCTTTCTGGCTCCAATGGGAAGTATTTCAAACTAAGCATTTCTTTAAAATGGGAATCTGTTCCTGACTTTTACTTTTATATATTGGTAATTAACATTAAGTATACACTTTGGAACATAATACTAAATTTTATAAGGTTATAATAAAAATAATTTAAATTAATTTAAATTAAATTTACCAGCTCTACTTGCCATTTATATTATCTTTAAAACTCTCTTCAAGTGCTTTAATTTCAAACTATTGTTGATCTTCCTATTCTAGGGACTAGAAGATATTTTCTTAGGATTTTTAGGATGGTTATGTCTACATAATATATGAAAGAGTCATCAGATATTAAATATGGCGAATAGTTGCAGCTAAAATCTTAGTGTGATTTTTCCCTAAGTAAAGAGGATAAAATTGTAATGGTGTCAGAATTTTTCGTTGTTACAAAGAGAGCTGAATCCCCAGCTGACCAGTGGGTAGATCATGCAGCATGAGTTTTCTTTATTATGATGAGATTGAAAGACTCGGGTTGAAAGCAAAGCTGAACCCTTCAAGGCAAAACAGCAAACTTCTTGAGAATTTCTTCAATCCAAAGAGGAAAATTTTCTGCATCATTAAGCAGAAGGGAAAGCTTCACAGCTCTTCTCTGGAATATCTGAAGATCTTTTATTATATTGCAAATATATGCACAAGAATGTACAACCAGTAAAATCCATTCCAATTGCTGGTGCAGGGAAACATATGGTCTTGAACAACTCGCAAAGAAAACTGAGAGAGAAGCAGAAAAATCTCTTTACAACATATGAAAGAAAATTACAAACAATAATTTGACACACTCCATCCTGACAACAATCCAGGCTTTTAAGATAGTTGAAAAAACCTTAGCTATATCCTATTTCTCTGTTTTCTTATGTGAATATCATGGATTTCTCTGGGGAAAGAGAGAAAAAGTGTTGTCATAACAAGGGAGATGGGGGAAAATGGAGATTTGCAAAACAAATGTTAGTTTTTAATTTGCATAAAGTGCAGTTCTCCAGTTGATCGTTGCCCAGCACGTAAAATTATTGAAGGATTTTACTGACAAGCCAAAGCCCAAAAATAAATTCTGGTAATGTTTTACATCAGGAATTAGGATAGACACTATGGATTAGCAAAAATCATGAATAGGATGCTTTTTTTTTGTAAGGAGTATTTTATCTTTTAAAAGCTTGAGTATACAGTATAGAAATACTGTAGTATTTCTGTAGCTAAATACTGTAGCTAAAGACAAGAGACTAAGTCCTCAAGCAGCCTAGAAAAAAAGGAAATTGCAGATAAGAAATCAAAATGGAATTATTGATGTAGTAGAGTTTTAAGGGGTGACAGACCTGAAAAACTGCCGTATGATATCAGAATCTGGCTTACTGCACAATGAAACAAGGTGAAGACATACAGAATCCGAAAATATCCAAGCTAACACAGGAATTAAAAACGACTACATAGATCAGCATAGTCCCATTTTGGAAATGCTTGACCTTATCTTGTAGATTAATAAGAGTATTATACAGCTTGTGCACAGCACTGCATCAGCTTTTAGCTTCACCACAGCACTACATTGAAGCAAATTACTGCTCATTCAGCATGGCTCATGGACCAAACCACCCAAAAATCCAGGAGGCTTGACATTCAGTGAGAGTTTAAGTATAGAATCATAGAATTGGCTGGGTTGGAAGGGACCTCAGAGATCATCAAGTCCAACCCTTGATCCACCACCGCTGCAGTTACCAGACCATGGCACTGAGTGCCACATCCAGTCTCTTTTGAAATATCTCCAGGGATGGAGAATCCACTACTTCCCTGGGCAGCCCATTCCAATGCCTGATCACCCTCTCCGTAAAGAAATTCTTTCTAATATCCAACCTAAACCTCCCCTGGCACAACTTAAGACCATGCCCTCTTGTCTTGTTGAAAGTCGTCTGGGAAAAGAGACCAACCTCCACTTGGCTACACCCTCCTTTCAGGGAGTTGTAGAGAGCGATGAGGTCTCCCCTGAGCCTCCTCTTCTCCAGGCTGAACAGCCCCAGCTCCCTCAGCCTCTTCTCATAGGATCTGTGCTCGAGTCCCTTCACCAGCCTGGTTGCCCTCCTTTGGACCTGCTCCAGGACCTCGATATCCTTCACCAAGATACCATCCTGTAATGATGGGGGGCAGGAAACCTTGAGATGACTGAACCCTGAAATGGGTGTGGGGGGATGGGGACTGGAGGTGACAGCTTGATATGGAATTAATGGAGGTGGAGAAGCAAAGGAGTAGTTCCAGAGGAGAGGTGCAGTGTGATCACAGTCATCTCAGGTCTGACAGCAATGGATACATCTTCCTGGTTTTCCAACCATCCAAAGAAGACAGACAAAACATGAAAGTCTTCAATGTCAGATCTCAGTTGGAAACTGTGATGCAGTGTAACCTTATCCAAGGTATCCAAACTTATGCAGGAAGTTATGCACCGGAATTAATTTCTTTCTCAGAGCAGTGAACATGTCTGCAGTGGATTAATAATTAGAGAATATTGTGTAATGTCTATCATTAGGTGATCATTAAAATGATTTATTACTTTTTAAATGCATCAGCCTCTCAGAGAAATTACTCCTCTCTCCTCCAAATGGGAAATTTCTTCCCTATTGCAAAACATTCATCCCTGATAATACAAAATTTATATGTATTAGATATTACACTTTTAAATATGGAAGCTTCCCTGGCTGTAGGGCTCTTGATTGCTAGAAGGAGACAGGACAGATATACTTGTTTTGTTTTTTTTTAAGGAGGTTCATCTCTTTAAAAACACTGGAATGAAACTTTTTAAATTATAGGAAATATAGTATGTGCACATTAAGTACAGAAAGCTATGTAATTAACAGTCTGTCTTTATTACCAACATTATATAAGCATTTTAATAAAGTGAAACTCTAGCAACTTTTATACAAACCACACCTCTCATTTGGTGAAAGTTAGGTAAATGAAGATGTCAGCATTCTTTTCTAACCATTCTCTATAAATCCACCCCACCTCCATATTGTTTGCAATCTGCTTGTGATGTATTATTCTGGTGGTTATTGCTACATACATGTCATTCCATCACCAATATTATTGGAGTTGCAAAGTTCTGAAATGTTTATTTTTTAAAAATAGTATGAAATAAAGCTGGATTTCAGCTATGTCTTATGAGGTCATCTTTATCTGTGATTCTACCAAATTGTCAGGGATTTTTTTTCTGTTTGTTTGTTTATTTGTTTGTTTTTTAAATTCTCCATTATAAGACATTATAGACATTATAAGTCATTCTAGGATGTTCTTACACTGAAAACAAACCACTGTACATTTTACAACTGAGGTTCTATCCCTAGTTCTTTTTTGTTACAACAAATAACCTGGTGTATGCTATAGGAACTGACTTTCAGATAGATGCCTCAAAAACTTAATTATGGTTTATACACAAATAACAAATGCATAAATGTAGTCAGTAAGACCAAGCAAAACCAGCTTCTTAAGAGAGGAGCAGTATTCTGTGGGAACAGCAGAGACTTCAGGACACTGAGAGTTAAGATGAGACAGTCTCATGTATTAAAAGTCTGTTTGGATCATTTTGGAGGAATTTTATATTTATCCTTTTAATTTTCTTCTCCCTTAGAAGTCTTAGTACCTGCTTTCATGGTAACTAATACACTCATTTCCCTAGGCAAAGAGATCAGAAAATAATTAAAAATATTTCCACTCAAGTTTTTAAAACCTTTGAAATGTTTCTTTAAAATACCTGTTGCTCATCTTGAACCACCTGTTCTGTACAAGACTAATCTGATTTGAATCAAAAGAGTGTGTTTTAATATGGTGATCATTTTAAACATGGACTTCAATGGAACCCATAGCCACATAAGACATAAATTGTTCACACATAATCTAAACTGGGTAGGGATGTTGAGAGCCAAGGATGGGTTACCTTGGCAAAGAAGCTATGAGACCAGAAGATTCTTACTAGTGTAGTTGCTCAAATACCAGTTTTGAGCTTGAACTTATTTAGAATTATTCATGAAATGTAACAAAAGATCTGGACTATGCTAGCAGAAACAGCTACTAAAACAAGGCTGGGAGACCTTAATGCATACAAGGATGAGGAAGTTGTAAAGGAAGTTTTGTATGGCCTTGGGAATCGCAGGGATGGGGTAGAAGTTCATGCATATAGTAACAAATAATAAGTAGCTTGGTTATAGACCAGAATCTCATGATATGGGAGTCTGCAGAGAAAAACAAACTTTTGATATATTTATATGTATTTTTTTTAATTATTTGGATATATGGCCATGCAAATGACTGAACAAAGGAAATGAGACTGTTAAAATATAAAATCTGATCAGTTAAGATTCACCTGGCAGGGAGGAAGAAGCATCAATCTTTCTGTACCAGGGAAATATGTGTAGCATTATCTACTTTTCTGAAAAGTAGAATGGAGAATTAAAAATTCATCCACTCCCTAGCTATTTTCAATACAATTTTCTATTTGAGATAATCTATGAAACAAAGAAATGAAATGGCTTTCTATGATCCTATCATTGGGTGTACTGAAGATTGGTTGATAAAGAAGCATCTGTCCTGTCTACTCATAAAAAGCTTCAAACATCTGTCCAGATGTTGAGACAGCATTGAAGGTGACTGGGAAACAGAGATGTCTGCACCTTTTTCATGAAATAATACATACGGCAGACACAATATTGTTCTTAAATCTTGGTTTGCTATTTGATGTAGCAAATTTTTTTTTTCTGGTAACGATTTTTTTTTTGGCTGGTAATTAGGGCACTTTCCTGGCTTGCAAGGACATGTATATGGGTTGTAAAACGTGGTATAAGAATCTGAGCTCTCAGAGATCAAAGTGGTAAAGCCACATGAGACAGCTCAACATTGCTCAGATCCTAGTGCAAACAACTTGAGTGTCTCTGCACCAGCCCATCAAGATCTGATGTTTGTGCAGACACTCAGGCTATTTCTGCTCCTGTGGCAAGGCATTTATCAATAAGTATTTGCAAATAAAATCCTTCTGTGAGTTATCTCCAGGTGTCTGTACATCTACTATTATCCAAACAATTTGCTTTAGGAACTGGGGTGCCTTTAGGTTATCAGTGGTTCTAGTAGAGGAGGTAGATGGCCTGAGGGATAACAGGTAATCTCTGTTAAGAAAAACTGCTAAAGATGGAGGATAGACCAAAACAAATAGCTTAGTTGGACACCGTAAAGTCTGAGAAGTCTCACCGAGTGATAGAGTGATAGTAGGAATAAATAATGAAAATACAATTTTCTGTTCTTTAATAAAATGAAAAAACTACTGTTTTGGGAGACTCACTATCTTTGATGAAGATCTGAATTCTTTCCTGTGGAAAGGTCCATGGTCCACAAAGGGTGCTGGCATGGTCACCTCCTTTGGAAAGCAGTGTCTGCAAAAAATGAGATGAAAAATCAAACTCAACACAACATTTTTCCTGATGAGTTGTTGAGATAGACAGATGTCAAAGTACCTTTTCAGAATTCAAATTACACTTTTTGGATGGTTGGTCTAGCTGGAATTAAATCTTTGCTGAGATTTGCTCAAGCTGGTCAGGAATAGGTTCTGTATGTTGGGGTTTTTTTCTAAGTAGAATTCCAGCTCTTTAAAAAAATACACCATCAAGAAAAATACTTTGCAAAATTTAATCAATACAATGATGGAGGGGTAGACTGATATAACCTCTTTAATTTTAAACTTTTGCATATTGCAAAAAATAAACTCAAATTATCTTTTAAAATTAAGTATAGAAAAATACACATCTCAGATGTAAGATAGAAAGGTGGAGGTAATGTTTTTCATCCTTTTGAAAATAAGCCATTGTACCAGCATTTCAGATCTCAGCAGAATTCTGTTTTCCTTTATCTGAGTGCACTTTAGAAATACATGTTTTCATGGATCATCAGTTTCCAACTCTCTTCCTTTGACTCTAAATCATGTAGGAAAAATATTATCAAGAACAATCTTCTTTTGATTTAGGAGCCTTTGGGAATACTGCTTTGGCCACAGAAAATTATTTAACTTTTCTTTCCATTTATTTTCCCCCTTGTCACAGAGAAGGTCCTAAAAATCCATCGGACACAGTTATCATGCTGCTTCCAAGAGATGTGGTTCGTCTTCTTCAGACCTGCAGCACGATAGCAAATGTACCCCAGCTTCTTCCTCCTATGAAATCTAACAAAGATATAGAGGTCTTCATTAAAAAGATCAGTGAAGTTTCAAATATTACATTTTCAGGGTACAAAACGGAATCAGCAGCATTAGATAACTTGAGCCTAAAAGTCCTCTATCAGAATTCTGGAGGGTTTTTCTCATCTCTCCGTGCAGGCATGACTCAGTGAATTACACTGTAAGCAATCTATTCACATACACTGAAGATGTTTTTGGGATACAGGCAAAAACACGTGAAAGGAGACAGATAGCTGTTTGAAAGAGTAATCGAGAATCCTGATATTCTGTGGGGATATTAAAATTATTAATTTATTTTTTTAGTAAAATCAAATTTATTAACACTTGAAGAAATCAATATACTACAGTTTGCTTCATCCTGAGCTGTGAAAATAAGAAAATTCATTTCCCTAGTACTAGATAAATGTCTCTGAAATCACTTAGAATATAATCCAATTTACTCCTATGGGAAGAGGATCAAATTCTAAATGTTTCTTACAAATTATGATTATATCAGTCTTGCTATGATCAGAGATTTCCCTCATTTTCAGAAATCCTAGGTATAATTTATATCACCAGTTAGTAAAAATGCACTACCCTTAGGAGATACATGAAACAGAGCTGGCACTAGGAGAAGGGTGGGAGATATTGTGTGTTGATTTTAACTTTAAACTATTAGAATAAATTAAATATTTTAAAAATACAAATGTTCATATTAGACCTTAACCTTTCACCAGTATTGTATCTTCTTTGCCAGACTAGTGACAAATTTTAAGATAAGTCTTAGGGAAATAAATCAGTGTGCAAAAAATGGAGATGGCAGTCAAAGACCAGGATGTATAAGTATGCATCAATCATGGCCAGGCTGTTCATGTGTTTCATCAGTAAGGTATATCAAATGAGTTGTTAAATCCATAAATCTGTATCTATAACTACCAGAAAAGATTTGTTCATCCTTGAACTACAGATGTTAAACTGCATTAGCAACACAAGAGCATTTTGTTATTTTCTCATGCTAATGAAAGCTTTAAAGAGGGAAATTCAGAACAATGTGAAACTTCACAGGAAATTTGATGTATGCAAATATAATTATTTAGACTAGAATCTGGCCAGGCAACATAAGCCCATACAAACACACTGAGCACTCTCTCCAAAGAACAATAACTGAATTTTGAAAAAGTGATAGCTACAGATGAGTTCTTGAAGCTATGACTAACCATGCAGACTTTATATTCACATTTTGTAATTTTGTCTAAAACTCTGACTTGATTTATAACCCGATTACCTATTCATACCCCTTCATTAACTGATGTGTAATTTGCCGTTACATTCATAAACCCTTTCCGACACTGATTTACTATTCAGAAAAGCAGTGACTGAACAGAGCTAAACTAAACTACAGTTGAATAATGTTTAACAAATGCCACACCACTGAATTCTAGAAATAAAGAACTGAAACTTTCCAGGGAACAACTTGAAGAAGTGGGTAAGGATGGACTCCTCCAAGGAACAACTTGAAGTGGGTTAGGGCTGACTACTCCAGAGTTGTGTCAGTATACCAGGACTGAGAACCTACAATTTGCTGTGTCCAGCTCCTGTTTCCTCAATGTGAGAGGGAGATGAACATATTGGAGAGTGACCATAATTATTAGGGTACTGGAGCACCTCAAATATCAGAAAAGGCTGAGAGAGCTGGGACTGTTCTGCTTAGAGAAGAAGACTCAGGGAGGACCTTATTAGTGAAAATAAGTACCTGAAGGAAAGCAGCATAGAAGATAGAGCCAGGCTTTTTTTCAGTGGTGCCAAGTGACAGGACAAGTGCTAAAATGCACAAACTGAAACACAGGGCTCCCTCTGAGCATCAGGACCTGCTTTTTTACTGCAAGGGTGACCAAGCACTGACACATCTTGGCCAGGGAAGTTGCAGCATCTTCTTCATTAGAGATATTTAAAAACTGTTTGAACATAGTCCTGACCAACTGGCTTTAGTTATCCCTGCCTGCGGGAAGGAATTGAGCATGGTGACCTCCAGAGGTACCCTCCAACCTCAACTAATTTGTGATTCTGTGACTGTTGTCCAAAACCAGTTATAATACAGATTAAAACCATGAAACATAACATTATGATTTGTACAATTAAGATGGTATGACACTCAGTCAGAGTAAAGAAAGTCTTATACATACTCATAGAAATATTTAAAAAAAAATAAAAAAAAAAAAAAAGAGGGGGAAGAAATTAAAACACTAATGGGGACAAACTGGAGAATAGTTACTTTATCCTTGCACTGAGCTAGCTTCTGGAACAGGACTCAGCTAAATTGATTTTATGTCTTAGGTGCCAAAATAGGTTTAGTATCCAACTCTGTAACCTTGATGTTTAAGATAACCACAGCATGTACCTTCAAATGATATACATAAGAATAACAGGTTCCAGAAAGCAGCTGTTTCAAGTCACCTGTCAGCTGAAGACCCTACTGAATAGACATTCACATAGCAAATGTACATCAGCAGAATCTCTTTGCCAAAAAAATGGAATTTTCTTTCAAAGCAGAGATGGTAGTGTCTGAGAAAGTTTAACTTTACCTAGAAAGTTTAAAACTCGGATGTATCACCATCCTTAACTCGTGACTCCATGTCCATTTCTTTCACATCCTACCAGAGGTGTTTGTCAACAAAACCAGTCTGAATGAAGGCACCTTTCAAATCTTGAAACCCAGCCCATTGTGTGAAGGATTCAATGAAAATGACAACTAGAAAATGATAGTAAGGGTAGGATTCTGTTTACATCTGTCCATGATGTAGGTACCTCCATGTGTATGAGGTCAGTACATTAACAGACCCCAAGGACCTCTCCAGGTGACCACATGAAGGGATTTGCTTTAGCATGATCTGTATAACTCGCCGTAGCAACAGGATCTCCTCTTAGTTTAATGAGATTCAAGATCCCAATATTTAACTTTCCTCTTAAGATCTTTAGTTTCAGACCTGCGCTTGCACTGAAAGCATGTTTGGGCAAAACTTCATTCATTTGCACATTCTCATGGCTGGTAGTGAAGCTCCACAGACGCCCTTAATTCTAATTTATAGGCTTGTGAAGAGAAAGAGGGGAAAGGCTATGGAAGACACTAGCAAATCAGAGAACAAGTACACAGGAATAGTTACAAGAGTATATAACATACATGACTTCTGAGGGAGGGCAGCTGGCACAGAGTTGCCTTCCTGCAGAAGTCTCTAACAATAGAGAAAATATCAGTGCATGTCTTTCACAGAATCGTAGAATCAGCCAGGTTGGAAAGGACCTCTGAGATTATCAAGTCCAACCCTTGACCCACTTCAGCTGTGGTTCCTAGACCATGGCACTGAGTGCCACATCAGTGTCTTCTTAAAAACCACCAGGGACAGAGAATCCACCACCTCCCTGGACAGCCCATTCCATTGCCTGATCACCCTCTCTGTAAAGAACTTCTTCCTAATATCCAAGCTAAATCTCCCCTGGCAGAGCTTAAGTCCATGTCCTCTTGTCTTACTGGGAGCTGCCTGGGAGAAGAGACCGACCCCCCCTGGCTACCACCTCCTTTCAGGGAGTTGTAGAGAGTGATGAGGTCTCCTCTGAGCCTCCTCTTCTCCAGACTGAACACCCCCAGCTCCCTCAGCCCTTTCTCACAGGACTTGTGCTGGATCTCTTTACAGCCTCCTTGCTCTTCTCTGGACCTGCTCCAGCACCTCACTCTCCTTCCTGAACTGAGGGGCCCAGAACTGGACACAGTACTCGAGGTGTGGCCTCACCAGGGCTGAGTACAGGGGCAGAATCCCTTCCCTGGACCTGCTGGCCACCCTGTTCCTGATACAGGCCAGGATACCATTGGCCTTCTTGGCCACCTGGGCACACTGCTGGCTCATGTTCAGCTTCCTGTCACTCCAGACTCCCAGGTCCCTTTCTGCCTGGCTGCTCTCAGCCACTCTGTCCCCAGCCTGGAGCTCCCCATGGGGTTGTTGTGGCCAAAGTGCAGGACTCGGCACTTGGCCATGTTGAACCTCATCCCATTGGAATCAACCCAACTCTCCAGTCTGTCCAGGTCCCTCTGCAGAGCAGCTGGTCCACACTCCCCCCCAGCTTGGTGTTGTCTGTGAATTTGCTAATTGTGGACTCAATCCCCTCATCTAAGTGATCAATGATGATATTAAACAGAACTGGGCCAAGCACTGATCCCTGGTGCCGCCAGTTGGATCAGCACCGTTCAGCACCACTCTCCGGGGGCCTCCAGCAGTTCCTAACCCAGCACAGGGTGCTCCTGTCTGAGCCCTGGGCTGACAGCTTTGTCAGGAGGATGCTATGGGAGACAGTGTCAAAGGCTTTGCTGAAGTCCAGGCAGACTCCATCCACAGCCTTCCTCTCATCCACCAGGCAGGTCACCTGATAATAAAAGGAGATCAGGTTGGTCAGACAGGACCTGCCCTTCCTAAACCCGTGCTGGCTGGGTCTGATCCCCTGTCCATCCTATAGGTGCTGTGTGATTGCCCCCAGGATGATCTGCTCCATAACCCTCCCCAGTGACCCAGGACTGCTAGTAAATGATGGAGAGCAGCTTGGTGAGCTCTTCTGCCATCTCCCTCATTACCCTGAGGTGAATCCCCTGTGGTCCCATAGACTTGTGAGGATCCAGGTGGCTCAGCAGGTCACAAACTTCCCTCCAGAATTATAGTGGGGCTACTCAGCTTCCTACTTCTCTCTTAAGCCCTAGAAGCAGCTGTCCTCAGGACAACCTGTCTTACTGCTGAAAACTGAGGTAAAGAAAGTATTAAATACCTCATTCTTTTCCTCATCTTTGGTAATTATGTTTCCCCCCATGTCCAACAAAGAATGGAGGTTTTCCCTGCCCCTTCTTTTGCTGCTCATGTATACATAGAAAGACTTCTTGTTATCCCTGATGGAAGTGACAAGATTGAGTTCAAATTGTGCCTTCGTCTCTCTAATTTTCTTTCTACATGACCTAACTATATTCTTAAAGTCTTTCTGAGTAGCCAGCCCTTTTTGTCCATAGTCTGTAAGCTCTCTTTTTAACCCAGATTTCCTTCAATATCCTCCCGTTCAGCCAGACTGGTTGTCTTCCCCTCCAGCTTGCCTTTCAGCACACAGGGACACTCTGTTCCTGTGCGTTCAGGACTTGCTCCTTGAAGTACACCCATCCCTCCTAGACCCCTTTCTTTCAAGGGCTGTTTCCCATGGTACATTCTGAATCAGTTTTCTGAAAAGGCCAAAATCTGCCCTCTGGAAGTCCAGTGTAAAGGTTTTCTTGCTGTCCCTCCTTGCATCCCTGGGTATTGAAAACTCAATTATTTCATTGTCACTATGCCCCAACCTCCAACCACTACATCTGCCACCAGCCCCTCTCTGTTTGTAAACAGAATGTCTAGTGAGGACCTAACCCTGGTGGGCTCATTTACTATCTGGAGTAGGAAATTATCCTCTATATGCTCCAGGAATCTCCTAGACTACCTCTTCTCTGCTCTGTGGAGTTCCCAACAAGCATCCAGCAGGTTAAAGTCACCCATGAGAACATATCAGTTCTGGTTGGGTGGTCTATGATGGACTCCCACCAGGATATCAGACATATTGGCCCTCCCCCTGATTTTGACCCACAGGCACTCAACCTTATTGTTACTGATCTCAGGTTCTACAGAGTCAAGAGACTCTAAGAAATAGAGCTACCCCTCCACCTCTCCTACCTTGTCAGTCCCTTTGAAGAGCCTGTAGCTATCCATGGAAGCACTCCAGTCATGAGAGTCATCCCATCACATTCCTGTGATGGTGACTACATCATAGCTTTCCTGCTTCACAGTGGCCACCATCTCCTCTTGTTTGTTTTCCATACTATGTGCATTTGTGCACATGCACTTCAGCTGGGCTGTTGATTTTACTCTTAACTCAGGCTTTCCATCCTCAGGCTCATCTTTGGAGAGCCTGGTTTCAATCCCTTTCCCCTTCAAACCTAGTTTAAAGCCCTCTCAATCAGCCCCATCAACTTAGGGGCTATGGTCCTTTTGCCCCTGTTAGATAGTTGAAGCCCATCTGATTTGGGGACACTAGGTTTCATGGAATTTGCCCCTGGTCAAAGAACCCAAACGCCTTCCATTGACACCGGTCCCTAAGTTAACCTGATGGATATTCCTGCTATTGGAATGGATGGATATTGGAATTGGATGGATATTCCCTCATCCATTGCTGTCATTAGAGGGATGGAGGAGAACACAACTTGGGGTCCTGATCCCTTCAGCAGTTGTCCAAAGCCCTGGAAGCCTCTCTCTTCTTTGAATGGGTGCTTCTTGTTATTACATCATCACTACCCACCTGAAAGGTCAGAAGTGGGTAATAATCTGAAGGACTAACAAGGTTGGAAAGCTTACTTAGGTAACATCCTTAACCCGGGCACCAGGGAGACAGCAGACCTCCCTGTGAAGCAGGTCTGGTCTGCATATGGGGCCCTCTGCTCCCCTCAGCAGGGAGTCACCTACTAAAATTACCCCTCAAGTTTTCATTTTGGGGTCAGTTTTGATGGCTGTCCTGAGAGGAGTCAGCTTTTGTGGTATCTCTGGCCTTTGTGAGCCCTTGACTCTGCTTGTAACCAAATCCTCCTGCAGGACCCCATACCTGTTCTGCAAAGGCACTGCAGGTGGTGCACTTGTGAGGGAAACACACTTGCTCTGTTTTCTTCTCCGTCGAGCACTGGCTTGTTCCCATTGACCCTCCTCCTGTGGGTTACTGTGTGAGAGATCAGGGGCTTGCTTATGAGAGGATATGGGATCCACTGTTCCCCTGGGAGTTATTTCCTGTTCTAAGTTAGAGAAGATCATTTGAAGAAGGTAATTGATTTCCTTCTAACTCTCCCTGATGTTTCTTAGCCTTCTCACCACTTCCCTGAACTCCATCACCTCCTCTTGGAGCTTTGCTACCACGCATAGCAGGTCACCAACCTGTTCACATCACACACAGCCATAACCAGAGATGCCTCCTGCTGCAGCCTATGGCCTGGATACCAATATCCATTTCTGTGGATGCTGGTAATAAAGTCTTCTTTCTCTGAGTACTTACCATCGCTCTGCCTTGAAACCTTCTCTGTTTGCCACCCCTGTTCACTTACGCTCCCCAATGGCATTTAAATCCCCTGGGGCTGCCTGGACATATCTCCCCCTCTGCCTGAGTGCCTGAGCCAGCGAGTGTCCAGGTTTCTTCCTGCAATTCTGGGCAGCTGAGTGTCCTGAGTGTCCTGATCTCAGGAACCCCCCTGTACAACTTGATCTCAGGTAGACCCTGGGCTTACCTTGTGCTTTTTTTCTCTTCCACCGCCTCTGCTGGTCACCGAACTAACTTTGAGTCACTTTGAGAACCAGTCTTTGGGTCACTGCTCCACAATTCCATGAAGAAATGGAGCTTCAGCGGGGATCTGAAGCAAATGTGTGGAGATCCTGCCACAAGGAAGGGAAATTTTATATGAAAAAACAGTATGAATAAAGGTGAAGGACATGACAGCCGTAAAACTGGATGGTCAGAGTGATATTAACAGTTGTGAATTGTCCTTGCATAATTGATTCCGTTTCCTTAGCAGAAAGGCATTTCTTCCACTGCAGTGAACAAAAAACTAACACATTTTCAGTATTAAGGGCGAAAAAAAAAGAAAAAAAAGAGTATATAGCGGAGGCTCAATATATTCAAAGAGACAGAAGCTGCAGGGAATATTAGGTTCTCCAGCCCCCTAGAGATTCACTAACACTCACACTCTACTTTTTTGGTAAATACCAGCACGAAAAACAGTTGCTGGCTGCTAGTACTGAGCTGTTCTGTGAATTAAAGTAGCAGGACATATAGCCTGATTCATCAAGAAGATTAATTGAAATTAGAGGCAGGTAGTTAAGAGTGCAGTGAATCTGGAGAACAGGAAGGTAATATTGCCTAGTGGCAGGTAACAGGCTAATTCTAATACACTGCCCAGGTCATAAACAGGTTCATTGACTCTCAGGCTAGAGATGCCTGCCAGACCCCTTAGTTTCCCTTGATAAAGAGATAGTCTACAAAATCTTCCAGAGTTTTACTTTGAAGGCATCATGGAAAAGGACGGATCACTGTCCTGAGATTTTGTTTCCATAGCTAATCCTGCCAATGCACTTTTAAAGATGACTCTGCTGCTTCTCTAACAGATCACCATTTCTTTCAATGCCTTTCATTTCTAGGTGGAGAGTTATTACTCCCTGAAGGTTGGTTGTTATTTCCTTACCAAATGCTGATTTCATAGAATTCATGCAGTTCACAGTCCTGATAGTGTAACTAGTGTAATAGTGTAACTATTTCTGTAAGGCACCTTCATGCTGGCTTCCTCCAGTTCTGCAAGTTTCTTTTATGGCCTTGAAAGACCTATTTTTTTCAATAGCAACACACCTGGCTGTGCCTAAACTGAACTCCATGGTGCAAGCTTGGTTCCTGATAACCCAGAAGATAAAATTATTGTAAAGCATGCCCTGGTTCTCACCCTAGGGGTTTATGAGTTACTTCTAAAAGGAATCATAATAGGCAGGGACTTTAAAGATACCTGAGTTTCTAATACTTGAGATAAGGGCATGCATGTTTCATGGGACAAAGACTTTAGATATCATGGAACCAAAACTGCAGGTTCATATTATTCCATAGAACCATGACAATTTTGAACCATGACCTCCTTTTAGCTGGAGTTTGGTTTCAGAGTATGAAATTTCATAAAAGAAATGGAAATGGAAAGCAAACACATCAAGGCCTTCAGAATGACCTTTTTGCATAGTGATTATTGCTATAGATGCAGTGAGAAAAGGAAGCAATTTTCTGCTGGGGTACATCAAGAAAAAAAGCATCTAGAGTGGAATTCATCTTGATGTCAATTATTAATTGAAATAAGTATAACTTTAGAAAAATGCCATATTTGGAGGAAAATCACATAAAAGAAAACAAAAGAGACTGCAGAATAAAAATAGGTCTCACATAACAGTGAAACAGTCAAAATCAGACAAAACCAGATTCCAATTAGAAGCACATCCCAAGTAGTCAATAGCCCAGACTTGGGCATGGGCCTGCAAGACAGATGAAAGGGATGGGAAGGAGCACTACTCACAATTTATCTTGGTTACAGCCTTGAGCACTGGTTTGCAAAAATATTGAGTATTTGGAGTCAAAGAATCAGCCGAGATGGAAAGGATCTCTGAGATTACCAAGTCCAAACCTTGTTGAAATCACTGTATTAACATTATATTAATATATTAATGATCTATTAGCATACTAAAATACATATCCATAGGCTAGAGGGACCCCTACTAACAAAGAGCCCCTTGATCTTTGAGCACACACAGCAAAATTTTTGGGCATTGCCAGTTTAATTGCAAGTAAGGAATTGGTTAACCAATCATGGCTGCAAATGATAGCATAATATTAAAGATAAAAGTTCTTTCTCACGAGTACCACCCTGCTCCCCTTTCTGTGCAGAAATGGATATTAAATCAAGTATCTCAACCCCCTTTGTGGGTTGACTCACCGTACACTGCGTGGTGGACCCTGCTTCCAGGACAAAAATCTGACCTAAGTACCTCTGCATATGAGCTAGGGTCTCTCTCCAGTCAGTAGAAAGAAAGTAGCACTTTTTGTCTGTGTAGTTAATTGAACCTGTCTTAAATATCTTTTTTATTATAAGATTATTAGACTTGAAAATCTCTTTACACTTACTATAAAGAAAACCAAGGTTAGGTAACTCAAATGTAGACATAAGGTTCTAGATGAATGAGTCCTGCTGCAAGCAATTGACTCTGACTTCTTTACCTATTTGCATCACCTTGAGGGCATGAAATCTTATTTTGGAAGGAAACGAAAATGAAAGTGAAAGATCACAGCCAGATGTGTTAAATTCTGGCACCCCTTGAAGTATGATGTCTTTTAAATTTATTTTTTTCCCTGTTATGACTTGAGAAAAAAAATGGTGCACATATTATGCTTCCAAAAGGTGTCAAGTTTATAACTTTCTGACATTATCTTCTTGGAGCAAGAGAAAGGGATGGAATGATGCTAATTTCCTTCATGTAAAGTTCTTTAAGATTTTACATTTTACACGTCCTGTAATCCATGGCTCAGTCCACAGTTCATCCTAGACTCCTAGAAACTCTTCTTTAATGTGTGTTGTGCGCTCAGCAGAAGGTTAAACAAGGGCTGGTAATTTTTCTGATACAGACTACAAAAACCACGTTGAGTCCTTGAGTCCTTCACTTTTCTGATAGAGACCACAAAAGACATGTTGAGTCCTTGAGTCCTCCATTTAAATGACTGTGTCCCCAATTTATTTCAGGCATTAACTCTAGTCCATGTCAGGCAAAATAAAATTAAACCTTCATGTAGAAAGTACTCTTTCTGCAAATGTTAAAATTCTCTCGAGATGGAACCATGAGTAGACAGTTAGCCATCTGTCTTCAAAGATTACCTGGTACAAGTATTCTCATGTTTGATCAAAACTAAGCAACATACATTCTGCAAAGGATCCTAAATTATTTAGATTTGTTCTCTAGCAACTTCTTGAGTGATTTTTTTCCCACAGCATACTCTATGGAAATATTAAAAAATGTGTATAAACAGATGCTGGCTATTTTCGGCATTTGTCAAAGTCAACAGTTATTCATTTCCAAAGAGTTAGAACAAAAGAATAAGACATATTTTTTGTAATGGTCTTCCTACATTTTGCACTGAGGTTTGTTCATTATAAACTATTTATTGGTTCATGGAGTGGTCCTGTTCGCCTTACTGTATATTCAAGTCTTGTACACACTAATGGATGCTTTTTGCTTTCTCTGTTTGCTGTACTTCCGTACTGCTTATCATCTCATCCTGCTGTGCCTGGGAACATTCTGATAATGGCAGTGGTGATGCTCCTGAGCTGGTAGAGAACCAGGGCATTGATGCTTTTTCTCTGCTGCTGTACTGGGCAGGCTGGAACTCCAATGTGAACTTGAGATGAAGGAAGATGTGACCTGTGGATGACCTCATGCGGGAGCAGGACACCCCAAGGCATTTGTGTCCGTAGATGAGCCTGGGCTCATCTGGAAGTGTCTGTTCCTGTGGCTATGGCTGTGCCAAAGTATGGAGCTGAAATGATTATGGCCCAAGGATAAGTCCACATTGGAGCACGTAAACCTTGAAGTTTCAGTGCCTGAGGTCATTCTGGACAGCTTTAAAATGTTTGTCTATGGATAAGCCTATGACAGAGGAAGGGCTGCAGCCACAGGTAAGGCCATGTTGGAGCAGGTGTACTTCTGAAGGGCCTGTAGCTGTGGGTAAGGCCATGCTGGAGCAGATAAGTCTCTGAAGACATTGTAGCTGATGGAGAAGGTGCATCTCAGAGTGACTGAGTCTGTGGATAAGTCTACACTGCAGCAGGAATACCTCTGGAGAGACTGTGGCTCATAGGGAAGGCTCCACTTGGAGCAGGTACAATCCTAACTGTAATGTGCGTTGATGAATTTGTATTCCTAACCAGTAAAATTCAGGAAAAGAATTAAACTGAGTAAGAAGTGAATGTGGGGCTAAGCAAAGCAGTTGAGACATGTAATTTTTCCACTGAAACAGTGTGAACAATACAAGGCCCTAAAAAGGCTAACTTCTATCTCGAAGATAATTAAAAGTGTAGGTCCTGTTCTTAAAACAAGACACTGCCACGGCTAACTAGGCACCAAAGTTATGTGAACATCTGCACAAGAAGAACATAAAGATGTCATAACCAGCAGATAAGAGGAAAATTATGGCTGGGGTCTGATATTGTCTTGTAACAACATAATAAAGTCAGCAAAATCAAGAAAGGTAACAAGTTCAAGCTTGAGGAAGACCTCTTACTTCATCCAAAGACCCCCTGATGGCCCCCAGATATCTCCCCAAAAGAAGACTCCGCACAGACTCCGCCTGTCATGAATATTATAATGACCTGATGTAATCCTATGAATATGTACGTAAACCCACCTCCTTTTGAATATGCATAGAATTGTAATCAATAAAAGGTAATTCCAGAGCTTTACGTGAATTTCTGTGAGTGGAGCAGAGACTCCCCATGCACCCAGTGCTGCTTTGTTTATTGCAATTTTATTAATTAAATTAAACCATTAACAGAATATTGAATCTCTGTAATAACATAAGGGATGGATTTCTGCTTTGCCATGGGGAAAAACAACACTGCTCATTGCGTATACAGTATTTGGATTAACTTTTGTACAGGAAGTAGTAGTTAAATGTGATCTGTACCATCCCATTTTCAGGTAGTCTGATGGACAAAACAAACTTATCTATCGCTAAGCATATCCCATCCCAGAGTCTCTTGGGAAGATCAGTTCATGCAGGCATTTTTTTTCATCCATGTGAAAATCCCAAGGAACCAAAAACAAATTCCTCCAGTAAGCTCGTGGGATAAACCAGCCTCTTATCTAGCTCAGGGAAAAGGCAGCTGCACTTAAGTTAGTCCAAACAACTTGCAATCAAGCAAACAAAATATTGCTAAGCAAATTCAGTACTTAAGGGTCTTCCAGAAGACAGGTGGTGTATCTCAGTGACTGTTTTCTACTTTTTTCCTTATCAGAAAGGAGCCTCACTGAGTAATCACCTATTTTGATATGTGCTCTTGTGGTAGAAACCAATTCTTTATTTCTTCTGCACTGTTTAAACATGCCTTTTCTGGGTAGTTTTGAATTCCACACATTTCTAAGGTGTTTTGTTAAGCAATCTAACGAATATTCACCATGAAATTTGGATGGGTAGCATGTTTGACAGCATGCTGTCTCAGGAGGGAATTTGGTTTCTTGATTGTATATCCTCAGGCTGCTTGATAGCAGAAACAGGCTTCTCTATTGAAATCAAGTTGAAAAATAAGATTTATTTATTTATGTATATATTCATGAGTCAGAGCATCGAATAAACTGCATTACATATTAATGCCTCTTAACATATTGTGCTCTCTAAAGAAAATTAGACTCTGTTGTCTGACAGCAATGATAGGCTATTTAAAACTTGTTTGCTGAGACCTGTTTTACTGTACAGTATAAAGTGTTTTCTCTGACAGGAAAGTGGAAGGACTCAACCAGCACTTGCTTTACAAATATTTTTGAGTTTGGTGCAAGATGAGGAGAGGGCTGGCAGAAAAGTTTTTATAGATATGCTCCCAGTTCCATCTTTATTACTCAGGAGCCATTACAGAAAGTTTCAGAGACTCCAGCAAACACAGCAATTTGAAGCCATGGGGGGTTCTGCCATAAAATAAGCCATTTATTTGGTTTTTCATGCTTCTTTTCTATGGAAAATATATCTCAGCTTTCATCAGCCTGCTGAAATCAATCGGAGGCAAACTGTTCAGTAGCATCGTGTAAGGTGCTCTTGAGGCCTCAGAAAATTACTTGTGAGAACATTAGCAAGCCGACCTTTTTTCAAAAGTTCCCACCACAAGACTTAAACATCATGTGACAAGGTGGTGTCCAGTCAGATAATCCCGCTTAAAGAATTATTAAAGGAGGTGTTGCAAAGTGATATTTAGTCAGTATGTGAACAGTTGCTAGACGCAAAAGTGGAGTAGTTTTGCACTAAATTCTGTTGGGGTTTTTTCTAAGAAAAAAAAAATTAAAAATTAAGTAAAAAATTCTGTATTTTAACGCTATTAATGTATTTGGTTTGTCCTGTTGAAAAGAGAAGCATAAACTTCACTGTCTATGATGGAGAATACTCAGAGTCTAGATATATTTGATAATAAAAAGCCACCCAAATTCTTTACCCTAAACCAGTTTTCTGTAGAGAACTCAATTGAATTTAAAACTTTTGAATTTGACATTTAAATCTTGGCATGGGATGTGACCTTCTTGCAATCACTCAAAGTTACAGATGAGTTCAGTATGTTCTGTGGAATCATCAACAATAGCTGAGACAACTAGCAAAAGATGTTTTTATATTTCTTTGTGATCCTCACATTAGTTGTGAGCAAACTGTGTACCTCTTCTGACAGTCATGGATATTCACTCACTAACACAATTGCAAAATAGCACTATTTGTATAATGATGCAGAATGGCTGAAAACAAAGACTTTTCTGTGTTTACTTTTTTAAGGCTCTTTGATTCTAGCCTGTTGTTAGGGGAAAGTTACATGCTGGTGAAATTCCAATGTCACTAAAATTCTGCTATTTCAAATTTTGGCCAGGGAAGCAATAGATCATTTTAAATGTGCAGAATAGCAATCCAGAAAAATAAAATGAAAAGAAAAAGAAAGAAATAGAAAAGGAATAAAACTAGACCAATCTAAATTACATTTAATGAATTAATTAGATATTGTGAATAAAATAAGTTATTGTGTATCACAGTAGACCACTATAAATAAATGAGGATTAGGAGAGAGCAAGTGCCAGGTGTTACTTTAAATCTTTTAATCCTATGCTACACCTTTGGGACTCTACACTTATGAGTAATAAATACACAGTAGGGTATAAAAATCATAGGCATGTATCCTGTATTCTGTTTACAGAATACAATGCATACACTTGCAAACATCCATTACACTAATGTATTAATTATCTTGCATCTACCTGGTGTTATCAGTAGGTCATATAACGTTGACTCCCATGGGAAGGATATAAGTTGATATGGAAAATGAGTCGGAAATGTAATCATGCCATGCTTACTGAAACATTCACTTGGTAATTGGTCTGACTGAGCATGAAGATTATTCTGTAAAGATATACCAGTATACCAGCTTTGGCAAAATCCCAGGTCCATTTACCTGTCTGCCTACCTAATGATTTTTTTTAAGTACTCAGTTGGCAGCAAAAGAGTAAAATTAACTCTCTTACTGTGTAAGACAGTCTGATTTGTCTATGAGAACAGAGAAATGTCCAAACTAAGAATTCAGCTGAGTATTTGGTTGTGCCATACCAGGACCATACACAGTGCATCTCTTGGGTACAGCTCTCACAAAACCCAGCCTGCTCTGCTGCCACGAGCAGTCACACATATGCAAGTCACCTCCATTGGGCTCAGCATCTTCAAATTAACTGGACCTCAACATATTTAAAAGATTTTTCTCAGTATATGTTTCCAGGGCAATGTAGATGCATTTGACTTCTTTCATGCTCTAGAAAAAGAAGAGGTGTGATGGTGAAGTGGTGCCCCCTGAACTTGTGTCCTCAGGCCACTGCAATTTCATTGAGTGTCCAAAGGGTCCCATGAGCCCAGATTTCCAGCAATACAATTACCAAGGTTGCCCTCCTGTTCTTGAAATGGGAGGTATATAGTAGAATAAGCTGCTAGGTCTGAGCCTTTGGGATCCAGAACTCAGCCTGAGGAAAATTTGCAGAGTATGGATGTGCAGCAGGAACCCAGAAAGCCCCAGTTTACCAACAGTGTTCTGGACAAGTTTCTACAGGAAACCTTCACTCTGGTTGACCTTCAACCTTCACTTTGGTCACTGTCCCCTTTGCAGGTCATCATTTGAAAGGAAGACTGTTTCACAGAGTGTGCTGCTCTTCTTCATCAGATAAATTGCCCTCGTTTCAATGTATTCATAATCTTTAATAATGCAGATGTTTCTCAGCAAGCATTTTTCATACTAACATATTAACTCTGACAATCAGACCAATTGATAAATTAGTCTTGTTTAGTACAGAGATGTAAAGGAAATGTTCTTACAGGTCCTGCAAACTAATGATGCCCATGTCAAAGGATTAATGTTGCTGCAAGAAAAATGGGAACAGGAAGAGGGTGATAAGAAAAATCAAGAAGTGAGCTACATTTAGAACTAGTTGTGACTAGGGTTTATAATAACATAAATAAACCATCATAAATTTGTGTGCTTATTAAAATCCCTCAAAGGAAATCAAAGCTACTTGTGCAGAGTCTTCTTCTTGAATTTCAGAATTAAATAAAAAGAAACACAGCAATGAGCAGCGAAGTGGTGGATAAAGTTAAAAAATACCTGGCAGGTTAACAGTACAGTGTTTAGTAAATTGAATAAAAAATTTCGGAACACTTTGGGAGAATAAGCCACAGCTGCTGGTGTCATCCTGAGTCATATAACTGCTTGTTGCACAGATTGCTAGGGCACAGCAGAATGGAGCAGATGTACTGATAAGCCTTGATATGCATTGCAAGAAAACTGGAAGCCTTGATATGAAGTGCAAGAAAACTGGAAGAAAGCACTGGCACAGAGCTGCAGAGAAGCCTTTTCAAGCATAGAAGGAGGAATGAAAGGACTTGTGAGGAGAAAATACTTTGATACTTAGATCTACTTTTCCCACAGAGCCTGAACTTAGCTGTCCCAACCCACAGGGGGTAAATAGCTGAGAACTACTGGTTCCATACTCATGTCCTGCAAATAAGAAGTCTGGAGGAAATAATAGTCAGGAGTGCATCATTTTGGTTAAAGCACTGCTAATGCTCAATAGGGAATGAATAAACTTCTCCTAGGTGAGTTCAGAGATTCACTGCCCACTCTCACTTCATCCTTCCTCACCCCCCACCCCTGATGATGGGGTTTTGTACTTGGGCAGCTGTTTGAGTCCGAGAGATATTTGTGCACAGCCACATGCCTGGCAGATTTGTGGAAGCTCTACTCAGCCAGGTAGACAAATCACCAAAAATCCTAAGAACTCTTATTGACATAAATTAAAAACAAAACAAAACAAAACAAAAAAACCCACAAACCTTTCAGTAAAGCCATGTTTCATTTTATGAGCTCTTCTCCAACATCACTTTGTACTAACAAATAATAATAATAAAAAAGGCTTATCAGAATGTTATTTATTCCTACCTACAAGTACATTTCTCAGCTAATATATATATCACATAAGTCTCTGACCTTGTAAGTCTTGTCCTTGGCAGAGACACAGGGAAATTGTACATAAATCATAAACTTCAGTCTCTGAAACTTCTTTCACATTCTGAAAGACCATTACTAAGGTCAGAAAGCTAGCATGGAAACATCTTATGATTTAGATTTGGAGAAGTTAGAGATTATTTTAAACAGCGGCTTCTGTTATGAAGCCTCAGGTGTTGGTAAGGATCAGTAATAACAAAAAGCACACCAGGTCTGACTATGCTCCACTGCCAGCTGATTGCATTTCTATGAAAAGTTTCCTTCTCCTTAGGCAACATAAATGCTCCAGACAAAAGCTCCATTACTTGTCTCAATGGAACCATAAGAAATGAAAAGAAAAAAGAAAGCAAACAAACAAAACAAACTAAACCCCAGAAATCTACTCTTCTTTTCCCTAAAGGTGTGCTGCTGGAGAGGAAACAAGTGTGAGTAATTCTACAATCATCTTTACTGTATTTTTATTGCGAATCATCTGTTATAAGCTGTGCTAAATTCTCTTGTAGTCTACATACAGGGTGCATATAACCTTACAGCCAGGACTTTCTGTTCCTGAAGTTATATGAAGCTTGTCTTCATAACACTTTTCTTATTACTGCAGACTAAATTAGAATGCAGCTCACAGCATATTAATAACTCAGCACTAAGCCCCCACGTGGATTGTTACCTAATGATGTATGTAATATATATTAGCCTACAGTAGGAATTACATCTCTTTTTCTACCATCAAGTGGGAACCATATTACCCTAATGATAAAGCAGTGATGTTGTAAGCTGCTGCTGAACTTTAGGAACATTAAGACAACAGTGAGTAATAATTACTGAACACCTAGGAATTGGCTTGTTAATATATTTCTATAAAATATGCTTGTTGTGAAGGTCTGTAACTTTTGACAGCCAAGGACATTGATTGTATTCTTTGGGTATTTAACATTTATCAAGAATGGTAGTAAATGTATGTCCAGTATAAATGATACAGTATTCTGTATATCTACTTACCTTCACTAAGACTATTGTATCTCCACAGCTCATCCAACAGTGGCTTTGTCTTTAATTTTGGTCTTGGCTAAAATAAACAAACTGCTCTTGGAAGGTCTGGTCTTTCAAACTTCTACTCCTGTCAGGGTTAATAGCCAGTAGGACACTCTGAGCACTGACCTTTCCAAGATAGCCTTTAGCAAGATATCCTAATAATGATTCTTTATAAGGTAAGCTGTTCCCTTAGAGACAGGATAATGCTTCCTTGCACTTGATGTGCACTTTGGGTCCAAACAACAAATCAGTGAATAGCAGCTATGGATCTGTAAGTAAACAGCACAGCTTGTGCACTAAATTCTCCACATTTATAAGGCCCAGGACTCAAGGTGAGGCACACAGAACAACTGCAGCAAAGCTGTGAAATGCAGAGGGAAGCCTTTAAGCTACCCAAATTCAATGACATGATATGAAAGACAGCTGTATGTAGTGAAGAGGTGAAAACTTAACTGTTAAGATGTCAGACAAGCCTGGTGTTTTACTTCAGACCTATCATTCATCAGGGGGAACATCCAAGAAATAGGCCAACACTTACAAGGATAAGCATTCCCCAGTGAAAGTGCTTACTCAATGTATATGGTGCTAAAATGTCTATATATTATTTCTTTTACTTCCCTCCAGAGTGCTTTACCTTATGAAATTCAATTACTATTTCAGAACAAACCCATTCAGAAAGTAGAAATAAGCTATCTCTGCAGCAGGTTATTGTGTGTTTGTGTAGCTTCCAGGAGAAAAGGTTCCTTTGATGTTTAAACTGATTTTGTTTTAAGAATAAAAATCATGTTTACCACCCAACACACTTATTGGAGTTAAGGGAATAGGAATGATATGACATGTAATAAAGACAAGATTAAAAGTACTTACTGTAGAAGGCACCATACATAAGAAAGTCTTGCAGTGGAGAATGTTTGAGCACTCAGGATACTGGAGAAGTTTTTAAATTAATTCTGAACCTGTTGAGAAATTCCATTGCAGAAATACATGATTCTAAAATGTTAGGCATTTATTAACCCGTCAAAATGCAAATACATTTTATGGCTTTGTGATATAGGGTTGCTTCTTCAACTCTGCATGTTAGAAGAGATGTCATTCATTGCATGTGAGGAATAACAGAGTAAAATGTAAGATCGTGCTATGGAATGTTATTCACACAACACATCCATCAGCAAGGTCAGCTCAGTGTCAGCAACTCAGAGTAAAAATAAAAATTCTTGGTTGGATGAGGAGTTACAAGAAAATAATACCAGAACAGATGCTGTACCACTGCCAAAAAAATCATGTATAGTCTGTTCAAATATGTTTTTATCTAGTATTACATTTATTCCAAAACTGCTGTTGCACAACATGTGCTTCCATCCTTCACTTTTGAAGAGTGAGCAACCAATTGAAAGATCCCTCAGCATTCCCCAAGTTCCCATTTGTGATGAGTAGAAAAGAAAAGTTAAAAGCAATTTTCTTACTTTAAGCATCTGCAGCCAGAAGATATCTGATATCTTAACTGTCAGGGTGACTGAAAGAATGATGAACTGAGTTATAGTAATAAATGAGTCTAAAATTTGCTTAGTCAAAACAGCACAGACTGGATTTATGTTCATGTTTTCTGGCCTCTTTCCTCACAGAAAAGAAGGAAGGATCTCCTCCTCTTTGTGTCTGCTGAACACTTTCTTCTTTCTTCTTCCTCCTGGGTTAGACAAAAAGATCAGAGGCAGTGGTGAGCAGGAGGCCATACCTTGCACATCTGACCTCCAGCCAAGCAGGCAGCTTCCAGCAGCAGCTCACCTCTGCACCTTCAGTGACACATCCCTAGGTCACAATAAACAGAAGAGAAAGGATGCTCATTTTTTCTGCCTCCCCCAGTAAGATGAATGCATGGGTACACTACCATGTATGCACGCGGGAAGAGTCAATGTCAAAATGCATTTCAAAGAAAAGAGAGAAACTAGGAGTGTCACTGTAGCCAGGAAGCCTTCTGGGGTGGGAGACAAGAAACAATGACAGAGTTATGTGGAAATCACCATGGAAATGCAGGGTTCTGCTGACGTATTTCTGTGTCTGGAGTGGTGTGCCCTGGATCCAGAGGCAGCCAGTTTTCCAAAGAATCAAAACCACATTTTTTTCAACAGCTGGCAGGACAGAAAAAAACATCCACTTGATTTCCTTGATGCTTTCTTTACTTCCCAGGTAGTAGCTATGTTCTGTATACAAGCTCAAAAGAACATTTCTATGTTAAAAAGGCTTTGTGAGTGAGTTGAGAGAGTAGGAGGAGGTCTGAGGAGTTTTCTGTGGATGGGACAGCAGAGCTTAATACAATTATAGAATAGTCAAGGAAGTTGTTTAGTGGTGCTGCTCCTTTATTGAGTAACAGTTCCTCTTGAGAGGCCATGTTAATGAAGGGATAGTGTTCCTCTGAACCATCATAAAAGTATTAGATCTCCATAGCTTGAGAAAAACAGGAAAAAAATATAACTCATGCTGGGAGTGGAGAGAATTTAAGATAATGCATTAAAATATCATTGATGATATCTTTATTATTTGAGGGTTTTGAAATAAATTTCTTCTATCATAAAACTATGGATGGTGCTGAGGATCTTGGCTGAAGTTAAAGGGCAGGGAGTGATACTAAATACTGATATATACTGTGGCAATGCAGATAGTATTTATTTTGTTCTCAGGTCTGCAGCAGAAGTAATGCTATACATAATTTTAAATTCGTTGGAGAGCTTAATAAATATTTATGGACAGTTTCATGTAGCTGTTTGATTTAAATTCTCCGAAAAAGGTTGAACAGCATCACAACAAATTCTCTATTTGATTGCACCAAATAACTTAAAAGATTCATAGAAATTATTTCGGAGCCAAAATTTTAAAAACTTGTGTTTAAAATACATACACCTACATGTATGTATAAAGGACTCCAGCATGAAATCCATAAACAGTCTATAAAAGGAGAAAACTGCTTAGACATTACTCACAACAAGCTATTCTTGCTAAGTATATCCTTTTAATATTTTCACAGTTGCTTTTAACTGAATATTCAAAGGACATTGGAAATTCCATGAAAGAAAAGTAAAAAGATCTTGTTTGACAAGTGCAAATAGTATGATGCAGAAATGATACATTTTTGTGAAAATATGCAGGATTCTATCAGTATCTTTTAATCATGAAGATATGTAAAATAAGTCCAAAAATAGTGTGAAACATGCAACTACAACCCTAAATTGTTTTATATTTACATTGCCTACATAATATTATGGAGGAGCTCATTGAAAAATGCTGTGTGCTGTAGAGAGGATAAGAAGCTTGGCTTTCCTTTGAAATGGAAAGTGAATTTGTTGAAATTAATTCATCATCAGAAGCCAGCTGCAGAACTAAAACTCAACACTTGTACAAGGCAAGAAATTAAGAAGCAAGCTCAGCTCAAAACTACCTTTCCTTTCTGGTGAAGACCAGGTAGGTTATACAACATTTCCTTACTACCACTTATATACCTGCATCATCTTCATCATCACTTAACCATCCTTGCTATCAAGATACATTGGCATTTGATCAGTCTCTTGGTTAAAGCCAATATTATTGTGAACCACAGATAACATATTATCTGAAGATCACATGGATGACCTTTCAGGTTTTGTATGTTTTGGCTTTCTAGCCTACAGTTTGACATTTAGACCTTTTTTTAACTATGGTGTGTTAATGATATTTTCTTTCTCAGCTCAGTGTTTCTGTTCTGGAACAGGCTGACTTTCTGTGGTGGCTGGGAACTGTCTCCCATATTGCTGCTCCCTTGGAAGAGCAGGGGGATCTGAGGTCATTCCCACCTTTCCAGGGGGTGGGCTAAGGCTCCCTCAGGTCTGCCCCAGCCTTACCAGTCTGCAGCCCACCTCCTTCCCAGGGGGCCCCGATGGTGCCTGCAGCAGGAAGGGCCCAGCTGGTTCAGCCCAGCAGGGAGAAGAAGACAAGCATGGTGTAGTACAGCAAAGCCCCAGATGGACCTCTCCATAGTGGTGGCCAAGGGATTTTTTTGTCTGTTTAATGGTGAACAAGGGAAACCACTTTTCCCATGTTGTGCTTCACTGTAGATTCAAGACAGAAGCTGCTTTCAAGTGCTTCATTTAGATAGGATGTGTACTTGGGATAATATTGGCAAATAAATTCTTCAGAGGATCTTTGGCCAGTATAACCAGTGTCCTGCCAGCTCTAACATCCAGCAAATATAACCAAATCCAGAAATATATCAGCTTCATTCTATCACTTCTGGGTTACCTTTCAAAGGCTGCTCCAGGAACTTAACCCTCTGATACATGGAAACCCCCTTCTCATAACCAGGTTGGGGTGGGGTTTTTCCCCATGATTTGAATGTGCTATATTATACCTATGTCAGCTTTTTCCTTCAGCTTATATAGGTCTCCATACTCTCTGGTATACTATGCTTACTTCCCTGGTCACAGATATATACCTCACCACCAATACAAGCATTGTCTGCTATCCCTCCTCCTGTCTTTGTCCACTGCTATATCTCTTTCTACAAGTTGTTTTTCTTCCTGTACTCTCATTCTGCAACAATTTAAGTGAAGGTCATTTATCATTATATAACTTTCTATGATTCTATGATCAGAAGTCCTCTTCCCCTGAAACCTTTCCCTTGGAGGGGCACACCCCACCCTCCCTTCCATGAGTCTTTGAAACAGAGGGAAAGTTTGGGGCCAGGGACCTGGGTGACATGACAGTGGGGGTGTCCATGGAAAGGCAGGCTCCCTGCCACTGCAGACTGCAGGAGCATGACAGGCTGGAATCCAGCTCTGAGACAAGAGAATAAGGGTCACTCATCTTGCAAAATGTAGCACCACAGACTGAGGAGGTGGTGGTAAGTGCATCAGGTAGACAAATAGTAGAGCACAGGCTTTCCATCATAAGGTCAGTTTGGTGCCCTTAGCCATCTGCTTCTATGGCAACCACCTACTCTGCTTAAAACACCTCCTCACTACATGAAGAGACTTCAGAAAAACAACTCTGACCCACAGGGAACAAGGACTGATCACCTTCTTGTCAAGGACAAATTGTTTAGTGCTTTCCTATTCTCGGCTCCCTGTTTACTGACCCTTCTGGTCATATGTTTTTTTTTTATTATTATTCACAGTGACTATAACTATTCATCATACCCCTGGATCCTCCCACAATATCTAGTGCTTCTTACATATTCCACAAAAGCATTCTTGTAAGTACTGCACTGTATTAAATCATGCCACATACTGACAATACAGATTTCCTTTTTTCTCATAGCAGTAAAATACTTTTATTAGGGGATGTAAATTGAGATGACAAAGGACCTTGATCTCCCATCCTACTGGTGTTCTTATACCATTAACAGTTTTCCTTTTATTGGTTATGCCAAAGTTCTTTCTTAGTATTGTTTACTGAGGCTTATTCAGTATTCACTGGGCAAGACTCAGCCTGATTTTACAACACACTCACAGGGCAGCCAGACCTTTTGAACCTGTGCCATATACTCAAGTCCTCACCTAAAACAACTAAATAACTTCTGTTCTGATTTCCCACATCTTCACAAATAAGGATACTTATCCTTCAGCTCTCAACTTTTGCTGATTCACCACCCCATCAAAATCCTGGTATTTCCCATTTCCAAGTTTTCATCTGCACCTTTACAGATGCTGCTGGCAAATGAGTTCTTGTAGCTAACCTTGAGGCCAAAGTCCCACATTAAACCAAATTGCTACATTTCAGCTGGCACCCTGCAGCTCACTTCCACCTGAGACATCATCTCCCAGCTCCCAGTGCTTTCCCACCTTTTTCCATACATGTGGATTCAGAAGTTGTGGCCATCCCCATCACCTGTTTGGAGCAACAACACCAAAATCTGCATGCTCCAGGGAAAATACACACTGTTGATAAAGGGACAGTATTAAATCATTTTGCTAAAAAAAACCCCACCACCACAACAACCCACAAACCACCACAACCACCACAACACCACAAAAACCCCACAAACCTGCAACCCTTCTCACATTTAACTTCTCTTTAGCAGACTGCATAGTAATGTTGCAATGACACTGTTGTGACTGTGAAAATGCAAACCTGTCACCCAGCTCCATTTTCAGTAGAGATATCTCAGAGAATTCCCACAACATAAGCAGCAACTTAGCACCTGCCAAGTCGCAGCATCAGCCTCAGTGTGATTAGCACCACTTTTTTTAAATAGTCAATAGGGCCACCCCTACAATTTTGCAAGGAATTTTAGGCTGAATTACTCTTTAGCAAAGCCACAAGGAGTGGTAAGAGCACATATAAAAATGTGTTTCCATTGGTTTTGGGGGTGGTAGAGATCATTCTCCTATTCCTTTCTTCTGACATCTGAGTTTAATTCAAATTTTCTGGTGAGTGATGGATAAAGTTACTTTACACCGAGGCAACTCAAGCAACTTCATCAGATGACAAAGGTCATTCTGGAGGGCACTGTGACAGTACAAGCATCAGGACTCATGAAAGAATGGTATTCTAGTTCTATAGGTTATATTGCTACTTCTTGCTGTTCTCTGGCTATTCTTGCCATCACTGTTGTAAAAGACATTTTTTCCCATACATTGATTAGCAGAGGATCTTCCTAAGCCAAAGAAGAGTTTCAGCTCCTCTGTAGAGACCTGAGTTCCCTCTAACACACAGAAAGAAAAGGTCTTTTAAGACTGTGTAAACCACACATGGCTCCTTGGGGCCATCTTTGCACTGCAGGGCTTTGGTTAAAGGCTGAGGGTACCATGGGGGGAAGAAATAAAGAAGCCAGGTCTGCTACAGAGCGTCTGACACTCCAGAAAGCAGGAGATTAAATTAGTGTTTTGCCTGTCCAGAATTAAAACTGTTTGGCAGAAACCTGTAGAACTGCTGAAACCTAAAAACAATTCCTAGACTTTGACATTTGCATTTTTGCAAGGACATTCTGGTTTTGTAAGACTCCACTGACAAATAAAGCTCTCAATAGACAGTATTTTTAAATAAATGTTAAAGGCAGGAGTGTAAGATAAGGTGCATATTCAGAATAAGCAGCAAGATAGAAATACTATTCATTTAAACTATGATTATTCTCTCCCAAAAGAAAAATAGCAGTGCCTGTCATATATTTATGTCACTTACTAATTATGCAGTTACTGGAGCTGTGTTAACCTTGGCTCTGTTTCTGTTTCCAAGGGGAATTGAATGTCTAAATCTTTGATGTTTGTCTCTCCTTCTGCATTCTGAATATTTCCAGAAGGTGCCTAGTTCTAATTCTATCTAATAAAATCTTCATTGCTTATATTTCATTTTTATTTGTCTTGTAGTTGGAGTAGTTGCTGAAGTTTATTGTTATTTGTTGAATATTTAAAAGAATTGATCCAGGTTTTTAAACAAGTAGGAAAATGTCACCTGAATGTAAAATAAGACTGTTTGCATTGCATAATTTCTCTTTGAATCACTTCAGCTCTTTGAAGGTGACAGAAAATATTGGGCATTCTTGTCAAATTTTCCAAATGGAAAAGAGAAATCTTTTGGTATTTGTTAAGACATAAAAATTATGGTTTAAATGTAGTTTTTTTTAACAATTAAATAACTTTTTTTAAAAATGTTGAGCCCAGATTTACACAAACTAGAACATATCCTTTTTCCATAAAAAAAATTCTTTCCAGTGAACTGACTGCATCTGTATTTGCAGAATGAAGATGAAACTCTGGACCATTCACCAATGTATGGTCAGGACCAGGTCCTTTTTGAGGAATTAGTCTGATGAGGTTGGGCTGAAACAGGTAAAGTACCTTTTAAATCATAGCCATGATTTTGCAAATATGTTCACATTGTCTGTGTTTGAAGTCCAGTGCTTCTTAATTGCATTTTTTTCAGGCTTAAAAATAGAAAAATTAAAATTTCCTTCAAGACAAGATATTAAATGGCTTTCTATGTGCCACCTGCATTCTCGCACTATAATAGAAATACCAGCAATTCTATTAAAAAAAACCTGCAAGTTAGTAAACTAGAAAAGATGGTGGGTTTTTTGCTTTATTTCCTCATAATAATAATTACAAGAGAGAAGTTGTTTTCTAAGCTTACTGGAAGGATTTATTTGTTTATTTCATTTTTTCAATGCTGATTCTTCATCATACAGAGTGGTAGGATTTCTGAAATTGCTCAGAAAGTAAACGATAAATAAACTTTAAAAAATCCCAATTCCTTTTTCTTCTCACTTCTAACCTGTATTCAGGAAGTGTATTTTACTGCTCCATAGGGATTTGGTTCCCTGGATGCTGGAGGAGGATGCTTACTGATGGGGAAGGTTCTGCAAAGCAACTCTGAGAAGCAGCAGACTTCTTTCTGCAATGTGTAGGTTTCACTAAGGGCAGCAAGGTCAGAGTTTGCTGGTGATCAATGGACTCTCTTGATATTTAAGCTTTAATGAAGCAAAGAGAGATTCAAGTGTTAAAAATTTCATGGACTTCTCTTTTTTGAAAAAAAAAAAATTTCATGGTTTTTCTTCTTGCTTTTCCTTCAATATCTAAAAAAGTAGTCATGTATCATTTTAATAGTCCTTCTTTACTGTTTGAAGGTTCTTCCTGTCTTCTTGGCAAGATGCTAATGTTCAAATCCTTCCTCTTTGGATATCGAATCTTTCAATCCAGACATTTCTCAATTTTTATGTGTTGATAGTCTATATATATATATATATATTTAAATCTTCTGAAATCTCTGTCACTGGATATTGTCCTAAAGCTTTCCTTTTCCTGATGTTTAATATGATTATGATTTTCTTTCCATGACAACTGCTAAGTCTCTGTGCCCAAACATCTTAGATGTATAAGAGGTGACTGACAGCTTTGACTCCTTACATTTTTGTTGAGAAGGAGGAGGTGATATGATGATTACATTTTCCATGTTTCCCATTATTCTTTGTGGAATAGTATGTTGTGAATAACGGGCAAATCTGTAAGTATGCAGCTCTTAAAGATTTTGGATTTTCTGCAGTGGGGAAGTGGGTTTTGATACCCCACTGTTGATAGAAGTCCCATGCTTCCTTAAAGTAAGACTTCTGAGGACTTAAAAAAAACTCATATTGGATAAGCACATCTAGCCAGCCCTACCAGAAATAAAATGGAAAACAGAAACCAGAAAAATCATAAATTGTTCATATTTGTATATTTTTGTGTGGTATAAAATAATAAATCAGATCAGTGTGATTTGTACTATCACAGACTTATTCAGGTACCTGTGAGCAGAGGAGAGAGGAGTCCCCATATACAGGACAGAAGCTTCAAGGGCGACATCTCAGTCCTTTACATTGAACACAAAACAAAACACAGACTTTAACAGAGACATAATTGTCAGCCAGCTCAGCAGGTGTTCTAAGAATAATAACTAAGTCTCACCCCTGTGAAATACACAAGTGCTATCACTGTCATTTTACAGAGGAGATACTAAGCCACAAAGAAGCTGTAGGATTTACTTATTGTTTCATGCAAAGTTGAGTAAAAACCAAGAACTTGCCTTGTAATCTCTCTCCTTGATGACTGGACCATACATCCTTCCTAAACACACATGAACGCAAAATACTGTCTGGGCTCTTTACAGTAAGTCACACACTGGTGAAAATTCTGCTGTGGCATCTGTAGCATACATACCTTCAAACACTTCTGAAGTCAGAATTTACAATACAGATTTTTTTTTTTATCCACACAGTTTAGTTGTCAAGGAAAAAAATTTTCTTATTAATAAATAAGAGTCAGATGTGAACAATGAAGGTGACTGGGAGAAAGGCATGTGCCATTGGCATGTCAGAGAAGGTAGATATACACACATTGGTTGAGGAAATGCTTCCTGCCTCTCATTGCTACAAAACTCAACGTTGCCATTTGTCAGATGTTGTTTCCCTGTTTGCTTTACATACCAAAATTTACCAGTCAGAGCCCATAGTCAGTAGTGACCACTCTAGAGCTCAGCCTCTACAACGTGGGCTGTGAACTGACCAGCTCAAATGTCCCATGCAATTGTCTTACAGAGAAATATTAATATTAGAGATTTATTTTGAGCCAGGCTGCAGTCTGGCCTGTTGAAAACAAATCCCTCGGCTGAATCTAAGCTCTTAAGCAACTTCCCAGCCCGTAATTTTCCCTTCCTGGGTGTGGCTATTGGAGTGGGATCAGCCTGGCTGTACTATCAGCTCTTAATGCCTGATCCTACTGGATTCAATGGAGGACACACATTTTCTGCACATTTGTAACCAACAGAGGAAAGTCGAACTTCTAGGTTGCTGCCAATTTTTTTCTAAAGGCAATTAAAGATAATTATCCAAAATCAATTAAAATAAGTCAGATGAATCACACAATAGGATGTTCCTACTTTAATCTGTTCCAGAAAATGACTGTACAGCTCAGATTTCTCAGGTGAGAATGACCACAACCCTGGTAGATTTGATGAATTATGGCCATCGTTCTTCACAGGAATTAGGTTTCCAACATGTGTTTTTACTCCTGACAAGTATCATGTTGATTATCAACATAAAATGTTGATAAGAAGCTGCTCCTTTCCATCTCCAATGGGCAGTAGTGCCAGACCAGCTCTTGGAAATCTGCATCTCCCTCTTACTTCCAACAACTAATGGCAGTCACTACCCTAGCGACACGTTCCTAAATGCATTTTGCTTTTATCCTCTCCCTGCCAGACAATTTCATTGCATTTTCATCTGAAGAAAAGTGAGATAATAAGTGAGTCAGAAATATGAGGACAGAACCATATAGAAGAAAAAAAAAAAAAAAAAAAAAAAAAAAAGGAACACTAAATTTCAACCAGGCTTGTACAACTTAAGTGGGACATATTTTGAGGAACTTACCAGCAGTCATATGTCAGTGTGTAGCACACAACATCCAAACAATGACAATCCCCAAGTGTGTCTTCCTCCTTCATCATATTGCAAGGAGCCTCATCTAGTGACCTGGCTAAAGGCATTGAGACATCTGTAATGTCCAAGATAGCATTATTTCATTCATTCTTATCACTCTTATCAAAGATGGTTTGTCAGAGTACAACAGCTAATTTTTCCAAATTTTGTAAGTTTAGGACAAGTCTCGTTTCCCACTTGACCAATTCCAGGTGTCTTTCTGGTTAGAGCTGGAAAGAAAGCAATGTTGTAAATCTGCAGGGAATGCCATTTAAAAAAGAATATAAGGGCTTTTTTGCTCAGTGAAGTTAAAGTACTTACATTGCCATGCTGTTTCTCACAAAACCAGCAATTCTGAGAAAGTGTATTTTGAGAATCCCTGAAACAATATTGTCACCTAGCAGAGATGCTCCCTGGTCACTTGCATTTTCTGACACTGAAGCCACCTTGGGAGCTCTTCCTGGACCACACTGATCTCAGGAGGCTGTCACAGCACCTCTGGGCTCTCTCTTTTTGCTCTCCAAAAAGGTATAGGAAAATCTGGCTGTCGAACTTTTTAGACAGTTCAAAAAGATCAGAAAATATTTTTGCTGAATGACCCTTAAATTTGCCTAGGAAAGTTGTTTTAATGATGTATCTGTTTTGCCTGCAAGAGTCTGAAGCACCTCTGATACATGGTACAATAGCAAGGTAACTAAAGAAATCAGAAAGAAATAAAAATTCTTTGTACTTTTTGTTCTATTTCCCTCTCTGCAATCAACAGGTGGTTTGTCATGACTTCAAAAGGAGCAGAAACAGACCTTCTGTTTGAAGTTTAGTTTGCAAGCTTCTGAAGCATGCTACAATGGCTCAAATGTAGGATGAAAACTGAAGGGCTGAAACCTTTAATTAAAAAGAAAATCAACAACCAAAAATCCCCATCTTTAAAGCCATAAAGAACAGTTTCAGCTCCAAAGAACACCATCTGAAAAGCCCTCCAGGGATATATTATTGTAATCGTTAGCCCTGCACCAAAGAGCAGTCACGTCCACTGTTGAGAAAAATAGAAAGCAAAACAAAAGAAGGGAATTTTCATCTCGATTATGTTTATATATCATCATTTAACAATGAAAAAAAGAAATTTCCTAGATGCTAGAAGGCAGATCTACTGCTGACTTCAACTGCTTTAGATGAGTGCAAAGAAAAAAGAGATTTATTTGAAGTGCCCGTGTGAGGCTTCCTCTGAAATAACCAAGTGTCCCTGCAGGGAGACAGAGACACAGAGAGAGAATTTCTTGATTTTTGCTACCACAGTTACTTCAAAGAGGAAAAGAAAGGAAGGAAGCTGGTGTGCTGGCAGGCTGTCATATGTTCATCAAGCCCATAGCAACAGTGTGGGCTGTTCTGATTGCCCTGATGGTTTGGGCTCTTCTGCTCTCTGCCTGGGTTGAACTGATGGGTGAGGGAGCACCGAGTCACTCCTTCAAGATTTTCTTTCTCAGATGAACCCGGTGGACAAATGGATTCAGCAGAAAAGCGTGGCCTGAGTAATGGATCTGACAACTACCAAGTTTTAAAAGGATTTTAATACATTTGCACTCTCACTGATATCCCAGAGGTTACTGTATGGATTTTACATACGGAAAGATCAAATATTTGACCAGAATAAGTGGCTCATTTTACTGAGGTATTTGCAGGCATTGGTTTTGACAGATCTCATAGGAGAGATCTGTAGGGTAAATCCATTCATAAAAACTATGAGACAGAGATGATAAATAGCAACTGAGGTGATGAAACAATTCTTGCAATAATTTCCATATCCTTTGTTCTTATTTAAGAGAAAATTTGATCATTTTGTAAACTATTGATATGTTCTGGGAAGACAGATGAAAGGACAATGATACATATGTCAGTCTACAAAATAAAGAGCCGTCAGTGTACAAGTTAATCAATGAAAACACTTTTATGATTAATCTGAAAATACACTCTTTTAAATAATTTTTTACTGTTCTTGGGAATTGTGTGTCACAGCTCCCAGCATTCCAGCTTGTTAAGACATGACAAATGAAGTGTTACTGCATGATTAGTAGTAGGGAAGGGCAGTGGTTAAGTTAAATAAAGTCTGCACTAACATTCCTGACTCAAACCCAATTACTGAGCATCTGAGAAGGACAGGGGACATCTGAGACACCCATCTCCTTTCATTCCCTGTCACATCATCCTTCAACAAACCAATCTCCACCTACTCTCCAGACTTCCATTATCTGCTCTGGGACTCCCCTGCAGTTATCTTTCCTTCTTTGGTGGGGGACATGGTGACCCTCAGAAAAAACTCCTACTGGATCATTGTCCCCATCACTTTGTAGATGGGGTCCTGCAGGAAGCTGAAACAATATTATCCTAAAATTGCAGGGACTCAACTGCACTGGTTGCAGTGCTTGTGTTGGCAGAAGAGGGAGAGTGGTTGTGCTTGTGTGCCCTGGAGTGCATGTACTGTGTACAACCACAGCATTCCAGGATCTGTGTTTACCCCCAGGACATGCTAAACAACAGCACAGCATGGAGGTTTTCAGAGGTATTTACTGAGAAGGAAAAGGGACATGAAATGAGGTTTCTGTAGAAGTAAGGGCAAAGGCATATGTGCTTTGAATTTATTTTTCACTAGTGCAGTATATAACATGGCTGAGGAAATAGTTCAGCCCATGCCACCATCCTTAATGCTATTATTTTAAGTTAACAAAATAAGAAAATTTATGTCCTTTTTACTACCCTTCTCTGAAAAAATCTTTCTCTTTCTTTCACATCGTTAGGGACATTTTTCCAGTTCTCAAAAAATCCATTACCAGACTAATTTTTAATGAATTATTCCAGTCTCTTATTCACTATCATCTTTTGGATTATGCTAAAGATTTTACCAGCTTCCCTTTGGAAATGAGTTCATCTCCTTTTAGGTATCTTTGAGAATATCAGATCAGAAGCAGAAGGTAAGATTATTTTGGAACATTTTTGGTTTATAAAGAAGGGAGAGTTGGGGAAGAGAATGTTTTAATAGGGAATAGAAATATTATGTTATGAAGAAAAGAGAAAGATGATGAGTTTCCAGGAAAAAAAAGAAAAAAAGTAAAATGTGGAAAAACTTCTAAAGTTGCACAAGTCTCATGCTTCTCTGCCCTCCACATCTGATGAATATTTTCAAGCACTGCCAAAGTACATTCAGTTCTGCAAGTAGCTCCTAGCACATATACACATTTTAAAAGGTATAGGTGGGAAAAAGAGATATTACCTATATGGTTAAGGACATCCACATCTGGTCCTAAGGAGGATTTATAGTAATGTGGGTGGGTTTCAAGTGGTGTTTGTCTCATCAGTGCCAGTATTTGGAGCTACTTAAATAAGCAAACCTCAGTATTTCAGCTGCCAGACAGTCATTTGAAGTGTTGAGAGAACACTTAGCCATCTTGGCTGTTTTCTTTAAACACAGTTTTGATTTGTAGATCTAATCCCATCTTTTTCTAGAGCATTTCATCTGTCTCCAGGTCAGACTAATAAAATTATAACTTTTTCTACCCCCCGTAGACTGGTAAATTCAGAAGTGCTTTCATGGTGATCCACTACAGCCAACTCCTAAAAGCATTTTGGTTTCTGCTGGTTTCATGAGCTTCTTTGACTTAGTGCCACAAAATGGCACTTCTCTGGCAATCAGTTCTTAGGTTTCTCTTTTCAGATTAAGGTAATCATGGATTAAAAATTATTGTCACAGTATAATAAGGGTTATGTAATTTTTTAATTATCTGTAAAAAAATCCATACAGATCTTGGCAGAAATATTCATTCTTTTGCTGTGCAGATATTCATCTGGTAAAGTGAAAAATTAAGCACATTTTGATGCTTTAAAATTAATCATATTAATAATGACTGTCACAAATGGTGACCTGAGTAGGGCAATGTCTGGAAATATTTCCTCCCCAAGTAAAATATTTTTTTCTTTCATGATGGCATTAGAGTGGTCTTTTATATAGCTGAATTCCTATTCCAGTAGGATTACAAAAAAACCCCAAACATTTTCCCCTATGGAATCTACTGTGGCATCATGCTTTCATATCTGGTGCAGTAACACAGAAGTCAAGTTGCCTGTTTTTAATCTATTGAGTTAATTCTCATGTATCCTTTTAGTATTTGTGTTTTTTGAGTACTTCTTTCATTTCTGCACAGTCGTACAATGCATTCTTCACCCTCTATACCATGAACAGGCCATCAGATGATTCTGTCTTTCCTAAATTCAAGATAACTTTTAGACTATATTATACTTTTCTGAATTTATTATAACAAACCAACTATATACACCATCATGTCAAAGAATCTAGAATCAATTCCTACTTGATTTTAATTTGGACCTACCTTTTTGTAAGCTAAAAATAAGGAAGAACCTCTATCTGTCCCCCCCATTATGTTTTGACAGTAGATCTTGTAATATTTTGAGTATCATTTGCAAAACAAAATGGCATTTACCATCTTTACCTCAGCAGTACAACAGGAACAGAGATATTCAGTTTTGTTTCTTATGATCCATCCAAATGAGTAATTTCATGCAGTGGAATACAACCTCATGGCAAAGCAATGTCAGGAAAGACCAACATCCCGTATTTACTAGCTGGTTCTTTGTTGTTTCTGAAAGTGGTTGAAATTCTTCCAACAAACATCCATTGAAGAGAGAACTATTTCAAAGTAAAATATGTTTTTCCAAGAAAAAGAAAACGTCAATTGAATTTGTCATCTCACTCTCTTGCATAGTACTTTTTCAGTAAAACTCTAGAGAAACAGGCAAAGAGGAGGGCAGAAAGGGGTGTGGAAAACAAAACAGCAACTTTTGCCTGTATAAGAAACCATTTTCCAGACCTGTGGAATAAAAGATCTGAATATTCACAATCATTTTCCTCTTATCTCTTTTTTTTTTTTTTTTTTTTTTTTTTTTTTTTTTTTTTTTTAAGTGATCTAAGAGCTTTCTCTGGACTTTGGGCAATAAAAAGGCATGCTTTGTAAAGTCTTGTATTAGGTAAGTCTTGATTGTGTATAAACAGTTTTATTTATAAGGTGCACCCGTCAGCCTTTCTAAATGCAAATCATATTTGATATATAAGAGAAACTCATGCTGCAGTCAAAATGGCCTGAAAGACAGGCCAGGTGTTGCTACAAAGTTACTTATTTTTTACTGGAAATGGTTATGCCTGGAAAGTAAAAAAATAAAAATAACCATTAAAAAAATAAATTGCTAAGAAAATCAGACCATTTCTAAGACTGTGACAAAGATGTGTTTTTCCATTTTGAAAAACTGCTTGACCAAATGTCATGTGACATTTGTAAGAGACTTAGAAGAAAACCATAGTACAGTCAAACAAAACAGGCAATTTTGGTTCCAACAGAGCACTTGTGTGCCCTGAAAAGTGTAGAGAGGTGCTGAGTTGCCCAAGTCAGTTCCTGGACTAAAAGGAGGATGATGTTGTCGGTGAGATGCTCTGTCCTGAGAAGCAGGGTGAATTAGCCCACAATCAGCACTGTGCTACCTCCTCTCTCCTTGGGGCTGGTGTTGGTACCTGCAGAGCTCTGTCCTGCAAAGTGCAAGTGCAGTATCTAGCTTGGAGCTGGCTTGGGAGTGCTGACACAATGCTTTTTTGGACTGGTTGGTTTCAGCCTACCTAGGGCTGTCCACCTTTTGCAATAGAACTATTCAGTTGTCTCGCTTTAACCGCAGACCCTTAATGTGATGTACAGATGTAGTATGTCCCTATTCATTTGCCTCTATAGGTATGCTCCTGATTCTTAACATACCTTTCAGCAAATCTATCAGTGGAAAATAAATGTTAAACCAGAAAGACACAAGATAAAATGTACAGAATTTATAGCTCTGTGGAAACATTTCAATGAACTCCGTGTTCCTTCTGATGAATACAAACTTCTCGGCAGTATTCGTATCTTTTCTTAAATTGTGAATTTTGCCTAAGAAGGAGAATGTTACAGTATTTGCCCTTGGAAATCTGAGAATATATTTGACAAAGGGAGCAGCAGCTTCAGCCCACACAAGTGCTCCTTAGTCTTCTTAAGGATCCAGTCTCAAAGGACCAAACAAGAAAAATAAATGTATATGAAGACATATTGTTTTCTCTGTCAATGACGGCATCTGCAGCTTCTAGAAATAATTCAGTCTCCATAGAGTGAAACTCTGCTACTACAAAAATATGAAAGCAGTTGAAATATATGGAAATACAGGTACTCTGCTAGGTTCCTTGAAAGGTTTCACACTGTCCACACTGCTTTGGAAGCATCCTTAGACAGAAGGACATTGTCCACTGTCACATTTAGGCTGCCAATAAGTGTCATTTTTTTCTTATTTATGGTCTGTTACAGTGAAGGACTGAGGATGCACAAGCAGTTTCTTGCTGCTGCCAGTCTCCTTTATGAGCCAGAAGAACTGTAAGAAGTTTCTGGGATGAATGCTGAATGCCCCTGAGGTTACCCATCCTTTTTCTTTGACTGAATCAGTATACCCACTCTTACATATCAATTTTTTTCAGGCTCTCTGTAAGTCTCTTCCAAAGAAGGAATGAGTCTAGGGTGGTTTACCCATCTGCTTTTTCTACTTGCTAAGTTGTAGCACCTTCTTCATATGCAGGTTGACATGACTGCATGATCCTGGTCTTGTTCCTTGACAATGATAAATCCATCTTTCATTTTTGTCCTTTTGGTTTTCCTCATGGCATGGACACCCTTATTCACTGACCTTATTCAAGTGTCTGGATTGGTTCAACCTCTTGAAGAGGAAAAAAAAAAAGTCTGTAAAGCAAAGCAGTGTTTCTTGAGGAGAAGAGGAGTGAACAAGAGTCACAGACAGATGTCTAGGAGAGTGCATAGAGAAACATCTCGTGTAACGGCGTGAAAACGCCCCGTGGCTTTCTTTTCTCCCTAGCTGCCTGCACATTTGCCATACAACTAAAGTGCTTTGTCTCCCTCCCCACTATCATGGAATAAAATAGAGTACAGGTCCAAGAGATGGAGTTATTTAAAACATCTGAGCCCTAAAGTTAAGCTTACTCTTGCCTGATTTGAAAACCATATTTTTCAGGAAAAAATGGAGAATGTTCCATTCTTATAACACAGATAGGAGGCAAGAGGAATAACTGCTTCCATGTCTTTAGCTTTCCTTGTCTGATGAAGAAGCATGAGCCAGAGACCAGAGACTCCATGAACAGATCCAGAAAGATAAACTATTCTTTTATAATAGACTATCCTCTGGCTTTAGCATATGGCCAGGATATCACACAGAATAACAGTTTCTTATTATAGATTAAGAACAGCACTGAGCCAACTGCAGTTTCAAATCCATCTGCCCATACAAAAATAGTTTGTCACTGGGATCTTCCTTCTAATGCTGAGTTATTTCTGCCCACAAACCCTTTCTCCCCACATGACTTAGGAAACAATGGACTCTTTAAAAAACATAATTAATGAGGGCTAGAGAGCTCCTCCTGCCCAGTGTCCCTACACTGGCCTTGGATTAAGAAAGAGGCTCACTGGTCTCCCAGGTTGTGTTGGGATAACTTTATAAGATGTAATTCCATTGTGCTTCTTCAGTGTTCTGTGAATATCCATATGCAGTCTTTCTCCTGTAATCAGATATGTCAGAGCAGACTGTAGAATCTGTGCAGAGCTCCTTGTAGTCTGTGTTCTGCATCACTGCAGTGATCTGTGGCTTCCTCAAGTTCAACATCCTCTTGGCCATCTCCTACTTTCCTGTTTTTCCCTATCCAAGACTTCTGTTTTTAAGAAAAAACCCCACCTTTATGCTAGCTTTTTGTAATGTTATTTTTCCACCTCCCCATCTAATTACTTTTTGCTCCTGTGTATTTTAGTCTATTATTTTGCCTAGCTTCACTGTTATTCTTCTCAGTTAGATGACTTTTTTACTGAATTATTTTTTTTACATAATAATAAAAAAATCCACCATCTTTTCAATCTTGTTTAATCCATTTCAGCTCAGAATTAACCATATTTTCTTCCAACAGAAACAGCAGTTTTTCTACAGTTTATATACTTGAAATATTCCTTTCCTAAGTTACCTGATGAAACTATTACTCTTAGTTGAAAAAGGAGACAAGGAGGTGGGATTAGGCAGTGTAACAGGAATAGTTTGTTGCATTTTTAATTCAACACTACAGATCAGGCACTGCACTGCAGCATTATTCCCAAAACTCACTGCAGCCCAGCCCTCATTTCCCTTGTTTTAGATGTGTATTGGTGTAATTCCACACAAGTCTATGAAGCTGCACCAAAAAAATTTTGGGATGAGAAAGTATCGAACTAAGGCTATATTAGTTTTATTTTTGGCAAACCAAATCTTATTCTAACCCAATTCAAAGCATTTAGTATTGTTTCTAGTCCTTCTCCTAAATGTGTCTCTTCAGTTTAGACTGTGCTGCTGAAGTACCAGAAGCTCAGAAGCTGGATACCTTGTACAGAGCTCAACCACTTCTGTGCTCTTGCTTTTTTATTTTTTGTTTTTTTTAGTGAAAGCTGCTATTGTACAACAGTCACAGAATAGAGATGGGCAAAAATGCTCTATAAAGCTGAAGTCTGCATGAAGGTTTTTTTTTTACTCATAGCTAAGGAACTAGTGGAAGACTGAGATGGAAATAAAATACCACACTAACTAATCGGTTAACTGACTGCCTAAATCATAGCTGGTGGTCACCCATTAACTCAAGAGTACCTCTTAAAAAATCCTCAGACTTTCAAAAAGAAGCCAACAACAGATGAATCACAGGCTCAGAGTGCTTTTTCTTAATAAAATAATTGTCCAGATCCATATTATGGATGCATCAAAGAAAGTTGTGATTTATGTTTTCCATTAGCTTTTGAAATGCTTCTTGGGCAGTGACAAGAAAAATTGTGAGTAAATAAATACAAATTGCTGCAGACTGTATTTTGCTGTAATAGTGATTTACTTTAAGTTAAATTCCTTTGCTCTGCAGGAGGCATAAGAAAGCATCAAAGCTGATTACAACGATACTCCTTCAGGTAGAAGGTGGCTCCTGGACCCCACAGTGGCAGAGCATGTCCCTATGTAGCTCCTCTCAAGAGAGATGCAAGCAATACATGTTTTCAGAAAGAAACCCAGAGGATGTAGAAATTTTTTTTTTTAATTAATTTTTTTCATGTTCTTCCTGGTTGAAAGCATTCAGGCCTTTCTAACTGCAACCACATTTAGCAGGGTCTATAGGCTTTTTTATGTGTGAACAGTTTCACTAACCCAGAGACAGTGAGTACATACTCCCTGCAGTTACCTATGTTTAAAAATGTAAGGGAAAAGGTGAGAGAGCAATTTTATTCCCACAAATGTGAGCAAATAAGCAGTCTTTAGATTTGTGTGGGTGATTCTCAGTGCGTCAGTACTGAGGCACACGTTAGTTAATTCATTTAATGTAAGGATTTATGTAATCTAAAGAGTGGATTGGAGAAATTTGCCACTGAGAAACTTCCAGAGTAAAACCAGCTGAAAATGTACTTAGATACATGCATACATGACAAATATTAGGCTTAACTCAAGAACAAAGGTACCTCCTGAGTCTGAAGGCCATAGCAGAGATCTGGATTCCTGGCTTTCAGGAGGCTCCAGTCCCATGATTTCTGGAGTGCTGTAGTCTCCTGATTGAGTTTTAAGTGAGGTCAAGGGGAGCCATATACTTAGGAAAAAATAAGTTAAAGCAAAGCATGAATAAGCCAATGTCTTCACCTCAAAACTTGTTGAAGTGGATCCTCCACAGAATCAGAGAGCAGCTGGGGTAGGAGGCTACCCCTGGAGCTCAGCTAATCCAACCCACCTTGCCCAATCAGAGGAGGCACCTGGACCAGGCTGCCCAAAACAATGTCCAGGAAGGTTTTGAATATCTGGACACTCCACAACCTCTCTGGGCAACCTGTTCCAGTGTGTGAACCAGAGAAGATACCTCTTAGGTTATATAAAGGTTTTGAAAAACACGTCCAAGCTTTCTCCACAAGGGTGATATAAGGAGGTTTGTGGCTCTTCTCTTAATAATTCAGAGTACTCAGAATCATCTTCTATAAACTCAGTTTACCTTTACTGGCGATATTACAACAATTTTGACCAGCTTCACAGTGTTTTCTATCAAACCCTCAAAACCTTTTGCTGTGTATCTAGCCAACTAGTAATTTTTCAGACTCTCATCTTTCTTCTTTGTGATTAAATACACATAATAATGTGTATTTGCCAGATTTGCCAGAATAAGAAGTGACCTATTACTAATCTGAACAAAAGCTAACAAAGACATTCCTTAAACAGAGAGCATAAAGTACAGGAGACCTGTAAATGTCAATCTGCTGCAAAATGAAGACAAGTACATCCAGCAAGATATATACTCTTACCTATTTGTTTTAATAAGAGGTCTGAAAGAGTGATACAAAGCATATGCTTTTCATCTGGGTTCTTACAGTCCCTGTAAGCTTTTTTCCCTTCATTTTTCTTCCTTTTGTGGACTTTCTCAGCACGAGGCAGCTCGGTCTCTGCCTCACTAGCTGCTGTGCTTGTGCTCTGTCAAGGGAGCACTCTATTCCAGTATCTTCCCAGCCTGACTCCAGCTCTGTTTCATTTTTGACTTCCTCTTTGTGTCTCCAAGCACTCCTCCTAAGGCTATCTACATGTTCTGGTTGCTTAGAAACAATTCTGAATGGCTACATAGGATTTAGGAAAACTTTTCTTCAATAATTCTCTCACCTCCATTCTCATAGTGGAGTACTGTTTTAAGTACTGACAAGTCATTATTTTTACCTTTCATTCTTATTATCGTTCACAGGATTCTTAGGTAATTCTCTGTTCTTACAAACACCATGCTTACTTAATCTTACTCTCCTTTTCTTTCATCTTTATCCTCCAGTGTAACTTCTAGTGCCACAATTCTGTAATGATTTTCTTACGCAGTGCAACTGAAAAAAATCATCACAGCCAGAGCCCTGGAATTAGGCTTTGTCTGGAGGTACAATGCAAAACCACAAAAAGATTATACTGCTGGAAATACCACAAGAGCATAAATAAGGCTTGCTCCCTTCATCCATGATAACCTGATGCTGCTGTATAATAAGGAGAAACTGCAGGACCCTCCCTGTCTCTTCTACAGCTTCTTCATACAAGAAACCTGCTGAGGTCTTACTTTATTAATATCTGGATGTAGAAAGATTAAAGGCTAAAATAGGTAGCAGATCCATTGTTCAAGCCAAAATTAGGGCAAAAAACCCCAAGTTCTTTGCCCTTCCAGTGAATTAACTGGCCAAAGCATAAGTCACCAGTAACTTTCTACTTACACTTTGTTTTTTGTGAGCACCAGATGTTTGCTGTATTGATAATCAATACTTTGATGTGGAATATCAAATACTTTGATATATGGGATCCTATTAAATTCCTGGGTAGAGTTAATATAATTTAATGAACACCAAATTAGAGCAATACAAGTAATTGTTTTTCTTAGAGGTATTTTATAGTACTACAGAAACAAAGGCACTGTGTTAGCTGAGGATTCAAAATGCTCAGAAGTCATGTTTTGAACACTTAAAAAATTTTGTTTGAAAAATGAAGCTGTTAGTGCTAAAACCAGGAGCATGTTTGGAGCTGCTCAGTATGACTGCAGAGATGATATCTCAGCCTGGAGGCACCTATGGCTTCAAGTGAAGAGACAACACAGTGAACAGTCACAAAGGTTCTCCTAGACATCACTTATGCCCCCACATTTTCCATCCTGCAAGTTCTGCTTCCATAATCTAAAAGCAACTCATGTGACTGTTGTCTCCCTGGGAAGTTATTTGGACCTTGAACTGCAGTGAAAGAGCAGGGAACAGACCAGCCCTTGATACAGGAGGGATGCCCTTCATCCTGCCACCTGAACATTTATATTTGAGAAGATCTGAAGAATCCTTATTTCTACCACTCTCTAAATCATTTTATAGTTGCATCCTACCCCTGTCTTGAAAGTAGTGTTTCTAATGCTGGATATCTAATACAGTCAAAGTTTGCTGAGTGGCATAAATTCATCCTTTCAAATAGGTCCATAGGCCCCAGTTTGGAAGTGGTGAGCTCTTGAATAGATCTGAGAAGGCTCAATGGACCTTGTGTTAGTTTGGCCTAGTCCTGTGATCCTCTGCTTCTCTTACTTTTTTCTCTAACATTTAAAAAAGCAGCCCAATGCTTACATCTCTGTGTCCTATATGCTGGGGAAGGAAGGAAAGGGAGGGAGAACCATTTACTTCATTGCCTTTATTCCCATGAGAACAACTAATCACGTGGGAGTAGAACAACAAGTTCTGCTAGGCACAGAGAATCTGCTTATGAGACATCTCTGCATACTCTCGAGGTTTCATTAGCTTTAAATGGATTTTTTCCACTCCTCCAGATCATTGTTATTTCAAAACCAAATTTATTCAAACTAGGGAAAGACACATCTCAAGTATGCCAACTTCAAGCTCAAGCACAAAATGCACTGTATGTATTTTTTTTGAAAACAATTCAATGCTTAAAATATGCATCAGTTGCAAGAATGGGTTTATGGTAAACTCTTTCTTTTCCCCCTGTAGGGAATGCTAATAATTATTATAATTTCTGTCATACTTCCAAGCTACTGTCGAACCTGAAATTGTTAGGGAGAAATAATTTTTCTGTACTGACTGTCTTGCAAAAATAACCAGTTCTGTGTTTGTTATGAGATCATCTAAGGAGAGAGTAACACAATAGCTACACCCAATGGTAACTTCATTAACTGCTATTTTTCTAAAGAAAACAGCTGGGATTTTTCTTACCAGGGACTTACCAGCAAGGTCAATAATAAACACTTAGGTCAGTTTCAGCAGCTGCTTTGTCATAAAGATAAATTTAGTTTTTAGTGGTTACACAGAGAATTATCTTTCATAATTCAAATTTTCATTGCAATTTATCTTTTAATACACATCAGTATTGTTCTTTTGTCTTGTTTCTTATCTTCTCCAAATAGTGATCTTGGTGTACAATTGTGCCACATATTCTCTTCCTTATTGAGTTCTCATGTTTGATATTTCTACCTCATAGCATAACAAAAGTTACAAACAACAAGAAAAGCTGTTACATTCTTGATTTGCAAAGAAATATGAAAGTGGTGTTCTAATGTGCACAAAAGCCTACTCTAGGTCTATAGAATATCCTGCTAGCCTCTGAGCCTACACGTGCCAAGAAAGAAGTGTTTCAGAAGCAAATGCTTAGCTTCTGAATGTGAGTAGAAAGTGATTTTTCTCATTGAGAAGTTAGAAAATTTTCATGAAAGTTTAAAATTTCTATTTTAATTTAAGAAGAATGAAAGAACATCTTTTATACTTGTTCCATAAATGCATGATTTTGCCTTGAATAGAAATATATTTGGATGCTTTGTTATTAGTTAAAGCAGGTAAAAAGAATTGAGGAAAAACATATTCTGAAGCTCTAGAGTATACAGTGCATGTGATATAATTTAATTTTAGCACCATGAATTGAATATCACAGCAAGAACTGACAAACAGGAAGAAATAAAACAATAGACTTGCCAAAATGCCTCTGTGGCCTTCATTCTCTGGCTTTTTTTCTTTCGTGTTTGTACCATGTCTCATTTAAGTTTGACGCATAATTTTTGCCTCAAAAAAAAAGTGGCAGCAGTTCAGTTTTCAGTGAAGTTTAATTACTGGAAATGTAAGAGAAATTCCTTAAAAAACGTATAAATTAAAGGTAAGAATTAATAGATCCTATTTTCCTTATAGCACCTGAACTTAGATTTTTATAGTGTATTGATATGTTTTCAATATGTATTTCCCAACTGGTGTAAGGAACAGTGATTCATGGGCTCCAGTATGATTTCAAATTTACAGCTTTCCATCAAACTAAATGTGTAATTTCTTCCAGCCCCCTGCTACCCTGAGCAGTTCTGTTGCATGACAAATTGCTTACAATTTACAAAAAATAACTGATGTTCCTTCTACTTATGAACTTATGGTACTTATGAAAAGCTGATCCCCCTCTGGGGTGCTAAAACTCCAAGGTTTTAAAAAGTACACAGGCAGAGAACATACAAGGGGATGTTTGTTTTGGGATCAGTGATGAGAGAGGAGGGAAGAACTCTATCCATAAAAGAGCCATCTTCATCCATTGAAGAAAACTTCCATCCCCAGCTCAAGGTCCAAATTTATGTACTGCCTTCACCCAAAACCCACAAATTGCTGTCCTAGCAATTTTCAGTTTTAGCAGAAAGGGAAAAAACTAAAAATGCCAAATTTCTTCTCACATTTCATTGCTCTATAAAGAGCCAAGTCAGATGCCAATAAAACCAAAATGGCACAGAATGAGTGGGAACAAGTCACTGCTCAAATGTGCCAGCATGTTGTCAGCTTTACCTCGACAGACTCAGAAGGGTAGCAAAGCCACTACTAAAATTATGTGGGTTTTTATCCCCTAATCTTCATCACTGCTTATGGAAATGGGATACTGACACTGATCCAAGGCATTCACTCAAGTCTGTCTCGCAGAGCATTTTTCCATGACAAACTTATCATTTTTGTTGAAAGGTTGGTACTGTTCTTCAGTGTCACAGCTGGAAGTTCAGCACAGTTGAAAATTCATCAGGTGGAAAATTAGTCTCCAAAGTTAACTGCTCATTAGAAAAAGTGCTTCTAGTGAGAACATTGTAGACTGGATTGTCCAACCCTGGGTAAGGGCCTTCCAGATGACATCTCTCAATCAAAGGTCTGCTTAAACTAGTTGTGCTGACTGCAGTTTGCTTAAAGGATGGTTAAAGGTTTCTGGGAGGACTGCAGAGTATCTATTGCTGGAATATACAGTTCAGAATACTTGATGACAGGCAAAGTTGCAAATATGACAGGTTTTCACCAGAAATCCCTGTTGGAGAGTGAAAAACAGAGCAAACAGAGTTTTAATTTGCCTGCATACAGTGAAGCATTTGTCACACTTAAAGATCAGTGCAAAGGCAGGTTCTGCCCAAGAGAATGGGGTCAGCAGGAACCTTGCCATGGGTTGTTGCTCTTCACAGAGCAAAATCTGCATGAGCAAAAGAAGCAGCCTGGTTCTGCTGAGCGTGTGTGTGTTTCACATGTGAGGAACAGTTCTTCTTCACCACGTTTTTCATTCAGCAAGAAAAATAGGAAGATCTATGGTTAGACTGATGATGCTTTTATGCCTCTGTCTTAAATTCAGAGAAGTCAGAGATTACCCTGTCACTGACCTTGCAAGCACAACTTAGCTTCAGACACTTTCCAATTCTCAGTACTGGAACTCATGGGAGGAAAAAAAAAAGAAGAAATAAAATTAAAAGCACATTTTTCAAGGGTAGGTGACAGTTTTTATTTAAGTTCATCCATACAGGATGATAACTCACTTCCCAATAAAGATGCTGATGCCTAAATAGAAAGATGACTTCAACATCCAAAAGAACAAAAAGGACTCTGAGCTCAACCCGTAGAGGTTTTCCAACAAAGACACATTAATGCCAAATTCATGTCATGGGTCTTTTCCTACCATAATCAATTAACCCATAGAAGCACTGCATTTAAGAAGTTAGGCATGACAAACCAAAATGTCCCATTCCTGCAGTTAGTGAGGACAAAGGAAGAATTACCACTGACTCAAACTGAGTCAGGAATTCTCTGACTCATCAAGTTTATGTATCAGGTTGTATATGCAGCTGTAGCATACTGATTGTGACTATCTGTCTGCTTACTCAGGGAGCAAAGCAGCAGCATGAGCAAATGGCAGTCCATGTGAATGCTCTGGTTTTATTTTTTTTTTTCTTGCCTTTATTTCCTTGCCCACCTCCAGCTTCATCCCAAAAACCAAAGGTACCTCCTTTTTTTTTTTTTTCTTCATGTTTTTTGCAAGACTTCCTACTTATTTTGCAAAGGTTTTCAGGACGTAAGCAGTATGCTCTTTTCACTGACACCTACCCAAGGTATTTGAGGGGTTACTGTTGCTGATGTGCCTGGATAGGGAATGACAGGATTTTGGGAATGCCCTATGTGCCCTGCCCCTACCTGCTAGTCACATCCTGAGACCATACCCTTTCTCTTGAGTCACAGCTCCATGGGCATGGAGGTTGCTTTGTGAGCACATGAAGTGACAGTACCCTGAACATCTGACAATTTACAGTGAGGTTTGCACAGCAAGGATCACAATGGACAGGGAGAGAGTGTAAGAGGACAGAAACTACAAGCATGGAAAGTACTGAGATGGGGTTGACATCGTGTGCCTACTGGGGGAAGTGTTTGGGAGGGCTTGCAGGCACACATGGAGAAATTTATATTTTTCCAGGCTATAGCATAGGTTGATTTTGCAGTGCTCCACAATGCTAAATTAACATTTCCTTAGTAAGAACTGTAGTAGGTTAACATTCAGCCATTTAAGTTATTCACTTAAAAGGATAACTAATTCATAGATATCACCACTTCCTTTAGGCTGCCTTCTATCATGAAATGAACATTGCTGGTGCAGTCGATTAAGCAAACTATTTTCTCTGGCTTGTTTTTTGTAAATTTTAAGGTAGTGGTGGGGAAACTGACAAAAAACCTGAGTCAGCCCCACACTCCCCTGCTGGTTGGTTGGTCAGCCTCACTTCATTATTTGCATTAGTGCCTGGGTGCTGCAGGATGTAACACCACATGTTGTCTAGAAAGCAAGAAAACACTCAGAACACATTACTTATAGGCTGCAGCTCCTGGAAAAGTCACCTTCATGCCACGTAACTCACAGGTAGGGGACACTGCACAGTGACCGTAGCTCACCAGGGAACTCTCCAAAATTTCTTGCCCCAAATCCTGCAATATCATGTTGGTATCTACAGGGTGAGATCCTACTCAGGCATAAGTGGGTCATGATCTGTACCCTGATGCTTTCACAGATGAGAAGGACGATTGTGTTCTTGTGATTTGATTTTGTGCATATCACAGAATATGACAAAAGGCCAGTTTTCTCTATGAGGCTACTTTCTCCCTATATTTCTCTTGCAATCAAGGGAAAGTGAAACTGCTGTAGGTGGTTTTAAATGGAGACTCCTGTACCTGATTCATTCAGTCTCCTCTGATTATAACGAGAGCATAGTGAGATTAGCCCCAGAAAGCCAAGAGCTTTTCCAAAGACTTCTTATGCATCCTTTGATGTCTATTACTGAGCTCAACAACTCACTGAGCTGAACATTCATTTTAGAGAGGCATCTGTTTTTGAGTTAAAGACACTACAGATAAGATAATCAGTTGTCTCTGTCTCATTCGGTCACCATTATTTTTCTTTCCACTCCCTGTAGGAAAACAGGATGTGCAAAAATATTTTGAAAAATGGTACCCTGAAGCGCCTGGAGCTAAGGAATGACATTCAGATGTTCAGATGAGATTAATGCACTTCGGACAATGCTGAATACCACTGCTTCTCTTCTTTCATTTTCCTGAAATTTTATTTTCTTTCTGACCCACTAGGAGGCTTTTCCTGATAAGCCAGAGAATCACAAGCAAGTAATATATCCTCTTTCATGAAAAGAGACAAACAGAGAGATTTTGCCCATGTATCTTTGCAGAGATGCTTATAAACATGAACAAAATATCCTAGAGTCTCATAAATGGGGAAAAAAAAAACCAAAAACAACCAAAAAAGAACAATTTAAAATGCCAATAAACTGTTAACATAAATCTCATTATTTGCAGGCCTTCCTAATCTTTGAGCATATGAAGTTGAAAAGACAGCTTCTGGTACAAAACAAGAGGCAAGTTTTATAATTTAAACAGAGAACAACACAAAAGATAAATAAAAATTATCTGAAATCTCTGTCAAAAAAGTCACATACAAGATAAATTATTCAGGACCAAGGTTTCACATTTGAAATGTCTGCTTACACCCACCTTACACCTTGAGGTAAAGCCTGCAAGGCAAATTAGGAAAGAGTGGTAAGACATTTCCACCAACTGACCTGCTGAAAGGAAAGGGAAAATATAAGACTTCTTCAGCATATCCAGGAGAAACTGCTACCTTGTAGTCTGCACATCAACTGGAAGACAACAATTTCAGCCTGGACTGAACCTTCAACAAAGTCATCAAGCCATTACGTTGTTCAGAAACCTTTTCTAGGCAAGCTCTCTTTTGACCCAATCATTCCTGTTTACAGCTCACTTCTAGCCCCAAGTCACCTGTAGCTTCCAGCTTTAAACCCCAACCCCAAACCTAAATGAAGCACAGCATCATAGAATCTGTTAGGTTGGAAAGGACCTTTAAAGATCATATAGTCCAAAACCCCTGGAGTGAACAGGGACATCTTTAACTAGATCAGGTTGCTCAGAGCCCTGTCAAGCCTGACCTTGAATGTCTTGAGAAATGGGACCTTCACCATCTCTTTGGGCGGCCTGTTCCAGTGTTTCACCACCCTCACAGTAAAGAACTTCTTCCTAATATCCAACATAACTCTCCTCTAGCTTAAGACTAGAGCTCCTCATCATATTCCCACATGTCCTTGTAAACAGTCCTTCCTCAGCTTTCTCACAGGCTCCCTTCAGATACTGGAAGGCCACTATAAGGTGTTCCTTTACTCTTCTCCTCTCCAGACTGAACAATCCCTACTCTCTCAGCCTGTCTTCAGGGGAGAGGTGTTCCACCCCTCTGATAATTTTTTGTGGCTCTCCTATCAACCCATTCCAAAAGGTCCATGTTCTTCTTGTGTTGAGGACTCCAGAGCTGAGCACAGTACTGCTGGTGGGGTCTCACCAGAACAGAGGGGAAGAATCACCCCTCTTGATCTGCTGGCCACTCTTCTGATGCAGCCTAGGATGTGATTTGCCCTCTATATTAATAACAAGGGTTACCTCTGGCCAGGTGCAGGACCTTGCACCTGACTGGTCTCTTCTAAACACATGCCTTCTATTTCATTTTCACTGTGCCATCTCTGTGCAGACAGGATGCATTACTTCCATGAAGAATCCGGGAAAGCAAACAGCATCATGTGCGGGGTCAGTTCTATATTTCAATTGCCCCGTGGTAGTCACTTGTTATGTACCTGACATTGGCCTCCTCCCTGGCACTTTTGCCATATTCAGTACACAGTGTGTCCCCTTCAGTAGTCTTCTTGTGTGAGCTCACCCCCCAAGGCTCAAGCTCCAGGTGTGTAAGAACAGTTCTAGAAAGTCTCTATTGTGGACACGTGCTTAGGGAATTAAAGTGTCAGTCCAGGCTTTCAGATCACGGGACTACCTTAAAAGTGCATTTACATAAATTCCTGAGAAGGTAGATACAGAGCAAAGGTTTCCAAATCAACATCTTGAACATCATTAATCAGGTTCACCAGTATCCTTGCTTTAGGGGAATACATTTATTTCTTTTATTTAGCATTGGTTTGTTATTCATTAGCATGAATTTAGACTGTGTTTTCAGGAATTTTCCCTTGAGCATGGGCATTAAAAGGTGTTTTGAAATGAAGAAGGGTAATATTAGACACATTGGTCTAGGAACCTGGGCTTTTAACATGGACATCATATACTCAGAATAAGAGCCTGGTTTCCAGTAAGTGTATATAATTTAACCCCCATAATGACTGATCTGAAATGAAAGAAAGTAGAGAAGGATTTCTTTCTCAGATGCAAAGCACCCATTTTTCAGTTTGCTTTAGCTGGCAATACCAAACCTTGACCTCAAATTCCAGTGGAATCTTCTTTTAAATTGTACTGGGTATGTCTGAGAAGGGTTAATTTCCTTCATAGTAGCCTGTATGGTGCTGTGTTCTGTTTTTGTGACTAAAACAATTGACAACACACCAGAATTTTAAATATTTCTGATCAGTGTTTGCACAACTTCAAGGCCTCCTCTGTTTCCCAATTTGTTCTTCTACCGTGTAGTCTGGACAGCTGACCCAGACTGACCAGCAGGATATTTCATGACACATAATGTTATGCTCAGCAATAAAAACTGAGAGGTGGGTGATTTGGGAAAGCTGGGGATTGCTTGGAGACTGGCTGGGAATCAATCTATTTGTGGGAAGAAATGAGTGACTGCCTCTGCAACACTTGGCTGGTTTTTTATTTCCTCTTTCCTTAACTTATTAATCTCAGCTCATGAGTTTTCTCACTTTTGCTCTTTATATTCTCTCTGCTATCTCACTGTGGAGTGAGAGAGCAAACAGCTGGGTAGTGCTCAGCTGCTGGTGAACCACCACTACCAGGATCAGCTTGAGTCAGAGAAAAACCTAGTTCCTTCCCAATCTCCAATTAAAGTTATGCTTATTGACTTCAAAAGACTTCAGAAATCATCCAAAAGTCAAAAAGTTCAGGTTTGTATCTGTTTATATGGTAGTGTTGAATGAAGGAACATGACCTCAGCTACTGTGAGAGACAAAGTCTAACACATAAAGTGTGGATTTTTGAAGAACATTAGTCTAAAAATATGAGAAAGTGGAGTGCACAATCTGCTCATCGCAGGTAAATATGGGTACAGAAAGATGAAGAAATGCTTATAGAAGATTCTAGTTGTATCACACAGGACACTCTCTATGCTAAATTTGTTCATGGTGCAGCAGGGAAACTCTGGCATGACTCCATGTGTCACAGATCAATCATAACAATGACATGTATTAGTGTAGTCCCTGTCCTGGTTTGGGCCAGGATAAAGGTGATTTTCTGTCTTGTACTTTTCCTTTCAGCTAAGTCTCTTGTAAGTAGCTGCACTTGCTGAAATTAACAGCATGTTTCTCAGTCAGTGTCTGCTTCTAGGACTGATAACACTTGATGTTTATAGTTGCAGCCAGAGACTGGTGTGCAGAGCCAAGGACACTGCTCAGCTCTGAGGAACATTTTACCCTCTGTAAGGAGAGAAGGAGTAAAAGATCACACCTGAAACCCTCCTTTAGGGAGGAACAGACAAGATAGATGCCAAAATTGACCAAACAGAATATTCCATCCCATACATGTCATACTCAGTATAAATTTGAGGGATCATGAGGGTCAATCCCCTTCCTGCTTCCCTTTCTTCACCTGTCCCTGTTTGCTTCAGCATCCTGGAGTATTCATTCCGTTCCTCTGCCTGTGGTCCTGATCCGTGCCAGCCCATATCTGTGTGTTCCTGCCTCCAGCTCCCGACTGCTGCTGACCCCAGGAGTCCAGCCTGGACTTACCCAGGGCTGTCCTGCAGCCTCAGTGGTGATGTGAGAGTTACTGGGGGAAGGAGGGAGGAATGCGGTATCAATTTCCTGTATATTTGTATATATTTAGTAATTTTTCCTATTTATCACTACTGTTTCATTAAAGCTGTGTAGTTTAGTTTCCAACCCATAAGTCTCTCTCCCTTATTCTCTCTCCTTCCTTTATCAGGGAGGAGAGAGAGATTTATAGAGAGCATCTGTCATTCGGTTTAATTGCCGGGCCACTGTTAAACTGTGACGGTCCCTCTAGTGATTAGTGCACTGGCATGGTCCTGGTGGAGGTCAGTTCTGGTCTTGGGGCCACCTTGGACTTTGTGGAGAATTCAAGCTTTGTTTTTTGGGTTTTTTTACCTGTTTTTGCTTCTTAGATCCACAAACCACGGGCAGAGGCCGTGGCTTCCATTCCACACTGTTTTGATGACTCTGTCCCAGCTAGGAATGACTGCTGGGCATTTGTGACAGGAGATGGAGCCCTGGCCAGAGGTGTTGCTGACCAACCCTGAGAAACTGCCAGAGTAGTAGAGTGGCTGCAGTCATTAAGGAGACTGAGAAAGAAGGCCAGAACTCATAGAGGGGATGAGGCAGGAGGGCCTGGTGAGGCAGCCCTCAGGGAGACCACTGGAGGCCTGGAGATCTTGGGAATGACACTGGAACCACCAGCCACTGCAGGGAGGTGGAAAAAGCAAGACCTGCATGGAGAGACAGAGGTGAGGGCCATGAAAGGTGCAGGTGAGCACTGACTGCCATGGGGCACCATGGAGGACTCCATGGTTTGCCACCGCCAGGGTCAGGCAGTGACCACACCGGGGTCAGTACCACGGCTAAGGAGAGCAGGAGGTCACTGGGTTCTCTCCATGGGCAGCATGGAGCACTGGGGGGTACCCTGGGTGAACCCCCAGGGCCCATCCCCTGCCTGGGTGGCACCCACCCCAAGATGTAAGCTGGCTCTGCACTTGTGAGGGTGATTGTGTCCTCTGAATTACAAGAAATGTCAGCTCTGTGCAAAGATGGTAAAGAAGGACGGGTTCATCTTGAGTCCCTCACTGCACGAGAAGGTGAAGGGTTTGCTCCTTCTTCCACACCTGGCTCCAGACAGAGTGATAAAAAAAGGTTTACATTTATTGAGAGCTTTAACCACTGGTATCTCCCCCAGGAATATCTAAACAGTGTAATTTACATGGCACTTCAGCTCTGCCTGCAAACGACAACCAGGAGTTTTCCACGATTTCTTCCTTTACCAGGGCTGGTGCCATCTCAGCAGCCGAGCGCAGTAACAGCAACACCTAGTGGTAAACCTAGTGGTAAGCGAGGTGGTGGCTTGGTGGCTGTCCCAGTGTAGAAACCAACTTCAATTAATAGTGTATAAATCAGATACAAATGATAAAAAATTATAAAAAAAGAAAAAGAAAAAAAAAGAGAAAAAAAAAGAAGACATCACAACAGACAACTTTTTTATTTTAATTTTTTAATGTTTACACATATACATGCGTATTATATATAATATGCAGAATATATAGATTTCAGAAATAATATCTCAAATATAAACTAGTGCAACTATTCCTTTCTTTCATGTGACTAACACTGTGTCATTAGTTCAAACACCAATTGATTTGGTGGAAATATGTTTGTATCCTTGATAGAAATGAGATTTGATTTGTTATGCAGAAGCATAACAGCAGAATTTCAAAAGAAATTATAGGTAAAGTTATGGCTTAGTTAAGTACTCAGACAGTGAATGGAATGATGCTTTCAACATGAGAAAAAAAATTACATATATAAATAAGACATTTGGGATTCCTGTAAGGACAGGGGGGTACATGGGTTCAAAACAATTCTTTTTTCAATCTCTTTTCCTTCTGGTACTAGTCATGTTCTTTCTATATCAGACACCCATCATTTGAGGTAGATGATTCTGTACTTTAAGCATGCATATAGCTTACACCCCCTCTTTATTATTATGCTTAGTCCAGCTGGGATGGAGTTAACTTTCTTTCATATACAGTGCTGTGTTTTAAAAACAGTGTTTATGTCACCAGGATGTTTTAGTTATTCCTAAGCTTTGCTTGCTCCCTAACAAGGCCTTCTCTGTTTCCCACTCTGCCCCTGCATTGTGTAAGCTGGGGATGCAAAGGAAGCTGTGGAGGACACAGCTGGGACACTGACCCTGACTGACCAGAGGGATATCCCATCCCATAAAACTTCATGCTCAGTGGTAGAAACAGAGGGTAGTCTTCCCAAGGCAGATGCTTCTCAGAGAATTGCTGGGCATCAGTCTGCTGGTGGGAGGTGGTGAGTGCATCACTTGTTTTGTTTGTTGTTTGTTTATTTGTTGGTTGGTTGGTTTGGCTTGTTTTTTTCTGCTTGTTCCTTTCACTTGTTAAACTGTCTTCATGGTGATTTACCACAAGCTCTTTCTTGCCTTTGCTTATTTAATTCTCTCTTTTCCACCTGACTGAGGGCAGAAAGTGAACATGCAGCAGGTGGCTGCTGGGTTGCTCTCTCCAGGGTTAAATAATCACAGCCAAGAATACATTACTTCATACCCTGTTTTAAATATACATATTACATTGTGTCCAGAACTACCAAGTGTGACATTTCTCAGTTAGATCCTGGGAAAAAAATTAAATTAATTAATTTCTTTCACAAACAGGAAAATGTATCAGTTTTAAACTCATGAGGCAATACCTAGTTTAGGTAGGTATAGTTAATATATGCAATTAGAGAGAGACCCCCATTCTAATACCTGTCTCTATATAGTCACACAAAATGAACTGGCTGCTATCATGCTGCATTTTGGAAGACTCAGCTTTCTCTTTGGCTGTCCCAAAATGTGTACTGTAGGTATATTGCAAGACCCAGCTTTTAGTCTCTATACCTTATTTGCACCTGCATGTAGGCATAAAATTCCAAATACAATATCAGATTGAACTATGCTTCAGTGATGGCTGAAATAAGAGCCTCTGCATGATGCACTTTGAGTCCTATTCCATCTAAGACCCTCATCTGAAAGGTGGCCAAGACTTCTGAGATGGCTCAGGGAATAATCTGTCTAGCCTATACCTGGGTAGTGCCATTCAAATTCAACTGCCTTTGCACATTGCAGTAGCTCAGTAGAGGGGGGTCTATTTGTCTCCTGAAGCCCTAAACCTTCCATTTTTCCCCATGCAGTCACAATAATTCACAGCTTTACTAAAAAGCCATAACTTGGCACTGGCAGAGAATAACTTTGCATGAAGGTCCAGCTTGAACTGAGACTATGTCAAAATGCCCACCTCTATAGCTAAAGAAAAGCCTGATGAATGTTAAAGCTGCAGTGTCATGCACTCATAAGTGCAAAATGTCAAAACTTGGTAGTTTTTTCTTCTGGGACTTGAAGATCAGGCCTTGCAAGGAAAAATTCCTACTTCTTATACTAGTTGTATACTTACTCTGGTAAGTATACTTACTCTGATTAGAAACTACATTAGTTGCTGCAGCCTCAACAGAGATTCAAGACATATGTGGAGGTACTCACTTCCCACTTCCACTCACCTCCTCCAAATGCTCCCGGCACCATGCATCTGGGCTATTGTGAGCCATATTTCACCAGCTGGTATAAACAAACAGCAGATGGCAACTGGCAAGGAGATCCCAGATGGATAATTAGATCCTCCGCTACTTCCCTCTGCCTCACAGCTGCTATTCCCTGGGCTCTCAAAAGCGTTACTAGTGCAGAAGCATCACTTCCCTCCTAATGGTCATCAGACTAGGCTGTGAAGTTCTTTTTTTCACAAGTTGATCTGTATTCTAAAGGAATTATTGCATTCTTTTCCTACCAGCTCCCCCTTGACCTTCCTGGACACTGCCTTGCCTTCGAATTGATGACTTATCACCAAAGCTGTCGTTCCCTAAAGTCATCACAACAAAAGCCAATTTGGACATATCCATGCAACTCCTTACATAAAGCACATCTTCCATAGATGGTATGATCCACAGAGAAAGCCACTTTGATCCTCTGTCCAACTCCTGGTTTAAGAACAGTTCCCAGGAGCAACTTTTACCCTTAGATATAGTATTTGTAAGCTATTTGCATTCAGAAATTCAGTGCAGAATTCTTAAGGAGGATATGGAATGAGTGTGTTTATTCCTTTAACAGCAAATCATATTGCTGACCCTGTAAGTGCTCTATACCCTGCACCAGAGTGTGCCACAGACTGCAGCAAAGGAAAGGAAAATATTTTATTTGCTTGTTTGGTTTTTTTGTTTCATTTCTCACTTCAGCTGTCACTGGATGTCCCCATATTCTTACTTTTTAGGACAGCATTGCAGGTTTAAAAGTGACCACTCATGAGGAGTTAGAATTTACTCTGTGCTACATCAATCCCAGGGAACATGAGAAAAATGAAACTTGATACAGTGAACAGGAAGAAGGAAGCAAACAGAGCACAATTTAAAAAATTATCTTTGTCAGGTATCATGTCTTGTGGAAGAAGTGTTAATTTATTTTTCCTAGACATATGATCCATATGTGCTCAACACTCAGTGATTCTGCTGACAATATATCAGCTTACCAAAGCATTGACTGCCTTAACTAAAAGCTAAGTTGATGGATTATTCCATTTCCTGACTTATATATGCAAGATGGCAGAAAAAAGAAGAGAGAATTATTTCCTTCCTAAAACAGCATTTCAGAGTTTTCCAGTCCTCTGGACTTGAACCCCTCCAAAGTCATCTGCCTCAAGGAGCTTCCTATATTCTTCTGCTGTTTGCTCTTTTCCTCCCCTCTGCACCAACATATCCATGGAATACATTTGACTTTCTAAAAGTCCACTTCTATCTTCATTCAGAAGTAACTCAACCAGCAGCATTCCACTGCCTGGTTTAATGAAGAGAAATAAAACACATGCTGAGCTCTGAGAAAACAAAGCATTTTTTAGCTGAGTTATTAGATCCTGACTTTCAGTTTCAGGAAGAAGCAGCCTCTATGTTAAATCATATTTCAGCATCACAGAAGACAATGAAAGAGCAAAAGCATCAAAACACACCTCTGCTTGCGTATGTTGGTATTGACATACCAGGACTGAAGGGGATGGGATGGAAATTTTCAATTTCCCTCAGCTGAAATCCACATATGTATTTCAGCTTACTGATTTTACTGAGAACCTGGCTCTGCAGGAAGTGTTTTCAAAGCTCTAAGGGTTCAATATGATGCTTAATGGATTTTTACTATGGCATATAAAATTGTCTAAGAGCATGGTGTTATGCCACATATCTGATATTTCCTTCTGAGAGCAGCTATACTAAAACAAAATACCACAAAAAAAATCTAAGTGATAATCCAACAGAGAAAAATGCTGTTTAAAGAGCTCATGTAGTTGTCTCATACAGAAGGTACACATATTGGTAGAGACATTAGATAACCACTTTGTCAGGTTTCGTTGTCTTGAGAAACATAAGCCTAAGAAGATGGCAGCTGGACCTGCATCCTGAAGCCACTGCACATTCCCTTCCCAGGGGTAAGTCTGAACCTCAGCAGATGTGGGCAGGAAGCCCTGGCAGCCAGACATGCAGACACACAATCCTGAACAGCAGAGACAAAGGATAATGAGAGGTAGGTGAACTATGTCACCTCCAGCCTAATGGCTTCATCCTCAGTGGCCTCTGGGAACTGGGAATCACAACTTTGGCATTATAGCATGCAAGGATCCTCTGCAGAAAAACCTTCCTTGGCTTCCTCTTTGTGCAGTTAGAAAGATGGGAATTGAAAAACAGAGCCACACAAGCAGGCACCGGGGAAGAAGTGATGGAGCCCATGAAGGAGCCTGATGGATGGCTCCCATGAATCCTGGCAGCACTCATCAGTGCTGGGACAGCAATGTAAGAGACTGCAGGCAGTTTTTCCACCTAATGGCACTGACTGAAAGGGAGGAAGTAAAAAGACTGGCACCAGAATAATGTATCAAGCAAGGCATGAAAAAAAGCTTCCACCTACACAAATTCATAAGCCACTATTCACACAAATGGGACTATGTAGAGAAAAACATTCAGCTTCCTAATATTCTCACATTTCTCTTTTTAGCTCAACCAAATCAGTAAAACATTCCCTTTATTGCTGACAAGGTGCTGAGCTATGTCTTGCTTTCCATTGCTTTGCCCACCATATAACATAGAAGTTATTTTTCTTTTCAGAGTTTGTAAAAGAAGAGAGTTCAGAGGCTTGTTAAAGAAGATCTACTGACACTCCCCTCCCAGGCCATACATCTGTGTGGAAAGAGAAAGGTCAAATGCAAAATTAACATCTCAGCCCCATACGTGCCATTCTGAGCTCTGACCAGCCATGCATTTCAGCATTTCTTTGCAGCTTTTCAGCATCTGTTTGATTTGGACAGATTAATTTTTATTTCCTTCTTATATTGTGGAGGCCATAATTGCACATAGTTCTTAAGGTGAAGCTGCAGCAATGGTGAGCATAGTGAGACATTCACTTCTTGCAGCAGGTTAGCTACACTGTGCTTAATACACTCCATGATCTAGCTGGAAATTGTGGCCACCAGTGCAAATTGTTGATTCAAATTGAGTTTACCATCAGCCAGAACCCCCAGATCCCTTTCTGCAGGGCTGCACTCCAGCCTTTTATACCCAGTCTCCAAGTACGTTCAGGATTACACTGCTCCAGATGCAGAATCTGGCATTTATCCTTGTTAGATTTCATGTGGGTTGTGACTCTTCAGTGTACTAATCTACCAAGATCTGTCTATGAGGACTCTCCACCCTCAGGGGAATCTATGTTTTCTCCTAATTTAGTATCATCAGCAAATGATTTGGTAATATCTAGAAGAGGGAAAACCTTTCTACCTTCAACAAGAACATGGTTGAGATGATTTCTCACAAACGTGATATGAAAGTGAATTTTCAAATCACAGTATATTGAAAATGATGAAAATTAAAACTGAAATTAGATAGAAGAATGTTATGCAAATGTGTGCACACAGAGGAAAATCAGCAAACATTAAGGAAATTGAAACTACTGCCTGTCTGCATTCATGATATGCTGTCTGGAAGAGAGTCATAATAACACAGTCTTTATTCACAGTCTCTTCTATCTGAAAGGACATAATACACAAATGTCATCAAACGGCTTGCTGCATGTAAGGGTCTGCAGAGGAAAGAAGATATTTGAAAAATCTTATTTGAATGGTATGACAGGGGAAGAAAAGGAAACAGTAGTCAGCTCTCTGTTTCTCAAACTTCAAAAATGAAAAGTGAAAAGAAATCCCACCACCAAATCCCACCACTCCCACATTCGAGGCAATCAGACACCAAACCCTCAGATATAAGCCTCTGGGTTTTTAAAATCTCAGGCAGAGACAAAGACAAGGTCTGCTTCTCCAAGGCCCCAAAGGTCAGAGAGGCCTCAATAAATGCTGACTCTATCCTGAGGACTCGATCTGCCTTTTTTTCTTTTAGACTTCTATCCTGCCTATTTCAAGTTCAGAGTCAGTGCTTCACTATGAACTGTTTTCCTCTTGGAGTCATTAAGCAGGGCCCTTGAGACTTTTAGTCCTAGACACTTATCCAAGACCAAGTTCTATTTCTTACCATTGAGACTAAAAATCCACTACTGTATTGCAAGATAACTTGAGGATAATCAAGGTCTTCTGTGGCACCCATTTTCTTTCTGGACTGAGGCACAGATTCTCTGCTCCTCTTTATTGAAATAAGCTTCTTTCTTCCAGGCACAAAGCACACCAGCTGATCCACTTAATCTTACTGATTCTGAGAAAGAGTGATAGCAAAGTTCTTTGGATTCTGTGGGTTTTTCTACCAGGTTTAGATGTTCCTTTGGATCTTCCATCAAGTTCAAGGCTAAAGAACCAGTGTGGACTAAAGCATGTACTGTCAGTTCAGTGATTGGTGAACACACTGGTACTTTAGAAGCACTTGAAAGCTTGTAACAAGCAAAACAGAAATCAGCAGAGAACAGCATCAAGAACATGAACTTGGTATGATACAACAGGAGTCCATAAACCAAGATTCTTTCTTGTGGCTTCTTTACAAACAGCTCTATTCCATCAGACTGGAATTTTTGATCATCACTGGATCTCCTCTTTTGCCTGTGCATACAGAGGAAACATAGAGCTCCTCATCATGGACAACACAAACTGGAGTCGATGAAGCTTGCATTTAAGAAGACACAGTTGTTTGGAGTTTTTTTCTGAAGGAAAAGCTTGGACACCAGGTTTTAAGAGAAGTAATGGATATCTTCTGCTGCTATCCCCACCTCAAGGAAAATGCATAATCACGGTTTCCACTTAGACACTTCCATCTGCACAGACACCGAGTCTGATTCTGGGGAGTTCATTTGCATAACTCATTGGTCACAGTACAGATTTTTCAGTTCCTCAGGTACATTCCAAAGACAGTTTTATGAGAAAAGAAATCTTAAAAACTTTTCATTAAGTCTCTGTCTTTTACCAGGTAGAAAGCAATGCACATCACTTTCTTTTAGAAGGCAATTCCTTGGGCCACTAGCTTTTACATGTTATCCACAGAGTTGCAGAGAAGATCTGATCTGAGGGTGAAAAATCCTTGCTTAGGCACCTGACTGTCAGGTGGAGATTGGTGGCCTCCCTTCATGTTTTCCTACAAGTGGCCTACTTTCAAGAGCAGCACTCCTGACCACCCCATCCAGGGAAGGTAATGCTCACTTTGCAGCAGCCACAGTGCATGTGTCTATCTTAGCTAATGATAAAAATACAATTCTTACCAGGCAGCCTTAGTACCACAAAAGTTTTAGTCTACATCTATGGCAAAGCATTTGGTTGAGCTAACCTACAAATTCATTGTGAGGCAGCAGGAGATGTATAGAGATGATAAGGTATGTGAGGGGATACCAGGTCAAATGCATTTTCTCTTCTGTGATTAAAGACAGAATGGTGCATACAATTTCAAAAAAGCCTCAAGAGCACAGGACCAGATGAAGTACCAAAAATAGAGGCACACTTCCTTTTAATAAAAATAAAAATGTCTTACCCATTTAAGAATATAAGACACCAGAGGTCTCTGCACATTTTGCACATTCAGCTCTGAACAAGTGCAAGTACTTAGTAGTTTGGGTTCATTACTACTTTATGTTCTCCCTAAAGACATCTCTGCAGCCATGGACAGCTTCACTAGTCTGCTACACAAGTCTACACATTTTCAAATCTGTTGTAAAATCATTTCTACCCATCTGCTGAAGTTTGACTTCTCTCTAACTGGTTATCTGTGACTTCAGGGTACACCCCTGGGCCCCCTGGTATTATCCTGTGCTTGTACTTCAGGGGCCTTTGAGAAAGTTGAGGGGGGAAGGATTCAGCAGCACTCAGGATGTGATGTCTAATAACTAATGTTTCATTAGCAAAACTAGTCAAGCCTTCACCTCTGTCATACAGCTGTTGAATAGCTTTCATTCCAAACAAAATGGTCCATTAGCAGATGGATGGACAGATGCAGAATTAAAGTTTTGGTAATCACTTTCTACCAGTGTTGATTAATTAAAGCATTATGACTTGCACATCATCAAATTTGCTCTACTGAAATGGTAAGCAGATAGAAGACATCCACAAACCTCAGATGTGAGTGGCTGGCACTGCCATCTCAGGAGAAAAACTGTTTTCTAAGTTACCTGGTATGAATTTGGACTCACAGGACAAGCTTAATACTTCTGGAAGAATCACTTTCACTTCAGGATTTCCTGCACTTTCAAGGATTTATTTCCCTGTAGGCCTGGGTCTGCCATGCCAGGGCATGTCAGAACATTTGTGACTCCAGCTGGGCTACCTGAGAGGAACAAAATGTACAGGCTGGGTATGCAGAACACTCAATCATTTCTGGTGAAGAGTGGTTTTCAAAGTCACACAGCTTTGTCATTAAGACATCACAAGATACAGTAACAAGATATTTCTTTTCTCCACAATTAAAATATACTTTTTGAATCAGAGTAATTATTTTAAGCCATAGGTATAGACATTTTTCTAGAACAAAAACACTATGATCACACATTTCTGGAAATAACCATTTTGCTCCATAACAACAAATGAAACCCTCTGTCAAACTGGTTTATGCTTACAGGTGACACACTCATACAGTGTTTTGTTTATTAATATGTGTCTACAGTAGAGGAATCTCTGGTTTCCACCAGCTAATATGTCCTACCTTTCTCAGGACCATTATTTTATAAATGTTAGTTTAAAGGAGTCACTATAGAACACTCAAATGATATAGTCTACCCAGTCACAGCATTGTAAAGCTATGTTCACTGGTATGAAATCTCCCAATGTACAGGTTATCACAGAGAACATCTCTATACTTAAGTGATTTGCCCATTTTCTCTTTGGAAATAATAAAGTCTGTGTATTTGCATACTAAGCAATAGAAGTAATATTACAGAGAGTATCTTCCTCTGTTTGTGCAAATGTTTGACATTCGAGACAGTCTTTGGCAAGCAGCAATAATTCACCTCAGTCCATACTAAAACTTGTATCACTTCATATTTTTGTATGCAAGCTTTGACCATATCATTGATCATCAGTGAGAATTTACTTCAGACAGGGTGTAGGTCTGTGGTATTCATTATACTCCTCACTATCCCATGATGAACTCAGGCCACTGTCTCTCCCTTTCTTTCTGTTAAAAGTGGAAAATTTTCCAACCCTTCATGGTGTTTTTGCATATCTGGGTTTCTCCACATAGTATTAGACTTCTATCTAAAACTGTAATTGACCATTTTATTCCCTGAACTGCACCGATTCTATTAAATGGTTGTAAACATCATGTGCTTCACACCAGGATTGCTTTCCGCCCTGTAATACAGAAAATAAGGAAAATATACCCAAGGAATGGTTACCTGTAAGGACTGCATTTTCAGGAAGCTTAGATAGGCAACATCAAAGTAGTTCCAAAATTTTTATTTTACAATATCCAGAGTAAAGATTGACCAGCCTGTTGGTCATTTAACATTCCAGTAGAGTTGTGGCATTTTTTTATTATGTTTGCTAATTTTTACAATCCATTTAACACACAAATCATTAATGCAAAACAATTCAGGATATTCTTACCAATAAAAAGGTCGGCAATCACATAAAAAAACCCAACTAATGTATTTATAATTCCATTGTAACAAAACCACTTGATCCTCTGTCTTGTCAGTCTTTCAATAGAACCTCTTGAGCTGCAAATGGCCCCCTTAGATAAAAAAAGCTTTTGGAGGTAGCTGGGTATCACCAGGCATTGGTGCTAAAACAAAATTATGCCATTTAGCTTCTGCATTTCTTTTCTAAAAGTGCTCTTCTATGCATGAGTAACCCAAATGGAGGCTTTCCAGGACAAGATTACTTGGCCTGCTCTCCATACCAGCTTGCACATTCCTGCTTTCCTGCCTTGCACTGTGAAATGATTATGAAGCCTGACTGTATTCCAGTTGCTTGTCACTCTCTATAGAAGTTATCCCAGGAGAGCCCTCAGTGGGGCCACTTGATCAGTGAGTGGCAGTATATTTTAGACAGCTCACAAATTAAAACTCATGTTGGTCCTCTGCCAATGGCTGAGCCGTACAAGCAATGTAGGTACAACTTTTTAATGCATTGCTACTCTTCCCTCAAGTACCCTTCCCGTTTTGTTGGGATCTTGATGAGCCTCTGACTTTGCATAATCTGAGTATAACCCACTCCATAATTGCAGCCAGTACTGCAGGCATCTCGGTAGCTGTGGAACCCATCTGTGGGGGCTGCTGTTGGCCACCACCTATGGACTGTGTTTTGCCACCTGCTTCATGCACAGGCCACACTGATCACATATATGGTCACATATACTAGGATGCCACACACACCTGTAGCTGAACACAGCTTTCACGGAGGAAAGAGGGACAGACAATCCTTCCACAGCCTTCTTTAGCCATCTGCTCCAGTGCAGTGGGACTGGGCCAGGACAAGTAACCAGTACTTCAGCCTGAACTCTCTTTCCATCTGATATATCTTCAGTCCACACTTGGAGATATCTTCCTCTAGGAATCATAAAATCATAGAATTGGCTGGGTTGGAAGGGACCTCAGAGATCATCAAGCCCAACCCTTGATCCACTACCGCTGCAGTTACCAGACCATGGCACTGAGTGCCACATCCAGTCTCTTTTTAAATATCTCCAGGGACGGAGATCATCTTGGTCTTCTTCCAGGTTGGTTTGCCCAACAGTAATGGACAGTTGAAAATTGATTTTTCCTACCACCACTGAAGACATTGTATGAAAATTATTAGCTAAAGGTGAATATTGAGCTATTGTTCACTAAAAATGAGCTGCCAGAAACAACATTCCTTAAATTCATTCATATTTGGACATGCAGAATCATAGGGTGTTTGAAGATGGAAGGGTCCTCTGGAGGTCATCTAGTCCAGTCTCTCTGCTCAAGCAGAGCCACTTAGAATTGGTTGCCCAGGACTATATCTGGACAGGCTTTGTATATCCACAAGATGGAAGACTCTACCACCTCCCTGGGCAACCTCTGCCAGTGCTCTGTCATCCTCACAGTAAAAAAGTGATTCCTGGTGTTCAGAGGGAACCTCCTGTGTTTCAGATTGTCCCCATAGCCTCTGGTCCTGCTACTAGGCATCGCTGGAAAGAGCCTGGATCCCTCTCATTTGCATCCTCCTTCCCCAAAAAATACTCATTCTTGTCAATTAGACAAACCCTGCCTTCAGAAGCTTCTAACAATGGGGCCTTAATATTTACCCCTACACATATAAATGTTAACATTTTATTGCCATTTTAACCTCCTTTGATGTCCAAGCCTGGTCAATATCACTTCTGACAATGAAAAGCTTGAAATAAATGTTTGTATAGTAATGTTAGATTATCTAGCCTCCAACTAAAAATTAAATCCTACCACCATTCCAGTGTTTCCATATGAGATCTTTTGTAAAATGTTTTCCATAAGCATTAAGATGATGAATAGTTTTGATGCACTTTGGCATCATTGACATTCATATCTTTAGCATCGTTGACATTCTTATCACAGCCTGGAACTGCAGTCTTGCTTTTGTACTATAAATGCTGAAACAAGAAATCAGCAACATTTCCTACTGGCTCTGCTTCATTTGTCATACCAGAGGTTTATTGATCGAAGGCTGTAGTCCATTTTGAAAAGCATTACCTATTTTACAGCTACAAGATACAGCACAGGATACAAACTAAGTATACACCTTTCTAACAACATGAACTTTAAGTCAGTCACAAAACTCCCCGAGATGTTCAAAATAAATACTGAGTCTTATGTACTTTTAGTCAGTTCTTGACAGTCTGATTCCACTAATACGTAACACACAGACGTGTTTCCTATTTTAAGAAAGTTATTTCATCCTGTTGCGACCAAATTGGCTTTGGCAAGCCTAGACACAGATACTGCACCCTTTCAGAGGCTGCAAGGTGTGAGGACATTCAGTTCTTCAGAAACACACTCACTTTCTCCAGAAGCACATGTGGCCACGTGCAATGTCCTGCACCTGGGTCGGCTCAAGCCCAGGCACAAATAGAGGCTGGGGGAGAATGGATAGAGAGCAGCCCTGAGGAAAGGGATGGTAGGAGGGTGGGGTAGTGGATGAGAGGCAAAACATGAACTGTCAGTATGCTCTCACATCTGTCCTGGTTTGGGCCAGGATAAAGGTGATTTTCTGTCTTGTACTTTTGCTTTCAGCTAAGTCTCTTGTAAGTAGCTGCACCTGCTGAAATTAACAGCAAGTTTCTCAGTCAGTGTCTGCTTCTAGGACTGATAACACTCGATGTTTATAGTTACAGCCAGAGACTGGTGTGCAGAGCCAAGGACACTGCTCAGCTCTGAGGAACATTTTACCCTCTGTAAGGAGAGAAGGAGTAAAAGATCACACCTGAAACCCTCCCTTAGGGAGGAACAGACAAGATAGATGGCCAAAAGTGACCATACAGAATATTCCACCCCATTCACATCATACTCAGTATAAATTTGAGGGATCATGAGGGTCAATCCCTTTCTTGCTTCCCTTTCTTCACTTGTCCCTGTTTGCTTCAGCATCCTGGGAGTATTCCATTCATTCCTCTGCCTGTGGTCCTGATCTGTGCCAGCCCATATCTGTATGTTCCTGCCTCCAGCTCCCGACTGCTGCTGACCCCAGGAGTCCAGCCTGGACTTTCCCAGGGCTGCCCTGCAGCCTCGGTGGTGACGTGAGAGTTAGTGGAGGTTAGGAGCGGAGGAATGTGGTATCAATTTTCCTGTATATTTGTATATATTTAGTAATGTTTCCTTTTTATCATTACTGTTTCATTAAAACTGTGTAGTTTAGTTTCCAACCCATAAGTCTCTCTCCCTTATTCTCTCTCCTTCCTTTATCAGGGAGGGGAGGGGGATTAATAGAGAGCATCTGTCATTCAGTTTAATTTCTGGGCCAGTGACAACATCCCAGAAGGCCAACCGCATCCTGAGCTGCATCAAAAGAAGCATGGACACGCGGGAGGGGGGTTGAATCTGCCCCTCTACTCTGCTCTTGTGAGACTGCACTTGGAATACTGTGTCCAGCTTTGGAACTCCCAGAACAGGAAAGATATAGAACTGCTGGAGAGTGTCCAGAGAAGGGACACAATGGTGATCAAAGGGCTTGGGCACCTCTGTTATGAAGAAAGACTGAGAGAGTTGGGGCTGTTCAAGCAAGCCAGGTGAAGGGAAGGCTCCAGGGAGGCTTCATTTTGGGCTTCCAGTACCTGAAGGGACCTACAGGAAAGCTGGGGAGGGAATTTTCACCAGGGAGGCTGGTGACAGGAAAAGGGGTAATAGCTTTAAATGGGAAGAGGGTAGATTTAGGTTAGATATTAGGAAAAAATTCTTCACCATGAGGGTAGTAAGATACTGGCATAGGTTGCCTAGGGCGGTTGTTGATGCCCCATCCCTGGAAGTGTTTGTTGCCAAGTCAGATGAGGCCTTGTGCAACCTGAGCTACTGGGAGGTGTCCTTGGCCATGCAGGAGGGTTGGATCTTGATGATCTTTAAGGTCCTTTCCAATCATTCTATGATTCTACCACTCTACTGCCAACCCTACGGAAGACATTGTACTCAAGGAATCAGTGGTCTTAGGCCATATCTGCTCTGCTGGGCCTTTCACCTGGGGCCTGAGAAGCTGTGAATGCAACCTACAACCTATAACATCTCTGTGAATGGTAAGATGTATGAGAATCAAGGGGCGGAAGGCATTGATCCTGAAGTGGAGCCCATGAAAGGTTTGGGAGGTATTGATTCCCATGAAGGAAGATGGACCCAGGGTGCCCTTCAGTGCCACACAGTGCCACTCATATCCTTCAGTTGCCGGATGAGAGCTGCCCACTCCCTCTGAAAGAGGAGTCTGCAGGCAGCTCCCACTCACTGCCAGTGATTATACCACCTGTGTGGCCTTGCCTTTATCTAACAGTGCATCTAAACTTCTCTTGAGAAATTCCTTTTTCTTGTAAGAACATTGTTGCCTTCATGCCACATAACTCACAGGTAGGGAACACTGAGCAGTGACTGCAGGACACGACGGAACTCTCCAAAACCCCTTGCCCCAAGTCCTACAATATCCTGCCACTGTATACAGGGCGAGATCCTGCTCGAGGTCAAACCCACTACCTGCACAGTGGCTTAGGAATTGTACCCTGTTCCTTTGAAGGACAAGAAAGACCATTACAGCCTTGTGACTTGATTTTCATGGAAAAAATTAAAAAAACATTACAAAAGGCCAACTTTTCCCTATTTAGGTCACTTTCTCCCTATGCTTCTCTTACAGTCATAGAAGAGAGAGGCTCCTGTAGATGACTCCTGAGGAAAGTATCTCAGGCTTGTCCAGTATCCAGCTTAATGTGAAAATGCAGTTAGTGTTCAAGCCACAGCTGCAAAGAGCACCTTTCTGGTGCCTTTTCCAAATGCTTCTCACTCCAGTAACCTGTAATTCTGCTTCAACTAGGTTGACCAGCTGATTTAAAGAAATAGCAGGAGGCATGTAATTAGAACTTGCCTAGTGTGTAAGTAAATTATGTGGCTGTGTCTTTCTCCCTCTCAGCTGCCATCTCAGGCCTGCTCTGTAAAGAGCATCTCTGGATTTCTGCCAGTCATCAAGCTACAAAATATTTTTTCTTAACCTACATAAAAATCTAGAGGAAATAAATAGTAATACAGAATTTTTCATGCCAAACCCCCAAGGCTCAGACAGGATTTCTCCTGGGACTCTGAAAAGTCTAACAACAGGAAGACATAATTTGTTGTTTACACTACATCAATTCCTCAGGAATAAAAATTCAGGTAACAGAACTCAGTACAGGGACAACTTTTATTTTGCAGGAATTATAGTATAAATTCAGCTTTGCTTTTGCCAGATACAGTGTTAAAATTGAAAGAATGAAAAAATCCAAAAGTGGACATACTGCGCGTTTCTACTGTGGGTTATTTCTTGTGGAAAAGGTGTTGATTTCTTTCTCTCCCAGATCCAGAGGCAAGCCCTAGTCAGGCTTCAAGACTCACAATTCCTGCACACTCAAGAACTATCATTAGTGATTCTCCTGACACTGTATCAGCTTACCAAAAGTTGATCACCTTAACTAAAAGCTAAGCTGGTGATTCTCCTTTAAGAAGAGAATGCCACATTTCTCCACTTATTTGGTGTGGTTCAGTATATAAGAGGTACTATTATTTCCTGCCTAACACAGCATCATACAGTTTTCCAGTCCTCTTGACTTGAACCCCTCCAAAGCCAGCTGCCTCAAGGAGCTTGCTGTACTCTGCTGCTGTTCGCTCTTTTCCTTCTGTCTGCACCAACATATTCATGGAATAGAGTTGGGTTTCTAAAGGCCCACTTCTGTCTTCATTCAGAAGTGACTCAACCAGCAGCACTCCACCACCTGGTTGAATAAAGAGAAATAAGGCACATGCTGCTGAGCTCTGAGAAGACAAGATACATTTTAGCTGAGTTATTAGATCCTAAATTTCAATTACAGGAAGAAGCAACCTCAACATTAAGTCATATTTCAGAATCACAGAAGACAATGGAAGAGCAAAAGCATTGGAGCGTGCATCTGCCTGGATACAGAATTACTGACATACCAGGACTGAAGGGGATGGTATGGCTGGGGTGGAAATTTTCAGTTTCTCTCAGATGAATTCTTACAGATTCTGGGGCAGTGTTTTCAAAGCTTCAAGGGTTCAATGTGAAGCTTAATGGAATTTTCAATATGATAGATACACCTGTCTATCTAAAACATATGCCAATTCCCCAGTGCTTGTACAAAGAGGAATCCCTGTAGAGACTAAAACTGAAAGATGGAAAATATAAACTTAGAACAAGCACTATTTGACTCAGCTGCATATGGCTGGCTTAGGAAAGCAAAGGACTGAGGCAAGAAACCCTTGCGCTGAAACTGGGACCCAAATTGAGCATTGAGACTGATGTGCTCCACATTACTGATAAGACAAGAATCTCTCTGCTTTTCAAGAGCTCACACCTACCAGGTTTGCAAGCCCTGTAGACTTTTGTCAGCAGTTGCCTGCATTTGTCATCATCCCAATCATGCAGTATCTTGGATAAAATATACAGTTCAGCCTCTGGAATCAAATCATTAAAGAAGTCTCCTGTAAAACAAGATTTTATGTATTACATAAAGTCTATAAAACACAGAGGGATGAGTTAAGCAAGTATTTTCAGTTCTGTCCAGTTCTAAAGACTCTGGGCTTGCCATGCCCATAACCTACATCATACAGCAACACAGTTACCAGGTAGAAGTCCTCTGTGGTACAATATAAGGTTTTTTTTTTTTTTTTTTTTCAGTCTCAAAAAGGTCTGAAATTTTTAAAAGTAAAAGCTTACCAGAAACAGATTTTTATACACCTGAAAGCAAGCATTCAAATCAAGCTTTCTCCAATAACAGGAATACAGATTTATAAAGCATTAAGAAGAGGAGACAGAGTCTGACAAAAGACTAAGCATATTATCTAAGCAAACTTATCTAAGTGAATTTTAAAAGACCTTCAGTAACCACAAAGCTACACAATGAATTCATAAGGAAAAAGTAGACATTTCTCACCTCCTAGCACTAGCTTCATCATCATGCCTTTTCACGAGGTCAGCACATGGTATGATGCATTCAGATTTTTCTCTCTGCATCTTACTTTGCCATTTCCTTTCCCATTTTTTGCGCTACTGGCATTTGTCACATTTCCTGTGCTTCACCATCTTTGTTTTTATATACTCCCTTCCTCAAGGTTTCTTTTCTCTGAGTTTCAAACAATACTAGTTCATTCCAACACATCTGTAAACATTAGAAACTAGATCTTCCTACATTCTTTTTCATCATAAATGGTACAATGACCATGCAAGATCTATGGACTGAGGAAGACGAATACAGGCTAGCTCACCCACATTCAAAGCCTGAAATATCTCTAGAACTTGAAAGGCTGTCAATTGTAACCAGAGAAGGAAAACCCCTTGCTCAGAGCAGTCCTAGCATCCTATACATCTGCCAGGAATTCTGAATAGGAGAAAAGAAACTGTTAGGAAGACTTATAACACAGCATCATGGCAGTTTATCAACCCTGCAGGACTTTTTTTTTAGGTATCCTTGTTCTAAAGAAACCAAATAGTTCTGGTCAGGAGGAAAGAACTTCTGGATAGTTGAATAAGTACATTGTGCCCCTGATCAAAGGCAGCTGCAGATGCACAACTAGGACATAGCCCTGTCGGAGTAATGACCTGCAGACCCAGGCTGAGCAGGATGCAACCTGGGACACTCAGACCACATAAAGGGCAGCTGGAGACCTGGAGACCTCCACTATGGTACCTCTGAGCAGAGTCACAGGACTCAGGAGCAACAGAGGGGACAACAGAAGCCCTCTGTCTTCACATACCTTCATGGAAAGCAATCCGACACTCCTCAGGGGGAACAAATTGTTCTTTGGCCACTTGCACAACTTGTGGCAGGTCATAAATTGTCACTTTGGAATCTGGATACAGAGAAACACACTCCCGGGCCAAAGCTCCTCCACCTCCTTTCGGGAGAGGAAAAGAAAGGCAGCTGACACAAAATCACCCAGATCAGGAGCATCCCCAAGAAGTGATGCAGGCAGTAGTGTATTCAGCTTTGTGGAAGCTGGCAAGGTACATTTGCTTCCCATGTGTTGCTGAAAGGGAAGAGGAGGGACAGGAGAGGCCACTGACTCTGTTTGCTCTGCAGGAAGCTCCAGGGCCCTCAGCACGCAGACCTACAAGGTCAGCCCCAGCTCTTATTGCAGCCCCTCAGCCAGACTCAGCTGTGGATGCTGGGGGGTGGGAAATGAGAACAGAGCCACCAAACCAGAAGCTGGGGAAGCAGTGATGGAGCCTGTGGGGGAGCCTGAACCATCCCACAGATCCTGGAAGCACTCAGCAGTGCTGGCTCACTGGCTGCAGACCATTACACTAGCTGAAGGGGAGGAGTGAAACAGTCTGACACCAGAATAATGTATCAAAGAAAGCAAGAAAAAATGCCAAATCTGCCCATACACGAGGGAACAGGCCACTACTTTAGCATCTGAGACTCTGTAGATAAGAGCTATTAACTTCCTAATGCTCTTACAACTCTCACATTTCTTTTTCTAGCTCCCCAAAATCAAAACACTCCCTTTATTGCTGAGATATGTGCTGCTTTCTACTGCTTTGCCCATCATAGTAAATCAGAGTAAATTTTCTTGTCAGAGTTTATAAAAGACAAGTCAGAGGCTTGTTAAAGAAGATCTGTGGATGCTCACCTCCTAGGTCATAGATCTGCTTGAAAGGAGAAAGATCAAATGCAGAAAGAACATCTCTGCCACATATGCTCCATACTGAGTTTTGACCAGCCATGAATTTCAGCATTTCTTCTTCTGATCTAATAGTGCAAACAGACACAACACACAGAAAAGGAAAAAACTTACAGTATCTTTGGTGATTCCTATCATAACTGTTATTAGAAGCTTTAGCCTAAACACTATTGACACAGAATACATTCTCTGCATATAAATCTACCTTGAGTCTTACTATAACTAAAGGGCTACAGCTATGCATTTGTGCGCTTAAATAGGTAATTAAGACTAGTAAATAAGACTAGTAAAGAAGTCCAATAGTATTTATTCTGCTAATTATAAGGCTTTCGAGAGTTTTTTGTTGTTATTTTGGGTTTTTTTGGTTGGTTGGTTGGTTCTGGGTTTTGGTTTGGTTTGTTTTTTTGTTTGATTTTCGTATGTTTTTTGGTTTAGTTTGGGGTGGGGTTTTTTTTTTTTTTTTTTTTTTTTTTTTTGGGTTTTTTTTTTGTTTGGTTTTTTTTTTTTTTATTGCTTGAGGTTTTTTTGTCTAGTTGGTTTTTGGTTTTGCTTGGGTTTTTGTTTTGGTTTTTTCTTCATTTAGCTACAATTGCCTCTGTTCAATGTAGATGTCCTTTTCAGAACCTGTGATGTCCTTTTCAGAATAGGAAATTACGTCCTTCTATTCAAAATGCCAGTGTCCTATGAAGGGATAGTGTTGAGAAAGGAAAACATTGCATGATGGTTCTGATGAGTGAGATTCTCACATCTTCATATTTAGTTATCCTGAATAATGATTGAAGGCACTAATTTTATCTACAAAAAAAAAAAAAGTAAAATTTCTAGAAATGTACTAATAATTACCTGTACATTGCTCCAAAAGGGTCTGCAGATGAAATGCCAAAAGCTCTATCATATTGGTTTCTTCCTTCCCTAAAACAGCAACAAAAAATGCAGAGGAGTGTGGATTTCTCTTTTACCCTAGATGCAGCTCAGGTCTACAGTTCCAGCTAGTTTATCACTGGGGAAGGAGGCCAGCTTTGTGCTCAGCCTTTCATAAGAATGATTGGTTCTTTATAAGGCCAGGTTGGATGGGGCTTTGAGCATTCTGGTGTAGTGAGAGGTGTCCCCACCTTTAGCAGGGGGGATGGAAAGAGATGATCTTTCAAGGTCTCTTCCAATCCAAACCGTTCTGTGATTCTATGTTTTATAGGAACACATCTCAGGTAAAGGTACACCACCCCACACATCATATTTGATCATCAGTAGAACAGAGACATTCCAGCCCCATATCAAACTACTCCTACACACCTTTGCAACAGAAATATCTGTAGTAAAATGAGGCAACCAGGTGCCACTAATTGCCAGGTAGTGGGCGTGCTTGTGTCAAGCCCACCTGTGCCTGATTAGGGTGGGCCCCCACTGCGCATGAGCAGGACCAGGGGGCCAATAAAAGGTGAGTCCTGAAGCACAGGCCCAGCTCAGTCCTGAGCATGCCCGCAGAGAGGTCAGTCGCTCTTGGAGCACTGCACTACCTTTATTGCTCCACTAGAGCTCATTGCCCTTAGGGTGAGGCTTGAGTGGTGCAGCCGGCTAGCACATAACGACACACCCTGAGCAATGCTGGAGGCCGCGGGTTCAAGACTCCTCAAAGCCTCACCCTGCTGGCGATGAGCTCTAGTGGAGCAATAAAGGTAGTGCAGTGCTGAAAGCAGCACTTAAAGCCAAGCATGCCGAGATTGTGAGTTCCAGTGTGAGCTGAGTTTGTGTCTCAGGCCTCACCTTTTATTGGCCCCCTGGTCCTGCTCATGCGCAGTGGAGGCCCGCCCTAATTGGGCACAGGTGGGCTTGACACAAGCTCACGCCCACTACCTGGCAATTAGTGGCACCTGGTTGCCTCATTTCACTACAAATATCCTTAGCCACCATTACTCATAATTCACTTTGCTGATGTCATCTCAAGTAGGAGACACTTTAGTGCTTAAGTGTTTTCCTGAAGGTCAAACACGTGGAAATGAGATTCCTAGATTATCTCTACTACAGAAGGAAAAGGAAAACAAGGACAGACACAAATGGAAAACAAGAACACATACTGGACACGTTAACAGCCACAATGACCAGTTAATTTTTCTTTTTTGAGAACCAGCCAGCATCTTCATTGTGCCCTTCCCCAGAAACACACTCAAAGCAGGCACACAGATGCTGCAAAATGGCCCATAATACTCCTCCTTACCTCACAGCATCAGCCAAGTAGTGCCAGCACAAGTAGACTGTGTTGGAGTAATACATCATAATGTGATACTGAGACTTGGGACTTGATTTTGTAAGGTAGATGTTGGAAATTTCTGTGTTTCTGTAGAGGGCTAAAGGGTGAAATAAATATATTTACTAATCTGTATGTTATACCAGTCTAGAGATATAGAGACCTTCAGCTGGGCTTTACTTTACATCTTTAACCATGCTGACACTTGCTGCTTCTCTTTTAGCTGTAGAAGGGGTGGCTTTCCCAGGGATTCTCTCCTCCTCCCAGCTATGGTGACTGGCCTAACACTAGGTATCAACTCTCCCCCCACACCTTGCTTCACTTTCAAAACCATCAGAGGTTTGTCTTTTAGTTTCTATCCCTTCTTCTGCCCTTATTACCTCCTTCTCGAGTCAGCTCTACTTCCAAGAGCTTCAATCCCACACAGGCATCCAGCAATCTTTCCATCCCTGTGGTGCTGGTACCCAAGTGAGCAGCAATGGCATCTGAAGACAGAGGCTTTCCTGACTCCAGTAGAAGATCAAACACCCCCAACTCACAGGCAGTGAACATAACCTGGGGTAAGGAAAGGTGGGAGTGAGGGATCAGGTGAAGGCACAGACAGCATTTCTAACACAGCTTTGTTGGACAAAATATATTTTTTTTCCACATAAAATCATATTTCATATAACCAAGTCAAAGGATTAAAGTGAAATTTCTCTGAACACTGATAATACCATGCAGTGCTTGCAGTGCACCTTTTTTTCTTTTCCTTTTCTGAAGGTCAGGAGAATTTCCCACTCTTCCTATAGAGTTGTATAATATCTCAAAGAATAACCCTCAACTTTCAGACAGAGTAACCACACATCAGCTATACACAGTCAAGTTCTCTGGCCACACAAATACTTCTAAAGCAGTAACAAAGGCATCAAGACATTTGGCTGCATCTATCTTCAATGATTTGATAAAAGCTCCTTCCACTGGAAGCTTCTTTTGCCCTCAGTAAGAACATAACAAAAATTCAGATAATTTCTCAAAATCAGAGTACAAGTCTTAAATTGGAAAGCACTGAACATTTGTCTTCATCAACAAGCTAAAGGTTATTTTATTATAAATTTTTCCCCTCCTTACTGACAGCTCTGCCTTTCAGGAGTCTTAGGATGCAGTGGTATTTGTACAACCCAAAGAGCACTCCTTCTATTACCCCATCAGACAGAGGTACAGCAAGGAACAATAGGAAAAGTAACTAAAGAGTAAATGAAGAAAAATTCTCCACTGCACTGGATATGATAATTTTATGCCCGTGTGCTTATACACACAGAAAGGCAAAGAATGTTAGTAAAAAATAAGGAAAGTAGAACTACTAACTCTACCCTTTGTGCCTGAATCAAATGCTTTTTAGAAAAACAATCATTATGCCAGACTCTCACATTAAAAGAGGTAGAGCATAGAAGTTCAAGCTTATGTATAATGTATACAAACAAACCATGGAGCAGAGAAGGAAATTCTTTGAGAAGATACTTGAAAAATTCTATTTGCATGGTTTAACAGGAAGGGGAAAAACCAATTCAAGTAATTTCTGTTTCTCAAACTCCAGAAGTGAAAAGTGGGAAGAAATCCCACCACAAAAGGAACGTTTGAGGCAGTCAGACAGTAAGCTCTCAGCTATAAGCCCTCGTGCTTATACTTTATAAAGGCAGAGACAAGGTCTGCATATCCATGGCCCCAAAAGTCAGGGAGTTCCCAATAAATGTTGAGTCTTTCCTGAGGGGTCAGGTCACTTTCAGATCTTTTTTCTTTCCAAATTTCCTGCCTGTCTAGATGAGCAGACAGAATGCTTCTGTATGAGATATTTTTCATTCCAAAGACTTATATGCAGGATCTAAAGTGACATCTTTGAATATTTCTGTCTGCACACTCTTAGACACCTATCCAAGACCGAGTTCCATTTCTTACCTTTGAGACTAAAAATCCACTGCTGTATTGCAAGATGACTTGAGGATACTCAAGGTCTTCTGTGGAACCCATTTTCTTTCTGGACTGAGGCACAGATTCTCTGCTCCTCTTTAGTTAAATAAGCTTCTTTCCTCCAGGCACAAAGCACACCAGCTGATCCACTTAATCTCACTGCTTCTGAGAAACACACTGGTGACAAACATGTCAGCAAAGTTCTTTGGATTCTGTGGGTTTTTCTACCAGGTTTAGATGTTCCTTTGGATCTTCCATCAAGTCCAAGGCTAAAGAACCAGTGTGGATTAAAGCATGTACTGTCAGCTCAGTGGCTGGTTAAAAGTTCCTGGTTAAAGTGTCAATAATGTTGGTACTTTAGTAGCACTTGAAAGCTTGTAACAAGCAAAACAGAAATCAGCTAAGAACATGAACTTGGTGTGATACACCAGGAGTCCATAAAACAAGGAAGAGTCTTGTGGGTTGTTCAAAAGCAGCTCTAATCCATCAGGCTGGAATTTTGATGCTGGTAGACTTCCCATCGTTAGAAATCCTTACATACATCAGTCAACCCTATGAGGGTGACCCCAGAGCAAAGACAACAATTTACAATATAATTCCTCAAGTGAAATGTGGACAATCCCATTAGGGTTGAAGTGGGAAGGAATATTAGCTCAGCTTAAAGTGGTCATGGCATACTCCTGGCCGAGCCTGGCACTTCCAACACTTCCTCCTCACCCTTCCCACTTCAGCCAAAAGTTGTATTTCTTTTAGCCAGTGGTGAGATAGCAATCTACTTGAAGAGTTGTTAAAGTTAGCTAAGCAGATGTCATAGTTACCAGTCTTTTACCCCCCTGTACACAACTCAGAAACAGTACCAGTGCTCCAGGTTCTAACACCATGGATTCTTCTGTGTTACCAGAACACTAGGTCCAAATATATGGAAATTACAGCAAACACCAAAATGTATAAATGCTTACACCTCCTGATCCTAGCCAAGGACCTGTAAATATACTGCTGTTGTCTTGCTAGCGCATCAGATTTCACTGTTCAGTATTGGTTAGACACTAATATTTTTATTTCATACTGTAGAGGCCGGAGATCACAATACACCTCTCTGACAGAGCAGTGAGTCTGTGCAGCTTGCATTTAACAAGACACAGATTCTCCTATGGAAAGAAAAAAAATTGGACAACAGGATTCAAGAACACAGCCACATTCATAATGGACATCTTTCCCTTCTATGACCACCTCAAGAACAGGGCAAAATGTTTCTTTTCCAGTACTTTGGTCTGCATTTGTACTAAGTGAGATTCTACAGAGTTCACTCACTTGCTCGAATCTAGACCCACTCTTAGTAAACACACTACAGCTTTTCAATTCCTCAGATTCATTCCAGACAAATTAAGACTCTTAAGTCTCCATATAAATGGATAACCAGGCCACTTTCTTTCCCTCAGTAGCTTTCTCTCTCCTCTTATTAAAACTGAGAAATCAATTGCACACAGACAAATATCACTAGCGAAAGACAAATACTGTTAGCCAAAAGATTAGAAAGGAGTAGGGAAATACAAATATTTTTCTGCTAAATTCTGCCTGCCTGCTCCTGAGAAATAAATTCCTAGGATCAAAATGGCTACTCAGATCCAGCCCGTCAGCCACAATGGAAGGAAATACTCTCCACACTGGATTATACATTTTTCTTCCCCCGAGCTAACCAAAACAACCCCAGGAAGAGGTAGCTGCTGCTTACCAGCTTCCAGACCACTTTCCTCAAATGTCTCAGCCACAGATTGGTAATCAGATACTACGGTGACATTCAGTACAGCTGCACTAAAGATTCATGAATAGGAAAATTCTCAACCCTTGGTTCTTGTCATTTTGACTAAGTAACAGCTATATGTACAACTTTAGATTAGTATGTCCCTAGGGGGCCATAAATTCACTACACATAAGGCAGTTGCAGGGAACAAGAGGCCCTGGTAATAAAATGACTACACAGTTAATTAAACACACTAGAAGTACCTTTTCAATTATGACTAAATCCCTCTGTTGAGGACACCAGCTATAATCATCTAATGGGATTACTACTGGTAGTGAGATACAGGGGACCAGGGCTGCAGATAACCCACACCAGATTGATGCAAAGCCACACACAGTGTGCTGCTGTTTCCAAGAAAATTGTTAGTGAGACTTAGTCTAACCTTTTAAGCTACAAATACATTTAGAAAGATGAAATTGCAATGGCTTGCTTTCTCTGAGAATCCCATCAAGGTTTTTATCATTGTGCTTGAACCACCTCCAGGGGAAAGCTGTTGCTTTACCTCCCTGGCTCTACTTTGGTGATGAATTTTCTTTGCCTAAATTACTCACTACAGACAAATGCAACACACACACACACACAATTTATCATTTTGACATAACATTTGAAATTAAGAAAAAGAGGATTTAGTAAAAATTAATGTATCTGCTAGAAAGATATGGCAGATGACACTATTCACATATGCAACTTTCCTAATAACTAAGAAGTAAAAATCTCAGGGATGTGACTATAATAATGAGTTTCAATTACATCAGTATGGAAACAACTGTGCGTCTAAGTATCCCCAGCTTCTATCACATGGACTGGAAGTGAATTTTGATAATAAAAAAGGGTGCAAACTGTATTAAGAATCCTAAAAAGCCAAGACACTAGTATCATACTTTTTCTCTGAAACAGAAAATCCTGTTTTAATACAATGCCAATTTTCTTCTTTATAACTTCTGATTCTTCTCACACTTTGCAAAAGATGCATTACCCTGGTAACACAACAATTGCTTCTGTCAGTTTTTGACACCAATTGATTTTACTTTTTTCTTGTTTACATCACATATACTACTGGCAGACATTTGCAGTGGGCAGAAATCCTGTACATCTGTGCCATTCTCTGAGCAAACCCTCTCTTCTCAGTTTTACTTATAGTAAAAACCCTTGACTAAGAATGTCTTTTGTAGTCCATCACAAGCAATCTAGCAAATAATCTCTCAACAAATAATTCAATCAAATAGTTGTTAAGATCTTTATCAGAGGAAGGTCCAAGCAGAGCAGGAATTGTCTCCCTGAGAACAGCTTAAAGTGGTAGTCTGAAACTTTGAGAGATGCAAAAAAACCCCCCAAGACTGACAGCAGCTGAGTCATGCTCTTATGTCAGAAATTCTTTTTACTCTGTCAAGCTTCACAAAGGAAACTTACTAATATGATTATCCTCACCTCCATTTATTCAGGAAGAGAGCTTCAGAAGCAGGTGCTCTCATGGCTTGGCACAGGCAAGCACATCTGAAGTCCTTTTACCTGGCAGCTCACCTCAAATGTTTTTTGCAGCCCATGCTGTTTGCAAGAGTGCTAGTTTTGGCTAGGATAGTTGATTTTCTCCGTCATAGCTAGTATGGGCCTATGTTTTAGATTTGTGACCAAAACAGTGCTGGTAACACAGGGCTGTTTTAGCTATTACTGAGCAGTGCTTGCACAGCACCAAGGCCTTTTCTGCTTCTCACACCACCCCACCAGCAAGGAGGCTGGGGGTGCACAAAGTGTTGGGAGGGGACATAGTTGAGAGAGCTGGCCCCACCTGACCAGAGGGATATTGCACACCATATAACATCATGCTGAGCATATAAAACTGGAGAAAGAAGAGGGAAAGGGGGAGCATTTAGAGTGATGGCATTTGCCTTCCCAAGTTACCACCATGTGATGGATCCCAACTTTCCTGGGGATGGCTGAACACCTGCCTGCTGATGAGTAGTGAATTAATCCCTTGTTTTGCTTTTTTTTGCATGCACAGCTGTCGTTTTACCCATTAAATGGTCTTTATCTCAACCCCTGAGTTTCTTCTTCACTTTTACCTTTCCAATTCTTTGCCCCATGCCACCAAAAAGGGGGTGCCCAAGCAGCTGGGTGCTCCTTACCTCATGGCTGGGGTTAAATCACAACAGCAACCAGGTGCAGAGGGCAAAAGAGAAAGCCCTAGCAAGTCCTTCCCTTTTCCAGTTAAGGCAGAAAGTATCATACACCATTAGGCAATTCCTCAGAGAGCTTACAGATACATGCCTGGGATCATATGCAGAACTGCAGAGAAGACCCAGTCTCAAGGTGATTAATTCTGACTCAGACACTTGGTCAGCAGTTTGGGACTGTTATCCTGGAGCAGCCCTGGTGGTGTTTGCATTTATAGTGTTGCAGTCACTGGTACATTCCTGCACTCACAATTTTGGAAGCTGCTGCAAAAATTCCCTTTATTTCTAACAGCTTTCAAGATGACGCTTCCAGATAACACATAAAATGTTTTTTGTTTTTTTTTTTTTTTTACACACATACCTAATCACACATATGCCCTTATTCTGGGTCATTGAACAGATTACAACAGCAGAGTCAATTAGAGAAAGACATGGATATGGTCATAGCTTTGGTAGCCACTTCTTACTAATATCAATTACTTCTGGAAATATGACTGATACATTATCAAAATTATTTTACCTTAGGAGGCAGTAAGCAGATGGTAAGCACCACTACAATCATATTGAAGGGCTTAGCCTTGCCCTTGAGAAGCTGTTGTTGCTGTTGAATAAGCCTCTTCCTGAGTCAGACAGTGCAGGATGAGGCCAGGAGATAAGAAGAAAATTGCAGCCCAAAAGGCTGGTAAGCACAGAGAGGCTTTTTTCTTTAAGTATCAGAACAGGACTACGTGGTAATATTGTTGATAGCATCAGGAACTTGGATTTCTCATAATTTTGAGGCTCACATTCTTCTTTGCTTAACAGGGCTACAGGAAAATCACTCCTGGCTGCCAGTGTCAACAATTGCAGTGAGCCAACAGCACACGCAGGGACAGCACCAGCTCCTGCACAGAACAGGGATGCTCAGAAGCTTTGACCCACAACCATCCCATTCCCTTCAGGTGAGATGCTGCTGCAAGTGGTCTGTGATGATAAGGATCGTAATCCTCATACAGGACAAGGTCACGGGATGCCTCATACAATTAGATGAATGCTACAATTCTGAACCCTGCACATCCTCAAGGACAAGGTAGGTTCATATCTTGGCAGCTCAGTCCTATTCTGGAAATTCTAGGAGAACAAAAGGAAGACACAGTGTTTTGTGGTGACAGATGTGAAGTCCCTCCTGGAGCCAAGTGCAAGAAGAGAGGTGCATCCTCTCTACGGAGAAAACTCTCTCCCTGTCTCAGCATGTGACTTGACTCAAGAAGGGAGGCAGAACATTGGAAGAAACTCTGGGCATTTCTTGGGACTCTGAGTTCTTTCACTGCTGCCAAGGCTTCCCAGCAGGTATGAACACAGTGCTGTACTGCTGAGTTGCCTGATTCATGGCTTAACTGGACTTACACCCCATGTTTACACCACACCAGTCCTGCTCACTGAGCAAGTTTTTCTACTACTGAAGGAAAAAACCAAACCACTAAAAAGTGAACCTGAGCTTTCCCCAGCAACAAAAACTGATCTTAAAGTAAGCTTAAAATTGACAGGTATAGCTGCCTGGCAATAAGTTGGAAACTATTTGCGTACTTGGCTTTGCAATGGCACAGGAAGAGCTCCAGAGCTTGAAAGCAAAAGAAAAAAAATTAAATCAATTGCATGGGATAAGATTAATGCCTCTGGAGGAATGACTTGTACTGAAGTCTTCCATCACATTCAAAGACTTCTTCCCTCATATCCCCTGGGGCTGCTGTGCATTTAGTCCCACTTAAACCAACATTGAGGCTCCAACTTTTCTTGTTAGTGCAATGGAGAAGAAACAAAGCCTTACAGTCTTACTCTGCAAGATCCTTGCCTTCTGATAAAAAGTGAAGAAATCTATATTCCTCCTTACAACCTGGGGGACAAAGTCACAAACAAAACCTGAATTTTGACAGACAAATGGAATAAGACCTGCAACAGAATAGGGCGTAAGTAACACACAACTCATGACAGGCCTAGGCAAAGGATCAGGTTATTACTGGTACACAATCCTCACTGACCAGTTTCAGAACTAAATAGGCAGATTTTTACTAGCAGCTGAGGGTCTGAAGGTAGAGGTAGCACAGTAGCTAAGTCAAACTCTATGCAATACTCAGGCCTGCCAACATAAATTCAATGTTTCAGAAGTATGTGCTGAAAAATCCTATACTTTTCAGTTTCCTTAACATCTGTAATAGAGCTTGTAATTGCAGTGTGGTTTAAGCACTGTGAATTTAATAAAAAAATAAGGTCATGTAGGTTATTTGAACTCCATTAATTAGACCAAAGTTTGTTGATCAAAGTTTGAAGTTCACTTCAAAACGGCATTGCTTTAAAGCAGCTAAAATGCTTATCTTGCATTACTTTTCTTGCCATATGAACTCAAGGTCAGTCAACAGGCATACACTGAAATGGAATGAAAAAGACCAACTAATTTCATCTGCTGTCAGCCCCTGAAAGTCAGTCTTGCAAAACCAAGCAATCAGGTAAGATTTAAGCAATCAGCATCACAACATTCTTTCAGTTAGGAAAATTATCAGTAACTTCAGTACATTGTCTTCTAGAAAATATTATGAACCCTGCTGATACACTAGGTTCTTTTTATTTAAAACATTAGGACCACTAGAAGAGACTTGGTAGAAATGTACTGACTTACAAAATCAATACAGAGCAGAAAGGAAATAGTTTACTATAAAAGATTCTATAAAATGCTACTGCATTGGCAACATTTTTGTAGTAGTAAAACCCACAAAACTCACCCATAATAAAATATGGCACAGGATACCCCTTTTGGTCAGGTGGGGTCAGCTGTGTCCCCTCTCAACTTTAGCCTGCCCATGGGGGAGGGTGTGTACAAAGTGGGAAACGCAGAAGGCCTTGACACTGTGCAATCACTATTCCGCAACAGATAAGGCACTGGTGTGTTATCAATGCTGTGTCACAAATCCAAAACACGGCACCATACTGGAAGCTATGTAGAAAGCTAACTCCATCACAGCCAGAACCAGTACAAGGACACATGATACAATATTGATTTCAGAGGATTCAGCACCAAAACAATTTTGGAAAGCTTTGATGGAAAGCATGTACCTGAAATAACAATACTGCTGTGTTAGACTAGATAAAACTGCACTGAGCATTTACTGGACAAGTTTAAGTACTAAGGGTTTTAAGAGGTTTTGCTTTCATTCAGCTGGCAGACTGAAAGAGGACTTCTTCCACATTCTGTCTGCATTTTGGAAAGTAAGCATTTGCAAGTAACTTCAAAGTACTTCCAGGCTTTTCTTCCTGAAGCTGCTGTGGAAAAAAGAAATAATACAAGCACAATAAACAACTGAGCTACTTTACTCAAGTTACTGCACTTTCAGGACATTGCATGAATCCTGTGCTGTGTAACACATCCTGTGCTGTGTTAGCTGAATGATTATCAAAGACTGACAGTTGAACATCTTCCTGTAATTATCTCCTTCAGCCTCAGAAATTACCCTACACATCAGGGGAGCTTCTGGAATTGGATAGTTTCAAGGTGGAATATGAAACCTACTCTTGGCACCTTCTATGAAGCAAAACAACCCTAGCAGTCTTTTTTTGTAACAAGTAACAGTATCTGTTGAATTCTTCTAGTATTACTCCAACACCTCTTGGTGACTGCCACTATCACTGATTCCACTCTTGGCAATGACACTGCATCCATCATACCTTGATGACTTCCAGAAAGTAGCACTAAAAACTAACACTGCTCCATTTACTTACATAATATATCAACACCACCCCACCCAACATACCAATCCCAGTAGAAATCTACAGTAGAAATATATGGCAGAAATACTAGTAAGAATCTAATCCTGACCTCAAAGACATTGGCACTGACAGACATTAGTTAAACTTCTCATGTAACTGCAGCTGGAACACACCTTTTTAAAGAAGTGCTGCTACCATGGGCAATGCGCTAGTGTTAAAGAGCAGGTTAAACTCAACTGCATGCATTTACTAACAGGCAACCCATCAGCCTTTTCAAGTACTTGCAACCAACATTAGATTGGATCTTATGCAAATTATTACTAATGATGACCTTCTATTCAAGGTAGATAGGCTTTGAACACTTTACCAAAGAAAAATGAATTCTCCACAGAAAACAATTGCTCAGAACTGAACAAAGTGGTGGTGTTGAGATGATAGATAAACCCGTCTTGTTCTCTTAATTCTCAAGATAGTGGTGAAACCCACAAAAGACATCACAAAAACTTGAGCATAATTAATTGTAGATCTTTAAACACATTAATTGGAAGGAAAAGAAAGTCTACCTTTTCTTTCCATGGCTACGAACTAGAAAAGATTCATTGAAAGCAACTCAGGCAAACACAGCCAGCCAGAGATCGGGCTGAGCTGCAGCTCCAACATGCTCCTCAAGCACTCCAGGAACAGGATGTGCTTTGATTTGATGCAGAGTGGGGAAAATGGCATCTGAAGGCTGTAGATAAAGAGCACACATTCTGCTCAATTAACAGTTGACATAGATGGACCATCAAGTAGAGTGGCTGAATTTCATTACTCAAATGTGTTGAGTGATATTTTTTTTTTTTCAACAAATGGGATCTCATACAACACTTCTGCAGAGTTTAATATAATGACATACAAAACCAGCAACTTCAGTTAACTGGAAACAGTTTTCTTTTTAATTTTACCATAAAAAGACAAAATAAACTCTTCCACCATAATGTTATAGCTTTTAATATTCCTGAGCTGCATTTTAGAAGCAGAAGTATTTTTAAATGGTTTTAACAAGAGACACTGCAGCCTTACTTTCCAACACCACAAGTAAAAATAATTTAGCAAGAAGGCCCCTTTTTCAAAAGACAACAGCTAGCTCTGTATGTACCTGAAAAAAAATGCTTCATGGCTCTCTACCACCTGAAGCAATTACAAAGCCAAATATGTCAACAAAATAACAATACCTTTTTAAACATTTTACCACTGCTTATTACTTCCTTCACCAGTGTGCCTCTCTTAGATGGAAAGTATTGTTATACAAATGGCATTACATGACAGAATAATTTGGGCCAGAAAGCTTGGCACCACACAGACATGAAGGAATCATAGCACTTTAAAAGATAGCCTGTGTATCTTTATAGTCAGTTTAAAGAACTACATGAAAATCCTGCTATCCACCTCAATTAGCAAAAATGCTATTTTGTTAAATGTGATTTCACTGAACACATTACAATGTATTTTAAATCAAATCTGTATGTAACAGCTCATCAAATCTGGAGTTTCTGTAACTGGCACCTTTGTACCTCTCAAGCCAAATTAGATGATACAGAGATAAAAACTAAATTGACTAAAATTAAGGTTCAGAAAACTGAAAAACAAGAAAAAAGGCTGGCGTTTAGCACTGTAGGAACTTGAGCACAAGCACAGGTGGTTATACCTACACATTGTGGTAGAAACCTAGAAAGAGACAACAAAGCATGAAGGAACGTTAAGCATCTCCAGGCATTGATTTTCTTCATTTCAGGGACTAGGTGCAAGTTCAGCGTTGGTTGAAACAAATACATTTTCTATACCAGTCACACCCATGAGGTCTCATTTAAACTTCCTGGCCCTTTTGTCCAACTGAAGCCTTTGCAAGTCCACTACCCACTCCAAGTACTCCTTTGCTTACTCAGTGATCTCCTCCTGTGCCTTCTCCTCCTGCTCGCACTCCTCCGGCTGTGGCTTCTCTCTCTTCTCTCTCGTTTGCGTTCGCTGCTGCGAGATCTTCTGTAACGTGAACGCCTGGGGCTCACACTTCTGCGACGAGGACTGGGGCTTCGTCGGGGACTGTAGCTTCTGCTAGAGCGTCTGTAAGACCTCCTTTCTTTCCTGCGCTTCTCCTCCTGATAACCCACATCTCTTCTGTGCCTGCTTCTCTCTCGTTTACCCTTACTGTCATCAGTGTTGACGCTGCTACACGAAGGGCTCTTTCTCCTCCTGGGCTCTGTGCTATGCTCGCAGTGTGAGTCCTTCCTGCAGGTACTCTGGTCACAGCTAGAAAGGCTCTTCTGTTGCTGGTTAGTGGTGGGAACACACGAATGGAGCCCTGAACTTCTTTTCTCAGAACACCTCTCAGAGTTTGTGGTATGACCTTCTTTGACATGGACTTTGTCATGAATGTTGCCATTCAGGTAGGTGCATTGAGCATTTGCACTCTCAAGGGATGCTGCTTCTCCTTGAGAGCCGGTGGCCAGTTTGTCTGTAACAGCCTGTCCTGAGGTAGAAGTGATGCAGCTGGATGACACTGTGTGTGGAACACCACCGGGGGTTTTTGGCAAGTCAGACCGAGGTGCTTCAGTTTCTTCTTTGTTTTGATTAACTTCATCCATTTTCTTGCTCAGAAGATTGTTCAGTAGTTTCTCCCTCAATTCCTTTTCTTTTCTCTGCAACCCGAGTGCTCTCTCTTTTTCCTCTTCCACACGTTTGAGCTCAGCCTCCTGAAGCCTTCGTCTCTCCTCTTGCTCCTGAAGACGAATCTTCTCTTCATTATGTTCTTGCTCCAAAAGCTTTACTGTCTGAAAGACAGTCAATGGGAAGGCAAAAGTAAACAAGAAAATATTTATAGATGTGCTCTTTCCCAGTATCACAACACAAAAGCAACAATAAGGCAAGAAAATAAAACCTGCCAAAGAGAATGTAACCACCCGAAAATAAAAATGTTATTTTACTCTTTAAAGGGAAAAAAACCCAAAGCCAAGCACACAGAAAACCCACTAACACACAACTGTTGTAAGGTGAAACATTATTGTTAGTCCACAAACTCTTGTGAGTGTTAACTTCTCCTAGATGTTTGACAAAGCAAGATCAAAGCTTGGTCTTTACAATTCTTTAATATAAGAGGAACAAGCTAGAACAATATGTGAAATCTGAAGTATTAATATACACTTATTGGGGTCAAAACTTGAAGGTTTCAGCCAAATTTAAAGCATTAATTTCCCTTGCATTATTGCAATCTGGGATTCATAGATGACTTTACAATGAGTCCATAAAAACAGCAAATCATTTAACACATATTATGTAAAAACTGATTCTCATTTCATCAATCACTTCAGAAATTCATGATAATGAAAAAGAAGTTTCAAACTTTTTTTTTAATTCTGACCCAGATAAATGGTTCAGTATATACCTCAAAATTCTGGAAATGAAGTAAACAGACTGTTCTATTTTATCAGACAACCTTTCTATTTCACAGCTGCAAAGTTACAAAGCTTGAAAGAATTATTTCTCCTAGCATATACCTGACCACAGAGAACTGTACTCCTGATGTACACTGGCATTAAGACAAAAAACCCTGTGCTTTGACACAGTTTTTCATTTTTGCAGAAATATCTAGCATACATTACATTATACTCTAAATGACTTTGTCCAGCTCTTAAGCAAATGACAACTCTTTTCAGGGAAAAATAATCCTGTTAGTGACAGGATCTAACAATTGACATCTTAGCTGACAGTATCTGTCCTGCAGAAAAATCATTCTGCACATTTTCAAACATTCAAATAATGAAAGCTCCTCTGAAACTGCAAAGAGTAGTTAATGGAACTGCTGAAAGGCAAATAGGAAACAGCATCAAAACTGGGATTAGATATAAGAAGCCTTGCATCTTATCCTCTGTGTTTGGTTCAGTTTATCATGTTTACACATTCTTTCACTGGACTTCAGAGCAAGCGTGCCCATTACTTCAGAGGTAAAAAAATGCTATTCAGGACTACAGGTTCAAGTTCATCCTTCCATTTACCTATATGTGTGTATTTTGCCAAGAAAGAAATACTGCCTCATTGCACTTCTTAAAATTTTTGGCCTAAGGAACAGAATATAGAGAGGTATAAAATCTGCTGATTAATGAACAGTGCTCCCCACCCCCTCTCAAGTCAGTAAAAGGCTCTGCTCTCCTGGGTTCTTCATTAGCTTCTGAAATGAATATTGAAGTTACCTTTGCCCTGCTTAGCAGTTCTGCTATTAGTCTAATGGACTGAAGATTTCTCTGAGCTAACAGGAGCTTCCTTTCTTCTAACTTTATCTTCTCTTGCAGTTTTTTCTGCTCTTCAGCTTGAAGCTTTTCAAGTTGCTTTTTATTTCGTCGAACTTCACGATCTTTTTGTTTCTGTTCCCTTTTGCGCAACTTCTCTTCTCTTTTTCTCTCCCTCTCATGCTCTTCAAGCTCCCTCTGCTTCCTAAAAATAGATTAATATTTTTACTATATCTAGGGCAGGTACAATTTTAGACTGCTACTCTATGTAAAAATATATTGTGTACTTTGAGTAAATTTGTTTCTAAGTAAGCTTTGTTGATTACTGAGAAACAGAAGTAGAAAACAGTGAACATTTTAACCATTAATTGTGATGGCAAGCAACCATCAGCCTCTCAATATTTAAAACCAAGTTGAGATCCAAACATAAAACATGAGTAGAACAAAAGTTAATTTGTTTTAAACCAATTTACACCAGAGACAGTAACAAGGCATCAGTCAGCTAGGCATTCAGTCATCATAGTGAGACATCATAGCTACCAAGCCAATTAATATGTGCACATATTGTTGGGTTTTATTTCAGTCATTAGGACAAAATGGTAGCTTATGTAAAAGGCCAAAGGTTTCCAAGATCAGGCGTCTAATGGCACAATTTTCAGGAAACAATATGTTGCAGATTTAAGATTTTGAACAAAACATAATAAGCATTAGTAATAATCTAAACCTTATACTTTCAGAAACTGGCTAATACCTAAACATTAAGCAATGAGAAGTTATGCACATCAAGGCAGCATAATACCATGCAACCTCAAACAATTTGCTCCATTCATGCTTACATACTGAATAGCTGTCTGATGACATTTGCACCTCTATACATTTTCTTAAAATGCCACTGATAAGGAATCTTTGATTCCTATCCCTTTCCTGGGAAAATACTAACATTAAGAGGAAGTGAGCTTCATTAGAGCAAAGTGACTTAGTAGAACTAATGCATAATTTTCTGTTCTACATTTACAAAGCACACTTTTCCATCAGAATGACTACACATCATGTAAGTTCCCAGCTCTTGGAATTAGAGTGCAACCCCTATCCCAACCCCTCCAAAAAATAATGTAATCCTAGTTTCTCAAAAGGACTATCTAAGATTTTAAGTGCTTCACTTTATCAACAGAAATAGAACTTTGAAAGGAAACTTGTATTTTGGTATTTTCTATCTATTGATGCTGAGACACAGGAGCAACTACAGTTTTGTTATGTCTGATTGTTACTAACATAACAGAGCAATAAGTAATAAATACCTCTCTTCCTCTTTCTGTTTTTCCTCAGCTTCTTTCTCTCTACGCTTTTGTTCTTCTCTTTGTTTTTCAAGCTCTTGAAGCTTTAGCCTTTCCAGCTGACGCTTCTTAATTGATGCATCACTGAGATGTTTTGTTGAGTCAAAAGAAACCTTTACAGGATACAACGGAGAACAGTTTTAAGTAGAAAAAAAAAAGCAAGATAATCCCTGGCAAACTTGCACAATCCCCAGAAATTTTAACCTAGCACAAAAGCATCCAAACCGCAGTGTAAATCAGAAACATAAAACCTTTTTTAAAATGAAGGGAACTCCTCTGTGTGCCCAGAGCAAACACCAGTGTTCTATAACCAGATAACTGGCAGCTACATGCCTGCACACCAGCAGGATCAAGTAACAGTTTACACTGCGGTGTGTGTCTGACATCCAAAAGTAAACCCCGGTGTGGTTTGGGCCCTGGCCATCCAATGTTTTCAAGGTGTCTGCACAAGAACACACAGAACTCTTTCAGCTCATGTTTGCTATGAGGCCTCTCTGTCTAAAACTGTGATCCTGAAGTTCGGCAGAAGAAACAGTTCTACAACATTTAGCACTGGGTGTCAGCAAGTGCCTTCCCACCAATTCTAACACCTAGATTCCCAACTGGACACACACCGGGATGGAGCTCTAAGTTTGAGTCTGGGAACACGAGAGAAAACAAAGTTACACATGAGCAAGAAGACCTGGGAAACGGCTCAGCTTCCAAGGGTTAAGGTCACCCCTTATTCACTTCCAGTCGTGTGCTGGACAGGACACAGCAGACATCACATCCCTGGTGTCCTCATCTCCCATCCTACAGATCTGTGCCCATGCAGACAGGCAGGGATCCATTACACATTCCAAAATGCCCACTGTCATGCACCACAGGGCAGAGAACAGCCAGGCTTTATAGAGCAAAATGAATAACAGACTAAAAGGACAGATAGGTAGAAACAGACAAGATGTTGTGACCTTGCACCAGAGATCTGTCCTGAGATCACTATCACAAACACAGCTCTCTCTCTCTTCCCTGACAATCCCCAGGGCAGCTGTGAGGAAGGCATGCTTCCTCTTTCCCAGCCAAACTGAATTTGGGAAACCTGATCCCCTGCATTTAAGTAAGTTTGGATTTCATCATCTTGAAAACCTTGAGGGTCACAAGGGACAAACAGTTACTGTGCTCCAACTGACAAACTTTGATAACAAGATAAAAGGTTACTATTTTTCTTATGCTGACTATAACTTGTGTAATTATTTGCATGCTCCCACATTACACAAAGCAATAATTGAGACTTTTCCTAAAATACATTTTATAATTTGATAAATGACTATTGAGCATACTGAAATATGTCTGCAAATATTTCACTCAACCAATATGCAAATGCATAGACCACAAATTAGAGTAGGTTTTCTTGAGGCCATGTTTTCACAGTTACTACATCTGAACAAACTGCTCTGTTCTCTCAAGCCAAAGTTTTATTTTCTATGGCAACAAAGTTACAGAAAAAAAGATGTGAAAAACAATATAATAATGCAAATACAGTGAATTAAACATACTGCATTCACAGGAAACTGTACTACAAATTAAGTTTAATTAAGTTAATTTAATTTAAGAGTATTACGTTTTTGTGGGCCCTTTCTGTATGTGAAGTACACTATTGGTTAGTGTACTACTGTGCACTCCACATATCTTACAGGCAACATGCTACTAAACTGGACACTTGTCTGGTAGATCTCATTTATAATGCAGGGGTAAAATCCAAAGGCTGTGAATTTTTCCCCCAAAATTTCTATTTGTAGTGACCACAAGAGAGACCAATGCACTTTAAAGACAGGCTTCTCTTGAATTATGGCCGAACTTGTTCAGAATTCAAGTGACAACAGAATTTGTTCAAGTGAAATTGCAAGAATTATAGATAACATATTACTTTCTAAAAACCTTTTAGCAGCTCATGTTCATAAACTTAACCATGCCATTAAGCAATTATGATTTGTTGACATGCCTTGTTTAGCAAAATGCCTTGAAAAGCAAAATCCCGCCCACTTTGCTCACACAATCTAACACCACATTTTTCTTCTATCATTTTCCTTTTAAAATTCTATTACATCTGTTCTACAAAATCAAATTAGTGCAGTTAACATCAGGCGTTGTCATCACTACAATATCCAAAGATTTTAGGCACTGGGGAAATAACATTTAGCTGTATTTGGTCTTTCACAGAGGTTCCCATTAAAAAAGCCCCAAGCTTCTCACCTTTATGTTGCAAGCCACTGCTTTGCCATCATCACCTTTATACATCAGCTTCATCCCTCGCAGGGCATTCATGGCCTTAATGAAGCCTGCGTACTCCCGATACTGAACGTAAGCTTCGAAATTCAAGTGGCCTCCAAAGCTGAAAGTGTGGAAATTTCTGCCAGTCATTTCTTCCCTGTAAGGGTCCAGCATGGGTATGTCCACATTCCGTATCTCTCCGAACTTCTTGAAAACTTTTATAAGGACTTCTTCACTTGGCTTCTCCGAGCCGGAGTCCTTTGCTGCAAACCATTTACAGGGCAGGCCCTCCAAGTGAATCGTGTCCGGCCTTTCCCCCGGCAAAGTCTCGTTCATATCTTTTGCATCACGGAAAAACGAGTCCCAGTCGTGCCTGGTGGGAAAGTCAATCTTATATTCTGCAGCACGGACTTTCAGGATGTCTGAGAAGCCACTCAACTTTATCGTTTTGCCATCGAGGCACGCCAGGAAAGATTTAACCAAGCTTTTGTTTTCCACCTCTCCTTCGAACCGGATGAAATCCATCGTGCTCTTAGAAATCCGCAGAGTGGAAAACTGGTGAGTTTGCACCATCCCTTTCAATCTCTCCATCACCTCCCAGTTCGAAATGGACTTTCCCGGTTGTTTCAGCTGAGGAAGTGCCACACTGATGGTCATTTTTGTAATGGGTTTAAGGTATAACCCACAGGGAGCACAGAGCTCTACAGCTTCTGATGTATCATGAACTATCGTTGCAGCAGCCATAACACAGAAAAAGCATAGGATAAAAAAAAAAAAAATAAAAGATGCAAGTTTAAATCTTTGGCCAAGAGTAGTCAAATAAAATAGCCCTTATCCGTAAATAACTGAATTCTTTGGCCATTTAACCAAGCTAAAACAACGTCTTTTAATACAAAAGTCAATTAGAGAGTTAAAACTGAGTAGTACAAACATCTTAAATTACTTTAAAACCACTACAGCCTTTAAGTAATTAAACCTCAGTAAGGCCACAGGAAAAAAAACAAAACAAAAACAAACCAAGAAGCTGACGACAATTTTAGGAATACATCAAGTTGGTATGTGATGGCTCAGAAAGCAGCTACCCTTTTTTGTTTGTTTGTTTGTTTTTTCGGAAGGAAGGGACTGGCAGAGCGATGTCACACCCCTTGGAAGTCTGCTTGACAACCAGCACGCCCTAGCAGGCCAGAGCCGAGGCGATCCCACCACGTCCTCCCAAAGAAAGACGTGCGAGGTGTCTGGAACGAGAGGAAAACGCCCCGGTTTACTTCAGAGTCAGAAGCTCCACCTCACTCCGCCGAGCAGCCTCGGCAGCGAAGGCGGGGGAGCGCCGTGAGCAGCCCGGCAGGCACCGGCCCACGGGAAGCCCGGCAGGGCAGCGGCGGGGCGAGACCCCGGGAAAAAAACCCTGCGGGAACACCCGCCCTCACCTCAATGGGCCGAGCAGGACCGAGCTACACTCACTCTCCTCCTAGGCCTTCCCCGGCCGCCGGAGCCCCCGCTGGTCCTGGTTCCCCCTGCCGGTTCTGGTTCCCCCTGCTGGTTCCTCCTCCCCCCTGGCCCCCAGGGGCTCCCCCCTGGCTCCCGCCTCACCCGCGGCCGCCGGGGCACCTCGGCCCCACGGGCAACGGCCGCCGGACCCGCGTGTAATCGCACGAGTGTGGTGCCGGTGTCGGTACCGGTGCCGCCGCCGCGAACACTGCCGGCCTCAGCCCCTCCGCGCGCCGCCGGCACCGCTTCCTCTTCCGCTTCCGCCTCCGAGTGGCGGAAGGCTGCCCCTGTCGGCGGGCGCGGTCTCTATGGCATCCCCCTTTCTCTATGGTAGCGCTGCCAAAGGCGGCACCTGGCGGCCGGGCGGGAGAGGGCAGGCTGAGGGGACAGAGGAGGCGGCCGGCCTGGGGGCGGGACTCGGGCACTGGCGTCCTGGTTCCCCACAAGGACACGGGCAGGGTGGGCACACGGAGGGCAAATAAACACCTCTTCTTCCCAGCTCCATAGCAGGGTGTTCGGATAGCCATCGTTTCTTTCTGGCAGACTCGGACACGAGGGGACAGGGACCTCCCCAAAAACTGCCAGAGGGCGAGCAGAGGTTGGAGAGCAGAGCTGCGTCACAGCCAGCTGCTGAGGGAGATTGCCTTCAGCCTGGTGCTCTCTGCACATTCCCAATAGTTACAGTTGTTTGTGCTTTTTGCTTTTTGCTTTCTTCTTTCTCCTTTCTTCTTCTTTCTTCTTTCTACTTTCTTTCCTTCTTTTCTTCTTTCTTCTTCTTTCTTTATCCTTTCTTCTTTTCTTCTTCCTTTCTCCTTTCTCCTTTCTCCTTTCTTCTTTCTTCTTTCTTTCTTCTTTACTTCTTCCTTCTTTTTTTTCTTTTCCTTTCTTTTTTCTTTTTTCTTTTTTCTTTTTTCTTTTTTCTTTTTTCTTTTTTCTTTTTCTTTTTCTTTTTTCTTTTTTCTTTTTTCTTTTTTCTTTTTTTTCTTTTCTTTTATTCCTTTCCTTTCCTTTCCTTTCCTTTCCTTTCCTTTCCTTTCCTTTCCTTTCCTTTCCTTTCCTTTCCTTTCCTTTCCTTTCCTTTCCTTTCCTTTCCTTTCCTTTCCTTTCCTTTCCTTTCCTTTCCTTTCCTTTCCTTTCCTTTCCTTTCCTTTCCTTTCCTCTCCTTTCCTTTCCTCTCCTCTCCTCTCCTCTCCTCTCCTCTCCTCTCCTCTCCTCTCCTCTCCTCTCCTCTCCTCTCCTCTCCTCTCCTCTCCTCTCCTCTTCCTCTCCTCTCCTCTCCTCTCCTCTCCTCTCCTCTCCTCTCCTCTCCTCTCCTCTCCTCTCCTCTCCTCTCCTCTCCTCTCCTCTCCTCTCCTCTCCTCTCCTCTCCTCTCCTCTCCTCTCCTCTCCTCTCCTCTCCTCTCCTTTATTCTTTCCTCTTTCTTTTTTCTTCTTTCTTTTTTCCTTTGTTTTTGTTTTGTTTTTTTTTTCTTTTGAGAAAACAGGACTGCAGTGATCCTCAGTGGTGGGCTGGTGCTAACCACAGTGTGGAAATAATGACTCTGAAGCATCAATGAGAACCCTCAGCACAGAAGGGGCACCATCCGTCCAGCAGATGCAGCTTACCCTGCAGCTGTTTTGCTGGTGACTGCTGGTCCTATTCAAGTTCTCTTATGGTTTATCTAAGTACTAAGGGCAGAATCAGGAACTACTGCTACCATACAAAAGTTTGAAACAGGTCGTGCTTTGTCATCCGAGAGCCCCTGCTTGGTATTTCCTATGGAATTGCCCTTGGGAGCACAGAAAGTAGATGCAGTTATGTTCCAGAGAGTTTTGATAGCAGCACAGTGAGAGACTTTGTGTGACAAAGATTTTGAACCCTGTTGTGTGTGACACCCTATTGTGTGTGACAATAGTTCCACTCCCTGGTTACAGTGCCAGAAATAAATATTCTGTATTTTCAAACTAAAAGAGTAAATGAGTGCTATGATTTGAGGTTGCTCTTGTCGTGACATCAGCAGCAACAGTGACAGCGTTTGTAGACTGAATATAGACTTTCATAGACTGAGTATATCATTTCTGATATACTCAAAGCTGAAAGAACTGTTGTGAGCATTACATTTAATAATATTGTAAAAACTTTGGACAAATGGTAATGTGCATAACTTCGAAGGTGTAACCAGTCATCAATACTGCAGTTCAGCAAGAGTAAAGAGTGTCTCTGTTCAAATGCAGTCCTCTCTGTTGGGGAGATGTGGTGGTTTTAAAAAGTAAATGGAAGTAAAATGTAATTTTAAATTAAAAGTAAATGAAATATCTCTCTCGGGTGTCTCCCTTCAGGTGTCAAGGGTCTGAAGTTTGGTCAGTAAAGCAAGGATATCACACCTAGCAGGAAGACAAAAGGATTAACAGGAAACATCAGTAAGGGACAGTCTGCAGTGTCTGTAAATCTGTTCTTTACTGTAAGACATTGAGGAGGAGTTTCTCTTCAGCTCTGACACATACATTTCACTACGGACATTAAAAATGATCTAGTATGTCTAGAAGCTTGTACATTTTTTACTGACTTCAACAGATAGTCTAATTAAAGATAATCACTTCTGCTTCTGAACTTCCTCATCTGTACCCTCAGGAGTTACAGTACTGAATCCCACAAAAGTTCACTAGAGGGAGCACTTGTTATTTACTTGTCATTTATTTATTCATAAATACAATTTAAATGAGTTATAATCATCAGATACTAAGCTTTGTGTTCATGCAATAATACAGACTATTATTCCTCTCTTGGAAGAGGATATAATTCTCCCAACTACACATAGTTTAATCTGTGTACTTCTGCTCTTCCTGAAAGGCACGGTTTTCTAGACCTTAATGGTCACTTGCAAAAATGCATGCAAGATGTTACATGGGTGTTTACATAAAATTAAAAAAACAACCCCATGTAATTCCATTTTCTTTCCTTGAGTCTTTCTTCATCTCCAAAACACACAGAAGGAAAAGAAAACCACCAAAACAAACAAACAAAAAACCCACTCAAAAAAACAACAACAAACCTCTTTTTAGTTTAAAACTTAGTTCTGTATGTTAAAGAATGATTTATATCTCATGCTGATCTAAATTTTCTCTACAATATTATATCCAGAAACACCCCTGTCTTTTTAGAAACAGTATGTGGCACCCTGTGGTTACTTTCAGTGTGATTTCTTCTTTTTGTTGTCACTGAACAGAGAAAATCTTGTTGTTCTTTCTCTCTCTAGGGATAACAAAATGATTCACTCTGCAATCAAAGAGCTTATGAATGGTATTTAAAGGTGGAGGCAGCATCACAGAAGAATCTCTTGGATTAAGGGATTGCATAACTGTTCAAGGGGCATTACAATGTTTGTTTGCAGACTTTAAATAACCTCTCCCCACAAAGCAAAATTAATCCCTGAAGTGGGTAGGAATAGAGGGATGCACCTGGAATATGTCTTTTTATTTCCCATGCTGGTGAGCAGGTCGCTCTCTACAACTCCCTGAAAGGAGGGTGTAGCCAGGTGGGGGTTGGGCTCTTTTCCCAAATGGCTTTCAAGAAGACAAGAGGGCATGGTCTTAAGTTGTGCCAGGGGAGGTTTTGGTTAGATATTAGAAAGAATTTCTTTACAGAGAGAGTGATCAGACATTGGAATGGGCTGCCCAGGGAAGTAGTGGATTCTCCATCCCTGGAGATATTTAAAAAGAGACTGGATGTGGCACTCAGTGCCATAGTCTGGTAACTGCAGCGGTAGTGGATCAATGGTTGGACTTGATGATCTCTGAGGTCCCTTCCAACCCAGTCAATTCTATGATTCTATGATAGGTCCACGAGCAATTCAATTTCCTTTTGTTAGCTCTACTCAGTTATTATTTTTATCCAGCTGAATGCTGTGTGTCATTGATGAGTGTGGCTGTGATGGACTCTCTGCCTTGGAAGGAACACATGTTATTATCAATAAGACATGTTGATGCAAGGGAATATCAGTTGCCTGGAATAAGTGATCACATCCTGTGGCTGGTTTGCCACAGGCCTAATTGTTATTTTCTGTCTAAAGCAGTGTCACTGTCCCTAACTCATCCTTATGTCAGGGAGTTGGTCTTGTTAGCACAAATTAGGAGCATGCAAAGCAGAGCAGGCCCCTTCTGCTCATTTATCTCAGTGCACTGTGCCCACTGGCATCTATCTTACACTAAATGCAAATGGCAAAAATTCTGCTTTGTCTCTTTGCTGAGGGGGAATAAACATCTGTAGTGATCCTGATTAATGAACCGTCTGTAAACACCCATGTAACATCTTGCATGCTTGAACCATAGCATGCTGTAGGCTATAAAAGGTCAAATTAGATAGAAGTTGCAAAGACACATTGTACTGCACTTGCTAGCAAGTTTTGTGTTTTAAATAGATAAAGTACCATGCTGTCAGATTATTTACTGATTATTTTAGTTATTGTACAGGCTGCTCTCTGCTACCAAAACCTTGCCGTGCAAACCCAGTATAGATGCACTCACGTACTGTCAGATTGCATCATCTGTCACTTAAAATAAGCCCAGGTCTGAAAGATCAGTAGATTTTTCTACTTTTTTCCCCTGTTATCTATTTAGGGGGAAATAGCTAAATGTGATTCAAATTAACATTTGAAAATTAAATATTTCCCCCACAATATTACAGGTCACACATTGATACCAATTATAAAATCTTGTGTTTGCAGGTATACTTTTTTAATGGCCAATTTTTTTTAGCAATTGAAGTGTAAGAACTGTTGGCCTTTCTATTAATCTATTTCTGCAGCAGAGAAGAGCAGTAAGCTACTATTCATAATGTTCCTCACTAGTATATTTCTTTTTTTGATAAAAGGAAGAATTCCACAAGATTCAGTACTAGAACAACTGTTGATAACCTAAAGATTTGGTTTTTAAGAGGTGAAACTGCATTATCAGAACTGTATAACTATGCATTTGTAAAGAGCTTTTAAGCAGACAAGATCCTCCCTGTGGGATCCTCCTGACCAACCCACTTATTTTTTTTTTTAACCTAATCCAGAAATACCAGAAATGTTTTGGTAAATCTGGCACAAGTGGAGTTGACTGTAGCATCACTTCTGTGTTTCAGCAGCCTTTTTTCCTAGGACACACACTTGGGAGAGCAAGGGCATCAGTGGCAAACTACCATGCTGAGTTTTCATTTTTGTTGCTTTCTGCTCCTGACAGAACTTCTTCCTCATTTTCCATGGTCTGGTTGTGAAATCTGTAAAGATGACCAAGCTAAGTCACATTTGATGTGGTCATAACACTGCTCTTTGCATAGTGTCATATGCTGTCTCAAAATGAGCTTCCAGGGCTCAGTCATTTTAAGCTTTACATCTTAAAAGATGTCATATAGTCATTCCTTTTGGCCAGACAGTGGGTTTATACTAAATTGCAGATTAAGACAAGTGAAATAATCATCAGCTGCCACAAACCACTGAAGATATTTGTTTGTTTTCTGGCCTCTAATATGTATATAATTCTTTATCTACCGTGATACATCTGTCTGTACATACACACACATACATGTATGCAAATTATACAGTGCAAGCTCTTCTCCCCCTAAGCTCCTTCTGCAGCCAGCAGGGACAAAAAAGTTTGTGTAGGGAGAGCCCTCTCCTGTTCCAATGAGTCTGTGCTAGGGGATGGTGTGCCAGCGTGGGATGAATTTATAAATAATGCTCTCCCTTCTATCCCCAGCTATGGCAGTAGGTAAAGAGACCACTTCTGAAGTGTTTAGATGTGAAAAAAGCCTTGTGAGTCAGAACAAAACTTAAAGTTATGTAGGTATAACAAATGGCTAATATTGGAGAGCAGTCAGCTTCCAGCCAGAGGTGGATCACTTCACCCTCCCCCAAGAAGTTTTTGTGAACTTTCTGATGTTCCTACACTACAATTTTCTGCTGCTGTGGTGTTTCTGACAACATTTTACAGAGCAGCTCACAGCCACCTTTGAGGAGGAGGTGATGGGCCTCTTCCCATAGCAAAACCACCTTGCTGCTCACGTGATGAATGAGCAGATGGAGAGAGGACTTCCTGGATTTATCTCAGATTTGCTTTATCGCTTTGTTTTATCTGATGATCACTCAACAGTTGAAGGAACCTCTACCCAAATTGACTCAAGTGCCTTCATGTGAGGTCTAGTGGATTTTTACAGAAAATAGCAAATAATTCTGCAAACTTTAGGTAGTATTCTAACAATCCCTTTGCATAGAATAGTTTTTATACATGCTACTAAATCCCAATGACTAATATATAGTTAGTAGTTATCATCTTCTTTGTTTGTTTGTTTTGCTTTTTTTTTTTTTGGTTTATGTGATTTTTAGCAGTAGTACTATTCCTTCTACACAATCAGGCAGCATAATTTTCTGCAAGAAGAAAAGCTAAGCTTCCATTTTCACTCTGTGTTTTCGAATTTCCTTCTTTCTGTGGCCAATGGTCAATGAAGACTATGGAAAAAATAACTTGTATTCCAAATTTAGTGTAAAAGCCATCATTGTAAGATACATTTCATATAAGTACAGTGGTCCTTGGTGGTCATACCGTGAGCTGTTTCTTTGCTGAGCTCTTTTAATGGCTCTTCCATTCTATTTCTTTTGCACAGTTTTACTTATTGCTTTCCATAACAAGTCCAAAGAAAACAAAAGCTGCTGTAAGATGATAACTTTGCACCATTAATAAATAAAATAAAGAGGATTTTTTATTTATAAATGTATGTATGTATACATGTATACATGTATACATGTATACATGTATGTATATATGTATATTTTTAATGTTAAGGATGCATGATCAAAGAAGTTTGGAGACCACTACTCTGTGTCATATTGGAGCCACCTTTCACTTTAATGCCTGTCTGACCGACTGCAGAGCATGAGTCTTGGTACAGATTAAGACAGTCTCATATGGTTAATCTCAAATAAGTAGCACAATGAAAACAGTTTACCTATTTCTTACTACTGTGGGAAATAAATCTTATAGGTGAATGACAGAGACAAATCAGGCTGGTAACATGAAGGCAAATATATTGCTTCCCTCATACTTGTGTTTATCTTTTACTTGGATTTCGTTTAAACTTTTTAATAAATTCTTTGCAGCTTTCCATGCTTTAAATAGATGTTGGATATATGTTGGAATGTCAGCATTGCAAAGCCACATGTCTGTTCTGGAAAAATACCTCTTTCAATGACTCCAGCATTTGTGATGCAAGGTGAGTGAAACAGCCGTACAGCACTCCATGAGTAATGAGTGCATCTTCCAAAAATAGATTTTTAAACTAGGGGAAAAAATATGTATCCTTTTAGCAAATATTCTGAAGTAGCTTTGTCAGTGATTAAAAGAAATGAAAAGAGGAAGTAGGTGTTAGGGTATAACACATGTTTTTATTGGCAACCCGCAGTAGAAATGCATTCCACGAAAAAAGACTGAAGAAATTCAATGTGTTTTACAGAAACAGGTAAGAAAATAAATTAGTTATTGAGAACTTATAAAGTAACTGAGAGCAGAAGTAACTCGTCACCCCCTTTTTTGATTGACAGTAGTGTTTTATTTGTGACAGTGTTTGTTTAGTCTCTGTAGTTTGAGAGACTGAGTTTGTCTGCCTGGAGTGAAGAGTCTTCAGAGCACTTAGGTAGGAAAAACCTCATTCTCTGTGTTTAGGGTGGGTAAGATGAGAGTCCTGGGCTCCAGATTGAGTAAAGAAGAGTCATGCCAGGAAGATTTTAAAGTTTTTTCTAAGTTAAAGGTGGCACTTGAACAAATTGCCTGAGGCAATTAATTATATTCCCCATCATTCTTTCTAGGAAGAACATTAGATTAACATTTTCTGACAAATATTGAATGGATTTTGTCATATGATATAAACAAATAAGAACCATCCAGCTCTATTTGTTTTTTGAAAATGTGATTGCTGTTTCATATATTGCATTTTCAATTATACAAGGCCAAATCCAGGGTTTGCTCTACCTTTACTTTGCCAGTGAGACAAATTCCAGGAGTGTACACCCACCCCCCTGAATATTTGATTTGTAAATTCCACAAAGTACCATGGATTATAAGTGATTTGTTTGTACTGTGCTTTATTAATTGTCTAATTATGTTAAACTGCATTTATGTTAAACTGAATTGAAGTGAGTACTCTGACAAGCCACATTTTATTCAAAATGTTTATGGAATTTACACCTGACTATAAACACCAATAAGGATGTGAAAAACTTCCCTGTTTAAGGCAGCAGCTCTTTTCTGAAAAATGGGTTTCATTGTTACAAGTACTGACATAGGTAATTGTTTTAGATAACTATGTGTTTGTTTATGTATTTAGCTATTGCTCATTACTGTATTTCTCATTTTTTGTGACGACAAATACCTCACATACATTTATCCATTTCAGGAAGAGGATGAAGTTTTTAGAAATGCTTTTTGGATTTAAAAGCCCAAGTCAGATTTTGCCTTCTGGAGTCACTTTGGCTTCATAAGGAATCATTGCAGTCAGCATCTCTTTCCAAGAGCCTGCTAGCATGAAATATGTGTGTGAGGTGTCTGCAACTGCAGAAGCAAGTAGGATGGGGACAGCATAACAACAGATAACAAAAGTCAGCTGCTCAGTTTATTTTACTTGTGCTTCATGGATTCACTGCAGGGAGAGGGGCTGTTCTTCTCTATCTTCATGCAGATGCATTCAGTGAGCTGCAGAGAGGGGAAGGGAAACCGATGTGGTGAGAGTGGATGAAATGTGGGTGCTGGAAAGATGATGGAATTGAGGAAGGTGACCTTGACTGATGTTGATGCACTGTGATCAGTTAGTAAGTGTGGGGAAAATGGACTTTTTTGCAGAAAGCTTTCACTGTCCTGGGCAGACACCTGTGTCTTCAGACACAATGAAGAAGCATCTGCACATTTGTGCAAATCTGGTGAAAATGTTACTGAATTAGCACTCACTGTATTCGAAACTTGTGAATACTCAGGTTGGCATTATACAGAGCTTTTAAAGTATTTCAGGTAAAGCAAATCAATTAGAACTAAGCAAAAGGTTCTTTCCACAGAGGAAGCTATTACAGAAGTGGCTTGTTTTGCTTTGTTTTGTTTTGTTTTTTCCTGTGGAAGTGTTAGTGTGTAGAAATCTGGTTTTCGTCTTCCCTCCACTGTTTTTCTCCCAGAGAAGTTACATCACCTTAGGATGAGCCCCAGTGAGCCAGTGGAAAAGAACAGTGTTTTTCACCAGTTTCTAGATTAATTTTTTGAGAAGGATGACATGCTTTGTAAGGCAATTGATATCTTCTGTGGAAAGTCCCATTAAAAGATTAAAGCAGAACCTGAAGTGCTATAGCTTTTCCTCTTAATTTCTTTTTGATGTGATGGCATAGCCAGAAGTTCAACATCATTGCCTGGTACCAGTACCTGTCTGCTGAAAGGACACCTCCTAGTGAGAAATGTGCAAAATACTTTTTCTGTTCAGTTATACTCTTAAACAAGTGTTTTCATCTTCATACACACATAGTAGCTATATTCTGATTTTTTTTCCTGTTTTTTGTCCTGACTTTTTATTTAGGAAATTATTTGAGACGGTAAAAACAAGTATGTACCCAAACAGGAGTAGTCAAGCAGTGACCCAAAGAGCACCGTTTTTGCTTTCACTGTCTCCTAATGATGCCACAGGGGCTGTGAGGGTGGGATGCCCTACAGGAGCGAGCCAGGACCCAAGGGTGTCCACAAGGCACTGCAGGCTGTGCCCTCCCCAACCATGATCCCTCCAGCAGCACCCAGGAAAGGAGAAGGAATGGGATGGGGGTGGGGACCAGGTACAGCCCTGAGCCCTGCAACTGCTCAGCAAGGCCACAGTGACAGAACTGGTGCAAAGTCCATTGAGGTGCAGTGGTGATGGTCAGCAGATATGAGGGTGGGTGGGCACAGACTGTGGTGCAGCTCAGGCAAGGACTGTATCCCAAGGATCTAGTCACAAATGCAGTTCCCAAGAAAACAGGAGACATAAAGCTTTGCCAGTGTTACTCTCAGCTCCTTCAGCCCTGGCTCTTTCCCAGTTGTGTGATCCTAGGCTGCCCAGCTGGGCTGCAGCAGGGTTGGCCTGAGCAGGGACCAGGAGAAGGGAAGGGCAGTGGAGCCGGGGGATGCACAGAGCCAGGGTCTGGCAGAATTTGGGATCAGCAGCAGAAATTATTGGAATTTTCCCTGTGAATATCCCTGAGAAATGCTGTTGTTTTACCTGAAGTGTTTACTTGGAAGCATATTGCATTATCAACAAAGTTGCTGAGTCTTTCAAGTGATAGCTTTCAGAGCCTGGAGTGTGGGGCCAGCAAAATGAAAAAGCTTTTGAGCCTGGAAGGGATCAGTGTAGCCATGGCCTGAGGAGGCTGTGCTAGGAGCAGAGGCTTCATGGTATTTGTGCAGCAGGCAATGGGCATACTCAGTAACTCAGTAAAATGCTTGAATGTTTGCTGCTCACAAAAGAAGCATGAACATTTCAGAATCATCCACTTCCTGGAACAGAGGCAGCACCCAAAGTGTGTTTGACCTGAGGAAACATCATCATTTCTTGGAATCTTTGGTTTGTGTAATAAAAAAAAAAAATTATTTAACTTTATTAAAAAAAAATAAATCTGTATGTAAGTAGTTTTGTTCTGACTCACCAAATTCAACTCTTGAAAGTGCCTGAACTTCCTAGAAACCCCAGAACTCTTTCTGATCAGCTCTGGAAGGACATTTGTTCTGTCACTTACCATTTTGTTCCTTAGAACCAAAAAAGTTGATTTCTGCACAAGTCTCTTTCAGGAAGTACATTGCTTTCTTGTGGCTCTGGCTTAACTTTTCAGCCACATAAAAAAAAGATTTTCATAGCAAAGAAGAGAGAGGAATCTACAGATGTAATGAGGTAGGATAGATTGCAGCAGGTAAAAGCCTTGAATTTTTGAGAACATCACTTTTATTTGCTTCATACTGCCATGAAGGTAATGACTTTTTGTAGAGTGGTGTGGACTTACTGGTCTCTGGAGGTGATAAAGGCAGACAATTTTGAAATCGCTCTGTCTGCAAGCAGACCATAATAAATCTGTTAGTTAATAATAATAGGGCTTACTTGTATTTCAGTATGAAGTTTCATTGTGCATACAGGAAACCTGGTGAGGGACTTTTTATAAGGGCATGTAGTGATAGAACAAGGGGTAATGGTTTTAAACTGAAAAAGAGTAGCTTACAAGTTAGACATTAGGAAGAATTTCTTCCCTGTGAAGATGGTGAGACACAGGAACAGGTTGCCCAGGGAGGTTGTGTTTATTCCCTCACTGGAAGTGTTCAAGGCCAGGCTGGATGGGGCTGTGAGCAACCTGGTCCAGTTGGAGGTGTTCCTGTCCATGCCAAGTCTGTTGGAACTAGATGATGTGTAAGGTTCCTTCCAACCCAAAACATTCAGTGATTCTATGATACTTGACACTTCAGTGCACTAAAAATGCATGCAAAGAAACTTCATATCTATTGTCTAAGACACTGAAGTGTTCCAGGCAGTGACATAGCTGAAGTTACACGCAGGTAAAAGGGCTGATCTCAACAGCTTAGAGCTTCTCCACTTCTCATCACAGAAGATTGATTGATTGATTGATTGATTGATTGATTTTTCGCTACTTCACCATTCACAGGCAAGTGTAGGGTTGTGATTTAGACTAAATCTGTGCAATAACAGTTGCCTTGCCAAGACCGTCTCATTATAAAAGTCTTCATTATCATAGAATCATAGAATCATAGAATTAGCCGGGTTGGAAGGGACCTCAGAGATCATCGAGTCCAACCCTTGAACCACCGGAGCAGTTGCTAGACCATGGCACTGAGTGCCACATCCAGTCTTTTTTTAAATGTCTCCAGGGACGGAGAATCTACCACCTCTCCGGGCAGTCCATTCCATAGCCTAATCACCCTCTCCGTGAAGAAATTCTTTCTAATATCTAACCTAAACCTCCCCTGGCACAACTTAAGACTGTGTCCTCTTGTCTTGTTGAAGGTCGTCTGTGAAAAGAGTCCAGTTCCCACCTCGCTACAGCCTCCTTTCAGGTAGTTGTAGACAGCAATGAGGTCTCCCCTGAGCCTCCTCTTCTTCAGGCTGAACAGCCCCAGCTCTCTCAGCCTCTCCTCATAGGGCCTGTGCTCGAGTCCCTTCACCAGCCTGGTTGCCCTCCTTTGGACCTGTTCCAAGACCTCTACATCCTTCTTAAACTGAGGGGCCCAGAACTGGACACAGTACTCGAGGTGTGGCCTCACCAGCGCTGAGTACAGGGGAAGAATCACCTCCCTGGACCTGCTGGTGACGCTGTTCCTGATACAGGCCAGGATGCCATTGGCCTTCTTGGCCGCCTGGGCACACTGCTGGCTCATGTTCAGCTTCCAGTCAATCCAGACTCCCAGGTCCCTTTCTGCCTGGCTGCTCTCCAGCCACTCTGTGCCCAGCCTGGAGCTCCCCATGGGGTTGTTGTGGCCAAAGTGCAGGACCCGGCACTTGGCCTTGTTGAACCTCATCCCATTGGATTCGGCCCAGCTCTCTAGTCTGTTCATGGAGTCAAGGAACTGGTCTGCATAGTCTGAATGATTCCCTTTAAGAAGCTTTTTTGCTTTTTGTCAGTTCTACACAGAGAGATGGGTTTAGTTGCAGATGGGTACAAAGAAGTAAAAATTGACAGTCTCATTTCTGTTGAGAACCTAAGGAAGAAAACAGAGCTTTATAGACAGTGTAAGGGAAGTATCATTTATGGATTGAGAATGTGACCCAGCGATGCCATAAAATGAAAGGCAATAAACTTAGCTTTCTATTTCCTCACATATATATGTTCAGTGGAAACTATAACCTTTTCTCATGTACACAGGAGAAAACTAGTCCTGTCTTAATTAAACAGAACGTTGAGTTTTTAAAATTGTCATGTGTCCTTGCTTGAAACTTGTTCTGTGGCAGAGATAAAGATCACTTGAAGAGAGAGATGGTTGCTCAGAGATAAAGATGGCTCGAATTTTTTAACTGTTGGATGTAAGTCAAGTCAAGCTCCAGGTTGTAATTTATACAAAATTCATGAGCTAGCTGTAAAGGTCAAGGTCCCTATTGCTGAACCACAAGGAAGGGAAGAGGAAAGCGATGAATAATCTTAAATTCAGTGCTTCCCTTTTTCCTGCCTTCTCGTGCTGGTGATGAAAAGTCCATTTTTCAAAATGTGCTTGTCAGACAGCTGAAAAAACACTCATGGTCCTTCATAGTGAGGAATGCCTAGCAAAAGGAAATGCAAACACTATTTTTGCCTTGTGTTGTATTTATGATGTTAAAGTTGCCCGTAAAAACAGCATGAAGCCACAGCATTAAGATGAAAAGTCTTATGGCAACTGGTCTGAGTCAGAGCAAAAAAGTCCCTTTGTTCAGAAGTGTTTCAGTTAGATTAATACTGCCACAAGACCAGTAAACATGGGAATGAGCTTCCAGTTACAACCCTCCATCTTTTTGTCAGAAACTCGCCAGTTCAGTCAGACATCAGAGCCATGGCATTAAACATGTTCTTCCTGCCTTGTCTCAGCAGCAGTTCCCTGCAAATGAACGATGGGGATTTTCAGCAGGTGTCACTGCCTCAGCCTTGGGGATCCAAAGCTGACTCTCTTGCTGTGACCCTGCTGAACACGAGGCAGTGCTGCATCTACCTGAAATGAGGGCACTTGCCCCTCGTTCCTTAAGTCTGAGTCACCCTCATCCAAAGATCTCCTCTGCTGCAAAGCCAAACTGTCTGCACTGAGCCCCAGGCCTGGGAGGTTGTCTCAGGAGCTCTGAGGCAGGTCTTTTGCTTCCAATAACTGCAAACTCTGTCATTTCTCAGTTGGCATTTTTAGGATCCTACTTTGAAATAATTATTATTCATGTTATTTCAATGCTCTGCATGGGGGGTGCTGGGTTTTAGGCTATTTCATATATTTAAAAAATATATTTGAATTATATTTCAGGGCTATTGGGGTGAAGTTATCAGCAATTTTTTCCCACATCTCTTCCTCTCACTTGAATCAAAGCATGAAACAGCCCAAACAGCCCCCCTAAAAGTGGGATGTATGGAGAATTTCTTCTCACCTTCTGTCTATACTTCATTACTTTAGTATCGTGGCTCCAAAAGTGCCAGATTTGCTGGATATTTGTGGGTTCTCAGCCATTCAGGTGACCTCCATCCAGACAGGAAAGTCAGACACAGTAGAGACCTTGGCAGGAATGAGTCAAATGGAAAAGGGAAAAAGGAAGTCAAATGCTTGGTATAGATGAGTAAACTCTGCTTCTGAGGGAGTTCAGGCAGGAGATTGAAGGCCAAGGGATGAAGATAACCTTTTTTTCAGTTTCTTACTGTCTAAAGATTGTTAAGATGTGCGTGGGGAAAAGGGCGAGTTAGCAAAAGTAACTGTGAGGAAAAGTGGAAGAAAGAAAGAGTATTACTGGATTCATAGTCATAGAATGGTTTGGGTTGGAAGGTACCTTAAAGATCACCTAGTTTCAAGCCCCCTGCCTGGCAGGGACACCTCCCACTAGGCCACAGAATCACAGAATCAGACAGGTCAGAAAGGACCTCTGAGATCACCAAGTCCAGCCGTTGACCCACTTCAGCTGTGGGTACCAGTGCCACATCAGAGAATCCACCACCTCCCTGGGGAGCCCATTCCAATGTCTGATCACCCTCTCTGTAAAGAATTTCTTCCTGATATCCAACACAAACCTCCCCTGGCAGAGCTTAAGTCCACTTGTCTTACTGATGGCTGCCTGGGAGAAGAGACTGACCCCCCTCTGGCTACCCCCTCCTTTCAGGGAGTTGTAGAGAGTGATGAGGTCTCCCCTGAGCCTCCTCTTCTCCAGACTGAACACCCCCAGCTCCCTCAGCCCTTCCTCACAGGACTTGTGCTGGATCCCTTCACAGCCTCCTTGCTCTTCTCTGGACCTGCTCCAGCACCTCAATCTCCTTCCTGAACTGAGGGGCCCAGAACTGGACACAGGACTCAAGGCCCCATCCAACCTGGCTTTGAACACTTCCATGGAGGGGGCAGTCTCAGCTTTCCTGGGCAACCTGTGCCAGTGTCTCACCACCCTCAAAGGAAAGAATTTCTTTCTAATGTATAACTTATATCTACCCTCTTTCAGTTTAAAACCATTCCCCCTCAACCTAATAATCAGACCAGATGAACCTTGAGGTCCCTCCTAACCTATCATTCTATGATGCTAAGATCCTATCACTACATGCCCTTTTAAAAAGTCTCTCTCCAGCTTTCTGGCAGGCACCTTCAGATACTGGAAGGCTGCTGTAAGGTCTCCTTGGATCCTTCTCTTTTCTAGGCTGAACAATCCCAATTCTCATCCTATCTTCACAGGAGAGCTGCCCAGCCCTCTGATCTGCAACTGCACATTGCCAGCTCATGTTGAGCTTCTGATCAACCAAAATCCCCAGGTCCTTCTCCTCAGAGATGCTCTCAACCCTGCCCAGCCTGCATTAGTGCTTGGGAATGCCCCACCATATGTGCAGGACCTTGCACTTGGTCTGTCACCATCTATCCATGAATGTCAGCGCCCACCTCCTACCTCCAAGACAGCAGATGATATTTATATTTCCATCCCGGTCTTTGTGCTGTCGGTCTTGATACCTGCTGACCAAAAGCCAAGACTTTTTCATTATTGTAACACCAGTTTCCCTGCTCATTGCTAATAAGCTCAATGTTTTCAACACTGAAAGATCAATGAAACTTTTATCTCAGGACTGAATACACACTTTTCAGAACTGGGGAAAAGAAAAGAAAAAATTCAATGGAGATAGTATCAAAGTGTATTAATTGTATCAATAATTTCTTTCTTGTTCTTCTTGTTTACTTAGCATTGTTTCTTGAAAAATTGAATACAGCTCCAACTAGCAGAGTAGCAACACAGTTGCAAGAACTATCTCCTAACAAAAAAAAAAAAAAAAAAAAAAAAAAAAAAAAAAGGGAGTGCTTTTGTGTGGAATAACTCAGATTCCTACCAATTTTGGAGGAGTTCAAGGTCCTTACTGGACATACCACACCATACCAGTGATGATAACACTTATGCTTTCATGGCACCACCTGGTGGGTAGCAGAGCATCATTACAGCTTCCAAATCCTTCATGCAGATGGTTATTGCTGGCCAAGCTTTTTTATTTTGTCTATGGCTGGACTTGCTCTTGATCTCAGAATCACCACACCCCAGCCCATGGGCAGGCACAGGCATGGAATTTTTCAGGAATAAAAACACAGTATTACTTTCTGGTTCAATGCTCTAATTCTGCCACTTTTAATTTCAAACATCTATATGCATAGGTAGCAATACCCTGGACTTAATCTGCTAGAGCATCACTTGCATAAACTGGTACTACCTCTGACTCATATTTTCAATTTTTCTAACCTGTACACCCACAGAAATGAAATGTTATATCTGTTTATGAGAAGTAGGGGAGGGAAGAAAATCACTTTTATACTTGTCTGTTACCAAGTTGCACCTAAGCTTCACTATCAAATAATTCAGTTTCATTTATTCAGTATACCAAGTCTATTTTTGGGAAGTTACATGCTCAGGATATTCTCAGCAATGGCAGTAATGAGTTTAACTCATTAAAATAGCCATGAGTTGCCTTTCGGGAATAAATCACAAAGGATGGAATTCTGCTCATGTAAATTAAATGGTATAAAATGTAAGGTATCTGGGTAAATCTTTGACATGGGGAGAGATGGGCTTTTCTAGAAAGGGAGTTCATTTTATTCCAGGACACGTGTTTGAGAGAGATGGAACAAGCCCCACTTCAGGCCACGACTCTCTCTCTCAAGGACAGAAATTTAACAGCTGAGGGTGGGCAGCTTTTACACAACTCATGTGATCCTTATCTACAAAACTGTTGCAGTTTCAGTTGATAAGCACTTGAGCTTTAAGCTCAGACTTATCTGGCCTGAGAGGGTAAAGGAAGATGCAAAGGAAACGGTGTTTTTGCTAACAAGGGTGAAGGTATCTACAAGCTGTAGCTGAGCCTAAGAGAAATTTTTCATCGCTAGACCAACCATTTTGTACAACTGTCCCAGTCTGAGTCAAGGGCAGTAACAGTGGCAGTGGAGAGGAGAGTGAGGGGAGTGTTTTGGGTTATGATTGCTCCTGGACATCTGCAGTTCAGTGCTAGCCCATGCCTGGGCCCTGACCAAGAGGTAGTAAGAGCCTGATGGTAGCCAAGACTCCCTAGATTCTGTTGCAGCTGACAGTCAAAACAGAGGCCAGAGAGGTCCTTGGAGACCTCTGGAGTCTCCCTCAGTCACAGTCTCAGCTGCCCCAGGAGTGGCACATTTCAGATTCTTACCAGGTCACTGGAGCAGCCCTTCCCCTGCAGCAGTTTGAAAACCTATTTCCTAGAACAGAGCCCTGCATTGCATCAGAGCCTGCTGAAGAGAAAAAGCAGGGGAGAGTAGGGTTAAGGAACAAAGACTTTGAAATCAGCAAATTTTGTTTTCCTGAAGCTCTCCTGGAGTAAATTACAATAGCAGAGGAGTGTTGTTGCAGGCATGTGAGTCAGGGCTGTCCCTCCTGCTGCTTCTCTTCCCTTCCCTGGGACAGTAATTGTTTGCCCCTGCCTTGTTCTGGCAGGAGCAGGAGGATGCTTGTGGTGATGGTAAGGAAGGGACAGCACAGCTTGCCTCAAAAAGTGGGAGCTGGGGACTTTTGCAGTCATGGATGATCTTGCAGAATGTGGGAACAAGGGTTTCATGCTCATGAAGGTGCATGTCTCCCTATGGGGAAGGAAGGTGGTGTCAGTCAAGGCTTTTACATGTGTGATGAAGAAAATCAACCTGCAGAGCAATGAAATTTAAATGCATTCAGTGAAGATCAATGAGCTGCTTTTACTGACGTACTAGCCTTAATTTTTATCCTGTTTGCTCAAATTCTTTCTCCTTGATAAGTTTTGGTATTCCCTAATGCTTCCTCATTAGGGAATGCAAACTAAGTGTGTCATAAAATTGCAGATTTAGAAAACACATTTTGTTTTTTTCCCATTGTTACAAAAAACAATAGATGGACCTGAAACCTGCAGGAAATATCCCTTATCCTCTGCAGCCACAGGCTTGTTAAATGCTCAGCCTCTCACATTTACTGCTATGTTATAAAAATAGGAAAATACAAGCATGTCACTACATACTAACAAAAGATGATGTGGGCCTTTTATGCGTGTTGGAGTTGACAAGGAAGTTGAATAATATCTCCCGTATGTGAGGTGGAGCAGGAGGAATCTGCAGAATAGGAAATCAGTAAATATCAGCTCATGCTGTGGGAACCAGGGAAACACAAAATATTTTTATCTTCTGGAGGCTTATATGTGCTCAGAGACTTGAAACTCTACCTGCCACTCTAGGTTCAAAAATCTTTAAATTTCCCACTAAAGCCTTAAAGTTAAGGTTAAAGATACTTCAGCATTAGATAGAATAAAAGAAATCAAACCCAAATAAAAGTTTGCTTCAGGTGCTAGCAGGGGCCTTTTCAAAAAGGCATAGTTTCAGGCTACATTGGAAACAAAGAATTCTGGGATTTTTTTTATTTATTTATTTAAAAAAAAAGTTTTTTAAGTTGCTGACTTGGTCAGGAAGGATCAAATGAAATTCTGCTGCAGATGATTTTGAGCTGAAATTTTACTTTCAGACAGTTTATTCTCTCTCTGCCACTGGCTCCATCTTCCCAAAGGAACCCAGGTCATGTAGGAGGCAAAACAACTCGTAGTGGTCCAGCAGGATGGCCGTGTCAACTGGGATAGTTGTTGCTGCTTTCTGTGTCCCCATTAGCACTACAAAAATATGCTGAGGATTTCCTCCAAAGTCTTTTTACTAAAGTCTATTTTACTTCAGATATAGTAAATGCTCCCATGCTTGCCATGGGTCAAGGAACAGTGAGCCCCACTCAGTGCTCAGCTCCCTTACCTTCAGTGGAGAGGGAACAAGGGTCCAGGTGGCATTTGTGATATTTGCCTGTAACAGCAGGCAGCCTGTGGGAGGATTTCAGTGCTTGTCAAATAATTGAGAACACCTGCATTCATCACCTCAGGTGCTTGGTGTGATGGCAAAAGTCACCAGGAGGCACTGTTACCTGCTTCCTGTCATGCTGGCCAGAGGCTTGCTTCACACCTCATCAGCTTTGCAACTGCAGGAGCAGTGGCAGGTGCAAAATTAGATTTTCTGAGGTGGTGAGTGGGTCCTCCTCGGAGGAGGGACAAAAAAGTGAAACCTGACATAATGCAGGGGAGGGGGAGATTGGGATCTTCCCTGTGTTGGCTTGGGGTAGGTGTGTTTCAGCCTCCAAATTCCTCCACCTCTTTCCTCCAGTTGTTATGGCAGTGAGTTGCTGTGATGTGGGGAGCAGCAAGCAGCAACCACCCCCACCTCCATGGGTGAGACAGGAATCAGGGAGGCTGAGCTGCCTGCTGAAAGTGAGAGAGGTGGTATAGATGAGTGAACTGAAGAGGTTTTTCGGGGGGTTATATAAGCTTTTGCTGGCATTAAGCAGTCTTCACTCTAGTTAGTAAACTTCCACTGAGGAAGGCACACACCTCACTTAGCACAGGAACTGCAGGCTAGCAGCTCACTTTGATGTGTTTGCTGTGGTGAACAGCACTGCTTCCCTTAGAGACACTGCTCTGGCTCACAGGGCTTTTTGGGCTTTCACCCCCCTTGCTAGTAGTGGCATTGCAGTTATTCCAAAACTTCTTACTGAAAACTTCCTACTTTCCCTTGTACACAATTTGGGGAAATCAAGAAGCACACTGGTACTTTCCAGTTTGTTTTGTGCAAGATTTTTATGATGTGCTCTATGCTTAGTACAGTGATAACAGTAATCCACTTATCTTATATTGCCAAACTGAACAGGTTTTTGGGGGGTTATACAAGCTTTTGCTGGCATGAAGCAGTCTTCCCTTTGATCCTGTTGTTTATTGTTGTTGTGTAAGGAGTTTCAACAAAAGGCACAAATGAAGACCTGCAGATGCATTCCTGAGACATGCAATGGAAATTAAGATATGCCAAGACCTTCCCGAGGGAATGATTGCTGTACTGAAAATACATTTACTCTGAAGTGGATACATATTACAGTTTTATTTGGGACCTGAAATGACTGCTACTTTAGAGCTCAGATTGCAAAACCCACAAAAGAGCGTATGCTGCTCTGTGCCAGAATATGATTGCAACTTCTTTGGAAGACATTATTAGCACTAAATACAGTTCAGTTGGAATAGCAACATTGCAAAACCCACAAAAGAGCATATCCTGCTCTGTGCCAGAATATGATTGCAACTTCTTTGGAAGACATTATTAGCACTAAACACAGCTCAGTGGGAATAGAAAGAAAGGAACTTCCTTGGCATCAGAATACTCCAGCGTATGAATGCCTCTGAATTGGAAATGTGATGTATACATCAGTGCAGGGGCCCTGCACCCTGCTGGGCTACATTTCTTTGGCTTAAAAGAATACTTGTAAAGCTTCTTTCCCGTTTGCATTGTTAAAGGAAATGACTGAGGACAATACAATAAACATTCAGTCATGCAGCAAAGAAATATCTGGACTGAGGGCAGAATTCATTGTTGTCTAGGTCAAGGGTAAGTACAGACGAGTTGACAGAGCCTGCAGTTAAACACTGAAGGCCAACAGATGAGCTTTACTGTCTACGTAAATTTGGTTTCCTTTTTGCAGTCAGCAGTTAATACATTTGGTGTTAACACATTTTATGCACATTTTCTACTGGTGTCAGCCCTTTATGGGCATGGCCCGGCGTATTCTGTAGCTCCTAATATCTGAAGTGTATAGCAAAACATAGCACAGCAGAAGATCAGCGTCTTGCTTTGCATTCCTCCTCCCTCTGGGCCTTTTGGCCTCAATTAGTGCCCAAAGCCTGGCCCATGGACAATATCCATTGCCAACCTGCAGCATCCCCAAGAGCAGCTCTGTGGGCCTCGGCTGTGCCCATGGATGCCTGAGCCATGCTGCAGCTGGACGCTATGGGCAGCCACAGCAGCAGCTTTGTGTGTGAGGTCTCTGCCCCTCTGGAAAGCTGCAGCTGACAGGACACCTGCCATGGCAGTCACCCTGGGATAGCTCTTCCCGAGCTCCCTGGGCACTCTTATAAAGGCTTCCCACATCATTCTGCCTCTGTCCTTGCTTCTTGCCCATGCCCCCTGCCCATGGTGCTCACTGCATGTCCAGAGATGCTGCACTCCCTGTGCTCCCTCTTAGCTGGCTCCCTATAGCACTGGGTTCTTCCCCGAGTCACCCCAAATTACCTTCCTGCCCTGAGTGGGAGCTTTTTGTATTCACAACTTTGCAAGCAAAAGCAACGAGGATGCAAGGGGCAAAGCTGTAGCTCCATGAGGATGACAATAAGGGTGGAATTACTCCAGGAGCTGCAATAGTTTTATGCCCATCTCGGCAGAGCTGAGAACACAATTTGAGCCTCACTTTTTTTTAGCTGATGGCCTGAAGGAATAATTGCAAGATTGAAAGTACTGACTGATGTTTGTATTCGAGGAGTGGGATCCAGATTTCTGATTTGAGCTGCAACGTAGAGTCCCTTGAAAAGGTGCACCACCTGACATCTTTCTCATGTGTGCCATTTCCTTACTGCAAGAAATAACATCAAATGCTTTTGTATCTTGCTGAAAGAATTTCTTGGCAAATGTGCAGTTGGGAAAATCAAAAGCATGTCCCTATGCAATCGATAATTAGCAAGCAGTATGATCATCTGCTTCCCCCCCCTTCCTTTTCTTTTTTCTTAAAAGGGGAAAAAAACAGTTTCTGTTGAGACAGAGATGACACCTTTAAGCAATGGTGCGTGATAAATTAAGAAACTGGGTGGAGTGCTTCCTTCCTGTAATCCGTTTGTAATCAGTGAGAAGTTAGAGACAAATAGGGTGTCTTTTTAACATCTGAAAAACAACCTTTTTACTTTAAAAGAAAAAAAAAAGTCCCATCTCCTAGGTGGGTCTCATCCTGAGTCATCTTAAAGGCCTGGATGAAAATCCCCTTGCCTGGCAAGTGGAATCCCCTTGCCTGGCCAGCTGATAACCCTTTCACCTCTGATCTTCCCTTCATGTTCTGTAAGAAAGCTTGTGTCTTACATACTAATCATGACAAGTAGTAGGGGTAACAGTAAATGTTTTCTCAAGGGATTTTTGGTAGCAGTCAAGACTTGACAGAATCTGCTTACTCATTGGGTGAAGACATTTTCCCAGCAGATGTGTGGTGAAAGAAGGAGACAGGGAAAAATAAATATTTTTTTTTTCTTAAAAAGCCCAACAAAAAGATACCAGGATTCCACTGTATGAGACATTCGAAACCTTGTTTTTCAACACCCACTGTTCTAGAGCTGATGGCTGCTCAAAAATATCTACTGACATATTTCAATTATCACATCCTACATCTGGGAAACAAAACCAAAACAAAACAAGCACAAAAACCACAAAAATACCAAAAAACAAACAAACAAAAATACAAACAAAATCTTCTTTCCAGATAAGTGCAAAAAATCACTGTATCTGTTAAAAACAAAAAGCAAAACCAAGCCTAAAGTATGTGAAGCTATTATTTTTAACCAGAAAGAAAATTTCTTTCTGTACAATGAGTATAGTGACTCTTTCAGGAGCTGGCCATTTTTCTGCCTCTTTTGGACAAGAGTTAGACAGCACAGTTCCAAAGAGCTAGGAAGCTGGGCAGCCTGAGAAAAAAAGCTTTCCCACTTTCTCATCCCTCATTTGGAGCTGGTCTAGATGATCTTTAAAGCTCTCATCCAACCCAAACCATTCTCTGATATATCCATGACCTTGGTTCATCAGGGAAGAGGCAGACAGGAAGCATTGGTTTCCTACCAGTCTGCCCACCAATCACTCAAATGTCTGGGTTGGCTGAGGTCTGGTAGGAAACAACCCTTGGTTGTGGCTAATGTAACCAAACAACCCTGATGACCAACCACTGTGTTTGAACCTATATGACCCTAGTAACACAGCTTTTATTCAGTTTGTCAGTCCCCAGGAGTTTCAAGGATAGTCCCAGAAACTGAGACCCAGGTTATGTCCACTTTGGGAAAACTTTGGTTGAAGTTGTCTAACTAGCATCTCCTGGCAGCTATGGGGCAGAGAACTGAGACAGAGTTCAGCTCTTAATTGCTTCAACTATAGCAGTGTAGAGGGACTACTGGGCTACTGAGGTTTGGTGGCAGAACTATAGGGATTTATCTCTTGAGCTGACCCACCCTTTGGGAAGGAATCAGAGGAAGGGATGTGTGGTCATGTCAGCAGAGATCATGTCTAGGAGACCCAGCTGAAGCAGGTAATGGACACAAGCAAATGCATTACCCTCCACACTAAGTCACCTGAGCTTCTGATCACTTTGCTTGTCCCTATTGAGGAGAAAGCTCCCTCTGCAAAAATTCAGTAACCCAATGGACTGAGGTCTGGATCCTGCCTTCTCTCAACCTTTCTCTCACAAAAATAACACTTGTGCTCAGCTCTGAGTCCAGTCCTTAGTCTGGAATTTAAATATATCTTTAATAAACAGAATTGAATTTTATATGACTGGTAGAAAAATACCTCCAGTAATTAAATACAGAGAAAGAAATTCTGATCTCTGTTTTACTTGGGCTTTTTGCTTCTTTAATGTCTCCTTTCCTTTACCAGGAAGAATTAAGGGAGACACAATGATATGAGAACCATACCCTGAAACAAAAATAATAGTAAGGAGAAATCACTTTTAAAGTTTAGCTGAGTTTTGAGCTTATGAATCTGAAATCTGCCAAGGAGGGGCTAGGCAGACCAGCAATCAGCCATCAGACACACAGTTTTCTAAACAATTTCAGAGTCAGTTGCTAGCTTTCTCAAAGCTTAGTCAATTCAAGCTGAGATTCTTGACATTTTTGCTGCACAGGTGGTTTTATTCAGAGTGAGCTTATGTACAGCTGCACTTTGCTGCAGTCTTCAATGGAAACAGTGATCAGAATTGCAAGAAATGGGGTGGTCAAAACCTTAAAACCTCTGGCAGACTGAGGATTGGAGTTACAAAATTTAAGCATTTTCAGTGAATCAAGTGCATTTTAGTTTTAGCTGATGAAAAAGTTATTTTCAGCCTTAATACATCTTTTCATTTGGTTTGGTTTTTTGTTTGTTTGTTTTTGTTTTGTTTTGTTTTAAAATCAGTGATAGATTCACAGCAGGGTGGCAGCCACAGACCTGGAAGCAGAACTTAGGTGCTTCACACAGTGGGCTTTAGTTTAAGATGCAGAAAACTGAGGCATATCTGGGGTTTCGATCCAAGGAAGAGTCACCAGACTGCAGATGTGTTCTGACCACAGCCTGGTTTCATATATTGTAAAACACAGAAGAGGAAAGACAAGTTCTGCATCTGGGCTTGCACTTTGATGAATGCCACTGTGCATCTGATGAGCCTGGTTATTTCTGATTTGCAGGCTGTATCCCCTGCCTACTCCTACCAAAGAGCTCTTTCCCCTTTTCCCTTCCTACTCTGCTTCTCTCTCAGCCTTGCACATTGCCATGTGTTGTCACTTTCCTCCTCTTTTTTCCCCAGACTTTTTTACATACCTTGCTTTCAATAAGGGCTCACTTACTTGGCCCCTCTTATCCTCCACACAGCACAGGAACCCTTGCTCAGAGTGCAAGAAAAATCCATGCTAGGAGTCTCATTTGGAGAATACCTCCAGTTTCACATAGAAACCAAGAGACATGGGTGAGTTGGTTTGGAGGGGGAGAAGATATCAAGACTCTCAAAGTCTTGAGAGAGTTCACTTCTGGGATGCAGCCACAACATTCACTTCCATGTAAAAAGTAGGAAGTTTCCTTGTATGTGCTAGAGCAGATCTATATGAGAAATCCTGACCAAAAACCATATTGCAGTTTAGTGGCTGAAATGCTGCTCTAGGAAATGGAAAGCCTGTCTCAAGCAAAGCAAAGACCCTTCTCATGTACTGCCACTGTTACCACTGAATTAGTAAGCACTCATTTCCTACTACAGGTATTTCCTATGCTGAAATAAAAACATGTCAGTTTGAAAACACTGAAATTAATCTTTTTGGCTTTGAATTATTTTTCTTCCTTTTCTTTGGGGTAGAATTACATAAACCTGCAGTTTTGTGGATGAATAACTACCACTTGAAATGTTTTGATTCTAAGGAGGCTTTGCCATTGCACAAGGAACCAGGTGGTACTTTCTTGTGAAAGGAAAAAATGTTTGGCAGGTCTTCTCTCTCCATCCCCCCTTCATGGTCCTAGGATACTGAATCTGACTTTAGAAGTAACTGGAAAAATTTGTGCAAGGTGGTGTATGTCTTGAGGCTAGGGAGCCCACAAAGCCTTTTGCAAAGCAGATCCCCCTCCATGTCTGTTTCCTCAAGGCAGCAGGAGCTGGAGGCACATTCAGGTCACCCCCAACATTGATGCAGATCAACCTTAGAATATTACTGGAGAAGTAATGAATAACTTTTCAACATAACTTTAAAAATAAACCCAAAACCAACAGAAAAACCCAACAAGAAGAACCTTAAACCTTTTATTACTAAAGTAGTTGAAAATGCCTCACGCAAAAATCATGGCACTGTCTCTCAGGAGAACACAGTCAAAGTGCACATTCTTACCAGAGGCAAGACCCAAAAATACTCATTGAATGCTTGAGATGGCTCCAGGGAAGTTTGCAAGATGAACTCCTGACACTACTGACACCAGTAAAAAGGTGACTGTAGTCTTACAGAGGGTGAGAACATCACCCAAAGAAAACTGACCTATAAAACCCTACAGCATTGTTCATAACCATTCTAAAAGCATGACCAGTCTTCAGAGTGATGCTTTCTGAGCACCTAATTCCTTTCTGAGGAAACTTTAATGTCATCAAATGAGTCCCATTAAATTGATTACTTTCTACTAGTACTACTACTACTACTACTACTGGTAATAATAATAACATTTATTAAATAACTTTCATTATGTTATGTTAGAATATTTTACAGTAACATGCATTGATGCTTTAGTCACCACATAATAATCCAGGAATGTGAAATTTTCTATTTCTTCACTAAGCTTTTGTTGTTCTGAAAGCTCCTTTGTCCAGCTTTAGAAAGAAAAGGTTCTTTAAAAATTATAGTGTATAAAACTTGTAAAATTTGAATTATTTGTAGCCTTAAGGATCAAAAAGTGGGAAAAAGCTCTATTTCTAACCTGCTGGTTTTGAACTGAAAAAAAGTATAGCTGTTAAAAAAATAACAACGTAGGAAGCAAACCAAACCTCATTAGTTTTTAGGAGGTCTGATTTAGTATTTTTTGCATGCTTTGAGGTTGTGAGACTGAAACTTCTTCCTGTTTACCTCTGGGCTCATGGTGAGAAGCGAGTTTGGCAGCTGACAAGATTGGCAGTTGATTCAGTTTTTGGGTGTGAAAGTGAGAGGAGCTGAGGCAAGAAGAACTTGAGACTCTGTCCTGCAACCACATTTAATGTAAAACTTCCAAATGTAAAACAAAACCAACAGAAACATTATATAACTTCTCTAAATGAAGCTATATAATGAACAGACCTACCTTGAAGAATCACCCAAATGTTTTGGCCTCCATTCAAAACCAGCAAATAAACATCTGTTTACACTGAGGATCCGGAGGATCCCTGCTATTTTTCTAGTAGGCTGTGCAAGGATGAACATCAGGTGTAGATCACACAGTCCTCCAAGCCTCACAGGAGCATGGCTCAGGAGCAGGAATAATCCCTGAGAAGTCAATGAAAAAAAATTAACTTTAAGAAAATAAGATTTTTATTTTTTGTTTTATAAAATCTTGATAGCATTAAAATGATACAAGCATATACATATATGTATATATATGTGTGTGTGTGTGTGTGTGTATCTATCTATATATATATATGAAAAAGAACTCATCCTTGGGTGTTAAAGCTCCCAAAATAAGAACATTACACAGGCCTGTTTCCATGCACGTCCTGTATTCAAGAGTGCCTTTAATGACTGGATCTCCACTCCAGGCAGGAAAGCCATCCTAGCCACCCTCCATGCAGTAATCCAGAATATTGGCCCAGGCAGTGGAAGAAACTTCAGTCTGGATGGGCTTAGGCTCCATATTCCCACTTCTTGGGATGGTCCCCTAAGCACACAGCTGGGATATGTTCCCTTTCCAATGCTTTTGGTGAAACTTCACTCTGATGAAAGGAACCCAAGACTTGATTGACCAGGTCTTGTAAGCAGTAATAATTTTTAAAGAAGTCTCTTTCTGAAATTCACTATCCAAAAGAGCTGGACAATGCTGAGCTCTGGTCCTTATCACTAAAGTTGTTGATGTAATTCATACAAAGCCTCTCCTGTGGAAAGCTATGTGGGGCACGGGCTCACTGACATGTCAAATGCCACTGTGTCAACTTGGCTCTGCTGAGAAGAATGGACTCAGTCTTGACCTATTCTAGCTGCTATGGACTTTTCACAGACTTTATGCCCAAACCATGGATTTAAGTCTTCTCAAAGAGAAGACTAACTTCAAGCCAAGACATGTAGCTGGTGCTTGAACTATGAACTATACAAGTGCATGTTTGGAATATTTCTATTCTCTCCTCCTCTACCAGCATTCCAAATGCAGAGACTGACACTTCTCTCCCCAGTGAGGCTTTTAAAATAAAGCACACACATGCCTAAGCAAAGAGACTTCAAGGCTGTGGAAAGGACATGTGTGCACATATGTCTAGAATTTGTTTTCTAAACCATAAAAATCTGAGAAGAATACAGTTCTGTGTCCAATGTTGCAGTCTGGATTGCTGGAAGTGTTTTCTTTCTCATTCAGCAGTTTTGAGGTGGGAAATCCTCTTTGGGGTTCTGATCTTTTCCAAATCCACTCCTGGGGTTCCCCTCTGTACCTGGACACAGGGAGCTTGGGAGTCACCTTAGGTTCATTACAGAGATGCCCGCTCCTCAAAGACATCTTCTGCTCCCACTCATGCTTTTGCGTGAAACTGGCCTCTACCAGCTTTCAGGCTAATGGTTTTATATGGTGCTCAGGCTCAGAGATGCCATGCCTTCCAGTCAAAGGGGTAAATTCATCCAAGGGGACTAGGAAGAAAGTTTTTTATGCACAGGGGATCTAACTCCAGATGCTCCAGAATGCCTGGCTTTCACCTAGGGGCCTGCTGTGCATAAAAATATCATAGACTGTATGTGCATCATAATGCTGTCTGGACTGCAATGGCTTCTGCTCCTTTATATATATACATATATATTTTCTTTTTTTTTTTTTTTTGTTGCTCTGTTGTGCACCACAGTACTGAAGTCTGGTTGAGACTCTTCTCTAGGCCTCTTCTAAAATGAGTTTTAGGTGCTGAAGCCACTGCTTAGTCATTTCTACACTTCATCATGTAAGCTTCACTCAACAGTAAAATATACTTGGTCACAGTTGCACAGAAGACACTGCAAATTCTTTCTTCCATGGAAATGATCAGAGTCCTCTGGCCACCTGCTTATTCTCAGTGTGGAACAGAAATCCTGCATAGAACTTGGCATTATTCATCACACTGCTCTGGAAGGGTCTGATGAATTTTTTTAACCATACTTGGAAAAGTGAAGACATTTTACAAGTGAGGAAGGAGTTAATCATTGCAAGATACGCGGTCGGTCGTTTCCTGAGCCCTCTGGTTGGATAGTACAAACTTTCAACTATTTCTAATTCTTCTCTGCCACTTAAGAGGCTTTCAGGTTCACTGTACATTCCAGACCAGGTAAGGAGTACAGCTTTTCAATTCTTTATTGTTTATTCAAAACTGTTTGTCAGTGGAATCAGACTCAGTCAAGACTGATTTGTTCTCCCTCCTGTTATTTACGTCTGAAGGGAGAACAAAGTTCATTGCAACCCAAGTAGTACATGTGTGTGTTTGTGCCAGATGATTGTGAGCGATAGAAATAAAGAAAGAGCTCCATGGGTTAATAGTGGAGCAATGATAATGAAGAAAAATATGTTACACCTAGTCAGAAGTCAGAATTGTTACAGCAAATATTGCATATAAAAGAGAAAGAAAATTTACCACCAGTTTTAAGGGGTCCATTCTGCACAAACCACTATCAGAATAATAGGTTCTCAAGGTGTACAGTTTGCTGTAGTAAGGAGAGTAGTAAAAATCATAACGTGTCTTCAAAATTATTTTTAAAAGGAATAAGGAGATTTTTGTATTTTAAGAGGAAAAAAAAAAAAACACTAGATAATTTTGACCAGGTTTATTTGTAAATCTGGACCTGATACCTCTTTTTAGCAAGTGCAGAGTCACATATTGTTGTCATCCTGAGACTGCTCCTGAGGTTTGCAGCAACCAAGCATGCACAGGTGAGTGTGGAACCATATCATGAACTGATACAATTTCATCAGGAGCTTTTGATGCATAAAAACTGAACGCAGACAGACAGGCACTAGAAGGAAGTCTCGTAACACAGTGCAGTCTTGCATACAGCACTTGTGTCTTAATAGACAGGGAGAGAGAATTTTTGTGTTGAGAGCTTTTTGAATAGTTCAGAAAAAAAGCATAAAATAGCCATTTTTAATGTATTAATGTGCTGTCAGCAGGTTACCTTGCAGAAAGCAAAATTGTACATGCCCCAGGGATCCCTGGTTGAAGTAAGACAACAGAGAGTCAGGTTTTTAGCATTTGCTTTTTTTTGTTTGTTTTTGAGTCTTTGAATGTAACTAGTTTTACTGTTTGGGCATTGGCTCTTGGACTGTGCTCAGTTTTTGGTAAAAACACTTTCTGGATTTTATACATAGTGGTCAGAAGAATCTATATAGGGTTTTCAAAAGCATTCATTTGATGCAGAGATGTAAGTCCTATTAAGGCTTGGGTTTCATTCCTAAATCACCCCCACCCCACTTGTGAGGTTTCTATTACAGTAACACTTGGATTTCTGCAATGGATTTCACTCTTGAAAGACTCTATGAGCCACAGAAGTTTGGTCACTGTCATCTATAGATGGAGAACTCAGATGAATCCCATTTAAGGCCAGACTTGTGCCCTGTTTTCACAGCCCCCCAGCACAGGTCATCCAATAAAGCATGCAAGATCTTCCCTTGCAAAGAGTTGGAAGTCAGTTTGGGCATGGTCATAGAGCATGCCACCATTCTGCTAGAGAAGAGGGTACAAAACAGGTAGAAGCACTTGCATCAGCTTAGTCTTCTCAGTTTGAGTACTGATGCTAAGGAATTTGCTATTCCTTACGGCTTCCTATGTCCTTATCTGCTAAATATTCACAGCCTGTGCTACAGCTTGCAAGATAAAAGCAGTTTGAGGTGTGCCTACTCATCCTGTCATCACATTTCCCAGTTACTGCATAGGCACAGCTCAAGGGAAAGTACTCAGCAGCTTTGTGAGGGAAGAGCAAACTGAACCCAGGACTCCCTGATGCCAGCCAGCAGCTTACCCACGGCTTATGCCTTCAGTTTTTAGCATCCCTTCAGGTAGGTTTACTGAAAGTCTATTCATCTTCTGTCTTTGAGGGTGCATTTGGGTTCAACTCAGATGCACCTGCCTGTGAAGACAATTTTGCCCCCAGTGATTACTCTAAGTGCAGCAGAGGTCAGCTTAGGTGACAAAGTATTTGCTCAGTGCTCTGTTTCAGCACTAGTATCTTCGTATGGGAAAAGTGTGTACTCTGTGGCTCTTTTTTTTTTTTTTTTTCTGTTATTTGGTGAAATGTGTGTGGTGTTTGTGTTTGTTCAGGGTTGGTTTTTAGCGGGTTTTTTTTGTGTGTGTATGGTTGGACTCAGTGATCTCAGAGGTCCTTTCCAATCATGCTTATTCTGGGTTTCTGTGGTTCTGTACGTTGTATGTAGCAGCATAATAGGATGGAAAAGAAACAAACTTGAGAAAAGCCATTCCTTGTATGGTAAGTGCGGTCTCCCCCAGTTACTCCTATAATATGGTCAAGTGCCAAGAGATGAGAAAACCAGCAACCCACAACTCAGCCTCAGGAAGTTGTCCTGTGGTGGACTCTCTTAGTCCTGCTCACAAAAGAAGACACACCAAGGTTATTTCTCAGTACTTTTAAATGATGTGGTGATGTTTTGCACCCGTATTGCCACTTCACAATTCTACTGCATATATGCGTTGTTTCCAGATAAAAAGTTGTTTTAAAGCAGAAGTCCAGGGGGATTCACCACTGACAGCTAATGTTTGCAGAGCCTCCAAATGGACAGAAGGTCACTTTTCATACCAGGCATATTTATCAACACTACTCCCATGTTTTTCACAGCATGCAAAATGAGCTTGAAAATGTAGCTCACCTCTGAAAAATGACTTTATGGAAATGGAAGTGCTTGGCCCTTGACTACTGCCTTGAAAATTCCTGGATGAAATGAGCTCATTTTATAAGTAAATGCCTTTGGGATGGTTGTTTGTGCTTGTTTTCTCTTACTGTACATTCTCAAATGCAAAGGTCAAACTGGTGATCCTCCTGGGTTTACTATTTATATGCGGGAAGTCTGAGAGGGTCTTAGCCTGAGAGTTAAGGTCGTAATTTTAAAATAGGTTTTAAATGTGTGATATAATCTAATTTTTGTCTAAATTAGGTGCTAATCAATGAGAAATATCCCACACGGTTAACTTTCTACATCTTTTGAATCTGGTAATGTCAGTTTGATCTGTCCAGTTTTCTCACACTTTTGATAGGAAGACTTCTGTCCTTACCAAAATTTTCCATTCTTAGTGTTGAGCAATATTCAGAGGAACAGAGAAAGAGAGAGATCTGTACATGCTTCATGCAACATCTCAGGTTTTTTAAATCCTGGATTTTGGCTGTCATTGATATCATGGCAAAGATTTGGCCTTTTTGTGCACAGACTCATGAGAGCCCGAGTTGTTTAGGCTGATGCAAAGCATCTACAGGATTTCTCATCAAGAGCTGAACGGTTTTGTCACTTCTTCACTCTGCTACATGGGAAATTTAGGCTCATAGCTGGTGAATTGAAAATTATTTTACCCTGACATCCTCACAGCTCTACCAGCTGCTGATTTGGACTTTTGTTGTTATTTAAACAACAGCAATTACAAACCCGTACGATGAGCGTGAAGCATGTGGGGTTACTTACTACCAGATAATGCTGCAAATGATTCAGATCTGCTAAAAAGTAAAGAGGAAAAATATTCAGTCACCAAAAAGTATGTCCTCTTTTATCTTCATATGTGGTTATTATGCATTTTTAGTAATCCTGCACAGGTACATTTTACAGCTAGTGAACTGTGTTTTAAAGCTATGAAAAGCACTGTTATCAGTGCTTGACACTGATAGGCATTATCTTTAGATGTGCTTCTTTTATTTTTTATAATTATTCTAAAAGAATTTTCTTTGGTCCTTTCTGCAGCTTGTGCTTATGGACAAAATCTAATCTGCTACAGAACGGAAATATCAGTAGTGACCATGGCAAAAGATATTCCTTAGGGAGCTGCCTGTAAGTCTGATCAACATGTAAGATGAAAAGTTTTGCCTTTTTTTTTTGGCAGGATGTTACACGCAGAGCTCAGCTGCATGAGGCAATTGCTGAGGCTATAGGGGAATATTCAGCAACACAAGTCTCTGCTTTGAGAAGGTGAGTAAGCACAAGGAAAAGAATCATCTTGTAAATACTTTTTCTATTATTTTTTTTTATTTACTTTCTGCCTCAAAAATATGATCAGTCTTTGAGCCTCTCTAAATCATGTCTGATTTAAATCGTGTTCTCCCAGGATCCTGAGTGCACTGACTGGGCAGTGTTTCTGAGCTACAATGGTTCAGCAGCTGAAGGCTGGGGGAATAAACCTTTCACATTTTTATTATTTCATCTGCATTCATGCAATACATTCATGTATTGCAGAGATAAAAGGATAAGCAGGAACAGAAATATTGAAAAAAATGGGGGGGGGAACTTAAAAAATAAGAAAAGGAAAGCTGGTAGTACAAAATCAAGGTAGATAAGGACAGGGGTTGGTGTTTGGACAGAGATTAAGGGAAGAAAGACAGAATTGGGGTACATGCTAAGGGGATTGTAGAGGGAAGCAAATGCGTGATCCTATCAGCTCGTTTTCTTAAAGGCTGAAGAAAAAAATGGAATATCCAGGTCTCATTAACCTAAAAAAAAATCTTCAGGTCTGAGCAGGTTTGTCTGCACCCTCTAGTGGTCTAGCCAGAAAATACGTTTTTACCTACCTAATTTTGTGCTACATCCGCTTGATAGGAACTGTCATACTGTGGTCTTTAGCTTATCTGGCACATAGAATGATAGAATCATTAAGCTTGGAAAAGATCTTAAAGATCGTAGATTGCAACCTTAATCTGTAATAACAACTGTTCTCAGCCTCTGAAATATGATGTCTGCATGGGGCATGGTCTTTGGTCTATGATAACTCTTGAACTAAACAAGATGGTTGTGTGAGTCCCAGAGTTGCTTGAGGGAGGGAGACAAAACTGAATAAGAGCTGCAACAGCCCAAGAAAGTTCATTTCATGTCCTGAGCCTTGATTTTGATAGCATTTAATTTAGAAATACTAGATCACCCTCTGCGTAGTAACAGATCTCTTTTAGGTGTAGACTGTGATACAGCCCTCAGTCATCTAAGAGTAAACATTACAGAAGAATACTTCAGGAGGAAAAAAAAATCAACCAACAGCCCATTCAGAGGGAGACTGTTGCCTTGGTCAGCCATGATCTGCTTGCTGCTAGCTGAAACATGCTGAAACATAGCCTTGTGATTTTGGTGACTGAGTGATGTTCTGGGACATTCTGCCACTGATTCTGCCTGAAAGTCTGAGAAAAAGGCATCTACATAAGAAAGAGATACATGGGAAACGCCTGAAATGGAGCTGGGGTAGAACTTCAAAGCTTCAGCTTGAAGTGGGGACAATTCTTATACAGCCTCTGCCTACTGCAGAATTATACCCTCCTAGCTGCTTCTCAAAACACAAGATTGTATTGTTTAAGATAGCATTACTTAATATACCTAGGAGCAAGGGAAAACTGACATCCACATGCAATTATAGAGCAATTGGACTTTGTCAGGACTCAGAGAGCTGACCTAGTGCCATTAAGGAGCATGCTTAAAGCACATTGGAGAGACTGGGTTTCTCCTTTAGAAATACAAGTGCTTTGTTTTCAAACATAGTCAATGAAGAAGAAATAGTGTTAGTTCCTCCTCTTCTACGAGAAAGAGCAGGCACATTCAACACTGTCTTTGGGAAGTGTTTAAAGCTTTATCCACCTCCTTCCTTGCTATCTAACTAATATGCTTGTTACCACAGTCTGGGCTGATTTCGCACCTGGACAGCTCATGCTGGAAAAGCAAGCAGTGGCCACTGGACGAAAATGGAGCAGTGCCTGAAGTATCATTCAGCTAGAAGGCAAAATTCCTAATCTCTATTCTTGTCTTCAATGACACTATTTCATATTAAGTAATTACTGGCTAACTCCCAAGGCCAATCTAAAGAGTAGAGACCAGGCCATGTCCACCCTCTTAGAGGTGACTGCTCCTGTCATTAGGCTAGAGAATCTCTTTGCCCTCCTGTGTGGCGTTTTCAACTTTTCCCGAGCTGTATCTGAATTTTTATTGTGAATTTTTATATGAAATATGTGAACCACCCAGCAGCTTTGTGGTCAAAACAATCTCCTGCTCAGATAATAAGCCTTATAGCCAGACATGGAAGGCAACTAGGGGCATCTATTTCCTGACCCTAACCACTCCTTTATCATTCAGGCAGGGAAGGAAAGTGTTTCTGTCCTATCAACCAAAAGATTGTAGCAAGTCCCCAAAAAGGAAAGGCAAAAGGGACTCTTCATAAAAGGAAAATTCACAGAGAGGTTCAAGGCTCAGGTTTCTCAATTTTCCTGTGAGAAAGAGTATGTTCTGTGAGACTCCCTAAGACTTTTTCCAGGTTTTCATGTTTCCAAGACTCATCCACAGTACCTGCCAGATGACTTAGATACATAGCAGGTGAAGAGTTCCTGGGGATCCCTTTGCTGTACAGGGAATACCAGCATGTGGAAATGTTATTCCTATGCCAGTCAGCAGTAGGAGAGCAGAGAAAGATAAATTGCACTGTAGAAATATTGGCTGCTTTTGTTGTGTCTACTCATCTGGATGTTCTAATTTGTCACTGGGACTAGAGTAGTCAAGAGTGAAAGGAAAAATAGGTGGTCAGAAATACTGTTGCCTATGTGTGGGGGCATCTGAGGATTTGACTTCCTTACCCTTGAAATAAAAAAAAAATAGTACTGCAACTTGCAATTGCCAAAAAAGTCATGGTTCAGAGTAACTTGCTACAGGAGTCACTGCTCTTCTCCCACCTGTCTCAGCAAAGAAAAAGCTCTCACCTTCCATATATCATCAGTGGAAACTTTTCTAGCATATCTGAAAAAAATAAATTAATAAGTAGGGGCTTGTTCACAAAGGACTGGACAGAAATTCATAGTGTGCCAGGCATTAGAAACAAAGTCACTCTTCTGTATCAAAGATCTTTTTGTGTCCAGCTGTGGCTGGACTCTTGTGTAGACGCAAGAGAGATGAATGCAAAATGCTCTCACTTCATGTTGCCTTCAACACAAAATAAATGTATTCACTGGGTCTTGGCCCATTCATAAACTAGGTCTGTTGTATTGAGTCAAGCAGGATTTGGTGTAGGATTTGCAGACTGGCTTTTGCAACCACATGAAATACTCTGCTGTTTATTTTGAGCTGCATCTTTATTGCTTTGATCCCAGGGTGAAAAAAGGGTGGGTGAGAGGCATTTTGAGCAGTGAGCATGAGCTCATGGGGACACTGCCAAAAGGGAGGAGAACACCAACAGGCTTTACAGTGGTTCTGTGGTCAGTAGAAAATACTAACCTATGGCCTGTCTACAGTTCTCTGACTTATGGTGGATTACTATATAGTGAAGATTGGCATTACTGGCATTGCATATGTTTATAACCTTCTCCTGAGTTACTATGGCCATAACACTGTTTACAGGAACAGGATTTATTGACTGGCTCAGAAAGCATCGTCTGGCCCAACATCTTGCTGCAAGTGATCCCTACTGTGGTCCACAAAGTTCTGGCCTTCGCCTTCCATTTCTGCAGCCCAGTGCTGTTGTACCCTTTTACTTTTTTCTGGGAAGAAGAAACATCAAAGCCTTCCCTGAAATAGTCTGTGCTTTCTGTGTCAACACTAAGGCTTTCCTCTTCCGGAGGAGAAATATGCTGTAGAGACTATCTGTCTCATGAGTGTTTTTTCCTTTTTCAAGATCTAATCTGAAGCTTTATTTTCTTGATGTGTAGCCATCAAAGGCAGTGAAGATAGATAACTCACTGTGATGCTGGTAAATAAAAATGTCACAGAAATATGCTATCTTACTGCTTCATGCACAAGTGTCAAATGTGGTTATATAGAAGAAGAAAGTTAAGCTTGCAGCAAGTGAACTACTAAATATCTCTGAAGATCAAGATGAAATATTTCAAATTTTTCTTTTTTTTTACTTATATTACTTTTAGTCACATTTATTTCACTTATGAGATAAATTAACCTTAAATTATCCCTAGACTAAGTGTCCATGACCACTCACACAAGTAAAACATGGTGACAAAAATTTTATCAATGCCCTACATACAGACAGTTGAAAATAAGCACTTTTTTGAACACACATCTGCAAGACACAGTGACTGTAATATTATAACCATTTTTTCTATATTAGCTCTACATAGATTAACTGTAACTGTTGCTGAATCATTACTGTCAATGATGAAAAAGAGTGTTTCCCCAGTATAGAGACAGACAAACATAATACATTTTTTTAAAAGCCAGAATAACATTCTTATCATGTATAAATAATTATAGAATATATAAATGGTCTTTGCAAATCAGTTTGTGTATGTCTTTTGGACACTGCCAGCAGTCCAGCTGGCCTTAGTGGCTAACTCTAAGGTAAATTTGGATTTTCTCTCTTTTATATACTTTTGATCTAATAGATCTCGTGAGAAATGGTGGGGTCTCAGACATTATGCCACCCTACACTGGACAAGTTTGGAAACCAACCTCTCTTCTCATTAGAATTAGTCCCTTCACTTCATGTTTCAGTCTCGATGGGTGAGAAACCTACTGGGGTTTTTTGGGTTAAAAGTGGAGAATTTCCATTTCTGCAGTTCCCATTATAGTTTCCACTAGTTCTGAATGTCCCTATGCCCCAGGAAAAACAAAACAAACAAAAACAAACAAACAAAAAAACCCCCAAACATCTAGTTTGGGGTTCTTCTATGTTGTTGATACACTGTTTAAAATGTTATCAAGTCTTTTTTAACTTTTTGTATGCTTAAATGCAGATTGTTTCAACCACTACTTCCTTATTTCTCCTCCCTTCCTCTTAACTCTTTAATATACGATCTCTTAGATCTTCTTGCTTTTCTCCTTTGTTTGCAGTCTATGAATAGGTTGATTCATGCTTCTTCCCAACCAACTGGCAGTATGGAAGCCATGCAAATTTTCAGGTAGCTTCTGATCAGAAAAGCAAGACAGGGTTGGAGAGGTGACAACGGTTTAGTAGGAATTGGTTCTATTGGGCTTTACCATCAAGAATCTTATGGTCTTTCCACTCATCCTTCTAATAGTGCTTTTTTTGATGAGCCTACATCACACACTGCATGGGAATTATCTGTATTGCTTGTCATCAACCACCACACAATACTAAAAATGACCTGATACCTGCTGCTTTCCTCAAAGCTTGTCCTTCACAATGATGTCTCTGCATACCCACTGGTACGAATTAGTTGTAAAAGCAACGACAGGATGTTGCAAGAGATAACTGAAGCCTCGTGCTGGGGTGAGGAGATGTGTGTAAACTACTCTGTGTGTATATGTCCCAAGAGCCTAGTTCTGTTAAAAAACATTTAGTCTCTGCTCTAAGGCCAACCTTCAACACATTGTAACTCCATAAAGCCATCTTTCGTTTTTCTGGAAATGCTTTTATCTGGTATTAAAGGAGAAGAAAGAGCTTCCTAGGTACCTCTCTGTGTGGTAGAAAGTGTAGTAATTGTAGTAAATAAGTGTAGTCACTCTAAGTATAGGATCTTTATACCATCCTTCTGGCAAGGCAGGATTAGGAAGGATACACAAAGGACCTCAGCAAGAGAGAGAGTGCAAGTAGGAACCTTTGACCCAAGGCTTGTCATCCTTTTCTAAGCAACCCAGAAAATCAGGGATGTTCATACAACAAGAATCAGTGCTACTTCATTCCTTCCCTGTCAGGATGGAGTGCTTGACCTGGTGGTTTGAGATGATGACACCATACCCATCTGCCAAACCCACCCTCTTTCACCTCCGTAAATTCCTTATATCCAGACTACTCTGGAAGAATCCAAAAAGCAGAGTTGAGCCAGGTAGTTTTTCTCTGCTGAGTGCTTTTCCTAGTCTGTTGTGACAGAGTATATCAAGAGGGTATCAGTTCTCTAGAGGGTTGGCAAGGGAAAAATTAAACTGTCTGTGGACATACCATCATCTGGGAGGACTGGATAGCTGATTGAGTGTCAGGATGAAACACCTGCCAGAATTTTTGACCTAGATTTACCACTGGGACTGGCACAAAAGCAGAAAAGGCACTTGACTTCCACTGAGTATTGCAATAGAGAGTGCAGGAAATCCATCCGGGGGGGAACTGTGCTCACCAATGGACCATTTAGTTGCAGAAGCCAAGGAGATTCTTCTTCAAAGGGGGCATAGTCCCAGAAGAAAGATGAAGGCAAGTGTCAATTAATGGCTCATATGGTATGTGTAACATCATATGCCTGATCTCCTTGTTGGCATTCACCCCAACCTCACACTAGAGGAGAAAAGATTTTTTCACAGGTCAAATTTCCAATATCTGGCTATAATGGTAGCACTGAAAAAAAGGGTTTTGGAGCCTAAATACTCTCTTGTTGTCGCTTTAACTGACTGTGGTCTTGAACTGCTCTGCCTTTGCTAAGGGTGCCCGATATCAAAACTATGAAGCCCAGTCACTAAGCACTTAGAGGAACATACATCCTAATACCCAGATCAGACTGAAACCCTGAAATGACCCAGGGTTGTGGACTGGTGAAAGACTGTTCCTTGTGCTGTATTATTTTGAAGACCCACTCTATCATAGTCACTGCACGCATTGGAGACTGCAGAACAGATCCTGCATAGAGTGCAATCAGAAGAAAAGGGGCAATTCCATGTGCCCTTTAATCCTGTGAATGCTTAGAAAACATCTCACTGATTGGATCCAGCCATTCTTGCAGAAATGAATTAACCACTACGTTAAAGTTATTTATGTACAACTTCTCTTTTCTCTTCCACTTGAATTTGTTCCAGTTTCCATCATGCAACTAGGACATAAAATCCATGGGTGAGAAAAAAAAGCCTGTAGTATTTTGTTGAGTACCTGATAGAAGGCTTCCAAACTGCAGTTTCTATTTCAATGTAATTTACATGTTTTATATGAAGTGACAAATAGAAAATTGTATTGCTTGGTGGGAGGTGTAGATTCAAATCTCACCACTCTGAAGAAATGAAGAAATGAATTCGAATCTCCCACATCCCCATTGAGTGATATTTGAGAAATGTGAACAGTACCATTGTTGCTGGTTTGGATCCTTCTTTGTTTTGTGAGGTAAGACTGATGCAAGCATCTTACTCCAGCAGAAATTTCAGTCTTAATGCCAATCGTAGCGAGAGGTCTTAAAACCCTCAGCCAACTGACAGAAGCTGCAGTTTTCTTAGGGATAGAGGTGTTTCCTGTTGTTTAGCTTGCTTGCCACTCTGTCAGGTTTTCTGGATCTCATTCTAAAATATCGAATTGTAAGCTGACAAGGCATGGAAAATCTCAGCAGGGCCCACGGAGACTTCTGGGGAGGCAGATGTCTCTGCTTATATTTCTACAAGACAGGATGGAGGAGGCATGGATGGTGGGTGCTACAGGATCTCTGTGAATTTGCTTCTCTAGGCATTTTGTTGCTTTCCTATGTCTCTGCCTTTTTTTGCTTTCTGTTTTGTTTGGGTTTTTTTTTTTTCTGATTGAGCAAAACTAACCACAATCTGTTTTTACACCCAGTTTCTCAAGAAACACTTTTAACTGTTTTTTAGCTGAACTGTGGTTTTCTTGATCTTGACTAGTAACAAGAACACAACATCAGAAATCCAGTGTAACATATCACACCCTGACTTTTGTCATATGAGTTATTCAGTCATTTGAGAACCAGAAAATCCTACTGCACCTACTGTACACTTTGTGGAGATTTTCCCTCTAGAGTATTACTGTATTATTATAATCTGGGCTAAAGAAAAACACTACCTGTAAAGAAAGACTTTTCTATAAAGATATTTGGTTTGGCATGTATTAGGTATCACAATGTAAGGTAGAATGAAGTGCTCAATTTTGAAAAAAAATAAATGATCACAGCTTTGACAAGTGCATTCCCTTGAATATGGCTTGAACTAAGCATTCGAAACGATGGCACAAAAATGCCTCATTCATTAAGAGCTGGTCTAGATGATCTCTAGAGGTCCCTTCCAACTCTGAGAATACTGTGATTCAAGAGCATTCTGTCATAACTTTTGAATTGTTTTATCTATCTTAGTGTGTTGTTTCAAGAAACAACTGAAAGTTTTACAAAGATTATAGCAGAAAAGCTCTCGATGTCTTGTCTGGGAAAAGCAGTTATAAATCATGAGAACAAGACTACTTCATGTTAACTAATTGTATTAATACTTTCTGGAAAAAATGGATACAGAACACAGTTAACTTCTTAAGGTATTCTTGAAAAGAATCGAAAACCTTCTCAGTGAATGGGTAGTGTATTACAGCAACAGTTTTCTTCTTAGAGTAAGAATGCAAGTATGGTTTTTACAGATTGCTTTTTCAGTTAAATAAAAGCAGTTGGCAATTTCAAAAGCCCTTGGTTCTCCCTATAACACTTAAAGAATTTACAAAACAAGACACTAATATTGCTTCTACCCTCATCAGAGAAGCAACTGAACAGTGCAAATATATTAGCGTTATTAAAAAAAAATAAATAAGAATACCAAAGTGACTTTAAAAGACATTGAGCAAGTGAAAGAGAGGGCACTGGAACTGAAAAACAATGTGACTGTCATCCTCAAGGACACACCTACAGTCTTCTCAACTCACAGAAGAGTCCTTCTTCTTAATAATCTATCTTGCTGTTGTAATGAGGCCTTTTTTCACAAAAAGGTACAGAGAAGTCATGAACAATTTTGTTTCCTTACTGGTGTGGCTTTCTGCAGGAGTGATAATGAGGAAGCCTGCGTGGATGTTGTCCTCAGCCTCCAACATCTCAGCACTTCAGAAGTGCTTAGGCAGTGACAGAGCCCTGTTTTTACACAGACATCTTCAATAAGGTGAATCCTTACTCAAATCTAGAAAGTGTTTTTATTATCATGCTGTTGCAGAAAGGTCACTGACATACTGATCTCCTGGTCAAGGCATCATTGCTGCTTTTTCATTGACAGTTTTGCCAGCAGGAGACAACTTTTCTTTTTTTTTTTTTTTCCAGTAAGGTGCATGTAAACAAGCCAAAAATGCCACTGTTAAGGACTGATTCCACAAAAATATTTCAAATTCTTATTCCTTTTGTGGACTTCAGCCAAAATTATCATCTTCCCCATGTATTTTGTTGCCAGTACTTTTAGAAACAAGAAAAAAAGGGCAGCAACTATGAGGGAAGCAAAAGCTTGACCTTTAAATGTAAATAGCAAGTTTTCACTCTTGGCTTCTGCCAGAGTATGAATTTGAGTATAGCAAGTAAGAACAAAGCAAGAATGAGCTACGATACTATTACTGAAGACTGCAAAAGTTATTATTTCATTTATAATTTAAATACAAGTGGCAATGGCAAGGAGTTGGCATGTGGTGTGACCTAAATATAGGAGACATATAAACACATGTTGAGCCTTAAAAGTAGTCTGTCTTGTGATTAGTGTGACCATTTCAAAATATTTCCTGTTGTGATAGTATAAGCTCTAAAAAGAAAGGATGGGGTTTAGCTGGTGAATTGCTAAATGTCTTCTCATTCTACTAGTCTTGGAAAAAAAAATGCCATGAGAGTGGCAGGAAAGGTATGAACTGAGGAATTTTTTTTTTTTTGTGCATGTATAATTTTTTGAGAGAACTGAAAGAGGAAGCTAAATTAAGCAGCTAGATCTAACTTATACAAAATTTTTTCCACATCATGTGATAAAATGTCATTTATCACCGCATTATTATATTTGAAATCTGAAAAGATAGAGCACTGTGGCTCTAATTATCTGGATAGTTGGTGATAGAAGGAGCCATAACAATTTATTTTGCTGTTCCAGACTTTTTTAATGAAAATGAAATGCACAGCCTTTACTTAAACACAGTCCTCAAGAAAAAGCAGATTTGTTCTAAAGCTTAAAATTCTGCTTTTCTTCCTCTTTCCTCTCTGCCTATGTGTATGACAATGGGGCAGAGCAAGGGACAGGGAAACACACACAGGAAAAGAAGCCATACGAAAGATGCTCTCCTGGAATTTACATTGCCTTCATGTTTTTATGAAAGATCTTGCTCAGATGTTAAAGGTACTTGGACTTGTATCCTTCAGTAACCTGAATGAGTTTCAAAACCTTATTTTTTCTCATCATTTGCTTGCCAAACCACATTAAACCTTCTGTGGGCTGCAATGCTGCCCATCACAAGCATCAGCGACTCCACCTCACACACCCCACTGGGCCCCTCCACTGTCTCGTTGATGCTGATGGAGATGCAGGATGGACACCACAGGCACCTGCAGAATCCATGTCCTGGCCCCAGGTGACTTCAGCAGGGCCTGAGGAGGGTGTAGGCTTGGCAGGTCGGTGGGAAATCCCTGAGATGGTGGCCCTGAACTTCCCATGAGCAAGTGAAAGCCATGAGTCCCAAAACAGAGATGGGAACTAGGTAGTAGCAACAAGTAAATGAGCTCTGCTATTCTCAGAAGGAGAAGTGAGAAAACAGTTAGTTGCTGATCCTCCTTCTTCACAGAGGACAGGAGAGTGGGTTGTGTTTTCAGAAGTGGTGTTCCATCTCTATTCCCAGGAAGCTGAAGGTTTCCTCGGGATTTCAGAAAAAAATGTTGGCTGCTGTGAGGGCTGTGATCCTGTTACAGCCACTTCTGAAGGCATCAAATGCCTTCCAGTGAAGGAGCTCCCAGTGGTAATTCTCCTTCGAGATCTGTGGCACTACAACAGAGTGAAAAAAGGAACCAAAACCTTTTGATAGGGAAGTCCTCACAAGAGCATAGTTTTCAAGCTTGCTGTTTTCTACCAAGCCTCATTTCTCATTAGATATTTCCATGTGGTATGCACTTCTTTGGAATCAACAAGTTGTATTTTTACATTATATCAGTTCTAATAGATTAATGAGCTCCAGGGAAAACGCTGGTCACTGGATTTTGCTTCTCTGCCCCATTAGCTCACAAGGCTCACTGGTAAAGATTTGGTTTGTTCTAGCTACCTTCTTCCCACCAGTTCTTTGTCATGGTTCAGCATCTGGCTCAGGCTAGGTCCATTGAGAATAGGCAGGCTGCTCTCCATCATCCTGCTGAGGAAGGCTGAGCACCTGGACAGAGGCTGTCCCTGGCCAGATGGCCTCCATGGCAGAGGAAAACCAGTTAATGTGGTTATTAATACCAATCAACACACAGAATACTAACTCAGGGCCCTCAGTCAGAGCAACATCTCTTCTGGGGACAGGAGGAGGCATTTTTAAGAGGGCAAAGGTTTCTTCAATATTAGGCGCTTTTTTACTGTTTCTCCAACACCTAATTCTGCAGCCATTTAGAAAGTGGACAGGAACAGCAGTAGGCTCCACTCTGCTGGGCTTTGCAGCCAGCAAGCACTGCTTGTGTCAATGTCTCAGAGCAACTGATGGGGCAATCCGGTTTATATACCCCAGCCAAGTACTTTAAGGATAAAAAAGAAAAGGAAAAAGAAAAAGAAAAAGAAAAGGAAAGCAAAGAAAAAGAAAAAGAAAAAGAAAAGAAAAAGAAAAAGAAAAAGAAAAGAAAAAGAAAAGAAAAGAAAAAGAAAAAGAAAAAGAAAAAGAAAAAGAAAAAGAAAAGGAAAAAGAAAAAGAAAGAGAAAAAGAAAAAGAAAAAGAAAAAGAAAAAGAAAAAGAAAAAGAAAAAGAAAAAGAAAAAGAAAAAGAAAAAGAAAAAGAAAAAGAAAAGAAAAAGAAAAAAAAAGAAAAAGAAAAAGAAAAAGAAAAAGAAAAAGAAAAAGAAAAAGAAAAAGAAAAAGAAAAAAAAAAAGAAAAAGAAAAAGAAAAGGAAAAAGAAAAGAAAAAGAAAAAGAAAAAGAAAAAGAAAAAAGAAAAAGAAAGAAAAAGAAAAGAAAGAAGTGCTGTCTCCTTAGCCTATCCACTAGAGACAGGTACAACCTTCATCCCATGGAAATTCTTTCTCCTTTATTGATGGCAGATGAATTATTTACTGGATGTGACACAAAGCATCCTGTAACACAACAGTGCTGATCCTCCAGTGACGTGGGCTCTTTTGGCAAGGCTGTATCAGCATGTGCCCTGGTGATACCATTTTTATCAGTTACATCTGCTATCAGACTTTTCAGATGCCTAATTGGGTCAGGTTCCCAGATGAAAACCAGGGCAATCAGCCTCAGCATTTTTACACTTTTTATATATCTGTAGAGATAAAAGTATCTGTTTGCTGTGTTTTTTTGTTTGCTTCTGGCTGACTGCTTTACGTGACCTGCTTCATATACATCACACATAGAAACTGTTTGTCCAGTTCCTTCCTGGTCTTTATTAATAACTTTTCCTGTCCTCTTTTCTAAGAATACAGAGAATTTAATAACATTCCCACCCCTAAGTATGTGTCATCCTGACGTATATGATTTTCTGTGCCAGCTGGCTTTTTCTAAAAAAAAACTATAGCTTTTAGTAACAGAAGCCTTGCCCCGCTTTGCTTTAGATCAGATAATATCTTCCTGAATATGCACCACCTGCACCAAACATTTCCTTTTTTTTCTTAGCACATTATATTTTTCCTATGCATCTATTCTCAGTTACACAAAATATACAAAGGAATCCAATAATATTTCAGAGCACTTGACTTAAAGATCTCTACAAGTCCTAACAAATAAAGTTTTCCCTCCAAAGATCTTCTACTGCTCTTGTTATTACATCTTATCCTACTGTTATTCAAAAATATCTTAGAGTATGTCTTTACATATCCCATGAGTTTTGCAGCCTTCATTTCCAACAGGCAGTTTTCACACAAACTGAAATATCTATAAAGTCCACAACCAGCACCTCTCAAGGGCTAGTATTTCTCTTTTTTTAATCAGGTGATATCTTCATTTCTGCCACACAAGGACCTCCCATCTGTGTGAGTTTTCTTTCCAGCTTGACATTCCTCTGCATCCCTCTGGCCATTCATCTCTAAAAGGGAAGGGTTAATTGAACATGGTGGGACTGCTCCTTGACAGCAAGTTTCTTTAGCACATATCTTTTCCACCAGATTATTGCACTATTATTGTGTTAATATATATATATAATATATGTAAATATATATCTTATGAGAGCAGGAGGAGTTTATTTTCCTTTTCTTTTAAAAATACTTGAGTGAAGGGAAGTGTTTGGTTTGTCCTTTTCAAGTGCCACAGGGTAAGAATATTTCATTTTTCTTTCCCACATTTGAATTTGCATCACAAATTCTTCTCTGTTCTGTAGATTCCTTTTGGAAGCTCATTCCAACCAGAGGTCCACTTCTCACTCTGACACAGCCATGTATCTCACCGGGGGTTAGACCTCAGCCTCAACTCCATCTCAGCTAAATATCAAGAGTTTAGTTCACACCAGGAGATGATTAATGAAGAGCAATTAAATACCTGTCACAGTTTGTGCCACCTCACTGCAGACAGAGTCACATGAGACCATGTGTATATAGCTACCTTTGGAATCACCTAAACCTTGTATTTAAAATACATGGATTTGTTTTGTGAAAAAAACTTTCGAAGTTCTCCAGTCTAGGGGTTAAACTGAGCTGATTTTAACAACTAATGCAGTTCTGTGTATTGTTTTTTGTCACTGCATTTCACAGACTTAGTATATGTTTCCTGGTGGTTGCATTTGAGGTGTCACCTTTAAGAAAATTGTCTCTAAGACTCCTGAGCTTTGCAGCCCACATTTTTCTCTAGGGTGCTTTGGAACTAATGACACTCAAACGTACAGTATTAGTCTCTATGATTATACAGGATAATAGCATACAAGGTGTATAATAGCTTATAAGGTAGTTGATATCATGCACATGTATATGTACACACACACATCATATGTATGATCAATCAGTAGCACAGACTAAAACAGCATCACATTTAAAAAAAGAGAAATTCTAGTACCTGGGATATCAGTTATGATGTTCATATGTACTTGAATTTGTGGTACAAGTGAAAAAAATATTTATGGTATACATACAGAATTATAGAATCACAGAATCTTAGGGCTTGAAAGGGACCGCTGGAGATCATCTAGTCCACCACCCCTGCCAAAGCAGGATCACCTAGGGCAGGCCACACAGGAAGGCATCCAGGAGGGCTTTGAAAGTCTCCAGAGGAGACTGCACAACCTCTCTGGGCAGCCTGTGCTAGTGCTCTGTCACTCTCACAGTAAAGAAGTTTCTCATGTTGAGGTGGAACATCCTGTGTGCTAGCTTAAACCCAATATTCCTTGCCCTTTTACTGAGCACCACTAGAAATATGTAGGTTATGTTTAGTACGTATTTAATATATAGTGTTATAGCGATATATACATTTATATATTATATTTTTATATATATAGTGATTTTGCCATAATTATATCTCATAAATGATTTATAACTTGGATAATTATGAAAATATACCTGTGGTTATGATGACTTCCCACCTCACCTTTTCTTTGCTGGTGTACCCTGTTCTGAGGCTTTGCCTGCATCAGAATGATATTCAGCCTGCCCTCACTTCATGCCAACGTGTGCTGCTTCCATGTGATCACCAGTTAAAATACCCTGGCTGTGTTTGTAAGCCTTAAGCACAGTGGGCAAGCAACAGCTCATGGGAGAGACAAAGCACAGCATAAGGTGGTAGAACAGTATGTCCTATATAAATACACTTATATAAATACACCTGCTCATATAGCAAGCTGGAGCTCTTATGCAAAACTTGACCCCAGAGGGGTAAGTAACCTTGGTCTATAGGAGGGAGATCAAATGCATAGAGTGGCTGATGAGACAGGGATCATTCACACCTTTGCTTACAGTGCAAGCCTGCATTTTCTTGCCCATACACTAAAACCCAGCAGAACACAGGCACACAAAGTAGAAGAGATTGTGAGATACAAACAGTTTACAAATGGAATACCCAGAATTAGCTTTATTGGATTGAAGCTAAGTGCCAAGGTCATAAAAATTATAGATAAGGCAATAAACTTTAGCTCACAGATAAATAAATAACAACTTTTCAAAGCACAGAATCTTCACTTTCGTTAATTTTTTTTCAAGATGGCAAGACTCCAGTAAGGATTTGTGGATCAGTGGTGACCCAGATTTCTCATTTTGATACCCAAGTAAAGCCAATAACAAGCTGTTGCAAAGTATTGTCTGTTGGTAAGAGCAGAGACCAGATCCCTTAATAAAAGAGCTGCAGAACACATTTAGGTGCCATTCATATGGTAATATATCAACATATATCTTGACTATAATTACGGTACTTAAATAATTCTCAGTGTAGGAAAAGTGTGATAAACAGGGATAGCATCCAATTTTTGTCTTACTTATGCAGTACATAAGTACTTACTTACTTACTTTAAATTACTGGAATGCAGTGGGGATTTGAGGAGAAGACCAAAGCCCACAAATGAGGACACTTGCAGCCTGGTGCAGCTGAAGAGTTGAACTTTGACCAACTGTCTCACCTGCACTCGAGGACTTTCAGAAGAATGAAATGACAGCAGATGTGGTTTTAGGGTGCTATTCCTGTTGTATCTCTTTGTATGAGTGGGATAGCTCACGTAGTCATAAAGAAACTGAGCGAGAGGTGAAACATTTGTTAGAAATCTTCTTTTATTCCCATTTTGTAATCTCCATATCTTGTATGCTATAGCAGTCATAACTCTAACTGGTATCAAACTGCCAAACTGAAGAAAAGTCAGGAAAAAAGTGTTAAGTAGTAATTCAGGGGAAAAACAGTAACTATGTTGGTTCTTCCTTTTTCCAGTGTATGCATGCATGACTCTGCTTTTAAAACCAGATCCTACAGTCCATCTGCTCCTGTAGTTAGCTTTTTCTGAGGATCCTGTTACCTGTGCACTGTGTCTTTGGGTTTATCTTCTCAGCACTGTTCAGGCACGTACAAGTTCATACTGTGCCAGCTGCAAGCAGCACAACTGCAGTTACTGATGCTCAACATAAGCTGTGAGCTTTTGCAGAGAAACCAACTTTCAGTTCTTTCAGCATGTGAATGACAGAGTTTGCATGAGCTGGGACAGGGTGAGTGGCTCTTACCCAGAAAAAAACTCTGAGGTGCTGTGCACACACTGAGCTGCCTCAGACCACTTGAATACAAGAGCTGCAGGATAAATGTATCCTGGTCATGTCATCTGGACTCTGTAGCAGTACTACAGGTGTCCTAATTTGCTCCTCTCAAGATAGATGTAGGCAATACATTTCTGTCCTAGAGACAAATGCCCTGATCATGATATAACCATATTTAAAAGGCAGATTCAGCCAGGGTGCCCCATGAGTGTTGCTTGAATGCTATTGACTGCTGATGAATATTGAAAAAATGAAGAAAGTTTCTCAAGCAGAGAATCACAAACCACTCGTAAGACCTGATCAACTGAACATCACTTAGGAAAAAAATGAAGTGATACATAGCTCATTACAATTCAGAGTTTGCATTCTGTGCTAATAAGCAGTAAGACAAACTGCAAAAGAGTTTTGACAGTGTAAGATTTCTCATGAAGACCACCCGAGGCAAGACCCAACCACTGCTCCCTTCAGGCAAGGCTGGGAAGCGTTGTCCAAAATGTTAGGAAATGAGGAGAGAATCCACAGCTTTGGCTTGTAGGCATCCCTGTCCACTGGCCCCTTGTCAGCCCAGGCACACCTCTCTTGCTGAAACACATGGCCACCTGTTTTCAGCAGGTATTGGCAGGGGGCTCAGGGGAATGAGAGTGGACACAGCATCAGTTCTGGCCATACAAAAGGTCTTCAAGCTGCCTTTTTTTTTTTTTTTTTTTTTTTTTTTTTAATAGCACAGTTTTCCTGTAAGAGGCACAGTCTGACAGTAAGCACGATTCATTTCCTTCTGTACCTCTAGCTCTTCTTTCCCTTTCAGGACCAGAGAACCTCATGTTCAAGAAAGCCACCAAGTGCATGTCAGTTAAGCTCCTACAGGGCCCCCAGTCTCAAGCATTTTTCAGCCAAGACCATTTTCACTAGTGCTGGTGTGAAAATCACTTCTATCTGATGTGTGACTAAGGAGAACACCCAGTCTGCCAAGAGTTCACTTCTGGAACATTGCAGAAGGCATCTGAGGAGAGAGCAGAGGAGTTGGTCCTGTGGGTGAGCTGTCAATAAAGGCTGAATGAGATGTGCTGAGCAACTACAGCAGCAAGGCCAACATAAGACCAAAACAACTTTTATTCTGAGTTGCATCTGTGGCATCTGTGCTACAGATTCAGTTTTATGATCACGTAAACCTGACTAGGTTTTGACATACAGGTGGAAGGTGCAGGTAAAATCATGCATTTGGAGCTGTTCTGTGCCAATTCATTTTCACATGGAAGTTAGGCTGCTCATTTTAAAGTGGCAGCTGACTGGTCCAAGTGTGAAAGGGCACAGTTATATTTTAGTAGACTTGTTCAGTTTTTGACAGAATCCAGATGACTGTGGGCCTCCAGGAAACCAGGACCTGAATCGACAGGATGTTTAAAATGGGCTGGATTCATCTTCAAACAGCTGCATTTACAATGGAAGTGACTACATATGAGCTTGTTCCAGTCACTGGAGATCTGCCTAGTACAGCCAGTGGCATCCACATTTTCCAGTTCACCCTAAAATAGACACTTAGATTTCTATTTCTAATTCTAGGCTACAGTAAAGAAAGGGGCTAGCTAAACCCTGCTACTTAATGCTACTGCTCTGGAAAAAGATTTGCATATTCATGTAGATTTTACTTGGGAAGAGCAATATTTCATCAATATTTACAAGTTACTAGTTGTTAGGGATCCAGTGTTGGCTTTTTGGTACATGTCTATTAATCTAAGGGGTAGCAAGAGGTTTTGCACATAATGAGAGCCACTAGTGGAATTAGGCCTACCTGAAGATGGCCTCAGTGCTGAGCCAAGTTCTTTGATTTACCCCCAACAATTCTGCTTCCAGTTTCTGGCTCCAGTACATTACATGAATGTTAGAATTACCCTACACTCTTCTCAAAACTTTTTCCAAATACCTTGCCAGATTTGATGTTTCAGATGAACCTGTAAAACTTGATTGACTGTCCTGTTTATGGACTCCATCATGTGTCAAATCAATCAAGAGCTACAGACTGTCACATCCTTAGTGCCAATTCAAGTAAAACAACGTGAGCTTTTTATGCTTTTTTGGGTTTTTTTGTAATCTTTAAAGATAATCTTCAAAAACACACATACAGCTCTACTTCAGTTCCTTTGTAGACTGGATAGAAAACGAAACTTTCAAGAGTTTCACAGAAAAGAAATTAAAAGACAGAAAATACAGATTTCAAATAGAATAAATATATATATACTCACACATGTATGTTTACATGTGTGTGTATATGTAAGTAAGTTTTCAGTAAAATATCGATCAGACTATCCAGATTTAATATAAGACCATCAGGTTTTCTGAAGACTGAATGATTCTTGGGAACCCACCATGCCGTCTACCACAAACACCTTTTACCAAGAGACTGCTACTTCTTTTCCTGGCATCTGAGGTCATAAGGGAGATGATTAACTATATTTTTCCCTCTGACTTTCACAACAGCTATGTGAGGCAATTGCTTGTAGGAGGAAGTAATTGCAGCCTGGAAGTCATTGTCTGCCAATCCTGGACATAGACAAAGTTTGAAATATTTAAAGTTATAAAGGAAATCAGTGAGTGTGTTATTTAAACTTGATCTGGCAGTTTCTATGGACAAAGTTCTATAAAAGCATTAAATCATAGAGTCATAGAATGGTTTGGGTTAAAATGGACCTTAAAGATCATCTGGTTCCAGCATCCCTGCATGGGCAGGGATACCTTCCACCAGACCAGGTTGCTCCAAGCCCCATCCAACCTGGCCTTGAACACTTCCAGGGAGGGGGCAGCCACAGCTTCCCTGTGCAACCTGTGCCAGTGTCTCACCACCCTCAAATTAAAGATTTCCTTGCTAATGTGTAACTTAATCTCCTGTCTTTAAGTTTGAAACCATTTCCCCTTGTCCTCTGACTACACACCCATGTAAAAAGCACTAACCCAGTTTTCCTGTAGGCCCCCTTCAGATATTGGAAGGTTACTATAAGGTGACCTCAGAGCCTCCTTTTCTCCAGGCTGAACAACCCCAACTTCTTTAATCTGTCTTCATAGGGGAGGTGCTCCACCCCTCTGAGCATTTTAGTGGCTCAAAATCTTCACTATCTTGCAATAAATCACAGGCAAACTACCTGCAGAAGGGAGCTCTGGCACAGGATGACTACAGATAACCCAAGATATCTGCTAAAGTGGTTAAAAGATTTGTGGGCTGCTTGCCCATAGCCAAGAACCACCCAACAAAACCTGGTGTAATGAGTCAAAGTCCCCACCACAAGCCCTCAATATTTCAGTAAGTGCTTGCATGCACGCTCCTCCTCTATGGTACATGCAAGATGGAAGTATTTTACCAAAAGGCAGCTTACCTTGTGCTGTTGGGAAATAAGACCATGTACCTGGGCAGTGACTTCAGAGGAGTCTTACACTTATAGAATGAATTCCTGGGCTGTTGTGTCTTTAAAACTTTGCTAGTTTTTTTTTTTAAATCTCAAGCTTAACAAAACTAATCTTACAAAGTCTGTGTCTGTGGCAAAGACCAATATATATAATATTCTAACTATTGGCTGATAAGATGGGACATCTTTATGTCGCAGTGGGAGTTTGATGCAAACAGATGCGAGACGGAGACTTGTTTGATGCAAACAAATGTCCAACTTTATTGAATCAGAAGGTGATATTTATACACTAATCTAAGAGCTAATGCCACGTATACATATTGCTGATTGGTGATTTCTACATCTCGTTACACACGTTTTAACTTGATTGGCTACAAAGCATTTAGCAACAATTAACTAACAAAGCTTATCTTTCACACATTCGAGCTTCTTCGTGGATGTTGCTATCTTGCCGAGTCCCTTAATCTAATCGTCTTGCTTACTCCTTAACCTTCGAGTGTTCTAACGTGCTGTTCCTTGTGGTTACAAAATATGCTTTAAGCAGCACTGTCCTTGCACATAGCCCAGGGCTTATGGTCGAATTGTTCCATCAACAATTGTTCGGTACTAACAGTTCGAGATTGTACTGCCTCATCTTTAAAACCAGTTTAGTATGCATACTCATGCTGAAATTTAAACTAGCCTAAAATCCAGCTGTCTTCCACACCAATAAAGAAAACTGCAAACTGCTTCATTTCATGGTGTAACTAGCACTTCAGGGCATAGAATTAGATGCTTAGAGGATTTTCTCAATACATCAGCACAATCTTAGTATTTCAATAAACCTAACTACTGCAGAGATGAACTTTTTAAAGACCACATTGACTAGTTTCAATTTGAGCAAACCTTAAGGTTTATGCAAACCTTATCTAAAATAAGGTGAATGTTGCTAACACCAGCAGATAATCCTGACTTTGCTAATTTATGCTTAGCAAAGGTGAAGATTCAAGTGAACTAAAATTTCATGATCAGCAAAGTTGCATAGTCAGGGACAGACACAGGAAATGTAAGGACAGCTATGGACAGTTAATTTCTCTGCTTAGCTAATTCTGAAGAATCACCACAGTATCTCCTTGTGATGTTTCTTTGTCCCTCATCTGGATATTCAGATTTCATTCTTAGTGAGACCTCTTTGGTTGAATCTTGGAAACTACAGACTTGAAATCTCTTAGGCTGGAGAAGAGAAGCACCTTCTGCTTTGAAGAAAGTATAGGATTATCTTTCTCCATTTTGAATAAAGATGTTTTCATCTAGTTTGATATAGGTTACCAGTTCAACAGACATGTACCCCTCCACTGCACTAAAGCTGGTGATGCTTCTACTTTTCTTACTAAAGAAACAGTGGTTATTTTTTACCTCTCAATGTGAAATCCTTGTCAAGAGAAGACCTGTTTTACTCAGCCCTAACTATTTGAGACCAGAGCTATTATAACCACCACAGGACTTACTTTGACAAGCTGTACTAAGATAAAGACTGAAGCTGGTTTCCACAAGTTTTTGGTTAATATAGTGATTATAATGTAACTTTTTAATTGTAAAAAATATGTCACCTTTTGAAGTGAGGGTATGCACCTATTGTTTTCTTAATTCCTTTATGTTAATAATCTTGGGTGAAAAATAAGAAATGAAGGGCAGCTTTATTTTTCTAAAGCGAAAAGATATAACAGGTCAGAAATATTGCAGCTAATTAGATGTTTCCAGATTTTTTGGGTTGCTCAGAAATACTTGTACACATCAGTGCTCAGAGGGTAAAAGTCTCACTTGCCAAATGTATTTATTCTTAAAAGAAGATAAGCTTAAAAAGAGAAAAATGGGAAAAGAACAGGGAAGGCCCAATGTAAAGAAGTTTATTAGAAGACTCTAGGTTCGTATCCTGACTGAGTGAACCAAACCTTTGTCTTTTAGAGATGTAGAGATGTAACCTTGCCAGATAAAATTTGCATGAAAGTTTACTGCAAGGGTGAGAAAAAACATCCAGGCAAAACCTACAGCCTCTTTTGGTAAAGCCCACAACCAGTTTGAGGAACATGCAGTCAGAGATGTGCTCATTTACATTCCTCAGTTTGATGAACTTGAACATTTGCAGAAGTGTTTCTCTGAATTGTACCTGTGATGCTTTAGGAACAACAACTGAGATGTGTTACAAAAGGGCACTTTTTTCTTCTTGTTCCTCATGCTAGAATTCCTTACTTTAAGAATAGTGACAAACCCTTTTCCCACAACTCCAGAAGGCTGGCTCCTGGCTCCTTGCCTTTCTGGCTCCTTCTTCTTCTTATACTCTGCCTACATTCAAAGTTAAGTGTCTGTTTTCTGTGCTTGTCTAATGTTCTATCATCTCACTGACAATTCAGGCAGTCCAGAAGGGTTGAATCCCCAGCAGGAATACTGCACACTGACTATCCCTATGTTTTCACCACTTTTAGCTACATTCAGGTAGACATAATCTATCCTAACCCTTTAGCTCTTGTTACTGCTTTGTAATAGCATTAAGCTGAGCAAATAAAAATGAAAACAAAGTTAAAAAATCAGAAAATGTTCAGGGAATCTGATACTATCCCCACAATGATTACTTTCTTGTTTTATTTATGACATTTTCAAATTAAACTACAAGAAAGGCAGTCTGTGGATGCAGTGGGGAAGGACATAAAATTACCCTGAACAAGATGAAAATATAAATACAGCATTAACTAAATCCAAATAGACGCAATAATGAGGGAGATAAAGTATGTTGAAATGCTATGTTATGGTTCCAGCAACTTAAACTGGGCATTTAAAAAGCAAAACATCACAAGTAAGGGTAACAAAGAAGGAATTTCTGCTAGCCCAAGCTTTCCTGAACAAAGAAATCAGGATTAGAAGGATTTAGCAAAAGGAAATGCAAAGTTGGAAGGGGGATTTTCTGTACTCTACATTTCTTTAAGAGGCTATTTGCCCCTGAGAATGACTTGCAACAACAGCCCTCTCCTCCTTTGCAGAAGACATGAGGGAACCATTGCATCATTCTTTTGCTTCTTGCAAAGCACACCTTCCTTACCAAAAACCATGCCAAGGGGACATACCCTTTTTGCAGAGTTCTTGTAGGCACCTAACCACTAAGTCTGGTGCCTTTCAACTCCTACTCAAGAGGTGCCTAAATCTGGGATGCATTTGTATCTTACTGACTGCAGTATTCCAGCATAGAATTTGCCCTTACCCAAGCCACAGATCCTGACACTGCTTTGAGTATTGCAGCATCTATGCATTTTTATATCCTTTTTATCAAGATGTGCTCTCAGATAAACAAGTTTGTGATTCGCCCTAAACCAAAACTGAATGTAGGAGATATTCAATAGATTTATGACCAATATGACAGATCTAATGGAAATTTTCGTCTATAGTCTTACCTTCCAAATACATACAATTTTTATAGGAATAGTATCTAGGGGTTAGATCCCTTAGCAGGTGAGAACAAATATTTTTCACTTGCAAAGGCTTTTTATTAGAGCTCCCAAAACCTGTCTGTTTTGGAAAGATTAGTTTTATTATCTAGTGTCAAAGTTTATTTTTTTATTTTCAAGTATCAAAGCAGTGACACTTGAAAAATACGTTTGAGTCAATAAAGAGGTCATTAATAGGTATTTTTCTATGGTAAGGCAAAGACAGAAGAGCTGAAACAGCATTAATATTTTTTTTTTTCAAGAGCTTTGTGTCAGTGAGTTTTTTTCATGTTCTCCTCAAAACTGAAGAGTTACTTTAAGTTTTTAGACAGCTCCACTAACAAGAACAGAATTTCATCCACAATGGATTTGGATCAAAGGGATTTTTGCAGCTCTGATCATGTGATGCATTCATTACTTGGAACATATTTGCTCTGTCATGTGCTTGATATATTAGGAATACCTCTGACTTCTTTGCAATTCCTATTTTCTTGTGCCTTTTTCTGGGCTTCCAATAGCTCAGCTAAAAGCTCTTGAAAGACCAGCAACATTAGTCTAAGATCACTTGCTTGATATAGGCTATTACTTCTGATTATTTTTAGTGCATCTCAAGCCCTGCATCAAATTGATCAGATAAAGAAACAACACAAGTAAGCCCCCACTCAGCTTCTTGCTGCTTGTGCAAGAGCCTTTTCTTAGAGCTGTGCTCAGGTTTATTTTTAGAGCAGAGTATCTCTCCACTTCATTAATTGGATTAAACAGTAAAAATGATTCATGCCCAGAGGTAGGAGTGCTTGAACCCACTTTCTGCCCCTCTTTTATTAAGCAGCACAGATGTGCCTGCAGTTAGCAGCTGGTTTGACCTTGCAGCCTTTTCAGGCTGCTATTGCCCTGCTTCACAGTAATTACTGTTTCTCTGCCTTCTGCCCTTCTCATCATTCTTTGCTTTCTTCCCTTTTTGAGCCCTGTACTTCTGTGAGTCTGCATTTCTGTACTTGCAGCTTAATGAGAGTCAGCACCCATGCAGGGAGCACATTGAGGCACGAGGTGTGCTTTACAGCAGCTAAATGCTCCTACACTAAGACAAATCAGCAAACCCATAAGCTCCTGTGTCTGCCAAAAAGGATATAAATAGGCCAAACAGTGAAAGCATGGTTTTGCTTTGCAGTCTGCAAAACTGAGATTAATTTTGCAGAATTACAGGTGATGCCAATAGAGCAGCTGCAAACAGAACATTTTTTACAAACTTGCCATCTTGCAGAAATTGAAACCCACTAGCCTTTCTTTTTGTTAGAAGAAGGCTTGTTACTGCTTTACCCTGGTCCTTTCAGACTATAAACCAGTTCAAGCAACTTGAATCTGTATCTGGTTATTGATTATGCATTCTGTTTATATCATACATATACCAAGAATAAATGGTTGTATGCTTTCCTTTCCCCAACTGAAAAAAAAACAAACCCAAAAAACAAAACAAAACAAAACAAAACAAAACAAACAAACAAAAAAAAACCAACCCCCCAAAATCCCCCAAAAAACTAACAAACAAACAAAAAACAAAAAAAAAGCCAACCAACTTCAGCACTTGGCATGGATCACTGTTTATTTGAGAGAAGGGGAGGCAGAAAATATTGTGTATTACAGGAAGTAAGATCATGACATCTGGAGTACAGAGGTTGGATTGAGCTCATGGACATCCTATGGCATAGTATTCTCATGCAGACACCAATTTAATTTCCATTTGTAATGTGATTTTCTATATTTTACAATGATGTAAGAGGTGTGATAAGGTATAGACTGCAAAAAATATTGGAAAACCACTCAGCAGGGAAAAAGTTGTTGTTCAAAGCTCAGAAGAAGTGAGACTGGTAAAACATTACCATGATAGAGAGGAAAGAGTTTTCAGGAGATGATTTTAATGGACTAGGTACATCCAGAAATAACCTGGCCATATTATCTAAGGCTTTTTCTTAGTTTGATTAATAAAAGAAGCATATTTTTAATTCCTGTTTTGACATATTGCTTTTCTCTCTTGACATTTGTTTTCTAGGTTTTTAAGCCAAGTGTTCATGATATGATCCAGCTGCTCATAGGGATCAACAATCCCCTTGTGAAAAATGGTTAAAAACGGATCCCACCTGGATGCTGAAACTCTGGCAATGCTCCAGAATAAGGCTATCTCCATGACCCTCCCTGTTGTGTACACACTGGTGGCTCTGATCAGTATCCCTGGCAACTTGTTCTCCCTTTGGGTGCTCTGCTGCCACATCAAACCCAAAACCCCTTCTGTTATATTCATGATCAACCTCAGCATCACAGATCTTATGCTGGCAAGCTGCTTTCCCTTCCAGATTTCCTATCACATCCAAAGCAATCACTGGAGCTTTGGCAAAACTCTTTGCAGCCTCGTGACTGTGATGTTCTACTCAAACATGTATTCTTCCATCCTGACCATGACCTGTATCAGCATCGAGAGGTACATGGGGGTGGTTTATCCCCTGAAGTTGATCAAGTGGAGAAGAAAACGATATGCCCTGGCTGCCTGCCTGGGAATGTGGATTTTCTTGCTACTAGCCTTCTACCCGCTAGAAAGCACAGATCTGACCTACGAAGTGCAAGAATTGGGGATTATAACCTGTTTTGATGTCCTTAAATGGGATATGCTGCCCAACTTTGCAGCCTGGGTAGCCTTTCTCCTCACGTTATTTGTCGTGCTCTTCCTCATCCCTTTTGTGGTAACAGTTGGATGCTACATTGGCATAATTCGGAAGCTTATTCAGACATCCAGCAGATATGGTAACAAGCAGAAAACAAGGTCCATATACCTGGCAATGATCGTCCTTCTGGTATTCATCACTTGCTTTGCTCCCAATAACTTTATTCTGCTTGCACATATGGTCATCCGCCTGTTTTATGACAGGAGTTTGTATCCTGCCTACAAGTTCACCTTGTGCCTCAGCTGCCTCAACAACTGCATAGATCCCTTCATTTATTATTTTGCATCCAAAGAGTTTTACCAGAAATTCATGCAAGTGTTTCGCCCTAAGGTACTGCTCAGTGACAGCTTGGAAAACAGAAGGGAAAGTTTATTCTCTGGCAGGACCATGTCAGCCAGATCAATGTCAAGCGGACCTATGGATGGGTTAGAAGGAGTAAAGGTGTATCTGCAAAGGCAAGAAAGTGTTTTTTAGCCTTAGACATTCCCAGCAGAAAAGCATCCATGAGATTCATGAGCAGACACAGAAAACATTTCTTTTTAAATAGCTGCTCCCCAGATACCTTGCTGCAGCAACAAGAAGTCAAGCCACACCCATATTGTGCATCCCACTTTGGTATTTTCTGGTAAGAAATGGAAGTGTTAAAGAAACTGAGATTATTTAAGAAACCACTGAAGCAACTTCAACATCCACAATTAGGGGCTGACCTGGAACTAGTACTGCTGCATGAAACCAAGGGATAACTTTAGAACAAAAATTAATTTCAGGTTGCATGATCTCAGTGTTTAAACAAAGGGTTGTGATTCTCAGTGAATGTGAAATGTTACTGTATATGAATTAGAGCATACATTAAAACTAGAGTTGGCGTAAGGGAGTTATTTTTCTAAGCAATGTGCTGGGCTTTTTGTTTGTTTTGTTTATAATGTGTTACTTTCTCACCTCTTGTAAAAGAACAAGTAAAAGTAGTTTATCATTTTGCCATTAATGCATAAAGAGAAATGCATAAAGTCACTGTGAATTCACCACAGCACTCACCCAACTGCTTATCAGAACCACACTAACCTTTGAAAGGTTAGGTTGACTCATTTATTTAAATTTTTATATAGTAAAATATTTCATACAATGAAAAGAAAGCTGAAACGAACAGTGCTTGAGACTACTTCAGCTGCTGAGTGGATTATATATTTGTTTATTGAAGTTATTAATTTCTCAGGACAGTGGGAAGCAGTTGATTTAAGAAAACAGATTTTCTCACATTGACCTACTACAGTAATAATGCTGCTGCTTGTATGTGTTTGGTATCAAAGTTGTACAGAAATACAGTCCCCTCAGCAGAGAATTTAGCTTCTTGTAGTGCACAGAGACTGATTTTATCTTCCTTATGGCCACAGTGTAGATTATTAACCAGATTTTCAGCTGGATAGATGAGAGGTCATCCACACACTGAAGAATTTCTGTGCTAGCAGAAATCAGCTGAAAACCTGTCCTTAGGGCCAGATGACAGAAATGTATTTCTTTCAAGCAGTTAACAGCAAGAAGAAATAAAAAATGAAAGCAAGTCTTGAGAATGGAGTTATACCAAATACCCTAGAATTAGGTTATGTGAGGTTAATTGTGCAGTCCTGTGTTTGGATATACTCTCTGAAGTATTCTTCTCCAGCTTGTTTGCATATACTGTGTCATGTTTAAATTCTTCTCACATCTCAACAACTGCCTGTGTGCTTAGAAAGACAGCTGCTATAGAACATGCACTGGGCACAGACAAAGGGGAAGTTTTTCCTGTGGTATTTACAGCTTTTTACCTAACTTTGGACCTCATTGACAGTGAAGAGCCAAAAACACCTGGCAGAACCTGACAAGTTGCCCCTCACAAGCAAGAGACAGCCACAGGGTATTCTTTTGCTGTGCTGTGGCTCCATCCAGCACTGCATGAGCAGACTTTCACTGATTTTTGAATTCCTGTGCCTAAAGAAAAGACAACATCCAGGGCACTTAAAATTTGGGATTTTTTGTTTGGTTTTGGGGTGTTTTGTTTTTTTTTTAAGATGTTATTTCAACACAGTTTTCCTCCACAAATTTCCTCATGATAGAGGCTGGACAACCACAAAATCAACAGTGGGATATTTGTATTCCCTGTCTTCTGCTGAAGTATCATCAATTATTGGAGCAGGATAAATCTGAGTGGGCCTAGAACTGCCTTTCAAAAGCCACCTGAAATATTTTTTGGCACTTTGCATTGTTGGTTTTAATTGATCTGCACATATTCTGCCCACAAGGCCAACCTCAGTAATACAAAACCTGTCCAAGCCTTCCCATCAAGTTGTCTGGGAGCCATCCTGCACCAGCAAGCTGTGTGCTGGGGGTGTATGTGCAGTGAGGTTTGTTTGTAATTTTAAATCAACTTGTGTGTGCTGAAAGAAAGGAGACCACTGAACAGGTTTCTGTGGGAGCCTGGGGCTCTTGAGCTCCTGCTTCAGCTCTAGCACATGCTCCATAATGCCTGCAAGAGCCAGGACCTCCAAAGAAAGAAAGATGGCTCTTCCCAAGCTGTCCCACATCCATCAGGCAGAAATTCAGTTGACTTACATTTTACAAACCTAAGTTAATAATTTAGCAGTGCACGGTTTCACATTGTTGACCCTGTACCATCCACTTTCACAGAATTCCAGCTTTCTCATTATCAAAACTGTTTTCAGCATTTTGCTGTGGCAGAAAAGTTTTTGGATTTTATACAGAATTGTTTCTCTTTTTTTTTTTCTTTTTTCTTTTTTTTTTCTTGCTTTTGCTTTTTTTTTTTAACATACAATCAATCATTTTTATTATGAAAAACATTACCTCTAATTCTAATGAAGATTATCACCCCGTTTCATTCTGAACATAATCCTTAAGAACTTCGTGCCTCCTAAACTGTGCTGCAACGTGTCTGTAACTGTAACTGACACCAAAAGGGCAGAAACTTTACACTTTGGATACCAACTGCTATATTTTGAAAATTCCATATTGCTCCTTCTGTAAGAGAGAAAAGATGCTCACAACTGACTAAAAATGTTGCTCTCTCCAGCCTCACACAGCTCTTCATAGCCCTTTATCCCTCTTCTGACTGAATAAAAGGGAACAGGAAGTATGCCTCATTCAGGTACCTCATGCCATTTTACTAACCAGCCTCTATTTTGCTCAGATTAAGCAAAAATTCCTATTTGTTCACTGGTATTGTTCCTCAGAAAAGGAATACAGAAATGTACCAAATGACTGCAATCTTTTCAGTCCAACCATGTATAATGTGAAGTTTTGGAGGGGTATCTCTAGAAAGAAGAAGAAAGTATTATGAAAAGTGTCTCAACATAAAGTGTTCTTTGACACTGGAAACATCTTCTGGAAGCAAAACTTCTATCCTCCTTGGTCAGTGGGTGGGGGTTGACATGTATATACATATATATACACATATACATGCACATAAATGTAGATTGCCATTTGAGAGGTTATTGAGAAGTTCAAATGGGTCCTGGGTGACATGCTTACTTGATTGCCTCTGTGGTTGATGTAATTTTACTGAGATGACATGAATGTATAGGCTTCTGTTCAGTTTTGGGTTTTGAATTTTTGGGGGGTTTTGAATTTTTGGGGGTTTTTGTTTTTTTCATTATTGTTTATCAATTTAATCTATAAATGTTCTTTATATTTTTTTCTCTATATATAATAATAAAAAAACCCAAGCATTAAAAATTACATGATTGAAGATTCTTTCCACTGTTTTCCCCTTCTATGTGTGAGTAACTTCCAAGTTTAGAAGAGAGCAGGGAAACCAAGTTATGGATTGCAGATTGCAGATGGTGACTGGGATGTGCTTCACTGATTTGTCCAAGCATGAACCAAACAATAACATATTAAGCTACTGAGATATAGGCTCAAAAGCAGGAGAAGTTATTATCACCTATCATAAAACATAGTGTAACTGGGGAGTACCTTGCCAAGGATGTTATGGATCCACATAGCACATGGATGGGTCCACCAAGACCCTGGAAAAGGTCCACCAAGAATGGAAAAGAAATCCATTGTAGGCTACCAAATAGGCAAAGCACAACAGACTCAGGAAAACTCCTAAGATGAAAATGGTCAGAGGCTGAAAGGGGTATCATAGGGAGGTTGGAGTAGGTGGTCTCTAAGGTCCCTTCCAACCTAAGCCATCCTATGATTCTATGTTTGTCCTGCTCTCCCTCTTATTGAAATGCCAGTGCTCAAGGCAGGACATGGAAATCTGGACAGTCTTTGGCCCCACTCCCATGGAGCCTGCTGGAGCTGCCTAAGAGCCTGGCCTCTTCCAGCATCCCAGCTGGAGTGCTGCCAGTGGGATTCAGTGGGTTCTGCCTGTTACTGTCTTGGATGAGGCTATCCTAGAGCCCGTGAGGGAGCCAAGACTGCCCCAGGGGCAGCCTAGGGCACAATATTGGCCCTCTGCCACTTAGCCCTGCTGAGAAGTCACAAAATGATAGGATGGCTCAAGTTGGAAGACACCTCTGGAAGTCCCCTTCTCCAACCCCACTGCTCAAGAAGTTGCTCATGTTCAGGTAAAGATGAAATTGTCTATCACCCTTTTACAAACCCTTCTGGCTGATGCAAACTCATTTTGCTTCCAAGCAAATCATTATTAGTTCCATTTCAAACAATCCTTTTCTCACCCCTGTTCTAGTTTTTTCCCATCACCCAACTATTGAAGGCTGCTGCTGCTGGAGCTGACCAGAAAGAGACCTCAGTGTCCTCTCAAGGCAGAGTCATTTGCAGCTCCTGGCCCTCTTTCAGCTTCTCAGGTAGCTGCCTGGTCTACACTTAAAACATATCACAGCTCCATTAGTCAAAAGTATGATTCCCTGTGCTGAATTCTCACAAATACACTGGCAAGACCATTAGTGTCCCTTATCTGAAAGAGCATATAACACTAATCTCTTTTTCAATGACCTTACAAGTTCCTCCAGAGAAACTGATCTAAGATATTCTGATAATATCTCGTTCTTGTAAAGTCCATTAAGAGGATCTGCTTTGTTGGTAATTTTTAAAGTTTTAGCTAAAGCTGCAGTTCTTTTAAGTGTTCAAAATGTAAATTCTAATATAAAGTGACTCTCACAAGAATGATTAGGATATAAGCCTCAGTTATTGCATTTAGTAATTAATTAAAAAAAAAAAAAAAGAAGAACTCTTTATTGGAATAAATCTTGTACTGTCTTTACACTTTTATGCTGCAGGTCATAGTCTTAAAATGAGTTACTGAGATCAAAATTAAATTAGACTATTCATCTTGATGCATCTGTATTACATTCATTCTGGTTTAATTTTTTGCAAGTGTTCTCAAACATTTGCTCTCAAACTATGCATGTAGAGCATAATGTTTAGCAATGTTATTTGCTAAGCTTTCTTTTTGGGTTTTTTTTTTGGTTTTTTTGTTTGTTTGTTTGTTTGTTGTTGTTGTTTGTTGTTGTTGTTGTTGTTGTTGTTGTTTGTTTTTTATTAAAAAAACCTTCTGCTTGCCTGAAGTCTGGACTCCTGGTAAACATCTTGTCTTCCAGAACTTGGTTGCAAGTCTTATGACTTCCAGTATTTTTCCATAAAGTCTGACATCTGTTACCAGACGAGGAGACTCTCAGGCCTCCAGCTGCAATCCAGAATACCTATCCAGCTTTTAGCATAAATAAATAAATACCTCAGCCTCCTGTCTGGCTGTCTTGGTTTCTGGCAATGTCCTGCACTGATGGTTCTCTTTTCCCGTTTCTTGACCACTGCCCATATGACCCATATGGCTGTGGTGTGCCAGTTACTCAGGTGCAGAAAATAAATGTTCATCTTGTTCTGCTGGGAGCTACTGAGTGTCCTTTGAAGAGTTCCCCAATACCTTTCATGCCAATAACTACTCTTGTTGGATACAGTGACTGGATACAAGAAAAATGGGGCAATGCTTTGTTGAGTGTCTTAAATCTGAAGAAACTTAAAGGTTTGCCTCTTCCCCTGTATATCTGAGTGTCCTTGTCAAATTAATAAGGAGAACACAGTTAAAGGAGGTATAAACAGATTCAAACTAGAGAGAGGCTGAAGGAGTAACCTCTGTGGCAGTGGGGGCACAGAGAGAAATAAAATGTGAGGTTTTGGAAAAAGATTTGGAAAGTCAGTCTCTGCAAGATGCCAACTGCAGTTAGAAAATGTCTGTAAATAGTTTTCTTCATAAACAGCCAATTCCATTTTAGAAACATGTAGTCTTTTCAGCATAAAAGCTGGAGGCAGCAGCAAATTTCCAGATCACTGCTGTAAGGAAAGGCATGTGATTAATAGACTTATAAACCACTATCTAGATACAGAACTAGGTATGATGAACATACATACTTTTAAAATATATCAAGAAACTTAGATTTCTTGAAATGTAGCCTTGCCAGGCAAAAAAGGTACAATTTACCTGATCAAAAGTAGTTAATAAGTGTTGGTCTGAGCACCTTAATGCCTGGCAGCATCCATGTTGACTGCCTCCTCATTTCTGAAACCTACTTGGTAGCAGCTTTGGCTGCTGGTTGCATTCAGACACCCACCTGTTGGCTTCCACGTTTACATGGACCCAAAACACAAAAGCAATGTTGGTATCCAAGGACGGTTACAAGCAATCCACATGAAATTAAGAGGGACCATTAGCCAGAGAGCTTCCCAGGATTGTCTGCAAACACTTTTAGAGCAAATATGTCAATAGTAGGTTTAAAAATGTTAATTGATGTCCCAGTCCCTCAACTGAAATTTGTGATGCCTTTACCAATCATAATGGTTTGGGTTAGGAGGCACCTTAAGAATCATTTAGTTCCAACTCCGCTGCCATGGGCAAGGACACCTTCCACGAGACCAGGTTGTTCAAAGCCTGGCCTATTCTTGCAATAAAAGTCCGGGAAAGAATCCTAAACCTAAAAGCAGTGGCTTTTTCTGCTTCAAAAAGTTTCATCAGGGCCTCACTAATGTTGCTTCCCCTGTTCACTATTTTCCACAGGCTGACATTTTTTTTTCTTTCTATATTTCACCTTCCTTTCTGTTGTATATGCAAAGCACATCAGTATCTGATCCCATTCACATGAATAATGCAAGCCACACTTTTACCAAAAATGTCAATATATTTGAGCTTTTTTAACAAGACAAGTTTTCCCCCACATTGCTGATAAAATTAAACTTCAAAGGAGTACAGAAATAAGATAAAATATAGAAAATAATTTTTCCTAAATTGATAAATCTGATTAGATTGAGAGGATAGGAGGCAGAAATAAAGCCTTTGATCTGACAGTATTTTTTATTTTTGTACCAAAGGTATTTGGGATGCACAGTGGGGATAACTCCTGTTCTTACAACCATGCAAAATTGCTGGAGCTCTGTCACAAACATATTTTAGCATGTATTAATGTGTTTTTGATGTCCCTTTATAACTCCATTCTCTCTGAAGATACTGCTAGACCTCTTCACATTAACGTTAGCTCTGGTTATCCCTGTGTGTTCACATATACACACATCCTCAAGTAATCCTTTTACTTAAAACTAGGAAGGACTTCGAATGTTTGTGAGGGTCTTTAGTCCTTACAAGGCAGAGTTCCCTACAGATACTTGAAAGTTATAGTATGCGAGCAAATAAGTAGGGAAAAAAAAAAGTATGGGATGTACTGCCCTCTTGTGGAAAATTAAATAACGAACAAATGCTTTAGAGATCCACATACGTTCTTGCCATATTCTGGAGGATCTGGGATTCCACCTTAGCCCTAAACCTTACCTTCTCTTCTCTGCATCTTACCTTCATTTTCCCTAACTTTACACCGTTGTGTTTACAGTGATCATTATTCCATACAAGTAGAAGGAAGACTCGTTTTTCATAATTAGGCACATAAATTTGCATCTTACATTACTTACATGTACATATGTTTTAGATAAATACACACAGGTGCATGTTGTGTATACAGTATACACATTAGATACACACACACACATGTTCTGAAACTATTTTATGAACATACATACTTTTAAAATATAAACAATTCTGTGATCTTTCTAGTCTAATAAACCATTTATTTTTTCTCTAGAGATTACCTAAGTGTTAACAACAGGAGTGAGGCTGGGAAAATGCTGAGGTGAGAGATGGAAGTATCCCTGCAGCAGAAGCCACCCATGAGACTTTAAGAGAAGCTTGATGGTTCAATATAAGCTGCTGCTCCTCAGAGACACACAGGACTCGGTGTGCTGACAGCAAACACCCTCCTGTCCCAGTGATTCAGGCATTGCCCCTCGTCCCCTCTGAGGGAACAGAGAGAAAGCAAGCTGCAGGTCAGAAGTTACCCTCAAGCAGCAGGCGCTGGGCTGTGGCATCCATCAGCTGGGAAATGCAGCCCTGGAAGCACACGTGGCTGTGATGTTGCTTTTGTGCTATGGAAATCAGAATGTGTTTACAGCACATTTCATCTCAGAAGGGGCTATTGCACACGCTTGATATCAGGTGGAAACTTGAAGGAATTTCTGTGCTTTTTTTCTGCCCTATGTTCCTGCTGCAGACTTGGCAGCTTGAACAACACAGGGATAAAAACCTGTCATTACATGCTCCTCTCACTAGGATTTAGCTGTGTTTGTCCACAGTGAGATTTTTTTGCAAGGCTATAGGGCTTCTCCACTTTGTAATGACTTATCTGTGGCAGAGGCCAAAAGCAAAGCAGTTAGGTCTGGATCCCTGGCATCCCTTCTTTAATTATTCTTGGAAGGAAACTCTCAACACTGTTTAAATATTCTGGCCATGGATGCTTAACTGAAGCTTCAATAATGTTTTCTGTGTTGCTCAAAGATGGTCTGAGAATGGTTGTATTCTCTTCCTGGACATTGTTATATCCACATTTGTTGTAGCTGCTTCTCCTTGTCCCATGAGATGGACCAAGAGCTTCCTGAGAGACAGACTGGTATTCCTCTCTTACTAGATACAGTGCACTCCCTTAGCAGTGGTGAAGTTTCCTTCCAGGCAAGGTATAACACCATTTGATAGCTATGTGGGATAAACATTTTCAAATTAAGTATATGTAAAAACATTTCCAGGGACATTGCATACTATACAGCCCACATATTTAACTTAAAATATAATTTAATCTGACTTCCTGTGGTTTCCCAAAAATACCTCCATATGCTTATAACATCACTATTCTTCAAAAAGAAAGGAAATTATGGGAAGTGATCATGCAAACACGTTGAGCTATTGCAGGTCTTCCAAACTGCACAGAAGAGGAGGAAGGAACATTCAAACCTGACTTAGGCAAATATTTCAACAGCAGAAAGAGGCTCCTGGAAAAGCATGTGTCTGGCTCTTGGAATTAATAAGGTTATCCTAGAAAAGCCAAGCAGCCTTGTGAAAGATGAAATATATATTCCTCTCAAAGCATTGACCCCAGGATTCATTAAATTCTTCAAATGGAAATGCCCTGCTCCCCAGACAAGCTGAACTCATGTTTTCAGAGATGACTCAAGGCAAATAAGAAACCCAGGTTGAATACCTACAGTCATAGTGATACATATATAAGTAGACACAAGACTTTGATTATCAGAGGGTTCCTTACATGCTGGAAGGTATGGCTGGGGTGTCCATACCATAGGCAGAAACAAAAATATCGAGGAAAGGTCTCTGCAGTGCAGAGCTCTAACTGCTGTTCTGCTTTTGTTCAAAATACCTCCCTTCTTTGAAAAAGTCAACAGTTTCATAACCAACCTTGACAAGCTAATATTTGACTCGCTTAGTCAGCCAAGGCAGAAACTTTTCTGATAACTGCTGCTGGTGTTATTGATTTTCATCTCAGTGGTCAGTTCACTGCAGCCTCACACTTGGTTTGACTGACTTTGCAAGGCTGCTGTGGCGTAGTTAACAATAGTTACCTGGTAAATCTCCCCCAACTGTGGCAGCTTCTGTGGTTTTCTTTAGCTTGCCCACATAGGATTCTTTGAAACCACTAATTTAGAACAGCAAAAAATAACACAAAGATAAATGAAAATGTGTATTTTAATAACTCTGAGTTGATGCCTTTTAAATGAACTAAATCATTCTTTGTAGTGTAACTTTATCAGAAAAACAAATATAACAATCAGCTCTCCCTAAAATTAGTAAGAAAAAGCCATATCTCATTCTTTTCACATAAAACATTATTGCAATGACCCTCATTTTTGGACAGTGTTGACAGTGTTGTGTATTTATTTTATTTATTTAACCTTCAAAAAGTGTTGTGCAAATCAGAGGGGCAATATACAAGCAGAATTCAGCCAAGGGAGGAAAGACATGCTTATCTCACTCTCTAGCTAATGGGACACCCCACATAAAAAAGATGGGTTATGTGGCATGCATATCTACAGGCTCACACAGAAGCAGAGACAGATCTGCAAGTCATTCCTGTGTATCAAAACAGGCAGGGACTGAAGGTGTCCTTTCTATCAAAGCTCTTCATTATACATATACACACATTGGGTTTGAATCACAACTTCATTGTTTTGTTTCTATGCCAGTGAAACTACACTGAGAAACTGAATAAAATGAGAGAGAGAAGAAAACTGAGAGATGGAAAATTTTGCATTATTGCTTTACTTCTCTGGAGCGTAGTTTATCAAGCTTGCTTATATCCCACAATAAGCAAGATGCAGTACAGAAAGATTACTCTGGACAAGCATGTAGTATATCCCAAATTCTAGAAGCATCCATACAATTGCAAATTCCTTTTTTTTTTTTGTTAGTGTCACAGTCACATTAAGGATCACAGAGTTGTAGAATCACAGAATTATTGAGGCTGGAAAAGATCTATGCGATTATCAAGTCCAGCCTATGACCTGTCACCACCACACTGGCACTAAGTACCACATCCAGTCTCTCCTTAAACACCTCCAGGGAGGGTGACTCCACTCCACCACTGCCCTGCCCAGTCCATTACAGTGCCTGATCCGCCCCTCAGTGAGGAAGTGCTCCTCATATACAACCTACACCTCCCCTAAACATCCCTTGCTGCAGCTTCAGGCCATGCCCTCTGGTACTGTCATTATCTGGCTGGGAGAAGAGCCTGATCCCCCTTGGCTACACCCTTTCTTCAGGTAGTTGCAGAAAGTGATAAGGTCTTCCTGGAGTCTCCTCTTCTCCAGAATAAACAACCCCAGATCCCTCAGCCTCTCCTTGTAAGACTTTCCCCCTCATTCCTTCACCAGCTTTGTTCTCCTCTGGGCCCACTCCAGCACTTCAATGTCCCTGTGAAGTCAGGGGCCCAGAACTGGACACAGTACTCCTGAAGCCTCACTTGTGCTGAGTACAGGGGGAGAAATACATCCCTGCTGGCTGTAGTGCTGCATGGGGTTATTGGGGCCAAAGTGTAGGGCCCTGCACTTGGTCCTGTTGAACTTCAATGCATGTGGATGTACACAGACTGGGATTTACAACTACGTTAAACTTGCAGGCATTAGGGCAGGGGATGTAATATTATTCCAATAGGAGTGACTCCTTATTGTTGTCTGACACGTGCCAGGGAATGCCCTTCTTTTACCTGACGAGATCCTTGTCCTTTTATTGAGGCAAACATTATATCATACAAAAAGATCATACAAAAGATGCCCTGGTTTCTATTTCTGTAGTATCTTTCAAGTCTCCTTGTTTGCAAGGAGCAGTGTCACAGTTCACAGCACTGAAAAAAGGTCAGGGAATTTCTCCTCACAAGCTCTAAGACAAGAACAGTATATTCCTCTCTCATACAGGCCTTTCTTTCTAGTTAGTTCTCCAGCTACCTCAGAACTACCTTCAGTATTATGGATTTGCTGACGATGGCTATGTATATTACCAGTTGCGTTTAATCTAAGCATTTTATTTCCACCTTCAATTATGTTTAGTTTCCCTGGGTTCTTAGTCCTTTTTAACTACTTGAGCAAAAACATCTTTAAAGATAAATTTCCAAATGTGCTCTCAAGTCACCGCTACCCATTAAAAAAACCAAATTGATTTCAAAATTTTAATTCTGATCCTTAAGATGTTTTACAGCCTATTAGGTTATGCTGACAAAAGGCCACGCACAACAGGAACAGGAGGCCACGGGTGGGGGAAGCCACACAGAGGCAACAGAGCCCCCTGTCCCAGCCCCTCTTGGTGCCACAGGAGCCCTTTCTGGGGTCTGCTACTGCAAGGGTCCACGCTGCCTATAGGTATGTATGTATATGCATGTGTAGATAGATAGACTGATAGATAGGCAGATAGAGTGATAGATAGTTAAATAGGTATTTCCTACTAACAGACTTTCAGCAGGAGCAGCCAGCACAGGGAACAGGCAGACCTTTGGTGATGTTCCTGTCAGTGCTGTTGCTCTGTGTGGTTTGCTTGCTGTGCACCCATGTGTAGGTGTTGCATGGTATGTGCATGTGTGCCTACTGGCATCATAGCTTTGTGGTGAGACCCTGGTAAATGGACTCTGGCAACCTCTCCGCCACTGAGCTAATGGATTTGCCAATGCCTGATATACCCTATGGGCCATATGGTCCATGAGACAGATGTTGAGAGACCTGATTATTCAGTGCAAACTGCACTGTTGTGCGGGACAGTGTTGAAGGCTTTGCTCAGGTCCAGGTAAATGATGTTGGTTGCTCTTCCCTTGTCTGTTGAGACTGAGACCTTATAAAAGGCCACAAGGTTTGTCAGGCACGATTGGCCCTTGGTGCAGTTCTGTTAATTATACCCAGCCACTTCGTCATTATTCTTCTGCTTCAGCAGTGCCTCCAGGGGGATCTGCTCCATGATCCCACCGGGCACAGAGGTGAAAGCCGCAGCTTCCCGCAGTTACCCTGCCCCCATGCCCTGCTCAAAGGCAGCTGCATCAGCAGCGCAGGGATCTGCTCAGCTCTGGGCCCCTCACTACAAGACAGACATTGAGCTGCTGGAGAGAGTTCGGAGAAGGGCAACCAAGCTGGTGAAGGGTCTGGAGAACAAGCCCTATGAGGAGAAGCTGAGGGAATTGGGAATGTTTAGTTGGGAGCAAGCTGAGAGGGGATCTTACTGCTCTCTACAGCTGCCTGAAGTGAGGTTGTAGGGAGGGGGGTCCTGGCCTCTTCTTTAAAGTGAACAACGATAGAACTAGAGGAGATGGCCTGACGTTGCACCAGGGGAGGTTTAGACGAGATATTAGGATGAATTTCTTTACTGAGAAAGTAGTTAGGCGCTGCAAAGGGCTGCCCAGGGAGGGACATGGTGGAGCCACCACTCCTGGGGGTATTTAACAAAACAAGCTTAATGAGACACTGCCCTCTAGTGGGCAAATATATATACATATATATGTGCGTATATATATATATATACTTTTTTTAATTTAAATTATTTTGGAGGGGAGGGTGTTGACAATTGGACGCAGTGATCTTTTCCAACCACGACAATTCTGTAACTCTGTAACACGGCGCCCAACAGTCCCCACGACCCGGGTGCTTCGGCCACCCGAACCCCTCCCCGGCCCCCGGGCCTCTCCGCCCCCTCCTTCTCCCAGTAGGGGTGCGGGCTTGGACGCTCCCTCCGCGGCTCCGCCCCGTAGCTCTATAACCCGTCCGCCATCGCTCCTTTCTGGCTTCACCGCCCTGCGATTTAGAGTGGGCGGGAGTGCGTGTCTCTCCCTGCGGCCGCCGCCATGGTGTTGAGCCCGGTGCTGGGGAAGCTGGCCAGCAAGAGAGTGGTGCTGGCCAGCGCCTCGCCGCGCCGCCGGGAGATCCTCACCAACGTGGTGAGTGCGGGCCGGACGCTCGCCTCGCCCGCCCAGGCAGGGTAAGGGCAGGGAGCCGGCTGCCGGGGCTGCCCCCTCCAGCCTCCCAGCCCCAGGCGGTATGGGCGTGCGGCGGGTAACGGCCGCCTGGGCCCGGGCTGGGCCTGCCGGGACGCCGGCTCTCGACCCTGCATCTTGTCAGCTCGCGGGGGCTGGTGGCACCGGGCGGGCACAGGCCTGGGGGGGCTGCCTGCCCCAGCGGGGGTTCTGAGGTTCGGGGCGGTGCCGGTGCAGCCCCCGGGTTGTCCTACCCCAGGGCCCGCCAGCCAGCCCCGGCAGAGGGGTGCAAACCCGGGGCCTTGGGAGGTGCCCTCTCGTTTCTGCTCCTCGAGCTGCTCGGCAGCTTCTGCAAGAAGCTTTTTCTTTCCTTTCCTTTTCTTTAATTTTCTTTAATTTTCTTTTCTTTTTTTCAGTCCCCGTTCTTCTTGGTCAGGTTTCTTGCTCTCTGTAAGCACGCACGTGTGTGCGTTTTGCGTGTAATCATATGGGTGAGGGAGTGGATTAAAGCATTGTGCTGACATGGAGGTGATGTAATCAAACAAAATAAAGACTTGCTCAGTCTGAAGAATGCCTTAAAAGGTCTTCAAAGGTCTTAAAATTGGCCAAAGTAATTGAAAATGTGCTACCATTGCCCTTGCATTAGATGCCTAAAATCTGAACTTCTGAAAAATTTGACTTAAATGTGTGAAAACTCAATGGAATTAAATTAAGGGGGGAGGGTTCTGGGCGTGTAAGGTAGCGATCTCTTACTGAAAACATGAAGGAAGTCATCATTCTCACTCTTCAGCCCCTGTGGTGGAACATGTTGAGCTCCCTCGGGGCATCTGAATGTCATTTGAGTACAGCAAAGTGTCTGATTTATACTGCTTAGTATTACTGTTCCTCCGGGAAGAAGTTGAACATAAATGGAAAAGTGTGTATTATTTCCAAAGTAAAGGGATGTGAACCAAAGTTCAACTCTAGTTTTTAGAATCATAATGTGCTTGATTAGTGTAGTAAATTTACAGGTATAACCTGAAGGCAAGTAGGAAAAACTGTTTTTTGATGAAACCATACAGAAACGTCTCTTCTTTTTTCTGCTTATCACATGTAAAATGGCGTATAAAGTACAGGTGCTACAGCTTCTGTCACAATATGTACTCCTGGTGCACAAGCAAAGTGCTATGGATGGTTTCAATAAAACAGAAAGGCCTAAGTTTTACACTGTTAGATTTTTCTAAAAGAGTGGTGAAATTACTAATGTGATTAGGTTCTAATTTAAATAATAGGTGTAAAAGAATGAAAGCACATCAGTTTAAAGTTTCTTTCTGATTGGTTTGGTTTTTTTTGGTTGGGGTTTTTTTGTCTGCTTGTACATTGTATGTATACACCAATTGTTGTGATAGAAGCACTGTCTTTTTGCCCTGGTTTTTGGGGTAGGGGTCTTAAAGGGGAGAGAGGAAAAATCAAATTTATCATTTTTCATAATATGTGTTGGGAACAGCCTCTCATAACAAACTCAGATTGACTGTATTGCTTTCCTTGTCACAGGGCCTGCGGTTTGAGGTGGTTCCATCCTGGTTTAAGGAAACACTTGAAAAATCATCTTTTGCAACCCCTTATGAGTATGCTGTGGAAACAGCAAAGCAGAAAGCTCTTGAAGTGGCAAACAGAATGCATATGGTAAGTTACCAGCTATTTTGACGATGATATCTTTGTCTTGAAATAATATTACTCACTTAATTTGCTTGTACTGCTTACTTAGTCTATGAGTGAATTTCCCTCACTGAAGGCAAATGGCTGGTTTTTTGTCAGTTGTGAAAGATACCTTCCTGAAATAACTCACCTAATCAAAAGTGGATCTCGTGCATGCAGTTTGTGGTTTCCACAAACAGAAGTGACCTGCCAACTTATACTATCAGTGGCATATTTGTCTTCTGGCTTTGGCTGTGATCAGTGTGTTTGAGCACTTAAAGCTGTTTTCTACCAGAACCTATTTTGAAGTCTTGCTGATTAAATCCCACAAAATGTACCAGAGTAACTTCTTAATAATACAGCTTTGAACGAGAGATGTTTGCTTAACCTGTACTGATGGCAGAAAAAGAATGTTGAACACCTTAAACCAAAAATGTTGCCAGATGTCACTGTTCTCCAAAGCAAATATTTCATGATCTCCAGTGTAAATCGTTGGCCAGGTTTTCATCAGCTTTTTTTCAGAGAGTGAAATGACATTAGGAAAGTGGATTTTAAATCCAGCCTCTAACTTACATTGGGCTTACATTTTGCTTTCATTGCAAAACCCTGTGCTGGCAATAATGCTAGTTCAGTGGATTTCAAAATGTTTCTTCATACAGATTCTTTTAAATTGTATCTGGAATTAGTTGAACTATATAAAGCACATCAACAGCATTTCTATAGAAGAATCACCACCCAACAAACTATTTAATACAATTATCACAGTTACAAATTTCCTATCTTGGAGGGTTAAATAACTGTGTACCTCATAACATGCAAGTAAATTCAAACTCAGCAGTAAGGACTTATTACAGTTTAAAGCTAGGAAAAGGCTCCAGGGAGTCTTTGTATACCTTTGTATACCCCTGCCTCTCAACTGAGAGGCAAAATGGACTGTAGGTGTATCCCTTTTGAGACAGAAGCAAATTGTGTCTAAACAAAGGTGTTGGGTTTGTGTTGAGGGTGTTTTTTTAGGTTTTTTGGTTTTTTTGTAGCAAAACTTGGCTTGGAAAAAATGAACCTAGAGAACTTCAGTGTACTACCTGGCTTCCATACAGGGCACTTCCTTTAAAAAAATCTGTACAGCATTTTGAAGATCAGGTTGACCTTTGAAAATGCAGTTAGTTCTTTATTGAATGCATTTGTTCATCCCTAATATATGTGGGCAAAATTGTGATGTGTGAATGGTCTGTTGAAACCTGTTTTCCTCACTATCACATTGATATAAATCATTACTATTTTGTATGATTACTAAACAGTGCAAAAATATAAACAGAGTCTTGGTTTTGGGTCATTGCAGAGCCCTACTTGTAAACCAGCAAATTTGTTTTCTTGCCTTAATTTTTAAAAGGCTTCGTTGTTTATACTCCTTGAGAAATACCTTCTTTCTTTATACCTTTACAGAAACACCTGAGAACACCTGATGTTGTCATAGGAGCAGACACCATTGTGGTAAGAACTCTTAGGTGGTTTAGCATTATTTTAATTTATGATTGGTGTAGAATATACTTGTACTTCTAAGTTAAAAGTTAAAGTTTGAAAAATATCATCACTGAGATGTTATGCCTTCAATATTATATATCTCTGGATTTGACAGTTTTTTCCCCAACAAGGCAATTCTTGGTATCTTGAGTGCTAGATGCTATGCTCCTGTTTTTGCAGAGACATTTGTATTGCTGAAGTATTGCCTTGGATCTTCTAGTATGTAATTGAAATTCCTTTTGTGGACAGCTATTGAGTGTCAAGAAGTCCATATCATATGAACTGATCAATTTTGTACCTTGTAGCAGGCATCACTTCATTCCTGCCATCTTCACAAAGACAGTGGACAGTTAAAGCCAGAAGAAGTTGAATTACCCTTTTGTTTGTAAGCTGCAGCCACTGGAGGACAGGGTCCTGCACTTGCTGTATTTTTGACACTAAATTACCTGTTCTACCAAAGCATCTGTTCTTCTTGCTCTGCTGAATAGACTCATATTTGAAGCCCTGGATGAAATCAGGGTTTAAACATCATTCATGACCTCAGTTTCTGAAAAATAAGAAGTGGCAGCACACTCACTCTCTCTTTCTGTTTTAGAGTGTGGATGAGCAGATCCTGGAAAAACCAGTTGATAAGCAAGATGCGTATAGGATGCTGTCAAGGTCTGTTCTTTTAAGTAAGATTCCAAATGTGTATACTGGGTGTTCTAAAAGGACGTGTACAGGTTTCTTGATGTAGATAAAGAACTCCATGGACAAAAAATGTTCAGTCATTTTTTACCTAGTGCAAGCCAGTTCTGCCACTGAAAAAGTTTGACCTGCTTTTATATTACCCACAGTGGTCTTCTCTTGCCCCTTCACCTTAGGAAGCCAATCAGGAACATAATAAACTATTTTGTTTTCACTGGGATTAGTTTTCAGAGTCACTTACCACAACACTGTATGTGTGATTCAGCTGGTACAGGAAGGGGAGATGTGGAGAGAAATCATGATAGGAGGGAGGACGGAACCATCACAGAAATGGTTTGAGGTTTGACATTTAGTGGCAAAATACTGCACGAATAAGAATATACGTGGTGTATGTGTTCACTGGAAATTGCTTTAAGTTCTGTAATTAACTGAGGAAGAAAAATCTAATTCTGTCAGTATCCTTCATGGGTAGTGGGCTGGTGTTTTTTGAGGCTTCTGCTATTTTTCTGAAGGATACTTTCCCTTCAAGCTTAATGTTACCAAGTAGTACTCTCTTGTTAAGGAAACACCAGCTACATAACCCCAGTCACCTGCTGTCTGAAGGATGAGATGTGATGAATCCACGAGTCATCCTTCTGTGTTATGGGGGAATACAGGAAAGGTGTACTGCTTTTTGTACCTGTTTATATTCAAACTTGGGCATCTCCTAGAGAGAATACAAATGGCTTGGCAGGTTTTTTCAGTTTCGCCCTAAGTCTAATTTAAAAGTATTGTTTCTCATTGATGACTTAAGATGAATTTTTGATCCTGTGTGGCATGTTGATAACTTAAAAAATAGTAATCTTAAATCATGCCAAGTTTGATTAGTTAAAGAATAGGGTTGGGTTTTTTTTGTTCTGGTTTGTTTTTTTCCAGAGCTTAGTCTTCTTCTAACACTTGTAAATGTTTTGCATTTGGTTTTGTGTGGTTTGTCTTGTTTTTGGTGTTGTTTTTTTTTTTAACTTCAGTAGGTCAGTCTTTTAATAACGGATATGATATGCACTCAAAACTTTTTTCAATATATTTCCTCTTAATTTTGTTCTATATGAACAGTAAAAAAATACAGACAAGATGACATACTTGCATGTATCCAAGCAGTCAGGTTAAATTTTTTTACTCTGTTTCATCTGACATTTAATTATTTGGAAACTTGTGGCAGATAATAAGAGTTTGAGATGCTTCTGATCACATGGAGTGTAGTGATATGTTTCCTGGATTAGTTCCAGGAGATTATTTTTTAATTATTTTCTTCAAAGATTCAAGTTCTCGTTCTCTTTGTTATACTTCCCTTGCTTACACGTTATATTAATTTTTGAGGGCTTTAAGTTTATTATCGGCCACAGTGTGGCGCACTGCAGCCACTACAAGGGGGATCATGTATGGGCCTGGATTCCAAGAATGAATATAGATGCTTTTCCTCCATACTCCTGAATCTATTCCCGTGTCTTACCATGGCATCCCTTGAGGCCACTCTGTGTGACATCAGTACATCAGCTCTAGATGCCTGTCACTTGTTTAGTCTCAGAGGCATCACCTAGGTATTTGTTGCCACCTCTCAGTGAAGGTACCCATCATGGCAGTGTTTCATGCTGACTGGGTTTTCCTTGTGTTTATAAGCTGATACGATGGAATGTTATCCAAATTGTGAGCATCTGCAAAAGGGAGATTTTGGGGACTTGAAATTACTGAATCTCTTGATTAGTTATTTTTTGGATTTACTTGATTGGTCTTTTCACCTATAGCAAAATAATAATTAAAAAATGTATTTATTTAGGATACGTCGGTAGCCATTGCTAACTACCTAGGTAGCCATCAAGTGATGTATTAATATAATGGTCTGTTTCTCTGGCTTTATTAACACAGTCATATATACCATTTCTGCATGTGACACATCATAAAACTTTTATGATGCACATAAAAACTTTTTTAATGCACATTTTTTTCCTGACAGGTTGAATGGGAAAGAGCACAGTGTGTTCACAGGAGTGGCTATCATACATTGCAGAAGTCAAGGTACATGTGCAATTTTATTAAGTCTCAGTATTTTCATTAAACATTATTCTTAAAGAACTTGTACAAGTGGAAAAAAAGGATGGAAATTTTTCATATACAGTCTGAATTGGCTTTCTATTAAAGATAAGAATTTATCTCCATCTATATAAATTATAAACTTTTCACAAAAGCTTACCTTCTTACGTTACTCAGTCTCTACACAAGGAGGATGACAAAATACTATAGACTTAAGAAATATTGTCTCTGAAAGCAAGGGGACTAATTAAAAGACTAGTATAAATTGTGGGAATATTTTAAATGGAATTAAAATAAGGCAGTGGGACTTGAGCAGAATATGATCCATATTCAACTTCATTCCTTTGTTCTGTATACTCTAGGTGATGAATAAAATGAATGAAAAGTGGTTGCTGTATCTGTAGTTACTTCATTTTTCAGTAATTAAGGAAAACTTTAGACCCCATGTTTAGGGGATGGGTAAAGCAAGGGCATAATGCCTCAGGCTGTTAATGTACTGTAAGGAGCAACACATCAATGTCCTCTCTCAGATAATCTATATAGTAAAAAAGTGGTTTTTAATGAGAACTGTACCATTAGTATAATTTGAGGAGTATTTGGTTTTAGGAACTTGCTCTGATAATTATGCCAATATTCTTTTATTTTTTGCAAGAATCATTTCTCTGAAATTTCACTGGACTGTAGTCTTTCTGTATACAAATTATTTACAGCTTTTAATCTTTACTGGAGTGATTGATCTTAACTGTTTTAGAAAATACAGTCAGTGATTCAGTACCATTACTAATAAGCTAATACAGTAGAAAGAGAGCCCCTGCAGAAAAAATAAAACATCTTATTAAGGGGTTCCTGTGAGCAGTATAGGAAGAATAATAATGCTTTTCACTGTTTGCTCTACTAAGACAGTAAAAATTGCACACTGTGGTACTGGTGCTGTGACAGCACGTCTCCTTTGAGGTATACAAATTTAAGCCACGTCATATTCAGATGAATAAAACCACCTAAAATCTGCATATTCCCCAAGTGATGGTGTCAGTGGAATAGTTTTCTAGGACACATTTTTAGTTTGTAATTATAGTGCTGTTGTCAAGTAGATGGAATTTTCATCTTGAGCCAGTAGGGTTTATTATCAGTACTGAAAGATAGTAATTCGTCTTCCTGTGCAGCAACTTTTTTATTTGGGCTGGGTTGTTAAAAGTTTTTAATAAACATTTTAATAACTGCCATTAGCAGTTGGTTAGTGTTCTTCCCTTGATCTGTCCTGTGGATCGTTTTTCTTGTCCTTAGGAATTCCACTGTTATCAGAACAGCAGTAACACAAGATTATGACCTTTATTTTTATAGGAAAGAGCAGACACTAATCTGTAGTGCACACACTGACTTGTGCAAGGCTGTTTCCTTTTGAACATGTTCTGGAAAAGCCTCCATCTACAATCATACCAGATTCACAGGATACCACATGCAACAGGCTCTACACAGAGGTGTACAGTACTTTCTTGCACCTCTGGTTTTCTCTAACCACTTGTATAAAAGTCTTAAATAATTTCTGCTATTTCTTGAGAGACATGACAATGACACCAATGGTTACTGATGGAACTGATGTAGGTGCACGTTCAGATTCAAGCATTTGAAAGAGCTATGTGTTTTTTAACTGAGGCAGTGTTTTGGACAACAGTCAAATTTAGAAGTGTGTTTGTAGCCTTTGCATTCAATGGTAAATGTGTATGCTAGTGATTTATAAATCGCTCTGAATAAGCATAATTAATTTAAGAATGCCTCCCACACACAGAGAACAACTCATTAGCCCTACAACAGGACTGCAGAGGTTGAAAATGCAGGCTTACTTCTTTTCTGGAAGTTATGAGGCCACTGTCCCTAAGGAGCTTTATTTATTTAATGCATCTGAGTAGTATCTTTATTTTTTCCCAAGCAAAATGTCAAATGAGTGCAAACTGAAAGATAACTGAAGTTACTTCTAAACTCTAAACTACAATGTCTGTTTTTAATAAGAACTCTTCCTTTCTGTAGATAATCAGCTGCAGACAGAAATCACTGATTTCTATGAAGAAACCAAAGTAAAATTCTCTGACCTGTCAGAAGAGCTCTTATGGGAATACATTCACAGTGGGGAGCCAATGTAAGTAAGACTGTGAAGCTATTTTACAGTACTTGAGAACAGGCTTTGGGTTACATTATTAGCCACTAGCTTAAAACATTTTTTTCTATGTTCTGTGAAATTTTGTGAGAAATGATAGCATAGGTGATAGAAGGTGGGTATTCTGTTCTTGTCTAAAACTATCATTCCTCCAGGAAAAATCAGCTATCTTTTCAGTACCCTAACAAATTTGAAACATGAGGAGTGTTGAAATAATCAGAATTGGGGCAAGCACTCATGCGATATACAATTACCTCTCTGATAACAGACATTTAAGGAACTTAGATACCTAAGAGAGTGGATAATTCTCATTATAACACAAATGAATTGAGTGAGTGTTGGGGTAATCATATCATTGGAGAATTTCACTGAAAGAAGCTAGAACTTGGTCTATTTATCAGATTGCACTGCTCTGATTAAAGAAACACAAACTCAATTTTCACTTATTCTTGTGGCCGGCTTATATGTGTTCCTATGCCATGGCTGTCTCGTAGATTCTCTGCCCTTGCAATACAATAGTTACTTACAACCAACATTGATTCCACAGGAAAAAATAGGATGAGAACAGAGTGCCTAACTACTCCTAATATGAAGTTCAATACATTGTTTAAAAAAAAAAAAAAAGAAACAAATTCTTATTTGGAGACAACATGGGAACTTATGACTTTAAAGGAATTGCCCTTGCTATGTGATAGCTGAAGCTTAGTGAAGGCACATCAGGCCACAGTTAGCACTATGGACTACATATCAGGTGATCTGAAGTGAACTTTTGGCTCTGTGACTTCAGTTCTGACTATGTAAGGATACGAGTTGTAGCTTTTACACTTGTTTGTACAGTCTACATTGTAGACTATGGATTTATTGAAGTTTTTATGTGTAAATGAGGCATACTTTCTAAACAGGCAAGGTTCCTAGCTTATTAAAAAGGCAAACAAAATTGGATTTCACAGAATATAATCATTTGACAATAATACATTTTGAAACAAATCCCTAGATTTGTTTTTGGAACGTGATCTTTAGTAGGCAGCTAATCAGAAAGTTGCAGTTTGAAAGAGAAATGACTGTGGATTTTTAGGAATAATGTCAATTTGAAACATTTTTAAATATTCAGATAATTTCTTCTGGGAAAAAAAATAATGCTTCAGCAGTGCTGTCCTGCAGCAAAATGGCTCATGAGCAGCACTGAATCATTGTGTTCATTCTACTAAACAGGATGTGTAAAAGCAAGGTTTTCTCAGGGACCAAAGTTTCAGAGACTGTATTTCATTACTTTCTAGAGCAGAAAACAATCAATATTTATGCATATAATCAAGAACATAGGAAGCATGTGATCTGGACTTGGGAAGGGTCTCCTAAGTAAAGTGTCCTATAAATATTGCAAAAGAGTAAGGAAAAGTCTCTTCTGGGGTTTTTTTGTTTGGTTGGGTTTTTTGGTCCTCCATGGATATGCATACTTGTTACATATTTATGTGCATACATGTTTTTGTAAACAGTATTGTAGTTCAAGAAACCATTTGCTTATTTATTTTAATTTTATGAAATCACACAAGACTTAATGATCACCTGAAAAATTAAAAGAAAATTTGACTCTTCTGCTGTTGAGGATTGGATTGAGTTCTCTTTATAGCAAGGACAAATTTGGCATGCAGTATGCTAAAAGTCAGTCACTTGTGACACAGGGACTAATTCTAGAAGTATGTATACCTGACTTATAGTAAGCATAAAGGGGAGGAAAAAGCACTAGCTCAAGGTAGACTGTGATGAGGCTATAAAACCCCTCAAAAATTTTGGTTGCAGAAAGATAGCATTTCTCTGTTTCATTCCTGTTCCTCTTTTCATCCAAGGATTTTCTGCCTGCTGGCAGGGTCTCTTTCTTTTCTAGCTCTCTACAGAAGGAGGGCTGGACCATAGTCATCCTAACTGTTTTGGGCTTGTGTAATGAGTACACTTAGTTTCTGCCAGCCTCTTTGACCCAGCTTTTATTTTGTAATCTTTACCTTGTGAGCAATTTCCCCTGTCTCTGCTTGCAGTTTCCAGTCTGAAGATTCTGTGTGGGTTTTGGTAGCTCTGCTCTGCATGGGGGCTGTGAAACCAAAGCACCCTACTGCAGTCTGGGAAAGAGGTGATTATGTAGGCTGGAGCTCTACAGTTTCAGAGTTAACAATGTACAATATAAATGTAAATGTCTGACTTTCCTCCTTTGTAGGATTTCTCTTGGGAATTATTTTCTTCAAAGCTGTAGCAAATGTATCTTTTAGACTTTGCAAATAATTAGTCTCACAGCACAGATTAGCTCATCTTTGGATATAGGCTCTGTCTTGGATGACCCACATGCTGATATACTATTTTATTTAACTTAATAAATGTAAAGTTCTGCTGCAAATAAAAGAAATGTTCTTTAAAGTTATTTCTTAATGTTCTTCCCCCATTGTATTGTGTGCGTGGCTTTGACTGTGTCTTTTTTTTTTAAAAAGTTGGTGTTGTACACATTTCTGCTTTATTGTGTGCAGGTTTGTTGGTTGATTGTGAGAGAAGGGGGGGGTTTTGTTTACTTTTTTGTGTGTTGATTTTTTTTTTTTAATTAGTGAATGTTACACAGGTTCCTGCTGAAATTATGTAGGTGCTGCAACAGTCAATTACTGAAAACTGCAGCAGTGTTCTTATTGCTTGTCAAATGTTTTTAAAAGTGAATTTTTTTTATTAGAATGCAAATTAACTGATGCTGAGTGTAATGTTCTAAATGAAGCCTTAAAGTTAGGGCTATGCTTATAAAAATATCCAGTTGCAAAAGACAGTCAGATGAGCCAAAGCTAGTTATCATAGCAGTGTAAATACTGATATATTCTGAGTTTGAGCATGAAAGACACTTGTTGAAAAATCAGTGTAACTGGTACTGATGACATAGCCTCATGCTTGTGGGCTAGAAGCTGTAGGTGTAGTGCAGAATCTTACTCAGGACCCAATGCCTGAATGTAAAGTTGTTTATAAAAATAACAAGATGTGGCAATTCGTGTTAATGCCCTCGCTGGCAGTATGATACCTTTTCTTTCAATGATCACAAATGTGTTTTGCTTGTCTGTCAGCATATACCAGAATGGCTTCATCCTACTGAAGTGCTACTTCACTGAAAAATAAGATTTTTTTTTTTTTTTAGTCAATAGAACATTCCAAATTTACATTCTGTAAGTCTTAAGTATTCCCTAAAAGAAGGAATAATTTAAACAATGATGAAGCAACATTAAAGGACGTTCCCTAATTTATAGCAATTCAAATATCCCATTTGCTGGGATACCGATTCCTCTGTTTCTCTTAGGATATTATCAGAAGCAGAATACAGAAATAAATTCAGAAAGTGAAAAGAGTTGGTTCTGATCAAATGAACATAAAATGATCTACAATCTTCATTGTAGTAGTAGTAACTTTCTTTCACAAGTAGTTTATGTAATTTCATACTTTCTGGAGTTAAAAGATCAGAGAATGCCCTTTGGTTTCAAAGATTGCTGACTTAGGTTTTCAGATTCTGGTGTTACCATGCAATAAGCGTATTTCCAGCTGCCTTGTTCCTTAAATGTGAGCTGTAAAATTGTTGGATCTGTTGCAGCTTATCTGCCTGCATGCATTTCCATTCCACATAGTGGAATTTTCATAAAGACAAACTATATTTCCAAGGTTACTTTCTGTGAAAGTATGTCTGTGCCAAATTCCTAGCATTATCTCTGAGGGTTGCTCAAGAATTAGATAGGACTTGATGGGGTAATAATGGTTTCTGCATTTGAAAAGATTGCTTCTCCCCAAGAAAGTTCCATCTGCCTAGTCTTTATTCCAGACATTCCTGTGCCTGAAATCTGCAAGGTACATACTACTATTGTTTGAGTTCCCCGATGTCTTCCTCAGTGTCAGCTCCTTTTGGAGCTAAAATATTCCTAAAGGCCCTTCAGCCTCTTGTGGAATAGAACTAGTATGCAGCTGGGTGACCCAGTGGCAATGCTTGCTGTCTCAGTCATGCTTGCTGTCACCTTTTTGGTAGCCAGGACTTTGAGAGTACTGAGTCACCTATGGCAACACAATCTCCTGTCAGCTGGTGTGCCTCTTGCTTAGGGTGACTTTGGCACTTGGACTGTCTGAAGCAAAAAGACCTTAGATAGTCACCCTTAGTAGAATACTGATCTTTATATTCAGCTTGTGACCTATAGATTGAAGTGAGCCTAACCAGCAGATTTAATCCACGTCTAACTGGAATACACTAGTCTTCATTCCAGATTTTGCAGTATTGATGGATTATTTTTCTTCTGTCTTACCTTTTCTCTTAACATTAAATGTATGTTGGTTTTGCTTTCTGCCTCCCAGGGACAAGGCTGGTGGATATGGAATCCAGGCCCTCGGTGGAATGCTAGTGGAGTATGTCCATGGAGACTTCTTGAATGTGGTGGGATTTCCTCTGAATCACTTCTGCAAAAAGCTAGCAGAATTGTACTATCCACCCCCTAAACATAATGTACAGCATAAAAAGTATGACTCTGTCCCTTCTGTTGACACTTTTGAAAACCAAAGTGAAGGAGAAATTGAATCTTCAAATTTTGCAGAACACACAGGTGCTCGGAAGTCGGACAGCAGTGGGATGTGTTCCTCAGCTACTCACAATTCCAAAAGCAGTTCTAGTGTCAGAACTGGTTTTAAAGTACCTTTGGGAAATCAGAATGGAGTGTCAGAAAGTGCTGCAAAACTTCCATCTAAAATTCTAGAGCTGATGGATGGGTTTAGAGCTTCAAAGGTAAGGGAAAAAATAAAAACATCTTGTTGCTGACTGATACAATTTTTTCACTGGACTTTAATATAAATGGGAAATACATGAGCTGTGATAATAATGTATTAATTACTATAAAAAGATCACTGAAGTACCAGAAAATCTAGGAGCTGAAACTTCTGGTGCAGTGCAGGAACTCGTGGGGTTTTTTTTTTTCTGTATTTGCTTTAATCTGTTCTATGAAATTTCACTTACCCATTTGATAAAAAAATGTTGAAGAAAAAAAATCTTCAATTTTTTCTTTGTTCTTGTATGATTGACCTCGGATATGAATGCTACAATTGTGCTTCCAGAGTGTCTGGAAAAGGTACCTTCTTGCCTCCCACCACATGCCTTTTGTCACCTTGTCTAATAAAATGCAGTTTATGCAAGATTGTGTTTTATCTTCCATTATCTAAATCAGTGATTCAGGCTCTAGTGTAATTGAGAGGCTTCAGAATAACAGTAACTTCAGAAGTGGGACATTTTGCTCCACAAGTAAAGTGGAATGTTGTAGGGAAACTTGAAAATGCGTTCAAGAAATTTCTCACTAATCGAGTTGGTTTTGTTTTGTTTTTTTTTACTGATGTTAAGAGCACAATCAAGCAGGAAGTTACCTTTAGATACGCTGCAAAGAAAACATTTAATATATTTAACTTATCTGACTTAAAACTGTGACAAGAGTTGTATATGTTACATTTTCTTTCTGATTTTTAATGTTCATTAGAATTCTGTTTCACGTTCCAAATATGTTTATCTGATAATCTCCATGCTGTACTTAATGAAGACATCCGTGTAACAGATTATGAACAGAAAGTCACATGCTCTGTGTAGCAGCCAAGTGTGATGAGAAACAAGTCACTGGATATTTTAAGTGCTGCCAAGTTTTCTACTCACAGTTCAGTGCAGTGAAGTCAATAGTGAGGAAGGGAAAGGAGAAATGAACAGCAATCATTCTGTTAGACCACTGATCTCCATCAGGTCATCTCACATTCTTGGAAGAGGTGAAAAAACTGCTAAAATGGCAGTGACATGACAAATATGGGAAAAAATTATATAACAAGTTTGAGGGGGGTGGAAGGAAGCAAGCACATGAGACAATGGACAGTGGTTTTGCTGAACAGCAGAAAGTTGTACTTAGGTCTGAAAGAAAACCATACTGTGGTCACTGGAGATCTGTAGGCGGGTTGCTTGCAGGAATGCAAAGCAGTACTGAAAGATTTGAAATAAAGCAGCCTTGAGACTGCTGCATTCATGAACTTCCTTGTGTATCTACAGAGAGAGGCTTGATGTATTTGAATGGGTGAGAAGATGCTTAGCGTTTCTTCAGTTTAAGTTAAAAAAATAGGGCAAATCATCAGCATTTTGTTGTGGAGAATCATGAACATTTTGTTGCACTTTATGTACACTGTTTACAGCGATGTGACGCTGAATTCAGTTTGCAGTGAAACACTGTGGAGGCTGTAAGCAGAAGCTTCCCTTTCCCACTAATTCAGTGTAAAGTCATAGTATGAAGTGCTGCATTGCATATCGAACTAGTGGGAATTTTTTTTCCTAAGGACTTGGCTCTTTGTAAAATTATCAGTTGCAATGCATATACTTCCTTTGATCTGATGAAACTCAATCTCTCCTCTTGTAGAACAGAAATAAGAGCACAAAAGAACTCAGTTTCACAAAAGCTATGAAGATGTATTTTATTTTGATCTCTTAAGTGTTGTTTCCATAAACCAGAGTGAAATTTCCTGCAGGCTAAGATGTTGCTGCCTATTTTACTCTGAACAGATTCTTAAGAACAAAGGGGATCAGGGTTAAACCATACTTTCTCAAACATAATGTTTTGAATTTGCATAGTCTAATCTGTATTCAGTCCTTTGGGTTTTCTCTTATTTGAGTACCCTCCTTCCCCTCTCCTCCCTGAAAATTATAGAATGGAATAGAGTGATTTGGATCAGTTAAGTTTTTCAATGTTTTGTGTTTTTTTAATTTTTTCAGCTGTGTTTTCAGTGGGTTTTTCTTCACTAGCTGTTCTCACTTCCCCATTCCACATGTGCATGGCCTGTTAAGGAGAGCATGTAATACGGCTGTGCTCTGAAATTTTATTATTTTTTTCCTCCTCCTTTTTTATTAAACTAAGACTGAGGGTGTTCCACTGCTTTAGTGGAGCCTTCCAGTTCCTTAAGTTCTGGGTAAAACAATTTCAGGTTTGATTTAGGGTTTTTTTGATGTTGTTTTGGGGGAGTTTTGGTGGTTTTTTTGGCATTGGTTCAGATGCTTAAGAATACTTGACCTTATGGAGCAAGCTTACAGATGGGGATATGCTAAATAACTGATAAAGAGGTGGTTTTCATAAAAAAAACCCTGTAGGCTGTGTTGCAGAATATGTTGCATTCCCTTCTCTCCCAAGTACCTCTGTCCAAAATTCAATTACTTGACTAAGATGGTGAATTCCTTTAAGGGGGAAGGAAATATAAATATTTAGAAGTTCTGTTAAACTGTGTGCACTTTGTAAAGAATAATTCTAGGCAAAAGGGATTGTTCTCTTTCTTGCAGTCTTTCAAACATGGCATGCTAACAGGTTTTTTTTTCTACACATAGGCTCTGTTTGTAGCTTCTAAGCTGAAGATGTTTGATCTTCTGAAAGATAAAGGTCCACTGAAAGCTGTGGATATTGCAAATCAGGTTGGGACCTCTGTGTGTGGAACAGAAAGACTCCTTGATGCATGTGCTGCACTTGGATTACTGGAGAAGACATCACAAGGTGACTAACTTCTCCTCCCCTCAGCTCCATATAGTACTAAACATATAGTTTAGCCTAGAGCAAAGGAGACTGAGGGGAGAAGACCTTATTGCTCTCTACAACTACCCATCCCATATTGGGCAAGATAGCAGAAAACAGGATTTATTGTGAAAAGCAGAGGATATTAAAAATTAGACTAAAACTGTATAAATTGTATTCATAAGTATGAGGATATAAGGGTAGCAAAACAGGGTGTTAGGATAACAAACAAGAAGGTATCTTAAGAAAATAAGGAAAAAATATCTGGATAACTGGTACACAAAGACTAATTGTTTGAGTATTAGCAGCTTACTTATGGATCTTAAACTAGGTCTAGAACAATTATCAAAATAATACCTATAGGCATTATCATGGTGAAGTGGCCATAGCCTTTACAGTCTTAACTTTAAGAATTCTTATATAGGGATTTGATACTTCTTACCCTTCTATGGTACAGTCAGAGTTCAACCTCTTGCAAAGTAACCACTCAGTGCTGGAGGGGAAAAGTGTACAGGATTCTCCTTGATCAAGAGATGGGACTAGATTTTTATATACTAAAGTGATCAGCTGCTGTCATTTAACTAATTAGCCATACCTCTAAAAACCTCTATTGGAGAACAACAGGGAAACAGAAGAAAAACCAAGACAGCCTTTTCCCACACTAAAACTATTTCAGTTATTTGTCCATTCTTGTTTGTTTGGCTTAGCTGGCACCAAGCTGTGCTCTGTGTTTTTCAACACAGGAGGGCAGCTGGTGCCATAGTTACCAGCTTGGCCTTCCACTGTACTTTCAAGATTGTTACCAGTTCAGAGTTTGCCATGCCCTTTCCTTTCTGTGGAAACTCTCCAACTCCAGGCTAAGGGCAGAGAAGCTGCAGGACAAAGTGTGTGAAACTGAAAGACAAAGTGGAATTGAATTATAAGGGGAAACTGAGGCAGACCCACTGTGGCAGAGTGTCCTGCTGCACTACCTAAAAAGAGGTGGGAGTTGTTTTCTTCTTCTATGTAAGAGGTGATAGGACAAGAGAAAATGGCCTCAGGTTGTACCAGGGGAAGCTTAGATTGGATATTAGAAAAAAATTTTCTCCTAAAGGATTGTCAGGCACTGGAAGAGGCTGCCCAAGGAAGTGGTGAAGTCGCCATCCCAGGAGGTATTTAAAAGACCTGTAGATGTGGTGGGGACATATTCAGTGATGGACTTGGCAGTGCTAGGTTAATGGTTGGATTGATGATCTTAAAGATCTTTTCCAACCTAAATGATTGCATGTTTCTATCTAAAATAGGGACCAAATTCCATTTCCTGCTGCAGCATAGTGGAGTCTCAGTCTTCAGCAGAGAGCTGAGGGTTTAAGAACAACTCTGGAATGTGTCGTCTTATTGACAGCAGCTTAAATTTTAGTGCCCCTAACTAGAACAGTGCTTGAAGGTGCATGAAGGTGAAGGAGTCAGTATTAGGATTAACTTTTCGGTCTGCACTTTGTAGATACAAGTTTCTGTGTGCATCATTTACATATTACAACTTGAAATGGTCAAGTGCCAAGAAAAAGAAATAAAGGAGGCTTTCAACTTTGTTTAGAGGACAAGACCAAGGATAAAGCCCTAAAGGCAAAACATGCTGGAGAAAGCTTGACTCTAAAGGAAGGAGAAGCCACAATCTAAAGAAAAATGCAGTCAGGATATCTGTATCCTCCAGCATCTAAATTCTTTTTATAAACAAAGCGACTGCTCCTTTAAGAAGGAAAAGACCTTTATAATAATTTCATAGAATTCCTTGCACATAGTATTGTCCCAAGATCAGAATTTGGTAACAATTTAGCAGCTACTCAGGAAACCATGCCTTCAGATTTTAAATTGCAGTTGTTAAGTACTGAAACAAAGCTGGTTACAATTTTTTCTTCCAATAAGGTTACAGTAACACAGATTCTGCAAATACCTACCTGACATCAGAGGGTGAATGCTCACTTCACAGCTTCATTATTCACTCTGATGACCACCTTTGGCCCCTTTTCACAAACTTGGAGTCTGCTGTCAAGGAAGGCAGCAGGCAGAACCATCTAGCCTTTGGAAAGAAAGCAGAAGATTTATTTAAGGTAGTGTAATCTCTTATATATATCAAAACTAGTGGTGAGGAACACAGAACTGATCCAGAGGCAAATTGAGATTGAGCTGTCTAAGGAAGTTGGTCAGTCTCAGAAATGCAACTCAAGATTTCTGTTCCCTTCAACTTTACTCTCTAAAGTGCTGGAACAATCACAGAATATACCAGGAAATTGGAGTGCTGATGAAAAATTCTCTCTGCACAAATTTCTCTTGCTAAAGTGTTGTCCATCCAGCTCCACACTCAGAACAACCTCTGGGCCAGTTCAGTTTTCTATTCTGTGTCCTTGTAACATTGGATAGTACCTTATTACACATGTACTCCTTCCATATTGGATGCCAGTCACTTGGTCTTGATGTGCTTCCCGTTCAGTCTGTGCTGGCTGTGTAATCAACCTTGTGCTGATGCAGTTGAGAAGGGATACTGCTTCTTTTATGATGTTTGTAGTTTCATATATGCTTTGAGCTGGTACATTTGCTAATATGAACTGTAATCCTTTCTTCCCATCTGTTTCCATCTTTTTCAGTGCTAGCCCAGATGGATGTGTTCGGACTGGGGAATTATTATTAGGTTTATAAGTAGCCTGTCTTGTTAGTTACCCACCTGGTGAAACAGGTTCAGGAGGCATAAATATTTGTGCCTGCTTAAGTAGAGTGAGTAGAATAAGTCAGGACTTCATTTCTGACAGCAGTGCTGGCTTAAAGTAGACTTCAGACTACATCCTGAGGTACTTAATTTGTACTTGTAAATGCTGATGAAGCCAGTCTCCTAAAGGAGATGTCTACATCCTTTTGTACATAGTTGCTGGAAGGAAATAAGGGCTTTTGAAGACTTAAGAAGGTCCTGTTAGCCTAGTGTTGGTACCTAAATTACTCGTGGAGAGAATCTCTTTTAGGAATCCTTCATAGACTCTTTTAAAGAGAGATGAAATAAATTACTTTAGGGTAGTTGCTGCAGTAGATGCTTACACTTATGTGCAAATTAAATGTTTTAATTAGGTGATCTGGATCTCATCTTTTGTTAAAGAACTGTACTACCAGCTTGAGTTTACTTAGAGGATACTTGTGGCAAGAGACATTACCAGTTCAGGCCTGGACTCCATATTTGTACAGTATGTGTATAGTACATTGAAGCACTATATATGGGTTGCCTATGCATGCATGCCACAGCCTGGAGATACTTCCACTTCAAGGCAGCTATAAGGGCAGACATCACTGATAAAATCTGTATGAAAGTGAGAAGTAAAGGGATTTGTGCTTATGTATCATTTGAAAGGTAAAGTCATGAAGTTCTGGTACTGGATGCTTCTCACCTAACTGAAAAACCCAGAATGAGATTTAATGTTTCTGATTTAAATTGTGGTCGAGTCATGTAGTTATTTTCTCATCATGGGAGAATAGATTTCAGAATTAAATGAAAGCAAATTTCTGAGGATATCAGGAAGAAGGAACACTGAAAAACTGAAAGAGGAAACTAATTCTGTCCTTTCAGACAGTTTGAAGTCAAGACATCTTGCTATGGAGTAAATGTGTATCGAAGACACAGTATTTCTTTAAAAAGCACTTTTCAGATTACCCCTTCTCCCTGCTGTGCTGCCCCAGCTTCAGTGGGCAGAAGTATTGGATTTAACAGCCCTTGGGACATCAAGATGAGGTTCAAACCAACCACATGTGTGTCCTCTGAGATGCACTGCAGAAGATGTCTGTGTTATTGTAATTATGGAGAGGATGGAAATACCTTATTATCACTCCAGTGAAACAGCAAAGAACTTGGATAAGCAGCTTATCAATGGCACTTCTACCTGATCTTTCAATTTTAGAATTCCACTGCTAATAGTGTGCTTGGTACATTGTTAATATGGCTTTGGTAGTACATATTTTTAGTTAAGTAATGAAAGTGAACCTAAATTACTGTGCATTTTTCCCTTTTTAGGATTATTATCACAGCCAGGATGTGAAGCAGCGTTTCATGGCTGCCATGCACAGCATTGCCCGCCTGACAGCAAGAGATGTGGCTACAGCGTTTGATCTTTCACAGTTTAAATCTGCTTGTGACTTAGGAGGTATTGCCTGTAATTGAACATATATAAAAATTAAAGGGGAAAGTTTGGTTTCAGTTTCAAATTTGTTACTTAGAATGTATGCATATTTTTACTAGAATTGCAGTAATATTATCTACTGTTATTTTTCTGATATTGTAATATCAGAATAAAAGGACTGAGAGCAGCTAACTGAAAGCAGATGGCATTTAGAGATTACTTGGATGGTATTTGCAGAGTTTGAAATAAATGAATGTTTGTGACTATCAGTTACATACTGAGACAGCTCAACACAGAAAACAAGATGGTTTGTAGCTCAGCTAATAGAATATTGGGCTGGAAGCTCTATTTTTCAGCTGTGTTGTTGCTGTCCTTTGGCATGTCCAAGATTCTCAAAAGCAATGATGGATTTATTTCTGCATCCTTCTATACTGGGGTGTGAAACTTGAAACACTGAAGTACTAGAAATAAAACTAGAAGTTTTACTTTTCTAGAATGGGTTTGGCTTGTATGTTAATGATTACTACCTAAGATGACCACCAAAATGGTGAAGACCTGAAGTAACCATTTCTGTGTCCTTCTTTGCCCTGTGCTTGGAGTTGCATAGTGGGACAGTTATTAGTGGTATGAAAGGTCATATTGGCAATTCTGTGACTCTGTAAGGAGTGATGCCTGCATTCCCCAAGCTTTAAAGCATTGCTCTATCCACCAGAAAGTGCTATTGTCCATCTGAATTGTGGAACTGACTGACTACCTCTAATGCTAATTCGATGTTTCTATTTTCATGCAGCCTTGTCTTTAAAATGTCTGCAAATTCTTAGAAAAAAGACTTGATGTGAGTTTTTCAAACTTTCAACAGGTTGTACTGGAGCTCTTGCTCATGAATTAATACAAATGTACCCAAATCTCAAGGTCACAGTGTTTGACCTTCCAGAAGTCATTGCAAACACCTCTTACTTTCAGCCTTCAGGACAACATGCAACTCCAGTGACATTTGTATCAGGTAAATGCAACACGTGATCTTTGTCTTACTACTTTTACCCTGGGGAACAGAGCAGGCTCTTTTGCTGCAGAAACTGGTGTGCTACCCTGATTCTACCTCAAAATGTGATTCTTAGCACAACACAATGTAGGGTCACCCATGCTAAATGGGTACATTCTGTTTCTTAAGTCTGGGGGGGTAAAACCAAACTGGCTATGGTTGAAGAATGTGGCTAGATAAGGAAGGATGAATTAGTCACTTGTGAGTTCCATTGGGAGCAGAGGATGCATGTCCTTGTCTCAGGCTTTTCTTTTGTAAGCAAGATAACATAGTGGCTACAAAGAATTCTGTCTCCTTTCTTGCTTTAGGCTTTCTCTTCATTTTTACATGTTTCAGAATTTTTACTAGTGATCTGTTCTCTTTTACTACACTTATCTTGATCTCCAAATCAGTTCATTGCTATACCTGTTTAGTCTTGTTTCTTTGTGTACCTGTGCTGAAGGACCTAGTTCCTCAGCAATACTTCCATTTTGTAGTAATGTCCTCTGTGGTTTCTGTAGGAATGTGCTAACTCTTATTTTCCAACAGGTGACTTCTTCAAGGATAATCTTCCTGAAGCAGATCTTTACATCCTTTCACGTGTTCTTCACGACTGGCCTGATGAAAAGATACATGTGCTGTTAAGCAAGATATCAGCTGTTTGCAAACCAGGTACACTTTTTCATCTTTTGGTCTTAAAGGTGCATGTTAATGCATAAACATTAATCCTAAGTTCATATCACAAAAGCATGTTTTTCAGTACAGTCATAGCAGCTTTTGCTTCAATGTCTATTCTGGCATTATGAAAATATCTACTAAGAAAAAAGGAAAAAAAGCTGCTAATAAAAATATATAAAATAAGCCCTTACTCTAACAGCTAACTACACGTAGAACTATGTTATCACCCCCATCTCTGCCATACCCAGTGTTTCTTGCTAAGTCCAGTATTATCAAATAACTAAGCATGTGCTTATTTCTATACATACAAATAGTCAAACTACAGTTCTTCCAGTTAATCAAGAAGCAGCAGTTTGGTTTTCTATCAGCAGTGCCCAAAATACGGTTAACTGGAGTGCGGCACAAAGTTGTGTACAAATCTCATGAGAAATGTGCTGCTTTTTGCTTCTTCTACATGAGAATCATAGGCTCACAGAGTATGTCAGGTTGGGACCCATCAGGACTGTCAAGTCCAACTCCCTTCTCCTCACAGGGCTACCTAAAACTAAACCATATGGCTGAGTGTCATCCAGAGGCACCTTGAACTCTGACACATTTGGTGCTGTGACCACTTATCTGGGGAATCTGTCCTAGGGACTGGCCACCCCTTCAGTGAAGAACCTTCTCCCAGTGTCCAACCTGAACTTCCCCCAATGTAGTTCATTCCATGTGGCTTGTGTCCTATTGCTGCTGGTCACCAGGGATAGATCAGCACTTCCTCCTCCATGCCTCCCCTTCTGCCCTTGAGGAAACTGTAGATTGTGATGAGGTTTCCCCTCAGCCTTTTCCAAGCTGAACAAACCAACTGACCTCAGCTGCTCCTCATAAGTCTGGCCCTGGAGGCTTTTCACCATCCTGGTCACCCTCTTCTGGACACTGATAGTTTGTCCTTATTTTGAGTTGCCCAAAACTGCACATAGTACTTGAGGTGGCACTGCCTCAGTGCAGTGTGGAGTGGGACAGTCACCCCCCTCAACTGGCCAGCTGTGCTGTACATGAGGCATTCTAGGACACGCTTGGCTTTTTTGGCTGTTAAGTCATATTTGAACAGTATTAAAGATCAAAGAAGACAATAAAAACCAGAAAAGCCTAACTGCTAAAATGAACTCCTTAATCCAGTAGGATTAACTGTAGTTATGAACTTTGTTTCATAGGAGAGCATTGAAAATTAGATGTAAACCATAAAGCATAATCCTGCTTATAAATTAAGAAAGAAAATTGTGGGTGACTGTCTTAATTGTCACAAAAGAACACTGGGGTATGACAGATGCTTGCAGAAGTTGCTTGGTTCAAGTGGAAATAAGATTGAGTCTAAACTGAGCATCATCAGGAAGTGACCTGAATTTCACTGAGGGAGAGACAAACTCCCCCTTCCTTTTAACTAATAATGGTTGTTTCCAGGAAGAGATTACTTGAAAGTAAAGTTCAGTCACTGATTTCCACTGAAGACCTTTAAAACACTAGGCCAGGGGACCTCTGTAATGATCTCTGAACAAAACACTAAAAGCTTGAAGCCAAAAATACTTTACTGAACCACTTTTGGTTGTTTTGGAAATACAGGAAGTGCCTTGCTAGTGGCAGAAATTGTTCTTGATGAAAAGAAGACACACCCTCCCAGAGCTGTGCTCCAGTCCCTCAGTATGACTGAAGGCAAGCAGAGAAGTGGCTCAGAATATAAAGAGCTCCTGGAGAAATATGGATTCACAAATGTACAAATTAAGATCACAGGAAACTTACTAGATGCTGTTTTGTGCTTCAAGAAGAATTTGTCACTGCCCTGAAACAAACTGGAATGCTGAGATTTTACAAGACTCGTGCAATAAATCCCCAAAGACAAGCACACGTTGTCCATTTAGGAACATTGGGACCTGTTTTCTGAAGCATAGCTGTTACAGGCCTTGAATAAAAGTTGATTTGCCTCTGCAGCAGGAGTGAGTTCTACGCATTTAAAAAGTGTCTGGGGCAGGCCAAAACTCCTGTGTGTTAAATACCTTCATGTCCAGTTCTTTTGGCTAGTTTGCAGACTGTATTAGCTTAGACTTGACACAGCTGTATCATATGACAAGTTAAAACTAAAAGCTTTTATAAGCTACATTAATACTTTATTTCTCTTGGGCCTTGCAATTAAAGAGAATTCTCCCTCTGTGTTGTATCCAGTGGTTATTGTTCATTTTTATGAGACATGAAAAAATGAAAATGAATACTGTACTATTTGTATGAATTTGGGGATGGTAGTCATCTTTTTCACTTTTCTGTGGGATTTTACTCACAAACCTCTCAAGGATACCCTTTTAAAGCACTTCTTACACAGGTGAAAGTAAAAATAGGACAAAGCTCAAACATGGTCCTACAGCAGCTCTAATATCACAGAGAAATGTGAGCAGCCTCAGACCTCCAGCCACAGTGTTTATCTATACAGGCTGTGGTTGAGAACTGGTCCTGTCAGTCTTGGGTTTTTCTGAATATGGTTAAATGGTCATATATGCTTTCTGTCTCTTGAGATGAGTTTTATGATTTATGTATAAGTTTCTCTTATGAAAATTAAGAATAGATTTTTCTTTGTGTTCCAGTCTTTAATTGGAGAAGTACATACTGCATCCCATCTCTTCAAGTAATTTGTCACTAATAATTTGTCACTAATTTGTCTCCTAATATATTTTCTATATAATATATATATATAAAATATATTTTTTCTATATAAAGTGTACTTTGTAGTGGAAGCCTTCCTGGAGATTAAAGCTGCACTTCCAAACTAGCTTCCTTCCCTACCAGTTGTAAGTTTCTTGCCTGTTACACTTCTGCAGATATAGTCCCAATAAGCCAGCATGAAAGAGGCTGTGCCTGTGCTGAATCACCAACCTCAGCAAATTCAAGAGTTGATGAGCAAGGTCGAGAGTTGCATCTGCCTGGCAGACTCTGTCTTATGTTAATTCATCAGAAGTTACTTTGCTCCTTGAGCAGTGAGTAAAGTGAAAGTGCCCCAGTGATCCAATTAATTATGAGAAACTTGTTTACTACAGAGCATTTCAGCTGCATAAAATCACAAACATTTATGAGGTCAGGGTTTTTTCATTTTTTCAGAAGATTCTTATGCACAGGAATTTGACTAATCTTATGTGTAGAGACATTAAGGCAAAATATTAAACAACTGAATAAATGTAAAATAAGTTTCTTTCCCATACTGACATGAAACTTGCCACTGTGCTGAACAGTTTTGTATTATCAGAGAAACATATCAGCAATCAGATGTTTCTCATCTCATTTTTGTAATGCTGTTCTTGAAGCTGCTACAAGCTGTCAGAGTCAGAAAATTGCCTCCTGAGGTTGGCACACCTGTAAGTGTCACATACTTTAAAACTGTGCCTGTAAGTACTATATATCTGACTGTAACATTTGAATAAAATGTGCTTGGCTACCACAGAACCTCAGTGTACTCTGTGATTAAAGCACAACACTCTATAGGCACTAAGCATTAGTGCCTTGGGCATGGTATCTGTGGTAACGCACCACAGCTTTGCACTCTGGGGTAAATAAAAGATTGGAGCAGGTTGTCTAGAGAGGAGGTTGAATCTCTGTCCTTGGGGGCTTCAAGCTCTGAGAAGAAAGCCCTGGGCAAGCTGAGCTGAGCACCCCACTTTGGGTGAGAGGTTGGACCTCCTGTGATCCATTTCAGCTTAAGCTGTTCTATAATCATTTGACATCTTCTAGTCACCTGAAAAATTAAGTCCTCTCAGTAATATCCAAATTAAGTTTTTCAATTCCTCTGGAGAAAGCTGGCATCTTTTGCTGATTGGAAGGGGGTTTGGATTTATTGGTGTTAAACTGGAAAGACTTCCAAAGCAATAGACGTAACTAAGAAAAATTTTAGCCTGTTCACTGATCAAGAAATGAAGGCTGAGGGGGCTAAGTTTTAAGATCTACATGAACTTCTTAAATAAAGCCTGTAGGTTTTGTGATGCTCCTTCAGCTATGCCATCTTGAGGATGCTGTTATCCACATTCTGCCTTAAGAACAATTTAGAGAAATATAATGCACAGAAAACATTTTTTTTTTGTGTGGTGGAGAATTGTGGGGGTTAACAGAAAGATAGAGGAATAATAGAAACAAGAACTTTCTCATGGAGCACTGAGATAAGAATCCTTAAGGAATACAGAAGACCTTCTAAGAAAAAAGGCCCATCTTACTTGGCTGTCTTAGCTCGCTCACTTTTATATAAATGTTTGACCTTGTTATAACTATTACCCAGTACTTGTCCCTGGATAAGTAAAGAGACAGAAGTGAACAGTAGAATGTCACCTGAGCCACCTAGCACAGAAGTTTTGAAATGCTGTTTAATGTATAGAGCCTTCTGTGTGAGCTCTCAGTTCATTTTTCCATGTGTTAGCTGACTTCTGGATAGTGGAAGTATTAAATGTGAGGGGCTTTTTTTTTTTTTTCTCCCCCAAACTTTTATCAGGAAATTATGTCCTTCCTGAACAATTGCAATCTGGATTAATTTTTTTTTTCTAATCTAGAAATGATGGTTATGACTGTCAATTTTGATCTCCTATAAAACTGGGGTCAAAATTTCTTCATCAAAGAATGCTTTCTGAAAAGAAGAAATGAAGAAATTTCAATTAGAACACTAAATCTTCATTAACTGTAGAGAACTCTTCTTCATTTCTCTGTACTAACTTAATATACTGTCTTAATTTTTGGTGTTCTTCCACAGTGGTCATGCTTTCTGGATATATTTTTCCAGCTTACCTTGACGTTATCTGGATGTCTCAAATAACTTTCTGTGTCAGATTAAAATGACCACTGTATCTGTGTCATTCTTTCATAGTGTACAGAATTTGCACACTGTCTTCCAAAGCTGCAACAGAAATAGTGGACCTGCTCTGCCAAGCAGTGTTTGCTGTGTAACCAGGAACAGTGATTGCCATGTCCCTCTGTTAAAAGCAAAGGAAAAGTACACAGGGAGGAGGTAGAATTGAAACCACTGAATCATACAAAGGGGCTTCCACACCCTAACTTTAGATACCCACATATGAGGCATTCAGATCGCCTTGAGCTCCCTAATCAGGAAAAAGAGGCATTTTTAGAGGGTGATTCTTCTCCCCTATCTGCCAAATTTCCTGGTTTTCCTAATAACAGGGATTATACATTATAGATCCAATAGTGGATAGAGCATATTTAAAACAGCTAGCTGAAATACAGCTCTCTCTTTTATGGATGACTGAATTGGGGCACAAGAATCCCACCAGAGTAGGATGTGGGTTCAGGCTCACCTCAGACATGCTTGGCTAATCCTTTTTCTTTGTGAAACAAACCTGTGTCATTGATTCATCACAGGGTAGGGGGCTTGAACTTGCATTCAGTAAAGTAGCTGATAGGGGGAAGAAACAGGGAATTTATTTGTAACCTGTCAGGACTTTCGTGACTTCTGATAGTTAATACCAAGGTCTCAGCATTTTTATCTGCATATCTCAGTCTCTTCTCTGCAGTGCTGTTTAATTCACTTCTTATCAGTTGTTAAATGTCTAAGGTGTAAGAATAGGAATGGCTCTGAGAAGATTAAGGGTCAGGAAGGGTTTTGTTATGCAGCACATAGTAGTCCTAAAGTCACTGTAAAATTGTGCTATTTTGATCTGAGTTGGTGTCCTCTTACCCCTCCTGTGCCAAGGGAACTCACCATATAAGATGCAAGGCCAAGAGCCAGTGCTTGGTTTGTCAGTAGTCCACTCATGCCTTCCCTTTGCCCTCACGGGTCTGAAGATGAAGGAAGAGGCTGCGACCTTTAGGTCAGTCCTACTACAAAAACTACAGAAATAATAGACATTTGACTTCTCTGCTTCTGTAATGTCTGCTACATCTGCTGTTTGTCTGCTTGGCATTACTTCAATATGAACGTGAAGTGCAGTACATCTCAGAGTTGTAACAACCACGCCTGTCTTAATGCTTTCCACAACCCACATGCCAGGTCTACAGAAGTCATCCCCTTTTCCTCTGAAAACAGAGGCATGACCTGACTTGTGTTTCATCCCTCCACAGTGTGGAAGGGAATTTCACAGGTAGTGTGGGAGGAGTCGATTATACCTTCAATAGTGGATTAATCATCTAATAACAGAGCAAATCCAAAAAATAATAAATAAAATCACCTGTTGTTGTAGTTTTACACCCTTACATATGGTAGCAGAAATTCTCTTCCCTGATCACAGATTAGTACTGTTGCATGCATTTGTTTTTAAAATTAGGCTGTGGGATTTTGCTGGCAGGAATGATACTGTATGTATGATAACAACAGGATCACAGCTCTGCTGCAGTCTTTTGAACATGCTTGTGCATAGAAAAGGAAAAGGAGAGGAGTGGCTCCAAATACCGAACCTTACTGGAACACCATGTCAAATGTCAAAATCAGATTGACAGGAAATTTGGTAGATGTCATTCTCTGTGTTAAGACCTAGAAATAGAACAATTTGGTAGGAACATCTGGGTGTCTGTTGTTATGTTTGATGTTTTGCAATTATGCAAATACATTCTTGGTTTCCCATCAGTGTTGTAAACAAGAATGATTTTCCATCAGTGTTATAAACTAGAAACAGTATGTCAGCTTTCTGAAGTTACTTTCAAAAAGTGGGAGAGATCACCTACATTTATTTGGAAATAGAGTAGAACGATGACAGAAGATGCTGGCATCATTTGATGGCAGTGATACTGTGGCTGCAGAACACCTGTAGTACCCTTGGAAAGAAGTCTCCAAGCACAAGTAGTGTCAGCAGCCCTGTGGCAGTAAGGATGTTGCTGAGAAATCACAGTTCCTTCACCCTTTGTGCAATTACAACAGCCCAGTTCTTAAATCAAAACATATTGCTTTGCCCGCTTCAGGAGGTAAAGGCAGGTGTCATTTCAGTACTTCATCCATTTTAGTAGCATTTTATGTTACACTCTCTACTGGAAATACAGAAGCATTGTCTAATGTAAAGTCTGGAAGCTGTAATCAAGGCTGGAGACAACTGCTTCTCAAGACTGAATACAGACTGCTGCCACTTGTGAGGTTTCTGGGAAAAGGCAGTTGCATAAAAGCTCAAGTTTCATCTGTGATTATAATTGGAGGTGAACTGTAGGACCACCACATTTGGTTAGAGAACACTCTCCTGCTTCTTTTTAGCCCTAAATAATACAATAATGGATAGTTTTATAATGGATAGCAGGATATGTAGGTAAAGAGCAGAAAATTAAAAAAAAAAGAAGTGCAGAAAGAGAAGGGAAGCATGGTGCTACAGTGAATTTTTTCTTCCCCCAGTAAGATGAATTTGAGCTCTCAAGGTAGACAGGACAGGACAACTACTGATTGAACAGTTTTGTATCACAAAGGTTACATACATTTTGCCTTCATTTTTCAAACTGACACACTTCAGGGACCCAGAGTATAACATTTTTTACTCGAGAACATTTTATTGAGAAAAAGATCCCAGCCTTGTACACATTGTGTTGTGCTATGAGAGTATTAACATTAATTTATGAGCTTTTTTAAAAAAAAATATAACACAAAGTTCTGTGCCTGTCTAGGAATATGCACCACAGCCTTTCATGAATCACACCCAAAATACAGTCCTGTAACACTGTACAGATCTAACCCTGTGGGGGCACAGGAGTCACCACACTCCAGCTGTATTGTGAATTAGAATACAAAATAGCACACAATTTACTTTTTATCTTTTGATGTGCAGAAATCAAGTAGAGTGATGTTTAACCTGTCTGTAACACGACACCAGAGACAAAGATCCATGCCTGGCACATAATGTTCTTAAAACATGCCCTCTGAGAGATGTTATTTTGAAATCCTGCAAAGTACATACAAACACACATAAACAGTGGTTTCATGACACCTCAGCTAGTGCCGTTTTGTGGTTTACCAGTCATCTGTTTAAGAAAACGTTTGGCTTTATTTATTTTTGTAGAAAACATCCATTAAAAGTGAAAGCAATAACAAAAGGTGTGTGTGAAGTAGTGCCCTTTGGCTAGAACAATTTAAAGAGTTGCCTTTAGAAAGAAGGGGTATAATTTCATACAGAAATTTGGCCATTAGGAGTAAAGTTTCACTTGCAGTAGAAAATAAAATAAGCAGAAATTACTGCAGGAGTGAGACCAGGCCTTAGTAGAGGCAGATGCCCAGCTGTGAGTGCCTCCTCAGGGAACCTGCAGCTGGGTTTTTCACAACATGTACCTTCGAGTGCCCAAACAAGACGCCAGGACCACACTTCCCAAAATCCCCGTAGAAACTGTAATCCGAGGTCTGTGGCGTTTCATTGACTTGGGATAAGCTCAGTGACTGATGAAAAATAGAATCATAGAATCATAGAATCCTTGGAAGGGGTTGGAAGGGACCTCGAAAGATCATCTAGTCCAACCCCCCTGCCAGAGCAGGGCCACCTAGAGTACCTCGCATAGGAACGTGTCCAGGCGGGTTTTGAATGTCTCCAGTGAAGGAGACTCCACGACCCCCCTGGGCAGCCTGTTCCAGGGCTCTGTCACCCTTACAGTAAAAAAATTTTTTCGAATATTCAACTTGAACCTCCTGTGCTCCAATTTACACCCATTACCCCTTGTCCTATCACTGGTCACCACTGAGAAGAGCCTAACTCCATCTCCCTGACACTCAGAAAAAAAAAGTTCTGACGATATGATGCTTGGCACCACCATGGCAAGAAGAAGGCAGGCACAGAACCTGGAAACAAGAAGCCTTCCAGAAGGTGATAAACATGGACCAAAACTGGCGAGTGCACAAACAAAGCCCCAGCTCCTCTTCCCTCCACCTGAGGGTTAGGGCAGCCGTCAGGGACCTGAGCCTCCGTCCTACACCGGCTCCCAGCAGCTCCCACCCGACGTGTCTCCCGGTTGTCCCGCTCACTGAGCGGCCGGGCTCATAGACCCGCACGCCAACCTCTGCTCCAGCACCGAACCGGACCTGCCAGGGTTTGAGCCCTAGAACTGCACCGCTTCCTGCCCGCTCTGCCCGTAACACCGGGCACAAACCGCCCGCTGAGAACACTCCAGAAACCGGCTGCTATGGGGAAAAAACAGACCAAAAAAACATCAAAAAAACAGTAACAGTGCAAGGCTGACCTGCACACCCTGCCGCAACCCGGGCGAAGCAGAACCGAACCGGACCGGGCTGGGCTGGAGAGCCAGGTCTACCGCCCCGCGCAAGCAGGGTCGGGTCTCTCTCTCCTCCACAGCGGCAATCGGTGCCGGCGGAAGAGCCCGGCAGAGGAGACCCGGAGACCAGGAGACGCTTCGCTGGGCCACTGGCGCAGTAGGGTCTGGCGTGTGTTCGGACTCTACCGGTACCGGTACTGCTCCGCGCAGGGCGGATTGGGAGGGCAGAGAAGGGGGCGGGGGAGAAGAGGAAGGAGGGCTGGAGAAGTGCGCGCGCCACCGGCCGTAACCGCCGCCCTGAAGCGACCCTCGGCCCCCCCCCGTCCTAGTGTCGGTGAGGCCCCGCCCCCTGGCTTCCCATTGGCCGCGCTGCCCCGAGGGGCGGGGCCGTCCTGCCCGGCCATTTAGCTCATGCGCGGGGCCAGTCCCGCCCTTTCGGCCTGAGCGGCAGCGGCGTTTCATTCCCGGCGGCTCCGGCGCGGCGCGAACATGGCGGACCAGGCCATCTCCTTCCTCAAGGACTTTCTGGCGGGCGGTGTCGCCGCCGCTATCAGCAAGACGGCGGTAGCGCCCATCGAGCGAGTCAAGCTCCTGCTGCAGGTCAGACGTGCGGCCGAGCCCTTCGCCGTGCCAACCGGCACCCTCTCCCCGGCAGGCCCAACTGGGGAGTAGGGGAGAGGTGAAGGGGCGGTGGGGGGGAGGGGTGAAGGGGTGGGACGGGCGCCAACCCCCCCCCCGCCCCCGTGGAACAAAGGGCGCGCTCGAAGTAGCTGGGGGGAGGGGGAGGAGAGGTCACGTGGTCGGGGGGCGCTGGCGGTGATGCCGGTTCCGCTATGAGGGGAGGAGAGGAGGGGGGGCGAGGGGGCGGCTCCTGGTGTCACTTCCTGCCGCCCCGCTGCTGGCGCCGAGCGCGTAGAGGGCGAGGAGGAGGAGGAGGGTATGGGAGGAAGGGCGGCAGCGAGCCGCCATCTTGGTGACCTTCACGTGACGGCGCGGCCGGGCAGCGCATTGGGCCGCTGGTGGGGCGGGACCCGGCCTGGCGCCGGTACGCGGGGCCTGGTGTGACCCTGCGGGCGGGGCGGACCGGAGCGCCAAGGTGACTCTTGTGACCTTCGCGGCGGAAGCGGCAGGCCCCAGCCGGCCCTGTGCAGCGGGAGCGGCCTTCTCTCTCTTTCACGTTCCTCCGCCCCCCGCTGACTGGCAGCCCTCTCGGCACCCCCTTCCCGCAGGCCCGGGTCTCTCCGTGCGGACCTTCGGATCCAGGCAGCCTGACTCTTGACGTACTTGTGTTGTTCTTGCCTTCCTTCCTCACGGCTGACCCTGCCTATTTGGGCAAGTTCTGAGCGGTGAAGAAGCTGGGAAGCAATTTTGAGCCTTTTTCTTGAAGTTGTACAAGATGTCCCGTGTTTGTCGTGCTTTCTTCAGATGCGTTCTTTGGTTTTATGCCTGCGTATTAGAATGACAAAATAATTTTGGTTGGAAAAGACGTTTTAAATCATTTAAGTCCAACCGTTAACCCAGCACAGTGACAAGTCTGTCACTAAACCGGGTCCCTAAGTGCCACATCTACACATCTGTGAATTAGCCCCAGGGATGGTGATTTAACCATTTCCTTGGGCAGCCTCTTCCAGCGCCTAAGAAAAAAAATCCTAGCCTTTCAGTTTTTGAGAACAAAGTTAATCTTCAAGTTTTTTTGTCTCTACCAGGATATAAGTAAGTTAGGTGTTCTGAGGCTTGAGATTCAGACTGATATGGGAGCTTTTGCCTGTAAATGTGCTATCACAGCTGGTTTATCTTGGTTACCAGGGGGCTTAATCTCTGCACAAATGCCACCAGGCATTCAGGTTTAGCAGCTCTTTGTTTCATAGTATAAGCAGACTGAAGCCCAGCTGTAGTGTAGGTCTGCCAAGGCATACGATCAAAATATGTGTTTTTATTTGCAGGTACAACATGCAAGTAAACAAATTGCTGCTGATAAGCAGTACAAGGGTATCATCGATTGTGTAGTGCGTATTCCAAAGGAACAGGGAATGCTGTCTTTCTGGCGAGGAAACTTGGCAAACGTCATCAGATATTTCCCAACTCAAGCTCTCAACTTTGCCTTCAAGGATAAGTATAAGCAGGTGTTCTTGGGAGGCGTAGACAAGCACACTCAGTTCTGGAGGTATTTTGCTGGTAACCTGGCTTCTGGTGGAGCAGCAGGAGCCACTTCCCTCTGCTTTGTCTACCCCTTGGATTTTGCAAGAACCCGTTTGGCTGCTGATGTTGGGAAAGCTGGTGCAGACAGAGAATTCTCTGGTCTAGGGGACTGTCTAGTGAAAATCACCAAGTCTGATGGTATACGTGGCTTGTATCAAGGGTTCAATGTCTCTGTCCAAGGCATCATCATCTATAGAGCTGCCTACTTTGGGATCTATGATACAGCAAAAGGTAAAATTTCAGAAGTGATCTGATAAACCTATATTTGGAATTATATTTTATCTTTGGTTTTGTATGTTATTCTCTGTGTCTGTGGTAACTATAGTTTATGGAAGTAGAAGAGGGTGTTTGTGCCAACATCAGTGACACTGCAGTGTTGGAAACAGAACTCAGGCTTGGCCTGTTGACTGCAGGCTTTCAGATACTCCTAGTTTTTTGCTTGTCCTTAAAGGAGTTCTCCCTAATACCATCAAAGCATATTGATAACCATACACAATTACAGTTTCTCTTTAGTTTAGTGCATTACTGTAATTCCATTAGGACCAGCTTAGCAGACTAGGATTGAATTGGGCTATTACAAAACACTTGTTTGGTAAGCTTGACATTTGGGCATAGCAGTCATTGATAATAACATATATTTTAATATAATTGGCAGGGACAGTGACATAGTGATATTTCTTCCTAAAAAGAGCTTGTTTTGGTGTATGAAGTTTTTCAGGTGTTGCGTTGCATCTTCAGAGATGACTTCATAATAGCTCTCATGGTAGAGTAGCTGTCATGCAGTGAGTGAGTTGTAGGGGAATGTACGGGATAAAAAAACAATTATCGTTTTTTGTTGTTTTTTTAATTGCAGGCATGCTCCCAGATCCTAGGAACACTCACATTGTTATCAGCTGGATGATTGCCCAGTCGGTGACTGCTGTGGCTGGAGTGGTCTCCTATCCCTTCGATACAGTGCGGCGCAGAATGATGATGCAGTCAGGACGCAAAGGAGGTAGGCAGGCAGGCAGGCTGTTAATTTGTGCAGGTTTTTAAACAGTATTAACAAGGATGAGTTCTTTTTTCCTATCAGCCATCCCTTAGCATTTACAGTTGCTTGTTCCGCGTAAATATAATTAAAGTTCTATTATGTTTAAATACAATGGGGAAATCCAGTAGGGCTCGTAATGTTTGGTTTTGTCAGGAATTATGCTGAGGACTTTTCTTTATAGAATGTGAAATGGGCAAATGGACTGATGGACTGCCTATTAATACAAGTGTAATTGCCAAAAAAAAAAACACCACCAAAAGCAAAGCAATCAAACAAAAAAACCCTAATGTTTTTATTTTGTGATATAGCCTTTAGTAACTAGGCAAGCAGATAGGAAGACTTTCTGTTACCTGAACAAGGTATTGTGCTGCAGTCCTGAAATGGGGCTCTGCAGCTTTGGGACTACATCACAAAGTAGCTGGAGAAGTAGAACAGGGTAGTTGTTAAAAAAACATCTCGGATAAAATTATAGGAGTTAAAAATTACTCTCTGCTCTTTTCCTGCAGCTGATATCATGTACTCTGGAACAATTGACTGCTGGCGGAAGATTGCAAAGGATGAGGGAGGAAAGGCCTTCTTCAAGGGTGCATGGTCTAATGTCCTCAGAGGCATGGGGGGTGCTTTTGTGCTTGTGCTGTACGATGAATTCAAGAAAGTCATTTAAACAGCCTAACTAGAATTGGAAATGAAATTGAACAGATCATGTAGAATAACTACCATTATGGACCATTGACCTTCAAGAAATTCCTGTGAGTCTTATTTATGGGAGCCAGATGATATTTGAAGATGGGGCTAGAAACTGGCATAGAAGACTGATCTGTTTCTTAGTAACATGCATGAAGACACTGAATCTGGCAATTCAGTGTGGTGAATTTTTTTTCACAGCAATGAGAAATCAGTGGTGTTGGCTTTGGGTCCAAAGTGGATGGGTCCAATTCAGGCAGAAAAAAATTGTTTGCCTGTGGATCAGTCTCCAGTTTCAAGTCCTATCTTCTAGGACCATAAAATTGTATTTGAAAATACTTGCTAACAAATCATGTTCTTTTCCACTTGTACCGAAGCACTATGTACCATTTTGCACAGCTGAACATCTAGCAATTTTGTTCTTAAATTGGGGCATTCTGCTGTAAAACAATAAACATACTTACTCTGTCTGTGTTGAAATCATTACATAAAAGCTTTGGGAAAACCTCTTTTGTTTGAAAACTTGTTTCAGATAATGGTTCCTCTGATACACTTAACACTGCACTCTGTAACAGTATAAGCTTGATTTAAAAAAAAAAAATGAATGTGAGAACTTTAGGGGAGGGGAAGCATGGGTTATACTAGTAGAAACCACTCCCATTCATTGTGCCTAATAGTATAAGATGGGCTGCTGCAAGTGGCTTTTTGCATGATTCCTAGCAGTTTATTTGCAGAATTTCATATGATTTAATATGGGGTGTTTCTAGTGCTAGGAGAACCCAAATTTTCAAGGGCGGTCAAAAAGTAATACTCTTCCTTGCCCCCTGTAAGACTGTCTAAAATTAATTCCTTTTTTCTTTTTAATCAGTACAGAAAGCAACATGGCATTCATGCAAAAACCCAAGAGCCTAGTAAATGCCTTCAACTTCTGAGTAACCTGTGGATTGTATTGCTGCTATTTAGAAATGCTGATTGTGCCAGTTCAGGATACTGTTTGGCTTGATCTGTTGCAGTGGTCAGTATCTCTGTGGAAGGTGGATTTATTTTGAAATAAGGCTCACTCTAAGCAGTAAAGTTGATGGAGTGTGTGAGAGGGAATACATATTCTGTGGCTGTAAAATACAGGTCAAGGTAGATCAGCCTTTGATATTAACAGGATTGTCGGAAGACCAAAATTGCATTGACTAATTTCTCATACTGCTATTTGAGATAATGTAATACCTATGTGCCCTTCTTCATATGTATATAATCTTTCTTTTGTGTTTTGTGATCTGTAAAGACATGGTAGGGGGACCAGTAAAGGGAAACAAAGTGAATTTCCAACCATGTTTTTAAGAACTCTCCCTCTATCTTGAGAAGGAAACGGTGTGTCACTGTATGAGTCATTGAAGGCTGGCTGAGCCATCTGAGTTCTTTTGTGTGCCTTCTGAGGTTGCTATTCAAGATGAAGTGTTTAAATTAACTACATGGCTTTGGCTGATTATTACCTTCTGCTGAAATCATAATTTACCATTTTCCTTTCACTGTTGCAGAAGCACTGCTTGCAACATCCGTATGTGAATGTAAGTATATTGCACAGCTACTTTGTACACAGACTAATAGCAATCCTTATGCTCCTACTGCAAGCGTTTTTATCCTGTTTGGTAATGCTAGCTCTGCAGGCAGGTCCCTTGATGCTGACCTTAGTAGTCAATCTGCTTTTTCAGTTTTAACCACACGGACTGGGGAGGGGCAGGGGAAGAGTTTCTGTCTATACAAACACATCGCTTGGGTTTATTTTTATGCATCAGTGGCTTGAAGAATAGAGATAATGGTAGAATACATCCTGTTACCTCATTGTGAGTGTGGTGGCCTAAGCTTTGTGAGGAAGAACCAAACATGACAATTACTTGAGCAGCCCCTGAAAGTGGGAGATGTTTTGCCTCTTCCCTCCCCTCCCCAGCTAGGTTTTAACCAGAAGAAATAGGAAAATGAATCAATGCAAGTGTGGGTGTTTTTGTCGTCTTTTTTCTTCTAAGTGGAACTGCAGTTTACCTAAGCTGTGCATTCAGCATGTAGTACTTGCTGTTAGGTTTTGGTTTTTTGGTTTTTTTTTTTTTTTACTATATGCATTCCCCTAGCTGTGCAGCAGCAATTTTCAATGTGTGATTATGCAGTGTGGGAACATAAAAGGCAAACAATAAATGAGACTTTTAAAAAAAAGCATTTGTTTTTTGCCTTATTGAAAAGCTTGGTGAAATGTGTTTATTTTGAAAAATGTTAGCAGGGAAATATTTCAGATTTTTAAGAATACTCTTCTGAAGCATGTATTCTAAAAGGCATTGGAAATAGGGCTTGCATGCTTTGAAGGGAACAAATAAATTGCATTGGTGTGAGGAAGTGCGTTTAAAATCCAGTTAATAAATTGGTTACATATTCCACTTTTCACATCTCTTACCCTGGATTTTTTTGAGGACTTGGATGCTCTCTATGTGACTCGAGTCCATGTTAGTATTGCAGAGGTTTACATTTGCTTTGGAAGCACTGAGGTAATGGCTGACTGGCAGCCCAGGATTAATAGCTCTTTACAAGTGTCATTTCCCCTCTTCTGCTTTCCATAAAGTTTATTGAATATATTGAGACAGTTTGATATTGCTGGTTGCAAGCTTGAAGGATATTTTTAAACACCTGTTGGTATGTAGCTGTGTCCCCCTTCAGAAAATACTCCTGAGTATAGAAAAATGCTAAGCTGAGCAGCGCTACAGGCTGGGCACAGAGTGGCTGAGAGCAGCCAGGCAGAAAGGGACCTGGGAGTCTGGATTGACTGGAAGCTGAACATGAGCCAGCAGTGTGCCCAGGTGGCCAAGAAGGCCAATGGCATCCTGGCCTGTATCAGGAACAGCGTCGCCAGCAGGTCCAAGGAAGTGATTCTGCCCCTGTACTCAGCACTGGTGAGGCCACACCTTGAGTACTGTGTCCAGTTCTGGGCCCCTCAGTTCAGGAAGGATATCGAGGTCCTGGAGCGGGTCCAAAGGAGGGCAACCAGGCTGGTGAAGGGACTCAAGCACAGACCCTATGAGGAGAGGCTGAGGGAGCTGGGGCTGTTCAGCCTGGAGAAGAGGAGGCTCAGGGGAGACCTCATCACTCTCCACAACTACCTGAAAGGAGGTTGTAGCCAGGGGGGGTCTGGCTCTTTTGCCAGATGACTTTCAACAAGACAAGAGGGCATGGTCTTAAGTTGTGCCAGGGGAAGTTTAGGTTGGATATTAGAAAGAATTTCTTTACTGAGAGGGTGATCAGGCATTGGAATGGGCTGCCCAGGGAAGTAGTGGATTCTCCATCCCTGGAGATATTTAAAGAGACTGGATGTGGCACTCAGTGCCATGGTCTGGTAACCGCAGTGGTGGTTCAAGGGCTGGACTTGATGATCTCTGAGGTCCCTTCCAACCCAGCCAATTCTATGATTCTTGCACAGTTTTGTTGTCCTATGGGGAATTAACTGAGGAAAAACCACTGTCTCCTGTCACCACTGCTACAAAGGGAAGCTTCTGTGGTGTGGATGAGAGGCCCTGGCTCACAGGAGAGAGAAAATCTAGGCAAGGTTTAAGCAAGTCTTCATGGTGTTTGCAAGAAAGCTTAAGTGTCGCATTGAGGTTTTGAACAAAAAGGAAAAATTTTGCTGGTTTTCACCACTTTTTTTCACTTGCTCCATTTTAGTTGGATTTTTATGTAACAAATAGTTCTGTAGGTGATGATACTCATCTCTACTTGGTGTATGCTTTTGAGTACTCCTTAGTTGTCAGAGGATCCAAGTTTTGTTTTAATGTTGGGAAATCCAAGTGTGTTTTATTTTTGGGAAGTTAGGTTGCCTCTTCAACCATAGTAATTTCTTCAGTACAACTGTTTTTCAGTGTATTCACATACTCTAAAGAGAAAGAAAATTTTATAATAATAAGCTGAAGTCTCAGTGGATGATCAGAGAGAACATTTCTAAATGTATTATCCTGTTGCTATTTGAATATATAAAAAATGTTTGCAAAATGGGAGCAAATAGGTTTAAGGACACTTAAAGATTGTCTTCTAAGGTGTATGGTCAGTGCTAGCTATTGGCAGCTAAAGGAATAATCGACTTAAATGCTGGGCAGCCCTAACAGACAGCATATTAAATTTATTGAGTGAGTTTTGCCAGGGTTCAATTTATATTTTTGCTGCTCTCATATGGTTTTACATTGGTTAACTTGGAGTTCTGTCAGAGTGTGCTGTCATGTAATATACAATAAGAACATAGTGCTGTTACTGGGGCTTAAAATATTGGGGGTGGGGTCTCATAAAATTTATTTTAAAAATAGGGATAGTACTGGGGGAAAAAAAAAAAGTTTTGATGTTTTGCTGAAGCTTGCAGACCATAACAACAGTATGTCCTAGCTTTCCTGCACAAAATTCCACACTAGGGGACTGGTTAGGGCTTCATGGTTATGGCATATCATGACATTTGGCCATATACTGAGGAAAGCACACAAAGTGTGTCCTGCAAGTTCTTGGAATGTGTTCTGTTCAGGAAAAGAAGAGAGCAAACCATTAGAAGTGTGATTCTGAGTGAGTAGGGGGAAAGTGGTTGGGGTGAGAATGGCATAAAAGAGAAGGAAGATGAGTAAAGACTTCAGGGATGGAAGGTGTCTGATGCAGAGTGAATTATTACATAGGATCCTGCCCCCACAGCAAATATAAAAAATTGCAGTTCTGTAATCATCAGTGTTAGGAATATAAGTGCAAAAGCAGTGCAGAAAGTCTAGGTTTGTAAAATAGGAGTTTTTCAGTGATCTAAGGGAAATACGTATTGTGAACCAGGACAAATAATGAGAAAGTGCAAAAGGTTATTGAGTAAGTAGGGACAAAATGAGGAAATGCAAGCTTTAAAAAGGTATGATAAGAAAGGACGAAAGATGTTGCAGAATGGCTCCTAAAATACTCCCAATAAATGCCAGGAAGAGAGAGCTCTGGTACTCAATGGAGAAGAACTTTCCTGAGAAACTTTTCGTGGTTTATTGTCCATCTTGAAGAACTGTAGCATTCAAGCAGTGTTAATTGCAAGCCAAGAGGCTTGGAACTGTTCTGACATGTCAGGGACTGATGAAATTATCTTCATGGTGCCTGCTGGCAGATGTTTGGCAGCCTGACCTGATGGCTTCACTTGAACTCTCACAATTCCTGCTGTTAAGTTGCTGCCTGTATGGAATTGCCTATTGCATGGTTTACAACACCACATCCACAAAGTCTTCTGGGTTGTAGTGGAGGGATTTGAATAACTATGGTAGTGTATGAGCAGGAATTTGGAAGACTTTCCAGTTTAGTAAAAGCAAAGAAGCAATCCAAAGGGTCTGCAACTTTTGAAGGACTGCTTGCTACTGTAGTAGCTATTACCATTTATTAATTTGAGGTAGATTAAATTAATTTATTAATTATTATTAATTTAAAATAATTAAATTAATTTCAAATAGAAATCCCTGGGAGGTTTTTTTTGCCTGCTTGTCAAACTCCTGGGCTCAAAGAATGTTTCTGTGCTTTGTCCTAAACTCAGGTCTTTTAAGTGCTGAGATCTGTGGAGGTGTATTTGACACCTCAGTTCCTCTGCTCCATCCTGCTTGGTGGAAACTAGGCTGCTATGGGAAAGCCCATGCTATTGTCCTACACTTTTCCTGTGGTCACTATGGTAAGCTGGCAGTGCTCTTCCTGTAGCATACATGTTTACACCTGAGATAGCCCTTTCAGATCCCTCTCTTATGCCCCATGGAAAGAAAGCAGCACTTTAGGGACACAATTTTTTTGTTACCTACTTCCAAAGTAGACTGGAAACACCACCTCTAACTGCAGAAAGAGAAGGAGGTAACTCACTGAAAGCAAACACATCCATTCCAGACATCTATCCTGGGCCTGTGTGAACTTTCCCCTGAGTTACTGCTATCTAATTTTTCAGGGGAGTGACTCTGTGTCAGCACTGGTTTCAAAACTGAGGTTCTGGCAGATACTGTGTAGGCAAGCAGAGGTCAGAGTGACTCAGTCAGGCTCCAGGCTGAGGGACAATGTCTGAGAGAAAACTTCCAAAGGGCAACATACACCTGAGAGGTGGTGAAGTGAGGAGGCTTGGGAGAAGATGCAAAAGAGTCCCAGTTTCATTGTGGAAACTGAGGGGCAGCTGTGAGCTTTCCAGTTATTCAAAATGCTGTCAGAATGGCAAGCAATGTGAGCATGGAAGGCCCTGGCCTGGAGGCAAAAATCTTCAAGGCAAGAAGATTCTACCAAGATTCTAAGAAGATTCTAGACTGCCATCATGCCATCATCTCCTGTGAGATGTTCTCATGCAGGAAAGCATCACAGGGGCTTTTCCAGTCTTTGGATAGACACCTCTCAAAACACTTCCCTGCTCTCCTCTGCTTGTCTGCTTTGCACCTCTGATGAGTTTGAAAGAAGATCATGTGCAGTGGGGTTGCAAGACCAGCAGAGTTGGAGCAGAAGGACACCACAGTCTGTGAAAGACAAGTTAATAAATAAGGAAAACAAAGTTTGCGCATCATTGTTACGCATAGATGTAGGTATGGCATCAAATACAGACCAATAAATATTTTTAACCTTATTTTATATGCTAATTTCATACTGGAAACACCTTACGTTTCCCATATGGTTTGTAAGGGGTGCTTGCCATATAATTATGCAACCCACTGAATCTGCAGTACAATTAACTGTGATAATTTAATGGAGGAGTGCCTATTTCTGGAAAGATATAAAATAGTTAATATAGATATTTTCAGAAAGCAGCTGCAACTTGGGTTCATAGCAAAATACATGGGAAGTTGCAACCGATTTACAAATGTGTGCTACTGAAGTTAACAAATGTTATCTGGCATTTCATAAAGGAATAGATGTTTACATTTTAATCTGGAAGAGCCAGAACAGTTACTTGAATTCACCCTTACATCACTGCAATTTAGTGGCGTTTTGTAGTCCTAGTATGAAAGAGAACAGTGCAATTACTGATAAATTTAGTAATTTGTACTAACGCATCTCTTGCAGAACTGTAGAAACATTAATTACGGACCAAATAGCGCTAGCAGATCTGGAAAAAAAATGTTCATAATAAAAATAAACCAGTCACCTGCTGTGTAAGGAATAGTTTTCTAAGGCAATATTTACCTTTTAAAGCATTCAAATAGAGAAAACATTACCCAGACCATAGACATTGCCTCCAGGGATAAAGGTGCAGTTTTTTGAAATGTTTGTGTTTGGCACTTCAATTGAAAATCTACTCCTTTGTGCAGAGGCATGTATTGCTCCAGGGGGAACTTGCATGGTGGACTGTTCTCCTGAAAAAGAAAACAAAAAAAAAGCATACTGAAGATTTGTTTCTCTGTTTTTCTACTGCTGCCATTAGATAATGGTGGCTGTGGAAGTGCAGCTCAAGAAACTCAATTTGTATGGCCAAAATCTTGCTTGTATATGGATGTGTTTCAGAATAAACAGGGTAAAGCCAACCCTCTGCTTTACCACTTGAGGGTGTTGTAGGGTGGAGCTGAGTAATCAAAATCAGAACTATACAAAAGTTTGCAGTTTGGTAGCTGGATGTTACATTAGTGTGAAACTATTGGAGAAGGTGATAGTACCCCAGCTGTGTAACAGGCAATAATTATCAGGGGAACCACAATGGAGATTAATCATAGGATTAAGCAAAATGGATGTCCTTGTCTGCTCTCTCCAGAGTTTAAGAAGGGTACCTATGGCATTATACCCATAATCTTCAATAAAGGTGTAATGTATAATTGTAATATGTGATGTATATCTGTAATATGTGTTTCTATTAAGGCATCTGTTTTGCTAGGCTAAATAAACCATCCCTATCCCTCTCTCTGCCAAACTTCCTACTTTTCTTTTGGAATAATGCAGGTTTGTGACACAAAGCATGATCTAGTCTACTGGGAAACAAGTGAAGAACCTGAGAAAATGAAAAATCTATGGAAGTGTTTGGGACAGTCACTTTTTATTTGAAGGCTCCCTTTCTTTGGTCTCTAAATTTTCTGGGTGTTTCACAGCTCCTGGGAAAGGATGAAAGAACAGGGCTTGTTCAGGTTTAAGAAGACTTAGGGGAGTTCATGTTCCAATATTTCAAGGGTGGTCAAAAACAAGAGCCTGGGGGGGGCCACAACTGGGACATCTGTCTTCAGCTGGCCAAAGATATATTTCATACCCTATGACATGCTCAGCAGTAAAAGCTGGGAGAAAGGAGGATTAGGGTGGGAGGAGGCATCCATTATTAAGGTGTTTGTCTTCTGAAGCAACTGCTCTGCGTACGGAGGCCACCTTTCCCAGGGACTGGCTGGATGTCACCTGCTGATGGGAAATACAGAATAGAGGAGTGAGAAAGCATCTTGATGGGCATCTAGTAGCCAGACAAAGCCAAACCACCACAGTATCCTCTTTGCTATCACAAATGACTCACAGCTTTTCAAATTAGATTAAATATCTCTGTTCCTAGAGTTTCGCATCCCTGTGTCAGAAACTCAGTCAGGGAATACAGATCTCTGTAGATTTAATTTATTAAGGAACTGTAAGAACCTGCAGAGTGACTACATTCCTTCATGTAGCTTGGATGTCTGCACAGAGCTAGTCAAACACTGGCATCAGATTTTGTCAGACATATCCTAGATATCATAGGTGCCATTTTCCTTTTTTCAGAGAAACTGAAATCTCTTTGCAAGATATTTTTTTAAATCCCAGCATTTTTAAAAATTGTGTTTGTTTGTTTGGTTTCTCTACATGATGAAACAACGGTGGTTAATGTTTTTGCTTATTTGTATAGCAGGGCACTCTGCCTCCCTGTGCTTGCCTTACTTTTCCTTTATGATTCCATTGCTCTCTGTCTCTCAGTTTCACTGCTCCTAGTCTGGAGTTGGAGAGTTTCCATGGAAAAGCAAACTCTGAACTGGTAACAATCTTAAAAGTACAAATAGAAAGCCAAGTTGGTGTCTGTGACAACAGCTGCTCTCCAGTGTTGAAGAAGAACATGATGCTCAGCTTAGCCACAGCTGGGCCAAATGGAGCAATAGGAAGGAAGGAAAACAAGGAAAAGGTTGCTAAAATTATTATCTAATACTGCCAGATGTATGATGCATCCCACTCAGCAGTAATGATCATATTCCTGGTAAGCTGGATACAATCAAACATGATTCTGTTCAGTCTTTTGTAGCAAGGCATTGTCAAACTCAAACTATTCTAGAAAGACCTCAGTATTAATGTGTCAGAAGGAAAATGCATTCACATTTAAAAACTGTACTATGCCTATAGTAGTTTTTGAAGATAGCATCTATGAATTAATGACTTAAGCACTTTCAGTTCTACCCTTTTTAGCCTGTGCAGTCTTTGCTCATAGTCTGTGAGTGCAACATGCTACCAGAAAATGTCACCTGAGACCAAAATTCCAAAAATTCCAATTCCAAAATTCCTTGGTTGAATTTCCCAGCTTTTCCAGTGACTATATTCTTGAGTAGCTCTGTGAAAGTTTCTTCTACCCATGACACACTTTCAGAAATGAAGATTTTATTCATAAGGTAATGTGAGGATAAACTGGTTGTTTTACATTGCAGACATATAGAGAGTACCATATGATATTAAGCATATCAGCAAGCACAGAAATAGGAATAAAACCCTTACAATTAATAGCAAGCAATGAAGTATTCCTCTTAAATTGCTTCCTAAATGCAACTTTCCCAGAATAATTTCAGTTTTTAGATCATTATTTTAATTTCAATAGTTGCTATAAAACTGGGAGAAATGGTTAATATAGCACTGTATTGTTTCAGAGAGACCTGGACAGGAGTGGGCTGGAAATCTCATGAAATACCACACAGACAAATGCTGAGTCCTGCATCTGCAGAGGCTCTGACACCAGCACAAGCTGAGGATTACCTGCTGGAAAGCAACTTTGCAGAGAAGGTAATGGACAAAAACTGAAATAAGGGAGATGCAATTTAAACAAAAAACAAACCACTTTTTTACTATGAGGCTAGTCAGCCACCAGAATATGTTTTTCAGAGAGTTGTGGAGTCTCCAATGCTGGAGATGCTCAAACCTGATGGGACAGCTATAGCAATCTGCTGTATCTGACCCTGCTCTGGGCAAGGGGTGGGATAGGACAGTCTCCAGAAATGTCTTCCATCATCAGTTATCCCAAGAGTATTTTATTTTGTTTTTCACAACAAATAGAAATTCATGTATTTCTAGCTAGACTGATTTATAGAGATGATACAGAAAATATCATTCTTTTCAGTTATTGCAAAATAGTGCAACAGACACTGCAGATATTTCACAGTCTTCCTTGCAGAAAGTTTACACACAGATTTATATACATAGATTTATATTTGTAATTAAATAGGCTAAAGCATCACCAAAATTTTGCCTAGACTTAAATGGCAATAAATCCAGAATTTGTATTTGTACTAGTATAACAGTATCTGACTTAATCCTTGGCAAACATTTGTATTCTGAACAAAATCTTCTGTGGCACAAGAAAAAAAAAACAATAGACAACACAGAGAGACATACCTTCTCTTGAAAAAAACTCTCCTCCTTTATCTTGCTTGATTTTGGATTGCAGCAGCAAGGACACTTGAAGCTGTAGCTGAGGTCATGCAGGCATCATGTTTTGCTCTGCCAGTTAGCTTTTTTGCTGTATGGTGGTATTAAGCAGCAAATGCTGCAAGTCAAAAAGTGACTTGGTTTATCATTTCCCTTACTGCATTTGAACTTCCTTAAATTTCCTAATTTTCAGGCGTCAATGATTTCATATGAACTGATCACATAACTGACCTTTCCTGTTATGTTGGATGAACCAAGCATTAACAGTCACAATATGCAGAATCACCATACAAAAATACATAAATACTCAATAGGCACAGTACACAACTGTACTCATAGAAATACCTGTTCTACAAAACCCCCACATTTTCATAAATAACATTTTCCATCATAAATAATGGCAGTGTTGTGTGACTGATCTGTATTTAAAGTGCTTACCAATTGATTCAGTCAGGACCTGACAGGCTGTACACATTGCTTATGATCTCTGCACCATCCCAGGCGCTTCTTTGAGGAAGATCAGTCCTTAGAATGCATTTGCAAACGGTCAAATTCTGTCTTGTCTATTCATAGGTAAAGTGGCAAGGAAAATACCAGACCCAAATCTCTGAACTTTCTCTCTGCTCAAGTTTGGGTTGGTTTGGTTTGGTTCATTTTAGGCTACAGTATCATGGGTTAAGTGCAACAGTGTCTGAATTTTCAAAATAAAAGAAAATATCAAAGTATTTGCTGAATTCAGTAACATCAAGTTTGCATAAGCCACAATGTTTACTTTTACTTCCAGCAGCTTTAGATATGGCTCTGGGTCATGCTGATTTTTAGCTGATTCCTAGTTCATTTTACATGTTATCTGGTATGGAGATATGTAATCTTCATGTAATACTTTATTTTTATTTCTGTCTGTTCTCAAACACTTGTAGCAAGAGTGATTTTAATTACCTCCTACCTCCCACTTCTGACACAGGCACAATAGCAGGAAAATGAATTCCTAAGGCTTCTTAGATGTGAGGCGGGATCTTTAGTCTGTTTAGAGGAAGAACTATTCTTAAACTTGCCTTCCCTAAACATTTTTTTTTTTTTTTTTTTTTTGCTGGTGTATGTGCTCAGATCTGCCATTAGCAAATTACTTCACAGACCTTTCAAATTTTAAATGTCTTTTCTTGTCAGTCCATGTTGCTCACTCTTGCCCACCTTTATCCAGGAATTTCCACCAGAAGGGCATGCTAATATACATTCCATTTGCAAACTTCAATGTTAGGGATAGAAAACCTATAGATAATTGAGTTATACTGAAGACAGAGAGCATGTAAGAAAGTGGCTCAGTTGCAGAATTTGATCTCTGGAACCACAGAACTAGTACTGACTCACTCCTTGACAGCTTTTTCAGTACCTTTGGAACAGGACTGGCATGTTTCAGATCTTCTACTCACTAAGGGATTTAATTTTTTTAATTTATGTAGACTAAAAAGAACAGAGAATCATAGAATTGTCACGGCTGGGAAAGACCTCTAAGATTACCATGTCCAACAACCAACTTCACACCCCCATAAAATAAAGGAAAATAAAGCAAAATAAAATAAAACAAAACAAATAAAACATCTATATCACTAGGCCCACTAGAGCATGTCCTGAAATGCCTCATCTACACAGGTCTTAAATAGCTCCAGTAATGGTGGTTCTATCACCTCCTTGAGCAGCCCGTGACTACTGGACTACATGCCCATGACTACCCTGGGCAGCACCTCTCAACACCTCTTCATTACTCTCTCAGTAAAGAAATTTTATCTAATCTAAACCTCCCCTGGTGCAACTTCAGGCCATTTCATCTATTTCTATCATTGTTCACCTGAGAGAAGAGACCAGCACCCACCTCCCTACAAACTCCTTTCAGGTAGCTGTTGAGAGTGACAAGGTCTCCCTTCAGCATCCTCTTCTCCAAACTAAACATTCCCAGTTCCCCAATTCATCCTCTCCTCATGGGACTTGTTCTCCAGACCCTTCACCATCTTGGTTGCCTTTCTCTGAACTTGCTCCAGCAGCTCAATGCCTGTCTGGAAGTGAGAGACCCAAAACTCAACATGGTTCTCAAGCTTCAAGTGCCAAGTACAGGGACATGATCACGGCTCTTCTGCTGGCCACACTGTTTCTGACACAGGCCACGATGCTGTTGGCCTTCTTAGCCACCTGGGCACTCTGCTAGCTCATATTCAGCCACTCCGAGGTCCTTTTCCACCAGGCAGCTTTCTAGTAACTCTTCCCCAAACCTGTAGCATTGCCTTAGGGTGCTTGTGACCAAAATGTGGGAACCCACACTTGGCCCTATCGTACAGTTAGTGCCCATGTCAGTGTGGTCTGAAACTTGCTGTTCATCAAATAAGCTCTACTTGGGTAGCAGCAGCCACCTCAGTGACCACTGCCACCTGTCCTAACTTTTCTATAGCACCATCCTCCTGTGCCACGTGCAGTTGTGATGGGGTGTGTGTCAGTGTGCCTGACAAATTCTGATGAAGAGATTTGCATTCTCTTGTGGTGGCATGTTTGGTCGAGTTCTGGGTAACCTGAGGGTAGTCTTACAGTCTCATCTGACCAGTACCTTCAGGCTGCACAAACAGTGGCTGAGTTGGTTTTAACTGATCCATTTTAAACTCTAATCCATCAGGGTTCTTTGTGCACCAACTGGCTCAGCCACCCTTCCTCTTCTCTCAGGGTCTGGCTGCCTGTGTTCCCTTGCTGGGTGGTCTGTGCTGGCCCTGTGGCTACAACTCAGACCCTAGACAAGACCAGGACTCTAAATGTCATAGGGATCAGCTTTCTTTAACAATTTCTTTAATCTTTGGTGTCCCTCTTCAAGAAGCCCCACATTCTCTTGGAGACAGACATCTGAACAGCTTGTGAACTGCCACAGGATAAAGCCTGGTTTAAGTTGTAAGCAGCAAAAAATTTGTTTATTTAATGCACTCTTTTGTGGTTTGTTCTAGTTCAATGTTGACAATTTGAGGGGCTGAGACCCTCCCAGGAGTAGTCAGGAGTGGTCAGGTCTCCCAAGACAGCCACTTCCAGCACCTGAATGCTCCACAGGTGTAGGGTGTTCTGCTGGGACCTCTTGCAGGTGGTGTCCTGTGCAGAACTGTGTTCTGAACACAGTTCAGATACTGTTCAGATACAGATACAACTGTTCATATACTGCTGAACAGTTCCTGAAGAGCCTACTATAAATGAAAGACAGAAACTTCACTTTACATTGTCTGAAGAATCTGTTAATAATAATGGCTCACATTAACATTAACAATTGGAACATTAGGAGTTCTAGGTTAAAAAAAAAACAACAAAAAAACGGGCTAATAAAAGCTTCAGAAATTGTTACCAAGCTTTCATAAGAAAGGCGTAGGTGGAGCAATTGTGTTCATATACTTCAAGAAGTTGCCAAATGTTTTATGAAGCTTTTTTGTAACAGCCTAGGAAGAGCTGCTGTAATGCAGATTTCTAGGAAATGCACAGTGCAATTCAAAACAACATTTTTGAAAAAACTGTTTTAAAAGTAATGCTATATTTTCTACCTCTTCCTCTCCTGAACAATGTAAAGTCAAATGAGGAGTGGATGATTTCAAGGTTCCTTCTGGACTGTTCCTTCAGCTTGTCTGGGTCCCTCTGCATGGTATCCCCCTCCTTGAGCAAATCTGCTGGTCACACAGATTTGGTGCCATCTGCAAGCATGATGCCAGTACATTCCATCACCCCCTCTAGGCTGCCGATAAAGGACTTAAAATGGATGGGTCTCAGGATGGACTTCTGAGGTATCCCACTTGTAATGGGTGTTTACCCTTGGTAAAATCATACTGACTTTAACCAGTGAACTTCTCCTTAATGTGCCACTTAAATGTGCTCCAATGCACATGAGGTTCCCAGGCTGATAGACCTGCAGTTCTCTGAGTTGAAGTTTTGACCTTTTTTCAACATAGGTGTAACACTTTTCATCAAGAAGCACTATTCCTTTCCAGGAAACAACAACAACAACAACAACCAAAAGCCCAAAACCCAAATAACCAACTCCCAAACCAAAACAAACAAGAAACAAATGAAGGAGTTTGTTTAACACCTATGTAACAAGACCATAATGCCATCTCCCGAGTGTCTTGATATTGTCTTTATAACACATACCTATTTCTTTCCTTACTATTTCTTTCTTTCTTCACAATGAAGGGTTCATAGCTCATAGCTCGGTTTTAATGGATGAGAGCCAAACCATGATTCACTCTAGCAATTTTTCCCAAGAAAACTGGTGTAGTCTAGTACAGCCCCACCACTCTTTTAGGAGGTGATTGTGAGCGATTCAGCCCTGGCCTCTGCTGCTTACTAAGAGAAATAAAAAGATGGTTTGCATGTGTGTCCAGCATGAACTCAGTCTCATTAAGAAATTGGCCTCGTTGTTCTGCTTCTCAGGCAAGTTTTTGACCAAAAGTCAATCATTAATTTGTTAAAGGCAGTAAGTGTGCTAAGACCTGTTTGCATCCAGCTACAGTAGAAATTGGACATGGTGAGGGATCGCCCCTGGCTGCACTGGTAACTGGAAGGCTTCCCAGAACTGGAATGTCTCCAGAAACAACTGTTCTTGTTTGGCCAGGATTTGCAAGCAATGTCCTGAACAATTCCTGGACATAGTCCAGAGGTTAACTCAGGTCAGGGCTAATTTTCAAAGGCAGTTTGCATGTGTTCACCTTATTTAGAGATTTAATAAAATGTATCTGGGCTTTTACATGACAACTGGCCTCAGTGCAAGAAAGTAGTTCTGGGAGTGTTTATTCTAATAATCAAAGGTACAATATCATTATAAAACCACTATACTAGTCAAATAGCTGTGTTCAAATGTCTTGTAGAGAAATCTGAACCTCTGAGTCCCAAAGTGAAAAGCAATTTTACACCAAAGTGTAAACCTCATATGTGAATAATTCCTCACCCAATTAGGAAAAAATATTGTAGACCTCTGAAATCTGAACCTCAGAAACCAAAAAGAGCAGCAAGATATATGAGTTATCAAAATTAGTGGGGCTACAAAGAGTATAAAATTTCTATTGTGAATGAAAGTGCCCAAATGCTGATTTTTTTCAGTGGGAAAACTGCTGATCATCTTCTCTTTGAGTCTTAAGAATATTTTAAAAGCCATGGTGAGCTTCCTGCATTATATCTTGATACAGGAACAAATGGAAGGGTCACTGACCAACCATCCAAACAGGGCAATCAGATGATAAGGCTCTTTTGGTATACATGGACTTCACATGTTCTACCACTACAGGAGTACGTGATAAAGACATGGCTATGGCCACTCTGGTATCTTCCCACACATTTAAATTAAACATTAAAATGTGTTCTTTAGGTCTAGGTCTGATTCATAACACAAACAGATCAAATAGTATCTTTTTTTCCTTTTTAAAAAGAAAAATCTCCTTGGTCCTAGTTTAGCAAAGTAAAAGGGTGCGGAAGGCTGTACAAAATAAGGAGGCACTTGTCAAAAGGTTGGAGCCTGGTACACATAGAGAAAACAGGAAACTGTGTTAATTCTGACAGATTAAATACAAGAGAACAATAAGTCAGGTTAAAAATGTTTTTGTTTTTGTTTTTTTTATGGAATAAACTGTAAAAGGAATAAAAGTAATCTAATAATAAATAATTTACCTGAAAAGGAACCTTATCAGAAATCATTGAGCAAACAGTTGGTTAAATTATTTTAAAATACTTATTAAAGGAGGTAAGGTGACAGCAAAAAGTATCAGTGAGTATCTGGTAAGACAGATGCCCTCAAGGATGTTGTCATGCTAAGACTTTTCTTCCAGGGGAATGAGGGGGAAGACCACATTCAAAATGAAGTGCCAGTCAAAGGGGTTGGAGAAACAGTCAGCATTCTATCTTTAAGGTAGGAGAAAATTTTAAGATGCCCTGAGATAATAGGAGGATCCCCAGGTGGCTAAATAGTTATAGATACTTTAAGATAATAGAAAACAAAGTTCACTATGAGGGAGTTCAAGAACCTGATAACAGTGAGTGACTGAATGACTGACTGGCAGATGAAATGCCAGTTTCAAGTGCTTTGTACAAAAATGCAAAGTTGCACACATGGTGAAAAAAAATCTTAACATCCTGATGTGATGGACATTTTAATCTGATATGGTATGACCTTTTGCCCCTCTACATTGCTGTTGTTATACCATAAATTTTTGACAATTATTTTGTCTGGTATACAAATGATTGACTTGGGAGACTGCATTATCTGAGCATGGCAGAACTCCACCTTTCCTCTGAAACAGGAAATACACAACCAGGACAGACTCTCTTATGAAACCACTTCTGCTGACAAATTGTATGAGCAGTTCATTGTAGGGATCCAGCAAAGCAGGAGTGTAAAGAAGCACAGCAATCTAGCATTGGAAAGAATAGGCACTTTGAGAGTTAATAAACACGTTAGCAGAACCTGACCCAGTGTTATTAGGAAGATGGATAGAACATTAAGGGCTGAAATGATAACAGTTTTATAAGACACTCTGAGAGTGACTGATTACAATGGTCAGCTATACTGATATTTAGAAGAGAAACCTCTGAAGCCTGCCCCGTGCAGGTACTAGTGCTCTAAGCAGAGAGAGCAGACCATAGGGCTTTTATAGCACTTTACACAGCAACACTAAAGAAGGGCCTTTCCTGCAGAACACAACCTCAAGTTTGAAATAAACCTTATATCTCCCAAGGTTCTGGGAAAATGGCCTTAACAGATTTTACATCAAGGACAGTATCCCAGAATATATCCTTATTCACTTCTCTTTACAAATGATCCCTTATGTTTATCACTTATCTGACTGTTGCTAGTGCTTTCAGAAGTGCTACATCCATACAAATCAGTGGGGTATACTCTTCCCACAGAAAAGAAAAGGAAAAAACATCTGCTTCATACCCGATGTACCCCATCCTCCAAGATATACCATTACTTTGGGTACAAGGGTCTGACCTGTTCCCTCAATAACCTGTCCTAACCCTATAGCTCTGAAAAATAATTGTCCAGGCAAGTAGTGAAGGCCTGTGTTAGAACCAAAGGACATGCACTCAATATTTTAAATTACTAGGAAGTCAAAGAGGAATGAAAGAAGTAAAAAGTCAAGTGAACAGTAAGAACATACAGAGCTAGAGGGGCTGACATCAACTTAATGATGATGGGTCTCTTAACTTGTATGTAACACACTTAAGACCTAGGATTAGTTAGGGTTTTAGACATACTCCCATCCTTCGAGATTCCAGTTGACTACAGACACCCGCTCAATGTATCAGCCACTTTCCAATCCCATTCTCAATTTTCTAGTTATCCATGTGTACTTGAAGAAAACTGAAAAAGCATCAAGTATGAATAGGCCCATTCTTGACAGTAGAACAATGGCATTCAGGTACCAGGCATTTATTTATGTTTATTATTTTCATTATTATTAATCTCAATAAATGCATTCCTTTTAATATGAGACAAATTTATTATTTTTCCTTAAACAAATTAAAATGGAACAAAAAATTCTTGACAGAAATATTTCAATCATATTCACAAACTGCAAGATACCCAGTAAGGACAAGTTACCCAAACAACTGAGGTTATCCAAAGCTAAAAGCAAATACAATGGCATTTTGAAAAATTACATGTGAGGTATATTTCCCTCTTGGCTGCACTACTGTTTTTGTCAAGAAAAAAAGGAAAGTGAAGAAAGTCCATGTATTATTCCAGACTTTCCACAGGAATATACAGTTTCCTGAAATAAGAAATGCACTTCCAAATTTCTCAGTTTTTCTTCATTATTTCACTACATCAGAAACTATTACTATATCATGATTTTCATAAGTAATTGACTGAATTTTGCTCTCCATCAGCTGAAAGGAAAATAAAAACTTCAGTTACATACATACATAAAGTTAGGTCAGCCATACATAAAGTTAGGTCAGCCTCTTCTTACTTATGCACAATTCTGAGTCTATTTATAAATTGGTCACATATTTATAGAAATGCTTCATTTCTTTGTTTCTTATCTGAAAAGCTTTCCTTAACTGGACATAATAATGGAATTTCAGCAACTTTGTAATGCTGACACCTGACTTTTGACTGACGTGGAAGTGGTCAGGGAGAACATGTGCTTTTTTCCAATGCATCACACAGATTCCAATAAAACATCACAAAGAAATTAACACAAAGTGACTAACTTCACTAAGGTATGAAAGCAGATGAGTAGATATTGGCCTGAAGTTTAGCTAATTGAAACGACCATGAGAAACTACTGGACATAACTTGAGAAGGTTCTGGACAAAAAATGGACAAGTGAGCTGCTGGCTGATACAGTGATCTGGTCAAGTGACACATCTGACCACCACAGTCTGTCCTGTTAACTTACATAATCCTATCTTAAATTGTTTTCTGTGTCACCTTGCTTCCCATCCTGTGTGTGTAACTTGTCAGTGAACTTCACTACACCTGGAGTAGTGAGGGAGTAGCAGAAAACCCACACCTGGAGAGACTCAAGGTGAGAGTTGGTGACTGGGTGAGGGGAACCTCATCTGTGGACACGGACATCAAATGTGAGGAACTTGTGAATTTATGGTTATTGTGATTACAGAGAATGGCAATCACAAACTTCAGCCCTGCTCAGCCAGAGAGGAGCAGCAGACTGCCTGTGCCCCTCTTTACCTGACTGCTGTGGGTGTGGAGGTGGTGCCAGCAAAGGCAGCCCTGCTGGTCCTTGTGGGTGGCTGCATTAGTGACCTCTGTGTGTGTGTGTGTCTGTGTGTTTGTGCATGCGTGTGCCTCGTGTCAGGAGATCACACAGAACCCACCAATGGGAGCATCAGACCCTGGACCTTTCAAATGGAAGTAATCCCCTGAGTCTGGCAGGGCACTGCATTTGGCTGCCTTTATCAAACTTGCCTGCTGATTTTCATTCCTCAAAGTATGGTAAAGAGTTATTCTCTGTGTCAAGTTCCTTATCATTTAAGAAACACCTGCAATAGAGTCTTGTATGTATTTAAAAAATTTAATATAAAGTTGAGAAAGAAGATACCTCCGGATTTGAATCAGGCAGTCCATGAAATGCATTTTTTGGCTCTGGGATTTGTAGAAATGCTGCTTTCCAGAAGCCAGTCCTGGAGATCAAAAGGGATGTAATAGAAAAGAAAAATAAGGGAACAGTCATGTGTCAGAATCATTGAAGCTTTGAACCAGCTTTTATCTTCCACTTTGAGAACAGAAGAGAAATGAAAAACATATTTCAGCACAGAATGACTCATTTATACTACAGTGTGAATGACAAAGTTTTATCTATACTATTATGACTCCACTACCTTATATTTTTAAGAACTACAGATGCTTCATACACCCACACTAAATAAAATAAGTGCATAAATTAATCTTACCTTTTACAGAACAAAATTGCTATGATTGCCACTAAGAGGGTCACAGCTGCTACCACTAGTAAAGTCCATACAGAAGAAGAAATAATTTCTTCATTTCCTGAAAGACAAAAAGTCATAAAGTATTATTGCTAATAAAGAGGAATAGGTGCAGAGCTGTGTCAAACATCTACCGATCTTACTGACTGGTGAGTGCCAGTCTGAAATGTTTCACTTGGTATAAAAATCAACTTTTTAATTTGGCACATTAGCCCTAATGTCTTCTGAGGCACTGAGCCTGTTTGGCCATCCCCTGTTGTAAGCAGGTGTACACTTCAGTTGCAAATGTGTAATTTTTTCTATTAATTTCCAGTGTCAGATTGTTATGAAATATATCATTTTCCTCCTCTTCCTCTCAGGAATGTGGAGTGAAACAGAATGTTTGTCAAGCCTTTATGTATCTGTGTGTCTGTGAAGAGGCAGCGATGTGTGAGGTAGCCAGGACATCGCTGGGGGAAGACATGGATTCCCAAGACAACCCAAGCCATGGATTTTCCCTCTCACCAAACTCCAGAGGTTCACTCCACTCCCCCCAGGCTGAGTTCACAAGGCAGGTGGTGCCACCTGTTCTCATTTGCAAGAGATACTTCTTTCTTGTATTGGATCTCTGAAATGTGTGATTATTTCCCCCATCCTAAAATAAAAAAAAACCCCAAATTATTTTTCTTTGTTGCATACCTAGGTGCCCATAACATGCCTGTGCCATTTACCAGGGAATCTTTCACATGGCTAGGAGAGAATTGATTATTAAAGTAGACTGCTGTTACAAAGCAAGAAATAACCATATACATATTTATTATGTATATAAGTAAAGCAAGAAATAAACATATGCATCTTTATTATGTATATAAGTATCTGTATAACTCCTTCAAAGAACAACCCATCAGTAAGTACATTTTTACGCTTAAGAATATTTTAATCTTTTAAACAATATCCTGTTATTTCTTATCTATTGATAATTTCCTTTGGCACACTGACAGGCAGAAAAAAATATCTCAAATTGTCTCACTTCAGTGCTGCTTAAACTGAGTGACTTAAGGAGTAAACTGTGTGTACACACCTAACCTTACTCACTCTTTGCATTATGACTTTTCAGAGAAAGCAGAACTTTCCAGACAAATCTGTAAAGCAAGTAGAAGTTTTCAATACTTAGTGTTTTGAAAATTTACTGAAACATGCTTGCTTTTGGATACTTTTTCAGGATAGAGGTGTGATATACAAGCTGCACTGATTAGAATGGGCTGCAGAATACCTGGAGGACTGCCTCAGTCCTATCAGGTACCAAAGGGCTTTTATGCTCTTTCCTTTTCCATTAAAAATTTAAATTCCTAGGATAGGTTTTCTCTGTGTCTCTGTTTTCTGCTGTCACTGATGTGTGACTTCAAATTCTGACCCAAATATTGAGGGGGAGAGTAGACAACATAATGTAAAATAGATTTTTTTTCAAAATGTTGACAGAAGAGTAATAAATTCTGACATTGGGTGTTTAATAAATTACATACACCATGATGATTTGGCAGTCTGACACGTTCATGAAATTTTAAAATAAGGATCCCATAAAGCATGGGACATTTGAGCAGATACTGATTTAAAGACATTTGCATACTATTTACTTTTTGCAAATAACTATGAATCTAACATGCATTGCTGATTAGTAAAACATGCAGACTTACTTGTATGGAAGTGTATTTGGCTTTGCCCTCAGGATTATCCTGTAAATTGAGAAAAAAAAACTTTATTTATATGACTACTTGTTTTATGTTTTGATATGAGCCATTTTTATCTACAGTCCCCTTTTTCTGCACTACTCTTTCTTATCTACTTGACAGTGTTTCAGAAGAATTAGTGATTTATCTGACATTTAGTATCTAATATATAATTCACTGACAATGCCATGTTTACACAGTAAGTATTTCTTCTGTGGAAAACTATTTCTATTCCTCACCACCAAAGTTGAGAAATATATTTCAGATTGGTGATTAAACTAAAACAAAAGCAAACTGGACCTGAATGAAAACTATAAATTTATTCTTATCTACACCAGGGAAAAAAAAAAAAAAAGAGATAAAATCTGTGAAATAAGCTTTTTACTTCATATCTAGTCTTTGCATTTTACAATAAATGTCACTATATTTAGTTGGAAATATTATGTAAGTTTTCTTTTCCCTCAGATGAATGTATTCCAGATTGACTTGGATTAACAGATAATTTAGGTTTCTCTAAAACGGCATTTTTCATAAATGGATTAAAATTCACTTAACTCTTCTGAATAGACATGACTGTGATGTAATGTAGCGACTATATACAACAAATGACTGTGGACTCATCTCCATTAGTCTGCCAGTTATGAATATTTTGTAATTATTTTGAAAGGTTTTAAGAGTGCACTGAATGCCAGAGAGGTTAAGGAAAATATCGGCCTGTTTCTGAGCTGGGTGAACCTAGTGACAAGGGATATGGGAAAGCATGACATTTTTGGTAAGTTTTTAGCATAGTTTTTGCAGATAATATTTGCCTTCAGGATTCCAAAATATCCAACAAGTCCTTAATTTAAAAGACTGGTGAAGAAGGATCCAAAATGATTCAGTTTATTAGTGTTTATTAGTTTATTAGATTCTGCCCCTGTACTCAGCTCTGGTGAGGCCACACCTCGAGTACTGTGTCCAGTTCTGGGCCCCTCAGCTCAGGAAGGAGATTGAGGTCCTGGAGTGGGTCCAAAGGAGGGCAACCAGGCTGGTGAAGGGACTCGAGCACAGATCCTATGAGGAGAGGCTGAGGGAGCTGGGGCTGTTCAGCCTGGAGAAGAGGAGGCTCAGGGGAGACCTCATCGCTCTCTACAACTCCCTGAAAGGAGGTTGTAACCGGGTGGACGTTGGTCTCTTTTGCCAGACGACTTTCAACAAGACAAGAGGGCATGGTCTTAAGTTGTGCCAGGGGAAATTTAGGTTAGATATTAGAAAGAATTTCTTTATGGAGAGAGTGATCCGGCATTGGAATGGACTGCCCAGGGAAGTAGTGGATTCTCCATCCCTGGAGATATTTAAAAAGAGACTGGATGTGGCACTCAGTGCCATGGTCTAGCAACCGCAACGGTGGTAAAAGGGTTGGACTCGATGATCTCTGAGGTCCCTTCCAACCCAGCCAATTCTATGATTCTATGATTCTATGTGTAAGATACAAAAAAATGGAATTGAAATTATGTTTCTTGTTACTTATGTTACAATTTGTTTGCTCCCCATGCAAATAATTTCCAATCTGAAATTATATTTTAAAGGCTAACTGTATTACAATATATTTTGGTCATTGTGTATTAGTAAAACACTACAAGGTCATACCTGACAGCAGAAAAGCAGTAATTTTTGCAGTACAGTAATTACTGGATCTTGACATAATTAGTAAGATGAAAACTGGTAGTGATTATTTAAAAAATGCTAGGCAGTTCAGAATACTTGTGGATTGAATCCTCTTTACAAAAAGAATATCAGGCAAAGTTAAACAACTTTAAGAACTATGTATTGAGGTACTACATTGCACTTTTATTCCCATTTCACACAGGGTTTTCTACAAGCTTTCTTTGCCTCAGTGGACCAGGGATTCACAGAAGTAATACAGTTTTGTCACAGTTAACTGAGCTTGCAAGAAAACTCATCTATGAAATAGCAAGAACGATCCAGATTTAGTAGTTCCAAATAACAGAAATCTATGAAACGCTCTCAATCTATCACTAAGCGGCTAAATCTAGTTGTAGTACAGGTTTTTTTTCTTAGTAGTTGCTCTCTGCCACCCTGTGGTCATTTGATGCAATTCTGCCACACTTCCAGGAGTTTCGGTCTGCTCTCCCAGTGATGAACAGCAAACTCTGTCCTTCCCTATTGCTGCAAAAAGACTTTTAAAGCCAAGACCTAAATCTCATTTTCAGTAGCTTAAATGATTCCCTCAGTAACTTGTGATTATTCACACTGACTTTCTGCTTTCTCTCACTTTTATTTTCCTTTTATTTAACATTATACAGCTTCAAATCTTGGAGCAATGGGTGGCCTACCCTGGGTGATCCTGCTGTGGCAGGGGGCTTGGACTAGATGATCTTTAGAGGTCCCTTCCAAACCCTAGCATTCTGTGGTTCCATGATTCTAAGTATTATATATATATGCTCGCTTATATATGATATCTGGATATATATTATGATATCTGGATAAGCTATTTACATTCCATCAACTCCTACTTGTTAGATAGATGCACATTTCATAGAGTTACAGACAGATTTGTGTTGGAAAGGACCTTAAAGATGATGTAATCCCAACCTTCCTTTATGGACAGGGACACCTCCCACTAGACCAGGTTGCTCAAAGCCCCATCCACCCTGTCCTCTGGGTAGTATTTACAGCTGAGCTGAAGGAATCCAATTCAGGACAGATCCAATGGGTTTTAGTAAAATAAGTGACTTTTCTGAGTTTTGTGACAGCCAGGGCTGTGATATGTTCAAGTCCTGATTAAACATGTTGCTCCTTTTAATCCCACAGAGTCACAGTCAACCAAAGTATCTCTGCTATCTCCATTGCTGAAATGTAGGTGAAGAATTTTTTCTTACCTTGTACTTGATGTTGATTCCATATTTGAAACACTTGTCTTTGCCAGAATGACTTATCTGGGGTTGTTGCCACTGAATTAGGCAATCAGTTTTAATTTCATCACAGCTGACAGTGATATTTGATGGGGGCATGAGCTTTTCTGAAATTACATAACCAATAATTCAAATAATTAAAATCACTTAATCTCTTCTTACTTTGATAAAAGACTTTATAATGCAAGTAATGTTCCTATGAAGAAAGATACTAAATTGAATGTTTTTTTAGGAATGCTGCTAGAAATAATTGAAAGACTAAAGTTCTTTCAATCCTGTTCCTCAGATCAGAGAAAACAGTAATTAAGTCAAGGAGCATAACCTAAGAGCATACAAAGACTCAAACTGCCTCCATTTACTTCTCTAGATGAATAAGGTCTTTCTATAAGAATATTTTTTACTGCAGAAAAAAAGAAGCTGATGCTAACCCCAATGTCAGAAATCCAAAAGTAATTTCTTTCTTCAAGCCTCCTCACACTATACTTCTGTAACATGATGTTGTGAACTAGGCAGTGTATTTCCCGCTACCAAAAACTAGCCATACAAATTTAGAGTGACACTTCAGTTTTCAGAAATGGCCAGCATTCCCCCCTAGATTCATAGCTGTGAGCAAAAATATGAAGACTTTCATATTTTGATCATTACCAAGGACTTGACTATTGTACCAGCAAAATACAGTCACTCATGACAGAAAGGTTGATAAAAGGCTTAAATGGGAAACCTTAGTTTCACTAACCTGCTACTTTACATCAATATTTAGAGGCAGGAATGGTTTATTTGTGATGGGCTGCTTGGTCAAAGAACAGTCTACTTCCATTTGCCATGAGGGATATCACATCTCATTTCCTTCTTGTGGAATGAAACTTTGTTCATCCATTTTTTAGGGGGTAATACCAAAAACAGTGGGACTTTGGCAAGAAAGGCTTTTCCACAGTGAAAGTACTAGCACAAGATGCTGCCAAGTAGATCACCATATGCAAAAGAAGGTATGAAAACTTAGGGCATTTTGTACATGTATTAATTTCTCTAATCAAGGGGGTAGTGTTGATGTATGCTGACAATGAGAAAGAGAAATCAGTGCTCAGAGAAACTTGTCCTGAAAAGTCTCCTCTTTTGAAAAGTCTTTGTCCATCATTGGAAGGACAGCAGTGGGAAGAACAACCTCTCAAGTCTTGTGTACCTTGCTGGAGAAAAGTCTAAAAAGAGTAAGTGTACCTTGCTAAAGAATCTGAGGCTGTGGAGCTTGCTTGCATATTTTCCCTCATCACTGTTTTACTTGGGGAATATGTTTTCTTGAGGAGGCCATAGTGTCTTACGTTCAAGTCTCAGACAGATTACTTGCTTGCTTTTAAGGTATAAATGCTCTGCTACCCTCATACAATAATGAAACTAAAGCAGAAATGAATTATTTACTTACCAATTTTATACAGTTGAATGTACTCATCATAGAATTGGATCACGGAGTCTTTGCTAGACCCATTCACCAGGAAGTAAGCTTTTTCAATCTCTATTTTCACATTCTGGAATCTACATCCCAAATTTCTGCCATTTCCATCTTTAATATAAAATTCACATTCTGTTGCATCGTCATATCTGTACATAGCAAGGTATTTCAGTGAAACAAGTACAGCGTGATGTGTCAAATCGGAATTCAGACTTCCCTAGGCACAAGCAGACCTACTTACCTCGAGTTCTGCCAGTAGAGAAAGTATTGGGTATCTGCTGGAGCATCCCTGCCTGCCTGCCAAGTGCAGTTCATGAGGGAAACATTAAAAATCACACAGGAGAAATTTTCAATGGCTGACCCATTCATGCCTGCAAATACAGGGATATCTGTGATGAGGAAAAAATCATGAGACTGCTCTGAGCTGGGTGATCTTAGCATGTGCTTAGGTACATTAGGCACCTACAACTCTAGCTGGTTGTTGCTTTGTTTGGGAATGACCTGACTACTTCTATGGAGTGACAATGGAAGATATTCCTTTTATAAGGCATCAGCAAATGCTCTGAGCTTGATGAGGAAGGAAACCGTGATCTTTTGTATATGTCAGTTCCATACAGATTGAATGAACAGATCTCATTCTTTTGTATATTACTCCTCTCATAAAAAGAAGTGTACATTCTGCCAGACCTTTTATTCCTGTGGATGGGACATTGCAATGTGTTGGGCATTGTATCATGAATAACAACATCATGACAAAATTCAAGGTATCACAGATTTCTCAAGGAAGAATTTCCAAACTAAAGCCAGAAACCTGCTTCACTTGGATTCTAAATCATGTTTTAGATACATTCAAATCACTTTATTAACACCAACAATTAAAAGAAAATTCACTATTTAAAGATGGTACTGGGAAAGGACTAGCTTTGGGAAGCCTCTTTTTATTTTCTCACAGTAACATTGCCATAAAACTATGAACTAGCACCTGATCATCCTACAGGAAGCAGATGAATTAAAGAATGATGGGGTTCCATATTTCTTTTACCCCCAGACTAATGGAAGTAGGCAAATCCTTTTCCAAAGTCTATTGAATTACCTTGAGGAATAGATCTGCAGATGCTTGAGTATGTGCCATTCATGTTCAGTGTTGTAACAGAAAAGCTGACCCCATTGTGCAGAGGAGGTGCCATATTTCCAAATGTGCAATTCATATTCTCTGCCTGAAAAATGTGGTGCAGAAGGTTTAAATTTTAGTTTTCCAACTGTTTGTTTAAATAGTGCAGCTCCCTGTAGAAGGGGTTTAAGCTTGTCCTTGATTTTGGGGGGTACAGTGGGACATCTACATTAATGAAGTAGCTATTGATGTCTTCCCAGGCTTTGAGAACTCATTTTGGGTAATGAACCTCTGCCACTAAGGTGAAGAGTTTAGTGCTTCCCTCCAAAAAACCTGATGGCAGTGTTAGGAATAGCAGTAGGAAGGAAGTAGGAAAGGCTTAACTTGCTGTCTTCTTTTCATAAGTAGTGAAAACAGACTAAATCAGAAGCAAAAGTTGCCTTTTTGTGAAGTCATGACACTTTTCAAGTAACCACTTCACTCAAGATGGGAGTTCTAGATCTCCTGTTTGCTGTGAAAAATTTAGATCTGAAGTAGAGCTGAAGTTTGGATCCGATCTGGCCACAAATTTGAAAGAAAATGTGAAAAATATTAATAAGGGCTTTCACAGCTATGTTGGTAAGAACAGAAAGATTACAGCAATTATTCCTGCCCTTACAACAGGGCAGAAGAACTAGTGACAACTGACATTGAGTAGGATGAGGTACTTAGCCAATTTCTGCCTCAGTGTTTACTGGCAATCACTATTCCCACATCCCTCAAGTGTCTGAATCTCAAGGTGGGAACTGGGGGGAACAGAATACCTCCTATCACAAGAGAGAGTTAGGTTTGAGACCACTTGAAGAACCTGAGAACATGTAAGTCCATGGGACCCAAAATGTTGCATAATGTTCCATCAGAGTCCTGAGGGAACTGACTGATGTAGTTGCCAAGCCACTCTCTGTCATATTCAAAGAGTCATGGCAGTCAGGCAAAGTCCCCAGTGACTTCAGAGAAGTGAATATTTCACTCAGTTAAAAAAAGATCTCAAGGAGGATCCTGAAAACTATCTATCAGTCAGGCTTACTTCCATGCCTGCTGAAGTCATGCAACTACTGGAAGATGTGTTAGAGCATAGAGAAGACACAGAGGTGATAAGAGACAGCCAACATGACACCAGCAAGGGCAAATTGTGTCTGAGTAAGCTGATGCTCTTTGGCAATGGAATGACTGCATCAGTTGATAAGGGAAGAGCAGCAGATGTCATCTAACTGCATATCTGGAATACCTTTGGCATGGTCTCCCACAACAAACTTCTAAAATAGAGAGATATAGGTTTGACAGATGGACTCTTAGATGTTGGATGAATTGGCTGCATGGGCGCATCCAAAGACTTGCAGTAGTCAATGCCTCAGTGTCCAAGTGGAACCAGTAACAGTGTCTCTCAAGGGTCCATACTGGGGCAAATAAAATTTAGTGTTTTCATTAATGACATGGAGAGCCATGAATGCACATGAGTGCACACTAAATTGTGGATGACACTAAAGCTAAGACAGGATCTTGAGAGGCTTGAGATGTGGTCCCATGTGAACTTCATGAAGTTCAACAAGGCCAAGTACAAAGTCCTAAACCTGGGTTGGGGCAATCCTAATCCCAATACAGATGAAGGAGTGAATGAATTGAAAACAACCCTGCATAGAAGAATGTAAAGATACTGGTGGATATGAACTGGCAATGTGTGCTCATTGAGCCAAGCACCCCCTGCACTCCATAAAAAGAAGCATGGCCCCCCAGCAACTCGAGGGGGTTGATTCTCTCCCTCTGCTCTGGTGAGACCCTACCTCAACTACTGCATCCAGCTCTGGGGTCCTCAGAGCAAGACATGGAGTAAGGGTAAGTCCAGACTAGGGCCACAAGAGTAATCAGAACATTTCTCTGAAGACAGTGTGAGAAAGTAGGAGTTGTTCAGCTTGGAGAAAAGTAGGTTCTGAGGAGTCTTTATTGTAGTCTTTCAGTGTATAAAGTGGACTGGCAAAAAAAACATAGTAAGACCTTTTAACAGGGCCTGTAGTGACAGAGCAAGGGGCACTGTTTTTGAACTGAAAGAGGGTAAATTTAGGTTGGAAGTAAAGAAGACACATTTTATGATGAAGGAGGTGAGCAGCTGGAATAGGTTATATAGAGAATCTATGGATGCCCTGGGAATGTTCAGGATAAGGCTGCACGGCTATTTGAGCAACCTGGTCTAGTGTAAGGTGTCCCTTCTCATGGCAAAGAGCTTGAACTACAGTGTTTAAAAGTTTCCTTGAAGTCTAAACCATTCTTTGACTGCATGAATGTACCTGGCACTCCAGAAATATTGTTTCTTCACAGGCATCTGTGTCACACTAATCACCCCTGAGCAAGCACATCAATGCATCTCCAAGGTCTCTGAATGCTTATGTCATGTTTTTTAGGTAAATCAGTAAGGATTCATGTATCTAACCAATTCAGTCTGACTTTGTAATTAAAAATTCTCATCTGCACAGCATGCAGTGCCTCTCATCAAAGTTCCTCTGTAGCCAGGAAAAGAGGCAATCTTATACATCACTCCCAACAGGGTCCTGATTCCACAAGAGCTCTCTGAAGACATGAATTTCTCAAGAATGGTCATAAAGGACAGATAGGTCTTTGTAACAAGCTAGTCCTTAACAAAAACTAGAAAGAACTGCTAAAACAGAGGCTATTTTGTTCCTCTCAGGGATATTTTTGTTAGGTACCTGAGGACAGGAAAGAAAAAGAAGGAAGTGCAAAGACAGATCTTTATAAAACTTTACATAGCAGATTTACCACTACAGTATCAATAAAATCTCCCGTGGTCACTGAATACAAGGCTTCAATGAAATTTATGCTGCTCATCCAACTCAGTTTCATTTTCCACTGATTAAGGATTAAATTTCTAATAGGTGAATATGACATCTCTGCTGCAAATGTCACATAATAGGATCAGTAAGATGCAGGACTGATTCTCAGAGTTTTGGGTGCAGATGCTACTGCTTAGCTCTACATCTAATACTGGAGGCAACTTAAGCACACCCACCCCTACTGAGAAGCAAATTATGCAAAGATGATTGCCCCATGGAAGTGTTGTACTCACAGTTGGAACAGTGCCAGCCAACACACACAACTGGGTGATCATCAGCATCCACTGGGTCATGAAGATGAGTGCAAGAGGAGCAACCATCTTTTCCTTCTTTCAAACAGAGAACAATGAAACTTGCTCACAGTGGAAGATGACAGAAAGAACCACTCTGCTCTGAATGTGTCTGCTCTGATCTGCTCAACTGACTTCTTCTGCATCATCTGATCATCTCTCAGTTCTGGTGGGAGGAAAGATTAAATAGACTTGTCAAGCATTCTGATGATTCGTAAAACTGGCGATCTCTGGAGAACTGTACAAACTTTATAGGCATACAGTTGATGACTGCTATCTTAGGGTCTAAAGATTATTTATCTGTCTGTTGTATCCAAACATTAAGATGGACAGGTGAGGCGGGAAGGAGCCCTTCTTGCTCCTAGGGCTGATCCTGAGGCCTCGGGGCTTAGCCCATTCCTGGACGATGTCCTAGGGCTGTTCCTGAGGCCTCGGGATCTACCCCTTCTTGCCTGCTCCTGGGGCTCCTCGAGCTGTGGGCTTCTCCATGCTCACTGAAGAGTGAGAGCTCTCTCTGTGGGTGTCAGCTGTTCTCTTATTGGCCCCCTGCTCCTGCACATGCTCAGGAGTGAGGCCAGACACAGGTGAACCCACACCCACTCATCAATGACTCAGGGCACCTGGTCCTGTCTCACTACATTTCCCCCTTTTTTTTTTTTTTTTTTTTTTTTTTTTTTACACAGACATTTACATAGACATTTACATATTTACATAGCACGATTTTTTATACACAAGAATACACTTACAGGATTTTTCTTCGGGCCCCGCAGGACACTCAGCTAAGAGCATCAAGGGGGCGCCGAGGGGCAGTACAAAACACACTTATACAGGATTTAGACATAGACATACAGGATTTTTACAGGATTTTTCTTCGGGCCCCGCGGGACACTCAACTAAGAGCATCGAGGAGGCGCCGAGAGGTTAGAGGATTTTTACACAAAAATATAACTTACAAGATTTAAACATATAACTTACATATAACATATAACTTATTTTACATATATTTTTAGGGAGAATTCTCAACCCTTACACGTATTTTGGGGAGAATTCTCAACCTTCTTTCTTTCAACCTTCTTTAAGGGGAATTAAGCATACCCATATATTCGCTCGATGTCAGCCCCTTTCTGGCAAAGTCTCCGCAAGCTGTCTGAGCACTCTTCACAAAGTCTCTGCAAATTGTCCCAGGCACTTGCCCTCTGTTCCGGGGTTTCTTTCCTCATGGGCCTCGGGATTTAACCCTTCCTCATGGGATTTCCCTCTGCTCAAGGGCTTAGCCTAGGCATATTTCACAAAGTCTCTGCAAGTTGCACCAGGCACTTTTCACAGAGTCTCTGCAAGTTGTTCTTCTAGTTATTATTCTCCCTCCTGTATCTGCTCCTCTGGCTTGGTTTCCCTCTTTTCCGGGGTTTCTTTCCTCATGGGCCTCGGGATTTAACCCTTCCTCATGGGATTTTCCCCTCTGCTCTGGGGTTTCCTGTCCAGAGAGCTTGTTGATCATACCTTACAGGGAGAACATTCTTGCAGTTTCTGCGCCAGCTAGGTTTTCTGCAGGTTGCCCGCATTCTCCACCAGATGAAGCGGAAGGAGCCCTTCTTGCTCCTAGGGCTGATCCTGAGGCCTCGGGGCTTAGCCCATTCCTGGACGATGTCCTAGGGCTGTTCCTGGGGCTCCAGAATCTACCCCTTCTTGCCTGCTCCTGGGGCTCCTTGAGCTGTGGGCTTCTCAATCCTTACTGAAGAGTGAGAGCTCTCTCTGTGGGTGTCAGCTGTTCTCTTATTGGCCCCCTGCTCCTGCACATGCTCAGGAGTGAGGCCAGACACAGGTGAACCCACACCCACTCATCAATGACTCAGGGCACCTGGTCCTGTCTCACTACAGACAGGTGGCAAGCAGGTGGGTAAAGAGCTGCAAAATGGGTCCCAACAATATCAATCAACTCAAATTACTCAGTAGTGAGTATGGTCAGTTGGTGAGGGCATTAGTCCATCTACGTTCAAGGATTTTTTTGATCTAAGAACAGTGCCTAGCTCCTACCCATTCAGTACCATATAGCTCAGGAAAATCAAACTTGTAGCTAGAAACTTCCTTAGCTGGTACTTAATTTCCAAAAACTTCATTCATCTTAGTTGCATGGATTCCTCTGACAGCTTTTTGGATTTTGTCTGAGACATCACCACTCCAGCCCTGGACTTTCTGGAGTCTCAGTGACCTCAGCAAGCAAAATAGTCAGAAAGACCAAGGTGGACCTACCTTCTATTTCAAAATGTCTTTATCTCATTTATCTTTCTGTCATAGTCTTCAAGTTCAGAGAAGATGGAAAGAAATGTAGTTTAAACCGTTGCATTGCTATAAATAAGGCTGTCTCCCTTGCCTTTGCTGCCTGTGTTTTGGGGAACTTGTTCATCGGAAGTGTTGCAAGATAAGATCACTTCCCTCCAGATTCTTACTAAATTCACATAGTTGCACAACTTATGAATTCATACAACATCAACAAGCAGTTAGCTGGTCAAATTATCCTTTCTCTTATACAGCGTCCACCAGTGCTTGGGATTCAAGCAGGTGCATAAGAAGCTTTTCAATTACAGGTCTTTCTCTCTAGCCCTAAAGAGTACTGAATGGTACAAAGCATCTCTCAATATGATCCCTTTCTGGGGGCTGGAATTAGTGGGGGATCCCCAGGGTGGGTCAGAACCTAGCAGTCAGTGCCCGTCCAGCCCCCAGCCAGGTGCAGGGGCTGGGGGGGGGTCACTGGGGCAGCCCCAGCCTCAGGCATAGGGCACCTCCCTGGGGATAGAGATGGGCCAAGGTCTGGACAGGATGTGGGTGGATCCAGCTTGGAGGGACCAATGGCTGGGAAGAGCCATAGGGGGTCAGAGACAAGCTCTGCTGTGGAGTCACTGGGGCAGAGGATAATGGTCCCTGGGGGGCTGATGTGGGGTCCTGTGGCTGGGCAGGGATGGTCTATGAGGGCCTTCAGGGAAACGACAATGAAAATCATAAAAGTTCATTAAGAATCATAGAATCATAGAATCCTTGGGGTTGGAAGGGACCTCGAAAGATCATCTAGTCCAACCCCCCCTGCCAGAGCAGGGCCACCTAGAGCACTTTGCATAGGAACGTGTCCAGGCGGGTTTTGAATGTCTCCAGTGAAGGAGACTCCACAACCCCCCTGGGCAGCCTGTTCCAGGGCTCTGTCACCCTTACAGTAAAAAAATTTTTTCGAATATTCAACTTGAACCTCCTATGCTCCAATTTACACCCATTACCCCTTGTCCTATCACTGGTCACCACTGAGAAAAGCCTAACTCCATCTCCCTGACACTCACCCCTTACATATTTGAAAACATTGATGAGGTCACCCCTCAGTCTCCTTTTCTCCAAACTAAAGAGACCCAGCTCCCTCAGCCTTTCCTCATAAGGGAGATGTTCCACTCCCTTAATCATCTTAGTAGCTCTGCGCTGGACTCTTTCAAGCACTTCCCTGTCCTTCTTGAACTGAGGGGCCCAGAACTGGACACAATACTCCAGGTGCGGCCTCACCAATGCAGAATAGAGGGGGAGGAGAACCTCTCTTGACCTACTAACCACACCCTTTCTAATGCACCCCAGGATGCCATTGGCCTTCTTGGCCACAAGGGCACATTGCTGGCTCATGGTCATCCTCTTGTCTACCAGGACCCCCAGGTCTCTTTCACCTACACTGCTTTCCAGCAGGTCAGCCCCCAACCTATACTGGGACATCGGGTTGTTCTTCCCCAAATGCAAAACTCTACACTTCCCCTTGTTGAATTTCATCATGTTTCTCTCTGCCCAACTCTCCAGCCTGTCTAAGTCTCTCTGAATGGCAGCACAGCCTTCTGGTGTGTCAGCCACTCCTCCCAGCTTAGTGTCATCAGCAAACTTGCTGAGGGTACACTCTATACCCTCATCCAAGTCGTTGATGAAGATATTGAACAACACCGGTCCCAGTACCGACCCCTGAGGGACTCCACTAGTCACACACCTCCAACCAGATTCTGCCCCATTGACTGCAACTCTCTGACTCCTTCCTTTCAACCAGTTCCTGATCCACCTCACTACCTGATCACCAAACCCATACTTGATCAACTTATCTACAAGGATGCTGTGAGAGACGGTGTCAAATGCTTTACTGAAATCAAGATAAACCACATCTACTGCTCTTCCATCATCTATCCACCTAGTAATTTCCTCATAGAAGGCTATGAGGTTAGTCAAACATGATTTACCCTTGATAAAACCATGCTGACTGCTCTTGATGACCCCCATGTCCTTGATATGCCTGGAGATAGTGACAAGAACAAGTTGTTCCATCACCTTTCCAGGGATGGAGGTGAGGCTGACCGGTCTATAGTTACCCGGGTCTTCCTTCTTGCCCTTCTTGTAGACTGGAGTGACATTTGCTATCCTCCAGTCCTCAGGCACCTCTCCTGTTACCCATGACTTACTGAAGATGATGGAGAGTGGCCTAGCAATGACCTCCGCCAGCTCCCTCAGCACCCTTGGATGCATTCCATCTGGACCCATCGACTTATGGATGTCCTGATTACTCAGCTGATCCCTAACCCAATCCTCATCTACTATGTCTAACTCCTCATCTATCTTGACTCTTCTGGGGCTAAATGAATCTGGGAATTAAGCCTGTGGAAAATGAGGATTTCAGGTCTTGGATATAATATCTTCAAATAAGATTCATCACTATCAAAAACTGGGAGCTGGGTTTTTTTCACAGTTCATTTGTTCCAGTGTCAAAAAAAAACAAACTCCAAAAAAACAAAAAACCAAAAAACCAAAACAACCCAGACCACAGACCACTGCAAAAAGAGACAAAAAAAAAAATAAAAAATGCTAGTAAGCATCCAACTACAAAAAGCCACTCCAGGGCCTGTTGCTAATCATTTGTTCACTTCTCAGGTCACAGCATTTTCTAAAGGAGAGGGTTACTATTAACAGTAAAAGCTCCTTTTATATCTTATACCCTATGAGGCTTTGCTTCACATAAAACAAAATAATTTGCTTAATACAGACATCTATAATCTGTGTAAAGTAATTCCATTTCTTTGTATGATGAAACTGAAGCCTCAGCAAAAAAATCTGTGTGGTGGGTTGAGCCTGGCTGGATGCTGGGTTCCTACTAAAGCTGCTCTATCACTCCCTCTCCTCAACTGGAGAGGGAGAAAAAATACAATGGAAGTCTGATGGGTCCAGATAAGGACAAGGAGATCACTCAGCAGTTACCATCATGGACAAAACAGACTTAGGCAAATTAGTTTGACTTGCCACAGATCAAGTCAGAGTAGGATAATGAGAAATAAAATCAAATCTTAGAAATATCTTCCCCTCCCTCTCCTTCTTCCTGGGCTCCCTACATTCTCCCTGCCAGTAGCACAGGGGCAGAGGGAATCGGGGTTGTGCTCAGTTCATCAGCACAAGTTCCTGCTGCCCCTTTGTCCTTAGGGGGAGGACTCCTCACACCCTCCCCCTGCTCCGGGATGAGGTTCCTGTGCCTAAATCTGATCCTGGGGAGGGCTGTCAGCTTGCAGCCTTTGAGTTATCCCTATTATGTATCTGCAATGGGGGGCCTAGGACTATCACATCTCTCCAGCACTGGATTATCTTTCCCCAGTTGAACTCTCAATTGTGTGGCTACTTGTGCAACCCAGGGAAAGCCCTATGCTCCACTTTGAAAACTTTCTGAGCTTGTGTATCAGGTAGTAGAGGAACACTGTGCTTTCTGGTGTTGCCTCATATTATGCACCTCTATAATAAAATGAAGAAGTCTGGGGTTTGAGGTTTTGGGGTTTGGAGACTTTTTGATTTAAACTGGAATATACTGAAGCAAAACAATCCAAAGAGCCCACAAGGACAGTGATGTCAACACAAACAAAGAACTGGCCTACCCAGGGGATTTCTTTGTTTGCCTGTATTTAGGGCAAATCTTTACCTGAGGCTTTCAAAAATGAAAACAAAAAAAAACCAAAACAAAATCTGCCATCTCATATGGTGCTATTGATGGTTCCACTGAAGTCTATTATTTTTAGAGGCTTGAAGAGTGTGCTGAGCAACCTTGCTATTACCCAGGAGCTGGAAGAGAAATGAGAAGAGAAAGTGAAAGAAGAGAGAGAAGAGAAAGCCAGGCAAAGACACTAGGGCTGTTTAGAAACTTTTGGTTCTGCAGGGCGTCACTGCAGGAAGAGGATTAAAATCAACCTTTCTTAACAGTCCCAAAAGCTCAACAGTAATTATTTACTGCTCAAAAACCAATAGGCCTGCTCACAAGAACATTTAGTGGGTTACAGCTTTTCCATACATTACAAAAATATGAATGGGACACAAGACCCTCTCTTTGGTTCTTGTTGCAAGATCTGACTGGGTTTTAGCAAATGTCTTTCTCCACAGAACAGAGGAACTGCCATAGGAGACCAGAATAAAGGATTTCTATTCATGTGAGCATCTGAGCCACTTGGTGGCTCACATCCTTCCCCAGTAGGTGTTATATTGGCTCTTTGCCCAGGTTTGGGAAGGGGATAGTTTAATCCCACTCCTACTCCCACCTTGACTGTTTCATGGAGAGGATTGCTGGCATTTTTATCAGAGTGCTGGTAATAAACAAGTTTTCTGAATGGCTTTGCAGTCTCAGCAGCTTTCATAGTGAAAACAGTGGGGATATAAGAGTTGTAAAAATGCACCTTGATCAGCTGTGAGTAAAGCAGGATGGAGAAGATCCAGTAATCACTCAGCTCTGTAAGATACCATTGCCATTGGTAGTACCAGGCCCTAAACTTTGCAAAGGTCTTGCAAGGTCTCAGAGCTGAAGTTTGTCAGGCTTGGTCTTAAACTTTTGTTGAACTGTTTGTAGTTCTGTTTAAGCAGGTGTCTCCTGGGTAATTTGTTTTACTTTTTTTTGGCTTTGCATGGCACCACGGAGGTTTTACAGCTCTAATGCACTGATGCAGTAGTGGTCTGAATGATGGCAGAGGTTTTTAGAAGACAAGACACAGAAAAGGATGTAAAGATGTAGAGGCATGGATGGGCTGGATAAGATATGGGGCACTGGCATGGCACTGGGGATTTCATTGTTATAGATGGCCTCTAAACCTGTTTTTTCCAATCTAAATAATTAATCCACAGAAACACAATGCCTCCAAATTAATGTATTTTTCTTACCAATTGGATGGTTCAAGATATGCAGCTTATGTTTTGTCCAGGTATCACAAATCACACAACCAGCCTGCACCACTGGCAACTAGCAAGTGGCAGTTTCCTCCTGAAAAGGTAAGAAGTTCAATTTCCAAAACTTCCTGCCCCATTCCTCCCATAATTATCTGCTATCTGTTATCAATTTTATTTGAAGCTATTTTTTTTTCATCTACCACAGATGTGATGTGATGAAAAGTAGGAGGATATTTTTTGGTTTTGAATGGCTGTGAGCAACATTTGGGGTGTATTGTACTGAAGGATATAGCAATCTAGTTTGAAGGAAACAAATAGACTTGTGAAAAAAATTTCCTCAGCTCTTTAACAGTAGTCAGTTTGTATGTGCTAAAGATAATTTTAACATATTTAATGTTAACTGGGTTTTAGTGTAGTGGTTTTTTGTTGTTTGGGGTTTTTAAAATATTTTATTTTATTCCTGATCACAATTTCAACATCTACCTTTTCCAAAGCTCTGGATCATTTGAGATCATGAATAGGAGTACACCTCTTAGGCACAGTTCTTGTTTTACTCTTTTGCATGGTGTTGAAAAACAGTATAATAACTTCCAAAGCATTGCTGAAATATTTTTACTGAAACATAATAATATGAATACTCATCATAAGAAAAACCAAAAGCAGTAAAAACCATTAAAATTATCTATGGAAAAGTCAATCAAATACAAAGAGGCATTTAAAGACAGGGTCTTGAGGAATCATCTCTGCAGGCAACATTATTGTCTCTGCTTATAAGAGGGAGACAACACGAAAAACCTGTAAATTAATGGCAACAATATGCATATTGAAAAAATTCAGGTTGCTCATTTTGCTTGTATGGCATTATGTCACTTCTTCAATAATCAATATTTCTTCAGTTTCATTGTTTGTCAATTGATTCATATATTCTGCCTATAAAATGAAGAGTAAAATATTTCATTAGTATTTCATGCATGAGATTAGCCACGAGTTTGCAATTTTTGAGAATCTCCTGTCATTCAGACAACTGTTCTTCGTTATAAAGTAGGACTCTGTCAATGAAAGGACTGAAGCAGACATGTCTAGGTCTTCTCTCCATAACAAGCTCTCAGAGGAGGAAAAAAAGACTTATCAACTCAAAAGCCAGAAAACTCAAATTTTTTAAACATGAAAAAGTTGACATGACAAAGGAACAGTAAGACAAAGTATTTATAAAGTCTCACCAGTGAACCAGCATGGTCTTGCAGACAATTCTTGCTTCCAGAACTATCTAGAGCCAACTTAAAATATTTTCCAAATTGCAGCAAATTTTGCAACATGCTCTCTGAATGGGCAGTTGTCCTTTGTTTCTTGCAATGTCTGTCTGTTCCATATTCTTCTCATGAGTCTCTCCAGCTCTTCACATAAGCTGGAATCTCTCTGCATGTTGCTGTACACTTTGCTTTCCATACCCTAGAAAATCTTCCCTCCTCAGCATCACTGACAGATACTTACATGGGTCTAAATATCTGCTATTATACAACTATTTTTTCCAGTAGTAGATTTCTCTGTTTGTTCTCTCACTATCACTGACAAACAGTCTTATTCTGCATTATTATTATGCTGTGAAGCTTGAGATCAACACTATTCTAGGACATCTTATGGCCTATAGGAAGGGCAAAGTGAAATTGTGTATTTTCTCCACATAGACTGATGACAATTCTTTTTCAGAAGGGAAAAGGAAAACCAGAAGAACTAATTGCATATTGACCTGTTCTTTCAGTATCCCAAGAACAAGAAAAGGAAATAAAAACTACCGTGACACATAAGCCATACCTTTGAGACTACAATGGATCTTTATTTATAGCATATTTCAGGCAAATGTAAAGAAAACATACCTGAAAATCTGCTGGGGAGAGCTCGTGGAATGGGTACCTTGGCTGTGGTACTGTAGCAGATGTTTTTTTCAAATAAATGCTTCTAAAGTGACAAAAAGTGTTGATGAAAAAAAGACTTATTATGTAAAAATATGAACACAGATTAGAGGTCCTAAGGTACTCTTTTCTTCCTCTTATGAAAAAATTACCAAAAGAGTAATTAAAAGCTACATAGGGTGAATACAATGGTATCATTATTTCTTCAGAACTTAGATTATAACAATTTATTTTATGAATTATTAAAGAATCATAGGAAGTTGTGTTTTTTAATATCTGAAAAGGAAATGTCTTCTAAAAAGGAAACAATTTGATGTACCACCCATCTACATTGCAGGGTCTAAAAACTGCAGTGATATAAAGCCTTTTCCCCAGTACTGGAAAGTGTTGTGTTATATTTAACAAGTGGATAAGAAGGCTGGGAATCAGAAATATAAACCCCACTTGAGGAAAGTCTAGCAGGTCCTGTTTCCTTCTGTATTTCAGTGTCAATTTTCTCCTTCCATCATTTCCATTAAAAGAAAGCCAGAAATTTTACGTTGGGGAAAGAAGTGTTTTTTCAACTACAGGAAAAAAAATACACAGGAAAAAATATGCACAAGAAATCAGGCTTACACTGTGCAGAGAAAAAGCACCAGACTTGCTACCAGCATTGATAACAGAAATAACTTGTATGACAAAGTAGATCCAAGTTGTTCCTTTCCTGAAAGACAAGCAATCATCAAAGTGTTGGTTAATATCCCAGAACAGGAATGACTGCACAGCAACCTGCTTTGAATCACAGTGTCAAGCACTGGCTTTATGGAGGGACTGCTTCTTTAGCTTTTCTTTAGCTTTAGCTTTTTCTTTAGCAATTAAATTCCCTGTAACATGTGAATGAATGGAATGTCTGGCAGTATGTGGACTGTCTAAAGTAACTGGAGACTTTTCCAAGCATTCTGCAAGGAACTGAGGCTTCAAAATCCAAGGTGATAGAAAGTAATTGGAAAAGAGAGAAATATACAAAGCCAGAAGTAAAAATGGAGGGAGGAAAAGAGCTAGCAACAGAGATCAGAACAGAAGTTCTTTAGTCAGTTCTCCTAGAAAGAAGTGTGCTTGGACACCAGGGTGCTTGGAGACCTCCCTTGTATCAAGACATGCCAATTCTCTGTTCCTTCTCATCCTAGCAAATTACTGTGCAAATATCAATGTGTTTCCTTCTGTAAATATGAAGTAATAAATGAGGCAGAGAAGTAAAAATTGAGGGAAAATTAAGTGAAGTGATTTTCGTTCTTACCAAACTCTACGGGTGTACTCCACTCTCCCCAGTGTGAGCTCACTAAGCAGCCATTGTCAGTTGCTCTGATTTTGACACTGTACCTCTTCTCTGCACTGAAGCTCTCAAATACGTAGGAGTTTCCTATGATGCTTCTTTCCTAAATGCAAAACAACTAGATTGAGAATTTTTTATTCTCTAGATGTACAGATATTGAGAAGCTATCAGGTAACAACTAGAAAATCGTCCTTTCAAAAGTTAGTTTGTTCCATCTTAATTCCTTTTGTTTGAACACTTTGGTGATAAAAAGATGACCTTTCAAGTGTGCTTCCCTGGTTCCTCAGCCTCTGCTAAAAGATGAGACTTGGAGAAAAAAAAAACAACAGAATATTTTATTTTCTGTAAATGTTTTGTTCTACTAGAAGGCAATTCTTTACAGATTGGGCATGCCCTCCTGTGGATTTTTTCAAAACTGATAGAGAGTTTAACAGACAGATTATACAGAGGGGAAAAATTCAAGATATAGTGAAACCCTTCTCAGAAGAATATGGAGACTTCTTGAAAACTTAGGTTTTCTTCTTTTCATGCTCTACATTTCAACCCAGCATAAATATTACATTGACACTATAATAACACTTACTGTTTTAGATGTGGTTTTGATGTTTTTCTCAGGATCAGCCTAGCAACAAGAGAAAAAAAAATATTTTAGGTTTTTTGATGGTTTTTTTTGTTTTATTTTTACTAAAAAGAAGTGATCCGGCCTTATAAAAGATTGATTTTCAGAAAAGAATGTACATTTACTATTTTAAATGCTTTCTTTTAAATGCATATAAGGGTTCTTTTCAGCCATCTAAAGGTTCTTTTAAAGACTGTGAAGTTAAGCTGTTCTTTCACTGAAAGGTTTTCCTCACCACTGGTGACCTGAAATAGTGTACCCTCTAAATTTAATTGCAGAACTGATAATTAAAGAACTAAAAAAAAAAAAAGCTCAGGTTGCCTTGTAATTAAAATTGCTTGTTTTACCTTCAGAAAACAAACTATCTTAAAAATTACTAGTTAACTTGGACATTAACTTTTTCCATTAAAACTTCTGTCTGTGTAGTTTTTACATTTTTCAAGACTTAATTTAGTTATGTCTCCTTTTTTTTTTCTTTTTTTAATTTTTACTGTTCAAAAAATGAACACCCAAATGTTTCTGCAAATGTTTTAGATTTTAATTTCGATGGATAATACACTACTGTCTGTTTTCATCCAAATCTTCAAAATATTGCAATTGCTGAAATGTCTAATACTAAGTTTATAGTTAGGAGCTGGAGGACGGGGATACACTGCTCCAATAACTTGACATAATATTTATTTTTATTCAAAGACATGCATGTCTGATTCAATTTTAAATTAAAAAGAAAGGCTACCTTGCTTGATAAAACTCTACAATGAAGAGATACTGTATATACTGCCTCTTACATTTCCCTGCTCCAGCTGTGGTGCACCCATTCTGAGTGTGTATGCTCTACTGAGTATGCTTTAGCTAAATATAGACCCAAAATCCTTCAGAAAGATCCCACTGTTGTCAGCAAACTGGGGCAACAGGAGAAGAAGGCCAGGTTAGATAGACAGAGGGCAGTGTGGAAAATACTTTCCACACTTTCCACTTTCCACTTGGGGCCTAAGTGGAGATACTTAAGAGCTCTTGAAGCACATCCTAATTTACAGCATGTGTTGCTTCTTCGGGCCAGTGTAGTAATACCATACCATAAACCTGACTGAGCACTAGCGGTGACTACAAGAAGTACGAACAAACTCAGGATGAGTTTCTGAAAGACATGTGACAGATGGCACAGGGAATGCAGAGAGGTAAACCACAGAAGGAAGGACCTGACCTAACTTCATCAAAAAGCAGCAGGAACACAAAAAAAGTGGTTTTATCCAATTTAGCAGTAACTTTGGGGTTTTGTGGCATATTTTGAATTCATCTGATGTAATCTTATAACTGTCTATAATAAAGTTTTCAGGTGCTGTGGCCCATATACCTCTATATGCTAGAATAGCTCTTGACACTCAGTGTGGGGACCCCCTTGCCCAGTGCCTTTAAGGACCAGCTGGAGAGTGAAAAGCATCCCTAGGTTTGCTGCCCTAATGCACAAGTGACAGCAGCCCTCAGCTCATGTGCAGGAGGGATAGTACATATAAAAAAGGAGAGATTTAAACAGAGACAGAGAAGAGGGTGGTGGTTGAATGGTAAGGTGTGTTGAAATACATACATCCAAAATAACACTAAGAGACATAATTATTCTTACCTTGTTTTCTATGACAATTTCGTACTTGAAGCAATGATGTCTTTTCACGTGACTCGTGCGAGGTGGTTGCCACCGAATTTCACAACGATGGGAAGCTTCTGTGCAGTTCACAGTGACATTTAATGGAGGGGTGAGTTTTTCTACAATAATACAGTTAGAAGAACAGTTGATTAAAAGCCAGTTATCTTCACTCTGTGTTTTTTAAATTCTGGTGGATCTTGAAGCGATTAGCTTAAAAAATGTAATTTAGCTTTACCAGAATTATTATATTCTCTCCATATTCTGAAGCAGGCCTTCCTGATTAAACACCCCAGTTGAGGAGCTTGGAGTATCAGCAAGTAAAATTAAAAAGCACAAACCATTTGTTAGATTCTACTGAGTTCTGCATAAAACCTGTGCAGGTTGGGGTTTTGTTTGGTTATTTTTTCACACTGTTAAGGAAATCTGCTTTGTTGTGTTTGTTTGTTTGTATATTGTATCACATGAGTAAAGCAAATTACAAGACTATGTTATGAAACCTCCATCTAGCTAGTCCTGATCAAGCATCCTTAGCTAGTTAATCCCTAAAAAATGACATTTTTCTTTCAGAGAATAAATATTTGACTGATATGTTCACAATTCTTCTACTTAATATTTCAGATTGTCTCTGCATTCATTCAGTTCAGTCTTCTACTTTTGTCTTTTTAGCCATCAAGACTGGGGAGAAGGGAAAAAAAATCTGTTTTGAGGAGCAGTATTTTAAAAATGCATGCTTTTTTTTTTCAAGGAATAAATTTTTCATTCCCTTAGTATAAAACTGGAAATAAAATAAAAAAAAATCCTTACCAATTCTATACAGAACAATCTTCTTTTTATACAACTGAATGCTTTGTCCACTTCTAGACCCATTTACCAGGAAAGTAGCTTTATTTTTTTCTATCGTCACATTCTGGAATCTACATCCTGTGTGCCTTCCACAATTATCCTTGATGTAATTTTGACATTCTGTGAAATCTTCTTTCCTTTATATAACATATTGCATGAATTAAATATTAATGAGTTAAATATTGACAATATCACATGTCTGATCAGAAATTAAAATTTCCTAGGTTCAAACACACCTACTTACTCTGAGGTATTCCAGTATAGGTAATACTGTGTATCTCCTGAAGCAGTCTCACTCACATCCCAAGTGCAGTTCATGAATGAAACATTGAAAATGACACAGACAAAATTTTCAATGGCTGTCCCGTTCATGCCTGAAAAGACAGGAATAATATCCCATTTCCACTCTGCAGAAATACAGAATAGGCGTCAAATCATTAAGATCTCTATAAGCCCATTTAGTAATTTTTAGCCACCAAATTAGTAAATCCAACTGCACATTGTTTGAGTCTTACAATTTTGTGCTTTAAGATAGCAATGATTTTATCTGCACTGAGCCAGGAGGATTAACTACCATTAATGATGCTGAAGATGTGACTAGGATTTAGTCATCTCTTAATCAACTCAGATAGAGTGATGTAGTGAAAGCTAATAACAAACAAACTGATGATCCTTATTTAGTGGGGGAGTTGGTCTAGATTATCTCTAGAGGTCCCTTCCAGAACTGATGGTTTGGTGATTCTGTGAAATTACTCTTGTAACTCACTTTTTTATCTAAGGCCCAGTCTGCAGTGGAAAATACACTCATAGAAACACAGAAGTGTTTGGGTTGGAAGGGATCCTAAAGATCATCTGTTTCCACTGCCCCTTCCATGAACAGGGACACCTCCCACTAGATCAAGGTTGCTCAAGGCTCCATCCAGCCTGGTCTTCAACACTTCCAGGGAGGGGGCAGCCATAGCTTCCCTGGGCAACCTCTGCCAGTGTCTTGCCACACCCACGCTAAAGAATTTCTCCCTAATGTCTAACCTAAATTTCTCCTTTTCCAGATTAGAGCCATTACCCCTGGTCCTATCACTACACATCCTCCCCAACTTTTTGTAGTCCCCCTTTAGGTAATAGAAGGGTGCTCCAAGGTCTCCACAGAACCTTCTTTTCTCCAGGCTGAAAAAGCCTGAATCTTTCAGCCTGTTTTTGTGGAAGTGCTCTAGACCTCTGATCATCTTTGTTGCCCTCTTCTGGATTTATTCTAGCAGTTTCATGTCCTTCTTGTGTTGCAAAGCAAGCTCTCCCTCCTATGCTTATGTTAAGTACTCTGACTCTGACTCTTGGCTGATCTATAAAGAATTTAGGATTTAAAAAGCCTGTACATCTGTTCTGTGTAAGAGCTCATTACAAACTAACCCTAAGACTGCTCACTGAAGCTTGCTCCTTCAGAAATGTCACAATTTTGAAGAAAGTGTGGTGTGTATTTTATCTTCATAGAAACAGGCTGCAGCTTGTTCAGACAAAGCTGAAGCCAAAATTGAGAGATTTCTTAAGTTAGAAGACAATTCAGGAATTAGGAATAAATTCCCTGTGTCATTCTTCCTTGTTAGGATGCGTGATCTCCAAAGGAAATCATAACCATGCAGTACTTCTTCTTAACTATTAAAATAATGACTTGAAGGACTGGGCCACAGATTTCCATGAGATGGTTTCATTGAGCTTAAGCACCACAACTGCTTGATTTTACATGTACCTCCCTAGTTAGTCTTAAAACTTTCTCCTTGTCTAAGAAAGGTTCAGCTCAGAAACCTCCACAGTTATATCAACAAGTGACTGGATCCTGTCCAAGCTTCATTGAAGGCAAACAGGAACCCTCTTCCTCCTCAACTTCCCACAAGCATCTGATCATGTAGCTGGCAGCACCAATTTAAAAAGCAATACAATTTTTGAGCAGATCAAAACTCTGACATCAGTGGACACCCAGTGAAAAAAATAAGAGAGAAAGCACCTACTAAGCCTTCACCTATATGGTCTCTCAACCACAAGAAAGAAGTGCCCTGTGGACTTCTGACTGTGCTTAGCAGCCTCAGAAAGCCCGACCCCCATTAATTTTCTTCATCACTTGTGAATACAGGTTGTGTTTGGTTTGTTTGTTTTTTTGTTTGTTTGGGGTTTTTGGTTTGGTTTGGGTTTTTTTGGGGGGGTGGGGTTTTTTTGTTTGTTCTTTTGGTTTGGCTTGGGGTTTTTTTGTTGGTTTGGTTTGGTTTGGTTTGATTTGGCTTGGGTTTTTTGTTGTTTTTTTTTTTTTGGTCTCTATAATATCCCTTGCCAACAGGATGATCAAAAAGAGAATTCAAAGCATGTGCAGCTTATCTATAAGTAGAGCTGGACAAACTAAACCTCATCTCTCAAGAGCACCTTGGTGGAAATATTCACTTCAACACTCATCACATGGGGAGTCAGCATGCACTAGGGGGAATGCTGTCAGAACTTTGCAAAGGAGTCCCAAGAGTATCAACCACCTGATTCTTAAAATTTTGGAAATAAAAAGAGATTGTTCAATAGACTAAAAAAGTTATCAGAGAACTCCTCAGTTTCTGGAAAACTTACTCTCTTCCAAGAGGAAGGCTGGAACTTTTTCATGAGTTCAGTTCAGTGACATGTCTTATGACAGTGGTGTTGGCCTAAGCGTCCCCTGTCCTTCCCCACCCTCCATAAGTTTTCAGTATAGAGTTGCCTATATCTAACTTGTGTGTAAGTTTATATAAATATATATTACAAACCTCTCTTGAGAGTCTAGTGATTACTGTACTGCACTGAGGTGATGGAGAGTTTTGCTCAGTTCTTTGGTCTGCCACAGATTCACTTTATGACCAAGGGTCAATCCAATCTGTGTACTTCATTTCCTCATTTACAAAAGAAATAGAGAAGTTTTCTTCTCATCAAGAAACTGTGAGGTAAATGCAGCAGTCTGAAGTATGATCACAGGTGCTGTGAAAAGGCACGAGAAGCATGGACTTTATGAAGTCCTTGATGATGCTGCAAATCAGAAGAAAAAAGTCATTTTGAGTTCAGTTCAGATCACAACCTGATCCCTGTGTGGACAGGCAAGCAGATGAATAATTGCCTGGCAAGACAGGAAATGGGGTGAAAGGAACTCCTAAAATGGCATTGTGGTCAAGAAAAATGCAAATGAAACCCCATCCTTGGCCTCTTTAGCAATATCCTCAGGTTTTAATATCCATAAGAAATGTGTAGTGATATATTCTGATGTTCTTTAAGCTAATCAGCTTAAGCTCTGCAACCATAGCATTACACTGCCTACACAATAGCCATGATTAACTGCAGAGTGTCACATTCATGCTAATGTCAAGTACATGGCAAGAAGATCACTCAGACATGTGAGTAAGTCTATTTCCTTTCCTGACAAGTTTATTCAGCCAAGTCTAAGATAAATGTGAGGTGAATGAAGGGCTCACTATGTTTATTTCCTACCAGTCACTGAAATGATAGCCCTGGGCTGACCAGCCCAGAGGGATCCCTCTAAAACTAATTTATCCACCTAGGTCAGCTGAATACAGGAGGATTCATTCCTTTTCCTTCTTGCATCATCTAGAACCCACATGTAAGTGCTAAACAGAAATGATGCCACTATTCTTTTGTTGCTGAAAACTGCAATTTTATTTTTGAAAATGCCCTTTACTACTCTTTCTTATACCTGTGTTAGTATCATGTGCTCCTTCTCTTTAGAAAAATTGTTGCAGTAGAACAGTACTAGAGATGGTCCAAACTTGCTGTCATGGAAGTAACATGTAGCCGTGTAGCTTATAATGTCTCACTACTGCTATGATATAAACAGTGAAAAATAAGGTTTGCAATAGAAAAAACAACAACAATAAAAAAAATCAACAAACATCACACTTTTTAAAAATCACTGTTGTAGTAAGAGAAAAGACACTAATATACTTTCATTCTCCTGGTGCCTAAAGGTAGTACTCTTCAAAGGCAGTCATTCTGGCTTACTAGTAATTTTGCTTTATGAATGTAAGGAGGTAACATAGGAACATTTCCAGTTCAACTTTGTTTTCAAGAGAAAGTACTCCTCAGTGCTGAAACACACATTTTAACTTAACAAACAAAACACTGCTATGTGGATGAAGCCAGTAATACTGGAAACTCTGCTAAATGTAAATATTTTTTATACAATTATTTGCAGACTGTAGAAAAAATAACACCATCAAAATTTTGACTAAGACATTCATCAGACAAAATATATTTGCATGTAGTGTCCACCCACCCTTCACAGTTACTTTAACAACCAAAAAAATAGCCCAAAGAAAATGCAGTATTTTTCCCCCAGCTTTTTTGCACTGAAAGTAAACAAGAGACAAAGACAAAGACAAACCTACCTCCTCCTTGAAAACCCGTTTCTCTGTGGCTCTTACAGAACTGGGATACAAAAAGGACAGAAGCTGTGGAAGTGCCTTGGTGGCCTAGTTTGGTGTGCTTTGACAATGTGATTTCATTATTACGTTTTTCTGAACAGCTCATCTAACAGGGTGTAAAAATCCTGCTGATGTCTTACTCATTTCCCTTACCCTCTACTTCTGTAATGTAAAGGGGAAAAGCATAGTTATAGCCAGTGTTTTTCTACAAAAAAATGCAGAATAGAGAGGCACTCTCTTCATCATCTCATTCACTTTTTTTTTTTTTTTTATTTATTTTCCAAGAATTTCTGTCACACATTTATCACATGCCCATTTGTACAGGATACAGCCTCAAAGGTAGATGAGTCTATCTATGGCTCAGGCACAGGTCAGGTACCACAGTTTCAAGTCACACCACTATTTTCTGCTTATTGCTTAGGGTTGCAAACCAATGTCTCCAGACTCCGCATCTTTTCCACTTGATGTGTAAATATTTTTCTGGGCTGGGTGAATTCCACGTGCAGACCAGGAAAATAAAATATTCACTTGTTCAAATGAATTGAGTGTACTAAATCAACACATCACTTGTTTGTGTTCATGTCCTGATCCCAGAAATATTCAATAATGTGAGCACACATGGTATGAGGTCAACACAGTCAGTTGTGTATCACCCAGGAGTGGAAATCCACAACTGCCTGTGTTAGCAGGCTCTGAAATGAGTAAGACCAAGCCTTTTTTGCTATCTTGGCTGCTTTTGACACTGAAGAGTGTGCTTGGGTCCTGAGAGATGTTTGTCCAGCATAGCAGCTTTCTGTGAACTGAGCAACATAGCACCTGTCTTTTCATGTACCTATAGTACAATCTGATTCCCGCCTTGCCCATCTTTAAATAATTTTAACAGGAAAATGAAGTCATTAAAGTAAAGAACAGCATTTAAATCTGATTTTTTTAGAACATTCACCAAGCACAAATCTTACTATATGTATCTGTTATATCTCACTGGATGAGTGGTAAATTAGACCAGATCTGTCCTGCTTCTGTTTGCCTGTATCTTGTACAGCTTCATTTCCTGCAGCCTCTCTTTTTGTTGCTCTTCTGGGCAGAGGAGGAATTGGGGGGGTTCTTGAGAATATGTTTCCTCTTCTTCAGGTCTCAATTCCTCAATTTTATTCATAGGGTAAATGACAGGACACTAGCACATTGCCTGACACTTCAGGAGCTGCAGAAGGAAGGCCTTTTGTTCTATTTCCCATTTTCTATTGCAGACACTTCTATAAAATTGAAGTGGATTATGATGTTGGGATAGATTTTTACAAGTGAACCTGAAACTTAATTTCTGTAATGTATGTACAACCTGCCCAGTTAAATGACAATAATTCTGTGTAGGTTGAGACTAAACAACTTTAGTTCCCAGTGACAGAACGAGGAGCATAGCTGGAACATAGGAAGTTCCATTTAAACACAAATAAATTTTTTACTGTGAGGGTGACAAGGTACTGGAACAGGTTGCCCAGGGAGGTTGTGGAGTCCCCTTCTCTGGAGATATTCAAAACCTTCCTGGATGCAATCCTGTGTAATGTGCTCTAGGAGATCCTGCTTCAGTGGGAGAGTTGGACTAGATGATCTAGATGGACTAGAGGTCAAACTCTGACAATTCTGAGATTCTGTAAGTCTCACATACACCCCTAAGCTGCACAGAATGAACTCTCCTGTGTAAGGGGTGTAAATATGCAATCACTCTGATGTCAAAACTTTTTGGTATGGTTAGAAATACTTCCTGTTGTATAGGAGACACAATCTAAAATTCTGTTACAATTATTTTCTAGTCTAGTAACTGAGAATTTCTCAGAAGATTTAACACTGTTAGAGGGATTAATTACACAGGAAAACAACTGTAATACTCAAGTAATTTCTTGGACTTATTTTTTTTTTGTTATGTTCATTAGCCCATTGGCAGGATTGTTGTTTTCCAAAGTGTCAGCTAATTCTACACTTACTTTTAACGAGCTATTGACAAAGTGCATTGCCACATGTCCTTGAAGCTGTGAAGGATGGATTACTCAGGACAAAAAAAAAAAAAGGAAAAAAAAAAAATTTAAGTAAACGTCCACAGGAGAAAAGAGTCCAAATCCCATCAGTGGTACATACAAACTCCTCAACAACTGGACATTTGCTGCAAACTCTCTACATGTCAACTAGGATTAAAAGCACCACTGTGTAATCTGTTATTGATCACGAGACTTCAGATGAAGCCACGCACTAAAACCTCAAAGTGGAATCATGAAGAACTAAACAAGGGATGCTGCCATTGTCAGCAGTGACAGAGAAATACCCTGTCCTTGAGTTTGGTCCAGACCCTAATATTTAATTTATCTCCAAGATGTGGTACTTGGTGAACCTGCATGAGTTGCACTCATTAAGTCTTGAACCAATAAATTAATTGCTTGCAACTAAAACCCAAAAATCATGATTTAACCTCAGGAAATAAGTGAAACTGAGAAAATAGGAACAAAACAGCTTTCATGAGGGGAGTATTAGGTAAGGTAAAAAATGGCAAAACTTGCAGACCAACTTGCAGGTCTTACAGAAAACAAGTTTCAGCACTATTTTTGTTTTACTGAGAAGTGTTCCACACAAAAGTGTTGCTTTGTGAACTCTTGCAGAGATTTTGAGGGAAGCCACTTCAAGTACTTACAAAGTCATGTCCTCCTCATACACATGCTCATGATGCAAAAATGCTGATACAAAACACAGAGGTAATAAAATTGGTGCTTTGCCTTGCATCAGTAAAATACCACTTGAGGCTTGGGGTTTTTTTTCTTCATCTCATCATTAAACATAGCATAAGGAACTTCCATGCTGGATTGTCATGAAAGTACTTGTCCTACAAAGTGTTGCAGCTTATCTGGTGCCATCTTGGAATCTTGACACAGGTGCTACAGAAGCAGAGTTGAATTTTTTCTGGTCATTGCAGGATATCACTCCTTCTCAATGGATGCAGCTGCTGCAGGTATGTTTACACTATTAGTGTTTGTCCCACAAGCTGAGGAAAGGCCAAGGATGCACTCACTGTGTTATCCACTTTGAGCCCATCACATAGGCTTGGGTTTGTCTGTTTGTCTTTCAAAGCACTTCTATGAATGCTGGGCTACTTGTTTATTTCAGGAAAGAACATGCTTCCACTCTCTGTTTAGGCTTGCAATAATTTCCAAAATAAATGGAAGCAAACTTTTTCTTAGCAAGCTTTCAAAGAGTGAAAAAGTTTTAAATGGTGCTCTTTCACCACCCACTGACTGTAAAGTTGCCCCAGCTGGGATACCTTCCCTGCAATAATGAATGGCAAAAATGCAAAAGTTTACTGTAAAGTTGCTCTTTAAAGGGACAGCTTGGGTGGCAAAACAGATCAAAAGTTTAGAATAGAAGAAACAGCAGGTTGTATGATCAGTAGCTACTCTCATGCAGTCACAAAGGAATGAGACAAATTGCATTTTTTTTTCTGATTAGCTTTCTGTACAACAAACAGAAAATGCAAATAGATGGATGGTCTCTAGGCACAAATTTTGGTTAACAGCAGATGAAGTAACACACTATGTTTGCATAAAAGACTCTACAAGAGACTTTTCATTAAAGACTTGTGGGAATGGATTCAAAAGGACACACAGAATTACTGTGACAATAGAGCAAGGGAAAGGATCCAAAGAAAAGAAAACAAATGCTCCATTTCACTTTCAGAGGTGCGAAGAATCATTCAGCAAACTGTTTTCTGTGAAGCATAATATGAAACCCTCAAAGAAAACTGGTATTTCAAGTTGTGCTTGTCTCCTGGTAAAAGGCTCCCCCTGAAAAATAAATGTTATATTGTCAGCGGTGAGGTTGATATCAGGAAAGCTTTATGGTCCAGGTTTCTCTTCTGCTTCAAGGCTGGCTTCATGTTAGAACTGAAGTTGATTGAAGAAAACATTTCACAGCATAAACATACCAGGAAAGTTCAATGTTGTGACTTCAAACAGAAACTAAGAGACCTTTGAGCCTGGTAGGATAAGCAAATTGCTGAGGAAGCCAAAATAGGTCAGGGTGAAGGCAAAGAATTTGCTTATTCTTCTGAAGCTGTGATTGGTTTTGTTGAAGCAAGTGAGAAGCTGAAGCACACAGAATGCCAGAATATGTTGGAACCATAGTAGCACTGATCTGACAGGAGTTACATTATCTGGCTATTCATAGTTGTTAAAAGAATACTTGCATCAAGTGTGCCAATAAATAGTAAGTAAGTAGAAGTCCACAATTATGCCAAAAGTTTATTCTGACAAATTGCATCGTGGCAATGTCTGGGAGGTTGGGAGACCTTATGAAATACAGGCCAATGCATTTATTCAGTACAATTATTGTCTTCATAAAACAGGTAGTGGAAGAGAAGTAAAACTTCTAATTGCTGCTCTGTAGAGGAATTGAAAGAGTCCCACCAGAGGATAAAGATAATGTTGAGGCTTTTGTGTCTACTAACTTCTGTAATTCTTGAAACTGGGCAATGCAGATTCTCAGAACTGAATAACTTTTGGAACCCTGAGTTCTAGCATAGAGAAGCTGAATCATGACCATATTTTACTGTAACCCCAACTGTTACAGTAAATAAGGATAGAGCAAACTGGGTGGTAAAAAACCTTTATTTTCATGTGAATTTCCTTAGTTACGAAAATTTTCATATAGATTGGAAAAGTTAAAAACTTCAATATTATACAGAATAAACTATATGCTTCAGTACAGGTTATGTAACCATCTATATGGAATGTATGACTTCATCAAAATTTAAAATTGAAAAAATGCCCAAGATCACCTCTGCAGAAGATTTGGGGTACAGCATAGACATTCCAGTTTTGTCATTCAGAGCTTCAGTATCAGTGTTTGACTGAGACATGGACGTTTTCACCAAACCAGTCAACATGAAAAGTTCCCCTTAGCTACTGTGCAGTCTGTAAGATGATTTGTTTTGTGTGATGAAAGGGAAAGGAGTTGCCAGAGTCGTCTCAAAGTACCCTTTACTAGATCAGCACGCTCTACCACAGACTTTTTGGTTCAATCTGTATCCGTCTTACACCCAAACTAATTTTACAAGCTTTACACAACTTACTTTTTAATCTTTAATTTAAAACATGGGAATTTTTCATATCATATGCCAAGAAAGAACATTGCTGTTTCAGTCAAGAAACTGATAATAAAAAGAGATATATATTTTTTTAAAATCTCTCTTAATCTGTTTTAAATTTATCAGTTTTTAAGTTTTTATGTGAAGTATCAGAAGAAAAAAGCCATTTATATTTATAATTTGGATATGTCAGAACTGGTTTTGCTCATTTTTTTTTCTCTGAGACTGTATCAAGGAGATTTGTTTAAATCATTTACTCCTTTTGTTTTTCACTTTAGAAGAAAGGAGTAAATCATAGGCAACTTCAGCTGATGATATGCTGACCTCACATGGTAAAGGAAGTGTAAGCATAAATTTTCTTGGTTTTTTGTCCATAAGGGTGCAGAATTGTAGTGAGACAGGACCAGGTGCCCTGAGTTATTGATGAGTGGGTGTGGGTTCACCTGTGTCTGGCCTCCCTCCTGAGCATGTGCAGGAGCAGGGGGCCAATAAGAGAGCAGCTGACACCCACGGAGGGGGCTCTCACTCTTCAGTGAGGATGGAGAAGCCCACAGCTCGAGGAGCCCCAGGAGCAGGCAAGAAGGGGTAGATCCCGAGGCCTCAGGAACAGCCCTAGGACATCGTCCAGGAATGGGCTAAACCCCGAGGCCTCAGGAGCAGCCCTAGGAGCAAGAAGGGCTCCTTCCGCTACACAGAATTCCAGACATCTGGCACCTCTCAGTATAGGGCTATCCAGTGGGTACACTAGGTTGCCTTATTAGGGATATTGCACTACCTGGAAGATGTAATATAGCTCAGTTCCTGGCTGTGTAGTGATGATAGGTCCCAACATTTTATTTTTTTTAATTTATTTATTTATTCCAGTCTACAACAAGTTATTTTTCACCCCATTTCCTTTACTTTCATGATTTATCTTGCTTGTCTCTGATCCTAGGCTACCATCATGTGGCCACTTTGAGAATCTTCCCAAGTAACAGAAACAAGAGACGACTCAGCCTGGAAAGCAGTGAGGTACTGCCTGTGTACAAGAGCTGTCACATCTAACTTTCAGAGAGCTTAATTTTTATTCTTGATTGCACTCAGTCATCCCTTAATTACACATTTTTCCCATTGTTTTTTGTCTGGTTTGTTCTGCTTTAATTCTCCCCACCACCCCACTCAAATACCAACAGAATACACCCTAATTAGAGAAGGAAAAGGTCCAAAGTTTTCTGTAAGTAGCACCATAGGGCCACTCCATGCATGAAACTCTAAAATATGTTTATCTGTGTTGGGCATTTGTGCCCACTCTTCCCAAACTCAGAGATACAAATCACCTCTCAGGAAGTTGCTTCTGTAAGATCTTTGACTTTTTTCCCTAACAATTTTCTTGCCTCTAGATTGGAGAGATATCAAATTGACTGATAGGCTATTAGGTGGCTATGGAACAAGTTGTATGTGCACATCCAAAGACTTACAGTAAATGTCTAAGTGGAAATCAGTGATGAGTGGCAATCCTCAGTGATCTGTGATAGGACCAGTATTATTTATAACTTTCATCAACAGCGGAGATACATCCACCCTCAGAGAGTTTTCAGATGACACCAAGCTGAGGGTTGAAGTTGATTCACTAGAAGGAAGGTACGACGTGAGAGTTATTGGGGGAAACGGAGGAGGAATGTGGTTTCCATTTTCCTGTATATTTGTATATATTTAGTAATTTTTCCTATTTATCTTTACTGTTTCATTAAAGTTGTGTAGTTTAGTTTCCAACCCATAAGTCTCTCTCCCTTATTCTCTCTCCTTTCTTTATCAAGGAGAGAGAGGTTAATAGAGAGCGTCTGTTATCCGGTTTAATTGCCGGGCCAGTGTTAAACCGTGACACATCCAAAGGAACCTTAAGAGGTTTGAGGACTGAGGATTGGGCCCAATGAGAACCCCATGAAGTACAACAAGGTCAGGTACGAAGTCCTACAAATGGGTTGGGACAATCACCAGGATCAGTGTAGGCTGGGGAATGAATGGATTTGAAAGCAGCACTGCAGAGAAAGACTTAAGGATACTGGAGGGAAAAAAATTGGCCATGAGCCATCAATGTATGCTTACAGCCCAGAAAGTCAGTCACATCCTGGGCTGCATCAAAGATGTGTGGCCAGAAAGTTGAGGGAGGTGATTCACTGCCTCAGCACAGGAAACACAGGATTCTCTTGGGGTGATTCCAGACAAGGGACACAAAAATGGTAAGAGGGGTGGAACCTTCCTCCTATGACAAAAGGCTGAGAGAGTTGGAGCTCTTCAATCTGTAGAGAAATGTAGGGTCTGAGGAGACTTTATAGTGGCCTTTCAATATATCAAGGGGGCTTACCAAAAGATATAGAGAGACATTTTCCTAAGTCCTGTAGTGACAGAGCAAGGGGCAAGGTTTTGAAATGGAACTAGGATAGATTTAGATTGGATATAGGAAGATATCTTTTACAGTGAGGGTGGTGGAATGCTGGAAGAGGTTATCTAGAGAAGTCGTGGATGTCCTGTCACTAGGAGTGTTTAGGGTCAGGTTCTTTGAGACCACCTGATCAAGTGAAAGATGTCCTTGCCCATAGCAGAGGTGTTGGACTAGATCATCTTTAAAGGTCCCTTCTAATCCAAAGCATTATGTGATTCTATAAAGCATCATATAAATCCATATAATATAAAGCTATTATTTCAGACTGTGAATCAAAGTAGATAAATAAAGAAACATCTGATGTTATAGATTTGTAGCTGTCATGCCAGGAACAGAGATCTCTATGCCAAACACAACTCCATAATATGGAGTAAAACTTCCCACCAAATAAAGTGCACAGGACACAAGTGTACTCTTTTTCCTTCCTGTAGTTACAGGTCAGAGTATGCAGTGATATTCCTTGCTTTCTAATTTAAATACTACACTTATTAGAAATAATTTCCCTGTCAAGAGAAGTTACTAACAATTTCAGGTAAAGATGAAGTGTTGAATAGTCTTCATGTAATGTAACGAAAAGAGGCTTTCCTTCAAGTAAGAGGGTATTTTAGAAATCTGAAATCATAATAAATAACTACAGGGTAGTTGTTGCTAGAGAAGTCATTCCAAACCCATTGGCTGGGATTACTTTTTAATGCTAACCAGCTAAATATTACATTCCCAATCCCAAGAGGGTGAAGCTCTGATTTATCCAAGGCATAGTTCATCGTCTCTTCCATATGGTATGGGATCAAACCAGTAACAGGCACCCAAATCATGACAAATTCATTAATCCTTATTATCTACAAGGGGAACCCCAAGCATAGGAGCCCAAACCTAAGGATCTTTGATAGATACCTAAGCAATAGCAGATGGATCTTACCCTCCTGATTAAGAGATAGAGCTTTTCATAGTATCACAAATGGGTCCTCTGCTGATAACAGCGCTGGTGGTTCCAGTGGTGAGATTACCTACTGCAAATTAGCTAGTTCTATCATGTTTGCACAATATTTATCTATAAATCTATGTATCTATATATCTATCTTCTTCTTAGGTTTTTCCAGATGTTGGAACACTTACAGCAACGCTTCAAAAACAAACCTTGCTAAGAATACTGAACAATTTGCCTAAAAGAAAGAAGAACATTTAGCCACATACACTTGTCAGATAAAGTGAAATGGAAGTGACTCAGCGTAGTGCAGGGAGCATTTTAACAGTGATGACAGCCCTGACTCAGCTGGGAGTCCTCTTGAGTCAAGAGACCTGGTACTGTTTGCCTGACCAAGGGCATCAGTAAGAGTTGGAAAAGAAAATAGCACTTGGAACTGAACAAGGATCTGCCTGGCTAGCTGATCTGGTTGTACACAGGGAGGTGAGTGAGTTGATCTGTGGGAAAAGGGCAAACAACACTGGGCTGCAGGCAGGAGAGGATTTGGAAATGTTAGGCAAGCTTGATCCATAGTGGAAGCTACAGCTTCGGGAAATCACCTTAGAATGAGAAGCAATGTCTCACTGGGACTCTCCAGCAAGCTAAACAGGGAATTATCTAAGCTCTGCAGTTGGAAATAGTACCACAGAGGGCTCTCATATTCTCCATCAGAAAAGCTTGTGTCCTTCTTGAGGGACTGAAGGAGTGAATCAGAGATGGACTGCAAAAGCTGTGAACCAAAGGTAAACTTAACATCATCCCTATTTAAAAATTCAAGCAAGTTTCATTCCCTTCTCTTGAATAGTTCCCAGAGACAGGAGCACTCATTTCCCCTGCTGAGGAAGTCAGGGTTGTGCTAGAGCATCCCTCCTCTGACTGTCAGATTTTATTTCAGCTTCTCCACCTTTTATGTTTTCTATCCGGAAGTCCTTAAGTGAAATACTTTATTGTTTAGAACCAAGTTCCTTCCACTGGGAAAGTGTTAAAAAAGGCCCTGAATTTTCAAATTATTTTCAGACAAAGTTGTAGAATTCAGAGCATATAAAAAACTTTATAAAAATTAGAACAAATCAGATTTTTAAATGTCCAACATTTTAACACTTTAAAAAATTTTCTTTTCATTTTGTTTTCCTCATGACAAATAACAGTGCTTGTAGATAAGGTAGTCTTTTTGGGGAGAATAGATTTGGTTCAAAGAGCAATTGTAATAGTTGCTCCCACCTGAGCTATGGCAATACACAACTTGCTGAGTTTCAGTGTCATTTCTTGCTGAGTGTATTCTCACTGATAGGAGACAAAGAGACCACAAGAATGCAATGGGATAATTTTTGCTCATATGCCCCAGATTACAAATAAGGGGGTAGGAGTCTGAACAGCACAATTACCAATACTGACCAATATTTAAGAGTGCTGGTCAGAGAACCTAGAATCTTTCTTTCTCTAGTACAAAATGAATTTTTGAAAATCTCTCCAGGTCAAGTAGCCAATTATAATGATTTTGTTAGACAGTTCAGTCATAGAGATTTTGACATGTCGTGGAATTGAGATTAGCAAAAGCTGTTTCACAAACAAGTAATTTATTATTTTCTATCCACTTGGCAGGTGGATAGATGTTTTCTTTTTACCTGTCTCTAGTGAATTTTATAATATCAGAATATTTGGCAATGAGTAAATTTTCTTTCAACAGTGGGTTGCTGCTCTTCACTATCGTGATCTTGGGAACTAGAGCCTGGTAAGGGAGGAGTGTCACTGTGATGAGAGTTCTTCCAAAATTATGTCTATAGCAGGTGGATAGATGGTTTTCCACTCCAGATTTAGTTGTGTAAAGGACATGGATATTCTCATCTTCATGGAGCACACCATTTGCACCTATATGTTGTTTTTCCTAGGCAAGGAGTGCCCCATGGTAACACTAGGAGACTCCTCAGCAAATACTGGTTTGTGAGTTGAAAGAATCAGATGAAGGATGTAGAAGGCAGAACATCACAAAATCTTCAGCAATCTAGATAAGAAGCAGTCTTTTAATAATGATTTTTGAATCAATAGAAGCTTTGGCAGAGCCAGTTCTAGCTCTAAATTGTGGAAGACCAACTGGGAAGGAAAATAGAATGAACCATTCTAAAGGATATTCTTAAACCAATTGTATAGAAGAAGCATGTAAAGAAGGTAGCAGTACTATGTTGAAGGAATGGAAAGACAAAAAAGGTCTTTCTTTCAGGAGAGTGCTTTTTTTTTTTTTTTTTTTCCCCAATCTGTCCATTGTTAAAGGTTTCATTCAAAAATAGGGGTAAGAATTGCATCTATAACAGTTTCAGGGGTCTGAAATTCAGTTGTAATGAGCAGAGATCTAATCAATGCAGTAATGCAGTTTTACTGTATTTACTGTATGGGTCAACCTGAAGGTGAGATCAGTCTTCTCCCTTTATGTCACTTTATACTTAGACCTCCATTAGCTGCAATGGAAATCTGGACAACCAGATCCTTGTAGATGCCAGCTTGTGGGTGTCTGAATCCTAGTCCTAAACTGCAGAAATCCAAACTGAGGATTAATCCTATCACCCAGACTTTTGACAGAGAAAAAAGATGAGTGTATATCTTAAAGCCTTCCCCCCCAGCTTTCTCCCAGCAGATTTTGTTCCTTCATTTTTCTTCCATCCATACACTACAGACTCCAAGTAGCTGGTAAGAGTTGTGTGGGAATGGAGTACCTGTCTAGCTAGAAGACACTCGAGCTGACAAGGTGAATCAGTAGCTCAGTTTCCTCCTGTTCACTGGGAATGCTGAGCGATGACCAGAATTAAAGATGGAGTCATTGAGGTCTCTGCCTCCTTGAGGTGTGTAATGATATGCATTAGTATTGTAGTTCTTAAACCAGAAATTATCTAACCAATAAAGTATATATATTAATTATTCTGTCATCAGTGCTGAAATATCTGATCAGGGATATTTGCATAAATCAGCATTAATAAGATGCCAATTTATATGCTTTTATGTGCCTAGGAATTTTGTCTTACGCTATGTTTCACCAGTTCCCTGAAAAAGGGATAATGGTTATGAAACACAGCTTAGCCTTTATAAAACAGCAAATTCTCTTTCTAGAAATATTCAGGATTTGTACATCTTGTTTTCATGACAAAAGATAAGTCATTATCACATCCCTTACTCTGTTAGGCTGTTAGTCATCACAACTAGTGTGATTCATCACTGGTCTGACCATCACCCCAGAGGAATACGTGCACAATGAGATTTCAACTCCTGACCATGTTCTAATTTTTTTTATATAGTTCACAAAGTTTAAAATAGAAATTTCAGAATAGTAACAATTCCTATCTCTTTCAGCTACTTCTGTTGTGATTTGGAAAACTTTCATAATCTCTCCATGCCACAGATCCTCACTCAGCAAATATTTGGGGTCTGCTTTTTCCCATCTTTTCCCCTCCTTTCTCTGCCTCATTAGAAGCATATCCTCTGGTAGGTTCTAAGTGGGTCTGGTTTAGTCTAATGGATTTGTAATCACAATACCATCAGCACTACCTTTTAAATGCAAACATTTTACAGATTCCTTCCAATTAGCTGAGAAAAAGCATGTCTATATAGTATTGCACTCCTTCATAGGGCTCATTCCCACCCTACCAAACCTACCAATTGCTGTCTCATAAATCTCTGCATGTAGGATATACCTGTAATTGCTGTATACCTCTATAGCTATAGAAACCCCGGGAAATTAGAGCTGAGGCACTGCATCTGAATTTTACATTTGCCATCAACAGAAGGCTATTTGCTAGAGTAGATAACTTTTTGAAAGTAAAGAATCATCTTCTGAAAAAAACCCCAAAACTTTCTCTGGCAAGAATCATATGCGTCTACTTATTTGAAAATATATTACAATAGCAATCCCCAACAAAACAAACATTACTTTTTGAGACTGCAGATGCAGAGAAGGCAGCCCCATGAACAGCTGCCACCCTGTTGTGTGGAACAGAAACACAAGATCATCTTCAAAACAGGATAAAGAAACCCAAATGGTGGTAATTTACACTTTGCAGTAGAAACCAATAGTGACAGAACCTTCCTTCTGCTAAAAAGCACATACTACTTTCAGAACAGTCCCTTTACCTTCAAGCCTTCCTCACTACCCCTTGGCAGAGAAACATTTCATTTTCAATAGGCCAAATCTCTGAAACTTCTGTTTTCTCATCAGTGCAAAGCAAAAGTCGAGATTTTCCCTTCTTCCTTTCTCGATGTAAACAAAGGTAGAGCTAAAGAGCACCCAAATGCCCCTAGCACATGATTACAAACACACAAGAAGTGAGACTTTGGTGTGGGAAGGGAGAACCTCTGTCCTTTACTCACACTGATGGGACTTTCCTGGAACCAGCACTGATCAGGGGTCAGATGGATACAAAAGAAATGAGTGGTGAGTACTGAGTTTTGCTTAGAGCTCTGGTTTTATGGATTATTAGCAATCATTGCTTTGTACAAGCAACTGAAGCCTGGGTGAAGTGCTGCACAGTGCATTGGGCTTATAGATATTTTTAATCATATGACATGACATTTTGGTCAGCCTAAATCCATATGTTGTTTTGGTCTAGCACTTTAACTATTATTCAGTTCACTGTGAGGGTCTACTAGGGATGGGGAAAAGTGTTGGCTTCCTAGCATTATTGTTTTTAAAAAAATAACAAAATTTAAAAAAATTAAATTGAAAATTAAAAAAAAAAAATCTCTTAAGTGTAGCTTTCTTCCTTTTCATCTTTAATTATTTTAAATTATATGAAAACTCCAGGAAATGTACCACCAGGTAATGAACAGTTTTTCTCTGAAGTCAACAATGGTAGTTTTTAATTGATGTAAGACCACTAGAAACATGTTGCAATTACTAATGTGCTACCATCAGTTCAATGTACAAACCACACCTAAACTGGATAAAATTTATATGGTTTGCTAATAAAATATAGTGGGAAAATAAGTTTTCTACTTTTTAAAAATTAAATACTGGGCTCGTGGTCAGGTTTGCTATGAATAACATTGCATTTGAGATTCTAAATCACACTCTTAAATGCAACATACCACTAGATATGCTTGAAGTTCTCAAGAATCCTTCATCTAGTCCATTTTTTAGAAAAGTTTTGGGGGTTTTGTAAACACCCACATTAAGCTCATGTTTGATAAACTTCAAAAATGAGCTACAGTTTCTTTAGTTGGCCTTGTATTGTATAGTTGCATTATCTAGTGCTAACAATAAAATAACTTAAACACATTTTTTTTAATCTAAAGCCAAGATTAGCTTATTTAATTTATGTATATGGGAAATAAATCTGGACATAAAGCAGTCACAGTAACTACAACAAAAATCTGCTATTAATAGAAAGAGGCATATGGTGTATACCCAAGATGCAAACCAGGAAGTTTTTAAGGTTTTAAAAGCGAGAAGCTGAAACATTCCACTGGGAGGGTTGTATGACATCTTGTTGGTTGTGGAGTGTTTTGGGGTTTTTTTGTTTGGTTGGTTTTGGCTTTTTGTTTTGTTTTGTTTTGTTGTTGTTCAGTTTTTCCTAGCATGTATTTTGACGTGTACTGAAAGAATAAAAAATGTCTCTGTACTTCACTAACAAAGCCTCTGTTTGGGATGAGGGTGAAGATTTTTAGGTCTCTACCACTTCACCTAACAAACCATCCAAGTGAGTGGGATAGGTGGGATCCATTCTTTGCCAGCAGTTGCTCTGTTACCAGTTGTTGAAAATGGAGAAGAGCAAACCAGACAAGCCAGTCTCTATGCTCTGACCACTGAGTCATTTAGAGGTTCATCTCTTTTGAGGTATTTTGGCCAAGGTTGGAGTCAGCATTTACGTGTTCAGAGGTGTGCTTGGGTCCCAGTGTCAGAGGTGGCCATGGAAACTGAGAGGCTGTCTTGTGAAAAGGGAAGTCTCTTCATTCTATTACTTCTTATAGTCTTAAATGAAGATATTCTCCAGTGCTAACCTCTTCTGCTTCTCAGCCCAATTGATGCATAAGTGTACAACATGTATTTAGAAGAAGGTAAGTTTTGAAAAAATAATGTAAGCAGTACTGATGCTTTGACTCTTCAGCTACCCAGGTTTTAAAATGTATTTGACCCATTTTATTTATTTAATTATTTTTTTATCAGTTTCAGTGTTGTCTACTATAAACCATGGGGGTTTGAAAAATACTGACAGTCTTAAATGAAGCATAAGTTTTAGGTATTCTTAATAAAAAATAGTCCATAGCTAGGACTGTGCGTTAGGGACAGGAGTAAAAGATTTCTTTGCTTAATGATTAAATTATTGGTTGAATCCTGTATTCATTTTTGGGCATTTCTCTACAATGAAGACATTGAAGTGCTAGAGGAGTTCCAAAGAAGGGAAGGTGGTGAAGGGTCTGGACAAGAAGTCTTACAGGGAGAGGCTGAGGAAACTGGGGTTTAGCCTGGACAAAAGGAGTCTGAGGGGAGACCATATTGCTCTCTACAAACTGCCTGAAAGGAGGAGTCAGTCTCTTCTCCCCAGTAATATGTGACAGGACAAGAACTAGCCTCAGGTTGTGCCAGGGTAGGATTAGATTGGATATTAGGAAAAAATTCTTCACTGAAAGGGTTGTCAGGCACTGGAGCAGGCTGCCCAGGAAAGTGGTGGAGTCGCCATCCCCGGAGGCATTTGAAGTATGGGTACATGTGGTTCTTTAGGCCATGGTTTAGTGAACTTGGCAGTGCTGTTAATGGTTGGACATGATGATCTTCAAGATCTTTTCCCATGGAAGTGATTCTATTATTCTAGCAGGCTGTCAATTCTGTCTCCAAGCTAGGCACGATATATATTTCAAGAGAACTTGAAATTATCTAACTGAACCATCTTACTGGTTGTTTTGCGTCTTTTTTTTCCAAAGAAAATATTGAAAAATACAGTTTCTTAAAACATTAGCCTTCATATTTAGGAAGGTAGAATAACCAGCCCCACAAACTTCTCAATGTCTTTTTTTAGACACACAAACAGTGAACAGATCTACATTTCAAGAAACTCTCAGGTCTCCTGAATTTTTAAAATTAAAAAGTTCCTTTTCCCCACACTCAAAGTGACTGCTCTAAGTTTTGTGAAGATTGGTTCCATTATTTTCATATTCTTGCCTTGACTGCCTACTTCCCAGATTCACCAGGTGGGTTTTGCAGAAGCCCTTATGATCTCTGCAGCTGCAGAGCTGTATGGGCTGGTAGTTCCCTTTTTCATTACCTCCCATTACTTTTACTCCAAGAACCCAGAAACTGTAAACCAGACACTGCTGGGCAGCAAACAAAGACACTGCCTGTAGCTGAAGATCAGCAATGAAAGCAAGGGTATAAATCAAATGCCAAAAAAAAACCAACAACCCCAAACAAACCACAAACCAAAACAAAAAGCAAACCAGTCAAATATAAATGTAGTACTGTTTTTTAATACTCAGAATACCTTCTTATTAAAAAAAAATAAATAATAATTACAAATATATATATTTAGACAGTACACTGTTTGGAAAGCATTTTTTAGGACAAGAGAGCCTGTTGTAAAAAAAATTGTCAGGCAGTCTGAATTTCAGACTCATAGACTGCATTTCTGCACCATATGCTAGCATAAAGCTCTTTGTAGCACAGGGTTAGAAACACCCAGTCCTGAATGTATTAATTTCAAAAGAAATGTTCTTTCTGCTCACCTGTGCTGCAATAAATGGAAACATGCATTCTTTGATAAATCAGGAATAAAAAACCTTTCACATATGACAGAAATCACAGAAAGTTAGGGGTTGGAAGGGACTTTGAAAGATCATCGAGTCCAATCCCCCTGGCAGAGCAGGGTCACCTACAGCAGGTCACACAGGAACACATCCAGGTGGGATTTGAATGTCTCCAGGGAAGGAGACTCCACAACCTCCCTGGGCAGCCTGTGCCAGTGCCCTGTCACCCTCACAGTGAAAAAGCTTTTTCTTATATTTATGTGGAACTTCCTGCGTTCCAAATTGTACTCATTGCCCCTTGTCCTACCATTGGACATAACTGAGAAGAGCCTGACTCTGTCTTCCTGGCACTCACCCTTGCTTATTTATAAACATTGATGAGGTCACCCCTCATTCTCCTCTTCTCCAAGCTGAACAGACCCAGCTCCCTCACCCTTTCCTCATAAGGGAGATGTTCCACTCCCTTCATCATCTTGGCAGCTCTGTTCTGGACTCTTTGAAGCAGTTCCCTGTCCTTCTGGAACTGAGGGGCCCAGAACTTGACATATAGTTGGCTTTTCATTCCCTCCTGGCCACCTTAGGTGTTCTGATGTTGCAGTGCTTTCATTTTGCTGTTTTCTGTGGACCAATTAATCCTGTGAACTAGTTAATAAACTGATAGTTTTTAGCAGCCTCTCCTGTGTCTGCTTTCCATGAATTTTCCCAGCCCTAACCTCAGGCTGCTGATACTCTACCATGGGAGCTCCTGTAGGAGCAAGGTGCAGGAGCTGATTGCACACCACATAGAGTACTGCCCATCAGTGCTGTACCAAAGGTACTTTTAGAAGCAAATGACCTGTGGGAAACATCAGTGATGTCTCCTGAAATGCCTTTCTTTGACTCAAGCTGGTTGTTTTTTTCTAAGTTTATTCTGACTTACGTTAAAAATCTTCTTTCTCCGCCGCTGTGCTTCCTCTCTACAACCGAATGCATTTATTTTACCTACAGATCATTTCCATTTTTGTTTCTAGCCCTAATTGTTGTCACTGCTTAAAGATTTATTTAGTTCCTTTTCCTTTTTTAGGACCTCTTTTGACTTGTGTTTTCCACAAAAGTCATGTTAATGTGAGCCACAAATATTTTAAGTTGCTTAATGTTTTCTATCCTCATTTCCCCCTTTCTTCTAATTTAAATAAAGGACAGAAATGTGCTTAGAACTATTTTTGATTGTGTTATGTCATGGGAATGGATGAACCCTTTATAGCCACTACACATTGAACCATAAACCTTGACAGGTCCTTGTTTTCGTTTTATACTTGCTCTGACTTTTTCGCTTGCCACCACTGTGCCATTCCAGGGACATCATTAATGGCACAGCTCACCCCTTCCAGGCAATTATAATCTGCTGCTTTCAGGGCACAGCATGCAGAACAATTTGTTCACCTTTTTTATTGGCAGTGTGCAAGATGATGCACATATACAGCAGCTTCTGCTGCTGCTACAGCTGAGATAATACCAGAATGAACCAAGTGGGGGAAATCTCTGCCTGGAAGTATTTTGTTATGATTTTCTGAAGCACTTCATAAACAATGACAGCATTCATTAAATGACCTGTTGTTCACTCTCTTATGTCAAAATAGCATTATAAATGAATGTGTACATATATGTACATGTATTTATATAAGTGTATGTGAATGTGTATTTTTTTTCCCAGTTAACCTCACTGCAGATACTCTGGATGTGCTGAACATTCACATATGTTCCTCTAAATGACTGGTTCTGCTTCTTAGTCAGATTATTATGAATATTTTCAGATGTAGTCCTATTGTTAATCCCTAAGATACATAGAGGATTTAGTACTCAAAATAGTCAGAACCAAGATAAATCAGGTAGTTTATTAGTGAAAGGCCCTTAAACACAGAGGTATACTAATTCTGTGGTAAACTGAGGTTTCAGAAGTTGTTTTACATTAAAAACAAACAAACAAACAAAACAAAAAACCCCCCAAAAAACTAACTTTGACTGAATATTCAGCCATTAGAAAAGCAGCAGTTATGTCTTTCTAAAACCAGCTTTGATCTGTGTGGAATCTGTTTCTTCAATGGATCCCAAATTCAGCGAACACCTAGCACAGTCTTGCTGATACTACTTTGGCAAATGGTAGGATTCATCTCTCCTCTGATAGTTTTAGTTCTTATCCTCCTAAAGGAGATGCCTAAACCATGTAACACAAATAATGATTTAGGAGTGACAGTTCCTTTACTGCCATTAGAAGCTAGATTACTCCTACAGAAACAACTGCTGGGTTTGTATCTAACCAAGGTTATGTCAGGAAGCTCATAACCATACTGATTTCAGGTTTCCTTGCAGTTCAAGCAAAACTGCCATACAAAGCCAGCTCAGTATGATACATGCCCTCGTTGGAACTGGCACCCAGTTAAAGAGCAGACTCAAATACAAGCATCCTGGGAATAGATAGAAGTCACTGATCAACAAGACCTGTTGAACATAGGTCCTCTCATATTTGCTTCTTACACTTTGGACATTGCTTAAGTTGTTAAGTGACTGTTTCATATTATTTCACAGGTGCAAAATGAAAACACCATGTTCTAACTACTTTTTCAGCCAGTGTGGAACTCGAGTCTCACTTTCTGTGGACCTGTGACCCAAAGCCTTTGCTATGGCACCTGTTACAGTCATTTATGTTTTGATGATACTAAGTTTTTTCCAGCATAAGACACTGTTTTCCACTAGCCTGGCAAGTGGACAACCAGATGTAGGGGGTAAGTAAGTATTAAGTAACACTTCATCCTATGCTTGCCATCCTAAATGTCTAATCTGAACTGAATATTCAGCCATTAGAAAAGCAGCAGTTATATCTTTCTAAAACCAGCTTTGATCTGTGTGGAATCTGTTTCTTCGATGGATCCCAAATTCAGCAAACACCTAGCACAGTCTTGCTGATACTCCTTTTTCAAATGGTAGGATTCATCTCTCCTCCAACAGTTATAGTTCTTATCCTCCTAAAGGAGATGCCTAAGCTTGTTCTCAAGGTACTGTCTACAGCCCAAAGGGAGAAATAGAGACCTACACTTGGAATGGTGTCCAAGACAGGTAAAACTGAATCACCTAACATTTTGAGAAATGCAGGTAGCCAAATATGAATCTCACCGATCAAGTCAGTCATATTCAACAACTCTCATAAACCAGCTCTGCCATGTATGAACAGAGCTCCTGGGAGGAACTACTGGGTGTGCAAGTCTTGCTGAGAGCCAAATACTTTGTGTACACAGGGGTGAGCCCTTCTCTTCCTCTTTGTAACATCATTTTAATTGCAGATGCAGTTCAGCTGCATAATATTCTGTGGCTTACCAAGCATGAGTCCAGAGTCATTCTGTCCTGGAACAATAACCTGACAAAAGAAGAAACAGATATGTACACTGTGAAGTATATTTTGAGTTATAAATTCTTCAATACCACTCATGAAAAGAAAGTAAGTTGTTAAATGGTTACATGTAGTTTTAAGTGATATCATGTATTAATCCATTCAATAAATGAATTTGCATAATTTTCTTTTCAATACTTAGTACCTTATCCATTTTCTTCCTTATCCATTTTCTTCTTTCTTCTTAGGAAAGGCTGCAGGAAAAGAAAAAGATAATACATCTTGAGTTACATTCTGGTTTCAATGCTAAAGTTAAAACCCAACTTCTTGCAAAAGAAACAGAAGATGTAATTAAAGAGAGTGACTGGACAGAATTTACTTACGAGGCACCTCCAGGTCAGCTATATCCTGTGTTCTATAAAAACACTCTAGTTTGTGTGATAATATTCTGTCTTAATTGGAGACAGTTCATTATTATCTTATTATCTTATCTTATTATTATTATCTTTTTTTTTTTTTTTTTTTTTTGTATGGATTTGTTAAGAAGATGACAGATAGGACCTTGGAATATTAAAGAATTATTTCCTTTATTAGGCATGTTCAGATTCAGGAAACATCGGTTCTGTTGTGCAAGATGTCAGGACCCAATCACTCTTTCCTTTTTCCCTTGCAACTCAAATTTCTCTTGAAGATTGCCTTCTGTATCACCTAGTTTCAGGAAATCTTAAAAGAGCAAAGCTTTTCAGCTTCTAGCTACTACAGACATTTTTTATTGAAGTTACTTGCACTTCAAGAAATAAGGCTACAAAATGAGTTTTTAAAGGTAATCATCATGTTGTCAATAATAAAACCCATTAGAAATAAACATAATTCTCTCTTTTTTCTCTTTTCTTTTTTGCAGTATATATACAGAATCTTTCATGCATCATATATAATATTTCTTTTTTCAATTGCACCTGGCATATTAAAGCAGAAGCTCCTGAATATATTCAGGTTTTTTTTTCTTACAGGTAAGGATCTTGTGCAAAATAAGTATGAAACCATGTTTTTGTACATAAGTACTTGACTTGCAAGACTCATATTTCCTTCTCACAGACATGTAGGAAAAGACTTTGAATGTCAGCAATATATAAAAAATACAAGGGAGAAAAATATTGGATGCCATATGAAAGAAATTTATTTCCAACCATCAAGGAAAATCAGTTTGAATATAACTGTAAGAGATATGAGAAATAATTCAAGAGAACTGTCTTATTACAAAGCTTTTATACCTCAGACAATAGGTAAGTGTTGTCTATTATGAAATGTTAATCTATTGGTTATTTTAGTGGTCTGGAAACCAAAGAATGGAGAGAGGAAAGTGTTGGAATATTAATTCTGATTTTTTATGCATTCATATGCTTGGGAATTTTACAAAGATAAAGCACAATGTATTTTGGATCAAAGGTTTGTTTGCTTTTTGGTTTTGTTTGTTTTGGTTTCTTTTTGGTTGGTTGGTTTTGGGTTTTGTCATTTTCTCTGATATAGTACATTTTTTATCTATAGTTGGCTTTTTAAAAAATTGATAGACTAATGCAAAAAAATGCAATTATAGTCTTATTTTCTCCAGTTTTTCTCTTTCCTATCTTTTTTCTTTTATAGTGTTGAATAAAATATGATATAAAAAGGGATGTAGACACAAAATCTCATCCATAACTGAATTTAAAAATATAAATGTTCTCAAATATTTGTAACTTTTTTATTATGACACCATTTTTAGTTTAAAAAACTTTGACAGTTACTTTATTGACAGTTTGAATGGTCATATAAATTATTTTTCCTTATTTCTCTGGGAAATGTGAATTATCTCATGGGTAAGAAACTCACCCATTTTTTAGCACAGACTGTAGATTCACTTTAAATTATGAACATGTTGATCATATCCCAGACTTGTAACATGGGAACCAGACATAACTCAAGGGATAGAAAAAAAAATAAATTCAAAACTATCTTTTTTTTTTTTTTCTGACTCAATCTCATTTATTCTCTTCTAATACATGAGAATTATTTGCTTGACCTGAAGATTTACACTGAAATCAAATCCAGCCAGAAGCAAGATATTCAAACAAGATTGTTTAAAAAAAAAAAAAAAAAGCAGGGAATCACAGAATGGTTTGGTTTAGGACTTTAAAGATCACCTACTTCCTAGCCCCATGCATGGAAAGGGACATCTTTCTCTAGATCAGGTTGCTCAAAGCCCCGTGTGACCTTCCCTTGAACACTTCCAGTGATGGGACCTCCACAGCCTCTCTGGGCAACCTGTGCCAGCGTCTCACCACACTCACAGTAAAGAATTTCCTCTTAATGTTATATATCAACCTATCCTCTTCCAGTGTAAAGCCTGTGACTGCATGCCCTTGAAAAAAGTCCCTCCCCAGCTGTCCTTTAGTAGGCCCCTTTAGGTACTGGAAAACTACCATAAGTTGTCACCAGGGCCTTCTCTTCTCCAGGCTGAACAACCCCAGCCCTCAGCCTGTCTTCATAGGAGAGGTGCTCCAGAACTCTGATCATCTTTGTAGCCCTCACTGGACTTGCTCCAAGATCTCTATGTCCTTATTTCAGGCTCTAGACCTGGGCATAGAAAGGAAAAAAATAAATAATGGAGGGTGTGGAACTAATCATAGTATTTTCATAGTTGGGAAACTAGGAAGACTGGGAAGATGCTCACTTCCAGACTTCTAGACTGTCTGCCAGGATCTGATCCCACCTGCAGGCTCCAGAGCATAGATCTGCCATATGACATCCCATTTTAGGATCAAATGTTTCACACAGCTACAAAGAGCCCATGTAGTGCTCAGAGGTGAAGCCTGAACTACTCGAGTCTGACTTACAAGGTCCTGAGGACTTTCCCAGACCCACCCTGGCAGTTTCACATTTTCTCACACCCCTCTACTTCTCCCCTGGCAGCCTTCCCAGCCCTGGGATGAGGTGGACAGGAGCCAGCTGGATAAATAGGAGGGAGCCTATAGTCCCATTCCCTGCTTCTCAGTCTGTCCACTCAATCTCCCTCCTGTTGCTGAGAGGCAGCACCTCCTTCTCTTTGCAGCTGCCAGATTGCCAGCATTTCTGCCTTGCCCTTCTTCCCTACCTCACTTAGCCATCTTTACCCATCATCAGGCTGCATTCCTGTCACAGCTGGCTCAGCCAGCAGCTTCCCCTCCTGTTAGCACCAGGCACAAACCCCGTTAGTTCATCTTGCCTTTAAAACCCATTACCATGCTGTAGGGCACAGCAAAATCTAAGTGACCTCCAAGGGGACATCTCTGTTCACATTGTAAGTAGTGGAATTGCTCTCACAAGACTCCAAAATTGCAAATTAGTTGTTTTCTCCCTTCTGAAAAGGTGGTTGCACATATTGAAAGGAGTTGTTTCTATCTGGGCTACACTTCTTCAGCAGGAAAGCTGTTGCTTATTCTCCTCACCTTGCATGGCTCATGGTGTGCCTCTACCCTCAAAGGCAGGTGTTAGTCATAGCCAACAGCTTTGGTGGCAGGCAGAAGCAGACAGCTTTACAAGCCTATGGCAACCTTGGGAAAAAGGTTTTTTCTAACTTGATGAGTTTGTTACTCAAAAAGAGGAGACTTTTCAAGGAAGGGGAGGAAAAAAGCCAAAAAGGAAACCTGAGCATGACTCCTTTCAGGGAGCTGTAGAGAGTCATGAGGTCTCCCCTGAGCCTCCTCTTCTCCAGATTGAACACCCCCAGCTCCCTCAGCCTCACCTCACAGGATTTGTGCTGGATCCCTTCACCAGCCTTGTTGCCTTCCTTTGGACCTGCTCCAGCACCTCAATCTCCTTCCTGAACTGAGGGGCCCAGAACTGGATGCAGTACTCAAGGTGTTGCCTCACCAGCACTGAGTACAGGAGTAGAATCCCTTCCGTGGACCTGCTGGCCACATTCTCCCTCCCTGGAGGTATTTAAAAAGAGACTGGATGTGGCACTCAGTGCCATGGTCTGGGAACTGCAGTGGTAGTGGATCAAGGGGTTGGACTTGATGATCTCAGAGGTCCCTTCCAACCCAGCTGATCCTATGCTCTTATGATTCTATGACAAACATGCCCATAGAGAGAAACCTGGTCACAGCTGCTAGAGAAAGCACAGCATATTCAAGGCCCAGGAACACTGACACTTTGCCCTCTCTCTCTCCTTTCCTTTCTCCCCAGCACCACATTTCAGCCATGCCAGCCCCAGACCTCACTGACCCTCTCCACAGGGACTTGCTGTGCATTTCTGCCTCTGATGCAACTCCTCCCTTCAGGGCAATGCAACAGCAGCTGAAGAGGGTTCAGGTTGCTGAAGTACTCCACTACACACTCCACTCCACTACACTCACCACGCTAGAAAGTAACTGCAGACTTACTTGTCTAAATCAAAGGCTACAATCCCCGGAACCCAAAAGTCCCTTGCTTCCAGCTCTGAACCCTGTCTGTCTCTAATAAAAACTCCACTGCCATTGCACTCTTTGCACTTGACTGGAGCAGAGTGGCTGGAAGGGAAATTTTTGTTTCTTTGTTTAAGTCTCCTAAGCACAACTTGCTTCCTTCATAGCAAGTGCTCACCTGCTCATTTACAGGAGGGGGAGAGATATTTCTTAAGCATCTGCAGCAAACTTCCTTTATTGAAAAGACAGGATTTGATACCCACTCAGTAAACTCTCAGTGACAGATGAAATTTCATTTTTTTTTAAAAGTTATACTACTAGGCTTCTGGGCAGACTTGGGTTACCCCACCAGATGCATATATATTGCATGGCAGGGGGTCTGTAGCAGATCTGTAGCAAATTGAAGGTCTCCTTGACACCCACACAGACTCTGGAGAGTTACACTGAGCACGGAGGGCCTGTTCCTCCTGCCCTCAATCACTGCCTTTCCTGGAAAGATATGTGGAACAGCAACAAAACAATCCCAAAAAACAACAAAACAAAACAAAACAAAACCACCCCAAAAACCAACAACAACAAACCCAAAAACAACAAACAAGCAAAACTAAAGACAAAAAACCACTTCCCTGTCTTTATTTTAAGACTGAAATAGTTCTCACTTAGCAAGCAGTACTTTCAAAGAAAATGTGTCACGCACTGAATGCCTTCTTTGGGTGTGGTAAACTCCAGAATAGTCAGGTGTACATTTCTGGGACTAACCACATTTATTTTCCATCAACATAAATATGACAAGTTACAGAAGGTCTTTCTATGCTCTTTTTTTTCCAGAGAAATTGAACCCGCCCGTCAATGTCTCAGTTTCCCTTGAAAACAGAAGTATTAAAATTCACTGGAAACCCCCACCTACTATTGGCTCTGCAAGCAGCAAGTGCTTTTTCTATCAAGTGAAAATAACAGATCATAAGGTAATCAGATGTAAGGTAATAAGATTTTCAATAGGCACGTAATCTGTGTGGCACAGCTTCTGTTAAAACCGTGCATCCCTTGGATTTTATAGAATTAAAACCCAAACAAACTTTTAAAAAGTTTGCAGGGGCAAACTTTTCATTAATAATCCAATTTTTCTTGTATTTCTGGTCAAAAGTGGAAACCCCCCCCCCAAGCACATTTCTGAAGTCTTTCAGAGTCATGATTGCATGAAGGTGGATTGGTTGGGGTTTTTTTTTCTTTTAATCTTGAATTTGAATTGTACAGTAGCATCACATCAATTACTGACTTTTTTAAGTTGAAAAATGAATATTGATGACAAGAATAGTTTACTAGCTACTTTGATAAATTTTTAAAGAAAAAACCAATACTTTATAGTCGCTCTTTCTAAATACATCTCTAGAATAATTGCCCTTGTTGTTTGCATGGATTAATACTTCAAGCCCCAATGCCAGAGACATCCAGGGGCTTGTCCCAGTCCATTCAGCTCCTAATCACTAAAGACTGGTAGCAAAGGCAGCAAGGAAGGTTCATGATGGATCCTTGGTATCCTGTTCATATCTGCTGGGGCCCTTCTGCTCCCTTCCTGCCCATGCATGCACATTTCCTTCTTGTCTGCAGACCCTGAGCAAGAGAGGTGGAAGGGAGGAGGTCTGGAAGTAAGGGGTCCCCTCCCTTCCTACTGTGAAGGGAACCCAAGCTGGTGTGCCCAAGATGAGGAGGGGGATCCTACAACCTATAGTGTTCATGCAGCCACTGCAACCTGTTTCCAGCTTTCTAACACCTTCCACTCTCCGAAAGGAAAAGTCAAATAAGTAAAATAGTCCAGAATACTTATTTGAATTGAATAAAACTCATATTGTTCCTCTCTTACACAGCTGCTTCTCTGCTTTGTACACATCTTCAGGATATAAACAGAAAGGAAAGAAAAGGGAAGGGAAGGGAAGGGAAGGGAAGGGAAGGGAAGGGAAGGGAAGGGAAGGAAAGGAAAGGAAAGGAAAGGAAAGGAAAGGAAAGGAAAGGAAAGGAAAGGAAAGGAAAGGAAAGGAAAGGGAAAGGGAAAGGGAAAGGGAAAGGAAACAATATAAACATAGGACAGGAAAGGAAAGAAAAATCACCGGGGTATGGAAGAGAATAAACATGTACAGCAGTGGAAAGTGATGTTTAGGTTTTTTTTCCACAGATGGGATGTTGTGGAAAGACAGAAAAGAGACAGCTGCAACAATAGTAGCAATAAGACTTGTGAGGGCACCAGCTAACTGTGGGGCTTTAAGGTAGATTTGAGCAGAATCAGTGTCAAAGTTTTAAAATATTAAATTGTTACTTACCTAGCCAAGGAGTACTAAAAGGATGGGGAAGGGGATGCTAAGGAGCACAACTACAACAGCATTACAAGAGGCAAAAGAGAGAGAAGAATGAAGAAAGCCTGGGATTCTGTTTCCTGGTAAAGGCAAAGTCTTAATTTTCACCACAGAGACTCAATGAGTTGAGCCACAGGGGTATTCACAAGCAGACTTGTAGATATTTATTGAAGAAAAATTAAGAGTATAGTGCTTAAAAAATACAAATTTATATTTATTTATTCTAAATACTTGAAGAGATGACCTGTTGAATAATTATTACACAAATAACCATACTATGATACAGATTGATAAAGCAGGCAAATAGGGATTTAAGTCTTCAGGTGACTAAATTGACTCCTACTGTGGGAAACAAGATTACAATTTGATTTGCTGGGGAAGTCTGAAAGTGATAAGCCAAAATTAAGTAATAAGGCAAATCCTATGATTAGGAAATACAGGGCAAATGTGCCAACATAAAATATAGAATGAATGTGTAGGCAGCAATGCAGAAGCAAAACCAGTCTGTGGATTACATTGAACCACAAGCTGAGTCAATAATTTCATGTTATTTCACAAAGGTCAAATGTTACTCAAGTATATATGACAGACATGCTGCATATAAAGTGTAGGTTGTGAGTAATTTGCCCTTCTAGCTACTGAGAGTCTTTTGAAGTTTCAAACTGTCCTTTGGGCACCACCACAAAACATAAATATTTTGAAAAAAAAAAAGTTCAGACAGCATTAGTGAGAATAAGCAAAATGGGCATAAGGTTTAAAAATGTGCTCTAGAGGTGAAAACCTGAGGCACGTGGTCTAGTGTAACTTCTGTAAAAAATCTTCTGGTACGTAAAAAGTTGTAAGTAAGAACACAGGGATCGTACACACGTCAGCTTGTGAGTAGGATAAGAAGTGACTGGCTAAATTCGAACAAAGGAAAACATATGCTAAAAGTTAGGAAATGTTTTGTAACTTCCAAGGGAAGTTTAACACAGGAGCAAATTTCAGAGACTTCTTAGGAATGACTCTGTATTGAGTTACTGACAATGGATTAGACAAACATCCCCCAAGAATGATCTGGATAGATGTTACTCAAAGTTGCTGCACATCATGACTGCCAAGAGGCAGTCTATATAATTTTATAAGAAGTCTTCCATTTATGCACTTTAGAAGTTTTGTATGGTGGCATAAGCTTATTATTGGCTCCTTAGAAAGAATTTTTCAGGCACATTTTGTTAGCACTTAACCCTCATAATCACTTGCAGTTTACTTTTGAAATCCCAAGGACCTTCCCCCATTTTTACATACTTTTGAAAAACTTGATGTGAACTTTTGGACTTATTTTTGTCATTAGATTTGGAAAGGCCTTGAAGAATGGGCAGGAAGAGGAAGAAAAGATATGGTACACAGGATCAAATCCACACTGCTCACTGGTCAGTAAGAGGAGAGCAATAGGTCACCCTTTCTTAAAGCTGACCTTCTAGTATTGCCTCATCATGCATTCCTAGCACCAAAGATGCAAAAGTCCTGGCTGTCTCTTTGAGATGAGTACTTTCTAATTCTTTCTGACTTCCTAACATTATTTTTGATTGTTACAACCAGGACTTTCTTCTCCTGCTTTGTTTTTTTTAATCCTTCTTAAATTCATAGCATTGTTTATTTATAGCAGCTGACTTCACTCTTTGAAAGTGATGAACAATTCGGAGATCGCTCTGTTTGAAATTCTGACACCCTGTGTATGGGTTTGGACTTTTAAAAAGTGACATGCTTTCTTATACAGGTACAACTAAAGAAGTTTCAAGATAGTCCCTAACATAGTGGGCATCCCTTAATACCAGTCAGCTGAAAAATGCAAACTTTCATTCTACCAGACAAGCAAGTCTAGTACACTTTCCAAAACAACAAAACAAGCACTCGAAACTTGCAGTTTCACTGTTATTATAATCACCCAACATTTGGTGTGATAAGAAATGAAAGAGGAACACATGTTTTAAAATTCTTACTGTCCTGCTCTAGTTGATTCTTCATTCCATGTTACCAGCTCTAGACTCTACTTCATTTCACTCCTGAGGTTTAACACGTGCCAGGTGAGAACCAGATTGTGTCTGGACATAAACATTTTTCTGCAAATTTCTTTTTATTAGGTTTGAAATGTAAGTAATAGCACTTGACATCCCTAGATTTATATCAGTTTGAACTGCAATGTGAATCATCTAAAATGCCCCCCTAAACCTATCTTGATAGGTTGTAGATGTCACTGCAGAGACATACGAGTACCCATTTCACAAGCCAGCAAACAAATGTGCAGCACAAGTGAGAGCAAAGAAAGAGGTATGCATAAGGAACAAGATTTGGAGTGAATGGAGTGAACCAGTGTTTATTTATGATGGTAAGCTATCATGGATTTCCCTTTCATAATTCTTAGTGCTAGATATGTTAATTAGTGTTCAACATATTTACTTCATTACTATGTCTGTTCTGATTACTTTATTTAGGGGTCCATGGCACACACCACACTCGTGCAATTCTAGGTGCTGTAGGGAATGTCAGTGCTTGGTCTAATGAGTTGTACTACCTTGATCCTAAGGCAGTCTAGCACAGGGCTGTTCTCCTGAGGCAACTCACATCTGACTCTGACATCATTTAGAAAACAAAAATAGTCAGTAATAGTCAGCTCACAACAATCCCCTGCCGGCCCTGCTAAGGGCAGCCCAAGCAACTCTAGAAATGCTTTCAGATGAAGTTAGGAAGCCAAGAAACCCACAAAACTCATAATATTAGTGAAATTAATCTGTAAGGATTAAGTCTAAAATTTCTTTTACTACATCAAGGGAATAATTTCTTATCTGACAGAGGTAGGAATTGGTTTAAATGTATGTGCTCTGGATGCTAAAGCTCACTTCAGAGCAAATTAGCAGAACTTTGTAATAGTTTTCCTTCACTCCCTATGACTAGATTTAACATGTATATGCTAACATGGGAAACTTCTGCTTTCTGTGGTGAGACAAATGCCTCTGCATGCAGCAGCTCCTTGATGTCCAGTTAGGGAAAGGTAAATGATATAATGCAGTGACACTAAATTTACAGAGAGAAACTGCTTCATAGACTGTCTCTTCATTTTGACATGCAAAAAACCAAAACTGCAATACTATTGGTAATAAAAAAAGATAAATATGTTTATTCAGTGCAACTGACTGTGTATTTATTTTGGAGTATGTCATTCTCATCTATTGAGCTTCCTTTGTGTATTTATCTGAAGACACAGGAAACAGAAGGCCAGACACTATTTTTTTTGCAATGGGTTGGATGTAAATTCAGTTGCAAGGCTTATAGGATATAGCCTGCATACTCTTTTAGATATCTCCACCACATCCCACTGTTCTGCTGGCACCTCTCAGCTACCACCTTTGTTGGCCTAGATTCATTAATTTCATTTCAAAAACACTTGTGAAATGAGAGAGAAATCCAATTGCTTGGCACAAAAACTTTGGTGAAAGAAGAGTACGTGTTTTAGCCCATCAGATATTTGAATTGCCTTTTGAAGATGCTTTTTTATTCTCACTGAAGACAGAGCAATGCTAGGACTGTAGCACTGCCAGCAGAGGGTTCTGCCTGGGATCAGGCTTGACACTTTTTTACGTGTCAACAGGAGAGTGAGGGGAAATTAGAAGGGCTTTTCCTGGCGGGGGGAATGTAGGTTTACTCACTCTCTGCCAGCCTTTCACCAGAAGAAGGAAATGTACAATCACCCATCCTGGTTAGAGGTCACCAAACCTCCCAGCAGCTGCAAATCTCCTTCAGCTGTTTTCATCACCGTGGTTTTCCCAGCTTCCGCTGCAGCTGCTGTTGAGGCTGAGCAATCACAGAATGTTTCCTCTGCTTCAGAAAAGCTTGTGGTAGACAGGGCCACCACTGCATATGAGCTGTAATACCCTCGTGGGTTTAGTGCTGTGTGTGGATTTACCCCTTAAGCACACTGCACGTATGCACAAGTCCACATAATGTCACCATTTCCCTTCTTCCTTCCTGTATTGGCAGAGGATGGGTGTCCTTTCTAATATGAAGCTATGATTATATTATATCCATGGATCACATGCTCAGGCAAACTTCTTTAAGTGCCTCCCTTTATGCTTAGAGAAAGTTTTCTACCTTTTTTATTCTGGGAACATATATGAGTAGACACTGTGAAGCACATTTTAATACTCCCTAGATTAAAAAAAGCCCTGTTATTAGTAGTATCATTCATGGTACTGCCATGAAAGTCAGGTACCTAATTTCACAGAGTGAACTGAGAAAACTGAATCTTTCAGTGGAGTGGCTTGAAAAGAAAAACATCAGTTCAGTGGTTTTATTTAGGTATGTGTAAATTTTTCTGCTGAAAGCTTTGATGAAGTGTGTAATGACCTTCTTTTTGTTTGCTTCTACATGGCATTCCAATGTTTCATCTAAAAAATGTGCTACATTTAAGAGTGCGTTCTTAAGAGGCAGTTCAGTCTCCATTTAAAAAAGCTGAAACATCAAAATGAAATAACATAATTCAAAACATAACTAAAATATTTGTTCTGAAATGATCCTTTGACATGAAAAGAATTTCTTAATTTTCTCATGGGGGACACATTCATTTTCCATTGGAATTAGCATACGTCCTTGAAAAAAGAACCCAGTAATTTAAAATGAACTGAGCTATTTAGTACAGAAACTTTCTGCTAAAGAAGAAATGTTTGATCAGCTTTATTCATATATAGAAACCTGGAATAATTGGTCTAATTTTTAGAGCTGCTGAGCGTTCATAGATCACTTTGAAGTTAATAGTAATTCAGAGGTGTTCTGCATTTTTGCAAACCAAGCCACTTGTTTTACTTTCAAAGTACTGTTATTTATGACTAAGTTTAAGCATTTGCATTTGGAAAAAAAAATACACAGAAAAACCACACCATAAATAGATTTACCTAAAAGAATAGATGTCCTTCTTTTTTCTTCCTGCTTTCCAAAATGCACGAGATAAGAAAATACAAGAACCAAACTTCTTTGCTGTCTGGCTGAAGTAAAGACCACTGCTTCCTCTTCTCTCAGGTGTATACATGATAGAGGGTTAGCAGAACAATCCAGAACATTTACCTCAAATAAAATAATTTCTACTACACAGTTGAGAGGTTGCTAAGAATATATTTGCTGAACCCTCGTCTCAAAATACAATAAGGGAAAACCTCCCTTTTCATCTGAAGGTGAATAAGGAGAAGTTTTATATTTTAGTAGTATATGAAGATTGCTCTTATATACAGTTTTGCCCAGAAATTTGTGAGTTTTTTCTTGGTTTCATATGATATTTGTTGAAGTTTGTAACATCCTTGGTTAAACTACAGATGTGTTCGAACTAGGAACTTTGTACAATTCTTTTGTTCTTTGGCTTTTATCTAGATTAATCCTAAAACCACTGTGTAACTGGCTTTGGACTATTAACATTTTAAGAGCTGTTCCTGCCTGTTTTTCTTCAAAGTACTTAGTTCAAAGCAGTCCAAACTAGTTGTAGTTCTAAACCTAGGTATTGAACAAAAAAATAAACATTTCTCAAAACACATTTTTTGCATCAACCAAAGACGTTGCTTTTGTTATTTGGGGTATTTTGGAGGGAAGATTGCAAGGCACAGAACATATTATTTGTGTACAAATATGTATTAGCGTTTCTTTAGGAGGCTTGAAAAAGGTAAGGGTAATGAAAACCAAATGCTGCTTCCTGAGTCAAAGGGAATCTATTTATTTGTTTGTTTGTTTATGTTGACAAAAAGCTTATACTTTCATGGTGCCTTAAACCAGTTACAGCTTTCAAGGGATGAGAAGGAAGTGGTAGAGAGTGCTGAAGTTAGAAGCCCCTGTTTCCCTGAAAAAAGCTCCAGAAAATATTCCTTGAAACTCGTGGGAGTTCAAGAAAAGTACAATATTTATTAGTCAATGTATAATTCATCCCTTTATGAACTACCTCTTTTCCACATTATTAATATTATGTTTTTCTCTTCTTTTTAAGAGAAGACACTGGACATCACACTGTTCTTAAGCCTCACAATGTTCTGTTCTATGATTTTCCTTGGTGTTTTGCTGATATGTGCATGTAGAAGGTAATGTACATTTCTGGAAGGTATTATATATTTCTGGTGGAAAGGGAGGTCAGGGCAAGGGTAAACAAACCATATAATAGATTTAAGTCAAACACAGATCTTCTCAGATAAATTATGTTTACAAGAATCAGTTAATTGTGCATTTCTAACAACTATTCTAAAAAAGGAGTGTTAAGAACTTGTGTAAGATGCTGAGCCCTCTCACTGTCATAGAATCATAGAATCATAGAATTGGCTGGGTTGGAAGGGACCTCAGAGATCATCCAGTCCAACCCTTGAACCACCGTTGCGGTTGCTAGACCATGGCACTGAGTGCCACATCCAGTCTCTTTTTAAGTATCTCCAGGGATGGAGAATCCACTACTTCCCTGGGCAGCCCATTCCAATGCCAGATCACTCTCTCCGCAAAGAAATTCTTTCTAATATCTAACCTAAACTTCCCCTGGCACAACTTAAGACCATGCCCTCTTGTCTTCTTGAAAGTCGTTTGGCAAAAGAGACCAACCCCCTCCCTGGCTACAGCCTCCTTTCAGGGAGTTGTAGACAGCGATGAGGTCTCCCCTGAGCCTCCTCTTCTTTAGGCTGAACAGCCCCAGCTCCCTCAGCCTCTCCTCACAGGGTCTGTGCTCAAGTCCCTTCACCAGCCTGGTTGCCCTCCTTTGGACCTGCTCCAGGACCTCAATATCCTTCCTGAACTGAGGGGCCCAGAACTGGACACAGTACTTGAGGTGTGGCCTCACCAGTGCTGAGTACATCTCCCATCACAGTCCCCAGGGTTCCAGTCTTACACTCTACTCTCCAAGGTTTTTCTGCCATTATAAATGACATTTTTTCATCTCACTCTGACTGATGCCTCTCTGTTCTCAGCATGACTTTGCCCCATGCCCCAGGATCTCCACTTGGGACCACCAGTATTAGTCATGCCAAAAATGAGCTGAATTTGCCATGTTGCCCAATTTCATTTAAGAGTTCAGAGGTATTACAAAGAGCAGTCTTTTACTCTAAACTGTGCAGTTTACAAGAAAGAAATAAAAAAGGGAAGTCAAGCTGACAGAAGGAATTTGCCTTACTGTACTATTAGTACCTCAAAGTAAGAGTAGTAGTCCTATACCCATCAAGAATTAATACAGACAGATGCCTCCATACTACTAATTTTCTTCCTGGCTACATAGCATGCCTATTGATATGGCAGAGAAGGCTTTCTTAAGCTGGAAAGGAAACTTGTTCTTGATAAGATGTTAATTCAAGATGCCTTGATATTTAGAAGGCACAGTATGTAAACGGAACCTCTGTTAAAATTGATTATTTAATTAATGACTAAATGTTACTCCTTATCATGATTAAAAAAGTTAGCACATGATCTGATTTCAGAAATATGATTTATTTCAGAAAAAAAAGACTGAAGGAAAAATAGATATGAAACAGCTAATATAAAAATAAATTTAAAAAAAATGTTCCCCCTGGGGTAAAAAAACCTGAAGACAGACCAGATAATTAGGAGATTAGGAGACTTGAGCATCTACCACATGAGGAAAGGCTGAGAGACCCAGGTCTGTTTATCCTGGAGAAGAGAAAACTGAAGGGGGAATGTCATGAATGCTTACAAATATTTAAAGCATGGGTGTCAGGAGGATGGGACCAGACTTTTTTCAGTGGAGCCCACTGACAGAACAAGAGGCGGTGGTCACAGACTGGAACACAGGAGTTTCAACTGAAACATAAGGAAGAATTTTTTTACTTTGAGGGTAATGGAGCACTGGAACAGGTGGCTCAGAGAGGTGGTGGAGTCTCCATCTCTGGTGACATTCAAAACCTGCCTGCCCTGCATCCTGTCCGACCTATTCTAGGTGAACCTGCTCTGCCAGGAGGGTTGGATAGTCTGATTTCCAGAGGTCCCTACCAACCCCTAACATTCTGTGATTCTATAAAACATGTAATTGAAAGTAATTTGTATCTAAACATAAAACAATATTCTGGTCAAATAATGAGGAGTAACTGTTCTCAAGAGAGAAATTCAGCTGGTAGATCTTCTGGGTAGAAAGCTTACACAGTACTGAAACCCACAGAAACAGAGAAACCTTTTTGATGAAACAAATAGTTTTCATGGTTCTGTGCAGACAGCACCAGTCTCAAACTCAAATTTTGTTACACCTCTGCAAATTAGTTTAAAACTTTTTTCAATGCTATGGTGTGTTCCCTGTCATTTGATTTTTCTTTCTTTGATTATTGCACAAGATAGGTAATATTGTAATATAGGTAATTATGAAAAGAATAATTTCTTAGCTATAGACACAGTAGCATGCCACAAACTCATGTTTTGCTTGGGAATCATATGCTTGTGTATATCTATATGGTTCTTAAATCTCTAGCAGGCTAGGAACCAGTTTGTATGAGGAAGAGCTGTGAAAAATGTTGAGAAAATTGCCTGCAGTGGAACAAAAAATTATAGATTTGCTTTAGAAACAGTAGATGCCTCTCAAGTTGGTGCATCTATCTATTACAAAGCATTATTGACTCTTCCTGCAGACATTTAAGACTCATGTGTCTGGATCACTCTCTTGTAGGTATAAATGCCTGGAAGTTATTATCATGCCTGTTCCATATCCTTCTGATAATATCAGAACTTGGTTAGCTGCAGATGATATTCACCACCAGGTAGGGTGTCTGCCTTGTCTCTCTCACTACATTGACATGTATGATATTACTTGTGATGGGAATGGTACAACACTATACTTAGAGCAGCAGGTCATTTTGAAGAAAACCAAGAAAAAGGTATGTGCAATGTTTGTAGTGATGCCAGAAGAGAAAAGAAAGCTTGTGGAGGCTACACAACAATGATCTCAGTAGACAGGATGGAGAAAATCCTCAGTGGATTATCTTGAGTGCACCTCAAAGAGAAAAGGTCTCAGCATATCCACGCTCATAACTACCCCAATGGTGCAGCTGATGCAGGATAAAACTGTGTACAGAGACTTTGGAAGGTCTGATGTGTTGTACATTCTGATGCTAGCTTAGTTCACAGCAAATTATATGTCTAGTGAGTGAGGCAAAACAGAAAATCAGTATTTGCAGTATTAGTGTGGGTATCATTGAAGGATCCTCTTGGCTGCCATGTTCAATGCTTCTAATCACTGCCTGTGAATTAGAGGAAAAAATGCACTAGTCAAGCAGTGGTCTATCCCTACAACTCTGCAAAGCTACACAGTGACCTGTGCTCCAAGAAGCATGGTAAGATTGCTTCTTACCTGGTTCTTCTGGGAAACATCACTAAAACAAGAAAATTTGAATAAGGAATTTCTCTATTCTGTGTATTCAAAGTATTTGCTCAGAGCCTCTGCAGTATTTCTGTTATTTTTTTTCTGTCCTACTTTTATCATGGTATTTACACCACAAATTCAAAATCTCTTATAGTAGTTCATTCATCGAGGTAACAAACAGATGCTAATGTCAGCTGTTATGCCCTCTTCTATCTCAGTATGTATGCCTTCCAATATTGACACTTCTGACCAAAAACCATTTGAGCAATTTGGACCCCAAAGGTCTCATATTCAGCACCTTTTATGTCCAAAAAGCCTTTGGCACCCTTTTCACCAGTGATGGTGTGAAACTTTACCAATAATTCCCCTTGTGGATATCATATATGGAGTGGCATAATGTAAAGAAAAAATCCTTATCATTAAACTTAAATTCTGTGTGTCACTTCACCCTAGGCCTGCATACAGGGCTGTTTAGGGTCCTTGTATTCAATGTATAAACAAAGAAACCCACAGCAATCAATAATCACCACAAAAATTATATTTAGTATCACAGACAAATAAGACATTTCTGTCTCCAAATTGCTACAAACACTAAATATGCCTTTGACAAGAAGACCTCAGCATGGCTGTGTAATTGCTGTCTAGATGTTTATAACAAGTGGCTGAGATGACAGCTGATGGGACTTCTAGGATAGATAAATGGAATAAAACATACGGAACTTATCAGTATCTCAAATATTGCTGACATCTGCAATTGCAAAGGCATCAGCTTTGGGCGCACTGGGGACAAGGGTGCTGAGGTAATCTGTTTTATACAACAAATAAATATAACCCCTGAAAGCTAGACTGTAACTTGGACATAAACCTTGGGTACAGTCAAATCAGTCTGGAGAGTTACAAGCAACAAAATTAGGATTCAAAACAACTGGTGAAATTTGCCTGTGAGCAACTTTTAAATTGAGAGAGTCACTCATATTATCTCTGTGTTGCACTTATTGTGGCAAAGTAAATAATTCATGCTAATCCCAGATATACCAAGTAAGCAGCATGTTTGCGAAAATCTTAAGAATTTGTAATACCATTGAATAATACCACTAAATGCAGATGTTGTGCATAATGTAATTTTTGTTCAACAGATACAAATGGCAGTGCAACTGGAGATGGACTCAGAGATTACTTTGGGAATACCAGCAGAGAATGGAGATGAGAACATTCAACAACAGAGATGTCAGAAGGAGACTGGATTAGAAAATCTGTAGGGATGATACTTTTTTTTTTTTTTTTAATCTGCATGCAAGAATTGCATTTCTGTGAACTGAACAATATTATGACAGATCTAAGAACAGCTAACCTTGGAGTTAGTCTGAGCCCAAAATTTGAAGTATCTTGAGCTCTCTGACATTGTGAAACTCTTAAAATGAACAGTGGATCACAAAGGCAAAGCAGTACCTTAGAGTTTGTCTCTATTGCTGATCTTCAACCCAGCAAAAATCATAGAACCATAGAATGGCTAGAGTTGGAAGATTAAAGATTAAAGATTGTCTAGATACAATCCCCCTGCCATGGGCAGGGACACCTCCCACCAGACCAGGTTGCCTAAAGCCCCATCCACCCTGGCCTTGGACATTTCCAGGGAGGGGGCAGCCACAACTTCCCTTGACAACCTGTGCCAGTGTCTCACCACCCTCATAGTAAAGAATTTCCTCTTAATATAAAATCTAAAACTCCCTTCTTCAAGTTTTAAACTATTGCCCCTTGTCCTCTTGCTACATGCAAAAAGTACTACTCAAGATTACTTGTAGGCTGCCTTCAGGTACTGGAAAGCTGACATAAGGTCACCTCAGAGCCTCCTCTTCTCTAGGCTGGACGACCCCAACTTCCTCAGCCTGGCTTCTTAGGGGAGGGGATACAGCATTTTGGGGGTTCTCCTCTGGACATGCTCAAGGAGCTCTATATGCTTCTTATTTTGGGGACTTCAGAACTGGATGCAATGTGCAACTCTTCAGACAATGTGATCTAAAACTGAGATCCACTTGGGTTAAAATAGAATTAAAGATAATGTTTCATTTTGCTGCAATAGATTCCAAGTACAGTGTGATAGATCATTGCCTTTGAAGACTGGAGGTTCATTCAAATCCTGTATTAACTTTTTAATATGTGATTGAAGTCATCATGAGAAATAGAGGAAGAAGCTGACAAGGTTTGTCTAAAGCGTAAAAAATAATAATAAAAAAATCACTTTCTGAGGCATCACATTGTGTAAGCAGACATCAACCAGAAAGATGAGTCATGTGAGAAGATATAAGATCTTTCAATGTGATGGACTTATTCCTTTCCAGTTAGCAAAAGAAGAAAACTTTACACAAAGCAAAAAAACCCCAGAGGTTTTGGATATATTGTGATTGTTTAAATAACTATAAGTTAGAGAATTTAAATTTCATAACTGACTAACTATCGCTATTTATTCTTTCCTGTCCTTTTAAAGAAATCTTTATTTCCATTTCCACAAAGTGGTAAGCCACACCAGATCTTTTTGAGTTTCATAACCAAGTACATAGCTTCCATCTTTTAAGTCCAAGTTGAGACAGTATTTATTTGACTACAAGAAAAGGAATTTAGGGCTTTGATTTTACAATGAAGACATCTCTGTAGACCTTTTTCATATATTGCAATATAGTTAGGTGAGGGACTAAATTTTCTGAAAGGATGGGAAGCTACCTAAAAAATTCTTACTTTAATTTCTGGTAAAATTTCCCTGTGCCCAAAAGAATACTGTTTGAAGGAAATACTTTATTCCATTTGAAATAACATATTTTGCATTATTGTAGGGGCAATATAAAATTTTTATTTGTACTTTTAAAAATTTTTAAGATACTTTTCTGTGCAGAGTTTTGATTTACCTGAATAGGCTTTTTTGGATTTGGGTTTTTTTTTCATTTGTTTGGTTTGGTTTTTTTGTAAAGTGTCTCCCTCATCATAGAGGAGAAGATTGAATTCCCTTCTCCTTAAATACTAGGTATAGCTTGTAACATTTAAAGAGCCTGAGCTGGAAATGCCTGAAGAAGGAGAAAGACTGTCATTGGCTTTGTTTGCCATAAAATTAAGTTTGTGACCTCAGGAAAAAATAACCTACTTGAGTAGGCAGTGCTATTTTCCTGTTGCATTTTATCTTTTTACAGAAGGTAAGTGTAGCGGGAGGAGCCATTCTTGCTCCTGATGCTCGACGAGCTGCTGGTCTCTTCCAGGACTCCAGCCACCACACAGCGCTTCCAGGGTAGAAGTGTAGTGGGAAGAGCCTTTCTTGCTCCAGAGGCTCGACGAGCTGCTGGCCTCTCCATGCCTCGCACCAGAGTGAGCTGAGGTCTTTTCTGTGGGTGTGTGTTCCACCTTTATTGGCCCCCTGGCCTTGCTCATGCCCAATAGGGGCCTGTCCTAATCAGGCACAGGTGGACTCACACCCACTCACTGGCAATTCGAGGCACCTGGTTGACAATGTCTCTCTACAGGTAAGGGCAGCCTCACCTTTGAATATCAGGGTTCTTCCTCCAGAACCTGTCAGCCTGATGCCTACAGAAATCATCAGAGAGAAGTGGAATGGAAATCCATTCAGTAATCCACTACTGAATCTAAGTTTCAGTAATGACAGATGTTGTACTGTCTCCTTCAGTGTCCTCAGTGCAGATGGGAAAAGCAGTGACCAACATGCTCCTATTTCTTTTGGATGGTCAGACAACATCTCTGTGGGTAGACAAGGCAGGTTATCCTAGCAGCCATGGTCCAGATGGGTTTTCTCAAGAAGTTGGGGAAGAATTACTACTTCAGTTAAAAGTCATTACAGGAGACATTTAGAAAACAAGTGTCATGAACTTCCAGACTTCTTTCCTAGTAAGGATAAAGAACCAGTATAATGAAAAAATCAGAGCATATATGAGCTAAGTGGGGTAGAGAAGTACCACACATTGGTCAAACACATCTGGAATCCAGACTTCATGCAGTGAAATCAGGCCACAGTGCATATTATATTGTTTCTAAAAGCGTACTTTATATTAATTTATTTTATATAGTTTTGGCTTGCAGTGCTTAAAGCCCACAACCAGTTCCAGGATTTAAGATAAGACAGAAAACCTACAGATTAAAGTAACTTAAATCTCCTATCTGAAAATAGAATCATTCTTTTATATTAAAATTGTGTTACTGACAAGAGGACCCAGTTTCAGTCAATGCACAAAATTTGTACAGGTGCCATGACAACCTCCAGAGACATAAAACGATCCATGATGGTACTGCCAAATAGTGAGCCATAGGTATTGCTGCCAAATACTGAGCTAGGGGGGTGATGCCAAAAAGTGAGCCATATGGGTTGGTGCCAGATAGTGAGCCAAGGTGGAGGTGCCAAATAGTGAGCCCTGGGTATTGGTTCCAAATAGTAAGACATGAGTGTGGTGCCAAATAGTGAGCCCAAGTGGGGGGAGCCAGATAATGTTCCATGGAGAGTGGTGCAAAAAGTTATAAAAATGGGTTGATGCAAAATAGTGATCCAAGTGGGGTGGTGTCAAATACTGAGCAATGGAGTTTGGTGTAAATAGCGAGCTACAGCGTGGTGCCAAATAGTGAGCCAAGAGTATTGGTGGAAAATAGTCAACTATGGTAAACCCATCAAATTAATTAGAGTTTGATTAAAGTTGCATGAGTATTATTGTGCCATCTCCTCTGCACTGTTCTTGTATGTATGCTATGAATGCTACTCAAGCATTGCAGTGGGCTGCCCAGGGAAGTAGTGGATTCTCCGTCCCTGGAGATATTTCAAAAGAGACTGGATGTGGCACTCAGTGCCATAGTCTAGCAACCACAGCGGTGGTACAAGGGTTGGACTCGATCTCTGAGGTCCCTTCCAACCCAGCCAATTCTATGATTCTATGGTTGTTGGTGCCAAATAGTGAGGCTGTGGGGCGGTGCCATATAGTGATCTATGGGGGGTGGTGCCAAACAGTGATTCATGTTTGGTGCCAAATACTGAGCCAGGGGGGTGGTGCCAAACAGTGAGCCAAGGGTATTGCTGCCAGATTAGTGAGCCATGGTGCTTGTGACATACAGTGATCCATGTAAGTTGGTGCCAAAAAGTGATCCACAGTGGTGTTGCCATATAGTAAGACATGTTGGTTGTGCTAAATAGTGATCCAAATAGGTTGGTGCCAAAAAGTGAGGGTAGTTCCTAATAGTTACTGAGGCATGTTGCTGGTGCCAAACAGTGAGCCAAGGTTATTGGTACTAAATAGTGATGCAGCCAAAAAGTGAACCATAGGGGTTGTGCCAATGTCACCATTTGAACAGGAGGTACTGAAGAAGAAGGGCTCTGGGACTCTGAGGGGCAGAAAGCAAAGGAAGGGATCTGTTCCCTCCCATTTCCTGCCATACTCTATAAAAGATCATAAATCCATCAGCTTTTTTTTCTTTCTCCTCCTGATTTTAGATAGCTGTGTTGCTGTTTGTTGCTGCCAGCTTGCCACCTGCTATCAGGTTGTATATATATATATATATATATTTGTGTGTATTTGAATGTATTTGTATTTTTGTTACTTTACCCATTATGTTTACTTTACCTTACCCTTTCCCTTCTGTTAGTAAAATCTGCACCTGATTGCTTTCAGTTTCCAACTTAAAGTCTCCAGTTTTTATTCTACTTTTATCTCCCCTTTGTGTGTGGGTAGGGGGAATAGAGAGGAATTCTGTCCTAGGTTCATAGTCTGTGCAAACTGCTAAGCTGTGGCAGCCAAATAGTGAGCAAAGGGCATTGCTGCCAAATAGTGAGCTATGGCTGTGGTGCCAAATAGTGAGACAAAGGGGTGATGCTAAATAGTGCACCAAATGTATTGGTGCAAATTGGGAGCCAAAGGGGCAGTACCCAATAGAGAGCCATGGTGGTGCTGCCAAATAGTGAGCCATAGGGGTGGTGCCAAACAAGGAGACACAGGGGATCCATGGGTGTTAGTGTCAAAGAATGAGCCAAGGGGCATGGTGCCAAAAAGTGCTCCATATGGTTTGGTGCCAAATAGTAAGCCGCAAGGGTGGTACCAAATAGTGAATTTGGGGTTTGGTGCCAAATAGGAAGCCATTTAGGGGGTGCTAAATAGGGATTCATATGGTTTGTTACCGAATAGTGAGCCATTGTGGTAGTGCCAGATAGTGAACCATGGATATTATTGCTATATAGTGAGCCAAAATGGTACCAAATCCAGATCCATTTCAATTGGTGCCAAAAAATGAGCCAAAGGTTTTGGTGTCAAATAGTGAGCCAAGGGTTTTGGTGATAAATATTGTGATATTGGGCAGAAATGAGGCAGAAATGGGGTGGTGCAAAACTCTGTTCCATATGAGTTGGTGCCAAATTATGAGCCATAGTAGTCGTGCCAAATAGTGATTCATGAGAGCATTGCCAAACAGAGATCTATGGGGAATGGTGCCAAATATTGATCTACAAGTTGGTGCCAAAAAGTGAGCCGCAGGGGTAGAGCCAAATTATAAGCTAACTGGGGTAGCACCAAATAGTGATCCAAATGGGTTAGTGCTGAATACTTAGCCAAGTGGGGTGGTGTTAAAGAGCAAGGCATGAGGTGGTGTGACAAATAGTGAGCCAAGTCAGTGTTGCCAAATAGGAAACCTTGGGTATTGGTGCCAAATGGTGAGCCATTGCTGTGTTGGTACATAGTTAGCCAAGGGAGACGTGCAACTAGTTAGATATTTGGTAGTGCCAAATAGTGAGCCAATGGGGGTGGTGCCAACTACTGATCCAGAAGTGTTGGTGCCAAAACGTGAGCCACAGAAGGAGAGTGCCAAATAGTGATCTTTGACTTGTGGTCCCAGATACTGATCCATATGAGCTTGTGGCAACTACTGAGCCAGTGTTGTCCAATAGTGAGCTATCTGTATTGGTGCCAAATGACAAGCCATTGTGTGTGGTGCCAAATAGTGATCCATGGCAATTGGTTGGTGTCAAATAATCAGCAATGGGTATCGGTGCAAAATAGTGAACCCTGGGGGTGGTGCCAAATTTTGAGCCATAGTGTGGGGTGCCAAATAGTGATCCAAATGTGCTAGTGCTAAACACTGAGCCAAGTACTGTGGTTCCAAATGGTGAGCAATATGATGTGTTAAGCACGCTTAAGTGCTATTTTCAGTGCTCTGAAGTTTGCTGTTAAGTGCTCTGAAGTGGTATCTTAAGTGGTCTTTTAAGTGATCTTTTAAGTGCTCTTAATTTTGCTCTTTAGTGGTCATTTAAGTGCTCTTAAGTGGTCTCTTAACTGCCATCTCAAGTGCTCTTCTAAATTCTTTAAATTAAATAAGCTCTTAAATGCATACGAGCCAAGCAGAGCCGAACCGAGCCTTGCTGAGCCAAGCTGAGCCGAGCCGTGCCATGCCATGCCATGCCGTGCCATGCCATGCCATGCCATGCCATGCCATGCCAAATTGACCCGAACTGCGCCTAGCCGTGCCGTGCCATCTCACGCCGAGGTGAACCGTGCTGTGCAGAGCTGAGCATTCTTAAGTGCTCTCTTAAGTGCTCTTAAGTGGTCTCTTAGGCTCCGCCAGGGGAGGTTTAGGTTGGATATTAGGAAGAAATTCTCTACAGAGAGAGTGAGCAGGCATTGGAATGGGCTGCCCAGGGAGGTGGTGGATTCTCCATCCCTGGAGGTTTTTAAGAAGAGACTGATGTGGCACTCAGTGCCATGGTCTGGTAACCACAGGGGTAGTGGATCGAGGGTTGGACTTGATGATCTCAGACGTTCTTTCCAGCCCAGATGATTCTGTGATTTTTTGAGTGCTCTTAAGTGGTTCCTTAAGTGCTCTTTAAAGTGCTCTTAAGTGGTCTCTCCCCGTAGATCACTGCTTGACACTATTTGGCACCAACACCTTTGCCTCATTGTTTGGTACCAACCTATATGGAAAAGTATTTGGCACAACCCTCATAGCTCACTATTTGGCACCACTTCATTTGGCTCAATATTTGGTACTAACATACTTGTCTCCATATTTGGCAACCCCACCTATGGCTCCTAATTTGGCACACCCACTATGGCTCAGTATTTGGCACAATTCCATTTTTATTATTTTTTGCTTTATCCCCAGGGCTCAGTGTTTGGTGCTACAATCGTCTCCCTTTTTCACCAGCTCTTATCAATCAGTATTTGGCACCACCACACATGGATCACTATTTGGCACTGCTAAATAGCTAATTATTTTCACTTCTCCCTTTGTTAACTATTTAGAAACACCCGACTTGGCTCACTCTTTGGAAAAAAGAATCATGGCTCACTATTTGGCACCACCCTCCTCCTTGGCTTCAGTTTTCACCAACCTCCAATTTTCACCAACACTATTGGATCACTTTTTGGAACTACCCCCATGGTTCACTATTTTGTACCTATGTTCAGGGCTCACTCTTTGGCACCAACTCATATGCATTAGCATTTGGCAAATACTTAGCCATGTGGTGTGGTGCCAAATAGTGAGCCAAATGAGTTGGTGCCAAATACGGAGCCAAAGTTGTGCCAAATAATGATCTGAGAGTGGTGGTGCCACATAGAAAATCTTGGGTATGGTGCCAAATAGTAAGTCATTTGGATGGTGCTAAATCGTGAATCAGATGTTTTTTTACCAAATAGTGAGCCATTAAGCAATTTTAGGAAAAGAGGAAAGGGGAACAGAGACTACGTAATTTCACTCTCCAAAATGCTCCTGGAAACTGCAGCTTTTCTCCTTTCTTCTTCTTTTTATGTCTTCTTTGTCTGTCATTGTCCAGTCTTGTCTGACGTTTTTTCACCTCTTTTCTGTCTCGCTTGTCTTCTGTTTCTTATAGCAAAACCCCTCTGTCTTTTATCAGTGTCAGGCAGGTACTTGTTTTATGGCTTCAGGCATTCCACAGCTTAGACCTATGTCTCCCTGTACCAGGAATAGCTTTGCTCATCCTGCTACTCAGAATGGATGCTTATATTTGAAAAAGGTCTTTGAAGAAGTAAAAAGTGAGAGAAAAATAGCCAAAGGCTAGCAGCCATTTCATAGCCAGTTTGCAGTGGTCATTTGTTGGCTCAATAGACATTTTTCCCATTTATTAGTGGGTGCTCACACAGGCAGGGACACTCCCCACTTGCCCACAGCCCCATCCAACCTGGCTTTGAACACTTCCAGGGAGGGGGTAGCCACAACTTCCCTGGGCAACCTGTGCCAGTGCCTCACCACCCTCACAGGAAGGAATTTTTACCTAATGTCTAACCTATATTACCAATAAAAAGGTCAGTAGAGAATATTTAAATTTCATTTACCATCTTTGTGCAAGAAAACCAAGAAAAATAGCAATTACCCATGAAAAAATAATTTTAAGAGGGACATTCTAATATCAAAAATGCTTCATTGGGTCCATGCAGGAATGTGTAGTGACACAAGATTCTTCAGGAAAGACCTTGTCTTCTAGAAACCAATGAGCAGACCTGGAAAAAACCACAAAGAAACTTTTAAACACACAAACCCTTTAAAAGTCTGAAGTGGATGCAGCAATCCTAAGGCTCCACAGAGCTTGCAAAAATTGCTATGGGTTTGCTATGGGTATATTGATCAGAAAGTTGTACTGAAAAGAGATGTACCACAGGGGGAAGTGATAAGGTCTTAAGCCTTGTCAGAGAGGGAACTCATGTCAAATATGAATTGAATTAATAAAACATTGACTATATCAATGTAGATATCTACTCTTTTCTGAATGCATGGTAAGCTAGAGTGATTTGTGTTTCCTTTACTTTGTATACACATGAAACTAGAATTTGAGCTAATCAGCTCAAATTTGAGCTAATGTGTTTTACTTTTGGATAGGGGAGGGGAAAAGAGGGGAAAGAAAAGGGGAAGGCAGAGGGGTTTGGGGGGGTTCACTTGTTCTCCCCTGCTTTTTTTTTGTTGTTGTTGTTTTGTTTTGTTTTGTTTGTGTGGGTTTTTTGTGTTTTTAAAGAAAGAACTAGTTTGCTTCCACATCTTTGGGAGCCCACCAGTGTTACAAATATAAATATGCAACATGAATCTCAAGCTCTGATATGCTGGAGCATGTGTTGTCATCACCTGGAACAGAAAGGAGGACAGCTTAGGTGATATTCTCCAGGCCTCCTCTGCTGAGGTTTCCATGGGGGCTAAAGGGTTGATCCCAAATTCTTCCACCTTGTTAGACATTCCAGGTAGTTAATTTATGCCAACATATTCTCTTGGTCTTACAGACTTGAAAAATACAAGCTTCCCATAACCCAAATAGTTCAGCTATAATCATGACCTCCAGGTAGTTTCCTAAATACAGGACTTAACCTCAGGACTTGCACAGAGAGTTTTACATGTGTAAGCAGATCTACTGAAATGAAAAATATATCTACAGTGGGGAAAAAAAAATAAAATCATGAGATTGGATCTAGAAGAGGTGTCTTCATTAGAGTTCTTCAGCCATGGGCAATTATTGATTGTATCACTTGGGATACTTTAAAATATTTATATAAATATCTAGCTTAGAATTTTAAATAATTATAAAATATCTACTTTATAAACTGATATATAAATAAATTATGAAGTTTTAAAGCAATTTAACCAGGATTCTCTCTTTATATTGACTTTTCTTTTTAATAACTATTGATACCTAATCAGATTGGGACTACAGTTTGAGACACCACCAGGAACAACTAAATACAAGCTTTTGTTTTTCAAGTTTACAGATGCATATTATGACTTCACTTGCAGCAAATTCTATAAAGGAATGGAAGTTTTCCATGTGCATGCCATTTTAAGACTCCAGATGATCCAGGAAGTGTCACCTCTGTGTGGATAATGCCATGGCTCCAGTTGAAAACACTTCTCAGATCGGGCATAAAAATGCAGCCTTGCAATTCAGGGCTGCCAAGTATCTGAAAACAGAAAGCGTCAGGCATTGAATACTGTGTCCAGTTCTGGGCCCCTCTGTTCAGGAAGGATATCGAGGTCCTGGAGTAGGTCCAAAGGAGGGCAACCAGGCTGGTGAAGGGACTCAAGCACAGATCCTATGACGAGAGGCTGAGGGAGCTGGGGCTGTTCAGACTGGAGAAGAGGAGGCTCAGGGGAGACCTCATCTCTCTCTACAACTCCCTGAAAGGAGGGGGTAGCCAGGTGGGGTTGGTCTCTTTTCCCAGGCAACTCTCAGCAAGACAAGAGGGCATGGTCTTAAGTTGTGCCGGGGGAGGTTTAGGTTGGATATTAGAAAGAATTTCTTTACTGAGAGGGTGATCAGGCATTGGAATGGGCTGCCCAGGGAAGTAGTGGATCCTCCATCCCTGGAGATATTTAAAAAGAGACTGGATGTGGCACTCAGTGACATGGTCTGGTAACTGCACCAGTAGTGGATCAAGGGTTGGACTTGGTGATCTCTGAGGTCCCTTCCAACCCAGCCAATTCTATGATTTTATGATTCTATGATCTCATAGGCTAAAATTTCTGTTTCAGTGTGTTGGCTCTTCCTTCCTTCCTTCCTTCCTTCCTTCCTTCCTTCCTTCCTTCCTTCCTTCCTTCCTTCCTTCCTTCCTTCCTTCCTTCCTTCCTTCCTTCCTTCCTTCCTTCCTTCCTTCCTTCCTTCCTTCCTTCCTTCCTTCCTTCCTTCCTCTTCCTTCCTTCCTTCCTTCCTTCCTTCCTTCCTTCCTTCCTTCCTTCCTTCCTTCTTCCTTCCTTCCTTCCTTCCTTCCTTCCTTCCTTCCTTCCTTCCTTCCTTCCTTCCTTCCTTCCTTCCTTCCTTCCTTCCTTCCTTCCTTCCTTCCTTCCTTCCTTCCTTCCTTCCTTCCTTCCTTCCTTCCTTCCTTCCTTCCTTCCTTCCTTCCTTCCTTCCTCCTTCCTTCCTTCCTTCCTTCCTTCCTTCCTTCCTTCCTTCCTTCCTTCCTTCCTCTGTCCTACTGTATGTGGGACTGCTTAATCTGACGATGAGGCAACCAAAGTTCAGTAGAATATTATTATCTCTCCACAGGTAACTCTGCTTCTACAAGATTTGCACACAAAACTTCAGGAGTGCTCAAGTAATGAAAGTGACCATTCATACGCTTAGCTTGGCACATATCTGATTTTAATGAGCTTATCTAATTTTCTAAACCACTTTGGGGCATAGGCTGGTATAAATGCAAGAAATTCATATAACAAAACCAGAATTTTATGCTGAGGAAATATGCCAAGATTCATAACCATTCCCCCAGCTAAATTTTACTTTCCCTGATTTTCTGAATTAAGTGGTAGTAATTATGTGCCTAATATGCATTCCTAGTTAACATGCTTGTCTCTATAAATTCAGTAATTGCTTATTCAAACAATGCAACAGGCATGTAACACATAATTGGCATGCACAATTACCTCATTTGCATAAGCAGTCACTGTAATTTCATCTCACACTGATTATGCATAAAATCATAAGTGAATTTTGGAAGACATTTGAAACCCAAATGCAAAATAGAGACAGAACATAAGTTTCTAAATCAATAATCTTTGCCTGCCCGTTTAAAAATATGTTACTTTCAATGTGATTGTCTTCATTTTTGTACATTTACTTGTATTTATCTTTTTGCTTTTCTTATCTCACTGACCTGATGATCTACAGCCTAATCAGGTCCATAAAAGACTCTGAACAACTTGCCTCATGAGAAAGATAGAGCTCCTATGTCCATCTTTGTCTAGTCCACCTAGGCATGGCTACCGTCTGAAAAGGAAACTTTTCTCTAAACATAGTTGATATTATTGATGACTATGTATTTTGGCCCTCCCAATCATCAACATTCTTACTGCTATTTTTAAGTAAAAACAGTTTAAATATGTTATTGCAATATTTAGTTTTTCATTAAATAAAATTAGAACTGTGGAAAAAAATTACCATTTTCACTTCTGAAATCTTTACAGCTAGTGATTTAAATATTTTAACAATTTTAACATGTACAAGTTTAAATACTGTTTTTACATAAATTTTGTTTGGTAATTAAATAAACATTATTTTTCTGCTTTTTAAAGGCCAGATTCCTTCTTGATGGAACAAGTTAAAGGATGCTGGGCTCCATTTTTCATTGCAGAATGCCATACAGGGGGAAAGTAGAGCATTAGAGTAATTTAACTAGGAGAAACAGAGGTTACTGTAACCTTGCTGATATCTCTAGGATGGGGGAGCTGGAGCTGAATCAGTTTTTTTCACAGTAAAGCCAAATCTGAGAGCTTCTACCACAAGAGGAAGACTTGGCAGAGGGCCAAGGACTGTCTGTGTGGTTTGATCCAAGGAGCAAAAAGAAGTCAAAAGGGCTTCTTTTCCTTTACTTGTTTAACTTGCATTGTCCTTGTCCTCTGGGTATCTTGTTAGTAGTTTTTTCTACTCAAAAAATCAAAAAAAGTCTAAGTCAAAATGCTAATTTTCAGCTCAGCCTCACTCTTTGTTTTCCATGTTCCTGTATAAAGTTGAAATATTAGAATGGATCTTGTTTTCTCAGGTACAAGCATGCCAAATCTTCACTTTATACAAGCCCTGAAGAGGGGCCACACTGTGACAGTGCTCTGTCCTTGTCTTTGTGGGATCAGTGACCCAGAAGTTATGGGAAAGTTAATCAATTACAGTCCTGAAGGCAGGCAGGAAAAGACCTGGGGGAGAAAATAGTCCATGGCTCACAGGTAGCTTTTTGGTTCATGGACTGGGATCTTCCACTTTTCATAAAATCAAACCAGGTAATCAGAGCTAGTTTCTAGACAGCAGAACCTGAGATGGGTGTTTGGGCCAGTCTCTGCCTGTACTTTTGGGGTGAGGTGGAGGTACTCAGGCCCAACATCCCTCAAGTGCCAAGTCTGATGTTTCTCTAAGTAGCAAGCAAAAATAGCTCAACAGTGCATCAGCTTTATGCAAGCAGTTTGTCTGATCCAGCTATTGTGGTTCTTTATCCCCCAGGACCTCAACCCCAGGTTAGTTTTAAAGGCAGTTAAAAAAGAATTATATTTTTTTATTATTTCAAGAGGTTGTCAGAGCCTTAAAAGGAAGTAGAGGCTGGTGGGAGGGACAATTATTTGAGGTACCAAAATATCTGGTAGGAGGAAATGCTAAGGGAAAATGTGAATTAGACCTTGCTTTAGGTGTAGCATCTCAAAATCAGGATAATTGGAAACCAGAAGGTATTTCAACTACCTTTTCTTTGCTTGTTGTCTCTCCATCCTCCTTTCCCCCCAAAAATGAACTGTCTGTGGAGACCGTGAATGATTTCAGCTTTCCATTAGCTCTCACTTGTGACTTATTTTAGTATTTCAGTTCTCTGATGCTTATTATTTTAGTTCCAGGAGTTAATGCCTTCTTGGAGGAACCTAATCAAAGCAGGGGGTAGACAGATAAGAGTACTGTGTGTCTGTCAGACAGTCATACTTGAGTTTCAGAGTCACAGAGATTTGAATAGGTCTTCCTGGGATGCAAAATGGCTAAGTCAGGATAAGTGGACAACCGAAGAAAAGTGAATAGACAAATCAAAACTGGTATCACATCACCTGGCTGGAGACTTTGATGATGTGATGAAGTTGATAAGGATCTTATCTGGAAAACAGTATTGCTGGGTTAAAAACAACAGTGAGCATGTTAGAGAGGGCTCTGAGAGGCCTGAAAAATAAACCTAAACAGAAATCATGGCAGCACTTCTGGCTGTGTTCCCAGCCACAGTCCAGCCCTGTATCTAGTGCTGTGTGTGGCAGACAAACTCCCACTCCCCCTACTTGAGAAACTTGAGACAAAAAAATAATTAGATTAACACTGTAAGAAGGAACAACCCATAATCCTGAAAACATTTCTTCTGGTTTCTACCTAAACCAGATGGAAGTTTTGAGGAGCCTTTTGCACACCCAGCATTTTGGATTTTCTCATTAAAGGCAGCCATGCAAAGTTTCAATGGCACCTTAAGAATGCAATGGATCTTAAACTAATGCAAGATGCATATAGTTTGATGAGCAGAATCTAGCTCAGATCAGCTATTCTCATCTGATATAAACAGGCATTATTCCAAGAAAACCAAAAGAAATGACAGTGACTTACAACAGGTAAGAACCCATTCCAGTCATGATTCAAACAATAAAGTGGGAAGTAAATCTCTGAATGCATTGCTTAGTTATTCATGTTAGAACCACACATACACATACATAGCATGCACAAGTCTTTGCCTCATAGTCTTAGGGCATAGCATGTGATAAGGATCTTCAATGTTTTCATCAGTATAAATCAGATCTCATAAGTCCAATTCTTCCAGATACCTGATAGCTTTTTCAAGTATGGGTGCTTTGACCTGTGGGCAACCTATTTCCTCTTTATAGGGATATCTCTCCCTTACAGCTGACACGAGTCATCTCCATAGGCTGGTGGTTCAGCCTTTTCCCCAGATTCCTGATCTTTGGCCAGGGATCCCAACTGCCTGGCTTCCCTCTGAGTTAATGTTATGGTAGCAGCCCCACCAATCCAGCATCGGAGTAACCACATGAGAAGTGGTTCACCTGAAAAACGGCTGAAGTCTTTTCTCAGAGTACTAATTAGTACTACTAATTAGCTTAAGCCCCACGTTGGGTGCCATTAAATTTGTCGCGGTTTAATGCTGGCCCAGTAATTAAACTGAATAACAGATGCTCTCTCTTAATGCCCCTCCCTGATAAAGGAAGAAAAGAGAATAAGGGAGAGAGACTTACGGGTTGGAAACTAAACTACACAGCTTTAATGGAACAGTAATGATAAAAAGTAATGATAAAATGATAAATATATACAAATATACAGGAAAATTGATAGATACCGTGTTTTTCCCTTCTTTCCCCCAATAACTCTCATGTCACCACCGAGGCTGCAGGGCAGCCTTGGGAAAGTCCAGGCTGGACTCCTGGGGTCAGCAGTAGTCGGGAGCTGGAGGCAGGAACACACAGATATGGGCTGGCATGGATCAGGACCACAGGCATAGGAATGGATGGAATCCTCCCAGGATGCTGAAGCAAACAGGGACAGGCAAAGATGGGGAAGCAGGAAGGAAAGAAAGGGGTTTGACCTTCATGACTCGTAAAATTTATACTGAATATGAGAAGAGGAGGCTCAAGGGAGACCTCATCGCTCTCTACAACTACCTGAAAGGAGGGTGTAACCGGGTGGACGTTGGTCTCTTTTGCCAGACGACTTTCAACAAGACAAGAGGGCATGGTCTTAAGTTGTGCCAGGGGAAATTTAGGTTAGATATTAGAAAGAATTTCTTTACAGAGAGAGTGATCAAGCATTGGAATGGGCTGCCCAGGGAAGTAGTGGATTCTCCGTCCCTGGAGCTATTTAAAAAGAGACTGGATGTGGCACTCAGTGCCATGGTCTAGCAACCGCAATGGTGGTAAAAGGGTTGGACTCGATGATCTCTGAGGTCCCTTCCAACCCAGCCAATTCTATGATTCTATGACGTATATGGGATGGAATACTCTGTTTGGTCAATTTTGGTCATTTATCTTGTATGTTCCTCCCTAAGGGAGGGTTGCAGTTGGGACCTTTTTACTCCTTCTCTCCTTCCGGAGGGCAAAATGTTCCTTAGAGCTGAGCAGTGTCCTTGGCTCTGCACACCAGTCTCTGGCTGTAACTATAAACATCAAGTGTTATCAGTCCCAGAAGCAGACACTGACTGAGAAACTTGCTGTTAATTTCAGCAAGTGCAGCTACTTACAAGAAATTAATCTGAAAGCAAAGGTACAAGACAGAAAATCACTTTTATCCTGGCCCAAACCAGGATAGTGTGGGCCTTCAGTTACCTTAGGTTGAATTGGCTCCCATACAATATCGGTTGTAAATGCCATTTTCTTCATCAAGGTCTGCTGTGGGCCTTGGGAACATTGTGCTGAAGAAGATTGTGAATAGAGTATCCTTCTCTGAGATGGATGGCCTTACAGGGCTAAACAAGCTCTATCTTCCTGAGTTTAGAGTTAGAATTGTCCTTTTCCTGTGATGGTTCCCTGAAGGCTGGTGAGCCCATCCTGCCCATGGACACGCTTTGTCTGACTCTTCAGTTGTCACCTGTCTGGCATGGGATACCCTACTGTAGGCAAATGCCACTGCCAGCAGAGCTCCCAACCTCACAAGGGCACACAAGCTCCTCCCCCACAACAAGGGGGTACCCGTGGAGGGGCTCAGTATATAAAGCTCTAGCAAAGAGAAGGCAGGGAGGATGTTAAGGGTGATGCCATTTGTCTTCCCAAGTAAACATTACATGTGATGGAGAAAGGCTTTCCTGGAGGTGGCTGAACACCTGCCTGTTCATGGGAAGCAGTGAATTAACATCTTATTTTGCTTTGCTTTTGTGCATGGCTTTTGCTTTACTTATTAAACTGTCTTTAACTCAACCCAAGATTTTTCTCACTTTTACTCTTCTGGCTCTCTTTCCCAACCAATTCTGGAGGAGTGAGCCAGCAGCTGGGGCTGAACTGCAGGCTGGGATTAAACCACAAAAATACAAAGATTGTGTTCAACTTTATGGCATACTGACTGAAATCATACCTTTAGCTTACATGGGCTATAGACTTGAAAGGCATCTCTTTGTTCCAAGCCATTCAGGAGAGACAGCTGCCTCCAAAAAAACTCAACAAGTAAGACCGTGACAAAGTGCTGCATATTACCTTGTTGCTTAGATAAGGGTCACTTTACATTTTAATAATGAAGCTTCCTCATGAACTATCTGTTGGCCTAATGTTCATTTTGCTGGGTAGCTCTGTAGCAAAATTCAAGAGCTAAAAAATGCAACTACAATGAATAGTTGGAAGGACAGTAATGTGAAGCTTCCCTAATCACCCATTTGCCATTTTCCATCATTTTGTCATAACTTTTACTTCTGTTCTACCTTCTCTCCTGTCCTGTCCTCTCCTCTTCTCTCCTCCCCACTCCCCATTCCTCATATCCCAGTCAGTCACACAGCCATGCATCCCATCTCTCAGAGCAGACTTGCAGTGATCCATGCAGTCCTAGCTACAAATGAGCAAATTAAACATCCAGACAGGAAAAAGCCTGTTCAGCTCCCTACAGTGAAAAGAAGGGTACACACCAACTTTCACATTTTCCTTCATATTTATGCAAAAAGTTGCCATGTTCATGAAAAGGCATGAATCCCTCAGATGCTACATCTTGTTCCTAATTATATCTCCAGAAAGGGAGAAACTGTGCATCAGATGGTAGTCCAGACTCATTAAACTGTATTTTCTCAACAGTAGATAAAACAGACTCTATACTTATTTTCTATGCAATTTATGTGCTAGCTATACCAGTGCTGAAACAATTTACTTTGATAGATTGAACATCTACACTATTTGTTTTGCTTCTGATGTCTCAGTTTCAGTGAGAAGAACAGGAGGAAGTCACGTGTTTTTGTAAACAAATAAAAGGACTTATTAAAAGCAGTCTTGCAACTTCTGGCTGCCCTTATGTTTGTTGTTTTTTTAAAAAAATTACATTAGTGTTTTTCTATATATTTGGAAATATATTTTTTCACAATTATCATTATTATTTTGAGCAGAAAATGGGTCCATCTTTTGCAATGAAACTTGAAGTTGTGTATTCATAAAATCTTTCAAAACTACCCTTGGCTTTTTTGGTGTCTTACACTTCTACAGTCACTAAACTCAGCCATGTGAAACATAGAAGGATTTTATTTTTCCTCTTTTCCTGAAAACAGTGTGAGCTGCAAAGATGAAAATGGAGGTTCACACCCCCTGAATACTTGAAAGACTGGGATGGATACAATTTTTTTTTCTGGAAGAGCCATGCAGACCTAGATTTGTCAAAATACTAAAATAGCATTTTCCATGGGAAAAAAACAAAACACTGCCTTAGCTGACCTTTTGTCACTGAATATCTAAGCAGACATCTATCACTGACTAATCTAGTGGCCAAAAGAGAAGTATTATGCAATAAGAGAAGAAATGCAATTGTAAGTCATCACCTCCTGGACTTTCCTCATGTCACGGTTTATTATATTTCCTCATATTTAGATGAGACCTCCTGTGTTCCAGATTGTTCCTACTGCTTTTTGTCCTGTAACTTTTCCCTTTTCAGTGGGCACCACTGAAAAGAGTCCAAATCTTTGCATCTAAAAGATTCTTCACCCAGAAGTTGTGAAACTGTGGGCCTATGAATACCTGCTCCACCTCTGAATATCTTACCTTTATGTATTGAGTTTGCCCAGAGCTTTTTACATAATAAAAAGGAGAGAACATCCCAAACATCCTGGCCTCAGGTTTGCTTATGAGTCACAAGAAAGGCACAATACAGTAAAGCTCCTGGAAACAGATGTTTTTGTTTCCTATCATATTCTGCAGATGTTGTTCATAAAAAAAACAAACCTAAAGTTCAGGGTATTCTTGTGCAATTTTTCCCCCATTCCTTCCAAAATATTTGAACTTCAGTACAAAGAGCAGCAGTAAACAAAGAGCCTAGCATATGGCTGAGAGCAGATTTATCACTCAGTGGAATCTCAGTGTGTGCAAATGTCTCATGTCTCGCATGCTGTTTTGCAGAAGGTGTTAGATAAAAATCAACATGAAGGATTTTAACATGAAGATGCTGGAGAAGAACTTCATACCAGAAAGATCTCAGCATCTTAACATCATTTGGACTAAAGCAGGTAGCACAGCTAATATGGTGTAGATTAAAAACAAGAGGTAAAAGAGGCTGTCCCAAGAGAGCCTGTACTTCTTCTTAGTTTTGATTAAACACACAGCTACAAATTTATGTCACATCTTGAGTCAAATCAGAATTGTTTTCAAAGTTTATACCCTGGCTAAGGTACTGCTTCTACTACCATGGGACTCAGTGGGAGGACTGTCCTCAGCAGCTAACTCAAGGGAATGTGGAGAAAGTGAGAGCACTGAAGCATCATACCTTTAAGAAACAAAGCTCAGACAACCATGTGTTTCAACATGATGATTTTACCTTACAAGTTATGTATCAGCTTTTTTTTACAACATAATTTGGTTTGATGTGAAAGTATCTTTAAAGAAACCAAGCAAAAAAACTTTGCAACGTACCCATAAGGCTACCTCAGTATTAACAGGCTCTGTTGTATGTCATGGGGGAATTTGGCAGGATTTCCTCAACTTCTGCTGGGCAGTTGGCAGAATGTGGTATCTGTTGAATCCTGAAAGAAAGTCCAGTTGGTGTTTGTTCTATTGCAAGATATTTTGATGTGGCTCTTTGATGCTGAGAAACCAAAGAAGTTGAAAGAGAATTTAAGCAACCTTTTCTTCCAGTGCTGCTTATGCAGAAGCAGAGAAAGTCATATGAAAATTAAATCACTCTTAATAAAAGGAAGAGCAATCTAATTGGAAGAACACTTTTGAAAGTGATGACTAAAAGTCTTGCTTTATAGGCTTCAATGTGATTTTGTTCTGCAAGTATATTAACTGTACCACAGAGTCACAAAATTTATAGATGGACATCCCTCATTAGTTATTAAATTTAAATTTTATTTCATACTTGCAGATATTAAGAAAGACACTTAGGCAGTCAGTCTTAGAAAGTAATAAAATGTCAAAAAAGGGGAAAGTCAGAGGACATGTTCCTTTTCTTTCTTTTTCCTTCTCCAAAAATACAAATAATATTTGTTTTCAAACTTACGGTCTTGCTTCACAAGAAGACAAAGCACAGATCCACACAGAATCACAGAAGTGCTGAGGCTGGAAAGTATCTCTGGAGGTCATTTAGTCCAATCAATCTCCTCAGAGCTGGTCAACCCACATCTGATTGCCCAAGACCATGTCCAGTGGGATTTTGTGTATTTCCAAGGATGGAGACTCCACAGCCTCTCTGGACAACCAGGTGTAATATTTGATCATACTTCCAAGAAAAAGTGCTCTTCAGACTGAATTTTGCCATTTTGGTTTTGTGCCCTTTGCCTTGTGTCCTGTTACTAGGAACACTAAGCAGACCCTGACTCTGCCTTCTTTACTGCCCACCATTAAGTATTTAAAGTCCCATTTGACAGAGTCCAAATTAGATTCCTTAGTCCAAATTAGAGTCCCTCTTGAGTGCCACCTAGGAGTACCAACTCTCCCAGCCTTTCCGTGCATGAAAGGTGTTCCAGTCCCCTTATTATATCTGTGGCCCTGAACTAGACTTGCTCCATCATGGCAATGTCTCCTTGTACTGGGGAGCCCTCAGTGAACCCAGCACTCCAGATGTGCCTCATCCATGATGATCAGAGGGAAAGGATCACCTACATTAGCCTGCTGGCAATACTTTCCCTACTGCAGCCCCAGCTCCATTGGCCTTCTTTACTGTAAGTGTACATTGCTGGCTTGTGGTCAACTTGTCTATTTTCATAGAATCATAGAATCATAGAATCATAGAACTGGCTGGGTTGGAAGGGACCTCAGAGATCATCAAGTCCAACCCTTGATCCACTACCGCTGCAGTTACCAGACCATGGCACTGAGTGCCACATCCAGTCTCTTTTTAAATATCTCCAGGGATGGAGAATCCACTACTTCCCAGGGCAGCCCATTCCAATGCCTGATCACCCTCTTGGTAAAGAAATTCTTTCTAATGTCTAACCTAAACCTCCTCCGGCACAACTTGGGACCATGTCCTCTTGTCTTGCTGAGGACAGCAAGACAAGACTTTTCTTTGCCTTCCCTAAAGAGCTCCTTTCCAGCTCATCAGCCCCATGCCTATTCTGATTCCTGTGGATATTCCTCCCTGGTTGCAGGGCTTTGCACATCTTGCTGAACCTCATGAAGTTCCTGTCACACTGTTTCTCCAGGCTTTCAAGACCACAGTCTTAAGATAAATTAATTACTTTGCACTGGTGAGACTTCTGGGTAAATGAGAAATGCATAGTTCATCCACTGTTTTGACTTAGACCAGTGAAAGAAACATCATGTTGTGGAGGGTGGCACTTCCTAACATCAGTTGCTATAACAATAGCATAATAAATTACTGTTTATCATGTTCAGTAAGTTAGTATTTAAAAGAAAATGGAGTGTGGGACACTACTGTACCAGAAATCATGCAAAGAGTGAACAGATCTATAAGGAGAAGATACAGGGAGGAAAAAGCTGAACTACAATAGCAGCAAGAAGATAGGTGGGTGAGGAAGGGATAGCATACATGCTGGGGTAGATTTAGCTCTCAAGCAGCAGAAAACAGACCCTTTTGATGTCTTGATGAGATTTTACTCTCAGGGCTCTAAAGAGGCAATAGCTGAGGATAGAATGAAAACTCTGATGCTACTCACACATTCTGTCAGCATTTATATAGGCATTTGCTCAGTCTTTGAAGACAAGGAGGAAACTACAAACAAAGTCAGCCTAAAGGCAAAATAATTTGGTAAATCTAATAAAAGTGTGTCCTCTAAGATATGATAAACTATTGGACCACACACCAATATAGAAAGCATCTTAATAGTACTAGATGTGGGTTTTGTCCTTGTACTACTCCAACAATGCAGTCAGATGCCTCTGGGTGTTTTGGAAAAATATGATAATCAAAATGTCCTATGTTATTTTGCCTAGATTTTTTTTTTCTTCAGTACATTAACTTTTTAAGTGCAAGAAGCCTTAGGGGGTCTCATAGACTACATATCATGAGAATCACATCATACCAAGGAGGGCTATAGAAAGGTCTAGACAGCTGAAGACAAAGAATAGCCTTGCTGGTCAGAAATGACACAAAGTTACAGTTTGTTGAAGAGGTAGTTTGATTTCCTCAGGTTTCCAGTGAACACTACAAACTACCTAAAGTATCAAATCAGTAATCTACATGCACATCACATATTCTCAAAATAGAATGTTGTTTCCTCTCTGGTTACAGGATGAGAATAGCTGAAGCAATCTGATGGTTCCACCAAATCCAACCTGAAAAATCACTCAGAACACTTTCTCTCAGAACACCTTTCCAAACAGGAGGTTCTCTCTAATTCAACAACCCCATCAAGTGCAGTGAAATTCTCAGTTTTTCATGACAATGATTGCAGTCCAGTGGATGGATGATAAAGTATCATCTTTAATTTCTGCCTGGCTTAGTACTATATACAAAGTATATAGAACCATAGAATCCTTAGGGTTGGAAAAAACCTCTAAGATCAAGTTCAACCATAAACCTAACACCACCGTGCAAACTAAAACATATCCTCAAGTGCTATGTCTGCATGTTTTTTGAACACCACTTCACTGGGCAGCCTGTTCCAATGTCTGACCACTCTTTCAGTAAAGAAATGTTTCCTAATACACAATCTGAAGCTCTCCTGACACAGCTTGAGTCCATTTCCTCTCGCTGGTTGGGTGGGAGAAGAGACAAACTCCTATCTCATTACAGCCTCCTATCAGGCAGCTGTAGAGAGCAATAAGGTCTCCCTTCAGCATCCTTTTCTCTAGACTAAACAAACCCACTAACTAAACATTCACTCCTCAGTAATACTTGTGTTCCAGATCCTTCACCAGCTTGGTTGCTCTTCTCTGAACATGCTCCATCAACTCAATGTTCTTCTTGAACAGCCTAAAACTGAACACAGGATTCAAGGTGCAACCTCACCACTGTGGGACACTGCTAGCCAGCTGTCAACCAGCAACCCCAGGTCCTTCTCTGCTGTGCAGCTTTCCAGACACTCTTAACCAAGCATTTCATGGGGTTGTTGTGACCAAAATGGATCCAGCCTTGTTGAACCTCATATTATTTGCCTTGGCCAATTGATACACCTTGGCCAATTGATACACCTTGTCCAGGTACCTTTGCAGAGCCTTCCTACCCTTAGGCAGATCAACACTCCCACTCAACTTAGTATCATCCACAAATTAATCATGCACTCAGTCCCCTCATACAGATAATTGGTAAAGATACTAAAAAGAATTAGCCTCAACACTGAGCCCTGGGGAACACAAGTGGTGATCAGATGCCAACTGGATATAATTCCATTCACCACAGATCTTTGGCCTTGGCCATCCAGCCTGTTTTTTAAGCAGCAAAGAGTACATCTATCTAATCTGTGAGCCTCCAGCTTCTGCAGGAGAATACTGTGGGAGACAGTGCCAAAGTTTACTAAAAATCCAGGTAGACAACATCCTCAACCTTTCCCTCATCCACTAGGTGGGTCACATAGTCATAAAAGGAGATCATGGTGGTCAAGCAGAGCCTGCACTTAATGAACCCATGCTGGCTGCGCCTGACCACCTGGCTGTCCTGTACTTGCCACATGAACATAATCCAGAGGAACCACTCCATAGTCTCCCCTGCTACCAAGGTCAGTCTGACAGGTTTGTAGTTCCCTGGATCCTCCTTGTGGCCCTTTTTGTAGATGGGTGTCACATTCACAAGCCTCCAGTTGTCTGGGATCTCTCCAGTTAACCAAGACTGTTGAAAAACCATAGAGAGAGGGTTGGCGAGCTCCTCTGCCAGCTCTCTTAGCACTCTTGGGTGTATGCCATCTGGACCAACAGATTTATGAGTGTCCATGTGCTACAGCAGGTCATTAACTGCTTCCTTCTGGATTATGGGGAGGTTGTGCTCAGCTCAGGGAGCTGAGTACCTTGAGGGCAGCTTGTCTGACTAATAAAGATGGAGGCAAAGAAGGTACTAAGTATTTCCGCTTTTTCCTCATCCTGGTGGTAATGTTCCCCCTGTCCCCCATCCAATAAAGGATGGAGATTCTCCATGGCTCATTTTGTGCTGTTAATGTATTTGTAAAAACACTTTTTATTGTCCCTTACAACAGTGGACAGATTGAACTCCAGATGGGCTTTTGCCTTCCTAATTTTTTTTCTGCCTGACCTAATGAGATCCCTGTACTCATCCTGAGATACCCATTTCTTCCAAAGGTGGTAACTTCTTTTCTTTGGGAATTCTTTACATTTCTCCCTTTGGAAAGCAACAGGTATCTCTAGAGAGCACTTCACCCTGTCCAAAATACTTAGGTCAGCCTGGATAACTTATGGGGTTTCTAATTTCTCTCCATTGACTAGAGTGCAGCTAAGACAGCCATCTCAGACTAGTAGACTAACTTTTACATGGGTGAGTTTCAAAGAGGTAAATTCTGTCTGAATGTCCAAGAATGCAGCTGTCACTGCAATAATTGTGCTTTGCTATTTATACAAGAGGGACTGGAACCCTACACCATCATGTCAAATATGTACTGAAATGGTCCCATATAAACTAGGAGGTTATTAGGAGCTCTTGAGAAATACAGATAATTAATGTCACTACACGTTGTGCAAATCTTCCAAAAAAGAAATTCCCATATGCAACAGCTATTCCTTGAAGAGCCTTGCAAAACATCCCTACACTCATAGGCAAAAAAGCAAAGAAAGCATATGAAAATGCCAAATTTCCCCAGGTCTGTCATCAGGTTTGTCCATAAGAAGCAAAATTTCTTAGCAGTCACATGAAAGAAGTTCCTAAGTAATCATTCACACACAGTGTATGTTTTGCCTCCATTCCATCTTCAAAGCATCCCTTGGTGGTCCCTTTATAGGTATGAGATAGTCTTTTTCTCCTCCCTTCGCATGAAGGTCAGTCCTAAGTCTCAAACAATAACTTCCATGTGAACATGGGATCTGCCCAGGGGGGTATAAGCAGAAATCTAAAACAACCTTTGATGTTTCAATAAGATAATATGAAACCACACAGACAATTGCTCATATGAAATATTAAATACAGATTCTTTTGATCTCAAGAAATAAGATATTATTATAATGTAATACAATTGTCTGAAAGATAAAAATAAATAATAGTAAATTAAAACATACCAAATATGAAGATTTTTAATGTGGGTAGAGACATTCCACATTATTTTTACTTGTATTACATTGAAGCAGAACTTTTCTGGTCTAGATTATTAAAAAATATATTCTGAATAATTTATTCTTTGAAAGCTTTTGTAACTATTCAGAAATTTTTAAAAACTGAATATCCACTTTTATGAGTCTGTCTTTGTTTTGGCCATCTAAAACCAGGTCTATGACATCGGAGCTGAAATATCTTTCAAGATTATTAAAAAAGTTGCTGGTCAAAAATAAGATAAATATATCTATAAAACATTCAGTGTAACTTGTTTGACAGATTGAAGTCTTACAGAAGTACATCCTGGATATGTGATATATTCATACACTGATTATATGACTTTGGTTTATCATGTTGCTGTGACAGAGAAACCAACATAGTCTATGAGTGCAACATAGTGAGTGCATGGAGCATTTTACCAAATCCAGTTTTAAACAGAGGAATCAAGAACAAGCCATCAATGGGCAGTTCTTATTTTAGCAAACTTCTGCCACTGATGTTATTTCATGGTTTATAATAACTATAAAAATATGATTGAAAATTCTTCTTTAGTTTCTGTAGAGCTCTGGTACTATTTAGAGTGGGTTTATAGTACAGAAGGCATGCAACAGATATGTTGCTAGCTAAAATTGATATCACTACACAGTTTAAAACTCATTAGCTGTTTATAGCTTAGCAAACTTCATTTAGATAGCTGAAAAATCCCATAACATGGAACAGCTGAAGAAAATCTTGTTCAGCCCATCTTTCCCTTGTGCTTTCGGTTTTAAGGTTTTGGAGCAAGAGAGGTTACTTTGCTGTTGAGAATAAATGGTGTAGCTACTTATAAGAATGATGCTACATAAAAAAAATCTTTAGATCACATTGCAAACAAAGGAGAAAATATAAAATTGGGCCTTGGAAATGTTCTACTTCTGCCCAAAAATAATATAAAGTTCATATTTGTATAAGAACTGTCCTTTTTACTGTGTAAATTTGCCAAAATCTGGCCAAGTTATAAAATTGTGAAAAATCATACACCTACTTCTCTGACACCTCATACACCTCATTATAAAATGTTGCCAGTCTCACACACATAAATTCCATACTTCTTGACCTTGTGGCTGCCACTCTTTGGGTGACTTCATCCCAAGTACAGCAAAGAATGCTCTGCCAGTGTTGGTCACTGATGCCACTCTGAACCCACAGCAGATTCCTCTGTCCCTGCAGCATGCCACAGGAGAGCTGCACTTGGAAGAGGAGTAGGAGACCAGGAGAGGGGTGGAAAGGTAGGATGGAGGAGTATGGAGTGGGTGTTTGAAAAAGGTGTAGTGAAAAACAAAGTCTCAGGAGCTGAAGAGGGCTGAGAGATGGAAAATCCATCCCTGAGAGATGGATAATTTAAAGAGTGAGGAAGAAGTGATAAGGCAAAATATCAGAGGGGAAAAAAATGAAGAAAAAAAGATTATGAGCTAGGAAGGAACAGAAATACATAATATATTGTATCTATTAGGACATATTTCCTAAACACCTGGGTAGACAAGAGCTGGGGACAGCTATATCTAATGAAGGGACTGTGAAGCTGCTACATATCTGTCCTCTGGTCGAGAACATACAGTACATGTGTACAAGAAAAGGGGAAAATAAGAGTGCCACAACTGTCCCACTGCTCTTGCAATACATCCACACCTCTTACCAATTCCACCTGTGTAAAATAAAGACATTTTGATTCTTAAACCCTCTGCTTTCTTACAAGGCTCTAAAGTCACTGGTCAAATGTGCTCCTCTGCCCCCCTCTAGTGGGAGGTCCACACTGCAAGTCTGTCCTCCCTTTTCTAGTTTCCACCAGACTCTGAAGAATAGAGAGATGCTCTGTAGACTCAAAAATCCAGGTTTAGCTCCAGTGAATTTACCTTTGTGGGGACACATTCATTCATGATCACTGATCAACTTTTTTTCCCAACATTCGTTGTGTTCAGCTTAATTGGTTCTAAGCCACGAGACGACGGTGAAACGATCTTTAAACTGAAAAATTGCCCAGTAGTTCAACAATTGAAAATGTTGAAATAAAGTGAAGTTTCATTCATCACTATATGAATATGTGTTAAACCTGAGGATTGAAATTAAGAGATTGTAAGATTTCCACTTCATTAAAAATGTAGGATGAGCAGCACTTAAGCATGAATCTCTTTTGTGTCATGACTGAAGATCACTTGATGCTTTGGAGATGGGTACTGCGTGGGGCAGATGAACAAAAATTATTGTGATAAAAGTAAATGAATATTCCTGGAAAACCATATTCCATCCTGTATTTGTCAGAGATTTTCTTTGAAAATCATATAAGTTCTCCATTCTCATATTCTGGACATACAACTTGTGATCCTGCAACCTGTTTTTTTTTAATTTCCAAGCTTTTGCAGCAGTCACTAAGATAAATAGGTGCATTACTCTGAGCATACATAGTGCTATATACTCTGAGAAATCAGACCTCAGGCGTCTCAAATTACCACCCCAAATTAGCTGGCACTTTTGACAATTCCCTATCTGTAAAATGGGGAGAATGATACCACAGGGACATTATGAAGATAAAGTCATTAATTTCTGTTAATAAGAAGGATACTATGAAAAAAAAAAGCACTAGGGAAAAGCCCATTAGGAAATGAATAATTATGTATTCTGTGCAAGGTTTGGATAGCGTGCAGAAAATTAGGCATGGGGACATATATTAAATTATGAGAAGAAAAAGAAATACAGCATGGCTGCTCATTTTGTTATCACAGTCTGCTTTATGCAGTGAATGAGGAGAGGGTCCTGAGGGTGGACGTGGCTGTGTAATTAAAGACTGCATCATAATGTGTGCACACAGGCCACTGTAATTCTCTTATTTCTTTCTTTGCTTTATGATTTTATAATTACAACTTGTTTTAACTGAGCATATTGTGGGTTGACAAATTTATATTTACAGTATGAAATAAATTGCTTAGTATTACAGGTGGGAAACTGTTAGCTCCCAGCTTAAGAAATCCTGTGATTTCCCTGATTTTTTTAGCCTGTATAACCCAGTAAGTCTGTGACAGAACCAGTCAACACTGAAAGTCCTATGAGCTTGTATATCCATTAATCCTTTTCTTGTGTCAGTATTATTTGCTTTGGAGTGAAATAAAGCACAGGTCAGGCTGTATGTCACTGTGGAATCCAAGAAACCTTTATGTTCCTCAGAAACTGAGCAAGGTGAGCAGAACTGGCAGGTAGGAAGTGGCCCTGCAGCCACTGAGCATGCTCTACAGAAAACAAAGGTAGAGTTATTTGAGGCTTATTTTCATGAGCATCTCTGTGTGGTTATTCAGAATTCAAAGGAGCCAACATCTTAAAAAGTTCTGAAGAGATGATTTCTAGAGTTTTATAGCTCGAGCATTTATGAATTAATCTTCTCCCAAGGGACATAATAATTTCTTAGGTATAAGACTATTTCCTTTAGAATTTCAAGCCATCTTTACAGATGAACAGTGAGAAAGAGAGTTCTAATTTTTTCCAACATTAAAAAAACGTCTCCTTGCAGCAATTCTCACGTTGCACTCTCTCTGTCCACCTTCTCCAGATTTCTTACTGAAGGGGCCTGAAAGCCTGGGCAGTGAGAAAAAGGTTAGGAAAATTCAATGTGACTGAAAGCACGTGCTTCCAGGGAAAGGTAGTAAAATCTGCAACTGTGTTACTGCCAGTGCCAACTGTGATACCACTGTTGTGAAACACCACAGAAGCTTTCATACATACTGTATAATGAACATCAGGAGGATGTGTGGTCTGGTTTTCGCAGTAAATGTGGTGACTCTGCCAGCATCTCAGTAGTTGACTGCTTTGCCAAGATGCTTTACAACTACATCTCTCAGCTAGGGTAACTATTTTTCATAATCTACCTTACAACTATCAAACAAGTTGGTTCAAAACTCACTATTATCAGGTAAAAAAAAAAAAAAAAAAAAAAATTAGAACTGGCTTCACTGCAGGTAGAATCAGCTGGGACTGGAGCTGAAGGAGTTCCTCAGACATTACTGCACCAAGCTGGAAATGTCTGTGTGACATCTGGCTATTGACTTTCATGGTATCTGGAAGAGAGAAGACCAAGGTTAGAAGGTCTTCACACCTTCTTCTCAATAAGGGTTAGTTTAAGTTGCCAGACAAATCATGGTATTTCTCAGCTGAATAAAAATTTCAGGTAGAAGAAATTGTACAAGAGGGTCGTTGTGTGGGTTCACAGCACATTTTCAGCATTTTTTTAACTGATGTGGGGAAATAGTTCGATTCTTATTTCATTTTTTGTTGTTCCTGAAGTGCTGCCCAAGATCAGTCTACATAATGCTTTCTTTAAAATGCAGTGGGGGCAAATTTATTAATATGAGTAGATATCTAGACATGAAGTAGTCACCTCCTGAGTATAACAAAAGCCCTCCTTTAGAGAGTGAAGCTAGTCAAACACTTCTTAAAGTCCTCCTTGAGGTCTAATCACACCTTTAGTTAGTTTAGCTGAAGAAATTGGGAAAACCAGTTGTAAAAATGTTCCTTGTCAGTATGCTCTGGCATGGTTCTGAAAATGCAACTGATTTCTCTGCTAACTTAAACCAGTCCTTTCTAGTAAAATTATTTGTCATGAACTCTGTGTTTTCTTAGGAGGAAATGAATATGCTTTTGTCTAACGAGTGTGTGTATTAATGAGAATTTGAATGTGCATGCTTGTGTGTGTACACATTATATAAAAATCTCTTTATTTCATGTAGTTACTTACTGGTCAATCATCAAGCTTAATAAAGATCATGCAGTCCATACTCAACAAAGGCCTTTATTACTTTGGGTATTAGTAGCCAAGTTAATACCTCTGGCAATTTGGATGGCATTAGGCTTTGTCAAAATAAATGCAAGAATATGTAAGCCTGACAAAGGCCAGTGCTGGCTGAAATGTGAAAAGGTTGCAACGTGGAATGACAAACACATTGATATTCCAACACAAAATGAACATTTTTTATTGAGCTTCCTGGTTAAGCAAGTTAACACCAAAGCAAATTGCCAACTTTGTTTTGGTTCCAAATTTATTTTTGCAATTACTATTTGGTAAAATAGGGACTTCTGCTTTATATGAGGTTTCACCCTATAAACAAGCCCATTTAACAGTTCTCAGCTGAGTCATGTATTACTCTTGAATGATCTCCATTTCTAATGTGACATGGTGTAAGTGATTATTTTCCTCTTTGTCAGCAGGATCTATGGTGATGGTCATTGGTGCTTAGTCATAAAATGCTAATTCAGCAAACTGCAAAAAAGAAAAAACTTTTGCTGTGTGTACACAGCCACATAATTAGCTGAACTGCTGTGTTAAGTGTAACTGAATCACAGGAACAGGCTAAAACCAATGGCTGTGATGGATGATGTGACAAAAGAATCTAAATAAGGGGTCTGTTCAGGAAAAATTGGGCTGCAGTGCTACTAATGTTTATTAGGCTTGGTTTGGCATCTCAGATCTCAGTAAAAAATGTTGTGGAGGAGGGAATGAGGATGAAATTGGGTTTTATTACTTAAAGGTGAGGGAAATTGTGTTAGCAATCCTAATGGATATAGTTGTCATCATGGGGACCCCAATTTGATGGGGGTAGAGTAAGAAGATACTTGAGACCCTCATGTGTGGCAGCTTTCCATTGGGGCCTAGGAAGAACCTCTGAGAGAAGCTCTAAAATGCCTCCTAAAGCCCCCTTGGTTCCTGTTGTGCCAATAGAGGGATGGAGGGGGATGAGAAAATTACGAATTACTAAATGGGATCCACGATGCATCTGTGAAGCAGATGTGGCTTTGTAGCTTCCCTGCCCCTGCTCACACAACATTTGGTTCGCAAAGGAGCACTGCAGCCCAGGTGTGCCATCTAGGACAGGCACAGTGGTAGTTTCTCCAGAAGTTAAATGTGGCATTTAATTCCCAGCAGCCAACTGGGTGGTTACATTTCAGCATCAATCCCTGAAAGCGTTCAAACAGCTCCTTCTGAATCTCAGCGTTAACATTTTTTGTTAAATTTGATGCCACCTGAAGCTTGGTCATTTTCTCTGTTCTAGAGTGGGTTTCTCAGTGCTCTGGACATTATTATCACATTTCAAAGTGATAATTTTATTTCCTACAAGACCTACCTCATGATTCTGATACAACTGTGGACATTAAAAGTCACCAAGCATTGCATTTATGCTTGAACAAATGCAGCTGAGGTGGTTTTAATGTCTTCTGTATATTTCTCAAGAGGGAGGTAAATAATTTCTTGATAGAACACTAATGAGGTTTAAATTTCAGTAACTGTATCCTTATATTGAACTGTTAATTGTGAATTTATTTTTCTCAGAAGTATTCAATTAACAAAAAGAGAAGGCTGTATTACAGGTATTGGAACTTACACTGAAATAGAAGATATATAAATTCAGCAAGTATCTATTTTCTCAAAATTAATATTAAGCCAATACTTACTTTTTTTTTTTTTTTTTTCCTCCTCCATATAATTTGCTTTTTGGGTTTCTCTTCCAGATTTAGGAAGTTGCCTCTTGTGCTGGCTTGAAGATATTTAGTAGCATGGGTAGGTAGGAAAAGGTTCTTTACTGAGAAAGTGGTTGTACACTGAAACTGTCTCCCAATGAAGCAGTGATGGCACCAAGCCTGTTAGAGTTGAAGGACCATCTAAGTGACCCTTCTAGTCATATAATTTTTGGTAGCTGGACTCAATGATCCTTATAGATCCCTTCAAACTTGAAAAATTCTATGATCCTATGATTCAATAAACATACATACATACATACATACAGGAACATCCATGACTTCTACGGGGATAGAAAAAATACATGTTCTTTTTTCCAATACAAAGAAAGAGTAAAAGGGGCTGATATCCTCCTAATGGCCAGCAGATCAGAAAACAGAATTCCTGTTTAGGGCTGCCTTACAACAGAGTGAGACAGCAACTATGCAGTGAAATTGAGGACACTTATTTCAGCCCTATTGCACAGTCACAAGTTTGGTAAGTAACGCAGTCAGGAATGGAGCATGTGTCTTCTGGAAAGGCTCCATGACCTATTTTATTAAGGCAACTCCAGAAACAGCAGCAAGCAATCCTAAAAACACACCAGGTAACTAGACAACTGCCTAAGGCTGAAGTTGCTATAACTTTACAGAAGAAATTGGTAGTGACAAGTTTTCTGAAGTTCGAATAACCTTCACTGTCTAGGGAAAATTTATATCACCCAATATTGGTACCAGCATTCAAAGTATTTGATTTGGAATTTAGGTTCACTGAAACTATAGTATGCCTTGTTCATCCTACAACAAACATTCCATATTTCTAAATATCTGTGTCTCTTTTACCTCTTTACTCTTTGCTTGGACAGAATCATCTCTTTAATATCAGGATATCCCATATCATATTTTCAGGACTGACAGGAAAGAAAGGATTGAAAATTTCCTAATACATTTATTTAAGCATCATCTTTACCAAAAGTTATTCACTGGAATGATAGGTGATTTTCTTTGTTTTCTTTTCTATTCTATTCATCATGAGCCTTCTTACATGAGAGCTTAGAAGAGCTGAAAACACATTGTTATCCATGACAATGGTTATTTCTCTGCAGGTAGCTCGTACTTCCAAGCATAACCCCAGAGACAGAAAAAGAAACTTCTTTAACTACAGCTATTTCAGAAAATTGCACTGCTGATAGGAAATGCATTCATCATAACTGGAGACAGCTTCCACTAGCATGTGATTTGTATTTTCTCTATACAAACCAAGTGGAAAATACATAGCCTTATTCCAGTTCCATCTCAATTCCAAATTCATCTTCTGCTTAAATCTCCCTATTTTCTACTTTTTCTGAATTATTTTCTTTAAAAGATAACAACACTTTTCCTCTTGAGCTACTCGTGTTGTTCAATAGAAGTCCTTCAGTGATGATTTCAATATGTTTATTTTTATTTTTAAAATTCTTATTTGAAAATATTTTAAAGAAGATTTTTTTTTTCTCTCCAAGGGGGTCATCAGAAGTATCTTGTTAAGAATTCAGTATTTTTAACAAAGTTGGTCAGTATACATGAGAAAGTAAATTTGCTTGACTAAATTATTAGCTTTTACTTTTTGCTAATCAGAATTTTTTTCTCAGCAAACATCTAATAAACAAAATTCCTCAAACCATGCTCCAATCCACACTTCTGAATAAAGTTTGATTAATCAGTATGTGGATCTATGTCATTCTTCAACTAAACTGTGTGAAAAAAATTACTCACTAGGCTGCTAAAGCTGTGAAAATTATCTTCTTTAAACACCAGTATAATGCAGTGTTCACGTTTCTACTCTTCCAGGTGACATACATACCCGTCCCTTAAAGACCCACTTGCCTATTACACTTATATGTCAATGTTGAAATGGAAAAAAGAAATTTTAAAAAATACATTTCCTGTGAAAGTAACTGTTCTTTTCCCTTGAGAAGAGATAATTTCTCAAGGCCTACCCTTATTTTAAATTTGCACCAGGTATTGGAAGAAGTAGCTTGTCAAAGTAGATAATTTCGAATGTCACCATTGCATCATAGTCTTTATTTGTCACTGAGGACAAAATAGCTGTGCTCCTTATGACAGATTTTTTTTTTTAATAATATGACAAATAAGGATTAACCAGTGTCTCTCCCAAAGGCTGGAAGAGATAGATAAGGAAGTGTACATGCTGCCATGTCTTCCTGTAAGGTTTATATTTGTGCATTTTATTGCATTTTTAACTCAACTGAATGTATAATTTTCCTACTTTTTTTTTTTTTTAATTATTATTTCCAGTTAACTTTTCTTTCAAATTCAGCCTCTAATCTTTGTTTATTGTCATTGTTTATTTTAAATTGAGAAACACAGCAAAATTTCCATGCTTAGAGTACTATTATTTGTAAAGAACTTGACTTTGTGCAGAGAATCATGGGACCTGTGCAAACTGAACTGCCATCAAGTTCCCTCCTGGATCTGTAGAGAAACAAGACATCCAGGTGCCTCGAGTTGCCAAAGAGTGGGTGTGAGTCCACCTGTGCCTGATTAGGACAGGCCCCTATTGGGCATGAGCAAGACCAGGGGGCCAATAAAGGTGGGACACACACCCACAGAAGGCACCTCAGCTCACTCTGGTGTGAGGCATGGAGAGGCCAGCAGCTCGTCAAGCCTCTGGAGCAAGAAAGGCTCTTCCTGCTACACTTCTACCCTGGAAGTGCTGTGTGGTGGCTGGAGTCCTGGAAGAGACCAGCAGCTCGTCGAGCTTCAGGAGCAAGAATGGCTCCTCCCGCTACATGGATCTATACTTTATTCCTTCCATATGAAAGTTACTAAAGCTGAGGGTTCCAGAGACAGTGCAAATAACAGTGATGAAAGCATGCATCATACTTACTAAATCTGAGAAGATTTCCTTTCCCTCTCATAAAAACACTAGGACTTCTATAAAAAGGAAAAAAACCTCTCAACTTCTCATTTTATCTCCAAAATCTTAAAAAAATAATTTATTTACTTCGACTTATTTTTCTTCATAAACAGAATACCCCTGAAAAATACACTCTAATTTTTTTTCCATATTTGTTTTTGTTTGTTTCCCAGCTTTGGACTCTGACAGATACCCTTGCTTGGAAGGGAGAGAATTTTTTCCTTAAGCCATCAACTTTCTCAGCAGTCTGTAAAATGTTGCTATTGCATTTCTCTTCAGGGTCTTAATAGAAACTCTTTAATACAGTTCTTCAAAAAGTCTCTATTTTCTGTTTTAAAATATAAGGCAGGTATAAAATGCATACACAGCCTCTTCCTCCAGCCTCCACCTTTGAAAATTTGAGATCCACAGACTTGCTCAAGTAGTATGCTGTCCTTTCTGAACTATATATCCATGTCTTACTATCTCTATTTAAAATAATTGCCAAACCAGGCATTTTCCTTGAAGTGCTCTTGTTACAAATCCGCCTGTCCTTTGTCACATTCTTGTTTCAATTCTATCTTAAAGTTTGTTTCACTTCATTAATTTGCAGTAGGCTCAATTTCCTCTCACTTCCAGCAATTTCTTACAATTGTTTGACTCTCTTATTCTAATTCCAGGATTCTGATAGATGTCTTTTCTTAGTTCTTGTTCTCTCTTTTAAAGACAGGAAACTTCAGTAAAAAATGATTTTTCTCATTAATGCTTGCCAGAAGCTTACAACATTTTTTAATCTATTTAATCTTCAGTATTTCCTCTTAGAAATTTCTGAGAGGCACCTGTATAATACTTGTACTTTTTATGAGGTCACAGGATATAATTCTGCTCAGTCTCCATCAGTACTTTTTGCATTTTGATTACCAACATATTAGCACCAACTGTAAGTAACAATGGAAGCTTATTGGGGAGAATTTTGAAGTGAGGATATACATTTAGTCTGGAAGTGAGGATATACATTTAGTATGTGTAAGTTCTAATTTCAAAGTTCCTTATTTTCCTTATTTTCCAAATACTGCTCAGACCTCATCTTTCTAACACTTTACCAACTCTGTGTGTCACTTCCTTTGTCCAGTTCTAAAGTCCCTTGACCTACAAAGGGCAGTTTAGGGCATTTCAGCTGCCTCTTGGTCCCTCAATTTATTAAAAACAATAAAAAGGAAAGAATTAATTCTGCCTACGGCTCATAAGAAAACTATTAGTTTTCATTCCTTTTTAGACGACCTTTAAGCTGCCTCTTCACTCTTTAGAGTATCTCCTAGAACAAAAGTGACTTTTAGCTAATAATGTGTGTTTTGTTTTCTGTTTGCTCTTCCAGGAAACAATGTGCTGTGTATGTAATTCCTAGCTTTTTATCCCCAGTTTGGAAATGGATTTATTTCACCTGGTATATCTACCTGTATTGTTTGTAAAACCTCCTTTTTCTTGACACGGTCATTTGAACCTTTATTTTTATAGATACAATTCTTATTGAGCCACAAGTCCACAGTTTAACAGTCCATATTCTCCTAACTCTTGCTTCCACAGCCTAATTCCAACATTATCAGACTAAGACCTGCCTGTACAGTATTAAGTTGTAATACTGAGTGTGAAGTTTAAAACTCACTTTCATTTTTTTATAATTAAAAGATAACAGATGTCTTGTTTTTTTCTCAGCCTCCCAATACATACAGGTTACTTTTTAAATCACCTTTCATAATTTTGTATATCCTACTTCTAAAATTTAATCTAACTTTCTTAACCAAATAGCTAAATATGTCTCATCACATATTTGGCAAGAATTGGGAGGGGGACAGTTCAATGTTTCAGGTCATCTTTCTCCTAATTTCCTGTGTTAACCTATACCCACTTAACTTTCTTCTTGGGTGCACACTATGCTTGGGTGCACACTATGCACATTATGCTTTTTTGATACCCACTTTCTTCATACTTCTCTTACCAACAGTAATATTTTTACTGTTTTAGGTATTATTGTTCAGCTATACCTAAATGCCCTCAAACAACAACTTCATTTTTATTCATCACTTTTCTTTTCCTTGCTTTGTGATGTTTGTTATAGACTTAAAAAATCCCACTTCTCTAAAATACTAAAACTTTTAACTTTCTGATAAATTTGGCTCATAGTTTTCCAGACCATTGCTACTAACTTCAGTTTCTGTGGGATTCCACTCTTTTCCTTTCTCTCCTTTATAACGTGCTTCTGTTCTTGATATGGAAAATACACTGCAATACAAACTGCATTGAGGTGAAAATGTCCTGTTTCTTTCATTTGTTATTTTAAGATGGACAGGAATCTCATTCAATCCCTTTATTTAACTCATGATAGGCTATGGCCATGAAGCACCTGTGCCTCGTGCCATCTCAGACTGATGACCTTCCAGCACTTTTCAGAATGTGCTATTTTGAGCAAACTATCATGGCCTTGGATTTGTTTGGAAAGGACTGTGGAAGGAAGTGGTTTGGAGACCTCTGTGAGCATTGGCCTTACTGTTGCCCTTGTTTTCACATGCAGAAGATAGCAGATTGTTACTTAAAAGTTTAAAATCTCTCTCTCCTTTGTGCCTTGAAGGAAACAGCTGATTTTTAGATTGGTTCTTCCTTTATGTTCTAAATCCACTTGATTTTATTTTCCAGATCCATTCCTAACCACAGCTTTGCAAGTTCCAGTCAGTATCTATCGATTACTAATTCTATTCCAGTTCCTTCTACTTGACTTTAGACATATCAAATCCTGATTGCTCTGGCAATCTAGGCATCACAAAACCAGATGTTAAACCAGAAATTAAGGGATAGTACGTTTTCTTTGTGGGACATCCACTTTAAGAGGTTGCAGGTTATGCATTTTTTTTCAGCTTTCAGTCATAATGCATTTGCTCAAGTGGTATGAAATCAATGAAGTGCATTTTTGTGTAACATTGACAATGTTTTTCATTTTGTGTAAATCCATAAGTAAAGTTTTTAAAAGCAGTCTTATTCATTCCATTTCCCATGACTTTGTTTACCACCATCAACAAAACAGAGAAGGGATGGGAGGAGAGCAAAAAAGAGCAAGAAAGAGGGCCCACAGCTTGTTCTATAAATTGCAAAACAAATAAATACTTTGATAATTGAATGCAGCTCTAGTTTGACCAACTACGTTTGGTATGGTCAAACAGAAGAAATGTTTTATGCAAATGTTCTGTAAATAGGTATATTTGTTGATTACCCTAAAATTGCTTGGTGACCTATGAGAAATACCTACAGCTGTATCATCCAAACTCTTCCATTTAACATTTCACCTAATACAGTATTTTCAGCCTCTTCTATTCTTTCTGCACAAATGGAAAATATTTCTGTTTACTTCAGCCTCCAGCTGCAGGTAGAATTCTGATGGACTGGAGACTGCTGTGTCTTAGCCTGCCCTACTAATCTTCTTGTAAAACTGATGGAGAGAAATAGGAATTTCTAGGACACAACTCGTCACCTCCTAACAGAGATACCTGTAGTGAGGAAGGTGAATGATGAATGAAGCCCATTTTTCTCCTTTAATTGTAAGGAAATAATATGTCCAGACCAGACATAGGCTGAAAGAAAATTCTCTCAGCTCCAGAATGTCTCAGCCATAGTTATGTTCACAATAAATAAGACACATTTATCATTTGTATATGCAGAAGTTCTTGAAATGAAAAAGGGTCACTACATTCACACAGTCTGATTTTCTTCATAACACAGACATGGTACTTTAGAGAATAATCTTTTGACTGATCCAGATAACTTGTGACCCAAAGAAAAAAAATTGTTTTTTCTTGGATGACTTTGTCTCCCTCTAAAATCAAACTCTTTGAGCACCTTAAATGTACAGTCTATGAAAAATGTTTAAAATCTATTTCCTAGAATCTAGGCCATTTCCAATAAAAAAATTGTTAGATCTGTTTTCTGCCTATAGTGTGCCCCCTACCCCAAAATATATACTGCTCACTTACTTTATGGCTTTCTTTATAAAACAGCATAACCCAGTACTCAATGCCCTGAAAATCACTTCATATTTCCAAACTTAGGAGTAAAGTAAGGTTGCTCAGGGTTTAGAGTTACTCTATTTTTGGTATTATATATATATTTTGCTATATTGTGGAACTGCTTTGTTTTGTCTTTTTATTGTAGTGCTAAATTTGGCATTAGGTTTTATTAACTGTGCAGTGCTTTGAGACCATGCTGAAAGGTATTTTATCAATTTAAGTTACTTTCTATTATTGCTTTGCCCCCAGGCTCAACTCATTTTCAGCAAAGCCCACTCATTTTTTGTGGAGTCAGCACTTTCCCCCTCCATTCACTCTCCCCTTTCCTCAGCCTTCTCTTGCTCATTGGGAAGGGTGAAATAAGCAGCTCTTTCTAAAGCATGGATCCATCTGGTATAATTATTCCGCATCATAACTTGCCTGCTGCCACCTTCCTCAGAAGCCAAAAGTATCAGGTACCATACCTGCATGCATCCTTGTATTTAGGAAATTGCAGTACGTGAGATGCTTGAAGGTCCACAGTTGGGATTTTAAATTGAGTTTAAAAGTACCCCAAATATATATCCAGACTTTGAAGTATTTAATCTCTGCTTTCAGTGTTCTCACATCTAGCAAAGCTAGACTCAGGAAAGGTGGGCGAGTGGTTAATCTGGTAGTGAGGGATGAATTTCTTATGTGTTATTTGTGTTAAGGGATGGGAAATCTCACTGAACCAAGTCTCAAGTTTTTTCATAGGAGAAGAGACATTTTCAGGTCCTCACTTCAAAGCTTTTAAATTCACTTGAAGTTCACTTTTGGGCCCATAAATTGTGAGCTCTGCTGTAGACAGTAAGGACACAGCTTTTAAGAGCAAAGATGAAACTTTCAGAAATGGGTAAACTCCATTTTGACTTTGATAGTATGGGGCATGTATCTGTTACTCCATGGTCTTAGTCTGGATGAAAGCTAAAGTCAGTCTTATACTATCAGCCTATCTTAATATACATCAAAGGGCAAATACAAGACAATTACAAAGATCAGAGGTAGAGGTACAGAGGATAAGAAATCCTTCCAATGAAGGATATGAGCTGTAAAAGATAATGTAAAAGAGGAAATACAGAAACAGAAGTTGGGAAACAGAAAGTTCAAGTCCATTACACAAAGCAAATAGTGTGCTTGGGCCCATTTGCTGTCATCTTCAGTGTATATACTAAATTGCTTTTCAACCTACATCAGTATTATTAGGCTAGTTTAAGTGCCCAGAGAGAATCTGACAGATAACAAAGAACCCCAAACCAATGATTTCTAAACTGCAAGAGTCACAGGATGGTTGAGGTTAAAAGAGCTTCTCTGGATGTCACCTGGTCCAACCCCTGTGTTCAAGCAAAGCTTCCCAGAACCAGTTGTCCATGGCTGTGTCCAGATGGCTTTGGAATGTCTTCAAGTATGGAAACTCCACAAATTGTCTGGGCAGCCTGTGCCAGTGTTCGGCCACCCTCACAGTGAGAAAGTGTTTCTGGATATTCAGTTTATGCCCATTGCCTCTGTTCCTGTCACAAGGCAACACCGAAAAGAGCCTGGCTCCATCTTCTTTACACTCCCTTCAGCTTTTCAGATACACTGGTAATATCTCTCCAGCAGCCTTCTCTTCTCCAGTCTGAACAGTTCCAACTCTGCCAACATGGCTTCACATGAGTGATGCTCCAGTTCTTTGACCACGTTTGTGGCCCTTTGCTGGACAGTCTCTGGTGTGCCCATGTCTCTCATACTGGGGAGCACAGAACTCAACCCAGCAGTCCAGGTGTGGCCTCATCATTGCTGAGTAGAGAGGAAGGATCATCTCCCTCAACCTGGCAGCAACATTCTTAATACAGCCCAGGACACCATGTGGTGGAATTGTAACCCAAACATAATTGAGACAATAAGATGAGCAATGGATGAAACCACACAAAACTCACCTGAACACCAACAGCAAACACAGGATCATAAGGAACACGATGGCTGCAGCAGGGTATCAGGGGCACTTAATGTCCAGGTCATCTGACAGCAACAGTCAGTGGTGCAAAAAGCCTTTTGAATGTGGGTAAGGGCCAAGCTACCTCTTGGCTCTGTCAGTGGTAGTGTGGTCAACTTGGTGTACACCAGGTGCCTTCCAGTTAAGCTGCTTTCCATCTGGGCAGCCCTCAGCATATGCTGGTTCATGAAGTTGTTCCTCTCTAGGTGCAGGACTCTAAAGTTCTCCTTGTTGAATTCCAAGAGGTTCCTTTCAGCCAGTTTCTCCAACCTGTTGTGCTCCTTCTGGCTGACAGCACAATTCTCTGGCATATCAGCTGCTCCTTCCAGTTTCATGGCATCAGTAAACTTGCTGAGTGTACACATTAGCCAGATCATTAATGAAGATGCTATACAGGACTGGGTGCTGTATTGATCCCTGGGCCACACCACGAGTTCCTGGCCTCCAACTAGACTTCATGTCACTGATCATAACCCTCTGGGCTTGGCCATTTGGCCAGTTTTCAATCCATGTCACTGCTCATCCAGCCTACACTTCATCAGCTTCTCTATGCGGATGCCATACAAGGCAGTGTTGAAAGCCTTGCTGAAATCAAGGAAAACAATACCTACCTTTCCTTCTACCCAAGGGAGAGAAAGAACTTTCAGGAAGTCCTTGTCTAAGTTTCTGATGGAAGCCAATCCATGAAATAAGATGTCTTATAGTGTGTAACAACAGAAAAAAAGACATTCATAAATTGTCACTTATTGGTGCTTACAGAAAATTCTCCCTCCTTTACAGTGGGGAGAAGAGTAAACTCTTCCAAGGCATACTACTTATATACTGCAAGTGGGACACTTAGGACTGGACTGGTTACCTTCTACAAGTGCTCTTCGCTCTACAAAGAAAGCCTAGACTACATTCATCATTTTGGACCCCAGCTCTTCTCCTAAAGTTAGATTGGCTGAAATCAGGTTAAAATTAAAAGAGCATTTTTCATGACTGAATACCTTGACTTTTTGCTGCCTCAGTGTGTTTGAGTAGAACTGGTTAGCATAATTGCTAGTCATTTGGGTATGATGCTGAGTACAGAAATGGTAATATTTGCAGATGATGCAATTACTTTAACAACCAGGACTGAATTACCTGTCACTAGGCTTTCTTGAAACAAAATATGAACTATGGAGATTGCTGAATTGACTTGGCATTTCCTGTACAGCATTCTCCCTGTCTGTTCCATATAGTGAGCTTTTATCATTATTGACTAAAATCCCTAAAACACACCACCAAAAGCAGCAGAAAATTCTCCAGTGGATTTCATGCATTGATCTCTCATACAGAATCAGTCTTGTTGAAGAGGAGACTGAAGTCTGGGGTAATTCTGGATATATAGGGTGTGAGAAAGGAAGAAAATAGCTGTGTTATGAACCTGACTTCTGGTCAAGTGGTTTTTTTTTTTTCAAGAGGAAACTTTTGAAAAGTTTCCTGATCTTTGTTGGAACATTGTTCTATAGCAAAATCCTTTAGCTACAAAGGGAGAAAACCTTTTTCACAGCTAAGAAAGCTTTGTACCCAGTTTTCACACATTTTGCTCTGTGTTACCTGATCAGAGCAAGAAAAGAAAAGGCAGCTCACCACTAAATTTTGTCCAGGGAAGAAAGATAGGAATATCCTTCTCACAATATCTCAACAGTGTGTGCCCAGTGCCAGGCAGAAAAGCACAGAAGTGAAAAGGCACATAGACACTTATCAGTCTTGAAAGTGGTTTTTTCAATTTTTTTTTTCTAAAACTTTAACAACACACGAACTTATCAAGGAGCTCTTATTTTACCCACATCAGTTTTCCACTCTCAAACCAAAATTAGCTGACAAGTCAGGAGTTATACAGACCTTGGGCATTTTTTCTCTGCTGCAAGTCTAGAGTACAAGGGGATGAGAACTAAGAAAATGCCTATTACCTATTCTCTGCAGCTTAAAGAGAGTTCTATCTTTGGCATGGAACAAGCATGGAGTAACTTTAATAATAACACAAGACCTAGTTCTGTAACCCAGGTTCATAAGTTTCTTTTTCGTTGCCTTCAACAAAACCACCACTTAAATCAAACTCTCTTTAAGAAATGCTGATCTGCAGAATATTACCAGATGGGTCTCATGCCTTCTGAAGAAAGGGGGAAATGAGAGAGCCTCATGTTTAACGGCATATGAAAGAAGAAATACAATGTGTAAACTTTCCACTGACGGATATAATAGTGTTCTCACTTTTAAAGAAAAACAGTACTTCCTAGCAGGAGGCCTGCAAGAAATTTAACAATTACTCAAGATTTAGTTGTACAGCATGGCATTTTCGAACATGTGCAGAGTCTGTTATTTTTTGTAATTAAATTAATTTAAATAATAAATAATGTAATTAAAATACATTTGGACCGTGCAGTCCCTAGGGCTGAAACTGTGTGCGGAGAAGTGATGCATATTCAATGTGAAGTTTAATGAGTAAGAAAATGCAGAATCCTGGAAATCTGGTAATGTGCAATATAGTTTTGGCACCCTCCCCCTTCTCCCCCATTCCTTTTCAGAGTAAAAGAGAGCCCAAATTACTGAATCAGGCTTTAAATCATTCACAAGTCTCTTTTCCTAAAAAGGAAATATTGCTAATGTTTAGGGTTTTTTTCAGCACAACATGTGGTTACCCAAACGTTTCCCTACAATAGACCTAGTGAAAAGTGATAGGAAATTGACTCTGTAACCCTGTAATAACAATGTTTACTTTACCCTCATCAGAATTTTACAGACTATAGGAAATCATTACTTGTCTCTTCGTGACAAGGCTGACCTTGATTAAAAAACTCCTTCTGAGATTTTCAAAAGAGGTTAATGCTCTCCGAGCTGGACTTTTAGAGATCATCACCATTTTTGATTTCCTGAGAGTGGAAGCTCTCAGGCAGAATACCAGCCTCCACTAAGCTCTGCAGCAAAACCTCCCTAACTCACTGAAAACTTTTAGTTTTGATGTTGCCTATGAGATAAACGCTGTCTTATCTGTGTGATTCAGGCTGCTGATCTCATGCAGAAGGACCTGATTCTTTAGGCATGGTTTCCCCAATGACTGGATCAGGCAGAGCATAGGACTCAGCCAGCATGAGGCAGAGCTCTGCGGGCACCACAGCGGCTGAGGACAGGGGATGCCAGGACCTCCAGTGCCCAAGCAGGGGTGCCACAGGGTATATTCCTTCCAGGTGCCAGATTTTGTTGCTTTTCAAGAGAATGGTAGGAGCCTTGTGTGGGATGAATTGTCTTCTCTGCTAGCAAGGTCAGGATGGCAAAACTCATGTGAGTTTGGGCGGTTGGTCTGAGCCATGGATGTCATTAACTCTGTAACAGGGCAGTACCCACCAATAAATATTCTGTGTGCTTTGGTGGGCTGAAAAACTCATCCTGACTTTCCTGATTTCATAGCCATCTAATATTTAACATTTTCATTGTAGGCTTTTTTTTTTTTTTTTTTTTTTTTTTTTCCAAATGTCTGAATGTCTGTGGGGGTTTCCTGCCCCCTCCCTTAAAATCCCAGTTCCTACAGACAGGTAATCACAGGAGAAGCTGAATTTCCCCTAAAAGTTGTCTGCAGGATGGTTGACTAAAGTTTGAAACACAGAATCATAAAGATTCAAAACCCAGATGAAACATAAAAAACTCCCTAACATCCTTACTGTTGTCTTAAGTGCTGATGTTCATAAGGCCTGTCTAATGGTTACAGGAGGCCTGAGAGAGGGGTTTGAAATCATTAGCAATATTGATGCCTCTGAGAAGGGAATGCTTAATACTGTCTTTCTTGTGGCTGGCCAAAAATTACCGTTCAGCCTGCTACTTTGCTTATGGACAAAAGAGCCTTTATTTCAAGTGGTAAAGGTCAGGAGTTTGGTGCTGAAGATCCAAGAAAATATCCTGACAGATGAATATGGGGTACACATGTGTATGTGGTCACTTTCTGTTGTGTTTAGCTATTATGTTATGTTTAGCTGTTATGTTATGTTTAGCTATTATCAGTATTTACATACCAGAGTAATTCAAGGTTTGAAAGAAGTGATTACAGAGCAGTCAAGGAATAGCCTCATGAGTTTTTAAAAACTCCATCAACAGGAGTAAACTGTTCACACTTGTCATTTACCACCCCTGGCATGCCAAATATTGCCAACTATACACTTATAAATTTCTTAATAAATGAATGCAATGATGGATTTAAAGTTCTTGTGATTGTTCAGAATAAGCTGGACCCTGTGGCTGTTTCCAGTTTTGGACATGAAACAGACAAAAGCACTTAGACTTCTAACACTGACTGAGCTCACTGGAAACTTTGGATACCTATGCGGGAGCTGGGCATGTAATGCTTTTCTATATTACACCCACAAGAGTGGGAGCCCTACTCAAAATATTTTAGTAATATCATATTCATTCTAAAGCTCTCAGTATATTTTTGACGAAAACTTATATAAGGTACAGCTCTAGATGACAGAAGGATATTTTCACCATTTAGTGAAATGTAGCCACTTCTGTTACACAGCACTGGTAATATGCTGGGGACATGGAAGGATTTCCAAGTGATCAGAAGGTGGCAGCAGGCCTCTGTTTCATTTCTCCCGAGGTGATTTCAGTCCCTGTAGAAACTCAGAGAGAAGGAAGAATGAATGAGTAAAGTATAAATTTAACTTACTGGGCAAAAAAAAAGATATCAGTTTTAACTCCACAGGTAGCTATGAGAGGACTGCCTCTCACCTCTCTGGTCACATTGTACTAATTCAATAGCAAGTCCCTCACCAGATGCCTAGGAGATTCAGGGAAGGGAAAGCATTTTTACCAGGCTTTTACCAGAAGGGAAGCACGCAGAGTTTTCCTCAGTGAATGCGTGAGCAAGGGCAAAAGTGGCCTCAGCTCTCACACTGAACATACTGGCATTCTGGTCTTTACTCACACTGAACAAATGCACAGTCCATCTGTAGTTGAGCTGATGTGTCTGGTAATGCAGCTTTCATCAATTCCAAGAGCACATCTCCCCATGCCTTCACATTCTCTATGGGGCAATTCCTGGGCAGAAAGACTGAAATCTAATAGCCTCTTTAATTCCAAGGGAAAAGTTGCTCCTTCTTTCTGTGAACTGTGTTGAGGAAGTTTCCTGGGCCATCACATTGGCTACTCCTCAGACAAGGACCCTTTCCTTTGCGCAGTGTTCCCCAGACAGTGTTAAGGCCACAGGAGACCCAGTACCAGAGGCATTCTGTTGGAGAGTTTTTGGCAGAAAATGGACATGTGAGCAATCCTGACTACTTAGCACTAGCCAGAGTGAGCTAAGGGCCTTGAGGCCCAGCTGCAAGGTTACTAAAAGATCAGCTGTGGGTAAAAGATAAGGGAGTTGGCAGCAGAAAAGAAGAATAACAGGCTGGGAAAGCATCGCATAGACAGCACATAAAGAGTTGTATTTAACCATTTAGATAGTGCACTGTGGCATATGAAGAATGTGTTGTACCAATCAGCAATATGCTTATGTTATGTTATCAGCCTGACTGTGTATAAAAAGGCTACCACTACTCTCACAAACGGCAATACTTTGATTATATTAATCTGCCTGTTGTCCACTGTTCTCCCACAGCAGTCCCGCTGGAAGCAGGTGCCCGTGGCAACCCAACATGCTTGCTTTGGGTGCCTGCCTGCTGCAAAGATGTCTGCAGCCTTCTCATCTTCCCTCAGAAGTCAGGGGCTCATAGAATACAAGCTTCCATATTTCTGTGAATCCCTATGGCTGTTCCTGCAGAGCCACCCCCAAACAATCCCAGCTCATGACAGAAACAAAGAAAGAAAAGTCATTGTTTCACCTGTCCATGTACTGTCTCCTTCTGTCTTTTCCCTTTCCAGTAACCTTTTTTTCCTCTTTGATCTGTGGATGCTACTTACACATTACAACCTCACCAGTCTATAAGCCACTGACACAGAAGGTTCACTGTTAGAAAAGGAAAAGAATTTGAAGGGGAAAGGGGGAGCTGCTTAATAACAGCACTAAAAAGGTCATAATTAATGATTTGGCTGTAAAGGTGAGAGGCTGAAGCCCAACATTTACTAAATAGTTTATTGTTAAGAAAGGAAACTTCATCTGTGGTAATATTTTAAAGCAGGTGAGGTGGAGCTTACCAATGAAAGGGAAGCTTTCTTTTTCTAGGTTCTGCTTAGGTGTCAAAACACATTTTAAACAAATTTACTTCCACTGGTGCAAGGCAGCCAGTTTTGTTTGTTCGGGGACTTTCTCTGATTGTTTTACTTAGTTTGTTTGGAAATAAACCAAAACACTGGGTTTCATTCACGGATCCTTAAATCCAAAGGGGAGTGGTGTGAGCATCTGCTCTGACCTGAGCCACATTTTTTCACTGCAGGAAGTCCAGTGACGTGGGTGGCTAAGTTGGAATAAACCTCATAGGAAAATAACCATGTGAGGTAGCCAAGTAGTCTCAATGGTTAGCTACCAGTACAGTTTAGAATTGTACCTTATTTCCAGTTTGGATGTTCCTAAATGATACAGGAAAGGAAGCAACTACAGTCACAAGGACAGGCAATAAACTAAACCTGATTAAAAGAGCATGGGATATCTTAGACTAGGAAACAGAAAATCTTATCAATCCATCAAGATGTTGCCCTCTATATGACACCATGCACTTGGCAGTTTCCTTCTGTATCTCCTGTTATGCTTCTTACAGAAATGCATCCACCACCAGGAAAGCCTTGAATTTTAGTTTGTCAAGATTCAGAACTTTGTCATAGATCTGAATATATTTTATTGGGCAATGTTAAAGAAATAAATCATAATGGACAAGGGCACAGCACATCAGTAAGTTGATATCTGTCTCTTCCTTGACCAGCTTCTCATGCTAAGGACCCCTCATCTCTCCTCCCCTCCTCTGATATTCAGCGGATACCATGGAGCTCAGCATAGCTGCTGTCAGTGAAGTTATGCCACAAAATTCTTCATTCACATAACTAAAAGCAGACTAGCCTTTATCTTTAAAGTAATTTCATTCCGTTTAATTAAAATTTTAATTTCTACAATGGTTACTTTAATTTACTGTGACTATAATTTTATAAAGATATTTTGCTAAAAATACTTGGTAGCAATTATGATAAACATTGTTTTATCCCCTTCTCAGGAGAGGGACAGTATTCAGTGACACTTTTCCTAGCAGATACTTCAAAACATCATCCCAGCTAAAACAAAGGAAAACAAACAGAAGGCCCAACCATTGTCAAGAAAAAAGAGGAAAATAATGAGACAAGAGATTCTTAGCAAAATTTCAAAGGCCTGTTTGGCGGAGCTATGACAGATTAGAAACAGAACCTTCCAGAATAACTTACAGGAAGAAGTTCATTTTTTAGAAAGGGGTTGTCACTAGCAGAAACAGTGCCAGTACTGTAAAAAAGGTGCGTATGGAGTGGAGGTTGAAATCTAATCACTCAGATCCTTGAGGTAGAAAGAACAAAGGGAAGAGATTTGGAATAGTCTTGTGCCAAACTAGTCAAGAGATGGCTCAGGGCCAGGACTCAGCCTGTAAGGACAGTTTTCTGGCTTGGGGAACACTGCCCAGTCAGCAATTAGCCTGTTCCTAAATCATGTTGTAGGAGGGAGAAGGTGCAGACCTGGGTTAGGTCTGGCCTAATGGAGTAGCACCATAGCAATATGTCTGTATCTGCCTGGCCCCATAGCACCTGGCTGGGAATAAAAATAGCTTTTAGGATATGGAAGTTGGCCATCCATACTTCAGAGGATGAAAGAAACCCCAAGCAGGTGTGAGAAGCAGACACTGTGGGACATTGAGAGCACTTCTATCAACTCAAAATGAAGATGATGTGAACTGAATGAACTTTTCCCCTCTGGGGATTAAAACTGAGGTAAGAATAAGGGCGACTTCTTTCCTAGTGTCTTTTTTTCAAGCTATTTTGTAAGACTGAAGGATTTTGATTTCCTTTGCATTATATTTATGACATGAAAACATCTACATTTACAAAATCTTTATTTCTGAACTGGATTGCTACTATTATCTATAGAGCTCATCATACTTAAATATTTGCTTTCTATATTTGGCTGAATTCTGCTTGGCTTCTTTTGTAATTTTACGTTGTTAAAAAATTTTAGAATTTCCCTGTGTTTTCAGAAGTGGCAAGAAATTTTTGTTACACTCATAGCACCATAGAGTAACTAATATGAACACAAAGTACAAGACAAAGTTCAAATCAGACATGAGAAAAGGTATTATACTTTACACTGGTGGAAACAGCTTGTAGGTCAGTCTCCTGACTTCATGTCATGCTATCTTTACCTATACATGGTTGCATTGATTCCAGTGACATTTTTCCCTATTTAGACTCATGCTAGAGAATAAGCATAGTCAATATGATGAAACATTCTAGTGTACTGATCTCAGTGAAGACCACTGCCTCTGGTGTATTTAGAAGGTAAGAAATAGTACAAAGTTCCAAAATATGTGGAATAACATCTAGACTACTCATCTGAAGCATTGTAGACTACCAATAAGCCTGCTAAACCCAGAAACTGAAGAATTCAAGTTCTGAGCCTTTACATATCAGGAAAAGAAAAGTATTCCTATAAAATATCCTCTCTAAACACGATGAGGTAAGGTGATTATTTTCTAAAGTGCTGTTGGCCCATCAAAAGTCCAAAGGTTATTTACCTGGAGATTGGCAAAGCACTGGGAAGCCTTAATTACTTCTCACAAACTACAACTCTTAAGCTGCATCCCCCCACTGTACTGCCAGCTGACAGAAAGCAGAGTGATTTCACCAAAGGGCTCTACTGAAGGATCTGTTTCCTGCCTTGGCTCATCCTGACTGGAATGCTCCCACCTTCAAAACACAATGAAAAGCACACTGATTCTTCTGGAGAAGACAGGCCATGTGGAAGAAAATGGCAGGAAGAGTTTTGCTACTTTTTTTTTTTTAGCTACTGTTGTTTTTGCCTCAGGTTGTTTATAAGTGAACGGCTGGTGATACAGCAAGACATGAAACTCAGTCGGGCTCACTGAGGTGGGCTGTACATCCATGCAATGAAGGCTGGGACAGATGAGGAAAACCAAAAGAAACTAAGAATGTCATAGTATATCAGATCAAGCTCCATTCAGCCTAATATCTTCTAAAAGAGTATAAAAAGGACAAAATGAATAAGAGTACTTTTGCGAAACACATTCTTTATTGATTTATGGCTTAGGAGCTCCTTTGCACATGACTTAAATGAAGAGAAAGCTATGCAGCCTGCAGTGGAGGCAGAGGGTGGGCATTTAGGAAAAAAGATGGATTAAGACGTAGTATAAGGGCTGCGAGCAGCAGGAGACAGCAGGCACATATCTTGGCTTTAATAAAATTACACTGACCTCAAGCCCAGAGAAGATGCACCTGTGAGCTTGTGAGAACCCCTATTTGATTTCTTACTCATAGTGTTCAGTAACTCTCCTCATATAAACTCCATGGGACCATCAACAGAGTACAGGACCCTTACCATAGCAGGCTCAGAAGCTCTCCTAACCAGAACATTTCCTGAGTCCAATGGATGGTGTAGCTTGGACTTTTTCTGGTGTCCACTTGAGATTTATGTGAGTTATAGTGAAAAACTTTTAAATATACTCCTTTTGTATATCTACAGTTTGCTGGTAGGAGCGATATTCAAAGCAGGGCAGGAGTAGTGGTGCCCAGAATGTTTTACTTGACAGTAAAATGGAAATATTTTGAGAGTACTTTATATGGCAGTAAAGCAAGGGCTATTTAAACGTCACATCCATATTCATAATGAGTGCACTTTGATCTGTAAACAGCCCTTTAAAATTAAGTAGGGATACTACTTTTAATAGTGCTTTTGCTAGTCCTGACCTACACGTGTGTACTAAGAGAGCTACAGAGGTCAATTGAATTCCCCTGATTTACAGCATTTTCAGTTCCTGCTCTGTGTGCTCCAGAAGCTTGAGTTCCATTTTCTATTTGGATCTGACTTGGATTTATTTTATTTTATACCCAACTAGTCCAGGCAGCAAGATAAGAATTATTTTCCTACATGACTCTTTGTTTGAATAACACTTGCTTCCACTTGGTTAGAAATACATGGTTATTTCAAGTTACATTTCCTTTAAGAAACAATGGTTTAAATCAAGGCATGAACTGCTCCATTGCACTTTTTTTCCTGGCAATGACTTTTCATACTGCCTGTGCTGGGATTCTTCACACTTCACCTGCAGCTTTCTCTTGTCTGAGGGTCCCAGTGCATTTTTTAAATACAAGGTATCAACAGGATAAACTGTTCGTAGTTGGATGCAAAACTGCCTGCAACTCTTCAGTTTTTCAGTCCTCTGGCTGAAAGAGAAGATAGGCCTGGTATCAGTGAAAATCTCACTAACTCAGGTGAGCAGTTGGAACTGGCCCCATTTTCTTTGCAAATGGGGTTACTTTTAAGTGAGACAGAACTTGTTTGCTTCCTTTGCCATGACTGACATAGGTTGCTGGCAGGGGTTTGAATAAATATGGCAACCAAAAGCTCAAGAGCAATAATAACTTTTTAAAGCACTTCTATTGGAACAGCAGTAGAGTCAGATAATATAAGAACAGCTCCTTCTTTATAAAGTTGCCTAAAACAAAAAATGGCAGTGTTCTCAGCTTTACTTTTGATAAGAAGCCTTTCAGGAAGCTAAAATGGAATTACAGCTATGGGAAATCCCAACCAACCTTCTTCTATGAGTAAAAACAATTGCTTCGAATGTTACTCTTTTAAACTAAAAAGTGACTTCACCAGTTCTGCTTAATTATTTGGCAATTATTTTTTTGTTGAATTTATCCTTCTTGCATATTTATCAAAGTCCACTGAATTTTTCCTGGCATGGACACATTGACAACAGTACAGACATGGCAGTGGGAGTGTGGTTTCCTTCTGAAATAATTAAACTGGTACAAATCCTAGTGGACTCTTACCCTAGGATGAAGACACATTCTCTTGATCTCATTATAGCAGTCCAAACTTCTGCTCAATATGCATGGTAAAAATGAGATGATGATTTTAACAGATCTTAATCAACTTATTCCACACAGAATGTTCTTTCCCCTCATTACTTAATTGTACCTTACTGAAGGAAAATCTCTTTCCCCTGCTGAAGAAAAAAGAAATACCTGTAAGCTACAGGCTGTACCTTGGGGGTGCTGCTTGAGCCAGGGCAAGGAAAGAAGAAAGATAATGACAAAAAAAACAGGAATGCATTTTTTTGTCACTTATCATAGACATCAGAAGAGAAAGAAGTTAAAAAACCTAAAACATAAAGCGGTAGCTGTAGGCATGATCTTGCTAATTCAGGTTATTTGTTATTCATTTCAATTTTAATTACTCACTAAAGTGTGCAACTAGACCTGGATATTATTCTTTTAGTTACAGTATTTCCAAGAAAATATAAAATTGTGTGCTCTCAAAAATGTAAACAAAAGGGATTTTATAAAATTTTTTTTGTTATGTTTCACAAAGATTTATCCAGGTGAAGCTACAGATTAATATTCCATATCAACCTGCTCCCAACATAGCTCTACCAATTTTTCTTAGAGGGATGCTATTTGTTACCCAGTAGGGACACCTACATTCAAACCAGGGAGCAAGGTACCAAATCACCAAGTTTTGCAAGTTTATGCAGCTCCCAGAATTAAATCTTGAAGACAAATTAGACAAAAAAACACTTAAACAATGAACACAGAATTGGGTGTCTTACAGTATGAATTTAAACACCCAGTGTACTAGAGCTAACTGATAGATGGGATGGAGTTCAATGAAGGAAAATGGGAGAGAGAGAAAGAGAAGGAATAGGAAATCTCAGACTCCAGTCTGAAAACCAAAACCTGTTCACTTTTATTTTTTTCAATGTTTGCTTGATATAAAGAATTATGTGTTTTATCTGAAAATATCATTGAATAAAATGCATAAACAGGGCAACCCTAGGAGAAATAGAGTTGTGGACTTTTAAATCCTGCTAAAGAAGCAAAAATTTGAATGTGTGCCTTCTGCATCCTGGCCAAATGCTCTCTGGCTATCACCTTGCTGTAAAATGGCAATTTTGTGAACTTTGATGAGTTTTTCTCTCATCCAAAAGCTTTTGGTGTGCTCTTTGAACAGAGGCTTGCCTAGAAGCTTCAGGGACCTTCAGTACAGGAAGATTGATCTCTGAATCCTGTTCAGACTTTGTCATGAGATGGCAGCAGTTAAGCTGTGCTTCCTGGCATGCAAAGAGGCACCAAGGTGCTTCTTGGCACGCAGAGCACTTTGATTTTCTGGGAGTCTTCAGTGAGAAAAAACTGTGACCTCTTCACTGCTGAAGGTGGTTGAATTAACATTTTCAATCATTTTTGTATTCAGTTCAAGTGGCTAATGCCTCATTTTGGAACTTGGCCTCAAGTGTTGTGTACCCTTACTTTTGGACAAAGAACAAGGAAGCCATGTAGAGACCTCCACATGTGCAAGAATCATGAGTTTGAGAAGGAACTAGGGAACGAAAGAATATTTTAGGTAGGAACACAGAGGTGACTAGTAAGACAACCTTAGATGCAGTTCAGCTCATAAATTGTGGATTAATCATCTTGTATTAACCATCAAGCCTAAACACTCCTTTAGGCATGCTATGTTTGATGCAAGATACTTCTAAATCGCACAGACTACTAACCTACATCTGTAAGCACAATTTGCAACTGCAACTAGAAAAGAACAAGTAAAAATCAGAGTATGTTGTGTTTTTTCCAATACGATCCATACACAGCTGTTAGCTATTCCCCTTGAAACTCTGACAGAACATCAACTACAGCCATTCTGTAACTTTAGGATGATAAATCAGAGGGGCCTATGGAAAGAATGGACATCAGTAAGATGCAGGAAATAACAAATGAGTTCTTTTAACTTTCATGATGAAATGTGCCCTATCCCTTTACACAGAACTCCAGAATAAGGACAGCAAGCACAATTCTGCCAGAGCTTTCAAAGTTTGCAAGGTGCACCTTTGCTTATTCCTGGCTAGTGATGCAGCTACAAGCACTTTGGATCCTACCACTCACTAGCAAATAAAAAGTAATGAAATGTAGAAAACCTTGTCTCCTAGCAAAGTATAGAAACATATAAACCAAACACTACAACCTCCTCACTGGCATGTTACACATAAGAATAATTTGTGACATAGAAACTTAAAAGTTAGTGTCAGAAGAGGTATGGCCTGCTTATGGGGCTTGTCCTCTGTCAGGAGAATGGCTGCTAGCAATAAACTTTGGGATTTATTTTTGGGGTTTTTTTACAGAATAATGTCTGTCAGTCAAGTACAATAATTCCAAATTCTTAAGATTATGGTTTTAAGAAGTACAGGTAGTGCCTCCTAGTCCCTAAGCCTGCACCAGCATACATTCTTTCACCATAGAAAGGAACCAAAATCAGATTTTTGTGCTTAGTTTTACAGAATCACAGAACGTTAGGGGTTGGAAGGGACCTTGATAGATCACTGAGCCCAATCCCAAGACCAGGGCAGGACCACCTAAAGTTACACAGGAACACATCCAGGTGGGATTTGAATGCCTCCAGAAGAGGAGACTCCACGACCTCCCTGGGCAGCCTGTGCCAGTGCCCTGTCACCCTCACAGTGAAAAAGCTTTTTCTTATATTTTGTGGAACCTCCTATGTTCCAGCTTGCACCCATTACATTTTGCAGCACTACTTCTCTTACTTCCAGCATTCTGAGACAATGATTTTTAACTTTGTAATCCACTAAAAGAATTTATCAATATCTTTTCAATAAAAGCAACTTCAATATAGGAATAAAATGTCATAGGACAGTGTACAAAAGTAGTAGAGAAAGCAGCTTCATGACATAATGTTCTGCACAGAGACACACCAAGAAGAAAATCTTGCATGGAGCTTTTTACTATTCACTGTAATTCTTAAGACTCTCTGCATTATTTGTTTCTTCCTCCTGTGAAACATCTGCCTTCTGCATGACAATATTTTTCCCTGCTTGTATCAGTTTTCTCAAACTGATCCACACTTTACTTTGTCCTGTCCAGAGGCTTATCTCCTTCTTCATTATTTCTCTGTTGTTTGCATCTTCTTTCCAATTCAGCATTACCTGAGAATTTAATTAAACTGTAGTCATTGACATTCAGTTTATATGCCTCACTAACAGAACCCTTCTTCTAGTTCTTCATGACACTTAAATAAATAAAACCTAATAGAGATCCCTGTGGTACCTCACTAGACACCTTAACCTAGTTTGATACTTGCTACTTAACTGTTTACCAAGCTCCTTTGAACACCCTTCAAACCACAGAAGAGCATGTACATTCAAACCAAACTGAATTAATTTTTTAGTCCAATTTTCATGAGACTCCATATTGAAGGCTTCAGCTGAATTCAAATAACTTACATGTCTCACTTTTCCTTTTATCTGAGGAGGCCCTAATTCTTCAACACTTGCTATCATGCTTAATTTTAAGCATGTGTTTAAAGTAAACACTGCATGCAGTTAAATGAGTCACACACGTGCTTGCAAGCTGGTGGCTTATTTACTTAGCTCAAAAATGGTTACTGTGAATCTGGAGCCCGATTGTACATTGATTCTTTATCTCCAGAAATATTACCCTTCCGAAGTCCAATGCAAAGTGCTATATATCATGCTGAAATCCCTGCTGACAGGTAAGATTCAATTTTGCTTGGTAGCAAAGTTAAGGAAAAAAAAAATCAGAAAAAATGCAGTAATAAAGAATATAGCAATGAACTCATATACCAGTAATCAAACTTAAAAAAAAAAAAATCAGGGAGAAAAAAAATGGAGCAAAAGCCTTTGAAAGACCTGTGCAATTATTTCCAGCTCAGCTACTGGTCAAAACTGATGCTCCCCTATCAGAAAACTTATCTGTTTTCTTTATAGTGTTAAGTGTTAAAGTGTTGTCAAAAATGAGACCAAAACTTTAAAAGATATATGTCAGTGTCAGGCAGGCTTATAACTTTCTACAGACTTATATAAAAAGATTTTAAATTTGTATAGTATTTCTCAGCCTCAGACTTCTCAGCCCTTGTAATTACAAGATCATGGGGAAAAAAAAATTCACACTGTAAGAGGAATTTAATTTATAAAATTCTTTTAAATTAAAAATGTGAGAGTAAACAAAAATATCTAGATCCAAAGATGAAATAAAATAAAATAAAAAATAAAACTAAAAATAAATAAATAAAATAAAATAAAATAAAATAATAAAAATAGGTTCAGAGTCAGGCTAGGGTCTTACTGTGGAAAGCAGAAAACCAACAACCAATTTACAGGTGACTTTTTTCACAGCCCCTGACAATTTTCCATTTCAAAAAGCAAAGTCCAAATTATCCTTGTTCTCCAGCAGTGGATCTGACACCTTCTGCACCAGGACTGACTGATGACAAGCCATGTCCTTAACACAGTGCCTTTTGTTGCGATAAATGGCTCATGGCAGGGACGCTGGGTGAGATGATGGATCCCCCTGCATCCTATACAACAGAAAGCCTGGTACAAAGCTTTTGAAGTTGCCTGTAAATGGAATCATTACAAAAGTGGATAAAATAAAATGCTTAGAGATGATCAGAGAAATGAAAGAATGAGCACAAACTGCGTTTGGTTAGGGATACTTTAAAAATAATGCCCTCAAGCTTGCCTGTGTAAAGTTATTGTATGTATTATATATTTATATACCTATGTGGGACAAATATGCTTTACTCTAATGGAGGTGAGTAGTCTAATTAAGGCTAACAGTCCCTTTAACCAAGTGTGCTGAGGAAGTTACTTTTACTTTGGAGAACAGTAAAGAGATTACTTCACTTAAGGCCTTTGCGTAAAAAAAAAAAAAAAAAAAAAAAGTCATTAAAAAAGAAAAATCAATGCAGATGAAAGAAGATGATGTTACTTTAACTAGGACATCAGAAGTGACTTTTCATCCATTCACAAGTAGCCCTGTAATTTCCAATAATTTAGATACATACATATATTTACATAAATATGCTCATTTTGCTCACAGTTGTCTATGTTCCATATTAAGAAGAATGCGTTATGTTATTTCAGTAACATTATATATTTCTATTAAAATATAAATGTTTAAAATAAATCAAACTCACTCAATTTATTTCTCTTAAAATAAATAAACTGAGATACACTGAGACCAGTGAAAATTACTCTAACTAGCAGACTGGGGAGCTGAACCCAGAAGTGATAATTTAGGCCAGTAGTGATTAGATTGCTTCTGAGCATCAAATAAGAAGCAAGACATTTGGGACAGAAACAGGGAGAAGAAAACCGCCTAAGAAGAACTTACTCCCTTAGGTTGCTTTGTGTGCCTTTAATCCTGCTCCCAGTTTCAGTAGCTCCTGTGTCAGCTCTGCTTAGCCACCTTCAAGAATCTTTACATTTCACCCTAGTAACTTTAACCTGAAGTAACTGTACTGCTTGGCTCCATCGAGATTGTAAAGTAGAAGCGTGGAAAAGTCACAAGGAAGATCCTTATCAAAACCATAACGAAGAAATTATGGTTCTCTCCCATGGCAACCAAATCAACTTACCTCCTGCAAGGATTCTGTTTCCACCCAGGTCAGGCAATTCCTGCCAAATAATTCAGTGGGACAGGACAAGCTAAAATATACATAGGAATAAATGTAAACCATATTTGTTGTGGTAAGTCAACTGCTATTATCAACTTGCTGTTCATTTCTGTCCCAAGCACTATAAACTGGAAATTCTCTTTTATCCATTGAGAAGTCTATTCTGTGTGGATTTAAAATATGGACCTAATGGTCTATGGACTAGTGGAACCAAATGCAAAAATACAAAGTTCATCTGGCCTGACCTCCCTCTATAATTTGGCCAATGTTCTTAGCATGAAAGAAAGTGAATTAAATCAAGTGAAAGAGGTATTGCTTCACTTCTACGATGGTACTGTATATTATATATTTTCCTTATGTACCATTTTTCTCTTGGTTGTTTTGAGTAAGTAAATATGAGCAATAGTAAGTGATAAATAATAGTATTCTATTACTACAGATTTTTCTATGCCTGTTTCATGTGTATAAAACTGAACATTCAATTCTTTAAAAACCACTATTTGAAGATGGAAATGTTTGCTAAAATTAATTACTGTTTGCATGCAGAATTACTCACTTCTTTTGTTTTTAAGACAGCTGAAAAAATATTTAGGATTTGATCTGGTTTCTGGTGAAATCAAAAGGAATCTAGTACTGTTAGTATGAGTTCAATCAAATTCTATATTAAGATATTCCTAGCTTGGTGAGTATTTTAAAAGCTCTTGAAGGTTTTGAATGTTATCTCAAAAATATTTTTCATCTCCATTTTTTTCCAGTGGGAAAGTGGTTCTAAGTAAGACCTTTTCCAGTGTAACTATAAAAATGTGTGGAGCATCACACCCTACTTTTTGTTTCATCCTGCCTTTAATCTTCTAAGGGAAAATGTGATGATGTCTTGTCTGAGCTCCTCATCTTTAAACCTTACTTATGAGATTTCCTATACATCATGCTGGGCTATCAATAGTCTTTACAGCAGACACCAATCTATGCCATTGAAGGTTGCATAAGTTAACAGTCCAATACCTTTATATTGTATTTCATTTACTGCACAAACTCAATTATCTGGACTGCTCCATTATAGAATCAGCCCCAAAAGACCTATTTGCCGTGTTCTAAACATATTTATACAACTTGAAAACTTCCTGTATCTTATAATACTAATTACCTGAGTGTTTGATTGTTCAAACAAATCACTTACTCTTTGTTGACAGTTAGTATGGCTATTAAACCCTTAAATTTATAGCTTTCAGAGCCTCCTTTCTTAAAGTATATTCACACACCATAGATGGCACATAAGTATATCCATCCTCTTTCCTCCTAGCTGATAGTGCTGACTTTATGCTTTGAAGAGTGCCTATATTGACATAAGCCCAATCTTTAAAAGAGGTTTTGCTTAACAGGGAAGAACTTGTGAGTGTAATAAACTAATTCTATCCTCTTCCCTGTCATATGTCCCAGAACAGTGACACTTAGGAAACCCGAGTCATGACCTTGGGCCAACAGTTAGCCCAAATTCTGGTTATTCAGACCCAGCAAATACGTATGTTGACCAGAATAAAATCATTGCATGAACCGGTATAATGCCCTCTTATAGGAATCATCTGTTCTGTATGCACCTTTATCTTCTCATCACAGTGAAAGCAGATTATTTAGAAATATTTAAATTACCAAAGGCATCTGATTGTATCCTGGGGTCTGGAAAAAAGAATTTGCTACTTCTTGCCACATCAAGTGTATTTTTTAAGACCAAATATTTGTATAAAACATTTCATTTTGTAGTTATAAATTACTGACATGAGATTGAAAGCAACAAAATGAGATTGCAAACAAATTAGTCCAAGAACAACACAGTAAAAGCAGTGTTACAAGTGAAGTCGGTTTTTTCTCTGTAAATGATTCAGTGGATAGTGACTTTCCAGAGTTAGGATTGTCTTGACACAATCCTCTCTGATTCAGCAGATTATATAAGTTTCACTGTCTTCAGTAGAAAACTTGGAAAAGAAACAGTATGCTTCTTCCAAAGCACCTTTAAATCTTGAATTAACTTCTAAGCTGTTCAGACCTGCAACAATACTCAGCTGAACAGCCGTAGTAACACTTTCTTGGTACCTGAAGGATACCTGAGCACCTCTTCCTCCTAAGCAATTCCCTACCAACTCATTGTGATCTCTACAGCATATTTCTACCTTGTTGAGTCTTCTTGTCCTCATATCTGCTTTGCACATGACACATGGCCTGGAGACGAGACTGTAAGAAGATGAGGTCCTTATTCTCAACAGCGCAGGACTTTACTTTCCAGGAACACTCATGCTTTCAAATCTTCTGAAAGATGAGTACAAAAAAGATAGACACTAGACCAGGAAAAGTCTGAAGATAGCACTTTTTCCTGTCATTATTAAGCCTCCACTTCACAATTGATAGCATCAGATAAAGTATGTTTTCTGTTATTGTGCTGGAGTCCTGTTTTGATAGCTTTTTGTTGGGGGTGATGAGCAAGTTTCCTGATTTTAATGGCAGTTATAGAACCTCTGAATCCTAAAGAGGAGACCCAAAACATGTTGATGGGATTCTCTTGAAAGGCTTTGAGTTCAGGTTTTTCTTTTTATTTTTCTTCTTCTTCTTTTTGTAATTTAAAAAATGAAGGCTGAGATGCTGGATTCTGAGGTGCCCTCAAATGTGATCTTTTTATTAAAATGAGATAAAAAGAAATACGTTGTCAGGGAAAGACAGAAGGAAAAGAGTAGCTCTTAGAGAAAAAAGTGTTTTCAAAACACAGCTCATGAGAATCTGAAAGCTTCTATCATTTTTTTTTTCTTTTCTGTTTTACAATTCATACATTCTTTAATTGTATTCATTTTTGCTTTACCAGGACATTGAGGAAACTAGCTATGCTCAAAACCTCATCCCATTAATAGGAAGTCAGCACATGAAATAATACATTATTTTTCCATACTGTAGTAACAAGCTAATGCACCATACTACATGCTGACTTGTCTTTTTTACATCAACATTATCCACAAACACTTCACTTGGGGTCTTGGTCCTTTTGCTGAGATTAATTCCTATATTTATGATACCAAAATAATACAGTGCATAACTTGCTCACCTGGGGAAGAGATGAGTATTGCCTGCCTTTGCACTACATGTCTACCTCAGTTTCCACTGGCTGCACCCAAGGACCAGACAAGAGTCCTGCATGGCACCATCAGTCATTCTGGCCACTGTCCAGGAGAGGAAAAACAACATTTTCACCATGCATGCTTGTAGGACTTTTTTTTCTCCAGTAAGACAGAACAAAAAATCAAAAAAGCAAAGAAGGTTAAGGAGAAGAACATGTGCAACTAGATGTCATTCTAACCTGAAATAGTGGGTACATCAGAGTATGTTTCATGGACCAGTAGTTGAGAAGCACCTTAAGTACTTGCAGTGTAGGTATAACTTCTGAGATGACTTGTGACTTCTTATTGTACTCAATGCTATGTATTCAACTCAAGAAAGCTGACACTGTAACATGCTAACAGTGTAACCACATGCTGCCAGACTCTGCTACTATAGATAAATATTCCTCCAGATATTCAAGTATGATAGTATCCAATTTTGTCTGACAACTAAAAGAAAAATCTATCTGCTCTTCACCTTGCAATGAATAATGTCATCTAGAGTCAATCTTGGCCCTGCCATCTGGCAAAATGAAAACACTGGAAACAAAACCAAGTAGGAACTGACAGGAAAGGAATTCAGAGAGCTACTTGTAGTCCAAATCAGAAATCTGATAATCATCTTGGGCTTGGTAGGTCTCCAATTGCATTTTGTGGCTGGTTTTTTCGGAGTTACTCAGGAAATGTTCTTTAGTACAAGGCAAAGCATGACAACAGCTTCATGGTGTGCAAGATTGTGTTTTGGTGCCATGAAATTTTACAGGCATCATTTAATTTATTAGAACATGTGCACCCTGCTTTCCACCTTGCTTTTTGAACAGCAGTTGTCTTGCCCCTAGTGACAGGACTGGTGGAGCTATTGTTCCTTGGAGCCCTGGCCTCTCCAGTGTGGAAAAATGAAAAATACCAGCCAGCAAAACAGAACTTAGTATGGTAGAATGGGCATCTGTTGCACTGTCTACCACCGGGCCAGTCAAGTGTATTGGGTCTGATTGAGATGGAGTTAATTTTCCCCATAGCAGCCCACACAGTGCTATGCTTTGTATTGATAGCTAGAAAGGTGTTGACAACAAACCAGTCTTTTGGCTACTGCTGAGCAATTCTCAAGGCTGTCAGTCTAACATTCCCCCTTCACTAGTAGGCAAGGGGTGGGCAAGATTATAAGAGAGAAGACACAGACAGGATAGTTAACCCAAACTGACCAAAGGGCTATTCCATACGATAAGTCTGGATCTGCTTAGCAATAGCAGCTAGTGGAAAGGAGGAAGAAGAGGGGAACTTCTTATTATGGCAGCTGTTATCAGGAGCATCTGCTGTGCATCCTGAAGCCTTGCTTCACTGTAAGTGGCTGGACATTGCCTGCTGACGGGAAGCAGAAGAGAAATATTTTGTTTTCCTTTGCTTCCATACACGTCCTTTGCTTTTGCTATATTAAGCTTCCTTTCTTTTGACCCACAAGGCTTTTTTTCCATCTTATTTTATCCCCCACCTTGTTCTGCTGAGGAGCAATGTGTCAGAGCAGCTGGAGAGGCACCTGAAGAGGAAAAACACCAACAACTAGTACAGATTAGGGGTCATCCTGCTAGAAAGCACCTCTGTGGAAAAAGAGCTTGGCTTCCTAGTAGACAGTAAATTCTCCATGGATCAACAAGATGCCCTTGTGGTCAAACAGCCTGATGGTATCCTATGGTGCAACAGGAAAAGTGTGTCCAGCAGATCTAGGGAAGTTCTCCTCCCCCTCTACTCTCCCATGGTGAGACCACACCTGGAACACTGTATCCAGTTTTGGGCTCCCCAGTTCAAGAGAGACAGCAATCTACTGGAGAGAGTCCAACTGAGAGCTACAAGAATGATTAAGGGACTTGAACATCTCTCCTGTGAAGAAAGACTGAGAGAACTGGAGCTGTTTAGCCTTGAGAATAGAAGGCTGAAAGGGGATCTTATTAATGTCTATAAATATCTGTGTGTCAGTGGAAGAGGACAATCTCTTTTCAGTGGTACCCAGTAACAGAACAAGAAATAATGGGTTTAAACTAGAACATAGGATGTTCCACCTAGCATGAGGAGAAACTTCTTTACTGTGAGGCTGACAGAGCACGGGCACAGGCTGCCCAGAGAAGTTGTGGAGTCTCCTTCCCTAGAGACTTTCAAAACCTGCCTGGATGCTTTCCTGTGTGGCCTGCCCTAGGTTAGCCTGCTCTGTTAAAGAGGGTGTTGGGCTAGATTATCTCTAGAGATCCCTTCTAAACCCTAATGTTCTATGATTCTGTGGTATCCAGCCCAGAGGAACCCACCACATCAAGCCATGATCTCGCATCACATGCACCTCTTGGAAAGTTATAGGGTCACTCACGTAAAGAGGTACACCATATGATGGGTGTCAGGGTATTCTAGTCTCAAATAAATAGCTGAAATAAGGAGATACATACATATGGGATCCACAATCCAGTCAATGTCACTATTAGATTAGATATCTTTTCATTCTATTTTACGTTGAAAGTCTATGAAGAAAATACACAATAACTTGACTTGCCAAAACTGTTTTGACTTTTTTATTCCATGTCTTCCACCAAGATTTTCAACGGTCTTCCCCTTTCTGAGTCTTATCAGCAAGACAAAGCATTGTATAACTATAATACAGTTTGGGGGTTTTTAATTATTTCACTTGTCAATCACATTTATGTCTACTGGAGTACTGACAAGAAGTTTCAGTCAGGAGTAGGACCCCAATGTGCTAAAACTACAAAGACACATAGGAAGACACAACTATAAAGAACAAACAGTCTAGGGCACAATTGATAATGGATAGAAAAACAGACCTAGCAAATTCTCTAAGGACAAATAACAAGGTCAAAATCAGAACCAGTATGCAATATGTCACTGGTTGAGGGTACCTCCCAGAAAGAATGGCTGCCCATTCAGACATCCTAGTTATTGCTGTGCAACCTGCACACCACTGACTTAAAAAAAACTTCTGCTAGAGAATTGCCCCCAGACAGTGCTCAAAGAGCTCTGAATGGATCTGATTCTTATTGGAGTGAGTGCACCTTCTACTTCATTTACCTTTGAGCCAAGAAAGAAGAACATAATTGAACATGCTCCCCTCTTTTGTGCCATTTATTCATGAACATTTTTGCACTGAGAGCAAGCAGGAATAAAAAGCACTCCTTCCTCAACCAGGGAAAGAATGTGTGCACATTCTTACACGGCCTGTGTACAGGAAATCATTCAGAAACCTTCAAAGGCATCGGTGGGGGAAGGGAGGAGGCTAGAATGGCATTCCTTGGGTAAAAAGCACATGAAAGTCTGGTCAGATTAGTGTAATATATTACACAAATGTGACACAAAAATGTTCATGGATTACACTTCCTTCACTGTATCATATTAGCACCTCATCATCTTAGCCTACCACAAACAGATGCTAACCAAGATATGAGAAGAGAGCTAGAATACACTGAGGTTTCTGTCTCACATTAGCAGTGTGCACAAAATACTGTGATCCCGCTTGCCAGAATGTGATGAACAAATTACTAATGCATAATCTATGAAAAAACCCAAACCAAAACAAGACATTACCATGAAAAGTGTGTTTACAATGTGCTGCAGAAGGAAGACGTATGCTTTATGTGGGGAAAATCTATCCCATCTCCTGCAAAGCCACCGAGGATACCGAGGAGTGTGTTAAAGTCCCTAACTGGTGCTCACTAGAAATGCACTGGCTGCTTTCAGTGAGTTTCTTAAGATACTTTGAGAAAGTCAAACTCTGTTATTTTATTGGGCTTCATTTGGATTTTATGTAACTGGATCTTTCCTTTGCAAGTAAAGTTGGCATTGGTGTTGGAATCTGAGGATATAGAAAAGCATCAGACATGTCCCAGTCCAAGCTTCAACAAAGCCTTTGGGAGATCTCAAGTCTGTAATAGCTTCTTCCTCACATTCAGTCCTATGATTCATCAAATATTACACATACAAAAGCAACCTTATTATACCAGCTAACTACCTTTTAAAGGGCCTGAAGACTATGCAGATACACAGTCACATTTTCCTAGTACAAGCTGGTTTTGCCCCACACAGCCTCACTTGCCATGCAGAGGCAAAATCATGGAAAAAAATACACATGTATATTTGAAGATGCCTTGGTTTTCATGAGCAACAGATTAAATTTGCAGCTGCTGAAAAAACAGCTTCCAGATTGCTATGTCAAGTGCTTTACACTGCACATGAATACGTAGAAAATTATTTATTATTACTACTACTAATAATAAAGAATGAAATGCATACTATACAAACTGGGTTAAGCTCTGTGCATCAGCAGTTTTATTTTTGCTTTGTTTTAATATATTTACATGGGAGAAATAAATATGACAGATAAAATCTCTTTGGCTTTCTCTCTTGCAACGGTAATTATGCCAGGCCTTCAGTGAAGTAAGGTTACGATTACACAGCCCTGTTTCTGGTTTCCTCTAAACATATGTGTAATATATACATTGCACATAAATTGGCTCAAGCTAATTATTTTTAAATAACATATATGCTTTTAAAAATAGCAAGCAAAAATGGAGCTGCCTAGATCTATTGTGGGTCATGTTTTGTTTTTCCCCAGGCATTAAAAACCTGTGTCTGATCTTTTTCTTGAAAACATTTTTGAGGGGGTGGGGTAGGGGGAAGATTTCCTTCCAGGTTGAAAACCAGATATACTTTGCCCTGTTCTGTGTCCATCACAGCCACAGCCCTCCGGTTTGAACAGAACCTCGCCTGTTAGAACTCAAATATGAAGTTTTAGCCTGAAAGTTTTTTTTTCCCCACTTGATTATAAATAGGGGGTTATAAGGTATGCATGGGTATGAACCTGGTTTTATTACTATGGAAAAAATTGCTTGTCAAACAGCTGAAATACACATTTTCAAAAACTGGTTATTTTTAAGGTAAACCATAACACATTACTTCATAATGCATGACAAGGGTGTTGTTAGAGAAAAGTTGTAGCTGCTGGTGGCATCACAGTGGATGGGCATGATGACAGCATTTCAATTCCCAGTAGGTACTTTCTTCAAGGATCTCAAAGACACCAGCAATAGCAATGTCACTAGAGTCATGAGGAAGTGCTGGGAAAGGTGTAAAAGCACTGATGACTTGGCACTGCTGTTACCTGTCCATGGAGGTCTGATGCTCCCCAGTGCTTCAGAGTGAGGCTGGGCTCCTTCCATTATTTCTGTAATGCCATTACTGAGATGCATCTGATTTTTGCTCAGCTCATTCCACTGCTTATAACATTCTGTAGCAATGAGAGATGCTTGAAGAGCACTCACTGGCAAAAGAGCAATACCCTGAATTACTAGGAACTGACCAGCCCATGTGATGAAGTTCACAGCTCTGACCACTTGGGTTGAGTAACTTCCTCATCAACAGGAAGCAGGAGAGTGATGGGTGGTGGCAGTGGAGGAGCAGTCCCTGACTTCCAGTTTTCTGTCCAGTCCCAGAGCTCTAAATGCTTTACACGCTATTTTTTGGGTAACTGGTTTCTATTTAACATTTGAAGTAGTTTGAAAAATAAAGGAAGAAATTGGTATATTCATTGTATTTAATTGAATGGCAAGAACATTAAATAAAAAATGACAGGGTTCATTACCATGATTCAGACTCCATTCTCTCTGTCACCCAAAAAATGCAGTGACTGGGGAGCCCAAGGCACACTGCGAATCGTGTTCATTCTCCCATGCTTCTTCCTACAGAGCTGGATGGGAGGAGTCAGAATTTTCCTCACATGTTATTTGTTTATTTGACTATCGTTGGTTGACATTGTGTCAGCTGCTTAATGAATGAATCTGGTTTTATGGCTTTTGCACATGTGCCTAGAGGTCACCCTAGGCATATTTTCACAAATTAGAAAAATAAATTAATTAATTAAACTTATTTTCTACTGGGAACCTGTGCACCTGAAATAACAACTATTTTCTCCAATGTATGTAGTTGTGGTCTGCCAGGAGGCATTTCTTCCCCCTTTCTTGGCTGAAAATCTGTACTAGCCAGTAGGTTGCAATCAGGTGCTGTTGAGTAATAAGGACTTTATAAGCTCTGAAACACACAGCTACAAGTTACCAGCTACTTCCAAGCAACACATTATATTTCTCTAACTTAGGCCTCTTTTTCTCTGTGGATTATGCATGGAGATTTTGCAGGTAACATTTATCTGCCTGAATTCAGGCCACCTGTGCAGGTGCAGAAGGAAAGACCTCACCTCCCACACAGAGTTTCTCCTGCCTTGCTCCCTCCACACCTGAGGTCCAAAGATGGAACCAGACACTGGGATGACTGGACATCCATAAAAGATTTGGAAGTTTTATGTATTCGGGTAAAGCCAGACAGATTCAAGCCCTGTCTCTCAGGATTGGTTTTATTAACAAAAAATCCCCTCTCTCAGTCAATCTGCTTATGGAGCAAAATGTGAACAAAATGTAATGAGCACACATTTTTACTACATTTTCATCTTTTTCTTTACTCAGATTTTCTAAGACTCACGGGCTTTCTGCTGTTTGGCTGCATCATACTCAAAGAATTGTGTCCAAAGTGATAATGCAGCAAAAACCTGATATTCAAGCCGTTCATGTCAGAATTGAATTCAAAGTTTTTTGTTTCTTTTGGGCTTTTTGTTTGGTTTTGGTTTTGATACCCAGCACATATCAATTTTGTATAATTTTTTGTCTATTTTCACAGAAAACTGTATATGAAATCTGCATACAGTAAAGCAATTTTATATTTTGCTTTCTACACGATTTCTAAAGGAACGTGGTTATTTTTAGAACTCAGACTTTTGTACATAATCTACAGACACTCAGCTGCATCCTCAGTGAAATAACACAGTGAGAAACTTCCTCCTTGCTCCCTCATTTTTTTATTCTTTATGACCCTAATTTATCTTTAGTGTTCTTCCTCAGAGATTTAAAATCACAATGTCTTTTCCAGCATAGGTCAGCCTGAAAGGGAAGAAGATCCATAGCACATTCCTGAGGTGAACATTCATCCAGGATGAAACAGGAATCCCAGCACTGAAAAACTAAGGAAGCTTTATTCAGGAAAATTCATTGTCCTAAATATCAAATCTACTTGTTAAAAAAAAATGCAAAATATAGTTTTGAAAAATTTCAGCCATTCCATAACCTTATATAATCTGATATTGCTGTATAAAGCAATTTATGAAAAAGAAAAGTTGCATACAAATACAAACTAAAGAAGTAATCTTTCTTAGGGATGAAGAGAAGGTATCGAAGGAGGTTTTTTGCCTACTCTTCAAATTTTTCTGGGAGCCTTTATTGTGATATTTAGCATTATATTTATTCAGTCTCTCTATGAATAATTGTTCAGCAAAGAGATTTTATGGAGCTATACATTAGATCCAGATGAAAAATTGCATTTCGCTAATGTTAATGGCTGTTTGGTAAATTTCTCTTAAAAAACAGTCCTGCATGATTTTTCTTGCTTCCTTCCTTCCTCCAAAATATTTTAAAAAAAATTTGTAAGTGTATTTGTTACTACCAAGGGAATGTTATGATTAATACACATTAGTCATATTCCCTAAACACAGATTTGAATCATATGCACTGTACTCGCTGCCATCACACTTATAAATGTAAAATAAATGAATGCAATTTAAAAGAAAAATATTCCTAATCTTTTCAATAAAAAAGTGAGTAGCTGGCAATAACTGCAGTATTTGGTACATCTCACCTCTTTTTTCTAAATACAAGGTTTCTGTAGTTTATGATTTTGGTTGTTCTTTTATGTAATTTTCATAAATTGTGTCCATGGCATAGTATTATTCATTTGCACCGTGGCATATCTGAACAACGTCGTTAGTGATTATTGGTCTGCTACATGACGCTACTTTTGTCCTGTCACTACATAACTCTTGAGCTCACAGAAAGGAAATTGTATTTTCCATTATATTGAAACACACTAGCTTCTTGGTTTGTTGGGTTGGTTTTTTTTTTCTTTTTTTTCTTTTCTTGAGCAAACTAGACTGTACAAATGTTCACATAAAGCCAAGACAATAGGGGGATAAAAGCAGATGAAGACAATTCATTTGAAAATCAAAGCAACGCTCACAGAAATATGTTGGCAGGATTCACCCAGCTCTATTTCAGAGCTGTTTAAACACCATATAGAACAGAAGAGGAACAGGAGGAATGGTTTCTCCTGGAGTCAGTTCAATCAATTAATCTGTCTCTCTCTTTTTTTTTTTTTTTTTTTTTTTTTTCCCTCTCTTATTTAATTACCACTGCGAAAAAGCAAGGGGAATTAAGTCACAAAATAACCATTCACATAACATGATGGATCTAATTGAAGCCTTTGTCAGTGATCAGATCCCGGGATAAGGCTGAAACAGCCTCATCCCCCCCCAGTTGTGCGCTGGTAGCGTGCACTGCACCAGCGGCTGACTTCGGGACAGAGTTTCTGCACAAAGACCAAATTTTCTTGCCTATGTAGATAAAACCAGACCTCCCAACCAGCTGGTGACACTTGACAGTGGTGGTTGGGTCTCCTCCATCACCACCACTACCACGACCACCACCCCCCCACCACCACCATGTTGGGAGTCAGGGAGGCCACAGCCACAGAGACCTCTCAGGCACTGCTGCACTCTGGGCTGTCCCTCTAGGGGCCAGCGAAAAAACAAGTGGGCACCCTCGCCGGGGCTTCCCTGCTGAAAGCACACACTTTTTCCCAATTTTTCATACCTTTTTTTTCACAGCTGCGAGCTCCCAGTTCCGCTAGGCAGCACCCCTTGGGTCCCCACTACCATGAGAGAAAGAGACAACCACACACCCTGCTCCCCACAGACACCCTAATACCAGCCTCCCCAACCCTGGGCTCTTTTTTGGTCCAGAAACACCATCACCACCGCCCCCAAACGCCAAACTGGGACAGGAGCAAGGGAAAGAGAAGTGCCCTGTGCAGACACCGGCCAGGCCCTGAGCAGCTGGGCTGAGCGGGCTGCAGCGCCCAACGGGCTGCCCTCCCAGCTCCATCTTTCTGCCCTCTGGCTGTGCGGAACCACCCGCCCTGCTTTGAGTTTTGGTCAGCCACAAAGGTGTTGTACATCTCCGGACAGGGTACAGGTGTTTAGCGCTCACTCGCCCAAGCAGTGTGTGTTGCCTGAAGCTGGAGGCGAAACTCCTGCACCTCAGCATCGGGTCAGACGCCTGGTAGGGGCAGTACCAGGGCAATAGCGAGGGTGGGGGAAGAGGAGCCTGACATGGCGTCCCCTGCCTCCCTCACTGACGCCGCTCAGCCGCACAGGTGATTCCCTTCCAGGCTGCTGCCCCGTGAAACCGCTTTGGCATTAATTAACCGTGCCCTTTCTTCTCCCCCATTACATTTTGGTGTGGGTGAAGAAGGTGAGAAAGGCTTGAGCTTTCTAGCCCGGGCAGGGAAGGAGCGCAGGGCGGGCGACGAACCGCAGGCTCCCCGGTAGAGGGCATTCAGCCCCCGTCGATCCAGCCCGGACCGGGCCAGGCTGCTCTCCTCCTCCTCCTCCTCGGTGCCGAGCGATTTTATCGCTGCCTGATCGCTGATCTGCCTGCGTGAACAAGGGCATGTATTTGTATTAACATCAAAAGACTTTTTAGTCTTTTTAGAGCTTCCTTCTCGTTCTTGGGTTTGTTTGGGTTTTCTTTCAAACATAAGTACCAGCCCCACTCCCTTTACTTCTCCCCTCCCCCCAAGTAATCAATTTCCTGAAATTCTTCAAGATTTCATAAGCCGTAACAATGAAAATCATAACTAGAGAGCCTTTTAATTTCCTTATTGTGTTATTTAAGCAATAAGGTATGACAAGGTTTGTGTTATGCTGGGATATCACCGTGCCTCGGGTGAGTTGTGTTAGGCAGGAGGCCGAAAATCGAGAGCTGAAGCCACCTGAAAAGGGGCTGTCCTGGGGCAGGTTTTAGCATCATGGAGTAAACCTGTATGAGTAGGCTCAGTAGAATTAAGGAAGAAATGCAAAAAGAGAAATACCTGCCTTTTCATTAAAACACAAGCAGTAAAAGCAAATATCTTCTTTAATCTTCATTTGATTTTTCCCACTACTGGCCTCAAAGTGAAAAAATAAGCATTATAAATTAATCAAAAATTAGTTAACTCTCCAACATCCTAATTTCACAATTTTTTAAATACAATTTCATAAAACCTCCCCAAATATCTAAACTAAACCTATCTAAACCAGAGTGGAGGTAGTTTAAATCATAGATTTCAACTTCATCTAACTAAAATTCTGGGTGTTTTTTTGTTTTGTTTTTCACTGAAAAAAATGTAGTTTTAAAAAGACTTTACAGAATATTTTACTTAAGAAATGATGTTGTTTCATATTTCTGTCAGCTATTTTATTATATTTATTATTGTCTGCTTTCTATCTTGTGTCACCTGGTGTATGCCACATTTGTCTCTGAAACATTCTTCCTGGTTAAATTGCTGCAGCAACAGTGAAATCAGTTAAATGTCCTAGAAGAAAAACTAAAGAAAAACCTCTGCATCAGCAGAGGTGTGGAGAGCTTCCCTGTGCTGCAAACACACTCCAAGGAAAGAATCACCTTTTTAGAAATAACTCACTTTTAAAACCCGCCCTTGAAGATGGCAGCATGCTGCGCAGGTTACACAAGGGATTGTTACACTCTTAGCAAAAATTAAAAAAAGGGATAATCATAAGTATTTTTCAAAGCTGTGCCTCCAATCCCAGTCTCTCAGACTCAAGCCATAACAGACTCAACTCACACAAAGTTACACATGTGTAGAAGTGTTTGCAAAATAAGGTGCTTGGCTTTTGCATTTTTTCAACTATTAGGTTTAAACTCAAGTGCTTTCAGAACGAAGGGACAACAGTTATGAGTCTGACACTTAGTACCCAGAATACCCACTATTTTCATTGAGTTGGATGTGCAAAAAAACCCTAAGAATGACACTCCCACTGGAAAAAGCAGTGGGACCCACAAGGTGACTTACTGGGCAATAAAGTGTCATTAACTATATAAATAATGTTTTGTTTTTTTTCTTAGAAATGCAAGGGAAGGGTTGGGAAATGCCACGAAAAAAAGAAGCCCTGTTGGAAAAGTTTATTTACATATCACCTCTTCAATGAAGTATCATTAAAAACAAGAAGCCACAGTGATACCTAACAATTAAAAGGCACCCGAGCTGAAGGCTTGATCTAGCTGATGGACATTACCTTGGTGATTTAGTGAAAGCGCACTGATCATCCATATAATGAAGTGGAGCAGCAAGACAAGTAATTTGGTCTCATAGAGCAGCATCGGGATAAGATTCTTGTTCCTTACAATAAATGGAGCTATTAGTGCCACTTGACATCATCAGCTTGTGAGGGTGTTTGGGTGCTATTTGTAGAGAAATCCATTGACCCTATAATTTGAGATAATTTATGTCAACATGAAGAAATAAGGAATTGCTTCCATTATGTTTGAGTCAAAGTAACATGTAGAACTGCATTGGAGGCCATCCTGACAGCTATTTATGTTAGTCAAAGTACAGCATGTACTTTTAATTATATCTGTGCCATTCTTACTGTGATAGATAAAGTTGTGTCAGCATTTCCATTACAAAACCCTATTTTGGGGGTTTTATAAGTTAGCTGTTAAATTTCCCTTTAGGGTGAAATTTGGTATGCATAGCCTCAGCCTGCAAGCACTTTATTTTTTATTTTCCATAAATATGAAAAAATACTTTTGGTCACTTTTTTTTTTTTTTTTTTTTTTTTTTAATAGGAAAGCAGGTCTTAACAGTCATTTGAAAGTTTCATTATTTGAATTTTACTGGCTTGTCCATTATATGTCATGCTGCATTTTTAAAAATAGCATTGCTTTTATTCATGTTGGCAAATTGGCTACTGTCCATGAGCAGTAACTATTTTTAATCTTGTTTTTAAGCATATATCCATATTTATATTATGATCCATGCTTCGGACTCTGTAAGGAATAGTTAATGACAAGCCATGCAGGCCTGAGTACAGAGAAAGAACCACAGCAGCTGTTAGCTTGCAACTACCACACAACTTGGAGTGTTGTCTTCAGCTCATTAGCATAATTATTTTTTAATAATGACAGGACACATTTGTTGCCTGAAAAGTAGACTGTAGGGCCTTCTCCCACCAGTCCCTATTTAGACAGAGCTTGCTTTGTCTAAGTCAATTTTATCCTATCAGTGGAAAGGGGCTCGCATCCTTCACTCATGAATTGTGCATAAATCTCTGCTCTCTCCCCACTCGTGTAGTGGTGCCCTATACAACTGACCCACAGGGAACAGTGGTTCTCTCATGTCTGGGATCCCCCCCTTGTGCCCTGCTTGTCTTACAGCACAGACCAACAGGGAGATGCTTACAGTAACTCAGAATGGCCCATAGAGGCAGATTCTGTCATTCTATGTTTCCATGACTCTTCCAGTATCAAACCACTCTGAATTATAAATCATATCCTTTGACAAGATTATTCTGCTTCCAAAACACCTGACAACACCATACATGACCAAGGAAGTAAGAATCGTAAATAACTTTATGGTTTACCTTTAGTGGTGTCTTTGTGTACTTTTAAAACAATTATTAGTTAAATTATTTCTCATCTGTCCTAAAAACTGGAGGATGTATTCTAATCTGCAGAACATAGATTATTTCCTAGCAGATTGTTTTGATTGATAAAAGTAAGATCTGGATGACATTCCAGGCTAAAATCATAATATGTCATAATATATGAGATATGAGTGCAGAATTTGGCCTGCTCTGCTGAGTAAAACCAAATAAAATTATCTAAGCTCATGTCTGGTCAGCAGCACTGATTCTATTCATGTCCTGCCCTCGCTGTTCTTATTTCAATTTGGCTGAATGCCTATTGTCTCCATCTCAAGAGACACAGTGAAAAAGAAATAAATGAAACAAAGACCCACCAAATAGCAATATGTGTATGGACTTGTAAACACGAGCAGCTTCATCTTTGAGCGTCTATCAAGTCAGAGCTCACTCAGACTTCAGAGGGGTTCCAGCCTGAGAATCTGGTGCTTTGATCGAGCACGAAACCGCAGCAACCCTTTCCACTGAAAACTAATACAGCTCCATTCTGACTGACCACTTTTGCTATTACTCATCACAGCAGTAGGACTTAACCTGTGCAATTTATGGCTTGCAGTTTTGACATTTCCTTAGAAAGTATTTCTAACTGATCCTTCTACATTCCAGCAAAGCAATTCCAGTGTGCACCTGATACTGTTCTAAGAGGATGACATAACCCTCCTGACAAAGGGCATCCCCGTTTTTTCACAAGCTGATCAACATGGATCTGCAGGAATACAGGAGGGCATAAACATTTATTCCCTTTAACCTGACTGTAATTCCTACTACAGAGGGAAACTGCAAATTCACAAGAGCTCCTAATACTGACAGCCTAAACTAGAACCTCACTGGATGCTGCAAACCTGATGCAGGCAAGCGCAGCTGACCAAATAGTTAATCCTGTCACCTACCGGCAGTGCACCAGCTCAGAGCATTACACCCCTCTTCTAAATAACACCATCGCTGCCACCACCAAAAGGAAATGCAAAATGGAGCCATGTTTTAATATCGAGAGGCACACTCCCTCTCTGCTGCAGCCTGGAAGGGGAGGGGTCTGGTTATTGTTGCAGATTTTTCCCCTCTCTTTCTTCGGGTCTTTAATCCCAGACTTGGCTTGTTGCGCTTCAAATTGAAATATCCTGAACAGATGTAAAAACACATGTGAGCCACTGCTCACAAGCTGTGCAAAGCTTTGTTTCATCTGCTGATGATGTGAGCCTAAAGGAGATCTTTTTAAAATTTCATCACTATTCAAAAGGATAATTAATACGTACCCCCAGGCTTTGATTATGCTATACCCAGTGTGTACTGCTGGTACAAAAATAATGAGGCTCTCATCAGGCCGAATGAATACTTGCAGCAAACATTCAGTTTCCATAAGAAATTTAAGATTCAGCGGCGGTACCATGTAGGTGGCTTAATCTAATTTTAATTTGTAACACAATACAATAGATAAGATCATTTGTTTGTAACCAGCAAAGGCATTTTGTTTACATGAAACCCCAGTCAGCATTCAGCAGATGGTCTTTTTAAAGGCTTAATTGAAGTTTTCTAATCTAACCTTTTTTCCCTCCATTATGAACGGGTGTCCTGGTTTGAGCCAGGATAGAATCAATTTTCTTTCTTGTAATTTTACTTCCAGTTACATCGCTTCTAAGTAGCTATACTTGCTAAAATTAAAGGCATGTTTCTGAATTGGTGTGTGCTTCTAAGACTGATAAGGTTCAATGTTTTTAGTTCCAGCTAGAGAATGGTATGCAGAACCAAGACTGCTGCTTGGTTCTGAGAAACTTCTTATGGTCCAGAAAGAAAAAGGGGGTAAAGGGGTCACACATAACCCCCTCCTTTAGGGAGGAGCAGAGCAGACAGGTGACCAAAATTGAGCAAATGAAGTATTCCATCCCATACACATCGTGTTCAGCATAATCTCGAAGGATCACAATGCTCTCTTTGTCCATGGCCAGCATCCTGGGAGGATTCCATCAGTTGGTCTGCCTATGATCCTGATCCATGCATCACTGAATCTGTGTGTTTCTGCAACCAGCTCCTTTCTGCTGCTGACTCCAGGAGCGCAGTCTGGGACTTTTTCTGTCTTTATTGTGTACTTCCAGATCCTTCATCCAGTAACCTGCTAAAAATCCACTGAATTTTTGAGAATACAGCTGCATGAAACACTGGGGTGTTTCTATCCTAACAGCGATGATCAGTGTCTGAGCCATAATCCAACAACACATCTGCTATTCTACCAAGACCTAGTAGTGCAGCGGTGAAAAGAGAAATTTGGCCCATGGAGTTTGGCCCATGTTACAGTTCAGGCCCATCCAGTAATCTCCACTCTGTCGCCCCCTGCCCCTTCCACTATGGGATAAAAAGGAGTAAATCCACCTAAAGGCTTATTATTCAAGACAAGGATAGGGAGGTTTTCACTCCCCAGTTATGGTAACAGGCAAAACCAGACAGACTCGGGAAGAAAAAAGAAAAAGAAAAAGAAAAAAAAAAAAAGAAAAAAAAAAAAGAAAAAAAAAAAGAAAGAAAAAAAGAAAGGAAAAAAAAAAAAAAAAAAAAAAAAAAAAAAAAAAAAAAAAAAAGAAAAAAGAGAACACACGACCAGATCTTAATACCTTCACACCATCTCTCCCTTCTTCCTGGGCCCAAATTGTTTCACTGCTGCCTCCCCCTCAGTGGCACAGGGGGATGGGGAGCAGGGGCTTAGGGTTAGTTCACCACATGGTGTTTCTGCCGCTCCTTCCTCCTCAGGGGGATGATTCTTCACACTCTTCCCTCACTTTACACGAGGCTTGTCTCACCGGAGAGTCCTTCAGGAACCTTTCTGAGACAAGTCCCTCCCACAGGTGCAGTCCCTCAGGCACAGACTGCTCCCGCCTGGGCTGCACACAGAGTCACAGATGCTGCGGGAGCAGTCACCTCCCTTGCCATAGGGTCCTCCATGGCTGCAGATCCACATCTGCCCCTCCATGGTCCATCACAGGCTGCAAATCCATGTCTGCCCCACCATGATCCTTCAGGGACTGCTCCACCATCCTCCTCCATGGGCTAGGGGTGGACAGCTGCCATCTCACCACGGGCTGTGGGGAAGTCTCTGCTTGGGCAACTCCTCTCCCTCCTTCCTCACCGACCTTGATGTCTCTGCTCTGGCATTGCTTTCACCTCCTCCTCTTCTCTGCTCTGAAAGTCTTTCTGTTTTTACAGTTTCATTCTCCCTTTCTTGAACATGTTGTTCACAGAGGTGCATCCAGCATCCCTTATCTGCTTGGCCTTGGCCTGAGGTGGGTAGGGCAGTCAGGCCAGAATTAGAGCCATGGGAGCTTCCAGCAGCTTCTCACAGGAGCCACCCCTGTGACCCCTCCTTCTTCCAGAACACCACTGCACTAACCCAAGACACATTGTAATAGTAATAATTAACATCTGACCATAATCCAACATCATATCCACTATTCAACCAAGACCTAGAAGCGCAGCAGTGAAGAATCTATGAAATTTTACAGCATCCACAAAACCACCTTTTTTTCAGAAGCTTCTTCGCTTTCACATAGTTCCTCTGCCTGTCATATTCATGTAGCTGAGATTTCAGGGAGTCACCTTTTATACTTCCAACCTGGACTGGGCAGGGGACTGGAAAAGGGAAAGTACAAGTCTCCACAGAAGCACCTCAGCATTGACGCTTCTCAGATGGCGGTGGCAGGTGCCCACCTCCCTGCACAACTTTCAGCTCCTTTTCTCTGAGCAGCAGCTCTCACCCTACAAGCAGATGTGATAAAAGTTGGGATAATTTTCTCATGCCCCCCCAGTATAAGAAAAGCGTTAATAATACCCAGTAGAAGATTCAGAAACATCTCTAATAACATTATGCTGTTTTGACTGAAATCTGGTGGGCTCAGCTCAAGAGAAAACAGATTGATATAACTTGCCAAGTTAAAATTGAAACTGCGGTCACCAACAAAGTTTTCAATGTCTACAAAAAGCATGACTGCACAAAGTACCTCACTGTATATCCATATTAAAAACCATATCACAACTACAACTCTTAAGTAGCATTTACCATTGATAAACCACAAAGAAACACTAATCACAGCTACAAAACAACATATCGCATATGTTGCATACCGCAGGTACAACATAGTCTCTTCAATTTCCAACACTTTGAGACTTCAGAAGAAAACTCTCTCAAAGGTGCTATGCAGGTATCCTCCCACCAGAGTTGGAATTCAAACCATCAGCCAATTAGTCTGAACTTGAACGCAAGCTAATGAGCTCAGTCCACGTTGGGCTCCATATATTTGTCACAGTTTAACACTGGGCTGGTAATTAAACGAATGACAAATGCTCATTACTAACCCCCATCTTTTGCCCTATGGGGAAAGGAGAGGAAAGAAGGGAGAGAGACTTATGAAGTGAAAACTAAACTACACAGTTTTAATGAAACAATGGTGATGAAAAAAAATTATTAAATATATACAAATTTATACAGATACATCCAAAAGCTGTATCGGACAGAGGTCAGAGTTTTTAAAGAGCTCCAGAGGTGTAAGGGTAGAGGCCTTTGCCCCCTCTTTTGTTGCTAGTACGAAGGTCAAGTCACTGCCCCTGCCACAGCAGCCATTCTGCCTCTGCTGGGCTTCTGACACTACCTGAGCCTTTTCACAGATCAGGCATCTCCATCTCACGCCTGCCTTCTCAGAGACTCATTAATACCCTGTAATTTCTGTGTACTTTCCACATTCAGCTGCTCTGGTTTCAGTCTCCTGGTCTGTCCCGCCTGCCCTTGATATTGCCATGCTGACCACAATAAACACTTTTCTCCTCACTGGCTCCAGGCTACCTCTGGCAGCTTTCCAGTGATATACTCTGGAATACAACTTTTCCCACACATTGAAATCTTCCTCACATAGTGTGTATTCAAAGAGTTCAGCTCACTGGGGTTTCTAACCAAAAAAAAAAAAAAAACAAGCGAGGCATTTATTTTCTTTTTCACAGCCTGTAGGAACACACAGGAGGCAGATGCCAGTCTTTGGGTCCTTAGGGAGCAGTGTGTTACCAGAGTGCTGATGCAAGGGAGCCTCCAGGCTGCCTTGGCATTGCTGGTGCTGTGGTCTTGCTGGCACAGGGCAGGCACCACAGGCAGGGCAACTCCCCCACTACCAGGGTAACTTCCACCACCTCTTCCAACAGGGATGTGATTAATGCCCCTATGGCCCAGTTCCAGAGAGCTTTACTTGTTGAATTATGGGAGAGGTAAGAAAATATACCACATAATAAAGAGAAATTAACTTTGCTCATAGTAAATGACTTGGGAACAGTGGATTTGGGCTTTCTGAAACACAGAACTATTAACTATTGATGAATAAACAGGCACAGCATGTTTGCAACATCACCATAAAAAATGGTGTGGGTTGGATGGCTGCCTGGTGGGTGACAGCCATAAGGGCAGAAATCAAAGAGGGTGAGCAAAACAGAAGTGAACTAAAACTGGTAATACCACTAGCCTAGTTTGCCTTAGGTATGACCTGCACAGCTGTCCATGGAGAGAGGTGCATTCATGCCCTTGTGTGCCAAGCCAAAAGAAGAGCCATCTTCAACTCAAAAGCTGTAAGACTGTGTAAGGAGAGTGAAGTGGCCAAGCTAATAACACTACACATAATAATGGAGTAACGACCACCAGTGTAGGTGGAGGACTGTGCATGGAGTGATTAATACCCTGAAAGAAAACAAATATCACAGTTAGGATAAAAATATCCTCCAAGGAGCCCACAAGCCAGCTGGTCTTAAAAGGTCAGGTTTAGCACTCCATTCATGCAGATATGTGTTTTTTGGCAGGGAACAGTTTAAGTCCTGCTGACTCAGAGTCTTCCACATGGATGGGAGATTAACAGATGTGCCCACACAAAATGTGGAAAACTTCAGAGTTTCTCACAGAAAAAAACCAAAAAACCCCTCATGGGATATCTATCGATATTCTAAATCAATGTTGTTCAAAATGCTTATTGTTTTCTCAAAGAGAGTAGGATTGCTGAGGTAATGTTATGATTGCTGAGGTAAATTTGACTAAAAAAAGGCCAAAATATCAGTAGTGTTCACACCTAGAACTTCATACTGTCATAACTGCTTACTGGGGTTGCACAACAGTATCAGCTCCAGCGCAATAGTTATAATTTTTGCTGATTATATCTCATCCATGCTTCATCATGGCCATATTAGATTCTTCTAGAAGACACCTGTAACAATTCTAGAAGACACCTGATGGAAAATATCCCTTTAGCCATGTCTTAGCTGACTTTGTATACTCTTTAAGTAGCCCTTATGAGTAAAATAGTATCATACGTGCTCCAATGCATCTCATGCCAGGAGAGAGTGGTGACAAACGAGCACAGAAAAGGTGCAATGGGTTATGGGTGCATCAGAAGGAAGAATAGAGGCAATAATTGCAGTGATTTCCAGTTATAGAAATGTGGGCCTCTGTACCCAGAGTGATTTAGACACTGGAAAAAAATTAATACCAATTTGGGATTAGGATATATCCCAAGGAGGTCATAATCTAGGGAGCATTTCTTGAACTGCTTTCTGAAATGAAACACAGCAGTTAACTGCAAAATATATAACCTGATGAGGCTGTTTCCTAATATTATTATTTTGATATTTTGTAAGGGTATTCAAATATAGATCTTGATGTAAGATGTTCTACACAAGAACAAAGAAAACATCTTTGGATATAAGATTTCACTTTGTTAATTTCATCATATTTCATCAATTTAACCTTCAAAGACTCTTGGTTGTGCCATAGTTAGATACCATAATGTTCACTTTAAGCCTCGTATTTTCAAGGTTGTGTGCAGGGATTTATACTCATCCTAGCAAGCTGCATAACTCAACCTCTGTGTAAGTTATATGAAAGCGCAGGTACAAACCTAATGTTTACCGTTCCTGTAATTCTGCAGGAATGTGGAAAATAAAGGTATGGAATGCAAATGTTTATTGACTGTAAAATGTACATCAGAGGTAATCGGTGCCACATTGCTTTCCTAGACTAGAGGGGAGGGACATAAGAAACACAGACGTTGGCTTCTACATTTGTTTGCATTATATAGCCCTTAAAATAAAGCTTCTCCTGAGTGGCAGACCTACCTGGTGGGTCTACAGAAGTAGCGCCAACAAGAATCGTAGTGTAAGTAAGAGGCCATTGCCTTTTCCAAACCAGCCATTAAAATGGAGCAATGTCAGAAAATACATCCATGGCAATACTCTGATATAACTTCGAGGACTGTGGTTTCTTCTGTCTTTTCATATGCCTTAAATCCACAGTTTCAGACAAATTACCTGGACTTTAAACTGGTGTTGCTTCTTCTAGCCTTTTGCATTCTGGCTAGGCAGCATCCCTCCAGAACAGCTGGCGGCACACAGTTCCTTTGAAGATATTAAATTAAAGGCCTTATTCAGTGAAAATACTGGGCCTACAGACAAAATCTATCTGACACATCACAGGGGCATGTAACACTAGTTGTTTTATACAAAACATTGGGTGCATGATCAGAAGAACTTCGCTGTATAGTATTTCTTGCAGTCAAAAGAACATCAGTCATTCATAACTCCAAATCCCTTGTGACGTACCATATCTGGTAACTATGAAGGAATAGATTATAATGAGTTGGGAAATACATAAGGAAATATGCCAGACATAAAATCACAGTTCTCATTGTTTGTGCATATATTGCACATATAACTCTCTAGCTTTGGATTGAAAATCATATTCCTTAGCTAATACATTCTTCTAGTTAAAGGACATTGACTCTTTTGGAATTTCTTTAATAAGGGACTGTGGATTTTTGTGTGTGCAGGAGTCATTTAATATAACTTTCTTGGCTGTGAATCTTAGAAAAAGTTGGCATTTTTACAAAGCTGCTTTCCCCCAGCTGAATCTGAATGCAAACCCATCGCCAGGCTGGCATTCTGCAACTTGACATCTGTTCAAATTGATTTGCTGGTAGACCTACACTGAAGGTATAGCATGTAATGTCCAAACTCTTAGAAAAGAGGAAAAGTATTCCCCTGTGATCAAACTGAGGTATAATTGTCACATGAGCTAAAGCATCAGTCTGCGGTATCTGAGGAATTCTGATTTACTAAGCCACTGAAGCTTTACAGTTCCTCTCAAGTCATTTTAGATGAAGCTGCCCAAATTAGAAAGACACAAAACAGGGGACTTATTTTTAAGATGGAGGTTTCCACAGGTCAGTTCATTTCAGGATGTTTGTCTTCAAACTTGCATGTCCAGTGATTAGTTAGACTCTAACTGCCTAATTCACACCCAAATATCCCATTACTGCTGCCACTGAGGACACAACTGATCTGCTAAGGAACTACAGGTGATGTGACACTGTCTGCACTATACAATGAAAATTGAATAACTAGGTTTGCATTCGGAATGCACTGGAAGCAGCAACCTGATAAAGTTCAGAACTGAAATTCCCTGAAAATGGAAAGCTGTGAAAAAATACTTCAAACTACCTATGGACAGGACAAAAATTAAAGACCTCGTTGTGGCTTGTAGGTGGAAATAAGACCATAACTGATTACAGATACTTTTCAGTCAATGATCAGGCATTGGAATGGGCTGCCCAGGGAAGTATTGGATTCTCCATCCCTGGAGATATTTAAAAAGAGACTGGATGTGGCACTCAGTGCCATAGTCTAGCAACTGCAACGGTGGTTCAAAGGTTGGACTCGATGATCTCTGAGGTCCCTTCCAACCCAGCCAATTCTATGACTCTATGATTGTATGAAGCAGTTCCCCTGATCTGAATATTGTTTTGTTCTTTCTATTAAGATGTGGATGGGCAAGCAAGCTTTAGCGTGCACACAAACCAGGCATGGGAAGAGCTGCACACCAAGCCTGCACAGAAGAGTTACAGATTTGCTGAATTTCCAGGGCTCAGAGAGGACATCCTTCCTCTGTCTCTAAGAGGATCCATTCACCATCTCCTTTTGCTGAGCCACAGGGGACACTTTTCATGAGGCAACTTGAGATATAAACTAATTATTAGTTATTATTCACTAATAAGTTTGAATAGTAGAAAGTTACGATGGTAGTTCATTGGTTTTTGTTGGTTGTTGTTTGGGTTTTTTCTTACACTAACACTTGTCTTGTTAGTACTGTCTCAGTAATGATCAAAATGTACTGTTCTTATTTTGCTCGGTATTGTTCTTTTTAATATCCATTGCTCTATACGCATATGAAGATGCTGAAACGCCTTCTACAGGACTTTGTGTTGACATCTCTGTGAGAAAAAACTCATTACAGCCACCACATACCCCCTTGGACCATTTCAGGATGCAAAAGCCACATTTTTTGCCATTCCAAAGAGCCTGGCACAAGGATTGTAAAGGGACAGACTTGATGAGACAACTCATAAAACAGAGACTGTTTTTTTCTGGTAATAAACATATAGACGGAGACTAAAAGACAGGGTTGAAGTAAAGGGGTCGGTCTGGAACTTCCAAAACCAGAGAGGTACTAAAGATAATGTTGCCCTGATGGAGCATGGCTCTGAAGCGCTCTTCTAAATACCATACTATCCACTTAGTCACTTCCCTCTGCTTCTACCTGAACCAGCACTGTCAGACATATGAATATAATGGCTGTGGTGCAGCAGAAATAAAAATGTTTATATGTTAGCCAACAGACTTCGAAAGGTCACATAAATAATCAACAGGCACTAGGAAAGACAACTGTGGAGGCAATATCAGAGGCTGACACCCTAAATCACACTCCAGGTGTCTGGTCTACTTCCTAAAATGTGGTGTGACAGGGATTTTGGCAATCATCACACCTGGCATTAGGCATATTTCAGTGAGGGTCAGAACACAACACACACACAGCTGTCCAGCCAGCATTGCTAGACACAGCTTCAGCTGGGCATAAGTATCTGCAGCAGAGGGTAGGCCATTGCCTCTCTCAAAAGCAAAAACTTGGCTGTGGAAGTCAGAAGTTGGTCTTCTGGACCTCTGCCTTCTCCCACTCTTTGCTCTGTAACTCAGCAGTCTTAACTTCAGGATGTCAGACACCAAGATGTACTTATCATAATGAACAAAACACAAACAGAGGTATCTATCAAGAATAATAATAAAAACAACCAAACCCAGAAACCTCAAAGAGGTATTTCTACTTGAAGGAAAGCATTCAAATCACCTCACAGTGCATGCTATTTTGTCCCTTTGAGTGAAGACAGATATGGTTTCAGGCTTGACATTCAGGTGCTCATACTGCAGTCGATCTCATTTGTTTCTTCCAAACAAAAGAACATTTTGCAGTCCTCTCCCTCCTTTACCCTTGCACATTCTTCTACTAAGGTAAATGATCAAATCCAAATCCCGGGTTAATGAGTGCCAATCATAGCTTCAGCCCCTTTTTCAGGCTTGGCAACAAGTTCCCCGAGCCTTAGCAAACAATTATCATTCAGCTACTGTAGAAATTGATTCGTGGGTTGACGAGAGCAGTCCTCCCTCGGCTGGTAAGGTCCTGCCATGGGAAGCAATTACTGCAAGATGCCAGCTGACAGACTCATTCCGTGGAAAGTCAGGTTGTCTTGATCCTCAGGCACTCTCTAGGCAAATTGTATCCTTACACTCATCTCAAACCTCTTACGAACTGTTGGCTTCTATCAGGAAAAATGGATTGTTCCCTTTGTTTCTGTGGCATTTGATAGAATAAAACTGGACATCCTGCCTGCACAATAAGGAGATTTAATTTTAAAATTCTCACACAAAATGCTGCAGTATGATAAGAAAAAAAAAAAAAAAAAGAATCATAAAACAATGAAGATTGTTACTTGCCTAGGGAACAGTAATACACCACAGATACTACGACATTTTTTCTGTATAAAGAGACCGAAATTCCATCTTAACGGATCATAATTTTATTTACCCCCTAATTTTAAAATGGTTTGTAGTAACAGTTTCATATGACCTTGTCTGACATCTTTTGTTTATTAGTTTGGGAATTTTTTCAAAAATTTTTCATATTCTGGGTGGCAACTGGGAAAATGTAAAGATTTTCTGCATAATTAGCTTTTGTGACAACATCTGAATGGTGACTGAGATTTTTCCAAACACTGATGAGACAGAGACATGTAGCCAGTATCAGCTAACAAACACTGGCATTTAAAGGTGGCATTTAAAGTCAGCTGAAAGACATTAGTCTTGGTATCTATCATTAGATGATTGAAATGTATGACTGGCTGGATAAACAAACAGCAAACTGTGCAATCTGCTTCAAATACTTCCAGCGAGAAAACACTTTTTTTTTCAAAACTTCATAAAATAACTCTTGGACTGGTGTATTTCTTTTGGTTTTTCAGGTTGTTCATGGAAGCCTTATCCCTGACTTAAATACTGCAAAACCTGAAGAGACCAAGATATATAAATAAAGATAATAGGAAGAAAATACAAGGTGTAAGGACTTCGTAACATCACCTAGATTCTAAGTTTTACCCTGAGGTACCTGAATGAGTCCTGGTGCTTCCAGGGGTGATCTGAGCCCTCAAGGAGATAAAGACAAATATACTCTAACGGGGTATTTGCAGTCACAGATGCCTGAGAGAAGAGGAAACCCATGACAACCAGTTCAAAACATGTTGTGACTGAGAAGTGCCAGATCTGCAAAGAGAGTCTATAATGTTTCCAGAGAGTCAAAAAAGTTCAGAATAATATCAGTTAATGTTGCTACTGCTGTTACAGCTGTTAATCCATCAGTTCTGCTGAAATTCTTAGGACCTGAGAAGATTTAAAAAATACTTTTCATCACCAAATCTCTATAGCATCAAGCATCCATTGTACTCAGTAGAGCTAAGGAGGCTTTTAAAAGGTGAGAATCAGGCTAGGCTTCTCAGATTCTGATGAAACATTTGTCAGAATTCCTTCTAATTAGTTCCCAGTCATTTTAGACTCTATATTTCCCTTGAAAAAACCTTTACAATATATTTTCACCTTTTCTTTTTACATTAACTGCATTCCATATTCACTGAATGCTGAGTACACCCTTAGAAAGCCTTTTAACCTGGCTAGTATGTTAAAACTCTCTAAATCTCACATGCCCAGAGGGTTTCCCACCTTAATTAATTAATAACCCCCTCCTTGTCCTTTTAACTGGGTCATGAATTAATTTAAAAAGTTAATTATGCAATTTTTTCCTCTCCCTTTCCTTATGCCTTTCATCCTTGTGTCCATTGGCTATAAACAATGTGGAAATACAGCCATGTAAGCAGAGATGGATGTTGTAAGCTTTGAACTACTGAGAAAAGAGTAAAAACCAAACATATCTCTATTTTCCCCTTCTCCTTTTTTTGTTCTACTTTCTATAGCAGATTTTCCTAGGCTTTGTGTAAGACATAAATACCACCAATCAGTTGAGCAATAAATTATTAAAAAAAAAAAAAACCCAAAAAACAAAACAAAGAAAGAAGTAACTGTGGATTACCAGATCACTACAGATAACTGTAAGTCAGCCTTGGTGGAAGCAAGGACTATCAAGTGGGAAAAGAAAATAATACAAATGCAGCAAATGGATAGGTAGGTACAGAACATGCCTGTTTTGGTGTGTTTATTTCTAGGCATGTATAGATAGGAAGGATATCAGTCTACAAAGGCTTTAAAAAACAAACAAACAAAAAAACCTAAGCAAAAGATGTGCCCATTTTTTTTATATTTGTCACTGGCCAAAATATGAAAATTAATTGTGAGACTGTCAGCCTTCCAAAGCCTTCCAAATACATACTTAAGGACATGACTTCAAAGGGAAACCAAATCAATTATCCTGAGCAATAACTGCAGTAACTTCATAAGTCGGGATGTTTAAAGGTCGTTATGGTCAGCCAACAAAATGGTGCTCTGTGTCCAGTATGAATTCTAGTTATATATAGATTTTATATACATATATATATAATAACTAGAATACATAGAGATATAATAACTAAAATATAATAACTATTGTAGTTATTATAATCAGAAGACCTTACCATCCAGTCCCATATGAGAGTCTCAGTGTTTTTTTGCCAACTTATCTTGGTAAGGTGCAGAAAGCCCCCTAAGACTTAGTTAACAATAATGTTTCCTCCTTGACAAGTGAAGGAGCTGAGACACAGAAAAAAACGTACCCATTGAGACTATGGTGCAGACAGGAATAGGATCTGACATCTGAATCCCTGTCCACACCTGTAGCCACCAGATACACTGCAGAATGCTTCTTTTTAGCATTAGTCTTTCAGAGATTAATATTTCATGCAATCAACAAGACAAAGGATAAAGGTTGCCATAAGGCTGCAATATTCTGTACAGGAAGTAGTATTTACACAAAGAACACTTGCATCAAACCTTACATGCACAGCAGGGAATGTTTATCTTGGCACATTTCCCATTAAAGCCATCGCTTTCTTTTTCTTTTTCTTTTTCTTTTTCTTCTTCTGGAATAAGTGAAAAATTTCAAACAGTTAGAACATCTTAACTTTGTAAGCAGATAACAGGAAATATGACTATGAATGAACCTGCTCTGAGGATTAGCTGAGGTGAATGCCCATTGAAAATGCATAAAGGTTTCAGGTGTTACTCATGTCACTAAGGGGATGCTGCATATTCATTAAGGAATCACAAGGAGCTCATTTCATATTAATGAAGAGGTCATACATCCTTCCAGAGGAATTCCATTGCAGAGCTGCACAAATCAACGTGCCATTGTTTTAAGTGTTACCCATTTCAACCTCTACAAATTCACAGAACAGCCTGAATTTGCAAAATTATTTAGTCACTAGGAAAAACATTGGTGACTTTTTTTCATCTGGAGGATGTATAATAGAAATGTAATAAGTGCCTTTATATATGGAATCTCAATTGATACTGCACATTAGGTATTCACTTTCGGTGCTCAGGAAAGCTTTAAACATTACAGTGTGTGTGTATACATATATACATGGTTTCAGGGTTCTGAAATTATTAGTAGTAGCTGAATTATTTAATTGCAGTACAGGAATTTGAAGGTTTGGGTTTTTTTACAAAGTTCCTCTCTCTAATCCTTTTTTTGCTTACACATATTCCTTTGCACTTGCCTAAAATATATGCCAAATAGGGGTCTTTATAGATTACTATTTTGAGAATTAGAGAATTACTGAGTTCAGACAAATTTGGCTCCAGGTGTTCCATAAATTTTTGCCCCTGCATTTAAATTTTGGGATGATAAAGCACTGCAGCTTACAGCACAGATCTAAACATTTCTCCTCTTTGCAGGATAAAAGCATCCCACTGTTCTGTTACTAAAATGTGCTGTAAGTGGAGCTAACTGGAAACTATCCAAGCAGAACATGCGCCGTAAGAAAATGGCATTTCCCTGAACCATCAGTGTTTTGCATTTGTGGAAGAGGCTGGTAACAGTGCAAGGTTCATGTCCACCTGTGGGAATGTGTTTGTGTCCACGTGTTTGTCAGGGCAGTGAACTCCTGTGGCCCCACTCATCCTCATAGATCTGTGGTTCTGAAGGGGCTGCAGGCTCCCTGAACACAAATTTCACTTTCAAGAAGTCCAACTGGCTGTCTCTCCCCAGAAGAGTCTCTGCACCCTAAGCATGCCACCCTGCTGCACAGTGGCCCCATTTCGTAGCAGATCAGCAGTGCTGGGCATTAGTGTAGGCATAGCCAAAGTGTTTTTAAACTCTTGGGGAGGTTGCAGCAATATTACCTGTGGGAGCCCAGAAGCCAATACACATCACAACCAAGGAATGATTTGTCCTGGTCATAGTTTGCTGCAATCCTGCCTGAATTGCTATTGAGGCAGACTTGGTTGTGACTACGCTGAAGAGTGAAGGATCCAGCTGCTCTGGGTTTCAGGCACTTAGACAGATGTTTTGGAAGCCCAGATGCCTAAGGAGGAATGGAGGAAAAAGAAGGATGTGAAGGGAATCGTCCCAAGCCTAAATCCTACAAGCTTGACAGCTGCCAAGGAAAGTGGCATGAGCATGTCAGTACCTCACAGTCTTCCGCTGAGGAATAGTTCTGAAGCTGACCAGAGTCAAGCCAGTGTTTATCTCAGTACCCCTCAGTGGAGGGGAAGGTAGAAGCAAGGAATGCTCTTAATTTAAAAAGCAGTAGTCACATGAGTTTCCTCCATTATTTATTTTTTTAAGAATTTCCATTTTGTGATGCATTCTGAATAATTGGAAATAGCACTAAATGAGAAACAAAACCAAAGTTGTCCCTGCCAAAATATCCTGTGAAAGGTAAAATTTCATATTCCAAACAGCTGCAGTTTCAAGTAGGTGTTTTTGAGTAAAGAAACATTTGCAACACATTTTTGTATAAGAGGGAAAAACACAGTCATGGATTAATGATGGAGTCTTACGTCTGCCAGGATGCTTCAGGTATGTTCCTACCCAAGACAGTTCTTCAGACATTGTTAATTGTATGCAGTGGTCCCTTGAATTTGGTCTGGTTTGACTTTTACTCCATTCTCTCATCCTTTTTCCATGCTCCCCCACCCCCTTCTCTTCCTCTCCTTCCATTCTGCTTTCTGGGTTTTGCAGCTTGTTGGGAAATCAGCCCCTCCCACACAATGGTTATACAGTTAGGAATATATTTGAATACACATTTAGGAAACATAGTCTGTGTCATGCTGCTATGATACCCAATTCAAATTGTTTAGATTAATGACAGCTGCATGCCTAATTTATTACTGTAATTATTGTGATAATTTGGAGGAGATAAATTGAAATCTATTAGTATTTAGTGTAAAAAGCTGTAATTAGTCTGCTTTGGAGAGGGGAGAAAGCCAATGCACATAACTGAAAATCCATTAAGCCAATTATAATGTTACTGAGGCAGAAAATATGCAGCCATCTAAAATATACCCATGACTTGAGCATAACTGCACCCTAAGCATACAAGCCCATGTGTCAGATTCCTTCATTAATTTAATAAACACATCAAGGCAAAAAAGTGAGAAATTCCTTAATCATGATAATTAATGCACATAGTTCCGGCTGAGAGTTCGGGTGGGGAGATGGGGGAGAATAAAATTTTGTTGCCATTGAGCAATTATCATGTAAATAAAACAGCAGCAAAAGCAATGGAAGGGTTTACAGGAGAGGAGGGTACAGCGCTAATCATGGCACAGGCTTTCTGAGCTGTTCCCAGAAGTGCTAAAATCTGTCCTGGTGTAATTAAAAAAAAAAAAAAAAAAAAAAAAGAGTAAAAAATAATAAAATTAAAAAAAAAAAAAAAGGAAAAAAAAAAAGGAGAAAGCAGCAATTGCTATCACCTATTTACTGTCAAATTAATTCAGCTGCTCCTGAGATGCCATCTGTATCAGGAGAGCGAGGGTGTCACTAGCTTTACGATCCATCAGGAGAAGTGAGAGCGCTGTTCTGTTTGATGGCTCTGATAATGGAAAGAAGCTAAGCAATTGCAACAGATACATCATAGATTTTCTCATAATTACCTGACCTGTTACACTGTGTCACTCTGCCGCCAAACACACTGTTTTTATGTCAGAAGCTGTATGGGCATTCTTTACTTTGATCATTCTGTATTCTGCAGATGTCAGCATTACTGTATTTTAATTGACTCTGGGGTAGCATTAAAAAGCACCTTCTATTTCAGTTGCTTAGACCTGATGAGACTGACAACCTGGCATTTATGAACATTAGGCCCTCGCAGTAACTGTGTCAGGAACTGTTATTTTCCTAAATCCCCTAGGTATGAATAGCAAAATGATGTTAGTAAACCAGTTGAAAAAAAACAGTGTCTGGGCAAAGAGCACCTCTGACATTCTCTAGCCATAGAGATGGCAGTCCTTTTCATTAAATTAGACTCTGGAGTCAAAAGTGCATGTTGGATCCCAACGTGCAGTTAGGAATTGACCAGTATGTTGGAAGAGGGCTAGAGCTGGTGAGCACTGGAGCCGTGGGTTAAAGTCTTGGTAACCTTAAAATAAGAATTTCTTGACAACTTCCATATTCCCAGCATGCCCCATTTGCCAGGATCATATTTTCCTCCTACTGTAGGAAGAGACAGCTAGTTTTTTTCACTGCTTATTTCTCTTGTAGCAATCAGTGTGATACTCAAAAATGACAGTTAAAATAGTAAAAATTTTATATGCTGCTGTAGTGGAATGACTTTTTGTTTTGTTTTGCTTTTAAGACATTCTTGGTTGAGCAAAAATAAACCACAATGCATGTGTATTGTCCATATTTCCCACTAGGCTATACTCAAAAATTTATTTCTGAAGAAATCCACAAACTCTACAGGTACCACCAAGGTGTTGGGTTTACTGCTTGACTTTCTGTCAATAGCTACCAATAACTGCAAGAGAAGTTGAAGTTTAACTCAGAGCCACAGAGTTCAGCCCTTGCCTCCTTCACTGGTGCTGCTTTAACAAGAGTTGAACAATGCATTGTGAAACAGCTTTTGCTTCACCAATAACACACAAGGACAAGCATGCCTTTCCCCCACCATGCCATGGGCAGGGATGTTCCCCTTATTCCCCTTATTCTTCCACAGGTTCCAAGAAACCTGGTTGGAAATTATATTTACTGTTAAAGTCCTTTCACTCAGATCCCAACAGACCCGGGTGGTTGTTCCTCTTCAAGTCCCAGAAGTACCACTGTATTATCCCCTTCTTGATAAATTAAACTATGCCAGAATACTTTTAAGCTGGGGCGAACACATCTGCCTGCAGACATTAAATAGTTATTGTGTTGTGCACGTGTTGATAGATGGCTTGTGTGCAACGCTAGGTGGTATAATGAGGTATCTAACTAGCACATTTATTTTGAGTGTTTGTTAAAAACAGGCCTTCTAAGGCTTCCCATCATGTCAGTGTCACAACATAAGAGTCTGTAAAGCTTATGAGAGATTCAAGTTCAAATAATGTATGTACTTCAGCAGGACTGCTACCCTCTAGAGACCTTCAGAAGAACCTTGCTGCCCTTCCTTCAGGTGTACTCACTGGGGTGAGCACGTGGTAAAATGCATCTGCAAGCTAGAAGTCTAAAGTAATCATTTAGACCTCTAAGACTGCACTGTAACTTTCCTGTAGCTCTTATGCATATCAAGACCATGCTGGATTCTGATTTATGGATTAAAAAATACTTGCTTTATGGATGGTTTTTGAGATGGAATCTATAAACTACTGCTATGTCAGCGAACACACCCAACTGTGCAACAAGGGACTTGCAAGCCTTAGGCAAGTAACACCTTCTAAGTTTCACAAATAATCAACATTTTATTTGGATTATATATCTGTAATTGTATCTTTGATCCATTGTTGTCAATGAACTGAGATCAGTTTTTGGGACCTAGAGATCAGAGTAAGCAAATAACAAAGGACAAGCTCTCTGTTCAGTGTTGCAGTAACAAAGAGTGTTCCCATCCCACTCTCTAAAGGTAGGGAGGCTGCTTAACACTTCTGGTGAGCCTGTAAGTGGGATGATCTACCCAATTCTGGAGTCCACAGGTTGGGAATAATAGGAATTTGCAACATTCTCACCTAAGAGCCACAGAAATATTTAAGGACTTTCCTAAAAAGTTCACTGTATGAAGCAAAGAGAAAGACGAGTCATTTTAAAAAAATAAGTCTGAAAGTTTGATTACAAAGTAAAAGAACCTTAAATATAGCAGCTCCTATCAGACTCAACAGTCTTACAGGTCTTAAAACAAATACAGCACATTTTTAAATTCTTTTAAGAGTGTGATTAACCATTGGACAACCCAAACAAATGCTGACTAGTGCATCTTTTTCTTCCTAAATTTCCTTCTCTTCTGCCCACCGCCAACCCCCATCCTACACAACATATGAAAAAATCCTGGTGGAATAGTGTATTAGGTTCTCCTTTAGGTTCTCAGAAACCTAACTGACTGTCCTGTAACTCCTGCAAACAAAAAAGTTCCTTGCCTATAGTGATGAGACTCATTCAAACCCTTGAGTTTAAAATCAAAAGGGAATATTTCAGGGAAGGCATTTCAGTTCACAGTCAGCTACAATATTTCACATAAAATGTATAACAATGTCTGGACTAGGTCAGACCATCCAGTTATATTTACTGTCTCTGGCAGTGAACAATATTGGCTATCTGGGGAAGATAATGAAACTCAACCTCTATGTAATGATGCTTCCTCCCCAGTACAGATTTCCAAAAAACAGCTGACTGAACTTCCTAAAGAAAACCTGGTATTTTTGGACTGTAAAACCTTGCATAAATATCTTTTTTTCTGCAGCTACTTGGAACTCATGTATGCTTTCACAGTATTTTCCACATTACCTGTGGCAACAAACTACACATTAAGAAAACTACCCATTTATTTCTTTTGAACTGCTCAGCAGCATATTGATGTACTGGTGGAAACAGTGAACAACTGCTCCAAATTTACTTTCCTTTCAGAATTTTTCCATCATCCCTTCACTTGTTTATTTTCCAGATCTATTGTTTGAGTACATAATATCTAGTCACTTTCCTTGCCAACAAAGGATATCCCTGTGGTTTTCCATGTGCTTTATCTGGTACAAGGAGACCTTTCAATGAAGGTGAGGCTTCCCCACACATCCTAGGTGGAACGCCTGTGAGTTCTGGCAGAGCTCATCCTGTGGAGCTCCTATACAGAATAAAAAGATAAAGTAGAAGCAGTGCTGCAATCCTGCTGATGACTTCCTACTATTAGTTGCCTCACATTACTAGAGAGTATCATTAGAAGAAATTAAGACTATATGATCAAATGAGGCTCTGTCAATTGTTTAATTTCCATCACAGTGTCTTTGTATATACAAAGCCAATGTCTTTTATATACATTATTTTCAGAACTTTTCATAGCTATTTAGATGAATACTTATACTATTTTTGGATATTATAGTCTTAATAACTTGATCCACAGTTTTTGGTGCGGGTTTTTCTTGTTTGGCTGTTTTTTTGGTTTTTTTTTCCACCAAAAAAATTGTAATGTACCTTTCTCAGTTCCTTCCCATAACATCTGAAATGCAATACTGGCAAGATGTGAACAACCCCAATACGTAGAAAAGCATATGCTGTATTATTAGAATATCTCTGCCCATAAATTAAGAGAAGATTTTGCCACCTAGTATTGCTAACTCCAAGATCTCAAAGCAAGCATGCAAAGTTAATTGAGAACAATTCTAATAGAAAGATGGATCCCAAGGTATTTGAAGCCCTGAGGTAACCAGCTGGCCTGAAAATCTAGTGGGAGGGGAAAAGTAATTAGATGTTCCAAGCAAATTGCCCCAGACTTATTGATATTGATTTAAAATCCAGATAATCCTCTATGATTTCCAAAGGAAATCAGCACTGCCTTATTTAACAAAAATACGATAAAGCTGCACTAGTCACTGATTGCATCTATTGCACACACCCATCCACTGTAATACTTTCCTTTGGCAAAATGATCCAGAAAGCTTCCCAGAGGCAATGGGAGTTTCTCTGTCTTTTCAGTAGAAGGCAAGCAGGTCTGTAGGAAATGTCACATTAGAGTTATGCAACTTTCAGCAAAACAGAGCCAAAAAACCTTCTTGTTTTTGTCTGCCACTGATTAATATGCCACATCATTATTGAAATCTTTCAACAAATCCATGTTGTATCCCTGCTTACAGATCTTCTGAACCAACTTTCCACAGTACAGGGCAAAACTTCAAAGGCAAATAAATCTCACCAAAGCCTTAATATTTTTATTTTGAAAGAGGTAATAGATCCTGAGGGAAAAAATTCCTGTCTGTTTAATGTCCTTCTGGTGATGACAGCCTTGAGGCATTTGTTTGACTATTCCCTGAGTTTTGAAGCACTTTGAAACAATAACAGCTGCTCAAAGAAGTGGATAGGTGTGTTACAAATCTCATGAACAGGTTGATCCTGGGGTTCTCCCTGTCTCTGCCAAAGGCCAGCACCAGGGTCTGCAGGGGCCTCATCCAGAACTGCTGTTAGTAATGATGATAATCATATATTCTTGTTCAAAGGATGTACACCTAGTAACTTTTTGAGATAATCATTATTATGTTATAATATTAACAACCAACCAAAAACACACCATGTGACAATCTAGACCTGTATTAGATCTAGAGCGAGCAGTCATTGAGTTCCAGGGGAAAACTCTTGCCCAGGATTCAGCAGAGACTGGAACTTGAAGGTTAGTCTTCAAGAGGAAAAATTCCTCACCTGACTTCTTTACAGGTGAGGTCATAGAAAAATGACTGGGAAATCCAGGCACTATTTCAGTGGCAATGTTACAGAGAAAACTGCCAATTACTGAGTCATCGACCTATTTTAGACTTAAGGTATTACTGTAGAATTAGAAGACAATAAATACTAGAAGTGATGAGGGAAGACAAGAAGTTTTGAGCCAACAAGTCACTTTCTTTCAGGGAATCTGGAAAACATATTGCTTGGTCTGGCAAAGAGCAGGCAATTAGCACTGCTCGTATCTCAGTAAAAATAGGGACTTAGCAATCTTATTTACCCACTGCACTGGTAAAGCCAAAAGGATTGCTTGGATGGATGGATAGCTGGATGAGATGGATGGATGGATGGATGGATGGATGTGGGTTAGACAAATAAATCAACCAAACTGAAAGCTAGCCAGTATGAATGGAAAACTAAGATTTGGCTACAGTGTCTGTGTCAATGAAGACAGGTGATCCGTGAGCCTCAGACATTTCTATGGGAGCCCAGTGTGCTGCTGAGTGTTCACTGGGCTCTGTTCAGGGTCTGGTGTTTCCCTAAAGTGCTTTCCCTGCTGTGGCCCACAAACACTTGCAACCAGCTCAGCTCCACATCTGGGGCACAGCCTTGGATGCAGAGGGGTGTCAGTCTGGCCAAGAGAGAAAGGGAAATGTTTCAAAGGAAATTATTGTCCAGGAAGTATGTCAAAGTTCAGGATCTAATGATGGGTTACTAAAGTGCTGTTAGTCATGTTAGCATCCCTTGCCAAAGTGACATGGATCACACACTTTTGCATCGATGCACAAGAACAAAGCAGAGTGAGATCGTGACTCCAATGACCACTTCTGCTACCCTGAAAATATATATACTTTTTTTTTTTCCCCCAAGACTTTTACAAGTGTCCTGCTTCCAAAAAGCAGGATAGGTAGCAGGGTAACAGGCATCTTCCAAGGATAAAACTAGTAGGTCTGCTAAATTACCCCACTGGGTAAAAGAGGCAGCCCCTGAGGGGCCTTGCAGAGGAGTGCTGGGGAGGAGAGATGTGATCAGGCACTGGCAGCCAGGGAGTGAGGGGGCACAGAGAGTCGGGGAGCATGGGGGAAGGATGCTCCTGCATCCCCACTTCCATCTCTCTGAAGACTCTGAGGGTCCTCTCACCTGTGGTGCTTTTCAGAGGTGTGCAGTACATGTATTTGGATGCACAAGTTTTTCTGAAACCAAGAGAAGGCTATGGAACTTTAAAATAAAGGAATGTACGGACATAACTTGTACATCCCTAGTAATTATAGCTACTGAGCATCTGAAAATTTATTTCATTAAGCAATCAAGTAAGCCATTACTTGACAGGATTTTTCTTCTGCTAAAATAATGTGGTTTTTACTGAAACAATAAAAATAAATGCATGCATGCAAATTGTTTTGATAAGAATAGTAGACCAAATAACTGGAAGAAAACAAGGAGGGAAATATACAGGGTTGAAGTATATATTCTTACAAGAGATAAAAGATTCTTATTGAGGATAAAAAATAAAAGAGCATGTGTACACGAGAACGAAGATGTGTAATAACTTGTAAAACTGACCACAGAACCATGAATCAAGGAAGAAGTGATGCAGTTGGTAGTGTTCATCTTAGAAAAATAGCGAGAGCAATACAGAAATCATCTCTGCTTTTTAATTAAGAAAAGATAGTATATATATATAAAAATAGAGAGCTTTGTTACTAGAAATACATCTGAAGATGGTGAGAAAGTCATGAAACAATACAGCATTTGGGAATGGCCGCTCATCTGAAGGACTATATTAATGAAAAAAAAAATTCTCCCTTTTCTCTGTTTTATTTACTGTGTTTCACAGTCATGCTGATAGCCTGTGTGAGAACACCTCTGTGTATATTTGATATTTGTGTATATTTGATAGAAATTTTACTTGATGAAAGATTGTGAAATTAAATTTTGGACCAAAATCCTGGCTCTGCTGAAGCCAGTGACAAGAATATCCTAGCTTCTGGCTAATCTGTTTACTGCCTCATCCAGACATATACTACATGTCCTAATCCTTTGCCAAGCTGCTTTAAAAGGGACTTCATTCTGACTGAACAAGTAAGAAAAAATTATCTTGAATGTAATATTAAGATTTGAAATCTGTCATTTTTTTGCTTACTTATCATCTTTAAGTGCCTGCATACATTTATTCCTTTTCCAAAGGTATAAAACACATCAATAAGATTGCTTCCTGTGATCTGGTAGATTACACCATCTACTAAAATATGTAAATATATTAAAGAGACCTTCTTGAAAATAGAGTAATCTAGTTTTATCATATATGAGTATAAGTAAAGAAAAGTAATGTACATGATTAAAGCAGTAAGAGTTCATTCTGCAGCCGAGTGAGGCACTGATGCAATTTCACTGTGAAATCTGGAACACTTGGTATATGTAACTGAGATTTATGAATGACAGGCACGACCAAAGTCTGTCATGTATTCCTCTTCTATTATAGCCACGGAATGGCTATGTGATGGAGCATCAAAGCCCTTCAAATGTATGCTTTTCTTGGCTGTTCTCAGGTTAGACTCTGTGGATTCAACTCTGATGATAAGCCCTTCAAACTGCACAGGCATTTTGATCACAGAAAAGCAAAATGCTGTCTATGAATCTAAACTGCAGTGAACTAGATCCTCCCTAATGTTAGTGAACTAGGTAAGTGTTTCAAAGGCTGTCTAACTCTACTTCAACATCAATTGCCAAACTCCATCTAAGAAGTTTTTACACAGGAACAGAGAGCAAATATTTTAAACTCCCCCTTTTTTTTTCTTCCTTTTTTTTTTTTTTCTTCACACAAAGGCATGCCAGAATGCCCATTTTTTAGTAATAAGGAATGAGTACTTCGAACTGAAGCTCTCCTTTCAATGAAGGCCACAGGCTAAAAACCTAACAGACAATAGTATCAGGAGCCTCCTGGGATCTTGGACTGCTGCATTATTCCATCACCACTATGCAAGCCTCAGACATAACAAGAGTTAAAAAGGCTGTGTCAGGAATATCATCTCTGACATTTCTCTTTGTAACTAATTTTGTACAGTTATGTTACTCACCTCCACATAAGCAGTTCATTTATACCTTGGAAAAGAAGGGAAGGAAAAACAAATATCATGTGTAATGTTAATGTAGGAGGCAGCAATTTTTTTATCAACAATTCTGACATGGTATATGGGCAGAGATGTGTTTTAATGTTGTATAGGAAACTTGCATAAGTAAATCTTTAAAAACTAGGTATGCTACTGTACAGGTATAGATCTGTTTTTCTAGCTTCAGCTTTCTCTCAGGGCCATTTCATATTTAAATGTTTGACAACACATTAGATTGTATTAAGACAAACACAGAATCATTTGCTTCCTCCTCTGCAGGGCTTTCTTGAATGTGCATGTGTGTACACACATATCAGAACATACACACAATGCATACAACTGCATAACATTTTTATAATTTTTAACAAAAAAGGTTATTAAGATTTTATGCCACAGCATCCTTAAGCTGGCAATTTTAATGTAAATTGAACAAGACAAAAAAGTCTATATATATTTTGACCACTTAAGTATCTGACTGTGTAGATTGACACATTTAGGACAATCGATCCAGGACCTAAATTAATTTAATTTGTTCTTTACACTTGGTCCCTGAATGATTACTGGAAAATCACATTTGTTTTCCAGTATTTGTCAAATGCCTGCTTAAACACTGCTTCAACAGAAAGGTGCTGAACAGAAGTTGCCTGGTGAGCCCCTGGTACAGGAGGCACCCTTTCACACCTCTGACCCTGTGCACTCAGCTGGCATCACACAGATGCTTGGAAACACAGCAAATGTCCAAGCCCAGCTTCCATATGCTATAAAAAAATACCCAGGAATAACGGGGAGCTCAGTCAAGTCTGGTGATATTGCTGCTGTGCCCTTCGGATGCCAGAGACAATGTGCCAAAGGCAGTAAGATAGGTGTCCATGTGCCCTTTGTTTTCACACTGTCATAGCTAAGCTGTGTGGCCTTATTTAATAGACTTGACAGCATAACCTACATGGCACAGCTTTTTCCACCAATTCTAAGCATTGATTGTACTTTATTTATTCGGCACTTGAGCTATCAAAGGGAAAAAGTGCCCGTGGCAAGCTAGGTTGCAGTAACAATCTGTGCATTTTAAACTGTCTGCATCTACTTAGTTACTGTAACTACTCCCAACTGTGTGATTAAATACAAATGATGTTTCCATATATTAACTGCAAGCTTCTTTCCAATATGTGCTGAACATGATATTTAAACATAGGATTCTCGAATGGAATAACATTTATAGGAGTAATTTCCCAAATGTGTATGATTATCACTTGCAAGGATATATACACCAGTTAAAATCCACAGTATGATGAGAAATCATTTCCAATCTGCTGAGAATGGAAACAGGGAATTAAAATTCTGCTTCCCCACAAAGAAATCTCTCATATAAATCATCTACCTGTTTGTCACTCAGACATTAACGTGGTGTTCAAATCTTTACATTCTGCATGCTATTTCTATGCAAACATTACCTGGTTTACTATATCAATACTGACTGTGGAAATTACATTATTTTAAATAGAAGATTTAACATTTTAAATTACTTCCAGTTCCTGTTCTGCTTTTTAAAAAATTAATCAAACTTTAATAAATGAACTACTCTCCCTTAATGGATGGTTGCGTTAACGCATCATGAACAGAAAGGCTCAAACCAAGGGGGTAAATAAAAAATGAGATAAAATTAAGAATGGCTGATCACTCCAAATCAAGCAGGTATCTCCCTCTTCTAAGAGCACTGGCTTCACAAGCAAGAGAAATTTGATAGCCCTGTTTAATCAGAACCTTCATAACTCATTTGACAAAGCATATGCAAATGGTTAGCAAAACCAAGCAACAGAAAGCTAACATTCAGAAAATGAAGAAGAAAAAGGAAGGGACAATGTGAAGTGCAGGACTTTTTCTGGTCTGAGCACTAAAACCAATTTCCACATGAGCTGCCTTAAACTGCTCACTTCAAACTCCAGGGCATATAATGATTTTGTAGGTGGTTTATGCATTTTTTTTTTTTTTAATCACAGGATAATCAGGATGTGAGACATGAAATGATGTAAGAATGAGAGAGACAAAGATACTGCCAGGGTGTGGAAAGACTTGTTTCCAGTGGTGGGAACTGACACCTTTTCATGTGACTTTGGAAATAGCCTAATTTGAGGTGATGTGTACTTCCCACTCACATTCAAACACACGGACTCACACAGGAGCAGGTGCAGGAGAGGCTCTGAGGATGATGAATAAAGAAGGTCTCAGATCAACACCATCAGTGGTCTGAAAGAGGACCTGTCTCTAGTCTTCAGCCTACTCTGATCACTAGGCACCATCGAAAGCTGTCATTGAGATCTCCCCCCTCATTGTGGTTTAGGAATACTGCCACTGCCTGTTGCCCACCCATGGGTGGTGGTGAACTGAGGATGTCTTCTGTATTTGTTCTTTTGGAAAGAGGGGACTGCTGGTCTTCTGGTCAGATTTAGGTACCTCTTAAAGTTCTACAGGATGACAGTACTTCCCATGAATCCTATTTGGGAAAGTGTTTGAAATAACATGAAACAAATAAAGAAGGAGCATGGCTTTTGTGTCAGGATTGGTGCACTAACTGGGAAGATACACTGGATATGTATCTGTAGGAAACTGTGCAGTGAGGCTGACATGCTGGAGGGAAGGGATGCCATCCAGAGGGACCTTGACAGGCTTGAGAAGTTGGCTTTGTGCAAACTGGATGAAGTACAACTATACCAAGTGCCAGATTCTGTGCCTGGGGTGGAGCAGTCCCAAGCATCCAAGTTCAGTGGAAATTTGATTGAAAATATATCTGAGGAGAAGAACCTGGGGATATTGGTTGATGAGAAGCTCAACATGAGCCAGCAATGTGCCCTTGCAACCCAGTAGGACAACTGTATTCTGGGCTGCATCAAAAGAGGAGTGGCCAGCAGTTCGAGGGAGGTGATTCTCCCCCTCTGCTCTGCTCTCATGAGATCCCAGCTGGAGTACTGTGTCCAGTTCTGGAACTCACAGCACAAGAAGGACATGGAGCTGTCGGAGCAAGCCCAGAGGAGAGTCATGAAGATGATCTAAGGTCTGGAGCACCTCTCCTATGAAGATGTAGTGATAGAGCAAGGGGTAATGACCTAAAACTAGAGGAGGGTAGATTTAGGTTAGACATTAGGAGGAAATTCTTTGGTGTGAGGGTGGTGAAACACTGGCATGGGTTACCCAGAGAGGTTGTGAAGGCCTCATCCCTCCATCCCTGGAAGTGTTCAAGTCTGGGTTGTATGGGGCCTTGAGCAACCTTGTCTAGTGGGAGGTGTCCCTGCCCATGGCAGAGACTTTGGATATAAATGATTTTAATATCCCCTTCAATGCAAACCATTCTATGATTCTATAATCTATTCCAATAATCATATTCCAGCATTAAAAAAAGAAAAAAGTTACCTCCTATATACCACTGAAATAAGGAAAAAATGCCAGTCAAAAATTCTTTCCTGTGTATGGTGCAGAGGACTGAAGGTAGTACTGATTTCTGCTTCCAGGCTTCATTTATAAAGCAGAACTGTAGAGAATTGCAGCTTTCCTGTCTTCTGGCAGACACTATTGATCTCGACATCTGCTGTTACTTCTTGTAGACAAGAGTGAACAAGGGTGTATCGATGGATCACATGCAATGCAACCACCTGCATATGACTCATCAGCTGGAAGGATTGTTTTGGTCAAAGCAAATAATGTAGTGCTCCTAAAGGAACAGCCAACAACTTTCTAAGGAAGAGGGGTTACAAGTATTATCCCACTTTTGCAGAAGATGAAGCAGGAGATGACTTACAGAGCTCTTCTTTTTCAGATAATGTGTCTCTAAGAAGAGGCCGAACTCAAAAGTAAATTGTAAAATTAAAAGTAAATTATGAAAAAGCAAATGTAAATGGTCAGCAAAAAATAGCATATACATATGTTGGAATAACCTTTAAGAGATGTGAGCATAGACTCAGGTTTTTATGTTTCAAAGTAATTTTGTTACAAAAGATAAAAGGAGATTTTTTAAATCTTAAAAATAGTCTTCTGGCAAGCCTGAAACAAAATAGACTAACAAAGAGATTAAAACATGATATAACTGGTATCTAGTACATTTTTATATGTTAAATAGAAGTAGACTGAGTTTTACATTATGTTATATTCTTTTGTTTGAGGTGTGCGTAGTTCTGAGATGTAGACCAGGTTGAACATGTCAAAATCTGCAATTTCAGCTTATTTTTGTTCATTTTTTTTTTCCTTTTTTCCTTTTGCTTTCCTGGCTGGACAACAACTGTTACACCTAACATTTCACATTGAAAAAATACAAGCTGCTCCTGTAATGGTCACAAGATTTAGAGAAAAGAATTGAAACTGACAGATTTGTGTAAGATAAGAGTTTTTTAGTTAAATGTTTTGTGTTTCTTTATTTTTGTACTTACAATATAATATATATTTTGTTTGAATTCTAAAAATATAGCCTTTTTTGATTCAGTGCTTAATGAAAACAAAGTATTATACCATGAAAGGTGACCTATTGAAAGCAAAGTGCTAATAAGTAGCAGATTGTTGAACATGACCTAAACCCTTTTTTTATTGAAAAATGAGATCTACAAAGGTACTTTGTAGCATGTTTCATAAGGACTTAATTTTGCCCAGCACTAACAGGGCCATTAAATCTACTTAGAATCTGGATTACAAGAAAACAAGAAAACTTTTACCTTTTTCTGAAAATAAAAATGCATTCCTCCTCTACTCCCTTAAGATGTTTTCTAAAGAAACAAAAGAAACTTACAAAAATCTCCTCTCCGGGGGAAGAGTCAGAAAGAAAAAGCCAGGGCCAAAGGGGCAGAGGATGAGCTCTGGAACAGCCTTTTTTTTTTGAACCAGTAATTACAGATGAATGTGCAACTCACAAGAGGCCTCATGAGCGAGCACTGTCGTAATGCAGCCAAGTGGGTGTCTATGGAGCTGCCACATAATCTTATGCCCACCAGTTTCTGTCTAATTGGAAAAGGAATTGCATTTCACAGATGCTTTCATGTAATAAGTGGAAACAATGGCCAAGCAGAATACATGCTGTGACTGTTGCTGACCAGGGGTTTTGCTGTTGCACCATTGCTACCCTGCAAGGACATCCCTACATCCCATGACTTACCTCTTAATATTACCCATTGATGCTGGTTCCTTATTTGAGCCATAAATTGTTCAAGGCCACTGGCATTGTTGCCACTGTTACACATCTTTCTGTAGAGCACATAGTGCTGGGTTGCCAAGGATCAGAGATGTCACAAAGAAAGAAATGTCTGTTGCACTAGAAATGTAGCTAAAGCTGGAATCTTCATCTGACTCAGCTTTACAGCTATCCCTGTTCAGGGAACACCCACCTGCTTAGACAACACCCTGCTCGGGATCCTCCAGCATCTCCTAACAAGTCAAAATTTGGTATTATCCCCATGATTTTCAATGTGTCCAGATCAATCATACTTACCTGCAAGGAGGAAAATTAAGTCAGGATCTGAGGGTATCTTCCAGAGTGTTTACATCTTTTCTTCTTCCTCTGACGACCAACTGACTGACCACATGAGCTAAGTGAGGAGAAGGATAATGTTTTTTTCTTGGATGAAGGGCAGTGTTTCACTTCTCTCAGCAGTCCTCTCTCTGTCCCTGAGCACATCACACAGGGCACAGGCAGCTCGGAAGGGGTGGGTGCAGCACCCAGCATTGCCAAGGCCACTCTTTACCCTGTGGAATTTGTGCCATTCATAGGTAGTGCTGATGCACTACCGTGTAACACCCGGGGAGGATTGTTGACAAAAACCAAATTACTAAACAAGAGCAGATAGCACAGCTGTCCTCTTCCTCCTATACTCATAACCTCATGAATGTAGTTCCCTTAATATTTAGTGACTGTGCATCCTGGGAAGTCTGGACACTGGGGATCTGCTTCTGTAGTGTCATGGATCCTTGTCTCCCTCACTTGGGCCTCAGTGTAGTGAGGAGCTTTTCTGCTTTGGCTGATTAGATGTGATCTGAGAGCCTTTGCTGTCACACCACAGGGTGGAGACAAGCAGTGGTAGGACGAGTGTCTCCTGATAACCTGAGGCACCAGCTAGGCCCAAAGCAAAGCTACGTTATCATTAGAGGTTGGCTGGAGCAGATACAAGCTGCTTCAGGCACATGCAACTTCAGGAATTTTTGTTTCCTCTGGAATTTTGTGGACAGGAACTTGGACAGTAAGATGCCTAAGGGTGTTTTGAACACTGCCTGGGCTTAAAAGTAAGACTTAAAATTTGAATTCTCCTCACTGTTCTTTCAAGGGAGTCTTTATTTATATTTTGGCACATTAATTCAGCTATAACAGTAGCATAAAAATCCTTTTGTTTGTTTTTAAGGCTACATGAAGTACATGCTTAGATTGGAAGGGGAGCTGCAGGAAGATCAGCAGTGGGTACTTCTTTTACATAATACAAGAGAATCCTGATGTCTCTCCCGTTCTCCACTCTTAATGCTGCCATTAGCATAATGTGGGCTTCTTATTCATGTTCTTTTCAGATGCCCCAGCATGCAGGAGAGAAGGTTGAAACTGCCTGATACAATTTTCTCAGACCTGTTTCTGTTTATTGGGGGCATCAGCTGGCTATTCTGAACCCCTGGTGCCAATGGCTCTCCTCTCTCCTTTCCTGACTTATTTCAATCTTCCTCGTGCTGGGATTCATTCCCTACCTGTAGCTTATGAGCCTAAAATGGGGTGTTCTGTGAGGTCTGTCACATAAGTGGGCTCATTTGGAGGGACTTAAGGAGGAAAATAATTGAGGAGAAAGTTTATGGAAATGGCTAAAAAATTACATTATGAGGACTTTACGCTGTTGGTCCTTTATAAAAACAAAACAAAACAAAACAACAACAAAAAAATCAGTTTACTTTAGCTTTTTTTCCCCCCTACAGTTTCTTATTTCTTGTCCTAAAAAGACCTCAGATCCTCCTTCTAGCTGATCTCCTTCAGCTTCTGCTTTGCTAGACCTTTCATATCAAAGTTTCTGGGATGCATTTTGGGATGGTTAAAACCTGGTTGTTTCCTTGGAGGGACAAAAGGGGCCAAAGCTTATGCCTTGTTTTCATCAGCTGACAGAATCATACAGTCATGCCTTTCGTGGAAGAAGTGAGAGAGGTGATAAGAATGGAGATGGCATCAGGGACGACTCAGGGATGTCCCAGGAATGCCTTGTGAACTCTTGCCTTCATGCAGACTGCCACAGGGATGCAGATGCTTAACCTCTCTTCAGCCTGAGACTGGTACCTGATCCTCAGCACAGCTCAGACACCAAGGTCTGCCAGTGCAAAGCCATCCCCACGGTGGTACATGTTGAGCCATTTGCATGGTGGTTCACTGACTCCAGGAAAGATGCACAGCAGAGCAGAGGAATCGGCTCTCTTGACTGTCCAGGCCCTGCTCTAACCTCTAGAGCATACTTGATAAATGTTTGAATCTTTAATAAAATCTTCTGGGTGTCTGCTTCCTGAAACAGTAACTGTTTTAAAGTATTCATGGGTTATTTGTTTATGACTCTTAAACAAATCTATTAAACACTCTGCATTATTTTTGGTTAAATTTTGTTTCTTTCCGCTTTTGCTTTAATAATTAATATTGGTTTGGATACATAAATATGTCCTAAGAGTATTTGTCATTGCCTAATGTTTACAGTGGGGATTATTTTTTTAAATATATAAAATTGTACCATTTTTCTTCCATGTAGTAAATTTTTCTGTTACATGCACATTTCAGGAACAGTCACAGAAAATGCATCTGGCAATGACATGGATTTAGGGGAATTTCAATTAATGCTGCTTGGAGAATGTAATCTTTTAATTTCTCGCTCATCATGTGGTCACAGAGAACAAGGACACCCCTCTTATTAAATACTACAGAATTCTTGTAAGTGGTGGGTAAAAAAATTCTGGCATGTCCTATCAATTTTCAACAGTTACTGAATTAGGACTTTATGTTTAACATCCTGGGAATAGACAGGGTGGTGCAAAGTAGAGCAAAAGAGTACAGAGGAACATAAGCATCTCTGAGATAAGGAGTTCAATGCATGCAACTCAGATGAAACTGAATTTAATGAACTATCTGCTTATTTAAAGAGTGGATGGAAATACAGAACTGCCTAAATTCTGCAGATAGAAATAGGAAATAATTTTGGCATAGAGCTGGAGGATAAACTGACGAAGTATTCCTGGTAGGCACCTGCTAGGTGATATGGTCACAGATGCAGAATCTTGCATCCTCCTTTCCCTGGAAAATGAAGGAGCACCCACTTCTTTTTCTCTGCTTCCTGAAAGTTATTCTTGACTCCCTTGTGCTTGAATCACTCCCAGCTACAAGAATCTGATGAGAAATGGTAAGTGCAACAGGTCAAACCAGACAGTTGGAAGAGCAAGTAGAGATTGTTACGAACACTCAGGATGGTTTAAACTCTATGGACAAGCCAATGGACAGCACAAAAATCCAACAGAAAATCTTCCATCTTCTGACTTTGGTCCATCAGGCACATAAGCAATCATTTATGGACCAAGAGCATTATTTTCAAGGCCAGACTCACCAGGTTGGAGTGATATATAATGTCTATAAGTGCCAGTGGCTTTAATGTCATGTTGCTTCCAGTAGGAAAGGAGACAGCAGCAGGGACAGTTTTGGTCTGGAACAGTGGAAGAAAGAGGTAAAAAGAAAAGGGGGGTTGGATCCTAAGAGGCCAGAAGGTGCAGGAACTGTCTCATTTGCATTTGTATGATGGTGACAGTGTTGGGGATGAGTAGAAGTCTGCTGGGATGCCTGGGACTAGATACCTTTGGAGCAATCTACATTCACAGATAAGAACATTCACTTCACCTGATGTCAGGGTCATCTTACATTTTCCCCTGTGGCAGAGGGCTGAGGAAGAAGTAGGTGGTGACAGTAAAGACTCAGCTATTAGATACTCAGGTAACTTCTTGTGATCTCGTGATAGCTGTCCTCTTGGGTACCAAAAGAGAAGACTTCACAAGATGTCACCCAAAACTAATATTACCTATGACGCTATATTAACCTATAACACTACTCAGCGCTGGTGAGGCCACACTGTGTACAGTTCTGAGCCCCTCAGTTTAGGAAGGATATCGAGGTCCTGGAGCAAGTCCAAAGGAGGGCAACCAGGCTGGTGAAGGGACTCGAGCACAGACCCTGTGAGGAGAGGCTGAGAGAGCTGGGGCTGTTCAGCCTAAAGAAGAGGCGGCTCAGGGGAGACCTCATCGCTGTCTACAACTACCTGAAAGGAGGTTGTAACCGGGTGGACATTGGTCTCTTTTGCCAAACGACTTTCAACAAGACAAGAGGGCATGGTCTTAAGTTGTGCCAGGGGAAGTTTAGGTTAGATATTAGAAAAAATTTCTTTATGGAAAGGGTGATCAGGCATTGGAATGAGCTGCCCAGTGAAGTAGTGGATTCTCCATCCCTGGAGATATGGTCTAGCAACCGCAACGGTGGTTCAAGGGTTGGACTTGATGATCTCTGAGGTCCCTTCCAACCCAGCCAATTCTATGATTCTATGATTCTATGAACTCTCCTAAACTAGAAACAGAAGAAAGCTCATAGAGTATGGAAGAACACAAGGAATGCCATATATAAGCTGGATATGGATAATATACAATGCATCTCGGAAAAGACCAAGAGGAAAATAAAATCAGAACTGCAATAAAAAATGATGGCAAATTAGACAACTATTTCTTTTGCCTGAGCAACATTAAGCAACAGAATAAAAATAATGGAATCATAGAATCGTAGAATCAAAGACTGGTCTGGATTGGAAGAGAACTTAAAGATCATCCAGTTCCAACCCCCCTACATGGGCGGGGACACCTTCCACCAGATCAGGTTACTCCAAGCCCCTCTGACCTGGCCTTCAACACTTCCAGGGATGGGACAGCAGTGACCTCCCTGGGTAACCTGTGCCCGTGTCTCTTCACCCTCACAGTGAAAAAGATTTTTGGCCTTTTTTTTTTTTTTGTAAGTACTTTCAAACTCAGTACTAAAAAATGATCTGGGTGGTAAATTTTCTGAAGGCAATAGATGTCTGACTTCTGGAACAACTAGCCTCAGAAACCACTAGAAAAGAGGCTATTTTGGATATAATCTGGAGTGATGCAGACTTCTTTAGTGAAAGCCTCTCTGATAGTGACTACAGTACCGAATTTCAAGAAAAGGAAATGTGTAAAAGTGAGGTAACTAGTCAAATATGAAAAAATAAACAAGAAAAAACTTATAAAAGCATCTGTCCAAAATGAAAGAAGCCTAGGAGCAGCTTGGAGGCTTAGTGCTAGAAAACAGGTAAAAAGTGTGTCATGATTCAGAAAGAAAACAAAACAGTCCAGAAAATTCCTTCAGGCCTTAAGTGGAAAGTATTCATGGACAAACATTTTAAAAATAAGGCAAGTGTGGCCCCCCAGAAACAGAGAATAGGAAAATCCATTTACTCAGCAAACTGGAGGTAAATAAAAAGAGAAAGACTGAAAGGAATGTGAAGAGTATGACAAGGAGTTCCCCTAAGTCCCCCATGGAAGGAAGCAGGCAAGAGGATTTGTGGGACCATGTGGCAACCAAAATGTAGAGGGGGCACATTCCAAGGTAACTCCTGTATACTCAGTGGCTCTGGAGGGGTCCAGAAGTGACAGACTCTGCCTCCAGTTCTGCCTACTGAGCACCTGTGCCAGTCCTGTGTTCAAAACTCAATGCACAGTAAAATCTGTAAGTCTGTTTAAGGTAGAGAACAGCCTCACAAAACAGTGAGTTGGAAAAAAAGGAGCAGATGAACTCCAGTATGAATAAATGCAAGGTAATGGATTTAGGGAACAGTAATCTAAACATATTTGTATGACACTGAAACCTGATCTGTAAATTCCATTTGTAACTGAGATGCAGCTATCAGAAAGGACCTTGGAGTCATCACTGGCTTGTTTTCAACATCATTGTTCTCAACATGCAGTGGCCGATGGAAAGGGGAAAAATTTTGGGTATCATCAGGACAAAGCTGAGAGCAAGACAGACTTTTTGCCCCTGGGTTAAGATGGGATGCACCATTCCTCAAGTGCTGTGTGTGTAGTCCCGACTCTATGTATCAGGAAGGACTTAGTCAAGTTCAAGGTGATATGAGAGAGATGAAAAGGATCTAGGGGATGAAGTAATCAACATCTCAAAGGAGACTACAAAATTTTGAAACCTTTCTGTTTGCACAGGAAGAATAAGTGTGACAGAATCAGGAGGGTACTAGGTAAGCTGAATGCAGAGCTGGGATTGACCAAGTCCTTGATCTTAATGAAGAAAGAGCCAGACTGTTTTAAAATCAATTGTCCCTTTACCAAACACATAGTGGACTCTTGTCCTATGTTTCTATGTCAGGGATGAAGGAAGCAGTACCAGTAGGCTGAGAAAGGAGAAGACAAAGTCATGGTCAGCAGGTCTATAAACAGATACCAGAAGGACTAGACAGGAAAACATCTTGTAACATCCAGCAACTGCAGAAATTGGTAGAATGAGAGGAAAATGGTCTCTGTGCAGACAGACGGGCACATTGGATGGAACACTGGTTTTATTCTGTTGGGCATATCTTCTCTTGCATTCTTGTATAATATCAGGGATGGAGAGAGGAAAATGTGTAATTCCAGAGCATGCCAAGCATTTCCTGTCTGTCTTCATCACGGTACTTTGTCTCAAATCCCATTTGTGCTGAGATTGCTGAAAAAAAAGATGACTGTATATCTGTTGATTGTAACTATCCCTGCTATAGCACAACTCATGCCAACAATAAATTACACTATAAATACATCCATCTTGTAGCTGGAAATTGCTTGTATTTTTTCTGTCAGTTGACAGAAAGGTGGTACCATTGGAATGGAAACAAGCAAGCAAAAACATTATGCTGGCAGAAATATGCTTAATGGCCAAAAATACCTGGAGGGTGAGCTCAGGCCCTTGGATCTGAGGTCAGATTGTGAAGGAATTTTGCAGCTTCAGAGCTGTCTCTGTGTAGAAAGCAGACCTTTTCCCTGCTATTTTTATAACTATTCCTAGTTATCTGCTGTTCCAGTCCTCATCCCTTTGCTGGCATTTGCTAGGTTCTATGATAATTTGCTCAGCTTTCTTCTATTTTCTCCTTGACCACATCTAACCTTTTTTCTTTTTGTGATCCTCTTTACTTCTGTATTGTGTATTCAGAGGCAACCTGACAGATTGAGGCAGTTCAGACTTTTATGTCTCCTCAGATGAAGTGTGAGAATCATTCTGGCTTGCCAGTTTCTTCTCCTTCCTTCCTTCATCCTTTCATGAGCCACAGACTTGGCTTCCCTCTTCGCTATTCTCAGCCTTCCCCAGGTCACTCTACTTTCAATCTACAGTACCATTTGCTTTACCACGGATTATGGGAGAGTATATAACCTAATATAAATGCGTATCATCAAGAAGCAGTGACACTAGAGGGCTGGCCATTAGGAGCAGCTTTGCTCTTCAGCAGCAAACTGTTCCCAAAAGAACAGTTGTGCAGCAGCCTAGGAATGTGAGGCAGCATGGGTGTTTGGCACGGAGGATCTGGCTTGCCTGGGTTGGTTTCAGAGAGTGCCGTCACACAGTTCAAGTGGGGTGATGGCCTCGTGGTGTAAAGTCATATTGGCCTTTCATGTCAGGGCAGCTGGCTTGTGTCCTTCCTTCCCCAGTGTCTGTCTGCGTCTGTGTCAATAAGTTACTTGATCCATGCTCTTGCACCAGTCTCTTGAGCTTAACTGCCTGAGAAAATTTGGAAGCATGAAAGCAGTCGACCTTTGTGGGCTGTTTAAATTCTCCTTCTATCAGGAAATCTCAGTGTTTGCACAGTAAAAATCAGGGGAGAGAGAATGAAAGGAAAGCTTGAAAGAGCTACAAATTACATTAACACAAAAGTCACAAGCAAAAAATTACTATGATGTATTAAAAGTACTTTCCCCTACAAGCATTTCTATTTCCTCCTCAGCTTTCAAACCCATAAAACACATGAGGACTGAAGGGAAAATGGTTTGTACAAAACTCACTGAACTCTCATTTACTACCAGCACCGAAAACTACAGACACTACGGCAGAAATGCTGCCCCAAAACTATTGCTGCTCCTGTTGCACCAAAACACATACAGCTTAGACATTGTCCATAAATTTGCTTTACATTTTCCCCAGCAGCTCTTGAGGCTTCTTTTTCTAAAGACACTTAACCATCAACTCCTTGGTAGCAGCCACTCATTGTCCTGGTAGAGCTGAGAGTGTCCCCTTGCTCTTGCTGGGGTCTCTACCCCATGCCAATTTTAAGGTGAGCTTCTGGTCTCCCTGCTGCCTTTCTTTAGGGTAGAACAGGTAGAATAGACAGCATTTTTAGAGTGATATACTTATTTTAATACTGTTATAAACAGATTTTATGGCAGCAGAATCATTTCCAGCCAAACCTTTGGCAAAACATAAAGAATCCACACTGAGCTTATGAATCTATGATGTCTCAGACATAAAAAGAGAGGCTAGATTTTCTTTTTTTTTTTTTTTTTTTTTTTGGTCTCAGATTAAGTGACTTTCTGAGGTCTCATACACATGCTATGCTGTTTTCCAGTGTAATCCTAAAGTATTTCTTAGCTTTAATCCATTCACTGTGCCTTTAAACTGCTTGTTTTGGCATTTCTAATAATACCTCTTCTGGCTCAACGGACTTTTTATTTCTATCTTTCCACACTATTTTTTTTCCAGAGTAAAGCATATTCAGGAAATTATATGCTGTCTTGAAAATGGTTTTACATGTTGACTATTAGAACAATTACGAAGTTGAGGAATTACATTTTGAAAATTTTCTCTAAGGTGCTGCTGGTTTGGGGCTGGAGAAGATAGTGATGAGGAGAAGTGGACACAAAAATAGGAAAAGAAAAGGTTTTGGTGCTATGAAATGATTCAGAAATCTTGCTGCTTAGCTGGTCCAGTTGGCTTGCAGCTCAGAGAAATACTGATCCATCTTCCAAGAAAATGAACTCTTCTTTGAAAAGTAGGATTCCATTTTATTGTTTTATACATGCCTTCTTTGCTATTTTGAGTAGACAGCTGTGGCTTTGCTATTTTTACTACTATGCTTGAGAAGCCATTCTTCCTTACTGCCAAGGCCTGCCAGTCAGACTATGTCAGGTAGGAGGACAGAGTTTTTTACTATTGATGCCCTTCTCACACTGCCTGGTGCTCTAAATACTTTTACTTGCGTCTTTTTTCCAGTTAGATGTGGATTTCCACCCCAGTTTCCAAAAGGAACATTTTTGCATATCTTTTCATATAATTATGGCCTGCTTCCTTCTTCAACATGGATGAATGTGAACACGTTTAAGCCAGCATATTCCAAACTCTTCCAAATACAGATGTGAGACTGTGGGGAGTGAAATTTGCAAAAAAGAAACACACCGTGACTAACACAAAGGAACCTGTTTTGGTTTAGGTTTGAATTATAATAAACTCTTCCATTTTTTTTCCTCTCTTTGGGTATTTTTTTATATATTCTATTTGAATGCAGCACAAAGAAATCACTAAGTTTCCCCTTTTCTCACAGAGTAAAAGCTTTGTGACAACAGCCTCTCTAAGATTTACACTCCATGAAGTATCGGCCCAAAACTCAGATCTACAAACTGGCTCAGCTGCTGATGTTGAACCTCTTTCAGTATAGACCATGAATCTGAGCACTACTTGTCCCCATACTTAAAGTATATGAATGATGTGTAAAAGTAAATCCAACGCGTTGATTGATAAAATTCTGTCTCAGTGTTCTAAAGCCAAGTTTATTTTAAAAGGGAAATTCAGTTAGTAATTAATATTGATGCTGTTTGATCTCAGAAAATCCTCCGAGTCTAGGGCAATTCAAAGTGCACAGCATATAAAGTTAGGGATGCATGCTGAATCTCTAAAAATAAAATGGAGGATTGCAAAGACACGAAGAATTTTCAAGAAATCTGGAAGAATTCAAATGTTTATATATGTTCTTTTGAAAAAGAATTTATAGGAAATAGTGAGATGTGGGTTCCGGGGGCAACAGGGAAGCTATAAGGTGGGAAGAACAGGAATACAGAAAAAATGTGAGTACCATCTACAAGAAATATTTTTTTATTTGAAAGGCAGCAAGGAAAAGAACTCAGTGGGCAAACTTTGCCAAAAATTAGAGCATTTCTCTGGCTGATAGAGCACCAAAGCAATATAAAATGGAATAAAAGCTGATGAATCACTGTCATTTCTATTGGTAAAAAAGCAATACAAGATCCTTCAATGTCAACATTAGATATGAAATGTGTTCCTTGCTGTATGAAATTGCATTTTATTGAAACAGCCAAGGTGAATTTTAACTCTTGACTACTCAGTGTTCACTTCTATGCTATATGGCATGGAGCATAACCTTTTTTGCAACAAAAGGGTTCCCAAAAGAACATAGACCCATTATAGGCAGAGATGTGGGATGTCACATGCTGAATAGGGGTCACATCTGCCTGTCACCAGGGACCAGTGAACAGCTTTCCATATAAGAAGAATCAAGGAGCAAAATGAGGAGAAAGGGCCAGGAGAGTCTCTGGGAGATTAATGGGGGTTGATGGTGATGAACCCTGGTGCAAAGTACAAACAAAATGTTGGTCTATGCCTTGGCATCCAGGAGGGCAGGGAATAGAGACCACAAGAAAAATAAGGGGCAAAATCACAGGATGGGTAACCATTATTTACCTTTTATGCATACTGGAAGTTTGTTAAAGGAAGTCTTGAGAAGACCCTAAAAGAATAGGCTCCAAGGAAGAGGTGTTTGTGAAAAATAAGCTTAGGGTTATGCCTGGTAGGGGCTGTGAGTTAACATGTTGGTGAGTGAAAGATCTATGTGGCAGCAGACAAGTAGTTATACATTGTTTTATTGTGAACTTGAGATGTTGTATAGCACTAGAATAGAGGAGGCAATAAAACTAACCAGCTGGAAGGCTAGGTCCTCCACAGATATATCTCTAGAGACCAGGTCCCTGGAGGGATTCCAGCATGTGAGCTTTATCATAAGATATCAAAATGGTCTGAGCATCACAAAACACTATTTTTAAGATTCTTTTAAAAAAATAATTAAATATGGTCAAGTCATTAAAAAGGAATTTTCAGAAGTTTAGAAAATTTCAAAATATGTGGTTTTAGATAGCTATTTTTACTGTGAGCCAAAATACAAATAAATAATACCACTATCATACTGATGCTGCATGTTGGTTAATCTGTTAGGGACAGATTCAAAATCCACCAAAGGTGACAATACAAAATCTATTGCATCTGATGGGTCCTTCATAGCTCCTTATACTCCTCATCACCTTTCTTTCCATGCTCAAGCATTCATTTTTATACCCATTCTACCTTTTTAACCTACAGAATACATTTATTTTTCCACCTAATAGCAGTGCTTGCTTAGTTGTATGACTCTGGCTTTTTAAAAGACATAAAATGATGCATTGTCTTTGCAAAGGGCTTCTCCATGGCCCTGATGTTCATTACAGAGTCCACATACACATCACCTTCCTATCCACCCTATCTTATTTGCCTGAAAGTAATATAATTACATTTATATGCCATCTATTTCATCTGTGTTTCGTGCTAGTTAAATCAGTTTCTTATGCATTTGTTTTATGCATTCACCACAAATTGATATGTATAACCTATGCATATATTCATCTCGTCAAGTATTCATGTACTGGGTTCCTGTGTTCATTATTGACAGAAATTATTCATCCTAACGAATCCATGGGAACACCAGAAAGAGCATATAACACAAAAATAACTCAAATTATATAAAATGTGCTAGGAAACCTGTGTGTGTGTGTGTGCATGTGTGTGTGTGTAAAAGTAGCTCAGATTAGAAAAAGATGCAGAGCTAAAAGCCCACTTGTGCATGTTGGCTGGATGTGTGGAATTTTTTTGAGCCCTTTTACCTCTCCAGAAGTGTGGTCAGAAAGACCCATTTGCCAAATGTACAATTCTTTCAGAAAAAAAAGCAAACAGTATTTTCCATAGTCATTAGGTAGTGGTTGGAGTGCTCCCAAATACAGAAAGGGGAAATCTTTGACCATTAACCCCTTTAAAGCTCTGAGTGTATTCAGTGATTTAAAAGAAATAATGCTAGTAAATTTAGGACTGATAATGGACCTGTTTGGGGTGGTCTGTGGGATTGGTGGTTGTGGGTTGGTTGTTTTTTTTTAAAAAAAAGCAGCTTCACCTGGTTGAAAGGAGTCAGCCTGTGCCCCTGAACTGTCTGCCCCAGGATTCACACGTAGAATGAAGTGGATGGAGCACACACCAGGGGACTGGTGTGCTGGAAGATGGAAGGGGCCCTACCACTGTCAACCTTTTTAGGCTGCTCCGTTTTGCAGGACAGTGCAAAGAGGCCTGCAGGCAAGTCTTAAAACGTGCACCATGTATAGGTTGTGTGGAGGATGATGTTTCTGATATTATGACAAAAAGTGGATTCAGTCTGGAGAAGACAAGGATTCAAGGTGACCTTATAAGCAGCTTTCCAGTACCTGAAGTGGGTACAAGAAAGCTGGGGTGGGATGTGTTACAAAGGCAGGACAAGGACCAAATGCTTTAAACTGGAAAAGGGCAGATTTATGTTAGATGATAGGAAAAAATTCCTTAGTATGAAGGTGGTGAGACACTGGCACAGGTTGCCGAGGGAAGCTGTGGCTGCCCCCTCCTTAGTAGTGTTCAAGGCCAGGTTGGATGGGGTTGTGAGCAACCTGTTCTAGTGAGAGGTGTCCCTGCCCATACAGGGAGGTTGGAACTGGATGGTCTTTGAGGTCCCTTCCAACTTTACCTATTCTATGATACTATGAGGAGAAGCAAGATGCCACTTTGAAAGCTCCTTGCAATAGTTTCATATGCTAGAACAGGAGCACCGAGCCTCTGTGGTCCAACTGTTCTCAATTAATTCATAAGCTTTTTAGGGAAGGGCTACCTACACATACAATGCACTATAAAAATGGGACTTTGGCTCTTGAGTGGATTGGCCATGTATTGCTGATTGCCTTTTTTTACTGCTTTGATCCCAAGATCTTAAAGTGCTTCATAAATATTAATGAATAAAGACTCAGAAATATTCAGTCATTGTGTCTATGCTGTTGCTCGTGTCACAGATGGGGGCAAACATATTAAGCCTACAATTTATTCCACCTTCTTTTACATTTCTGTATATGAGTGAGTTATTACACTTCTTCATATGCAGGGGAGGAAATGAGAATTTTTAAGGTGTGACTCATTTAATCTATTTTATACATTTATTTATAAGGAAAGGAATGATGCTCTAGAAGTATCTGTTTCCCTCCATCAACTATGAAGGGACACTTAAAGTGACTCACTCAGATTTAGACATCTGCATTGTATGACTCCCTGTTTGCTAAGAAAGGGACCATTGCTCAGTTTTAGCTAAACTCAGCTGTCCTAATTCCTACTACTGTGCTTTGATTATATGGCAAATTCTACAAGTATTACAGGAAATTTTCTTGTATAGTATCAATGTGTTAGATTATATGTGATGTGAAAAACAGGAATGTGGTAAACTTTCTGTCAGTATTCAAAGATTAAGAGGTTGCTAGACCATTGCTGGATTTAATTTTTTTTATTAGGACTGCAATAAAACATCTGGTAAAATGGGAAGATATTAGTTATGAGAGGAAGGTGGAATAGATGCAGGAAAATTACAGAAATTAAGAAAGGAAAGATTACAATTAGTTGAGCTGAAAGAAACAGCTTTTGATTTCAATTATGATTCCCACTAAAAATCCCGAAGGGCTGATATTAGGACTGGTTTTATATATAGCATATCATATAGCATTTATCGTATTCATTGTTACCTTCGCAAAAAATTGGGAGGTTGCTCACCAAACTGATGATGACATAGAAGTAGTTGCTACTCTTATCAGAGAGGAGCACTGAAAGAACGTATAGAAAGAACAAGTCAACCAGGAGATCAAGGGTGCTAGAAACATGAGGAAACAGACAAGTACTGAGGCCAAGGAAAGTGAGGGCTAGCAAAAAGATCTTTTGCAAAAGGTTGTTGTTGTAATACAGAAGAGATAGATCATGCTCATTTGACAAACCCAGGATGAACTTCACGTAATAAAAGAGATACTGCTGTGTAAAAAACACACTGAAGTCATCCTGTGCATGTATCTGACAAGTCATTTGCAGTAAAGAACAATACTACCTGTGTAAAGCACTGATGGGAGTTATATAAGGACCTTAACATACATCTGACTCAGACTGAGATCTCCTCTCTCAGTTCACTGCTTCTCTTACACTAGCTATACAGATGAAGCCTTGGGTGAACGAAGACCTAACTTTCAAACTGTTTTGCTGAGATAATCACATTGGCTCTCACTGACTGCTTAAAAATACAGGGAAAACTACCTTTTCACCTTGAAAGATTTTGTTTGCATAAGAGCAAATAGGTATAAACTGTCCATTAAAATTATCAGGCTCACATTATAAAGAAGTTTTATATACATCCAAGGAGTGACAATCTGAACAGTGTGCCCAAGAGATGTGTAAAGAGTCAGCAACATAATTTTACAAGGGAATTTCATGAGTTTATGAGCAAATACTCATTGTGATACAATTGACCCCACGATAGTAGAGAAAGCCAAGAAAATGGTGTATTTATTCTACATTCTGTTTCTCACTTTGGAACACAATTGCTACTGAACATATTTGATAATTAATTATGAATTGTTTATACATCCATTGTAAGCTAGGAAGATTCTTTTTTTAATATTATATGAACTTACTAAAATTTCGTTGGCTTTCTAACTGAACAATGTTCTTTCCAGGAACATCCCTGTAACTGCGTAACACCCTCTTTCAAAAGGTGTTGCCATTTGACTTAAATAATTCACATGCAGCCACAAAGCTTGATTTCAGTAAGACACTTGACACTATCTCCCACAGCATCCTTGGAGCGTAACAGAAGAAGTGTGGCCTGGATGATTGGGTAGTGAGGTGAATCAGGAGCTGGTTGTAGTGTAGAAGCCAGAGAGTTGTAGTCAGTGGGATGGAGTCCAGTTGGAAGTCTGTTTCTAGTGGAGTCCCTTAAGGGTCAGTACTGGGACCAGTACTATTCAAGATATTGATTACCTGGATGAGTGAATAGAGTGTACTATCAACAAGTCTGCTGATGTCACAAAACTGGGTGGAGTGGCTGGCACCCCAGAAGGCTGTGCTGCCATTCAGAGGGACCTGGACAGACTGGAGAGTTGGGCAGGGAGAAATTTAATGAACTACAAGGGCAAGTGTAAAGTCTTACATCTAGGAAATAACAACCCCAGGTACAAGTGTAGATTGGGGACTGGGCTGATGGAGAGAAGCACAGGGGAAAGGGCCCTGGGAGATGCTGGTGGATGTAAGGATGACCATGAGCCAACAATGTGCCTTTGTGGCCAAGAAGGCAAATAGCATCCTGGGGTGCATTAGAAGGGAGGTGGCTACTAGGTTGAGAGAGGTTCTTGTCCCCCTCTACTCTGCCCTGGTGAGGCCACATCTGGAATATCGTGTCCAGTTCTGGGCTCCTCAGTTCCAGAAGGATCGGGAACTGCTTGAAAGAGTCCGGAGCAGAGTGACCAAGATGATGAAGGGAGTGGAACATCTCCCTTATGAGGAAAGACTAAGGGAGCTGGGTCTCTTCAGCTTGGAGAAGAGGAGAATGAGGGGTGATCTCATCAATGTTTATAAATATATGTATCAAGTGCCAGGAGGATGGGCTCAAGCTTTTCTCAGGGGTGACTAACAACAGAACAAGGGGCAATGATTATAATCCAGAGCATAGGCTGCTCTGTATAAATATAAAGAAGAGTATTTTCACTGTGAGGGTGACAGGGCACTGGAACAGGCTGCCCAGGGAGGTTGTGGAGTCTCCTTCCCTGGAGACATTCAAAACCCACCTGTACTCATCCCTGTGTGACCTGCTGTAGGTGACCCTGATGTGACAGGGGGGTTGGACTTAATGATCTTTTGAGGTTCCTTCCAATGCCTAACTTTCTGTGATTCTATGAAATGTTCCGTGTTCTAAAATGAAACATGATTGTCAAGCATGCAGAATGTTTTCACTAATTCATGTAGATAAAATCTAACTGAGCATGAAGGAAGCAATCCCTTTTTTCATGTGTTTGCAAATGCTATCACTTTCACGTGGAAGTCATAAAAAATTTATAATTCTGCATAGTCATATTTATACTATTGTATTAGCTTTTCCCTGATTTACATGAGGAAGAAGATAACTATAATACACAAAATGTGTCATGAGGCAATGCATAACAAAACTACAACAGGTATAGCATACTTTATCCTGAGGTACATGCACATATTGCCAGAGAAATGTAGTGGAAAACTTATCCACAGAAAAGGTTGCAACTTAAATGGAAATGACTTCATAAAAATGTTGATTTCTGTGATTTGAAAGCTGATCATGTAGAGTAAACCAGTGGTGTTAGTTTCTTCCCTATATACATTATAAACAGATAAACATTTCCAGTAGGTGATTCATTCTACCTATCTGAGGAATTTACTACAATTATTTGCTCTCTGGTGATGCCAGTCATTTTCCAGTGAGAGAAACTACATGATCCTATTTTATTTATTGCCTTATTTCTATTAAGCTAACATCAAGTGAGTGAAAATTCTCCATCTGTAAAAAAACCTTTTCTTTTGTTCATTACACTAGCCCAGAGCTATTGAATTTAAGTTCAGTAACCACAGGTAAGGAAAGGAACTTGGACTGAACCACCCCCATCACTTTTCCAAACAATTCTGGTTATATCTTCAGCAAGCTGACAGTGCTGCTCTGAGCATCTTGCTCTTCCTCTGCTGTTAGAGTTTAACTTTGTTACTGCAGCTCCATCCCACTTACAGGTCAACATAACAAGTAGTCCAACAGAGCCAAGAAAACATCCTTCCATGAAAAGATGTTTTGCATGCAATCATGAATTGCAATCTGTCATCAAATCATGTGATTTCCAAATCAGTATTGAAGGCCTTTGACTTCTGTGATTTGATGGATGTTTGCCTGTTTGATGAGAATATAACTGATAAAGTCTTGTGGTTTCTCGAATCATAACTTGGAGCAATCTATAACACATGAAAGTAATAGTTCAAATTGTGTGTGATTATTAAAAAAACTATTGCTTGGCCTTTAGCTCCCACTGTAAAGTGTCCAAGGATATCTCTGTATGACAACATACTCTTCTTCAAACACAGGTTAAGCTCTTCATGGGCTCAGAAATCTTGAAGTGTGAGGAGAAGCTTATGCTTGAATGGTTCTGTTAGAAAGGTTAGTTAGCCAAGTTGTCATAATGACACATTTGGTAAGAAAAAAAATATAGTTTTCAGGTCAGTAGTTGCAGAAGACTCTGCATTCTTGATATTCAGTTGTGGACAAGTGTAATCAACCATGTCCTTGGGTTTCCTTAATTTTTCTCTCAACTACTTAGAAGAAAATCTCTAAATTTTCTAGCTCAATGGAAATTTCAAAGTCTTTTAAGTTAATATAGTACAGATGTAAATGGCTGTCTATAAAGTGGTGTGAACAGGGCCAGTAGAACATCTCTCATTCCAGAATATTCCAGGAATATGAAAGGGAATCAAAGACAGGGAGGGAAACACCTTTTAACAGCTTCTGCTTGGATCACATTACTGTGATTAGAAGGAATGCCATCATGATAGCTGCCATAGAGTATGCAGGGAGATTAACAGACTCATTGTGCTTTGAAGGCTGCAATTTAAACAGTAAGATTCTTCATTTTGTAACCTATCACATTTAAACACTGATCAGGATATACTTTCTGAATAAAAGATTAAGACTTCATATATCAAAAAGACTTGTCCATTCTTCATGCTGCCACAGCGAGATAGCACAGCTGATGGAAGAGGAAATGCCCATTCTGAGATGTACCTATAACATCTGATTATTGCATTTCAGTAGCTGATATTTTTTGATTAATGTCTGAACATCCAGCAGAGAGAGGTTTTTTCCCCTCTACTCAACAGCTGTGCCTTTTGAATCACACAGATTGGCTGAGAGGAGGTGACACTCCATGGGCCAAGCATCATTCAGCACCGGCTGAGCTCACTAGAATGCAAATGCATCGTCTTGATAGTCTAGCTTGAAAGACATCTGTAGTCACAGCACAGATAGAGAGAGCAAGGGCACAGCATGACAGATTGCAGTTGTTGGGGAGAAAAAGACACAATTCCTGGAAATTCTTAAGTCTACTGCAGAAGCAATCACCACCACAACAAATCCCAGGTGCACTAGAATGAGAAGAAGTAGGCCCAAGAACAATTACAGCAAACCTTTGAAAATGCACCAAGAATTAACTGTGGTTTTGATAAAAATAACCTAAACTGCTTTTTGTATATTCACAAGCATAAATACTAAGTGGAGGAAAGGCTGGCTTGTCTACTTGTTTGATTTGCATTTCTATAGCCTGACATGAAGATGACACAAAAGATTTGTATGTCTGTAGATGCTTCTCAAAAGGTAACATCTGAAAGCTACCGAGGTAAATTCCTGTTACACTGTTTCTCTGATTTCGAGTAATCTGTTCACCTCCCTCAGCAGTGGTGTTGTAGGCACCTCTTGTTCCCTTATTCACCTCATGGCAAGTACAAGAGCAATTTGGGAAGAGCTCTCAAGCTTATAGCTTCACTGACATAATATACCATATAATAATAAGGTAGGTTTTTGCTTGTACATATGACTAAATTATACTACTTCAGAACAGGGTGATCTCAGAGATATTGCCTATTGGGAGCAGTCTCTAGATTGCATTGGCCCCCTGTGTCCCTAAGTATGCACTAAGGGTAACTCAGGAAATGGATATTTAGAATGGGGGGAACCCTGTCAGGGACTGTGCTAGGAATTTAACACTTAGAGACATTTTTACATGTTCACAGGCTCTGTGAAATTTATGAGTAAAATCCTATTGCTGAATTAAAAGTCAGGCAATGCTACACAGAAGCAGTTTCCATCCTCATCAAGACTTTTCATATCTTTCAGAGTAGCAAGTAGCTGCAGATGGCTGCTGCAAAGTAACATGGCAATGGGGGCTTTCCCAGGTATGAAACTTGCAAAACCAGAAAAGAGATTGTATGTTTTGCTCCCTTTTCATGTTTGTAATTTGGCTTGTGAGTATAGGTGAAACCTATTAAGCCCCCTGTGACTAAGGCATTCACATCTCTGGCACATGTTCACCAGAAGTAGGATGCATATAGACAAGGAATTCTTGTAACTCCCTTTTGTCCCTATTCATTGTCTTCCACTCTAATAGGAATCATTGAATCATTGATTAAAAGGGAAGCGTTTCTTTGAAAGTTGTCACACACAGAATTAACCTGCTTTTCAGTGGGAACTACACTGTCCCACCAGACAAAACCATTTTCTCTAATGTAGGAGCAGCAGTGCTGACAGAAGAGCACAAGTACTTTCTTGGACAACTGAGTAACTGGTAGAGTTAGCCCCTGACTGCTGGATAGCTTCAAAGAACAAGAAGGCTAGTTAAAAAATTAAACGAGATAGAACACATAGGAAGACTAAAGATAGTAGGTTTAGTAGTAGCAGGAACTAGTGGATTTAGAGTCTGCTTATTTTTTTGGAAAGGAAGTAGAACAGTTCAGTAGAACTGAGCAGGACTACCTGACACTTTCTGTCTGTGTCATGCCTTATCTACGTATCTGTATTCTGTGAAGAAGTTAATGCTCTGTATGTTCCTCTAGGATCCCTACATTAAATTCATGATCTATATTGCCTTCTGCTGACTCAATGAATTGGCAGCAGTGTGGCTACTGCCACAGAGAGCCTTGTTACACATATCCTGAACAATTCCTTTCTAACTCAAAATCTGATATTTTTATCAATGGCTCTTTCAAAGAAGCAGTTACTTACACTACTTTAACATATGTGTCTCCTGCTTCTTCCTTTACTTAAAATATGCACTGGTCACACCTATCTTGATATTTGGGCAATGACTGAGGCAAGAAGCAACTCCTGGGTCTGAGCCACCCTTTGGAGAAGAGTCAGCTGGAGCAGGTTGCCCAGGATGCTGTCCACCTGAGGTTTGAGAAGTTGTAATGACAGAGACTCCGCAACCTCTCTGGGAAACCTGTTACTGTTACATGTCATACTTGGTCAGGGAACTTATGTTCTTCAACACTTACATGACCATGAATGTAATGAAAGAAAGAGACTTCAAGTAGATCAGACGTTTGGAACTTGCTAAATAGTCACAACTACAGCCATTATAGGCACATGAACTCACAGTCACCTTTTTTCTAATTGGCAGCCAGAGATCCTCTGGAGTGCAATAACGAGAAAAAGCCTCTCTGGCTCTGTTGTGGCTGCTTTGCTGAGAGCAGAGACAAGATCAAATGCCATTTTGGCACTAACTGTAAGTGTGCTGAGTCTCCCTAAGTTGTACAAATACACCGGTGGTCTTATGCTAGTGGCCTCTGGATCAGCACAAAATACGGAACGAGATCAAAGAGGTGACGGAATCTACTGAAATAATAAGAATGGATGGCAGTAAGTACTCACTAAGAGCCTAGTCAAATATCAAAACAGGACAAGTTTAAGGAAAAAATTCTTAACAGTTTAAACGAGCATATCCTGGAATGGCTGCTTTTTCCTATGGTATACAGGCCATAGGACCTTATTCTTTACTTTAGTCCCTTCAGCCTCACACTACAAAAATGTAAAGGCAAAATTCTTGATAAGATATATGAAAATGATATTCGACATTATTGGAATCAGTGTACAGCTCAGGTTTAGAAAGGGGAGATCACATGCTCATGGGAAGTTTGTTTGGAAGTGAGGAAATTAAGACTCCTCAGCTATGTGTAGATGCAACACGAGCAAAGCATATCATTATATAGTGCATTTTGTGTTACAAGGCTATCAGTTCACGTGGATCATGAGCACATATGTGTAACAGTGTATACACCTAATAAGTGTCTCAAGCAGCAACTGTTTTCATAAGTTTTCATCAGAAGGAAAACTTATGGAATTTATCTGGTTTCTTTACACTTTTAAATCAATTAATTAATTTTTCCATTGGATGGGTCCATCATATTGTATACTAGGTACAAGAGCTCATATTAAACTATCCCTACTATACAGAAACAAAAGACAACTGTATTCACCTTATAATAAATACTAGGCAGGGGCTCACTACATCTCTAATCTCTTTAAATTACCAAAATGCTTGCTTATTAAAGATAATTATTTGAAATGCTTCTGCACAGCAGGAGAATGTGAACAATTCTGACATATTGGTAATTTCTAGGCTCACAGACAAAGCACATCTGATAACACACATGCAGAGAAAGAAACGCAGCACGACTCAGTAGCACTGCAAGGAGGATTGATAATGCTAGGGCTAAAATATTTAGGAAGAGCCCTTGCTAGACTCATATCTAGGTAACACCTGAAGGGAAACTGATGGAAACACACCTTATATGAGATATTGTATTATCTAACAAAACTGCTAAATACTCATTCAAGATCCAGGTCTTACATTCCTGTTAATTCTTCAGATACTGCTTTCCATTCATGGGTTTTAACACTGAAACATTTTAAGCACCCTGCTGGGACACAAATATTATGTTGAAGTGTTGGTAGCTTGCATGATCATGAAACATGTAGGGAACAGGAATTCTTCCTGTGTGTGGTAGATGATGGATGAATGCCAGTGTTGTGGCACTTTCTGGAATAAATATGATCCATTACTCACCCAAGTAAATGGCTTTTTAAAGAGAGTTAAGTAGGTTTTTGTCTGTGTTGGTTTTGTCACATTCATGGAAGGTCTAATGCTTCTCTTGATGTCTAATTTAACATTAGGACATTCCAGCCAGTTTTCACTCACTGCTCTGTACAGCCCTGCTGATTATGCACTTGGCTTTGTTTCAGGAATCTATGAGTACAAAGCCTGTTGAATGTGTGATTTCATTCAAAGCTCCATCTCTACTCATTGTTTACTCTGAGTGCCGAAATGGGTGAAAGCATTCTTGTTATTTAATTATACTGCTATCAAACCACCCACCCTCAAGAACCTGGGATAGCTGATAAAAAATATTTAACATCAATAAAAAGCAAGTTAGAAAACCGTTTGGTCATACAAAAGGTGTGATAGCTACAAAAAAAAGCCAGCTTACAAAAGGGTTAGTGATTCACCCAGCCAAGTTAAACAAGACACAATTGGGGCTAATTGACTTCCCTCCTTCGACCTCCCAGGTATGAGTTTATGAAAGCCTGGAAAGCTAAATTAACCCCAATTGTGTCTTGTTTAACTTGGCTATTTAATTTGAATGGATAACCCTTTTGTGACTTGGCTCTTTTTGTAGATATCACACCTTTGGGTAATTAACATTCTCTCCCACCTTTCTAAATCAGCTATTACTTTAGTTTACATGTTTTGATTTGCAGTGGAAAATTCTTATATCTTTTTGAGCAGACAAGCTCCTCACTGAATACAGAAAAACAAGAAACATGAAAGTATATTAGAAATAATTAAACGGTAAAAATTCACAGCAGGGATTCAAGGATGGCATGAGGACTGCAGCAAAAAACTGGTATGACACACAATAAGCAAGACATATCTTTAATTATACCTTACTGTGAATGAAAGAAGAAATCTCACCTTTTCTATATTTCTCAAATAGCATACAGCTTCTAGCCACAATGTCCACATTGTTGTACCTAAATTTGAACTTTTACTGGTAAACAAATGAGTATGAAGCTGTTCCCTCAGACTCCAGCATATTTTCTTAGGTACTCAAAGTATAAGAGAATAAGATCATAATTGAATTGCTAAAATGTAAGTGCAAGTGTCTTGTGTAGGTCCTTCCTTTTCAGAAATTTGGTTTCTTTCTGTTGGAGAATTATCTTTGGGGGTGGGGTTAGTGTTGTAGCCTTATAGGAACTAAAGGCTGCTGTGAAAATAAAGTAAGATTTTGTCATGAACTATTGGTGAAATCAGAGGGCAGCTCCTAGCAAGCTTAGAAGTACAAAAATACAGATTTAAGGGAAAAAGAAAATTCAACAATTTTAACTATGGAATTGTCTCTGTATCGGTATCTGAAAAGCTGCAGTGTTCTCTGACCTTGCAAGGCATCTGGATGAACAACATACCTTGGGCATGAACAGCACCTGGAGACAGTTGTCTAAGGTTGTGAATCACTATCTGGAGGTGCTTCTCACGTTCCTGTGACCATGGAGGGAGCCTACAGGACAAGCTTGAATAGATCATGTTATTGAAAAAAAAACAGCCCTAAGTGCTCAATGTGGGCCATACATCAGCACTCCTGAAATCACACCTGCCTAATAGAAACAGGTCTATAATACTTAAAGAAAATGGATATGTGAAATAAATATGTGTTAGTGGATACTTTGATTTATTTAATGATAACTGTGAACCCTGGAATGCACATCTTCTTGAAACCTGGGAATGCTGAAATAAAAGAATTCAAAGCTGATTGTTGACATTTTTTTAATAATCAGACATTGCATAAGAGGTTTTTTTTATATGAGGAGAGTTTTATGAGCCAAGTTAGTTCATGAAATCAGCAAGACTCAAAGAATAACTAATATGATCGTCGTTCCTCACATACCATCTAATTAATATAGAGGTCTACATGTGTAAAATTTAGTAAGAAATACTGTTATGTTATCTCTAAAGTAACACAGTCATGACTATATACTTGTATCAGAGGGTCTTTGAATTTGCAGTAAATACTTTTCTGAGATCTTCCCTACAATCTGTTAAAAATCTAGTCCATAATATTATTGGCAAATATAGAGAAAAAGGTAGCTACTATTGTTGAGGGTTATTCATAATACAACGGATGTGAAAACAAATGTGAGCTTGGAAAATAAACAAGAATTCAAAATTGTTTATCCATGAAAAAAGATTTAGGGTGGGGTCTACTTGCTGTTCTTGCCTGGTTTTGTAATCAGGCAGTTTTCTAAGAAACCCAATTCCTGTTCCAGTTAGGAACTGAGATTATCTAGGCTTTCTACAGGTCAAGCCCTAGTATTGTGAATGCTGAGATTTTATTGACTTCATGAAGAGATGAACTGCTCCCATCAGTTCCATTCATTGACCAGCTCAGAGTTGGCATGTATGCATCAGATGTCTACCTTTGGTCAAGTGAATTACTTTTGTCAGACTTTCAGAACCTTACAGGAATAAAACAGGTGTTAACAGCAGATTGCAATCAGTTTCTGTAGGTCAGAAAAGTTCAACAGTTTTTTCTATGCTAGGGTTTTTCAACAGTTTTCTTGTCTATTAAGCAAAGTAATGTGATGACATCCAGAATCTGTATGGTTCCATCTCAGTCTGAATTGCATACAGATATTAGAGAGAAATGTTTCTTCAGTGACCATTATAGTACTGAACTTTCTGTATTGATTGAATCTTAGCTCATCATTTTGTCCTATCCAAGTGTTCTGTGGTTCAAGAGAAAGAAAAACCACTGTATCCAAATTGTTTATAATTGTCTATAGCTGGCTTTTAAATAGCCCTCCTACATGGAATAAGAAGTCTAAATTCCATTATTAGACTCCAGAGTGTTCAAAGTAGGAAAATCCAAGTTCAGTGCTTACAGTCTGAGCCCCTCTCAGTTTAAATGGAAAGATTTCCAATACTAAGAGGATTAAAAAAACAGAGCAAGAGGTTTATTTGGAAAGTAAAGCTGCCTTGCTATCTCATGTCATCCTGCCTCTTTTTACTGAAATATATTCTGAAAGCAGATGCAAGTTTTAACCAGAGAGCTTGTTCTAGATGTCTGCTTGCCAAATGTCCCCCTGTTCAGTTTATGTGGCCACAGTTTAAATAAAGGCAAAGAGCATGTTAGAAAAGATGATTCTTCTTTTTGAACTTTCTTTAACAGCTGGTGCAGAATTTGTTTTAATTTGGGGGGAACTTTATATTGAAGGCTAGTCAGTGAAAATTATTATTGAAATAGGCTTATTAAATTTTGCTTCCACATTTTACTATTAACTTCATAGTTCAGAAGGCCTCTCCCTCCTACCCTATCCTATCCTATCCTATCCTATCCTATCCTATCCTATCCTATCTATCCTAATCCTATCCTATCATCTTATCCCATTCTGGTTACCATGTACTTTCCTCTCATAAACCTAATGATTATCAACTTATTTTCACTTAAGCAAGGAGGAGGAGGGGGAATTTAAACTGCCTGCTTGACAATGCTTTCAAATGGTGATGAAATGTCTTCCTCATATCTGAAGAGAACATGATTATTAGCACTGAAACTGACAGACACGATTTCTGAATATTTTTGTGGCATTAATTTAAATCAATGTAATGTTTGAAAACATTTCAGCCCCTCAAACAGCTGATGCAGCTTAGATTCAATTATAACAAATTGCAACACACTGTCAAGTCTTTTTACCAAGTCATTAGTCAGGGATTTTGAATGCGCGGCCTCCGAACGCGGTTCGGCTGCCTGACAGCTCTAATTGTTGGGAGCTGCTAAAGGATTGCTAATGAACTGGGGGATCTGTTGGGCCTGTAGCTTTCTTCAAGGATGAAATTTTTGAAAACTTTCACAAGATCAAAGCAGCATAACATGGACCATTTGCTAAATTGTCAGCAGTAGAGTGAAGCAGTCTGAGTCCTGGCTTTAAAGCTGACGCTTCAGTAGAAAACACCATGCGACTCCTGCCCCTGAGCTTTTTTTCATGTGTCAGTAAAACCATACTGAGAAACAAGGACTTGAAGAAAGAGTCCCACAGCCTCAGTGGCTGCTATGGCTTAATTAGGAGGAGCAGAAAGGGAGGCAAAAACTCCTCTCTGTTGTTAGTGGGTGCAAGAGGGATGAAGTGTCCAGCGCTGTTGCATCCAGCCCCACAGTTTCTGATTTTGCAGCTTCCAAACTTATTAACAGTCCGAGACACATGTGATAGCACAGAAGCAACAGAAAGCCTTCCCTTCCCCAAAAAGACTGTCAGTGGAGTTGCCAGGTTTGTTCTTCATAACCCAAGGAAGTGTTTGCCTCACCAAAAATATTGCCATCACTTTTAGGAGAACCAGAGCTTCCCCTCCAGCACCTGCTCCAATGCCCACAGAAGGCACTAGGAATGTTCCCACTGCACTTGGTTGGATACAGGATCCAGCTCAGTGTGGCTGGCTGGCCATACACTGCCAATGAATAGTTCCCAGCTGCTGCTGCTGAACAAATTCGTGGCCTCATGTTACTCAGAGGCAGAAAGCCAATGCAGTGAAGGGGAACTTTAAAACCAATCTTAAAAGGAAAGAAAGATATGAAAATGTGTCTCCCATCTGGTTTGTATTTTCCTTTCATATTCAAGTCTTATTTAGTTCTGTTCGTTTTTACTATTTATTTATTTTTTTATTCTTTCTCATTGAAATTTACTATGGTATCCTTTTACCAAAAGAAAATAATGCCTGCTGAGCTGCAGTAACATTGGTCAATTACACAAATGTCTTAATAAAGAAGTCTGCCAGGGGGGAAAGAATGTTTGAAATAAGATTTACATTATTACTTCTTTAAATTAACACTTCAACAGGACTCTAGGAAAAACAAACTCTTTCCTCCTCACACTGTGTGAGGTACAGTACCAAGCTGATGTTATCCTCCCCAAGACAACCTTCAGGTTTAAAAAGCAACACCGAAGCGCATATACTGAAAAAGTTTTGGAGTGATTGAAATGGTGACTATGATTCTGAACATCATTACAATGTGGAGTGTCTTGGATATGAATTTTGCAACTCACACCTCCTTCTAAAACATATTTCATATCTCTATTACACTCCCTCTTTCCTTCCCAGATATACATCAGCCATACGAACCTTCTGAAGTAAATATTGCTTAGCCTTTGTATGGGGCTTCTCTAGGCTCTGGTCAGCAGATGGGGCACAGATTTCCTCAGAAAAAAATTGTGTGGGATATATGAGGAATTTATACCTGTCCACTGTTATAACTTTCATTTATAGCCAAATATTCAACCTGGAGCTAGGTTTTATTTGTTTGTCTTTAGTGGGATTCTTAAATTAGGCATTTATATTAACAAAGTTGATCAATCTGCAAGAAACTTGCAGTAGTATAATAATCACTACTGATTTTCAACAGGTGATCAAGGAAAAGATTAATTGCCTGTCAAGACTGGTTTCTACACCCAATCTACCACTGGCATTATAGCAGCAGAGAATTCACAAATGATCTAGCACTGCTTGCTTTAGCATTAAATACATCAACAGTAGAAGATGCTCGGTTGTATTCTAGCTGACACTTTAAATCCTCAAATTAAACACACCTCAGTTTTCACTAGGAAAACCCATATGGGCAGTTTTCTCCTGATTTTGGGTATCTGGACTGAGTTAATGACCAGGATTCTCTCTGTGCTTGTTGGGTGAGTCGCCCTGTTTGTCTTGGACACATATCTTGTGACAGAAGAAATTATGTGGCAGAGCATCTGTCTTTCTCAGTTGGCTCTAGAGGGAGCCCAAATGACAAAATTGGACTATACACTCAATTTTTAGAGTTGAAGATTGGCCAGAGAAAATCCAACGTAGAGTCCTTGATAACCTGATTTTAGACAAGTTCTGCGCTGATGAGGTCTTGACGATGCTGAGCTGCTTGTTACCAGTCTCAGAAGATGACTGCTTGTGGGAGTTCAGAGACAACACAGGACTCAGCTCCTATTTGCTGGTGGCAGTTTACACACCACTCTTGAAATGTGTATCATCTGGTATGCAACATACTGTGTTCCATCCCCATGCCCTCTGAGGTCATTCAGTTCCTTCAACAGTAAGACATTGCTGCTGCATGTGAAAGGACATGGAAGTGAAGACAAAACTAAATCAAAATATCAGCAGAGTGCACTCCCCTGCCTTCAGAATGTAAAGTTCCACACTAATAATCTTTTCTAATTCATGTTAGAGACCCACTGGGACATAAACGCTGTGGTCTTTTCCTGTGTTTTTCATGCCAGTCCAGGAGGAGTAGGTATTTCCAACATGAAGTGCTGGCAAGAGCATTTCAGCAAATATAGACTGTAGTAAAGTTAACCAACTGCTTCATTGTTGGAGCATTGAACCAAAGTGTAGGATGCACATCTACCGGAGGGGGACTGTAGGCCTTGCCTCCCAAAGAAAGATGCTATAGTCAACTCACACTCATGGAGCCTTTTTTTGTAGAAGGAGAGACAGGGGAAAATAGAAGAGATTTTTTTTATCTTTGTGGTGAAGCACAGATTGGCAACTGGGATACTTCACTTCTCTGATGCATTAAATGCTTACTGTGAAATATGTGATGAAGGAACAGTTCCAGCATAATACTACTGGAGAGGATTCATATCTGTGAAGTCAAAGTGAAGCCTGGATTTCAGATATTAACTGTAAAAGAGCAGTTTGTTTATTTATTTATTTATTGTTTATTTATTTATTATTCCATAGGCCTAACCCAGGACACCAAATTATTCAGGTGACCAAAGACTTGACCATTATTGCAGTGTGAGTGTTATAAGGTGACTCCCTAACTTATTTTTTTTTATTTTCAGGTATAGGTCGGACTGTTTGTTATGCCTGCAATGTGTGTTACATACAGACCATATTGACCCTGAGCTGTCCCTCTTTATGCGAAAAAAAGGGGTGGCTGTACTTCATTGCACCCCAAATGCTATAAAGTACCAAGCTAATTTATGAATAATATCTTACAAAGATTAATCCTAAGAGGACCTACACCTTTATGGAAGGCAGACGGCAGCTTGGGCCAGGAACCAACTTAGGTTTCAAGGGGGAAGGAACACAAGTCTTGGTTCCTACTCAAAAATTTTTACTTCTACCTGAATCACAGACCTCTAGTGGCACCTGGACCAAGAGCTCAATTTCAGTAGTCAGTCACAATAATGTTTAGAAGTAGTAGCTTTCCTTTCTGTTTTTTGTTGTTCCTTTTGTGCTTCCTCAGAAAATAACCCAGGTCTGAAACTCTGTGTGCAGAAACTGCAACTTACCAGCCATGTAAAGTGTTACCTCTTGTATTTAATGCCAATTTACTAATAAAATATATCCTTTCTGTCAGGAAAAAGTAATTTCCGTCTATCTGTGTCTCAAGACATAAGAAAACAAAACAGATGCTTGTTACATTTAATAAAGAACATGTATATGCTTTGAAATAACTTCTAGCTTATTTTTGTGTGATGCAAATATTTAATTATGTTCATTTTGCATTTCTAATTAGAGAGCAGAACAGATGGTGAAGGCACAAAGTGAAGGGAAGTGTCCATTCATATAACTTCCCATGTGATGCCAAAAAACTCTTGTGCTTAGAGCCTGACCCAAGCTCTACTAAATCCAGTGTGATTGTTCCTGTTGAATATTGGGAGTCTGGAGGAGGCCACAGAGTAGGGCTTCATTGTAGCCTTTTTTCCTAGGGAATAAATGAAGAATGTATTTCTCTTAGGGTTGGATTGTTGTTTGGGATTTTAGGGAAAATTTGGTTTAATTTGAGGTGAGTAACCTTATTTCCTGCTTGCTTTCCTGTAGACAAAAATAAATTGTTTGTGAAAAATTAATTTTAATTCTGAACCTTAGGGAAAACATCTCACTGTATGTTGCATTCTGTCAGTAAGAATTCATGTGGTTAACTGCCTACATCACACAGAAAGCCAAAGAAAACTTTTTTAGATAATTTTCAATATCACTGAGCAGTGGAAGCTCAGATCAAAACTTGGACTCTGCATTTCATTCAGAGTTGCACAAAATAAACATTATAATTATTTTACAAATTATATATTTTTATTTGTCTTTCAAATTATCGTAGTTGTTTTGAAAGCATGCCAATTTAAACAAAGATTTTTAAATAGATCAAGTAGGCACAAATATAAACTAAATAAAAAGTGTCACTTTCAGTCAAATATTGACCAAAAAATAATTTGTTTGTGTGTAACTGAAACTTTTTAAAGCACGTATGATTCATCACTTGTCTGGCAACAGCCACAACTATATTTCTCCTGATCCCTGACCAGGAAATGGATGTTCTTAATCAATATGTCATGAACTTAAACTGTATAAATGACACTGCTGAGACTGGCAGTAGAATATTAAAACATGTCAACAAATTCAAGACAGTGTTCGGTAGCCACTATTATTTGAAGGCTTAGAAAAATACAGTAAACAACTCAAGAAACTTGATCTGTTTAGCTCATGAAAAAGATCAAGAGGTGGTTTGGTTGTGACATGCAAGTACTCTCACAGGGCATACTGGCATAAGAATTTGTTAAGAAGAACTGATAATGGGAAATTTAAACCTGAAAATTCATATTATGCTTAAGAAATATTTCTAACACTTAGAGTAATTTAATATTGGAAGAACCTACCCATAGCAGTATATTGTTTCTGCCTTCTGAAATCATCCAATCAAGAATGAATGGAGGCTTAATTTAATCCAATAATTTCTGATTATCTTCTCTCTCTAGTGAAGGGAGAAGAAAGAATCAATCCCCATGATGTGAATTTAAGTCTATATAGAGTATGCTTCCTTTTCTCTATAATCTTTTGCAGATCCTCTTAAAAGGAGTCTTCCACTTTGAGTCAAGCACAAATTATAAGGCTCAGCTCAGGGGAAACTGACTTTACAGATGTTCTGAGTAGGTGGTCCCCTGGTGTTCTCTGACCTTTAAAATACATGAATCAGGAATTTTTCATATGTATGCATTTGTTTATAAAATATCATGACACAAAGGTACAACTGCATTGATTAATTACATATGGTTTTCAATAATAGGAAAGGACTGCCAGCACAAGTGCAAACAGAAAATTACTAACATTTTCAGGAAAAAAAATTTGATGATCTTCTGACACAGAATTAGTCACTGAAGAGAACTGTGCATAATTTGGCAATAACTAATAAGCCCAAGAATTTTGCAGTCTATTTGAGAACAATTTGCAAAGAGAAAACAAAGCAAAATTCTTCAGATAAATTATTCATTTGAATTAGTCATTTAGCTCTAGTAAGGAGTTGTAGACTTTTTGAAAATGTGTGGCAAGGGGATACAGTTTTAAAGAGGTTGAAGCAAAAATACTCTGTTCTTCTAGAGCTTTTTCATCACGTTCTCAAGGCACTTAATCATTAATTATGCGGAATATTAATTATAACCATTTTAAATTTGAATAAACTGAGGCACAGTGCCTTGCCTATGGTCACAGAGCAAGTGGGTATAAAAGTTGGGAAAAAAAATCTATCTCACTAACCATTAATTATGCTTCCTGTTACTATTCTCTTAGGCTTTGATACTCTACTGCATCATTAAACTTAATTTCTGAAGGAAACAAGTTTTGTGTGACCATACCTGTGTGTTAGTTATAATAAAGGTACCATTAATTGTGTAAGTAAATTAAGATGGGTGTAATAAAAACGCATTTTAAATACGCATTTTAGAAACAGATTGATTTTTTTTTTTCTTTTTGACAAGGGCAAACGTATTTGGGAAGACAAGGATTTCACAGTTACTGACAGAGGGTTTTACCTGACCAGATGTAGACATCTTCAGTGGTGATGTCTACATCTGTATCTGTCACTGTACATTCTCATTAAGGGTAACAGTAAGAAACAGGGACATGTAGGGTGCAACTCACATCGCTCTGGAGTTGGCCCTTACATTTATCAGGTGCCTCCCTTGCAGCATAGGGTAGCTGGTTCAGATGTAAGAAGAACCACAGTTCTGCAGGTTGGAAAAAGACCTTTGGGAGTCACATAGTCCAACCTTCTGCTCAAAGCATCACCAGCTTAAGACAAGGTGCCTCAGAGCCTCATCCAGTTGACTTCTGAAGAGCTACAAGAATGTCTTTGAGCATATGGCTAAAGTTAGATGCAATGAATCATGCAATGAACGCATGCCAACAGGCCTTGAAAGAGGCAGCCTGATGGAGAACAAAGATCCAACTTATTCTTGTAAAAAGCCAAGATGACTGTGTGAGCTAAACCAATTTATTGAATGTAAATGAATATAAAGAGTAGGATAAGTATTCAGTCAACTAAACATGTGCTACGGACTACCTGTATCTGCAGAAAGGAATAGATCTTCCTGATTTGCACCATAACTGCCCAGCAGATTTCTCTGATATTCAAGGCATGTCAAGCACCCTGGGATGCCTATTGCTTCTGCAACAGGATGCTCACTGGACCGTAGCAGCTCAAGTTTCACACACTTGAACACTGAAGTCACAAGTGCACATGTCTGTTAACTAAGCATCTAGTGTCCCATTATTATCAATGAACATCAAGCTACCCAACAGAGCCTGAAGGGATGTTTCATTCTGCCTAAGATAGATATGCAGCTTTGAGCACCTGAATAACTTGCCAGATTTATTATTCTGTACTAAGTCTAATGCCAGCACTTGAATCTGGAACTAAATTCTAGTCTTCTTGAGCTTCCAGACTCACAAGGCTGCCAAAATAGATACCATTATTGTATTTCCATGGGATTTATAAACCATGTTTGTTAAGAAGCATGTCATGAAGTAGGTCAGTAAGTGCTGGTATGTTATTTTTACAGCTGATTAAAGTGTCAAGTATTTTAAATATTATGATCTGGTTAAGACAACTGCAAGAGAATGTGGGACTTTGGCTTCCAAATGTCTGTTAAAATTGGATGTGTATGGATGCAGGCATAGCTCCAAACTTACTACTGCTGTTACTGAAAAGCTGGTGGATTAAAAAGTAAAATACTGTTATTTATAAACCACAAGCAAAGGTGAAGTATACATTTTTTTTTCAAGATTTGCTAATCTTGTGAGTTTGAAAAGATTAAGCCAGTAGTCATTCAAATTCTGGTCCCTTCTTTTTTATTGCCTATGTAATGCACTTGTTCTAGGCATGAGTTTATAAGCTTCACTTGAACTGTGTTTTATAGAGGTGTCACTAAGATTCATTATTTTAAAAGGTGTGAGAGATCAAGAGATGCCATTCAGCTCTCTTCTCCAAATTGCTGTTTTGAATCCTTCTTTGGTTTAGAGAGCTCCTTATCTAATTCCTGAAGGTTCAAAGGAATATATATTTCTGGATATGTCCCTTAGATTCTTCCTCTGACACAGGCTTCATTCCAAACACAGAAACAAAGTACCTTATAAAGACTTGCAACTCTCCCATGTTCAAATTTATCTGTTTGTGCCTCAATAATTTATTCCTGATAGATGTATTTATCTTCAAGACAGGACACAGCTAAACAGACAATTCTTTACCTATTTTTATCAGGTGAACAAATATCTGCCAAGTTGCTGAATATTTAAAATGTTTGACTTATTTGTTACCATTCACTTCACATTCTTGATTTCTGCATCCAAATCTCCTCTTATCTGGGATGGCTTCCCAGCTTTATTGTTGATTTCTTCATATGTATGGGACAGTGACATTTAAAGCACTCAGGAAACTGTTTATGAACAGTTCACATTTTAGAGTCAGTTAAACAAAATCTTAAATATTTTTCAGAAGTATGACTCAGATATCTCCCACTGGAAACGAAACTATTTCAGAATGGTAGTTTTATGAAAAATGCTCCAATCTAGTATGTAGGAAAGGAAGCAATGCAGAAGCATTTATTAAGTTAAAATTAAATAAAATTCCCTGTATATCTTATTTACTGTATTTGTCTCATATGTTGATGCAAAATCTACTTTGATCTGTACAGTGTATCATGAAGTCATATAGCACTGTAAAATAGCATCACTTATGAAAAAAGCCCACATATAATTTAAATTTGTAAGTAGGACAAGTATGCTACTTTTTCCCCACATGGTAATAGATTACTGTAAGGATTCAGTCATGAAGTTAAACATCCTGAAGTAGTTAAACAGGAATTTTACCCCAAAGCAAGTGTACAAGCTATGTGAATATTAAGAAGCCAGATGACATGCAGATATCAACAGGAGCATGAATGGATCAATGAGCTCTATCGGATCTGTTTTTTAAAGTACAAAGCTTTGAAGAGGAAGGGGAGAAAAAGAGTAATTTTAAGTGTAAGGAAATTATTATTCTCGTGAGAAATCTGCTACAGCTCTTGTAGTGTCTTTTCTCTGTTATTAATCACATCAATAATACTGTCTGATAATATTTTCCTTAAAGTAAATGTAGTGCAAGTGTTATTAATGTGATCATGTTTCGAACAGCAACACAACAAAAAAAGATGCTTTACTGATTCTTTAAAACTTTTAATAACATTTAAGTGATGATGCATGTATTACGACAAGGGAAAATAATTGCTAAAAGTAACAGGAGGAAATATGTCTGTGAGCTTTATTCTGTTATTTTAAAAAAATCAGAAATTTAAGGACATTTAATATCTTCAAGCTTGTTCCTGTTATTTAAAGAAAATCAATGGGAAATATAAGGAGCTTTACTCTTCTGAAAGAACATGGTATTATCTGGAGGTTGTTTCTAGTCTCACAAATTCACTGACACATATTCCATAATAACTGCAACTCAGATATTTCACCACCAGTTATTCAGGAGAAATGTTTGTGGCATCCATGTATTAAATCCTTCAAAGAGATAAAGACTGCGAATTTTTAACATTAAAAAAATATTAGACACCTGATTAGAGTGATTGTATTTACCTTATCAACTTACAGAAATAATACTACATCTATGTATTCAGTCTAGATCAGTCTACTCCTTAGATCTATAAGTTTGTGCAATGCCAAAATGCTCACACTAAGCACTTACGGGGTTTTTTTGTAGGACACAAGCCTCAAATACTTCGTATTTTGAAATTCCAATTTCTAGTACAATTAGGTATTTCAAGCAGCTTCATGGTTCATAATTTCATGGTTAATAGGTAGTCATCAAGGTAATCTGCCAAAACGCTTTGGTTTAAGGAAATAAATATGTGAGAAAATGTTACTGGTACACAGTTTGGACCAGTTTTCAAATCTTAGTAGCCTTCAGGGCTATGAAGTAATCTGGAACCTGAGCAATGAACAAATATGAATAATACTTCTGGAGGAAGGCTGCATGTACCCTATAAAAACTGTGTGCCTCACTAGTTGATGTTTTAGAGTATGGTTTTACATCTTAGGCTATTCAAGGAGGTCAACGAGACAACTGGGCAGAAGTGAGGCATGCAATCTTGGTCATCATAATAGTCAGACTGCTGTCCTCCAGTTCTCCTTGAGGGTTCTAGTCATGTTCCAGAGAAGTAATTGCCACCCACCCTGCATTTGGTGCTATGAGCAACAGAACAAGTGCACTGTGGAGCTGGGTGGTCATTGAGTTGCAGAGAAAGGAAGACAGATGCCATTGAGGCAATGGAAACATTGTGGATCTGTCAGAAAATTTTTCCCTAAGCCACAGCAAAAAAAAAATGAAACACCAGACTGCAATGGTATAATTGCAAAGAAACTGGAAGGGGAAGGATAATGACATCAGGAATCATCAAATAAGAAGTATGCAAAAATTCACATTTGCAATCTATCTATCTGGCCTACAGCAGCAACAGCACATCCACCATCTAACTGGATGTCTCACTGAACCTTGAACAAAAGATGCTGTTTCCACCAGCTATCAGTGAGCAAGTATTGACTATCCATGCATTTCAGTCTGCTCTAATTCCAACTTGTTTGCATTCATTAGCTTCTTTGATTCAATGTCATCAAAAAGAAGAAACATTTATACTCTCCAAGGCCTGTCCATAACGTGCACTACAGCAGAGTAAGAAAGGACAACTGGGCAATTCACTTCAGAAGTGCCAGCTCTTCTGATAGAACTGAGACTAAAGTGCCAGACACCCATCTTGTGTCTCTCATTTCAATCAGAAATTTCTTCCCACAGAAGATTCCATCGGTAATCCTTGATGGAAAATACACACACAAACAAAAAGGAATAATTTTTTAGTGGGGGCAACAAAGTAATTCCCAGCAAGATAAACTAGTATGAAATTTGTTAGTGACTCCTCTGTAGGTTCATACCTGACCTTCCTTAGCTTACTCATTTAATTAAGTGATAAGATAAATAATTTAATTTAAATTATTTAAATTTTTTTCAAGATCCTTCTCTTCAGTTATCAAACAACTCTGTAGTTCTACCTTTTACATGTCAAAACTTTTCAACATCATTTTTAAAAGCTGACCTCTAACAAGTGCCCCTATGATTTAAAACTAACTGGTAACCAGTGAGAAGGTAAATTTTACTACTGTCCCTTGCTTCTGCCCCATAATTCTCCATCATCTTATTGTTGATTAATTTTGTCAGTTAATATCTCTTCAAGCACATCACTGTGTTTTCTTTGCAACCAAAGCTGAATTGAATTGTCCTTCTGGCTGCTATTCTTGTCTTGTCCCAAATCTGCTCCTGGGACCAGGCTAAGAAAACTAGACAATATAGGGGTAAAACCCTAAAACTCCCATTTTAGTCTATGCAGGTGACATTCATTGACTCACAAGCTTAACTAGCAATCTAAATACATTTCAAATACCCAAATACATTTCAGATACCCATTTGTTCTTTTCATGTTCCTAAGCAATGTAATAATATCCATATTAAACCCCATAATCTATTGTATGGAGTACATCTGTGGGAATTAGGAAGACACAAGATTTTACCTCCAAAATTAAAATGAGCAAATCCATGTGGAGATGACTTAAACCTATTTCCTCTGTTTCATATATTACTTCCTTCAATGCATTTCTCCTGTACCACAAAAATTTCCAAGTTAACGGGTTTTTTATTTAATTCAGCAGCAACAGATCATTTTAAATTTTAGGATAGATTCCACAGATGAGGCAATAGATTTCCCTAATGTGATACTTTCTATTATTAGTTGGAACAGCACATAAGCAACTTGGATACAACACAACAGGCTTGCTTTGATTTATTGTCTATGATAGAGCCAGTATTTTTTTTAACAAATGGAAATCAATTTGGAGGGAAAAAAAAGTTCAAAAGATAAAAAAATCCCTTGGCATTCATTTGGTGAGTCAATTCATGATTTGATGAGACAGCATTCAGTGTAACTGCTAATATATTCTAAAGCTGGACAAGAACACTAGGGCTGATCCAAGGCCAAGGGAAGCTGCAGATGGTCATTCAGTAAAACTGGCATAGGATTATATCTGTCTTATATCTTAAAGTAAAACAGAAACTGGAGGTGGGAAAGACAAATGTAACATTCATTATATTATCCCATGATGGAATTCTTATTATTTCTAGGAAGTCAACACAGCTTGATACTTAAGAATGAAGTTCAGTTTATAAAAGTGGTATGGATTTTGAGTATATCACTGGAAAGAGAGAAGAGAAAGAGGAAGAGAGGAAGGAACTCTGTGAAACAGTACTAGGTCACTAAAGGATTAGAAGAATGGAAGTGACTTCATTTTGGCTTCAGTGTAAGAAGGTGGCTCCTTCAGTGTTCTATTTCTGCTTCCTCCTGGTGGTAGCGTTTCATTTTTATTAAGTCCTTCACTTGGTCAAGTTCAGTCTGTCTTGCCTTGTCTCTGATCAAGTGTCTGGCTACAATATTTCCATGTTGATTTTGGATGTGCTTTATGGATAGCAGCTTCTATTTTTCCCTGATCTTTCTTTACTTATTGGGAATTACAATGATTCTTATAATTCTAGAATAAATGTCTAAAATAAGTGGAATGAATGTTCACTGGGAGCTCACACATTGCATGTTGGATGCAAGGGATGATACGGCACTTATAACATCTAGACTTTCATAATGTACATCTGATAAAATTTTTTCAAACACAATATACAAAAGTGAAATGTACTCTTCTAAAATGTAGTAGCAAAACACAATATAAAAATAATAATGATAATAACACTATTTACCGTTATAATAATGGTCAAAACAATACTAATAATACAAGAATTAGTTCTTAAAAATTCTGTTGTATGCATTTAAGACAATAATTTCTGAATAAAAGCTTAAAATGCCAATCAAGACTGCTATGGTATTTACAAAACAAATTGGTGAGTAATTTTATTTCAACATTTTTATTAAAAGATATTGGAATCAATATAGAGAGCAAATAAAATTTTTCAAATTTCAGAGAAAAATTATGAGCATATCTGCAAAGTGTAGCACACTACACTTTGTGTCATTGATCACCACCCTCTGAGCTTGGCTATTTGGCCATTTTTTTTATTACCACACTTCACCCAGGCCATACATCAGCAAAATCTCTGTGAGGATCTTAGGGAAGACCACAACTGAAACAAAGATAAACAATATCTACTACTCTCCCCACATCTACTAGTCCATCATTTCATTGTAGAATGTTGTCAGGTTGGTCAAGCATTACTTTCCCTTTCTAAATCTATGCTGCTTATTCCCTATTGCTTTCATGTCACCCATATACCTGGAAGTAAATCACAGGAACAGGTGTTCTATAACCTTCCTAGGCATCAAGGTGAGGATTACCAGCCTACAGTTCTGGGAGTTCTCTTTCTTGTTTTTCTCTAGTTCTCAGATACCTCTCCCAGTGCCATGAGCATTCAAAGATTATTAGCAGTGGCTTCACAGTGATTCCTGTCAACTCCCTCAGCACTCACAGCTTTATCAGAACCTATGGACTCAGGTGTGTCCAATTTGCTTCAGTTTGCTTAGTTTTGCCCAATTTGCACCATCTTCTCTAGCCTTATGGTTAGAGAATGGTAAGCTTACATTGCTGCAGGCTTTTTCTCCAGTTGTCAGGGGCTGTGAACCTGAAGCTACTTCTGGCTCTCTGGTGAGGTCCTCATCCACTTGTTCTTCCTGCTTGGGCAACCTGTAGCAGATACCCACTACAATGTCACCCTTACCTGTCTTGTCTTTACACTTTACCCTCTCAGTTCACTCATCCTCCATACTCAGCAAGGGCTGAATGCACTCCAGTATGTTCTCACACATGAAGAACAACTCTTCCTCATCACCTTCCTGGTCTGTCTTGTGGATCCTGGATTCCTCCATTGTAATCCTCCAGTAAGAACCATCTCACCACATAGTCCATGATCCCAATAAGACTGTAGCCCTATAACTATTCTCTGATTGCTGTTTATTCCCCATGCTGTGTGCAAATAGCTACATTCACATCAGATTCACTACAGAAAAAAATATTATATCACTCTTCATTTCAACCAACATCAGATAGCAGCATAATGGTAAAAACAATTTTCCAAAGAAAACAGAAAAAATCCAAAATTTTAAATTATGAACTGCACAAAATGAGACAGAATGGGTAAATTTATTGTTTATTATAGTAATCTGTGGGAAAGAGAGCTAGTGGGACACATGATACCTAAATAAAATTTCTCTGGGAAAACATTATCCCTTGTTCATGACATTGAAAATTAAAAGAAAGCTCCCCAGCCCTTTGTTATATGGTAGATTATTCTATGAATATTTTAAGATTAGGATTGTGGAGGTCAAAAGGAAACATTAAGAGTTCATATGCTGTGCTGTTGGTTTGTACATACCTGTCTTAGAGTCTGTCTGGAACTAGAAGTTTTCCATGGGAAGTTTTTATTCCAGCTAGACAGATTCCCAGGGCATCAGCACTGAAACAGTCAGAGAAACTGCAGTAATTTAGGCTAGTGAGCATCAAAGAGCATAAATGTTTACAGGAATAAATTCTGGGTAGTCACAAAGAAGGATTTCAGTCATAATCAACACAGCATTTGCAATCCAGCCCCATCCAACACACATATATTTTGTGACAGTTTTATATGCTGTAAAGAGCAAATGAGTTACCAGTAGTTTGGCTGAGTTTTTGGTAAAGACCATTATAAAAAGTTAGCAAACATACCATACAGAGATTCTCTCAAGTTTCTCACTTACACTTAATGTCTTCTTTATTTTGAATGACTGGGTATATTTCAATGTCCTGTGATATAATTGAGAGGAACAGAAGTAGTAGAGGGGGATTCCTGTCTTGTGTGCAGTGTATAAGAATTATGCAAATACATCACTACTGTGCAGAAAAGAAATTTTTAAAGACCATACATTTACTTTTAAAAATTGGATATGAATTAGATAGTCTTATTATGCAATTATAAAATGTGCCAATCATTAATTTTTTCTTAAACTGGTGAAGTTTTGATTCTTCCCTTGGCTTAAAATGTATTGGAGGAAGAGCTTGTTTAAAACATATTCCAATTCATCCAGCAGTCTAAGATAATATTCTAGTACTTAAAAAAAATCCAGAAAGACAGAATTCATATTTATTTCAGAGGAAAATATTAAGTATTTATGTGATAAGTGGCAATATTCATTGTCAAATAATTGTGTGACATATTTCTTTAACTTGCAAGCATCTCTTAAGTGTTTGTATGGTATTTGACTGCTTGAATGTCATAATCCATCGCATAGATGTCTACATCTCTGTTAATCAGTTTGGGTCTTCTTACAATTAACAGGGAGAAACAGACATTTCTAGATTGTGAGTCTTCTTGTCCCAAAGAAGACCTCTCCATTTAGCAAAATCTGTCACCCCTGGAAAGCATGTTTCTCTCATTACTGTAAAGGGAGTTCAGGATTATTAGGTGATATGCAGACACTCACAGTCAGATGTAGACATCTAAAGTCAGGGGAGAGGAGATTTCCTTGTTCAGCTGCTATACAAATGACCTAAATGTCAGGTGTTATCATGTGGCTTAACCTCAGTATCTGCTGTTCCAAATTGTATGATATGCCTTGAAATTAAATGGTGTGCAAATTGAATACAGGAAGTCCCTGTTTCCTTTATTTTTATAAAATAATTCTTATTTCCTTTACTTTATTTCACCATTCTTGTAAACTAAAAACTCAGTTTTGAGATTAATTCAGATACACCAGACCCTCAAAAGATGTATCACCCCATTCAGAGTTTCAGCATAAGGAGAAATACTTGATCTCTGTGTCTTAATTTAAATTGTGGGACATGGAAACACTTCTGATGGCATGTATCCATGTGAACACACCTGTCATGTCTCATCTGGATCCTGAGTATGGAGAGAGAATTATTATTTTATTTCTGATGTCAAGTATTATTGCCTTGGAATTTTCTGCAAAGGTGGAAGATCATGTGCTTAAGATGGGTGGGTCCCTGATACAGTCCAGGTTAGGACCTAACTGAGACATCTGATGGACTAAATTTCTAAGACGCCCCACAACATACATCTTCTAGATTTGTTTTCATGATTAAAAGCTTGAGTTAGCTGAGGGGGCAGAAAGTCACCTTGGTGACCTCCTAGAATAGAACTGAATTGTTTTGCTTGTTTTGAGAAATAATACACAAGTCCAGCTCCAAGTCAAGGACAAGGAGTAGAGAAATTTGCAACACCAAACTATCACTGTGGAGAGAGCTGGGTAGGTAAAGCTCAGTTACTTAAATTAGATTTAGCCAGGTCTAACTCCTAGGGCTACTCAGGTGAAATTGTCAGGTGAAAAAAGAAAATACTGGCATGATTCTCAATTGTTTCTTATTTGTTAGTGGTCACTCTAACTCAGTGTGACATGAGAATGACTGCAAGTAGGTGTGACTAAGTCCTGTCTGACTGAAAGGGAATATGTTTGCACAACTGCTTAAGAATGAATACTATTACCAAGAGCCTACAGAATACACATAAATTAGAGCACAGACCTACAAGAAAACTGCAAGTCCAGTGTCAAATGACCTCAAACCTTCTGTGTGTTTCAGTTTCAGCCCATGTTTAAAAGTAACAGGAGAGTGAACACTGGAAGCAAATCTTATTCCATCTCTGAGAAAAGCCCTAAGGAACTGTGTATGTTTACAAAATTCCATTAATTATACAGGCACTTTTCCCCACCAAATAGTACAAGAGGATGCTCTGCTGCCTATATATACACATATTATTAAATGTCATAGTGATTTAGAAGTATGAACATTTCGTGGAGCTGATTTATTATCTCAACTAGTAGAGCTCCATTTGTGGGTTTGCAACATCAAGACATTCCTGGTTTTACATTAATTAATGTGTAGACATTTACAGTGTATCCACTGCAGCAGTAAACTTCTGAAGCTGTTACATGTCCTGGAATATTTGTGCATTTTGTCTGGTAAGGAATATTGACAAGTGCCAATGGGTGCAGTAAAAGAAATTGACAGTATAAAGCCAACCTTTCTTCTTCACTGTCTGTGAGGATTAGAGAAACAAGCCACTGAACACAAGAGTGGATTTTTTTCTTTCCTGATGTAATAGCTCTATGTAAATGATGTTTCAGGTAGCCAAGTGAAATTGGCATCTTAAACAGAAAGGAGGTAATTTAAAATCTGGATGTGAATAAATTCATAGCATCTGATAAAGAAGACTATGGATAAGTGTTTAACTTTCAAATAACTGGTAATTTTATGTAAAGGTTTTAAATTAAATGAATACATATTAGGACATAATGTGGGTTTCAGGATTTCCAGCTCCCGCCCCAAAAAACAGCCATTAGAATCCAAGCTTCCAATTAATGGTGAGCTGCATGCAGTATGTGCTGCCTTAACAATTCTGAACAGAAAGGTTTGAAACTAGATAACAACCTGTGGGCTGTAAACAGAGAAGGCTTAAGTCTTGCTGATTTTAATGTGGTCTGATCAAGGAGACTGTAAATGAAAGACTCTTCTCTGGCTTGCCCACTAATTTGAATTGCACTCATTTGACTTGTTTCCAATACCAGCATTATTATTTAAACATTTCTAGTATCATAAATGAAGAATGAAAAAATAACCTGCAAGATGTATGGTGGATTTTTTCTTAAGCTAAATATTCATGAAAAAAATATTCTTGGAGATTAAATGGAGGCTTGTGTGGAAAAAATAGACTGCTCTCTAACACATTTCCCTTATTGTTTATGAAATTTTCCACTAATTGCCTATTCAACCAACCTTTCTCTGACCCCTTTTTTTCTCCACTTTTTTTTCATCACATGTCTAGGGTTACTGCTAAGATGGATATTGTTAAAAGGGAGCTGAGGGACATGCAAAATTTGGTTGGAAAGAATCTGAAAATTGAAAAAATCTACTTTAAAATAATTTAGGGTCTGTGAGGAACCATGCTGATAGAGTTTTTACAGACTGCAATAATTGGCCAGATGCATTCACGTTTACTCCTACAAATACTTATTGCTCTACTATCACAATCTTCCCAGACACATTGTAGAAATTTAGGCATTTGTCCCTTCGTCCTTCATGGGACAAAAATTGCTTTCTTAGGATGAGACTCCAACGTACAGTAAGATGTTATGTGAAACCAAGACATGGTTGATAATACCCTTTTTACTGATGGATAACTTTGCTGCTACATTCCCAAACCTTTAACTATAAGGAGAACATCAAAATGAAAGTAGTAAGTGCAGGGACCAGCACCCCAGAATAGTGAGCTCACAGCTCCTGAGTGACCAGGCTAAATTTGGGGTGCTGCCTCACCACTCTGTACAGATGTTACTCCAACATTTTCCCAACTGCTGCTGGTATTGTCATTTCATCTCCATGAAATACAGATGCCATGAAGGACTTCAAAGAGAGTTTTCTTGCTGGGGGAGAAGTTCAAGCTGGTCTCCTGGAGGGCTACAGGGGAGTAGAATTGCAAGACAAAATCATGGCTGCAAGGAGGGATTTAATTTGGTGAGGGACTGGGTAAATCAAGTTCTGGCTTGAGGCTTTGTCCAGATGCAGTGCTGGTAGAAGCTTCCTATGGTCAAAAAGTTGGTGGGATGTAGAAGTAAAGGTCTTTGAAGGTTTGTACAACTAGATGTGTAAGGAGTCTACTGTGAGAGGCAAGGTCAAAGGTTGTGGATCTGCCAGGAAGAATGCAAATCAGGAGCACATATATCTCAAAATGATATTTTTTCTCCTGTGATATGCACGTGGAAAAGTAAAATGAAATAACGTAAGGTAAGATAACATAAACTTAATGATAACCAACAATTCCCTGTCCAGTCCCACTCTTCTCTGCAAAACAGATACTGAGACAAGGACAAAGAGACACTCAGTATTCTCACTGAGCAAAAAAATGTTTAACATTTTGATACCTATGTTGATCTAGACAGGCACAGCAGGTTATGAAATAACATAGAAACAACACAGAGAATATCAACCTGAAAAAAAAAAAAACAAACTATTTACAAATTTAATTTTGATTTTCTCATCTGGCATTTTCTGAAGCAAAGCCAGCTTTTGATGTATTTTCCTTCCAAATAAAAGTTAGTCCATGACCACTCAATTAATGCAGCTTCCTTTCCTGTAGATTTATTTTCCTTGAGTCATCAAACACCTGATCATTACAATAACCTCCATTACCTTCTGTGTGGGTTTCCTGGTTAAGAGGCAACTCTGAGATGGCAAGGGTGGAGATAACCCTGTGATATTCAGCTGAGCAGAAATTGTATGCTTATTGAGTCATTCCTAGCAGTGGAGATACTGCTCTGGATCTATTTCCTCTGCCAAGACACTTGCATGCCCAAAATTGTAGAAAGTAATTAGCATTGATACATCTACTTTTTATTTATTTTATTTTATTGTATTGCAATCAGTTTATTTTAATTTAATAAAAATGGCCCAATACATTGAGAAATTGTTTAGGGAGACTGACAAATGAAATGGATAAAGAGCACAGTCCCCTAAATTTACATCTTAGCAGACTAAAAATTCAGTTTGGGTATGATTTTTTTTTGTACATTAAAAATGTATTTCTGTTGAAGTTTTTCTGTCACGAGTACCTGATATTGAAAGTCTTCACTGCATGTGCTCACTGGAGGTTATTAAACTTTGAGCTCTTTTGAAAATTGGACAGCCCATGGTAATCTGACTTATAGTGCAGTTGCAAAAAAGGGGTTGTTTACAAAAGCTTTTCACCAGAAATGTTATAAAAAAAGTAGATATTCATAGTTTTGCTGGAAAACGCATGGTGAACAGACAAACAGACTGATATAGACAAATAATTTCCTAAATTATTCAAAGCAGATAATTAATTTGGCCAGCATAGCTTCAGTCACAGATGAGGCTTTGGCAAGGATGGTAGTGCTAATATTTTTAAGCTTGCCAAGATGCAAGGGGATACAGCCATTACTGGGATGGGACACAGGCTTTCACTCAAAGTGGAGATAGCAGGCTTGATTTCAGGCTGGTCCAAGCACATGGAGTGCTGCTTCATGCCTAGGCCAGGGACAGTCCAACCTGCCCCTATGCCCATGGCCATGAGCCCTTCCTCTTGCATCCCCAGCATCTGTCTACTTTGTATTCTTGGACTGTTATTCCTTAACCAACACTATTAGAACATGTAGTAATGAAGCTAATTAACTTTTGATGTTATTAAGGTTTTATTACGTTGCCCAGGTTTCAGAGCACATATTAACTTCTCAGGCATTAATCAATGAGCAGTGTTTCAAGGTGTTCTGAACTTCTGATGCAGACCTTTACTCCTTATTGAACTAAACCTTTAATTGTGAATATATCCATACCATTTAGGTATATGAAACTCTGCAGGATATATGCAGAAATTAAAACATTTTTTTCACCTACATTCTTTGCAGTTTATAGACTAACCCTTTATTCCACTACCATGAAAATACTAAAAATCCACAATCAGAACAGGAAATTTCACACATGCCTCTCTGCCTAGAGCACAGCAACCATAATAGTTTCGTTCTCTTCAGATGCTTTGTACAGCAACTACTCCTTACAGAAAGGGACTGGGTTTCTTGCTTAGCATGTTCCAATGGACTGTAATGGCTTAATACCTGCACATATTTCTGCAGCTTATAAGCTCACTTTCATAGTAGGTCTCCATTTGTCTACCGCAGCAGGAAGTTAAACCAAGTTCCTTGTAATTTGTTCATTTCCTTAGGGCTGAATTATGGTTTCTATATTTTGAAGCACAGGGGGATGGCTAGCAGCCTGGACTTTTAGCTGTGAAGAAGGAGGTGTTAGGAGTGGAAAATGTTACTCTAGGAAGTGAACTTCAAAGAGCAAAGGAGGAGCCAGTGCCAAGCACCTTAGTGACAGGCACCTTAACCACTGCATAAATAGACCTCCCACTTAACCAAACTTACAGTAATAATGAATTATGCCATGAGAAAACTTTGCCTGCTTTAGCTGTGCAACTGCAGCATCTTTGCTTTCCCAGTAAACTCTATATACACATATATATTTGCCTACTTAAAAACTTTGTGTGCATTTGTGGACAGCAGACAGATCCCTTGCAATGTAACCCAGCTGGAGCACACATACCCACACAAACTGACACGTGGCTTTTATGAAAAATTACTTTTGGTTTTGTTGGTTTTCCTTAGAAAAATCTGACAGCATACTAAGAAAGCATACATAGGCAGTTTCTTTATCCCCTTCGACAAGAACAGAACAAAAATGAGCCAAACTGAGCAGCACTGTAGGTATTTCTGCCTTTTTAATGAATCCTACTTATTTTCCTTACTAAGTCTTTAATTTCCTTTCATTTATTTTATTTAAGAGCTTAATTTGTATGTTAAATCAATAGCATTTCTGTAGTCTATTAGGAGATTTTGCTTGGGTCTTTTTAAATATTCTTTTTCATGAAGTTGAGAAATTATTTCACAAGGATTTTTAAATTTTTTTTTTAGTTCCTGGGTTTTTTTAAAAATGTTGTGGGAAAATGGGAAAATGCAGGTTTTCTTATAATTTAAGTTGATTTACAGTATTACTTTCTGTTAGTTTTACTTTTCACTTATGAGCAATCCAATGTAGTAAAAATGACACTCTCTTCCATTTTAAAAGCAGTTAGAAAATGTGAAAAAGGGTAGAAATATCTATTTTGACCTAACATCAGTATTTGAAATTTATAGAAATTTAGTGTAATTTTGGAAAATAGTGAAAAGCAGTCAATCTCTAGTTTGTTAATTTCTTATTTTATTTCAGACCAGCAATTTTGAAGGTGGAACCACTACAGCAGGGAAAGAGATACTATTGGTAACTAGTTATATTGCTCAAAAAAGATGTACTGTTGTGGTTAAAACTGTAATTCATACTTCCTAGCTGAGACACATTTATTTATAGGAGACTTCAGGTGAATAGAAATATTTCTTGATAAGGAGAGGAATACGTTATTGATTTGGGCATTTTTATATAGCTGTAAATACAGCCATGCTACGGGGAGTATATTAATGAATTAATTAATTCATTCATTCATTCATTCATTTATTTATTTTCTGTGAAAAGTTTAGATTATAGCCTATGTCCAGACCTATCCACAAGATAAAGGAAATGGATGCCCCAACATGCCCCGGTAAGATAGCAATATGAAAGATTTGAAGCCTCCTCCAAATCAGGCATGAAAGGTATTGGAACTTCAGTGCTTTGTCTTTATACTTCTCAGCAGTGACTTTTCAGAACTAGGCTTGATTCACATTTTCAGTTTACATGATTCATTCCCTAATAGCTAAATGAAAATGTTATTGTTTATTACAAAAAAGGGCACTTCCCCATGCCAGAATTCTCTCTGCCCCAGTGATTCCAACATTCTTTCAAAATATAAGAATTTCAAGTCTCTGACCTACATTGGGTCTATGTGACTTTTTAAACCAGTAGTCTATAAGCCTCTGAAATTTTGCTAGTCCTTAAGAGATAAACAAGATCTGACTATTAATGAAACGTTCCATTAAATGTTCCATTACTTTTTTGTCTGTTGTAAGTCTCCCAACTAAAACCTACTATTTACGTTGCTTTAATTATGTCCTTTTAGTTTAGATACTCACCTTGCTTCGTACATGTTAGGGATTACTTCAAATCATGTGGTATCTTCTCTAGAAATGGGAATGAATAAACTCTTAAATGAGAGGCTAAAATGAGGATATGCTTCTTTTTCTTGATGTCAGATGTTAATGATCAGGAAAAAAGTGTGTGTGTTCTGCCAGAGATGCTGAAAGGTGATGTTATCAATCACTGGCACATATCTGCTCTGACCCACAGAAATGGAACACAGTCAGGTATGATATATAAACAGTCACTGTCTGTGGGTAAACGTGGTTAATTCATGTTCCCCAAATCACCTGACTGCTCTCCAGCACAGACCAAGGTCCAAGGTTTCCCAGGAAACATGAATGACTGTCAATATTTATGGAAGAGGCTGTCTGCACAGCCTCTGGCTCTAGTCACATCTGGGGAAAACACCCTTCATGACACTCCTGAGTGCAGATTTTCTTCTCTCTGGCTGAGCAGAAGACTATCTCTCATTTAACCCCCAGAATAAGTTTTCCTTATTGCCTTTCTACCAAATACCAACTCTTCCCTGTTTTCTTAAGAAGCTTCTCCTTACAAACCTTTGACATCAGGTTGCTCTGCGAGGTCTGTCTTCCTCCTTTTGCTGTGCTCAATCATGCTCATGGGAGAGGAATGCCCCAGTGTGGCTGGGGATAGATTAAACTCTGGAGCAAGGAATGAGCAACTAGTTGGGAAAAGGGAACTGCATTCATATCTGAGAGGTTGAGAGTTGCATCTTTAACTGGGCAACTCACCCAAAGAAGTAAAAGTATTCAAATTTAGTAGACACCACCAAAGACGGGTTTGTAACAGGGTGACAGAGTGGTGATGTGGGGATACTGATTGTCTTGTTTCTGAGCCAGTTGTGTAACTCTTGCAAATGATCAGAAAATTTTTGAGTGCAAAATTTCAGGCAACAGTGATGGTTGTGACTCAAGTCTCATCTCATGCTTCCCCTTGATACCGGCTGTTGCTCTTCATCCAGATACAGAAGATGTAGAAAGACTTTATTAAATAGGAGAGATGAACTAGTCACCAACAATGCTTGAAAGGCAGAGGCTGTCAACACCTTCTTTACCTCTGTCTTTACCAGTGCTATTAGTTCCCAGACCATCAACTTAGTAACAAAAGTTCAAGTTGATGCAGACACCAACCCACCATCAGAGGAGGAAGAGTTGGTGTATCAACTATTACAGGAGCTTGACCCATACAAATGGATGGGTCCAGATAGACTTTAGGGTTTCCACCCTTAGAGTGTTGAGAGAGGTGGCCAATGTCATTGCAAAGCTCCTCTCTATAATCTTTGAGAAGTTCTGGAGAGCAGGAGACTTCTCTGAAGACTGGAGGAAGGCTAATGTCACCCCCATCTTTGAGAAGGGTCCAAGGAGGATTCAGGCAATTATAGGCCTCACTCCAGTCTCTGGGAATGTCATGGAGTGAATCCTCCTGGGGACAACCACAAGTCAATTGAAACATGATTAGGAAAAGACAGCGTGGGTTTATCAGGGGCAAATTTTACCCAACAAACTTGATTGCTTTCTATGAAAAAGTAACCCACTTGTTTGATGGAGGATGAGCAGCAGACATTTTCTACCTGGATTTTTATGAGGCTTTTGATACATTAGCCCACAGACTTGGAGAAACTACCTCATCATGACCTGGACCAAGTGGTCTGTATGGTGGGTGGAGAACTGGCTGACCCACTGTACCCAGAGGTTAATAGTAAATAGTTCATCCTCCAACTGGCAATGAGTCACAAATGGAGTCCCCCAGGGATCAATACTGGGCCTGATACTTTTTAACGTCTTCATAAATGACCTGGATGTTGGGTTTAAGAGAACCCTGATGAAGTTTGCAAGTGACACCAAGATAAGTTGATACCCCAGAAGCAACAGCCATCCTCCAGGATGACTTAGGTAGGCTGAAGAGATGGACTGACAGGAGCTTTATGAAGTTCAACGTAGAAAAGCACCTGGGTCTTGCACCCAGGGTCTTGCACCTGGGAACACACAACCCAGCTCAGACTGGGTTCCACTTGGCTAAAGAACAGCCTTGTGGAAAGAAGCCTGGAGGTCTTGCTGGACAACAGGCTCAGCATGAGGGAACAGTGTGCTGCAGCTGCAAAGACAGCCAGCAGGATGTTGGGGTCCATCAACAAGGGCATCACCAGCAGAGACAAAGAAGTCACCATCTCACTCTACTTGGTGCTTGTCAAAGGATTCCTGGAATATTGCTTCCAGTTTTGGTCCCCACTATACAAAATACATGTGGACAGGCTGGAGAGGGTCCAGAGGAGAGCAATGAGGATAATCAGAGGACTAGAGTACCTGCCATACTAGGAGAGGCTGAGAAAACTGGGTCTGTTCAGTCTTGAGATGAGAAGGCTTAGGGGAGACCTTATTACAGTGTTACAGTACTTCAAGAGGGGGTTACAAAGAAAATGGAGACTCCCTGTTTACAAGGAGTCACATGGACAAGACAAGGGATAATGGGTGCAAGTTGCTTCTGGGAAGATTCTGAATGAACATAAAGGAAAATTTTTCACTATGAGAACAGTCAGACATTGGAATGGTCTCCAAGGAGAAGTATGGATTCCCCCACTTTGGAAAGTTTTAAATCTCAGCTTGATGGGGTGTTGAGACACTTCGTATAAATAATAATATTAGAAGGTTGAACCACATGATCCTCAAGGTCATTTACAACTTTACATTCTATGATTTGCATTTCCCCAGCCTGGGCTCTAATCCTGAAAATATTGTTACATTGTATGTATAGCCCCTGAAATCTCAGGCCTACTTGCAACCAAAATTCTAACTTCTGCAAGTTCTTCTTATAATCAGATTTAGGATTTACATGGACAGAAATACATTTTTGTCCTCCGTTTGCTTGGCTTTTTTGGTTTTGGGGTTTTTTTGTGTGGGTTTGTTTGTTTGTTTGTTTTGCATTTTTATGAATTTATTCTCATAAATGAATTCACAATATTTTAAAATTCATATTATACTATTTGTGTGTACAAGGCTGCTCAAGCTGCAGTCTAGGTAGCTAGACTGTGGAAAATAATTTATTTAACAGGATATGATTACACATGTTCATTCAGAAAGAAGGATATTATCAGAGCTGTCGTCCAAACAGATTGACTGCAGGTTTGCATTTAGGCATCATTATACATATTGATTATGTTTTGTAAAGCTCCTCGGAATTTGTGTCCTGTTGGTAGAAAGACATACTTTTTTCAGATAGGAAGCAAAACCAGGGAACTGCCATTATTAGGCTCAGATAAAAACCGATCTTCCTCTTTTATGCCCAAATATTTCAACTGTAATAAGAGTTCCTGCTGCACACACCATATCAATTAGAAGACCAGGCTTTCCTCCTTTCTTCAATACTTGTCTGTTGTCTCGACTGGTGATGCAGCATTACCACCCCGAAAACTGAAGAGTGTATCTCTTTTTGAAAATATAACTTTGTTTAAAGACGGCTGCAGAAGGATGAAGCAGTTGCAGTTCCCTGGTGTTCACAAGAGACTCAAGATGTGTGCCTGGCCCTTACGGATTGTTCCTGCTCCCTTACCAGGAAAATGGGAACATTAGAGGTAATTACAGAATTCCCGCAGCTCTCACTGACAGCAGGATCATGTATCCCTACTCGGTAAACATAGGCAAAGAAAGTGCCTTGCAGAGCTTCCAGTCAGAAGAGACAAGACAAGCTGAAAGCAAGACAAAGCTTTTTTGCTTTGTCATAATTGCCAATTTTATTACTAGAAGGATAACACTACTCATAGCTGTACCATAATTAGTACAACCACAGAAAAGAAAATATGAAGACTAAACACTTGGAAAGGAAAATGAAGGGCCCAAGTAGGTTATAATTATTTTTTTTTTATTTTAATCGTTTACCACTAATGCTTTATAAAAACAGACTTCTTGTTCAAAATATTTCAGAAAAAATAAAGAATGTGCCTTTCTTTTCCCTTACATGAATGAAATCAGAGTGTAAAACCACTCAAGAACTTCAAGAGCTATTGGTTCAAAATACCTAAAATTATTTGTTTAAGTGGCTGAAAAATTAGAAACTGGAGGTCCCTGCTCTTTCTTATCAGAACTCAGGTTTGGAGTGTGGAGTTTTCTTCCCTGATAACTTATATTGAACACTAAGAGCCTGAAAAAACCCAAAGCTTTCTACTCTAACTTTTTAATATATGTAGTTATTTTTGAGAAAACTTTTTGTTTCTCTTTTAGAGCTTTTCAGATTTCAGAGAGGTTATGTGAATTATGTCTTCAGTTTTAAAGTATGTGACTGCATCCAGAAACTGACTGAAAGCCTCCAGCTCCCCTTATCTTCTGCTAGAACTAAATAAGTCAGTGTGGTTACCAGAAAGGGGTAAATATTCCAATATTATTTAAATTTTTTTCTTAGCTTCACCTATAGTTTGCCGAACTAAAAGAAAATGTACTGAGCTCATATACTTCTTTCTCAGCTTCACTGAGATTTCATTCCTGTACTTTTGAACTGGCTTGTTGTTCCTTCTAGTTAGAGGACAAAATTAGAAGGTCCCTTTCATTTGAATGTTTTCAAATAATCAAGGCACCACTTCCAAAGATAAATAATTATCTGTTGAATCCAGTCTGTTGATCTTGGTTTTGGGATCCTTTTCCTCATAGTATGAATCTTTACATAAAAAACACCCCATTTGTTAGGGAAGTGACTCCTCAGAATTTGACCCCACAAAATTCCCACAAATTTCTCAATAGCCACTCAGCATCACTCCTTAATCACAGGGTTTTCTGCACACCCTACCTTTCTGGAAGAGAAAGTTAACAGGAAATTTGAGGGCCCCCCTCTATTCCACTTAACAGTCTGCATAGTCAGAAATTGAGAGCATGAAAATGTGGTCTCATCTTCCCTGATGTGATGTCCCAAGAATAAGTGTTTGTCAGACAATGGGATGGTCCCCCAGATCTGATCTTCCCTTACCACTGCAGGACAGAAGTCTTCTGACCATACCATTTGACCTCTGAACTTCTTTCAGGCTCCTGGTGACATCAAGAACATCCTGAACTTCCCAAAGGTGCTGAATGCCCATTCATGCCTTATTCAACCAAACAAATTTACGTAACATCTAGAGTTTCTAGTTCTCAAGACTACATCACCCTCATGTGTGTCTGGAGTGATGGAAGCAGGCAGCTAGATGTGTGTTTTCTTCTCCCATGTTCCCAAACACATTAGCACATGTGACATTAGTTCAAAAGTGCAAAAGGAACAAGTACACAATAATCTGTATTTATCCACTGAAGCCTTCTCCATTATTGGGCACATCAGAAAGCTGGCAGTGGTCTGCTTCTCAAGAAGTCTGATTCTGAATGCAAGATGTCTCAAATCTTTTTGTGTTCTTCCTTCTTTTTTTCTTTTTCTTTTCTTTTTTTCTACTGAGAGCAAAACCTATAAGACCTGGGCATCCACTAAATATTTCCCACAGAGAAATACTGGTGCATGCACCCCACAGGTTGCCTATCACACCCACCATAAAGCTAACACCATCTGAGACAGGCACTGAGTCATTGCAGGTAGCATGCTGGGTGCTATCTGAGACTGCTGTATAGGCAGCTTGGGTAGGAACAGAAGTTTATAGGCAAGGCCTAACACATGCCATGATTCTGGTGTTTTCTAAAGGGTTTCACTGTGCTCATACAGTAGAACTATATTGCATGAATGGCCTAGACTCATCTGAGACTTCTGGGTAAATGGCAGCCTTTCAGACCTATTGTAGATGCTTAATTGCATCTGACTTGATAATTCCAGCAAAATCTCAGTCATACATGGGAGAAAAAAGAAAAGGAAAAAAGAAAAAGAAAAAAAGGATATCCTTTAAATAAAAAAACAAAAAAACAACCCAAACACCGGTTGGGTGTTTTCCCAAAAGTGGATGAATTTTCTTACCTTCTCTGGACTGATAGCAGTACATCATTCTCTTAGCATCCAGCACAATCAATAACACACCGTAGTCCTCTCTTGCCTTCCATAGTCTCTTTTCCTTCACCAATAATCCCCAATCCAATTTAATCAAAAAGTCTCAAGTCTTGTTTTAAAGACTCTTATAGTGGTTTCTGCACAAAGAAAGGTTACTTTAAATCATTGGGATAAAAGAGATTGCAGTGGGAGGCACTGATAGGATGAGATGAGCCAGCTGGCATATTTTATTGTAACTGAGGCATACATGGGTTTCAGTATAATCAGCCAGGAAACTGGAGCACCCCTTGAAAACTCAGGACATTCCCAGAAATAATAACATCTGGTCATCATAAAGATTACATTGGTAGATTCCAGTTATATTTGAGATAGGAGCTCTGTAAGGCAAGCACTTACAGCAATTGTTTCATTTCTTTCTTTCTTTTTCTTTTCTTTTTTTTTTTTTTCCCCCTGCAGTACTTCTTGAACAGCTTAAATAGGAAACTTGATCTTCTCTGGGTATTTTGCCATTGTCCGCTTCACAGCAAATTTCCTCTGAAGCTCTAACTTGGGTTTATTTGCTAGAGTTTCATTTCCCTGTAAAACCTGCCCTGCAACATGGAGAGGAAATTAAGGTACTGGTCTTTCCACTTTTCCTCTTCATCACTTTCCCTTGTGGTAAGAAACACTGATTAAAAAGAAAAAGTTTATTTAGCCAAAGTGAAAATCAATAGCATCAGTCAGGTATCTGTTAAAAATAAATAAATTATACCTCTCTTTGGCTTCTATCAGCTACCTTTTCTTTGCAGGACCTGCAAGAAAGACTTAGTAACAACTCTCTCTGGCCTACCTGCCCCAGCCCTAATAACTTTCTTGCAATAAATTAAGCCCGAGATTTATTTATTTACTCTAGAAGTTCTGCTAACTAAATTGCTTTTGCAGTATAAGACAGCACTTGTTCATAACTAAGTAGCACTTTGTGCCTGACAACGGGTTAATGGGCCAAAACAACTCATTTTGAGTGTTGGCTGTTTTGGTCCAGCAAACTGGTTCCAGAATAGCACACAGCCCACATTCCCTTTGCACATCTGGACGCTGCATGGACAAAGTTTTCTTTCATATAAACTGTTTATTGTTCTGTGAGATTGATGCTGTTAATATTGGCTTTCAGAATGACAGATTAGCATCACCAGTTAATCAGGGCTATTAGCAGATAAATATCTGTAATTTAATCACTACAGTAATTTCTTTTCCAATAATAAGATTTACAAATGCAAGTGATTAAGTAATTAGCTTACATCTCCATAGATTACAATTCCTCTGAGCTTTCTTCTCTCACTTTTTTTCTGAAAGATTTCAGTATTTAATTAAAGTAAGTACTCTCTCCTTTACCTCATCTTTGTAGAGGCACATGTGAGAAGTGGGTTGTTTTTTTCCAACCCAAACTGCACCTTTTGTACCTAATCCCTCAAGGAACCCCCCCTGCCAAACCTCTTCCATCTCTCCCCATCTCTTCCCACCTTGCCAGTGTTTAGCAGCCATAATCGTTCCCAGTACTTTTCCCATCCATGCAGCAAGTGGGGTACACAAGAGGAAAGAATAATTCACAGGAAGGGGGGAAAAATTGCCAATGGAAAAATTGTGTGCACTTGATAAAATAAGAGCCTGGATTACTAAAACAGTCTATCCAAACACTTTTCAAGGATCCCTTTGTTGCTTTTTCACTGACTTGGCCCTAGGGCAAAAGGCAAGTTCTACTCCTTCCAAACTTATATTCTCCTATTTGCAGAGTAATTTGACAGTTACTGTTAATTTCCTAAATGCAACATGAAAGCTGTAGAAGGAAGCCTGAAAAAAGGGTGTGGAAGGGGGGGAAGGAGAAATTCATAAAGAGCAGCAGAGAATATGGGCAAAATTGTTTCCATGTGTGGTGCTCAGGCACAGCTTGGGAAGGGATCTGCGGCCTTCCCAGAGTTTGACCTCTTGAGGCGGTGCCAGTTTTCAGGAGAAAAGGCATTGCTCTTTAATGAAGGCCTAATTTTTATTGCCACTCTGTTGACTTCAAAGTGCTTCAGGTTGCCAAACATAATTTCACTGAAGGTATTTTCAGGTGCAGAGCAAATACTTCATAAATAATTTCCTCGTTAGATTACAAATTCCATTTAAAAAGGGGGAGGGGAGGGGCTAGCTATTCTAAATCTTCTTTTGGAAGCTGATTAAAAATTTAATATTTCAGAGGGGTTCTTTATGACTTTCATTCTGAAAGAAAATAATAAATATTCTTAAACTTTTATTTTTATTTTTAATTGATCATGCATCTTGGTGAGATGACCAAGTACAGTGGAGATGTTTTTAATATGCTCTCAATTACAACATAAAATTCCATGCTCTGGGTGCCTTCTCCTTTCCCTTCTCCTCATCCTCAAATTGCTACCAAGCCCAGTGACTGCCAGCAACCTAGTGGCAGCCTCTCTGGAGCCCAAATTAATTATGTAGATCTGCCACACTTCTGCATTTTTCATCTATTTACTCTCCTCAAGTTAAAATGCCTGTAATTAAAATACCTTTCCACACTTCCTCTTTATCACTCCCTTCCCTGTGAAGCCAGCATAGGGAGAGGCTGAAGCTGACAAAGTGCTGCTGTCAGTCAAAGGGAACGGGGATGATTTGGATGCTGTTTATGTTTAATGCACTTTGTGAGTGGAGTTGAGCCTGTAATCAAGGCAGAAGGGAGGCTGGTGGGAAGGAGACAGAAGTCAGGAGTGGGGAGCTCCCATCCCAGCTTTTTAGCTCTTGTCTGCTTCCTCTTGCTAACAATTCTGCAAATGTAACTGGTCACAGCTTTTCATGGTTTCATCTCATGAAGGTTCAGTTACCTGAGAACATCAGGACCAAGTGAAAAATATTTATAAGAATAAAGGTAAGTAATTACCAATAGTTTTGTAAGTGTTAAAATAATTTTCCATTTCTTTTTCTGGAGAGTGTGGGTTGGAAGATGAAAGCATAAATATTGTAGAAAAAGTTTTCCTCTGTTGTCACCTTGAAAACCAGCTGGATGTGATTAGATTATAGGCTTTTAAAGCTGATCTATATCAGTTTATATACTACAGCTGTATACCTGCAGTAGGGCTTTTTAGAGACTTCTTATCTCTAAACCCACACTGAGCAGGCTCCAGCCTGAAATCCTTGTGTCTGAGCCTTCACTTGACTACACAGCAACCACTCAAAAAAAAAAAAAAAAAAAAAAAAAAATTACAGGTCATAGCTGGAGCAGTCATTTTATTGCTTCAAAACCAGTGAAATGGGAAGGGATGTAGGATTTGCCTTCAACCCTACTTTCTTAGGGATCAAGGGTAAGTGTACACACTTTGTTGTTTCTCACCTATGAAGTGCAGAGCCCATGAGCATCCCTAAAATATGCTACAAAATGGGACAGCTACAGAGCTGCCAAGGGTCTCTTTCCTGCTAGTTACTTTGGAGTCTGTATCCCACTCAGGTTGAACATATCAAATAAGTGTACATGCTTGACTGCTCTCTACAAGAAGAAGGCTACAAAAATAAAACTGAGATTCATGGGATTTTGTGTTCCTTTGACACGTAACAAAGGCTCAGCATAAGGCACAGAGAAAGTAGTTATAACTCAGAAAGAGTAACAGCTTTCTATTTTAACCAGTTACTGCTTTATTTTAAACTATAGGGATATATGTGATGGATCTAAACAGATCTCTAATTCAGACAGCTGGGAAACAATTTTCTCCTTCAGCCTAAAGGAAATTTGATGAGGAAAAAACCAACAAAACAAACCCAAAACATTGAAGAAATAGTCAAGGTACAGCAAAGCTTAAAAATGAAGAGACATTCTGCAGTTAGGAGAGAGAAGAAATATGTTGCTTTAGTTATCCTGAGCACCAGATGAACTATGCAAATAGACCATCATGCCACTTCTGCTGATGAGAAGGAACAGCAGAAAGGACAGATAAATGTGAGAAGTGGAAGAATATCTTTTTATGCTTTTTCACTGGATTACTCAGGTTGGGGACTGCCTTGGGTGCATCTGCGTTAGCATATTTAATCAGACCTGGATTTTGTCTTTTAACCAAAAATCTTCAGGGTTTGTCTACTTGCTGTACTTTGGTTAATACCATAGAATGCCTCAGAGTGCTAAAAGAGCATTAAATAAAACTAAACAGAGGGACACAGCCCAGGAACATATCTAATGTGGTCTGTTAACATCAGTTCACCAGATTGACCTGGTCAGTTCACTGACTTAGTCCAAGTTAGAGCTTTCCAACTTCAAGCAGCATGGAGCTAAGCCCTTTAGCATCAGGATCTGCTCCTTTTCTTCTTTACTATCTGCTTCCTGCGTGATGCCAGGTATCACTGAAACACTCCACAAGGCAGGACTGAGCTTGAATTCATTGCTTTTACTCTACCATGTCTTAAATTAAATTTCAAACTCACATTCAGATATTTTTATGGCATAATTTTTATATATTTTTAATTTCTTTTTGCATGCTATTTACTCTTCTCTGTTGTGTTAGAGAAAGGAGGAGAATCTAAATTGCTAAGAAATTGTGTACCAACTAAAAATGTAAGCTTTTCAGAGTAAGTAGAAAGTGGAACTATAGTGGAAGAGAAGATGTTGGAGACCAGAACACCATCTGCATTGCTGGAAAAATGAGTGAAGTTGCAATGAAAATTCAGTGTAAGGACATTTTTTTTTTCGGAGGATATAGCAGAACATGGTATTTCCATTTATCTTCTCTTTTAAGTCTAATTTAAATCCTAATGACTAATGTTTTACAAAAGGGGTCCCTGCTACAGTCATAAAACTATTGAAATTCTTGCTGTTATTGCTATATTAGCCAAATGGTTCTGTGATCCTGCCAGGTTCAGACCGTACTAAATATAATACAGAAAGTCTGCAATTTTTCTTGTTTCCCTGGTAACAACTGTAAATGCACTAACTCCCCAGATTGCTCCACCCCTCCTGCTGCTGATGTCAGACACGGGAGAGGCACACGTGCAACTCAACTCCACACCTGTCAAGCCAGGCGGACGCTCCGTTTGATCACCCGTGTTTTGGTCCCACAAAGACCATGCGCCTGGTGATGAGAGGGCAGTGTTAATTTAGTCAGCTATCAGGATACTGCAGTGGTGGGGGTGGGAGCTGGAGAGGAAAAAAAGAAACAATAATGCAAAAAAAAGTCACCCACTCGTCCTTTGGTTTTAATCAACAAAGGGAACGGGGAGGCTAAAAGATTGATCGCGTAGCTATCGCTGAGGTGATGTGTTATTTGCTGGAAAAGCAAGGATTAGAGCTGTTTCTGTTAATGTTAATAATTCCTGATAATTGGGTGCTGCTCAATGCCAAAGTATTCTCAAATTCCATACTCTGTCACATGCATGCCAGCAGGGTTCAGCATGAATAATGTTAATACAATGAAGAGGGAAGGAATGAATGAGGATTTTCCATGTGTTAGATGACAGGATCACTTTGAAACAAATGACCAGTCCTTATTAATGCAGCTATTATTTTGATAAACCAACAAAAATTAATGTGGTATTCATCAAAATGTGATATGCACCCTTGTAGGAATCCCACTGTAATTTTACAATTAATTAAGGTACCTGTAGCCATTATTGGAAAAGATTATGATCTGACCTTAATACCCATGTACTAAGCTGGCACGTTGCCTATTTTCACCTCAGTGTTAATGAAGATGAACATTTGTATGCGTCTGCCTTTTGTAGTCATTTTGTTCCATGTGAGTTTATTTAGATATTTAAGCATTTGTCTCAGTAATTGCGAAGTCTAAGTACAGCTATAGTGAGCTTCAGTGTGCTAAGGTATACTTTTCATCATCACCCATGGAAGTGCACATAGTTCTTAAAGATAATGCAGAAGGTTATTTGGGAACTATGAATGAGAAAAGTAACTTCTGTTTTCTGCAGCGACCATCTACCATGCCTTCTGTTCTTGTTGATAATACATAATAAATCCAATGAAAAATTTCAGTTCAAATGTTCAAAAAGAGAAAAAGACTTTCTTAATAGGGGAGCATATTTCAAAAAAATACAGTCAAAAAAAAAAGTTTTTTATCTAATATATCTGGCAATATAAAGATGATTTTGTTGTACATAAACACATTTTAGTTAGCTCAGCTCAGTAAAATGGAGTTCACTTAGCAGAAGTTGTAATTCTCAGGAGTAACACTTTTAATAGTACTAATACAAGTAATTAGCATCAAGGCTCAGAATTTTAAGTCAGGATCAGTGTGGTGGGGACTAACAAAAAAGGTGATCATTGAAGGAAATTACAGTCTATATCTTCTACTCTGTAGAACTTCAGCAAGACTACATAGGTGAGCAGTTTTGTTGGCAGAAGGCTTGGCGGGTGTTCATTTGAGATGCCCACATCACTGGGTAACAGACAGAGCAGAAGCAGAAAGCACAATGATGTCAAGGTGAAGTCTTCTCTGAGGTGGTAGAATCATTCCCCGAGGGGAGATTGGGTCACCCTACAGAACCATCGAGCTGAAAATAAAGAATTCAGGCAGGACAAAAATTCTTTCTTTCAAGCACCTGAAAAATTGTTATTCAGGAACTCTTCGAGAAGGCACAGATGCCTGACTAGTGAGAAAATTGGGCCTTTTCAGCTTTTCAAGAGGAGGTAGAAACCCTTGAGGTAAAGAAATACAATATAGACTATTTTCCAGTCCATTGCTATTATGCAGAATAAACAGTATTTTGCCAGAAGAAGAGTTTTTTGTTGCTTTGTTCAACTCTGTTGGTAAAATCCCAAAGGGAAGAGCTGCAGATATAGCTCTCCCAAGGTTGCATACACTTTTTACTGGCACACACAAACTTCCTTTTCCTAGACTTCAGGCTACGTGGATGCAAATTAATTCCAACTCAAAACCATATAGCTGCACTTAATGCTGTTCTGTGTTCTAGGCAAAAAAGCCCATCCAGCTGAGCTCTCAGGACATGTTAGATAAAATGGTCATGGTAAATCTGCTATTTTATGACTGGTTTGGAATTCACTCCCATGTATACAACTTGGACTATATTATTGTGCAAAGTAGACCCTATTTGGTTGGCTGCTAAGCCTGCCATGAGCACCAGAGTTCTGTGATGGTTTAAAAAAAATCTAGAATGGGATCAAATCACAGATGCAACATTTATATGAGGGTGTCAGCATGTGAGCCAAGTATCTAAACACCCAAATAGGCAATGAGGATCAAAAGAGCAACGAGTCCAGAGAGCTATTAAGCTGGTTTAATATGAGGACTTGACTGTCCACATGTGGTGATCTAACATCATTTGAGATGTCATAGTGTTCTGGGTGATCCAACAAGGTTTCTTTCACGTATTGCAGAACCTTGCCTTTTAGAATTGGCAGCTGGAAGCCTGTCAGGATGCTATGAGATATTACAAAAAGTACCCAACAGACACTCGAGTGTCATTGAAAATATTGAATTCTAACTGTGTATTTCTAGCAGCTCTGAATAGCCCTTAAGAGAGATTAAATCTTCATTGACACCAGAGGGAGCATAGACACGCTACTGACTTGGATGCTGAAATTCAGGCTGCTGAATCTAAAATCTAAATTCAGTTCTTGGTATAAGATTCAGCTGCCTGGACAATAATAAATGGATACACTGTAGAGTGTCTTCATGGCATCCAGATGCCCAGAGATGTCCTTGGTATCTCCTATATATCATATCTGTACTTGCCAGGCATGAATGTCCTTGATATCCCAGGGACCCGCAAATGGTGTGGATGTGTCTCTTTAGGTAACAGAACTGAATTCCTTCTTGTGGTTTTTCTGACACTCATGTAGCTCAAGTTTCCTCACAATTTGCATATATTACAAAATAAAGAATGCAAAACTTCCAGTACAGAATCTCTTACAGCCTGGAGCCAATACACACAAAAAGATCTAATGCTTATAATTTGGTTTTAAAGATATGCCAAAATGGCATAGAAATATCCACCAGTCAATCGTAGCTACTAGTTTTATATAAGGAAAACATTTGTCAGCTTTCTTCTACTGTGAGCATTCCTTGAAGACAAATTCATTTTTCCTTCACATGTATACATTCCGAAATGGGTCTACACATCTGTGGCTGAGATGAGAATTTAATTTATGTTCCAATTATTTTCATTACTAAATTCTTCAAATATTTTTCTTTTTTTAATTTTTTTTTTTTAACCAACTTAGTTTCAGGAGTTGCTGTAGTTGCTACATCCAACTTCTAATATTAAAAATTTTGTCTCATAAAAAGTGGATCTAGTGGGCATCAAAGACTTGCATTCCACTGTGATTTGAATGGTAAAAAAATGTAAAAGTGCAGATCTGCACACCTTAATATTCTCAGTAAGACTTTCCATCTTGCATCTTTTTATCCTTTAACTGGATGTGACTGCCAATTGGGTTCATATTAAAAAGTAATAAACTTGCACTGGACATAGCATAAGTATTTTTAGAGGTATCTTTATGTCATTGAGGACAAATGACATCTTGATTAAATTATAATTCATGCAGACACACTTCACTAGCATTATTTTTCCAGTTAGCTTCATCAGTGGTTTAACATTTATTCTCTTTCACCTCATCCATTTGCCTGCTCTTCCACTAAGGGCCTGATGAAGCTGCAACTCTGTAACAATCTCTTTGGCAGTAGAGTTGCTTAACAAATGCTGTTTATTGATCTCATGACATGCATTGTCCTCAGGATCCGATTTATTTGAAGAAATTCCTTTTTTATTGTAGCCTCTCTTAGAACTCAAATATATAATTATTTATATATTTTATATCTTTGATTTACAACAATGGCAAGCATCTATCAATTGCTCTGCACATCTGTTGAATAAATCAAAATTTTCACATCCAGCACATGTAAAAAGAATTTAATTGAATCAATGCCATCCATCAATCATCCAAAGCATAAAGCTTACATTCTTTCAGCTGTTCTACATGTCCACCACCCATTTCCCAAACTACTTACAAAACTAGAGAGGAACTTTGCAAAATGTTCACATGAGCAACTCAGCCCTGGTATACCAACAAAGCAAAGTTTTAATTACTGAGACAATTAATCAGTTGCTTTTTGTGTCCTATGGCATGGAAGCCCATCTTGAGTATTTGCATTGTTTCTAGCTATTGCAGCTCTTCCCAAAAGGTATTCTGAACAATGTAGAGACTACACCTTACCTGCTCAAAATGGAATGGAATGGTAATTTCCTAGATTTGTTTATTTTAATGCATTCACAGCAGGAAGTCCTGCTTACAGGTTTTGATGTAAAGCTGAGCAAGTTTCAATAAAAAATGAGTGCCCAGTAAGAGCTCTGAAGGAATGAACCTCTTCATTCCTTGTGATTTCAAGGTATGAGTTTCCAAGTAAAGAGTAGGAGAAGCAAATACATGAAACAAAAGTGCACACATGCACACAAAGCAACCACAAAGCAGGAAAGAAACACAACAAAACCACAATCAAGAAAATTAAGCCAAAAAAATGAAAAACCCAAACTAAACAAACAAAAAATAATCAAAACAATCAAACCAACAAATAAAAAAAAGGAAAAAAAGAAACTATCACTTGTATTTCTGCCTACCTTCTCAAAAAAATAAAAAGGATTTGATCACTGAGAAAAACCAAAACACCAAAACAGCACTTTCTGGACTTATCCTAAAGCTAGTTTTTTTGTTTTAACGACCAAAGAAATTCATATTGCACAGAATAAGTAAACACTGAAATGGGAGAATCACAATTCAGAACCTTTGAAAATTACAAAATCAAAAATATTTTTGTGCAATGGCAGATTTTGTGCAAAATACCATACATCCAGTATGGGACAGTACTAGTACTTTCAAAAGCAAAACCTTTCTAAAGATGCAAAGATTTCCTTGCAACATCCATTTGCCTTTACAATTAAATATTCTTCAGGTGACTATGTACTCTCACCCATATTGAATACATATTTTCCCAAGAAGCTAGAATTTTGACAAGTAGCTAGGTAACACGAGGATCTGGTGCAGTGAAATGACTTATCCAGTGATTTATTCACAATTAACAGTTAGTGGCTTTGAAAAAATCAGATGGAGTTTGTTGGACTTTTAGACTCATTTCAGAGAACAACCTCTTTTTCTTTTAGGTCTCAAGATGCAGCTTTGTTTTTGTTTGAAAACTGGCCTGTGCTGCTAGCACAAAGAGATTGCTCTGTGGTTTTATTTTCATTATCACTATGTAACCTACACAAGGCTTATTCCTGTTCTTCTGTGAGTCTCTGTGAACTCCTCCTCCTCCTCCCTTGTGAACCATCCTGCCTGGCTACTCCAGGGATGGACAAAGAACTGACATAAAAAAGTTTTACTGTGATGTTCTAGAGGTGAAAAACTGTACACTGCATCCACAATCAGAGAAGATGAGTAATAATGTGTTGTGCTTTGCCAGAGACCTTGTGTCTCCTTGATGGCTCAGATCATTTTGGTTGGGAGTTCTTTTGTCCTTTTTCAAAAGCCTACAACAACTACAGCTTCAGTGAAACAATCTTTTTGTGCCAAAAGCCCTAGTAAAAGTTACTAATAGGTAATGCTTAACGCTCTTTGATGGTAAGATTTTTTTCTTTCTAGATATATTGTAAGAGAGGTTTTGTGGATTTTTTTATTATTCCGGTCATTTCTGATATATGACGTGACTGAATTTCACTTAATCATCTCCATACTATCTTCCCTCATATCATCCTTCTACTAAATTCAATAAAATATGAATTTAATCATTTCCATTTGTCTTGCCTCAAAGTAAACCACACTCCAGAAATAGTAACACTAAGTAAGGTCAGTTGCTAAGTTCTTCCCTTCCAAACACTACAAACCTTTATTGATAAATCTAGAATTCCTGTGCAGAATCTGATAGACCAGGGTTTTCTTTCTGAGACAGAATAAAATATCTGAGGGGAGAAATTATATATATTATATAAGGGGACGCTTATCTTGGAGTAAGAATACTTTTTTCCTGCCTTGCTTTTGGGGCTTAACAAAGATAATTACAAATATCCTTCTTTCTCAAAGCTGGAGATTCTGGATATTCCAGAAAGGATGTTAATTTCACTAGTAGAGGAATGTGTTATTTTCTCTGGGAGGTAATTAAAGAAAGTTAGTCTGCCAGTATGCTGAAAGCTGCCATGAAATACAAGGGGAGAAAATCCTAAATGGATTTCTTCTAGAAGTCTAGACACTAGCCTAGTCACACAGCTAGACACTCTCGTCCCTCTAGGATTCACAGATACAAGTCTCACTGAGATTCAGCCTACTTTATTTGTTCTCTTATAGACAATCCTACACCTATAAACTGTATCTCACCTTTTGAGTAGCAAAAACTGTATTTGAGATTATGTCTACTATGAAAAATTACCAAACTGATTTATTTCTGACCAATAATGATTAATTATATTCTAACCTAGAATATAAACACATCTAGTAGTTAAAAAAAAAACAAACCATAAAAAAAAGAATTAATTTTCTGATCAATTATCTTCTTCATCCTGAGAAATTCTCAACAGTTACCTTTAGGTGTACTAATAAGACCTTGTGCTACATGAAAGTCTGAAATTATAACAGCTGTTGAAGCATGCTGACACAACTAGACAATCAAAAAATTACATAGCTCTCTGGTTTTTTAAATTAGAAGTTGCAGGGAGGAGTTTTCTGTCACTAAGCTGATATTTTCTCTTAACATAGGAATTATTCATGCGTCTGAAGACTAGCTATTCTGGAGGACTTAGCCCTAGTTAAATATATTTTTTGCTACTTGGGCATAGATTAACTTTATCAGTATAAAATGAGTGAACTATGCACTGTTTCTGATCAGGTCATTTTTAAAGGTGTTGAAAGATAGCTTATGATGGTGCTAGTTCTAAGGGGCTTGTATTTCTTTAGTTTGATCAAAGATAGTAAAATCCACGCTATGGATTTTAGTAAACTTGGACATGCTCTGGAGGAAAACCTCTTTTCCTATGGGAAAATGGCCAGGTCCAGAACCTAGTTACCTCCTTTGAGCACCAAATATAGACATCACACTGCCTCAGAACTGAATTCCTAGCACCAGCAAGGAACCTGTATCATCTAAATCAAGCAGTGTCACAGGCAGTCACTGCTGTGGTTCCACACAGTGAGCACAAGGCTACTCAGAATAAGCCAACAGCTGAACACTACCATATCTCAGCTTCTACTGATCTCTGGAGTAAAAGTGCTCCTGCTGCCTCAGGGTCTGGGAGGACAGGTTATGTCCAGTGAGCAAGCATCTTACTAGTCTGGGGACACTGAGCACCACTCAAAAATAACCTGACATTTACAGCCATGATGCAGAAAGCAGGAAATGTGAATTTTGTTTCTACCTTCGCCTCCAGGGCTTCAAACTCCTATTTCTCTTTTCCCTGGATAGAGCCTTTATCATGGAGTTATAGAGCACCCGGCCTGCCTCCCATCCTTCCTCCTCAAATGACACAACATGCAAAGAGAAAACTGGGTGTCCAAGAGTAGATCAAGGAGAAAAGGTTTGCCACCCAGGGACAGTTGCTCAGGAGCAAATCTGATTCCTACACTCTGGATTAGTTATTTCTGGATAAAGCAAAATTCATAGCTATCCCATGGAGTAGGGTCCAGTTTTATCCATTTGATTTCCATGACCTACAGGATCAGCTTTGTTTTTCCTCACCTTCCTCATCTCGTGATTTCTCCCTTCCTCTAAACCATTTCATACCTTCAGCAGAAGGAAATGAGCCCACATCTCCCAAAGTCTTGCTGAGTGTTTAAAACGACGGACCAATGAATAAAAGAGAGGCCCCTCCTTTTGCAGTGTTTTTGAAAAAAACAATCCCTTCTCTTATGCTTTTTACTGGGTTCACTGTTGGCAATACTTCAGGATGCTTGGGCTACAATGAGCACACCAAACTGCTACAGAGATGGGCAAAATTTCAGACTTCTACAGAGTTTTGATAGATGATGAGACCCTACAGACAATGAGATTCTTCCTTACTCAAGTCAAAATACTTAGTGGTAAGGTAATGTGCCCAATATATGGAAGTTAAAAGCCTAGAAATAGGGGATCATTCTGAATTTTGATATCTCTAGAGAAAAATCTAAGCAGAACTCCCCTAGGTTAAGGCTTTAGCTTTCTCTGACATTTCATTTTAAACATTGAAAGACAGTGATAGGTCTCTGCTGGTCTGAAATTTTTGTGTTTTTTTCTCTCCATAGACATTGCATTTGCATCTTAGAGTTTGTATGGAATTTAATGGGTCTCTTCCACCAGGGGAAGAGAAGGGGGAATTCTTGAGCTATTGTGTTCTAATCCTAACAATTAGATCTATCATGCTTCGTGCCAAAAATGCAGACGATGAGGATGACTACAGAAAGTCCATAATTTCCTAGAGAAAGGCAAGAAGTCTGATCTGTTTGTTTTGGTTACCAAAAGTTTTCTCAATTATCTTAAGATACTTGAAGAATAACATGAGAGAAAAACTGTCAGGAGACTTCTGCTTTTCTCTGGTCACAATAGCATCTCTGCTGAACTACATATTCAGGATGAATCTCATAATTAACATAGACATGTCCAGGTTTGAAGATTTTTCTGTCAGTACTATAACTAAATTTGATTTTACCCCAAGTTCTCTTTTCTTTTCCTCTCAGTAGAATTCAAGGACATTTTTTGAGGATGATTTTTTTTTCTTGGGAGTGGCCAAGTTTTTGAGTAATAAAATATGACAATAATTAGAAAATAGTTTGAGTAGGTTAATGAACTGCAATCCACTGAGTCATGGATTTTAGAGCAGGTGTCTGACAGCAAGCCAGCTGTGAGGTTTTTTTTTTCTAGTCATTTATCTACATATGTTGTATAGTCTGTCTCACTCTTGGAAGCAGAAATTTTTTTTTATGTTACTTTCTGCTTTGTTGTTCCCTTACAAGATCTGTATTCTCAATATGTTTGCTTTTCCCTAGGCCCAATTTTTCTCTTTTTCTTTTCTGTTGAAGTTGAATTGAATCTGTAAGCAGACTAATGAAAAGAGGGCTGTCTAGATTTTCTGGTGTGCAAGAAGGATCTAGTAAACTGAGGATGTGAAACTGAGGAAGCAAATGACTTCCATTTGTGATATCTTATTGCAGGAAGGCACAGGAAAAGTGTTGTGTATCCTATATGACATTGAAGAGGAGTGGTTATGAAGGAACACCTGTGGAACGCTCATTAATTTCTTTCCTAAGAAATATGTTTCTCAGCGCCTTTCAGATGCTCATCTGAGTCACTTCCAGCGAAAGCATCTATTAAAGCTGCCAGAACCAACCCATACAGTGATGATTAGTAAGTGGGACATGACTGTGAAGTCATTTCAGTTGAAGGGTCCACAGTCACCTCCAGCATTCTGTATTGGTGTACCTGAGCTGGATGTGAACCAAGGTCTGAGGCCCAAAACACAACAAATGCCAGATTACTAGACTAGGAAATGTGGAGAAGACAGGACTGGTGCCTGAAGTCCTACTACAGAAGGATTGCATTCTCCAACTCATACATCCTGGAAACTACATTTCTTATATTCCTGTTTTTCCTGTGGTTTAACCTCAGTGAGCAGCTGAGACCACAGAGACCTTTGCTCACTCTTCCTCCCCAATGGGATAGGAGGAAGAATTGGAAGGATGAAAGTGCAAAAACTCATGGAATGACATAAAGTAATTTTAATAAGTAAGGAAAAGCTCTGTCTGTAAGCAAAGCAAATTAAGAAATGCATTCATGACTTTCCACTGGCAGGTAGATGATTAGCCATTTCCAAAAACAGGGCTTCATCACACCTAATCGGGAAGACAAATAGCATTGCTCCAGATGTGCCTCGTTCCTCTTACTTGCCCCATCTTTTGTTGCTGAGCACAACACCATGTACTATGGGATATATCTTTGGACAATTGAGGTTAGCTGTCTCCTTTGTGTCTCCTCCCAGTTTTTTGTGCACCCTCAGCCTCCTTGTTGGCAAGGCAGTGTGAGAAGAAAAGGCCTTGATAACATTCAAGCACTGCTCAGCAATAGCTAAACATCCCTGTGTTATCAACCTCGTTTTTTTCACAATCACATAAATGTGACATGACACCATACAAGCCACTATGAAATAAATTAACTCAATCCCTGTCAGAACCAGTATAGAACTATTGGGTCCTCAGATTATGCATTCAGGCCTTGCACAGCATCCCCTGTGTGTGTTCAAACTGTGCAAGTCAATCAGAGATGAAATTTACTTTAGATAGTGCAAGACTTTCATAGAAGACCCTGAGATGCTGCTCCCCTTACAGATGCAGAAGTACCCTGGGTTAGTTCTTACACCTGAGAGATGCTGCAAGTCATGGTAGAACCACTTATACATTATTATACATTGATCTGCTCTGCAGCAACCCATTGTATACTCCTTACACATTGATAGGGTATCTCTTCCGTTACAGTCTGAGTTTTGGACAGTTCTATTCTGAAAGGGAAATGTTGCTAAACCCAAGGGTTTGTCTGATTTTATATCCAAGCCAAACCACATGACAAGCTCTGTCTGATTTCTGCACAGAAACATGAAATGTTTCTCTCCGGCAAGGCATGAAACCAGGCATGATTCACACAGCTGATACTTTTGTTTTGAACTTCTGCAGAATTCTGATCTGTATCTCATTACTGGTGCCCAAGAGACACCCCATCTCTAGCCCTTAAATGGGAATTTTGTCAGGAAACATCTCATATACTGTAAAGAAAGCTTTCGGTTTTGGCAAATCAGATATCTCAAGGAAACCAGATAAATGGTGTTGGAGATGAGCTTTCAGAAACAATTTGTGTCTGTGCATTTCTCAGAGAAACAAGCAGGAAATAATTTGAAACAACACAAATGTACATCTATAAATGTGTTTGTAAGATTATAAAGTTATAAGGATTAACCCATGTTAGATTAGACTGTAATATTTGGTATATTTATTGCCTGGCTCTTTCCTTGGGATTGTGTTTTCCTCTTTAGCTAAGCTAATCAGATGCCACTAGAGTCTTCATCTTCTTGTGGCCAAGTCTCAAGGTTTTAATCTTGGAAACAGCATGTTTTATGTTAAACTAACACTACTTGAAGTTATGAATACAAGTTTCCTGAAATCTCATTTTTCAGAAAAAGTCTAACTGTGTATTTCTTGATTGGAGGTGCATATGAAATCCTTCTGTGGGAAGGTATTTGGGAAAATACAAACTCATACTGTGTTCCAGCCTAAAAGAATTATGTCATATGTCCTACAATCTTAAATGCTTCCAGGTCTAGAAATTTAAATTGAATATTGTATTTACTTTAACAGGATCCACTGTTTTCCTGAGGCTTTTTTCTTTCCAGCCCAGTGGTTCAAACAGTAGCTGAACCAAATAAGTTCACAAGCCACCTATCTGTGTTGGCTACACACACATTCTCTGAGCATCTTTCCCATTCTTCTTCCACACTGCTCCTTTTCTTTATCTCAGTTCTATTTTGTTAAGTAGTTGTTCCTAGGGTTCAGTACTGGGGCCAATTCTCTTTAATATTTTTATCAATGATCTGGACAAAAGGCTTAAGTGTGCCTTCAATAAGTCTTCAGATAACACCAAGTGGGGTAGAAGTGCTGATTTGCCTGAGAGTTGGATCAGTGGGTTGAGGCCAATTGTTTGAGGTTTAACAAGGAAGGCCAAGTGTCAGGTTCTTCACTCAGGTCACAACAACCCCATGCAACACTGCAGGCTTGGGGAAGAGTGGCTGGAAAACTGCCCAGAGGAAACCAGGGAATGTTAGTCAACAGCTGGCTGAATATGAGCCAGCAGTGTGCCCAGGTGGCCAAGAGGGCCAATAACACCTTAGCTTCCTTGTATTAGGAAAAGTGTGACCAGCAGGAGAAGGGAAGTGATTGTGCCCCTCTACTCAGTACCTGTGAGGCCACACCTTGACTCCTGTGTTCAGTTCTGGGCCCTTCACTACAAGACAGACATTGAGCTGCTGGAGTGAGTTCAGAGAAGGGCAACCAAGGTGGTGAAGGGTCTGGAGAACAAGTCCTATGAGGAGAAGCTGAGGGAACTTGGGTTGTTTAGTCTGAAGAAGAGGAGGCTGAGGGGAGACCTTATCACTCTACAGCTACCTGAGGTTGCAGCCAGGTGAGGGGCAGTCTCTTCTCCATACTAACAAGTAGTAGGACAAGAGAAAAAGGCCTTAAATTGTGCAGGGGGAAGCTTAGATTGGTTATTAGGAAAAAATTATTTACTAAAAGGGTTGTCAGGCACTGAAACAGGCTGTCCAAGGAAGTGGTGTAGTCACCATCCTTGGAGGTATTTAAAAGACCTGTAGATGTGGTGCTTAGGAATATAGTTTAGTGATGGATCTGGAAGTGCTACATTGATGGTTGGATTTGTTGATCATAAAGGTCTATTGGAACCAAAATTATGTTTATTTATTGTATAAAGTGAGCAACAGCATGATAAATTCAGTTTGCTCTCATGCTCCAGGTTCACCAGAGACAACTCAACAGTCCTAAATATTTTTCATGTACAACATAATGTTCCTGAGTGAGTGAACTATATGAACTTACACACACCATCTGCAGTTCAGAGGTAATTATTCTACAGCTGTGGGCATAAGAAGATAGCAAGGTGAGCAAAAGATTAGGTAGATTTATTGTGAATCTAATATAAAAAAAGATAATCAGTCCAGATTTTATCTGGATGTATACAAATTCTACTCTGGGGGGAGGGGGTGAAACTGAGACCTATAGTCATTGTTCTAGAGCTGTTTAATTGAGTAAATAAGGTAATGCTTCAGCTGAGTTGGGAATCCTAAGAATGTAATGTTCAATTCACCACCATTTCTAGAGCTCATTTTCAGCATATTCTCCCATACAGCAAATACCTATTCAAACCAGATGTATGCATTACACATACCTCTTTGACACTAAGCTTTGCAGCATGAGTTTAAGCAGTGGTCAAAGTAGAACATTCTCTGTGTTTTGAGGCAGTTCTCTCAGATTCAACAGAAAAGGGAGTTTTCAAGATTTTTCATTCTTTTCTTTCAAGACTTACAATATAGAATATTTGGTGGTTGTGCTTTCCCTTTCTCCTTATTCCTTGGGGAAATTGCCATTTAATTTATTATACCATAGTGTAACTCCAGCAATACGAGACCTAAGCATATGCTGTTCTCCTCTCCTGCTGCCTTTGGTCTTTGAAAGCTTCATTTTAAACATTGCTTCTTGTATCAGCAACAGTGCATATATTCAAATGTAATGATTTCAAACATACCTCATTGAACAAGACAAAGTCATATCTTACCTAAAATGCTTTCTGATTTATGGTTGCTGTATGAAGACTACATTTATCAGCCTGATTGGGTTAGCAGAGCAGCTAATAAACCAATGTGCTTACTCTTTGACAGCCTCAGGTAAATATGTATGGGTGAGAACCAAGATTAAAAATATTCTGTGTAGCAGAGGCTGAAACTAGTTCAAAACAAACATTTAGGAAAAAAGAATTACAATTATGATAAGGTGCAGCAGGTAGCCTAGAAATTATTTAATAGTTTCTTCCACAGAGGATGCACAGTAATATTGCCTGTCTTGAAGTGATTAAAAAGCTGTATACCCTACATCCACCACTAAAACATTTTCTCAAATTCAATCACTGCTTAACCATTGAAAAGGATGCTTTTCAACAGGGTAGGAAATGAGAGGAAGAAAAAAGAGGATGAACTATATAAGCTCTAGCTGGTGTGTCAGAGGCTGTTAACAATTATAGCAATTTGGCTTTTAGCCAAAATGCCAGCAATACCAAATAAAGTTCAAGACTACAATGTGTCCAAAATTATCTACAAATGGGTAGAGGATAGCTTTTACATGTTCCTCCAAACTCTGCCTACATTTTCAATGTCTATGCCTCTTCTGTGGAAACACACATGGATTAGTATCATGGATCTATACATGGAGAAAATAATATATCTCATCTGACTTTACATGGTCAGGTATATACTTACGTATGAGTTTCAATGGAAACAGAAGCTTCTGGAATGTCATTCATTAGGCTTACATCTAGCTAGATATCTATATAATAAATGCTGATGAGTTCTTACAGAAGGCTGGCACAATCCAGCTTTTGTAATGCAGGGTCATGACAAACTGGTTACAGACTGGGCTTTTTATGAGCACAGTACAGAACGACATAATTTCAAAGGCTTTATACAAAGTTAGGGTCTGAAAGTGTATATTATATGTAATAATGAACCATTTTTAGGTAAGCTTTTGGTTTTAGTCAGTGTTTGGAATCTTTGTTGCTGAAATGTGAAGTTGTTGATTGCAAGTATTTAAAAAATCTGTGAATGATTCAATATCTCTCTATTATTTATTCCCCATTTCTTTTCTCCTCTTTATACAGTATCACAATCCCAAATCATGTCATCATTCTTGGGAAATCTGCCTTTACAAACATCAAAATAGCACAGCTGAATTAGACTCATCCTATATTTAGATATGAACAATCCCTCTGAGACATGAATGGACATGGGAATTATTTCAGCTTGATAGAAACCTAATGACTTTAGTGTTCCAGACTCAGCAGAATTTCTATAATTCAGTCAGTTGAGGATGGAAGACTAAAATTACTTTGTGTGCACTGATCCTGATAAGAAAAAAGGGCCAAGGATCAAACTACTCAGAAAGAGTTGTCTGATCCTCATCTTTCAAATCACTTAATTTTTTGGGTAGCACCCTGATTGCTTTGGGATGTGCCAGCTTCTCCAAGACAAAAGCTGTAGGTGGTTGAAGAGCTGGTTTCCATGAGCAACAGCTCCCCCCAAAAAATATGGATTAAACTTCAGCAGTTTGGCTCTCTCATCCAAGTTGAGATGAGTTCAACAATCCTTCTTTAAAATCACAAATGCACTCATTGTCCTCTATGATTCAATCTGTGATTAATTGGATGAAGGTCAATCTTCTAGTGAGCTATAGGTGGAATTCTGTGGTATTTCATTTATTGTATTTTATTGTATCTTATTATGTTTTATTTTTTATTTTTGTTTAGTAGTCATTTGAATCCAAAATTATGGGACAGCATGAACAACAAACACCTCTGCAAGTCTGAGACGTGTGTCATCTGGGATATTGTAGAGTAGATATATTCCTGCATCTGGTCTATCTTACTAAATTTGTCACCAATTTTTCACCATAAAGAGAATGAATAAAGAAGTCACTTGCCTAGCCTGGGCACATGAGCCTGTATTTTCTGTCTGCCTGGTTAGTGATTTCCTGTACACAGCAACCAGCAAGAGGACCTCCGATGCATGGGGGCAGTTAATTCCATAAAAGACTCTGGGAAGAGGACAGATGCCTCTATATGTGAAACCATTCTCTAAAGGCAGAAGGATTGGCCACACCAACTCTTTTTCAACCTGCTTCTAAGGATGGTTCATCCACCACCTCTCCATTGCTCCAGGAATGTTTAATTTCTTGTCAGCTTGGGGACTGGAATTCTTAGTCTGGAGTTAATGCTGCATCCTCAGCTTTGACTTCAAGCACCTCTACAAAGTGGGAACAATCTTCACACCAGCAGAGTGCTCTGTCCAGGATGAGGAGGGGAGGAGAATGTATTCACTGAGAGTCTGCTGCACTCATGTGGTGAGACAGCTGCTGATATTTAAGGTATCTTTGGTATCTGTGCACAGAATTGAATTCTGCCAGGTAGACCCTCCATGGTGCTTTATGAACTCTTTCCACTCTACATAGCCAAACAGCTTTTATGTATGCTCTTATTATTTTACAGAAACAATATCAGAGAAAACAAAAGGCTATCATGCAGATAGGGTTAACACTTAACTGAGTTTTTTCTCATGACCCTAAAAAGCCCAGCAGTTGCAAAATGACAAAAAAGAAGGTGTTGTGAGGCTTCTCACTTCTGCCGATTTCATAGTTGGTCTTCAGGAAAGTTTCATTTACATGCTAGCAAAAACAGTCTTGTCTCAGCATCAAAAATGAATTTCTTTGTTTTATCTTTTTGACCTCGTTTACCTTGTGGCTATTGTGTATGTCTCCTTGCAGCTACCCAGAAGCAGCAACCAGATGAACTTTGGAAATACTAACACTCTGTTCACTTCCTTTCAGGTCTCTGATCAAAACTCCAGTGACTGCTGGGAAGGTGCCTCATGTTTGCTGTCTGTGTTGCATTTGATTAAGAGGTGAGTTATCATTACCCCGAGCTATCCTACACTCCCATTTTTAACAGATGCAGTTTTGTCCAACAGTGTGGCTGGTCATCTTTCTTATTTTTGTAGGAAAAAATAAGTATTCTAGTGTTTATGGTTCCCTTATTTGTTGCTACCTAAAAATTTCCCAGTTTCCTTTTCATCCTCTATTTTCCTCAACAATCTTCAGCCCTTCTAGCTGTCTACTCATACTATTTCCCAAGCTAACATTAATTTACATGACTTATCCAAATGTATTTCATATTTGAAATATATTAGGACTCTATTCCTTTGAAGTAGTCATAATATTTGACAAGAACATTTCTCTCCTTTCCTCCCCACCTCCCCAAATGAATGCAATACCCATGGAAGAGGCTGGCTGCTCCACTGATATCTAGGGGAAGGGAGAAAGACATCTGTGTGTATACATAGGCATACCTAAAGATTTGCATATGTTTGCATGCATACTACTAATATATAGACCGATTCTGAAAAGCCAAACATGCTAGAGAGCCAAAGCAGCACATATCTTATCCTGTACTGCTGAGCCAATAGCCTTCAGCCCTGACCTGAAGAGATCACCCCTGTAGACACAGAACATTTGTATCTTGTTAAGGCAGCAGATAAGCTACTTTTCTAGAACTCTAAAGTTTGTGCAGCATGAGAGGGTAACTAATTTGTGAGCAGGAAAAGAGGATAACCACATTTCTGTCAAGAGAGAGGGGCAGAAAGGAAAGAGGTACTGTATATTATTAAGCTTCTTGATCACATATGTCTTTTCAAAGGAGAGAAGGAGACATTAGCAGCAAACAGAGGAACATTGTCATCTGCAAACATAAATATTTTAGATTTCAGGTACACTGGGAATGTCATTAATGTAAAAACTGACAAGAAGAGGCCCTGGAGTCAGCAATGACCGTGGGAGGCACTTCAAGAGGCAGAAGAAGGGAATCTGACAACAAGCACTGTAACAATAATGAAGTCCTTTGAAAGCCGCTCAGGAGATTGGTAGAGAATCAAGACAAAGAATCTCTATTGCTGCACTTCAGTTTGAGTTTGGGAAGGAGGAGGAGAGGGGAGGAAGAACTTGTCTCCTCCTGGTGTTAAGTGATCTTGTTGCTGGGGGTTAAATAAGTGAGTGCCTGTGGCGTGCCCTCCACCCTACAGCTAAGACAAGCTGATCAGTGCATTCAAAGGCTCTTGCCAGCAAGCTGGTGAGATGAAGAGAAGATACAAAGGGAGCAATTAGTTAGAAATAATTTAGATTTAGGGTGGAGACGGGTGGTATTACTTGGCAACAGGGTCAACAGATAGAGATTAAATAGGAGCTTCAGCAACATGATGTGTTATTTTCCTGTCAGCAGGAATATTGTCCTGGAAGGCTGGAGAGGCAGCAGAATAAAGGAGGTGAAAGGTCAGCAATTGCTGCACAGAGGATAGGCTAATTCTTCATCAAGTGAACATCTAAGGAGGATGATCAAAGTCTTTCTTCTTGATCCCATTTCGCATCTAAAGTGCTCATTTTGATGAATTAAATAGACACTAAACTGCTTAGCATAATTACAAATAACTCAAAATTGAAAAGCCACAACAGGTTGCATGACAAATTTTGATTCCTTATGCGAATGAAATCTATTCATACGTGAACTTGGGATATGAGTGCTCAGTACTGGAAGAACTTCCACATTACTGTTGGGGTTAACAAGGACTATTTATTTCATATCCATGTTATAGAATTACACATAAATCCCTCTGTAGTTATTGGAAATTTTAAACCCATAATTAAAAGAAATTAAATTAACATAAATATTTTTCACAGCTGTTATTTAGTTTTTCATTACTTATGATGAAATTACCTCACATATTTGTAAATGTGCTTTAGTATATTTTGAACTGTCTTGGTGATTGCAAATCTCAGTATGGCACCCTGCTATTGCATCTTTTCTGAGAAAAAAAGGAAGAGACAAATCAAAAAGTTGTGGATGCAAATTAACGTATGGTAGAAAGTGAGGACCTCCGGTATTATTACCATCACTTCTTCAAGTAAGAAATTAATCCATTTCCAGGGAGGGGATTAAAAAAAATAATAATTAAAAAAAGTGCAGGCTTGCTGGTCTTTCAAATTGTTCCTGATCCAAAGCAGGAGCCCTAAAGAACTTCCCTTGTCTAAATTTCCAGACTGGAATCAATCGGTTGACCTTTGGCCTTCTGTAACTAACTGCCCTAGAAGCTTTGAGTATTAAAAGAAATATATTTAAAAAGCATGTCCTCATTTGTTTTAATGTTTTGAAATTTACCATGCTAATCAGTAATTTAGGATAATCTTGAAATATTAGCTGGCTATTTGTAATCTTTTTATCAACTACAAAGAACACATAAATGGATCCCAGGTTTCCTCCCTGGGGGAGATAAGGGATTTTTCAACTGATACCTCCATGACTGGAAAGCCTGGGATCACTCCACAACACGTGGAGACTTCCAGACATTATTACATTTGCTGAATGAAGAATGCTTGTCTTTATTAATGTCCCCTCCAGACAGAAGTTACCCAAATGTAAGCAACTTTGCATCACTCAGACACTTGGAAATAATGGAAAGATCCAGGACAAAAATATGAGGCACACAGCAAAAATACAACACTATATAGCTCAGCTTGCTTCTTGTCAGGGTGGTTTATACAGATATGTGAAGGGTTGAAATGAAAACTAATGGCAACAGTTTGACATGACAGGATACCCGCCCATATTCTGTGGACTGATTAATCTCAAATGTGCTTAACCCAAATAAAAACTTACAAAGGACCCTAGAGCAGAATAACAGAAGCAATGCTCTCCTTTAGTTCTCTCATTTGAAAGGAAAAAGACACGTATCTAATATATGAAAACACAAGCTGAGACTCAGGCAAGATGATTTTAGAGAAGAGAACAGACTTTTTTCTTTAAACAATCCATCAAGCAGAGCAGCAAAGGTAAGAGGAAGATTTACTTCTTCAATAAGTAGCAAGCAACATGATTTCATTCAGCACTGAAGGAGATAAACACAACTCTTCTGTTCAAATATGATAAAGGCTACCAATAAAAACATGAAAAGAGAGAAGTATGTGGTCTGATGCTGCTCTTCTGGCCAGAATATGTTCTGATTTCTGGTAGTTATCTATTTACAGTGTTTCTAACTTTGACTGGCAGTTTTTGTTAAGCATTATGCTAGATACAAGAGCAAGATGGTGCCTGCATCTGCTTCTGGATTATATCATGCATGTTGCTAAATTATATCAAGCATTATATCATACATGTTACTAAAACACACAAGATTTCCAAATGGACACATGCATGCATTAGTGTAAAACTCTTATGCCCCTGCATAGTAGTTGAATGATGATAATACGATGTTCACATTAGTGGTAAACGGGGAGAAATTTTTAATTTGATAAGGGGCCTATACCTTATCAAATATTAGACAATACAACCACAAGAAACTAATTATTTTCTTCTAAACCAACCAACCAAACAAAGAAACAAGCAAAAAAACCCCCAATTAAAAAGCTAGTCCAAACTGACAAGTCTGAGAAATTCGTGTCCAGATGTAGATGTCTATATACAAGGAATATTTCTAAGCTCCCGTCAAAGAAGACAGGCAATGAAGATCCAGTGGAGGGGATTTATTGGAAAGCTGGAGAGCTAAGTATCTGACCTCCACTGGTGTCTACTTTAGACTCAGCTGAAGGCGTCTTTGGACACACCCCGTTGGCTTTACTGACTAGAACTATAGTAGCAGTGGTCTTCATTGGTATTAGACAAATATATTTAGGCAACTGAATTGAGCCCTGAACCCTATCTTAAACTTTTTTTTTTGTTTCTTTTTTTTTTAACTGAAGCCATGATCAGATTACTGCAACAAGAACATCTGTCACTGCCATCTTTGTAGGTTTCCATCTCTACACGTTTCATACGTTTCTCTTTGGCTGCCACATTTTCTTGTGTGATCACGTGCATGTAATAACCACAGATGTCCTTGAGCATGCACCACAGAACAGATCACCATAGCTTTAGAATACCTATGAATAAGAGTATGTTGAACAAGGTGCTATATTAACTGAAGGGATTTTAAAGCAAAATATGTGTGGAACTTCATCATCATTATGAGAGCACAAATCGTATTTAATATATCTAGGATTTTGTTGATTATAACACACTATTGTTTTACTGATTCTTCAATATTTTCATATAGTTGCACACATCAATTCAAATCAGTATTCTTACAAAATTTAGTTAAAGTTTTCTTCACACACACTTAAAGAATTTGAATGGCAAACTCTCATCACAAAGATGTAGAGAAAATTTTTTTTGTAACATGTATTTTTTTCTTATATGTTCAGATATATAGTGAGAACAATTCAAGCAGCAAGCTATGCCAGAATGCAACAATTATGTGAAAGAAGAACCCCTGATGATTTGTAAATAATTTAAAGATAAGTCCCCTGCCTTGAGAATGAAGACTGTAGGAGCCACCAGAGCACTTCCCTGTGCTCAAGTGACAGCAGCTTTGGAAGTTTGAAAGCAAGGACTAATTTAGCAAGAGCAAGTAATATAACAAAAAAAATGAGCTTCCTTAGAGACCAAGATCAACAAGGACATTTTTGCAACCTGCCCATTAGTGATCTAGTGTCTTGTGGCTAATCAACTACATTGATGAGCTTAACTCATTTGACTAAAGACAGAGGAAGATAAATCTGGAGTTTAGCCACACCTTTTGAATCTTAAGGGTGTTATTAGCTGGTATGTGGACAACTTTGAGATTCTGCACTAGAAGTAAAGCAGTAAAATGTTCCCAGGATGGTTATCAAAGATGCAGAAGCACAAAAATGCAGAGATGAACAGTCAGAAGGATGATGACTCTTGGGATGAAGAAATGAATCTATGCCTGTACACATAGCACAGTTTAAACCTACTGTGTGGTGCAACAGGGAAACTAAAGGAGGCCAAATGTTGCATTAGGTCAAATTATGTTGCCTGCCTACAGCCTGGCAGGATTAATCCTTTTTCTCTGTCTACCTTCAATCCTTGCACAATTCACCTATCCAAATCCTGTTTGTTCGGGCTCTGTGCCAAGATTAAAGGAAGTAATATCAATAGGTACACTGCAGGCTTCAAGTATTTATAAACACAGAGAAAGAGAAGAATCTGAAGGATCATTCAGGCTGCTCTGACTATTAAACTCATGTGGAATGTACTGTCACCCCTTGAATGCACTGAGAAAAGGAAGCATTCAATGAGGAAAATTTAATAAAAACAAACATATTCTGATAGGATTACAGCATCAAAAGTGCATATGTTCCACATGTTTTTATTTCTCTTTAAAATTAGAAAAAGTATCTTTGCTTGATGTATCCTGTAGGGCACTAAGCCAGAAAACACTGTTATACTATTTCTTGCTTCATAAAGAATTTCATTTAAACTATGAACCTTCTGATAGGTAATTATATGCAGGAAGCAGAGCACATATGAATTTTATATTTATGGTCTACACTGAGGTCACAATTTAAATTCTAAAAACTGCCTTCAGAAATACCAGTTAGTGTGTCGTTTTTATTTTAATTGCATTTCCTCCCCTCTGGTACAGCATGATCAACTGAAAATAAGAACACATGTTTTATGTAACGTATTTAGAATCTAGCAATAAACTATTACCATCCATACAAACATTAAATCCATTTGGAATGCTGCTAATGGAGAAGGGGGAGGTCGTGGGAGGTGCTAGTAGATCCTTTTGCCCAGGAGAAGAAAACAGGATTTAAAAAATTTTTGCATGTTCCTCATGACAACTGCTGCTAATGAACCGCCTTCACTTTTCCCACAGTGCAGTCACTGTATCTTTTTTATTTCCAATTACAGATATCTGTTTTAAAATATTTACAAAAATATTTTTCCTTTTTTTTATTCCCTTTTTTTTTTTTATGCCAGTAAAATAGAAATATGCCAGTTCCCTTTGCTTCAGTAAGTAATGGCACCAGAAGCATCCTGAAGCTCAGAAAGGATCTAGTTCCACATCCTCTTCCAACCTCTTCCAGAAATGTAGAACCATGGGACTGTCAGTGCCAGAATCTGAGGCTGTGTTGTTTTTCCCAAGGGGTTTGTTTTTCACAGTCTGATACAGAATGTGCTCTCAAGATTAGGAGGTCAATCCTAAACCTCAAACTGTCCTTGTCCTGGCTGGATATGAAGTTACCCATGAGGTTTCAAGTGCCCTTTTGCCCACTGACCTTTACGTGTGGGCTGTGGCTGATGTCCAAAAGGGCAAAGGTGATGACTCTTACCCAAAATGGCTGTGTGTTTACAACACCCTTGTGGCAAGTAGATGTTTTTCTGTCCACTACCATCATAAGCCCTGCCTAGAAATTTCATCTTCCACTCTATGTCCAGATTTTAACTACTAGTTCTACAGGAAGTGGGTGGGCAAGCGAGGGCACTCATCTAGAATCTTCCTCTACTCAAGAAGAAACACAAAATCCACTAGAGGGAGATTAAACCCATCATAAATACAAATGGTAGTAAAAAGTATTGCCTGTTCATGCTACTGAATGCTCAGTACAAGACCCCAGGAGTTAGAAGAGTACAGTCAAGTAAACCCCATGCCAAGTAGCTGAACAGCTATTTTAAATAAACATCTTTCAGACTACTGTCCTTCATGTAACCAATGCATTTTAACTCTGGCTTGGAAGAATAGGTTTCAAAGGTAAGCAGTTTAGCTTCTGTGAACCATTTAGACCTTGGTCTCTCCATTAGGAGTGATGGTAGGACTAGACATTGGACAGACAATTTTATGTGACAAATTTTTCACTTAAATTCAGTGAGATACCACATTCATGTGACAGTTCGGGTAGGCAATCAAGCAGTGTATAGATGGTCAGACAGTTTCAAATTACTTTAATATTTGACAAGTAAAAATCACAGTTTTTTTCTATTTTTTATTACCTATTCTAAAGGAAATGTCTGGATGTTCAGAACTTAGCCACAGTGATTTGAACAGGATATACACCCTTGATCTTGAATTTTAAAATACACTATGTAACACAACTCCCTGCCATCTAGTTCCTATCATACTTTCCTCATTTGTCATAGAAAATTTTTGATTGACTTAACATAGATACTTTCATATGCTGGAGCTGAAAGAGCCAGTTCCTCAACTGGTACAAGTCAGACTACTCTTATTAACATAAATTGAAGCTGACTGATTTATACCAGCTGACAAAAGAGCCCAGTGTCTAATAAAAATCAGAAAGGCCCTTATATTTTACCTGACACTTACAGAGGTTTTAATCAAATTCTACATTTACTTGTTTGATTTTTGATGTAAGAGAATTTTTTTCTGAGTATTTATTGTAACTCAGGATTTAAAAAAATGCGGGAAACTTACAATTCCCAAGTAAGATATCTATATGGTAATTAAAAACAAAAAGAGTGGTGACCAATAACCAAATCAAACTGTCAGCTGGTGTACATTTGAAAGCAGTGACATCTTATTACATAAAGGGCTCACATATTCACTTCCATATCAATGAAAGACTTTTCATTACATGGACATAACCATACATGGGAACAGAAATATTTACTCAGATTAAGAAGAAAGATATCTCTTGAGAGGATATATTTCATGAGAGGGTATTTTGAAAAACTATAATGATTTATCATTTCTTTTCTCGGATGCATCCCTAGGCATTTGTTGTAGGCTACTTAGTGATAAGGATGGACAGCTATGTAGACCTTGATCTGATTGTTTGAATTTATAATTGTGGTCTTGTGTTCAACAACAGACAACTGAAAAACATGTGACATCATAGGTTGTAAGCAAAGTCAAACCTCAAAAATAGTAATGAAATAGTATTTTCAAAGAAATCTCTAGTTTCTCAACGAAATTGTCAAAAAATCCAAAGAAATTAAAGACAAGAAAGGAAAAAATACAGTACATTTGGCAACATAAACATTCTTTTAACTTTTTTTTTAAAAAAAATTCCAATAGGTTGGAAACCAGCAGATTTTCAGACTGAATATTTTAAAAAGAGTTTTCATATTCTAAAAAACTAGCCATTTCCAAGACTGAAAGAAGCACTTGCAGATCAATCAAAGCAAAATCAGAAATATTCCTTTCCCCTCAGCATCTTGGTATTTGCACAAAACCTGGCAATATTGACATTTTCAGTCTGTCAAGTGACTAGGTTTTGGGAGTCCTGAGAGTCTAATAAATCTTCTTAGACAATAGAAAAACATAGGTTTTGTTCCTTTGCTCTCTACCCAACATAATATTAGGGATATATCAAAGTATGATGTCTAAACTCTAGAAACAGTCCTCGGCAATTCGTGCAAATGGACAAATGAAAACAACAGAAAGAGGGAATTTCATGAGGCAGGGTAAAGACTATTTAGAGGAATGGTCTCTAACTCATACATATGACAATTTCTTTTATAGCTAAACTGTAAATAACTTTTCATTGTAATATGTCATGAGGCACAAGAACATATGCTGCGTTGAATTCCAAACATATGACCTCTGCTGCATTCCTTTCATCTACTCATTATATAATTCTGTCAGCAAGAACAATCAAGTTTATGTGCATAAGTGTTCACAGGATTGAGCTAAGGCACTCTGAAAGCTCATTCCCTCAATATTAGTACCATTATTTTACATGGGAAAGTAGTTAATATCACAAAATGGAAAATATCAACCTTTTTTTTAAAAAAATACTATAATAGATCAATTATTTAATTTTGAGCCATTATTTTCTCCAGAAAAAAAATTATTAATACATATCAGCCATGTTGAAATTTCTTAGTTAACTTTCATAGTGATTCAGGATATGTGTTTGCTGACTGAGCTGACAAGGATGGAATTCTGTTGATTCCTGGAGCTTTACATCAGTCAGTAGAAGATTGGCCAATAGACATCTGAAGAAGAGCTGGTTTTTAAAATCCAAGTCTTTCCACAGCTCCCTTCTAACACACCAGTAACAAATATAACTCACAGAAGTAATCTTAATGAGTTCAAGTTGAACATGAAAAGACAACATTTAAAGATAACTGAAATTCTATAGTAACCAGAGCATCGTTTTAGATGAATAATTATGGACCTGCTGCATTTTGTTACACTACTGAAGTGTGAAAGAACATTTTTTAACCTGGTTAACTAATGCTTAGCTAAAGCATTTTTAATGATGAAGATTTACATCACGAAGTAAAAATAATATAAATGTTTATATCTCAGTTAGTAACCCCAGTCTCCTGTTATATCCAATAGAAGCAAGAAGCCACCTCATCCTTTCCCAAGCAGTGGCCAAAAAAGGTCAGACAAACAGTGACTTCAGAGTGCCTGTTCTTCTCCATTTCACTACACAGCATGAGAGAACATAGCTCTGATAGTTTTACTGTTCTTATGCATTCCCTAGAGCTGAATTTCCATCCAAATTTTGGTTTGCTTATCTGAATAAATTGTAAAAGTAATCTGGTCTTCCTTTTAGATACTGTAATTCTTTCAAAAGCTCTAATGACTACTACAAAATGAGTTTTTCTTTAGCATTTGATGCTCTTTTGTTTTCAAATTAACCATCCTGTAGACTATCTTTCCTTCAGTTTCTCCTTATCCTCTGGAACATTAAAAATTTTGTCTGAAGAGCAGAAGAGCTACTGATCCTAAACTTTTAAATAGTTAGTAATAATTAATCTGAATTTATCTGATATAGTCTATATCTTAGGAAAGCTGAATTCTCTTAAGACAAATTAAATACAAAGACCCTGATATAGATACAATATATTCAAGTATATCTCCCTAAAGCAATTACTTTTGCCCTGGCAGAAAAGAGACCAGAGCTATGCCCCAGATGCCAACGCTCTGCTCTCCAACATTTTCTGGTATCTTCTGCACATCTAATTAGAGCTACTGTTAAATTTTTATTGTTTAGCAGATTTCTCACTATATGGTGTCATGGTATCACATTGTCTTGAACAATGAATATAGGAAAAGCTAGAGGCAATTAGGACTTGAAGAAATCCATTAAATAATAGAGTATGATAAAGCTACGGATAAAGACAAAAGCCAAATAAACAAGCACCCATCATATGGGTTAATTAATCTATACATATATAGATTAATTGGGTTCAAAGACAGTTTTACAGGTTCTGCTTTATGATAACCACAGCAAATCTAACACAAAGATTAAGTCTTGTTAAGTAGGAGCAAGAACTCAGCCATAGGTCTCCTTAGGAATCACATGGGCTACTTAAAGTGTAGATGTTCTGGTGTGATTTGTTCTCATTTCTCATAGAAACATTTTGAAAAGTTTTGGAATGGAAAAAGTATATTCCTTAATGTTCTGGAATTTTTAGGGAAGAGAACATCATTTTCTCTTTGATTTTATGAATAGATGTGGGGTTTTTTTGTTACATATTAGTAATAGATACAAGTGTGTATGATAAAATAACTACTCAGAGTACTCAGATGTGAAAGAAAAAATAAGAGGTGAAAGTAAAAGTCTAATTAATGAGATTTCCTTCCAGTTCTGAGATACAAGTGAGACTGAAATATCAAAAAAAAAAAAAAAGAAAACAAAAAATGACACAACCACGAATATGACCAGAGTTCTCTAGTACCTCCTCCCTGTTATGTCCAGTTCTGGGCCCCTCAGTTCAGGAAGGAGATTGAGGTGCTCGAGCAGATCCAGAGAAGAGCAAGGAGGCTGTAAAGGGATCCAGCACAAGTCCTGTGAGGAAGGGCTGAGGGAGCTGGAGGTGTTCAGCCTGGAGAAGAGGAGGCTCAGGGGAGACCTCATCACTCTCTACAACTCCCTGAAAGGAGGTCGGAGCCAGGGGGGGGTCAGTCTCTTTTCCCAGACAGCTGTCAGCAAGACAAGAGGGCATGGACTTAAGCTCTGCCAGGGGAGGTTTAGGTTGGATATTAGGAAGAAATTCTTTACAGCGAGGGTGATCAGGCATTGGAATGGGCTGCCCAGGGAAGTAGTGGATTCTCCATCCCTGGAGGTTTTTAAGAAGAGAATGGATGTGGCACTCAGTGCCATGGTCTGGGAACCAGAGTGATAGTGGATCAAGGGTTGGAAGATTCCTTCCAACCCAGATGATTCTGTGAAAGAATGAGAGAGTTGGGGTTGCTCAGCCTGGAGAACAGAAGGCTCCGAGAAGACCTTACAGCAGCTTTCCAAAGAAGACCAAAGAGGGCCTACAAAAAGCTTGGGAAAGGACTTTTTACAAGGTCATGTAGCCCTAGTGATAAGACAAGGGCCAGTGGATTTAAACTAGAAGAGGGAAGATTTAGGTTAGATATTAGGAAAAAAAATTTGCCTGTGAGCATGGTGAGACACTGGAACAGGTTGCCCAGGGAAGTTGTGGCTGTCCCCTCCTTAGAAGTGTTCAAGGTCAGGTTGGATGGGGTCTTGAGCAACATGGTCCAGGGGGATTGTGTAACTAAATGGTCTTTAAGGTCCCTTCCAATCCAAATCATCCATAATTCTATGAATCACTGGGCTGAAAAATTAAGCACTTTACATATCAGGCACATACATTGTAAAGGTAGGTACAGAGAAAGAATATAAAGGAAATATATTTTTTCACATAGTGGTAGAAATGTAGTGAAAAACAGACAGAAGTAAACATTGTGAGGTAATTAACTAAAATCAGTGTGCAAAGGTGTTACAAAAAATCCTAGAAGCTGCAAAATATTTTAATAATTTTGTCAAGATTCTTAATTCTTGGTTTTCTTAATAATTATTATCACTGTTTATTTTGTTTTCCAGTGGTTTTTGAAAAGATCTAAACACATCATATATAGCACAAGTTTCTTAAGTTGGTTGGAATTTCCTTCACTCAAGCCTACATGAGAGAAACCTCTTTAATATTTTCCATGTAATACTCTGCCAGAATTTGAAACTACTGAACACCTCAGGAGAATGCCAGATCTGATCAGATGTTCTGACTAAAAAGGTTTAGTGAAGTATTGGAAAAACAAGCAGTGTTTTAGTTGCCTTCCTGAACTATATTTTCGAAGTTCACCCATCAGTAATCATCGTGTGATAGCTTGTCAGAGAACATTGCAAAGAATTCCCCACTGTAAAGCTGTATGAACACAACTAGTTATAATACTTTGGATTTAAATAGAAGTATTTTTGGCAAGAGGGTTCTGTCAACATTTATCAGGGAGATGTGCATACATTTTTTGTTGGTTTTGTTCCACAGCTAATTTGGGCAGCAAAATGAGATTTCCTTGTAATGAGTACAAAGCCACCTGCTTTGTTTCTTTGGAGGAATTTAAAATATTTAGCATATGAGGTATAAGTATATCAGAAGAGTTCTCATAAATGTCAGCAGGAAAACTGCCTAGGCATAGAGATCTCCTGAGTAAAAGAATGAGTATTTAATAGCTCCCTTAATCTCACTTAATGTTAATGGACAATTGGAGGAAACTACTCATCTGGAAATTACTTTAGCAAATTAAACGTGGCCAAACATCTTTGCTTAAGTGAATCTGAAAGCAAGTCATCCATCTTATACAGTATTTCAGAGAAGTATCCAAAGTCTGAAGACCATGTGTCAGTTTAGTAAATGAAAGTCACTTATGAGCTCACATCAACATCTTGTACATTCAATGCATGCCTAGCCAGAGCTCAGTAACTGGTCTCTTAGCCAACAAATTTTATTTACAAGCACTGCAAAAATTTATGAGAAACAAAAGCTTTTCAGCATTGCACTGATTCCATACATTTTTTTATGTTTTAAAGATTATTTTCTCCTGATGAGACTTGCTCAACTTCATTGCTGATATTTTGTACAGTGCTATCTTGGAAAATCCTATTTATTATTCATTCTAAGCCCTTTTCCACTTCAACAAAGACATTACAGAATTGCAGAAATACATTCAATCTTCATTTAACTATAAAATGTTCTTGTGCAGCATAAAAATATGTGCCACCTTGCTTACTACTGAATATATCTTAAAGTATTTTGGTGAGTAAATACGACCATTTCAGTAAGAAAGAAGCTGATACAACGCAGTTACCTGCTTTGCATAAGGTACCTGTAAACATTGCACTGGATCCATGATCTGCCTCTAAAAACACCATCGTGTTGCAATTTGAACCACAGTGCACAATTGAGGAGGCTGACAATGATCTGGCAGCAGGTTTGAAGAGCTGTGAAGCTCAAAGTTTGTCTTCATGTACACCATGACTCTGACAGAGAAGGCATTTGCTCAGGACACCAGTGAGGCCAAATGGATAATGTTCAAACGTGGTAGGATAGCAGAAAGATATCTTCATTGGTGGCTATCAGTGTCATGGAGATGGTCTGATGTCTGCCTTCAGAAATCTCTACATTTCTAATTGTCAGGAAAAAAAAAAACAGAGGGAAGGATTACTGTAAATATGGTTTGCTTGACACTCTTCAATAACCACCCAGCAAGTGCTGTAGGAAAAACCCTTGCCTGTCCAGAAAAGCTATCCTTATTTAAACTTGCATTGAAGAACCAAGTAGGTCAGTGGAAATGTTATAGATGGAAAGTTTGAAAAACTGTGGACTTAATTTCGTATTTGCCTTTTCTTCCTGCACACATTCTTCATCTTTTCAGATTCAAGTCTTTCGTTTCAATTACATGAAAAAATTGTGTAAATAAAAGCTGTTTATATTGATATGTTGTTTTCTATGAGTTAAAAAAGCTGCTAAAATAACCCCTTATTTCATCACTTCTTTTAGCCCATGAATTTTTGTGTGAAATTTTTATCACTGACTTATTTACTTTGATATGGATAAACAAATTTTTATGTATCTACTAATAACTCCATTTAGGTATCTGATGATAAATTAGTTCTTTGTGTAGCTCTGTCGAAACCAGTGAGGATAAAATTTATGTATTTAATTTCTATTTCAGAGGAAGGATTTCAAACCATACTATATGTTGGTTTTCAGCGTTATCATTCTATCTTTTGGCACTGAAACTGATATAACAGAATATGCAGATGTTGATAATTTGATGGGTAAAAAAGAGGTACCTAAGTTATGCAAAGTACAACAAAACAGGTCTGCAGGATTCAAGGATCTATACAAATTATTATAAAGAAAATAATTTAATTTTCTTTGTTTTTTCTGATAGTTGAGAATAAAATCCAAATGTGACATGAATACAGTCCTGATAATTTTTCTAATATACTGAAAGAACTATTGTTATCCTGGAAGAACAAAATTATCAGTCACCACAATAAGGTGTTAAAAGGTCAAGTTCAGCCTTATGATAACTCCAGTTCTACTGTAAATCAACAGAATTAAATATATTTCTAAAAATTACCTCATTTAGATTATTGAATCCCAGCTTTGAAAGAAGACAGTACACTTGTCTGCAAAAAGAAAATACACATTCAACTTCTAAAGTTATTTTCTATCAGTATTGTTGTGTATATACAATTCCAAACACATTTCAAAACTGTTTTAAGTGAGTTTGTATACAATAATTTTCTTTTTTAGTCAACCATTCTAAGAGAGACATTAGCGTCTTTCTAGGTTTCATTACTGTCATCTTATGACAGAGACTCTAGAAAATAAAGCTGAGGATGTAAACACTGAATTAAGTTTGAACTTCTTATTTTTCCGGAATTCATCAGATAAATTTAAAATCAGATTAGTATCATATCTTTGGACATTTAGTTCATGTTCTTTACTGTTCTTAGGTATTAATCAGCTTTTGAAGAACTCTCTGGTGTATTTTTAATCTCTTTTTAGTTCATATTTTTTCAGTTTTCAGTTGATATGAATGATAGATATTTAAACACAGTTTGCAGTTGAATTTAATGAAGCTGTTTCTCTCAGACTAAACGCATGTAAATGTAAGTCATTGCTCTTCAGACTAGGAACAGAGCTTTTAAACAGAAAAAGAATTAAATCTAGAGTATGTACTGAAGAAAAAGAGACAAAAAAGTTAAAATTATTTCTCTGATTCATGCACAAACAACTCACATCAAGTTTTCGTTTTCACTTACCACTGAGTAAACTTATCCTTTCTTATATATCCTTTAGTATGAAATGAAGAATATCTGACATGCAGGACAAAGAAATGTTTACATCACATTGAATAGCTTATGATGTAATCAGGAAAATTCTTACTTGTAGAATCAGGCCATGGCTGAGTAAATCATAATCTAATCATATCCAAATACAATATAACTTCCTTTTTTGATGATAAATAATTCAATGTGGGAAGTCAAGCAAGGAAGGATAAGTTGTTAGAACCAGGGATATTTCCATCTGGCTTCCCTTTCATGAGACCATATTTTTTCACAGAAGCACAATGCCAAAAATAATAACTACTTTACTCAATAAACTTTGAGTGGTTTTTGGTGAATCAAATCCAAACGTCCTTTTGCATGACAAGAAAACTAGTGATTGGGCTTTTTCTCTCAACAGTTAATGGCAAACTTAGAATCTTTAGGATGAGGCACTGTTTTAATAGACTGAAAGTATATAACTTTACTAATACATCAACAAGACTAATTTAATACATCAACAAGACTAATTTCCTACTATTGACCCTCTCTTTTTTTTATTTTTTTTTTTTTTTTTTTTTCCTGTTCTTAAATTGAACAAAATAATTGGATTAATTTTTAAAACAATTCCTGGACTCTGAATGCTGTACTTCAGATGTAGTTGTGTCAGTGTTTTACTACCTTCACAGAAATGGAAATACTGGCTAGACATGACTCTGTTTTCCTTTTTTACTTTGTGATCTGAAGTATATGTACACTGTGCAGTGAGGAAAGCATCTTCTACCTGTGAGATACCTCTTGGAGATCTGATGGCCCCAGTCCTTTGTAGTACACCAAAGGAGTGAAACACAGTGCATCCAGAGGTTTTGGCATAAGTCTACACAGGGTATGCAGACACATTTGTACCTTCTCCAGGCTACCAGACCATAGTATAACCAACAAGCCAACCCTTGCTTTTCCCTTGCTGTCTAAAATCGCAACAATATGAGGCATATCAAAAACTTTGATGAACATCAGAGCCACATATCAGGATCCACCCCTCTACATGCATGAAACAAGGTGGGATTCCACCAGCATGGAATGTCATTGCAGCTTGTATTAGAGACCTGGTGACAGCAGAAGACCTAAATTTTCTATGGACAAGTGGCACTTAGCTCATCTTGAGCTGCAGCTCACATAAGAATTTCAGGGAGCTCATGTCTGAGCCCTCATTCATCAGCAAGAAGCAACTACTCAGACAAAATTCCCTGCACAGAAGTAACTAAATATTATGCTAAATCAGTTCTCCCTTTCTGGGGAGCAGAAAAGAAAGTAGCTGTAACAGGTCAAACCTGAAATTTCTATTCAGCCTAAAATAATTCACCAACAGCTAAATATTGCAGAAAATTGTAATCCTAAGTGCTGATGTGAACAGTTTTTTGGCAAATTCATGTGATATCTCTGCTCTACTGTCATGCTTTGTCTGACAGCTGCCATTGCATGACAGTCATTTCAGTAAACACGGTTATTATTTTCACCTATGAGTAACAATAATGTTTTAAATTTACAATATATACATTTCCTTTTCCATTTCCATATATTAAAAGCATAAACCACTTGAAGATATGTTCCCTATATTTAAAAAGGGCAGGAGGAAAAATACTAATACCTTGCTGACAGAGAAGAAGATAAAAGAAACAAGATACTCCTTATGGTTCTTATTACAAAATGTGAGGTTTTTTACAAAACTCTGCTGACAATTTATACAGAAAAAAATAAAGAAACCAGTCACTCACAGGCAACTTCTCCTAGCAAGAAATACAGCAGATGCTTAAAGTTTTTAGAAAGTTAGTGTGGAATAGACTGAAACTAAAGTTAGCAACTAAAATATGCCCACACTGTTTGTCCTGATGCCCACTGCTGATGTCCAAGCTCTCTAGAGCTGCACCAGAAGGAGAACTCTGAACTGGTCTTCTCTGATCTTGCAAGCAATCTAGGCCATGTTTGGGGAATTATTTAATAATTATAAAATCAAGTAATACTTCATTATTTTAACAAAAATCTAAAATCAAGCAGCTGGAAAAACCCCCTGCAGTTTCAACATCCTACTCATCTTGCTGTTAGAAATAAGAGAATTAATATTTTTGTAATAGGTGTTTATTTTTAACTCAAAAATTTGCCAATATGAAATTGCAAACTGGATAAGATGGATACAAGCCACATATCCTAGAGAACAAATTAATTTTCACAATGAAGGCTGCATGATGGGATGTTCCCTGGATCAAAGTCAGGCACCTTTTCCTCTGGGTGTTCTAGGAGTCACTCATAGCCAACACCTGCATCCTTCTGAAGGATCAGGTACCCAGGAATCTGACCGAATTGCCACAAAAAAAAAGATGCAATATCTGAAGGACTTGTGCTCTCAGGCACAGTTAAAGAAAAAAAGCAATTTTTTTATTGATTGATTTTGTGACTGGAAAGAACATCTGCAAGTCACACTAATGATGCCCAAGAAAGAAACACTATCTGAAGCCAGCAGCAGTCCCCCCATACTGGGCCAAGTAGCACATGCTTTTGACTCCAGGAAATCACACATGAAATGTAAAAGACGTGCATAAGCTCTATTAGGATTTGGATCCTCAGCTGATCAGAAGAAAGGAGTAAGTTCACAGAAGTCAGTGCAGCTGCAATAATTTATATTAGCTCAGAACCCAACCCTAAGCTTCTTTAATGCATGTGGCTTTATTTCTTAATAATTTATTAAGCGGGGTTTAAAAGACAAATCATTGATGGTGATTCCTCTAAGAGAAAAAGCTTTCATGTTAGCTGCATTCTGTCTGACAAGGCAACCCATACAGTGGTCCAGCTTCTATTGTACACTAAGAACAGGATTCAATTGCCTAAACATTAGCATCAGTTGCCACTTGAGACATCTCAGGTGCCCCCACCTGGTCTCAAGCTGCCTGTCTAGTAGGACACAGGTCTCTTGTAAGCCCCGTGATGTACCTGTCAGATCCATGCATGTGTCTTGGGTGTCCTGGGGCATATCAAATGGTACTAGACACTTGTGTTCAAGCTACTGAATCCCTCTCAGTCTGCAAGGATATCCAGAATAATTTGTATTGAACAGCTCCTTTTGATTTGTTGTCTGATTCTTCTACTGTTTCAAAGAACCTTTGTTACCAGACTTGAATTTAGTAGTATTCCTAATAAGACAGATTTCTAAAACAAAGGGTTTGGGGTTTTTTGCAATGTTTTGCCAGTGCTGGTTTATGCAAAATATTAAATATTATGCTGTTCTGTAGGTCAAAAATAAAGCAAAATGGTAGCTCAGCTTTCTAAACCCAGAGCAGACCCTCATCTGTAGAGTCATAGAATAGAATCATAGAATCATAGAATCAGCCAGGTTGGAAAGGACCTCTGAGATCATCAAGTCCAACCTTTGATCCACTACCACTGTAAATACATAAGCTTGATAAAATGATGGATTTTATTTACAAGTTTGCTCGAAGTGGAATTAATTCGTCCTAATTTCAGAAAAAGGCTTCAGTACCAAACTGTAGATATCTAAGAACAAAATGTGAGTAGTTGTTCACATCTGAGACAGGTGGGAAAGCTCTCTGAGTAGTGAATGGAATCTACAGGCCAATTTACACCTAGCACGAAATACCTAAATACACTTCCTACTAAAGGGTGCAGATCTTCTGCAGAGCCATATTACATCTGATGGGCAATATCTCACACATTTTAATCCACCCCTGACTGGAATAGATACTTTTGTTTAGGCAATCATAAGATGTCTAGTCAACATTGTAGAGAGTCTAGGGAACTATGTGCTGATCCTGAAGAGGGCACTGAAGGCTGGTATAGCTCACAGGAATCCAGTAATATTTTCAATGTCCTGTTGTGTCTCAGACATCCACAAGGGCTGGAAGGCACAACACAGAACTTAATATTGGTTCATGGTTGTAAGTCAGTTTAGGTAGTTTAGTCATCTTAAAAATCATTAGACAACATTTTTAGTCAACTGCACTAAATCACTGTATATCTGTTAATCACCCTTGTATTCCCCTAAATTCAGTGGAAGAAAGCAAGAATTTTCACAATTCAGTTCATCAGATGTACTAGACATGCACTTTGTAGTGAGAGGATGAGGGGCAATTGTTTAAAACTTGAAGGGAGGTGTAGATATTAGGGTAAATTTTAGGAAGAAATTCTTTCCTGTGAGGATGGTGAGACACTGGCACAGGTTGCCCCAGGAAGCTGTGGCTACTCCCTCCCTGGAAGTGTTCAAGGCCAGGTTGGATGGGGTTTGGAGCAACCTGGTCTGGTGGGAGGTGTTCCTGCCCATGTAGGTGGATTGGAACGGGATTATTTTAAAGGTCTCTTCCAACTCAAATCATTCTATGAATCTATGATTATATCAAGATAAATCATACATGTTTCCTTCACTAACTATAGGACAAGTCGAAAGTGACTAATGGATACGAGGACATTGACAGTGAAGGCTACATATGGTTACATGAATCCCTATAATTTCACATTTAAAAAAAAATGCAACTCTTTTAGTCTAGTCTTGATTTACATATTAACAAATAGATTTGCTGATGACATTGTGATAGGTCTAGTCAAACGTCTCACCAGATTAACTGTGAAGGCTAAAAAAAGTTCTGCCTGTATCTGTAGAAAAATTTTACAGATTGCTTTAAAAGCAGGATTTGCTTTATAAGTTGAAAACATCATTAATGTGCAATGTACCTAATCACCTGGTAGAAATACTTCTTATTTGGCAGTTTATGTTAGCAAGTGAAAGCTTCATACCATGTATTATGGAGACCCACTCAAGCTTAACTCCAAGAGCCACTGGGGAACTCTTAGGAGATCCGTTCAGCTGTACTTGATTTTGTTCTGGTAGTTTAGAAGTTTTGCAAACCTAGATGGGATAATATTCTGTGCCATCTTTTCTCTACCTTCTTTTCTTTCCTTGCTTACATTTCTAAGTGTAAAGCTTCCATTGTTTGGTGAACAGAGAAGGTTCTTCGAATCACTGTGGCAGTTCATTCCCACCTAATTACTTTTCTGAACAACTACGATTTTCTAGAAGATAAATTGGTTCCTTTGGAATATTTGGGTAACCTTCATGTAAAGCTATTTTGTGTGTCCAAAATTCACATGGAGGCATCAGTCTCAGTGCAGCAAATCAAGTTCAAGTTATTCTCTTAATAACAAAGTCAGTACAGTTAAAAAAAAAAAAAAGCCTGTGGGTTTGCTTTGGAAGAGGTGCTGGATTTAAATATTAAAGACTCAACAGTATTAAAGGCTACAAAACAACAATATCATTGAATTGAATAGATTCTAGAGAACATTTTGATATATAATTTATATATGTAAATTATTTAGTACTTATGCAAATTAGTCTATTATGAAGCACCCCTGTGCTGTGAATGGCACTTCAGCCCATGGACCCATCAACTAGTGATAAAATAAATATTGAGATAAAATTTGGTTTTAGTTTAAATTTATACGTACTGATAGCATTAAGCCGCAGAGAAAGTTCGAGAGCTCAGTGTTTCCTTTTGTACTGAAAATTTAAGAAGTCATCTATGCATTTAATGAAAAGACTTTAGTAATGTGAAAGTTCTGGGATAAATCTCAGGCAGTATTACAGTTTACATCATTGTGGCTCTCAAATGAACTATGAGGATTTTTTTGTAATTAGTGTTGTACCTAAAACCTACTAGTCTTCCCTGGAGATCTAGACACCTAAATGGGCAAAATAAAAAATAAGTTCTAGTCCACATTCAAACACATGTAAAGGCTGTCACAATATCAGGTATGATCAGAAAGAAAAAAAAAAACAACAAAAAAACAAACCCAAAACCAAGATAAGAACCATAGACAACCTTTCTCTTCAAAACAGTGAGAAACAATGTTAGTTTGCCTAATTAAAAGAAAAGAAGGAAAGACAGAATTTATCAACATTAAGCTGTCATTATGACCCTAGATTTAGCTGAGTATTCTCCTGGTTCACTGTTTTAAAACAGCAGGACAGTACCAATGAAACTTAAACTCCTTGCTGGAAATTATCTCCTACTCACTGGGTGGATATTTCAAGGAATTTTAAACAGCATCCAACTCAGGGGGAAGTAATGAAAGTATGTAAAACTTTTTGTAAAACCTCAAGCAGTATATGTATTGACAGGCACTGATTTCTAGCAAGATGTAAAAAAAATAGACCTTTCCCTTGCTGTGATTTATTTCATCTTTGATGTGATGAAGACAATATTATTGATCTGGAATAAAACATAGTTTTACTACATGGGGATGAAACAAAGGTCAAACATCATGTGTCAAGCAATTTTCTTATGTTGGCCATAGTAGGTCAATACTAGGTAAAGCTGAATACACAGGGAAAAAAAAATGCTTGTATTTTAGAGAGAAAGCTTTCAAAAAATATCAGAATGGAGCTCCAAAGGGGATTTTATGGGTCATCAAGTCTGCTCCCCAGTTGTCTAATTAGGATATTCTGTCCTTTCTACTGGAATAACCTTTCAAAGGTATATTAGAACTTCACTTTGGTATCAAGATTTTCTTTTACTTTGTGTTATTCATGAGTCCTAAAGAATTCTTCTCCTTCTCTGCTGTATTTCCACATGCACACTTTCATTTCTATTGTTTGGACTAACCATGTCCTTTTTACATCTCTTCACTACTAAGCTCTGCAAGCTGTAGTTTCTCTTCTGCTAAGCTCTTCCTTTTCTGATCATAACCCTCTTCAAGCTGAATATATTTCTTGAACAATAAGCAGTAGTCTGGCATTCTAGGTGAGATCTTCCAAAGCTTTGTACCATAGCAATAATGCCTTTTTTCTGGTACTGAAAATTTTGGCAGATCTAACAGAAGATCACAAATTTCTTTAATAGAAATTTTAAATAGAAACTTTAGCAGCATGTTTTTTATTTTTTGCATGACCAATAAAACTGTTTACCCCTTTCATCCAAATGTCCTCATGGTGTAAGAAGTCAGTTGGACTTTTTGATTGGACTTTAATTCTATTGTAATTTCAGAATGAAGGATCCAAGATTACCAAAGATACACACACAAAAGAAAAAAAAGTAAAAATTCTGATAGTAGTTCAGAACAATAATTATTTAATCTAATTCCCAAAGGCAGTCACAGCACATAAGGAACTGAGCTTGAAATAACTGTCATAACAATAACAAATAGAGTGTTATGACCTTCCAGACATCTGCAAAATGGTGGCTGGAATCCTTAATGCCAGAGCACCCAGAATTATTGTCAAAGTAAAATCATATTCACAGCTTTCAGGAAATCAAGGAAAAAGTACAGAAAAATGGCAAGGTTGCCTCCTAGGAAGAGCTTTCAATGTCACCTACCTTGTTTTGCTGGCAGTCGTGAATATAGTCATGAAGAAACTGCACTAAGACATTACAATTACAATTACAATATTAAAATTATCTCTGGGAAAGGAAATTGATTTAACATATTCAAAGGTAAATCCAGATCATACTAAATATTCACTACTGGCTGTACAGCTGAAGGGATTCGTGTTTCAAGACAGAATAGGAAGGGGGGAACTTGCTCAGGCAAACGTCACTGAAGAAAACAAAAGGATTATTCCAGATCTCACAATTTTATATTCCCTTTTGCAAAACGAACATCTATAATTGTATAGAAGGACAATATCTTTGCACTCTTTGATATTCAACATGTCATCCACTGAAAATTTATTTGATCCTGTGGGAAAGTGTAAATAAAAACAAGAAATATTCATCTTTAGGAATTGGTCAAACACAGTTTCTGAGTTGAATTTTCATTGTATGGTAGATAGACACCACAGAATGGAAGACATATGAGAGGTTGAATTTCTCTTTTAATACTGACCACTGTACAGAGCACTGATTTTCATTATATTAAGTCAAGTTTTTTGTTTTTTTTTTTTATCGTAGCTTTAAAATTGTGCTTTTTGTAATAAATAATGCAGAAAATTCTCTTAAAAACTGCAATGTCAGCAATTGACTACTGAATCCAGTAAAGGCCTGGTCTGAGCATGGAAGGTGGGACTTGACTGCAGTCAGTATTCAGGAAAAATATATTTGGTGATTTCCAGATGCTGTAATATTCGTGGTAATACTGACCTCAGAAAATCTCAACAAACAGTAAAGATCCTGCCAAGAGAACAAATAACTCTTAAATCATATGGGAATATGAGGCTTTATTACTATCATTTTCTCTGTGTTATCTGCCCTCTCTTCATTTAGATACTGGTAGCAGATTTAGGAGTGAGCGGTCTTCTTTACAACCAAATTTAATACCCATCTGCAAACAGTTTTTCCTCCTAGAATTTTTTTTTTTTTAAGAACTAATATAACACCCCATTTTATCAGGAGTTTATTGGTTTTGGTATTAGAAAGAGAAAAGAAGAAGAAGGAAAGTGATGTGTCTTTAAATTTGATATTTGGGCCAATACTTTTTCTGGCATAAACCTAAAGCAAAACTTAAATGTTTGCCTAAGATCCAGAAGCTATCTAAAATAATACCAGTAAGGAACTGCAATCAGAGCCAACTGGAAGCCTTCAGAAATTCATGCTGTACTTCAGACTGTGATGGTTCTTCTATAATGATGAAATTAAATGAAAAGCATGCAAGGATGAAAATAGCCATGAGTACAACAACTAGTGTTTGGACATTTAGGATGAATTACCACTTAAAATGCATAAGCTTAGCTAAAATAACTGGCCAGTGTGAAATTATATTTCCCTTCCCTTTGCTTTTTGCTTTTTCTCATGTAGTACAAATAGAACTTAAGACAGAGAAGAGAGTTGTCCATACAATTCTGGTCCTAAGATGTAAACCTCCAGCTTTTTTAACTCCCATTGCCAAAAGCATGAAAAGGAAATAAAACTTTACACATTGACACCAGCACAGAGTGAAGGAGGGAAATAAAAATATGTGAGTGATCCAATGCTACCTCTAAATCACTAGAAGAGAGTCTATTGCCATATGCCTCAGACACTACTGCAAAGTAGCAGAAATAAAATCTGTCCATAGGGTAAGTTATATACCATTTTTAGTGTTTAATTTTTATTTGGTTACAGAGCTTTCTGAGTAGAGCATACAAAGGGCAAGATGAAGAGAGGGAAAGAGAGAAGAGTCTTACCTCTCGAGAAAAAAGATCTGTTTTTCCAAGCTTCATTTGGTTTGGGCAGTGATGGTAGCATAGCCACACACATGCACAACACAACCCAGATCAACAATGCTGACCACTGACCTACCCTTTCGAGCTCCCTCTCTGAGATCAGAATTCATAACATCGCCCTCTTCTTCTGCCACCCAGACTGTCTTGGTATCTCTCAGCACCTGTGAGCAAGACTCACAGGCAGCAGGAGTGAGATGGAACAACTAATCCAGTCAGCAAGAAATGCCAAGGAACGAGGAATAGTTTTGACTTCAAACTTTATCCTTATCCTCCAAACTTCTTGTTTCTGCAAAATGAGGATCTGAATTCCCAGCCTCTGTCTGGAACAGGAAGCATGCAGAGTCAGACTAAAGGTGGAGATCCATCTTTACAGCCAACGCTCAGTTGTGACTGCCAGATTCAAATATTTCAAGATTATTAGCGTATTTTTTTGTCCCGAGTCACATAAAACGTATATTAAACTAATGAAAAACAAAATATGTGCCATACTGAATAATAAGAGTATGGATGAATGCAATGTTTATTTGCTTGTTTATTACTTTAAAGTTCCTTTCCACATAATCAACTTTTGCTACCATACTGAGAAAACACTGAACAAAGTAGTTTGAATAGGTTGGAAAAAATATCTTTTTTTGTTATGTTTGAGGAACATAAACTTTCAGAAGAAAATTAGTAAATTCCATTGAAATTAAAATTAAAATGCTACCTCAACAAGATTATTCTACTTTGACCATTTTCTTCTTGAAATAATCTTGGGCCTTGTTTGGACTTCATTAAGACTGTCAAAACACGATTTATTTGATCAAAAGTGTATTTCTACATTAGATTTCCTAGCAACAAAGTCAATTATTTCTGCAAAGAATTACTTGAAATTCTTCCCTGTCTCTGACTGTTTGTTCTTTTTTTAAAATATTGTTCCTCTCCTTCTTGCCAAAACCACAGTCATCCTTAATAAACCAAATGAAAATGACACCATAGTTTAGTGAGAGGTTATTAAGAGAGCTAGAAGTGTTTATGATAAACTCTCAGCTGGGTGTTGGAAAAACTCTCTGTGATCAGTATCTTACATAGGCTGTTACTGGAAACTAGATAAACTACTGAAGTGATACAATCTGGCATATCCTATGCTCCAAATAACAATTATCATTTGAATATTTGAAAGGTAACTATGCTGTTGATTTTTTTCCTGTGGGTCTTTGAATAAATTATTTTATTATAAAGCCCAACAGAATTTAACCTCTATGATTTTTTTTTCCTAACCCATGTTAGGGACAACAAACTACTGACTGATTACCAGAAAATATTGTAAGACATTTCCCTAGTGCATGGCTTTTTTTTTTTTTTCTTTTTCTATCTGTATTTGTAATTACTTTCCTGGCTGCCTATCTGCTTGGTAGCTCAGCAGTTGTATTTCCTTCACACTGTACTTGCATATTTTGTTAGGCTGTTACATAATAGCTGGTTCCTGATTGGCAGTGCATGATGTCCTGTCTCCTGTGATAACTCTGTCAGATTAACAGGCCAGATGCTGCCTACAAGAGCCATGAGTAGCAAGGTAAAGCAGCACTTCTTATTTTTTCCTCCCTTTTTGCATAGCTTTTTTAACTGTTCAGCTGGGAGCGAAGGAAACATGCACTGCTGTTTCACCCTGTTATATTGCAGACCATAACTTTAAACCTAGGAGACAAGAAATCAGGACTATGTCTGCAGAAAGTGATGTTCTGTGAGTCAAAGATAGCTGGATCAAACTTTGGGGGAACACTTGTTTATACATCTCACCTGGAGTCACTGGAGGAGCCTGCAGCTGTTTAGGGAGCACTGAAGATGCAACTAGAAGGCAACCTGGTCAAGTGGCAGGCTAAAGGGGAGACCAATGAGCATCTGAGAACAGAACGTGAAAAAAAGAGATTTAAAGTGAAGAATGAAGATTTTGATGCAAAACAAGGCTCATTCTATTAAAACAATCTTGGGAAAGGTTAGTGTGGTCAGAACAATATGCTATTTCTAATGAAAACATCAAAATATACTCCTTTATGTAAAGTAAAAATAAATCTTTTTGTAGGCAGAACCAGGGGCACTCCTCTGCCTAGTGCATTAAAATAACAAGGAGTTTGTTGAGTGGTAACACTTTTACTCCCTGCTAAAAGTCTGTCCAAAGCCAAATCCAAATATTTGGAATTATAATCACAGCTTCATTTCGCCCAAGAACTGAGAGGATCAGACCTTGGCCAACCATTTTCTGGTACTTGTTTGACATCTGCTCTGAAATTTCTTGCCCTTCATGGACAAGAAAATAGCTCAAAAAATCTTAGCCTTTCTCATAAAAATCATCTGCTGGTACTGATGGAAAGGACTTTGCCTAAAAGTGAGGTGAGATTTGCTGATGGTTTTGTTGGCTGATGTGTTAATTTCAAAAGTACTTAGTTGACTAAAAGTACTTTACCTGACTGTAATCTCATTTACCAGTACAGTGCATACATTTTATTTGTGAGCTTCCTTCCAGTTACAGCCTGATTTCCTGAAATTTTATGCCTTTCTTTCTGCTGGTCTCCTCCTAACACCCTTTGTAACTTGCTGCCAACTTTAACCAAGTTCAAGAAGCAAGTGGAGATCTCAGGGGTAGCAAAATCCTGGCAAAAACCCTGGGGACTGTGCAAAGGAAGGAGATCTGAAGGAAAGACATTAAAGGGAACTCAGCCACTATCTGTTATGTGGTGCTTTTGCCACAGAACAATGTGTGGATGGTGAGGGGACACATCTGTGCTGGACGGGAGATGAGGAAGGCAAGAGGGAACTGGGGGAGCTGGTGCCAAGGGGAAGGTAATAGGAAAGAAAGGAGGAATGCTGTGAAGCCATACATGATACTGAGGGTTTGCCTGGGCTTTCCTAAAGAAATCGACAGGAAAAATATTTCTTATTTCATTAATCCCATCACACATAAATCCCCCATGTCTGAGAGTTGTTTCACTGTGGTTAAGGATTTTCTTTATTATAATAAGTACTTACATTTCTAATTCCTATTTTCTTCACTTGCTTGTTCGCTAGATACGATTTGTTGTCAGAACTTCTGGATTGCTTGTTGTCTCCCTCCTGCCCAGTTCCACCAGGCTCTAGTTCCCTGCCTTTCTCACCTTCACACATTATACCAGAACAGAGACTCAAAGTGTGCCCAGGAGGTATGATCAGCCACCTTGGAGCATAGACCAGGAAGTTAAGAGCAATATCTGGGTGCAGTGGGACTACTTCATCCCCAAAACAGGAGGCTTTCTTTTGCCAGAACACTCTTTTCTGTCTAAAAACTCCATGATTAGACTCCATGATTAGACCTCTGTTCTAAAAACTCCATGATTACCTATTTTAAGACAAAAATTTATAATTTATAAAATTATTTTTAAAATTTATAATAAGTGTATTTAACCATATATATATATATATATATATATAAAACCATAAAATTGCTGAAGTCCATGAAAACGCTAAGTGGAAAACCACCACACAGGTTAACAGCCCTTCTGCTGGGAGATAGATTTTATTTACATTAGGCTGGAACCAGTTAAAAAAGCTGCTGCATGAAATGTACAGACTATATACAACTGCATAAGCCTACTTTACAGAGGCTAACTTTATAAGTCCTTGGCCAATGTTTATTTAGCCACAATAAGCCTACTGTAAATAATTAAAAGGCTTCTTTGTTTCCTTTCTAGTTTGTGTGTTGTAGGGTTGGTTTATTGTCGTTGGGTGGCAAGTTACAAGGATTTTCTAGGCCAGCTCATTTATTTTATTTGGCTGTTGGGCCCAGTTGCTGTTTGGAAATTTCCTGATTTCAGTTGTGTTTTCTAGTCTGCTTTCAGAGGTTTTTGAGCATGAGCAGTCTTTAAGAGGAAACTGTGGTGGTTAAAAAGGGACTGTGGCTGTTAGAATGAGCCTCCTGCAGCAGCCCTGCTGTCACCCTTGAATTCCTGGAATCTTTCATCATCAGCCTCCCAATCCTTCTTTCTCTTGACATCATGAAGCAAAGGTAGCTCGAAAAGTTATATGGGGGTTGACCAAGGGGTGAAAAGCAGAGACCAACTATCAGTAACAAATTCAGGAGTCTTCACAGCCCCACAGGAAGGCAAGATCATCCTCCATAAAATACACAAGCAAAAAATGCTGAGAAAGCCATATGGGTGATCCAGGCTCATTGCAGAGACCTGCAACAGAACAAATCATTTACCTCAGTTCTTCCTGGTCGCAGTGTAGGCCTGAACAGTTGAGTCCTTTTCCTCCTGGGGAGGAAGTGGAGGAGGAAGGTTAGAGAGTAGAAATATTGGTAAGCACATCATTAATGGCAGGTGGAAGGAGTTTCTGACGGTGGAAACATGAAGAGTTTATTTAAAGCCACCTCTTTCAGAAAGAGTCCACTTGATACTAAAAAATAAGCATAACGCAACACTAGGATTAGTTTGCTTATTCTCCAGAGTTAGGAGATCTGCAGGATGATGGTTCATAATACAGTACAAAGGATTACATTCCCAATTCCCAGTATGTTTGTGCTCCTCAGTCACAATCCGACCCCATACCCCAGGCTCAAAAATGAACCATATACTTCCTCCTACCTTCAAAGCCTGCTTTAGAAAGCATGATGATTCAGGACAAAGAACAGATGAGGCAATTCATAGTCAGTAAGTCTAAAACTAGCTTGACTTTGTTCAGTCTGTGCACTTTCAGCTGTGACAGTGATGGTGCCAGTTAGTTCGAACAGCGCCATTTCCTCTGTGCTACCATGGCATTGTGCAGGTTGGAAAACTGATCTGACAAACAGGCTTTGCTGTCTGCCATGTGCTCCTGCATTTGCTCATCCATCTGGACTGATCTGCCTTGCAAGAGATTATCTCAACGGGTCCCTGATCCTTTGCAAAGGCCTCTAGGCAGTTCCGTCTCACACATGATAAATAATAAATAACATTATTGGAATGCCAAGAATGTCATTAATAATTTTCAGATATGTAATTCAGGCTTAGAAGCATTTCCGACATTGCAAAATGCTCAAGTACTGATGACAAAAAAAATGTTCGTCTGAGTGTATGACAAATTAAAAAACACGGCCTCTAAGAATGTGTCGTTATTGTTGGGCTTTCTTTGTTGTTGTCTTTTTTTTTTTCCCTGAGACTTATTAGAACCAACTGAAAACTTGACAGTTGAACATTGATAAGAGCTGAGCTTATAACTTAAAAGCATATGGTCCTGAACAGGACTACTGGGTTGATGAAGGTTAATGATATCAATACAAGTAGTCCATGCAAATAAGGAGAGTCTAGAGCTAATAAATGAGTTATTACATATGGTCCGAATGTGAAATCAATAGTAAATGGGTCCATGGAAACATATATAAATATGATACAACAATCTGTATGAAGGACAGTTGCTACTGAATGAGCAGGGAGGGGAAAAAAGTCATCACACAAAAGAGTATTGTTCTGTACCATTGAAACATAAAATAGCACTGAAAGTTTAATGTATAAAGAGATGAACAATGGAGTTATATTTAGGAAATTTAGTAATGGTTTGCCTCAGACTATTAGAAACTCCTCCTTCAGTTACTAAATTTTTGACAAGCAAGTTTTTCATAGAATCATAGAATGGCTAGGATTGGGAGGGAATTTAAAGATCATCTAGTTCCAAACCCCCTGCATGTCAGGGACACCTTCCACTAGACAGGTAGCTCAGGGCCCCATCCAACCTGGCCTTGAACACTTCCAGGGAAGGAGCAGCCACAACTTCCCCAGGCAACCTGTTCCCGTGTCCCACCACTCTCAAATTAAAGAACTTCTTCCTAATGTCTGACCTAAATCTCCCCTCTTCAAGTTTTGAACCATTTCCCTTTGTCCTCTCACTGCACACCCGTGTGAAAAGCCCTACTCCAGCTTTCTTGTAGGTCATCTTCAGATACCGTAAAGTCACTATTACAGTCACCTTGGAGCCTCCTCTTCTCTAGGCTGAACAATCCCAACTTCTTTAGCCTATCTTCATATGGGAGCTCTATGTCCTTCTTATGTTGGAGAATCCAGAACTGGACACAGGACTCTGGGTGGGGTCTCACAAGAGCAGAGTAAAGTGGGAGAATCACTCCCCTCAAACATCTGGCTGTGCTTCTTTTGATGCAGCCCAGGACCTGGTTGGCTTTCTGGGCTGCAAGCACACATCGACAGCTCATGTTAAGCTTCTGGTCCCCCACCACCTCCTTCTCCTCAGGGCTGTCCTCAATCCTTTCTCCTCCCAACCTATTCATGTATGGGATTGCCTTGAGCCCGGTGCAGAACCTTGCACTTGGCCTTGTTGAATTTCATGCTGTTTGCATGAGTCCACTTCTCAAGCCTCTCAAGGTCAGTCTGAATGGCATCCCCTCCCTCAAATGTGATGACTTCACCACAGTTCAGTGTCGTCAGCAAATTTGCTAAGGGTGCATTCAACTCCACTGCCGATGTCACCAACAAAGATGTTAAACAGCACTGGTCCAAGTACTTTGAGGAACACCACTCATCACACATCTCCATTTGGACACAGCCACCAATAACAACTTTTTGGGTGTGACCATTCAGCCAGTTCCTTATCCAATGAGTGGTCCTTACCATTGAATCCATATCAGTCCAGTTCAGAGATCAGAATGTCGTGTGGGACAGTATTGAATGCTTTGCACAAGTCCAGGCAGATGACATCTGTTGCTCTGCCTTTGTCCACCACAGTTGTGATCCCATTGCAAAAGGCCACCAAAATAGTCAGGCAGACTTGCCCTTAGTGAAGCCATGTTGGCTGTCACCAATCACCCCTTTGTAATCTGCTTGCCTTAGCAGAGCCTCAGGAGGAAATCTTGTGGGAAATCTTTGGTAGCAACATGAAGACCAGAAAATTCTTGTTCCGGGAAAGAAACCCATGACAGCTGTGGGAAGCTGGCACAGGATTGTGTCTGATTTAAACAGGTATTTAAATTCAGGCTTCAGGATTGTGTCTAATTTAAACAGGTATTTAAATTCAGGCTTCCCTAGGTTGATACGTGCATTCACATTGCACTCAAATGAGATTATCAGTACAATCAATGATTCTCAATACATTGCTCACCAAATTCCCTTTGTTATGGTTGTTTTGAACTTGCACAGGGTATCCCTGTCTATCTACACTCCAGTTGCAATTCCAGTAGTGTATAGGTCTCCATTAGGGTGGGAGTCCTCTGACATCTCTGCCAGTCTTACACAGGTGTTTCGGTTACTATAAGGCATTTTAGGTGGCACAAGACAAATTTAACACAAGTTTAAGTGCAAAGAAATCTTGAGAAGTTTTCAACTGATGAAAAATAGAAGTCTACTTTAGGGTGAGTGTTAATATTGCATGAGGAAGTTTCAAAAGAAATTGCCTTCCAGAAGGCCAAATTTTATTTTTATTTTCAATAAATTTAGCATGAGACACAGCGCCTTTGGGAGACCTAAACACTGTTTGCATGTTTGATTCAGTTGTCTAAATACAGATTTATTTCTTCTGCCCTTTGAGATGCCCAGTTTACCACACCTGACCTCCATGTGCATCTTCAGGGGGAATGCAAATCCCAAAGCTCCTGTGATGCTTCTGCCATCTGTGAATTTCTTGCATTTACTAGAATATCTTAAATAGCACCAGAAAACTATATTTAGTCAACTGAACCAATGAAGACCATTCTTGAGAGATGAAAGATACAATAGGTTGATGTATAAGCAGCAAGAAGCTGCACTGGAGCACTGGATTTGGCCCATTGATCAAATGCTTCACGTTAGTCCAGAACTTGGCAGTTCAGTTCAGCTCAAATAATTAATAGGTATATTGTGGATCTTTTTTTAGAGACAGTAATTTCAAGCTGATGACTTAAAAGAACACAGGGCCAGTTTCATTCATAGTAGCTACATGCTGTTGAAAGTATCTGTCTCAAAATTGTAATAGAAGCTCTCCATATCTCAGTTTCTACACACTCCTCTTTTTAGTAATGCAATTACCAAAACAATCTAATTCATATCATCAAGTAAAACTTTGTGAATTATTTTAGCAGATTTTTAAGTTATTTAACTGATGCTTGGAATCCTGTGACTGTACAATGCCTCTGCTTGTAGAACTATGCTTAAGCAAGAAATTAAACACGTAACAAATGCCTAGGGCTCTGTGAACATTGCAGATTCTTCAAAAGAAATTTTCATGCATTCATGTTCCAGATAAGTGTGAAAAGGAATTTCTCCTTTCTCCTGTCTTTTTGCATTATCAGCCTCACATGGGTTTGAGGATATTTTTATTTTCTATACTGAAATTATTTTTCAGTGTTAATGTATCATAGCACAGAAACATAGTATTAGATTATCAGTAAGTAGTATAAAAAGAAAGATATATATGACTCATCTATTTTGTAGGGTACTAGAGAGGCAACAAATGGAAAAGCTGTGATCAGCTGGAGTACACACGTAAAGTACTACAAAAGTTATCATTGTTCCTGCTGCTTACTATGTGCAGCACAACACTAGGATTGTGATATATTTTTATGTCTTATATTCTACACAGTGCCATGGAATACTTTAAAATGCAACAGAAAAAAAAATTTACATTGTTTTAAATGCATCTGCATAATGCCACGTGTAGCTTAGCATATGTGCAACAGATGTATTCTTATGTTTAATATGTGGAATTTATGTTACTTTCAGAGAAAAAGGATAGGTGGTGAATGACAGGTTTTGCTGCATTCAGTGGTTGAAATCTAAATAATACATCAAAACACTGCCTATTTATAATAGGTAGATCTGACCTCCAAAACTACAGTATTGGAGCTTCACTCATCCTGAGGTCCAAATGAGAAGCCTGAAATATTCTGATATTTGTCATAATGCTTCACAAATATTTTAGGGCCTTATATAGAAAGACAGGTTCTTCCACTGTGCCTTTGTCCCAGCTTCCTTAGAAAACACCTGACATATGATCAAGTAGGACAGCGAATTGAAGGTTTTAGATTTAGATGGTTTTGATGGTGTCTTATTCACAAACAAACTGGTTGTCTAACTTGGTGCTACCAAGACAAGGAAAATTTTCACAAATGCCTATAATCTAAGAGTCTCTTCCTTTCTCATCTAAACAGTTACATTTAGTTCATTTCCAGGGTATCACACTGGCTCCAATGCTCTTGTTCTCACCTGCCCCAAGCTGCTCAGTAATGACTGCAACACCAGCTGCACCTCTGACTTCATACAGATTTATAAGGTCTTTCTGTAGCAGGCTCATTTGGATGAGGGAATAAGGACTCCCACACATTTCAGTGGTAATTATGCCACTTAGGTCAAGGAGAACCTTGTCCTTCTCAAAGATTCAGTGCCTACTGTAACAAAAACATGAATAATTTTTTGGGGGGTGTAAGCTTAAATTTTTCAGTTTTACACATGGAGGTTGGTATGGAAATGTAATTGAAAACATAAATAATAAATGTGTTACTGGCACAGGAATTAGACGTAGTTTCTCGAGTTGTTGGCTCACGCCTGTGGGAACAGCAGGGTGGCATATTTTTTCATGTGGTTTAAAATCCAAGCTGTTTTAAATATTACTGAGCACCAAACAAATTAGTAACTGAAGTCCATTAGACTTCCTAAGAATTTCCTTCTTGGATTGTACCTGGGACCAGCCAAATAAAACCACATTAGTCTACTCTTCCTTCTGGAATTACTTAGTAGGCTTCTAGGTTTTCTGATGTGCTTATTTCCATACTATATGACAAATAACAAGTTTATTCTTGTAATAACCCCTTTAGCAAATAAATCACTGATGTTCAGAGGGGCTTGTTTAAATCCCATAAGAAGTCAGCACCAGGACCCAAAACAGAAGTTAGATCTTCTTAGCCCTGAACTTGTATCTGAACCACAAAACAACTCCAATTTCATCCCTTGATGACTAATTCATTAGCAGAAACTTCTCCCTTCTAGTGGCCAATGAAACCCAAAAGACAGGCTCAGAGAGCCTCAGAGAGACTTCTCTCACTGGATTCAAATAACTACCTAGTAAATATTTTCAGTATCAAGCAAACTGAGCCCAAGCCTGCAGCAGTACAAAAGCAGCTATCCGCCTCCGAGTCTCAGAAGGTTCAGAGGTTCAATCTGGAAACCTACCAAAAAGTTCAGATACTAGTACAGAGTTTATCCAAACGATCTGAACCCTCAAGAATGCAGACATGGGCCTCTTGAGAACAGACATTTTAGTTAGATTTCCATTCATTTCTGTTCCCTTTTATGCCAAAAATGCAACAAAAACGGCCTTTGTTTTGGGTTTGAGATTTTAGGTTTTGGGTTTGTGTTTTTTTTTTTCTTGAGAGCTCTAAATGGAGCCAGAAGCATCAGACAGGAGCACAGATTTACACTGAAGCAAAGTGTAGCAGGGAACTTATCAAAACTCATCAAGGTTTGGTTTGAATTTCTGAGTGAGTGTGTATGCTTGTGTATGCACACATATGCGTGTAACTTATTTTTCAATCTATATGTTCTGGCCCATTCAGAGGAGATACTGTTACACTTAATTCCCTCCAGCCCTAAAGACAAGAAAGTAGCCACTTGGTACCCCAGCCGGTTGCTATTCGAACATTTTTCATTAACCACCATGGATTTAGCCCATTTAGAAATTGCTTTTAATATCTGGTTGCCTCCACAAATGAAGGAACTCACAGCCACCCACAGTCGATAAAGGCAGGCTCAGTATGCTGTCTGGCTAGGAGCGGACTTTTCTGAACATTTAGGGAGCTAAAGCAGACCTCAAGAACTGTTAAAGTAGTTCTTAGCTCTGCTACCTCTAATTCATATGGTTTAAAAAGCTATTGAAATGGAATAATTTGTTCTGTCTTTCTGTTACAGGACAGTGTACGATAGAAATAGGATAATAGGATCATTTTGGTTTGAAGACTTTTAAGACTATCAGATCCAACACTGTAAAATCTATCACTAAACCATGTCTCCAAGCACCACATCTATACATCTGTTAAACACCTTTAGGGAAGGTGACTCCACCACATCCCTGGCCAGCTTGTTCCAGTGTCTGAAAACTCTTTCAGTGGTGAAATTTTTCTTAATATCTAATTTAAACTTCCCCTGGTGCAATTTGAGCACATTTCTTCTTATCCTATCACTTGTTACTTGGAAGAAAAGACAAATCAGCACCTTGCTACAGCCTTCTTTCAGGTAGTTGTATAAAGTGATAAAGTCTCAGCCTCCTTTTCTCCAGAATAAACAACCCCAGCTCCCTCAGGTTCTCCTCACAGAAATCCTTCTCTTGACTCTTCTTCAGCTTTGTTGCCCTTCTCTGGACATGATACAGCACCTCAATATCCTTCTTGTAGTGAAAGGCCCAAAGCTGAACACAAAGAGCAACCTCACCAGTGCTGAGTACAGGGGGACAACCCCTTCCCTAGTTCTGCTGGTCACACTATTTCTGCTACAAGCCAGGGTGCTATTGGCCTTCTTGGCCACCTGGGCACACTACTGGCTCATATTCAGTCAGCTGTTGACTAATAGCCCCCAGGTCCTTTTTATCTGGACAGTTTCCAGCCAACTTTCTGTAAGACTCTAGCATTTTCATGGGTTTTTGTGACCCAATTGCATGCCTTGACACTTGGACTTGTTGAAGCTCATACAGCTGAGCAATCGATCCAGCCTGTCCAACCCGCTCAGTACAACTTTCCTATACTCAAGCAGGCCAACACTCCCACCCAACTTGGTGTCATCTGCAGACTTATTGAAGTTCCCCTTGATGCCCTCATCCTGATCACTGATAAAGTAGGACCAGTTCATTACCTTTTTAATGTTACTGCTAGCATAGGACTGCAAAATGCCATCCACTGCAATAGTTGGCCTACCATTGTTGAATACCTGTATGAAAGCTAAAAGGACTTTTTGATTGTTTGTTTGCTTGCTCTATTATTTTTGTGCTTATCCTCCTGTGTCACACCCTCAGTAATAAAGGCTGTCTTTTAAAAAAATTGTTTGAAAAAATTCCTGCCTTTGGTTACTGAGACACTTGAGAATCCAACTTCAGCACTCACCAAAGTGGGTTCAGAGCTGATCATGTGCTGGGGTACTTCCACAGCAACCCAGAGCCAAGTGAACAATAAAAGCAGAACCAAGATGTAGTATTGGGGTTTTTTGCTTCTAAGATCAACAGGAAAGGAGATGAAAATTTTGGTGAAAACTTTTGCAAATGATGCCCATGGATCTGTGCCTAGTACACTGGCACTGTAATCTGACACGGTTTTCTGAAAACTTTTCTTGTTTTTAATAAAATTATTGAGTAAATGTTATGCCCTTTTCACACTTCACACCTTAAAAAGGGAATAAGTTTGTGAAAGTAATAAAATAAACAGGAAAAGTTTTAGAAATGCATATTATCCTATTAGATGTGTAGATCATTCTTTCTTAGATTTCCTAAATGCAGCTAATATTATTAAAAAATTTTGAACTTAATTGCCTTAACACATTGTATGAAAATATTTTCTCAGCTTCATTGTTCACCAGCATTTTCCTTTTACCCCTCCCTTCTCCCGCCCCATACTTTCTCTGCTTAACTAAACACATAGGAAATTAACAAAGTCTGTGACCTAACAAGTGGCAATTCATAAATTCATTAGATTAAAAAGACTAGTAACATAGCAATTCATTTAATAGGTTTCCTTCCAATCCCTAATTTACATTTCTGTCTGCCCTGGCAAAGATATTACTTCGTTAAGACTTTTTTTTTTTTCCTAAATTAGAGAAATTTTAATGACTTCTCTTATTTATTGCTTCCATATGCAAGTAGTTATCTTTCTTGCAAATGGAAATGAGACCCAAAATTGCAACAAATGGGGCCAAGCCGCTGAGTGCATATGTTCCTTTTTGGAGAAAGTACACATGCCTGATTGAATTAACTTTAACCTCTCTGTCCATTGAACAGACATCCTCTAATGTGGGGGCTTTTAAAACTGTTCTCGTTAAATTTATTTTGAATCGCTGAGAACACTCTATCACAGTTTCAGCAAATAACCTCTGATAATATTAAACACCTGGTAAGCACAGTGCCCAGGGGACTCTGTGCTGCCGTGTTTGACCCGTGACCTTCGGCAGTGAAGTTCGGCCCCTGTGATCCACTCGGGTTCAGACAAGAAAGCTATTCTGAGGGAAAACACCTGCTCAGGAGGGCTGACCCTAAGCCAGTGCACAGTTGAAAAAAAGTCAGCTGGGTAGAAAGAGACCAGAGCCCCATGCAGGTGTTTCCTACAGCACCACACGGCTAAAAAACAAGGGAAAATAAAGGATACAGTGGGTAACAGTTAGGTGATCCCTCAGCTGTTTATTTGGGTTTGGGCAGTTCAAGCTTCTCCTGGTACATGCCAAGGAAATGAAGAACCTACTAGTTCTGCATTTCTGTGTCTCTCAGCACAGAGACCCAACCTGGTGGTCTCCAACAGGATTTGCAACCATGGCAAAAGACAAACCAGGAGACCTCATGCCCTTCTTCCTACCCACAACCTTTGCTGTTGTTTCCATCCTAAAAAAAGAAACAACCCCCCCCCCCAAAAAAAAACAAAACAAAAAACAAAACACTGTGAGTGTATGGCTTCTTCCTTAGGAGACTCTGTTTTGCTCTTGTTTTCCTCTTACCAAGAACTCCTTTCATCCACTTGTAATTGAGAAATACATTGTAAATAAGGAACAAAAGCAGAAACAACAAAACTTCCTGCTAGGAAAGAGGAAGAGGTAAATCCTTCTCTAGCTAAGTTAATATTTTTACAGCATTTATTTAATGCAGTGCAATAATGATTCTTTCTAAGTAGAGTGTGCTCCACTTTCAGTATTTCCTAGTAAAATGTCACATTACTCATTTTTGTCAACAAGTCAACAAGTTTCACAACAATGGGGAAGCGAGAGAAAATATTTAATCCATCTCTACTTATTAAGCGGGTATCATAAAATAAGATGACATGGATGGAAACCTAAACCTTTAGAAATTCTTCTGTTAATTTCTTCACACACTTTTCTCCAAGGTCATTCTTGGATGCAGGACTTGAATGTCACTCACTCACAGTCAAGTGCTGTCAACCATTCACCTGATGAGAGCACCTTCAGCTGGCATCAATAAAATCCTTCCATTCCCAGCAATCCCAGACTCTGGAGCTATCAGATATTAAACAGTCAATTCTGGACCACTTAAAAAGAGCCAGGCAGCAGGACTAGGAGGAAAGGAATGACTGTTTCTTTGCAAGAAGAATTCAGCTACAACTTGTCAGATTTCATTTTAACTTTGCCTTTTATAGCCTTCAGATCTGAATTGCTTCCCATCACTGGTGAAGGCAGGGTTTGTATGCCTGTCCTAGATGCAAAAGGTCAGAGCAGTGTGAGTTGTGCAACCAGTCTCATTAACACAATCAGATTCAAATAAAAAAACATTTAAAAAAAAAAAAAAAAAAAAAAAAAAAAAAAAAAAAAAAAGGAAGGATGAAAGAAGAAAGGAAGAAAGAAAAGATTATTGGCAAGCTGACTGGTACTAGCAATTTGCCTTCATCTTTTGCCCAGTATCTTGGGCCTGATAAAGCCCAACATCTGAAAACAATCATCAGACCATATTAGGTTTTTTTCCAAGCCATATCAAACCGCAGTGTAATAATGAGACACTTATTCTGCAGCATTTTAAGGTTTAAACAATTTGCAGTCTACTTCCAAGATGACTGAGATGGAAGCAGGAAGAACACAAGTTCTTTAAGTAACTTCCTCACTGTTCCCTAGTCATACACTGGGAACACTTGACACCCAATTGCATTCATCCTGCTGGAAGTAAATGCAAGTCATCACTTCTCATAAGGCTGTTGGTATGATTTCTGCCAGGGCTGATAACAATGTCCTATTGTTGATGAGCCTCTGTCAGTTCCACTTAGCAGTGAGAATGTCAAATTGTCAAGTGTTTTTAAGAGTGGAAGGTGAGAGACAATTGGTACCAATTTCACTTGGAGCCAGAGGGTTGAATTCCCCCCAGATGTCCTTGCTATACAAGGTAACACAATGTGATGGAAGGCTGTAGCCACTGGAAAAACAGTGAAGACATTTTATAAGATTGTGCTCCTGAGCATGTAAAAGGACAGTACTGCTTATTCTTTAGAGAATCTCCAGTCTGTCTCAAACAACAGCATAAAAATTAAATTAAATCCACACATTAGACCTGAAAATTTCCAGTCCATCTGTAAGTCTCCCACTCTTAGGGGACTTCCTTCTACCTGCCTATAGCACTGCTATTGCTTAACCATCACTACTGTTCCCAAATAGCTACACATTCTATATGGAAGGAAATCTGACCTGTATAGAATCACAATAGGTAATCAAATTGCTTACTCTCTGCTCACACATTCATGCACTGAGACTCCAATCCAGGTCCTAGCAGACAAACACCTACACTGAGCTACTGTCTCCAGCAAGGCTCCTGGGGCATCAAGATACAAGGATGGTTTTACCTCACTTGAATTCCACCAAGATCAACTGTGTTTCCTCTCAACAGAGAGAGCAAGATGCCTCTAAGGTTCTTGACCACTTAAGCAACCAGAAAAAAAGGCTCCAAGTAAGGGAGGTTGCCCAGAACAAACATTGGGAAAAGTGATCCCAACAAACATTGGGATTAGGACTGTTGAAGATACCCTGTATCCTTTTCCATCTCTCAAGGCATTTCTTCAATCTAGGTATTGTAGGAAAACCAGCTTAATACAAGTCACCCTCCCACTGTTTGGCAGACAAGAAACATGGCAACTTCCAGCACTCTTGGCTTGGTGGCTTTCACAGACACAATGTTAAATAGGAAGAAGAAACACTTAGTGTAGAGAAACAAGATAAACCAGGTGCCTCAAGTTGCCAAAGAGTGGGTGTGTGTCCCACCTTTATTGGCCCCCTGGTAATAGGGGGCCTGCCCTAACCAGGCACAGGTGGACTCACACCCACTCTTTGGCAACTCGAGGCACCTGGTTTATCTTGTTTCTCTACAACTTAGAAAAATAACACAAAAACCCTTTTCTCTGTGCTTTATTAATCTTTGCCTTCTGGTTTAACCTCAAGTAATCAGCTTTCAGCACTGTCTGTTTTAATAACTCTCTGGTCTCCTCTCTACCATTGGTTGCCTATTCCAAACTGTTTCTGCATAATGAGAGGCCAGCTACAGCACAGAGTACAGCTTAACCTGATACAGTCCCAGAGGTCTCCCTTTATTTCCCTTTATTTCAGTTTCCTCACTGTTGCCTTCCTCATCCACATTTTGCTCTAGCATACCTCACATGGCAGTTTCCAGCTGAGCACTAATCCTACCAGGAGCTTTTCTATAAAGTTTTACTCACTGGTTTGCAGGCTGAAATAATTATTATTGTCTCCCAGTTTTTAGGTGTTAATGACAATGTTGTAGGAGGGGAAGGAATCATAAAGGCATCGTGTTTTCCTCTTTACATCTGTCTCAAGTGTTCTGCCTAAAGTGTTCTATTGAATTTAGGAAGGGGATTTTATTTCTTTTGAACTGATATTTTTACCTCTTGTTTTGGTCTAACAAGAAAAAAATATAAAAGGAAACAGCTGCTTTGGATAAAATATCCTGCACAACAGCCACCTGGTAATGACAATATCCAAGTTATTAACAGTAGGGAAAAAAGTCAGCAAAGAGTTTAAAAAATACATCTATTCCCTTGCTCTTGTCCATAACTAAAGGAGGTTAAGATTTTTCTTCCTTCCATGCAAAGGTAGGTTATTCCAAAAGAGCTTAATACAGATATATTCTTTTGAAGAAACAGGCTCTAGAAATAGAGCAAGAGAGCATTGTAGTTACTGAGTCATTTAGTTTGGTACAGCAAGGCTGCACTTACTCTATTAAGATTCTGTGCAAAACTGTTTTGGAGTTAAAAGGTGCAACATTTTCATATCCTGCAGCATCATCTGAATTGGACGACGAAAAGACAAAATAGAGTTTGAATTACTGCTCTTAAAATACTCACGAAAGGGATTTCTGCAATTCTCAAGTGTTTCCCATCAGGATGATTTATCACAGAATCATAGAATCACAGAATGGTTTGGGTTGGAAGGAACCTTAAAGATCATCTCATTCCTACTGCTCTGCCATGGGCAGGGACACCTCCCATTAGACCAGGATGCTCCAAAGCCCATCCAACCTGGCCTTGAACACTGCCAGGGAGGGGACAGCCACAACTTCTTTGGGCAACTTGTTCATGTCATTTGGTTCATAATGCTGATTTTCCAAAAGAATTTGGGTTTCTTTTCCTTACTTACAAGAAGTCAATATTTGTACAGCAGACAAATAAGTGGGAGCCAGTGACAAAGGAGATGGGGCAGTATTAACTCTGCCAGTAAAACCTGTTCAAAATATTAAAAATAATTTTAAAATACAATAAAAAATAATTAAAAAAAAAAGAAAAGAAAATACAAAAAATTCATTGGTAGACCTTGAAAAGAATAGCAGCATTTCTCAAGTTGTTTTCTAATCAGTCCCAGGTACAGATTTGCCGTGGGCTAAGAAGAGAAGCAGAATTGCTTTTACTGCTGCCTGCCAAGTGTATAATTGTTGCTGTTTAGGAAAGAATGTTCTTCTTTTCCCAAGCTTGTCTGAGTGGTAAATTACCCTCTCCTTAGTTTTGTGGAAAAGCACATTCTCTCTGGAAAGCAAACCTGATAGTACACATACTTTGATTTTTATGCTTTTTCTATTAAACAAGTTTGGTTGAGTAAAATGATCTCCTTTGGTACTACATATGTGTATAATCAAGTAGTAAAGGCCTGCCACAGCTCCCTATATAACAACATGCAGTATTTTTGAATACTCGATTATTCAAATGATTGGTGATGAATTTACAAAACCTCTTCCCTGCCTTGCTGGAAAAGTTTACTAGAGCAACTCTGAAAAGGCAAAGAGGAAAAAAAGGAAAGAGAAGGTGTAAGAAGGTGCATAAATTATTGCAGCCTTGGGGCAGTGTGTGAGTTTTACAGGGCTATTTATTTTGCTTTTCAATAAAAATGTGTAATAGACCCACCAGACCTATTATTGGCCCACTGGACCCATTACCTCTATTGAACAAGGGTAGCACAGCTCAAAGCAGAGGTGATTGGCAGCCAAGTCTTCTCCAGCCCTGCCAGGGCTGCACTGGGGCTACATCCCACTGCAGCTCCCACTGAGCCTTCTTCACACCTTCTAACTGGGAAAATGCAAAGAGGGACAGAGTCCTGCAGAAGGCCCTGGCACCAGAGCAGCAATGACAAAGTGTGTCGTGGCCATGAAGAAAATCAGATGCAAGCTTTCTGTTGTCCAGACAAGTATCCTGAAGACTTCTGGCAGGACAGGTTTAGCCAGGCAAAGCGCAGCTGCATCATGGTGTCCATCCTAGGAGGAAGGGATTAATGGTAATCCATGCTTCTTGAAGTCTTGATGTAGCAAGGTGCTGGGCAGCTAGATCCCAGACTGGCCTAGCACAGGAGTACAGGTTTAGGTGCTTAATGTTAGGTGCATACAAAATTGCTCCTCAGCTGGATCATTCTGATTTCTCAAACTCTGATTATAATCTTGGCACAGTGCTCAGTACTTTTAAAGGTTAAACACCTTTTGTATAAATACTCAGACTTCATGTAATTACTAAGTAATTAAGCCCCATTAACACAAAAATTAATTAAAGACATTTAATATTGGTCACTCTAAATTAAATATTTCATATTAGTTAAAGTTTCACGCTACTGATGGCCTCATTGTGGTGGCATAAACTGATGCAAAGAGACAACATCACACTGATATTATATTCTCAAACCTGGTATGTGGCAGGGTTGGGAAAGCACCCTGCAGTTTCCCATGGAATGTCCACAGAATTATAGCATCCTTTGAAAAAAAAAGAAAACTTACGACACAACTGCAAAAAAATTCTATAAAATTAATTTCAGTCAACATGGCTCTTGCTATCCCTGAAGTCAGCATGTTCAGGTGGGTATCTCCTGGAACAAAGTGCGGGCAATTTATTATAACATAAATCCTTAACATAAAACGAACAAATAGAAGGAAAATATTTTTATATTACCATTTTAATCAGGGCTCTTTTTTCACTTATTTATTTTTAAAGTTAGATTTAGTTCATCAAGGATTGATTTCACTTAAACATAATACCAAATCTACTAGAGTACTTAAATGTCCTTCTGTGGCAATAAAAACCAGCTGCAATGCACCTACTTATGAAATTCTTTACACATGCAGACTTCCAAAATTCCTTTGAGGAAGATAAGTATTGTTATTTTCCTATTATAGCTGTAGAAACTGATGAGAACTGGTTTACTGGTCCAGGGAGATACTGGCAGTCATAGGAATATGTGTTTCCTTCAGCACATGGATATTGCATTTCCATTGTTTTTGCAAACAGCTTCATCAGATTTGCTTCAGTTTGTAGTACTGAAGCGTGTCCAAAGTCCCTCTGATTTACTTGTGTGTAGGCCACACCAAGAAGCTGTTTTAATTCAGCCTCCAATTCTTTTTTTAAATAACATTTATCATTAGAACTATGAATGTATTTAATGACACTACTACTACTACTACCAGGCCATGTTATAGGTCCTTCTCCTAGTGGCTCACCTATAATGAAAAGCTATTTATTGGTAAAAAAAGTGAGGTAGAGGCAAGAAAAATTCTGGTTGTTTCTCTTTAAATACGGGTGCATATCCGTGTTATGACTGACGTTCCTATAACTTGCAAAAAAAAAACCCCAACAAACCATAATTAGAATTTTCTAGACTTTCTTGCAAAACTTAGAATCATGGAGTCATAGAATTGGCTGGGTTGGAAGGGACCTCATAGATGAACATCAATTGTCTTATTGACTCTCTCTTTTTTTTTTTTTCATTGTGTAAAACAATGAAATGGGGGAGGCTGCTATTTGAGTGCTAAGTAGGCTGCCAACAGTGATCTGTACTTTTTCTTTATAAATATCTTTGGATATTTTGTCTCTATAAAAAAAGATTGAAAAGATTGGATGCAATGTGAGCATGAAGCAGAGAATAAACTGGAATGAAATTCAGCCAGAGTCTAAAGCTGTAAAAGTATCCTTCCTGGCCACTGTCTTGGCCCATAGATTGGGAAGGCAGCCACTGAGCTTTCTATTAATTTTAAAGGGCAGTGAGAATCACTCACATGCAGCTGCCAAACCAAAGCATTTTTAAAAAAATATTGCCTCAGCCTGAACTAAATTAAACAGCTTTTGTTTCTTCTGAAATAAATAAATAAATAAATAAATAAATTTAAAAAAAAATTAAGAAGTGTTTGGGTCAGTTGAGAACAGAACACTTCATTTAAGAGGCACTGCATGTAAAAGCAAATGAAGCAAAGTCAGATTCTGAAAGGAGGGAGATGGTTCCATCCTTTTATCCAAAAGCCTAGTAGTTAAAGTGCCATATAAGACCCTGAAGATCTGCATACCACACCAGCTGTGGAAGTTTAATGTCAAGCATATCTCCCATAGTTATAGTCATGGAGAAGAAGGGATGCAGTCATTGAGTCAGGGCATCACACAGCCAGGTAGACTGGGAGGGAACTCAGGAGATCTTTGGACTCATCTTCCACTCACAGGAAGTCTATTCAGACCAAGTTGCACAGAGCTATGCCCAGTTTAACCTTGAACACCACCAAGGATGTTTATCTCACAGCATCTCTGGGTAGTTTCCAGTGTTTCACTAACTTAATGGTTGATCAGAAAAAAATTCCTGTATCAAGATATTCTCAGATCTTTGGGTGCATCAAGCACGGTATATTGCCTCTTTTTCTGACCTTGAATATTTCTAGCAAATGGATTTTTGTTCTGTCTTTCTTGTTGGGTAGTTGTCGGCAACAATTAGATCTCTCTTAAGCCTTCACTTCTCCAGGACAAACACACCCAACTGGCATGTGCTCCAGTACCCAGCCAGCTTGGCATCCACTCATGAGACTTCCTATGCATACTGTGCAAGTACCAGATAGAGAGGAAAGATAATTTCTCTCACAGTTGTCTAGGTAAGAACATAGAGAATGCAGCCCAGGACATCCTTGCCCTTCATTGCTGCAAGGACACATCACTTCCTCATATTTGACTTATCTAGCAAGACCTTCTAGATACTTTTCCATAAAGCCGACTTCCTGTTTTGTAAAAAACTGATGTCTTGGTGTCCAAAAGTGCTAGATAAACTGCTACAGTAAGTCTGTGTATATATCGCTGTTCAAATTGGAAGTCAGTCCTATAATCTCATATTATTTTTATTTTTTTATGGTGAAAAGTTAGGAGTACTGAGGTTGGCAATGCACCTTGCCGCACCACATTAATTCACATTACTAATATAATAATGGCAACAGATGAGTAAGAGCAGTCTGCCAAAGGGCAAAAAGCAATTTCTGAATGCTGAGCATCCAGTGGTAGGGTGGTAGTGGTGGAATATTTAGGACTAGTTAAGAATAACTAAATATTAATACCTCTAAAATTAAAGAGCAGAATGTTATAATCTTTAAGAACATATAATGAACTGGTGTCAGAGTGAGCAAGAAGCCAAGCAAACTGTGTGGCACCTAATGACATGCATTCAGTGAGCACTGCCTGAGGAGCTACCGACACCGCTACAAATTGTTTCATCAGTTCAGTTACAAATGCAGCCAAGCAAAGATGGCTGTAAACCTCTCTTTCACTCTCTCACATACTCATAGGTGCATGTACGTGCACATCCCCCTCCACACACAGACAGACATCTGATATGTACTATAAATTTCCATAATGTGCTTAAGGATATGAGGAATTATTTTGAAAGGCTAATTACCATCACTGCCTTTTTTTAATGCTGTTATATAGATTTCAGAGATTCTTTTGAAAGCTGACTTACCCTTTCATACCTTGTCTTTGGATATAACACAGAACTGCAGCTTATATTTACACCATGCTTTTGTCCTTATTTAAAAAGCACTTGTGCAATGTCATTGTGCACTTTTGTTGAGTTATTGGAAAAACAAATACTACATCAGTATCCCTGTGTTATATGATGTAGTTATATAAAGATCATATTAAGGAAACAGATATGTGTGTTCATTGCCTAGAATCTTCAAGGATTTTTACTCCAGTTGTATGAATAATACGCATATAAGCAATATATGCATGGCTCTTACACAATAAATGTATGCAAATATATGTTTATACACGTATGTATAATAAAATAAAGCTAAAAGTATATTATTCATATTTAGATAAATATTGGAATACCTCAAGAAACACGATCTAAAGTGTGTGCATGAAGTATTCATAAAAATAAGGGAATGCTGGAAACGTATCTGCTGTGTCTGTAATCTCGGCAGTATCATTAACCTCAACAGCCCTAAACTTCAGTTTACCACTACAAAGGTACAGTCTGGGAGCAAGGTGTATGCAGATACTGTCCCAAATCCCTCACAGACTGGTTTGTGTGTACACCAACATCCCCTTTATGTCTGTAAACAACGAATGATTGATATTAATTCAAGGAGATACTCTGTTGAGGCTGGGTTCCAAAAGGAGGACCTGGTGGATGAGCTCATGTGACCAGCAAGCCACCTGGGGCCTCACCTGGATGTGATTTGGGTCCCAAATCTGAACCCCTGGTTTTTCTCTTGGAGCCTCCATACAGACTGTGCCACCAGCTATGACTGGCTTTATGACAGATACAGACTCCAAGGCTGTTCATCAGTTGGTCTCAGAGTTTTGCCTCAGTTCACCTCCTTAACACAGAGAGTGGCCAACAGTTCATGAGCAGCCCCTCAGCATGATCTCTGGGGGTGTTTAAGTGACAAACACACTTTAATGCCTCATGAGGTCATGGCAGAGCACACCAGCCCAGCTGACTCCTAGTGGTGGGTTATAGTTGCTCTTTCAACAAGCAAGCACTTGTGGGCTTGTTTGCCAAGGCCATCTTAGCTTCAGTCTAAGTCTCTCAAAATGCTACATAGGCTTAGCTAGAATGCAACCTCTCATGACTCTCATCAGACAGACCAAACAGGCTCAAGGTTTCAAAAGATCTTTCTATTAAAAACTGGCTTGTTGCCTTTCCTTTCTTTTAAATAAATTCTGTTCCACTTTTCATTATTGCCTCCACACTGCGTAGGGCACAATGGAGTGAAAATGTCCTACCTAACATGTAAATCATGTATTAGTCCACAGATTTTTGTCAGTCTGTTCTGACAATGTTTCTAAAGGCTTTATGCCTAACCATTTCCCAATCTTGATGCCCATAAAACACTGGCAGCTTACCCATGACCAGACCAACTCTTTACATGTGTTCTAAGACTGATTGAAATATGTTGCAAAATATAGAATATTACACTCTGTGGGAAGACTGTGTCCCGGTCTGCGAGAACCAGGATAGAAAAGCCCTATCTGGGACACCTCGGGGCAGATGCCAGCCTGTTGACGTTGCAGCTATGAGGAGGAGCAGCTGAGGTTATGGGAGATGAGGATGGCTTATGTGACCTAAATGAATCAATCACAGTATTCCTTCCCATTGTGTTCAGTATAAAATGGGTCCCAAAAGAGCCCTTTGGGTCTTTCTCTGGCTGGTGTGCTACTTGGGTTAAGGCCTTCCTGCTGCAGCCAGGTACCTGCTGCTACCTTTCCTCCTTGTTTCCTCACCAGGGAAGGGTGACATTTACCAAGAGAGGTCACCTTCTATCTACTCAAGGTTTTTTGACCTTAAATTCTCTGTCCCTTATTCCCTCTGGGAGGGAAATGGGAATAACAGAGAGCATCTGTCACTGCACAGCCACTGTCCAAACCGTGACAGACCATCAACAGTTTTCTTGGATTTAAAGCAAACTAATATTTGGTCTTTAAAGATTAATGGCTTCATGATCCTTATTTATTTTCACTAAGCTGTCCAGACATTTGCCTTTACTAATTATGTGGACACCTACAACATTATCTGCAAAACTGGGCTGTGAGTCTGTGTGTGTATGAGGGAGCGCAGGGAGTGCATCTCCCTGTATTCTTAAATGTTTTGTATATGTATACACACAATATACACACTCATTTAATTAGTACAATGTTTTCTTTTATCTGAAGACTGTAACTTGCCAAATCTGGATTTCAAATACAGAAAGGAGAAATGAAGAATCCGAATTCTAGCTTTAGACATGAAGATCAAATTTTGTCTACAAGAAGTGTAATGAGAAATACAGAATCTGACCCTACACTTTAGTTTGGAACACTATCAAATAGGTTGTAAATAAAATTAGTTCAATTCTACAAATGCAACAAAACTAAAATAGGATTTATTTCACTTATTTTTATCCATAGAAAAATTGAACAACCAGACTAAGCTGGTCATGTAGATTATACATAATATCACTGCATTATTTTATTAATATACATACAGATATTAAATTGATGTGAAGTATCATAGTTAAAAGTGAATGTTCATACATAATATCACTGCCTGTAGAAGGCAATTGATCCTCAAAAAACCATCCAAAGTAGATGGAATGAATTATCTCCAAAATATATGTAAACCTCTCCCTGCAGCGACTACAAATGGAATTTATATGACTGCTTGAAAATGCATGTCTTACATGGCTAAAATTAAAGTGAGACAATCTCATGTAAAAACCAATTTGTTGCAAAGGCAAAGTAATCCGTTAATATCAACAAGTATGCTTAAAGTGAGCATACACTATCCTTAAATCTCTGGTTAATGTGCCGAGACAGGTTTTAAGAAGCTCCAACACTGGACTGCAACAAGTATGGAAGGTGGTGGGAAACACCTTGAAAGTCAATCTCTTAGTACGTGTCTCACAGTTTCTGATAATAATCAGAAATAATCTAAATAACTGAGATGTAATAATTTTCTGAATAACCTAGGAAAGTCATGTTTGGGAGGCAGCATTGCCATTTAGCAACTGTCCCCTAGGAGAATTTTTAGTATTCCTCTATTGCCAAAGGGTGATAAGAAATGCCAACTGGAAAGCAACATGACAAATGAAGGCAGGGACATTGCAGCACACACTGCTAATACAGAGAGGTGAGGTGAAGGCTTCAAAAAGTCTGTCTCCAAAGTTAAAAAAATGAACAGAGACTTCAGAACACAGGATTAGAAATGACCTGCGATATTCAAGATGTTCCTTTGACACTGCTGACAACTATGTGCAGTCTGGCCTAATTTTGAATCTTTGCCAATGCTAAATAACAAACATTAAAGATCTGTAGTACGAAAGACCCAAAATCACAAGAACTACAAAGGGCAAAGGAAAAAAAAACAACAACAAAAGCAGCAAAATAGAAACTACAAGAAAAGTACAGAAGTCAACTCCAGGGCAATGCCAACAGCCTAGATGATAAACCCTGAAGGCCAAATGAAATTGATAAAGAGTAATTAGGAAGGGCATAAGAAAGGGTAGTTATTCAAAAGCTGTTAAGGCAACAGTGTACATATGTATATGTATGTATTTGTAAGCATATAGGTAAGAGAGAAGAAGGAAGTGTATTTGAACCTGAACGGAAAAGTCTGATAAGTTGAAAGATCTGAAATACCTAAATAACTAATACTCTGCCTTATTACTTAGTTTTCAGGGAGCTGGCAGAAGCCTAGCACAGACTTATGGTTAGAGCCAGCACTGGCAAACAACATCCAGGAAGGAGATGGCTCAGCAGGGCTGTGAGCTGAGAGCTGCATGCCTGATGGTGTAGCATGAGTCAAGTCCAATTAGGATTGTGGATGGAAATTTCAAAAGAAAATTAATATCACATTGATTGGAAAGGCACTTAGGAAGCATAAGGGCAAGAATATTCCAAAATCAGATCCTTGGCTTGAAGACAGCAATAATTTCTGCTGACTCCACTCTCGGCCCTATAAGAAGTTCCAGTGACTTTAAAGGCAGTCAGTCTGCCAGGTAAAGGGTGTGTGCAAGTCTTTACAGGACATAGAAACCATGATTAACTATCAAATAGGATATGGAGTCCTTATTGAGTTTTGCAAAATACATAGATTTTGATACTGCAGCAAATTAAGCTATTTATATTTCGTTGCTTATATGTAACTACCTGCCTTAAAGAAGAAAAATTTTAACATTTTAGCCAACACTATGTTTTCAGGGAACAGCTCTAGATCATGCACTCATCTAGTATATCAAACTTCAGGGTTAGATACCTGAGCAACAATATTTCTGGTGTTTCTTTTGATCAGTAACTTCCCCCAGGAATTCAGACTCTGGACTTTGCTTCATTTCCACATTGTATAAAGCAGAATGCTAATTACAATGTGAAAAATATATCTTAGGTCTGCTGAATGAATATATTGTCATTCATGAGCTCAGGTTTTTTTGTTCACATTTTGGTAAAGGAAGACAAAATAATTGGCATGAAAAGTTATGAGGCATTAGATAAAGGTCAGATGCCAAATTATATCAAATTATACAGAAAGGTATTTCCTGTGATTTAATGCAACTGTAAGTAAGATATGCATATTTTGCTATTTCTACCAAATTCTGTACCAACTTATAAAAAAACTCTGATTGAACAAAGAAAAAGTAGGAAATCCAGCTTATTATTGTTCATTCCTTTCAACCCTGTTTAGCAAACTATAGGGACAACTACCTAATTACAGGCAATTATAGGTTTTTGACTATCAGAAGAAGTGACACGTGATATATGATTTTTAATTATGAATAACTCTTGGTCTCTTCATACCTGTAGTCTCCTAATTAACTTCTAAAATATTTATGAGGGATTTAAGAAAACAGTCCTGAACTTAACTTTATGTGTCTTAAATCACTGCTTCAGTGTTGTTAATATAATAATGGATATTATTCGGGGAACTATAAACTATTTCAATTATGTCGTTATTTTGGTATAAAACAATCCATGACTACTAAGGAAAAGAAAAATGGCCTAGAGAACAGAACTTCAGCTGGTATAAATCAGTGTTTAAGTTTATAAGCTTATTTACTTGCAAACTTCTCCCCATAAGTGCTTTTCATGTCTGAATAATATTCTTACAGTAAGTGTAATATTAAACTGGAGCTCAGGTCATCTTTAGGATAGATTTTTACCTTTATTTACTATCAAGGGGTTAGCAAAAGTAAGTGGTAACTGATAAATATGCCTAAAAATCTATTAAATATTACTATGATCATATATACAATCTAAAATATCATGCTGCTTTAATGTTTATAAATACATGAACGCATGCTAGAAATAATATATATCTATGTTAAAAATATGGTAATTGAACTTCAGTATATTGCAGCAGGTCAAATTGACAGCAAACGTTTCATTAATTTACAGTAGAATATTTTGTAATCAAAAAGAAAGGACTTATTTCCTAATCTATACCATGTCCATACTGTACCCATCTTTTCCAACTAGGAAAATGTGAGAATGGATGTGATGGCGGCACACATTCATTATTTGTGTAGACATAGCATTTTCAGCAAGCTAAGTAAAAACATTCGGCAGCAGCAATGTGTGGGAAAATATTTTACATACAAGAGTTCATTTTCATATGGGTTCGTTTTTACGGTAATTTTTTTGGAGACTACGGGGAAAAATGTCTGGATAAAGTTGATTTTAGTCTGTGTTACTTGGGGGGAAAAACATATGCATAGATACTCAACTGCCACCGAATAACATTGTTTGGTTTTGATCAACCAAATATGCGTGCTTGAAAAAACATACCATAAATATTATATGGAGGGGGAAAAAATTATCAGACAGGATAGAATTGAAGGTTTCTATTTTGTTCATAAAAACACTTCTAAAAAACTGCAGAGTTTTTAGTCTGACTCTGTATTTGCACATATAAAGCGAACGAAAGTCTGAAAGATTAATTCTCCCATTCACAAACAATCTAAAGGGGAAGTATGGAAAAAAGATTATACTGTTTAATGTATTTGTATATAGCATTATAAGGGCTATATAAGTCTGTATTCTGGTTTTATAGATCTATAGCATACCAGAAAATGGTACTATATTCTCAGATGAATCCACCATCATAATAAAAAATGACTTCTTTGATTTCAGCAAAATACACCTTCTACTGATTATAGAACATAAATTCACTTTACACTTTTGAAATGCATCCAAAAGAGCTGAATCACAGTAATTTCAGTGGAAATACCAATAAACAACATGGTTTTACATGCATATGTAAAAATTAAATACTTGTTTAAGGCTGAAATGTGACTAAACCATTTTAAATGGCTTCTCCATTTCACAAATCGCAAGCACCTACAGGAAAATTAGTCAGCTAAGGCATCTAATGACTTTTAAAAAAACCTGAAACAGTAACCATAAAACTTTAACCTCATCCTCAACCTCATCCTGCCATGCACCTGAATTTGCTATAGATTTACATATATTTAGTACAAGTAATTTTATTGATATTGATACAGTCATTCCTTCCCTGCTCCCTGTTCTTGCTTTATGGCACTATGTGTACTGCTAGTTGTTCTTCTAAACCTGACCAATAATTATGTCAAACAATGAATAATGCAACTCTACGTGTGTACAGGTACAAATAGTGCACAACATTCTTCATGCACGTCCCATGTCTTGCACTGTGGTTTTAGGTGCAAGTTACTCAAGGTTTTGTTTACAATCTTTGCTTTACACCATGTGTCTGCTTCCATTGAACCTTCTGAGCTTTTTTGTAGAGAGTAATGTCAAGGACTTAACTGACAAATGCCTGCAAGCCTGGGACTTCAGTTCATTTCCTAACAAAGGAGGCATGAAGAAGTGATGGGAGAGGTCAAAGGGAAGAAGTCCTGGAGCAGGTCCAAAGGAGGGCAACCAGGCTGGTGAAGGGACTCGAGCACAGACCCTATAAAGAGAGGCTGAGGGAGCTGGGGCTGTTCAGCCTGGAGAAGAGGAGGCTCAGAGGAGACCTCATCACTCTCTACAACTCCCTGAAAGGAGGGTGTAGCCAGGTGGGGGTTGGTCTCTTTTCCCAGGCAACTCTCAGCAAGACAAGAGGGCGCGGTCTTAAGTTGTGCCAGGGGAGGTTTAGGTTGGATATTAGAAAGAATTTCTTTACCGAGAGGGTGATCAGACATTGGAATGGGCTGCCCAGGGAAGTAGTGGATTCTCCATCCCTGGAGATATTTAAAAAGAGACTGAATGTGGCACTCAGTGCCATGATCTGGTAACTGCAGTGGTAGAGGATCAAGGGTTGGACTTGATGATCTCTGAGGTCTCTTCCAACCCAGCCAATTCTATGATTCTATGATCTTCCCACTTTCAGAAAGAATGCTTGCAGAAGCTCACATGTGGAAGATAAATGACCAGTTAACTTCTATGTGGTGTTGCAGCACATACCAGGAGCTTTCACAAAGTGCCACAAGGCTGCTGGCTCCAGCAGTGGTCTACACAAGCATAAGAATTCTGTGTGTTTTAGCAGACACCAGTGCAGAGTCAAAGCCAAGTCCCTAATCACACAAAACCTTTTCATGAGGGGTTTTGCAAGTTTTGCTTTTGTGATTGTTTAGATAAATAATTGCTAGGGACCTGCACAAGGGTTGGTAGGAGTGGGCTTGCTCCTTGCAAATTTCACATGTGAAGGGCTTACAGGTAGCATCTGAAAGAGCACTTGAGCACTTTAGCAACATGCAGTGTGAAGTTCTAAGCACACTTGGCGGTGCTATTTAAGACGACCCACTAGACAAAGGAGAACTCAGCTAAAGATAAATGAGAACATGTCAGCAGCTCAGGATCATTAATTACAGGACAATGCTTTTGCAGCACTCAGAGAGGCTTTAGGGTGCACATGTGAGTACATGCTACTTGAAGATAAAGTATTTTATTAATACACATACAGATATTAAATTGATATGAAGTATCATAGATAAAAATGAATGTTCATATACATATATATATGCACATGTACATTTGTAAATATATGTGTCTCTCTCCATAAAGATGTGGACAGGTACATAACAGCAAACAAAAATATCTTCTGCAGAGATGTGATAGTTAAATTTTCAGACTAGAATGTGACACTTGTCTGAGTGTGCATATATAATCTGTAGTTGTACATACAGCTGTAGTTAAATTAAAAGCATTTCTAAGGCTCTTATATTTTTTAAGGACCACAGTCTTTGCAGAGGTCCCATTATGTGAATAACAAATGTGTCAGTCACACTGCTAAGGATAAACCAAACCACAAACATAAACTTGAAGCATCGATGCTTGTCTCTGAAGGAACTTTAATCTGTGCTGTGCCAGTCTGTTCACCTATGCCTTGCTGTCGAGTAATGCAGCTGTACTTGTTTCAAGGCTTAGCAACACTTGCAACCGAAAATCAATTATATGAAAAACAATAAAAAATATTCTTATGGCATGCTATTTAAAAAAAAAAAAAAAAAAAAAAAAAAAAAAGATTCAAAAGGTTAAGCAGAGCAGGCGGCATCTGCACACTAATGACATGATTGTTATGATAGGTGTTTGCTTTACCCTGGAGTGGTAACATTATAATTCATCCACCGCTGAATGAGTGGGGACAATTAATGCAGTCAATGTGTCCCACGTGTTCCCTGCAGCATTAACAAGGCAGCTCCAGGCCCCTCGGCAGAGACGGGGCTGAAAATTGAGCTGGCTCCTCCATTGAATGTGATCCTGATTACCTCCGCGGGGGCCACCTGCTGCTTCGCGCCTCCCGGGTTTGCGCGCTGGCGGCCTCCGCTGGTGCGGCCCCCGGGGACCGGCTCTGGGGCTGCGGGCAGCTGACATCAATCTGGCCAGCTGGGGAGGAACAATCACACCCAGCAGCAGCAGCAGCACACCGTGCTTGGACAAGCTGAGCCCGCCATGGGTGCAGGAGCCCGTGGTAGAGCATCAATGTTGCTGCTGCTTTTGTCAGGCGCCACAGGTATCGCTCCTGTGGTGGGTGTCTGTGCCAGCATCTCAGCATCCTGGCATCCTAACATCCCAGGGCTGGCTGGGATGTCAGGATGCTAGGATGCTGAGATGATGGGTTGCTGAGATACTGAGACTCTGGGGTGTTTGGGTACAAGCATAAGGATTCTGTGTGTTTTAGCAGACACCAGTGTAGGGTCAGGGCCAAGTGCCTAATCACACAAAACCTTTTCATGAGGGGTTTTGCAAGTTTTGTTTTTGTGATTGTTCAGATAAATAATTGCTAGTGACCTGCACAAGGGTTGGTAGGAGCAAGCTTGCTCCTTGCAAATTTCACATGTGAAGAGCTTGCAGGTAGCATCGGAAAGAGCACTTGAGCACTTTAGGAATGTGCAGTGTGAAGTTCTAAGCACAAGAGATTCTGCAGTCCAGGAGTGCTGGGGTTGGTGGGTATTTTTCTGGTGTTCAAGCTGTCATGCAGTTGTGGGGATGAAAATGATTGGTGCCTTGGATACAGCAGGAGACTGAGCCCTTAAATCTGTCCATGTCCTGTGATAGTGGAGATAGTTCCTTTCCAGTTGTCCAATGGTCATTAAATTAAAACCATAAAATAAAGTGAAAACCAGATTTCCTCTCTAGGCAGGGGATGGGTGCTTGCTGATTCCTGCTGTGCTCAGCTTTTGACAGGTAAGGACCTCACTCAAAGGAGTGTTGGTGCTTTCTATCCTCCCCGGCTGGCTCCGGAGGAAAACAGGAGGGTTTCTGCAAGGCTGGGGTGGGTTCTGTAGGTCTGTGCTGCTGCAGCTGTGGCTCAGGAGCAGCGTGCAGCAGCAGCAGAGATTCGTGCCTGAAAATAAGAGGAGGAGTCAAAAGGAAGAGAAAGGTGAAAGAGGCAAGAGGTGCCAGGTGCAGCGTGCTGCAGAGTGGCAAATAGAGGCTTCATTATTCTGTAGTGAGAGCTTCTTGTGCAGCAAGTTTGAAGAGTTTTAGCAATCTGCTTTCCTTTGCCCTCCACTAAGTGAAGGGCATTTGCTTCATGAATATTCCATTACCCTGCTGTTCCCTGCAAGCCCTCAACCAACTTTTGAAAATAAGCAAGTGTACAGGCTTCTAGGCAACATCATCCAGGCCTTGCTTTTTATTCTCCCTCCACCCTTAGCCCTAAATAGAAAGAAGTGCTGGTTATCTTCTGCATGTAATTCATAATCTCTTAGGTACATCTCATAAACATTATGAGAGCATCTTGCACATACACCCTAAAGAAACTGTGTCTTCTCATACCAGGCAATTCATCCTCTGTTTACTGATACATATAATTTAAAAAAACTGACTTCTTCCTTAAAGCTTTGCAACAAACTGCTTTCAAGAGTATGTCTTGATTCCTGGAGAATGTGCCAACCGACATTACATGTTTGAGTTCTGATGAGTACCTGCTTTACTGTCCAAACCAGCTGGAACATGGTAAGGATCATTTTCTCTATTTGTAAACCACACAGCACAGCTAGCACTTAAGAAATAGGAAAAATGCCATGTATTATTCATACTAATTATTTGTATTCAACTGAGGCTCACTGTTGTATGTATTATAACAGATGTGTCATTTGTATAAATGTTCAAGAAGTGGGATTTCAGTTCTGGAGAGATACTTGTGTTTCTAGACTATCTTGTTTTTCATTCAAAGAAAAAAAATAATCTCCCTAAAATAACAGGGAAAAATATACAACAAATGTTTTGAGGTTTTTGTTTTCCCCCCTATGAACCTTAGCACACTTGAAATTCTGGACTTTAATATTGACCTGTTTCTTACTGTGAGTTGAGGTGTTACAGTAAGTCTGAGATGTTGTGCCTCATCATCTCTTCAGGAAAATGAAGATAGGAGAACTTGCTTGCTTCAGAGGGACACTTGGAAGATATAATGTTACCATGAAGGGTTCAGATGAAGTCTGTGTACTTCTGGGTAGATAGAAGTATATTTGGAGGAAATTCTTCAGAAGAAGTAATAAAGTAACATCACTCAAAATTTGAGGGCAAGAAGAGCAGGGAAAGGAAGATGATTCTTCCAAAGCTAATAAAATGAAATTGATATGTAAAATATGAGCTTTCAAAAAAGAAACTTTTTTTCTTTGTCCTTTTGCTTTCAATTGATTTTTTTTAATGGGGAAAAAAAGAGAAAGATTTTAAAGGAAAGGAAACTGTACTCTGAGAATTGTCACTCATTAAAAGTATTTCCTAACTGGTTCCACAAAGCAGAAAACTCAAATGCCCTAACTCCCAAACCAGAGACCACCCACTGAGTTTTATGCCTCTCCAGGGGAAACAGATCATTTTGATGTCATGAAAATAATATTAGTGCAAGAAATTCAGATTCCTAAGGACATTAGGATCTTTTCAGTCCTGAATTAATGAACAAATTTGTTCAGAGTTGCAGCAAGATTATATATTTTTACTCAAAATGTATTTATTGGCTTATTGGCTAACAGCAATTACATCAAATATCACATGTGCTAAAACTGGAGATTTCAGTGAAGAAACCTGAAAGCAGCAGCCATTGAACTTTGGGCTAGAAGCCATTCTTGGTAGCTCCAGGCTGTAACCATTTTCTTATCCCTGAGGACTGGATAAAATGTTGAGCATACAGTGCTGTGATCAATTGATTATACCTCCAGCACAGCTGCCAGGAGGCCCAGAAGAAAGACTATGGCAGGATGACCAGTCTATAACTGGCTCAACCCAGAATCTAGCAAAATTATTCTGAAGAACATAGTGTCTCTGCAGAGCACCAGCTGCAGAGGTTTTGCTCAAGGTTGTACCCAGAATTTTCAGTCTAGGAAACAAAAATAAATGTGAATAAGACTCAGGTCTTTAATTTGAATTAGCTTCTATGGAATTAGAAGTTTCCCCCAAAGATGACTTCATGTTCGCTTCGTGAACACTTCAGGTTCAGTTTTGTTGGAGCAAAATAGTGATGAAGAGTGCTAAGCCTCAAAAGCAATGTGAAGTTGGGTTTAAGTTGCTACTATAAGCATTGAAGTTCCTAGGATATTGGAATCTCAAAGGTTCAATGGGTTCCTTATTTTAGATTTGAATAAATTTTGAACATGTCTCACATGGGGTTTTTTTGCTAAATCAAATCAAGATTCTGGCTCAAGATCAAATGGCCTTTATATCACTTGTCCCTTAAAAACATAGCTTCCTCCAGTTTTAATGTGTATGGAACCCCTATGTCTGAATACTGTGGAGAGTAATAGTTGGGAGTCAAAAGTTTAAAAATCAGAGAATGTTTTCATGCTCTTCATTTCTTGGAGTGTCCAGCTTGTGGAGAAAAATCTTCGTTTTTTGGAATTCAGTGAACATCACCTATTGGATTCTTCCCTTTGTGGTTATACGAGACACCCTACAGAGGTAACCTTTGTCAGTCAGGCATAGCCCTGCCTCTATAGTGCCCATTTGATAAATTATACATGGGTACCTAATGTATTCTCATAAATTACTATAAGCTCTTACAACCCTGTATTTTATAGTGATATATCATAGCACTGGAGTAGACAATGAATTGTCCTAGAAGATGCCATGGAGTCTGAGACAGCATTAAAAATTCTGACAGTATTAAAAATAAAAATAAATAAATAAATAACGAATTAAGAGCTCTAAAAGTAGAATACTTGACAAAGCCTCCCTTAATTGAAGAAAATGCTCCTAATGAAAGTGAGCTGTTGCAGCAATCAGCGCATTGGTGAGTGAGAGACAGGGTTTGATTTAGGACCCCCTTTGGTTCTCTTGTTCCCCAAACAATCAGGAGCTTTGAGTGCTTGGTCTCTGGGGAATGAGATGCCTTACATCACTTACCAACCACGCTCCACATGACTAAGGAAAGAAGTAGAAGCCTTAGAAAGGATTTTCATCCACTCCTTCTCACTAAGAGGATGCTGAATAATATCCTCAAACTATGGATTTAAAAAATGTCTGGAAAGGAACGATGAAAAAACAGGAGGGCATCAAAGAACTGAATGATGCCACAACCCTCCACTGTCCTAGGGACAAAATGCAATGAGGAAATTTAAGATCACTTTAATCGGATCTGTCTCAGGTCTAATATGGAACAATGTGGCCAACAGGTCCAGGGAAGTGATTCTGCCCCTGTACTCAGCTCTGGTGAGACCACAGCTTGAGTTCTGTGTCCAGTTCTGGGCCCCTCAGTTCAGGAAAGAGATTGGGGTGCTGGAGCAGGTCCAGAGAAGAGGAAGGAGGCTGTAAAGGGATCCAGCAAAAGTCCTGTGAGGAAGGGCTGAGGGAGCTGGGGCTGTTCAGCCTGGAGAAGAGGAGGCTCAGGGGAGACCTCATCACTCTCTACAACTCCCTGAAAGGAGGGGGTGGCCAGGGGGGGGTTGGGCTCTTTTCCCTGGCAACTATCAGCAAGACAAGAGAACATGGACTTAAGCTCTGCTAGGGGAGGTTTAGTTTGGATATTAGGAAGAAATTCTTTACAGAGAGGGTGATCAGGCATTGGAATGGGCTGCCCAGGGAGGTGGTAGATTCTCTGTCCCTGGAGGTTTTTAAGAAGAGACTGATGTGGCACTCAGTGTCATGGTCTGGGAACCAGAGTGGTAGAGGATCAAGGGTTGGACTTGATGACCTCAGAGGTACTTTCCAGCCTGTGTGATTCTATGATTCTGTGATTTATGATACTGCTGTCCAACTTATACCTAGAATGGGTTGTGTGACAACACTCAATAAAAGGTACTAAAAAGTGTCAGAAGGTCTGCCACAATTCAGCTCAGCACTCTGAAGTTCTCTCTCTCCACACAGATGCAAAAAGAACAAATCTCACAAAGTACTCACATTTAATTTTAAAAGTCTCAACTAATCTGGAATTGAGATAATGGAAATACCTCTTTAAAAGGTTAGCATACCATAAGATTTAGAAGTCTTAAATTTTTTTTAAAAATTAGACATCAGAAGCATGTTGTTCTTTATGCAATTTATCTCAAACGCATTTAAATTGTGTGGGATATTTTGGTTAAGGACTATAAAAAAACCAGCAGATTTTTGTTAGTTTTCCACGCATTTTAGTGAAGAATTCTTTTTTTTATTTTTATTTTTTTTAAAGCTTTTACTTCAAGGGAGGTTTTTCCCCTCAAAAAAATAAATCAATGTATTTGATTTAAAGAAGAAATCTGAGAGTTCTGGGGAAGATCAACTGTTTTCAGGTTAAAATAGAAAAAATATTTTTTTTCCTCACTCCCTACAAAAATCACACAGTGTAAAGTCATCTGTAATAAAGAGCTCACCAGTCTGACTTAAACATTTATTGCTGTAGATCTAGAATAATAGTGTAAATGACATTATGCTCAGTAATGTTTGTGGTGAAACCAGAAATGCCATACTTGAGAGGCTGAAAACGTTTTTACCACCAAAAATCAAAAATCTTATGTCCATATATCTTTTTAATACACTCCTTCAGCTGAAAGCTTCAGCTGACTGTGTACTTTGTTATTGGGAAAAAACCAATAGGTTTTCTGACAACATGTGAAGTGACTGTAGCCTCTCTTTAAGAAACCCCAATTTTTTAAACTCAGGTGATATATCCTACCTTGGGGAAATAGTTATTATATCCTCAACTATTTCCCACTGAGAGTAGGCCTTTCCACCTACTTCAGTATAAACTGGATTGGGCCCAAGAAATCTAGAAATGAAATAGTATATGAAAAAAATCTGTTTTCTGAAATAGCACATGTCATGACTGTCTGCTATAGAAACAAAGACTTAAAAACAAGAGGTGGCTTCTTGGCTGTCATCTGAAAGACAGAGCATGAAGTTATCTCACTGTTTACAAATACTCCCTGGTTTATAAGAATATAAAACACAGGCCTGCAGTGAGGCTTCAGTGGCTCAATCAAAGGTTTTCCTGGGCTGAACTGTAATAGCTACAGGAGAGTTAGTCAAATTAAAGTGATTTACAGAAGTTGAAGAAATGGCTTACTCTATCTATAGGGTTGTTGCTTCATGAGACTACAGCCCTGCTGCTACCTACTTTATCAACATGTACAGACATTATAGGAGTTGAAATTTCATTCAGTAGCATATTTATATTCAGAAAAAAAAATAGCTGGTGGTCAAACATTGATAGCTTCATGCAGCTGTTTGATTCTGTTCTTGTTAACATGCTTTTAACATTTTTTTCCATATTTACTCACTAAAAATGCAAATATTTTTTGCTAATTTATTGTCTCTTGTGAGTAGTCTCTCCCTACAGTGGAAAGTATTCAGCTATCTTATCCTCTTTGCAGGTTGATATGCCTCAAGGGAACGAAAATTCATGCAACTGCATCAGACCAGCAGCAAGTAAAGGAAAATCATTGTGGCAGGATTTACATCCTCTTCTGACCATTCTTAAGTACCAGTTCAACAAATCGAAGTTCCAGTTACAGTCAGGAGGTAGCCAGAAGGCTTGGAAACCGGTTGGAAAAGGTTTTACAACCCCTTTTGCTGTCATGATGCTGTAATGCTGCTCTACACAAGCATGTGGGTGCAATCAAAGCCATGGAATATATGAAGAAAAACTCTGGTCTGCAAGGAAATTCAGAAAAAAAAAAAAAAGAAAAAAGACATCTAGAACAGCTAGAAAAACATTACGCCAAACTTTCCGCTCCTTGCTTGCAGCTTTGTAATATTTAACCTTTTGAAATATTTCAGAATTCAGTTATTTTATTTCTTAAATATGATTCAGAGCCTTAACACATCTAATAACAGTGGATCAATAGGCTCATTGCCCTACAGTGTATTGCAGCACCAGCAAATACCTATGTTATGAAACTAAGTGAATTTACTGGAGTGTAAACCCCTAGTGAGTTGTCTGTAATCAGCCAGCAGGCCTTCAGGGCAACAGAATTAATGTATTTTAATATTTTAGGTTATCTTCCATATGGCATAATGCTATACCCCATCTGTATGTGTGAGTGTGCAAGAAAATGTAAGGTTTTTTTCCACAAATAACTTTCCCTTAGTAGAAGTTCACCTGACTTCTAATGTCTTTTATTGTCTACTGCTTCAAACAAACTCAGACTAAATCTTAGAAGACTGTGTATCTACAAATAGCATTAAAGGTTGTAGAGTTGAATTAGATTATTTCAGAATTTTTCTCTTTACAGTGTTGTAATGCCTGTTTTATTCTATGTTAAAGGACTTAGCCACTTAAAAAGCAAGATGTCCTTAAAAGAAACTTCCACATTTTTGTAGACTGAAAAACAAAGCAGCATGTTCAAGGCTCCACATATTCATTGCCATATAATTGTGCTGAAGAAGTCTACCTCTGAAGTATCATTTTGTGGAAATAATAGCACCACAGCCATCAGCTGCAGGGTCTCTAGCTGACTTTACATCCTCAAGAACACAAGTCTTAGTAGGGGTAGGTGAAAGGTGATGCCAAAAGAGAAAACCATGTAGGCATTCATATTTATATATGTATTATACTTCTTCCCATTGAGCATTACAGAGAATTTTTAATAGCTCTTCCAGCCCAGACGAATGGTTGCAGGGAGGCAGCAGGGAGAATCAAGCATCCCATGCTGCATCCTCATCTCCTGATCAATGGTGGAAGGTTCACCTATTTTGTCTTCTCAGGTACCCTTCTCAGCTTATGCAGACCTGGTGCAGAGTGAGCTCAGTGAGGTGCCAGTGACAGTCCTGGCAGGGGACCACACAGGTTTCCCATATTTGGCTGAATCAGGTTGAGTGAATTTTATGTCAGAAACTCAAAGGAAGTACTTTTGACATCAAGGTTAAAGTCTGCTATTAAAAATGGTGGGCTGCTAATGGCTTAAATTCAGGCTTATGTCGTGCACTGCGCAAACTAGGACAGCAAGACTCTCCTTTTGTGCCCTCAGAAAAACGTTTTTAAAAGACAGGCTTTTAGAGTGAAAGGAGGGGCTGCCACGCTCTCAGCACTACCATTGATTCAGCAAGAGGGACTGCAGCCTGAAGGTCACACTTCAGCTGTCACATACCTTTGTAACAGAGGTATTAGTTACTACTTCAGGAAAAAAATAAAGAGCACTTCATGTGTGATCGGTGTGTCAGAGAAGAAACAAACTGCAGAGAATTGAAGAGTGGCACTGATACATGACTTAACTGGCACTGTTGGGTAAATTCCTTCATGAAGAAAGAAAAAAACTTCGAAGTCACCTTACATAATAAACCACCAATTGAAACATTTTTGTTCTGAATCCTGCAATTAATAATGCATTGCTGGTACTGTGATTAACCCATTGAAGCACTGATGCTGTGAGCGGGAGGGTGAAATTTACAGAATAAAATTCCCTTTCCTGAGACATACAGCCCAGGTAGATGTATGAATTTGTGAAAAATGCCTTTTAAAAAAAATCTTTCCTCCTTCCTTTTTTATTTTTTTTTTTTGGTGGTCATATGGGAAAATACATTCTGTAGGAGAGTTGGCAACTAAGAAGTGAGTTTCACAGATGCAGGTTTACTGGCAGGAAAACTGGGATTGCAAGGGCCTTTGATACAATCTTGTCAGAACTTTGAGGCAAGGCAAGCACCTGGGTGTGCTGTGGTGCAACCATGTCCTGTGTACCATGGCATGCCATGGTTTACTGTGGTGGTACAACCCGTGCTGCCTCTGCTCCTGGTCTGTGTATGGAGACAGCAGCAGCACAGAGATGTGCAACATCCACAGCCTCAGATTTTGCAGAGCTTTGAGTTGGAGGCTGAACAGTTTGGCAGCAAAGTAGGAAAGAAATAAGAGCCAGCAGATGAGAAGAGGAGGTGATCAAATAAAAATAGAAGACAAGAAAATATTTACAAAATTTAGAGGGAAAAATCAGCAGAATTTAATATGCCAAGTGGTTGAGTTCTATCACTTAATCATAACCCTCCACCATCTCTGTGTAAGTTGATTTACTCCATGCCCTCTACATTCCTAAAAGCCTAGAACCAGTCTTTCCCCAAACTGCTGTGTCTTTTTATACAAACCTCCCTAAAATAAATTTTGAAGGCCTCATTTTAGGGCTGTTGTCTACTGAAATGGGTTATGCAGTCATGCTATTCATTTATGTATGGCTGTATTTCATAGACTCACTCCTGATTCGTTCTTCTTAATCTAACTTCTATTTTTAAAGTATAATAGTCATGGTACAGCCAACTTCTTTCAAACACAATCTAAAGCTAAAAAAGGTTTTGACATTTTTTCCATATTTTTTTCCTGATTGGACTACTGTTACTGGCTTCTTTCCACACATGCTGTACTGTAGACTCTTCTGGTTTTTGTTGATTTTCCATGTCTCAGAAAAAATACCCCAAAATATAATAGACCATGGAAAGCACATGCTAGAACCAAAGTTATTAGTAACATTTTCAGGTTCCTCAAAGCAGCTTCCAGCCTACAAATATTTCTAAATTTGATCAGGTTTTAAGTGCACAAAATATATAAAAAAAAAGATTCTTTGCAAAAACTAAGGATGCAAATCACAGTTTTGTCATTAGTTCTTCACATCTTGAGACTGACAGCTTTAGCTTTTTGTGTTGTTTGATCTGAAAAATTGTTTTTAATTTTGTCTATATCTTTGACTAGCAATTTTTTTGTTGAGGTCCATTTCAGATAAATAGTTATAACCCTGGAAACTGAAATCATCCTGTCTCTAGTGATGAATATTAACTCTGTCCTGGAGCATTCACATTCACCTCAGTGTGATAAGTTTTCATTTGAACAACATATAATTATCCTTATTTAACAGAAATTCAAATATAATCTTTCACAAGACAGGTATACAAATATGCATATACATATCTATGTATTAAAAAAAAAATTGTCTAGAGCTGGCCTGCCTTTGGAACTTCACTTCCATTGATCCAGGTATCAATGGACAAAGGAACAACATCTTGTTTCTCTTTAAAGGAGTTTTGAACACATCATGAGCTTACAAATACACAATGTCACAATAAATGATAATGAATATGTATATTGGGAACAGAAAAACAAAGTGATTCTCATAGGGATTGTAAAATAAATTGAGATTTAAAATGGAGAATGATCCAAGGAGTAAAAGTGATCCCTACACTGCTGGCTAATAAGGATTTCCTCTGCACTGTATGTTAATTGATATTCATTAATTTGTATTCACAACTTCTCTACAGGGTGTATGCCTTATTATTAGAGAAATTTAGGCAGCAAAAGGAGAGAAGTTCACAAGATTTAACCCAGAAGAAAAGAAGAAAGGAATGCTCAAACACAGATTCTAGTTCAGGAGTTCCTGGCATGACAACCATCGTGTCTAGATCAGTGCAAATGGAATGAAAAGGTGTTGGTGTAACACCAGAACAGCAGAACTGATGCTACTGACAGAAACCACTGGATCCTCAGAAAGGACACACTATCCTTACCACTGCCAACTGAAAAGGTGTGCAACCAGGAGGGAAGTAAAATATCTGGGTTCTTTTTCAGTATAGTTTGTACTTCTCTGCTACACAAATCTGATATACTAACTCACTTTTACTTTTGTAAAAGGAAGGACAGCAATGCTTGGTTTTATGCTGAAGACCATAACATGTACAAGAAACATGTTTCATTGGTGCCAACACCTCCCTGCTCAGTGGCCTGAAGCAATGTAGCCATCTGGCCTGGGTGGGATTTTCAAGCATATTAGGGCCAGATTTTATAAAGTTATTGAGAAACCTGCGGATGTAAACAGAGGTACGTGTTAACTGAAAAACACGTGCTTTCCCAGATCAGGTACTATCAAGATCCTCCAAGACAACTGATTTCCACCTTTCAGGAACTAAGTGCTAGAAATGTTTAAGCACTTTAGATGAAAAGGTTTTCCATTTGGAAAGTGTTTTGTTGGGGTTTTTTTCAGATTCGAAGTATTTAACAAAAATGTGTCAATGTGTTATGACATTTTCTGCAGTTAAAAGTCAAATCAAGTTGGCTTGATCTTGTCTCATTATAGTAGCCAATATTTCATTCAAATAAGGTGAAAGGTATAATTTTAATGGTTACTTATATTTAACTTTGACAATTTAGTACATGTTCAATAAAATAGGGCTATGAAAATGATCAGGGTGCTGGAACACCTCTCCTGTGAAGAAAGGCTGAGGGTGCTGGGGCTGATCAGCCTGGAGAAGAGAAGGCTCCAGGCAGGCCCAATAGTGACCTTCCAGTACCTGAAGGGGGCTATAGGGAAGGCTGGAGATGGACTGTTTGCAAGGGCCTGGAGTGATAGGATGAGGGACAATGGCTTTAAATGAGAGAAGAGTAGATTTAGACTGGATGTTAGGAAAAATTTCTTTACCATGAGGGTAGTGAAAAATGGAAATAGTTGCTCAGGAAGGCAGTTGAGGCCTCATTCCTGGAAATGTTCAAGGTGAGGCTTGATGAGGCTCTGATCAACCTGATCTAGCTGAGGGTGTCCCTGCTCACTGCAGGGGGTTGGACTAGATGACCTTTGGAGGCCCTTTCCAACCCAAATTATTCTATGATTCTATGACTAAAAAAAGGCATATAATAACTGTGCTACAATATTAACAAATTATCAGTTGAACATTTTGGTGCTTACAAGTTGAAACTGTAGTTCTAGGAGACATTTTGAATCTATTTTTCCTACTTGGTATTAAAATACACTTCAGAGTTTCCTAAGTAAGGGAAATATTTTTTTTTCAAATCAATTCTAATAAGATCTCTGAAAATCTGGCACTCGGAGCTGGCTTAACTGTTCACTTTCATGTTCTTTGCAATATTCCTGCAGACTTCAAAGGAATCAATTAGCTTAATGCTAAGAATTTTTTAAAATCTCTTTCCCTTTCTATTCACAATCTGTATAATGGTGAAAGTGATTAGAATATCTATACTACAGAGGTATTCCAAAGTTTTAATTAAGTTCTAGAAATTAATTCAGGATTCTAACATGGGAGAAATAGAAAGACATAACATCTTTATGCACTGGAACTTCTGGATGCAGACTGTGAAGTTGTAGCCACTTTTACCATTTGAAAATAGGGAACTTTTAACTCCCAGCCATATGATCTGACTGTATCCCTCTCCAAGTTGTAAAATGTGGAAAAATCTTCATGTATGTGGACCTTTAATTTCTTATGTTTTATAACGTGGTCTCCAGTAGTCTCAGCTTTCAGTCTTAAGTGTTATTCCTCACCATGATTCTTTTTGTCAACCTCTTGCACATGTTCCTCTAGCTGCTTGTTCTCCTTTCCATCACGACCTCCTTGTTTCAATGATAACACATCCTGCAGACGTTTATGACTCTTATTTTCATGATCTCCACTGGTTCCTTTGGAAATACTGTTCCTCTCCAGCATGGTCAAGACTTGCATTAATATGCATTTGAGGATGGATGTGCATCCTGGGTCACTTATCAAGAAGATTTTAACATTTTCCTCCTCCACTGAGAAATGAAAAGACCCTCAGGTCATTATATTGGCAGCCTCCTGAGAATTCCTTAAGTATAAAAGCCCTGAGTAATTGGAGGGGGGAGAAGAATATCTCCTGCTACTCCTTTCCTGATCCTTCTCTGAGACACAAGGGAGATGGCACACATCTTCCCACTTTTGAAGACATCACTTCAGTATAATCCCCACAAGGCAAAGGTTGATCAAATCTGTTGCATCTGCCTCTCTGGGACTGAGAAGTCAGGTTTCCCCAGAAGTACAACATCCAGGAAACCCTACGAGGAGACCAGGGTTTCTCTGAACAAGGGTGGTCAAGGTGAATGAAAGTCTATAAGCATGGAACTCACTAAGGAGGTTTTCCAGCCAGAGCCAACATATGGCAGTCGACACCCAACTCAACAGATAAAGTAAATGAGGTGGGTTTTGTCTCCAAACTGAAATAGATGCCCATACGATGCACACATTGGGAAACAGTGACGTGGCTATCCACAATCAGATTTGGTTTTGAAAGCTTCTAAACAGACTGTTATGCCACTTTTAATAAACTAACAGAGATAACTCACACTTTCATTCTCAGTGGATTTTGACACTTACTTGGCTGCCACCCTGAGCCTGACATTGAAATTATTGTTTGAGAGTGAAGGTAATTCTGTAACTACCCTAACCTCACAGCTGAGCTACAGGTGTTTTGCCTCTGGGCACATTTCTTTCTGTGATGATGGTAAAATACCTATCACAAACGGTATCTCAGGAACCACTGCCCTCTACAGCATATTTTGTCCTCCCTTCATATAATATTTCTAAGCTTCCCCTGTTACTGCCAGGTGGGGCAAGGAGGACATAAAGGAAGGCACAAAGGGCAGCGCCTGGGACACGTGCAGGGGTGATGGGCAAGGCTGTAGTTGTGCCATGAAGCAAAGGAGTCTGTGTCATTTCAGCAGGTGTTAAGAGGCTGTGAAGGGGTCATAATTTCTTGTTAAAACACCCTCTTGTTGATTCAGTTAATCTTCATCATCTAGTTAATCTAGAAAGTTAATCTTCATCTCTAGAATCTCTGTGAGGAGAGGCTGAGGAAACTAGGTTTGCTCATCCTTGAGAAGAGAAGACTTAGGGGAGACCTTATTTACAATGTTCCAATACTTAAGAGATGGCTACAAAGAAGATGGAGACTCCCTGTTTACAAAGAGTCACATGGATAAGACAAAGGATAATGGGGACAAGTTTCTCCTGGGGAGATTCCGATTGAACACAAGGTAAATTTTTCACCATGAAGGAAGTCAAACATTGGGAAGTGATGGCTTCCCCCACTTTGGACAGTTTAAATTCTCATCCCATCATGGTGCTGAGACATATAAATCATAGTATTACCTACAAGGGTAGGACCAGATGATCCTTGAGATCCCTTCAAACCTTAAAATTTATAATTCTGTGAATCTTTCTGATCAAGCAAGTTGGAAACCAGTCTGACGTTAAATGGATTGCTTTATCTGGGTGTAAAGTGAAAGGCATATTAATGCAGTTGGTCTTTTAACTTTACAATAAATTTTGGGCACCTAGATTGTTCAAGGTCTAGCAGAAAATAAACTGTGAGAATTTAAATGGCATCTAGGAGTTTTTTAATTTAGAATGGAAAAATGGAAAAATGTTATCCAAAGACAAATTTCATCTTATTGTTCCAGAGCATTTAGCCAATGTGAAAACAAAACAGTATGGTTAAAACAACAGAAGAATGCTACCCCTCTAGAAATTCAACTGTAAAATCTCAGGTTTCTAGTTCTTCTGACTTTTAAATGCCTCATGTAACTTTCATGCATATATATTGCTGTTTTTATCAGGATGGATTTTAAAAGCAGGTTCATGTTTGATTGTTATCTTGTTTATGTTCCAAATATCTTTGTTTTCTTCATCTTTTGTCCTGAATGACTGTATATAATGTCACAGTTTCACACCAATGGCTTCACTGGACAAATAGAACAAATAATCCCTAACCACATGGCTTCTGCATTGTCAGTTATTCGGCAGTGTTGTGTTTTATAATTCACTAAGGTAAACATATGTCATGAATTTCAGATCATTCCATGACTCATGAAGTCACAAAATGAGATGAATGAATGATTCAGGCACTCTACTTATGCCATATAAACAGATGCTAAGAAGAGGCAACAAGTTTCTTTGAGCCCTATTTCATCGCTGTGATGTCAGATATGACTTCAGAACTGCATAGCCCTTACTCTGCAGAAGCTTGCTTTTTCACATGACAGTTGCTGTCTCCAAATGGAGAAGAAAAAAATCAAAACTTTCAGCCTAGAAAATTTAACTGAAAGCAACAATTCAGGATTCAAAGGGTAGATCTCCAGCCCGTGACACGTGACTGAGAAAACTTTGAAGTTTTTCCCATCAGTTCACTCCCTTCTTTCTTTTCCCTGACAATGTCCCAACCAAACATTTATGGTTATTCAGCTGACAGCCAATAAATAGCAAAGTGTTTGGGGAAAATCTGTTGGTTTTTTGGAAAGAAACCTGTAAAAGAAAGAGACATGGGGAGAGAGAGAGAAGGACAGAGAGCGTAATCTGTACACCATCTGTTGCCTAGTGCAATTCATGCTGACACAGGGCTTTTTGACATTTTATACCCCAAATGCAAGCACATAGATCATTTCTACCTTGTACTTTTCCCGTCTCATTATCGGAATTTATTCCCTCGCTTTGTTGTTGGTGGAGTCCTTATTCTAATTGTTTCTTACATGTGCTGTAAATCTGTCCTCCAATCAGTAAAGCCCTGGAACATGAAACTGAGACCTAGCAATTTCCTTTGCTTACCAGTGCATCTGCTGGAGCGTAGTGTTGAAATAAAATGAAACATGTTTGCACTCTTTTTCTATCATACCGTAATGCGCCTTTCATTTCGCTCAAGGAATTTTTAATATTCAAGCCATACCCTGCACATGAAGTCATTTCCCTTCGATATAATTGTAATGGTAATACGCATGGCCTAACTGGCAGTGGCACAGCTGGCTGCTTGCCACAGCTGAGCCTCTGACTCAAAGACTTTAATTCTGTCATGCCTCATCTGGTTTTATGTACTCTTTTGTAGTTAGTTCACAAATTTATTCTCGGGTATCCATTGAGATGGGCAGGCCATTGACTTTTCTCTAAAGATAGAACAGCAAACTAATGAAGGGTACCAAATATCTGCATTGATAACCCGTATGCATGCTGAATAGAAGTCAGATTAGAAGTCAATGTGCCTGTGTGGTCAGGACTTATTGACAGATGCTTAGGCCTTGATTGTGCAAAGATTTAGTGGCGGTGCATGGAGCTAAGCATAGGCAAAAACCTTGCCTCAGTGCTGCCCGCAGGATCTGCTGTCATGCTGGTGAGTGGCACAGTGTCTGCATAAGCTGTGTTAGCAGCCTGTTAGCCCAGAGGGCCATTTAATGAATTAATAGCAGTGTTTTGTTTTGCAGGTTTTAATTAAGTGAGTCCTTCTGCAAAATCGTGGCACGATTTCAGCCACGAGGAGATTTTAAAGTCTCTCTTCAAGTTGTTTTTGCTTGGCTCAAAATAAACTTCTTCTGCCTTACCTGTGATGCTTTACACCCTTATTATACCTCTTGCCCTGCAGCTGCCATTGAGCCCCAAATGTAAACCCCCTAAAGCAAGGTTCTATGTTTATCTCTCTGCTTTCATCTCTTCCTGCTTTCACTAAGACCCTCCATCTTTCTACCTCTAACTCTCCTAAAAAAAGTGATTGTTTCAAGAAGCCAGAATATCTGACCCCTGCTTCCAATTACTCACTGGAAATATACTTCAATTGATGGTTACCATCTTCATCCATCCTCACCTTTCCAAGTCTGCTGTTTGTCTCTTCTCTATTTGTCCATAATAACTTAGAGAGAAGATTTGCTTTTGTCTATAAAGCTCAATGCACATCTACTGAGTTACAAGAGCAATAAAGTGTTATTTACCAGGTTTATGGATCACTCACTTTCAGTCTATCGTTCAAATGCAAGCCCTCTCTGAAAGTTAAAAGCTGTTGGTGTGAATCGATTTGGACTTCATTTTATGCTAGCTGAAATCAATGCCCAAGCTTGTTTCTTGCTGGGGGAGAAAGGTCTTACCAGCTGCACACACTGCAGTTTTTCTTAATTCAGTGGTCAAGCCATAATGCTGAAAAATGTTATTTGAACCAAATATTTAGTTTAAATGGAGGTAAAAATTCTTTTTTTAAATTGTGGAATAACTATAATTATTCTAAAATAATTCTTTAAAATTAAAAAAATAAAAAGTGAAATCCAAAGAGAAAAACTGAGTTGAAACAGAAAATATATGACTTCAGAAAAAAAAAAAATTATTCCTCTTTCCCAGAAAAAAAAAAAAATGTCATATTTAACCTTTATTTAGAATTTGGGCCTCTTTTCAATATATTTTATATTGGTACCTAGTAATGTCTTGCCCTGATAAGAAGCTAAATACAGTCATAGTATACACCTAAACCAAAATTCACAAGTGTCTTTGGTTTAGATGCAACATAGAATAACAGAGTTGAAAAAGAGCAGTTCAGTCCTCCCAGGAATATACTCTTCCGTCCTTCTTTAAAGACTGTTTCAGTAACAGCAACTATCATAAACAAGAAAAAAAGGGCTTTCTAATTTGAAACCTAGGAGACAAGTAGAGCAGTCCTAATAAAAAAAAAAATAAAAATAGAAGGGCTTAAATTCTCAAAAATTCATGACACTTTTCATTTGAAACTTCTATTTCTTGACTTTCCCATTTGAAAACATCAGACAATTCATTCACATGCTCCACCCAGTAAGGACTTAACTACACACATTTTGTCTGTAGTTTCTTGCTTCTCCCCTCCACTGTGCTGATCTTTCCCCCTTCCCTCATCTCAAAAGAATCTAAATTTGGAGCACCTGCCAAATAGCTACTTTCCTAATCTTTCTGATAATTCACACATTTGACTGATATAGTAATGAGGTAAAGGAGTCAGTTACATTGGATGGAAACACAAAAAATTCATTTGATGCCTCCTCCATCTCTGAAACACTATCTCAGTCCATGGTGTTCATACATACCCTTGTCAAAGGTAGTCTAAGGAAAAAAACCACTTGTGCCTCAAGTACGTGCTTGAGTTTAGGATTTTTCAGCCCTCATTTCTCTGTTCACAATTTATTTTCTTCATATAAGCTTTAAATATGAAGTAGCTACCCAATGTTTACTTAAATTTTTCAGTTTTTAAAAATAGTATTGCAAGCATATGATTCTCATAAAGCATCTTGTGCAGGAGGAATAGTAAGCCTAGAGGCAAATCCTGTAACTCTCCAGACTGTAAAGACAGAATGATGACAAATTATATAAATATGTGCAAATTGTCCAAATGATGTCATGTATCCAGGCTTGGAAAAGTCAGGAAGAATATTTGAAGGTAAGGTCAGCACAGACTCTTTCTTGGAATAAAATTGAGCAATTACATCCAATTTGCTTAAATTTATCACCAAGAAAAATGTTTTACTTAATCTTAATCTTCATTTTCTTTTTCAAGCACTTGAGAACCTAGTGTATTATTACAGCAGTGAAGGTCTCCAGTAAATTCAGGAAAACCCTGATAGGTAACAGCATGTATTAAGCACACTGCCTGTTCGAAAGGACTGGTGAGATATAGCAACATACCTGTGCCCTACTACATGAAACTCCTCAATGTAATTTAAATTGCTAGTTGCAGAGCTTCCTATAGGTGTAGTCAGTTTGGGTTTTTTTTTTTGTTTGTTTTTGTGGGTTTTGTGGTTGTTGTTTAGTTTGTTAGTTTTGTTTGATTCGGTTTTGGGTTTTTTTGTTTGTTTGGCTTGGGGATTTTTATTTATTATTTAAACAAGCAGCACTTTAGATTAGAAAACTCCATATTGAAACATTCTGTGACTAGAGGACTGTCTATGCTCTCTGGGCTCCAACCAGTCTGTAAATGCTTATACTGAAGTCTTTTTAGTTTACATTACACAGGTCTTCATTCCTCTCTTCCTGCTCCTCTCCCTCTCTCCCTCCCCTTTCAGTACCAAGGTCAACCTTCTACAATTATTCGTCTGCAAACCATTTATTTCTTCATGTTTTCCCATTTACATTACACAAGATCTGTGTCTCCTTGGGCCAAGCTGCTTTAACTTCCACTGCATCTTATTCTCACCTTTCACTGCCTTGCTTCTTCACTGCTCACACCAGCCACCCCTAGCCCTTCCAGGGTCTCTAGTTGCTGTCTGGAGGCAGCAAATTAGCAGAAGTGATTTTGTTCTGCTTTTCTGATAAACTTCCAGTCATGACTATTGGAACAGGGGTCCACCTGAGCATGAAGGTGTTTTCTTTACCAAGGCAGTGAGCTGTTCATTGTCCCTGAACATGTATATTTGCTTCTAGAGGTACAAACAATTTATCAGCTGTAGTATGGATCGAACACCAGGGTGGGTGGGTGTGAATGTTCTTGTAGGTGCTCTCAAACACATTGATGTCTGGACCCTTTGGAGCACTCCATTAATATTCACCTGGCAGACTGTGAAATGGTCAGTTCTGACAGTAGACCTCTACAGCCAACCCCAGCTAAACTTCAGTTCTTATCATTAAAAGAAACAAAGTTATATTTACTTTTTCTTTTTATTTTCCTGGGGTATGAATCAGCATCCAAAGAAAAAAGGGTAATAAAACAAAAGGCTTTTAATGCATCTGTTCTGACTCTGCTTGCATGATTCACCAGTTTTGAGACATTGACAGTAGTGCCCACTGCATATGAGAGGTCAAACTCTTTTGTTTTAAATATGTTACACATACTTGCCTCTTTCTCAGGACCAGACTGCTTGCATGCTTCTGAGAGCCATGACTCACACAAGGAGTTGATGGGAGTAAAGGGTTTTCTTTCTAGTCTGCCTGTTTAGGTAAGAAATTAAGAACAGATGGAACCTGTTACAAAAGAATTTCTGAAGTAGGGGCTTTAAAAAAATAATGGTGGTGTTTTTTGCTTTGTTTTTCAAGAAGGAAAAAAAAAAAAAGCAGCTCTTACAATGCTAGGGGGATGATATGTGGTGTACGGTTCATTTGGCATCATGCAATCTGATCTGACATCAACTTAACACTAAAGCAGCTGAATGAGCTATTCTGCAAACATGATTCAGCTGCAACTGTTAAATCCCCTGTAATTGTTACTTTTAAGAGTGCATTTAAAAGGTTGTGAAAACTGCTCGTTGTAATGATTTCTACAACAGGATCTCTGCAAACACGCAGCTGGAGGCTGTCAAACACACACCTCCTTAATAGACAGCACTGTGTGTACAATTAACACGTTAATTTATGGAGTAAACTGATCAGGGGAGACTAGAGCTTCAAAGTCAAACACTCGCCATTAAGGAAGGGAAGAAGTGCAGTTACATGGCAGGAGTTGCCTTGCTCTCCCCAGCCCTTCTCAACAGAAAGGCTGTGCCTGTGCTGCAAACCCCACCAGTGCTCCCATGCCCAGGTGTGCCCCTCCACCAGACCCCAGATCCAGGGGGGGAGACAAGTGAGGTGTGCTGCTTCCCCTCCCCTTTCTTTCCTCCCCTCCTACCTCTGGTGTTAAGGCAAACCTCAGGATATAAAGGAGATGGGCATGCTGCAACCAAATACTCCCTCTGCCTGACTGGGAAGGAGGTGGGTAGAATATACTCTCCTGCCTGCATGGTGCATCCAGAACATGAATACTGAATCAGCCAAAACCACCATGAGACAAATCACCAAAGCAATATCATGTCATGAACACTGTGTACCCAGGCAGGTGGCTGTAAGAGCAGAGAGTATTTTCCTTGCTGGGGTTACTCCCTGCTCTTACTTGTAAAAGGGAGAGAGTTTGGTGCAGAAAAAGACCCAAAGCACCCCGTTTTAGGCATGGAGCTGTGATAAATCAGTTCCATTCATCCAGCTGGGACTTGAAATTATCCAGAGGGGAAGAAACATGGCCTGGCTAACAATCTTAACTTCTCAGTTTTGGAGGCCCAAGGCTGAATTGAAGAACTGGAGCCTGGAAATTTCTCTTTGAGCCAGTTGTTTAGGCTTCCTCTTTAGAAAATAACCTCTCCTTTTTAATATATCAGTATTAAGGCTCCTTTTGTATTACAATCTGTTGATTACACCATTCAGAAGAAAATGCGTGCCCTACATTGAAATCTCAGCCACAGAATGAATTTGAGTTCATCTAAACAGCAATATGTATACATTTTGATGAAAACTATTTCAAAGATCTTCTCTCCACTTTGCCTTTCTCCTGCTCTCACCCTTCCAAGCCGCACCTAATTTTCAGTACCTGCCTTCTTCTGATGCCCTTTCCAGTCACGCTTCTGTGCAACTGCAATTACCCTGATCTTGCAGCCATAGCCTCCTCTGGGTTCTCCTTCTGGATGCCTCCTGTAAGGAGGTAACTACTATGATTTTTCAAAACCAAGTTGAGTTGTTGGGCTTTTATTCTCTTTTCTTAGTTCAATACCAGATCTCCATTTTTCTTTCCATCATCTAGGTGAAGAAAGAAGTTGGATAATTCCTCCAATACTTAGTTCTCAGAAGGATCCTCCACTTCCCCACCACACACCTTCCCTTCACTAGAGATTAATGCAGTGAGTGTGGGAAGGGCAAGCAAGGGTTGACCAGATCAGTGGGACAGTGAGGAAAAATTATGACCTGCCAGAAGGAAGATAAGCTCAGCTTTGAGTAACCAGAGAAACAGTCCTTAATGTAGCTGCCTCTGCAGAGAGTATCAGCTGACTGGATAGCCAGCATTTGTTTGTGTGTCATCAGTCATTAGGTCAGTTTTTGAGGTAAAAATAAAAGTATTGCTGAGGGAGGCTCAGATACTTGGAGTCTGGGAGCTGTGTTTTTCTATTCCCTCCTTTTTGCCACTGCCACAATACACAGGTCAGGTGAGCCTCCATGAGTGCTCTTTTTCTGTTGTTTTGTTTGGGGGGTTACTTGTCTTGGGTTTTGTGGGGGTTTTAGGTTGGTTTTCTTTTTGGTGAGTTTCTGTTTTGATTTTTTTGTTTGTTTGCTTGTTTGTGGGGTTTTGAGTTTGTTTGTTTGGTTGGTTTTGGTTTTTAATACATTCCATGACTGCTCTGACACTCCTGGGTATAGATTTTCGGTTCTGTGAGTCATCTACCCCCTCTTTCTTGTGGTGATATCTTGTGGGGGCAAAAGGAATTTGTCCTTTATTTCATAGTTTCTGACTCTACTGATTTTCTGGGCACTTTCAAATCCTAGACAAGTGCTCATGTGCCTGTATATACCTGCTTAACATCTCACATTCATTGCTGATCATGCAGAAATACACCTCACTGTGAAAACACAGGAAGTCTTTAGCATCCTGGGTGTACTTAGATTCTTTGTGTAAAAATTCTAAATATACAGAAAAATCCAGTGCTAAAGTGTACCAGTTGTGTACACTTTAGCCTATAGATTCATTAAAACTTCTATCCAGCAGAAAGAAAGCCATCTGCTTAAAGCAAAGCAGGACTTTTTGATCTTGTTTGGGAATCTCAGATCTGAAATTAACTCCGCTTTCTAATTTGCTTCATACCTAAAAGAACTTTTCCTGAAATGGTTGGTATATTCACAGCTCCCCTTCACTAAGTAGCTTAGTAATGGGCCTGTTGAGTTATTCCCTTTGTAATCTACCTTTCCACTGCTTTGACCAGTGCTCCTCCTGGTGCTCTAGAAATATTCCTGCCAACATAGCTCATTTTGCAAAGTGTCTGCTACTAAAACAACTGACATGCAGCCATGGCAGCAGGGTACCCTACTCAGAGGATCAGTGGTGTCTTTTCTTTTCCAACAACAATGGCAGGAGGTTTCAAGCAGGGAGTGCATGACTTTACAGGGGTGAAAGCCAGCCTGCAAGAGCAAGAAGATGTTGACCTCTATAAGATGTGTGGAGAGAGGGTGTAAGAGGCTCTGCAGGAGCAGGCAGACATAGAAATGAGACTCAGCCTCTCTGCCAAGTTTACCACTTTGAACATTTTAAATGTTGGCAGGTATGTAGCCAGAGCATGGTTTCAAGAGCACTTGTAATACCCTGGTCTTCTCTCACACCTCCGATGCTCACTGACAGCTCTCATTAAATTAATCCCTATGAAGCAGTGGGGATTTGAATAATTTTGCCACTATCGGACAGTGTTACAGCACCACTTCACCACTGTTGAAAAGCCTGACCACCCAGTCTCTTATCCCAGAAAAATAAAGTATTTGAAAAAATCCTATCAACAGAATTCTAGGAAAACAGAGTTGCTCAGGGAAGTCTAACCAACAGTTAACTCAAAATAAGCAGAGACCTACAAGAAGCCACCATAAAATTGACATTTTCATGGAAACTGAGGGAGGAATGTTCTTATAAAATCCAAAACAGTTGATACAACCATGGGATGTATCAATGCCTTTATAAAGAAAGTTTTCAACACAGTGATTTAAACATTCATTGTTGAATTCTGGATTTTAAGTTCCTCACAGGTAATGTTTGGATGTGCACAGCCAGCTGTCACTTGGACTAGGCCCTCAGGCTATAGGTGGGCAAAACAATGAACATGTTGCCTTGGTTAAGCCATTTCTGCCTTTTAATAGAAATAAAAATCTATTCCCCACCATTTTCAAAATAAAAATGTTTAGACTCTGCTTCAACTCCAAAAATTACTTCATAAAAGTATTTTTTGCCAAGAGATCATGAGGTAAAATTAATTACATTAAATTCTTTGCCTCTCTTCTCTTGCCTTTGCAATGCCAAACTGTCCTTTCCTATATACACATCATCAAAAAAACATCTAGAAATAAACCTGTGAGAGCCCTGCTGTGATGACCTGATGAGGCACAAGGGATTCTGGAGAGCATGAGATATCTGCAGTGATGGCAGAAAGATTCTACATTCTCCCCAACAGCATCTTTTGCTGGAATATATAGCCACTTTATTTTACACAGTAAGGCTCAGTCACATCTGAGAAGCCTTATTACCCATGAGGAACTAATCAAAAATAACCTGAAAGTGTAATACTCTCTGTCCAAGAACATGACCCCTTCAGACAAGTTGTCATGGAACATGGAACATGGACAGCTTACCAAATAAACTTCTGTGCTGCTGACCCCCAGAAAGCCAGGCATAATGGAGAACACATGCAATCCTTCCTCATGGATTCTGAAGACAATTTTCATAACTAAGTGAAAAGCAAATGTCTTTTTTCAAGGATACTTTTACTGTAGACTATGCCATATTTAAAGATCTAGAAACCTTGTTTAGAGGCTTCCTTAGGTATTTTGTTTAGGTTTGATGTTTAGCACAGGACTGCACATGCAGAGTCTCTTAGCCATTATCTGTTCTAAACTGAGAATTTGAATTTACCATGTAAAGAGAGAAAAATAACCTAGCTTCATTGGTTTCATGTCTTATAGCAGAACTTCTCCATTTGTCAGAATCTCAAAAGTTTTCATTGGACAGTACAGCTAGAAGTCAAATATTTCTTCCTTAGTAAAGGAGAAATATTGTTACTTGAGTTTAATTTTAACTCAGAAGATCTGGGCAGGTAAGGTTAAAAAAAATGTAGGTTGGGCAAAGTTAATTTGCTTAGACTGTAGTTAAGTTGTAATTGGATCTGGTAAATTTTAATTGTTCTGCACAGTCCAGGCAGAGGTACTCAGTGAGCCTCTGTCATCTATAAACACAGTCTTCTGACTGTAAAATTCACACTGGACAATTTCAGCTAGACTTGTGCATTTCACTTTTGGCCCAAAACAAAGAAAGACCAAAATACTGTCTCACTTGAGGGGAAACCAGTTAAAACCATCTCAGTCAAACCAATACAGTCAGAGCGGGAGTAAAACCCACAGTTCCTAAATCCATAATCCATGGTTTACATGTAATGTAAAGTAGTTTTAATAATTCCCAGTTATTAGTCCAAAACTTCTGTAGCTGAATATGACTCTAAATTAAAGTTTTTTATTTCCATTGCCTTTGAACGCTATAGGTGCTGCATGGAGGAGCAAGAACTGAAACATATGACAGGCAATAGTCATGTTAATGTTGATTCCCATTTAGCTAGAAGAAAGAATGTAAAAAATTTGGTAATCTTGTATCTCTGACCACCAGGCAATGATAACATTTTCACTGGATTAAGTGCAAAAGCCCATTTGAAGTGTAAATGGTCAAAGATATCTCTGTCTGAATAAATGTTAAGCAACTCCAAGGAATACAACAAACACTTAAGTGGGTGTTTATTCAAGCCAAAAGCCTGGATCGTTTTTACCCATTACTCAAGCAATCATTTGCATAGTCATAAAAATTTAACTGAGTTTGTCTCTCTAAGTGTGTATTTAATTTAAATTCTGGAATCTAACAAAATATAGGAGGAAATATAAGAAAAAATCCTCCTTGTGGATATTGGTTTTCTGGACAGGCTGAAATGAGTGGCAGCAATTTTAAGGGGCCTTCTCCTCTTTTAGTCACCCTCACCTCAGGACACATCTCTCTTTTTTTTTGTTTGTTTTAATTTTTCTTTTTGCTTGTTTTAATTTTTCTTTTTCTTTTTTTTTTTTCCTTTTATTTAATTTGAAAATTATCACTATGATGTAAAACCATCCATTCTGTACTTCCTTTGCAGTGCTGGCATGATATTTCATTGGCGTGCAGCTTATCAATCTCAACATTACCACAATCAGGAGTGAAAAATTCAGCAAAGCTTTTTAGGCTGCCAGAGCATCAACTGGAGGGAAGGATTATTGTCATGAAATGGAATTGTGCTGAGTTTTTAGTCACCTGCTACAGAGCAAGTTACTCCTCTGAAATTGTCCTGGAGACACCTGTGCCCACATACACTGAGGAATTTATCAAGGGATTCAGGGTTTGAAATTTGACTGGGTCAGGAAGCACTTTCTCCTAACCAATTTACCATTGTATTGAAGTTGCTTTTTACCAAGCCAGTATCAAAGAGATTTTTAATTTTCTTATTGCTGGCACCCTCAGAACAATCAGTGCAATCACAATTACTTTGACAGGCGTGCTGGAATTGGAGTAGGCAGAAAATGGCCTTAATGGGAATCTTTTACAAAGCAGCTGTTAGAGTGTGGTAACAAGACTGAATAAATGGCAGCTACATAACTTCCCCTAATCAGATTGGAGCAATCAGCTTGAAAAATTTTCCCATATGTTGAAGAGTGGAGCTTAGGCCTAGGGTTATGGCAAGGACACAGGCCATGGTAAGGTTACAAAGTCTGGCTACAATTAAACACTCACTGCAGAAATTGTGATGATGCTTCGGGGAGCTATTGCACTTTAGCCATTTGTAATTGCACATTCGGAAATTACTCACTCCAAAATTACTCGGGGCCCAGTTACACGGTTTACAAACATATGTTCTCAGAGAGAGGGAAAAACATTATCCTTCCAATGGGCACCCTTTATAGATTTGTTTATGGTTATTAATGAAATGCGAGTTTGTGAGATTGTTTATTAATAGTTGCACGCAATTTTTAGAGGTTCATTTTACCATGAATCTAATGATTAAGGCAAATTTCTGTCTGGCAGGGGCAAAACTGCAATTCTTGCAGTCTGTTAATGCCCTGCTTTAATGCCTCTCCTGTCAGCACTCATGGAGTAATCCAGCCAGAGCATTGCTCCTTCGTAGAGGTATTTCTTCTTAATTCTTTACAGACTAAACTGTGCTTCTGTGTGTCACATTATCTATGGCAGGATATGTGGGCTGGCACCTGATCTGTGTATCAGTGCTGCCACTTCAGATATATTTTAGGGCTGATAAAGTGTGAAAGTTATGTAGAAAATTAGCATTGCACAAGCCTTGTAATTATACAGCTTTTTATGAATTTAATGAAAAAAGACAAGGCCTTCAGGGTGTCTCTTTTTTCTAGTAGCTAATGCAAGGAAATCTTCCATTGTGTTCCATAGTCTACTCTTCCTGCATTTCCTGAGCCTGGGAAGCAGACAGTGAGCCCATGTGCTTTGCAGGTCTAGAGAACAAGATGTACGGGTGACTGACAGCACTAATGACCTTTCCATTTATTGCAGGTGAAAGGAGAAGCGTAGGGTGCCAAGTATGTTCATGTGTGTGAAGGGGGATGATCAGTGAACCAACAGGAGGAGGGAAGCTTCACTTTAGAAAATACAATCTGCACACTTTTCAAATGCACCTGGTTTGCACATGATTTCAGTGAGATGGAGAGGTGTAGTGCTTGGTATGCTGCTTGGAGACTTTTCTCTGTACAGTAAGACCTCCAATTGGTTCCAAACAAATTTTTCTACAGTTGGGTGTAACACTCTATAGCTGATGGGAGGCTCCAAAAGGGATAGAATTTTTCCATTGCTGTGGGGCACTGCTAAGAGCTGAAGTGTTTCCTGCTGACAGAATCAGAATGCAAAAGCACACAAACTGAGACATAATTTTTTTAGATGGAATAAATATGGTTTTATGTATTTATTTGTTCTTGCAACAGAGGTGTGATGTTATGTAACTCAGGGAGTGAGCATCAAAACTCTCATGAAGGTGACTGAAGCTCAGGGCATGATCTTAGTCAAACTCCATCCATACTTGAGAAACAGAAGCTGGCTCCTTGAGAGGCAGCTTAAACCTGCTGCTCAGAATGGACCTGGTATGGCACTGAAGCACAGTTGGGTCTGGGATGACATCTCACAGCACATGTGCTTCCCCATGAACAAAGGGATTCCCTGCATATATCTGTTTCTCCTTTGCTCCATGTGTAAAATGTAGTGCTCTGACCCTTACAAGCTTTCTGCCAAATGGCATAAACTGATGTAGGATCCTTCGTTATGAGTTAAGATGTTTCAGGCCCCTCATTTCTGCATTTGTTCTGCAGTCACTAAAGTTAAACCTGTAATTATGAATTAGTTTGATCTAACTCATCAGGCCAAATATCTAGCTTAAGCTCTTTTTTCCACAAGAATTTTTCAAAACAATTTCACAATCCTCTTATTCAAAGAAGTTCTAGCTTGCTTGTGTCTGAGATACAGTTGGTGGCCAGGAGGCCATTAAAAACTCCTTTGACTAACAAGGTGGTGAGACTTATTTCTGCACTTTTTATTGGAGAGTGGAGCTACTAACTTTGCCTTTCAACTTCATTTGGATGTACATCTTGGGCAGCAGAGGACTGTTCATGATGTTTCCCATGGAAACATCATTAAAGTGAACTGTACTTTATGCTTTCATAGATGCACGCCAAGCTAATGTGAAAAAGTCTTTTTCTTTTGGGAAGAAATTCCCGCCAAGGTTATATTTTTAATTGAAAATCTTAAACCAGAAAATTAGTGGTTTTGTTTCCTTTTCAGCTGGTCTTTCATTTACTATTGTGAAAAGGATATGAAGAAAATGCAATTCAGATTTCACCAAAGTATCTTATATCACCATTTGGTAAGAAAATTCAAACGAGAAGTATATTTATATTTTTCAACTGCACTTGTTTAATTTTCACCCCATTCTGATGCTAACACAAGAAAAGGGGTGACATAAATAGTGAACACTTTAGTGTAGACAGCTTTCTGGCTCAGAAGCCATTTCCAGGACATGTCGAGTACACTGAGCACTGCTGGTGGCTTCTGGAGCCAGGCAGCTGTCTACACCAGGGCTCACTCTCCTGTTAATACCAGGCTAGAAGAATCAGTGCCTCTTTAGATTTTAATCAAACTACCTGAAATGTTGCTGAACACTGTGTGAGCTGGGGGACAGAAGGACTGAAATTGTTTTCAGCACTGTTCAACCGCAGTCACTGTTGACACCGGACGTCAGCAGTGAGCACTTTTCCTGGGGTAGATGAGGCCATAACATCCTCACAGCTTGAAAATCATTCCTTCTCACAACGCCCACACATTCTTCTTTGTGTGGTACAGTTTCTTGGGGGGAAAAAAAAAACTGAGATAGTTCAAATAAAACAGATTCGTGCATTAAAAAAACATGGCTTATTCACAGGGGTTATAGAAATATACTCATTTGTAAATTGGTTGTAAAGATTTGGAAACTTAAAGAGACAGCCCCAGCCTGTGGTTGTTAGACATATGGATTTTTCTCTCCTTCCTTGAGAAAAGAAAACATTTATTTTCAACTTATAAATTGTTTCTGGAACTAAGCTGAAATTGTGCATGCTCACTGAAAGAGAGCTGAAGGAGAGTGGAATTGTAGTCTGTCACCTGAGATCCCCAAATGTAAATGAAAGGCTCTTAGAAAGAAATCATAGCCATCCCTCCTACTATCCATCACTGAAGTGTTAAGTTTAAAAATGTATCCCCTTTGGTACCACGTCTAGTATTTGTGTAATGTGAGGAAAGTGCAGAGCTAGACCATAACCTGATTCTCGGGTACTCACCCACACAAAGCTTTTCAACACCCTGGCTGGGTGCCAAGAGCAGGAAATCAGGCTATTGGTAGCTGTACAAGGCATATTGAGTGACATAAGCAGAGCCACACATGTGGCTGTTCTCATCTTGGGACCATTCCTTACCTCAGCACCACCTTGCCCTCTGGTTTTGCCCCCCAACTAAGTTCTCTGACCAGCTGCCAAGTACCTCTCAGCTCCTCCACCTGCACCTCCCAGGTCTCTTTAACTGAGCCTCTGGGATGTGTGGGCATTTGGTACATCACTCGGAGGGACGGTAGAGCTGCCACCCATCTTGATGATGGATTTCTCACAGCACGGGCAGTAATTTTGAGATGGTCTTGGCAGCTTCCTCATTCCAGTGAGACCTTAAGACCTTGTGGAAGGCCAGAACTGAACTTCAGGCAAGTCACTGCGTGAAGGCTACTGACTTCTGTTTGCATAGGTACTAAGACCATGCAACTTTAATCTGTAAAGCTCCAGAAATGGTTTAAATAACTCATGTCATATGAGCTATTTGAAGGGAAGGGAATAGAGGGGAAGGGTAGGGAGGGGAAGGGAAGGGAGGGGAAGGGTAGGAGGGGGAAGGGAAGGGAGGGGGGGGGAGGGGGGGGGCAGGGCAGGGCAGGGCAGAGAAAAGAGAAGAGAAGAGAAGAGAAGAGAAGAGAAGAGAAGAGAAGAGAAGAGAAGAGAAGAGAAGAGAAGAGAAGAGAAGAGAAGAGAAGAGAAGAGAAGAGAAGAGAAGAGAAGAGAAGAGAAGAGAAGAGAAGAGAAGAGAAGAGAAGAGAAGAGAAGAGAAAGGAAAATAGAAATTTACAACTGGTTTAAATTCCACAGGTTCAGCCCCAGTGTTACTGAATATGTTAAAACTAGTGGGAACTGCAACCACGGTTTTCATTAAACCTATTGGAAAAGCAAAGCAAGGCTAAAGAGTGGTAAAAATAGTTATATTCATAAATATATTTTCTACCCTGTGGCTCCCACCAGTGAGAATTTTTTTATTTGCACTCTTCCATAAATCAAATAACCCTTATAGACATGGACTTGAGATATTTTACAACATTCTTAGGAGGGACAACCACTTCTCAGAATGGTACATTTCTATATTTTAGACAAGACTTATAGAATTAACGATTAACAAAAATGAATCCTTTGTTAATCATAATACTTTCTGAAGTGGTACTTAAGAGTTTTGTCTGTTCTGCTCTACTCCTTTCTTTTTTTTCTAACTGATTCAAGGGAAACTGGCTGCAAGAGATTCATCCATATTTCTTTATGTTATCTATTACTGTGACTCAGTTCAGAGTTTTACCTGAGTAAAACCTGCAGGAACATCCTTTATCATTACAAGAGTGCCAGCTCATACTGTCATCAAATTTAAAAAGTAGAAATATTAAAAATGCTTAGAAATCTTAGTTTTCATCCACAGGCCCTGTCCCTTTAGGGAGAACTTGCCAAGTAAACATACAGAAAAGTGTGGTGAGTGTAGGCTAGGAAGTCTGATGGTTAGCAGTCATGGAATTAAATACCTTCTCCAACTGCACAACTACCTAGATTTTTTAAAGGAAAATCTGAAGTTCTATTTGCCTAATTTCCACTCACACAATGCTCTTCAGCTCCTTAGATGATTTTAGTAACTTGATGGACAGTGCATAAAACACTTAATAAACTTGATACAATTTCTAAGAAACCAAAGTTTAAATTACTTTCTTTTTTACAGCACTAAGAAAGGGAGTAGGGATTTTTCTGCTAAGTTGTACAGAGTCTTAAAAATGTTAGTGGATCTTTTTTGTTTACATTACGTTATATTATTCCTATACTGTGTAACTGGAAGGGGAAAGGAAGGATTAAGAAGCAAAATCTGGCAAAAAAAAAAAAAAAAAAGCTGATTACATCTGCTCTCTGCTTATGTGTGCAGTTCTCTTGCTTTGAGTGCTAGAAACACCACCATATCTCAACCACCCAAGCAGTGTTCTGTTTGCATCCCACTACCAAAGTGAAAAATTGTTTCTCCTTTCATATCGAGAAGGTTTCTCAATGGAGTCCTACTTGTTTGCTTCTATTGTCTTGGTTTCTTTCTTCTCATTACTAACATCCTGAATCAATGTTATTTTGTAAAACTTTAGGAATTTCATGAAGATGAATGATGTAAGCAGGTCTCACAACACAAATATCTCGCTACTGGCAGTGCAAGGGATTTTTGTGATTAGTGTCAGAAGCTGAAGTAGTTTTGGCACTTGGACAATACAGATCTTTTCCTTGCATGTGTCCCTATCCCAGCTCTCTTTCAGTCACAGGGTTTTCCCATCTGGGGCAACCATCAGGCTGTAGACCTCTTCTCTGGTGGGAGGAGAAAAATCTTTACCACCAACACCATTGCAGGGAAACCTGTAAAGTTTTTACCTGTAGTAAAGGCGAAATGAGAGTGGCTCAAGAGAGACCACAGGAGAAAAACACAGTCTCCCAGGTGGTGAAAACCTGAATAGATGCACCGACACCTGTAGAGTTCCACAGATAAATACAAGGTGATCAGTCCTCAACAGCACTCTGGGGTCCCTTGCTGTCCACCATGTAGGTTTTCACTCTTCTTCCACTCCCTTTCAGAACAGAACTCATCCTCCCAGTTGAATACATACTTTTTTCCCCCTTTAAAACACTCATTTCTCTCCTCATTTCAGAGTAGTAATAACTTCAAAGGATTTACACAAGAGACACCAATGATAAGCTCTGGTTGAAGCTGCTGACTTCAGCAGACACTGAAGGTCTTAGGGCTTAAGTTCTCTGTGCTAATATATTAATGATAATTCAATATTTACAACATGAGAGCTTAAGATTTTTTTTTATTATTATTGTTTTTTAGGAAAACAACATATACTTATATTGTGCTCCAAAAGCTAACATCAAAATATTTCAAGGCTAATTCCCTCTATGTTTTAGCGATACAACTCTGCAAATTTAAGCAATTTTCATAATATTGTATCACTGGCAGGAGGAAGGGACAAATTCTGCATTTTTTATAGCAGTTGATACTCTTCTTGAAGTTGGCAAAACTGTTCATTTGAGCCCAGGGAGAAGGATTTTATTATCCAGACATGAAATCTTGAAATCTTACAGATGGTTGCAAGTGCATACCTACTCAAAGGATGGTGACATCCTTAGGTAGCACAGTAACAGACATTATATGAGCACCTTAAATTCGGGATCACAGTTAAGAAGGTACTTTTTGTTACACAATCCTGTTGCCATTAGCAGCAAAGCAAAAGAGAATTAGTTCTTTCTTTTTCTTTTTTTTTTTTAATTTACATTTTAACTGAGGCTTGCTTTTTTTTTTTTTTTTTCCCTGACACCGAGCTTTCTTTTTCAATTTTCTTTCAAAGCTTCCTTAAGACAATAGGAGTGTCACAGATCACACTGGGCAGAATTCAAATTGAGGTCTATGGGATGCTGCAAGCGACATTTAAACTTTGATCATCTGCTTGTCCAACTTCCTCTGTTATTCTTGATTTCACAGTGGGTGAAAGGAAAGTAGCCTGAGTAAAAAGTGCTTTGTGTAAAATAATTCAAAAAGCTCCATGCACAATTAAATGATGACTTTCCTATGCTAAATCTGTTCCTGACCAGGCTCTGCTCTGCTAACAGACATTTGCAATATTTGGGGGGAAAAGGCTCTTTGCAAAAGGTTCATGTTAGAATTCAGTGTTTGGGAGCTAATTACTAGTCATAGCTTAATAATTCATAACAAAAGCATATTCACTGAATATACCTATCTGTTCACAGATTGTTTCTGAACAAACTGATTTTGTCAAATGTATTCATTATTTTAAAAAGCATTCATTGTTCTGCAAGCTCTTGATCAGCATGGAGATTATGCCCTGTTCATCTACATCTAATTCTCAATATATTTTAAGGTGTGAAATTTGGGTTACATGATATACATTCATGTGTCCTGGTTAGATGGTTTAGATCAGCTTACTTAGTGAATAACTGAAATTACCAGTGTCTCTCTCCTCCTGTAACTATTCTGTAGTCCCTCTGTATACATATTTGCTAAATATCCAGGAAGAGCAACTACAAAGAGGCATGAACTTAACTGAATCCTCCCCAGCCTAAAAGACTGCACTTTTTGATTACTGTGGAACTGAACTAAGGTTCATAACATACAGCCTTTAATAAGAAAGGGGATAGTGCCGAGTCAATATAAGTCAGTGGATGAACAGTGGGTAGTGTCTTGATCTGATTATGAATTTCACCACAGAGAGGAAAAACAGAATTTTCAACTGCATTTTTTGAGTTATTATCAAGATTTACCTCCAGCTCTGGCAAATAGTTGTAAACCCATTTCCCTGTTGTACAATTTCATAGATAGCTATAAAATATTCACCCTATTTTCTTACAAAAGTATGAAGGGAATCATTATCCAAAGCAGATATTCTGTGATGTTCATATAAATGTCCAAAACTCAAATTTCCAAATAGAAGTCTGATAGCATAGCTCCAAGGTTTCCATAGTGATCCTTAAATTGCTCTTAATATTAAAATTTTAGAGAATTCTTGATTACTTACATATCAATATTGAGGTATGAACCAATGAGCTTTTCTGAAATTGGAATTAACTGCAAGACGCTCAACATAAGAAAGACAATGCCTGGGATATTTTACTGAAATTAAGATGATATGAAAATTTCATCTTTTTATTAAATGAAATTACCTGTCACTCAACGAAGAGATGCTTTCTCATTGAGCAGCTTTCTGATGTTCACTTTTGCTCACTTAAAGGGAACAGATAATTCTTCCTTTTGTCTCATTTATGTACCATGAATCATATCACATTTGATATACAGAGTTATACAGTTCATGAAAGGGGCGAACAGTGAGACAAAAAGTGTAGGAAATGATCCAAATAATCATTAGTGAGTCCCCAGGAGGAAAAATCAGAAATGCAGGAGTATCAGTTGCATAAGTGAAAATCTGTGGACCAAATAGAGCCAGAGAACTCCTTCTATTTCATGAAAAGCTATCAGACCCTGTGGAGGCAGAACTATCAGCACTTATGATTATGTTCTTTGCAAACAGTGAACCACCTACAATTCTACAGAAAATTTGTAATATTGAGCAAGCGCATGTATAATATGGCTCAGATTTATTTGTCTGTAAATCATGCTTTTGCTGAAGAAAAGACCTAGGCATCTCCTCAGAGTGTTGTTGGCCTAGAAGATCCTAGAACAGAGTAGAAGAGATGCATCCTCAAATTTGGTTATGAGCTGATGGCAACAAAAGCACAAAAGGCCAAAGCTAAATGTTGCTCAGCACTCTTATAAGTCCATGTTATTGGCAAAATTAAAACATTTTTTGCTAGATTGTTTCTTCTTGTATGTCTGTCTGATCTGGAAATTATTACTGACATGCGGTGTTAGTGGTTTGGAATACATGAGTGAGCAGTGCTAAACAGTAATATTTAGAGATTCATAGAGTTTGCCATGGTGAAAGTGGAGAACATGGAACTACAAATCCCATAACTGCCTAATAGATGAATTAAACAGTGAATTAAATTTGTGTCTACAAGGAGATTCACTTGTTACCCCCTACTGCAGCACAAAGGGAGAGAAATATTTTTTTCCTGCTAAAGTGGATTCTAGGCTCAAATCAGCTAAAATGATGCTCAACTGAAAAAACATTGAAAGAAGCTAGGGTACATATAGTCCCATACTCTGCACATCACAGAAAATTATATTAAAAATAACCAAAAAACCCAAAACAAAACAAAAAAACCAAACCAAACAAAAAACCTCCAAAAACCAAAACAAAAAACCAAAAAAACAAAACAAAAACAAAAACAAAAACAAAAACAAACCAAGAAAGAAAGCCAGAGGAGCCTGAAGTTCTCTTTGCTTAAGAGAAACACACTGCAACTTATAGAGTTTATAGAGTTTAAGGGGAAAGCTCTGTAGTATAAACAACTTCCCAACTCTTTGAGTTACAACAGAGAAGTGCAATGTTTTGGATGCATATGGGACCACTGGCTGAAGAAAATTCAGGTGTAGAAGGCATCATAGACCAAGCCTCTTGATAATAAATCTAAAGAGAATACAGATTTAAATACTTTGCAATATATGTAAAGAAAAACTGTTCTGTTAAAAAGTTTCTAAATTTTGGAGGCAGATGCTTCAGTATACATGTATCCAGTAGTAAAAGAATGTTAAAGTTTCCAAAAGATATGGATGATAGTGATCTGACATAAAAAATGCACCAGCATGAAGTAATTGCATAACAAGCTTCACTATAGTAAAAAGGTGGTGGTGGTTACCCAGGTCTCTGACAATGACTAGCTTCTTAAATCAGCAAACATGATGAAGATTCTGAAAATTTTTTAAATTATGGAAATTATACAAGAAAAATGTATACAAGGTATATAAATGAAAATTCAAATTTCTCAAGAATAGTTTATTAGTTTACTAGGAAACTTGTGGAGGTCAATTCTGTGTAAGAGCTCATCCTGACACAGAACTGACAATAACTTTATTTGATATTTTCATACAAATTAAAATAACATACCAAGTACATATATATGTGTATAATTACTTCAGATTGTATTGGAATACATGTTTTCTGTCAAAATATTCTATATTTGTAATGAAGTGTATAAAATCAGTGGTTTAAGGTCATATGTTTAGGAACTAAGAGCAGGAATTTCTTCTAAGGTTATTCTGTTTCAAATAGGAGGGAAGGAGAGAGAGCCAGGTGTAGAGAAACAAGATAAACCAGGTGCCTCGAGTTGCCAAAGAGTGGGTGTGAGTCCACCTGTGCCTGGTTAGGGCAGGCCCCCTATTACCAGGGGGCCAATAAAGGTGGGACACACACCCACAGAGGGCAGCTCAGCAAGCTCATTCTGGTGTGAGGTCAGCAGCTCGTTGAGCCTCAGGAGCAAGAAAGGCTCCTCCTGCAACAGCCAGGTATGCTAATAAGACTGCACTGTGATATGATCCACCTGCTGTGGTAGGGGGGTTGGACTCGATCTCTCAAGGTCCCTTCCAACCCCTAACACTCTGTGATTCTGTTATTTTTATGTCAGTTTCATTCCCCTTTGCCTTCAGACCATTCTGTAATGCAAAGCCCTGGGAGCACTTGCAGTGAAAGCAGTGTTGCCGTTTCATCCAGAAAGACACCTGGGAACAACCAAGTTTCAGAGGTTTCAAGATATTCAATTCTTGATCTCCCCTGTTCCCCTTCCATGAACACAAGAACCAATGCCTCAGTGGGCAGGACAGGTGGTCCATCCAGCCTGGGTCTCTGTCTGCAGAAACAGCAATCAGAGATGTAACATGAGCTTAGGCCTTCATGGCAGACCATTTGTCTTGAACTATCTCGCATTCACCAATAATTGGATTAGATTATCTTCCCCTCTCTTCCTTTTGGGACCTATTTTAAGACCTGCTGAATGTACATTTGCGTCTTTATCAATTTGCTGGTACTTCTTGCCATCGCATCCCCCTTGGGAGAAAGCTACAGGAGGTCACTATGTGTAAAGGACTGCTTGCTTTTAAACCTGTCTCCTTCTTGCCTCACCAAGTGCTCCGTGGTTACAACACTGCAGGATGTGGTCAAAAACAGCTCTGTGTCCAGCTTACCCAGCACCCTCATGATTTTGGCACACTCATTCTTTCTCCCCTTTAGAGTGTCCTTTTCAAAACCAAAGGATCTCAACCTTTATTGTCTCCCATTGGAAGACAGCTACTCCATCTCATGGTTCCTCTTCACTGCTTCTCTCCCCTACAACCTCCAACTCCACCAAGTCCTTCCTGAGACACAGAGCCAGGACTGCACAGCACTTGACATGTGGCACATCCCCATGTAATACCATGGCAAAATCTTTTCATCAGAGTTTTTCCTCTGCAGCCCAATGCTGCTGCCTTTTTATCTGCCACTGCACATGGAGATGATGACTTTGGAAACCAGATGGTGATGACTCCACAGTCTCTTTCTTCAGCTGTGACTGCCAGTTCTGAGTTCAGCATCATGTAGTCACAGATTAAATTACTGTTCCCCAGATTCACTGATAAAATATACCAGCACTTCTGCCAGCTTTTAACCACTCCTTCACCTTTCTGAAGTCTCCTTGGTCTCTACAGAATAAAACTAGTGCTAGTACTAATTCCTGACCTGGCTCCTTTTAGTCTGTGTGCTCCCTGAGTCCTTCAGAGTAGTGCCTCAGGTTGGCCAGGGAGAATTTCCCTTTGCAGAGACCATGATGAATCCACCCAGCAGACACTTTCCAGGGCACTGTCCTAATCCATTTCCTCAGGGATCTGATCATTACAGACCAAAAGGAAAGGAAATTCAAATTGAATGCTCAGTAGTTTCCGAGATCCTCAGTGAAAGCCTTTTAAGTTTATAGCTTACCAGGTATATAATACTAATGTTGCCATGCTGTGGGACTCAGGAGGCCCTCCTGGATGCTTTGCCTCTGTATATGCTGTGATTGCAGCTTGACTTCATTCCCACCATCTCTGCTGTGTTGTTCTTGTCCAAACACCAAGAACCAGAGAAGAGTTGTGACAAAATTCCTCAGTCAGAACAAAAGGGGTCATGGCATGAAATTCAGACCAAATATGCCCTGATGGACCATTTACTCCTGCGTCCAGTTCTCCAGAAGATAAAATGTAAAGAAGCAGGACCTCAGCAGGAAGTGAATGCTGAGAAGCAGAGCCCATGTAATTCAGTAGCAACTTTTCAAAGTTTCAGGGGCAGAGAGAAAAGAAAGATTTAAGGATCTTGGGCTTTGTCTACAGTGCAGTGAGTAAAGGACCCACTGTCATCCTCTTCAGTGAACATTCACAGCACCACTCCAAAGTACAGACCTAACCTCCAGGAGTAGAAAAGGAGAAGCTCAAAGATGTAAAGGACCTGAGACTACTCCAGAAAGAAAACACAGGGCTGGTCTCTCTTTCCAGCAGAGTTTGAAAGCTACTAGGATCCTACAGTGCTCCCAGTCTGATACTCAGGGAAAGCCACCAACATCCAGCTATCTCTCTTGGTATTGCTACATGCTACTCATTCCTATCGACAGTAATAGTACAGCCAATATTCTGCCAACTGGCAAAAAGTGATAAAAATCTAAGGATAAAGGAAAATAATGATAATATGATGTTTTAAATTAAATGAATGCAAACTTCCTGATTTTTTAACTCAAAAAAATTAGTAGACTGGGAAATCAACTTGAAAGAAGAAGTTGTTCATAAAAGTTGATAGATCTCTGAAGAAAACTATGTAAAAGGCAGAAGATCAAACTACATTTGTGATGAAAAAAAGTGAGGAAAGTAGGTAAACTATAGCAAAAGACCATTAAAAGTCGCAGAAACAAGGAGAAAGCATGTGGAAACTGGAAGGAATTTCAATGAAAAAGAGCAAAAGAATGCAAAAAATAGGAAGATAATCATCTAGTCTAAGATATAAATGAAATATTAGTAGGTTTAAAAAAATCATTACTATAAGAGCAGCTAGAGTAATACTAAAGAAAGAGTTGACTTTTTAGTAGGAAAAGAAAGATCTCAAGGTTTTTACACTGTTGTTCAAAGCTTTTTTTTGCCTTAACCAAAACAGCCAGCATAAAGCTGGTATCAGCAACATTTAAGAATTTGTACTGGAAAGAGTAGTCAGAATACACTGGTAGCTAGCTGCTATCCAGTTGACTGAACCTGTGAGATTCCACAGAGTATGTTCAGAGAACTGTGTAGAGAAGGCCTAGCATCACCTCTTTGAGAACTCACAGGAATTTCTTGATGATGAGAAAATGTCAAGTGTGTATATATATATATATGTATATATATATAAAATAACATATATATTATTTTTGAAGGAGAAAAGGAGATTAGGAATTAAAGATGCCCAGAACATCTAGCAGAGTAAGCAGCTTTTAGGCTGATAATAAGTCAATATGTAATAGCTAACCTATGTCAAGAAAAAATAATGTCAAATTTTGCCTTTTACAACAAATCAACTGGTTTTGACCTTAAGGGAAAAGGAGACCTGATCTATCTACCTTCACTGGTACTTTGACTCTGTTATTCACAGGTGATTTCATGAACAAGCCTGGCAAATATCAGTGGTGAAGCAGTTATTAGATGGGAGACTTTACAGCAATACTAATTATAAACTGCCACTGTCAATTTGGAGGTTCTGAAGGGGTCTGTCTGGAGTCTGGTACTGGCCAATACTTATATGACTTCAATAAAAGAATAGAATGCATTCATTGATTCTTCAGATTAGGACATCTGGATAGGAATAAAACATGTTGCAGGTCAGAATTAGAATTACAACACTGATTAACTGAAGAGGACAGAAAAAAAAAAAAAAAATCAGTAAAGAAGACTTCTGAAGTGTTCTTCTCCTGACTGCAAATATATCAAATAGTAGATGAAGGATGATCTGTGATTTTAGTGTACTATAACATTACAAACCCTCAAATTTTAGAAATAATTCTTAATAAATCTGGATGAGGTTTAAGAAGGCTCCTAATTACTTGAGTAATCAGATTGTAAAGCAGCCGCCCAGATGGAACAATGAGACAAAAATTAACCTTTCATTATATGTCTAACCTGTCTACCTCAGTTGACTCAATAGTAAAACAGAGAGAGTAACATAAGCTTAGCTCATCAGAACATTGTGTGGTTTAATTATGTAAATCCTTTAAGACAACTTGATTAAAATATTGCTAAATATTATGACCTATTACATAGTGTGATATATAGGTGCATATATGTCTATGTTTTGTATTGTTGCAGCACTGTGGTCTCAGTTTGCTGTTTGATGGTGGGGCTCACTCGTGACACGCTGTGGATTCGCCTTGCCTTAGTGCCTGTTCTGTTTCCTCTAAAACATATGTTCTTTCTTCCTGTCATTTTTTAATTATGCACCTTTTCCCTTCATGACAAAGAAGTAGAGATTGAATGCAGTTTATTCATTTCTGAGGCTCTAGTTCTGATTTTGACAACTCGTCTACCTTGGACTGATCTCTCAACTAAACAATAACAGAGTTTTACATCTGAATGCATGAATTTGCCACAGGGATTTCAAATAGACTTTTTGACCTATGACTGTAAAATTCTATGTATTGTTATACACCTCTCTGTGGGACTGTTTGATCACTTTATTATTTATAGATTAAAGAACATTGTTGCTAATTAATACTGTTCTAATTGTTGGTAGTGTATACGTGCTTGCTTTGATGTTTTTTTGATCCTGCATTTTGGGGATTTCACTTACTACTTTTTTTGGATGATTTGGGATTTTGGAACCTGTATTTTCAAGACCTTGTTTCATTTTCTTATTACCAAGGTCTCCTATTTTCTAACTTCTTTGCTTCTCATGCCATTCCTTTTTCTTTTTAATCAAGTCTTATGAAATGGGGCAAACTCAATTAATTCCTCAACATTATACAAGTAGAATAATTTTTCGTTGTCTTTTGAAAAAATGTATGTGTATAAAGGTTAAAACTTTGCCACTTATATCACATTAGCCCTGTATTATAGCTTGTGAGGAAGAAAAGTCTACCAGTTTACATGATATAAGAGTTTTAAGATAACAATACGGAGAAAACTATCAGTCTGCTAATATTTAAGTTTGTTCCTGTGCTGTATTTCTGCATTCTCTCAGACTCACACTTTCATAGCTAGTACAGCCACAAAATGGGAATTTCTCTCTCAGTGTCTGCCAGATGAGCTTTTGAATACATCAGGTCAAACTGCATGATTGTATCAGTTCCTACTGAAGTTAAATTTGTGAATGGTTGAATAAAAAATCCCAGGTTTTGAATACTTTGATCACAACTATTTGGTTTTTAGCACAATACTAAGATTTTTAAGTTGCTAAGGTATATTGTTATAATTTAGAATGCTGCATCAGTATTTCGGCTTATTAAGTAATGTGTCTCAGGAATTCAATGCAACTAACGCAAATTAATTGAAACACTATTGCTGGTTTTATTTCTTCCTCTTTTTTTTGTTCGTTTGTTTTTTTACTCTAAGTGGTCATCAGTAATTAGACCTTTTCAACAGGAAAAAAAAATTCAGGTTTTATGATGATATTCTACACCTGTGAATCAACATTACTATTCATATTCATCACAGTCTTAATTTATATATTTGTATATAGAACACAATATGAAATTTTAAAATTTATAAAAATAATTGTAAAGTGTTTCAAACAAGAATATTATAAGACATTAGGCAGACAGCTACAGTTAAGTTATAATTAGTTCCATTGTGAGTTTCAGCTTCAAAGAAACCCAAAACTTCTAAGAAAAAATTCAGCTGACTCTACCAAGCTTTGCCTACATATTATGGCCTAGATCCACAAAAAGAATTAGGAGTCTAACAGCAATTGTAAACATCTAAGTGCAAAATGCAGCTCTTTAAAACCCCAGCTGAGCTGCTGCCTCACCCCAGGGGAAGAGAGTTTTTTTCCCATGGCACCTAAATTTCTGCTAATAATGTTCTCTAGATTTGTGAGACCACATCCAGAATGACAGGTAGGTGTCTCTAGTAGGAATTAGGAAAAGAATGTATTTGTCTGTACTCCAAACTGTAACTTTGAAAAGCTCCATTAAGCTGTCACCAGGCTTGGCAGGCATCAATCAAAACCAAGCAGAACTCTTCCCGAAAGTTTCTGCAGGTAACATACAACTTCTATCTCTACAAGTGCCCTGATATATACCTCAGCTTTGATCTTAGTCTCGACTCATGCTTATGCATAAACAGCATCCAGAAGCTTGCAGCTGACCAGATAAATTTTCTGACGTCTGCACTGCTAACTAAGATGTGAAAGGTGTGATTTTGTAGTAGCCCACACTGGTTTATTGCTAGTGTGTTCCCTGGCTCTCCTTTGGATCATTCCTAGTGCCTTTCCACTAGTCAGACCCTGCCCACATCTCTGGGGTCTTCCTGCATATTCCTAAACAGCAACACAAGCAGCACTGCACCAAGTCCACCTTGTTCTGTCCCATGCAAGACAAAGCATCGTCTCCTTCACCACAGTCTCTGCAGGATTTGCACCCTTAGAGATGCCCATGTCCTCTTCATGACACAGTCCAAGGAATGTAACATGGCCTCAGACTTATACCATAAAATCATTGCTTTGGTAGGAGGAAAAACAGAAGCCAAAGAATATTTCTGGTTTGGAGCCACAGTGGGATCCACAGGAGTAACGTGTGAGGTCAAGTCCAAATGTACTGCTTGTATGCTGGAAAGTTGCAGTTCCACACAGTGTTCTTGGTATGCTTTCAGTTTATTGAGAAGTGCAACTAGAAGAAGAGGGAGCCCACCCACACACTCTCTCTGCTTTATTTAATAGCTTAGGCTCCAGTCAAAAGTGTTTGGCCAGAGTGTGAAAGACACTCTGCATCCAAGAAAAATTCAAACACACTTCTCCCAAGAGTGGGTGCACTCTTATCCCCTTCTTTCTCTGAGTGAGTCACGGTGATTTCATCATGTCTGCTTCCACAGGATTTTGTGTTTAGGAGCTGGTGGTAGATCTCTAATTCAATGAGAGAATGTAAAGCTGAGTCAAGGGCTTACACACAGTTTCTCTAAGAGATTACGCTACAGGGCTGCTTATACAGCATGCTGGGTTTAATGGAAAACATTTCTGGGTCCTACTTTATTTCGCACTGCTTACAGAGTTAGGTCATCTAACTCAGACCCGGGGATCCCATTAAAGAGAAGGGTCATGCAATGCTAGGCGGTGGTCCATGCCACTAAATACTTTTGATTTGCCATTGGCCAAATGAAAGCCAAGTATTCTCTCACACTTCTCATTCCTTGGAATCCTGCACAGCTTCTACCAAAAGCTTAAAAAAAAAATCAGGGGCAAGGTGGAAAACTTTAATGAGTCTCTAATATCCAGAAGTCCAATACAGAAATCATGTGTTTCTGAGTTTTATTTCTTTCAGACTGATCTGCAGATAATCTGCGAAGCAGAAGTGGTAGAAAGTACAGGAGAGACATCAAGGGCAAAAGGTGAAGTCTTAATCTAAGAGAATAAAGTATAGAAGCTCCCGTTTACTTCAAAGACCCAGAACTTGATTCCCATTTTCATAGACCTTTCTCCACATCCAACCTTCAACATGTCAGTTTGCTTACTATCTTCTCGTTCTAGAAATCTATGCTCAGATTTTTTTACTGGTTTTGGGGGTTTTTTTTTTGGTTTTGTTTTTTTTTTTTCTGGAATGCATCTACTCAGACAGAAATTGACAGAATAATTTTGGAAGCACCCCTCCATTTGATTTAGTGCATGAGGAAAACACGAAAGCTCTTAGTTTCTGTGGGAAGTAAGTGTAGAACACAGCAAAGAGAAAAGTCCCATGGCAATGAACAGGATTAATGATTAATGTTTTCGCCTTCAAAAATGGTTTCTAATTTCCTCTCCTTTAAGTCTGGAAACCCAGCTCAAATGAAATACTTACATTTTCTTTTTGGTGTAGAAGAAAAGGCCTTACTTATCTTTTAGTGCAGAACTTTGATAGCTGGTTGTGCTCTAACAGAAATGGAATTTAACTTTTTTCAGTAATGCACATTAACTTACTGACACCAGCAGTACCTCCAAAAAAGAGAAAAAGTTTGATCCTTTTCCCAGACACCAGAATTAACAAATGGAGAGACTCTGGCTGAACTCTATTCCCATTGAAGCTTATAAAAAAACTGTAGAGGTTAATAAGAGCATAGTTAGGCCGGTGTTGAAGGCACTTGCAGATCTCCTATTACTAACACAAGTTTTTCATTTAGCTGATTTTACCTATAAAAATGGAAAAGTATTTTAATATTTTGAGCTTTCAGGAATAAAGCTCTCATTTCCAATACAGCACAATTCATATATCACTGCTTCATCTCGTCTGCTTACATAACTATTCCACTCATATTTATAGTCTTGTTATAATTTGGAGAATTCTCAGAATGGCTTAAATTAAAATCTTTCACATTTTAATTTTTTAAGTAAAGAGGAATGCTCAGGCTTTTCTAGGCTAAACCTTGTAACTAATAAAACATCAAAGAAAGATGATGAAAGAGATACAAAGATAGTATATGTAAATGCTACCAAGTGATTGTAGGTTATAAGAGGAATTTAGTATAGCAAAGATTTGGAATTACCAATTGAGGTTTAAAAAAAAATGAACCACTGAAATCTTACCTCTGGATTCACTGAGGGGCTTTAACTATGTATTTCCCTCTAGAATCCTTGGAAGTTGCCTAAATACATCTCTGCCTTGCTTTCTAAATTTAGGGCTGGTGTGCATCCCCTGCATACATTATGTAAATGGTGGCCCAGGCTTCCTTCTGTGGTGCATCCCTTCCACTGCCAGGTCCCCAAAAACCCCTAGCACCATGTGAGGCTGCTGTTCAGCTGAGGAAGCAGAGTACCAAGAGCTGCCTGTGTTTTTGGAGATTCTCCGCCTGCCCCTGCGCTCACTGGAGAAATCAATAGAAATCTGATGAGGGCAAACTGAGCAACTTCTAGTTCTGCTGTATGATTGTGCTAATCCAACTCCTCCGCTGTTAGGCAGTCATCAATCATTTTTCCACCTCACTCATGGCCAAATTCCACTCTGATGTGCATTCACAAATCCCCTTGACGTCAGCAGTTAGTGGTGTACCAAAGGAGAAGAATTTAACTCTTCATATAATTTTCACCACTCTCTGAAGGCCCTTTTTTGCCTTTCCTGGGGAAAGATTTTTTTTCCTTAGCATTAAATTTAGGTTTAAGCATCATAAAACCTTCAAAAGGCTGGCATCACTGCTCTCAGGTATCGCCTCACTAAGCTGTGTGTTTTAAAACTGTCTAAAAGAATCCCTTTATATTCCTGTTTTGCTTGGTACGAGGTATCCCGATAGGGAAAAGGGTGCACTGGCAAACTTAGATTTACAGAAGTTGCAGGGAAAAGAAAAGATGGAATCTCATGTCTTGAGACTCACCAAAAGAAAATCCTGGAAAACAGTCTTTTAAAGGAAAAAGTTTACAAACATTTAGTGTTTCTAAGAATTTTGCAATAAGACCTCAAGGGTCATTAGGGACTAGGCTATTTTTTAAAAATAAAGTTTAAGTTACTGATCTATCGGCTAGGAACTAAATTATCTTCCTGAGCATTTAGTCCCTTAGTGTATTTCTGAAGGTCAGATGAGTCCTGATGGTTTCATGGGTATTCTAGAAACAGATATATAGTTCTGAGAGTCACAGTTTTGTTTTGTTTTCAAGCTAGAGATGTCTTTTCAATCTAGAAATGAAAATGCTCTTTAGTTTCAAATGTGGGACGTGATTTGTCTAGCTTTTATATTCTCTCTCAACAGCCCAATTTATTGTTAATGCGGCATCTTCAAATAAAGCTTGGAACTGACTCTAGGATGTGCAGCTAAAGTAAGGAATATGTTGGTAATCTTCAGACCTCACTTATTCCTATCAAGTAACATTACTAGCTGGTTATTGGTTGTCCTGCAGAGCTGGTTCACTAGGACAAGTCAGCTTTTCCCCAGGGTGGCTTCCCATATACTTAGAGGTCATGAAGTATTTTGTGGAGCATCATCTGTCTCTGGGAGGAAGAAAAGAGAAGGAAAGGATTTAGAAGAAAAATAAGGATCTGGTCATTCGGGTATCCCTTTGAAAATCTGTATTTCTTCTCTTCCAACACAGCTTTCTATTAGCTGAACCTGATTCAGGGCCAACCCCTGAATCCTCACACTGTAGGCTCTAACTCAGCTGCACAGTAGTATCTTTACATCTGTGCCAGCTAGGGTTATTACTGAGTTTTATAACTTCTGCTATAAATAAAGCCTTGTCATCTAAGCATTCAATTTAAATACCTCTCAGTTTATTTTTGAACACTGGAAGTTAATAATAAATATCATCTTTGTTTTCTAATTTTTTTACTGAGTTGATTTAAATGCTCTTGACAGCTCCAATCCAATCCTCCCATCCAAGCTGACAAGCATGACATGCATCTCTGCATACAAGCTCTCAATTATGCATAATCCAATGTTTTCTAGGGTTTTAATTGAATCACTAGTCTCAAACTTGTTATTTTTAATTTACAACATTTGATTTCTGACACCGGCCCCTCTATGTCATAAATTATGCAGGCAAGAGCCTTAGTTGTGTGGGTGATTAAAAAAAACTAATTAGGCATGATTAAAAAAAAATAAAACTGAGACCTCTTAAATATGTGCATGTTACCATGTAAGAGAGGCTTATTTCACTGGAAATGCCTGGGTGATTTTTTTTTTAAGAGATTATGTTCAGTTCAGTACAATTTGATTGATTTTGACAGAAATGAAAGAAAATGTAGGATTTTTTCTTCCTGCATATATACCAGAAATTGCATTACATGGCCCGTTGATGTGAATTTCTCCCACAGCTCATTGAATGTAATTTTGTTAAGTGGGCAGGAAAATGAATATGAAGAAAACTGAATAGAATCCAACATTTTCCTTGGCACCAGAAGCAAAGCTGAGACATGGCATATATAGATATAAAAATATGTATATATAAACAGGTGAGGTACAATTAGAGGTATTAACCTTTTGCGCCTCAGCTAATAGTAGCAAGAAGGAATATGTGCAGAATTTTAAAGACTGCTAAAGGTAGATAGCAGAAGAATGATGTCTCCACAGAGGCTATTACCACTATGACAGCAAATTAAAGGAAAGCAATGGTTTTCTTGAAAATGGATTTAAGGAGTTACAAGTGCATTTGCTACATGAATTTGCAGATGTTTGTCAGTATTACTCACTAATAGCTTAAATCTGGCTATTTAAAATACGCTGTGCCAAAAAGAACATAACTCCCCACCCATTTTTAACATGTTCATTTTCCAACAAACTGGGGGAAAATGAGGAAGAATCATTGCTTCCCTCCAGCAGTGCTGCTTGATCTCTGTGTTCTGAGTTTTGAGTCTGTGTACCATGGACGTACACAGTGCAGCTGCTCCATCACCTCAGATCAGTCTATAATGATGATATGAATGAACTAAGGAGTTGTTTCATCAGAAGCTTCCAGTTCAGGAAAGAATTTCTATTTCTACTCAATTCAGGACCTCTACATTGCTGCCCTTCCACTTGCTTGTAACCACATGCTTATACAGTTTGCTGGATTGGAACCAAAGACTCAGATGGAGGAGTCTGAGGAAGAGATGGCAGATTTATTAGTCCTAACACTCTTAATAGTTTTAAAAATTCATGTTGGTTATTGAAAAGCCAGAATGATTGACTGATCCTCACTGTGAATTCTGGAGCTATGACAACATTTCACCTGAATTCAAGGAGAGGAAGGCATTTCACAAGAATATCTAGACAAGGCTCCAAGCAACATCACCTAATTGAGAATGGCTCTGATTACTTCAAGGGGCTTGGACTAGATGACCTTTAGACGTGTCTTCCAACCCAAACCGTTCTATGATTCTGTAACAGGAGTCTTTTCCATTCCTGATACCTCCAGAAACGTGGCACTGAATACCTGTGCTCCTTTCCCTGTAAAGAAGACAAGGATGGGAGACTGAAATGGAGGGCTAAGACAATGTTATTTTTCTACACTGGGCAAAGATACTTGGCAGTTTTCCACCAACATTTGTAAGACCTCCAAAAAGTCAGAGGATGATAAAGAAAATCAAGGAAAAAAATCTATCCCTCCAGTTCTGCCTGTGAGACAGAAAGGTCCTGAGAGACTGTGACAAGTGGGAGTCTTGGAAGACCACAGTTCTTTGCATGTCATCTGCACGAGTGTCCACAGCAAGCCTGTCCACTGCTGCACATGGTTAGGAAGCACACAGCAAATCAAAGTTGGTGAATATTTTTTATTTAATTCAAGATGCTTGCTAGTGACCTATAAAGAAAAACCTTAGTGTTTATCAATATATTTTAATTGATACCCAAACAAATTTTGTTTGGATCAAGAAATGTGAGTGTCTGGGCACAGAATAAAAGCTTTCCAAGTTCCCTTCAAAGGGATCTTTCCTAAAGAAAGCTTTGCCATGTGCCCTCGTAATGAAATTGGTGATAAATTCTGAGAACAGTTTCATAGCATGTTCAGCAATTTTAACTTTTCCTACCTGAAGCCTTTCTGGACTGGACAGAGATTTGTCTTAAAATCTGGAAAGGATTTATACATTCCTAAGGAGAAAACAATGGAAGAATCAAAAACCTGTTAAGGTTAGGAGGTACCAAACTACAAATATTGAATGTGGAATAGATATGCTATTTGCACATTAATATGCTTTCATATCTGCCTTTTAATTCTGAATTTCATGCTCAGTTACGGTGTGCAGCACTTAAAAACTCAACAAGAGATGCTCAGTACTTTTACAAATCTAAATCCTACTTACAGGGAAATTTCTAACATAGTTTTAACCAAAACATTTCTTTTTAAAATGCAAGGTTTCCCTCAAAAGAGAGAAAGTCTGCTGCAGAAGAGGCAATTAGAGATTAAATCAGGCATTGTCAAAAATCTCTTCAACCACTATGGTCAAAGTAGTTATAAATCACCTAAGGTCTGTATTATGGTTGGCCTTTCCATTAGTGCACAAGGATAAGTTGAAGAGTCCAAGGAGAACCAGTTTCCTTCTCTTGGGTAGCCTGCTCTCAAAAATTTAACGAAACAAAAACAAAACACTAGAAGTGCTATAAAAATAATAGAGTTTGTGGAGAATTTGACAGTGGTAATATTTTTTTTACAACATCCTTTAGCCAGAAACCTCCTAAAATAAAAACAAAACTGAAAAAAACCAAACCCAGGTCTTAAGACTGCTTCAAAGAAAGCTTCAAACCTTTACCATAATAGGAAAACCCACGTTAGGTAAAGTTTTTAATAGATCTGTCAGGTATTTTAAACTAGATAGGTTTTCCATTCCATTTAGCCTTCCTCAGTTTTATTCTTGTAACAAATAGAAACCTTTCTCTAATTTCTCTTTAGACTGTTTCTACCAAATATGCTGTTTTCTATTTAGTCCTTCAGTCTTTGGTCTTTACCATTTGGGTGTACTTTAGGACATCTGTCTATTTCCTCTCAGTTTTGCTTTTGCTAGGTTTGTTTTGTCTGCTCCTGCTTCTTAGGCTGAAACAAATACTCAAATAGCCTAACCAACATCATTTGAATATTTGCCCTCTTACATATACCCTAATATAAATTCATATGTATAGAAAAATATGTATCTACACACACTAAATACCTTTTTGTCTTCTCTTTACACTTCCTATTCTAGCTCTACATATGCCTGACTCCTAGTATTTTTTATTTAGTCTTTTTCACCATGATTCATCTCAGTCAAATTGAGATGTCTTCAGTGTCATTGATTTCATCTGAACAAGTTACCTAGGATTCCTTTATACTTCATAGAAATAAATGGGTGCTTTCATGATGTGGTTCTTCTGACTTCTCCAGACTTTTACCTAAGTAAAGGAGATTCATGGATAAAAAAAAAAAAAAGCCATGAAAAAAAAGAAAGGTTCTCTCTTCCTGCAAAAAGAGTCTAGAGTGATTAACTCAGGCACAAACATATGCATAGACAGATATATTTGGCCAGAGTCATTCCAGCCAACAAATATTGTGGCCTTTCAGACACAGCCTTCTTTAGTGAATAATACTTTGGGAGCCTTCTTAAGCTCTCTACGTAGTCCTAGTGCTTACTGGGGGTAGACATTCACCCAGTTCTCTTTGGAGCTGTTCTTCACAGTGGTTCAAATTCAGAACTAGAACATGGAACCAGGAATTCACTGATGCTATTTGGTCCTTCCTACCAAGAAAAAGTAATCACCTTTCTAAGAAGCTTTATTAGTAACATCTAAATAGAAGCAGATGCTTCTTGAAGTTCTTCAGTCACAGAGCCATGTTGCTACTTCCTTTGTAGCAAGAAGGATGCATATGTAAGAGAAGACACATACAATGGCTTTGTCAGTAATATCCTTATATTTAGGCTTGATTTCCAGGAGGAAGCACTGCTTCATAATCCCATTGCTCCTGGTCAGCAGTTTCTGACACCTGGTACTGACTGAGAGGTACAATAATCAGTTTGTATGATAAAGCCATAGATATCTACCCATTCTTGCATGTGAGCTCAAGATCAGGGAGATCACTCATGGGACACTTTTATAGGCATGCATTTGTTTCTGAGAGCTAAACAAGATCAGGAATAAAGACCATCAACATCCAAATCTGTCAGCTGAAGGCTTTTGAGTGAGACTGGTTTATTCTATCAAATCAAATAGTCGGTGCATGCAAACTCCTACTTGTAGAGTTGAAACCCATTTCTGTGTCACATCTGGTCCTTGTTCCTTTACCCACCTGTTTCACCATGTCTTCAGCTGTTGGCCTGCTATTATATTCTGTACAGGATCTTACACTGAAGTTTTAGATTCCCTAGGGCCTCTAGAAAACTGATAATGTAAATAACAGGAAAGAAGTTAATTTCCACTGAAGAATCGAAAAAAATGGAATCAGATCAGAAGATTTCAAATATATATTTGCAGTTAGTTCTTTTTGGATATTTTTGCACTTACAAAAGTATTTTAGTCCATTCTATACTAGAAATAAGGCCATGCCAAGAGCTAGTGGAAAAAAAAAAAATAAAAGCATATAAGACCTATGTCTGCTTCAGGTCTTCAGGTCTGTCTTTTACTCTTTCCTGTAATCTCACCTTTAGTAGGTTTTGTGTTATATAAGTCAAATAGTTTGCCTTCTTGCAATAGTTGTTTCCACTTCCATCATGCCAGGCATTTATTTGTTTCTTGAGCTCTGTATACAGATTTTGTTCTCTGCATGGTAACATTAGCAATGAACTGTCATTTCCAGAAAAGAAAACTAAAAAAAAGCTTGACCACCACAATAAGTACAACCATAAAGGATAATTAAGATTAACTAACAGACTTTTCTCTGCGTTTCTAAAATGAGAATTTTAGACACTCACATTACTGTTATTTGAGGACACTGTAGGGTGGAGGCTGTTTTAAAGGAAATGCAATCAATACAAATATTAATTTCTTTGCTGTTATGAAAAGGAAGATTGTGGCAGCTAAATTCTCTGAATCACCTGAGTTATTCTGGAATAAATCACCCACAACTCTGGAACATGTTAGCTCTGTAAACCTGTCAGTCATGATCAGCAAATTGTTAAACACTAGAATACAGAAGAGCATGGCTTTGATTCACAAGCCCTTGATATAGGTGCTGCAACTTCAACACCAAAGATGTATGGTTTCTGCAAGCATGTGAGCTGAAATTTTATACCAAAAAGCCTCCACTATTATTCCTTGAAGACTTCTCAGTGAGGATTAGAATATACATATTTCATGCAAAAAATCAGACATAAAAAACAAAAATAGCTCTTATTTATGAGTAGGGAAATTCAAAACCTAGAGCTGCAACCTTTACTTAATGCTAGGGCCATGAAAATGCAATGATCTACAGAAATTCACACTTTTGTCTCTGGGGGCATTGTTACAGGCTCATAAAAAGTCAAATTGCTGTTACTTGAGCTTGCAAATAATTTATACCTACCATTTGTCTTATAGTCCTAGCATTTGCCTGCTGTGCTGACCACCTACTCATGGATGTATGTTGTAGCAACCATGTTCTTGACACAGTCAGAGGAAGAGAAGAATGTGTTATTTGAGAGTATTTGAAATGTCCACGACTAATCTACCAAGCAAAAACTACCAGCTCATTCACTGAAAATGTGGTAGGTTTTTTTCCAAAGTCTTATATCCTGAGTTACCAAGTCATTTTATCAAAGGTAACAACTGACTACATAAGCCAGCAAGGAATCCCTTCTCTGATTGACACTTACTTAGCTCCCTCTTAGCAGCTAAATGAGCATGCAAAAGACTTTAAGAAAAACACTAGCAAACACTAGTACTTTCCATTAAAGGTAAGTACACCTTTTAGCAAACTCATTTTTCTTGTTGCTATTTGTAGTGCTTTAGATATTAGCCTTTCACAGCCTTTTCCTTCATAAATATTTGAATGTTACTGGTCAACAAGAACTGAAATATATTCACAACCTGGTCTTATCAACTATATTGCAGGAGACAATTTTCTGATGTCTTATATATGTTTCCCCACAGTTTGTGGGTTGGGAAGCTTTAAATTGAATATTTTATATCATGCAGTGGAATTCACATTCTTCAGTGACTACAATTTCCCTTTTCATTGCTGTGAAATTGCTGAAAAAAAAAACAAAAAACAAGCTGAAATCTGAACTGGAATCATCTCTGTTAAACAGAGACTAATTGCAATCACTCCAGCGTTTTCAGAACTTTGGCCAAAGGGACAAATGTGTCAGTATCTTTCTTCTTTAAATTTATGTAATAGAGGTTAGACAGAAAAAAAGGAAAACATGTTAGATCATCTAGTTCATCCTGCCAATCTCTGTATCTATCATCTTATCTTGGGAAAGTACTGTAGATAGCCTCTGGGTGTTCTCTGCGTATAATAGTGGCAGAATAAGGCCCAAAGTTTTTGTTTTCTCACTACACGTCACCAAAATAAACAAAAAATCCCTCTGAGCTGAAACTGTAACTGGCTGACCTAAAAAAGATCTGCAGGAGCTGTGTATCAAATGAGTTATCCACCCTTTCACTATTCATTTCTAACACAAAAGCTGATCTTAGTGAATTTACAATGATGTCAGTCAGAGAAGTACAGTCCTATTTTGGCACCAAGAGAAAAGAAACATTAAACTTTCATACAATAAAATAGCAACATTAGGTTTAGAGAACATAAGAATCAAAATATTCTAATGTTTCCCTAGGTTCAGTTTAATTCAAATCTGTGCCATCAGGAAAATAGCAGCAAGAACATATCAGCTGAATTGCTTCTGTCCTACTGCTTCCCCTTCCCTAGCAAATTCAGAAAAGAAAATTGCTTCAAATCAAGCATACTTGTATTTTTGCTTTGTTATTCAGATGTCTTTCAGCAGCTGGGACTGCTGAAAACTACTTATTTCCACATACATTTCAATCAGGTAATATAAAATTTTATGAAGAAAAAAAAGCCAAATTACAGCATCTTTGCATTTAAAAAAGAACTTGAATATTTTCATTTGCCATATACAATATTGATTTTAATGACCATCTCAAGTTTTTAATTGATTCTAGCTCCATTTCATTGTAGCTCCAGAGGACCATAGTTATGGCTCAGCCTCCTAAAAAATGGTTGGCCTCACAAGACCGTCATCCTCATCAATGGAACTGAAATTAAGTCCTTAAGTTTGTTAATTTTCCAATAGTAGCTTAGATAGGAAATGTCTGGATTGTACAAAACTTCTATCCTTAGTTGTATCAACAGCACTCATTCTGTACAACACACGTGCACAACATTTCAGCTGAAAAAACCGAACTCATTAATTATAAGTTTCCCCATTGGTAAACTGTGGGGCTTTTTCCAAAGTCTTATATCCTGAGTTACCAAATCATTTTATCAAAGGTAAAAACTGACAGGTGGATCAGCTTTTGCACCATGAATAAAAAGAATTAAGGGGCCCCTGGACAATCAAGAGGTGGGTTTCCCACCTGAAAAACATCTCACTCAAGCTCACAGCATTTTTGCTTACCACTGAATGAGAAGCTCATTCCTACTTGGCAAAGGCTGCAAAGGCAATAAGAACCTGAACAAAAACCTTGTGAATTTAATAGAAAAATTCCCACTGGAGTGAAGAGGCTGAGGAGGATCCATCACTGAGTAATTTACAATGTATCTCCTGATCTGTATTTTAAGCCTGGTAGAGATGGAATGTAAAGTTTACGTTGTATGTGTATTAGGTATGTTGAATATAATTTCAAGATATATGTTTGATTAAGATACTGGAAATGTATGAAAGCAAAATAATGTTCTAATATAAAGCACGTATACGTTTGTTTTAGTATAGGCATGTGCGTTCACTGATAATACTTTCCTGAGTTTTCTAGACAGGTTTTAATGGAAAAAACTGATAAATGCCACTTGCTAGACACTCCACAGATGTCATACCAAAAAAATTACAAAACACCAAAATACAAATTTACACTTTTAATTTATCTTTTGCTTAAGACAACCAGATGTTGGAGCTTCAGTTCATGTACTTTTCCTTCCCATCAAATGTATCTAAATGCCAGTACCTAACAAAAACAGAGCAAGTCAGAATGTTTTTTGTCTTCAGATAAGGTCTATCTGATTAGAAAATGCTGAAGATACTATGAAAAGATATTATTATAAGCACCTGAACTAATGTTCGTAAATGCTGCTTATCCTAGACAAAAAAAAGTCTGTGCAGAAAAGATGCAATCTTGATCCTATAAAAAGGAAAAATATGTGACAAAGTTTGGTAAATGTCATTCCCAGTGTATATTTAATACTAATGTTTGGGTGTGAAATTACAATGTCCATATCAATGAAAGTTTGGTGCCAACAGGATTTCTTATAACACACAAGACATAGTTATTTATGTTTTAAGAGTTAAGAAGAGCAATTTTGGGGACCATTTCAGTAAAACTAATACTTTCCATTCCAACTTTGAAACTTTTCTATAAAAATTATAGATATATTCAGTCAGGTAATCAAAAGCTTTGCAAAGAATTTACCCCACTAGGACCCACACGAGCAAATACAGTCCATTCTTCTGAAAACAAAACATATAAAATGCTCTCTAAGAAACATCAAAGAAGAATCTCATTCTGAGAGTTTCACAGTCTGTGTGCTTTTACTCTCATAACTACTGTGAATTAGGTAAAACGCAAATGCATGTCTTAAAATAAGACAAAATGAAAACAATTAAACTAAATTCTGTTTATGTCCATTCAATAGGCATTGTAATTATTGCAATGTTATTTAACATCTTAATACATGGGTAATTTTATTCTATTGATTAATTACCTTATGGAACATTCTTACTCTTAACCCCCTGGTGAGGATTTTGGTGTGGTTGAGAGTGTAGTCCCTGGGCTTAGTCTCCTCCAATGAGTGCAGCCTGGTCCACACTTTCATTAAATAGTGTTTTACAAATGATAACCCTTGAAATTATAAATGAAAACTTAAAGCAGATCTTACTAGAGTGGAAGCATTTAGGTGGCTAAAAGATGGCTTTCATAAATAGAAGTATAATCAAATCTATAAATAAATAAATCTATACTAGAAACAGACAGTTTTAGTCCTGAAATAATTTTGAGGCAATCAAAAAGCTACTCCAAACCAAAATCACATTTTTATGCATGTAAAGTGTAGTTAGAATGCTGCATTATCTTCGACATGCAAGGATTTTCTTTTTTTCTTGTGTTGCTGGAAAGCAGCCCAAGGTAGGAGAGTTAATTCCTAAAGAAACTCAAATAACTTTTTTTTGTCTTGCAGTTCTGCAGAGGAAATAATTTGATGCTATTAGAAAAAAAAAAATATCCAAAGGATTCCTCACATGTGCCTTTGAAATGCTGGGCAGAGCAGAATGTGGACTCTGTTCAGACCTTAAGCATCTACCAGTAGATGACATACTTCCTTATCCTTAGTAGAATCTATGGTCTTGAGACTGTCAACAAGTTCAGGATGGATTTTTTTCTCATGGTCCGCACTCTCTCTATAGTTAGCAGGGGGAACTGGGCATTTCTAGGACACATACATTTTAAGATGGCTGTCTCAAGATAGTAATCTTGAGTGGTATAAATTCCGACCTACAGGTTCTTTTGCCACCAGACACCAGATTTGAGGTAGCTGAGATGTGTAGATGTGTCCTTTCTCTTTCTGCATGTCAGCCTCACTCACCAACATTCTCCAGCACAGGAGGAAGTGTTAGCACTGGTTACAACCCAATTTACCATCTACACGACATCAGTTTGTTTCTGTGCAGGAAGGTGACCTGTAGCAAAGCACAATGATGTTAACAGGAACCTGTAGTTCAATACTGCTACTTGAGACAGAATGAAACATTCCTAGGAAACACTTCCTAACTTTTAAGTGGTTTTAAGGGTATTGGGCCAGAGTTATATTAATTATTAGTTATTACTCAACATTCTACCTCCCACACATCTCCTTGGACATGCAGGTTGGAGGAGAGTTGGTCCCTTTCGTCTGAGTTCCAATTTTGTATCTACACATAACCATAGGCATGTTTGTTTGCATAACTGGCTGATTTCCCTCAATCTGTGATGTGACAGGATGTGTCAGTGCAACCAAATCTTATTGTCCAAGGAAAACATTCCTTAAATTTATTACTATATATATATATGTTATCTGAATCCAGTTTTGTAAACTAATTTGAAACAGAAACAGGCATTCACTGCCTTTTGTAGAACAGATCTGGAGGAGGAGGGGTCATATGGGCTATGGTTTCTGGATGCTGATTTACTCTTTGTTTTAAGGGAATAGAAAATCGCTGCTGGATATCTCCTTATACATTTCCTCTTTGTATTCTTGTCAAATGTGTATACAATTAATTAATTTAATTATTTTTATTTCATTATTTACCCTTATTTTTTGCAATCTTCCTCTACTTATCACAGTTTGCAATCAGACACAGGAAAGCAGAGCTTTCCCCCTCACTCACACTGAAGGAGAAATAGTTCTTCCAAGCCACACGTGACAGTATTGTTTGAAATCCAGAGACTACAACAAAATGTGGTCATACATAGCACACCTTGTCCTCTGCATCCCCTTGTCACTGCCACCTTCATGCTGACAATCACTGACTGACTCAGGCCCAGCATGTTTCTGAAGTGAATCACAATGTGATGTCTAATTGCTCAGCAACATTTCACAGGGACCAGATTTGTTTTTAACTACAACTTAGGTAAGTAAATGCAAACATACTGTAAGATTCAAATAACATACTGTTCATTGCAGTCCCAGTTGCAGCCTTATCATATTATCCTATATAAACTTGGCTCAAAATCCAGAGGGACTCTGGACTGCTTAATTAGTTAATTTCTGTTTTGATTGGAAAGACAAAAGTAAACCTTTTGGAAATGAATTCATCAATTCAAACTATATAACAGGCTTTATTGAAATGCAGTCTGCAGTGTTCTTAAGTCAGCCTCATCACTGAATGTTGGGACTTATCTTAATTATGGTTGGTTGTAATACTGTACTTATATTAATAATGTTCTTATGTTAAAGAGATTTTTTTGACCTTTCGGAGTGCAGAAATCAATGAGAAGTTGATAAAGCCAAGTTCATTGCTGCCTAAAGTAAAGCAAGCCTGATTTGTTTACTTACCTAAGCCTTCATCTGTCAGACCCATTCTGAAATGATTTATAGACCTCTACCCAATGAAATCATTTAAAGTAGATTAGATTCAAGGAACAATCACCTCTAATATGACAAGCTGATGGAGGCTGACAGGTAACCAAGTTGCTCTGGATGGCAAACAAGTTCTTGAAATTCTGATTAAATTAAAATATTAATGGTACCACTGGGAAAATAAGATTGAATCATGTTAGGCGAGTTCTGTATTAGAACCAAAATGCAAATAGTGAATCATTCTGTGTGAAGAAAGCCAGCTGAGGTACCAAGGGAAGTTACCTCCAGTAAACGAGAGAGCAGGAAGTGAATTCAAATGAAAAGCATTGTGTCAAGAACTCACCTTCACCTTTCTGAGGTCTCTAAAACAACAAGGCCTAACAGGCTCTAGGGTTGGTCTGAACACTTTTGAGAGGTTACATATTTATTTGGACTTGCAGCCTAGTACTAATGAACAACTCCTGCTTTCCTAAGGTTATAAGGTTATTCTTTGAACCACTGATCCATGCTTTTTTTCCCTTTTTTTCATGTTTGTTTAGTTTCTGTTTTCAGTCCTGTACATTAAGTGGCTCTGGCTGCACTATAATTGCTATATAACTAAATGTATTGACACTGCCTGCTTTGGGATCTGTATTAATTTTGACATACAGGGTAATTAAATGTGCTATTCGTCTCACGCACATTAAAGGAACAATAGATGCCTTATCTGCCAGACACGCTGAAGTGTGCAATTACAACATGTTAAGAGCAGTTGTGTTTTGCTTCACAACACCTTTTATTAAGGTTCTTTTAAATATCTTTCAATGTTTCTCAATGGCAGCTGTGAAGTAGAAACTATACATCAGGAATAACACTGATGGGATTTATCTCATCTCACTCCAGAGGGGTAGACACCTTCATCTTATATTACTGCCTATCCCCCCTTTTTAGCCAGCAGAGAGAAAGAGCTGCTTATAGGTCACCAGTCACTTGACCTGGTTTTTATACTTGCATTTGGATTTCTTAAGCCACAACCTGAACATACAAACTCTACCACGACTCTTCATCTTCCAGGATGAAGAAGCTTGGTAGAGGCAGTAGAAAACACCTAGAGGAAATGGTGGCTATATTCACTGTGCCTCTCTAAAACAGTGCCAATTTAATTTCAAAGTAAGAGTTAACCTATTTTTTTCCCAGCAGGTACTATATAACTCATGGTGGAAATGGTCAGTCCAGTGAGACCCAGAGCTGGGGGAAGAATGTGATTAACAGGAAAACAAAACAGCAGCTAGGCAGCAGCAGAAAGAAAAGCCCCCTAGAGACTCTTATCTACAAGGAAAGTTTGTTTTTTTCTGGTTTAAAAAAAAATTGTTATGCCAAATGGAAGCAGCAGAAGGACAAATAGGACATGGAAGAAGAACTGACCACGGTGGGGTAAAAATGAGAAACCTGAAGAGATTTTATCATCTCAATGGGGACAAAAAGGTAAAGAAGAGAGTACTGCCAGGAGAATGCCCCAGACAATGGATAAGCTCTAAGAGGTGTCTCATGAGTTTCATAGAATCATAGAATCATAGAATTGGCTGGGTTGGAAGGGACCTCAGAGATCATCAAGTCCAACCCTTTTACCACCGTTGCGGTTGCTAGACCATGGCACTGAGTGCCACATCCAGTCTCTTTTTAAATAACTCCAGGGATGGAGAATCCACTACTTCCCTGGGCAGCCCATTCCAATGCCGGATCACTCTCTCCTTAAAGAAATTCTTTCTAACATCTAACCTAAATTTCCCCTGGCACAACTTAAGACCATGCCCTCTTGTCTTGTTGAAAGTCGTCTGGCAAAAGAGACCAATGTCCACCCGGTTACAACCTCCTTTCAGGTAGTTGTAGACAGTGATGAGGTCTCCCCTGAGCCTCCTCTTCTACAGGCTGAACAGCCCCAGCTCCCTCAGCCTCTCCTCATAGGGTCTGTGCTCAAGTCCCTTCACCAGCCTGGTTGCTCTCCTTTGGACCTGCTCCAGGACCTCGATATCCTTCCTGAACTGGGGGGCCCAGAACTGGACACAGGACTCGAGGTGTGGCCTCACCAGGGCTGAGTACAGGGGCAGAATCACCTCCTTGGACCTGCTGGCGACGCTGTTCCGGATACAGGCCAGGATGCCATTGGCTTTCTTGGCCACCTGGGCACACTGCTGGCTCATGTTCAGCTTCCTGTCGATCCAGACTCCCAGGTCCCTTTCTGCCTGGATGCTCTCCAGTCACTCTGTCCCCAGCCTGTAGTGCTGCATGGGGTTGTTGTGGCCAAAGTGCAGGACCCGGCACTTGGCTGTGTTAAACCTCATCCCATTGGAATCAGCCCAACTCTCCAGTCTGTTCAGGTCCCTCTGCAGAGCCCTCCTGCCTTCCAGTTGATCGACACTTCCCCCCAGCTTAGTGTCATCTGCGAATTTGCTGATGATGGACTCAATCCCCTCATCTAGATCATCAATGAAGATATTGAACAGAACCGGGCCCAACACTGATCCCTGGGGGACACCACTAGTGACCGGCCGCCAACTGGATGCAGCCCCATTCAGCACCACTCTCTGGGCCCGGCCCTCCAGCCAGTTCTTAACCCAGCACAGGGTGCTCCTGTCCAAGCTGTGGGCTGATAGTTTTTTCAGGAGGATGCTGTGGGAGACAGTGTCAAAGGCCTTGCTGAAGTCCAGGCAGACCACATCCAAAGCCTTCCCCTCATCCACCAGTCGGGTCACCTGATCATAAAAGGAGATCAGGTTGGTCAGACAGGACCTGCCCTTCCTAAACCCGTGCTGGCTGGGTCTGATCCCTTGCCCATCCTGCAGGTGCTGTGTGATTGCACTGAGGATGATCTGTTCCATGACCCTGCCAGGCACTGAGGTCAGCCTGACGGGCCTGTAGTTTCCCGGGTCCTCCTTCCGGCCCTTCTTGTGGATTGGCGTGACATTCACCAACTTCCAATCATCTGGGATGTCCCCAGTGAGCCAGGACTGTTGGTAGATGATAGAGAGAGGCTTGGCAAGCTCTTCTGCCAGCTCCTTCATTACCCTTGGGTGGATCCCATCTGGTCCCATAGACTTGTGGGGATCCAAGCATCTTAGTAGGTCACTGACTGTGTCCTTCAGGATTACAGGGGGGCTGTTTAGATTCATGTCACTTTTTATGAGCTCTAGAAGCCATCCGTCTTCAGGGTAACCTATCTTTCTGCTGAAAACTGATGTAAAGAAGATGTCTTCATCTTTGACAACTATATTCCCACCCGTCTCCAGTAAAGAATGGATGTTTTCCTTGCCCCTTCTTTTGCTGCTGATGTATCTGTAGAAGGACTTTTTGTTATCCTTCACAGAGGTGGCGAGATTCCGTTCATGACAGTAGAAAATTTGAGGTCATGGAAAGACACTCATATGGGGACTTGGACAGAAGAAAAGACTGCTGTTGTTTTCTGACCTGAAAGCAAGCAGAAGAGAGGAATGTAGTTACAGTACAATGCCACAAACAATGGCTATGTCAACACTTGCACTCCTAGATTAAAAACCTATTAGATTCTAGATGGACTGTTGGGACAGTTGCAGTGAGATCCCAACAGTGGCAATACTAGAGTGGAAATCAGAAGCAATGAAAAGAACCTGAAGCAGGTTCTGAAGCCTGACAGACAGAGCCTTGGGGACCACCATACCACAGTTCAGCATAGGAGAAATAAAAAGTGCCCCATTGATTAGATTAGCACTCAGAAGTAATGGGTTACCAGCTTGACAACTAGCATAATGGACCTTGGAGAATGGCAGCAAAGACCATGCTTTTGGGGTGACTCTGCTACTCACATATTCTGGTTTGAAAACTAATTGACATCACCAGCTATTACAGAAATAAACAAGTGTCTTGCTCACTACAAGAATAAAGGGAAAGTTTAAGAAGACAGAGGCGGCATAAAATCAACCTGTAAACATATGACTTGCAGATTATCTGCAGTTTCTCCCAGTTTATAGGTAATGTAGTAATGGGGAGGAAGTTTAGGCTTAGCAACAGTGGAGTCTTTGTATTCTTACCACATGTGACAGATGAAAAAATAGACTACAGTAGAATAGAGTACTGTATAACCTACACTAAGAGAACTGCTAGGGAAAAATGCTAACTACTCACAAGTTTAACTAATGCCATTGGGAAGCAAGATAGTAATGCTCAAAAATTGCACATTTTATGTATCTTCCCCCGTGTCTGAAGCAAATTCTCATACATCTGTGAGTCATTATTTCCATAGTTCAGGTACTTCTGTCTATGCAATGTGTCTCTTAGATACAGAAAAATCTCCAGTGGCCAAGTGGGCAAAGTACCATGGGTAAGTACCATTTTCTTACCCTCACTGTCCAGCCCATAATATCTTGTTATGTTGTAAATTGTGATGGGGCACTAAATCTAGAGTTTAAATATAAAGACTCAAGTCTTCATTTCCTAATGACGTTAGGAACTACTTTTCTTTCAGATTTTCATTGTTTCATCAAGCCACCATTTTATGAGTACTTTTAAAATTATTCAGTGTCCTTAGGTATCTGAACAGATATCAGATTCTTTGAAATTTTCATTTTTTAAAAGGTTTGACCTTATTTACACTTCACTTTGTAGTAATGGAAGTGTGTTAATATTATCTCTAGTCTTGCTATGTCTCTGCCATTCAGGATTTTAACTACTTAGTCATAAATTTCTGTCCTATCAGTGTCTGACACATGATGTCATACAGGACAACTCTAAAAGTCCAGTTTCTCTTAAAGGCTTCAAAACCAATACAGTCTAATATTTTGACATTTAACATTGATATCACTACACAATTAATCCATCATTACATGAAAAGGAGAAAAACATCTGCTATTTAATATCCAGGGCAAACAGAAGTGCAAGCAGGAGGCAGAAAATCTGAGCATTTCTCCAGTACAATGGAAAGCAAGAAGACTGAGGTGAAGTTTCAGGGTGAAGAATAAATATACTTCATCCATAAGAGCATAGGAGAGGTATCCATAAGAGAGGCTCAGCCCATCGACTGGTTCCAGAGGTCAGGCGTGTCCCTGTGATGGTGTCTTCCCTAACACCTGTCACCCTGCTAACTATTTTTATACCACTTTACCTGACAGGTGTAACTTGAGTGACTCTAATCAAGAATATCTTTATTGTGATTGGTGTAAAGTTTTCTTGCTCCACCCAAGGTATAAGGAAAAAAAGATTCAGTGTGCATCCTCCTTGAGGAGGGGTCACACCTGGGAGTGGGTAACTTCAGGGATGGAAGTGTGTTTTTTATATTAAAAACATATTATAATGAGCAAAACTACACTCAGCATTTATCAAAGGGTGGCAGGTTGCTGGCCCAGGGAATCAAAAGTGTAGTTAGTTGGTATTGCTGCCACAGAGCATGGCCATGGGGTCTCTCCACTCCATTCCAATCTCCATGCAATCTCTCTTGAAGTCAGCACACCAAGTTCCCCTTGAGAGTGCCACATCTATCATAGCCATGGTACTCTGGGCACATTCCACTGGCTTCAAATGCTGTACCTTTACTTACAAATGCTGTCTGGGTCATTTCTAGCAATTTCAGCAATTTTTCCACACAATAATAGCACTATCTTGAGCACTCCCTGTGAACGCGTCCATGAACAAATCCCTTCCTTCTCATTTCAAAAAGGTGGGTAATATTCTGACTGTACTGAAAATCATTCACACTTAAATTGTCTCCTATATTTGTCTTCCTTGTTTTCACTTTCTCTCTTTCTCTACATAGATCTAAATTGCACATATCTACACATGCAAACATAACCTTATGGATATATTTAAGTGTGTATGCACTTATCCATATAAAGCATCTGTCTGACTACCTAACCATAATGAGATGTTTGCTTGGTTAAGATGATAATATTCCACTACTTTTCAGCAACAGAAAACTGAGAATATTGTTTGTACCAAAAGCAATATACCCCAAAAAATCCTGTACTCATAGTAAATATCTTCAGTTTGTTGCAGATTTCAAGGTCATCTTATATGCAAGATCTTTATGTGTAGTACAAATAATCAGGGAGTCTTTTTTTTTTTTTTTTTTTTTTTTTTTTGTCTATTATACAGCATAGATTGCTTGTATATGGTTTGCCACATGGTTCCTATCTTTTATAAACTTGCCTCATGCCTAGATCGAAAGCATTGAAAACATGTGAGTAGCTGTTGTTGACACTGGGTTAATATGGAATCCATATATTACATTTCAGCTTCGACTATGCAGGCCTGAATTTCCTGCGGCTTTGCTTCTAATGCCTTGGTAATGTTTATGCTATCAGTTCTAACTTACATAACATTGAGTCATCAGACCGGAGGGGTGGGTAAGATTCAACTACTTTCCATTCTAGCAGAAAATTTTCTAGTTTTCTCCAGAAGTCCAAATACTACAATATTGCTTCATGAAAATATAAAGAGTACCTGAATTCATAATAATATCCAAATTCCAGCTACTTTGGACAATGACTCACTTTCTGTGGTACCTTCCAAACAGCAGGCTAGTGTTATTTCAAATGGCAGGTTTTTTTTTCTAATTTTGCCATTTCGTGATTTACCTTGTCACTTATGCCCGGAGTATCTGTGTGTTTCATACCAAATCAAGCAAGGTAGCCTCAAAGCTATTTCCTCATGGACTTTTGTCCTTGAAATTAAACTTAGCTTGAAAAGAAGAGTGCTTGTTGTCTGATCAGGCAGTGTTTGCGGGAACCACCAAGAACATTGGAGTTCTCTGAGTGTCATTTGTGGAAAAGTCTGACTCAAATATATAGGTTTCAGAGCAGTTCTTAAGGCAGACAGATTCCAGATCCACCTGAGTTCCCCTTCTTATGAAAGTTTTTCTTTTCTCTTCATCTCCACCCTGTTTTGAGATCTACCCTGGGAATCAGACTTGCCTGCAGTGCATTTCATAAATTCTCATGAAAATTACGACTGAAATAAGAGTGAAAAGCTTCCATCGATAGATGATTGGATGGTAAAGATTTGAGCACAGACTCACCAGAGCAGTTGGAATGAAGACAGGAGACAAGTTGCATGTGAAGCCTTTTGTTTCTGTTTATGTTCAAATCAACTGTGGTTGCACAGACAAGAGACAAGAACTGCACACACCCTGCAGCCAAATCGCTGTCTGAAAGAAAGGCCAAAATGCCCTGTGAGAAAAGATGGGGAGAGGTGTTCCTGGAAACTGTTACTCCCTGTTTGTTCAAATGTACGAAGCACTCAGCAAGACTTTGAGATTATAGCTGATACTGAGAGGTCAATGGGGGTTGGAGACAGCATCTCAAGCAGTTTTGGAGCTTGGACATATTCTGACTGACAATTGCTCTTTATCCCCTTGTGCTGTCCTCAAAGGAGTTATGGCTAACAGTGAGGCTGCTGTGTTGGCCAAGATACATATCTGAGTGTCAAGGGGGCAATACCAACAGCCAGTCCTCCTGAGTCATCACCCAGGCATCTGGGCTGCACTGAGACATTAAAACACCAGCTCCCATCATCCTGGAGCCAAGAATTTGGTGCAATAGAACTCCTGGGGTAAAGCATCCTCTGATAATTACACCCCAAGTTCTCAATTTTGTGGTTTTTTCTGTTCTAGATGCTTTATGAGTGTTGGCCTCCAAGCCTTAATTTTTTGAGTGGCAATGGTTCATGCTGATAGGTCTTCTATTTTACCACAAAGCCTCTATCATAATATTTGAGGGTTTTAAAATAATTTTCAAATGTTTTGTCTAAATCAATAATTTTAGTAATAATCATAGTTTTTATACAAATATTTTTAAAAGTAAATAATTCAGACAACGTAACTACAGCAGCTTAACTTCTGAATGCAAAAACCTGCAGTCAGATATTTTAGGAAGGCTCTTTCTGCTAATGTAAATTAAATTCCTTTTTAGCATTAGTTACCCACATTGTAGGTTTAGACATATTTCTCCATCGAGCCAGCTCTGGTCTGATCATCATATTATTTCAGGTCTGTCTGGCAGAAATTACTTCCTTAGATAATTTGAATGTGACCTGTAATTTCCATTCTTCTTTATTCTAAGTCTGAAGCAGTATCTAGAATGACTGATATTTGTCTAATTGAATTCACCTAATTGTTGGATAGCTGTACTTAAGATTGACATTTTTTTTACAGTACAGTTGCTAAGGAACGTCACACCATAGTGTTTAAATTTGGTTTAAATCAGATGCTGCTACATATTCTACCTTTAGCTGATTAGAAATATGTTGATTTCTGGAACTTTTTATTGGTCTTCATAGAGATTCTCAAGTTCACTAATCCATTCCTTAAAATACATAAACTTTTATATGTTCTTTCCTCTTTGAGGAAAGGATCCTCAGATCCTTTCTGTGGATCTGGGATACTTTCAGTCATGCAAGTAAACCTTGATGATTTCTTTCAAACATTTATTTTCTGTTTATATGGCATTTGCTTCTAACGCTGTCATGAGGGGAACAACTGTTGCTGTCTTCCAGCCAGTTCAATCTGTTCCATAAGCAAGCTGATTTTTTGATAGTTTCAACACTGATTTTAAATCCATGGCATCTCGTTAGTTGCTTATGACTATATTTTCTAATGGTGGATGTTTTCCAGACAGATGCCTAAGAAAGTATGGGAACTGATAAGATCAACGTCCTTAGCCAGATACTGCAATTACTACAAGCAAAATCTGGGGCTTTTCTCAGTTCCCAGCTCTCCACTATCCCCAGCTGCAGATGCACAATAAACTGTGTGAGCTAGAAAACTAACTCTTACTTTAATTTCTTATCTGTTGCCCTTAATCATATGATGCCAGTGTCAACATAGTGACAGAGCATCCCTCCAGCACCCACCAAACAGGCTCCTGTCAGTCTGGGATTGATGGGAACACCATGAAGACAGGTACACTCCTCCTGGCAGAGCTGAGAGGTCCCTCCCTGTGGAAGAGCAGATGGACATCATCTGCCCAAAACAGCTGGCTGAGGTCATGGACACTGCTCCTGTTTCCATGGCCAGTTGGTCTGCTGAGGATGGTGACAATGAAAGAGCTCTTTTGAGATGTCTTTCAGGGCAGTGTTGGTACCTGACCCTAGCCTGTGTCCCCACAGCACAGCCCCTCAGTGTCACTGCCCTCCTAAAGTAAAGGAGGCATATCTTTACAGAATTGTTTTGTTTGGAAAGGACCTTCCCCAAAGTTAGTGGAGAGACATCAGCAGCCAAAGAAAGGTTAATTAACCACAGCTGATTAATTAACCCAAGTAGTTAATTAACCCAAGTGGTTAATTAAAACAACTTGTGTTGCATTGCCTTGCCAAGAACCCAAACCACCACCCACCACTGGTCCATCAGTATCAGAATAATCACTGGATTTCATTCATCACGTGCCATGGGTGCTGGAATTGTGCTTTCTGGTATTTCCACTACCAAATCTTGATCATCATGACCTTGTTGTGCTTGTGTGACCTGGCTCAAGGACTGAATCAACCTTTAAATAAAACTGTCAAAGAAATAGTTTTAGCAGAATGTAGTCCATTCCTTTGCTCCAAAACAAAACAACAATATACAACAATATGCAAAACATACTTAACAGGTACTTTGGTAGCCTGTTTTCAAATAAATCCAGTGATGGATGTTGCCTTAGCCTATGTCCTGGTGTACCAGTAACTCTGACAAGCTTCTTTCCCCAGATCCTCACTGATTACTCTGGGTGTCTTAGGAAAGAGGTGATGCTTTCACACACTGTCATTGCATCCATATATAAAAGGTCTGCAGATTCTTCTAAGAATAATGGAATAGGCATTGGTTTTATCCTGTCTTGGTTTTTTTTCTGAGCTGGGAGTAAAACTTTGCCAGTGGTACTATTTCAGTTGTGTCCTGGTTTGGGCCAGGATAAAGGTGATTTTCTGTCTTGTATTTTTGCTTTTAGCTAAGTCTCTTGTAAGTAGTTGCACTTGCTGAAATTAACAGCAAGTTTCTCAGTCAGTGTCTGCTTCTAGGATTGATAACACTTGATGTTTATAGTTACTGCTAGAGACTGGTATGCAGAGCCAAGGACACTGCTCAGCTCTGAGGAAAACATTTTACCATCCAGGAGGAGTAAAGAGGTCCCACCTGAGCCCTCCTTTGGGGAGCAACAGGCAAGATCGATGCCAGAATTGACCAAACAGAGTATTCCATCCCATATACGTCACACTCAGTATAAATTTGAGGCATCACGAGGGCTGGGCCAGATTTCCAGACTTCTGGATTTCCTGATTTCCCTTCTTCCCTTCCTTCACCCGGCATCCTGGAAGGATCCCGTTCGTTCATCTGCCTGTGGTCCTGATCCATGCCAGCCCATATCTGTGTGTTCCTGCCTCCGGTTCCCGACTGCTGCCAACTCCAAGAGTCCAGCCTAGACTTTCCCAGGGCTGCCCTGCAGCCTCGGTGGTGACGTGAGAGTTATTGGGGGAAAGGAGGGAGGAATGTGGTTTCCATTTTCCTGTATATTTGTATATATTTAGTAATTTTTCCTGTTTATTATTACTGTTCATTAAAATTGTGTAGTTTAGTTTCCAACCCATAAGACTCTCTCCCTTATTCTCTCTCCTTTCTTTATCAAGGAGTAGAGAGACATTAATAGAGAGCGTCTGTTATTTGGTTTAATTGCCGGGCCAGTGTTAAACCATGACAAGTTGACATCTGTGGTAATCTTATGTAGGTGACCAAATGGACCACTCCCTGGAACCAGAAATACAGACTCTCTGTTCTCATTATCCCTGGCTCACAGGTTTTGGACTTTGTTTTGTTTTTTTTTTAATTACATTTTGCATTCAGGAAAAGATGTGATTTCAGAGGGGTTCAGATAACAAAGCGGGATACATCCCACTTATCTACAAATTCTAATTCACAGACATTTTTGCATTTGTGCCTCTGTTTAGTGTTCAGGGAGAACCAAAACACAGGGAACAGAATAGCTCTCTGTTACTCCCCTTTCTCCTCCCAGAGGAAGATAAAAGGCAAATAAGGAAGAGAGACTTAAAGATTGGATGTAAAAGTAGAACAGGCTTAAAAGAACAGGGAAGGCATAGTAACTAGAGGGATAAGGAATAAATATACAAATATATACACACCCCAATCTCAGTGATCACTGAGGTGTCAGAAAGTCCCTAATGACAGGGATGACTTGGGAAAATGGTACAAGGATCTTAACACCTGAGGGGTGCAGACCCTGCAGAGTACCCAGCGAGCTGATGAGAAGTCCAAGCACAGTGAAGCAGCAGAGAAGAGGGGAGCAGGAAGGGAGGAACTTGTGGTCCTCCTGGCTTTTATAGGGTATGGCAGGAATTTGGAGACAATACTGGTCCCTCTCTGTTCTTCCCCCGGAACCCTCAGGGTCCCAAACACCCTCTCTCTAGGTCCTCACATTGATATCATAAATGTAATCTGTGCCCTCTCAAACCAGAAAAACTTGCTCGGTGCATATTTCAAAGGCAAATATATTTTCTAGGAATAGTCTAGGAATATTCTAGGCTTCATGGTAATATAAACATCAAATTAAATTATCAGCAGCCACAGCATGGTTTTACATTTAAAAAAAACAGACCATACCTGCAATAGTAACTGTAGAAGTATAGAATGTCTAAGCAATAAATATAACTGTAACTGAGAAAGGAGCTATTATATTAATCTCTGTGGAATTCTAATCAGTTTCCTACCAACTTTGTCCATTGTCTCTCGTGACCCTTTACCTGATCTTCTGGTAATGGCTCCATTCATCATAATGAGTCCAAATGTCCTGGAAATATCTCCTTGTCCAGATGGAGAACATTTTTTAAGTCGCAGGTATATGAAACACATATATTTGTATATTTATGTGTATGCTGAAAGGTAAAATATTCATAACCCACTGAAGAAAGCACAGGCCTTTCTTAAAATAGGGGAGATTTAATGAAAATAACTGTGATATGAACTTTGCTTCCAGCTTCCTTTGGTAGATTAAAGGAAGAGCATAGAAATAAAGATATTAACATGTTATTAATGTTTATTGTTGAAATATGTATATATGAGGTGTTCCTTCATACATTATGTAATGTCTAAATTACACAAATGTAGGGGAGTTTAATAAGTTGTCCACATGGCTTCATTTTTTAATGTAATTTTGCTACATTCTAAATGAAGCAGGGAAAAGTCACTACTTTTAGCAATTTTAAAAATTGCCTTACATTTGAAAGAAGCTGAATATTAACACAGAAAATATTGTAGGTAACATTGCATTAGGACCATTGATCTTTTTTTTTCTTAATAAAAGCAAGGTACATGGAAAACTGAAGCAAAACTGTGATGAAAAATTATACAAATGTCCAGCAGAGGAGAAGGAAGAAAGGTTGATTAGAAGAAAAATCTACCATTGAAATATGCTGTTTGTAGATGGTAAACTTTCTGTCAGTGTCTGCTCCTTTTTTTTTTTTTTTTTTTAATTCAAGTTTTTCCAAGTAGTACATTTTTTGAGCCATAGTAGTGAATGCTGGATTGATGACAGAGTTTTAGTCCATCTCTGGGCAAGACTTGAAGGAGATATCTGGAATATTTCAGGATAACATGAAGAAACAAAAAGCAGTTTTGAAGCTTATGTCATATGGATGATGACTACAATAAAAACTTCCCCTGATGGTGGTTACAAAATTGTGAGCACTCTTGTAACATCTCTTGAAGAATTTTAAACATGTCAGCTAGTCATATTATTTAATTATTGTTTTAGTAGTTGTCTTCTAAGTATCAGTAGACCTGGCAAAGCACATGATTCTCACAATACTGGGAAGAAAGGAAAGGGGAGATAAATCATTTTAACACACATTAATATATTTGTCCATTCTTTCCTAGAAATGTAGTTTGTAACCATGAACATTTACTAACTTCACAAAAGAGATGTTGCACACTGAATTGACTCTGTTGTAATAAGGGATCTGGTTCAGACAGAACTGACTTTTCAGCTGATGAGCTCAGATCAGAGGGTGTTTGGCCATCAGTTTTAATGACACCACTTATGTACTTTTTGTACCTTATCCTTCTGCCTCCATCCTTGGGGATGGGAAAGAGGAGTGAATACCTACAGAAAATCAAAGCAGACTTCAAGATGTCTGATCTCCAAGTTACAAAGACTCTTGCTAATCTGAATCCCTCACCTTCTTAGAGAAAACTCATTATTTTAGCACCAAAAGCACTCAAGGCAAAACGCAGTCTTTGAATTCACATTGTAGCTTTCTTGCTGATTTTGGAGGGAATAAGTCCTATGGAAATTCAAAATAAACTGCAGGCCAAAAAATGTATTTGGCATAAAATGTAAGTTAATATTTACTGCTTTTACAATCTGTCATGATTTCAGAAATGTGGCTTGTTCTACATGTTTCAAATTTACCATAGTCATCAGGATAAAACAAGAAACAGGATTTTTGTTATGTCTTAATATAGTTTGCTTCCAATTCTTGTCTGGTTCTCTGTCCCTAGACTACCTGACATCACAATGTATCAAGAGATAAACTCAAGGTAGTGTAGCTGTTGCAGTGGTGAATACATTGAGAGTGCTGGTTTCCAAAATGCAATTCAATTTAAAAAAAAAAATAAATGTAATGCTGCCTATAAGAAAACTTTTAACGAGCTTTTAATGAAGTCACTTACAGCTTGTAGATGAGATTTCCTCCTCCTTTCTCTTTTTCCATGAATGTAATCTTCTAGATGAGTTATATCCCCTCCCACTGGGGTGATTCCATGGAAGCTTGTTGTCTTAGATCAAAGAAAACCAGAGGTGTAGAATTACCTAACATTTTAAAAATAAATGTCAGTAGAACTTTTTAATACCTGTAAGAATTTATTTCACTTAGAATCTATAAAAAGTCTTAGATTAGTTGTCCTTTTCTTTCTCTGTCACAGGTCCCCCCTTGTGATAATTCTTAATTATCACAAGGCTTCAGCACCCTTCTCATTCATCTCCTGCTAAGGTAGTTGGAGGTGACACATTGAGAACACTTACAAATGCTTCAGACACCTTCTTTCTTTCCAGTGGCAAAAGAACTCTTTTTCTGCTGTAAAACTGTCTACATGTTCATCTTCAGGGTGGAGGGTGTTGGTGTATGCAGACGTACAGACGTGACGAAACTCTGTGAAGGCCAAAATGACACATGAATATGCAGAGGAATCTGAAACATGCATCAGGAGCCACCAGAAAAAGTCTTTTAAAGGATGGTGAGTGAAGCAGTAGCAGTGGCTACCAAGGGGTAGAGAAGGCTGTGGAGAGGAGGGCTGAAGGTGCTCCCTACACAGCTGCCTATGAGGATGGACAGGCAGCACCTTAGGCTTGTTTTGTCTGGCTAAAATCACCATTCAACAAGTGCTGAAGAAGTTAGCAAGGGTCTCTCCATTCCCTTCTGCTTTGTGTGCTTCTTCAAAGCTTAGGTACCACCGCCCAGGGAAGAAGCCTCATGCCAGGTCAGAACATTTCTTCAGTGGCTTAGGACATGGATCATGGCTCTGAAACTCAATATGTGGCCAAGAAAACAAGCAGGAGTAATGTTGGCTCTCTTTTGGACCCAACCCAAAGTGAGCAAACCTTGATGCAAGGCTTCCTCAATGTAGAAGAAAAACAGAGAAATTCAAATTATCTTTACTGAGGCAGAAGAGTTTACATGGGCTACAAAAGAAGAATGGAAAAAAACAAGAAGTTGCCAGAATAGATAAAAAGAGGGATTGCTCAAAGATGCAACGGAAAAAAATACCTGTACAATAATTAATTAAGCTTCAAAATGTCCCTCTGAGGTAGGTAAGTATTATTAAACAAGAATATACAGAATTAATTAAGGTTTACTGGGAAAAGAAAGGGCATCAAAAAGAAAAAAAAAAAAAAAAAAGATGAACAAATTAATGCTAGCCAAAGGGGTAAGGAGAAAAAGACTCCTACAGAAAGAATCAAGGAAGAAACATATCGTAGGAAGAAAACATACCCATTAATAATGAAGCCATTATTAGAACTGATTGCCAATGCATCCTTCATTATTGGAGCTGATTGCCAATGCCTCCCTAAGGGAGGGTAAAGATGCCAGACTCTTTGCAGGGAGGAGGAAAAGGAGGAGGGAATGGCAATACATCCTCACTTAGCTTATCGTTTCCTCTGTGCTGACATTCTGTCAGGCAAACACCTCCATTTCGGGCTTTAGAGTTTTAAGGAAGGCTGTAGAGATGCAGGCTCAGGACAACTGCATGACACCTCTGGCACTTTATCCCTTAGCACCAAGAGTCTCCCCATAGTATAGATATGAAATACTTTCACAGATGTTTCTTAGGTGCTGCCAGTCTAGTACTATAGCTATCACTGCCAATAGATAAAAGAATTGCCAGACCAGAACCTCTTTAAATTCCGAAGGTAAGTAATTTCAGCAGGGAATGGAAGAATCTCCATTAAAAATAGAACCAACTTAAAACCAAAAACTTTGTGTGTACTTTTCTTGGTAAAAGAAAAAGAGACAGAACCTGTTGTACCAGCCACCATCACTTAATATCCTGATTAAAAAAAATCCTGAAAAAAAGACTTAGTATGGTGCTGCTAAATAAATGTATTAGATCTGACTGAATTACTTTTCTTCATAGCAGCTCATAGGTGCAGTATTTGGGAGCTGTGACTAAAATAGTGTTGATAACACATTCTTGTGGAGCAGTGCTTTTACAGTGTTGAAGTTTTCTCTTTTTCCTACACTGCTTCCCCCCAGCCTGGTGATAGACAAGAGCTTAGAGCTCTGTGGTCTGAAGAAAACATCGGGTCCATTCTTGTCAGAGGTGATCATCAGGCTAACAGGAATGAAGAAAAAGCAGAGGCATTTAATGTGATTTTTGCCTCAGTCTTTAACAATAATGACAGATCTTGGGCTGTATCCCCAGAGTCAGAGGAACATGAGTATAGGAACAGTGATTTTCTGGTTTTGGACACTGAAACTCTATGAGACCAGCTGTACCAATTGAATGGTCACAAGTCTATGAGGCCTGATGGGATCCATCTCACAATACTGAAGAAGGTAGTGAATGTTATGGCAGGACCTCTTTCCATCATCTAACAAAGGTCTTGGAAGTCTGGAGAGGTCCTTGCTTGCTGGAAGCTAGACAGCATTATTCCAGTGCTCAAAAAGGGAAAAAGGAAAAACCCAGGGAACTACAGACCTATTAAGTCTAAACTTTATTCCTGGAGAAATTATAGCAAAGAATATACTGATATATATTTAAAGAATAATGCAATCATTGGGCACAGTCAATATGGGAAAGCTGTGCTTCACTAATTTAATATCCTTCTATGAAGGTGGTGGATGTAGTTTTCTGGATTTTAGTTAGGCTTTTGATACTGTCCCTCAAAGCATCTTCGTGGACAAGTTGTCCAACAGTGGGATTAGAGGGTTCATAGTGCACTGGGTGAAGAACTGGCTGAAGGGCAGACCTCAAAGTGTTGTATTGAATGGGGTTACATCTGGCTGGCCACCCCATCACCAGTGGTGTTTTTCTGAGTTCAATCTTAGGGCCAGGTCTTTTCAATATCTTTATTGATGCAATGATCTTGAGGCAGGGGTTGAATGCAACATTAGCAAGTTTGCTGATGATACCAAACTGGGAGGTGCCATTGACTCTCTTGAGGGACAATAGGACTTGCAAAGGGATCTAGATGGATTGGAGCACTGGGCTATGATTAATGGGATGAAATTTAACAAGTGCAAATGACAGATTCTGTACCTCGGATGGAGTGTTTATCAACTATGGAAGGAAAGGCAGGCAACTCAGAAAGATTACAAAGTTGCTGCAAAGACATGTTGGAAGAAAATCAGAGAGGCTAAAGCTCATCTTGAATTTAATCAGGCTAGTATCATTAAAAATAATAGAAAGAGTTTCTATAAATATGTAAACAGTAAAAGAAGAGCCAGGGAGAATCTTCCCCCCTCTGCTTGACCTGGAAGGGAAACTTGTGACCAATGACATGGAAAAGGCAGAGCTGCTGAGTGCTCATTTCACCTCAGTCTTTCTCAATGCCAATTGCTCCCTGAGGATACAGCTCCCTGAACTGGAAGACCAAGATGGGGAGCAGAATGAAGCTCCCCAGGAAAGAAATGATCAGTGCCCTGTTGTGCCACATGGATGCGCACAAGTCTATGGGACTGGATGGGATCCATGTAAGGGTACTACAGGAGCTGGCAGAAGTGCTCACCAAACCACTTTCCATTATTAATCAACAGTCCTGGCAAACTGGGGAGGTCCCAGTAGAATGGAAACTAGCAAATGTAAAGCCCATTTACAAGAATGACAGAAAGGAAGATCTGGGGAACTATAGACCTGTCAGTTTGACCTTGGTGTTATGGAGCAGGTTATCTTGAGTACCATCACATGGTACATACAAGATAACCAGGTGATCAGGCCCAGTCAGCATGTCTCTACAAAAGGTAAGTCCTGTCTGATCTCCTTCTATGACAAGATGACTCGTCTAGTCTAGGGAAGAGCTGTAGACATTGTCTATCTGGGTTTCAGTAAAGTTTTTGACACTATCTCTCACAGCATTCGTCTTCAGAAACTTATGACACTTGGCTTGGATAAATATACTCTGTACTGGATAAAAAATTGGCTGGTTGGGCTGAAAGAGTGGTAGTAAATGGAACTAAATCTGGCTCTCAACTGGTTACAAGTGGTGTCCCCCAGGATTCGATGCTGGGGTCTCTTCTCTTTAATATCTTCTTTTATGATTTGGATAAGTGTACTCTCAGTAAATTTGCAGATGAACCAAACTAGGTGGATGTGTCGATCGGCTGGAGGTTAGGGAAGCCTTACAGTGGGACCTGGACAGGTTGGACCAATGGGCCAAGGGTAGTTGCATGAGGTTTAACAAGGCCAAATGCCAGGTATTGCACCTGGGTCAACAACAACCCCATAGTGAGCTACAGACTTGGGGAAGTGTGGTTAGAAAGTTGTAAGTTGGAAAGGGACCTGGGGGTATTGGTTGACAATCAACTTAATATGAGTCAGCAGTGTGTGCATGTGGCCAAGAAGGCCAATGGCATCCTGGCTTGTGTTAGTAACACTGTGGCCAACAGGAACAGGGAGGTGATCATCCCTTGTACTCAACTCTGGTGAAGCCACACCTTGAATATTGTGTTCAGTTCTGGGCACTTCACTATAAGAAGGACACAGAAGTGCTGGAGCGTGTCCAGAAAAAGGCAACAAAGCTCATGAAGGGCCTGGAGCACAAGTTCTATGGGGAGGAGCTGGGGGGGCTGGGGGTTGTTTAGTCTGGAGAAGAGGAGGCTCAGGGGAGGCCTTATCATTCTCTTCAAATACCTTAAGGGAGGTTGGAATGAGGAGGGTGGGAAGCAGCCTCTTCTCCTTGGTGGCATCTGACAGGACCAAAGGAAATGGATGGAAGATGCACCAGGGAAGGTTTAGGCTGGATGTTAGGAAACATTTTTTCACTGAGAGGGCTGTCAGCCATTGGAATGGCCTGCCTGGGGCAGTGGTGGAGTCACCACATTTAAAAGGTGTTTAGACCTGGTCCTTAAGGACATAGTTTAGTAGTTAGATTATGGTGTTGGTTTCTTATGAATGTGGTTGCACTTCAGACTTGTTTGACACTTTTGTGCAAACAAACGGCAGCTCATTTTTTTTGCAAGTGATTTGCTGGAAATGCTCATTTAGGGAATTCATTATTCTCAAATCATGTTTTGATGTTTGTAATCATTCACCTACTTATGCACTCAGGTGTCATAATGATAATTAGGAATATATTGTTGTTTCTTTTCCCCAACTGGATGACCTAACATTAATAGTCAGAAGCGGTGCCTCAGCAAATCACTGGGCCTCATCATTCTCCTAGGGAAAACATGGAGAAAGAGAAAAATATGAAGAAACCCTAAGTCAAGTGGATCTGGAGATTTGCTGAGTTTTTATATTTGTCTATATTATCAAACAAAAAAAAAATTAGAAGTTGTAAAATATTTTCATGTCAAGAATAATAGAAGAGTCATATTTTTAACATATTTTCAATATTTTTAACTACTTAGTATATTTTTCCTTTTACAGCTTAATTATAATAATGGCCAGTATCAAACAGGTTCCAAAGGACCCAGGCATCTTTCAGACTGGATTTATTTGCCTGAAATCTGACTACAGATCAAAAATACAAAGGATAAAGCTTCTCTTTTTCTTTGAAAACATGAATACCATTGAAGGTAAAAAAACTTTGTGAAGAGAAAGTTTAGTTACTGATATCAAAATAGTTGTAATACAGTTATAACTTGTATTGGGAAATCTTTACAAATCAGAATACATCATTCAGAAACTTAAAAAGGCAAATAATTGTTCCTTTGCATATGATACATATGGCAAAGATAAATCATATACAGTGATAACGTGATTATGCTGCTTTTGGCTTTTTGATCAAAGAGGGAAGGGGTGGGTTGCTTGTTTTAATAAATTAAGTGTTTGGGGGTTTTATTATTATTATTTATTTAAAGAGAATGTGGATGCCTCTGCTTTCTGTTATCCAAAACCACATTCAGATCCCTCAACCTCAAAACCTTCTATTTTTACAGATCCTAAAAAGCTGCTTTTAATATCTGTATTTTACTTTCCTTTTCTACTTCATATTATAAAATGCATGGGTCATTGATTATTATTTATTCTGCTCTTCTGCAGCATTAAATAGGAGCTGTAAGTTATAAATATCCTTCAGATAGTGTATTGTAGAGCAGGTAAACACACACTCGAGATCTTTACAGCCAAGAAGACTTTATTCTCAAAGAATAAGGACCCTTGTACAAGAAACCTGTGTGGTGTACTGATGATATTTATTTCAGGAATGCAACTTTATAATATATTTTTGGGTTACTGAGATCCAATTTTGAAAGAATGAAAAGATGTTCTGTTTAGCAGTAAAAAAGTAAGCATGGATGTATTATCAGAGCCATAAACCATGTCATAAAAGACAGCTTTCTTCCTTTCATTCCTCAGAAAACCCTCAGTTTCAGCATTTACAAAATAATTACTTAAAATAGTTTTTACAGTTGTACACTAAACATTTCATGAAAATAACAAAGAGTGGGAATTATTCAATGGAAGATATTGGTTATCTTGGTCTAACTGATGTTCCCATGAAAGATTGCAAATTGTGGATGTATTTTAAAAAATTGAAAAATTAGCAGCTTTTCTTTTAAACTTCCAGTTGAATATCCTGTATGTTATTTGTACAAATATGCATGTTGCTTGAGAGCTCCATAATTCCAGTAATGACATCTTAGGTACAGTACAGCAAGGTCCTGTATAATGCTGCAGTTTATTCTTAACAAAAGAAAAAGTTTTTGAGGAAAAGATTAATAATTGTAGAAAACCTCATAATTGTATAGAAATGCTTATGCAGCATTTTTAAGCTTATTAAGTTCAGAAATATCAAATCACTTTCATAAAGGTTGTTAAATAAATTTTTTCAATGACTTTTCAGTTCCTACAGTGATTCTTTGAGATTAATTAAACTGAAAATAGTAATTTTATAAATGTAGCTGACTCATATAGATTAAACATGTTCAGGTATTTAAACCAGAATTCCAGTTCTTTTTAAACATGGAAACTAAAATTATGTAATAGGAAAGAGTGTGATTTAAACAGCTAATAGAAAGAGTTAAATCCCTTCAAAATAATTTCTGAGGTTTTCCATCTACATGAAAAAGGCAGCTGAACTACACTGTGTATGCATTTGACATTCTGCATACTCAGAATATTTGAGACAAATGCAGGAAAATAGTGAGCCAGAGAAAATATGAGAGAGAGTACCCCTATCACATCCAGACAAGCCTGAGGGAAGTAGAAATTACTCTTTCTATGAAATGTCTGGAGAAAAGGAGACTGAGGGGTGACCTCATCAATGTTTTCAAATATGTAAGGGGTGAGTGTCAGGGAGATGGAGTTAGGCTCTTCTCAGTAGTGACCAGTGATAGGACAAGGGGTAATGGGTGTAAATTGGAGCACAGGAGGTTCAAGTTGAATATTCGAAAAAATTTTTTTACTGTAAGGGTGACAGAGCCCTGGAACAGGCTGCCCAGGGGGGTCGTGGAGTCTCCTTCACTGGAGACATTCAAAACCCGCTTAGACACGTTCCTGCACGATGTACTCTAGGTGGCCCTGCTCTGGCAGGGGGGGTTGGACTAGATGATCTTTCGAGGTCCCTTCCAACCCCAAGGATTCTATGATTCTATGATTCTGTGAAATCATAAAGACTGACTGTGGGAAACACTCTTAATTGCACAAGCTATGCTTTCTAATTCTCTCCTCAACTTTGTGCATTCAGCAGTGCTCCATCTCTTTATTTTTCTGACAAGAAGCCACTGGACAACTTAGAAGGAAAAAGGCCAACAGGAGCCGAATTAAGTGTTCATTTCATCAATGTTTCTGCAGCATGGTGCTGGCACTGAAATGCTTTCATGGTGAAGATAATGAAGTTGTGAATTTTGATAGGAAACAAACGTGTTTATTTTTCTTTGAGAGTTTTTATGGGTCATGGTGATACTAACAATTAAAATTCTTGCAGTGTCTATACGCTTTGCTTATGAGGACACCATACAGATTAAAAGGTTGGTAGCAGAGACACAGTGGGATTTCATTTGGATTTTAGGTTCTTAAAGACATCTGAGTGTCAGCCTCAGAATAACTCTGAACTGATCTAATCTGAGTTTCTGATTTAAATGTTCACTTTTCTTTATATTCCAGTGGAACAGGAAGGTTTATACCAATAGAGGTGTAGGAAGCTTTACATGCAAATAGTTTTACAAGACCAAAAGCCATGCTTTTAAAATCAGTTTTCTGAAGTATTTTGTAAACCATGTGCTGACACTTCACAGAGGTGGTCCATGCACCACAGATTTGAAAAAAAATCTAAACAATGCTCAGGTTTCCAAGTGAGTTTATATAAAGTTTACCATTACATAAAAGTGTTGTTCTTAGAGAAAATATGAAAAAAATTAAAAATTATGCAAGTACCAGTGAGCAGTTACTCACCATACTATGCTCAGCAGACTGTACTCAGTTAGCAGTTAAATCATTTTGGCCAGCTATAATTGTTTTAGCCATCTTTGATAAAATAAACATTTACCAAAGATATAACCACAGACTGCCATATGACCCCACTTACCATTCAGAGAAACATCATTTTGTATGTGTAGATTTTTTTAATGTAAATGAGTAGGTTATATATTATGTCCTTTCTTTATTTCTTACCTGTACATTATCAGTCTCAAGGTATGACAATTCAGTCTGATCCCTAATTATGACAGGTGGGACTCTGTAAAACAAACAGAGGTGAGAGAAAAAAAAAATAAATAAAAAAATAAAGGTCCAGGTGATGCAATGACAAGCCAAAGACAAAGAACAAACTCAAAATTCAGGAAAATAAAATAAAAAGCTTAGAAAGTAAATTGAATATAATGTTTCTTGGTTTCTTCCATGGCAAGGACACATGAATATAGACACCTATATGTTAAGACTACTGTAATTAGGAATTAAAAACCAAGGAGATCTAGAGGCTGAAATGAAACAAATCTCTGATCAAGCACAGAAATCCCCCTTGCCTTGCAAATGGAAGTCAGGACAGAGAGGTCATGAGCAAGACATCACCCTTCCCATATGTGATCTCTGTTGTTTTGCTACTTCATTTCATTTAACCCACCAGCCAATCATTTGTTTCACAAGAGTCCAAACATCTCAAAATCCGGCTAGATAAGTAACACATTTGTCCACTCTTAGAGTCTAAACCACACTGAGTTGACACCTGGAAGTCTCTGGCCTTTTAAAACAGGAGTCTGGCCAGGAGTATCTTTTCCAGAATATCTGGTGAGACTCAGGGCAGGCTGCCCTGCACTTCAACCAATACCACATGGAAGTGAGAAGTAGTCGGGACTTGTGTGCTGAGCAGGAATATCTCTGTTCACATGAAAGTCATTCAAGCAAATAGCTGCTCCTGTTCTATTATTCACAAGCATTGAGTTAAACTGGGGTCTGGCCAATGGTGTGAAAATAAGTGTAGATTTCAGTATGCTGCCTCATATACAAAAAATATATATGTATACCAAGTGAATTTATTTGAATACATTGGTCTCCATTTTTAGTCATTTCTATCATCATTTCATGACAGTCATTTGTCACAAATAATTTAGTAGACGTGTATGTGTTCTCTCAGCCCTAACTGTAAAGGACACATTAAGATCTTTGTAATAGCCTATGTGCCACAATTTTTGGGGACAAATCCATCCCTATGCCATATTATATTAAAGAGTGTTCCATTAATAATGTTATATAATTGGTCATACCAGCTCACATAATAAGTTACTACAGTTGTTACAGCAGCAATGGAGATAGAAAGGTGCCCCACCTGACTTTAAGTCATATTTTCATTGCAGACAAAATGGATAACTCCTTACTTGGATGCCAGAAGCAAAGATTTGTTCTTATAAGCTGTTACATCTGGGAAGAGTAAGCAAAGATGTTTCCCTAAAACATTAGGGAAAATATTGTCCTAATTTAGAAAAAATTGAAATTGGGAAAACAATTTTTTTTAGAAAGAAGTGCTACAAGCAATCTGTGTAGAATAATTACCCAATGAAATTTTTGAAGCTTTCAAAAATGCTCATTTTCTGCAAAATGACAGAAAACAGACATATTTGAAAATATACCTTCAGACAAGTAAAGAAACTGAAGAGACAGTTGTCAGTAAAAGTTGCAAGGCACTAATTCAGAGATTCTACCTTGATTTTTGTATGTGGGCGATAAGGTCCCTCAAAAACTATTGTAAGGAAGCATCTAAGTTTCTGCAGCTGAGAAACATTTTCTGACAAAATTCAGCTGAAATAGTTACACATCCTTTCAAAACATTGACTCGGTGGGTCAGCACTTCCTAACATGAGCCCCCTAAACATGGGCTCATTTATGCTGAGCCTGAATCCCTGAGCATGGTAGAAAAGTACCATTTACTGCTGAGATGCAAAAAGATGTAAGATTCTCATGGTTTATCCTCATGAAGAAGACAGCATTAAGAGAAGAACATCCTTTGTTACATAGCTTTGCTATCTTATTCTTCAGGAAAGTGTCAGAAAGACATGAAAATGTTGCTAAAACTAGTAGGGAAGGGGGATCTACAATTACTAGTAAGGAGATTTTGATCTGTTTTCACTAATAGTTTTTAATCTCCTTTCACTGTTTAGCTTGCAGGACACCAGGGCATTAGTGAAAACCCATTAACTCTTCCAAATGCTATAGCAGCATTGATAGACCCAGAGAAAATTGTGTATTTGGTTTGGAGTGCAATATAACATAGATTCTGGTACCTAGATGAGTCCAGGAATGTTAAAGGAACTGGTGAGCCAAGGTGAAGAAAATGAGAAAGAGATGCCAGCAGATTCCAGACTTGTGCAATGTGTTTTTGCCTCAGTACACTCCAGTTATCCTTTTATTTCAAATCGAAAGTTGATGTCCCCCAGATTTTCTCTGAAAATTTTTAGGCATAATATGCTGTCTTCTATTATACATTTCTGTTTCTGTTTAACTGAAACATGATAAATTCAGGAACCATAGAGAGACTCTTCAGAAATGTTTCCTCTTATTGCTACAATGGAAGAACAGAAGGAGAGGTTAACCCTGAGACACCGGTGTCCATCAGCCTGTACACCAAAACCAATACATTAAATAAAGCCAAAGGTGAATAAGCTTTTCTTAACATTTTAACTTTTTAAATGTTGTCCACAGCCCCATTTAGCAACTCTTGCTTAACCTCAGCAGTAGTTAGCCAGAGAAAGGCTACTCTGAGAAGCCTAGATAACAGCACCTGTATACAGTTTGGTTTTGAGAATTTTAGTGTTTAAAGCAAACTCCTTTTTATTATTTCTTCTGGGTCTTCTGGAGAAACAAACAAACAAGCAAACCTGGACAAGCAAACCTAGAGAAGCCTCAGTAATGTTAAGTTTCACTAGAAGGAGCCTGAGCTGCTTAGATAGGCTACCTTATCATGATGGTGTCTTCCTTAGCAAGGAAAATAATGGTATTAATTTTCTGAAAAGTACACACTGTGGCACAAAGTGACGAAAAGGGGCTTGCTCAACCAGCTAAGAACTAGAGGCTCATGATATCCTTGTATTCTCACTGCAATGTCTGTAATGTCTGCTTTAGGGATGGTTATTCTTTTATTCCTGTCTTCACTTCTAGATGTTCAATATTTAGTGACAGTATAATGAACATCATGTGTTACTGACTGGAGCCAGGTATGGTGCTGTAAAGCTCAGCCGAGGTTTGTTCCCTGAGGAGTTTGACTGAACAGTCTCCTACCAATAAAGAAGGGTGGCATATTTTTTGTGATTGGGATTTATGTCCTGATGGGGTTGATCTAAGAACAGCAGACTCATTTTTAACAGGTGACCTAAGTTAGATTTGGATTTAGTCCTCCAGAAAATGAAATACCAGAGTGATAAATTTCTCTAGATTTTAGACTGTAAAGCAAGTTCTCATAGACCAACTAGTGATCAAAATCTAATTAGTCTGTTTAGTGAGTCAAGCATGTTCCATTGTGTTTCCTAAGTCAAGAAATTATATCTGAAAAATTATGCACTCCTGTAGTATGCCTTATGAACACAGTACTACTGTAGTTTGAGTAACCATTCTCGCTAGACTTTGCTTAATAGACCTTATATTTTATGTTTTCAATGAACAACTCATACAGGGTTGAGCCAAGGGCTTAATCACTCTTAATACAATAAAGCAGCACTTTAAAATATTATTAACCTCATCTGTCTAGATTTGGAACTAATAGACCATTGTGTGTGTATTGTCTTTATCCCTGCCAGTTATGTACATATTTATTAATCCACTCTTCCAGAGGAAAAATTTCTAAAGGAAAACCAACAGTAACCTTCAAGTGAGCGGGCACAGGTTAGAAGGGCACTAATTAAATGTCAGACTTGACAGATTAAAATTATGAAATTTAAAATCACCGTGGAGCTCTTTGTCATTGTCAAATTAGGAGTCAGTGTGATGAGGAGCACGGAAGTGAATGGTTTAATGGATTGAATGGGAATGTGGCTTAGCAGCAGCCTTTTCTTGAATTCAGATCAGCCTGTAGTTCAGATCAAAGGCTGCTAGTTCAATTTCACATTCAAAAAGAGTTGTAGCTTACCTGCATCAGTAATAGATGTGTATACATGTAGGTAAGTTTAGACAAAAAAAAAATAAAAAAGAAAAGAAGTATATTTCACAAGAAATAAATAATTTTTTTTTACACAGATGATTTATGCATTTAAATTAGAGTAGTAAACATCATTTTTTCTATTATTTGGCTATGGTATATTTAATGAGATTTTAAAGTCAAAGTGTCCACACACTGCTCATTATTTGAAAGCAACTTTTCTGTTTAGCAATGTGGAAGACAAGGAATATTTAGTTCTGTGTGGGTTATGTTAAAGGAAACAAGATTTAACTCAAATGAGTGTGCCACATCCTGACACCACCTGATCTGAATGCTACTGAATTCAACAGAGTTTATACCAATACACATGAACAGTGTTTACTAAAATGGAAAATGATATAAAAATGTAATGGATCAAAACATTGTTTACATGTATGTTTATTTTATGAGTAAATGCACTTAAATGATTGATAATCTTAAAAGTTTAATTTGCACACATACACATACATGCAGATGTTCATGCCTAAATATTTACATATATATAGAAAGTGTATGTATGCGATATCTTTCAGACATCAGTTGTAGAAAAAGTAATGATCTGACTACTGTAAGTTAGGTCTATGTAGTATGAAATTAAAATATTTCATTTCCCTGAGTAGTTTTGCAAAATTTTCTAAAGCCCTTGCCCTCCTTTCTTAAACAAACCAGAAATTATTACATTGCCATCTTGAAAAACTAATAAGGATCTCTTAAGTCAAATAATGTTTTGAAAGATATAGAAGACACTATAAAACAGCGACAGAAATCAATAAGATTGGATTTTAAGCAGGGTTTGGTAGTCATTTTAACCAGTGGGAAGTCTTTTAAACCATTGGGAATCTTTCCATTGAATTCAAAAGTGTTGGATGAAAGCTGAATTCTTTAATCAATATATATAAATTTGCATTATAAAAGGTATCAATAAAAATGTCAATCCATTAATTGGATTCATCATATCTGGGGGGTTTCTTGAGGCAAGTGGTACATTATGACAAAATTGTGCCACATAACTCTTGTCCCATGTTCCAATTTTATCCAGGCACTGCTTAAGACATTTGACAGAAGTGGTATCTTCAGTTCAAACACTGATTTGGAGCAAGATGTCTTTAGCACTGTATACCCCACAATAAAGGCATTTACCTGTGTTTTTAGGACACTGAACAGGAAGACACAACTGAATGTGTGTCTACAATTGCCTTTATGGTGAATACTGCTCAGTACCTTTAGGTGAGGTGACAAATGCATTCCTAGCACCTCTTGGATAAGTCACTGATCTGTCGTGATCACTGACACCCCAGGCAGACACAGCAGTTCTTCAGACATTGGTTGGAGGGAACTGCCTTAATTCCCAGCCTTTAGGCAGGTTCCTAACTTTTCTTCACCAAGGTCAAAGAGATGAGAGGGGCCAAATCACAGCTTTTCAATAATCTTAACAAAAAGAGGACTGTGGAACAATTATGCAGTCCAAGTGTGTATCACAGTATCAAGAAATGACTTCTTGAAGAAAGAGGGACACCAGCTACTGCCATCATCAGCAAAATGAGACTCCCTACATATTCAATCTGTTGCAGTGACATTACTCCAAAGAAAATATTCTAGAAAAAATGCCCCTGTGCTTCTAATAATTCACCAAGCATTAAAGAACTAAAATTACTGGAGAAAAAAAGTGGATTTGCGCTCTTCTCCCCATCCTGTATTGACAGAAGACACATGAACCAAACACACTGATTTCTAACTACAATGCAAACAGAAATACCCAGAAAAGGGGAGGAAAACATTTTAGGCTAATCAGTCAGAGAGTCAGGAGAACTGGGTATTGGATTTTGTGGATGATATGGTAGAGGCCAAAAATAGTGCTCTGGTTCAATATTAAAAGCAACTAAACTCCCCGAAATAAACCAAAATTAAATGAAATGACAAAACTAGAATGTCTGTGGAGGACCTAGTAGATTTCCTTGTATGACTTGTGTTTTAAAGACCCTTATACTATACACTCAGTTCCTAAGTCATTTTCAGATGAAGGTGATGGCTGAGGAAGAAGCCACTAAGCGTAGGCAACCAAGAGAAACACTTTCAAAGCAAGAAATACACAACTTCTATAAGACCATATTCAAGTCATTTGTCTCATGAACACAAAACTCCCTGGGGGTTTTATATAAGTATTCCAGTTTCTTTAAGCATCTGAGTTGATGCATATGAATGGTTTTTGATAGATATTGCAATAGATATTGAATTTATTCTATAAAACATCAGTCAGCATAGTCAATTTTTTGGCAAAGAAACAACTATGGCATGAATGAATGAACAAAGAAGCAAGAACAAAACTGAGAAGTCACTTAGTCCTGTCATGAAATCTACTAATTGCTTCCAGTAAATTAGCAAGTACTTGTGTTTCTGCATAAGTAAATAACAATTGTCTGTAGTAGTCACTAATTACTCAGTAGCCCCCAAATATATGCACCTTAAACTTGAGTAAGAACTTCTTCTCTTGAAAGAAATGGTTTCAAGTTTTGCAAAGAAATCAGATACTTCCACTTTTATATACATTTATATCCACATGAAGTTAATAAAAAATGCCAGTCATTCTAAAGAGGTTATGATGCCAAATAAGTGACATTTATTAAAGGCCTTTTCCTCATTTTTCTCTTTTATGAACACTTCCTAAATTATTTTAAAAATGCCAACGATTCCTCTTGAGTTCAAAACTTTCATTTGCCCAAGTCATGCATTATTTATCCATTCCGAAATATCACAGTGACATACTTTGCCAGCACATTATCTTATCAAGGGGTGCAAACCACTCAGAAGACAAAACCTTCAGTGCTGCTGTGTGTTGGCCTTATTTTAAAGAAAGCTGAAGAATCTCTCCTTGAGAAAAGCCGTCTGCTTGGAACATGAGAGCATCCCTCTGATAGACCTCAGCAGGGAGCTCAGAGAAGATGCAGGTGGCCTCAGTCAGCACAGGAGACATCCATGCAGTGTCTGCTCCTGTGGACAGCCCAGTGAAATCTCTCTTTCTCTGGAGCTGCCCCAGGGGAGACCAGGACTTTACATGGCCCTTTCCTCAGATTCATGGCCAAGGAGGCACAGATTTTCTTCGGGGTCTATGTCAGCACAGATTAAGTTGCTGTACTGCCCTGTGCAGGTCCACCCGGGTAGGGCAGCCTAAGGCCACCCCTGCTGTGTACCATTGTCTGCACCTTACTTCTGAAAATATTGGCAATTTAGGTAGCACTAAGTTTTCATTTTCTTAAAGGATTTCTTCCTTGCTCCCTTTTATTTAATATCAGTCTTTGAGTTTAGGGGTGAAATGATGAACACTGCCCTTTCTTGCTGGGTTTGCTTGATGACTTGAGAGTTGTGTGCAGCTCTCTCTCTGCATGCATTTCATTTTTAATACTACCTCTCATGACATTGTTGGGCTAAGGAAGCAGCACAGATCTGTGAAATTACTCTAAATAACTGGCCACCAGGTGCTAAACCTAACCAAAGTCTTCAAGGGGGTTAGGAGGAGAAAAGAACTACAAAAGAAGTATTCAGTGTGTAAAAATAAAATAAAATAAAATAAATAAAGGTGAGGGTTTTTTAAAGAAAATGGATTGCAAAAATATTTATGTTTGTCACCTGTGATGGTCATAAAAGTTTTTTGTGGTGGATGATAAAAGGTGATGCAGAAAACTATAATATGGTGAAAAACATAGCTAAAGGAGTCTGGGTTCCTTCAGATTTGTAACACAGCTAATCTATTGACTATAAAGGGAAAAAGCTGCCTGAAATTTTTCCTACAACTGGGATATTTGGTTCATTTCTCCCTTGCTCAGAGTCCCTGGTGTCTAGCAAGGACTGAGCTTTTCCCTCAGTGGAGATTTTCTCATCTGTATATGGCTATTTTATAGAAACTTATAGGAAAACAGCATTTCTGAGATCTTTTCCCTCCCACCAGCTATGGCTGAAATTGGCTGGAACTTCCAAAATTTTCAAGGAAACACACACAGAAAGAGAAAGGAGCTCAAGCACAATAATTGCATAATCAGACTCATGAAGGAAACCAAATATCATAATCATGGCCCAGAATGGACAGATGATTTACTGTCCCAGTGGGCAGAGGATAACATTCAAGGAATATGTTTGTCATGCAAAATTATCCTTTTCAGACATACTCACATGCAATGCAGAGCCAGCTGGGTTCCATGGCTCCACTGGTGATGCCAATATAACATAGCAGGGCACTTAGTCCTTTTGGCATGCAGCAAGTGTGTCCTGCCAGTTACATTTGGCAGCTGTCACTGGATTCAACCTACATAAAGACAACCTGGCTCAGGGAATTGCTGGTGGGACTTAATGATTTTTGCCTTTACGTGACCTGAGGAAAGCGGATCTACAATTTAGTTTCTTACTGGCTCACAAAAAGGCGAGACAACCTGTAGCACTTGAGCAACATGCAGCTCATGAGCTAGTCATGTACAATTCTCAGTTATGACACATGAAACAACAGGGTTGTGCTGGCACAAAGGCTGCTAGGTGTGCCTACAGTCAATCTGTGAAAACAAGATAGCCAGTGGGAGCTGTGCAGCAAATTTACCTTGTTCAGCGATGGAGCAGTGGGGACTTGCAGGGAGATGTTTTCTTTCTCTTCCTAAGAGCTGTTAGAGACCCTAGAAGGTAACTAACACCTGATATAGAGTCTCTGAAACATAGAATCATCTGGGTTGGATGGGACCGCTGAGATCATCAGGTCCAACCCTTGATCCACTACCGCTGCGATTCCCAGACCATGGCACTGATTACCACATCCAGTCTCTTTTTAAATATCTCCATGGACGGAGAATCCACCACCTCCCTGGGCAGCCCATTCCAATGTCTGATCACCCTCTCTGTAAAGAAATCCTTTCTAATATTCAACCTAAACCTCCCCTGGCACAACTTGTGACCATGCCCTCTTGTCTTGCCAATAGTTGCCTGGGAGAAGAGATCAACCCCCCCCCCCGGCTCCAACCTCCTTTCAGGGAGTTATAGAGAGTGATGAGGTCTCCCCTGAGCCTCCTCTTCTCCAGTCTGAACACCCTCAGCTCCCTCAGCCCTTTCTCACAGGACTTGAGCTGGATCCCTTCACCAGCCTAGTTGCCCTCCTTTGGACCTGCTCCAGGACCTCAATCTCCTTCCTGAACTGAGGGGTCCAGAACTGGACACAGTACTTGAGGTGTGGTTTTAAAATATGATGGTTTTGAAAGGAACATTGTAAGATCATATAACTGGTACTCTCAGAGGTGGCAATAGTTCCATGGAAGTCAGTGGCACTAGTTGCACAAATGAGAGTTCACTGATTAATTTCAAATTTTCAAAAGTAATCTTCAGGACTGAGGTGTGCTGGTAGCCACTCATTTCTGCCCATCCTCAAGCTGGATAGCAATTCCAGCAAGCTGCCTGCTCCACTTCATTCACTGTAGGCAAGTTCAGACTGACGAGCTTAAATGGTACAACCATCTGTTCAGAGAACCCAACCTGCAGCAGAATGGGAATGTTCACATGAATTCCTCCTTGGCAGAAGTCAAGAGCTATTCTGCAGAAAAGCAGTTGCGAGGGCCATACAAATAGTAATGTCCTGGACCCAAAGGAGAATGCTTGCCTGAATGAAAACATAAGGCCAGAAGGAAACATCTGGGTCACCAAGAGTGTCCCCTGAGATCTCAGGAAGGGCATTGTATAATCTCTTGCATATATGTATTGAGCTCCCCCTGCTCCCCAAAGAAGGCTGTTCCTGAAATTGAATGTTTCATGATAATGTGTGTAAGTGCTGAAGAATCAGATACTAAAAATGTTCATTTAAGAGTCTGTATTAAATGATGATGATGAAGAGGTCAAGTAAGATTTGTTATTGTGATTTCTAAACTGTCATTCAGGCAGTTTCTAATTTAGGACAGAAGTGATTGAATTGGAAATAATCCATAAATTTAAAATAATTACACTCACTATGATACAAAAATTTAGTAGCAGGATGCTGTAAACCTGTAAAGATCAAAGAGGTACAGATAAAACCACAAAAATAATCTGTAAATTTGTAATCGTATATCCTTAAGGAGCTATATATCACTACAGAAAAAGAGACATTGCTCACTAAAATGAGCAAATTAATCAGACAGCATTAATTCTAATACTGTAGCTGCTAATGCAGTTTAATCTGTATACCCATACTTCTGGTTATGGGGCACAGTATTTTTCCCTGTTTTTAGAGGGCAATTTTCCAGGATTGGTTTCAAAGAAGGCTACATATTAAACCATAAACAAAGTGGATCAGGTTCCCACTGACAGTCAGTGAGGTCTAATAAAATTTCTTACATTGTCAAACTTGGAGTTAGCTTAATTGGCTTCCAAAGCTTAACAGTACAAGATAGCATTTTCCAAAATATTCCAAATAACCTTCTATATTAAAACTTGAAGAAAGTCAACATCAATTCGTATGTCTGGGGTTTTTTTTTGGGGGGGTGGTTGGCATAAGGGAAAAAACAATGCTGGAATTAATGCCTTACCAACATGTAAATCAGAAATTTAATTTTTTTTAATGCCATCCCATTTTTAGTGAGATTCAACACTTTGAATATCAGAAAAAAATGCAAAAAATATGTCAAAATGACTCAATCATATGTATTTGTGTAACTCATCCTCTGAGTTTCACGTCATACACCAGAACCAAGAACCACTGTTTCTATCTATCATTCTTATAAATTAATTGATAGTTCATCTGCAAAATGAATTGCAGTTATAGTCCAGATCCCAAGGTCCAAATCCATGGGAAAAGAAGCCAGTCTTACTATCAGACTTACTACCCGTTGAATCACATTGGCTAAGTGGTGGTTGTAAGAAATCATATCGTGCTCTTATCCATTTATTCACCTGCTCTGTATAGAAATAAAGCATCTTTAAATAGATCTTTGTAGACTATTACTTTCCACAGATTCTTAAATATTCGATGCCGAAGTTAAGTGTGAATATAACAGTCTTTACTTATGTGGTCCCCTAATAGAATTATAAACCACTGTAAAAATTATCAGAACAGGGGAAAAGGAATTATTCAGACTTCTTTAAAAGTGACAGGATGCTTGGCCAGTATTTTCAGTCAGAGCAAGCCAGGGTATTTTCCTATAGGGACTCTGGTCCCTCTAGTTAATTACTTGGGTGTTCTATTCCTGACTTGATCTAACTGTAGTATTTCACGCAGATAGAAATTTTGGGGCTTCATTAATAAAATGTAGATACACAGATGGTACAGGATTCTTCTTTTAATTCAGACAAAAATTTGGTGAATACTACAAACTTGTCATCCAGGTTCCAGCTATAATGAATGGGAAGAGTGGATCTTCCAAAGATGGTGCTTGCTACCTATTTCAGAAAGGATGAGGTGCTCCTGCCTCCAGGCACTTCCTTCAGATCACAAGTCCTAATGCAGCCATGCATGTTGGTAAGGAGAGTGTTAACTCCTCAGGAAGTAACGATGGGCTACATCAGATGACTTATCTTGGTAACAAGCAACAGATAAGTGATAAAGAAATGGTGGAGCACGAGCCTCCACCAAGGGCTGCTCAGGAGCAAGCTACTCACCAAATGGAGAGAGGGGAACCAAGAGTGGGATGAGCCATGAGCTTCCTGTGCTTCCAGGGCTGTTCCTGGGGTTGTGAACTTTGCCTTATTGAGGAGTGGTCTGCAAAAATAGTGACAGTCTAGCTTCTGGCTACAGACACTACAGTTTATAAGTTTCGAACTACTTTTCTAGAACAAATGGAGCTCTAGGCCTAGATTTAGTTGCCTAATCAGAGGTAGGTAGATAGTGCCACCTGAACTCTCCTGAACTATCAAAACAGATGTACTAGATATAGGAAGGAACATGTGATAATTATACCCTTATGGATGAGCAAGTAGAGGTCAGATGGGGTAAGGTAGGACATCCCAGCTACCACTGGATGATTCTTTGTGGAACCACCCACTAGAGCTTCATTAATTAAAATAGGCACTTACACACCTAGTTCCCATGTATACACCTATCTTCATGTGCTCTGAAACCCAGCCTAAGGGCTCAGGGTTCACCAGCCTTGTGCAGAAATATCATATAACCTCAAATAGCCTTGAACACCCATGCGTAGACAACTGAACAGAGCTTTCTGTGTCCAGCTGCAGAAATCCACTCCCAGGTGTATTGGTAGCATGTGAGGAACACTTCTGGAACTGAAGAGGCTATAAATAGCAGTGACTACACTGGCATGACACCTTGTCTGAGATACTTGTATTGCCAGCACTTTGCAAAATGTAATTACATCATATCCATCTGCTTTAGCACAGAATCAGGGGACCACTACTGCGCTGCGAAGGACATTCTTACATCTTTAATCGTCCTGCGATGTTGGTGCTAAGTGACCTCTCTTCTAATCAAGGATGCAATGATACTGAATTTTGCACATAAAAACTGAGTGCCCAAATTCATTCAACTGGCTTTAGTTTGAAATATGGCCATTAGCAGCTGTACAACTTGTGACAGACTGATCATTTTTATGATATGTCGTTGCTATGGCCAATATTTTCTCTCTTCATCACCTACACTTAAACCTTCCTTGCCTTTGGATGCTGCTGTGTATGTGCAGTGTGTAATAAAGAAACTGAATTACCTCTCACCCCTGGAGAAGGTGAGCCCTCTGAATCAGCACAGTGGCTATTGGCAGGCAGTACACATCATTTGCATTGTGTGTAATGCACACACATTGACCGCATCCTCCTTGACCCACATACAAATACTGCAATTCACCTAATCCCTATGGCTTGCCCAAACAATAAGAAAGTATGATAATTGCTGCTGCTACCTGTCACACACATGGCATCATACTGTGGTATTCATCAGAGTTTGTGCAAAATGGTGCTCAACTGGCAAGAAAATTAAAGTCAGTAAATTCAGATCCTGTATTTTTCACCAACTGAACATGTAGGAAATAAAGGAGTGGTTTTTCTTTTGGTGATAAATTAGCTTCCACCCTCCTTTTGTTTGTTATTACAGTCATGGTTCAAAGCCCTCTACAAAAACAAGGGTCCCACTTTATTATAGGACAGTCAGGTTCAGCGCACAGCTTGCAATAAAGAAATTAGCAAACCAGAAGCTGCAATTCTGTAGAAACACTCAAAACCGAAGAGGATTTAAAGTGACAAGATCCAATTAAATTTAATTACCCAAGCTGTATTTTCATTTTAACTGACACTTTTTATTAAGGAGCCACATGCACTAAAGCTAGAAACCTGGGCCAAATTGCATCCCAGTAATACAGTTATCTTATGCAAAATTCTGAGTATCTAATTTTCTAAAATGAAATTAGAGACATGGGGTTTGTAAAAGGTTCTCTTTGTCTGATGCTATAAGATGCTGTTTGCAATGTACCTGTACTACTGTATATCTATGCTACAGTAGCACCTGATGTACCTAATAAAACTTGCTACTGGGAAAGAGTTTTAGCATACCTTTATTATTTTTTAATATGGATGTATTAAGTATGAGTCAGGCACACCTGACAACTGCAAATCTAAAACTCTTGAAAACTAAACCATAAAGCCTTTCTGACTTTGACATGAGAAAGTTATTTATGAATATTTAATTTTAGGGTTGAAGTGACATATAAACCTGGACCAAATTATTATTTTACCATCATCTTATTTATCCACATGCCAGCAAAGTCCAAAGAGGGGCTGCAGAAAACAGCCTATTGTGAGACTTCCACTTTGCATGAGTTTTTCCCATGCCTCTGGTTTTAAACAGCGCAAAGCTAAAAATTTGCAATTAATAATTTGAAAGGCAGCATATGGGTGGTAAAACAACCAACAAGAAAACAGAAGGGACACATTGGTTTATGCAAGCTCAAGCCCCTGGAAACAGCCCAGCACCCACGAGGCCTTAAAAACTGTGTGAAGTTGCACAGGATGCAAACCCTCAAGGGCTGAGTAGGATGTGCTGATGCCTTTAGTGTCCAGGAGTGGGGTTATCACCAATGCCAGCACCTCAGCACCCACACCCTGCCTGCTGGCAGCCCTCACCCACAGTAGGGTTATCACTCCTCCAGCAGCAGGAGGAAGAGCAAGTGGACACTCTCCCCCTACACCTCCAAGATTATCACTTCCCCATGACTGTGGGACCCACAGCAGGGACCTGCACTGCTCTACCCACCCCCAGACATCCCATAGAGCCCCTTGGGCTGATCAGGACATGTGTGGATGCAATGAGTGTCTCTCCTGATGACAGCAGAAGGGGCTGAAGGGCTGCTTAAGGGGGGAGCCACCACCAGGAGTAAGGTCTGGAGGAGATGAGAGATGCCAGGCTTCAGAGAGAAAGAGTTCCTGAGGGGATCTGTCTCCTTTATAGGAGTAACAACTCTGTGCAACAGCTTCACCAAGACCATTACCACAATCTGCACTCTTGAAAGTGAAGCTGGCTTCCTTTTCTGTCAATTACTGCTGCTAAACTTCTCGGGTTTCTAAGCAGAAGGTGGCTGTGGCTACAGAGGCTCTATTTCTGTATGGGAGAAGGAAGAGGCAGATACTGGGGTAGAGTCCCAGAGTCTCTTTTACTTGTAAAGTGTGAAATTAGAGGACACGAAGGCTTTGTGGGAGTAAATTCAGAGCCAATGAATGATCTGTAAAGTATTTTGAGAATGGAATGAGGTGTAGACACAGTTGGATGATTCTCCATGAAAAGTTTCAGTATCATTCCCCTTTGCAATTTTTCAGCCTAATTTCCTGTGAAAACAGTAAAGAGTGTATTAACAACTAGCTGAAAGAGCAAGGTGATGGACAATACCTTAGCACTCTCTATTACCCACATGAGGACAGAAGAGAACAACTCCTGCAAGAATTAGCTCATTTATATAATGACTTTCTATTTAATAGCACATTTGGAAAAAAAAAAAAAAAAAGAAATCTATTTCATAAGCACCCTCCTCATAAAACTGAATAGCATCTTTGTGGTATTGCATTAATAATTGCATTAAGGAGATCAGAATGCAAAGGCTTTGGATCATCACTTTCATCTGCAGGAGGCTCAGTGGCTAATTCTGTGCCCCTTTGCACAACAGCCAGAAAGCCTGGTGTTGAAGGGAATAGTTTTTGAGGTGAACTCATGGTCTTTTATAGGAAATTTTATCCAGTGAGTGAGATCTGACCAAAGGAAAAAACAAGGCTATAAGGCAAACAAATCATAATTTTCACAAAGCACCCTGACTGAAATTCCCATACAAAAATTTTAAATATTCAGCCCCAAGGCTGGTAATCCTTGCTGGAAAAAAAATCCAAGCACTCATATATTCTGAACTTAGGGGTCTTCACAGTTGACATATGAACACTTTGTCTCTCAAGTTTAGAAATATGTCCATGGTACAGTCAGAAAGTATTCATCAAAGAGCTACTGGACTCCTACATCTAAGTTAAGCCAGTTCCAGCAGCCTGAGGGGCCACAGAGTTAGAACCCTTTCTGGCTGTCTCTACCCTCCTATCCTGAACAGCTGTCATATGCTCCCAAGGACAGCCCATAGCAAGAGTCCAGAGAAAGCCTGCAATTGCCTTCAGATTCATAGCATAAATCTTTGCTGACTCCGCCAGCAACTCCCAAAACTGTGACAGATACACATCACAGTTCCTTTGTCAAACACTTTCTTTTCTTTTTCCTTTTACACCAAAAATTAACCAGGAAAGAAGCTGTTTTAAGCAGAATGCAAATCCTAGGAAGTTTTACCCTTATAAAACAAACTTCTTTTAAAGGGTAAGCTGGAGGAAGGGGAAACATATATATGCAAAACAGAAAGAGCTACTTTATCCTGAAAACCTGAAAAATAACTCCATACATGGTTATGAACTGTACATGGATAATGTCACTTGTGCCCTGTGCCCACCTTTGTATGATACCCAGCTCCTCCAAGGCATCTCCACGGTGCACCATGGGACAATTGGGTCCCATGGGGATGGGGCAGAGGTCTTTACCTTACCAGTGCAGTTGCACTTTCATTCAGCTCTCCAGTCCTGGGAATTCTGACTGAAATATGGTTTGCCAGATGCTTATTTGTCTCCAGTTTCCTGCCTCTTTCTGTCCAGGTAACACACAAATTCATATACAGTATACACCTATTCAGTTATTAATTATAAAAAGACTACAAACATGACTAACTTTAACATATGATTTCCTCTAAAGATACTACAGATGTTATAAACTGTCCTCATAGAACTTGCTGTGAACACAACTGCCTAACCCAGATGCACTGAAGCCCACTCACTCCTGATCCTGGAAAGGAAAGGGAAAATGCTGACAATGTCATCAATGGATGTCTGGTCAGGAGAAGTAGAATCTGACTAATAATCTGAATGGCTGACTAAAGAATACTTTCTGCTTTTATACCAGACTTTCCTAAAATGCAACAATAATGAAAAAAAAAAACCCAAACCAAAAACAACCAAACAAAAAAAACCCCTGCAGTTTCTCTCAGCTTTTCTGATTTTCCTATTATTTGTGATACTTGTGATACATTTTCAACTTCACAAGGTCATTAAATATAGATATTATAGAACATCCAGAATAAAAAAATATCTTCTTATTCTTACAGTTGAGAGATTTTTAGTAATGGGATAAATCAGTTTAACCAAAATATCAAACATCACATAGACAGTCAAAAAAGAAAGCCAATCTACTACACAAGTCAAATTACTTCAAATTACCCACCCAAAGGCAGCATCTTCCTTTATTACCATTCAAAATCCATTAATTAAAAATCACACATTTAAGCACAATAACCCAAGAGGGAAAAAAAAATAATAAAAATCCAAATTCAGCCCATAGCCACATATTTGTTCAGAAGGATAAATGAACGAAGGGGAAAAGCCCACCCAGCATCGAGTCACACACATACCGTGCATTTCTCTAAAGCACCTTTTGGGTGAGCAAACAAATCATGTAATTCTATCGTGTGCTGACTCAAAAATAAATGCTGACCAGACTTAGTTGGCTCTGCCTGGCTGTGGAGGGTATCTTGTTTCTAGCGCCAGGGAGACTTAACAAGTTTGTAGTCATTTCCATCCTGGTCTGTGGAAACAGCTCTAGAGGTGTATGGAAGGTATTCATTACGACTGGGAGTGGGCGAAGCAGCGTCTCTCGGCTGCATGAAAAGAATGCTGCCTAGCTGGCTGACGAGTCTTGTTCACAGGTTCTAAGTTAAATCATTCTTCAGATTTGAGGTGAAGAGATTTCAACTAAGCTCCAGACTGGCTGTGCTGTCTGGGAGGGTTTTAGCTCTTCCTGAATCCCAGGGGTTCTAGGAAGAACATTTTTAACATGTCCCAAGGGATTACAGGATTTTGGGGATTGATGAATCTCTTGATCTCTCCTGCTCTTTTCCTGAGACATACTTTTTTGTGGAGCTTGGTCTTTTCCTACAGGGCTAGGTATGCACGGACATTCTGAAAGTGGCAATGCAGCCAAAGCATCCATTTATGTCTCAGCCTGGATCTCATGTTTCAAACACAGAAGAGGGCAGTTTAGTTTAGCTTTAGTTTAGTTCACGATTGTTTGTGTTCTACATCTTCTGTAGGACTTCAGACCCCATGGTGGTGGCCTTAAAGTCTGTGAATTTTTTTGCATACGTGTGCATGCATACATATAAAATCAATCAGAGTGGAAAAAATAAATATATATATAGATAACAATCTGACTAAAGAATGCTGAAGTCTAGGTCCATGCCACTGACATCAAGAAAAGCGTGACTGAGAGAAAACACAGGGATCCCATTTGTTTTCCCGGTTAAGCTGCATTGTTATGCTCCCATCCTCCTTTTGCACACACATACACATACCCCAGCCCCCACTTTTGTACTAATCTTCCCTACATCTGCTGCCAGCTAGGCCAAGCTCAAACAGCAGTGTCAATTCGAGGGTCAGAGAGGTCAGCGGTGACACCCGATTTAAGTGTTATTCACTCTGATGCTGTGACAAGACAGATACAGCGTGTCCTGACTAAAGTGATGTATGTTAAATTTGTTGCAAATTACTGGCATGATGGATCTATTGATGACCCATTGCAGCTGTCAGGATGTCTCTATCAGTCTCTCAGTTACATTTTCTCCTGCTGCTCAGCCCCATCCCCCTCTGACTTCTCCCATCAAGCACAGGGTTGTCTTAGAGTCACTGAGAAACCCAGGGTGCAAAGCACAGGGAAACAAAGCAACAGATACTGCTGTGAACCTGAGGAGCACTAGAAACCATCCCAAGAGGTGTAAAAGTTTGGTATTTTATAGAGCTGAGTCACTGCTCAAGTTCATAAAATCCAGAGACCTATAGACCATTAATCATTAATAACAGATTTTCAAGAGAACCCTTGTCTGCACCTACAGTATTTGAAACATGATTATTTGAGCTGTTGCTCGAAGTATCCCACTTATCTGAGAAACTCTGAAAGGGGACAAGACTTTTTTCAAGCTTTTGCTTTCAAAGAGAGCAGAGATGACTGACACAGATTCTCCATGGCAGAAGCTGGGAAAGAAGAAAAAGGCAGTGGAGTCTACCCAGGACTTTCCTTTCCTGCTGCTCTGATCCCTTTAGAACAATATCCAGCTTCTCTGGCAAGCAGCACTATAACCATGCGAGGGAAGGTCAGCAGCCACTTTACAGCATGTCCCTCAAAGAATCATAGCTTGGTCAAGACTCTCACCTTCATGCCCCACGGGAAGCAAGGAGCATGTGGGAAGCCAGGTCTGACTTGTGTCTTTGGAATGCTGCAAGGCTGGAGCTTGGGAAAGGCATGGAAGCCCAGTTTCATGAAACAGATTGAGATCAAATCTTCTCAGGTATCACAGATCATTTCTGCTTTCAAACAAATGTCCCTCCTAGGAGTGCTTGCCCCCAGGCAGGTGCAGTAGTAATTACAGAAGTACAGCCCTTCCATATATTTAAGTACAGAGAGAGGATGCCCCTAGTAATGAAGATAAATTATATCCCACTTGCTAATTACATTTAGAGAGCATTTTATGCAAATTTCTTCTGTTTAAAGCACTGATTTATTTGTTTTGTTGGGTTTTTTTACATTAACGTCACTGTAGTTCCGAGACATCCTAAGTTAGTTTTATTCTTATTTCTAATTATCTTGACTTCTTTCTGCTCCTGTACATTTTGTTCTTTCATTGTGACCCACAGATTGTCATTTCTTTGGCCGAGTGTTGCAGTTATATGCAATAACAGGTAATTTCTTCCTAAGCAAGGAGAGAGCGCAACTCAATTGCAGTGTCTGCAGACTCAGCAATGTACATTGGCAAGGGGTGGTCCAGGTGCTTCTGCTCTCTAGTTTTATTTTGGATTGTGCTGAGTGCCACCCAGAAAACAGGGACATTCAAGGCTGCAGCACTGCAGTGTTCTAAGTGGAGTGACTCAGGATAGTCAGTGTGCAAGACAGTGCCTGCAAATCTGAAGATGTTCTCAAGAACACACATCTTATAAAGAACTGTTAAGGAAAAGGAAGAGTAGAGACAACAGTTGTATCACTTTCAGTTGATCTTGTTGTTGGAAGACCAGTGTGACAATTAGAATTCCAGTTCCATTAACAACTTTCATCATGGTACATAACTACTTCAATTTTGAGTAATCAAAATTCTAAAGAATGGAGAAACAGTGAGGAAATCTATACCACTTTATTCTAGAACTGGAATAATGTCTGCCAAGTTGTAGTTCCATTGTTAATTTTAATCCTCTGTGAATGCTGAAAATCAGGAAAGACCCTTGGAAAAAATAGTGTGCCCTACAGCAATTCAAATATGTTAACAGAAGTAAAAAGAATTTTACCTAGCTACATGTGGACTGACTTGACCCCTAAACTGGTACAAAATCTATATTTAAATATTTTAGTCAGAGCCCAAGACAATCCTTAAAACCTCTTACAGATATAAATCATTATATGTGCTATTCAGATCTCCCTTTCTTTCATCACAAATAATCACACAACAGTCACCTGGTTCTAGTGCCTGAACAAGAGAGCTCATCCTACCTCATACTCTAGGACCCATCAGATGATGGTGAAAAATAAGAGATAGGGAAGGAACAAGAAAATAATTTTCAAAAATCTGCAGTGATAGTTCGATCTCCTCTGGTGGAAATAATACAAGTACATAAGCCCACCAGCACAGGATCACTTCAAGACTCCTTTACAGCAGGCTGTAAAATCTGAGCTCTCATATATATTTTTCTGAAACCGACAACATGAGAGTCATGACGCTCCTCAACAAGACTACAGAAAAAAAGTTGCACATCAGAATGCAGCAGTAAGGAAGCATGGGTTGAACACTGCACCACAGCTCAGCAGCTTTACCTCTTACAAGAGGCTTAATTTGATTACCATTTTCAAAAACTTTTTTCCTTATTTGTGAGTGTCTTGGTGGCACTGTCCAAGAAGTTTAAAATATAGCTTTAAGTTGTCACATAATGGAGCTGTCTACTCCACTCACTACTACTTGTTGGCACATTCCCAATAGCCATCCCAACTCTTAGAGGAATGAAACACCATAGCAAAGCTCCATCACCTTCCACTCCAAGGGCAAGGCATGTTTTTATGGCATTATCTTTGCTAACATGAACAGAGACGTGTGTGCTCATTTTAAAGTCTTTGAATAAATCTCCTGACGATGTCTCCCTTAGGGAAGAAGTTGTCAGACTCAAATAGATGGTAGCCACATTGATTAATGTTACACTACAAATATAAAAAACTTTCTAGTAGAGCTGGACAAATATACATAAATAATTATTTCATTGCTGTGAAAAACGGACACTTATCTAATAGATCTAGTCTAGAAAGCAGAGTTGCTTCACATGGAAATGAACCCATTTCTCCTTACCTACAGATCCATTTCTAGTCTTTCTGCTAGAAATACTCAGGTTTGCTCTTACTTAACTGGAAAATGTACCAATATGTCCATGCACCCATGCACAGAACAGCCAATATTCTTGCCATAAGGTTAGTGATCTGGTATTTAGTACACAAAGGCAAAAATTAGACCAGAAATCCCACTTCCTGAAAAGGTTCTGTCCACTAAACAGTCACTTTGAAAAGCTGTATTTCAAAAGAAAGTGTAACTTGCATTTTAAGATCTAAGTCTTGTATCAAATCCCTCAAGGGAAGTAAATGAGAGTGTCCCTTTCATTCGCTTTGATAGGCTCAGGGCCAAAAATGATCACTGATGTTGAGACCAAGATAGAGAAATATAACCTGCAAATCCCACAGAAACTCATGGTGAAAGGCCACAGTGTCTCTAATGCAGAAGCACTTGCAATCTTAGAGCAAGACCAGAGTTAAGATGAGAACAGTAATTTTGAAAGTAAACATTACAGTCAGTTTGAATCCCTTTGTATATAACCATCAGTTTCTGAAAATTAACAAAATCAGAGCCTAAGGTGATATGACTTCAGACAAAGAATATATTTTTTCACTTCAGGCAAAATTAGTCATCCTCATGGTTTTGCATCTTTCTTTCCTTTCTTTCATCCTTATTTTCTTTCCCGCATTTTCACACTTTAACTTTCTTGATTTCTTGCTTCTTGCTCTCCTCTCTCCTCTCCTCTCCTCTCCTCTCCTCTCCTCTCCTCTCCTCTCCTCTCCTCTCCTCTCCTCTCCTCTCCTCTCCTCTCCTCTCCTCTCCTCTCCTCTCCTCTCCTCTCCTCTCCTCTCCTCTCCTCTCCTCTCCTCTCCTCTCCTCTCCTCTCCTCTCCTCTCCTCTCCTCTCCTCTCCTCTCCTCTCCTCTCCTCTCCTCTCCTCTCCTCTCCTCTCCTCTCTTTTCTTCCTTTACTTTTCATTTTCCCTTCTTCTTTTCCTTTCTCTTCTCTTTATCATTCCAATTTCCTTCCCCTTCCTCTTCTCCTTCCCATTCCTCTTCCCCTTCCTCTTCCCCTCTCCCCTTCTCTTTTTTAGAGCAGAGAAGATACACATCTTTTCAGCCCAGCATAGTAATGGTGCAAATATCTGTGCAGCCATGACTTAATAATACAAATCCTCTAATTTGCCTTGAAATTGCAAGATCTTTAAGTAAGTACACTTGCAAGCAATGAAAAGAAACTCTGGAGTTAAAAAAAATCTTTTATTTTTTTAATAAAGACTTAAAAGTATGGAAAAGTATAGCATCATGATATTGCTTGACATTCAGAAAGGGAAAAAAAAGTTTGCTTTCCTTTTTTTGCTAGATGCTGTAACTCGGCCTATAAATCAAATATACATATTTTATTTTAATAGCAAGTTTTTATTATGTTAATATGTTTCTCATTGTATCGCAGACCTCTGTCTCTCTAATATGGTCCAGAAGGTATGCAAATATGAAAGTAAACCCTGCCTAACTTGATCCAAATTCCTTCAAGCTTATTGTATTAGTGACATTTCTGTCATGTTAGCAACCTTTTATATTACATTAGTGAAAACAATCCATGAAAATGTGATAAGAGAATTACATATGCAGCATGCACATAGATAATAAGATTCATCAAATTACTAGTTTGAGGAACAACTTTTGTAGCAATAAAACGAGTAAAAATCACAATGTCATTTCTATCAGTTTGACCTCTTGCAGTATTACCACTCATCACTTCCTGTAGAAGTCTACCTGCAGGTAAACTCCTGAGACCAAATAATATGCCCACAGAACACTGAAGAACTCTGGGATGTAAAAGTGTTGACAATTGTCATTTGCCATCAGTAATTCCAGGGAATTCAGCATTTGGATGATAACAGCTTTCAGCAGAGCTTTTCTTCCAAGGTGCACGACCGCATCTTGAGAACTCCAGGTTAGACCTATTTACTGCATGTAAATATCTCTGACCATCTCTTCAGCCTTTCCACTGAGGAATGTCCCTATTATTCAAAGAAGCTGGCATGTCCCATGCCTTCCGAACAGGACTGCATAAATAAAAACTTTAAACTCTTGTTTTTAAACCTTTCAGAAGTCTTTAAAAAGAGGAATGTAATGATGATCAGATAAAAATCCATCATGTAATAGTAATAGGTAATGAATAATATATCTTGATTACAGCTCATCTCAGGCCAATTATCACTAAAACAGATATGAACAAAGCAAGCCAGATGGTCTGGTAAAGAATGTCCATAAATATCCCAGCCACGCACCCTCTGGCATAAAGTGCCAAGATCTGTTTGCCCTATTCACAGCAGGAATTTCTCAGGAAATAATCTCTCTTGCTGAAACCAAAGTCCTTATTTGTAGGGAAAAGTTCAGCATAAAGGGAGATTACAAGAAATAAAGCTGGAATAAAACAGATATATAAATGCAGGTTAGTCTTGTGGTAGAGTGTCTCTCAGATATGAAAAGATCTGTACCATGTCCCATCCTTGTGACTCTGATGCTAAGCAACCAAGATAAAATAAACTTCTTATAAGATGGCTCCATAGCAAAACAGAAAATGATTGTATATGGAACCACTCAAGTTATAACAATACTAATCCAATGCGCAGTGCTTTAAATTGCTGAGAAGTTTGGAATCTTTTTTCTTTGTCTTTCCTTAGGGCTTCTCCATGTGCCGTAACTTCTCTATGCATGGAGAGTATAGTTAGTATTTTCATTTGCTGCCTAAGTAGCAAATTACCCTGTAAACAGCCCACAAGAGCTGGTCTGTAATTGAATTGTAACTGTTGACTTTAGACATTTGGTATATTTGCTGCAAGAAGTAAATTTTCAAAACTTCATCTTGATGCAGTCAGACAAAATGAAAGGTAATATTCTTTATCTGCCACAGATTGCTGCAGATGAACTGCTTTCATATGAGCTTAAATAAGATTTAGTGTATTCCATCCTTCAGCTGGCCACAATTGAAAGTGATCAGGATCAATATAGCTGCCCCTGAATGCAGCCCAGTATTGTGCATTACAATTGGGGAAATGGCTGTATTCAAAATTTTCCTGTGTCAAATTAATTTCCATGTTATCCCCAAATTCAATTAGATGGGAACCCCGTGTAACTAAAAAAGTGTCCGACATCCCGTAGTGACAAATTATGGTGCTTAGTGTGCATATCAAGGTGAAGTGTTGAGCCTTGCTAATCTTCTCACTAATTCTCAATTACCGTAAAATGAAGCCATAAATCACACAGACAGGGGATCGATGGAAATGTTGTTTTCAGGGTGATTGGCAGCCTCCCCAAAGGTTTTCTGTAAGTTGGTTTAAGGTTACCATCCTCTAAGGGGAGGGATGAGGTAGTCTTGCTCAATCTCTATGATATAGGCCCACAGGCCTTTTGGGGATAGTGGGGAGGGACAGCACCAATTTCAGCCCATCAGACATCCAATTTTTCTCCTTTTCATACCTGCTGTAGTAAATGAGAAACAAATTAAATTTCACTCCACTATCTCCACAGAAACCATTTAAATTTTTCATGGAAACTAAATTGTCCCTAGACAAATAGCCCCCTGATTCTATGAAAATATACTGGAGCGCTGGGGACAGAAATAAATTTGTGTCACTCTGGATATGCCATTCTCTGTAATGTCATTCACTGCCGGCCAATAAATGAGTCCCTCACGGAACACAATGGTAAAGCCTTGTGCTCTGGTGGATTTGCATTGTTCCCCCACTCCGGAGCGGTCTAATATTCTTCCTGTTATTAATTTGCAGCCTAGGTTTTACATTCATGAGGCCAAGATTGAAATGTAAATGAGGCACAAAATAAGTAGTCAGCAGTAGCCCTGGCCGAGCAGCCTGTGTCATAGACTCATGGACTTACATGAAAATAGTTATCACTCAGAGAGATTAGCAGCTCAGAACATCAATCACTGCTGCAAGGAAACAATGAATAAAATCGCCCCGACACGAGGAAGGAAATTACAAGAGCTTTAAAGTGGAAAGGGAATATGTAATACTGCTACCTGTTGTTGAAGCACTAAGATGGCTGTAATAAAAGAAGCCGGGTTCCTTCTCTCTCTCTCTCCCCTCCTCCCCTGTTCCTGTTGATCGCTGATATTTAAATTGTGCCATTTTTGTCATCTCAATTTATCTGTTAAATGAGCTGCAGTTCCTTGGCTGGAGCTAAATGATACTTCACACTGTACTCAAATGAAGCTCACAGCTCTGAGACTGACCTGCTTTAAAATGATGACACCCTATATATCACCCAATCTCTTGGCAAGCCTATAGATATATTAGGCCTGAGTCTTCAGGTCTGGGGAGGCTCAGAGGGTGCTGGACTTTGGACCAGGAGGCAAAGTTAAGTTTACTCCGCTGTTACAGTTTCCTAATTCTTAGATGGTGTCAGAAGTGGTGCAGTACACAGTGCCAGAGGGGCAGTCCCAAGCCAGCTCTTTCTGAACAACCTCTGAGCAGCTCCCAGGAGCTCTCCAAGGAGCTGGCAATGACCAGAACCTGGGGAAGAATCAGATAATTCTCCTTTACTTCAGCAGCTCTGATCATTCCCATCAGGATGGGAAGAACCATGAAGCCACCCTGCACAGCCAAAGCCATCCCAAATTTTTCCTGATCCCTGGAGAACTTGTACCCCTGCTTAGATAAATAATTTCTTAAAGTGCACTAGCTCACACCTCATCTGCAATATTTCTACATTGATACCAAATATAAATAGCTTAGTGATCTAAAACAATACATTTTCTGAACTAATTCTTCAGCTTATAAGTTACATTATTATGAGAGCATCTTACAATACTTGTTGGACTTTTTTCCTTGTGTGCAGTAAATGCAAAACACTAATCTATTCACCACAACTAGTTTTGCTTTTGGGAGGAAATACATCTGATTATCACAGCTGGACAGTGAGATCACAAAAATTAAGATTTTCAAAATGATGACAAAGTAGCTTTAACAGTGTGTGACAGTAAGATGAGTTCAAAGAAAATGGGAAAAAAATATTCTAATCCTTCTGATTTTGAGGTAGCTTTTCTGTGTGATTGGTCATGATGAGATGAGATTTTCAGTGGGCAGGAGCATCTCTCTGACCTGTTTTCCTGAAGATGCTGAACTACTTCTCATGTGTCTACCTCCAAAAAATTAATATGTTTATAGGGAGAATTCTGTATCAAGAAATAGTTAGTCTGGATATAACTGAAGTTGCCACACAATTCTTAATACTGGTCAACAAGATATGAAATAGGAAGCAGTTAAAAATATAATATGCCCCTCTTGGTGCAACTGACTTTGGGATTATGAAAATTTATTTGATCTTTATTGCCTTAGATAGCACATTTCAGGTAACACTATTCATTTAAGATGTAAATACTTTTCATGCAAAAATGTCAAAGGACTCTGAAAAGCTGGATATTTTGATATCAATTTTAAAACAGGGAAACTGAATCTTAGAAAAGTGGAGAGTTTTGCATATGATCCCACAGCTGAGCACTGACAGATTGGAAACCAAATCTCCATTTTCTGTGCAAACCACTAGATCATGCTGCCTTCAGAAATCAGCTTTCCATTCCATTCCTCATCACAAAAAAGAATTAATTGAGGTATGTAAGACATGGAAGTAAGCAGATAGAAAAATTCTGTGTGAATGCACAATATCATGAATATTTCCTATTATATGGACAATGGGCATTTTGGTCAAATATTCTCTGGAGAATCAGGCTTGAGCTGAACAGAAGTATTAGTATATAAGAGCTATTGCACATCAGAGAAAATAGCATTTGCCTTAAAAGCTACTTTTTTTTCACAATAAAGAATCAACTCTTTTCATTTCATGTTCATTTTTAAAAGCACAATACAGCCATATTACATAGTGAGAGTTTCAAATAATGTGCAGTAATGTGTCCAGTAACCTTTACTCTTTTTCTCTCTGCAAAAGTTCACTAAGGATAATACATACAGCTTAAAAAAAGGAATTTTAAATATAAGAGAAGCAAAAAGCCAGCATAAAATCAGAGGTTCAGCTGTTTATTATAACATTCTTTGAAAGGTCAAGAAATAGATAGTGGGTGAGCTAGCAGAAAATACTGAGTCTTAAAATGTTGGGGTTTTGGGTTTTTTTGTTTTTAATTTCTTGCTTTAAAAGATGAAGTCAGACCCAAGTTGTTACTGGAGCTTTTGAGCCCCATAGCAGCACAAAATTTGTGACTGAGGAGCAGGAGCAACACAACTCAATTCCCACACCAGGCAGCAGCTTCTGCTCTCAGACCCCTCCTCTTTTCCTCGCGTTGCCATTGTCTTCACTCTTAGTGTCTCAGAGTATCTATTTAATTGCTTATCAAATGGATAGTTATTGTATCATAAAATCTTCAAAGCCATTTCCCAGTCCCATTCAGTTGGGGAACTGAACTTTTATACAATGATGTATCACAATGGATTATGCTAATAAGCTTGTTAATAGCTCCAGCGATGTTAACTGAGTGCATTAAAACAAACTGGTCCTTGCAATAGATTGGGAAATGTTTTATAAGGGGTATGTGATCTAAGAGCAGCCATGACAAGGCTAGTAAATAATCGCAGGAGCTGGCATGACTAAAGAAATACTCACCTAAATTATTTATATGTTAATCAAAAATACAGTTGTTAAGCAATATCATTAGTTCATTACTAATTGGTTTATGGATTTGTGATGAATTACTTATTTGCATGCAAAGTAAACCCTCAGCCTTTTGTTCAACATTTCTAGCCTACGAATCTTTGCAGGTTTTCTTTCTGCAGCCCTTTTCCTTCACTAATGTGATTACATCAGCTTGTCAGAGAAAGTAGATTTTCAAGGTGAAGACATAATTTCTTCTGCAATGTATCCAATATATTATTGTCATATATTTTTTAAAAGTCATAATATATCATCATTTCAAGCTTGAGGGATATGCAATTAACACTATACAGTATATATTTCTCCTTAACCTCCACCAAAAACCCTACACTTTGAACATTTATGATTAGTGGAGACAGTGATCTTGTTTCATTCATATATATCAAGTTGGGCTGTCAGGCACATTACTGTGGGAAATGTTAATTCCACTTTAGTTATGATCAGATTGGGATGGATATAACCTAAGGACTAAGCACACCTCTTCATCTGCCTACTAGGGATGTGGGAGGGTGATCTGCACAAAGGTGAAGATAACTCTTTCGTGTCATGCCTGAACTAGTTGGAAAATTTAATGATAAGGTTTTCAGTACCACAGTCTCTCATCAAGCACCTTTCCCTTTCCTTTTCCATTGCCCTTTCCCTTTCTTTTTCGCTTTCCCTTTCTCTTTCCCTTTCTCTACCCCTTTCCCTTTCCCTTTCCTTTCTTTCCCTTTTCTTTTCCTTTCTTTCTTCACATTTATTTTCAAAGCCTTGCTACTACAGAATCATACAAGCTATGAATACAATTAAATTGAATTAATATTGCCCAAAAGCTTGGTACATTCTTTTCAGTTTAATTTTTCTCTCCCTTGGAATGCAAATAAAAAGAATAATTATTTAATAATTAGAAAATATATTCTTCAAGGAGATGAGAATCAGTATCAGATTTCCAGAGATTTTTCACCTGTTATTGTTAAGAAGTTCCAGATGTATTAATTAAAATAGGCCTAGAAAGGACCAACAGTTCACAGTATTAAAGTAAGATTCTGTGAGCAAAAACTGATCTGAATTGAGGAGAATACTCTTCCACCTGGTCTTTTCATGCAACAGACAAACCAAATCCCACCTTTCAAACTTATCCTACTCTTGATTTGAATTTCCCTTGCACAAGTCTGTCTCCCAAAAATCCTTCTATCAACTGACCTTCATCTTTTCAAGCACAGAGATCGTAGTGTGTTTTCCAGCAGCTGCAGGTTGTTTTTCTTTGATATTTATTATCTGCAATCTTCCTCAGCCCAGCCAGACATGCATCACAGTCTAATCCAAGCAAGATTCACAAGTATAATAGACCATTGGCCAAAATGAAAAAGAAAGTGAAAGGTAACACAGAAGAAGACAACCTAATATAATGGAAAACCTCAAATGGTATGACAAAGCAAATTTGTTATTAATAATAATTATTACGATAATAATGGATTTCTTGTCCAAATAGAGGAACACAGATAAGCTATCAAGATGCAGAATTTCACATTTGCACCTCTCTGACTCAGCAGAGGCTGAGACCCTGATCCAGCTCTGTGAGAATCCTTTGATCACTGCAGGACACCCACAGAAGTGGCCTGGCAAAACCCAGGCCAGTCAGTGTCCCATCCATTCCCCAAAACAGTCAAACTTAAGTTTTCCCTTCTCTGTTATACAAATAGTATGGATTTGGATCGAGCTCTAGCATGGACTTCTCCACAAGTTTGCATTCACACATACAAGGTGCAGGGTGATTTTTTGATGGAGTCCTCTGGTCTGATCCACAGCTCAAAGTGCTGAAGCAAAGCCTGCACAAGAGTTCAGTGACAGAAACAGAAAAGAGCATCCTATTCAACTATGCCTTGGTTCAGTACCACGTGCAAGTAAATATTGTAAATAACAGTGTACAATTCTACATTTTTCTGTGGTGTAGACCTTATGTCAGAAAAATCCATGTCCAGGTGTCCTCTTTAAATTACTATTGGATGAATGCAGAAACTCTGATGAGGTTGTTTAACTCCTTATTTCATTTTGAAAGACAAAAAGAGAAAGGGTTACTATTTTTCAAGAAAATTAGAGCTGTAGAAATGTGAGAACTGACAACAAAAAATCACATTTCCCACTTACCTCTCACTGAATAAGCCTATGTGTGCTTTGAATCTGCTGCTCAAATGTTGCAAAACTGATCTTGTGAAACTACATTTGAAGAAAAGTGGAGCAAAATAAAACTTTCTCTATGATCCTTCAGTTCTTAGTCCTTTGCTGACACAAGACTTTGTTAATTATGTTAGTCTCCTTCCTTATACCCAGAAAGAAAATTTTTGTTTAAGTTATATAGTAGTAAATAATTTCTGAAATCCCAAAAGATTTGTCAAAACAAGTAACTTTCACTTAATTTACCTTCCTTTTAGCATAGAATATGAGATGTAATGCTCTCTCTATGGAAAGTCACAATAAAACTCAGCACCACAATTTTAAATAGCTAAAACTAGGTGAGATAACTCCCACTTCAAAAGCCTCTGAAGAAGAATCTGGTTGAATCCAGCAGACATAAAAGCATGGAATTTTCTGAGCAGGATGTAAGGATATCTACTTTTCCCAGCTAAAACTATATATACTACCTGCTCAATCTCTGAATTGCCAGTGCTTTTATTACACTTCTAAGTGGGAATGATTTTAGTTGTAAACAATGAAAATCCTCAGTTGTAAGTGCAAAATTTCCAATGAACCAGTAACAGCTCATTTAAGTGGTGGGAGTTCAGCACAATGCAACACTCACCTTAAAGTCACTCCTAGTACCCAGCAACAAAATTGAACCAAACCCATTTTCTTGGACAAGGAGAGAAGGCTTTGGAAGACCTCGGTCATTTTCTCTCTCAGTAGTGTCTTACAGCCTTGGTCTGCCTTCCTCCATCTGCCTTGACATGTTGACATCTACATAGAGGTTTGTGGAATGAATCAGCACAATTCACACTGTGCTTCACCTCAGGTCTCTTAGTGCTGCCATGACACATGTGCCAAAATTGCCTTTGGTGACACAGGTGACAGAATACTCCTAGGACAGCCCTCAGACATGCCCAGACGTTGAAGCCCTAGAGGAGTTTTGGGTAGTGAACTGTCATCTCCAGAATGTCATGTTTCGTTTTCAGTAGAGCTGAGAGGAGATGACACCTTCTGAAGCTACTCTTTCCCAGGTCTCACCTTCTCATTTCTCAAGAATTTGCATGGCCAAGGAAAATGCTACAGCTGAGAACCCTCAGTGGCATGTATCACTCATGTGAAGGTGGTGTCAAGCTAGAACCAGTTCAAGGACAGAGCTTGGTACACTGTAATGTGACTACCACTGAGGATAAAAACAACAAGCACCAGTAGATATCTGCCTATAAATGAATCTGGGATGAAAAGTAGAAGAAATCCTGCTTTTTGTTAGCCTGATTGTCAAAAAAAAAACCCAAAAAACAAAAACCCAACACAAAAAAAAGCACATAGGAAGAACCAACTAGCTACAAGAAACAAAGTAAGTGATCTCTTCCCATTATTATCAGAACAGAGCCTGTGATATCTTTGGGAGCTCAATCTAAATAAGGCCCTATCCTCTCGTCTCTTTCACATTATGAATAAAAACATGAAATTAGTTTTATGTCAGAAGAACAACCCTTAAGACACTTGTAACTTATAATTATAATTTCTAAGCTGTTTGGCTTGTCAGTATCAAGGAATTCACAGCCCAAGACTTCCAGGACTTTATAGGCTGAGACATGCTATGCTAGCTACTGAAAATTAACTATGATTCTCTCATCTGCATCCTGATTTATTAACTACAGTGAGAAACAGAAAGGTAAAAAATGTACTGTATGTGTATAGCCTGCAAGCATGAAAGATGCCATTCGTTGTGTTCTGCTACCAGTCAATAAACTGCTTAGCAAGGGATACATGCAGGGGTTTTCTTCCTGCAAAAGTATTTAATTTCTTGGGGCTTTCTCTTGTAAACAAATATTGCAAAATTTTCATCTTTGCTCAAGAAAAGAGCTGGCCAGTGACAGTTTCAAGATTCTGCTGAATTTACAGGTAGTAAAAAACTCAGATGTCTTCAGACTCTCCTTGCTATGCAGAATTCCATTCCCTTGCTAGATCTAGCTGAAAAATGGTAGCATCAGGTGTGATGTATTTTGAACGAAACAACATTTTTTACAAACTTCAAATAAGAAATCTGAGAGGATGCATTTACCTAAAAATAAATCAGGAACTGAAGTCCAGTTCAGTTTTTCATCTTTCACCATACTACATGAAAATAAACTACAAAAATAAATAATTTTTTGTAAAAAATTGTGTCCAAGATATATCAAGGGTTGTCTTACCAATATTTTGTTCTTTAAAAACAACTACTTAACTTGACAAGGGTGCTATTCCCTGGTTTTGTAGTTTCTCCAGGTTTAATTTTCCTTCCAGGTTTGAAATTTTCTTCTTAAAAAAACACCACTGAAATTCTATGCTTTCTAATTGTTTTGAGAGTATAAGGGGCCTGCTTGTATTCCAGATTTTGTTTTGTGGAATGCAGAGTGGGGGGAGTTTTTTTGTATCAAAGTCAGCTAGCTCCCCATTGTAAGTGAAACACTGTAGTAACAACACAGCCTGTGTCTTTATAATGATAAAATTTACTGCCCTAAAATAAAGCCAGGTAACAATCGTTCTCATCATTTTTGGATGAATAAATGAAGGCACATTGGGCTGAAATAGTTTGCACAGTTTCTTATACTTCTGAGCACCAAGGTCAAGAGAAGGACATGCATCTTTGATTTCTAGTCTAATTCCTATCCCCTGCACCCTTTATATGACCCAATGAGAAGTACTACTTCAATGCAGTTCCCAAATATTCTCTTTTCTTTACAGTTCTTCTTCCATTTTTTTAGCAGTCATCTGTCTTGCTTCTCCTCCTCCACACCTATGGGCTTTTATGACACACTCCTTCTCATTCTGAAATTTAAAAAATTTTAGTTGTTCAGAAATGGGTCAAAGCCAAAAGAATTAATCTCCAGAATTTCCAGGGTTCCATTACATCCATTTCTAAATCACTCCTGTTTTTTTCCTTAGCAAGATCACAAACCAGTGAAAATTATTTGCATAATTGAATCACTGTCGTGCCACTAATATGTACAAAGTATTAATTAGTCCTGTGACACTGACCTGAATTTTCTTTTTTTTTTTTTTTTTCAGAACAAAGCACATCTCAGCTTCTAACAGTGCTGGTGTTCAGCCAAATACAAAATAGCATTTGAGATTAAATTTTAAGAGCAAAGAAGTACATGTAAAGAAAATGGTCTTGAATCTGGTATTAAAAACAGCTTTTCAGAGTTTGCACATTCTGGCTGTGACAGGTGTTAAAAGGCTGATCACAGATTTGTGATATATATTGACTGTACCAGATTAAAAGTTAGACTTTATTTGTGGCATAAATCTGGTAGATGAATATGTAATGTATGTTCATCTTTTATCGAGGTCATAGAGTACTCTGAAACTTTAACCCCTGGAATGCTATCTACATTTCCCTCTCCATATTTTGTATTCAGAGAAATAATCCCATTAGTTGTTGGATACATTTTTAGTAACTACACTTTTCTTTTAGTAAATAAAAAGACTGCCATTTACCATCATTCCACACCACCTTGAAAGACAGTAAAATCTTCAGAGCAATTGCATCTTTCTTTTGCTTGCTCTTGCACACGTTCCCTCTAGAGAAGCAGATGTTTGACTTGTCTCATGTAAAAGGCAAAAATTGAGTTACAGCTTCAGAGTGCAAGATTTGCAATGTTTGCTACAGTTTATTAATGTTAACCAAATAAAAATGACATTAGTGAAAAAGATCTACATGATATCTCAGAACTCCCAAGATTAGGCCAGATGGTCACTTCTAACTGATATAATCTAGTAAACTGTTGAGAGACAGGCTATTGATTGAATTTCTGACTTTAAATTCAAGCCCCATATCTGCACATGTCCACAGTGATATCAGTTGCTCGAAATCCAATACAGAGGTGTAGATTGGGAGATGATGTTAGTTGCTACCTATTAAAACTGTCAATTCCATCTGTTGTCTAACACTTTAAAATACTGAGTGTAGTTTTTAATAGATCAGTATTAGATTAAGAGGCCATATATTAAGGCTGAGAAGTGTGGGTAAACGCGTAATTAAATGACACAATGGAAAAGGAACTCCGTTGGCTGGAACTGGCCCAAATTAGCATTAAGGAGGAAGAAAATGCTGTGTTTTAGGATTTCTGCAGCTGCCAGACTTCTCTAAAAATGAATAATGTGCAGCTCTGTTAAAATTCTCTTTACAAGCAAGTATATCATGATTAAAATGTGCAAGTGTTGTGAGCATTATGATTATACAGCTTCCTGTACTGGGCTTCCACAGGTACTTCAGCATCTCTGCACGTCTGCCCAACTACGAGGCTCTGATGACATTCCCAGAAGGGCTGTCTCAGGTGACTGATGACAGCCCCATCAAAGACGTGTTTATGGAAATCCATAGTCCTGAAAGGTCCCTATCCTCCAGAATAGAATTGAAAACCACAGTTGGGGATCCTGGGGTTTACACATAGGGTGGTGGTTCAACCTGCCCTTTACCCACATTGCGTGCAGCGTCTCCAGGCACTGTCCTGGTACCAAGAGCTGATGGAGAGAAAGGGCCATGAACACCCACTTCCAGCACTGCCCACCAAGCATCCAGCAGCTGTTGTTGGTTTAATTTAATCAGAGAGGAAAACTGCCCTCTTCAAACCATACCTACCAGTATGACCATAGGAAAGGGATAGTCTCTCCAAGTGGGAGGCTGAGGCTGGGGGCACAAGGGGGGGGAGAGAAACAAAAATGTGAGAATGGATCTTAAATTCATACACATATCCAAACAGAGAAATTTGCTTGTTTTGTAGCTTCCAGTATTTGAAAGTAGAAGCAAAATGAACATACCCAATATGCTGGAAGAAAAGGAGTATGTCCTCCACCTGCCTGGAAAGGGCTTGGAAGCAGGTTTCATATTTAAAAATATGGTTTATTTTTCTCATAAACTTTCTCTAGAATACACAACTAATCTCCTAATTGCTGACCCTACTTGGGCTAATGTCTCCCAAAATAGAAGAGAGAGTGTGCTCAGACAGAACACACTCTGGAGTCCTTTGTGCTTTTCTATTAGTTTTCAGAAGATACTTAAGTTTAAATATGACTTTTGATAGCAGAATTATGGTAGCCTGTAGAGGATGCAGAAGAGGATTCAAGAGGGAAGAGTTTGGAAGAGACCTGAAAAATTCTGTTTGCAAACTACTAGTGGTCTGTAGTCAAAACAGCTTTATTATGTCCCCCAATACACCACAAGAAGAGTTTTGGAAACATAAATCTCTACATGTTATTAATCAGTACAAGGTACATGAAACATTCATGGAAAATGAATGTTAAGTGAGTACTACTCTATGCCCATAGAATACAAATTGTGAATTCAGAAACACTGTATTCCCATCAGATACACAATTTGAAGAATTATGCTTATTCCAGACAAAAACAGACACACTATTGTGGGATATAGCTGATAAATTAACCAGAGAAGCTCCAGTCTCATGCATCAAATACTCTAAAGAAATCTGTAGGGCCAGAAATATTTCTAGGTAGCATTAAACTAATTAGAATAACAAATATCTTCAAGAAAATCGTAAACTACTACACAGATTATTCACAAAAACAAAACAAAAAAATCAGCAAATTACTTATTTACTCAGTTCTGCTTGCTGCTTACTATGGGAAGAGCAGAAACTCTCTTTCCTGACAGAAGAACAGTTCCTTTCTCATAGGTCTGAAACACTTGGTATTACGCAGCAGTACAGATGTACTAAGTGTTACAGTTTTGAAGAGCAGCAATTTCACTCCCACCGCGGCTCTTTTAAGTGATGATGATTCTCTTGCCTGGTCACTTTGGTGGTGCTCTCCTTGCTATGACCAGCATCACCAAAGCCATCAAGAGAGTTTTTATAATGGCTTTCATATGAGCTAAAACTTTATAACACATGAATGGATGGAAAGAGTACAGGTGTTTCAAAGCTTCCATCATGCTTTGAACTAGAAGTGCTAACTTAAATTACCTCTGTTGAGCTCTCAAAAAGTCTACTTCATAACCCAGAAATCATCTCACATGTTTTTTAGTTTTTTTCTTAACCCAAATGGTTGAAGAAAAATAGGGACTGTAATAAATGGTCTTTTAAACAGATAAAAGGTTTTTTGGATGATATTGTCAAGGAAGATCTGGTAAACAAGTAGCTAAGTAGTAAAATATATTATTTTAATAACATTTCTCTTCCTCTCTTCTCCAGCAGAAATGGTTATTAACGGAAGGAAATAGCACAGCAGCTGAATCTAAGTCATAAGAAAAGAGCTGCAAAGACTAAGAAGCAAGTTAGCTGGGTTATTTTTAGGAGGAAGATGGATTTAGCCACAGAATAGATGGGGGGAGTCACATAAATATGAGGAGTTTAAGTTGCAACTTATTTCATGACATACATCACATGCCATGGAGGATACAAACTTTGCAGTGGAGGCTCCCCTAGCCTGAAAATTCATAGCTATCCATTTTTTTTACACCCACGACTTCACAGCTACAACTTGGACTCATCATTTTCTCTAGGACTTGATAATCTTATGACTGGACTTGTATTTGTGTCCCTATGGTAATCACATGCAAATTTAAAAAAGAAAGGAAACCAGTAGTTAAATTTCAAAGTAAGATATTAAGATATTAAAGGAATTATGACAATGGAAATCACAAACTGGGAATGGAAGGAAAAATTAATCAAAGATAGTATAAATTAATTATATGGAACTACACACATATGCACAGACATATGCACATGCATTTATAGCTACACACAAAAAATATATTCATAATATTTCAACAGACCAAAGAAAAGCAAAATCCTAAACATTGCATAAGATGATTATAGGGATAGCATCAAACATATGGAATATTCTCATGCTAAAATACACAAAGGATTCTATAGCTATTGAATTTTCACCAGCTGCCAACTTTTCTAATACTGTTATAAGCACACACAGACTGGAAATGCTTCAAGACTGGCACCATGGGGAATCAACATTGCTGGCTGCAGTCTTTATCCACCTCTCTTCAAAACTCCTCCCTAACCCCTACTCTTGATCCATGGTATTTTCCAGCCCCATCTCAGAGCTGCTATTTCTTTCTAGTTGCAACTGTGCTGAATGTGCAGGTGCTGTAACAAGGGAAGAAGAGGCAGGCACTAAGAGAAGGGTGGAGGGGAAGAAAAAGAGACATGAACACCTACTTCCTCAGGCAGTGTACACGTGGTTGGAATCAGACTTTGGTGAAGGATGAAGCACCCAACAGCTTTCACAAAGCAGTCTGCCCAGTGGGAACCTCTGCAGAACAGAGTTGAAAATCTTTTGCCTTTTGCAGAAGCTTTGCTGAGTACTGAGCTCTTTCAAAAACTCTGACCTGGTCTACAGCCACTGAACACTTTCAAAAATTCTTTCCCCGTGAGTCTGAAATGCTTAATATTCACCAGCTGCTAAATGCAAGTGCATAACAGGAGCTTGCTCTTCCGTGCTGTGATAACTGAGTTTCTGATTTTTGCACAGTAAACATAACGAGGTCGGTTATGTGCTTGTCCTTGCACATCCTTGCATTTGTAAGGCTTGCTCACATAAATAGCAGTTACTGAATCAGGCCCATTTTTTTTCAGTGTCTTTCATTTCTGGATGAAGGAAAGGGTGACCTGCCTGGCACAGACACATTGAGTAAGACCGTCCCTTCTAGCAGGTTATTGCAGCCCCGGTTTGTAAGCAGTTCTGTTTGTAAATTATTTAGGTTTACTTATTTGTAATATCATTTAGCACAATTTTTTTTCTTCACTTATTACTGTAACAAGTGTCACCGATGCAGTGGCAAGAACAACTGAGAGAAAAAAGTGCAACTCATTATCATTCATTACTGCGTTGAAGAGAGATTAGAAACATAATGGAAACTGAGAGAAGATGTACCTTAGTGTCACTTTCCTTGTGCTTTGCTCAGAGCTGGGAACTTCCCTGGGCTGTTATAGGGACTCAGTCACTATCTACCAGTTGGTGACCTTGGGTGGGTCACTTGATCTTCTGATGACTTCACTGCCCAAGTGTAAACTCAGGTAAAAAGTACAATCATGTGGAAGCCTGGTGTTGTATTTCAGAAGACTTTTCTTGCTTTTACAGCTATATTTTGAATTTGTGTAGGTGGAGCTGCTTAGTGAGCTCTAGTTATTTAATACTTCCCATTATAAGACCTCATTTTCAGATGCTGTAACTTTGCCAAATGCTAATAGTCTGAGCAAAAATGTTTCATGTTGTGTGACTGCCACAGTGTGACAAAAGAAGCAGTAGTAATATTTAACAATTTAAGGCTAGTTTCTAAAGATTAAGCATTTCTAAAGAAAATAATGGGGTTCACTGTGTTAAAATAATTCTTAAAACAATATTGCAGACAAGCCCTCTGCTTTGATAAAGCAATACAATATTTTCCAGAGAGTGCCAGCTCATCTGTGAACTTGTCTTTCACCACTCTTAAAATTTACACTGTTTTTGCCAAATGATTCCATTTTGCAAACAATCTGTTGGCTGATGTTCATTGGAAATAGATTTTGACTTAGGCAGTAAATTATCTGAATATTTCCATCAGCATACAGTTTCTCCTAGTGTCTCATTGGTTTGAACAGGCTGAGCCAAAACGCAGGGGCCACAGGGGTGGCTGAGCACACTTCATCCCTTCACAGCTCCTGGGTAGGCCAGGAGCACCCATGTGTTAGCACTGATCCAGATAAATACTTATTCTTCAGTATTTCCATTTGATGACAGCTCTTTGGGTTTTTGGTACCTAAGCAGTGAGGATAAAAGGATACTGGTGAATGTTCAAAAGCTTCCAATTTTCTAGGCTTGATACAGTCAAATATTAGCACACATCATGGTGAGGAAGAGCAGTAAGTCCGGATTCCAACAACAAATAGCTTACAAAGTTATTGTAGGAATGAAACTATGAATATGACCATATTGTAGCTGAAGGCTTCAATGATAGCATGTGAAAACATACTTGAGCTATTTTTTTTTTTACATGAAGGTGTCACATACCTTGGGTATCTAATGCAAAGAAGACCCAGGCTATGCATGGCCTGTACTGATACTGGGTGCTTTTTCAAACAGCTGAAGGAAATGCTGCTGCATCACCACCTTGCTACTCTGATGATGCAGATCAAAGACAAGTCAGAAAACTTCTATATGTTGAAATTCTGCTTCTTGACTGCAGTATAGCATCATCTTTTGAGACCTAATGCTTTATAAACACAGTCACACGTTTATCTGGCAGAACACTCGGGATGTAATGCAAGGTACAAACATCTAAGTGATCTCTACATAAGATAGATGAAGTAGAAGTTTATCTATGAATGCACATAACTCAGTTTTGCTCTACTGTGTACACTGATTCAGCTAGACTATATAAACTAGTTTTAACTCCACTGAGTACCCCTGCTCTGCAGTATGTTGTGTAGACTTACACATCAGGGAAGAAACAGTGCCCAAAATCCAAACTACTAGGGATGAGCTGAATGCCTTTCCTTATTCAGTCACTGGCAGCAAGAAATAAACTGTATTTGTGTCTCCAAAATCCATAGCTGTGCAGATAATGGGGGGGGGAAATATCTCAAAAAAATGCTCCTGATCTTGAAAATCAAAGCTCCAAAGTAACTAAACACAGACTTTGCTTTACATTTAGGATTTTCTGAGGGAGAAGAGTGCAGATTGAGCTTGCTAAGTGAACATCAGCAGGTCTTTCAGAAGCTCTCAGCATCTAAGTTGGGCAATTCTCCTGAGAGCACAGCCAGAAAAAAATGACAAGGATATTGAATTCCAGTTTCATTATAAACTCATACTTGGAAATGTTCCAGGGCACTATGGCAAAGCCTTTCTTTAATATGAAAATGACACCTTACTGAAAGATTCCTATGAGAGAACTCTTTATGTAAGACATGCCACCATAGTGCAGTTGGTGCTACATACATTTACAAAGATCCATCATTCTATTAATTACAGTTCCTTGGTTTTGGAATTCTTTTCCCTACTTATCCTATTAGAAGGCGGTTAGATAGAAATCTTTGAATGATTATTCTAATTTGAGTGGAAATTTCATCATGAAAACTTTGAAGATTCCATCTTAGAATGTCTCATAAAATTTCTGTCAGGAGAGCAGAGTTTAGGGATAAGTAAATTTGGATGTGGGAGGTTAAGTGCACTTTTCATCTGTGCACTTGTCAAGGGAGACAAGTTTTGATCTAATCAAGAAAAAGCATGGCAGGGTTTTTCTTTTCTCAGGGAAGCTGACTTGACCACTAAACAGTTGTCTATGAAGGTCTGAGGATCGTTTATCAGAATAAACCTTGGCTTTCCAGAGTCATCTTTGCTTTTTCCTACATGAATAAAACTGAAAATTTGATATTACAAAATTTTCAGCAGGAAATTCTATGGTTGCCCATTCATATTTACACATAACAAGAGAGGAAGAATATTGCCAGCCTTAAACTTTCAAAGTGAACTGGGCTTTCAATATTGACTGGTTTTAAAATCCCAGTCTTTCAAAATAATACCACTGATGTCCTTGTCTCATAGATTTTACTTTGCACTTGATGGGCCAGAAACTTTGGTTTATTAAATGACAGCTGTTCTTAAGACAGTAAATTTAGAGCTTTGAATTTTATATATCCCCAAGCTAATCTTAAAAGAGGCTGATTCAGCCTACATTGAAGGGGTATTTGGAGAAAGAAACACTGAACAGATTAAGTAACACACTGCTGTATGTGAAGCCTAGCATAAGACATTCTGTTCAGTCAAGGAGCTATGTATTTTGGGCAAGCCACATTTCCTTTATAGAGCCTCATACTTAGGTCTCAAGAAGTATGAGCAGCCACTAACACAACCTTTCCATGGATGAGATCGGCACAGAATGGCATGGGAAAATCCATCCAGGGTCCATCAGTGCTGCATAAAGACAAGGTACTCAACATCAAAGTGATATAAGATTTACTCATTATCCATATTCCCCTTTTTACTCCACCTTCTGAACCTAGTTGTTTGATTATGCCATTTGTTGTCAGGTCTGTCTCGCTGAGATTCAGAAAGAGCCTTGTTCTGTGTGTCTGTCCTCCAGTGAAAACCAAGTGCAAGCTTCCAAAATCAGGGAATCTAGAGCCATCTACATCTCAGTCCAGTTTGGTAGCAGCACGCTTTCTCCTAAGTACAGCATGGACGTGGCAAACTTAGTCTGGTGAACAACCACCAGTGTAGACAGAAAGATCACAGATTGATGTGTTTGAAGCACTAATGCTTGTTGTGAAACCCTCTCTTCAATGTGCAGATGTAGCCAGCATCCTAAATATATTGTGTGATTAACCAAGTTAATAGAAAGTACTAGTAAAAAAGTAATTAATTTAATCTAAAAATGCTTTTTAGGTCATAAGCAGTTCCTAGTGGTTTCTGATTTGGGAGTTTTTTTAAGTAGTTTTAGAGGAAAAAACTGCTATTACTGCCTTTTTCAAAATAAAGTACTGCAGCTGCTAATGCAAACCCTAATTAAATGCAAAAGTCTGAATTTGATATTTGCTGGTGTTTCATGTCATTTCTTAACTGCAACTGCTAGACAGACTCTCAGCTTGACACCTCTGGATCTTTCACAGAATATTCTTTCCTCCGTACAGAATTCTCTGTCATCAAAAATGTGTCTCAGATATTTGTATGTGCATATGAGTGTGGGGAATGGACAGAAATTTAACAAGCTTTATTATCCACTGTAGCATTAGCCTGAATCTTTTGGTTAGGTGGGATTTAATTGCCAAAAGGTTTTATGTTATATCTAATTGGCTCAGTCATCTTTCTGTACCATGAACCCTACCAGACTGCCAGTGTGTGCCCTGAGCTCAAACAGAGGGTAGGAGCCCACCAGTTATTTAGTATGTGCTAGAAGCATGCATTTTCTTTTCACTCCATGTGAAAATAGTTAACCACAAGGAAAGAGTCCCACCCCTCCACTTTGCAAAATGGTGAAATTAAGTTTTCCGTACAGCTACCAGGGGACTGCAGTAAATTACCCTGGTAACAGAGTTTACATTGATTCTGAAAAAAGCACTTGTCCATATGTAACAACGATAACCTTTTAGAAGGTTTGGAAAACAAATCTGACACCCCATTAAAAGGCAAATGATTTTTTCTCCACACAAGAAAAAGAAACTTTTAAGACATAGAAGGCTATTAATAAATAATGGGGCTTTTTTATAGGAAAGGCTGACATGAAAGCTTAAGCTATAAACTGTATCAGAGGCAGTATTTTGACTTGTGTGGTTTATTTGTCAAAGCAGTGAGATGGGATCTCATTTTTATTAGCTGCACAAAAGATATTTTATTGAATGTCACATTGTAATTTGATTTTAAAAGGAATAGAAAAAATTACATTTTCTTGGATACATAATACTGCAAAAACATGATAGTCATACTAACCACTAACCACAATGAGTAGTAATATAAGCCTTCCAAAATATACACTATTACCTTACCGATACAAATGTGTATTTTGAGATTCTGTGTATCAGAATATTTCTCCTGAATCCAGTTTAATTTATAACTGTCAGGAAAATATATTAAAGATACATGCAAGTTATTAAATTATGTATGTAGATAGCTAACATAATAGTTAGATTTGAGAAGTGTAGCTTTTAATATTGTAAGATTTGTCTTCAAACTCATTAAGATTGTTGATTTATTTACAAGAAAAAGATTATAGCTGAATGCAGTAGAGAACATTGATCAATACCTAGATATAACAGAAAGGTGAATAAAGAGACCCAGTATAACATGATGTAACCTGTATAGATTATGTGATTTTTCACTTTGCCATTGACTCCCTGAGAGCTGTTTAGTCTCCCGAGGTGTCCATGCATAGGAGCACTGCTGCCAAAGGTAGCAAGGAGGCTTAGAGTCAGAAGAGAGAAAATTGGAGCTGCCAGCACTCTTTCTGGTACCAGGCTGACCACAAGAGATGGTGGTGTCATCCCTGGGTGGTCAGCCTGGCCTTGGTCCCAGGATGAGAGCATTAACATGGAATACTCTGCTTCTTCCCTCCCCCCTCAAAGCCACCTCACCATGTCCTTCTTCCCTGTCACATGCAGATGGTGAGCTTATACCAAACATGTGCCAACCAAATCTGTCATTGCAACTCACAGATAACATCCACTAACACTGAAACAGATCACTGTTACACAACTCCCACCCCCAAAAAAACCAAACTATTCAAAAGCAAGGCCCTAGCAACAGGGATGAAAATTTTAGTTATTAATATTTTTATTAGCACTAAACCACTGAATTTTTTAATCTACATCACTGAGAGCCTCACTTTGTGTCATGCTCTGGAAGTACCCAGAGAACAGTTTCCCAACTGCTCAATTTCTACAAGTAAAATACAGGGAAAACATGATGAGAAACTCCACCAGGTGACTAAAAACCACCTTGAAAAATGTAAGTGGGAAGATGCATATTCTGCAATCCCAGTGCTACTCCATGGATTTAAATCCTGCTTACACCACTGGAGCTGTCATTGTCCCTTGGACCATTAGCAGTCCTGGGTATCTTGCAAACGTCCTCAACTCCTCAGTTGAAAGGAGGTTGCAAGTCATCAGCTCCTCCTTCAAGATGCAGTATCTGATAGTGCCAATTCTTGGATAATCTTATTTAGATAGTAGCAATTCTGGCAGGAACTCAACACAGTAAGCACTTCACAAACACTTATCAATTCATGGTCCTTACCAGGGAGAGTTTAAAACCTGATATAAACCTCAGAGGGAAGCACGTAAGGAAGACCCGAAAAGGTAGTGAAAAACAGGAAGGCAAATTTTGGGGTCAAACCCATATCCACTTGCAATAGATCTTCTGATATTACAATATTTCATGCCAAAATCAGTAACAATCTTTTTTTTTTTTTGGCATGACAATGTTTACTTTTGGGGCCCATAATAAAGGGGTAGGATGTAGAATGCATGAGTATATCTACATCTCCTCTGGGGTGCCTGTTGTGAAGTCCACACAGGGCTGTAGTGTCTCTCAATGCCAAGAAACTCTTTAATACTCCTATTAAAATATTAATCCTATTCCCTCTCACTTTCAAAATGAAAATTCTGTTCAAGAGGTGGAATGGAGATTCTTCTCCCAGTCTGCATAATTTAGTGATTGGGATGTTTTTCTGAGAAGTAGAGGCTCCTCTATGCAGAAGAGATTGATCAGGGTTACTGGTTCTTGGGTAAATACTAAGTCAAACACAGATCTATACCATTTCCTTTTCCATATGGTTTGGAAAGGAAAGCAGGATCTCCCCCTGCTTTGTGTTAGGCACTTGCTCCAAGAGAGCTGTAAGGCAGCTGACCAACATCTCAAGCGCTCAAGGGAACTGAGGAGGGGAAATGTCAGTTCCTGGCAGCATTTTGGGGTGAAACAGAAACAGGATAATAACTGAGAGGCTTGACAAGAGTAAGACAGGACTGAACATGTATAAAGGCACAATTCTGGGCTCTGGAGACCTCTCCAGTCAAACAAGAATGTTTTGGTTGGTTCTGGGATTAGGCAGGAGTGCATGCATCCCCTTCTGTTCTGTCTGAATGACCTAACCAAGCACTACATCCTTTACTAAAATCTCAGAAATTTCTGGAAGTGAAATCAGAATGTTTGAACAGAAATTCAGCAGAGTATAGTATGCTGACACCCTCAAAAGGGATAAGAAAGATTCAGAACATGAATCCCAGCAGCAGCCTCCTAAATCCTAAATGAACTTCAGAAACGGTCTCATTTCAGAGGTCTTTCAGTATACAAGTAATTTTGCAGTAAATTCTACAAATTGTAGAAAAATGTCCAAAGAGAAAAAAAAAAAAAAAAAAAAAAAGGTAAAAGTGTGGGTTTGTTTTTTTTTTAATACACTAAAAAATAAGATGTAAATGATGTAAATGACAGTACCACAGTACTTCCCATCAGCCTTACCTACTTGTCTCTCAAATCTGTCTTTGGCCACCAGCAAGATCTTCCAGTCTAACTGTCCATAAATTTTGAAAGTTCACAGTCAATATCCAGTTGTGAGCATCAATTTTTTTTTATTATTCTTTGAGAGAGCTCTGCCTCCATTGCATGAGGGGAGCTTATCCCCATCACAGGCAGTACGGTTATTCTGCCTGTAAACTCCAGATGAGGGGGAGTAAGGTTATAAAGAGAGCAGCACAACATCTCCCACACATGTACCTCTAAATTACATTCTTGCTTTTGGGAACAAAGGCCTTCAGAGAGGTCAACTGGACACATCCCCATACACTCACCTTATTACTGGTTTTTTACCCAAACATTATTTTGCTACTCGGCTGTCAGGGTAAGCGTATTCCTGCCAATCTTGTTAGCATCTGTTTCATCTGATTATTAGCATACTTCAGTGGCCAATTAGCAAATCCTAATTGTTACTGGGCACCTGACTGTGCCCATAGCAAATTATACCAGGAAGAAAGTAAAATGTGTCCAGCCTCCAGGCTGACTCCATGGCAGTCTCCACAGTGACCCTGCCTCTGCCTTAACTCTTCCCCTCACCAGCAACTTCAGGCAAGCATACATTTAATGGCTACTTAGCTAAATGACCACCAGAAAACACAGAAGAAATTTTTTCATGTCTAGGCTGGCTTCAACTGCAAAATGGACCATGCATACTCATCCTGGACATGGGATCTACAAACTGGGCTGCTACACTGCTGCTGCAGTTTATCTCTCATCTTAATGGCTTAAAACTGAAGAGCAGAGATTTAGGTTAGACTTATTCTTTAGTCTGAGGGTGGTGAGACACTAGCACAGGTTGCCCAGGGAATTTGTGTCTGCCCCCTCCCTGGAAGTGTTCAAGGCCAGGTTGGATGGGGCCTTGAGCAACCTGGTCTGGTGGGAGGTGTCCTTGCCTGTACAGGGAGGCTAGAACTAGATAATCTTTAAGGTCTCTTCCAACCAAAACCATTCTATGATTTTATTCTATTCTATGATTTTCTCATATCCTACAAATAGCCTGGGACTGGTCCCTAGCAAAGAGGCAAGCATTCCAAAGTCTGGCCTGTTATCAGTAATTTCTCCCATTTCTCTGTAGAACGGCAATAAAAATAGCCCTTCTCCTTACAGCATTTAAGTAGAAGATCAACCTGATTTCAAAATGCTTTAGTCACATTTTAGGGATAGCACCATCAAAATATAATCATGGAATTAGAGAATGGTTTGGTCTGGAAGGAACTTTTAAGATCACCAAGTTCCGATGCCATGCCATGGGCAAAAACACTTCCCACTAAACCAGGTTGCTCAAAGCCCCATCCAACCTGGCCCTGAACACTCCCTGGGAGGTGGCAGCCACAGCTTCCCTGGACAACCTGTGCCAGTGTCTCACTGTCCTTAGGGGAAAGAATCTCTTCCTAATATATAATCTAAATCTCCCCCCTTTCAGTCTGAAACAGGCACCCCTTGTCCTATTTCTGTTCCATCCCATCTGGTCAAGGCCAGGTTTGCCTCATGGGGACAGTGTTCAACTCAGGGGTGTACCTGTGCATCCTTGGGCACATCCCTATAGCTAGAAGAGGGCTGTGTGTCCCCTCTGTGCTCTGCATCTAACGATGTCTTTGACATTTTAAGTCTGAGAATTTTTCTTCATTGATTATAAGGCTAAAATTAATTTCAGATTTTTAAATTCTACAGGTGGTGACTAGCACATCAATATCCAAGTACTTATTAGATTTACAAGAACACTGACTTTAAGGGAATTCAAACCAGATTTCTTCTATTAATATTACATTGTTGTGCCAATCTCTCAGCAGTCAGTATGTTACAAAGAGAACATCAGAGAGGTGTGGTAGTCCTCTGCAAAATTCAAAACAACACCATGGCTACAAACATGATATTCCTCATCTTGGTCTAATATTCCCAGCCTTTTCTTAATAATAATAATAATAACAAAAGGAAACCCTAAGGAAGAGCTCTCAGAGAGTTTGGTTTTTTTTTACTTAGCTTAAGATGTCCGTCATACAGACCTCTGTACCTGGAACCGTCACCATGAGGTCCCTTCAAGATCAGCAAAAGGACTGTACTTCTGTACCATACCTCACTTGAACAGTTTACAGGTCCTCTTCCTGAGGATGAGTCAAATCATTCTCAGAAAAGCCAGCAAGCTCAGAAGTAAACCCCTAATTCAGCCAGATGGATCCTGCCTCTGACTGTTCCTCATGAAATCCATTGACTTAAAAATCCTCTTTACAGAGGGAAAGATAAGACACGTAGCTACTTCTGAACATCTGTACAGTGAAGCACAGGGTCTCAGCAGGACTAGGTGACCATCATCAGGATGGTGCAAACAAGTATCCCCCCAACTTCTGCACCCTTCAGGATCAACCTTGGCACATCATCCACATCATCCAGGGAAGGAGGCGGTGAAGGCAGTCAGTAGCCATGCTGATAGGGCTCGGCACAGGAGAGGAATTCTCTCCAAGGCTCCCTGGAGGAGCAGGGAGCAGGACCACGAGGGCTGGCAGTGCTGGAGCCACACATTCTCTCCCCCTTCACACAGGGCACTGTTGCCTTCTCTTGTCTGCATCTCTAAAAATGTCTTCTGTTATTAATTACCTTCAAGCTTTCTGAAGTAAGCACAGCTTTGCCACGTTATCCATGACATTGAAATTCACACTATTGGAATTACATTGTTTATTATTCCTTTTCCTCATTAAGAATTTATGTGTTTTATTTTTACTAATTGCCAGAGATTTGGTGGGATTTAAGTTGGTTTTCTGAAAGTTACCTTTCATTAGGCTGGGTTGTATCACTTCCAGGAATGCAGTAGTGTTCTTCTGCCATGTGAGCACTATTAAAAATGCCCCCTTTTGATGTGCAACCACTTTAAATCTCCCTATATATGTGAAAGCCGTCTGGCTCTAAGGCAGGGGTTCTTATTTGTTTTTTTACAACCTAGCAGAGAATAAAACTAATAAGTATTTCTCCTTCTTTAAAGATTGATTTATTATCAGTTCCAAAAACATGCCTTTTCATTTGGAAAGTCATTTGCTCTGTTATGATTGCATATAAACAGCTGCTAAGGGTCAGCATGGGCCTTGGTGCTTGTTATTGCTTGCACTCCTTATGATTTTAGTTCAGCATAACTAGCAGTGGTGTCCTGGGATTCCAGAGTCTGTACTGATTACCAACAAAAGCCTCTTTAAGATCAGCAGAAGCAGTCTAGGGACTAATGGTGCCAAGGCAGTCTGAGGCACTGGAGCAATGCCCGAGGTCATAAATCGAGCAATGACAATTGCCCTGTCCTTGCTGATTTTATCAGCCTGGGAGTTTTTTTAGTATCACATGGAAGACAAAAGGAATCTTTAGTCCTGAGTGATATTAACAACTAGCATGAAGTGTTTGGGACTCAGGTTTGGGGTTTTGTTTCCTGTTTGGTTTTGTTCCTGGTCGTTCACTGTGCTCAAAAAGCCAAGTGGATGTCTTAATTATAATAAGTATAATAGCTTTACGCTAGCAGAAACTTCTTTCACTAGCTACCTTCTTAACATGCTTATTTTGGAGAAAGGAAGAAAGAAAGGAAATATTGCTATTATATATATATATATATATATATATGTTGTAAAATGTATATTATTCCTACATATGAAAAGTAAAGCTGCATGTCACATTCACTTCATCAGTAGAGTTTTCATTGTGGCTTAGGCTAAAAAAGAAAATGATCAGTGACTACCTCATTTCTCACTCCATATGAACATAATCAGAAAACTAATATATGACTGACACTCTGTGCAAAATGCAGAGGGATCGAATTGAAGGAGTGTTCAGGCTTTTTGAGCTGTGATCATCTGAGTGAGGAAGATTTCAAAGCATCGTGGGAATTCCCTAGAAGTTACACCAGAGATGAATTTGGCCTTTAGAATGAGATTTTATACATTTCATTCACACACAGCAAAATGTTTCATCACAAGTGGAGACACTTTTTAAGAGAGTGTTAAAATTAATCCCAAATGAGGAAGCCTCTCTCCAAATGAGTGAAACTTGGCAGATTTACAAATTCAAACTGAGATGCATTAGCAGATCTTGTGTAGAGCAATTTGTATAATATCTGCCCACCACACTGTACCTGGCTCAAATCAGAGCTAGCAGTCACATCTCTACTGAATTAAATACGCCACAGAAATAAAACATACCAATAAACTGTTCAGGTTTGCAGTGCTCTGAAGTACTGACTATTCCCTGTCCCAGTAAGAGTCCCATATTTTCAAATGCACTCAACTTCAGATTCTTCCAGGCCCAGGTTTGCTAAGATGCTCGGGCACCAAATTTGCTTGGCTTCTAAATAAGACCTGAGTTCCTGTATCACTTGCCCATATTATGAAGATATATATTAAAAAAAAAACCAAAACCCAAAGCTAAAAAATTGAAAAATCCTGAAAGCAACTTCAAGGACTCAAGATAGATATTTTTAATGTATGTGGAACTCTCATTCAAAACAAAAAGAGCCTGGGGAACCAAAAAAAAATGGTCTGGGACTGTAAGCTTGTAATTGCTTTGCAGATCATTTATATTTTTCATGCATTTTAATTTTAATGATATCTGGCACAAATCATCACTAATGGCATTCCAGAGTTCAGACATGAAGAACACAGATTCTGTGGCATGATTCATGTCTGGAAGCAGGGGAATCTTAAATCAAAATCCAGACAATTACATAAGCAAAGAGGATACACTTTGTCACATATCACTTCTCTCTTGGAACTGCCTGCACTCTCTTACTGCTGCCTCTGTTGCTCACCTTGAGGTATCCATTGAAGGTGTATAATAGGATGTTAAGGATGGGACTCATTGTAGGTGATGGGATAGGCAGAAACATTTGGTACATTAATAAGCAGAGGAGCAGTCAGGGCGAAAAAGTGGCAGAAGTAAGATTACAAATGGATGAATGAGTAAAAGTTATTTCAAAGGAAGACTCAAATAAAAAGACAATTTCCACTACATTAGCAAAGTGTCCAATGGCACACAAAGAACTCTTCATATAAGATTGAGCAATATTGCAGTCTCTCTTCAAATTTCTCCTGTTTTGGTAGACACACAGGTAGGCCCCAGTCAAACAAAATAAGACCATTCACTAGCAACTTATGAAAGGACTCTGAAAGCAAAGAGAGAAATCTCTGACAAGGAAAACCATAAGAAATCACGGACTGTTGGGGTTTGAATACTTGATCTCAGTGCTAAGCTTATACCCTGCTTTGTTGCGCCTCATATATCCACTATCATCTAACGCAACTTTGGGAACCGAATATGCACTTATGGGTTGACCTAAAGAATAGATATCCTTTGAAGGATCAGACAGAGAGGGGAACACACAACCCACTGCAGAAGTTACTCTCCTCCTCAGCACACCTGGTGCCAGTTCACAGCCCTTTCCTCTTTGTCCCTCTCCCCTTAGACAAGTAATACTGAAACTCCCTTCAAAGAAGACAGTTTTGTTCCCCAATGATATCTGCAGATTGCTCAGGGGCTTATCAGTCCATTATCTGTGAGAACTGTTGAGATTCACTGTAATTCAAACAGAATCCTTTAAAGAATTGTATGAAGTACAGTTGCTGCTCTATGAGGGTACCAAAAGTGCTGCTCAGGAGTTTCATAATCCTCTGAACAAATAGCAGTGAAAATAATCAAGGAAAATGCAAAAGCCCTTGGGTTCTGTTTGTTGCTCAATACTTTAGCTCAGTACTATAACGCATCTATGCTCTACTGACTCTGTGATACCACTCTTATATCAAATATCAAATAATATCAAATGAGTGTCTGTAAGTGCTCACCCCTGTTATGCAAGTAATATACCACACTCATATTACATAAGCTTCTGTCTTCTTCAATGCACATTCTTTTGTTTGAACACTCCATTTCTTTTTCCATTAAAGTGGGCTGAGGGTGATGTGTGGGAAAGAGATGGTGTGCATCTGAGTTTGATGTTGATGTGGAGTCAGGATAATTCAGAGACACTCCCAACCTAGTAAGAAATATCAGTAAAGGCTTGTGTAACTTGGCCTACATCACAATCAGTCTACTTACCTACATGAATAAAGTTTTGAAAATACCTAAATATGTCTTCTGGATATACCCCTCTATTTATATGCAGCTGCTTTTGTTTCCTTTTAAAAAACACAGATCTTGCTCAATTTATATGCAAGATGTGGCTTGAACATTTGGAGAAGAAGCATAAAATGGATATAAAATGGATATAAAAATGTCTGTTTTAATTAGAAGTACCAAATAATTTATAATCTTCAATCTATTTCCAAAGCTATAACAAACCACCTTTTTTTTTTTTTTTTTTTTAAATCAAGAAACCATAAAGACATAGTTTCAGATGTAGCTTGTTTTATAATGTCTCTCATTTTAACATTCAATGATACTTTAAAGCTGTGTCTAAATATGACAACATGTTACTATTTTGGCCTAATTTTGTGAAGACAATGATAAATAATAAAAATGCGTGAAAGAGGAGAAGTAGAATACAAGCTGTTTCAAATACTCAGTCTTTTTTTTTCTTTTTTTTCTTTTTTTTTTTTCTTTTTTTAGGAAACAGAAAACTGGAAATGCCATGAAACTGTTTTAGCCTTGGAAAAATTTCTTTAAGAACCAGAGTGAACTATTGGTTCTGAAGGAACAAGTCCTGTTTTCTCCAACTATACTCCTATACTGCACTAGCTCATGTAACCTGATATAAACTACCTACCATAATAAGACTGTAATTAGTAAGAAATTGAAAGGCAAAACTCACTGTTCTTCTCAGGTAAAATACTCATCCTATAGTGCTCTCAGACAGAAACATTTTGTTAACAAGACAAAAAGAAATAGAATGAAGTCTAAGCTTTTGTGGGTAGCCAAATAATTTCCAAGAACTTCAGCAGACCTTTAGCTTGCATTTCTTGTACAGATTGTAAAATCTCAGTGATCACAATGAAAGCTGCCCATGAAAGGTGTCAAGATCTTGCTTGTACATACCAAGTGGTAGCTCCTAACAGAGGTGCAGAAGCATGGGAGTGATGAAAAGATCCTGTACTGAGTACTATGGAACACTAGTAGGATGTTCCTCTTGCTATACAGATAGCAGTTGCTGTCTACAGACACTGTTGTGTTGGTCACATCTGCCCACTTGTATGGGTGGAAGGCATAATAAATAAATGCACAGATGTGAGTGATGGTCCTGACATATTGTCCATATGTCCTGGGTGAGGAAAATCTCCCACGCAGTGCTGTTTGACTTCTGCTTTCTAGAAAGATTATTCCTACAAGTGGGATCTTATATTAAACACATGTAGCTTTGGAATTTGAGTTCTCATGAGATTCAAAGCCTAATTTGATAGTCAAAAGACATTTTCAAAGTATCTCTGCTTTGCCTAATGCGGATCTGGGGGAGTGATAAGCGGACCAATAAGGGAGAGAGGATGCTGGAGTTAAACTGGGTGATGACAGGAAAGTGAGCAAATAAGTACAGAGGGCAGCAGGCTGGTGACCGTGAGGACATTTGGTAGACAAAGACACAGTGGGACTACAATCCCAGACTCTTTTCTCTGAACTCAAAAATTACTGACACTTTAGGGAAATTAGCAGGGAGGTCTGGAAACCTTTTCAACCACATGTCAAACAATTTCTCCTGATGCCTGTTATAAAACAGAACCTCTCATCTAAAAAGCATATGACAGATACTTGAGCTAGATAAGATGATCTCTGCCATTTGTAGCATGACTGAGTGATTCACTTTAGGTCACAGGTTATATTTAAAGTAATAAGGGAAGCCGGAAGTCCTAATAGTTATGTTCAGCTTCTCAATAAAACAGTAATCAATACAATATTAACAGAGTGATACCTGACCCCATGGGTTATTTTTTAAGGGATATATTTATGTTTATTACATGGAATGAGTTTTCAGGGCAAAAAGGCTGAGCTATTCAGTCTGAGACAGAGCGGGGTGGGCTACAGGATCCAGCAATGACCTCTAATGTTCCTTCTTCTGTGTGAACATGTCCAGACCGCTCCACTTCCTCTTCCACCCTCTGTCCACCCTGTCTACCTACCTTTACCACAGGGATGATGAGTTTGTAAAACCTCCAGTTACCAAAGTCCTCCAAATTCAATTTTCACATTATGAAAGCCCTTAAGCTTTTTATTACCAACTGGATGATAAATATTCATAAGACTGTATGCAAACATGCAGCAGCTTTTCTCTATGTTAGGTGGGCTTAGCTACTTACTGGTCCAACACAGACTGAGAAAAGATTTGCCACCTAATTTGGGGATACCTTTCTTTTAAATAAATATTTTCTTTCACTACCTGGTCACCATGAAGTGTGCTACTGGATTCAGATTTGGCCCCAACCCATTGTAGACCAAGTAATCTCAGGCATGTGAATAATTAGAAGAATGCCTCTGAATATTGCACATGTAATGGCAGCAAAGAGACTGTTTCTGTTTACCTGTCTTGGAATGGCTTTGGTGTGGACAAGCAGGCTCTGTTGACATTTCTCAAAACCAATTATTCATCTGTTAACAATTCAACTATTCTGTCCCTCCTGCCTCCTTTTTAAGGTCATGCTCTTCATGTATGCTATGTGACCTATAAAATAACCTTGTTATTGTAAAACACATTCAATTACAGGTAGAAACTAATCATAGTATAAAAAGAAGATTAGATTGAATATTCCCATTGAGGAAAATGCCTGTTTAACTCCTTTTGAGTGTTGGTGTCTAAAACCTTCTCTCTAATCAACATTTACTTTAGCCTTCATCTTAGCCAAAAAAAAAGGCAGTCCTTTCTGTATCTATTAACATATCTCTAATTTAGAAAAAAGTCATGTTTGCAGGACTTTTCAATGATGTTGTAAAGTGTAAACTTAAAGTTCAATGTTTTTATAAATGTTTGCCAGAACTTAAGGAATTTAAATCAAAGATATTAGAGTTAGCTATTTTCTATTAGGTCAGCTAGCTCATCTGTGCTGCCAAAAATAAAAGATGTTCCTTCCAATGTAGTCCCCAGTGTCTTGCTTGGCTGTGCTTCAAGTGACTCAAGCCAGAAATATTTTTATATAATTTTGCATTATTTATATTTTTTTAAAATTGGATTTACTTCTGGTATGCAGAAATGTCTCACAAATGACTTAGGTGTCGTGATAAAGACTTTCTTGATCATTCTGTGCCCTTATGCAGAATATAGATCCGCTAGATCTTCTTGCTCTTCAATTTCAGTATAAGAGTAGACTGGAGCTAGCACCAGAATGGGCCAGCCTGAGACAGGCATGTTGGGTGGGACAACTTATAATTATTAGTGCATTTAGTATAAATAAAGGTACTGTAAACTTTCACCAGAAGTGAAAGCACTTCTAAATAATTTTCTTATTGAAGTTGTTATAAAATAATTCTAACATTGGAACTCATAAATTAGGTGACTGTACACATGAGAAGATGTAGTAGCATCTTTTGCACCATCTGAGATTTAAAAAGGCCAAGTGCCTGGTCCTGCACATGGGCCACAACAACCCCATGCAACACTCTAGGCTTGGATAAGAGTGGCTGGAAAGCTGCCCAGTGGAAAAAGCCCTGGCGGTGTTCATTGACAGACAGCTGAACGTGAGCCAGCAGTGTGCCCATGTGGCCGAGAAGGCCAGCAGAATTCTGGCTTGCATCAGAAGCAGTGTGGCCACTAGGACTAGGGAAGTGATTTTCTCCCCATACTCAGCACTGATGAGGCTGCACCTAGGATCCCGTGTTCAGTTTTGGGCCCCTCTGTAAAGGGACATTGAGGTGCTGAAGTGTGTCCAAAGAAGGGCAGCAAAACAGGTGAAGGATGTGGAGAAGTCATATGAAGAGTGTCTGAGGGAACGGGAGTTGTTTAGGCTGAAAAAAAAGGGGGTGAGTGGAGACCTTATCACTCTCTACAAACACCTAAAAGGAGCTTGTTGTAGTGAGTGGTTATTGGCCCCTTTTCCCAAGTAACAAGCAATAGAATAAGAGGAGATGTCCTCAAGTTGAGCCAGGGAAGGTTTAGATTGAATATTAGGAAAAGTTTCTTCATTGACAGAGTTGTAAGGCACTGGAACGTGCTGGTCAGAGAAGTGGTGGACTCACCATCCCTGGGGGTATTTAAAAGATGAGTAAATGTGGTGCTTAGGGACATGGTTTAGCATTACTAGCTTAATGGTTGTATTTGATGATCCTGCAAGTCTTTTCCAACCTAGATTATTCTATTACTACCTATAAAGAGACTGAAAGTTTACTAACTCAGCTGCAGATGCCTGAGCTCCTCTAAAACCCATCCCACCTGAGATCTCCTGCTGGAATCCAGCAGCAGACAACATAGTCTGTGATTTTCCAACTGCTTCAGAACAAACCAGTGATACAAAGCAGCATTAAAATCCAGTTAACTGGACAGTTAAGTTTATGAATGCTTTGAATCCCCAGAGCAGCTCAATGCAGGCAGTGACAGTGGAACTCACTCTAAATTTCTGTGGTTTGAGATGAATTGCAACCTAACTCCAAAATTCTCAAGTGTGTCCATTCCTACAAGACATAACATTCTCACTCAGCACGTGTCTGTTCGTCATCATCCTTATTTACAGTGCTATTGTAGTGATCTAATTAGGAACTAAAAGTACTTTCAGTCTCGAAATGTAGGGTTTAAAAAACAAACCTTCAAAGAGTCATGGTAAGCGTTCTATAACAAAACGTAACATTTGCTTTCTAATTAATTTATTTCCCAGTCCTGTGACTGCAAGGCCTGTAGTATGGTATTGCTGTTGCTAGTAGCCAGATATATGCTTTGCACTAAGTTTGCAAGACCTCAGGGATGAATCTTTTCAGGCTTGCTCTGCCTCAAATTTTCTTGACTTGCTGGTAACTTTGTGTTACTTGATTAATCTTTAAAACCATTTTTTCTTACTTACTGGGAGGTATATCTGGATAATTCACTTTACTTTTTTTTTTTTTCTATCTTTACAAGGTACCTGCATGATTTTGCAACATAAAGATGTAGCACCTAATGATGCAGTTTAGAGAAATACCTGCCTACTCCGACTGCAGAGAAGTGGAGAGACAGGATGCAGCATAGAGAAATACCTGCATGGGATGATAAGAAATGTGGCACAGGCTTGGCACTCAAGGCCCACAGGTGTAAGCAACTCACCAACAGTCAGTTAAAGAAATGTAGATCTGCACAAAACTGAGTTTAATTTTAATAGCAAATAAAGACATAAAATCTAGCATACCAAAAAGGGAACCACAAGTAGTAAATATGTATGTAACTTAAAGTTGCAGACCCATGAGCAAATACATAAACACGTTAGCAAGCATATAAAAAAAAGAAAGAAAAAAAACCCAAAAAGCAAAAAACACCACACCTGCCTTTCATAGATTCTACAGTGAGAAAGAAGGAGCTATTAAGATGAACATCACATTTATCCCAGTGAAGAACTTCAGATGCTGACAAGTCTTCATTGCACCCACAACACCCTCAACAGCAGAATGGGACCATCAATCATCAACATTAGGACCCAATGGAATGCAGAAAGGTTGAGCATAACAACAGAAAATGGGTTAGAAACTAAATGTGTATATAAAAATTTTAACTATATTATTTATATTGATGAGACTTTCTGTATGAAAATATTATTTTCTGAATTAAATTTAGACAAATGATTATACTGTAAACATTTTAGTTCTGCAAGCAGTACATTCTTGGCTTTATATATAAAGTGTCTTTCCTCTTTGCCCCTAAACAATATTGTAAGCATAAGAACACACATAACAAATTATAGCCATCATCCACTACATCCCAGGATTTTACAGAAATGCATTATTGAATGTTCTTGAAGACATTGAATATTATAACGATGAGTACCATGAGTACCATTAACAGACTGTAGTAGGGGGGCTAAATGAAAAATTGTGAGGGAATTAATAACCCTGTACTTAGAACAGGGTTTCTATTTTATATGATAAATAAGGCTTGGAGCTCCAAACCACCTGTGAAGAGTGGAACAGTCATGAAGGACCAGTCAGTGTTCATTTGGTGAAGTGGGAGTCTGTGAAACTGTAGCGTAATGCTCTTGGTTGCAGAAGCTAAATTAAGGTTACAGCAGAAGCCATAAATACAATATATCCTGTTTTTTTCAGTGCTTCATTTAGCAACCTTAATATTCTTTAACCACAGGTATTTAGTGTAATATATATACAATATCTGTTTTCTCATTAGATTTTTTTTTCCCTTTTCTGCCTGTCCTTTAATAGGGATGGATGGTGCAATTAAAACACAACTCCACTTCAGAGCATACTGCAAAACCCAAGAGGAGCTTCTGCCTCTCTGAGTGCCAGAGGGCATAGCTGGCAGCAGCTGTGCCATTTCTTCCAAAAGTGTTATACATACATTTTGTCTTTTCTTCTGCTACTAATAATTTCAGATGGACACTCAAATGGAAGCAGAAATTAGGATGTTATTTATTCTCAGTTGCTTTTAGTATTTACTAATACATTTAGTTTATAGTCAAAACAGGTTTTGCAGGCAAAGGTGGAGGTGAATGGGAACAAATTCCTTAATCTCCCTCTACAACACTAGTATATTTAGGGGAATCCCCCACTATTTTGCCCATCTTATCTCTGTGAGTTTTGTTCAACACTATATTCTGATCTCTGAGGCAATTACACTATTATTTTCCTCTTTCCTCTCATTACCGTTTTAAACAGGATATAAATATGCTAAAAGTTGATTTCAGTCCTAGTTTTCAACTTCAGTAATTTCAAGAATAATAGAGGCAAAATTGCCTAGTTCCACTGTACATATGTTGCAGTGGAAGAAATTCATACTACACATTATCAAAGTCTAAACACATAAAACTCAGTTTAGGACATTCTGATGTTTAGGACAAACTGAATTTGGGACAAACTCAATCTTTTTTTCATTGGAAGGTTTTTTGCTTCTTAATCCCTAGTAAGAAGTCCTAGGCTGACCTGACTAATTTGTATGTTTCAAATGAATATATTGCTTATTCAACCAGTAAAAGAAGGCTGATATAATGAGGAAACCTCATCCAGACAAAAAGCCCAACTAGGCAAGTATCAGAGTGTAAGCCACAACGAAGAGCATTTTCTCCTGTTACATGGAGTCATCTCAATCTGAAATGTAACATCTTAAATCTCTTAGACAAATAAAGTGTTTATATTCAGGCTGTTCTGATTCCTCGGTTAAATATCTTAATATGTCAATTTTTACTTACAGCATACTCAGGGATTCAATTTTTTTTATTATGTTTTGATTTTTTAAAAAAAATTCCTCAAAATATCACACTGAAAACTCTCAGACAGCTCGATATTTGATCTATAGTCAAAGTCACACCAGACTTCATTCTACATCAGTAAAAGACAGATAACTGAATGGTATGATGTCTTTTCTATAGATTTGCTATAATTTGGTTTATTAATTAATTAAAATGAACGACCTTCTCCCTCTTACTTCCATTATCTATTTCACTCCTTACCCATTTATTACATTTGGTCAGACTACAATGTCAAGCTTTTCTGTGGAGGCAAATGGTTGTTGGAGAGGTGGGACAATTATTTTATTTCACAGTATCTAGTTCTCTGTGGCCCAGATGCCTGAGTGCTTCTGTAATCTTTGCTCCTTCAGTTGTTTCTATGGTTCCAAGAACAATGGTAATGAAAAGAAATATGCAATCAGTTGTAGTTACTTATTTAAAAATTCTTTCTTTTCTACAGCACATTAGAAACCAACCCTGAACCTCATGAGTATAACACAGAAGACAGTATTTTAGTGCATTCCATGTTCTATTACACTATCTTGTTTACCCTATACATCAGATTTTAAAATGATACAGTACCATTTACTTAAATAAGCCATGTCAGAAACACAGCAAAAAGCCATTGAGAAGTATTAACAGGGAGACAGCATTTAGGATGTCTGTGTTAGCACAGTATATTACATTTAAAAATACACAAAATTAAGGACATCGCGTTTGCTTTCTTATCGTTAGCTGTCTGATAGGCTATTTATTTCAGAAAATAGTGATTGAATACTGGCTGCCAGGTAATAAGCTCTCTCTAGTCTGTTATAGGAATTAAATTATCAGCAATCAGCAGCGGTCCTGGTAGCCATGTGTTATGTGTTCAGCACACTAGCTGTCCTTTAAATCAAGATGTATCTTTTAATCAGAAGTATCTTCTCTCCATAAAGAATTCAAAGTTTTTGTAAGTCTAAACTAAATTAGAAATAAAGACAAAGGTCAGCTCAGCCATGAGTTAGCATGACTGGTGCCATTACAATTATTTTTGTTTCTATGCATGCTGGATAAGTGCTTAGCAGTCACAGTGTGTGATAGGAGCCTGGGTTAGGCTCAGGGATCTGAGGGGCAGTCATTCCTTTGTGCTGCCCTAGAGACTTAGCAGGAAGCAAGCTCAGTGCCCCACAGTGCCCTCTTCACTAATTTCACTCATGGAAGGGTCAGTCATCTTTTGGAGTGATGTGCCACACTGCCTTTTGCTTTCTCAAAGAAGAGGTTAAGGCTCTTGGTATGAACTCAGGAGGAACCAGGAACCTTCTTTAACCAGCTCCAAAATAGCTCACTGAAGACCTTTGTGGGGAGCAGGGTGAAGTTGGGGGAAGCTGGGATTTGTGATTCATCATGCAAGGCAGCTTCCTACAGACTAGGTCAAATCCCACCAGCCCAGAGATCTTGCCTCACACAGCGATACAGGATCCAATTACCAGTACACCCAGATGGACACAAAGGGCAGGCTCCTTCTTGACATAAACAGGAGCTGGTCTGATGAAAAAGGGCAATAGTACACATTAAGGTGATGGGCCTCTTGTTTAATCACTGTAATCTTCTGTAAAGTGCTATTTATAATTTTCTGTCTGTATGGATGGGAAAATTCATCTTGCGGAAAAAATACAAGAGAACCTGGACTGGATCCAACATTTGGCTATGCAGCCCCTCAGTCATGCCTACCATAAACAATTTATCCCTGTGAGCCAAAGAAATACATTCCACAGATCCTGGAGATGCATGAAGTAAACCCAAAACTGACCTATTTCAAGTGTGAAATAGGAGGCACTTTTGCAGGTTTACTAATCTTCCCCTAAATACTATCCATTTGTGACCATCAGAGACAGCATACAAGATTAAAATAGTGGTTATTTTGACTGTTTCTGTGTTCTTGAGACTTGACCTTAAGATTTTCTCATGTTTTTGAAACTTGATGGGACAGGGCCCTGAACAACCTTTTGGGGCAGGAGATTTGGACCAAAAGAGCTCCAGAGCCTCCAATAAAAATTATTCTATGATTCTGATGTCTGGAGCATTTTTGCATAAAGGATTGCAGTCATGAAACATGACAGAATGCCATGTCAGGACTGAAAAACAGGCTTCCATGTAGACTTTTTTAACATTCTACATGGATTCAGAAAGGTTTTACAGACTATAGATTGCAACCACTTAGCCATTACTTGGGCTTGCAAAACAAGCAGTTCAGCTCAGTTCCAAAGCATCATTAGGGTAGGTGTTGTAAGGTGTTGTGCTTGGGGATGACGATTTAATGACTTTTCAGCTTTCCCAAAGGCAGATCCACATTCAGCCAAGGTTCTTGAAGTAGTCATGTCTGATTAAACTTCATCAGGTTCAAATAAAGTCACACACTGACCACTCATTAGTTGCTCTGCAGACAGTTGCTGCATTCATAGAAAACACAGTAGAAACCAACAGAATCGGTAAGGTAGGAGAAATGAGGAGACAGAGAAAAGTTGCTCAGTCAGTAGTGCAAATAATACCTTGTGTAGATGAGTGGCTATAGCAAGAGAAGCACAGGGAGGAAAGGGATGAAGCTGAAAAATGGGGAGAACTTCAGAGGCCTCAGGGCTACACAGGATGGGGTTACATCATAGGTCATATCAGCTTGCTCCACAGACATGTTTAGAAGCAAGTATGAGAAATGTAACTTCTCCCAAAGGCAAGAAGAATGCAGTAGATGTGTCCATTGCACACTATGTTAGGATCCCCAAAGACAGATTTCAGCCAAACTGGGCAAACTGCAAAACCCTCTAGTACCACAACCCCAGAATCATTGCTTTCAGTTTTACATAATATTATGTCTCACCCTTTTATCTGCTGCTTCTTATCTATGTTGTCTACCAGGCAAAAGGCCACTCTGAACTGATCAATCAATAGGTGATTCTGGAGTTGGTTTTAGTTTAGTGATCTGTACTATTAATATATATATAGAAAGGATAATTTAGCTTGGAAAGAATCCTAGGTCTCTAGTCCACCCTTCTGCTGAAATCAGGAACAGATTTGAGGTCAAACCCAGTTGTCCAGGACTTTGTCCAGTCATGTGTTGAAAACCTCCAGAGAGCAAGAGACTGAACAATCTCTCAGGACAATTTACTCCATTTCATGGCTGTCCTTTTTGGGTAAAAGTTTCCCCTATACCCAGTCGGAACTTCTCCTGTTTCAACTTGTGCCCATATTTCTTGTCCTCCCACTATACACTACTCCTCTAAAGAGCCTGCTCCATCTTAATAACTCCTTATATGCACTGTGTATGTGTGGGTTGGGAGGAGAGGGGCAGTGTTAGGTGCCCCTGAGACCATCCATTCTCCATGATGATTTGGACCAGCCTGTCCTCAAAGTTCCAGAGCTCTAACCCCCCAGTTTGTCCCTAGCTCTCCTGTAATGGGGTACCAAAACTGGATGCAACATCTACATGTAGTCTAGTGAGTGATGAGTGAGGGGGAACAATCTCCACAGTATTTTACAGCAGAGATTCTTGGGTTCCACATCAACCTATACCAGTTCTAGGTGTTCTACATGATCTCACAGAGAGCACAGATAAAACAGGAGGCAGCAAGATATATTATAGTTATAGATATAGATATCTCATACGTTAAGTTCTATCAGGGACACAGTTCTCTTTCTGGTGATCTGAAGCTCATTGTGCAGCTCCCTACCCATGGAACCTCAAAGACTGTGTTTTTCTGTATATCTGAAAAATTAGGAGAGGCATCTAATCTCTCTAGAGTCAGCCTGGAGGTCTTGTATCTCTGAGGTTGCACCTTCACCCTGTATAGTCGTCTCTCAGCACAAAAAGAACAGCAACATGTTTCTGATTCATGAAATCCTAGAAGTCTGTATGAGAGCACTTCTGAGAACTTGCTACTGTGGCTGTTACCTCAGAACACACTAAAATGTTTTGGACAGAATAAGGAACCTGAAGGAGAGGGATTTTTTTTTTGTGTGTGTCTCAAATGCACAGTTATTCCCTTCCAGTACTATAAAGTCAGTACAAGATGAGGCCCCTCATATACACATTCCTTTTCTAGAGCACTTTCTCTGAAAGCAGATGAAGCAAACAAATAGAAATTCAAGATATTGATCACTCGTCTGCCTACAGCCTCTTTGTGACACTCCATATGTTTTCTCCTGAACTCACATCGACTTCTTCCCAAAGGACATCAAGAGAAAGACAGAAGGGTCAGAGTAGTGGCTGCCCAAAACCATTTGCCATGCCCAGGAATCCCCACTGCTCTTTGACAGAAGCCAGTGCACTGAAAGAGACCCCAGAATAGCTAGGGAAAAACACAAGGTGTTAAAACACCTAGACCTATCTTTCCTCAGCTTTGAAAACTCTTCCAGTTTCTAGAGCAGTCATAGGAGAGCATCTGACTTTCATGCTGTGCACCCCAGTCACCCCCTCTGAGAATCCCTTCTGCACGACATTTACTTTAATAGGTCTAATTATAAAGAAATGCACTTTTCAATCAGAACCAAAGAACCAGTAGGTTTTCTTCTTTAACATGCCAGCTAGCTGTTTTGAAAGGTACATCTCTAATCTCTTTCCTTCCACATGTTCAAACAGATGAAAGTAATTTTGTGCTCAACTGTCTATAAGTAATTAGACTGGGATGTAAAGGAGTCTTTATGTATCAGTTCAGAAAGAACTACACTCTTAGCATACAGAATAATTATTAGCAATCTTCTTCATCTGTAAGGTATACCTTATGCATTTTACATGAGTCCCCATTATTAACATAACCTGACTATCAAAGCTCCATTGAAACTGGTGTCTTCTTTTTCATGTAACTGACTGAAATTCCCCAGAAATATAGTAATTTGAAAACAGTAATGCTGATGATTTGTTTCAGCTGTAATTTGTTATTTTTTTTCTCTTCTTTGTTGTTTTCCTAGTAAAGACCTAAACCAGTGGGGTTCCAATATACACAAACAAGTGTTCTGCTTTTGCTACAAGATGGATATTAATATTCAGTGAGGGTCCTAGAATGTTGCCTTTTGTCAGATTCCCAGGCTAAATTCCCTTAATCTTATTAATTAGGAGGTCACAAAAAGAATACTTTATTGGGAAACAAAATGTGTTTTCTAAAGATAGTTTAAATCAAATCTATGAAGCTACTAGAAATTATGATAACAGAAGACTTATTTAGAATCCACCTCAGAACTGTTCTTGACATCTTTGTAGATGGGGTAGGGCAATTACTGATAAGTCAGAGGGGCTGAGACATCTTTCGAACTCTAGCTATTAAAAAAGTTGGATCATCTTTCCTGAGAAAAAGAAGAATTTCAGAACTAGGACTGGACTGACTCATTTTAAGGAAAGCTGGAGAAGCATCATACACCATTTTAGATTTTGCATCCTTAAATGTACATTCAGGCAAAAATCAACCAGGCTGGAAAAAAAAAGATATTTCCTTTCCATCTTGTATGGCAGACACTTTTTTAAAGCAGATTGCTTCCTCAAAGTAAATCTTTCACTCTACAGCTGCATACCATGACCACATCTTTTCAAGAAATGGACTCAATATTTTCTTAGAAAAATGTGCAGTTTTATTTTCCTAGAATCATAAGTTGTTTTTGGGAAGTGAGGTCTGACTATTAATGGTTTTACCACCAAAGAAGGAAATGAGGTGGTTATTTGCAGAAAGATTTGCACCATGACAACAGCAGTAAAGGGACCAAAACCATTCATTCTTCCTGCCAATGACAAAGAAGAAATATTTAGTCCCAAAATGCATCAGAGGGACTTGGCCTGAACTTCAAGGAATATTTTGCATGTCAGTTAAAGTGACTTAGATGCATTAAGTCTACTTCTAGAGTAAAGCACACTGTGAGTACAATGAGAAATGAGACACTTTTAATTTGTTATTTTGATGCATATAGAACTGACAGGAACTGTACTCTACAGATGTGTAAGAACAGTAGGCTCCTGCCCAGAAGAGCTCATCATCTGAGCAGACCAAAAATCAGCAAAAGACCAAAATGAAACTGAAAAGCAAAGTGACAATATGGCTATTTTTTTATACCATTTGTTACAGTTGTGAGGAGTGGTGCAGCAGGACAAAGTCAGAACACTGATCTGTCAAATCCACATTGTGATGAAGGTATTTCCAAGAAAGTCTGTCATGATGGATCAAAATATAATCCCACTGCAGCTCAGTTGTCTGCCCACTCATACACTGAAGAGCAGGGGTAAAAATACTCCATACTTAGAAATCTTAAATGTACTGGGAAAAGTTTGAAAAAGCCCATAAGTCTACAAAGCCCACTTCTAAATGGCCTTGTGAGGAAAGAAGGACATGTAAACTCTCACTGGAGTAAACTGATGGAAGAACATGAGGAACTCTCACTACCAGCTCCCAAAACAGACACACACTCAACACTAACCAGTCTCTTCCCAACAGGTATTTATTCTGCTTACTGCTAGTTTATGTGCCTCTGGTACCCTAGCAGAAAGTTCAGCAGTAGCACAAGAACATGTCTACAAGAGACAGCTCTTCACAAGATTTAATTTTCAAAATTAGAACTTGTGCACAGAAGGAATCCACCACAAATCAAACCAAGAGGGTTGGAAATATTACCCTATGATTAAGGTGAAAAGGAAGTATTGTATTTGCACAGTTTATATCAATGCACATAAAAAATGTTCTAGATTTAACTTTCAGATAGACAAGAGATCACTACTCGCTACACACGCAAGAATGTGTTGTGATGAAAATAGCATCAGGCATGCATTTTTCTACTTGAAATGTCTGTCCCATACTTCAAGTCATGTGACTTCATGAATAACACTTAATGCATTCAAGACTGCAATATAATCATCCCGTGGAGACAAAAATATGGACACAGAACAGGACTGGAACTGTGATGATGTCATGTGTTCTTGCCCTTTACATTATTAGTTTTCTCAGAGACCAAATGCGTGTAAGATACATTACAAATGTTCTCTCTCTGAAAATATCAAAACTAATAACTTCCTAATTATATATTTGAGATTTTCTTGGGTATTTGAGGCACTTAGGAAAGAGACCATTCCCAATTTCTCTGGAATGTCCTTCCTAGGTAATTCCTTTCCTCGAGTGGACTCTACATATTAAGGGATCATAATAGTAAAGATAATAGTAGCTGAAGATATGAAAAACAATTATGTTGTCACAGGTCAAAATTACCCATCACTTTCACCTAAATATGATTTCTTTGCTTCATTAGGTTGTTCCCATTGATTCTAGGAAGAAATGTTATTGTATGTGTCCACTATTGCTTGACTACTTTGCTAAAAGATTAGTTACGGGGTGAGCACTGAGCTATGCAGGGTTTTCCAACATTGCTCACAATGGTATCACTAGAGATCTGGAGGTTTGGTCCCACTATACCTTGTCAAAGAGCAAAGAAATGTCCTGAGGTACATTGCCTGGGGAGGTGTCAGAGATATCCCCAGAAACCTTTTCATGGGATCTGCTCTCACCTGACCATGACCTAGCATATACCTATCACAAGAACAAAGTCACAAAGTCACACCTCTTCTGTTCTTAAAAAAAAAAAAAAAAAAAAGTCACTAAAAGGTCAGTGAGAAAGAGTAAAGGAAACTCAAGACCTGGGCCAATCCCTTCTTCTAATAGGGACTGGCTAACACAGATGTTCAGCCACATCAGACAGAATATGGCTAATTGCCCTGATAACAACTCATGACACCAAGATCTCCAAGAGTCATCAGAAATCTCTGAGACAAGAGAAACCCAAAGAAGAGAACAAAATGAAGGAAACACAAAACCCTCTTCTCAGTCAAAGAATGGCCAAGTACCCCACAATGGATGAGAAGATGTTTATTAGTTCTATCTGATTTCACCAGAAGGTCCTCAGTTGCTGTGTGGATGTCCTAGATCAGCCAGAAAAATGACAAAATAATCCATACATACTATGACATCTCTGTAGGCATTCAGCTGCTATGTAAGACTGGTTCCTGTGTTGGATGGTGACTTAAGACTTATTTCAGACACTAGTGACTTACAGAGCTGAGTAAGTTGCATACAGTATGTGACTAGGTCATTAAACTGGGAAAGCTGGAAACAGTAGGTATGCAAAATACATGTAAACTACAAGGGGAACATAATTTTTACCTTGACATTCACTTCTTGCATTAATTATACTAACTAATTAAAGCCCTAATAAGCCCTGGGTGGTCTCTAGGAATAATTTACATTATTAAAAAAAGCAACATATTTTTTATTTTAAAATCTCTGATCCTTGTTTATTGCATCCAAGCAGTTGAAGAGACTGTGTAGACAGGTCCTACAGATGCTAATTTTAATTAACATTATTCTTTACAAAAATTGAGTTGTTCCTCCCCCTCTTTTTTTTTCTTTTTGTTCATATTGTGGCTTTTTCTTGTGTTTATCCATTTTGCATTATATGATTTATACTAAGAATATACATCACAGGAATAAATCTCTCATTGGAGAGAAATTGTGTATTTTCTTTAATCTTTTATTCTTTTAACAGAGGGGCTGTGTTTGTTTTCTGTAAAATCTATGAATGCTTGCAGTGATTTTATGATGTATAACAATCTTTCAGTTTATTACAATTTTAAATGTATAAATAGCACATAATACAATGAGCAAAATTCAATAAGAGGTCCTGGCTTACTGGTGCTGCTGTAGTGCATGGATGTATCCCTAATCCCCTCCATACTGGTTCCAAATGCTATTATGAGCTCTCTGACCCCAGTTCAGCAAACCTCTTACTTCCAATGGATTTGTTGCCATGTTACAAAATAAAGTCTTTAAGTGGTCTTTTGTATTAAAGATTCATGTCCCTCTGTCCCTGCACCTCAAGCCCAGTGCTCACAAGCATCCAAGCACAGAATTAGACATGCAGTTGTGTCCTCTCTCTTTCAGCTCAGAAGGTGATCCATTTTCTGTACTTCGCACAAGGAAATGGAGCCAAACATATATTATCCTTTCTCACTCCCAAGAAGAAAAATAATGCAGAATATATGAAATGGAAAGAAAACCTTCCTCTCTCCTGACAATAAAACTGACCTCTATGCCATAACTCAGCTACCCTACCTTTTGAAAGGTCTCGGTAATAATTTTCCCACCTGTGACCCCACAAACTGAGGTTCTGCCCTGGGACATCACAAAGCAGGATTTCTGGTGCTCTTTCTGAGGAAGGTAAAGCAGAGGCTCCCGAATAGGTGCTCAGGCACTGTGCGAGCTGACAGCCCAGGCAAGCAACACAGTGGGCAGACAGGTTCCTCTGTCCCACACGACAGAGACAAGAAGAAAACAGTACACTGAAATACTCTCACTTCAGCTTATTTAACTGTGGGAAGGCTGGGAAGCCCACACTTTTGTTTCTGTTGAGGAATTTGTCTCAGCTACTGATGATGATAGCAGAGTTGTGGAAAAAAAGAACTAACCAGGTACCAGCACTGGTTCTTTGTTCTCAGTAGCATAATAAAAACAAGTACCTTCCCTAGTAAATAAACAGACTGTTGAGGCAATTCTTTTGATCCCTGTGAGAGTCTGGTATTTAGAAAGCATTTGCTCTTGATTGCTCCATTATGGGTTCAAGCTCTTTCCAGGACACGTCATTGATCTCCTCTCCAGTTTTCATCGGTTCTGTACTTAATTGTGAGGAACGGTCTGAAAGAAAGTATTGCCAGTTCATACTAGCCTTCTGAGTTCAAAGGAGGGATATGCTTCCTCTCAGTTGTTTGAATGTTCACTCTTCATTTCAGGTTGTCTTTGAAACTCGGTTTGGTTCGTAGAGCTTTTTTTTGTTGTTGTTTTGTACATTTTTCCCTTGTAGAACACAGCCCATAAAGAATTTGGAAGAAACCAGATTGAAGGAGGAAAAAAAAAAAAAAAAAAAAAAAAGAAAGGCAAAAACAGTGTTTTATCCATATTGAATACTTTGCTGTCTACTGTGTTCTCTCTGTCACCTGAAATATTGTTCCTCCCTGAGAAAAAAATATTCAGCACAATTTTAAAGCAGCTTGGTTTTATTGGGAAAGGTGATGATGAGTTAGTGGTAATATGAGTCAGGCTGAATGCTTTCATGTTTCATGTCTCATCCAGAGCTCTGTTTTCCTTCTTCCTCTGAGAATGTATTTACGAGGAATGCACTTTTCTCATCTTCATTTGTGCTCACTACCAAAAACACCTCATTATTTGATAAGTTGGCAGCTGTCCATGCCCAGGACTGAAAAACACACTTCTTGGGGGAAAGAGGTGTTTCTGGCAACATTGCACACTACCTGCTCAATGAATGAGTAAAGATAAATGCTTGCAGCTTCCCGGGTCTTCGGAATAGTTCTCTTTGATAATTACTGCTAGAATACATCATGAACCCATCAAGCTCTGCAGGACATGAAGGCTTTGTCTCTCTCTCAAGACAGTCAACTTACGTTCATCCCATCCAATTGCAGTCATCTCATACACTGGGAGCCCCTCACTCTAGACCCACATCTTGTGAAAGAGGTGTTGTCATCTTCCTGGGTAAATCAAAATCAAAACAAAAAAAAAAAAAAAAATGAGGGCTGAATCATTGCCCAGAGGTACATGTTTCTCTCCATTTTCTATGGAGGGGATGTCAGGGAATTAAGTTAGCTGCAGCACTTCTGTTATGTTCCTAAAGTTACAGATGAGGAACCTGAGGCATAGACTTTACCCAAACTACAGCCTGACAAACTTAGGGAAGATTCCAAGTCCTGCCTATGCAGGCAAGTGGGTAATGAGCACCAAAGAGTGGATATTAACTTAAAGAAGACAAAAGTTGCTTTGATGCTTTATGTGCAGGCTAAGGACGTAAGTCATCTCTCTTTGGTTTCTTATTCCCCCACACAATCTGGTTCTGAAACCTTCAGTTGCCTCTTTCTTGGGTCTTCACTTGTAAAACGAGGAGTAAAGCCTCTCCTCCCTGAGAGCAAGTACATTACAGAGAAATCCGACGTCAAGACAGTTAAATGGGAAGAGATATCTACATTTTCTTAAAATAGAGGGATAAAATAGAACTATAGCTCTGCAAAACTGGGTTATTGCATCATTTCAGGAATACAGGAATCTTTTAAAAGCAATGAAGGACAAATTATGCCTCCAACAGCACCCACTTATCAAATAGGTTACTTGCAACAGCATATCATAATCAGAGCTAAAGGCAAAGACATGAGCTGTCTCCCACAGTGTTTATAAGCCAATGTAAATTATATGTCATGGACTTCCCGTAGTTCGAAAAAAAAAAAAATAGGTAGGGGATGGGAAAAGGAGGGGGAAGTGCCATCTTAATTTTTTTTTTTTTTTTGGTTCATAAATATTCATTCCCCCTACGACCCTCTCATGTCCTGACACAGAACTGTGCTGTTTTTCATTTTAACATTAAGAAATGACACATCATAAACAACCAGTTCCAACAGATATGTATAAAATCTCACACTCAGATGAGCCTGTAACCTTCCTTAAATAATCAAATGCACTATGCCATAATTTTTAAACTGATAGTTATGCTCTATTTGATCAGCTTCTATGTTCATACTAGACATTTGATTAGCAAACACTACAGTGTTTACTGATTTTTCTTCCATAGGTTTTCTCAGTCTCTCTCTTTTACTTATGTTGTTCCCTGCTATGAAAGTGTCTAAGTAATATCTATAGATTTAAAACAGAACTAGCATTGTATTTCTTAATTTTTTTCTTACATTCTTTCCCCAGCTTGTTTAATCTCTTGGTTGGTGAATTACTTACATTCTATTTATTTCTCCTAGAGAATAAACAGGTTTTTTACACTATGTGCCTGTGGAATTTGAAAGCTAAAGTTAAAAATACTTCAGCATTTCTTCCTAAAAAGGTAGGAGCCGTCCTGTTCTCTTGATGAGGACAGAAGGTTCTGAAGTTCTTGTGCTCCATTTCTTGAGGACATTCTGTCCAGAGACTTCCCAGACTAAAGTATTGTTGGACCCATGTTTTTTTCACTCTGTCCTGCTCACACAAAAGCATTCTGTACACCTAAAGGATCCAAAGATTTCACATCAGCTTAGCTATCTGAAGGTAAATGCATTTAATACAGGGAAGACATTGTGAAGAAGGTGCAGTCCCCAAGAATTCCTTCCCACTATTGCTTTGGTATAACTTTAACCAGCTTCTTTTGGCTTAGGGCACATGGGCACACACAGGCACACACACACACAAAAAAAAAAAAAAAAAAAAAAAAAAAAAAAAAAAAAAAAAAAAGCAGATCACTCAACACTCACTTTTCTCTGACTGACTCACCAAAGTGCTATTGCTGAACTCATCTTCTGGCTTTCACTATGCACATTCATAAGGGAGAAAGAAAGAACAGGGCTACCCTGCTCCTGTGATAGTGTCAGTCTAAAACCAAGCCATAACATCCACTTAGCATCTCTTTAGAAGAGCTAAATGGATTTTGTAAATTCCATTGGTATATTAGTGTTAGTGTTATTCCCATAAATCTTGCCATTAGAATGATTTAACTCAACTGAAGCATTATTAATGTTCAGTAAATTAGGTCCATAAAGTGACATTTTCCATGCCATTAACTGAAGATAATCCACAAAGCTCATTTCTAACCCCCTTTATATTTTTATAATGTCCTTCATAAACACTACTGTAGCTCTTTTAGACACATGTAGTCATCAGTATATTGATAGATCTGACACAGCATACACTTCAGATCAATTACTGAATCAGGAGACTAATTTAGACAATCTTTACTTGTGGTCAGAAAAAGATTCATTATTTATGAGTGCAAACAAAACCTTATCATTGTTCTTCAACTCAAAACACATGCTCTTCACAACATCAGCCATCTTCAGACTTTCTTCAGTCAAAGTAGATTAGAGCCCTGGAAAATGTTGGTAATTGCAGAAACTGGATGAACAAACACCTTGCAGGATGAAAATAGAGCCCTTGAAGCAACGAGAAAAACAAAATTATATAACAATGCTTCACAGGTTGACCAAACTGTAGAACTCAAAAAGCATGCTTAGTCTTTTTTCATGTTTATAAATAAAAAGCATTTCCATTAAAGCCTTCTGGTGGCTGAAATCCGTCCATGATGCTTATAGATTTTCAGGAGAAAAGGTCTTAAAAGGTATAATTAACTGGTGTGATCTCTCAATTGCTGATTTTGTAAATGCAAAATATTTCAACCCTACCACTAGCTTTACCATTCTGTAAGATACTAAGCAGTCTATGCTCCCACAAATGACACGGGGATGATAGCACTAAACCATGTCTCTCTTGACAGATTTGTATCACAAGTTCACTTGTAGGTGACCTCACTGCATGGGAAGAGAAGTGCCCACCTCTGCCTAAGAGGAGAAGAAACCACATGGATAAATATCGAATTAAGAACAGGACTCCATTCCACAAAATGTTTCAATTACAAGAATAAAAATCTCCAACTTCCTTAGGTCAGTAGTGTGACTTGAAAGCAAAATGACAATATAATTTTAGTGTCCGTTCCATGACACCAAAAGGGATGCAAGCAGTGTGCCCAGGGAATTTTTCTTGTGATTACCATTACTTGAAGCAATCTCAAGCCAGAATACAAAATCACAAGGATCATGCTTTGGCAGCTGAGCAAGTTACCAGCCCCCATGTACAATGCAGCAGTATTTAGCTATGCTTGCATTCCCATTCTGCTTCAGCACAAAATACAAATAATTCAGCTTGAAGGAACCACATGAGGGTTTTAGCTGTTCTAGTGGGACTCAAATAAGACATTTGATTGCATCCAATTAACCTATTGATCTCTGATGGAGTTCCTGTCAGAAGATGGCCTTCTAACCATTTCTTGCAACTGTGCACTGCCAAGTTTATGTCTCTAGTCATTCTTACAGTGGAAATAGCAAAATCTCACATTTACCTTTCCCTAATCACGTTCAGAAAGGAGGATCCAATCATTGGAAAGCATTGTAATGACAGCTTTGTTACCTACCTAGCTATCACTACCCCAAAAATACATGATCAGCTTGATCATACTTAACTTCATTCTAGCTACATGACAAAGCTAATTAGTTCTCCAAACCAGTTTAAGCTTTTTGTTGCACTCAGACTATTCAAAGAATGCAAGCACGAAGAGTATTTCTGTAGAGAACACCAGCATCTGGCAGGATACCTTAAAAGAGTAAGATTGCCATACCAGCCAAAGTGCAGGTATGAGGACAGGCATGGGATGTTGCCCCTCCTATACCAGAGGCAGCAGCAGTCTTGAGAAATATGAAACAAAAAAAGAGGCTACAAAATATGCAGAGATTTTTGGATGTTCTTGGACATGAAAGATGCTCCATCTCCATCCTACAGAGTTCAGGGTGCCAAGAACCAACTGCTTCTCTCCATGGATGCTCACCCTCAAGTAGAAACCTTTCATGTTGCTACCGTGCCCTGGGTGAAGTTCTCCTCTCATCTAGAGAGGAGTATTAAAGCTTGCAGCCCGTCGTGAAATTCATCTAGTGTCCACCCCCTGACATATAGAAATCATAAAACATCAAGTCAGGCATAGTATTTTTAGAACATGAAAGTAATAGAACATGAAAGTCATGACTGCCACAACAGAAGTCCAGCTTCAACTCTAATTAATAATGTATGCTACCCCCGACACTTCTTGCTTTTTGTATGTGAAGGCATGCTCCATGCAATGTGCAAGCTAGCTTGATTCAATTCTTAATGAGTACAAGATGCTGTTGTGGTTTTTGTTACCTGTTCTTCATTAGTTATTAGTAAAAAAATACTACAATTTATTGGGCAAGACCAGCTAATTGCAGGAAAAATAAGAAAAAAACCCCAGAATATTCCTTTATGCACAAGCTGTACCAAAGTGTTATTTGCATTTTTATTTTAAAAGCAGAATGTAGAACAAAAGACAAAAGAATTATGAGAGGTTTCTATATATTCAAATCCTCCTAAAATAGAGTATAAAGTTTCCTTGAAAAAACATACAATACTTCAGCTTTGCCAAAAAAATTACGAATGGCCCAATAACCTAAGCTTTACACCTTTAAAGGTTAAATGTTGTTATACTTATGGATTTTTACTGTTAAAAAAAAAGAGAAGAAAACAGATTTTTATTGGTATAAATCTCAGCTCAGCTCTTGTAAAATTTTTAGGCTCACTCAGTCAGGCTTAGTAGGGCAATGCTTGGCTCCTTGCAAAAGCATTAGTGAAGGCTGGCTTTCCTCCCTGAAAATAACTGGGCTTATTGTGGACCTCAGTAGTGAGACAAAATTATAAAATTGAAGTTTTATTAGCCCATATATGAAATGTCAGCCATGCAGAATATATTATAAAATATATAAGAAATATCAGAGGTTTGATTTCTTTAGGTCTTGTAAATAAGATGGTTTTGTATTGCCATTTCTCTAAGTTTTTCTAATTTATATATATAAGCATATATGTCCCCGTCAAAGGATTTAATAGCATTACTACTATCATCATCATGCAGGATGATTATATGCAAAATGGGCAGTCATTTGCAGCTCCTGTTGTGCCTTACCAGTGCCATGCTATCTGCACACCTTGTGATATTTTACTGTTTTAAATAAGAGATGTAGCCTGGCAGTCACCTCAGTGCCATCTCAGAGAAGCCAGCTGTGTTGCAACAATGACTGTAGAGCATGGCTCAGTTTCTCCTCCTGTCCTAGAAGAGAAGGAGTTCAAGCTATTTTTAAAGCCTACCTTTTCACTTGTTCTTGTATTGATAATCTCAAGGCAGATTTAGTACCTCACTTGTAGAGTTCAACTCAAATATCTAAAGATAACCCTGAAGCAAGCTTCCAGATCACTAATATTCTTCACATATTATTTTGCTGATCCCAAGAGGGGAACTATAATAATACAAAGGGAACCTGGAAGAATGAAAGTGCTTAGAAATATACTGTACTTGTGGTCTGGAGAATGAAAAGCAGCATTAGAAGTATTTAGCCTTTGGCCAATACAAAACCTATGGCCCAAAGCAGTGTTCTACAGAAAAATTTGATGCACAAAGGAGAATCAGAGGAGCTATTTGTATTTGTAGTTGCATCAGCTTAGCTCAATTCTTTTTTTAGCTTTCTTTTAATTAACCAGGTGTAAAGGTGTGTGTGAACGATTTTATACCCACTAAAAATCTAAATTTAGTGCATGGCATCTAGGGAGAAACTTAAGCTACACCCAAATAGAAAGACCTTATGCCAAAATACCATCCTAGAATCAGAAAGTTATAGAACAACTCAAGTTAGAAGAGACCCATAAAAATCATCAAACCATCCATATGGTGCACTGTGTATGTTGAAGACATTGTGACAAAACAGACTTCTCATGCTTTCCTTGTGAAGGTCAGCCTGGAAATACAAAATACATATGCAAGGGATTACACTTAGAGCTGAAGCTCACCATCCAGGCTCATCTTTACAATGGAGAAAACCATACGAAGTGATAGTGTTGAGGTAAGTAACCAGGAGATCCCTTTTTCCTCATTAAGTTCAAAAGGAACCTCTATAACTAGCTTGGCATAGATACTTTAACTTTAGGCAGTTAAAGCTGAATGAGATTAATCCAAACCAAAATTAAGTTACCTCTTAATGGATAGAAATCATCATTTTTAAAGTTACAAGGCCAGAGGCAACCCAAGGAGGCTGACAATGGGCTGCTGGCTATGAAGATCAGTGTGTTTCCACAAAGCCCTGAATAAACAATGGGAGATGGAAGAAGAGGCCTGCATTCCTTAAAAGGACAAGACGTACGAAAAGTAAACTCATGGTTTTAAAAGAGAGAAAAGAAGTAAAACAACCAAGGGCAGAAAACAAAGCAGGCTGTTTCTAAAAGTAAACTTGAATCACCAAATGTGTTTAATGTAAAGAACCCAGCATGTGGCTGCATCAGAAATATATATTAAGGAAAAAAAAAAAAAACTTGTGTCTGGAATAAATTTCCAAACTATTTTGTTTCTCTTAATAAGAAAATATAGAATATGGGGGAAGAGGGGGAGAAAAGGGGGATGGACACTACTCTGATGCCACTGCTCTGCCTTTTCTCAACTCTGCAAGAAATATTTAAGGCCTGAAAACATTTTACAGATTATTTCCAGGGGCTGTGAGAAAGGATCCAGATCTACCCACCTAACTCCAAGAATGCAACTGAAGCACTTACTTGCATGGATTCCCCTACTCAGGCTCCTTCTGACAAAATAGTCATCTCCAGGGGACAAGCTCTCAGATGGCTCTATGTCCTTCTGAAGGCCTAGGATTCCCTCCACTCATTACAGAGGATACCTGTGGTGAGGCCACTCCCAGAAATCATTAGAGACAAGTAGTTTATAAGCAGGGATAAAAGCCAAACCTAGAAACAAATCGTGAAACTGGACTTGAGAAAGCACAGAAAAACAGTGCTTGTTTCAAGTAGGTGCTGGTGAATAGTATCTCTGCATCCCTGGACCTTTGGTAGTGACACTGGCACACCATTCCCTCCTGAAAAATGTCAGATTAATTGCTGCAGTCTTTTGACAAGAGAAATTAGTTGTTGCTACTTGCAGGTCACCCTGGAGCCAAAATCAACATTTTTCGAACAACCCAAAGGACAATCATCAACAGAAAGAGGGAAATATCTTATCTGGAGGACAGATACAAAATGCAGAGTGTGTCTTCTACACATTTAAATTACCTGTGATGAGCTATGCATTTTATGGAGCACTGTATGTTCCTGGTAACTTGTAGCTTGCCATTCTTTGTGCTGTTTTTCTTATGTGTTGATGATTATCTTTGTTTGTGACAACTTAGGCTTTCTTTCTAGTTGAATTTCTATTTCTTGAAATACCATAGATAATTGTGCATAACTGCTTGATTTGCTTGTTGTTGACTACCACTTTTTATGTAAGGAAAAAAATACCTACTCTCTGATCAATGCTTTTTAAACAGTTTTGTCAAAATCATTGGCGTGAGTTCCCAAATAACATAAACATTGATTGGATCAGTATATATGGGCTGATCAACAATGCACTTCTGTTCTACTCAGATCAAATTGAAATATTACCACAAATTTCACAAGTTGTTTTTTTTTTCCTCAACATTCCTGCAAAAACTAGTAAATACGGAATTTCAGTGCTCATTTCCTTACATGAATACCACAAATCTTACTTCTATATTGTTATTTTACCTGATAATTTAGGAAGATGGGGTATTTAGCAGCTAATCTTAACCATTAAAAGTCAAATTGGGCACTTGGAATTACAACATCTGTAAATTTTTTTTCCACATAATTTCTCATAAAACACACACTCTTCAGCATACTGTAATGCATATGGTGTGCCTCCAAGACAATTTCTTGGTTATCTCAGTAGTACATAAGCAGCCTTACTGAAAGTTTGAATTTCTAGATTTTACTGAAAAAGATGGTACTGTGACCAAGGTGAGACTGTATGAAAAGGTACGACATCTTAATTCTAAAAGCCCAACCTTAAATTCACTTCTCTTCTTGAGAAAAAAAAATTACACCCAGACAGTACAATACATGCAGGAGGGTACTTTATGTATGTCACCATCTTCAGAGTGAAGTAAGAGCAGAAGGTGAGAGCACTGGAGAGCATTCATCAAGCACGCACCTTCCTGAGCTTTTCAGAAAGCAATTGCATCCAGCCAGGCTGCCATCACCACCAGGCTACAGGCTGCCTGGAAATGAAGTGCTGCTGCAGCCACGTGGCATTATAATCAATGCTAGTTTGCAAGACTGCTCCTTCCACTGAAATGCTGCATCTACCTGAGTGGTAGGTGCAGGTGATAGATAAAAATAGATTTCCCAGGGTACCTTGCATTCTTTCTTTCAGTTCCAAAAAGATTGCTTTGAAGTCAGCGTCAGAGAGCTGGGCTGAGTGTTTGGGTCTTTGGCAGTCAGGTGCAGAAACTGTCTTGCTCCTTGCCCTTATGGTTGTGCTTTAGGCGTCTCCACACCCACATTCAGAGAAACAGTTTGTAAATTATTTGTAAAGCAGGAGACACAAGTTTGCACAGTGAAGGATGTGGGACCAACCCTCACCTCATTTTTGAATGAGGTTCTGGATGTCATTTGTGCTTCTTACTCACGGGGTTCAGGTCCAGTGTTCCTCTGAATAGTTTTAAGGGTGTACTAATCTGTCTTGTCATCTGTTCCACATCTCATACATCTTATACTTTATTTGCACTTATAGTTGCACAATTCAAAAATATTGGCACATACTTCCTATTGCTAATGCTAGCATCCTGTCTTGCGTTTTCTGCTTTCTGTAGATTTGGGAGTGTTGTTACCAGTTCTGAGCATACTGAGCCTCTTTCAAAAACTCTCCCAAAAGTCTTCGTTAAGTTTTTGTGTCTTCAATCAAAATACAAGAATCAGGAGAATCCAACGGAATCTGTCGATTGTCCAACTTGCCCACAGCCTTTTCAGCAGTTTTCTGATTTTTATTTTTTTTTTTTTAATTCTTATGTTCATACACAGCATAAAAAGCAATCTTAAAATTTATATCAACTATTCCAGACGGTTAACGTAGCAGAATTAATTTCCTGAAGTTTTGCTAAAAATGTAAGATACTATATTAATCTCACAACTACTGCAAAGGCTCCTATTACATTGTTACCTGGAATATTCCAGTAGATTTTTACAGCATACCAACTGCAGTGGAGAAATAAGGAAGGATGCCTCCAACATCGTAAATTGGGAGCTAGAGGAAGCATAACTCATATTATTCAGATAAACCATATTTTAGATAACAGATGATCAGCCAAAAGATCACATGAACAATCCTTTAGAGTTGATTATGTTATTTTTTGCATGAGAAATGTTGAGAAAGAATTAAAGAGCTCAGCCTATGTAACTTTTTTCACCAGTTTTACAGGTATAAATGAAAATTTCAAATGCTTCTAATAGGTTAGTTTATGAGACTGTGGTAAGTATTTATAGAGATTGGTCTGGATGCTTTTCCAGTAGGTACAGTACTGTACAGTTCTTGGCTCATATTTGGAGGAAGTTATAAACCAAAGTGGGTTCCTCATTCCTCAGCATTTGACATATTCTGATTGCAAAACATTTGGGGTTTTACACGATTTATTGTAAATAATCTCTCCTATAATGTTCACAGCACAATAATTCACAACCCTGAGGCAAGAGAGTTCTGCAGAAATGACTTTATATGAAGATAACTTTTCAGAATTTACCATTTGCACATCATGTTCAGAATCTATAACACATGTAAAGCGGTCAAATCCTCATCTTTCAAATATTTTTTCTATCATTTTGTGGTATTTTATTAAAAACAGTTACAGCCAGCCTAATAGCTTGACTGATAACTTAATATGTTACCACATCCTGTAGCAGTATAAATTGGAAGTGGGGAAACAAGACAGGCTCGTGGGTGTAAGCTGCCTGGCACTGGGTGCTGTGTACTGAGAACAGGTTTGTCATGTCTTAGCAGCAGATGAGACAAAAGGAAAGGCCAACACAAAGAAAAAATACATGTCCTTAAAATTATGTTCTTAAAATGACACATTTCCTTATACAAGAAAAATCAGTTGCTTCTGCTGACCTTCAAGTCAAACCTGGAGTCAGCCATTCTCCCTTGTACTAACCTGTTTTCAACTGTCTTTTCTCAATGTTCCCTTTGAAGGTGAAATTACAATAAATTATTGCTATTAATATTCCTAATGGTAAAAAGAACATTCTGTATAGTTGAATAACTGGAGTTAGAATCTGAACAGTTGGGTCCTGTTTAGCTTTATGACCAACTCAGGGTATAAAGGGGAACATACACACTTAATTAAAAGACTTCTTGTTCTTTTACCAACCCTTTCCACCCAAACCCCTACATCTGGAATTTTAAAAAGCTGTTAAAGAAATTAGATTCCTGAGCACAAATCTGTTATAACCCATCAGTAACAACTGTAATAAGATACCAGTTCCTTTTAAGAGTGGGAGAGGGGTGTCTATCAGCCTTAAAGGGTTACAAAGGTAGTACTTTAAGGGTCTTGTAGTTCTAGAGGAGATGAGCACATAGGAGAGAAACAAGGCAGATTCTGGGACAGATACTGCAGTCTTCAGGAGTGGCTAGTGCCTGGGTGAAAAAACAAACCCTTCTCTTTAGGGACCTGTGACTTCTGTAGTTTTATGACAGAGGCTTTGGTAAGATTCATCTTTCTCTCACTTGCTCCAGGTTTTATAACTTTCTGTCTTCCTATAGGAGATGTTCCAAGGGAAGGATCTTTCTCTCCATTCTACAGTGAAAGTCTAAGCTTCTCAGGATCCATCTGGAAACCCCAGTTTAAGGCTTACAAATGTGCTTTAAGTTGTCAACACCACCTGAACAAGGAGGGGAAGGACACTCCTAGATAGGAGAAGCCTACCTGAACCAACACACTCCTACCTCTGTACCACTCAGGGTGGTCTGCCTGAACCAGTGGAGGTCCAACAAAGAGCTGCAAAGAACAGATCTGCACCTGAGGAAATAAACCCAGAGTTGTCTGACCTCACTGATTTATACTCAGAAGTCCTGTGACTGGAGCTCACAAGATCTTTCCAGGCAAACACCAGTTTTATCAAACCATGACTGGATCATGGTAATCAACATCCCGAGCATAACTTAGCAATATTGTTTAGTGTGGATCTAAAAAGATAAATCACCAGCTTTCTTCCAAAAGAAAAGTCTTTACAGAGCCTTTTTTACTTGTTAGCTAATTAGACCAATTTTACCTCCTAGGATGACACTTTGCCTGTTCAAACCTTTCCTTAAGAGCAGCTTCCTTTTATGTCCATCTATGAAAGATGATTATATTCTCCCTGAGATTTTACCTTTATACATAGTTAAATTCATACCTTGGCTTTGCAGTGAGTACTAATATATTTCTTTGTTCTATAAAACAAGCATCCTTTTTTACCTATCATAGAGTGCAGTGATAACAGGTCAGGTCTCTCAGAGGAGTAGGTTTACCAGAGTCATTTTGAGAATGTTTAGGAAGTTCAGAGACAGCAGTGAAATTAAATCTCAGTGATGCCTTCTTTAAAATTAGGAAAGATCAATCACCCATAATACAAGAACCTGAGCGTTTTAGTATTTCATGTGAAAAGGAATCTTTGCCTACTCCTAGCAAAAATTAAAAAAAAAGATATCTGAAACCTGGAGTTTTTAATGTTGCATCTAAATCCATAAATCCATTTCCCATAAATAAATAGCCTAGTTTACAGAAGCATTGAAATACCAGATGTACAGTGCTTCCACTTACTACAATTGGGAACCCAATTCCCACGGGGAAAAAAAGAAAAATGAAAAATCTTTCAAAGCAGATCTTGCTTGCATCCTGTTCATGGGATTTGACTGGCTTGGTGTTTTCATGATAGACATTCTGCAGAACCTGAACTGTCGTCCTCTTTAAACGAGCAACAAAATCACAAAAAAACACTTCAAAACCTGAGCAAATTGTAAGCCCTATGGTGCTGAACATGCAGACAACTAAAGACAATGCTCTACAATCTGTGAGCTCCCAGAGCTCTGTTTCTCCCAAGGGATTAAGCCTCGCCCCTGATGATGGCTCTCAAAAGTGTCAACACTGATTATTCAAATTCTGATCACCTCAGTCTATGAGATAGGGAAGGTTTGGGAAGCTGCAGGAGAAAGGGAAACACTGAGGAAAACTGCTAGGCGGTGGACCAAAATAGGCAGAAGGGAACAGAGGGAAGGGGGTGGGGAAAGGAGAGAGACACAAGGAATAAATGGGTCTACATATATCTAAATTGTGAGCACATATTAAAGCCCTGAGCAGGGCACCCAAATAATGGTGATAGTTGTTTATCTGGTTCTCATAAAAAGCTGTGTGCTATCCTTCATCATTTTACACAGGTTTCCACTGATACCAGTGGGGAATCCTCTGTGGATTGCAGTGAGCCAAAGTCCTAACTATAGATCCCTGTCCAGAGGCCATAATTAGAAATGGATATTGGCCTTCTCCAGGTGATGGCCTGACTTCCCTAAGCTGCAATGAGAAGCTGGGCACAATTGTACAGGCTACTGAAGAGGTCACTTACAGAGAAAGGGCTAGATACAGATACTGAAGGTGAAAGCTAGGATCCAAAACCTGAAAATATAGCATCACTAAAAATAATGAAGATTTTGGGTGACATTTTTTCAAAGCATGCAGCAAGAGATGAACAGATGGAGCCTTTGTGTATTTCCAGTGCTGCGTTTTGAACTTTTAGCTCAAACGGCCTAGAGGTAAAATTAACACTTAATAAATATGAAGTTTTCAAATATTTATTGCTTGGAAAGAAATTGCTCCTAAATAAAGAAGAAAGAGTTGACACCAGTCAAAATAATCCCAGAGAAACATCTTTGTCCGATCCTCAGGAAACCTTGCTGGTTTTATTTACCCCTCTTTCCCGCCTTTCCTTGTCATTGTTTATTTGTTTGCATACTGATGCTCATTTATTGTCAGCACTTAATAATTAATTTGAAATTACCAAAGCTCCATCATTACAAAGTGTGTACATTGCCCTCTGTAGACCAGCTGTGAAGGCTGTGAAAACTGCCTTGGCACTGCAGGTGTAACTCACCTTGCATGGCTCTAACAGAAGAATAGAGTGAAAACCTAAAGGTCAGGTGTTTGAGTCTTGGTTCTGAACACCACCAAATGTCTAAATGCAAAGGTGATTGCCTTTGGTCTTCTTCAGCCACTGCAGTGACTGTTTTTGCATCTTCCAAGCAGTGACCAGCTATGCTTCTTGAAAACAGTAGAAGATAGGTGAAAGCTTGACCTGCCTGAATGTCAGAAACAAAGAGTTCCTTGCCACAGAACTCTCTTGTCATTACAGACCAACAAAACTCCCCTGTTATTATTCAGAGCAGAGTGTTAATGATCAGTAGGTTAAATCTGAGTATCTTCAGTGTTACTACCAGCCGTGCAGCGTTAATCAGCCAAACAATATTAGTGATAGCTGGGGTATGACTTGGGGATTACTGCTGCACAGAAGCTGAAGCTACCTGTGGCCTGGAAGAGCTGATCAGAAGGGTGACACGAAGGCACAGCTGCAGCACAAGTCAGCCTGACGAGGCTGCCCTAACCCTGCCTGCACCATCAGTCCTTGGGCGTGGGTGGGACTGAGGTGCACATGAGTTTTCTTTTGGCTCTCTGTCCTTACCACAGGCAAGGTAAGGGAAAACTCACTGCTCTGCTCAGGAGAGGCCAGCCCACAGCATGACAGCTCAAATGGGTCTTCCCTGGGTCTGAGGGAAGAGCCATATTATTATATTCCATGCCAGCCTGAGCCTCAGCTCAACTGCTAAAAAAGGACAGTACAAGACATTCATCAAAATACAAACATTGGCTGTAAAAAATTATGGCTCTGAATCCAAAATGTTGCAGGCATGTTGACTCTGCATTAACATTGTGACTCTGATGTTATTAAAAAAATTACATTCAGTGCCCCTCCCTAATGTTTAATTATCACAACCATTGAAGCAAGGAAGATAAGAGTACATCCCATAGTACTTAATGGGAAAATAACATATTGTCACTGTACATACTGCAGTCTACTTCAATTTCATAACATTTTTTAAATCACCAAGGAGGAGGAACATAAAAAGAACTGAATGATGCTGTCAGGCTTAAATGGATGCTTGCTGTTAGATTTGTAAGAGTGGTACACCTGAACACAGGACAGATTGCTCCTTTATAAATATGTATAGCAATAATTCCAGAGAGTGTGTTGTGGAAAGGTTACTTGGACTGGTCAGCATTTTATGTCTTGATTGAAAATATAATAATGAGCTTTCCGATTTTCACAGTGGCAAAACTACATTCATGCTGTGTCTTTGTGGATCTAAGTAAAACAGGCTTGACCCCTGAAGTCACTTTTTAATAATTAACTCTCGTTAAGTTCATTAAACACTAATTGAAGCTACAGAAGAAAAAAAAGTGAAGTATATGCAGACAGACAGAAACACCAAATGGGATTAAAGATACTGACTGTGGTATATACATCCAATACAGTACATGCATTATATAGATTTCAATATCAATTACAAAGAGATTGTTACCTCCTGTATCACATGGTAAATTCTATCATGTTCAGGGCTACTACAATTTTCATTTACAAAGAGTTGCAAGCTAAACAGCATGGACATCCTAACCAATAATCTTTGAAATTATCTAGAGAAATAGACTCAGAACTGTATAAGATGCAGCCCCTGCAGCATCTTTCAGTGCTTTGAAATGAGATAAACAATGGATAAAGAGACTCAACAATCTTGAGCATTCAGGTTTGTAAATTGAATACAATATGTAGGTTTATATAAAAGCAATAATTTAAATGTATATGCAACACTTTCAATGTTCAAAGTCAAGTTTCTGAAGTTTCATTTTTTTCACTCAAGAGCCAAAAATGAGATGTTTGTAGTAATCAATAAAAAAGTGCATGTCACTAAAACTAGATCAAATAATATGAAGTGAGATAATATTATAGCTCACTACTCTCCAGCCTTTCACCCCTCAGAACCCAGAACACTTCAAATGTGCACTCAGACTCCAATAAAAAGGTACCCCATTTGGTCTTCCTCCTTAATGTGCTGTGGACTCCTCCCACTCCACCCCATCCAAAATGTGGAAACTGCTGTTGGGGCTGTCTGCTTGAGTGGCACAATGCTCAGATGATAGACAGACTAGGACTGAGAGTCTGAGTCTGGGTCTCAAGAGACCCAGTCCTGCCACAGCCTGCTGCACAATTTAGGGCAAATCCCTCAACTCTCCTGCTGTAGTGTTAATGTTAGCAGTACTGAGTATTTCTGCTATGCTATAATGAAAAGGCTCCAGAGCTGAGCTCCCTGAGGCCAGGTGTTTCCTACCCGAGAAGATGTTTGCAGCATGGATGGTTTCAGAGCCACATTTCTCAGCCTTGGCACAACTCCAGGGACTCCAATGAAGCTGGAGGTCTAGTCAGTGCTGCGCAGGCAATGGCCAACAGAATGGGGCTCCAGTTTCACTATGCTCCTCTAAAGATTACTGTAGCACAGACGAGGTACAGTGAAAGCATTAAAAAAGACTGCAGTATTCTAAACCTTTGAAAAAGTCACATTCATTTCAGTGGGCTTCAGCTCTGCCCTTTGATCTGGCTTCCTCAAACCCATCCTTGGTACTTTTGCGGTCTTTCTAATTCTAGAGATGTTGTAGGGAAGAAAAAGGAAAGGAGGAATTAATGGAACTCAGGAAAAGCTAGGGAAAAGTAATGAGACCAGCCTTTTGTGGCAGTCCTAAAGGTTTTATAGTTTGTGCCCAAAGAGCTCTATCTGGGAGTGTTATAGAGATCCCTGGTCAAAAAACCTGTGTCTTTCACGTCTGAACTCAATACAGGGGAAAAACCTAGATCTGTATCTGCTCTTACTCTCACACTGGTTCCTGATTGAAAAAGTAGGGGGTACATCCTGGATATAAGCACAGAACACACTGGAGGGTCAGTTTAGCAGTCTCCAGGAGCTGTCCTTCTATGTATGGCGACTAAGTGTATTTAAAATTATACCTGTAACAGAGAGTAACTTCTCATTTTCAGTAAAGTAAATTGGATAAGCTACGTTCCATTAAAGTTAATATGTGTCTTAAGAAATGTTAAAAACATCACGTCTGAGATCCAAGAGAACAAAAGTATGTCCAAATCAAAATATTTTCACTTTTTAGTTCTACAGTTGTACAGTTTTGTTCTACAGTTCTACAGTCCAAAGGTAAACAACCAAACTTTTCTTAGTTTAAAAAAAATGCATATTTTACTTCTGAACTGAGATTTGTTCTGCCACATTTGTTCAGTAAAACCAGTGTTACTAGCAGCTAGGCTCTCACTACTGAGATAAAAGAGTTTTACTGTAGTTGATAATAATAGCACAATAAAAGAAAAATATTTAAAAGTGAGATTCAGTGATTCCTCAGAGGCTATACATGCAAATTGCCCTGAATCTGAGTAACAGTTCAACAAGAAAAGCAATATTTTGGGACAACAGTTCTGCTTTTGTTATGAGCCTGTAAGATTCATTCCACTGAAATAGCTACAGGTATATTATACCCCATGAACTATTACAAAATTAAACTTCATAAGCAATATGCCAGTGCTTTGTGTGATGCATTTGCTAAAAGAATCATTCAATTTATCATGTTTTCCTGAAGTGTTATGAGACAAGGTCTTTGAATAAAACTCATTTCATTAGGCTACCTTGTTACATGGGAAGATAAGATCTACACTTGACTAAAGACATCATTCCATCATGCCCATAATCACCCTACCTGGAGAAGTAAACATTCGGGACCTTAGAAAAATGGCATTGCACTGCCTCACTAATGGTACTGAAGGAATACATTAAAAAAAAAAGGTCCAGACGGACGTGATAAAAAATTATCTGAAAGAAAATTCAAGTGCACAAAAAACCTCTTCTGTATGTACTGGGGACAAGTCATTTACCTGAGGCATTTACCCCAGCTCAGGGAAAAAACATGCAGCAGTGTGAGATGGTTAAAAAGCAGATCAAGGGATGCTCCCTGCCTACTGGTTATCTTACTCTCCTATATCAGTTTAAAAGGAATTTAATATTTATATCCACCCAGATTTAGGGTGTAAGTGCTTCAGTTTCTCAGTCTGTATGGAAGAAACAGAACCAACAATACACACCCAGAAGGTAGGTGTTGTAATGCTGTTTCAGATGATCACGTGATGCATTTTGATATTTTTGGGTAAATGTTCAGAAGTTACAGAATTTGAAGAGTGGTGTAATTTTTTCTAGTTTGCCCTTGTTAAAATATTATGAAGCTCAACAGAGAATATCTCCTTGACTGTTGTGAGGTGAGTGAGAAGTAACTCCAGTGAAATCAACACATTCAGAGTCAAGGTAGAAGCAGAGCTCTGGTTTAACAAACTGTACTGCATGTCTTATATGAAAAGTTCCTACATCAGCCCCACACCAGGTCATATCATATATAATAGAGAAAATATCATTTCCAAAATTTCTGACAGGCAAATCAGCATCCCAAAGACCTTGATTGTAAAATGGGATGAAGCCTAAACACAAAGCCAAGATGTTCCCAAAATCCAGTTTGCTATGCAACCATGTGACTGCTCTGACCAGCCCCAAATGACTGACACAAGAACACATTACAGATAGTTTTATATGATATTATAACACCTTATTCTCTTTCAACATTAAAGAGAATTCAAGGTGGGTAGTAAAATATGTTCAGAGATGTTTTTGCCATTGTTGCTATTACACATGTAAGTTGTGATTCTCCACCTTTTTCAAAAGCTTTTTTAATTATGTGGTGTTGTTGAACCCTTTGTTGATAAACAAACCAGACCACAAATAGACCTAGTAAGGGAGAAAGTTTTCTATCAAAACAATTTCTGGATATTAAACGAATAATATTTTGATTTCCTTCAATATTCTTTTGTCTTGCACTGAAAACAATAACATTTATTTTTGGATATAACAATTTTTGTCTTTCCACATGTTTTTTTTTTCCCCATTCTTCCCCTCATCCTCCTTTATGTCTCTTTTTTCTCTTTTGTCAGCAGGGGAGAGAGTATGGAAAAGAAAAAGTATCCCCCTTTTTGTGGGAAAAAGATGATGCATGGGGCTTTAGTTCCAATGAATATGTTTCCATTTTCATGCTGAAAAATTGACATTTTTAGTTATTCTTACATTGTGGTAAACAAGCAATTAAAAAAAAAAACCACTTGCTATTTGGTCAGCTATTCCTTACAAACATCCCTCAAAGGATGACTACACTGCTAATACATGCATTTCTCTTGGAGAAGATGTGGATGAAACCTCAGCGGTATTTTCTTGTCTTTGCCTTCTATCCAATCCTCACACAAATTCTCGCTCCAGAATGAAGAGTTCCTAGCAGCAAAGTTTCGCCCTTACAGTCTATGTAAGAATAAACTGCAATTCTATTAATGATATGTGTATGTAATCCTCATTGCTGCACAACCTGCTGTTCACTATAGGGATTGTGGAATCAATAGTGTATATGTCAACCAATGTGAAAATCTGTCCTGGAAATTCTAAATCAGCTCCAGTTTCAAAATGGCCAAAGAGAAGTGAGCTTTGTTTTGAAGTCCTGTTTGATGAGGTGTTTGAAGGAAATACATTCCCTCTGTTCCAGCTAAGCTATCAGCATCCAGGGAGAAGAAAAGGCTGAGAAAGCAAGCGAGCATGCTCCTTCAGAGAGCTGCATGCTTCACTGATGGTAGGATTTGGACACAGCGCAAAGAAAGGGCACAGGGACAGAGAGTTTCCATTTACATGGGTCAGCAGTGTGTCAGGGAGCTGTTAAAGGCACTTTGTCTAGACTGTATGTTCTTTGATGAGGAAGTTCTCTTTTTACTGTGAATATCTGTTCAGCACTCTGCTGTGGGTTGTCACCAGAATCACCACTCTCATACAAGGCACATATTCAACTGAAAGGCTCAGAATTATGATCTTTTACAGTAGGAACTGAGAAAGCCAAAGCTCTAAGAAGCATAAGCACATCACAGCTAACCCACAAAGCACTTGATTTTTCAGGATGGTAATATCACATCTAGACAAACTGCTGGGACCTAAAACCCTTCTTCAGACATCACCACTGTCAGCCACTTCTGAAGCTCTGAGGATGGGGATAACACGTTAACACTCACTGATGCTTTGGTGCAGGTTAGACAGATACATTTTAAAGACTCAAGATCCTGTCTTGTAAAAGGAAAATAAAACATAAACACACCAGCAGGAAGGGAATGAAAATTAAATAGAAACAGAACATGAGCAAAAACAACAAGAAAGATGGAAAGAAATATAACCTCAATGAAAGTGCTTTCTAGACTTTTAGATATTACAGTCCTCAAAACATTTTTCAGTAGAGCTGCACATCCTTGCATAATGAATTCAAAATTATTAACAATAGGTTTGATTTTCTCAGTTACCTTTTGTGATTCCCTTAGAAGTAGTCCACTGACCCTCGGGGTCCACTGGTAACTGCTATGACAGTATAATTATGATTTACTAAGTATGAGGGAACAAATTTTCAAAGAGCAGGGCTGGAATTTCACTTTGTAAATGGAAGTAATAATATTCAAAGCAACACAATTATATCCAAACATGGCATGCTAAGAAAATGTAGAGACACATAATTTCTTAATCATTTGCTATAAATGTCTTTATACAGGAACAAGAACTTCCTACAAAGAAGTCTCCTCTACTCTCATACTGAACTCTATGTCTGCCTGTCTTGTACTTGGCAGCATTATACACTTTTAAGTTAAAAACCAGCCATATGATATGAGGCCATATCCTCAGCTGGAGTAAATCAGCTCTACTGAAGCAACAGAGCTGTGTTGATGTACACCAGCTGAAGTTCTGGCCAATTTTTCAAAATAAAAGTACTTTGAAGTGACCCGAACTACAGCTTCTTAACAACCCTGTGCAGCAGATGAATGTAAATCTCACGAGTTGTTGCAAGATCCTGATCTCCCGTTTCAATTGAAAATAGAGCCATCACAAAAGTGATGTATTACGTCTCAGTTTTATTGTCCTTGAGGAGGGTGCAGGTGAAGGTAAGCAAAGAGCAGCAGGGGTCTGGGGCTAGAGTCTGTTTCTGAAATGCCAAGACAACAAGGCTGTAGGTGTCAGCTTACCTCCTGCTCACGCTGCCTCACACAATCCACCCGAGCCAGGTGAAGGTCATGTCTCTGTCACTTGGCACTTCAGAGTCATTTACATTTATATGTAATTGTTTTTTGAGTGTGCATGTGCTCAGAGGAGCTGGGTGGCTTGGGAATTGGTAATAGGATATCAGAGCCTGTCACCAAAAGGCCATTGGTTCAAAACTAGCACAGCCAAAAGGCGCTAACTTTCTGATAGCTGCTCCGTGGCTCAGATGAAATGAGTTGATGATTTCAGTCTGGACACGTGTCCCTTTTGCAAAGCCACTCTGCCACTGCAGCTGTCAGAGGGGACACCCTGTGGATATTGTCAACAGAAAGGTTCAGGACTGATGGTGTGAGTGCACAGATGACCTCTTCCTCTCCCCCTAAGCAGTCAGGTTTCCAGGAGTCAGAGACATGCTGCCGGAACCGTGTGAGAAATATCACCCAGCTGCTGCCCTTGCTGGTCCTCTTCTGGAGGTTAAAGCATGACATCAGACCTCTGGATGTTAAACCTCATGCCTTTCAGAATCATTTAAAAAGCCTGAATGAAGCTCTGTGAAGACAATAATAAATAAACATGCAGAGAGACCTGTAACAGGCTTTGAAAAAAAGCATTTGCAAAACCTACGGCTCAGTACACCTCTCTTACTAAATTTCGCTGACAATGCCAGCAGGTGCCTGGTGGCAGAATTACTGATTTGTATTTTTTTTTTTCCTAGTATCTATTTTATTGAGTGCTTTTTTTATTTTTTTTTCCCTAGCTCTGTAGAATTTATGCTCCTCACTAAGCACCTGCTTCCCACCTAGGGAAAAAAAAAAAAAAGACCTTCCGGTCTGTCTTTCCTGCAGAGGGGAGAAAGAAATGAAGGTCCAACACACATATTCATCTTCTAAGAACCCCAATGTCACAGAAAGCCATAATTAGGCTGTTTGCCCTCAGCAGCATGAAGTATGAAGCAAAACCTCCCTCTATGCTGCAGCAAAAGCCCAAGCCCACGTCACTTTGCACTGAGCAGCACCAGCAGCAGCCCAAGAGGACATGAAGAATACAATTTGTTGGGTTTCTCCTCCTGTCACAGTACAAACTCTGTTAGGAGCAAGGTCACCTCCACCTGCTAATGGATGACAGTGCACACATTATTCACAAAAGGTGCAGGCAAATCTTTAAGTCAGGAAACTTGGGTGGCAAGACAACCATCTAGCCATGGAAACAGATTCCAAAGTTGGGTATGTCCTGAAACCCTTTTATTTGTTGTGATAGCCACCTCTGAGCTACCTGCTGCTCTGGCTCTGCAGTTACTGGGGCACAAGCTGGGTATGTAAAAGCTGTTATGGATCTGTCTATAGAAGCTGCAGTCAGCTCACTGGACTGGAGTGCACCTGTATTGGCAGAGACAGGGCTGTATGGCTATTGAGGTACTGAAAGGGCATCCAAGCCCTGCACTCCTCAGACCTCAAGAGAACTTGAGCACAAGTCAGAGCTTCATATCTGATCTTCTTTCAAGTAAACAGTCATCTCACAGAGCTTCTTGCAACAGCAAACATGTCCTTCCTATGCCTAGAGCTGACTACCTAAGCTCTACTACACCTTGGATCTCTGAGCAAGGAAAAAGACAAAAATATTTTTCTTGCCATTGCCTTTGGAAATTTCCGCTTCTTCATTCTTCCATGGTTGCTAGTACACCTGCACAGATGATCAAACACTTCAGACTTATTGAAAACTCCAAAAGCTGAAACACGTGTACTGTGGCAAAGCAGGTGGATACTGTTATTAACCAAATCTGGTGTCTGGAAGTAGCTGGTAAGCACCTCTCCTTCTGAAAGCAAAAATTAAAATGGTGCCCTGTTTATGGTGACCAGCTGACTCCAGATTTACACAGAATTAACTAAAAGACACTTAACAAAGCAAAAAACAGACACAGCAGCAACCACTGTCAGAAGCAGCTGGATCCTATTCTTGTTGAAAGTCCCAAAACCAAAAGTGCCTAATTGTCTGAAAAGTCACTTCCAGAGAGCCCAAGAGCAGACAGTTACAGGGTGGCTTATTTTCAAGGAGGTTTTTTGGTCACAGTATTCTCCAGCTTCTGAAACCAGCATAATTTTCTTCTGTAGGTGATATACAGTATTGTTTCGTTGCCTGTTCATGGGCACTACAAGTTCACTGCATAATTATTTGGAATTATTGCATATTGCATCTTACATCACCTAGTTTCCTGTTTGTTTGCTGCAGTGACCTCCAACGGGTGCCTAGGGGAGGTTTATCAGTGTACTTTGTATTACAGTAGTATTTACAGCCTATTATGAAGCAATATACAAACATGGAACAAGATAAAGTCCCAGCCTTTACTCTTCACATGCAACATGATTAGAGAAGTATTGGGGAACAGTGGCAGAGGCAAAGAAAGTCCCACAAGCTCCTGATACCTAATCAGTGTCCTCACTCCTGAATCTCATCCATGCCACTGAATCTTCCTCTTGCCAACACCTGCTGCTATTTCATTAGTCTGTGGTGAGTGCAATGCCTAGAAAAGTTGCAACTGTGATCTGAACAGAAAGATGTGAGAAGGGGAAACTCCCTTTCTCTTTTCTCTGCAGTTGTCCAATACTTGAAGCAATGTAGACAGCTGAATTGCACACCTCACCACTTTGGCCAACTAAGAGTAAAGCAACACTCCATAATCCTCCAACTCACAACCTCCCCCTGAAAATGCTGTGTGTAGGCAATGACTCTGTCTCCCCATGCCTGAAAGGTACAATGAGCTGATCACCTTGCTGGAGGCAGCTGTATTTAACTCCAGGTAGGCTTTGAAGGGGTAGGGCTCAATCATTCCCTTGTACATTTCTCAAGCAAGACCAAACATTGAAAATTCAGAGCTGAGAGGTCCTCTGAGACGTTTTGTCCCTGAGCATGAAAAGTTTTGACCTATCTAATTTCTGTAGTCACCTGCAGTTAAACACAGATTCCTACCATGGGCATGAGTCTCCTTTTGTAATTATCTACCCTGCAAAACATGAAAACCTGTGTGCCAGCATTCACACTTGAGCTCATGAGTACATACTTGCTTTCTTAGGAAGAAAAAACATCTCTGGAAACAATGATATGCCTGATAGTTGGTAATTGGCACGTTAGCAGACTGAAGCAAAACCCTTTCCTCCCTAATTCAGTCTGACAGTCATGTATATTTTGTATTGTCTTTTACTCAATTTATCACAAAGGTGTTGCAACAACTGTTTGAAGTAGCTCTTGGGGGGGGGGTATCACATGTGACTGATGACTACAGTGAAGATGTCTGCTGTATTGTTTAAAACTGTAGACATGAGTTTAAGCAGCTAACCATTCGTCCCTAGAAATGAGTGGCAAAAGTTTGATCAACTTTCCTACTTTCCTGAGGAAAATGGGGGTCTTCTAGTAGCAGATGCTTGCTGATATACCCCAAACACACAACACACAGCTATCTAGTGATCCTGTTTTGAGGCAGAGAGTGGAGGAGGAGTGAAAGGAGTGTATGTAGAGTAGGTTAAGACTGAAGTATGAAAAAGGATCTAACAATTCAGCCTACTGAAAACTTCCTGGTACCAAAGACTCAGACTCCCAACAGCTCCTCATTTTCTGGAGCCCTGAACAGGGAACCCAAATTAGTTCAGAATTTCCTGCTGCAGCCAGATTTCCTGGATAGTTCCAGCCCCAGATAGGCAGAAACTGGGCAGAAACAGATTTTCAAAGGCCTAATATCATTGAGTAAACACAGTCTTTGGAAGAACTTGGCATCACTCACCCTGATACATTGTGGCAGTGTTATGTAGAGGGGGCATTTCCTCATCTGTAACCACGACCAGGACAGAGCTTCCTAGAGGTTTACACTGAAAGCAAATTGACAACTTAGGAATTGAAAACCATCTTTTTCCTTACTCTAGGATAGAGAAAAGCTATTTAGTTTAAGGTCTTTTCAAGAAATAAATGTGTTGCACTTGCTCGAGTTGAGCTTATGGCAGTAGTATTATACCAGATATTCTGTACTGACAGATTCTGTGCTGACACACAGTTAAAGAAACTGCAAAGTTTTTGACAGCATATTGTGGAATATAAATGCAGCATGATGGAGTGAAATGGCCATGGATTACCTAAGATACTCAAGTACATACACTCAGCTAAAAGCTGTCAGTTTAATTCAGCAGTACATTAGCAATAATAAAAGGAATTACCAGCTTTGAATTAACATCTTGGTAAATATGTCACTCTGTTCTGAAGGAAGCAAGCAACATACTGGGCTGCATATAAAAAGAAACACTGTTCACAAGATGTATGAAGTTAACCAACTCCTTTCACATCAGAAAGCAGATTGCCACAGGTTCCTTGTATTCAGGTCAGGCACTGCAGGAATGTATCATTTAGAGGAGAAAACAATGAGTAAAGGTATGAATAGAGGACACAGCCTGAAAGAAAGACTGAAGGAACTGGAAGTATTTAAGAAATGAACTTGGGAACAAACTCAGTAATAGTCTTTTAGTGTGTAAAAACTCTCCTGCAAAAAGAGGGCAATCTCTTCCTTCTGCCCATGTTTGTGGCAGTCGTGAAATTATGGTATAAAATAATAGATAGGATGATTTAAGCTAGATTTAAGCTTTCTATCAGTTTGGACTGCAGAACACCAACTCAGAGTGTCTGGCAAGGCCACTGTTCTTCACAGTGACGTGTGATAAACATCTGCCAGAAGAAACAGATACCAAGGACCCACCCAGGGGCAGGTGGATGGACCAGGCAGATTCCAAAGATCCTTTCCAACTCTATGATCCCCTGGCATCTCATAGCATGTAATGTATTCCCCCAGTATTACCTAACTCAGCAAACCTGTGTTTTGTTATCTGTCATGCTATTGCCCAAATGCATTTCTGAACCGACAGTGCCACAGCCTCCTGTGTCTGACCATGCTGGTTAGCCAGCTCTCTGCTGGGGGTCTGTGGATGCTGAGGCAACCAAAATTGATGTCTCAAAGTCACTCTGTTGTACTGCAATATTACATTTAGGGAAATATTCCTCAAAGGACCTAGTCAAGATCAATAGTGAGCACAGAAGTGTTGTGCCCATGGTACAGAGTGGAAGCATTCATATTAGTGTTCAAAAGGTGAAAGACAGGCACTGAACTCTAAAGACTTGACTACTTTTGATACGGAAACAAGACTCTGAAATGTTTAATTAATTAGTGATTAACAGAAAAAAATTATGGTATCTAAACTGACTGAGTTGGGAATTATATTGAATTGCTTGTTACTTGAAAGCAAGCATTTCAGGGCTTGGGAGTAAAAGGTTTTCTGTCATGCTTATATTCACTAGCATTATCATTTGTTCTGCTCACTGTTACTACTACAGCTATTTTTGGCTGATACTGAGAGGATAATTTAACGACAGGGTGTCTACAGAACTATTTCTCTAGTTTCTCTGCTTTTGCCTGCTTTTACACTGTGGGATGTGCATAAAAACAAAGCAGCACTCTAATACAAATTAGGAGAATGTGCTACAGAGCACAATGCTGTAAGGAAAAAAAATCACTTTACTATTAAAATAGACTTCCACACATGGTCTTACTTCTGGACAAGAAGGAGCCAGCTGATATGAATATTTGCAGTTTACTCACAAATCCAATAGGAAGTTCCTTGAGGTACTCCTGCCGAGAAGTGACTAACAGGAATAGCAGAGCCTCCTGAGATGAAAAGAAACCAACCCAAACTTTCATATGCAGAACTAATCCAAAATAAATTGTTCTCTAAGGTTTATAAATATTTAACTTTCCCTCTTTAAAATACTGCCTAGCCTTGGTGATGGCAGGGACCTGAGATTCCTCCCAGTCTTACATCTTACCTTTCTTATATTCCATGTTTCTCTTCCTCTGTAACTTTTCTACGTGCAACATTAACCAGATGTAGGTGAAATAAAATGTCCACAAAAAGGGGGTTAATGTTTTCAGGACTTGCAACTTGAGCAAACGCATAAGGAAAGTTACTCCTCAGCTAATATATAGGCTAAAATCTATAAGTCTTTGAATCAATACTCAAAAGTTTGAATATTATATGATTACCAGGGATTGAGCTAGGTGAACCCGTGAGATTGTTTAATACTGTGCTTCCTTCTATGGTTGATAATTCAAAAAAACTAAACAGAACTTACAGATGAGATTTCCCCATCAGGAGCCCAAATGTATTTCTTCATAGGACAATAAATGCTATTTTTCAACAGTCAGTTCCATGAAAAGAAATACATTTTATGGTCTATGACACCAATAAAAACTAACTCAGCTTGAAAGATGAATTTCAGTTTTCAAATAATCCCAGTGAAATGACTGTGAAAGACCTACAGATCAAGAATTATTCATAGAAATTATTCAGACAATAGTTTCAAATAACCAACAAATGTGAGAAAACTGTAAGCTATTAACACACAATTTACACGCCAAAAGAGAGACAGTGTATGAAAGAAACAAATTGTTTAAGACAAAGAGCTATAGTACCCACTTTTTCTCCAAATATTACTTTACCAGCAGTGCCTTTTCCACAGACCAGGTCACTGAATTGACACTTCCAGTAGCAAACTACCTACAAGGGACATTCATCCACAGTGGCCTTATATGTTAAGCATCAAAATTCAGCACCTAAATTCATAAAATCACTGAATGAATTGAGCTGGGAAAGGCATTAAAGATCACACAATTCCAACCCCCCTGACATGGGCAGGGGCACCTCTCTCTAGACCAGGTTGCTCCAAGCCCCATCCAGCCTGGCCTGGAACACTTCCAGGGAGGGGACAGACACAACTCCTCTAGGCAACCTGTGCCAGTGTCTCACCACACTCATAGTGAAGAGTTTCTTCCTAATGTCTAATCTAAATCTACCCTCTTCCAGTTTAAAATTGTTGCCCCTTGTGCCATCACTACATGCCCAAATTGGGATGTGACTTCTTATAGCACCTCTTTCTAGATAGCAAAGAGGGAGAGAAAAGATGCTCCCAAGGACCATTCACAGCATCTAGTTCGGGCTCATATTCTGTTCTGACCTCTGGAGGGGGCTACAAGGAGAAACAGAAGTCTAAGCTCCTAATTTAGACACATTACAGCAGTAAAGGAAGATGCTGTGAACAGCAAAAGCTGGCTAATGACCAGGAGGGACAACGCCCTTATAGGAGGAGCAGAGAGAACCAGTCTGCAAGGACCAGCAATATGTCACCTGAATTTCAGGCAAGTGATCTCAACAGAAAGACTCTCAGTCCTTCTCCTGGTAGGATCACTTTCCAGAACTGGTGATTTTGGTTTAACCAAGTAGCAGCACACTGAGATACATTGAAACAGTAGCAAAATCTGTTGTTTACTCATAGGTAGAAATGTAATGTAGAAATGTAACAACACCAACCTCCAAAATGCTGGATGTTTGTGTGATTGAAATTAAGGTTTTTTTCTTCTTAGGACATAACATATCTTATGACCTTCCATTTTCCATCAGGTGCTTCCTCTACACTCCAAAAAAATGTGTTGAAAGAAAGATCTAGTGAACTATACACCTGTAGTTCTGTGTTCCTCACCACTCAGACTTTCGCTGCTGCTCTCATCATGACTGGAAACATGGTCTCGGCAACTGTGTAGAGTTTACTGATGATACTCCTTCAGTTTAATACTGTTGGCAGAATTATTTTTTGCCTTTGGCAACTTATGGTAAAATAAAGATTATGTCATTCAAGAAACAGCAGCATCTTTGCCAAATTTCATTAAAGACATCTCACTAATATCTGCAGAATCACTTGAAGCTGTTGTTCCTCTCTTCATGCCTTAAAATGGAATTGGAGAATGTTCTGGACATGTAAATAAATCTCCATATCCACTCATTCACTATTAGGCAGTGAGATACTTTCTCTTCTGTTTCAGTGTCAGGACAAATCCAGCATAACAAGTCTCCAACAACTCCATCTCTCTGTCCCACACAGCCCAAGATGGTAGAAATCCCTTAAGTCTGGCTGGCTTCTTGAATTTATGTTTGCTAGCAAAGAAATTTCACAGAACAGATTGCCCACTTCCAGAGCTACCAGATTTGATTCTGCACCTCAGCTTCGAACCTCAACTTTAAAACAGCCCTTAAACCTGATATGGAAATTTATTCCAATTTCTCCTTCATGTGCAGGCTGTTTTTTATTTTCCTCAACCCAGTTTCCTCTTCTTTGCTAGTGGGATCTGCAAACGCTTAAAGAGGCACCTAAAATTTGCTCACCAGGTTCAACTTAGCTAGAAACAGATTAGGCACAAAGAAAAAAAATCAACCCTTTGTTTTCCAGAAATATTTTCTTCCTAAAGCTGTCCAGGAAGGTGGGACACCAGCTCTCACCCCTGCCATACAAAGCTGGGATTATGGCAAAGGAGATATTCGCAGCCTCCAGCAGAGAAACACTTTAAGGCATATAAGGCACCCTCTGAGCACCAGCTGGGGTTTGCAGCAAAGGCAGCTGTTCCAGTATGTGGGAAAGAGGCTTGCAGATTAAAACAGACAAGTGATCTTCAGGGATGTGGGTGAGTTCCCAGTGTAGACACCCCTTCTTCATTGACAGCTGCACCTCAGGAGGGAGAGCAGAGGCTGCACTTGCTCCAAAGGCCAGGCAGCACACAAGGAAAACAGAGCAGTGTCTCAAAGTTGCCAGCAAGTGCTGCTGCTGTCTTCAGACCCTTGCCAGATCATCATTAGGGAGCACCACATGTGCGTGGCAGACATCTCGCCAGACACAGCTGTTGGCAGCTCCTTTCAAGGCCAGTGTCACTCCTCCAGTGCTTAGTTGGAAAGGATAAAGTGGGAGGAAACTCCATTTAAACTCAAAATACACATGCATACATCTTTCAGAGGGCAGGAAACTTGAGAGCTTTCAAGGGGCCTTGTGTCTCCTCTCCTTCTGTCCACTGGAGTAATACCTTGCTGCTCTGGGTTTATATGGCTCTTAAAGGCCAGAAGGTAAACATGGCTTGGAAACTCCTTTGTAAATCCAGGGGTCACTACTTGATGACTCTAGTTTGTGCTCCTACATTTTGCTTTTTTACCTTTCACAGAGGTGAAGGCTAGGATTAGGAACACTGGCTTCCCAGAGAGGTGGGCAGCCGAGCTGGGGAGCATAAAGAAACCTGAGCACAGGCTAAAGTCCCAGGCCCCAAAAGTCTTTTCCAACCATAATCCAAGATGGAGCCCAGCTGTAGTTCAGATTCAAACTTGAAGCCTGGACTTGAGGAAAGAGCTAATCCTGGCCTGGGTGGCCACATTCTTGTCACATCTTTGCACATTCTCCCAGGGCTTTCAGCTGGCACAGACCACTTGGATGGGCCAACCACGGGGGGTTTTTCCTTCTCAGCATACCTTGGGCTGAAACCAGAATACCTGTTTGCACAATTTTAAGGATTTAAAGAGGAAAATACCTCATGGTCCAGTTCAGCTGCACAGACGTACACAATATGCCTGATCCCACATGAGCGGCCTTTGCATCTGAGAATTTCCCAAGGACCAGAGAAAGAAAACTGCTGCTTTCCCCTGGCAAGAACACCTCAGATGCATGGAGCTTTTTACTTACCTCCTCAACACTGCTGTTTTCTGTCTCAGGAAAGCAGGATGTAGCCCTGCTTCGTGTGGACTTGTTTACAAGTGCAAAATGCCAAGATCAGCACCATGCTCCTCTCACAAAGGCGGAGACTTTGCTGCAGTCTATGAGACACAGCTTCCCACAGTTGAAAGAGTTTGGCAGAACTTGGCCTAATATTACATTGTCATCAACACAGAGAAATCTATTTGGTTTGATACCAAACTTTCCACCTACTGTATTAACATCACTTTTATGCTCCTTTATATTTTATGTGGCACAGAGAAGCTGCAAAGTTCCCGTTGTGCTCAATGCTATGCAAACACACAGCAAACTTGTATTGCCCACCTTAAGGCCCAAGTCAGCAATCAAAAATTGAGCAATAGCTTCCTATCCCAAAAATTCTTCCCAACCTACTGCCACATGTTATTGCACTGTCCAAAACCACCCCAAAAAACAAAATAAGAACAGTGCCAGCTATTATCATTGCCCCCTTCTCTTGTAAAAACTAAGTGGTTATTTATGGGGAAGAATCACATCTGGGCATATTGCGTGGTGGCAGTGCTCAGTCCCCTTTCTCCAAAGGCAACCTGTGCTGGTGATGGTCCTCTCTCCAGCACCGGGTGAGTTATTGCTCCATTACCAGCCTGAACCTGGAACTCTGCTCAGACTGCAGCAATAACAAGACAGATCGGTCTTTATGAAGTCTACACTATTAACGCTATTTGTTTTGCCATGAGTTGACAACTTTAGTAAATTGCTCATAATTGGCTATCAAGGAAAACACACAGCTCTGTGCACTATTATTATGGTATTGATTTTCAATAATAGCTTTTTTTGAGGGTGGGGGGAGTGTATGTGTCGCTTTTGTGTTGTAAGAGAGTAGAGCCTTGGAAGAAAGTGGCTACGTGGGTCTGCTCTGTGTCTGTAACGTCACTGTGGCAAAAAACAAAACAAAACAAAACAAAAAAAAACCAAAACCACATATAAAATGCACACCAGAAGTAGCTGAGGCAAAGATTTATTTTTTTTTCTCTGGCATTATTTTTTAGAATTAAAAGAAAAGAATGGAATTAACCATGTAGCTAAATGCGATGGTAGCCCTGTAGGATATTCGTGTTAGTCAAAGGCTGAAATACATTAACATTAAAAAACTCCATAGGGTTATTTTAAATATTCATTAGGAAATTTACAAGCTTTGGTGTAACAGCAGAGGACTCCAGTGTTTTTATAATTGGAAGCCAGGCCAGTGGAAAGTTTCTCAGCCATGGGAAAACAATGTGGCCCAGTTTCTCTTCCTATGTTAGAGATTCTTGATTATGCTCTCTAAATATCAATCCCCTGAACACATCCACAGACACACGTACCTGATACTACAGTATTGTTATGTGCTATCATTCATTATTAGCTCTTCTGCTTGATGTTCCTTTTTTCCCTCCTTCCTTTTTTTTCTTAAATACGCAATCATGCCCATGGCCCAAAAATGCAGCACTTTCTTCTTCTTCTTGTTTTAGATGAAAGGAACAATGTTTCTGGGAAGAATGTAAGAAGTGTCTAGTGTCTCTCAACAGGTAAATGATTCAGAAAATTTGCTGACAAATACAACCACTTAACATAAACCCAGGGAAACTGTCAGCAGTCCTATTTAGAGATGACTCACTCAAAATTCAATTAACACAAGATTACAAGCTGATCCAGTAAAAGAAAGGATATCTCTGGCACATTTTATTCTTTTTCTCATTTTTATGTTATAAAATAGCCCCAAAATTACCATTTCTTCATATTTCTGGCCTACTGTTTCTCTGGGTGCAGGAGAACTGCCTGAATTTTCACTTCCTCAATTTCTTGTTCCATAGATGTCAAACGATCACCATGAAAGACTGGGAAAGGAGAGTTCTGAAGATTTACCCCTCCCAGGAGATCTTTGCCCAGATTTGCTATAAAACTCAGTGTAATCTTTGATCTTCCAGTGACTTGTACTCTTCTCTGTTACTTGAAACCCAGCATTATTATTAAGCTTAAGTAGATTGCTTTAAACTTCTAAAATATTTACTCTCCTGCCTCCCAATGGGATGTTAACAATAAAAAATTGCAAGGGCTTCTACATTTGTTTTTACTTTACATAAACGAATTAAGCAGTCTCTACTAGACTCGTTTAGACCCGCAATAATGTAAACTGAAGCAACATAAAAGAGCCTCCACATCCATGTTTACAGAACAGAAATCCTACAGTTTTTGGAGGGAGAAGTTTTAGAGAAGGTGCCTAACTCATCTTTACTCCCTCAACTGTCAGCAGACCTGGATAGGCCTCTCCCTTCATAAGGGAAACGTGTGACACTAACAGCTTGGTTGTTTGCTTTTGTATTTTTTCAAGTGAGTTCAAAGGAACTCACTTGATTGTACCCCTTCCCCCTCCCCCACTCTTCATCCTTCATAACCATTGTTTAATGAATTTTTATTAGAAAAGCATGGCTGCACTTATGAAAGAAAAAAATCTGTCTTTGAAACCAGGAGGAAAGTGTGTTTTCCCTGGCATTAGCCTGTTAGTTTTTAATATCAGGTTTGCACTGGAGTTGACTCCTGGTGCATTTTGGAACCATAAGCCAACAAAGTGAAGCTAATGGGAAAGGAAATAATACAGGAGAGGAGAGCCCCTTTTGAAGTGTGGGCAGGAAATCTGCACAACTCTCCCTTCTCCTCCTTCTCCCTCCTTCTCCTCCCTGCCCCCATCCCATGCAGTAACCTCCTCTCCTCAGAGTGACTTTTGCTCATTTTTTTGTTTAGAGGATGGAATCAAGCTCAAACACCAGTTTAATTTCAACTTCTCAATTAGCAAAACACAACCAGCTGTAAAAAGTAAAAAATCAGTCAACCTAAGGCATGAAAGACTCAACTCCACAGCTCTGAACAAGGTAAAAGATGTTGCTTTTCACCAGGCTTTCCACTGCAATAGGCTTCCCATAAAGCCTCTGAGAATCAGCAAGCATACACTGCTTGGTTCAGGGAAGACACTGGAGCAAGACATTGTTGCCTCAGAGACCTACTCACACTCACACTCCATCATGTTAGAAGCACAAAAAAAAAAAACATTACCAGACAGAATCACCTCCATCTCTCAAATGGCACGCAGGTGATGCAAAGCACTGCCATATCACAGTCACAGATTTTGTCCCACAGGTCATTTTCTGCTGGCATCCCTCATGAAGCTCAGTTCATTTTGCATGCCTGTGAGACTTCTGGGGTAATTCTGTCCCTTTTCCTTTTCTCTTAGTTATAGCTTCAGTGTTTCCTGTAGAAACAAATGGTAAGTAGGAATTTCTAATTTAGCATGTGGATGTATACCTATGGTACCTACTCAATTGCCTACTTTGTCACCGACTTTTTGTGACACTTGGATGAACTACTTTATCTCAAATTCTCAAATATTTAACAGAAATTTGGCTAAAAAATACTTTTGTGATTCTGTTTGTAGCACTGCAGCTTAGAAAGCCATAATCACACTTGCCTATCATACAGCAGTACTTAGTGGGAAAATATGGGGGAAAGCAGATATTGCAGAACCAGGGCTCTTCAAAGTATCAAGAGACTTGGAAAAGAGATATAATGGAAAGTAAATTGCAGATTTTAAAAATAGAATCACTGGAATTATTTTTTCCACTATGCTTCAACTCGAAGGCTATGATAATGTAAAGAATCATGGGAAATGGCTAAGAAGGTAAAAGAAAATTCTATAAATATGACATATGCCATTAATCAGGGTTAATATTTTGCCACAATGATCCAAAATGGAGCTGTTTTGATCAGTGTTAGAAATCCAGCATTCTGCTCTAACACAAGCCAGTATTTCCTTGGGCAGTGACTGGCTTGAGAGCAGCCCTGAGGAAAAGGACCTGGGAGTGCTGTTGGATGAGAAATTCAACATGAGCCATCAGTGTACACTTGCAGCCCAGAAAGCCAACAGGATCCTTGGATGCATCATGAGAAGCATGGCCAGCAGGTCAAGGGAAGTGATTCACCCCGTCTACTCTGCACTCATGAGACCCCACCTGGAGTACTGCATCCAGTTCTGGAACCCCCATTACAGGAGGGACATTGACATTTTGGAATGTGTCCAGAGAAGGGCCACGAGGATGATCAGAGGGCTGGAGCACCTCTCCTATGAAGATAGACTGAGAGAGTTGAGGTTATTCAGTCTGGAGAGGTGAAGGCTCTGAGGAGACTTTATTGTAGCCTTCCAGTATCTGAAGGGGGACTACAAGAAAGCTGGGAAGGGACTTTTTAGGATGTCAGGTTGTGATCGGACTAGGGGGATTGGTTTCAAACTACAGGAGGGTAGATTTAGATTAGATGTTAGGAAGAAGTTCTTCATCATGAGGGTGGTGAGACACTGGAACAGGTTGCCCAGAGAGGTGGAAGCCCCATCCTTGGAAGTTTTTAAGGCCAGGCTGGATAGGGCTGTGAGCAACCTGATCCTAGTGGGAGGTGTCCCTGCCCATGGCAGGGGGGTTGTAATTAGATTATATTAAATGTCCTTTCCAACCCTGAAAGTTCTATGGTTCTATGATTCCTTAAGTGTACTCTCTTGGACTGAGTCACTTGTAAGTTTTCTTGGGTGCTGAAGCAAAAGCATGGCTGTGACATCACCTGTTCTGCTACTCCATATGTGATGATCACATGCAGGAAAAACATTATGAGCACAATGTGTTTGTGGGTCACAGGATGCTGGCAGCAACTCTTCTGGAATCCCCAGAGGTACCCAGCCTCCTAGGTGCAATAAGAACAGAGGAAGCTAACGTGATCAGAAGATGAAGGGCAACTTCCTCCAGATGTCATGGTCTTTTTCAAAACCAGATCCTTCATAGCACTGACATTATGGAATTGTTTATTCAACTAGGTAAGTATCTTTCTCTCTAGCAAGAGAGTGAACATGAGCTGAGGAGATAACTCCCTGCTATTTCCTATTTGCTGTTTTTGCTGATGACAAGAGAAGGTCAGAAGAACAGGGCATGTCAGGCTTGCTCAAATATTCCTCTATCTTTTGTGATAGGCTTGACAAATTATTCATACTATGATCCAGTTGCATACTTCTCATTAAGGACTGATCACGCAAGATCAGATAATGAGAGGGATAACAGAAGAGCAGCTAAGGCTCCATTCAGAAAGGGTGCTAGGTATACAAAATGCTACACATTTTAGCCTGTAGTGTGCTTTTACAGTCCTTCATAATATGCATCTTCATACAGTAGCTGTGTAGTGTTTTTCACATTCAGGATGTAGAAATAACACTGAGCAGCTTCTTAAGTAAGATATCTATGTCAAAGTTAACTATCCTGAATCCCTGTTAAAGCTGATAAAAAGAAAATGAGTGCAGTGCTTATAAGACATAATTCATTTCCTCCAAAAGCGAAACCATATGAATCCCATCCTAAAAGTGCTTATTTGTTTCTGGCACCTACAGAGAGAGCATTGAGTAACTAGTTGAGATGTAGCTATTCACAGGAGAGAAGACTGAGTCAGTGACCCCCATCCCTGGGGAATAGATCTAAGCAGGGTTCCAAGGACCAGTGTGGGAAGGAAACAAGGTACTAGGGACACATGGCCTGAAGAAGTCAGGGAGTGTTGGTGGAGCTGTGACAACAGAGTTTGATCCAAGCTGTAAAGGCCCTACATGCACCAGAAAATTTATAAAAATTACACAGTCTAGCTCCTGCTTACTCCCACATGAGCCCTGGGTGTCAAGCTCAGCTTTAACATGCTAAGTGGTCTGACTCCATCTGGCTGTAGGGTGGCATGGCTACTGTTCAGGATCTTGGTGGCCGTCCCTGGTGGTGTTGATTAATCCTTCTGGCTGCAGAAACTGCAATCAGTGGGGTGTGTGGAGGTCTGGGGGAAAGGGGTATTATTTGAACGTCACTGTGCCACCACTGACTTGCTGAAGTCACTGCTTCACAGCCTTTATATCTGAAATCCAGGAGACAGAAAAATCTAAACATGTGTCTGGCAGTTTTGTCTGCCATGATGAGCAACCACACCTGCCAGACCCTGAGAGATGACAGTGAGAAGAGGATTGCCAGATTCTTGCACAAGACATGAAGACATCAAAATCATCACTAGCAAATAACTGAGCTTCCTTGAGGTGGTGTTTGACCCTCTCAACAACTACACTCAGACTCTCCTCCTTCAACCAGGTGACAGAAGTTATGTAGCAAATTACGCAGTCTTAACACACTGATTTAAACACAGACTCCTGAACTAGAAAAATCTCACTCCCTAATGATTTCAGCAGGGTTTGGGTTTCATCAAAAAATAGAATAATCACAGAATCATAGAATGGTTTGGAAGAATGATTTTGAGTTGGAAGGGACCTTAAAGATCATGTGGTTCCAATCCCCTTCCCATGGGCCAGGATACCTCCCACTGGACTAAGTTGCACACAGCCCCATTCAACATGGCCTTCAACACCTCCAGGGAGTAGGCACAACTTCCTTGGGTCTCCTGCCAAGTACCACCACCAGTGTATTAGCTGGATCAGAACCAACAAATGCGACTTCAGGTTGGAAGCAGTTACTGGGTAGCTGCTGAGTGCTTCCACAAGAGATGAAGACCTTTGGCTCCCAAACACCAGATGAGAGCTGGACCTGAAAGTTCTTGAAAGTTCCTCAGATGATAATCTTCCTAGTGGCTGATGTAAAGTTAAATATAGGACTACCTCAGAAGGCTGGTTGTCCACCTTTCCAAGACGGACGAGGAAAAAAGTGGATCAAGGAAATTAAATCCAATCAGAGTGGGTCTGAAGGTTACCTTAACTGAAATGGGACCGTAATCATAGAACACTAGTTAAAAAAAATAGTTTATAAAATGTTGTGAGTTAAACTCCATATGCAAGAGCAAGGAGAAATGTTCCATGTATTTGGCTCCAAAAGGCTGGAGGAACCCTCACCTGATGTTATTTTAAAATTCTCTGCAAATACACTAAATAAGAGGGGGGTTCCTGTGCAAAATGAAAACTTACACAATCCCTTTTTAAAAAGCCAAACCTTAAACTTGAGAAAGCTTATGAAAAATTAGATGATGTGAAAAACACTTTAAATCAAAGCAGCAGGTAAAGCTGGAAATAAAGTTATCTTCAGTTAAAATCTCTATGTACCACATTGACGGTAATGCTTCATTTCCTGTAGACTGTAAGTAAATCAAAGCCTACTTTGGGTTTCCATATCTGTCTAAGATCTCATCTCCAAGAATGTATTATTTTGGCATTTCCCACATTGGAATTACCTCTGGTCCAAATTTGGGTAATAGAGTATGATAACATATTAACAAGTAATAGGCATGAAATCTTTATCCATTTTAAAATGTATTACTGAAAAAGAAAACAAACACATTAAAAAAGGCAGCATTTCAAAAGTAATCAGTAATAGAATCAAGAAAACAAAAGGCTTAGGTCACCAGAGAAAAATGAAAGGAAAGAAAAGTATAGCTAATTGGTGGCCCTTTTTGCAGAGAAAGAATGTAAGAAAAACTGCATACCTATTCAGGAAAAGTAAAACAGATGTGTGAAGTGTCTGACTGAGATATTGTTTTAACTTCATAATCTAAAATAGCTGACTTGATTTCATTTTAACAAGGGATTAGTTTAGCAGACAGTTTGGATTAGCAGCAACATATATAAATAAACTTGCTACTCCTAAAACTTAAATACTGATCTTACAAGATGCAGGAAAACAAGAATCAGAAAAATGCTAGTCTTGAACTTTTAAATTATAGAGCCAGAACACATGCCCATTCCACAGAGACAAGGAATTAGCAAGAGCCCTCACACTGAACAATGTAATGCAAGAAATATTTGTGATTATGATTTCACTGAGAAGCAACTCAAGCCCTGCTCTATGCCGTAATTGAAGAGGACTGAAAAATATTTTACATCTATGCTATTTTAAGAAAAAGAAGGCTAATGTTATTCATATGAGAAAACCTGACACAAGTCAGAAACCACGGGCCAGGTATTTTATAAAAAAAAAAAAAAGGTGAGTGTTGCTTTGGCTATAGGAAAAGGGGAATGGAGGGAAAACTGGAACTAAAGAAAGCCCATTTCTAACATGCTTTGCATGCAGAAATCAGGATTAAAAGATCTGAGGAAGCGAGGTGTCTGAGCTGGTAACCAGAAAGAAGATGAGTTTGGGAGAGAAACACTTTTCCTCCCCTGTAGGCAGACAAGCTGTCTTTCAGTGAGTAGTTTTAGAGTCTGCACTAACTTTTAAGTTAGAAACATTCACAGACATTTGAATGTTTGGGGTTTTATACAGAACCTTGTATAGACTCTTCCAGCACTGCAAAGCCAGATGTGATTCTAATGCCATAGGGTTTTTTGTAGCAGTCATTTTGCTACCATCTGTTAGAGGTCAACACTGGTACGGGTCCTCTGATTTTTTTAGGCCCCTTAACTCAGTAAAGGCTTAAGACTGCTACTGAATTCAGTGCACTTTGGCTCTCCCCATCAGGGTGGACACCTGCACTTGGATATACAGATCACAGAGACTCTTTACCTACATGTGATGGGCAGGGTGCTCCCAGGACTAACAGCTTCCCCAGTTGTTACAGAAGTTGCCGGTTCAGTCCCTATATTTCTCCATGTGCTCTCTATAAGGATAGCCATGCTGGAATGGACTTCCTTGGAAATGAGCACAGCAAGGAGGAAGGGGATGTCCTGTTCTCCACATCCATGACAACTTAGCTGAACCCAGAAGCCTTCAAGAGAAGTTCAAGCTAGACAATAAAATCTGTTTTAATGCCACAGATGCAGAAATATTGTGATGTCTTCATAAGTGGAAGTCTGTAAAATGTGTTCTTTGAGGAACCGCTTAGGAAGACAGAGCCTGGACTCTATCTGAGGTTCCTTCTGTTTTTCATGGAGTAACATGATCAAGTACTGACAAACACATTGGCTGCTCACTTTCAGGTGTATGGCAGGCAGAGTCTAATGTGTATTAAATCCAGAGGACTTACAAGAGTTCCAATTCAAACCAAGACTCTCTGGTGAGATGCTGCATCTGTCTGGAAACATAGGTACAAAAAAGTTCCTGAGAGAAAGATCTTGCAGGTGCAGGAAAGCAGGCTACTGGTGAAATCAGAGAATGTCAGACTAGAGACACATATCTCCTAGCAAGATAACTTGCAGAGAAAAGCACAAGGTAAAAAGAAGAAAGCACAAGCAAAGAAGGGAGCAAACATGATGATGCAACAGGAGCAATAACAAAGGTCATTTGAGTGGACTATCTCCTGTGAAGAAGGAGAAAACTAGTGACACTAGATCAGGGGAAAAACTCAGAAACACTCTAGTGGTATGCAGGAATACACAAAAGACATTTTTTTGAAAGGTCAGTTGGAAGTAACACATGTGACATAATTTTTTTTCTAGATTTATTAGATTTTTCTAGATTATTAATCATGAAAGTTTTGTCTTTCTCCAATGCAATGCATGGTCTCATGCGGTCCCAGATCTTAGGAAGCTGGTGCAGAGAGAATATAAAATAGGATAACAAGGTATGGCCTCAACATTTTGGAAGAATAGGGGAAATGTGTTGATGGCATCTAAAGAGAGGCTTGGCTTGGCTTTAGAAGAAGGTGCCCATCTCATCTCATCTCATCTCATCTCATCTCATCTCATCTCATCTCATCTCATACTGAATAAAAGGTAGTACCTGAAAACTCATGCCTCGGGAAGAACTTACCTGGCAGACAGAACAGAGTGCAGAGAAAGGTATCAAAAGCAGAGACATTTCATTGCTTATTTCACAAGCTCAGGCCATAGCTGTGCCTTGTAGATATTTACAGGAGGTTGAGAAGTGAAGTAATTTGGAAGTATCCTGCTTAGTACAGAAACCCACAAAGGAATGCTCCATGGCTGGATAGTCTATATCCCTGAAGAAAAGAGAGCAGCTGAGCATCTTGTTTGCAAATTTCTGTTAAGATTTTCACTGTTGTTTGAGGTAGCCATATGTTTTATTTAGATAAAGTAGTTATTCTTTTTTAAATTAAATATCTATGAACCTAGAATAATGATGCAGTCTAGAAGAATGTAGGCATGAGATGGTAACAGAAAGGACATGGGAGATGATACTGAAGACCCCTGAACTATTAATTTATCAGCATTCAATTGCTGGTGGTGAACTGCAGTTCTTAAGCAGCAGCAGCTCAGGCAACGAAATCACCAAGACCCCTTCTTACCTCAGAGCCATGATAGGGAGATGTTGATAGGGAGCTGGCCTTTCTGCAGCTGCTCAGTTCTCTTCTTGTGTCACAGTGGAGTGAGGAAAGCACATTTGTGATGCTGTATGAAAGTCAGCATCACCCAAATCAGGTATCTCAAGTAAGTGCCTCAAGTCAATGCAACTTGAATGTATAAGCACATTGTTTTTTAGACCTTTGAGGCCACTCATTTGTCATGACTGAGGCTATTCTGGGAAAAAGGTAGTGTTCTGGTCTCAGTGCTTTCCAGAATGACTGAATAGGAAATTGCCAGGTGCCTGTTCATGTCTCTGTGACAAAGGTTGGGCTTCTGAATATTTTCTTCCTGTGGTGATACATCATTGTTTTCATTTTTTAAATTATTCCCCCCCATATGGAGTGGGGGAAGGGGAGGGATGTAGGGGAAAGAAGAATGTGGTGAAGGTCTTTCTGTTTGCTACAGCAAGGAGAAGCAGAAGGCCAATCAGTAACTTACAGTCTGTTTGCCTATCAACTTCTTCCAGACACGAAATTCATGAAAGGACCCAGGAGAAGCACGTAGCTGTAGAAGGCCAGGGATGAAAGTGACCCTGGCAAAGGAGAACTTGAGAAATCAAAACCTGAAGCAGATCCTGTGTGCTCAAGACCTTTGCTTCAGTTAAAAGCAAGAAGACTTTTTCAGCACATCCAGGCCAACTTTCTTTTGTACCTTTGGTCTACCACAACATCTCACCAACCAGGGACTTGCCCAAGCACAGCTGCCCTTCCACTCACATACTGCTTGAAGTGCAGGAGCATCCTTCAGAGGACAGAATGATACACCTGTCCTGAGGCTGAAAATCTTCACAATTGCATTTTCTTGTATTCCACAGTATGACAAGAGCAGTTATGAGGATCTTATCTGTGACTCAGCCCTGACCTTTTCTTCTGTGGCACAGCCATAAGTGGTGCAACTTAACAGTGGCAGATCAATACATGGAGCAGGGAGTGAGACAATATTTCCATGTGCTGCCTGCCTACCTCCCAGCCTTGCCAGCACCTGGCAAAGCAGAAAGCAGAGGAAAAGCAAGTTTTAGCAACTCCAGTATATTTCGTCTGGGTAAAGACTGCGAGATGTGCCCTAACACTACTTTAATTAAAATGCAATATCAATTTGATTTGAACCACCACCTTTGATACCAAACTCAGCAACTTTATGTAGCAGGCTTGAGTGGAGATAAAAAATTAATGTGTTAAATAATTTAGGCATCAGAGTGAGTCCCATGACCATAATATAAACATATTGATGTTGGCAAGAAAACATTTATTATTAATTTTATGTAAGAGCTACAAAGTTCCAGGTACATTTCCTAATTCATGCCAAACTTCGTAGACATGCAGAGTTTCATGGTAACTGGAATTTATTTGTATCAATTTACATTTATGTTAAGAAAAAGCATAATTATACAGAAAGGAGGATTGGGCTAAATTTTCTCTGTATATTTGGCCTGAACAAGAATAAGTTTTCGGTGCTGCTGCAGTGAGTAGATGTTTACAGGGATACAAAAGGTATTAACCACCCATTTTTTGAATTGTCATGGCAATGCCCCAGATTTCCTATAAAATCCTGAATAGAAATTGAAATTAACTCAATGTTATTTTATTCTGTGTTTGCCTTCCTTACCTAGAACCATCACCCCCATCTAAATGGGTATATATGTGGATATAGATATATATAGATAGTAGAAGTACACATACACATGATACAGATATACATGCATACATTCAGAGAGGCTATACATTCATGTAGGATAAACAAGAGTGTGATTAACACCAAGTCTGCAAGAAAGTATTTGCATATTTTTGTTTCTGTTAATAATCACTTGGCGAGAGGTTGTTCTTGCATGTTTTTTATGGTATGCATCTTTGAGCAGACTCTCATTTTCTGAATACTGCAACTTTAAATGAAGAAATCCCTTTGCCTACTCTCATTTAAATTCCAACACAGATATTACAGTAAGTCACTATATTTGCTCTCTTCATGATCTGGGCCCAAATTTCCAAACAAATATTTTCACTCCAGAACTTTGGACCCCTAAATTTGGAGAGAAAAACAGTGTCATTATATTTGTTTTTCTTTTTCAGAATTTTCCTGTTCTGAAATAACAGTAATGGAAGCAGAATGGACTGGCCAGTGCTGAGCCCTGGCTCTGGCAGCTGCATGGCACTGAGCAAAGCAGCTCACAGGAGGGAATAAGGCAGTTCTTAGGTGGCATCAAGCTGCTGGGGCTGGCTCCAGCAAGAGGAGAGAGCTGAGACTGCAAGGAGCCACAGTTGAACATCCTTGAACTTGGGTTCTGAATGGTGCTGCCCTGACACCATAAATGCAGACTTCAGCAGGGACCTGGGATGGAAGAGCAAGAGGTTTGACCGGAGATGCTCTCCTCTGCCCCGAGCACAGCACAGCTCAGCCAGCCCAGGAGAGCCAGACGTCCATATTATGAGGCATAATATAAAGATAAAACATATCTGATGCATTTTTAGATCATCAGCTGCAGTATTCAAACAGGCACATTGCTGAAAAAATAAATGCAAAAAACATGACTAGAGGAGACGGCACTATCAGAGCAATTGAGAGCAAAGTCAGACTTATTCATTCTTGTTATTCTTTTTCTTTTTTTTTTTTTAACTGATGTCATTGAAGACTTCCTCTGCATGGACAAAAAGGGAGGATTTAATGTGAACTTTAAAAAAGTAAAAAGATGCAAAGGTTTAATACACCTCCAGGAAAAAAAAATAGTTAAAATATTTCCTTAAAAAAAATTAAAGATCCACAAATGGCTGGTGAAACTCCATAAAGCAGCTGGAACTTGTTAATAGTCACACCCTCCTGTGACCTGAGATGCAGGAATCTAACCATGAATTTTTTACAGATATCCTTTAAAACAAGTGCTGGGTGATGTCACAGTGGCCTGCTGGACTAAAACTTTCTGAAGACACTGTGGCACCTAAAGGAAACCAACCCTCCTGATATTTAGCCTTCAGGAAAAAAATGTTCTATTTTTTTTTGTCTTAAAAAGGGAAGGAAAAAAAAAAAAAGAAACTTAATCAGTAGCAGTGACTCAGTATTTAAAACCAACAGTATTCTTTTCCCTCTGCTCTGCCCATGTGGTTCCTCTGAGAGACCAGAGCTAAAGAATAATAATAGTAGTTTCTTCTCTAGCCATTGCTAACTTTGATACCCTGTGAGAAGGATTAAATGCCAGAGAGCAGTTTTCTATGGAGACGAACCAAACAAACCTGCATGATCTAAACAGACAGAATTTTGCAGGAAGCTAATGAATGGAGCCTAAATGTCTCCATCATTATGACAGTCCCCCCCAAAAAAACAGCAGAAAATATGACCAGAGTCATGTCATGCTCTCAGGCACTGAAATCAAAATCCAAATGCAGGCTTTGGTCACACCTTACTGGGAAAAGCTGAATCTTGCATTAAACCAAGGGTTCCTGTAAACACTTAACACTCATAATCCCAATTTGTGCAGACATGAAAGCCATGCTTTCCTGCAGGATTTTACCCCCATGTATCAAGGATGAGGCCCTACTGTGGACCACCTGGCGACCTGCCCAATCTTCCCTTACGGCTCTCCCCTTCCTTCCTTGTGCAGGAAGAAATAGCTTGTGCTGTTCCAAAAAAAGTCTCTCAGCACCCAGACACACCAGGGGCTGGCTTCAGAGGGAGTCACAGCAGCCTTCTCACCGTGGCACTACACATTTATCCAGGCTTACAGTACAAGCTGGAGGACCCCATCAACCCCCTGGGACCACCTGGCTTCTGCATTGGAGCACTTCCACCTCAAGGTGCAAGTGAAGTGAGTGCAAAACTGTTTGCAGTGGCTGGAACACCAGCCCCTGTGGTGATGCCAGCACGAAGTTTGAAAACATTGTGACTAAACTGGAGAATCCTTGCTAAGAAAGGTCAGTGTCTGAGCTGTAGTAATCTTTTGCTAAAGCAAATTCAGGAGTGGAACATTGCTTTCATAAAAACCCCAGAACATACCAAAAAAAAAAAAATAAAAATATGGTGTTGCAGCAAAGTAAACATTTGCTGCCTGAGCCATTACCTACTTGCTGGAGGTAAGCTTGGACTCTCTTCATCCACCTTCAAAGCACAGCATGATCAATGTGCTGTGCTAGCCAGGACACTGAAGCATCCGAGTCCCTTTTGTCCGCTTAACTGCAGTAGGGAAAGATATTTTATATCCCTTTGCCCCTTTATTAAAGTGATCTGGTAGGAGGGGTTGTGCCTTTAAGCATTTCCCCTCCCACATTTTTTCTGTCTTGCTCTGGGTTTCTACAAGGCTCAGCAAGACCCTAAGCATGGCTGTCATAATAGAGCCCTTGGGAAAGGTGGCACTTCCATGGCTGCAGGTGTTGAAATACTCACCCCGAGATCTCCGCCTCATTAGCTCTGCTCACCAGCCTCCTTATTATTGGAAAGGTTATTACAACACTGTGCTTATGTGAAAGAAGTCAGGCTCTGATTTGGACATACATCACCCTCTCAGAAGCGCCGCCACATTTGGCACAGCCCAGCTGTCAGTCTTTGCAAAAAGGCCAAGAACTGGAAAGATATGAAGACCGACTCCACTGAGTGCTGCAAAAGGTCATTCAAGGTCAAATCAGGGTGGTCATATGGGGAAGCTTGCTCTGCTGGAGCTCATCCCATCCCCATTCTGCAAGGAAAACTGCAGTCTTGAGGGCTGTCGTTTTACTTCACAACCACTAAATTCAGACAAACATTTAAAAAAAAAACAATCTCAAAAAAAGTTAAGCTAACAAACTCTAAATAGGGAAAGGTGTTAAATTATGTGTGGCCTCATTCTTGTGCTCTCCCTGACAAACAAAATGTGGGCACAAGAGAATTACAAGGTATGAAGCTGTTAAACTTTCCTGGGACCCTTTATTTCAGATTCCTTGTGAAGGAGTTGATAGGCTGTCTACATCAGCATGCTGTATCATATAGGCCATGAGAAAAAGAAGGAAGAAGAGTGACTCTCTTCTCTCTACACACACAGACACACACAAACATGTGTACTCACATTGCCATAGAAGTGAATGAGCCCATTCATGGGAAACACAAGTTCTGTTGGTTTATTAGGCTTGGAACCAAGTCACACCATCTCAACCTGCCAGAGCTAAGCTGTACGTCCCAGAAAAATGTCTCACCTGCAGTACCTGTCAGGTTATTTCATAATAATGTAAACCTTACAATTTCTACTTTCCACAGACCAAATCCTGAAAGCCTTTCACAGCCCTGAAAGTAGGCAGAAGGAGCTTTTCTGCCTCGTATCACAGTCCCTGGGACTCACCACCTCCTTAGGAAGCAGGCGGTGTTTGCTGCAGGAATGATTGTCGGAGTGAGGAGGGACATTCCTTGAGGTTCTCCTTCAGAAACTTCTCAGAATTCTTCTCTCTGGGTGGGTTGGCATCTCCTCTGCCTGTGAGAGCAAATGGCCCATCTACCACAGGATCTTAAACAATTAATCATAGGTAGGTGGCAAGTTGCCTTTAGGCTGTCTTCTGGCTCTCAGTAGCTCTTCCCTCTGTGGTCTTCAGTGCTACTCGGGAGCAGAGGTGCTGGGGATAATCCTCTGTCTGCATCCAGCTGTCTGTGAACTGCAACAAGAGCCTCACAGTGCCCTGCCAAGCTCTTTGGCCTTTCAAGGCACATCCCCAAATACCACACGTTCCATTCCAAGGCAAAATGTAACGTTCTTAATGCAAACACATGAAGTCACAATAATACATAAATTGTCCAACAGTGTCTGAAGTGGTGTTTCACTTCCTCTGGAAGACCAGCTTTGCTACTGTCAGAAGACAGGAGGGCAGCTTTCTCCTGGCTAGTTCATAACTCAGAGGTGTATTGTCTAAACATACAGGGTTTGTTTTGCCTGTTCACTGGACAGAAGCTCACAGGAACCAGTACAAACTTGATTAAACTAATATTGCTCTGCAGACTGCTTAGATTCATGCACATCTAATTCTGGCCCCTTGCTGTAAGTAAGGCCTACTAGGCAAGAAAAGATTTTTGATGTCTATCATCATTTTTTTACCTGTATCTCCCAATAAAATTATCTCAGAAGAAGAATCAGAATAATAGTAAGTACATAGTTCATAGAGTTCTGTTTTGGACTTTTTTCTCCCTAATCAATGTAAATAATCTATGTCTACTTTGCTCCAGCCTGTTTTTCCTTTGTACCTTTATACAAGTCTTTCCTGCACCTTGATCTTTATTTCTGGCATATGCAGCAAAACTTTAGAGCCTCTTTGATAGTACTGTTTGCTTAAGGTCAAAATAACTCTTCTCTTTCCTTTAGAGTTTTTCTCCTCAAAGAATCCCTATCGACCTCCTTGGCTACATTTCACATACCTTGTAGTTACAATATAGGAGTCATGATTCTTGACACAAAATTTCTTGCAGTGGTAGTAGTTGCACTTAAACTAGTGATGAGAAATATACTGTTCTTGCCACTACCTTTTTACTCTTAATTACTTTGTACAAAGTGTCATCCTAGGTTGTCAGTCTGAAACTCACAGTCCTTAGCTCACTTCAGAACACAAAGTTTGTTTTTGTTAGTGTAACATGCTACTGGTGGACTCTGCCACCTCTACCAAATGCTTTTAAGAGTGTTTCTGCATCTCCAAATCTCTTCCAGGTTTAACTCCAATTAACCAATCATCCATTTCTAGTTGGGAAAAAAAAAAAAAAAAAAAAAAAAAAAAAAAAAAAAAAAAAAAAAAAAGAGAAAAAAAAGTAAGCTGTGAATTCTCTAGAGAGTTGAAGAGGCCATTTTCAGGAACAGCAATAAGTGGCTTGCAGTCGATTTCAGCTAATAAAATAGTAATAGCTAAGGCTTCCCACAACTAAGACATGAATTCTTTTACAGCCATGCCAAAGCCCCGTTCTATATCTGAGCTTATTAACTCTCATTTCCTGTTAGCATCTACTATGAATAAATAACTGGTCTCTAGCCATGACCACTCTCCTATAAGAAGATTGCACCAAAATTCTCCTTGGACAATAGAGTTTTCTGCATCCTATCCTCTCAAATTAACTCTTGTTACTTCTTAGACTTTTTATTAAGGTCAGGCAATGTCATTGTAAAGAAGCTCTCTCTATTTATTTATTCAGGCAGCAGTATAAGGTACAATTGTCTTAATGTAATCCATCATTCCAAGGAATCTACTGTTTCTTTGTCAACTGCAGTGGCTTCACTGTTACTTATATGTCTTGCTGAATAACCCTCTCTCAGAAAAATTTGCATTTTGCTGGCATCACACTAAGCCAGCAGCTCTGGTTCTGTTGCAGAATGCTTAGAGATTCTAGTCATCCTCTTATAACATTTTGGTTTATTTTACCACTTTTCCCAGATTAAAATGTCATCTATGGTGTCCCAGTTCTTTCTGTACTATCAAAACTTCTTTCTGTTTCCTGATGATTCAAAGGGCATGCTGTGTACAACCTAAATGGAGACCTTAAAAAAAACAGGCTTTTCTCAAGAAGACATGGAAAATGCACAAAACATGTGCTGTGTTTTTCCAGAGACATTCCTCAGAACCCTGCTGATACATCCAGTGTATAAAAATATCTAGTATTAAACAACTTCTCTGAAAATTATCCCCTAACAACTACTGTAGCTTTTTTCTGTTTTCATATTTGTTCAATTCCTCTGGCCTATCCTGGTGCAAAACATTTTGTCCCTCTTTTCTTCTCTAGAGGTGAACAATGTACCCACAGCTCATTCTCCTATGCATTTTGTAATTCTTGGGCTAATAAGCAAGGCTCTGGTTTTACCCTCTTCCTTAAGAGGAATGGAATTTGAATAGAAAGAAGGACTGTATAGAGGCTGAACTAGTGTTGTGCTCAGAAACAGTTTGTTCCCTAGATGGTGTACTCTAATGTTTCTTCACGTATGTTGTCCTCCTGTCCTCTCCTGTCAAGTCATCAACCCAACAAGAACAAAGGCTCAACATTTTTTATTCCACAATGGATGCTTTTTTCCATAAAGCTGATACAGACCATATCTGTCCACTTTTTTACCCTCATGTTAACTTTAGTTGCTATTAGCTTACCCCTTTAAGACTCCCCTGATTCTCCCTTATCTGCTTCTTGTCAGGAAGATAACATTATTTCAATCAACACACCATCATGTGCACCAGTATCCAATTTAAAATGAATAAATGTCTTACTTGCTTTCAGGGTGATAGTCCATTCATCTTCTGATGAATTGCTCTTATGAAGAATCCCCCCGAGCAAATGGTGCTGTCATTGATCTCCTGTATGCTGCTTCTTACAAACTATTTCACAGTGATGTAATCTAGTGCATATCTTTTTCTAGTTTATGGCTTGTGCTGTTTTCCACACCATCTGCAGGCCCAGATGCTGCTCTTGTAGGATTCCAATTATGACTTCCTCAAGCATTTTTCTTTGCACTATTTTGGAATCTCCATTGTGTCCTCCCTTTGGGAACTGATTGGTTGGACAAACTCTGACTCATCAAGATTTAATTCTTGATGTTGCACTGATTTGTTCCAGATCCCAGTCACACCTTCCTCTGCAATCAGGATCTTGCTCCTTTAAATTGCAAAATTTTCCCTTCAACCAGAGGGACTTCAATTCTTAAGGATTTCACCTCCTTTTTAATACATTCTCCTGTTAAAAAAATGCTTATACTTAATTATTTCATACTAAAATACTCCTGATCACTCTCACAATTAATTCTGGATGCCTAACTAAATGGAAACCAAAGAAACCTGTCAGAACTCCATTACCACCTATGGTCAGACACAGCTATTATCTTCTAATTATCTTCCCTTTTGTGAGCAGATAAAGGGTCATTCACATCTTCTACTGTTATCTTCCACACATCCAGAGGTTTTGTTCTCTGGGATGAAATTTTTCATTGTTTCATTCTTACACATTCTTACACTCAAGATACTTTCTTCCTTTTTCTTTATTCCCAGCATCATAAATTACCTCCTGGTGCTTAATTTGTATGCCAGAAATTTACTTGGTATCTCACCTGTTTCCCATCACTGTGGGTAGCTACATCAGCTCCCATGGTTCCTGACCAGACTGATCATCTTGTGCCCCTAGACTTTACATGCTGGAGACCCAACCTCATGCTCTGTGGCTTGCCAGCACAGTGGTTCACAAGTGCCACAGTGATAAAGCTGACACCCTGCAGGACTTTCTAAGGCACAGAGGTTGCTTTGCTGCCTCAGAGAATTACAGAGCCTTAAGCCATATTAACCATTGAGCAGATTTCTCTCTCAGACACTACGGTTTCTCATAGTCGCTGAATTTATCTTCTGCCCAAAGCTCACAGAATACATTTCCCAAATGGGGAAGTTCTCCTCTTGGTGGTCAGTTTTCCTACAGTATCTCTTCCTAATCCCTCAGAAGAACTAGGGTAATTCCTCTCATCATTCCTCTCATCATTTCCTAGGCATGCAAGACATGTAGGACAAATTCAGTAAATCTAACAGTTCTTGGAAGGACTGGACCCCTTACACATGCAGGGTGCAGATGGTCAGCACATATCCAGGGATCTGTTGTTCCCAAGATGCACAGGACTTAGCACATCTGGTCCGAGATCAGTGGTACAGTAATAAATAAAAAAGGAAAATAAACTCACACCTTTGGTATAAAAAAAGTAGACAAAACCCACAAGAGATACAATGAAATGGGGTAATAAAATTTCCCTCTGATTGTCCTAGACTATGTCTTTATCATTTACTGTGTCCAAATCCCATGCTTCATGCCTCCAAGACTATATTACCCATGTTCAGTATGACAGATTTCTGAAAATGATGAGCAAGGCTTCAGCTACATTTTTGGCCCAAGCAGGTTGTCAAACATCTAAAATTTATTATAAAAGCAGTCTTCTAACTCCATGTGGTTAGAATTGACAACAGACAGAAGGCTATCATCTGGAAAACTTAACAGAGCTTTAAACAGAGCCAGGAGAAAGAAAAGAAAAAAAGAAAGAAAGAAAAATTATTCAAAGTTACCTCTTATCTTGCTTTTTTTTGCTGAAAGACAGAGTTTGAATATGTTCTAAACCTCGGTGATGTGCCAGGTGATAATGGAAGATCTTCCAAATGAACATCATGCATACACTTGTCTATAAAAACTTGAAAAGTCTGAGGCTGCTGTAAGAGCTGACCCAGTGAGTAATGCTGCATATTGTTGTCTCTTTGTCTCCTGACCACATTAACAAAGCTGCCTCTATATAATGGAGAAAGATGATTCATCAGCCCATGAGCTCCTGCCAAGAGGTAGGAGGTACTCTCAGATTTTTTTAAGGCACTTAACAAGCTAAAGTTTATTCCAAAGTTAGACCAGGATGATAACACCTTTATGGAAAGACCAAATGAACTAATAACATTATAAACTTTTTTTCCAGGTTCTCACAATACCTGGTTTTGACCAAAATACTTGCAATCCAGAAACAAGGTTCTATAGGACAGTGCAAAAATTTATAGAAAAATTTCAGCTTCTGTGTCCAAGCTACATATGCTTTTTAAATAACTGCTACTACAGTTTTTGTCTGTACACTGTGTAAATTTAGTAGGATTTGCACATCAGGGCTGGTCTATCATCTGTTTATTGAATATTCAACTCTTGCTGGGAAATAAACTATCTGACATAGCCAAACTTTCCTTCTCAAATTCCATATTCTCATAATCCCTGCAGAGCTACAGATTCCAAGAGAAGTGCTGCTATTACAGACCAATGTGAGGCCAATATTCACTCAGATTCAGGGTTCTGGAAGCACTTTTGTGAATCCAAAACAAGAAGACAAATTAATTTTTTTCCTCCTGAGCCTGAGCAAATGAATCACTATAAACCATCACAGCTTAAATATACTGATGTTTTTCCCCTTTTGAATTTGGCAAGAGTCTCCTGAGTCAGTAAGAAAGCTGATTGTTTCAAGTTGGACCTGTACAGTTTGCTATGTCCTCAACAAAACTGAAACAGGATGCTTTTACTGACATCATTCAAGGTACGTTGTTGGTTATACTGGCTGAAAATAAAGCCATATATTTAGCACCATCTCAAGTCATAAAAACTTATTCACAATTTTTTAACTTTTTTAAGTTGAAAAGTTTACTGTCTGGTCACACCTGCATGACTGTAAAATGACTGAACTGATCTGCCAAATGTCAGTTTTCTTTTCCAAACCTATGCCACTAAGTCAAGATGACATGTGATCATTTTTACTGACAACAGACTATTCTAAAGAAATGTGACAGATTGAAAACAGGATTACTACAGAGTTTTTTCTGGTGTACTATAAGCAGTTCAAATACAAGGATAATTTTTGTTCCTTTCTTGATTATCAGGAAAGCGTCTGAAAATTTTAGGGCTAAAGGCTAGAGATACCAAAAAGGAAGTTTAGAGTTTTGTCAATTGCTTTCACTCTGAAAGACTTCTAATAGTTTGTCTTTCCAAGAATTTTTGACAGAGTAGACACTGAGCTTTATGGTATGGAAAACCCTTTATATACTCCATTGGGGAAGGGAAGGTGGATCCTACCAATCATACTATTACAGATCCTATCACTAGATTTAAAGGAGAATGACAGCTCAGCATTTTTGGAAATAATGACATTATCATCTGATCTTTCTCTTTCCATAGTGCAACATCCCAAATAACAGTTTTGGGATATATTCATCCAAAAATACTTTAAAGTTACAAATTATTCCTGAAGTCAAAGTTGGTGATGGTAATAAAATGACAGTACTCTCTAGACAAGTGTCCTGTGACCAAACTTCCTCACAGAGATAACTCCCAGTGCAGCAGAGACCTTAGATGATTGACCAACCCTTCTCCACATAAGCCTGAATTCATGGGGCTGGTTATGATCAACACCAAGCACTTTCCCTATCCTTGCTGGTGCTTTTACAGAATATAGGATACTGTGTGTCCGTACAGCTTTCACCCAAGAAAGGATTTAAAGTATTGAGGGTTCCTAAGACATTTCTAATTTAATACAATAGATTAGGAGGTCTATGAAATTACAAATTCACTTGGCCATCCATCAACATTCCATAACCCTAAGCAAATTACTTTGACCAGCAATGTGAAATGTGAATGAACTAACGCTGACAAAGTTAGGCCTCAGGAAAGGGAGTAAAAGAACCAGAGAAAGAGAAGGGATGGTGAGAAAAAAGCCACTGAAAAGTGATCCAAAAGAAGAAATAAAACTATCCTTTCTAATGATGATAAATAAAATAAATGGACATCAGCATTGAAAGTTTTATTATCGTTGTTTGGAAAGCATAATAATAAGAAGAAAAAGATGTCTCCATTTCTTTCATATCAGGATATATTAAAATTTAAAATATATGACATAAGAAGGAAATATGATTGCTTCCAGTACTGAAACAATGCCTGAAAAATTAGTCATAGGTCTCTGTTCTGCCCCCAGAGTATTTTTCCCAAACATCATGATTAGGAGTGTTAGATACATGTAGGGAAATAAAATTATTCCTAATGAAGCTGAGGCCATAGGTCACATCATGGGCCAGAATGTGGCAGAAGCATAATCACAGAATCATAGAGTGGTTTTGATTGGAAGGGCCTTAAAGATCATCTACTCCAACCTCCCTACCATGGGAGGGACAACCCTCATCTAGACCAAGTTGCTCAAAGCCTCATTCAACCTGGCTTTGAACACTTCCAGGGAGGGGCATATCCATAACTTCTCTGGGCAATCTGTTCCAAAGTCTCACCACACTTGTACTGAAGAACTGATTCCTAATATCCAGTCTAAACCTATTATATTTCAGGGTAAATCCATTTCCCCTTGTCCTATCTCTGGAGACTTTCATGAAAAGCATCTCTCCAGCCTTCCTGTAAGTTCCCTTCAGGTACTGGAAGGCATCTATAAGGTGCCCCCAGAGTCTTTTCTTCTACAGACTGAACAATCCTAGCTTCTTCTCTAGACCCTGGATCATCTTTGTGGCCTTCCTCTGGACTCATTCCACCAGGTCTATGTTCTTCTTCGGGTTGGGATACAAGAACTGGGCACAGTGTCCAGGGTGGGGTCTCAAGTGCAGGGGGAGAATCCCCTCTTGATCTGCTGGCCACACTTCTCTTGATGCATCCTAGGATATGGTTTGCCTTCTGAGCTGCATGAGCACACTGCTGGCTTATGTTGAGCTTCTCATCAATATGGCAGACCTGAGGACCAGAGGTGAATTTTTGCTTCCATTGACTCAATTGTCTGTTCTTGAGTCACATCACATTCATATTCCAGTCAGTAGAGACCCAAAATAAAGCAGGAGGAATGGCAGCAGGTTTTGCTAGAAAATATGTTCATTGTGTGTGTCTGACAATCTGACCTGGCAAAAGAGACTTCAGTAACTGAGAGTCTAAGAATCTACTCCAAGTAGCACACAAGTGCTTCAAAAAGCTCCAGATGAGCCCTGGGCTTAAGAATGGGATACAATTCATTCAATCTTGCTCATTTCCAAACCTCCATAAGCAAACATGGAATGATCTTCAAGCAAAATTATTATAAGCAATGGGCATTTTTATGATCATGGTAGCCTGCCCTTACCTTCCTTTCTGGATCCCTCTGAAGCATATAAAGGTTTCCTTGGTGCATATATAGGGTTTAGCAGAGCCTTGGACAGCCCAAGAGTTCTAGCAAGCATCAGCCTACTGATGTAGGCTGTGTAGTAAAGCCAGTATCACCAAGTGGTGTCACCTCCTCTACAGTGGATCCCATTATGGTGGGAGACAGAATGCGCTAACAGGAGAGGTTACTTGGCTCATCTGATCAGAAGGGCAAAGCAGTATTCTGATCTGACATACGAAAAATTCAGGAAAAGTATGATATAATGAAAAGTGATTTCTAGAGTGCCCACTACAGATGCACTCAACTACATTGCTTAAACTGTAAGTAAAGACAGCAGATTTTTGTGCTGTATTTGGCTTTAGAGTTTTTTCCTCAGCTGGATGGATTTCTCAGAGAAAGTTTCTGATGCTTCGGAGACTCTAATTTGTGGTTTAATGTTTGCTGGGGTTTTTTTGTTTGTTTGTTTTGTTTCTTAAGTAAAGTGAATTTATACAGATGCAAAAAAACAAGTTTTGTAATGGACTTTTCTTTCTAGTACCAATATTTTGTTGTGCCTGTCAGAAGCACAATATGCTTCACTACTGTCTTCATCAGATTGAAGTGGAGGGATTTCTACCATCAGAGGGTTACATCTGCTAGCGTGAAAGATTTCAGGCACCTCTGCTACAGAAACAGGTGCAGCCTGGCATTTATGCTATTTACAAGAATCAAATCGTATTTCAGCCACACACATATGCTGGTCTGTTGATCTGGAGGTACTATTTCCAAAAATCAATGTTTTGTAGCTGACCTTCAGACACACGCTTTTCATTGTAGGAGGCTGATGTAAAGAGTGTGACAAGAGTGTGACAATCAGCCAGCCTTTTATCAGCACCTTACCATTACCCCTGTAAAGAAGTACAACATAGAAAGCTTCTGTAGCTGGAGCACCAACCATGCCTATAGTGGGAGTATTGGAAGGGTTTCCTCTGGTAGCCACAGATTTTGAGAGCCCTGCAAATTGTTTTATAGCTCTTATACATTTCCATATTGCCTGACAGCATTCTTAGTGGCCTGAAGCTGCTCGAGAATTTCATGAGTTCTCCCGGGATGTTATTTTTCTCTCTCTTCATTTCTGTGCCTGCAAAATGTGTTATATTTTCTGCTGAGGGATATCATTGTCATTAGTTTTAAATGTTTGTAGAGCATTTTGTATTTGAAAGGCTTAGAACAGTAAACTTCTGACTCAAATTTACCTTCAGCAAAACTGAGAGTGTGGAGATGATCTCTTATAGAGCCAAGCATCAACTAAGAAACACAAGAATTGTGGAGGGGCAGGGGATACAGTGAGAAAACAGGTCCCTGAGCACAGATTCAAATAACAGCTGCAAATATGTTTTCATGACATTTGGAATAACTTTAATGCATTGAATGCAAACACCCATATATTTTAAAATATTTTTTCCAAAACCACAGACTTATGCAAGCATCCAAACATTTACAAATTAATATCCATATTGACAAGGTAAGCTTTTTATAAGTGTTGATAAGTATTTATTAAAGTCTCCATGCCTGTGATAATCAGTTATGAAATCAGAAGGAACACCACTGGGGTGGGTTTTTTTGTCTAATCCTGTATCATTTGTCGTAGTCAACATGACCAAATTCCAGGAATTATTCATGGTGCAGTGACTCTGGAGTGGGGTTTTGTGCAAGACTCAGATACCAAAACTTAGGTATTAACAATGGAGATGGCTACAAAAAGAACAAGGTGTCAATCTACTCATCAGGGAGATCCATGACTCAATCAGCTGCCATTTCAAATGCTGCAGTGTATCCTGTGAGATGTCAGCTGCCTCTCTAGAAGGTCCCTTATAAATATTACATCAAAACTGACAGCCAGATTTGGAGGTCTCAAGTACCCTAGCACATCTCCTATTTGTAAACGAGTCAGTCCCTAAGTATCTGCTCTAGACTCCATTGCCTGAATTAACTAGACATCCATCCCCTTTAGTGGGAGTTTGGGGTACTGAGATAACATAGAAACAAAAACCATCAACACCTATATGGAGACACAGCCGTATCCCACTCCAAGCTGTAACCAATCCCTGAGATGGAAATATGTTATTGTTTACATAAACCAGCTTTCCCACACTGTGATCATTTGACCTCTGTTAAAGAACTAATGGAATATTAATATGAGCACAATTCCTGGGAACTACAAAACATCACATTTATTTTAAAGGTGTTTTAACCAGTTGCTCTGAAGAACCCTTTTGACTTCCTTCTAGGAACTGCATGAGGTAGGGAGAGGAGGGGAGGGCAGTAGGCAGTGCTGGGAACTTCTCTCCAGTGTCTTCAAGAAGAAATGGCTCTCTTCCAAATGAAAAGGAGGTTCTGCTATTCCCACAAATTTCTGTGGTAAAGGGTTCTTTCTGTGCCACAGCAAAGTTAAAAAAAAGGCTTCCCACCATTCTTACTGCTGTATATAAAGGAGCCCCTTTCTTCTGCAGTTTCCAACAGAGGGGCAGATCATATTATAGGCAGCATTTAAAAAAAAAAAAAAACAGAATGAAAAGTTACTGTGATATGACACTGCCTCCTAACTTCTTACATAGATATCTGTTAGTACAATGCAGAGAGAGTTAATTCAGTTCCCTTTTGGACAGTGTCTAAGAACTTCTCTTGTAATAAAGATCTGCTTTAGATAAAAGGCAGACTGCTTTAGAGTTCTGAGCATCATGCACCTGAAAAGTAGTTCAAGTGGAACTGGCACAGGGACAGCTGGAAAAAGTAGTGGAAACAAAGCACCAAAAGACTGCCACTTGAGTTCCAACTATTCATCCAGTCCAGTCCCAATCTGCAGGGGATCATGGCACCTGTCTCCTGACATACTCAAGAGACCTTACTTTGCACTGAGAATTTGCTTGTTAGTTGACTAATGTTACCTGAAACAAACTGCAGCTGAGATGAACAGAAATGATGTACATCAGCATGAATGAGAAAGCAAGGGTGACATCAGAAGTGCCTGAGGGCAATGGATAGGAAATACTGATGATTTCCATTGAAACTTGTGCTCACTGGAGGTAAGTGGCCATATTATTCAGGCCAGCAGGAAAACCTGGAAAAAAACAAGTGGAAAGAAAGACCAAAGGTCTGCTGTGCCAAAAGGAGAAGAGGTGATGATTTCTGCTCTTTCAGATTATTTTTTATGGATTTACAAACACCAGGGAATGAGAAGGCACTCAAGTACTATCCCACTCCCAGTTGAAATTATGATTCCTATAACAAACACAACCCACTGTCTCCTCTAAGATTCACAAATGCCATAATTTGCAGATGTCTCTCAGAGGACGTCAAGGGATATGAAAAATCACAGGCAGGAAGGAAGCTCCTGATGGAGTACATGTCTGAGGATGCCTTAAAATGAGCGTTACTCAAAGAAGTGATATAAGATAAAAAACATTTGTTAAATTTGCCTGATATGTCATATTATCAATTATTACATTAACAAAGAAAGATTACCCTTCTGTTTCAACCTTATATATTTGGGAGGAGGGCTTGTTAACACAAACACAAGACATAGGCTACATCTCAGCCTATCACACATTTTAGTATGATGCCAGAAGTCTCCAAGAGCAACAGCATTGCACAGGAGCTGCTGATAGCTCCTCAAATGCATAGATTATTCTATTTTTGATGAAATGCATATGTCAATCTCAGAGCAAAATTGAGCCCTTAGGGCAAAATTCTCTCAGATCCACACATCAATGGGAGTTCCCCTCCTGCAGGAAGAACAGACTATTGGAGCTGAGAGCTGCTGTGTAGGTCAGGATGGAAAATTTTGTCTGTAGTATTTATTTTTTGAAATAATAAATTTAAAATATATATATAATTTTCTGTCATAGCAAAATATTTTTAAAAAAACCAACAAAACCTGGTCTACCAACATCACAGAAAAAGATACCATCTTCACAAACATAAACAAATATTTTGCTCAGAGCTTTAGAGAGAAAGAGGAGGTAAAATTATGTCTTTAGAAAAGCTGAATATATTACATTATTCCTCTACAGTGGTGAATCTCTTCAGAATGAAAATGCTCTTTACTATAACAGACCCACTGGGAACAAGGTGCTTGAAGAAGCAGTTTTGTGCAAGCCTTCACAAGGCAAGAAATTACTTTCCTAGTACCTTCAGGCCTGTACAGACTGTCTGGACACACATGTACAGAAAAGCCTCATTCTGCCACACTTAGCATGAAGTATGTCCAGCAAATAAAATGGAATTCCACTTTCCAGAGGGAATGACAAAGAGAAAGGATCATTAATCTGAAGCAGCCACTCAGAAGCTCTAGTGCTACCTTTCCAGATCTGCACAGAGCAATATTGTCTGTATAGTTTTGGGTAAATATAATGAAATGTACATGTACAAAGAAAGTAGCCAGTCAAGAATATAGCTGTGGAATTGTGTGTATTTAAGTCAGATCTGTGCTTACTTTACTTTGCTTGATTTTGCACACTTCTTTAATGATAAAACTAAGCACTTCACTGTGAAAAGTTAAGGAACCTGTATCTCCTTTTGATTCCCAGTTGTCTATAACTGCTAATTCAAAAAACAACTATTAAATTAGCTATTAAAATGATGTTCAAAGGAGTAAATTGGTAGGTATATTTTATACTGATCCTCTGTATGGGTGTGAATTTCACCTGAAAATTTCAGGCTGCTGGTGGTGGTGGTTTTAATGCTGGTGGTCTGATTTAGTGTTAAAAAAATTTCTCTCTCATTTCTGCTATTTAGTTTTTTTCAACATCTTCTTGTTTGAGAACTTCTATACTCATTAGTCACAACTGGTCATTAATGATCATTTGTAGATCATTAACACACAGCCTGGGTTCTCTATCACTACTATTACAAAAAATTAAGTGCTTTCTCATGTTTCTTACTACAGTTTCAGAAGTAGTTGATATTTCAAGAGGGTAAAGAGACATACAGCTTCAGACAGATATGGTACAAGGAAAGCAGCAACCAGGGACAACACCTAAGGCTTTGGATGACGTTATTTTGAATTATTAACAAGAAACGATCTAAATTAGAAACTCCACTTATGTGCCTGTAGGAACCACATGCCCCTAACACAAATGTTTACGAATTAGGTAAGCATTTAAGTACTAGTTAAATAAATACTCAGCTATAATCCATTCCGCCTGTGGAAATGCAGTTAGAAATCTTTGTTATCCTGTTATAGACACCATGGATATAAAGTGGTTGCCAGGACAGCTACAAAAAGTTCGCATCCTATTTCCACTTGAGAAATGTCAAACTTAGTTTTAACTAATGGATCTCTGGGAAATATTTCTCCACCAGTTCTTTAACCATAACCTGAGAAGCGTATTTAATTACAAAAATAATCACTTTTGAGTGTCAAAATTAACTTAATACTCATTAGCTCGACTGTGGCAGTAATTCTTGACTTGTAAATTTGTGCAATGAATTATTGAAAAGCCATTGTTGAAATAATATCTTCTTTTCTAACATGGTTGCTTATGTTTCCCAGATGAAATACAGCATGCATCTGTTGCCATAGCTACAGTTAGTTTCTGAAATAAACATTACTTCTTTTTCATTCCTATGTCCACATACAAAAAGCTAGACTGTGCCATCTCTTCCAATCTTTTTTATTGTAACCCCCACAGCTTTTTTAAATAATGATTTTATTAAAGATAAAAACTTATCTTACCTCAAAATGCAGAAATTTAAGTGACATGAAACATAGTAATTGTCAAAGTTCATAAACAAAACATGGCATTTACATATGTAACCTCTAAAGGAGTGACCTTTCTGAGACTCCTGTTACTGTATGAAACTCCAGGAGGAAGATATTTGAGATGGGAAAAGGTTTAAATATAAAGCAAGTTCTCACAAGTGTATTTACTATATCTCTTCAGTTCTAGCCCTTTAATTTCTGGAAGCTAGGGAAAGGACCTTCTGTGCCATGGTTTAGTGGGATTTGGGGCAATTTTATTTTGTTGAACTGGTCGGTCCTTTTTAACCTTGTTCTTCTGCAGCATAGACAGTTTGTGTCATTTTCAGGTGTCTCATAACACTCTGTTCAAGGAATCTAGGAGACTGTCCTTAAAAGTCAATCTTGTCACATCCATGCTAAAGTATCCTCATCCAGCAATCCTGAAGGAAACACCCTGTTACAAAGAAAACATATCATACTTCTTGCAGGGAGGAAACTAAACTTCTAGAGGTTGCTTCTCTCTGAACTGGTACACATACAAACAGGTGAATAAAGGCCAAAATAAAATTACATTACAGAAAATAAGCCATAAATGCATATATAAGTGAGCAGATAAGCATCATACAAGTTTCATCCAGGTCTGCTTCTAATATGGTCAAGGAGATAGACAAAGATATCAACAGATTCTCATAGCTCAGACCCAAAAGAAGGGCCAGGAATGTAGAGAATATAAATCATCCTACACCTTCAGCAGAACCACACTGAAGAATGCAAGTACTGTCAGCCCTCATAGTGTTGTAAAAGATGTGTGGATACTCTAAATGTTTACCTTTTATTGTTTGGGGTTTTTTTTAAGAACCCTTCCACAAAGCATAATCAACACAGTACACCAGGAGCCTAAGCAGACAGATGTGCTTTACCATCATACATGAAAGGACAGATAGTTGGAACAATTACAGACCACTTCAGGAAGTAGATCCCAAAGGGAATACCTTCACAGCAGCCTTCTTTATATATTGGAAGCTATCCAGAATGCTGGTTCTTTACTGACCAATAGAAACATCAAGAGAGACGTGGTTTTCTCAGTAGATAAGTCTTGAGACACTCAAGGCTTTAAATATTGAAATGAATCAATTCATTATCACCAGAAAACAGTCACTGTTAAGCTCAGAATGGTGGTTAACATGAGGATACTCCAACATCTGATTCAACATAAAATGTAGCCCTATATGCTATATATTAAGATATTCCACAACAGTTTACAGACAGTAGTTAGCATTCTTCTTCCTTCATGTAAGGATAAAGACAGTCAGATCAAGAACATGTAACTTACTAGATTCTTGAAACTTCACAAATTAAAATCCAAGTGAAAGCCTGAGACTAGACTAGCTTGTGACGTGCCTGTGCTGAAGTGCCTGATAACACTACAGCTGATACTCTCTCAGAATTCAGCGTTAGTCTGGTAGTGAAGAACCTCTATGACCCTTTTTCAGAAAACTTTGTGAAAACTTGTGCAATCTGGTCTTAGACTATTTGTAGAAAGACACTCCGGATTACAGTTGCCAAGCAAGATTGGATAGAGTAAACATTCAGACAAAATGAATAAAGGAACACTGAGTAACTAAGAAAGCAGATGAATTAAAGCAATTAAAACAATCAGAAACTACCACTTCCCTAGAAAAGCTATGCCTTTCTACAGCAGCAGTCACAGGGCCCAAGGCAAAGTAAATGAGACCCAGGAAAAATCATTTTAGGTCTGAGATCTGATTTTCTCAGTTCTTGAGATTCACATAGTTTTGATAAAGAACCAGAATTCAAACATTTAAAGGAGACAAGTGATCTGAACTTACCAGCTCCTTCTTCTCCCTTTTTCCTCCCCATTCTTGTTCATCACAATTAGTTCAGTCCTCATAATATCATCTAGTGTATCCTTCAGTTGGGAAGAATATTCATGGTAAAAGATAATCTTTTTTTCTGCTCCTCCATGAATAAGACTTTGAACCTTGCTCACAAAAAAAGGTATTAGATACCATTCAAAGCCTAGACATGCTTAATTTCCTAACTGAATTACCCAGTACTTCAGCAACAAGACTGAAAGGATAGATAATTCCAAAGCCCTGATACATGAACCATGTGCCTCTCTAATAAGCAGAAATATTCCCATGAGCACAACACCCTAGCTCAGCCTCTAGTTCCCAGTTTATGGCAACTTTCCATAGCCATGAAAATCTATTTATATGAGCAGACAATATCTCTGTCCATCAGTGGCCAGCAAAAGTTTTGTGTCTCTGTAACAGTGCAAGTGTCAAACCCCAAAGAACAAATACATGAGACTCAGAAATAAACATTCACAGAAAAATCAGACTCTATTCTAATTCTACCATATTAAGGAGTGGCTCAATATTTTATCAACACTAGAGCTTTCCCTCTAAAGCAAGATAGTAACTACAGGAGGAGCAGTAGCTATCACTGTATTAATAATGGCTGGCACCTTCTGCAAATTTTTTGTTATGATCAATAATCCTAGAGCTCAGATACATAGAAAAGTCAGTTCATCCACAAATATCTGTATACCCGTTCATAGTCCTTGGCAAACATGGTATAAACTAAATTAAATTAGCCCTTGAAGAAAGACCTCATTTGTCAGCCAGTGATAAAACATTCATTTATCTCACCTCCTAATGCCAGGTTAGAGCTTGTGCATCTCCTAATGAAATCACTTCAGATTTGGTCAGCTTTCTTCATTTCCCAGCTGTTCCCCTTGCTCTGAGATAGCTCAACTTCAGTTTGCAGCCTAGAGCTTTCACACTCTGAGCAATTACAAATACAGCAGCTCTAGCACTGCACCACAAGTGATAATGGAGAACACTCCACCATGTATGGGGTGCACTGGGATGCATCTGCATGGAACAAAAAAAAAGAGGGGGGACTGGGACTGTTCTTCTCAAGTCAAAATATCATTAGGCCTACACTGGATGCGCAGTCTGTTGGCACAGTTAATAGCTCTGAGCCTTTCAGATCCTTTAGGATTAAGCAGAGACTCACACTGCTCTGAAAATTTCTGTGAGCAGAGAGCTTACCTGTAACTGATCTCTTGTAAGAAGAGGTCCTAAATCCTTTTCCCTCAACCATGCCTCATACCAGAGGGCTGTAACAAACATACAATGGAATCTCCTGTGTATTTGGTGTCAATGAGTTCAAAACTGCTTCAGATGGCTCATTTGTCTGAGTCCCATGTAACCTTAAAACACCATAACAATCTTTCTCTTCCTATGAGGACAGATTTTTTTGTTATTTAAGTGATCTCTAGACTTCAGCAGAGAGTTCAGGGTCACAGTTCTAATGGTTCCACAGTGTAAGCAATCTGGCTTTTTACTTCTTATTTGAAAAAGAATAACTATAGACAACTGCATATGTAAATGCTGGAGGAAAACAGTCTTAAAGCTGAAAAATATAAACAGTTATTAATTCATTAAACACCTAAAAGTCAGGAAGTGCCATTACTGGCATTTACTGTGTAGTCGAATTCTACTCCCATGTGAAAATACATTACGATACATTCCTTAGTTATACAATGTCTTGGGTTTTGTTTTTTTTTTTTACACAGAACCCCAACTTTATTCAGTGCACAGTGTCCAGTGAATACAGCAGCTGCTCAATATTTCTCTTTATCTTCATGCTTTATTTACTGCATATCCTCTTAACATTACGTTGAATACTGTTACGTATCGCCTCATGGGTTTTATGCCAATGTTTGAAAATCTAGTATATCAGGGTACTATAAAGATTAATGAATTTATGGTCACAATCCCACTATGTACATACCAGAAGAGTGCCATTCCTATGTACACATTAGGAGAGTGTCATTAAGCCCATTCTATAGACTGAGGAGAAAGACACCATGACCTGCCTTATGTAAGACAATAAGTCAATGGTATATTGCACAAATCTGCACCACTAAAAAATGCTGCCTGCTTCCTCACAGTCCCAAACCTACCTAGCTTGAGTTAATTAAAGTTGTGACACTAAATGGTGGGCATTTCTCTACATCAGACTCCCAGTCTGGAGATTTTAACCCCAAGAAAAGAGAAAGCACACATTCAGTGATACCCTGGAAATGTCTTACTAACTTCAATGTATCAACTTGAAAGTCCATACAAGGTTAGATCTACCTCTTCTGCTTTAACAGTTCTATTGGCATAGACAAACTTAACTTTTTGTAGTGTTCTCTCTCACCTACCTACCAGTATCTTAAACAGCTCAGGAATATGCCCAGAAAACTATTTCGTTTTCTTCAAAGTCACGATTCACTCTTTGAACACTGTTTACCTCTTGGAGCAACTGAGACAGAGGTCTTGCTATAGGAATGTACATGGTAACATAAGTTGGAACCATATGAGATTGCTTCATTAAAGACCCTAAGTCTATGTATATGGCAATTTAACCAAATCTTTAGGGATTTGTTTATTAATTTTATATGTACAGGTACATCTATATCATTCCACTCAAGAGGTCTTTTTGCAATGAGGAGGAGAGAAAAATCTGAAACTTCATGAAATCTAGGAACTTTACTGTGCAAAGCTGATATATTTAAGAAATATTCAAGACTTACTGTTTTAAACCTCCCCCCTAGGGAAAACAATAAGATGATTCTTTTTCCCAAGAGTCTGTAGAAAAGCAATTTGCACTTTATCTGACTGTAATGTCAGAAAACACAGTAGGGAAACCAGTTAGAATGGAAATCATAGTAGAAAGCTCATTTGCCTGCTAATCCGTCAGAGCAGCCTCAACTACAGTCAATTCATCCCCAAGAGAACTGCATCTAGCATGATCTTTAAAGTATTTCTCCAGGACCAAGAGCTCTACTTTTTGAGCTACCCCATCTATTCAGATGAAGGAAGCCAGGAAAACCCATACTATAGAGTGCTGTATTATTCTGTTATACACTGAGTCATTCTGTAAAAGGAAATCTCTGACAAAGAAAATTAAGTGGTGGAACTCCTGGCATTTGTGCAATGGAAAGCATACAAAGAAAGTGTACTTAACCATGGAATCGTACACGTCTATCCGAAGACTGATATCTACAGATATCTCTTCATCTGAGATTGTCTGTTCCTAAAGCACATCCTTAATATACTCACAGGAGGTCTATTTGCTAAAATTGTCTGCTTGCTTCCACTGACAAGTTTTATGTAGATGTCTGAATTTCAAATATCTGAAGTTAAGCAAGATGAAAAGATGCCCAGTTTCTGTAACTCAGGCTAAAAAGGGAGCAAGCCTCCCAGCCACAAAGATCAGTCAGGTGCCAGGCAGACATAAAAGTGGAACACAAAGCTCATGGAGAAATTCAGTGTGTGGAACATGAGGACCTGCAGCCCTCCAGCTTCAGAAGAATTTGAGAAGCGGCCAAGAGTCGTGTGTTAAGGTTTTGGAACTAAGTGCTTAAATTCCTCAGAAGTCTAACTTTAGAGTGAGGCATTAAGATATTTTTTTGGATCCAGCTTTCTGACCCTGTATTTTTATAGCCTCTTGGTAGCCATTATAAACCAGCAATTAAATGTAAGAGCAGGATCATTACCCTTAATCATATTGGTAATGAAGTCTGAGTATTTGGTTCAGGAAAATTAAATTATATACATTTCCTTTTGTTCTGCTGTCCAACCTCTAGTCATTTACATGTGGTCCTTGGATGTAGATCTGTCTTTATGTGGTTGCTCCTGCAGACTTGAGTATACAGATTTCTCTCTCAACTGACTGGAGTTTTGGATATGCAAGCAATATAGGACTTAACCACACATACTGGTAAAATTTCCACAGTTCACGGGTACTCATGCCAGCAGATACTCAGTCCTGTTTCTTGTGTAGCTCCCCATAATTTTTTTTAGATGTTTGCTGCTGAAAAAATAAAAGTCTGAGAAGCTACTCAAGAAAGAAAAGAAAATTTTACTGAAATTCAAAAGGAATTCATTTTGTTACTTTGTTTATTCCTATCCAATTCAATTCAGATCAGGCAAGGAGAGCTAGAGACAGTAACTCAAAATGCTGATGGCAGTGGGGTCAAAATATCTTCTTTCTTTTTCTTTTTCTATTTCTTTTTTTTTAATTAAAAATAAATTCTCATGCAAAGAAGAAGAGAAATGTACCCAAAGGCAAGGGAGAGGAAACCTCCCTTTAGAACTGTCAGTTATTTCAGAAAGCAATAGAATAAGTAGCCACTGGAAAAACATGATAATTAACAAAAATTAAGAGGGGAAAAAAGACTCTTCCTAACAACCAATTTGCCAAAAACCCTTATCTCTCTTTTCAACATCTGAGCTGAATATGAGTAGGTAAAAAATAGGGATGTTAAAACATCTTTATTTGTAGATTGGTATTAGAAGGTCTTCTAGTGAAGCTAATCTTTCAGCACACACAGTTATCACTTAATATTTTTTCTGTCTGCTCTTAACATTACATGGTACCGACAACCACTCAGTGCCCACGTACCCTGAAGAGACAGAAAGGAAGGATTAATTTTCTTAGAATAGCCTGTCTCTTACAGAGTTAATGACAGGAAAAACAGGATGTCACTTTGTGGTGTTGGCTTAGAGAGAAATAGTAATCATGATGTGGGAATATTGTACCAACTGCTGTCCAGCTACTTTCCAGGTCAGAGCTCTCCGATAGACTCAAATACTTGCAGAAAGTGCAAGGTTAGAAAAGCTACGTACAGGTTCTGACTTCAGCTTATACAGCCAATACAGCCAGCTGTAGACAAGAAAGAATAAGTACCTGCTGGGAGGACTGGGAGGAAGGTCTGGGATAGACAACTACTCTTGATGAAGTTTAAATGCAACATATATGTTAGACAAACCAGCTTTTAAACAAGGCAAGTATAACCTAACTCTTGTGACTAGTTTGGAAGTTTAGAACTTGAGCCATGGACTGTGACCTAACAAAGTTTTTCTCTAACCCAGTTTGCTTTGATGCTCTCGATGAAATAACACAGTGCAAGGGAACAAGGGTATTCCCTGGTTATACTTATCTTTATCAACACCAGAATGTCAGATTACAGTTAGAAAGAATAAAACTACAGGAGAAAATTACATCTAACATACTGACAAGCGAGGACATGAAAAAACCTCCTTAATCACCTGAAAAATATAACCCTGATCTAGTGCCTCTTCCACTGATTTGAACAGACAACAGATTGGAGCAATTAAATACAACCTCTAGAATGGTCCACTGAGAAGACTCCTTTATGGGATGCAGAAGTAGCTTCTGATTAGTCACCACCAAGCTATAACTTGCTTGCTTAAAACTTACACAGAAGCCAGCGAGAACTTCAAGTGGAATAGCTACAGAGTAAGATGCACTGGCTTCCGTCCTTGCAAGTAGAAAGTGATAAGGTGATTAGAAAAAAAAAAAAAAAAAAAAAAGAAAAAGCATTAAATACAGAAGGAAAAGCTCTGTTTTAGCAGGGGGAAATGCCTTGTTATTATAGTAGTCACTTTGGTAGTTGTTATTCTGGGTATCTGTTAACACATGATTACAAATATTTATAAGTTTATTCATATCTCACTTTTACAAGATGTACATTCATATCATGTGATTCAACAAAATACACTCTGAAAATGGAACTCAACATGTCTGGTGAATTCATGTAGGAGCATGCTGGTATAACCAAAACCTAAAAAAAACTTCTTTGTTTGCTTTTCTCTTCCACAATAACAAAGGGGAACAAATTTTTAAGATGAGTTGGTTTAGGAGATTTTTTTTTTTTTTTTACATTTTAGCAATCCCTGAAATGTCTGTAAACTCAGACACACTATGTGTATGTAACCAAAATAATGCATATGGTACTGCAGGTCATACTGGCTGCTCATAGTTTTGCAAAAGCTACAGGTTTAGAAAATATAAAAATAAATGCAAAGCATTGTCAAATTTATACTCGACATAATTAAAATAATACACATTTAGAAATTTTCAAACAAAAAAAATAAATAAAACATCCACATACATTAATACAAAGAAACAGAGATATTTGCCTGTCTTTGATGTCATTAACACATACCATAAGCCTAGATTCATGAAAGTGTTGCCCTTCAATAAATATCTTCAGCTTCAAAATCTGATATTTTCTACATTCTTCAACTGATTTTAGTTAAATATCAATTTTCAATATAAGGTGTATGAACTGTATCAAGTTTTGATTCTTGTTGGAAATCAGCAAGTTTCTAGGCTGACAATAAAACTAGGCACCAACTTTTAGCATCAAATCTGTCTAACAGACAAATCAAATTGGAGGAATATCTGGTATCAAAACTCGACTGAAGAGTGCCTCAAACACCAAAGCCTATGGCCTTCAACTGACTTGCCTAGAAAAGCCAACAAAAATAACCAATATAATAATAGCCACTGGGTTATATGGATGGCACCCCTGTCATGCCTTTTAAAGATGTGACTTAGAGATGCAATTTTACAAAACGCCTGAGTCGTAAAGCAGAAGGCTCTGTTCTTCTCTTATGGAGAGAAGATCATGTTCTGTAGCACATTGCATTCCTATTTTGCTTGTTTCCAAGCAATGCGAGGCCTTCTCTTGCCCTACCACATCTTACTGCAATCAGGAGAGATTTTCAAGTGGCCAAACAAGAAGCTCTTGCCATGTTAGCCACAGCTGTTTGGAAGCTTGGTAGCCATGGGAATTCTGTTACATAAGGGAAAGAAAACATTATGGGGTCAGTAGGCTGCCTACAGATGAGAAGTGGGGCGTTTCTACCATCCTTTTTAACTAGGAACACAAAAAAATTCCAGCCACACTGCTTGTGTTCACTTTATAGAGTTGAGTACAACTAACAATTACAAGGACATCACCTGGATCATTAGTTGCTATAAAAATAAACTCATTTCTAAGAAAAATGTGTAATCTATTTTTCCTGTACTTTGAAAAATTTCCTCAAACTGAAAGGGGAAAAAGCCTGCCACTTCCAAAGTAATAATCATTCCAAAAACTAAAATTATCTGTTTTTTAAAAAAAGAAACAATTTATTTTTCCTAGCATTTAAAAAAGCAGAAAACATGCGTATTTTTCATCACAAAAAAAAAAAAAATCATAACTTTTTGCCTTAGGGATCTGTATTTCGTTAGGAATACATGTCTATTGTATGTCAGTCAAGAGTCCCAATGTGTCAATGTTATGTCAATTCAAAATTTTGTCTCATTATTTTGTTGGCAAACATAGGACTAAAAGATATAGCAGATAAAGCATACAAAGAATTGACATGAGCATACTTGGTCTGTGTGAAAAATTTATAGTAGAAGAAGTTGGAAATCAAGGTTTTCTAACAATTTGTGCATTCTGTTGGGAACTCAGATTTGTTTCTCATCTTAGCTCTGCTGCAACTTGGCCCCACTGTGTCATAAACCAAACTTCCAGTGATGTCTGGAGTCAAAGGAATGGGCAGTAATTTGTCTTCTGTGGATATGCTCACAGAGACATTCTGCCACTCTGAATCACATCCAGTGTTCCCTTTAAGACAGTTGCTGAAGTTAGGTAGAGAGTTTACAGTTCTTGGAGCAGGGCCTCTGCTGCTTACAGTGTTGAAAGGTGTCTAGCACCACAAAGTTCATGTCAGATTATGACCTAGGGGATGCTGCTACATTACAAAAACAAAAGTAATATTACACAGTGCTGGCAATGGGAGATGGAACCTGGCCCTTGAATTGTATACCTTAATTTCTACAAAAAAAAGGGGATAATAATTCTTACCTACTTCATAATGGGTGAGGATTAAATAATAAACATTTATACAGTGCTTTGCAAATAAAAATTATATAAGTATTATGATATAAACCAAAATGTCACTACATCTATATGACCCTACTAAACAAAAAAGTTCCAGTATAATTTTTCTGACACATTTCCAAGTCAATAAAAATGAACCATGGAGTCAGCTTGTTATTTTGATGCAAATGGGTGAAGTACTTAAGCTTATTTGACAGTTCCAAAAAAATCAGAGAATGTTTTTTTCCATTGTAATGTAGACCATGTAGCGAATAAAGCCTTTTATATAGACTTGTTTATAAACAGCACTATTCATTTGGAATTCATTCAAGTTATTTTTCAAATAATGAACCAAACTTTTGAGGAAGATTCTTTAGCAATCTGCATACACTAAAGGAAGGCCTCCTCCAAGGGAATTCTGCCCAGTGGATGCTGTTCTGATGATCCTGGAAATCTCACACTTCTAAAATGAATGGTTACACAAAGATCAGGCTGGATGATGGTGGACAATAAACGAGGCTTTGCATGCCTGAGAATCTAAAAGAATCACAATATTTTTAAACTTTAATAAGCACCTCAGGACATTGACTAGCTTAACTTCAACATCTAATCTCCTCAGGAAAAATAAAAAAATAACACACAAGAAAGAAAAAAAAATAAATAAAATTTTTAAAAAGACCACATGTTAACAGAAATGGAATAGAGGCTTTGGTCCAGATTCTCAACTTCTATGAATCACTGGAGCTCCACATGGTGACTGTAGTCAAGGTGACTTACATTTAGTGAAAAGTACAGTCCAGTACATGGTAGCCCAGGCAGGACTCCTCATTTCTTCACAACGATGTAAGGATGACAAGAAGAGGAGGCCACCTGCATGCATCATCCAAAACAAGGCAAAGCTTTTGTACCACCGCTGATGCAACAGCCTCATTCTAGAAATTAGCAAAGCAGAACCGGTTTCAGCCACAGCCCTTTTGCAGTGCACCTTTTCATTTCCTTTCGTGCTTAAATGAAATGCAAGAGCAGCATGAAGCACCTTGGTAGATTCACAGCAACACCCTTCCCCTTTTCCCGGGCTGATCTATGGTATCTGCTTCAAAACAAGCTAAGCTGATAAATCTTGCCACCTTCTTCCCTTCTGCAATTGAAAGCAAGACTGTCCTTGAGATGTCTGGTGAAAGCAGACAGAAGAAACTTAAAGAATTTTTCATTCTAGAAAGATGCATATGTTACACTACCGGCCTTGTTCGTGTTAGCAGGGAACTGTATTCATGTTACTGATATTTTTTAAATACAAGAGAAAAGCCACATGTAGCAAAATTTCTGAGAGAAATCTACAGTCATTTTTTCTGTGTTACTACCTAGTAAAACAGCAAAAGTGAAAAAGTTCTTGCTTCCCATATGGGGTGGATATATACTGTACATGCATCCTGGAACACTGTTTGGTCAGTAGCACCTCACAGCCTCGCTTGGAAGAATTCTGAGAGAATTCAGATCCCACACCTACAGCTTCAGCTGACCTCATTCTGTGGAACAGTTTCAGGCTGAAAATCACTCTTTTGCAAAAGTCCAGTATAGGACTTAAAAATAACCCAGGTAAGCCTCTCTTAAACTCTCAAATGGGACTTGAAAAGGTTGTAATTAGATGACAGGTACAGATAGCAAGCAATCCCCATTCAGTCAAAAGCTCTATGCCTTCAGTCTTCAACACTGTGTCAAATTCTCCTTCTACAGCTGTGGGTCTCCAGAACAACAGGTTACTTGTTATAGCCTACAGCATCACTGTAGTAATGCTTGTTATTTTTCGGATCTGCATCTTAGAAGTGCTGGAAACACTTCAGGTATTCCTTATTTTATCCAGAAATTCATACAACATCATGAATAACATTTTACCTTCTAGGTAATGTTTTGTTTCAATAAAAAAATTGTGTAATTGCCTGAGATTTCTGTCCATACTTCTCAACAAGTAACACTGCTTCAGTATTTTGGCCTTGCTTTAAAAAGGTCCTTGGCCTTTCACAGAGAGGTAGAAAAGGCAGGTAACATTTATCAGCTCTAGGTAATCCAAAATATAATTACTTCTCATGTAATTAATAGAAGGGAAACAGCAAAACCTTGACATTCCATAAATTTTGCTTGCTAGAAAATGCCAAAACTTGAAGGAGAAACAAAAAAGATGTCTAAAAATTTATCTACAGCATGATTCTTTTGTCCTAAAGTAATATTTGGATTTGATAAATATCAGCAAAAGCCAAAACTAGTAATGACTTGCTAAACAAGACCTAAAAAGCAGGCTTAATAACAGTACTATTGAGAGGAAAACCTTTCATCAGCACAGGCCTTGACAACAAAGGCAACAGGTTGCTATCTTGTTAGATGTAAACAAGACCAATATCTGTACCTTTCACTCTTCCCCCCACCAAAAATAAAATAATAAAAAAACCCAAGAAGCTAATTAGAAGTGAATATCATAAAAGTAAAAACTGGGGGGAAGGGGTGTCAGTAAACCCAGATACTCTGGTAGTATAACTTAAAGGATTTCCCTTCTCCCCATGCTGTCTGGCTCTATATTAGTTATTTTTCTCAGGCATGAGTTTAAGACCTGGTGTCTATATGACAGGCAAACACTAAAATGGCCAAATATTGAACTCGTCCACCTCTACAAAACACTTCTCTGGGTTGTTTTCTTGGGTTTTTTCTTTACTTAAAATGACTGTGAAAGTGTCATACAAACTTTTCAGCTTACATCCCAGAAATATGGCACATTAACTCAGCTAGAAATCATGGCATCTGCCTTTTCTCATATTGATATGTATAACTTTATCCATTTATAGAAGACTCGGACTGTGTTTTGGCAAGGAGCTGCAACGCATCAGTCTGAGCATAAAGGACTTAAGTTATGGTTCTTGCGGTATTGATAATTAACAGAATAAGAACGGTTATCTTTTTCTTAATCTATAATATTTACAGTATTGCACTTTACTGCACTTAATTGCATTTCACTAAATTAATGCTGCATCAGTATTATGCCTGAAAACCATATGTCCATCTTTGTTGTATAAGTCAATCTTTCTACACCCTTGAAACCGAGATTTTGATTCAAAGATCCAGACATTTTGAAAAAAAAAAAAAAATAGAAAAATTGAGCTGTTTCTATGGCACAATGCATCTCACTGAGTTCAGGTGATTCTGGCAAAACAGGTACATTTCTTATTGTTTCCATCTTTCAAAGTTGTCACTAATGATTAGTAAATTCTAGTCTCTCTTTTTCTCCTTTCAAAGGACATAGCCATTTGAGACAGACATTTTTTGTTATTGCTGCTTTTTTCTTTTTTTTTTTCTTTTTTCTTTTAGGAAATAAAAGGGAAAAAAAAAAAAAAAACAACTGCCTTGCCTCAGATCTGAAATTCCACATTTAAATTCAAACCAGTTCTGCAGCAGCAGCTCCTCAGTGATGGAAGAGATTCATGGCAGTGAAATAATACTGTTGGCAACAAAGAAATGTCATCTTTAATGGAGACCAGCCCCAAGGATTTATTATTTATTATTATTACTATTTGTTTTGTTTAGTTTCGTTCTAATATATTTCTGATCTTCAAAACGTGTTTAGTTAGACACATGCACAAGGTAGCAAAACTGACAGCAGCAGATGACGTTATGCTGGAGCGATCACTTTTGCCAGGGTCAAAAAATCCAAAGTGTCCCCGATGTTCACAGATTAACATAATTTAGAGATCGTTTCCTTTTTTTTTTTTTTTCCTTTCTTTCATTCTTTCTTTTTTTTGTGGATTTTTTTTTTTTGTTTTTTTTTTAAACTTTCCTTTCTCTCTTCCTCCCACCTGCTTTATCCTCCGCACAGAGTCTCTGACTCGGGGTGGGGGTGCCCGTGTGTGTCTTGCCCGCCCGTCTGTGGGTGCCCGTTCGCCAGGCGGCAGCCGGGCGCCCTCGCCCCGCCGAGGGTCCCCACCGTGCCACACCGCAACAACGGCCACCAACGGCCACCAACGGCCACCAACTGCCGCCGGGCCCCACCCTCTTCGCCCGGCTTCCCTGGCCGCCGAGTCCCTTGGGGGCGAGAGGGCGAGGAAAGGGGCAGGAGGGGTGGGGGGGAGTGCGAGGCTGCCGCCGAGGGCTCCCAGACCTTGGGAGAGGGGACAGTAATTTAAAAAACAATATATATATAATAATAAAATAAAAATTGAAACGAAGCGAACAAAAACAAAAACAAAAACAAAAAAAAACAAAAACAAAAAAAAAAAAAAAAAAAAAAAAAAAAAAAAAACCAAACAAACAAAGGAACAAAAGAAATAACAAAAATGAGAGAAGGAGGCGGCAGGGCGGCCCGGAGCGCCCGCTTGCTCTCCTTCCGGCCGGAGATAAGGAGAAGGAGCCAGAGTGGGTGGCAGAGCGATGGCCCGTGCGGGTCACACGCATGCCCGCCGCGGACACCCAGGGCGAGGGGAAAAGGGTGCAGGGGGAGGAAGCGGGGGGATGGAGCGAGGCGAAGCCTGTCAGAGCCCCAGAGCCTCGGCGTGCTTGCGGGCTTTGAGCCGCAGGTCGGCGATGCTGGAGTTCTTGCTGTTGCTCTTGGCGGCGGCGGCCACCACGGCGGCGGCGGAGGCGGACTCAGCCAGGGAGGCGATGGGCAGCCCGAAGGGCGGTGGCGGGAACATCAGATAGGGAGCGTGGGCCGCCAGGTGTGGATGCAGGTGCGGATGTGCGTGGGCCACGCCCTCCAGCTGCAGCTGCGCCTGGACCTGAGCGGACGGACGGACAGACAGACGGACGGATAGACAGACAGACAGAGAGACACAGCGTCACTCACGGCGTTGCACACACCTCCGTGCACATCCCCTCACCTAACAGCCCACCCCAAAACTGCCTTGACTCTTCCCGAAGGACTGAAAGAGTAACTTGTTAGCAGAGCCCACCCCGTGCGCGGGAAGAGGGCGCACAGAGCAGCAAATCTCCGCGCCGCACTTCGCTTGAGGTGCACTAAGCCCTCCTCATATTAAAAAAAATGCTAAAAAAGAAAAAAAATAATTTTTTTTTTAATGGGGCCCAACGCACGGGCGCCAACAAGTGCTAAATAGCTAATTATATTTATTTATTTATTCTTTTTTCCAGGGATGTTTGTTTATACATTGCGAAAATCTCTTTGGCCACCGTTCCTTTCTATACCGGGTTGGTGTTTGCTTTGGAGCTTTCTCCATCTACACAAACACACGGTGGGTTGACTGAGAGATTTCAGCTCCGAGTAGGTTCGGGGTTGGGGGAGGGGGCAGGAGAGAGTTTATTTATGTATTTAATTATTTTGGTCCAAATATGTCTTTTAAAAATCGATACAATTAATCTGTCAGCTCCACGTGTCTCTGAGACGGAGAAGGTGGTGGAGGGTCCCTTTGGGCTGGGAAAAATCGATTCCCCGATTAATCGACAAAAAAAAAAAAAAAAAAAAAGTTGGGGGGGGGGGGGGGAGTTTACAAGCAGCGGAGAGGGATGGCTGGAAGCGGGACGGCATTTCATTCCCCTCATCCCGGTTTTCCTCGGAGGGCTGCGCTACTCGAAGAGAAGGACCTGGGCCCTACGTTCTGTTCCTGCCTCGGTCCCCGTTGGCTGCGAGGGGACTTATCAAGGTGCCCCCGGCCCTTCAAGCCCCAGGAAGGCGCTGCGTCCCCAGGAAGCCGTCGCCACGTCTGCCGGCGGCCGCGGAGCCGTGTGCGGGCCCATCCCACGGCGGCGGGGGGGAGCATAACACCGGCTGCACCTCCCGGGGCCGTGGGACCCCCCCGCTCGGCCCCCTCCCTGGGTGCGAGGGACTCTGAGCTCTCGCCAGCCGGGCGGGGGCTCCTTCCCGAAGTTTTACTGCCTGTTTTTAATATGTGCCAACTTCTATATAAATGGCACTTGTAAACGTGTCCGGCTTCCTCCCGTGCGAACGAACGGGGCTCGGAGCTGGCCGAGGGAAAGGGAAATAAAACCGAAGCTAACTACCTGTTGGAAAGGCATCCTCAAGGCTCCCATATTCACATAGGGGGCCACTCTGCAGGCGTCTAAATGGCTGGCGGTTCCCAGGATCACACCTGCGGGGAGAAACAGGGCCGGGTGAGAGACGAAGGTGGCTCGGGATCTCTGAGGCCGCCACCCTCCTTGCCCCACCGCATCCCCGCTTGGCCTGTACCTCTTACCCACCTTTGTGCATCTGGTTTTCCTGCTTTCGGCACTTTGCTCTCCTGTTCTGGAACCACACCTGTGAAAAGAAAAGGCAAACAAAACAACAACAAAAGCCACTACAAAAATGGAGGTAGACTAGGCATTTACCAAGAGAAGATTGTCCCAGGGCCTAGGGATGGATAAGAGAGACGAGGGGGTTATCACAAATAGCACTTGATTCTCTTAGAAGTCTTGTGGAGCCAAAACGACCCTATGAGTCTAAGAACTTTGCTGAAGTCTCTCCTCTGGAACAGCGAGGAGGAGAGAGCTCAGCCCCAGGTGGAATGAGCCCCTCTATGGGTGTCGGGCGCTGACTGTGCGGGGGTGAGCAGAGATGATGTCCTGTGGTTTCCCAACAAGAGCTGCTCTAGGACATCATAAGACGTCCTCGCAACCGGGGACACCGGGAGCCGACCACTTGGTCCCGAGTCTCCGAGGCCGCTCTGTCCCCCCGAGACGGCAGGGACGGTCCTTGTGCCAGCCGTCTGGAGCTAGAGGCCGCTTCCACAAGCACTTAAAATAAGCCCACAGGCAGGTCAGATGAGACCCTCTCTATTTTTCCAAGTCACAACTCAACATCCCGAGAACAGTCAGCGTGGGCCAGGTCAAACCCCAGGCCCCTAAACCACCGGTCCGTCTGGCCTCCCCCGAGCTGGGCTTAGAAACCATGAAAACCTCAGAGAAGATACGAGATATTGAACTTGCAAAAGCGTCTGAATTATTTCCCTTATCCCCCATGGTTAAAAGAAACAACACCCGGTTCTGTAGACTTCTGAACAGACAAGAGCAACATATTTTCAGGCTAGGATGTAAAGAAGTGCTCTTGCCCCTACCCAAGAAATGCCTGTAATCCAATAATCCTGCTCTAATTCCAACTCGCGAATTTGGACTTGCCACTGCGCCTGCCCTGCCTCTTCTACAGGAGCATTTCAGACCTTCATTACTTCTTCTCCCCTTCCCAGGTGCTTGGCTTAGCTCAAGCATCATCAAGAGGCACGGACCAAAATGTTTTGCAGACACCAAAACCTACCGAACTTGGACAAGCATTGATTTTCACCTCTGATAAAAATCTTGTAGCTAAGTAAACACCTACAACCTTTGATGCTCTTGCACTTGCCAAGAGATCATACGGTTAATTAATACTAACTGCACTTCCTACATCAAATTTTCCCTTCAAGCTTTCTTCAATTGCCTTAATGATGGTCATTTAAAACGGAGTAATTAGTGCAAAGAAAGGCTTCCAAAGGCATTAATTACCTTGGGTACCTCGGTGATTTTCTTAAGTAGGAATTGGCCTTCTCTACTTTGGAGCACAATTTTTTCTTCCCGGGGTGACCGGGAAGGAGCGCGCCGCGGGTGGGCGGGCGGGCGGCTGTGGGGCACTGCGGCTGCGGACTGACCGACCGATAGACTGACCGACAGACAGACAAACAGACAACCGACCGATCGCTCCCGTTGCCCACTCACTCCCTGCTCCCCGCCGGCTGGTTGCTAGCGCAGCCCTTCCCCCGCTGACCGGGCAGCGCTGCTCCCTCCCTGCCCCGAAATGCCCAGCATGGCACAAGCCTGGTGTTCCCTACGAGCAATAGGCAAATATTAACATGCAACGCTTCTCCTTTTAACCGGGCCTTTAGAGATTTATATTATATATATATATATATACATATATATATGCCTGCAAAATATTATCGTGTTGTAGCGACAATAATACTTTTTTTTTTTTTTTTTGGTTGTAAATCCTAGCAGGAAATCTCCCTATATGTGCTCTCCAAGCCCTCCCCCTTCTTCTCCTCCCCCCCCCCAAAGGAGTATAAATTGTCAAGAGGAATTTAAGCAGCGTTTAAACAACTTCTCTTGCAAATCAGAACATCTTTCAAACGGAAATTATATTTAAATCTGGAAAACGAAGTGCCCTTTCCCTTTAGCTATGAAAAAATAAGGTTATGAGGAATAAAAGTGATGAATTAGCCACTACGTTAAGCGATAATAAATCAGGCTTGGTGTGATTCACGATCAATTCCAATTAGTCATGAATATGCTAAGTAAAGCACAGTACACTGTTTTAGACAGTTATTTCTTCATTAAGGATCACTCAGTGATTTCTTTCACAAATGCTCTAATCTGATTTCCTTTTGATTTCCATTAGAGACAGTGAATAATGACATTTAATTTAGCCCTGCACCATAAACCCAAAGATATTTGTTGTAATTGAATTACTGCCTGCTCCTCACTATGGTCTCATAACTTTCAATTATAACCCTGACAGCTGGGTGATATGAGTTTCCAGTACAACACTAAAAATAAAAGGTTAATAAGGACTAGCTACCATAGGAGCTTCAATTTATTTACAGCAAATTTCCACACTAAATTGAAACTATATCCTTTAACAGCAAGGGACAAGCAGTTCAGAGAGGAACAATTCTGAAAATACTGGGGAAAAAACCCAACTTTCCGTTTTCCCTGTTCTATTTTTTTCTGCTCCCATTTCTTGTTGTGTATCAAGGTTTCTGATTATTTTCTAATTAGTTATCCATGATATATCCTTGATATTTCTTTCATTTCTAGTTTTCTTTTCATCCACGCAAACCTCTTTTGTAAAATGATTAAATTTATTATTTTTTAAAATCTGTCTCATAATCTCTGCTTGGATCAGTATCACTTTTCTCTCTCTCTTTTTTTTTTTTTTTTTTTTTTTTTTTTTTTTTTTTTTTTTTTTTTTTCTTTTTTTTTCTTTTCTTTTTTAAGATCTGTAAGCACTTGAAGCACCAATTTTCCTGTGACTATGAACATCCTGTTAAGGTGCTGCTCAGTAATAAAGTACTTGAAAGAAAGAGTGCAGAATTCAATTACAAGTAATTTATTTTTATAGAAACAGTACATCAAGGCTGTGGAAAGATATTACAGAGCCCAAGTAAGAAGATCTGGGAAGATGACATAAGAGTTGATGTCCCCTTCAGCAAAAGTTTAATCTTTTCATTAATTTATATGGTGTGGTTAGATCAATCTTCTAGGAGAAAGTAGGCCAGCAGCACTCTGAACCCCTGCAATAGAACCCCTGCAAACCTCCCTTCCTAAGGCATGAGCCCGACACTATCCCTCGCCCAGCTTGACTTATACTGAGAGAGGCACAAGCTGGGGGGGAGAGCCTTAGCAGAAAAAAAATAAAATAAAATAAAATAAAAAGGTGGGAAAGGGGAATAAAACAACCTAGCTACTCTGTGTAACTCTATTTATTTCGGCAAATGCCTTCAGAGGCAGGTTTTTAAAACGAGGTAGCGGCTCACCCAGGCAAAGGTTGGCTGAGAGTGTGCGGGAGGAGCGGAGTCCCAGCCCGTCTGCCCCCCGCCTGGGGCATGGAGGAAGTGGGGGGACGGACAAGCTCAGGAGGGGGACAAGCCCACCCCTGGCTCCACTCTCGGGGTTATATTTCTTGCCTTCCCGCTGTGCTCTATCTCTGGGGATAGGCACGGAGATATCCACCTATGCCCACATAGCCACACCCGCACATATGTGCATACAGCCCCACGCATGTATAGACGGATATACATTATGCATGCGCATCTCTTATCTCCAGGGTGTAAAGAAGTTCTAATCAGTGAAGGCGGTGGCTTGGTGACTTTTTATTCTTGATTTGGTTTGATTTGGGTCTGCTAGGCCAAGCACAGAATTATAACCCAAGAAGGGATTTCCTTCAGGTTTCTCCTGCTCTAGGCGTGCTCGGAAAGCCACAGGTTGATCTTAATTATATCGGGGAGGAGTGGGGGCGGGGGAGTGGGAAGGGGTGATTTTTTTTTTTTTTTTTTTTTTTTTTTTTTTTTTTTTTGTATGCACGACATCTGTTTTGGAGAGGCATTCCCTAGTTGGCTCAAGGGAGGGCTGGTGATGTTTTTTCCCTGCATCAAACCGAAAATCAAATTTTAAAATAATCGATTTGAAACCACCCAAACAGACGGCTCTGCTGGCCGCAGAACTGCAGCAACCCGGACCCATTTTCAAGGTTTCGAAGGCTAATTGGTCTTTAGCTGTATCTGAAGCGGGATGGGAGGGACTGGAGGAGACTCCACCAGATGGGGTGCCATGCATTCATACGCTTGCTGCACGAATCAGAGCGGGCACCTTTCCCCCGGCACTGGCTAATCCTGTCCCTCAGCACCCGAACCGTCTACTCTTATTCATGCCATTTGTTTTCTGGGCTGCTTTTTTTTTTTTTTTTTAATCCGTAACGGCCCCATAAAAGAACGAAGGAGAAGAAAATGAGGATTAAAGGAGAGCTAATGGCACGTTTGCAAGGAAAAATGCAATAATTAAAAAAAAAAAAAAACCACAAAAAAAGAGATGCTAAGTTATTAGAGACCTGTCAACACTATCGCCACCCCACTACCCCTTCCTTCCTCACCCCCCCACTGTCAAAAAAAAAAGAGAAACAATAATAATTTTAAAAATATTAAACAGCCTCCCTAGGAAATGCAAGGCAGATACTCCCAAAGCAGAATTACTTTTCTGACAGGACAGGTACAGCTGAGTTGCAAACAGCTTCCCCATCACACATGTCGTCTCTGCCTTCACCTCCCCGCTTTGGATGAAACGGGGCACTGTGCTAGGATCCTCTAGCAGTTAGAAAGTGAGGTGAGGACGTTTCCAGGAACAGAGCCTTTCTCTTACCTGAACCCTAGCTTCAGACAGTCCCAGCCTCTGGCTTAGTTCCTCCCTCATGAAGGCATCCGGATAGTGAGTCTCATCAAAAAGTCTTTCCAGCTCATTCAGCTGCTCTAGTGTGAAATTCGTTCTGCTTCTTCTTTGTTTGAGCTTGGTCTGTCCATCTTCATCTTCTGACTTCACATCTTCCCTCTTCTCTTTGCACTCGTAGATCCCTGCCGGAAGGGGGAAGGGAAAAATGACACTGAGCCTCTAGCACCTCTCCGAAGTTTCTCTCCGCATCACAAGGGGGGCTTCCCCCCTCCCCTCTCTTCGTCCCCAAACTCAGAGCAACTTGTGTGGGCAATCAAAGGGTGGGAGGAAGGTCCTCAGGCCGGCCCCGGCGGGCCAGAGGTGCGAGTGGGGCCGGGGGCCACCGGGTCGGGCCGAGCCCGCTGCCAGCTCGGCACCGGTCAGTAGACAGCTCGTCTGCCGGCGGGAGGGAGGGAAAGAGTCTCATTGCCTTGCCTGGGTAATGGCCCCATCAGAAAAATTATATGCATAAATCTAGTTTTATTTTCTTTCCTTTTCAGGGTGAGGGGGAAGCCGCGAAGCCCATTGGAACGGGCAGCTCGGTGAAGGGGTTAGTAGGAAAACCACCAGCTCCCTGATAACTCCAGATCGTGGGAAGAGGAGGGGGAAGGGGGCTTCTCCGTAGCCTTTTTCTCCCAAAGTAAAGAAGGTTATGGGAGAAGCTCCTCACCGCTGTCGTGGTGAAACCACGCTGAAAATATTTGCCTCGTAAAAAACAAACTTGCCATGGGCCTGAGACTGAGACTACCCGTTCTTTTCCCTCTTCTCACCCTTCATTCGCCCAAAAGACCAGCCGGAGGGTGAAAACTCCTGGGCGCTCGGGCCTGCACTACCAGATATGCGGGAGCGGACTTAAGGACTATAACTGTCCCCCAGACCCTCCAAAACAGCAGACTCCCCCTCCCCCAGCACTCATGGAACCCAAGAGGGCTCAGAACAAGCTTGCGACCGAAGGCTGCCGCTGTTCACGTTTGTCCCGAGCAGAGAGAAGCAGTAGAGAAAAACTGTTGCCTTTTATTTTCCTGGGGGTCTTTTGTTGGGTTTTTTTTTTTCCTTCTCCTCCTTAATGTCAGGCGGCTTAAAGCATCGACCCTCTTTTCAATCTAGCTAACGAAAAGAGAGATGCTGGAGGCTGGGACACCTCTAGAGACTGAACCGGTTGCTCGGAGTTCCCCGGCACCGGTGGAGTCCTGGAGAGAGCCGACCCCGGCTGCCTCCTTTGTCCTGCTTCACATCCTGGGTCGTGCGGGGGGCTGGGGGCGAGCTACATGCAGATGGTTCCGAATTATATATATCCGGTTTTCCTCAAAAAATGCACACGTACTCTATATATACATACATATGCATAGACACAAAATTTTTTCGCATATATATATGTATATATATATATATTATCCTACATACTTAAGGGCATCCCAAAATGCAAATTACTAACTGCAAATTGTGAGTTAATTGAACTTAATGAAAAGTCCGGAACTGTATATGTGCTTAAGCAAGACGAGGAACCGAGACGAAATGGTCGTTTTCATTTCCAAAATGAAAACTGTCCCTGGCCTTAATAGTTTATCCGGGCTCCCAGTCATCGATTCCGGGCTAGGTATCGGATGCATAAAACTTTGGAAAGGCTCTGGCCTCCGAAGGGGGTGTTCACTGGTTTATTTTAACGGCGTTTTTTTCTCATTTCTGCTATAAGGGAAACCCTTAGAAAATGACTAGGGTGCTAACGCAGTAAATGCCTAGGGAGAATGAGGGGCGTTCAAAAGCTCTGTCTCCTTTAGGAGATCCGAGACGACAGCGTGTCTGTGATAGGTATAAAATATTAACTAGCATATCGGTGGGACTGAAATCACACACCGGAATCAGTTGAAATTAGACTGAAACCTGGCATGGGTTTAAACTGTCAGAAGCATCTCAGCTCTTTCCAACTCCTCCCTTCCATCCCCACCCCCAGCCCGTCTCCATAGATTAGATTAGCTAAACATACAAACCAGAATTTCGATACACTGGGAGAAAGGGGAGTAGTAGAGATATTTGTTAAGTTCTGCTTTGTTGTGGTTATTTTCCTTTGTTTGTTTCTTTTTTTTCTTGTTTGTTTGTTTGTTTGTTTGTTGGGTTCGTTCGCACTATCTTTTTTCAAGATTTTTTTTTTCCTGAAGCACGCCTTGCTTTCATTTTTAAAAATCATCTATGATTCCTCTAAACTGTATCCTTTCGGTTTGCGATCTCTCTGCCAGAGAAGGAAAATCAGCAGTGCTGAGAGGGACTGGCTTGTGCAGAAATACGGGTACCCGATTATACCCCATCCTTCTGTTTGCGGAGGGGGTGGAAGAGAGGAGGATATTAAATAAGCGTTTGGGCTGTAAATTAAATTGCCTTTCGCCCAATGTTATATTAAACAAGATCAAGTGTTAGGAAACAGCTGAAAGGCTGGTTGTTGTTCCCCAACCTATTAACCGTTTTTTATTACCCCAAGCTAGTCAGTAGCTCCCCAGGCAGGTCCACCTGTCTAACTTGCCTAGAGACACTTTCTCAACTTTCTAATCCCCCCGCCCTTTTTATTCTCTCTTTCCCCTGCGAGCCTGTGGGGCATTTTTAGCTTGCTCTGTTTTAAAAAAAATATTTTAAATTTTAGTTTTTTACCCCTCTGCCAGAGATCCCCACACCCCGAGGGGACTCGATGCTGCCCTGGCCCAGGTGAGAAGGACATGCAGGGGACCGAGGGATCGAGAGGCAGGGCCGGTCACTGCCTCCCTCTGCAGATTGCTCCGTCTCACCCGGGCCCGGGCAGCTCTCCCTATAGCCAGGCTTCTCTACACCTTCTCCGCGCTGGCCGGAGCCTGTGACTAGGACAGCCTGACTGATACGAGGCAAAATGTGCAGGGAGAGCCCTCTCCACATCCAGCTTTCTCCCAGAAGAAGCAGCAGCATCCTGACGGCCCGGAAGCAGGAAGAACAGGTCTTCCCAGGCATTACAACTCCCCGGACAAGGTTTCCTCGTACAAAAACACACAGATAGACAAAAATGTCTGACGTCCTGCGCTGCCTCCTTCCCCCGGGCGAGCGAACGCCTAATGCACCGGATCGATTTCGGATGTGAACGGAGTCTGGCGGTTGTGTGTGGGGGTGTGGGAGGACCAAAGTTGAGACTTATTTTTCAAGGCTACGTTCAGGTTATGCATGCAGGCGTATGTGTCTCTAAACGTGTGTTCCCGCCGCTGCGGGAGGGAGGGAGGCGACCGGAGGAGGGAGGCAGGATGCGGGAGGCGAGCCTGCTCGCACCGCCGGGGCTGCGGCAGCGGTGTCCGGCTAGACCCCGCTGCGAAGAGCCGGGGGCGGCCGAGGAGGGGGCCGGGGCTGCTTGCGAGGGGCTCCGGGGGGAGGGCGCCCAGCCCCACTCTTACCTTCCGCCGTCCTGCCCGTGCTGAACTCCTTCAGTTTGTCCTTGTCGCTCTCTACGTGGTCTTTGAAAAGATGCACCGGGCAATGGTTGCTGCTCTCTGTCATGTCCTGCAGGTTAGAGTCAGAGTTTCCAAGCTCCCTCGAGCGAGCCAACCCACTCTCCAAAACTTCCCTGTACGTGATCGTCTCCTTCTTGTTGCTGCTGCCACTGCCGCTGCTGCTCTCTTTGCTTTTCTGGTCAAAAGATTTGGATACAAAAGCCGTAAGTTCTTCCATGGCTGCCCCGGTGATCTTATCCACAGAGATCCACTTGTTTTCAGTCGGAGATGTGGCCGTCCTCCGCACCCTGTTTTTGCACGTAGAAGATGGGCTGTATAGGGTTAGATCACTCCTGCTGTTATTTATGCCTTTCAATTTGAGATCACACTATTTATACATGGCTACCTCAGCCCAACCCCCAGCTCTCCCTGTCTCCAGCAATTACTGACTGCTCCATAGTCGCAGGCGGACTCCTAGCAGCTATCTCCCCCACCTCAGTCCAGCAATTGGCTTTCTTTTCATTTCATCACTCTTTGGCATCTTTGCACCTTGATTTAGGGAGGCAAAGAGGCAAAAGCGAAAAAGAAGGGGAGAGCGCGAGAGGGAGAGAGAGGAATAAAAGGGAGGGGGGCAGGGGGAGAGGAAAACATGAAAATAGGTATCTGCATTTTGCAAATGGGTTGCAGAAATGAAAGTCGAGGAAGAATTAATTGATTGTAAGGACATCCTGTGCGTGGCAACACTGTGAGTAAAACCGGACCCACAGCTAATCAAATAACTGTGCTCCTGCAATTATATGTATCGCTGTCAAGAGGAAAAGAAAATGAGTGTTCAATAAAAAGAAAGGTAAAGAATAAAAAGCCGTAGCTGTGCATTTGTTGTAATCATAGGTAATTCTGTCTGCTTTGCTATTTAGTTAATTTCACGTAATTAAATGGTGAAAATAATCAGCGAACTAAAAATGCTGTTTTGAAAGTGTTGCCTGTTCTGGCGGGCGGGTGGGTGCGCGGAGGGGGGACGTGTGCTGCAGTTAAACAAGTTGTGAGGTGTCTTGGAGATCCGTGTCGGTGTGTTTGGAGGATTTGGAGGGAGCTGCTTGGCTGAGGGGGTTTATTCATAGGTAGGGGGGATCTCCAGGTGCGTGTAAATATTGCAGGGGCTGTTTTCTTGTTTACTGTTATTATGTCGTCTGAAGATACTATTGGGAAAATTAAAATCTAAAATGTGTCTTTGGATGTAGAGCTACCCTGCTGCGTGCAGCAGAGGGGTAATTTGTTAACACCAGAGTTTGTAAAAGACAAACAGAGCATTAAGTAGTCTGTTCTCTTTTCTTTTTTTTTTTTTTTTTTTTTTTCCTTTTTTTTTTTTTTTTTTTTTTTTTTTTTTTTCTCCTAAAAAAACCCAAAACGAAACGTATCATGCTGGGTTTAAGATAGGGCTGGCAATAATTTTCCCACCTTGCTCTCGGTAGGCTGCTGTTATTTTTATTGTATTCCCGGAATGATTATTACTTTGTGCTCTTGCATAGCTGCCTGAAATTTATCTCCAGATAACAGCGCCGGCATTTTTAGCGCCTCTCCGCATCGTTTGATCCGCAAGCGGAGGTGACTTCCAGGCTATTTATTTCTATCCCCTCTCCTCGTGTTTTAACCCGAAGGGTTATTTGGCATTTGGTGGAATTTTGTTTTCTGCTCGTTTGGCTTTTTACGTCCGTCTCATTCCCTCGCCTCGAGTTTGAGATTATCAGAGCCTATCATCACGCCACCCTCTGCTCTGAATCGCAACCAAAGGAGGCTCCTTGCTGGAGCAAGGGGCCATTGTTTCTTTTCCGGGGGAGCGTGGGACTGCTCTAAAAATTAACAGAACATTAAAACACTAAAAATACTTTTAATTAATCCAACGGTGCCCCCAGCACCAGAGTTAACACCTCCACAGGAGGAGGGGGGAAATAATAATCGAGGAAGCAATTAATAAAGGGCTTAAAAAAAAAAATCAATCTCCCCCTGTGCGAATTTAAAATTATTATCTAGGGGACAAGGATTGATCATTTGATCTCGGCACTGCGCATATCCCTGACATTTATTATATTGTGGTGTCTCGGTGGCATCCTTCCTCCAGAGTTCATTTAACAAGCGAGGGAAACGAGGACGCCTTACAACTTAACAAACAGGTCTTGTCATCGCAAACGCCAATCAAATCCGAGGCTCTAATGTATATCACACGGCACCACATAAATAATAGAGGCAAACGATAGACGTGGAAGTAACGTATGGCTAAGAAAAGATCCCGGCGCGACGGGCTGCTTGTGCCTCTCTCACGCACTCTGCCTGTGTAAGGGCTGGTGGTGACGCGGTGCGAGGATTTCACGGAACCCCGCACACGCGGAGACACGGGCACCCGCTGCTGCCGGGGAAAGGCTCCGTAGGATTGAGCTGCCGCCGGGGAAACTTTCCCCAGCCCTCGGTCATCCCATCATCGATCCCCCGCCATGCCCGGCCTCCCTCGCAGCAAACAAGGATAAATATTTACAAACTCCTTTCTCGCCTCCGCTCCCCCAGCCTTGCTGTGGCACGGAGCTCCTCGGCTGTCTCGGGATGATGGAGATTGCATCCTCTCCTCCGGATTTCTCTCACCCTCCCAACTACCCGGGGCCCAGTCCTCTCCCCTCCCCGCTGCTCCCCCCTGCGACCACCGCACGACTCCAGCCCACGATGTTGCGGGTCCGCGCTTCTCCAGGAGAATCCTCCCCGGGCCCTCCTGCCACCACCGGGACTTCTGCTCCCGAGGACAGGGGCAAATCCAATCCCCCTAAAACAGAGGGTAGAGAGCCCCTTTTCCCCCGCCTTCATCCTCATCTCCCCCTCCCTCTCCTCTTCCTGGCAGCGCGGGGGCGCCCGGTAGGAAAGCCAGTTGCTCCTCCGCCTCCTGCACTCGCAGCTCGGCCGGGGGCAGACACCGGGTGCGCAAATCCCGCGGCAATCCGCGGCTCACCGCCACTGGCCGCCTTCGACGGCAGCGGGGAGGAGCCCTGCAGACGAGGGGAACTTGCCTCAGACTCGCTCCGAAATCGAAAAGAGAAACAAAGCACCGGAAAGGAACAAAAAAAAAGGGGGGGTAGGGGGGGGAGAGGGGGAAAATAATAGGGAAAAAAAAAAAAAAAAAAGGAAGAAAAAGAAAAAAGGAAAGAAAGAAGCCGTGAAATTCGCAACCCTCCCCGGGGATGAGGCCGCCGCTCCACTGCTCGGAGTCCCGGAGAGAGGGCGCGGGAAGCTCCGCGGGCGCGCACGGCCTGACTGCGCGTTCCGGGCGGAGACGAGCCTGCCGGGGGATGACGAGCTCTTCCCGTCCCAACGGGGCGGCGGAGAGCGGGGGGAGGTGGGGAGGGCCCCCGCCCCCCACCTCGGCCATGCGGGTACCTTGAGCAAGGTGGTGCGGGTGTGGGCAAAGTTGGGGGGGCACTTTTGACTCCGCTACAAACTTTGACGGCGGGTTCAGAGAGGAATCGCGCTTCTTGCTGCTCCTGATAATAGGCTGGGGAGGAGGGAAGGAGGGAGGGAAAATAGGAGAGGGAGGGAAGGAGCTGTGGTCCAAACCCCATTCCCTTGCAGGCACGGAGCTCCTGGGACCCTATCGCAAAACGAGGAAGTCACCACTGCCCCTCAGTGCTGCTTCCTGACACCCCTGCTCAGCTTCGCACCCCGGGTTCCCCTTTGCCGCGGTGCAAGCCACTTCATTTTACCTTAATCCCCCCTCCTCCAGTCCATTGCAGGACCTAGCATGAGTGGCATTTTGGGGTCTCCCCTGACAGCACGGCCGCCAGCATCGCCTGCGGGGCGCTGTGCCCCCAAATCCTCCTTCTTCTCCCTCCCTACCGCCCCGAGGCACTGGGCAGCAGCCCTCCGATCTACTTGGTGTCCTAGATGGGCAAAAGGGGCGTCCCACTCATTTCACCCCCCTCTCCTCACTTGCCCCATCACCCGTCCTGGGGGATAAATCCCCTCCGCAGAGCCGAGCCCACCCCCGGGCAGCCCACTCTCCCCCCTCACCCCACTCCCGGCCCCGGCTGCCGCTCCCCGCAGCTCCCGGATCCCCGGGCCACAGGCTGCATGGGATCGGGGGGCAGGCAGCCGGGAGTCTGTGTCCGGCTCCGGGTGCTCCAAAGCTGGAGGCGGAGGCCGGGAATGAGCGGAGCAGGAGTGCGAGGGGAGATGTGGTAGCAGGGAATCTCTCCCTGCCAGGCAACACCCCCGGACCAGGTACTGCAGAGGAGAGTGTGACAATTTATATGCTGTTTTTTATTCCACTTTCAAAGGGACCTCTTGACTACCGCAGGGTTTATTCTACCAGTGGAGCGACAGGAATAATTATGAACGGTCTGAGCGTTTCATTAGCTTTAAGCATGTCCAAGGCAAAGTATTTGGTTTCATATTTGTAAAAGGAATTTACATTTGTACATTGACTCATGGTATGACGTAGGGTGAAACTGATTTCCTCCTCCCTCCCCCCGCTTCAGATTATTTTGGTCGAAATGGGGCAAGTAAGCAAACAGAAAAAAATAATCGTTTTAACCCATGCTTTAATAAGCTCTGACCAGAAGAGCGAGATTTGGTTGAGCAGGTAACTGAGTCCTCTCTCTCGATTTCCATCCACCCCTCTCTCCCTCCTTCTCTTTCGTGATTAATTCAGAGACCGTAATCATGGACATTGTACATCAAACCTTTTTGCTCATGCTACAGACTCCTGCGGATTTTTATTGGTTTACATGAAAGCGAGTAAACATATTTCAGAGGATGCCCTTTCAATCTGGTTCCATTTCCTCAGCACATAATTCCAAGGACAATTTGTTTTAATAATAAGAATGGATGCAGTGTTAATGGTTTTCAATTTGTGTTAAAAAAAAAAAAAAAAGAAACAACAACAACAAAAACCTCCAACATTAAATATTTATAAGTATCGATCGAGGGTTTCAGGATTTTACAGACGTCTTAACACATTTCATAGATGGGATTTTTTTTTTAATTTAGAAACCTGTGTCGTATTCTCTTTTATGCTGTTTATTGATTTAAGCAACATCCGTGTCTCAAATGAGAGACTAATAGATTTTCATTAAAATAGGCTCTCCTGATCCTGATTGTGAATGGATATGATTGATCCATCCAGCACACTACACATCTATAATATTAATAAAGCACATTATCATGGCAGGACTTGCTTTTCCGTCATCAGAGCACTTTCTTTATTTTTTTCCTCACTGCAACCTTAAAGATTTATTTGGGGGCCATAAAAGGTCCCACAGGAGGAAGACGCATTGCAAGAATACATTTTTTATATTAGATGTTTTGTTTTGTTTTGTTTTGTTTTTTCTTGGTAGCTTCAGTGGAAAGATTTTATTATTATTATTATTATTATTATTATTATTATTATTATTATTATTATTATTATAATTTGTAATCTGCAAGCCGCTGTGGCAACATATGGTGAAAATTAAACTGTTTCCCAGCAAATCTAATCTTAAAACGTTTATATTGAGTTTTATTTTTAGAAAAACATTTTTAAAGGAGGGAAAACCAATCTCGGATGAAAAGTAAAACAAAGAACGTTGGAAAGGGGCTATAGTTTAAACTAAAAATAGCCTACTTCTCCGGCTGAGGCTGCTGGACGGGTATATTACCTGATAAATAAGTTACGAAGTGGTCGGGACAGGAGTGGCTACAGTAATTAATGGAGTGTGACAGAAATGCTAAAAGCTTAATTGTCTTTATTTCGACTTCCAGCGACGTAACCAAAGGGACACATTAATTCAATACAAAACTACACAAATGCTCTTCTCTCTCTTACACGGAGGCACATGCGAAAACACACGCTCACACACACTCACGACGTTTTTTTCACGATTGTTTTTTATAAAAAGCTACATCTTGTCAGTAATATTAATCTCTCATATATTCATTACAGGGAGCCTAGATGCGTTCAAATTATCACCTACTTTTACTTCTGTAGAATTAAACATACAAGTGGTGAATTACAATAAGGCATTGCTTTTGTGTGTAACTAATTACAATTTAGTGGGCAAGCATAATGGGCGAGTAGCCCCCTTGATTTCAGTCGCCCTGGATAACTCGAGCAGAATTGGAAGAGTCTATGAGGAAAACCGCAGGAAAAGAGAGGAAAAAAGTTCCGAGCTGTGAAGTTTGTACTGATCTTAGAAAGACAAAATATACAGAGAGGATTGTTTGCTTTCTTCAGTAATGTGCAAGTGACGATGCAATTTTGAACTCTGTAATAATGATTAATAAGTCAAAAGGGCATATTTTTCTTTTATGGTATGCAGCGCTCAAGGGAATATTCCGTGTACGTCTTTAAAACGAAGTAGGAGTATTTACACACATGCACAGAGTTAGCAACAGCACCAAAGAAAGAAAAAAACCCACGAATATTTCAGTGAACTATTACATTTTTTCAATTATTTCCCAATGAGTATTTCAATGAACTGTTACATTTTCCCAATTCACAGGGAAGATTTATGGGATTATTAAGATTTCTAGTGGAAATATTATACAGTGGAAGTTTATCGTCTCTCAGGGATTGTACACCATTTGATATCAATTTCCAGATGTTATGATCTTTTCTTCGGAAAATAATTGACTATATTAACTTCTTTCCTACAGAAGACTGTAGAGGGGTTGTTTGTTTGCTTTGTCAGGGGCACAACTACCTCTTCCCCTTCTCCCCCTCCCTTTCCCGTGCCAGAATGAAATTGTTGAAACATTAGAGTAAACGTAAATCAGATAATGGTCTCATACTCAAGGGAAGGAATAATTCATTTGCCAGTTTATTACAAGCAGAAGCCTGTGGCTTTACCTATATTTTTACATAGGAATAAGGTACAAGAGTAAGCCCCGCGGCTCTCGGTGGCTCCCGGAGCCCCCTATGGGTGTCGTGGCTGTGCCAGGGGGACCCCGCTGACCCACTCTCCGCCGCGGCTTCTCGGTTAAAGCAAGTTGAAAAAAGACACGCGTGTTTTCCAAAGGACTTCATGAGGTGGTTCTCCTCTCTCGTCCGGCGGTGGGTCGTCAAGTCCCTGCAGACCCGGGGAGCGTACACACGCGTGAACACACGCACACACAGGAGGATCCGCGCACACAGACATGTGTGGACAGGCACGCACACACACAAGCCCTGACATCTTCCTTCCTCCGCGATCTGGCGGGGTTCGGAGGCAGCGGCGGGATGCCCGCGTCCCGCCCCCGGCCCGGCCAGGGGCTCCACCGGCCCCCCGCTGCCTCCCGGCAGACGGAGAGGGATGCTACCCTATCCAGGGCTGCATCCGCGGACAGCTCGGCCTGTCGCGGGGCAGGAGGCTGAGGCGTGTTGATGGCAGATTGGCAGGTCTGCCCCGGAGGGGCCCCCCTCCTGATCCCCTGTTCCCACTCGTGCAGGCCGCGGGTGGGCGAGTCCCGTCCCTGCTGCTAATCTCTGCCCTGACGCCCCGGAGGGGAAATTTGGCGGTGCCACAGCGGCATGTCCCTGGAGGAAAGGTCGAGCCAGGTCCCCCACCCCGTCTCGACCTCCCGCAGCCGTGTCCCTAGACGGGCAGAGACCACCCCCCACTCCCTTACCGCCCCTACCCAGCAGCCATGGGAAGGAATAGGATCAGTCAGAATGAGATTTCACCCAAAAGAGGCATTTAGGGCTGAGGTAAGCTTCAGTGCCCCTGAACGGCGGGGTGGTGAGCGAAGGGGGCTAACATTTCACAGGTTACCTCACCTCGCGTTTATCGGGGTAGCTAAAGGGGAAAAAAGAGGTCGGGGAGAAGGGGAGAGAAAGAAAATCAGCTTTAAGAGTCTCCCGGTTTAAACAACAGCCTTTGGTATTTTGACAGTAAAATGGAAAACGCTTAACAGCAGTCAAGTTTTGATGTCTGAGGCTGGCAGCGCCCCCTAAAATTATATTGTCCTTCCTTCTGCTTCAAACTGGACCCAGGACCTTAAAACATCTCTCCAGGTCTTTATCTGCAGCTTTTATGATTGCAAAACTGTATTTGTATCATTTTACACCAGCCAACATTACAGAGCACCAGTGGAAAGTGTACACACATACCAGCTCTCCAGCTAAAGCAGTCTGTTCTTTGCAAGTTGTAAAGGCCTGCAAATTAAATACCAATTACTGGAAGCAATAAAATGTTTTTTATTGCACAAAATCTACTTAAAACAGAAAAGAATAGTCGTTTTATTTTCAGGAGGGGGAGGGGGGCAGCTCATGAAGACATATATTGGCAGGGAAAGATTATATACAGCGCCTGGACGGGGCCACAATGGAGACATTCTACCAGAGGCAGCAGGGAGAGCTTCCCCCCGTGTTGTACAGAGGGGGGTTATGCAGAGGTGCTTATGATAGGGATTATTGTAGGTGAGACTCAGAGAGGTGGGAAGCCCGGGAACAGTAGCTCTAGGTAGAAGTGAGTGAGTGGTGCAACAGAGGTATACGCTAGCAGTCGGATGTGTTTTTTAAGCCCCTTGCCAAACCAGGCTCTAAGTGGTGTGTGGTGGAAATAACTCAGAGTGGGGAAGGGGGTCAGTCTGTGAGGTAGTGCATGAAGCAACTTGCCCTCTTCTCCTTTGAAGCCCTGTTCTCTCTTCTTTCCCCTCTTTAGAGAAGAAGGGGTTATAGGCTTTTTACCCTGTGAGCATCAGCATGAAAGGGCTCCTAATTCTGCACTGTACACTCGCTCTAGGGAAGCCTCTTGGGAAGCATCTGGGGTGTGTGTTTGTTTGTGAGTGGAGTTGCAGCCCAGATTCTCGGCTGGGGTCTCACAGCTAGGCTGCCATCCCCTCACAAACATCCTCAACTTTCTATTGAGTGAAACAACAGCAGAAAACTGGCCATCAGGAGGGATGTTTATCCAGATGACATGGCCTCAGCTTTGCCTGAGCTGGCAGCCCTTCACTGCAAAGCAGCAGTGTATCCAGCACAGGGAAAAAAAAAAAAAAAAGAATGGAAGTAGTTAGAAAGCCAGGCTCTGCAGAGGAAAACCAGTGTGATAAGTGATCCAACAAACTTTATATAATAGAATCATCCCTAGAATTAGGCATCAAAACTTCTCTCTGATACATGCATCCTGCTCCTAATTTCCCTAGAGTTTCATTACTCCTGGTATACCCTGTCCTTGTGGTTTTCCCTTATATTCTTCTTGTACTTCATCCTTGGCTTCACTTAATGCCAGGAACTGCCTGTGGATGGGACAGGACACAGCCCTGGGGAGCATCTACCATGCATGATGGGTCACGACACTTATGCTGACAGGGGCATGTGTTATGCCTCTATAAATAGGATTTGAAAGAGTGAGGTTTATTTTTTCCAATGACAGAAGCAATTTGAGGATTGCAAGCTTGTTTCTCAACGTGACCCTGTTCTAAGTGAACTAAATTCTGCAACTCACCAGAGCGTATTATACAGAGCCAGGCTGAGGCAACAAAGAAATCTTCCAAGCTAATTACCCGCAAGCGTGCAGGCCTTCTGTAGATGAATTGGATTTAGAAATGCTTGGAGACTAGACTTAACTGGAGTTAGAAACACAAGGAAAAAATTGAAACTCTGCCATGTGTTTTACTGCCATTTCAAAGGTTTCTCATGTTCGCTATGTGAAATCGCCAACTTTTGAAATGACTGATTTAAGCTGCCATGCTGCTGCTTGTGCTGTGACAAGGCAGGGGCTCAGGGCTGTAGGTTATGCAAAGCCTTTGCCTGGCTTAGAGGAACAATCATCATCAGAGCAGAGGGTCCTGGGATGGTGTTGGTTTCCAAGGATCCCCTAGAAGAGATGGCCCTGGGACACCTGTGAAGTTGTGAGGCCATCCTCCAGAACCAGAGGTGTCACTGCACTAGTGGGAATAATGACGCTGGTGGGACTGCTGGCACCAAAAGCAGCAAAGTGGAATATTTTCCTTCCTCTCCTCAAAGCGTAGAGGCTTTGGGGCTTATTTTCCCTGCCAATCTTCTTTTTTTTTAAAATCAGTTGCACTATCCCTCTGTTTCTGCAATAAGAAGTACTCTGCCAGTGGTTTGCCCAGAGTTCACTCACAAGATCTCAGCTGTTCGTCAGTAAGGATGTGGCCTCCAGAAATAGTTTGGTGTCCTGATATGAGCCCCAAGGAAATGGAGGCCCAGAGCTGACATCTGCAGGTCCCTCTGCTGCACTGGGTCCTCATTTAATGCTGAGTGAGGAAAAGCTGTGGGAAGGAAAAGGTTTAAGGGCATAGTAATGCTGATCCTTCTGGGGCAGGAGGTGGGACTCACTGTCAGAGAGAAGAGTGTTTATTCATTTATTTCGCCTTAAAGAGGGTAATGCTGTCCTCAGTGTTGCAAAATAAGTAATACTTAGGTGGCTGCACACCCAAATCACACCATGTGCTCCCATTTACACCCCTCACTGCTTGTCCACATGAGCAAATATTCACCCATTGATGAGGCTGTGGAGGTTTCTGGTTTTGTTTAAAAATTGGCTGCCTGCAGCCTCCCCTTGGTTCCTCTGGGTATGCATGAGCAGCTGTGGAGAGCTGCAAGGCTAGCCAACAGCCCTTGTAGCCCCCACAGATGTCAATTAGTTTCTCTCGGGCTTCCTTTGGATACACTGGGGTCTTGAGACCTCCATGTGCTGACTTATTTGTAAAGCATGGGTTATTCACTAACTCTGTGTTATTAATTAGAAGATTATCAGCTCTCCATGGTTCGCCTGCCTGCTGCAGGGAGGTTCCAAGGAAAAGCCCGTAAGAACAGCGCTCAAGGAGAGCACCAATTGATCAGTATGGTGGAACACTTCTGCTTTCTGTATTAAAGAACAACTGGAGGGATATGAAAGGCTTTGGAGACCCTGACTGCTTTTCCAGGCTCAGGTAACCCAGAAAGCAGCTTGCCACAGCTGTGCTGCTGCTGGTTGGCGAGGGCTGGCCAGCTGCTCATGGAGGCAAGCCAGGGAACAGGGGCTAAAGGTCTCAGGAAAAGGTGCAAAGAGTCATGCTGGGCTGCAAAAGGAAAAAAAAAATCACTGCACAAACCCTTCTGGCAACCAGGAAAAAGACAAGAAGCTGGGTGCTAAAAGTACAAGGAGGAAAGGAACAGTTAAGCAGATTGCCTCTAGACACTGCAGCTTTTTCAACTACTTAAACTGACTGTGCTCCTCTGGGAATCCATTTTAGAGGAGGCAAAATTGAGTGCATCTTTAATTTGTCTAATTTTCTTCGTCTTATATATTTTTGGATCCTCCCTGCACTAATGAATCCTCGCTGAGTTCACGGGGAGGGAAACTTGTTAGTATTAGCAGAGGTCACCACAGCCTTTCTCCGAGCCATCACTGTCCTTTCCCTGACTGGATATGAGTACCAGGAGGGTCATGCCAGGGAAGGAGAAAGGTCAGCTCAACTTGCCTGAAATTTGACCATTTGCCTTTGAAAGGAGGCACACTTTGATCTAAGGTGTGGCATCAAGCTCAGTATGTAGTTTTATATATATGTAAGCTTTGGTATAGAAAAAAAGAAATCAGGAGACCAGTTCTGTAGTAACCTGAAAGTCTTGGAACAGATGAAAAACCACGAGCAAAAGCCAGAAGGAGAAGGGCTTGAGTACAGCCGAGGGGCTGGTGATTAGGCTGCTGAAGTCCAGGGAATATCTGGGGTTTGTGACATGGCAGAGATCTCTGGCTTTGTTATAGATTTCCCATGTGCTATTGAGTCAGTTTTTAATCTTTCTCTGCCTCAGTTTCCCACCTACAAAAAGAGAATCAGCTAAGTATTTTGTCTGATTTTCATTTGTCTGTCTTGTCTACAAAGACTAGAAATTTTAGGACATTTCTTCTATTTTTGTTTTGTCTATCGCTTGGGAGTTCCATGTTCCTTGGGACCCTTAGGCATTTTCCATAACACAGATAGTAAGTGTAACAGGTTCTTTCTTTTTTCTCTGCCTTTGGCCACAGAGCTCATCACATTTTGTTCTCATGAGCTAAATGCAGGAACATATCTTCACAGCATCTCTCTGGGGCCTCTGCCCCTCATCAAGCAAAATCTTACCAGATTACAAAGAAATAGTAATTTATAATCCCTACTGTACACCAGACTGACCTATCTCATCTGTTTTGCTTGTCAGATTAGTCTGGACCACCAGTGATCCAAAAATGATGGTTCTTCTTAAGACAGAAAGAGCTGAAAGAGCAGAAAGATTCCTGAAGTTTTTAAAGGGATAATTCATGGAAAAGAACCTGCAAAGGATATAGACCTCATGTTTGTGCAATGAAGATGCACAAACCCTTTACGAGGGTGTCTGGGAAGAGTGAAGTCCAGGTTTTAGCAGTGGCCAGTCATTTATGTGTCCCAGTTCTTTTAAATATCCAGATTTAAAGCTGTGGTGTGTGTTGTCAGTTCCTCTTGTCTTCAAACTTCACAAGTTGTTACGTACCGCACTCTGCGGAAAGTCATGTCCCTCATATCTCCTAAATCACCAAAAGGTGAGGGACCTCAAATTAGGGAGTGCATTTGAGAAGGTAGGTTTAAGTAATTACAGATCATTGGGGCTTTCTTCGATTACAGCAAAATAGAGGTACAATCAGATTAAATCTGGCAGACCTAGCTGGAACAGTTTAAGAAGTTACCATCACCAGCTGTTCATTGCTGTTCCTCTGCCAGAGGATACCTCCTTCTCCACCCACAGAAAGAGTGGGGTAGAAGTGGACTTCAGCCCCTGAAATGCAGGGACCAGCACCTTAGCTCAGACTTGCTTTCACTTTGTGTGCCTACATAGCTTGGCATGAATGGAGTATCAAGGGCTACTGAATTCATAGTCTGGACAGTTAAATTCACACTTAAGAGCTTGGGGCTGACTAATTCCTACTTTTTATGAATGCATGAGTAAAACCCATTGGAGTGTTCTGAATAATTGTCCTTATTTAAATTTTGATGTAATAGCTCATGTGATTGTTTTTCCAGAAGCACACAGATGCAATTAATTTAAAAAATAGCTTACCAGTTGTCCTGGTTTGGGCCAACATAAAGTGATTTTTCTGTCTTGTACTTTTGCTTTTAGCTAAGTCTCTTGTAAGTAGTTGCACTTGCTGAAATTAACAGCAAGTTTCTCAGACAGTGTGTGCTTCTAGGATTGATAACACTTGATGTTTATAGTTACTGCTAGAGACCGGTATGCAGAGCCAAGAACACTACTCAGCTCTGAGGAAAACATTTTACTGTCCAGGAGGACACAGAGGTCCCACCTGAGCCCTCCTTTGGGGAGGAACAGACAAGATAGATGCCAGAATTGACCAAACAGAGTATTCCATCCCATATACGTCACACTCAGTATAAATTTGAGGCATCACAAGGGCCGAGCCAGATCTTTTCCTGATTTCCCTTCTTCCCTTCCTTCACCCGGCATCCTGGAAGGATCCTGTCCGTTCATCTGCCTGTGGTCCTGATCCGTGCCAGCCCATATCTGTGTGTTCCTGCCTCCGGTTCCCGACTACTGCCGACTCCAGGAGTCCAGCCTGGACTTTCCCAGGGCTGCCCTGCAGCCTCGGTGGTGACGTGAGAGTTATTGGGGGAGAGGGGGGAGGAATGTGGTATCCATTTTCCTGTATATTTGTATATATTTAGTAATTTTACCTATTTATCATTACTGTTTCATTAAAGTTGTGTAGTTTAGTTTCCAACCCATAAGTCTCTCTCCCTTATTCTCTCTCCTTTCTCTATCAAGGAGAGAGAGATTAATAGAGAGCGTCTGTTATTCGGTTTAATCGCCGGGCCAGTGTTAAACCGTGACACCAGTAACAACAGCTGAGCATGGTTGTGTTTTTGTCCCTCTACTTTCTAAGATTTTTCAAACCAGTTTTTTCTCTTTGTTGCCTTATTTTCCCATGGCAAATATTGAGGCTCTGTGGATGCAGACTTCATGCTGCTTGAGGGAGGAGATATAAAAATGATACTGTCCTTCAGAGAATCATAATATGAATGAGAGAAAATAAAACTCCCTTTGTGAGCTATTTCTGCATTATCAGGCAACCTTCCTATGTCTCAAGATATTCCTATTCAGATATATCATCCTTAAATTATAGATAGGTTGGTTGAAAAGTCAAATGCAAATCATGCATGCTTCAAATTTCTATTATTTCTGAAGTTATTTTAAAATACAAGAGGCCCACTGGGAGAAAAATTGTATGAATATAGTTGCTAATCCTAAATTTTAGTTTAAGAAAGCTATTTGGCAGAGGTAGTTGAGCAGACATTTCTTAGTGTTGCTTTATTTTCATTTTTTAAATTGGACAATCAGTAACCAAGCTCAAGTAACCGTATTTGCTGTCTCCAGGTTAGGTGTGCCATGCAAACCAGGTGAATTCAGGTAGTTCCCCTGCTTGCCAAGTGGAACAGAAGATGTCAGAGTCAGGTCTGCTACTAGAAGTCACTTTCAACTTGAAGAATGACAAAGTAATTACTTTCTGGAATGAATAAAAAAAATTCTGAAATTCGTTTGCCAAGCAAACCAATTTATAGAATATCAGCAATGTTTTCCCAGTACATTAAAATTACACTTTTACAAATAATAAGTAATATAGACTCCTTAATCTGCATCTATGTTTATTATTTAGCCAAGTGAAGTCTACAGGGAGGGGAAAAGTTCAACGTTCTTTTTGTACATTCTATACAGTCTCCAAAATCTGCATGCACATGGGTTGGAACACTCTCAAGCACAAATACAGGTTGGATGGAGAATGAATTGAGAACAGCCCCAAGGAGAAGCATTTGGGGGTGTTGGTTGATGAGAAGGTCAACATGAGGTGGTAATGTGCATTAGCAGCACAAAAAGCCAACAGTATCCTGGGCTGCATGAAAAGAAGTTTGGCCAGCAGGTCAAGGGAGGTGATTCTCTCCCTCTGTTCCAGTCCTGTGAGACCCCATCTGGAGTACTGTGTCCAGTTCTGGAATTCCCAACACAAGATGGACGTGGAGCTGTTGGAGTGACCCCAGAGGAGGGCCACAAAGATGATCAGAGGTTGGGAGCACCGCTCCTATGAAGGCAGGATGAGAGAGTTTGAGTTGTTCAGCCTGGAGAAGAGAAGGCTCCAGAGGGACTTTATAGTAGATTTCTGAAGGGGGTCTACAGGAAAGCTGTGAAGGCATGGTTTACAATGGCATGTAGCGATAGAAGGGGCAACAATTTTAAACTGGAAGAGGGTAGATTTAGGTTAGACATTAGGAAGAAATTCTTCACTGTGAGGATGGTGAGATATCGGAACCAGCTGCCTGGGGAAGGTGTGGCTACTCCTTTCTTGGAAGTGTTCAAGACCAGGTTGGATGGTGCTGTGAGCAACCTGGTCTAGAGGGAGGTGTCCCTGCCCATGGCAGGGATATTGGAACTAGATGACCTTTAAGGTCTCTCCCAACCCAAACCATTCTCTGTTTCTCTGAATCACAATTTTCAAAAGAAACAAAAAGACTTAACGTGACATATACAGCTGTAAAAGCATACTGGTCTGGGTAGGTGATCTACTGCAGTCCTTTTCCACCTGAATTATCCTATGATCATAAAAATCACAGCTCTTTATTAACCATGCTTCTGATGTACACGCAAGCCATAAGTCTCTGATGTAAAATTTGAAAGCTACTGGTATCATCACCACCCTTAAACCAGAGCAGCAGACCACAGTCCATCCCTGAGTGAGACGCTTGTGATGAAACTGCGCCACAGTTGCCCACAGGAAATGAATTTAGATGCATCGTCACACTTGAAATACTTCATAATTGCCTTCCTGCTTCACTAGATATTTTCAAAGGCCTGACCTTGGGAATTAATTTTCAGGTGGGTCTCCCCTTTTACATTTAGAAATTCAAGCTCAGAGCCTGCCTGGATAGACATCCACACTGCTGAGTGTACCACCATTGTGTGGTGGGGTAGGGGCAAGTCACTCAAGGGGTCTGTACAAAGCATCCAATATAGGGTCTTTTTCTGAATCTATCAGTCCCCAAATGTCAGTACTTAGATGAAACATCTGCTATAGCTTATGTAAACAGCTTGTTTTCACCCCTTCCAGTCATAACCCCTCTCCCCTTCTCCTCTCCATTGCCAAAGAGGAAGATGTTGCAGACAGATCGTACCAGACACAGCTACGTAAACACGCCAGCCTTTTGGCTCAGTCCAGGAGTGTGCTCATCCCATAGATATGATGACCATCAGGCACCACTGAAAGCTGTGCACCAGAAGCTGCTTTGATGCACTCTGATCAGTAGTAGTAGGAGTTCAGTTTCCAGGCTCTGACTCTGTAGAAATCAAAGTAAATCCCCTGAAGGACAGATGAAATGGGTGCTGTGTCCCCAGCACCAATTTGCTCTAAAGAGTAGCTTCTGATGGGGAGGGCTACTTGCTAATATGTAGACATAGCCAGTATACATCCCTCTGTTGTGCTAATACAGCTATCTCCACCTTGTTCCTTCGATCAGACAGAGGTGTGATGTCTCCTCAGAGTTTCTGCATAAAGGACTGAAACTGGATTTTCTATCCCTCAAAAAACTTTTGGAATACCTTAGTTTATTCGGACTTAGTTTATTCAGCATTGTGCTGCAACTTGCTATATCTTTCAGTGAATCCAAAGAGCAATGATGCCCTGTGCTAAGGGCAACTGAAGACACCCGGTAGTGGCATGTTGCATAAGAACAGACTAATTCTCCACTGTATAAAGTACACAGATGATGACTATCAGGAGCAACACTTCCTTACCTCTAAGTAAGGTTCAGTGTAACTTTGTACTCTTTCAGAATGAGCAGCTAAAGCCTGTGGAGAGGTATCAGACATGGGAATTGATGCTTGATAATTATTTTAATAACAACAAATTAATTTGCCATTGTAACACCTGCACTAAACAACTAACAACTAATTGCCCTTACCAATGTAACACTTGCACTAGAGTGATAGTTGCACTAATAATGGGTATTTCTTTGAGAGACTGTGAAGAAGAGTAAATAAAATGTATTTCAAGCAGACCTTCTAGGTCAAACATACAGCTTCTCCACTGATGCCAGATACTTGTTCTTTGAAATCTTTTGTGCTGAGAGAAGAAGGAACCATCAAGGACATGCAGCCTGAGCAGAAAGAAGTAAAAATAAGCCAAAACATTTGCCAGACGTGTTATTTATGGAGCTGCAAACCTGTATCCAAAAGCTATCAGCAGTCAGAGAGGGTGCAAAAGGAAAAAAGGACAAGTGGGTGAACTGGTGTAGATTCACTTGAGTGTCAGATAACTGCTCCCAGAGCAATAGAGCAGGCATTTCTGTGAGTGATGTGCTCAGAGCTCAGCTAAAACGATCAAGGAAGGAACCGATCTCCAGAGAACTACAGAAATCACTCATGGGGACCACCAAAGTCTTCTACTGTTATCTGTCATCATGAATATATAGAAATCTGTAATATAAATATTAAAATCAGTCTGACTGGAGAATGAAAGGAGATGATTGAGTGTGGGAGCAGCAGATGTAAGGAAAAGTAGAAGGGATATATACTTTTGGCACCTATACTAGTAGATCATCAAGGTCATGACAGATCTACATAGAGTTCGGTTCTGGAAGACAAAGGAGAATAGGAAAAAAGGGACAGTACCATGGGACTGGAGTGTCAAAGCACTCAGAGAAAGAGGTGAAGGAGAAAGTATGAATCCTAATGATACCAGATATGGGATAGGAAGGAAAAACAGGGTAACTGCTCACAGCCCCTAAAAACATCCAAAACCACAACATAACCAACAGTCTAAAACCAGTCTAAAATCAAGAAGTGTAAAGAGAAGCCATAAGGTTGTGCCTCTTGCTCTGCTTGTCAAGGCATTGGAACTTCAGGAACACTGAGTGGGATGTGTAGATCCAGGGCACTGGGACTTGGGAATTTGTGGGTGTGAGAGCATCAGTCAGACAAACCAGTTCTGCTGCAAAGGAAACTCACCCTAAGCTCTGCTACACTGTTGCTGAAAGGCTGCAACAGTATATTACTGTAATTAATTGAGAGGAGAACAACAGACAAAAATTTGGCATAGAGGTGTTAACAGGAAAGTTCATTCAGGTTCTTGCATCCCACAGAAGGGTCTGACTAAAGTGTAGAAGCAAGCAGCTACTGTGAAAGTCAAAGATAAATTAAGCATTTCTTCTCTCTTAGCAGCAGTGTACCACAAAATTAAAAGGCTGATTAATGAAGATGACATTACAATAGGCAACTCTTACAACTCCTACATAATTCAAAGGATAAGTTGAGATACAGGTGTTGAGAACTTAAATGAACAATGACATGGAGCCTGCTAAAGTGATAGTGGAAAGGAACATTTATAAATTATGAAAACAAAACATTTCAACAGAGAGGCTCTTCAGCAGAGTGGAAAATGCACAACTGTAACTAGATAAACACTGGTGTTAAATGTGATGGGAACCAGAAGAGACTTAGCTCAATAACTGAGGTGGTTTCAGGTCATCAGCACGGGTTCAGGCAACCAGAGCCTCCAGGGCCAGAAGTGAGCACTCAGTGCTCAGGGAACCACTGATGCCAGCATTCAGATTTTAAAGATTTTTTCTGCACAGTTGACCTCTGTTGGGGACAAATAAGATTATGGTCCGGAGGTGTTTCTGGCTCCCAATGCACTGCTCAGCTCCAGAGAGCCTTCTTTTTAATGCCATTTCCCTTGCTTTTTCATTTTCATCATGTTTAACCTTAACAGATTTTTTCTTACTGTTGGGAGAAAGGGAGTAAGCTCAAGCAGGTGCATGGGACTTAACTACAGCTTCAGTATGCTTGGTTATATATAGATAATAAAAAGAAACGGCAAAAAAATACTGGATAGAATATTTTTAAGTGTTAGGCCATATGTCCATAATAATTATCTTTTGCACAAGTTACTGAAAAGAGTCTGCAGGTCAGTGTATTGGACTACTGAGTCTGACAGTGAGACAAAGGAGACCCAACAACAGAATAAGTACTTACTTTTTTTTAATGGTTGCCTGTAATCCTTCTGGACTTATGTCTCATAATAAAGTAGTTCCTAATTTTTTTTATAACCAGGTTATGTCAAACTTCAATAAAACTTTCCTGTAATGTGGTTCTGATATGTTTCATTGGTCTGAAGTACTATCAGATGGCTGATATAAATAAACCAATTGAAAAGTGTCTGGTACTGATTCAAAAGCATAAACAAGATGAAAGTGAGGGGTTTTAAATTGCCTGCTCATTTAAGTATCTTCTGTCCTTTTGACAAAACTCATCTTTGGCAGGGTTCCCCTTTTACACAGGATTCTTCTTTTGTGGCCCAATGTTGTACACTTCCCCTTCTTCACTCTTGTAGCATTTCTCCATGCTGAATGTGCTTTTGCAAAGCTTTCAGGGTTCCATGCATTTCCAACTGCTCACCTGGGGGAAATAAAAACCCTAGCTATTTGTGCAACAGCAGAAGCCATAGAGTTACATTTATGTAAGAGAGGTGTGACAAATAAACAAGCAAAACTCCTCTTTTGAGTACCTAGGAAAAGATGTAATGAAATTCCACAGCAATAAATTTAATTACTCCACATACAGATTCCTTTAAGATGTCACAACCTGATCCCAAAATGGTTAGAGTAACCTCTGGTTATTCTGGGCACATGCTGTCCTCATATAAACAGTCATAATAATGGTGAGTTCAGGAAATCCATAACCATTTTTATAGTGTGGAATTTCCCTCCCAACACAGAGCTGACTGATAACACCCAGTGTTGGCAGCAGGGACCGGGTGCATGGACTGCACAGACATTTTTCCTATGATATTAAATGAGGACACTGTCCTCCATCCCCAGACACATCAAAGCCATGTTTGAGCACACAGTGCTCTCCTCGTTTGCTGCTCTCCCACCCTGAATTCAATGTGCCTGCCCAGGCATGGTGATCCAAGCACACTCACTCACATAAGATATTCACTTATCAGCTATGCACTATTTGGAAAGTATAAACTGTAAAAATCTCCCTTGAAAAGAAGTACAAGAAACACTGTGCCACAGAATGGGGGAAAAAAAAAAAGAAAAAAGTAATTATTGCATAAAATAAGACTTAGGAATATGTAGTTAGAAAGCTGCAAGTTGGAAAGGGACCTGGGGGTGTTGGTTGACAGTCGACTGAATATGAGTCAACAGTGTGTGCAGGGGGCCAAAAGAGCCAATGGCATCCTGGCTTGTGTATTAGGAACACTGTGACCAGCAGGAACAGGGAGGTGACCATCCCTTGTACTCAACTCTGGTGAGGCCACACTTTGAATATTGTGTTCAGTTCTGGGCACTTCACTACAAGAAGGACACAGAAGTGCTGGAGCATGTCCAGAAAAGAGCAACAAGGCTCATGAAGGGCCTGGAGCACAAGTTCTATGGGGAGGAGCTGGGGGGGCTAGGGGTTGTTTAGTCTGGAGAAGAGGAGGCTCAGGGGAGGCCTTATCATTCTCTTCAAATACCTTAAGGGAGGTTGGAATGAGGAGGGAGGGAAGCAGCCTCTTCTCCTTGGTGGCATCTGACAGGACCAAAGGAAATGAATGCAAGCTACTGTAGCAGGACGAGGCTTTCTTGGTCATGGGGCTCAACGAGCTGCTGGCCTCTCCATTGCCTCACACAAGAGTGAACTGCTCTCTGTGGGTGTGTGTCCCACCTTTATTGGTCCCCTGGTAATAGGGGCCTGCCCTAACCAGGCACAGGTGGACTCACACCCACTCTTTGACAACTCGAGGCACCTGGTTTATCTTGTTTCTTCTACAAGCTACTCCAGGGATGGTCGAGGGGGAAATATTTTTTCACAGAAAGCGTTGTCAAACATTGGAATAGTCTGCCACTGAGCTTACAGTGTTGGTCAAGTTGGACTGGATGATCTTGAAGGACTCGTCCTACCAAAGACAATCTGTGATTTTGTGAAATATCAGACTTGCCCATCTATTTTGTCTGAACTGAATGAAGCATAGAGAGTAAACTGAGTATGTAGCTGGTGAAAACCCAGGTTGATTTTAAATTAAATGAATAAATTAATCATATTTTTAAATGTAGCATTTAAGGTATTGGGTAATGAGATATAGAACTGCATTCATGTTGTGTCAATTTCCTTACTTAAAAATTAAGTGTCCAGTTAAAGCTGGTGGTGTGGGTTTCCTCTCCTATACTGCATAAAGAGTTTATCAACTCTATGGAGGAATTTGTCCTGTTTCATTCATCTCACTCATCTCAACCCATGCTGTGTGCCTCAGAGGCACAGCACACTTTCATGTTCTGAAGGTCCTTCTTTGGTACCTTCAGAAGAAACCCAGACAGCTCTCTCAGAGTCACACTTGACTCTAAAGTAGGATACAACATCTTCTGTGTAATACCATGGACACAAAAGTTATTGTCTGCCATCTTCATAATTTATTAGGAGTATCTATAGCACTTTTATTCTGGTAAGCACGTGCAGGGCTGTGGCCATGCTCTACTGATGACAGCATCCTATAGCTTGAAAACAAAACACTTTCTGTTGTTACAGTAAGTGTCAATGCACCTATTGCTTTCTACTGTATAGAGTAAGATTCATTCCTGTCACTATATCCCCAAGTGCTTCTGTGTTATTCATACACAGATGAATATACTTGAGCATAATACTTGAGCATATAAAAATTCTATTTTTACATTTAAGTGTCTCTGAATGTGTATAATACAAGGACAGACTACACAGTATGTAAGACTAGCATTTTAAAATGTGAGACTACCTAAAAAATGGGTAATTTACCTTGTGTTTTTAAGTAGCAGCTGTTTCTCTATCTATGCGGCTTTATCTACCAACAAGCTTGGCCTGTCAGGTATCACTGAAGAAATATCAGCTTTACTTACACCTTCTTTTTCACAATGATGGTTTACAGTATGGAAAATATAACAGGCACATGGCTTATTTAATCAGCAATTTTGCAAGTGTTTTACTTTTGTTAACAAAGAACAAATTGTTTTTGTGTCTTGTATCTAGAAGGAAGCATGCAGTATAAATTATTCAAATCAAAGCACCATAAATCTTTGTACAGGAAAGGTGAAGCCACAGAATTCATTGTTGTGTGTTACAGCTTTGGATAGCACAATGACCTCTAATCAAAACTCCTCAATACAGTCCTTGCACTTAAGATGCCAACTTGCCACGAAGGACCTGATTATCTATAAATTTATGGGAACTTGCAATAACTGGTGTTTGCCTCCTGATAATGTTTTCTGACACATATCAGGAGATTCAGCTGATCTGTGTTAGAGATTATTGTACAGAATCTGCAGTTTATACAGGCAATGAGTGGACTGAAGGTCCATTTGAGACCTTTAGCTATGGAGAAGCACATAAGGAAAGTTGTTTCCATAGAAACATGCCCCACAGCTGTAGTTAGTATAGGAAAAATAGTTTTAGGATTATTTCAATGAAGTTCTACCTTTTGTTTTCAATGCAAGATACATACAATAGACGGTGTCGTAGTGTGATCTCAGTGTAGCTAAGGTCTTGCATGCAAAATTCACCCCAAAGTGAAGGACCCATGTTTCCCTTACGTGTGCCTAAGAGTTTTATTAGATCATGCACTCTGTCCACAGAAGAATGATTTTTACATAAAACTGCATTGCTTTTCAGTATTATTATCTGTACTATAAATGCTTATTTTTACATTAACTCACAAAACTGTACATAAATTTCACAGAAATTCTAGATAAAAAGCAGAAGACCAGATAATCTTCCAACAAATCCAGAGGAGAGATATTCAGTGATTCCAGGAGGAGATGAGTCAGGCTGAAGGATAACTATAGGAAAACAGAGGGTGGGCACGAATAATTTGCTAACAGTTTGGCCACATCTTTTTCCCTTCAGGTCTTTCCCAATTGCAGTGAAAAAATTCTAATAATTTCCCTGGAAACAGCAAGTTTGGTGTGCCTCCAAACGAGTTAATCCAAGACATTTTTAGGAGAGCTGTTGGTCCTTCTTTGCAGGGATGCAAAGGCACAAGGCAGAATCCATCTTGCAGTGGTGAGAAGACAGAGCTGCCTATCCAGCTAAGATTTTTCTCCCTCTCATTTCCAAAGTACTAACAAGGCTGCAAACTTCCCCTTCCTGCCTGGCATGAGCATGGACTTTATTAGCTGTTTTCAGCTATATATGCAATGCACAGAGTAATATGACTCTTGTTTTTTTTCCTAATGAGTTTGAAATGAACATAGCTGGATTTCACCAAGTCACACCGTGGGCTGGGAGATACATGACTAGGAGCTGGATTTGGGGCATGAGTAAATGAACAAGCCCAATAAACAAGTATTCAACACTGAATGTGCTGAAATCTGTTTCCATGTCAGCTGAGGTGCAGGTTTTGTGTGTTTACAATAACACACAATAAAAGTGGCTATCGTTTTTTCCTCTGTCATTTCCAAACAGCACTAAAATCACATCCTCCTGGACAAATTTTGCCTGTGGACTTCATACTTATGCAAAACCAATGTAAGATGGATGGAGATCTGTCTCAAGTGTCTCTGAAAGGTGCACTTCCCAGAAACCACACTCTGTACAGTGAAGGAAGACAGAGGCCAGGTAAGAGATAATGAGGCAATAGGATGCAATAGCTCACAGGGACAGAGGAAAGGTTCTTAACTCAAGTATGATTCCACATTACTGCTCAACAGAGCTGTGCTTCAGGGGCTGATCCTGCCTGCCAGTGGTGCTCATATGATGCTAAGTTTCAAAGGTACATGCTGAAGTTGGTGCTGAAAACCTACAACCCACCAACTCAGTATTAGGTTCATGAAAGCCAAGCAACTAATACAGAAACTGGTTTTGATAGACCTGTAATATTGCTGTCATTTTTGGCAAGCAACTTCAAAACCTCTCTCCTTGAATTCCAAGAAGACGCAAGCAGTGGCTTCACATTTCCTAGTTCTACAAAATCCCACAACATCACAAGAGAAAAAGAAAAAAAACCCCTGGTAATATTTTGTGCACTGTTTGAATAATAACATACTAAAACCATACCAGGAGGAATCTCTTTGGCTACAGAGGATTTGAAAAAGTACTTAAAAAAAAAATTCCATAACCCACAGTTTGGTAATACATAACCAAATAATTCATGTATACCAGACAAATAAACACTCTCACATTACTCTAAAGCACCTATAAGGAAAATTTTCTTTCCAAAGTAAAGCTCACTAGCTTAGTCATTTTCTTTTCAAGTTTGCAATATGACCCATTTTGGCTTTCCAACAACTACAGCAAGGTTTCAAGAAGATTTTCCTCATAGCATTTAATTTGTTAATGGGATTTGCATGGATCCTTCCAAAGGAGTATCAAGAAACTTGGCCTCATTGTTCGTGATGGCCAAACAAGGAGAAGAATAATCATGTCACACAAAATTTATCCCTGTTCTCCCCACAGAGACATAATTATATGTCCAAAACTTAGAAAGGTGGAAGAGCTAGCTCAGATTCCACTGAAGTCTGAAGGAATCTCAATGTCAACTGTAATGGTACAAGATACCTGAGTGTATTTTTCCTCTTCTTCTTTGTGGTATACCAGATTGCAGGAGATTGTATGTATTACTTTAAGGTTCTCCAGAGAAAATTTCCCTGGGCTTCCCTACAAGGATTTTCAGCCACAGAACAGTATTTTGGGGAAGGGAAGAAATGGAAGCAGAATACTTGAGGAGCATAGGGAGCAAGTTTCAGAGCAAGCAAAAAGGATAAAAGGGGGAGCAATTCATGATGAGATCTGAAGATGACAGAGGAGATCTTGGCTTGATGAAAGAATAAGGCAAATTTCCCACCAACTCAGTGGAGCCTGGAGTTTATTCCACGAGGAAAAATTGTGCTGTGAGGGAGAACTGCCAATAAAAAACTGGAATCTGAGATACATCAGCAGGCTGAATTGCCACATTTTGATACCAACATGGATATACCATGAGCTACTACAGGTCAATGCATAGAAGAAGGGAGCTACAGTGGAAAGGGTCAATGTAAATAACTTCTGCTGCTGGCAGAATCACCAAATACAAAATCTTAATAAAGGGTGAAAACAGAAACAGCTTTAATTTGGGGGACTCTGGGGGTAGGCAAGGCATAAACTTGTCCTTACTTTAAGCTGACAGGACTGAAGGAGAGAGTTAACATTGCAAAGGGACTCAGCCTGCTTGGGAGCCTCAGCTACTGATCTGGGCATGGCTGGAATCTGTCTTCAATGCTGAGGAGCCAGATCTGCAACCACAGCTGCTCCAGCCAGGTAGCTGCTCCATCACAATGAAGACATCTTCAGCTGTTTGTTTAAGGGAGTTTTCATGGAGGGAGATTTTGCCTCCTTTGTTTTCAGGAAAATCATTAAGTGACTTTCCCCCTGTATTTTGTGAAAGAAAAAAGAAAAGAAGAAGGGGCTCTGCAAAGAGAATCAAAAGCAAAGAGTATTTCTAAAGCTTCTGAAATCAGTTCAAGTGCTTAGGCAAAGCAAACACAGCTAGAGGCTTCTTAGAAAGCCACAGCAAAAGGGGACTTTACCCCCATCAGGCACATGTGACAGTCCCCCACAACGGGGAGAGATGGGCCAACGAATTTTGTGGTTCTTTCACCAAGCCTTCTCCTCATTTTCTATTTTGACTGTGTTGCAGGGGTCCATTTTAATGTGCTGCATTTATTGTTTTGTTTTGTTTTTTATTTGCAGTGCTATCCAGTGCCTGACTGGAGAAGAGAGGGGGACTTGAGAAAGGGGAATACATTTTGCATCAGTAACAAAAACATCGCATTTCTAAGGGAAGGAAAACAACTGCTTTTTGAAAACAGGGCCCTGCTTGTTTGTCTGTTGGTTCACACAGAACAGTTATCAAGCCAAAAGAGTCCTGGTGATCATGCTTTGTCAGTACAGGCAGAACAAAGGATTATTAAAAATAATATCAACTGACAACATAGGTTATCAGTATTAAAATTGGTGCACACTCCTTCGAAGAGTAAGGAAAGACAGGAGCTGAATTTGGTCTTCAATAAAGTCAGAAAATAAAAGCAAATGGTTTCAGTCTTATTACCTCTAACAGGGAGGTATTTCTCTCTGTCTGCTTGGGAAGAGAGGCTGCGGGGAGCAAGGTTTGGTTTAGATAAAATTCAGTCAATCTTCCTCCCCAAAAAGTAGATCCAGCTTGACACAGGTACTTCTGCAAATATTTTCCCCACAAAATAGTATGAACTGAATTAACAAAAAAATATAGAACTTTCAGAAAGTACCAGGATTGTACCCACCATCTTTGGACCAAGAAACACATTTCATAAGACATTTTCATTTCAAATATTGAAACTTTTTCATGGGATTGGCACATAGGCATTGCAACCAGAAATTACGATCCTTTTGTTGCAGCCATGAGACAAATAATTGCACATAAGCCCACCTTGGCTTCAGAAAGCTCTCCTACCTAGCTTACGACTTCTATACCATCACAGCCAGTTCAAAGCAGTTCACTGAGGTCTTTCCTTGTGTTGCCCCTTAACCCATGCTCACCTGGTCTTTTGCACAGTCTGGAAATCTTCAAATGAGCTTGGGTTTGCAGTTTCACACTATTCCTGACCTTACAGTTCCTGCAAAGAGAAGAAACTTGTTTGTAATGCTCACACATTACACCGGGATGGCGCGCTGTCAACACACGCAGCGTTATGGACTAGAAAATCCAAATACAGTTTGCAAAGCCATTGGAGGCTTTCCACAGAGCACTTGCAAGGGCCTCTCCTAATTGAATTTGCCAAAATTCACATGAACTCAGATTTAATCCAATCAGTTCTACATCACATGTCTTTCAACAATGACAAAATATTTTTTTCTAATTGTGACTCTCTCGTGGAACCAAATGAATCAGAAAGCGACTTAAATGAAAACCAGTCCAGATTGTTCTACACTTTAACCTTACATCTGTGTTTAATTAGGATGCTCAATTTCCCTAAACTCGAGTCATAAAATGGAAGTAATCTGTGGCCTGTTTGTCAGTCATTATAGGGCAGCAGACCTGCAAATCAAGGCTGGCTCAAATACACAGGATCCTGTTCAAAGTGGCCATTGAAGGAAACATGGGAGATGTTATTGTGCAGAAGGCTGCAAGGGAATCAGGAGAAAAGTTTGCTGAGAAAGACACATATGAATGACCTGTGTGTTAAGAGTGTGACTGAGCCTTGAAAGAAGGGAGCAAATGAATGTGGAAAACATATGTGATTATTTAAGACTCCCCCATTCTGCCCGCGTGAGGCTCTTATGAAGGGCCTGATAATAACTGGTGCTGGACAATATCTTCAGCCACCGAAGAGGCAGCAGTCTCCTCTCCACATCAAAACTGCTCTCCCAGCAGATGGTATAATATTTTAGGGTGTAATTTTGAGACATTGCAGGGTCCTCAGTTGCCACTCCACTCGCCCAGACCTGCTCTCTTGCCCAAGTCCTGCACACCATGTGGTTCACTCACCCTTCCCTCCTGGTGCAGTCGTGTGAGGGACTGTGCCATAGGCCTGAGCAATGAAACCTCCCCACAGCCCCAGGTCCCCCTTTCCAAGGGGGATCATTTCTCTGACTCATTTTTTTGCACTCCAGCCCCACGCACTGTAGCACCAGCTGAAATCTCTGCAGGGGAAAGGTAGCACTTCCTGGAAAGACTTTGGCATCATTGATGCAGATGCACAGAGTGACATCCTCAAACAAGTAGCTGCAATTAACCCTTATCTTTAAAGGCATGAGGAAGGTTTGTCATCCTGAGCTGTAAAAGATGCACTATCTGAGTCTATGGCAAATCACTGGAGGAACAATAAAAACCAACCCCCCACACCAAGGTCTGTCATCATTCATTTCAAACATGAACTTCAGAGTGTTGCTGTTATGTTGGTTTTTGACATCTCAAGATCTGCATGAGAAATCCCTGTGGATGTGCTGTAAATCCATATCTACAGCAGTAAGTTTTCATTGCATCAGTGTTATTAATATATATACACATTTATATATATATTATTTGGCAATGCTGAATGAACAATTGGCCTTTAACTCCTCCTAGACTATTAGGTCGCACTATAGGTCAGTGAAAAAGTAATTTTCCCTAGATTTGTAATAAGGTCTGGGATTTGACCTATGACCCCAATGTCACAAGGTATTCATTATCTTCACACAGATGATATACAGGCAAAGAAACATATATTTTTTATAGAACTGGAAGAATTATATTTGATGGATACATTTTATTACATGGATTTTATTACTTGGATAAACTCAATTAGCAGAACTCATTAATTTTGCAAATGTAACTTATTTCCATTGAGCTATTCTTCCTGTAGCCATTAGCATTCAAAACATGTAAACTTGAGGTCAGGGCACAGTTGAATTTTCTTTAGTTCAGCCGACAAACAAACAAGAAAAAACAAACAAAGAAAAAACAACAAAAAACAAACAAAAAACCCCAAAGCAAACAAAAAAACAAAAAAAAACAAAAAAACAAAAAAAAAAAAAAAAAAAAAAGGAAAAAAATTTACCAGAACAGAAAGCTTATTTTGTGTCAGTGCAGAATGCTCCATTTAAATTTTAATTAAAACTTTTTTCTGGTTTCTTAAGTTGTTTTTCCCCCTTTCATTCTTAAAATATATTAGCCAACATTCAAAGTATCATTTTCTAATGAAAAGCTGAAATGTTTCACTTCCAAAGGAATAGAAACTAGCACTTTATCCTTGTGAGGTGGAGAGGTTGTTTTCTTTGTCTTAATTTAATAAATAGCTTCAGTCTCCCCCCTCTGGACTCAGAAAACAATTTTACTAGCCCGTGAAAACATTCCACTTGCACCAAGTACCCATATTTGCAAGAAAATATTAGTGACATGTACTAAAAAGAATGTAAAGAGCTAAATATGTCTGCATAAAATATATCCATATCAAAACAAATGTATTGCAAGAGTTTTTCAGAGGTAAAGGATAAGTCTATGAAACCTGTCCATACACTATTGTCCCTCAACTGATTCCCAGCTGCATTTAAGTCATGGCCACAAAGCCTCACCCCCTTGTATGGCAGATGACTCTGTCCCTAGCAAAAAAAAGTGGGGCAAGAAGCCATCAGCAGAGGATGAGATTTATTTTAAGTAGCATTAGGCTTCTTAGAGCTGGTTGTCCAGATCAAACTGTATATTGTAGCCAAGGAAGAAAGATCAAGCTCCACTTGAGACTGAGCCATCACACACCACAGGTCAAGAGTGTGAGGCAGGTGGGGAGGGTGATTCACCAGTGGGAATCCAGGCAATGTGCCTGGCTAGAATCACAGAGTTGTTATGGTTGGAAAAGACCCCCCAAGATTACTGAGTCCAACTGGCAGCCCAGAAAACCCCCCCACCATGCCTACTCGATCATGTACTGAAATATCACATCTACATGGTTTTTTAATACCTCCAAGTAAGGTAATTCCACCACCTCCCTAGGCAGACTGTTCCTGCACCTGAGTTGTCTTTCAGGAAAGAAATTCTTCGTATATATCTAGCCTAAACCTCTCCTGGTACAACTTCGGATCCTTTCCTCTATTTCTGGTTTCCTCTAGACATTTAGACTACTCATCTCACATGTGTGTTTCGAGTTAGGAGAGGTGAATCCTGTCCACCTGCATCCTGGGAAATATTAGCAAGGACTTCCTTAGCCCAGAGCTAAATATTTAGGATGTAGCTCCCTCAGATTTGCTTAATCCAGTTCTAACAGCCCAGAGCTGCTGTGACCAGCAAGGCGGGGAGCCCCTCAGAACAAGGAAAAGTCCTGGAGATGTATGAGGTCTCATTACAGCTGTGTTGGTAAGAAACTGGCATGAGCAAGGATATTCCTGTTATCTTCTAATGCAGACTGCCCCCTCTGAGGGCTTTTCCAGATGATAACTGTAATTTAGAAAAGCCATAAGATTTTACAGGCCAATGGCTCGGCTTGGGACTGGCAGTCGTGTGACACCATAGCATGAATAACCCCTCCACTGATCCTGAGGATCCAGCCACTAGAGCAAGGTCCATTTTCACTGTTAGCATCATGAAGTAGCCTTCACTTTGAGACTGAACTACTTGTGTGTCCATCCAATGAATTCCCATTAAAAGACTAAACCTGCTAGGAGATAAAAAACAGTTAGAAGTGAGAAGCAATTTACAGTAGAAAACTGACCTATAAAGCCAACCCATTTCCAGTACACTAACCCAAAACATATTCCTGAAAATAGGTCTGCACTCTGCAATGGGTCCTGTTAAAACAACTAGCCTGTTAAAATTACTGTCTTCATGAAGCAGGCCTGTATATTTTTAACAGGAAAAAAATTCTAAGGAAGTGACATCACTCCTCAAAAAGAGATTGGAGATTTAAAAGCAAGGCACATCCCTTGGATTTCAGAGAGTGAGCAGCTTACAAAGCTCCCTGCATCTCAGACTTCTCCCAGTTCTGCTCATTTCTGCATCAATTCTCATACTGCCCTTACACCTGGAACATTTCAACCCCTTCTTATCTGCCAAATTTTTCCCCTTGTCCATGTCAGATTCCTCTTTAACTTGCTAACTCATTTCCTTCTGACTTCTTGGACTTGGAGCTCTTATTATCCCATACTGAAACTCAAGCAATGGGGGGAAAAAACCAGGCACACTCCTCAGCCACACTGCAAAGCCCAGGAGACATGCACAGATGCATGGTGGCTTGGCAACAACTCACTTCAATCAGGATAGGAGTATCATATTATCCTGTAGCATGCCCCTCTTTTATTCAGGACCATCCCACAGTACTTGAACAGGGACCCTCCAGTCCTCATGACAGAGTGGAAGAGGAACATGTAACTTTTCAGGAAAGCCAGCTTCAGTTCCTGAGGGTGCCATGTCCTGCTTCAGGCAGGACATGAACTCTGGAAGGAATTCAGTAGGTTTTCAGTCACCTACATCTGGAGGTGACATCTGTGGTTGGACCACAGCAGAGAAAAAATTAAGATCATAAGATCAAAGAATGGTTTGGGTTGGAAAGGACCTTAAAGATTGCCTATTTCCAACCCAACTCCCACTAGATCAGGTTGCTCCCAGCCCCATCCAAACTGGCCTTGAACACTTCCAGGGACAGGCCATTCCTGAGTTCCCTGAGTCACCTGTTCCAGTATCTTACCACCCTTGTAGTGAAGATTTTTTCCTAATGTCTAATGTAAATCAATTTTCTTCCAATTTGAAGGTATTACTGTGGGGGGGTGTTGTGCTGTTGTGTAAAAAAGTCCTGCCTCTGATAAAATATTCCAGAAGAAAACAGATCTCCACATGCAGAAAAGTTCACAGCAATCTCTGTGAAACAACTGTGTGTGTTTGTTGTTTGTTTTTTTCTGCTGGTATAGGCGTGCAACTTGAACTTAGGTCTACTCTCATTAGTAACTATATTGAGAGCATGAGAACTGTAGTAAACATAAAACTAGCAAATCTTTACTTTTTCCTCTTCTTATCATGCTTCCAGCTGTTGCTGTCATAAGACTTTTTAACAGTTCTAAACATGAACAATTTTAAGATAAAACAATTAATGCATATGACACCTTATTTTATAGCAACCTATTTTTTTAGCATACAGATGGTAGCACAAGGGTCAGATTCAGCAAAGAGGCAAAGAATGTACCCACCTCATCCTTGCCTGCGTCCACTGTCACTAAGCCATCCCTCTTGTTCAGCAATGGACCCATGTTTTTCTCCTTCAACCTTTTACTTCCATTGTAGTCATAGAAACCCTTCCTATTAGCCTTGATGTCACTTGGAAGCATCAGCTCCAAGCAAGGTTTGTTTCCCTAGCACCATGGCTAAACGCAATATCTCTAAATTCCTCTTTCACAGTATGTCCCTGCTTCCACCTCCTGTATGGTGCCTTTTTGCATCGGGGTTTCACCATGAGCTCTCTTCTTACCCAAGGCAGCCTCTTGGTATGACTGCTCATCTTCATGAGTGCTGGACTGCTCTTGTGCTTGGAGCATGCTGACCTTGAAGGCCTATCACTTTACCTCAGCTCCTTTGCAATTTGGGACTGCCTCCCTTGAGATCCCACCTACCAGTTTTCTAAATGTGCTGCTGCTAAAGTCCACAGCCTGCCCTCTGCTACACTCCTCCCTTTCCCCTGCTGTTGTCCCATGATGCTGTCCCTTCTAGCAGATGTCAGGGAGGTTAAAATTCCCCCATGAGAACCAGGGGCTGTGTTTCAGAGGCTTTCTCTAGGGCTTCAAAGAAGGTTTCATGTACTTGCTCACCCTGATGGGAAGTCTGTATTACCTTTTTATCAAAATATCCCCCTTATATGCCTCTCCCCTGACCCACAGGTTCTCCATCAGCCCATCATCCATCCCACTGAAGACCTCCTTGTACCCAGGCTGTTCCTTCACAAGATAGAAAGCCCCTTGCCCCCCTGTTTTTCCCACTGATCTCTCCTCGAGGGCAGGTACCCATACATCACAGACACCCCGAGTTTGTGAGCTGGCCCATCACTTCTCAGGTTTTCTGACATTATAATTAAGTAGAAAAAACTCCTGGTTTTCAGCCTTGTTACAGCATTTCGGAGTATGTTTAGTTTTTACATCTGTCCCTGCAGGAAGGGGCTTGGGATGCAGGAAAACCTGTCTTTTGGGTGTGACAGGAGGAGCCAGCACCAGCCACACAGATTTTGTCACAGGCAGCTGCCCTCTGCCTTGCAGAAAGCAGAGACACTGCTGGGCAAAGGCAGCAGTAGGGTTAACTACTGGGACAGGAGGACTCTGCCAGGGTCTGCCCATGGATGTGCCAAGATGCACCCTGTTCCCTTGCAGCTCTCACACATCACCCTTGTGGCCTTATGCCTTTCAAGGGGGATAAGGATGGCAGCAGGGTGTACAAAGCCATACAGGTTAAGGAATTTCTAGAAGCAGCTAGAGAAGCCATTCACTATTTAGTGAGGGTCTAAGGATGAGTGATTCAAAGCTGAGCAGGCTCCTGGAGTCATCAGAGACCTTGCAGCACAGGCCCTGCTATCAAACCACTGTCTCTTCCACACTCCAAAGCACACGGTATGACTTTCTTTTGAAGAGCTCTGAACTCCTCATCCTTTCAAATGCCTAAAAAATGTGTTTGATTATGCGGAAAAGCAGATTTTCATGTGTTGACAAAGCCTCGTTAATCAGGAGACCGGGGCTTTATCTACAGAGACACAGAATATACAAGGAGAAATTTCAACACCTCATTAGAAAAATAAATCAGCATCTTTTCTGTGATTGTGGCACAGGCAAAACATGTCCTCATATGGTATAAACACTTGGTGAGATGAGCTTCATAGCTTTACCATGATTTCACCACTTGAGACTTGAAGTGACCATCCCAAATTAACACAAATCAAAACTTAATGCTACTCTAGATGCTCTGCCTCCCTTTTCTTCTTGTGATGATCTCCATCATCCATCAGATCATATAATTTAATAAAACACAAAATCTAGACCTCTTGACATAGATCCCCTCCTGCACCAGAGGAGGGACAGCTTTAATTTATACCAGATGGCCTCAGGCTATAAGAAACCCCATGCCAGCTGGGCTCTAGCCAAGCACAGGTGTGTCCCACCCTCTCCCAAAATGCCTTTTCCTATTCTCCTTTCCACACAAGGAGGAGCAGATGTGGGAGGGAGCTGGCAGCCCAGCTTTGCACCAGCTGAGAGTTATGCCAAACTCCAGTTAATACACCCAGGGGTCACGCAGAGACACTGTGGTGAGGTGAAAGACAAAAGAATCTGCTCTTTAAGTAAGTCACAAATCAAGGGGAAAAAGAAAACAATAAACTTTAAATGCATTAAAATGTTTAATATAGTGCCAGAATGTCAAAGAAAATGAAGCAGATTCCAAGGAATCTAGAGAAAATTATCCCGTTGAGTCAAACATTAATGAAAGTCTGTAGTGATACAGAGATGATCTCATGCTCATGGTTATTTCCCGTTTG